>NW_027362857.1:0-2988190 GCF_046119375.1 Phyllobates terribilis | reverse complement strand
TCTCATGTCCTTGTTGTCTGATCTTCTCCAGATCACCAGCCATATAGCAGAAGCTCAGGTTCATGATGGTGGAGGCCTCCCTGTCCTCTCCAGGCAGACACAGGTTTCCATCTCATGTCATTGTTCTCTGATCTTCTCCAGATCACCAGCCATATAGCAGAACCTCAGATTTATGATGGTGGAGGCCTCCATGTCCGCTCCAGGCAGACACAGGTCTACATCTCATGTCCTTGTCTCATCTTCTCCAGATTACCAATCATATAGCAGAAGGTCAGTTTCATGATGGTGGAGGCCTCCCTGTCCTCTCCAGGCAGACACAGGTCTACATCTCATGTCCTTGTTGTCTGATCTTCTCCAGATTACCAGCCATTTAGCAGAAGGTCAGATTTATGATGGTGGAGGCCTCCATGTCCACTCCAGGCAGACACAGGGTATTTTATGGCCACCTGTCCCTGTGGTTTCATCATCTGTGAGGACAGTCTGTACTCAGTGGTGCGGAGTTTGTATTTCCGCCTGTGTCTTTGTATAAGGGGGATATCTCCTATAATATAATAGTGTCTGTGCAGGGTCCGGCTTGTATCACGTCCCCTACATCTGCTGCAGTGTAATCATCATGGACATAATATAGAAGAGAGACGTTCCTGCATCTTCAGCTTTTATTTCCCTGCAGTTTCTATGTCTTAATGTCATTTCTTATTCCTTTTTAGGCCACGATCGGATCATTGAACCTGGGGAGAAATCCTTGTAAGAGCGACTATAAACCGATCAAACTGATCAGCAGTGGAGCCTTTGGGTGAGCTTTACTTTGGTATTATATATATTTCCCAGGGCTCCTTATGACGATGTCTCTGCGTCCTTCCCATGTTATGTTCCCATGGACAAATTATGAGTTCACATCACGGTCCACATCTATCTGTCACTATTCAGGTCAGTTAGGATGTGACGTGGATGAGGACCCCCCATTGGTGATCATTTGTGGAGTGTTATTTTATGTATTTATAGACATGGTTTTCTAGTGATGGCCCCACATTAATCATTAATACAGGAGATCATTTGATGAGATCTATAGATAGATTGTTAATAAGAATTTATAGTAAATCATGTTTTTTTCTCCTCTCCAGGGCCGTCCACTTAGTTCGCCATAAAGACACAAACCAAGTCTGCGCTATGAAGAAAATGGACAAGGAGAACCTGAAAAATCCAAAGAGGCTTGAATGGGCCTTTCTGGAGAGGGACATCTCAGCATTCGCAGATTGTCCCTTTGTGGTCTCCACGTTCTGCTCCTTTCCTACTAAACTTCATCTATGTATGGTCATGGAGTATGTACCAGGTAGGACACATCCATTGTATCTATATCCAGCCCACGTCTGCTTAATCCTAGCACCTATATATGACCACAATGTGCCCACATGGACGGTTACATGTCCTCTTTGCAATTATTATAAGTCATCTGTTACCAAGATGCCTGAAAAACCATTGATCTCTATGAAAGTCCCCCAGTATGTCCTCGCTGAGCACGGCAGCAATTTCCACTATGGGTAAAAGGAAGATTTGTCTTTTTGAAGAGTTTTTATAGATAAGAACGTTCACAGAGAAAAAAATTAGAGGCTCGTAGATGAGGCTCTGTCTCTATGTATAGGGTCTATCTGCAGTATACAGTATACGCACTACATTATACAGTATATATAGACCATCCTGTCCCAATGTCTCCGCCTTTTTCACATTCCCACTCATCATGTGTAATTTACATTGTAACAAACCCTCAGTTCTCATATTTGCTTTCTCCTGTAGGAGGTGACTGTGGTACCCTTCTAAAGCACAGGGGTCCTTTACCAGTCCTCTTGGCCCGTATGTACATTGCGGAAACGGTCCTTGCTGTGGAATACCTGCACAGCTATGGTGTGGTGCACAGAGATCTGAAGCCTGAGAAGTAAGTGACCCCTCTAGCATATTAGAGGGGAAGAAAGTTAGAGTTTCTTATACAGTCTGTGGGTTATTACTTGGTGCTGACACCATCTTTTCTTTCACAGCCTCCTGATAACATCAACAGGACATATTAAGGTCACTGATTTTGGGGTTTCAAAACTCGGCCTCATGAGACCAAACTCAGACTTCTACAAGACTCCAACTAAGGACAACACCAAAGAGTTCCTTGATAAAGAGGTAGGCTTTACTTACAGGGTCTTGTACTTTACAGATCTCATCTTTCTCCTTCTCTGATTTATAATTTCTCTAGAAAAACATTTCCACTGATGTTATGTGTCGCAATTATATTTATTGATCATCATCTCCTTTTTCTGTTGGTTTCCAGACTGCTGGCACCCCTACTTACATGGCCCCAGAAGTTATCCTAAAGATAGGCTATGGAAGGCCTGTTGACTGGTGGTCAATAGGGATCATCCTATATAAATTTCTATTTGGATATCCACCATTTACAGGGGCTTGCAGAAGGAATATTTTACACAGTATCATCCAGGGTAAGTAAAATAATCTGAATGCGTGTGATGTCACTGTTATTTGACTTGAATAGTTCTGTAGTTTTTTCTAGCTTTGTTAAGGAATTTTTTTTTTTATGAAAATAAATGAAGAGGTTTTATTTCTTATAATATTTGCTTTTTATATAACAGATGATATACCTTGGAGATGTAATTACTTTCCTCCAACTAATGCTCGAGGCATCATCACTCAACTGCTCAGAAAAATTCCAGCACTGAGACTTGGAACAGGTAATATTAATAGTATTATCAATGAATTATTACAGCGTGAATAGACAAATGATGGGTTCCATGAGGATCAGCACTGAGGTTCTGTACTCTACCTACTTTTCTATTACCCATTCTTCATGCTATAATGTTCAATATATTTCCTTTATGTCGGCTCTGTTACATCTTCAGTTCAGATTAACATAAATTCTACAGATATGGAGCAGTTTCTCTGACAATGACTGTATCACTTTCTTTCTTGTCTTCCTTTTCCAGGAGGCGCAAATGAGATCAAAATTCATCCATTTATGCGTGACTTAGACTTTGACAACCTTTTAAGTCAGAAGCCCCTGTTCGTTCCTGACCTAAAGTCAGATGAGGACACCCGCTACTTTATCAGTAAGTAAAATGAGACGTCATCTGCAGAAAACTGACGTCTGTCTTGTCTTTCATTTTATGTCAAAATCAGTTCCCATCATTATTAGTGATAACATGGTGACTGTCTGGGTATTATACTAATAATCTCTAATAACACTTGTATTTTTTAGCTCGAAGTAGCAGCTTCAAACATATGAATTCAGATGAGGGGGACACAAGTGAGGACAATGACTGGCCAGAAATCAAAAACTTTGCATCAACTTATCAAAGGTCTTCTAAAGTAAGTATGTGGCTAATAAAATGTATGAAACCTATAATTACAAAAAAAAAATTAAATATATCTATTTTATATTTCTTTATCTGTTTTAGCTATATATCACCAATACTGGGATGATGACCAATATAGAGCCTATGTCACCTCCACAGTGTTCCCCAGAGAACAGTGATGGAGGCAATGAAGAGCCTATGTCACCTCCACAGTGTTCCCAAGAGAACAGTGATGAAGGCAATGAAGTGCCTATGTCACCTCCAGGGTGTTCCCCAGAGATCAATGAAAAACGCTCAGAAATGTGAGTAGATTATTATTATTATGAGATTTAGTCCTGATATATGTCGGATCCAAATACAAGATACGAGTAACACAAATCTAAATCTAGCATCCACCACCCCATGACTACACAATCTCTGTGGGTCTTACTTGTGATAACTTCAATAACAGCTGATTGTTGCGACCAACCATTCATTTCCAACTCACTACAGGCCAATATTACTAATTAGACTCCATTCTTGCTGGTAAAATGTGGTCTTGAGCAGGATATCTCCTCTATGTTGTCCTAATTGACCTTACAGACAGGTGTTCTTCCGTTATTCTATTGTTTTTTCCTTGTAATTTACGTGTCTTTTTTCTACCAACAGGCAGAAAGAATCTTCCCATTCCAAAACTGTTGGAGACAATCAGTGTTTTACTGCTAAAAACAGTGAGTCATCCTCGCCCTCATTGTCAGGTATGTACAGGTTTATAGGCCATCCAATTATAGCCTATGATCCAAAATTTAAATATTAAGGCTCTAAAATTACTTCCTTTATTCTTTCTACTCCCCTGAGTATTCTATTTTTTGTTTTGTTAAAATCCCCCATACGGTTCCAGAGTTATGGGCATTTGTAATTAGTGGTAATTTTTATTCTTTACAAAGGGACGGTGCTCACAGGATCCTCTGGGGCGTGCCCTTAGGTTACCACGCCCACATGATAAAGACCATAATAATTAACACTAAATAAAAAGTCCCATATCTCTACAACCGTACTGTGGATTTTAGGAAAACAAATATCAGAATACTCAGGGGAGAAGCAGACATAAAATAAGAGCGAATCTTGGACACTTTTGACCTGGTGATGGGTCTTCTTTAAAGTTACAATGAAGTTTTATCTAACTGATTATATAACACTGTGGCTTGCTGAAAGTAATGTCATATTAATATGGGGACATGGTTCTTTGGGGAGACACCACCGGAACCCAGAAAAGCTACAGGTTCATATTAATCAGTTGCATAACTCTATAAAGATACAAAGCTCATCTTTTAGGAGTTTATAATCAACATTTTTTTCTGGCTTTTTGATTAGAATCTCCAGTTCAGAAGAGAAGAAAATATTTTCGAACACTGAGAAAACAACTAAAAACAGAGAAAGTTGAAGAGGGGGAAACTAGGCGAGGTAAGTGTGACGATAATCTCCATGTTGTATGACGTCAGTGAGAAGAAGTCATGTGGAGCAGATGTTATCCGTCAGTGGTGGGATTGTCACATGTATGATGGCTGACAATGATTCTGCTCCTCTGTATGATGAGATTCCTCTAACGTCATGCTACAGTGACACCACAGTAGTGTCCTCTAATATGGAGTCCCATTACTTACATCAGTTTTACATCTTTTCTCCTAGGTTCTCTCTTCCGCCGGATGATAACATCCTGCCGGCGTGGATTATCCAGGGCTGCTCGTGCTGTCAGAGAAAGCTGCATTTTTGGCTGCTGCCACCAACGCACCATTGACATCTCGAGGACAGAAAACCCCCAAATCTAGCGCTCTGAAGAAACTACAGCACATCCACCATTAATGCTGTACCTGTATGGAAGGAGTTGTACCACCTACCTGTGGCCTCCTGACCAGCAAGAGACACGTGCAAAAGTTGAAGGCTCCTCCAAGAACTTGTCTTCATCCTTCCATGCAATTTTAATTCAAAGAAATAAAAAATTAAAATTGTTTAATGTCTTTTCGCATTTAATTGATTATTACTGACTTTTATGGTATATTAATACTATACCTCATATATAGTATGTCTGAAGGGTTAGATCCCAAACTGGAGAATAGCGGTTCTATGTCTCCCATTAATCCTCTAAACTCTGGCCAAAAATGGAGGAGATGACCAGAGATTCTGTTATTCCTAAGGGTACGTACACACAGCACCTTATAGACGCCAGCATACCCACTGATTTTTTATTTTATAAGAAGACACTTAAGGAAAACATCAGTGTTTTTGTTAACTACATATAAAATAGTGAGCGGCTTCCAAACAGAAGCCACCAGCAGAATGAACCGATCACTTTCTTTAACCACTTCATAATTTTCAAAGCTGGAAGCGGATAAAAGAAGCTGAAAAAGACTGAAAAATACACAATGCACAGCAAGTTGTTTTTATATTGCAGTGCATATGTTCAATCATTTACATTTTTATCTAGTGCTTTTCATGAGGGATCCAGGTGGAATCCACCTGATGAAGACATTGTTTGCACATTACGAAGAGTGGCAATTAGTGTTGAGTGAGCACTAAAATGCTCGGGTGCTCGAAGCTCGGGCCGAGCTCACCGTGATACTCGGGTGCTCGAACCGAGCAACGAGCCCAATGTTAGTCTATGGGAGACCCGAGCATTTTTGCGGCGGCACCCCCGACAGTCTGTAGAAAGCCTAAAAAGTGCCCAAAACGATAGTGACAGTGCTCAAATGACATGGGGACAGCATGGGGATCACCCCAGGAAGCATTTCAGACCCCCAGGTCACTGCTGTCAACAGCGCCGGACTGGGATGTCTGGGGCCCACCAGGGACATTGACTCCAGGGGCCCACCCACCCTTCAGCTATTTGCAAATACCTGTTAGCCGTTATACCCATTATATTGGCCGCTTCTGCCCATCACTGTGCGCTCACCAGAAATGCGATGTACAATTACTGTAGTTTGCATTAAAGGGTTTTTATTGGTGAAAACAAGTTATCAGCGATGCACAGGTTGGGAAGGTGATCACTTATTTATTGGTGGAATCAGCACTGTCAGAAGATTGTTGCACTTTGAGTATTTGGTGAGATTTTTACCTCTGTATTTATAAGACAAAACCAGGAGTGGAGCAATCCGAGGTAATGTTTTATGAATTTCTCACCCACTCCTGGTTTTGTCTTATAAATACAGAGGTGAAAATCTCACCAAATGCCAACTTGCTTTCTCTGGTGAACCTTTGCAACTGCATCTCTGCTGCTGTGTAATAGTCACAGGGCAGGGAGGGGTTAAACATCCAAGTATTTAATATCTATTGGAAATAAAGAGGTTTCCCCTTATTGATATCAGATAAAACAAATGACCAACCACAATCCACTCTATCAAGACCAATATTACCAGATAGAAGCCAGAAATACCACCACACCGTGACCAGATCACATATTACCACCACATAGTGCCCAAATAATGCCACATACAAGGCACAAATACCGCCACACCATGACCAAAGCACATAATACCACCACATAGTGATCAAATGCTACCAGATACAAGGTATAAATACTGACACACCATGAGACCACATATTACCACCACATAGTGACTGAATAATACCACATACAAGGGACAAATATCGTCATGTCATGACCAAAGCACATAATGCCACAACATAGTGACAAATAATGCTAAAATAATAAAAATGTAAAAAAGCTCTGTATATTGGGTCAGTGTACAGGTTATACAGTGATCACCAGTGATATTATACACAGGAGCTCTGTATATAGTGTACAGGTTATCAGTCATCACCAGTGACATTATACACAGAAGCTCTGTATATAGTGTCAGTGTACAGGTAATGCAATGATCACCATTAATATTATACACAGGAGCTCTGTATATAGTGTCAGTGTGTGTGTATAGGTAATACATATACTCAACATAGGTAATACACATACTCACCAGTGATGTCTCTAGGTGAACTTCTTTATCTGCAGACCGATATATCCCATCTTCTATGCAGGACTTATCTCTGCAGAAAATAACATAGTTAGCTATAATGATCACTTCCAGAGCACAATCCACACTTTTCCCAAGATTTCTACACTGCATGAAATGACAAAAAAGCAACATAGTGCCGCACTACACAGTAACAGTGCTCCAGTGTCATTCTGTGCCTGCTCATCTGTCAGCAGACATATTTCTCTGATGGCAAAGATGTAGCAGAGCTGAAGACAGAAGACCCATGGATTACGTCGGAGCGAGGATTTTTTTTTATTAAAGATAGAGTCCCTTAGGCTACGTTCCTGCTTTTATGCGGCGCTTTAGACCGCTCGCGTAAAAGAAGTGCCAAAGAAAGCTGGAAACGCCTTCCAGCAAAAGCTATGGATTTTGCTGAAAAGCGTTCAGATGCCGCGTTTTGCCACGTATTTTTGCGCGGGCGCTTTTACTGCAAAAGCGGCCGCGCAAAAAGAATTGACATGCCAATTCTTGGCGTTCTTTTCGGCGCGCTTTCCCCATAGGCTACATGTTAACATGCCTCGGGAAAAGCGCGCTGAGAAAAGCGCAACGTCGGCATGCAGTAGAGATTTTTTGCGCCGCGTATGAACGGAGCCTAAATGGGTTTTGTGTTTTATTTTTAATTAAAAAAAAAATTTCTGTGTTTTTTTTCTATTTACTAGAAATTCATGGTGGCCATGTCTAATTTGGCGTGACAACATGAATTTCGGGCTTAGTACCGGCTGATAATACAAAGCTGGCCTGGTACTAACACTATTATTACCCAGGGTGCCACTCACCACCAGGGCCGCTGGAAGAGCCAGGTAAAGCGCCTGGAAATTTTCAGGGGTGGCTGCGGGCTGCGATTTTCAGTGTGGGGGGCCAAGCACACTTGGGCCTTACCATGCTGAGAATCCCAGCCCCCAGCTCCTTTGTTTTATCTGGCTGGCAATCAACATATGGCAGGAGCACACACCTTTTCCTAAAAAAAAAAATATTTTAAATAAGTTTAAAACAAATATTCGGCTTCTCTGTCTTTTGATCAGCAGCCAAGGTAAAGCCAGGCAGCTGGGGGTGGCAGTACGTAGCTGTCCGCTTTATCTGCGGTGAGAATCAAAAATTCTGCAGAGCGCTACACCGTTTTTAAAAATGATTTCTTTTCACACTTCTATATGTCACAGACCCAACAGCCAATCACAGATGCTGTCAAAGAGGATGGGCGTCTGTGATTGGCTGTTTGAGTAATCTACAATCAGCCCATACATTCTAGTATGGTACTATGTATGGGCTGCTTTCAGGTTACTCAAGCAGCCAATCACAGAAGCCCGTTCTCTGTGTCAGCGTCTGTGATTAGCTGTTGGGACTGTCACACATATAGAAGTGTGAAAATAAATAAATAATAAAACAAAAATGACATAGTGCTCCGCAGAATTTTTGATTCTCAGCGCAGATAAAGCAGACAGCTACGGGCTGCCACCTCCAGCTGCCTGGCGATCAAAAGTCAGGAAAGCCCAATGTTTTTTTAAATTATTTAAAAAAATAATTAAAAAAAAAATACGTGGGTTCCCGCCATATTTTGATCGCCAGCCTGGTAAAAACCAGGCAGCTGGGGGCTGGGATTCTCAGCATGGTAAGGCCCAAGCATTCTGGGCCCCCCACGCTGAAGACGGCAGCCCGCAGCCACCCCTGGAATTGGCGCATTCATCATAGCACCATTTCCAGGCGCTTTATCCGGCTCTTCCAGCGGCCCTGGTGGGGGTGGCACGCTGGGTAATAATGGGGTTAGTACCAGCTTTGTATTATCAGCTGGCACTAAGCCTGAAATTCATGGCGTCACGCCAAACTAGACATGGCCACCATGAATTTCTAGTAAACAGAAAAAAACACATGTAGGGACTCCATCTTTAATAAAAAAACAAAATCCTCGCTCTGACGTAATCCACGGATCTTCTGTCTCCAGCTCTGCTACATCTTTGCCATCAGACAAATACCCCTGCTGACAGAGATGAGCAGGCACAGAATGACACTAGAACACAGTTGTCAGAGAAGTGCTCAGCTGGCCTCCAGCCGCCGACCATGTTTTCCTGTGCGTTGCAAATAATGCATACTTTCAAACACATGCCTATTTTTGCAATGCAAGTCTACAGTACATTGCGTCTGCGCTGATTTACAACGGATCCGTTGTAACGCACAGTATAAACGCAATGTTAACCCAGCCTAACAGCAGCGAGAAGGGGAGACGGAGCCCTGGAGACCGCCAAGTCAGTCTACTGGTGGTACTATCATGCCCATTGCCCAGTATGTCCTCCCAGCCTTTGTGGTATTATTATGCCCATTGCCCAGTATGTACTGCCAGCCTCTGTGGTACTATCATTCAAGCTCACATGGCATGTCCTGCCAGCCAGCCACTGGTGGTAGTAGTACTAGCATGATAGTACCACAAAGGGCCGGCTCCAGGTTTTTCTGGGCCCTGGGAGAAAGAGTCTCAGTGGGCCCCTTTAACACATACCACGATTCATGATGCACAGATACCGCAGAGAAATATAAGTATAGTACAATGCAAAGATTTCACTTCTTATATTACATGAGTGATATCTATTATACTGGCCTCCAAAAAGTGCTCCATACAGAATACTGGTCCCCATATAACGCTCCATACAGAATACTGGTCCCCATATAACGCTCCATACAGAATACTGGTCCCCATATAACGCTCCATAAAGGATATTGGTCCCCATATAATGCTCCATACAGAATACTGGCCCCCATAAAATGCTCCGTACAGAATACTGGCCCCCATATAACGCTCCATACAGGATACTGGTCCCCATATAACGCTCCACACAGTATACTGGCCTCCAAAAAGTGCTCCATACAGAATACTGGTCCCCATATAACGCTCCATACAGAATACTGGTCCCCATATAACGCTCCATAAAGGATATTGGTCCCCATATAATGCTCCATACAGAATACTGGCCCCCATAAAATGCTCCGTACAGAATACTGGCCCCCATATAACGCTCCATACAGGATACTGGTCCCCATATAACGCTCCACACAGTATACTGGCCCCCAAAAAATGCTCCATACAGAATACTGGCCCCCATATAATGCTCCATACAGAATACTGACCCCATATAACTGTCACGGGTGTGTCGCCACGAAGATCGTCACGATTACACAGCCTGACTTCTCGCAGCTGACTTTTTGGTGCTTTGTGTTTTTCGGCAGTGAGGGAGTTAATTCTCTCTCTCTCTGTGCTAGACGAGGTCCAGCCTCGCCCAGCTGCAATCAATGCTGCTGTAGTGAGACTCCTTCAAATGCCTGCTGGTCTGTTAGGGAAGTGTCGGTGAAAGCATTTCATGCAGACTAACAGAGCGGATCGTGGTTTTTGGAGTTTCAGAGATAAGTGTATTTGGAGAGTTTTTTCCCTTCCTCGCTTTATCATTTATCTCCTTTCCCGTTGGTGTTCCCTCTGTTGTAGTTGTGTAGTTTTTGTATGCAAGGTGGTTTTGGTTTTTCCCTTGTACTGTCTCGTTCGTCTAAGTACTGTGTGTGGGCATATTATTACTTGTCCCCTTTTGTTGTGATCGGGGTCCTTCTCAGGACTAGATTACTTAGGTGCAGGGATCCTCAGGAGGTAGGGGTTACGCTGGTGGCCTGGACCTCTGTACCTTTAACAGTACCTCCAGGTTGAGGGATTAGTCAGGGCCCCAGCTTAGGGTCAGCTTAGGCCCCCTACCTCCAGTATACAGAGACTGCGTGACATTTTCACCGACCCACTTAGTTTTTCTCCAGCTACCATGGATCCAGTAGCCGGTCTAGCTCGGCAGTTGCAGAGTTTGTCCATGGAGCTGGCGGACGTTAGGTCCAAGGTTTTGTATCCTCGGGAGCAAGCCGGACCAGAACCTAAAGTAGCTCTCCCTGACAGGTTCACTGGGGGGCGGGACAAGTTTTTTGTTTTCCGGGAGGCATGCAAGTTGTACTTTCGGCTGCGGCCTCGGTCATCGGGGAGTGAAGAACAAAGGGTGGGAATTGTCATCTCGCTCCTACAAGGGGACCCACAATCTTGGGCGTTCTCTCTTCCCCCGGGCTCCCTGGCTCTCCAGTCAGTGGATAGGTTTTTCGCTGCTCTGGGACTCGTATATGATGACCCAGATCGGATCTCCCTTGCTGAGTCTAAGTTACGTAGGATTCAGCAGGGAGATCGTCCGGCGGAGGAATTCTGTTCGGAGTTCCGTAGGTGGGCCACGGACACCCAGTGGAATGACCCGGCTCTTAGGAGCCAGTTTTGTCAAGGTTTATCCGACAAATTACAGGATGTGTTGGCACAGTATGACTCTCCCGCGTCACTGGAAGCCGCTATGGCCCTTGCTATTCGCGTTGACAGACGGCTTCGGGAGAGGTGCGGGATAACTCTACCCCCTGTGATGACTCCACCTCCTACAAGGTCCCCTCATATGGTGGTTCCCCTGGTCAGTCCAGAGGAGCCTATGCAATTAGGAGGGACATCATTTCGGGGGAGGGGACCGGTGGTGCGCCATAAGACAGGAAGGTGTTTCTTCTGCGGGAGAAAGGGACATTTTATTGGGGGGTGTCCATCCCGTCCCTTGCAGAGTGAAGAGTCGTCGGAAAACTGTTGATCCCAGGTTGTGTGGTGGACGGCAATCTGGGAGTAGGTATTTCGTCCCTAGGTTCGTCTCAGTTTCTCGTACCGGCGGAGGTGGTGGTGGGTACGAGAACTGAGAGGATATCTGTTCTTCTGGATAGTGGGGCCGGGGCTAATCTGGTTGATGCTCGGTTTGCCCGGGTTCAAGGTATGCGATTGAGTGAGTTGGCTAAACCCATCCCCATATTCTCGATCGATGCCAGGCCTCTCGGTCAGGGAAGTTTTTTGCAAGCTGTGCATGACGTAAAACTTCAAGTGGGGGCGATACATAAAGAACTGTTGTCTTGCTATGTGTTGGAGGGTCTTCCCACTCCTATAGTGTTGGGCCTTCCTTGGTTAACTAAGCATAACCCGGTAATTAATTGGCAAACCAGAGAGATAAGCCAATGGAGTAAATTCTGTAATAAAAACTGCATGAACACGGTCATCGGTGCGGTTACTCCTTGGGTCTTACCTCCATTTCTGGCGGACTTTGAGGATGTATTCTCGGAGAAAGGGTGTCAGGAACTACCTCCTCATCGCGAGTATGACTGTTCTGTAAAACTGCTCCCTGAGGCCAAGTTACCTAAAGCTAGGTTGTATAACCTTTCTGGTCCTGAGAGGCAGGCCATGAAGGATTATATTTCAGAAAGTCTGGCTAAGGGGCATATTAGACCTTCATCTTCACCGGTGGCTGCGGGGTTCTTCTTTGTTAAGAAGAAAGATGGAGGCCTACGCCCTTGCCTGGATTTCCGTGAACTTAATCGGATTACGGTCCGAGATCCGTATCCGCTCCCACTTATTCCCGATCTCTTTAATCAGATCGTGGGCGCCAAATGGTTCTCTAAGTTGGATCTCAGGGGGGCGTACAATCTGATTAGGATGAAGGAGGGGGATGAGTGGAAGACGGCGTTTAACACTCCGGAGGGGCATTATGAGAACCTTGTCATGCCATTCGGTCTGACTAATGCCCCGGCGGTGTTCCAACACTTTGTTAATGACATTTTTCGCCGCCTGGTGGGACAGTTTGTTGTCATATATCTGGATGATATCTTAATTTACTCGCCGGATCTGGTGTCTCATCAGGAGCACGTTAGGCAGGTGTTACAGATCTTGCGGGATAATAAACTGTATGCCAAATGGGAAAAGTGTGTGTTCGCCGTACAGGAACTCCAGTTTTTAGGCTTCCTGGTTTCAGCGTCCGGTTTTCGTATGGACCCTGGGAAAGTGCGGGCAGTTCTTGAGTGGGATCGGCCAGAGAATCTTAAGGCACTACAACGTTTCCTGGGGTTTGCTAATTATTACCGGAAGTTCATTCGTAATTTCTCGTCCATGGTTAAGCCTCTCACAGACATGACTAAAAAGGGGACGGATTTTTCTAGGTGGTCTGACAAGGCTTGTCAAGCATTCTCCTCCTTGAAAAAATGTTTTGCCTCGGCACCCATACTCATTCAACCTGATGCGTCACAGCCATTCATTGTAGAGGTAGACGCTTCCGAGGTAGGGGTGGGAGCAGTATTGTCACAAGGTTCGTCCCCTGGTAAGTGGCATCCGTGCGCCTTTTTCTCTAAAAAATTGTCGTCCGCTGAGAGGAATTACGATGTCGGCAATAGGGAACTCTTGGCCATTAAGTTAGCTTTTGAGGAGTGGCGCCATTTTTTGGAGGGGGCAGTCCATCCGGTCACCGTCATCACCGATCACAAGAACCTGCTATATCTGGAGTCCGCGAAACGTCTGAATCCCAGACAAGCTAGGTGGTCATTGTTTTTTACCAGGTTTAATTTTGTCGTTACATATCGTCCTGGGTCAAAAAAATGTAAAGGCGGATGCCTTATCTCGTAGTTTCCCTGGGGCCGGGAATACGGACGACCCGATTCCTATCCTTCAGGAGGGGGTGGTGGTTTCGGCAGTATGCTCTGAGCTGGAGGAGGAGGTATTGGAGGCTCAGGGGGACGCCCCTGTTGGACCTCCGGGGAGACTGTTTGTTCCAGATCAGTTGCGACAAAAGGTGATCGAGGCACACCATAACTCAGTTTTTGCAGGACACCCGGGGAGTAGAGCAACTGTGGATCTCCTCTCGCGTCGGTTTTGGTGGCCTAACTTACATAAGGAGGTGGTAACTTTTGTCGCGTCCTGTGGGGTTTGTGCACGCTCTAAGACCTCACATACCCGTCCGTCTGGGGCCCTCTTACCTTTGAAGATCCCGGAGCGTCCTTGGACTCATCTGTCTATGGACTTTATTACGGACCTCCCTCCGTCTTCGGGTAAAACGGTCATACTCGTTGTAGTGGACAGGTTCAGCAAGATGGCATATTTTATCGCTCTTCCGGCTCTCCCTAATGCTAAAACTCTTGCGCAGGTGTTCATTGGGGAGATTGTGAGGCTTCACGGGGTACCCTCCGAGGTGGTGTCTGATCGGGGGTCTCAGTTTGTGTCCAAGTTCTGGAAGGCGTTTTGTGCACGGCGGGGGATGCATTTGTCATTCTCATCGGCTTTTCATCCTCAGACCAATGGTCAGACGGAACGTATGAACCAGAGCTTGGAGACATATCTCCGGTGTTTTGTGTCAGAGAACCAGGAGGACTGGGCTTCTTTCTTACCTCTGGCAGAGTTTGCTCTTAATAATAGGCGGAGCGAGTCCACTGGTAAGTCCCCGTTTTTTGGGGCATATGGTTTTCACCCCCAGTTTTGTACTTTCAGTAGGGGGGGCTCTTCGGGGGTTCCTGAGGAGGAACGATTTTCCTCATCACTCGCTTCAGTATGGAGAGGGGTGCTGAAGAATCTGAATACTATGGGGAACCGATACAAACGTATGGCTGATAGGAGGAGAGTGTCTGGTCCGGACCTAAGTGTGAACGATCGGGTAGGGTTGTCTACCAGGAATATAAAACTTAAGGTTCCCTCCTGGAAACTGGGTCCCAGGTTCATCGGGCCGTACAGAATCAGTTCTATTATTAATCCGGTGGCATTCCGTCTTGACCTCCCGCCTACGTTTAAAATTCACAACGTGTTCCACAGATCGTTGCTTAAGAGGTATGTGGCGCCGGTGGTACCGTCACCTTTACCTCCCCCTCCAGTGGTGGTCAAGGGTAACTTGGAGTTCCAGGTATCGAGGGTCATCGATTCACGCTTTAATCGCAGGTCCCTTCAGTACCTGGTTCATTGGAAAGGGTATGGTCCTGAGGAGAGGATGTGGGTTCCTGCGTCGGATATTAACGCAGACCGATTAGTTCGGGCCTTCCACACGACTCACCCGGATAAACCTGGCCCTGAGGGTCCGGAGGCCCCTCGTAGAAGGGGGGGTACTGTCACGGGTGTGTCGCCACGAAGATCGTCACGATTACACAGCCTGACTTCTCGCAGCTGACTTTTTGGTGCTTTGTGTTTTTCGGCAGTGAGGGAGTTAATTCTCTCTCTCTCTGTGCTAGACGAGGTCCAGCCTCGCCCAGCTGCAATCAATGCTGCTGTAGTGAGACTCCTTCAAATACCTGCTGGTCTGTTAGGGAAGTGTCGGTGAAAGCATTTCATGCAGACTAACAGAGCGGATCGTGGTTTTTGGAGTTTCAGAGATAAGTGTATTTGGAGAGTTTTTTCCCTTCCTCGCTTTATCATTTATCTCCTTTCCCGTTGGTGTTCCCTCTGTTGTAGTTGTGTAGTTTTTGTATGCAAGGTGGTTTTGGTTTTTCCCTTGTACTGTCTCGTTCGTCTAAGTACTGTGTGTGGGCATATTATTACTTGTCCCCTTTTGTTGTGATCGGGGTCCTTCTCAGGACTAGATTACTTAGGTGCAGGGATCCTCAGGAGGTAGGGGTTACGCTGGTGGCCTGGACCTCTGTACCTTTAACAGTACCTCCAGGTTGAGGGATTAGTCAGGGCCCCAGCTTAGGGTCAGCTTAGGCCCCCTACCTCCAGTATACAGAGACAGCGTGACAATAACGCTCCATACAGAATACTGGCCCCCATAAAATGCTCTGTACAGGATACTGGCCCCATATAAAGCTCCATGCAGGCTGTTCTCCCCACATAATGCCCTATGCAGGCTGTTCCCCCCCTTATAATGCCCCATGCAGGATGTCACCCCCCTCCATATAATGCCCCATGCAGGATGTCACCTCCCCCATATAATGCCCCATGCAGGATGTCACCTCCCCCATATAATGCCCCATGCAGGATGTCACCCACCCCATATAATGCCCCATGCAGGATGTCACCCCCCTCCATATAATGCCCCATGCAGGATGTCACCTCCCCCATATAACGCCCCATGCAGGATGTCACCCCCCCATATAATGCCCCATGCAGGATGTCACCCACCATATAATGCCCCATGCAGGATATCACCCCCCCTCTCTTTAAAATGCCCCATGCAGGATGTCACACCCCCCTTTTATAATGCCCAATGCAGGATGTCACCCTTCTCTTTAAAATGCCCCATGCAGGATGTCACCGCCCCCATATAATGCCCCATGCAGGATGTCACCCCCCCCATATAATGCCCCATGCTGGATGTCACCCCCCATATAATGCCCCATGCAGGATGTCACTCCCCCATATAATGCCCCATGCAGGATATCACCACCGCACCCATATAATGCCCCATGCCTCCATACATTAAATAAATAATCGAATACTCACCTCACTCCTCCTCACCTGTTGCCGCTGCTCAGGTCTGGACTCCAGCGCCGCAGGATGTCACCCCCCTCCATATAATGCCCCATGCAGGATGTCACCTCCCCAATATAATGCCCCATGCAGGATGTCACCCCCATATAATGCCCCATGCAGGATGTCACCCCCCCTCTTTATAATGCCCCATGCAGGATATCACCCCCTCTCTTTAAAATTCCCAATGCAGGATGTCACCCCCCTCTTTAAAATGCCCCATGCTGGATGTCACCCCCCCATATAATGCCCCATGCAGAATGTCACTCCCCCATATAATGCCCCATGCAGGATATCACCCCCCCCATATAATGCCCCATGCCTCCATACATTAAAAAAAATAATAATCAAATACTCACCTCACTCCTCCTTACCTGCTGCCGCTGCTCAGGTCCGTACTCCAGCGTCGCCGGCGTCTTCCCGCTCTGCGCTGCCTGTGATGGCTCAGGGGAGGGCGCGGTGGAAAGATGTCACCGCACCCTCTGACCTGATATGTCACAGGGAGCGCAGAGCAGAAATACAGCGGATCTGCGGAGGCAGGAGGAGAGGTAAGTATCCGGCTGCTGGGCCCTGAGCAAGCGGGGGAGAAGGGCGGGCGCTGGCACCGCTCTCCTCCACCCATAGCCCGATTCATGCTTAGTATGCCCTGCCAGCCTCCTTGGTACTTTCATGCCCACCCAGCATGTCCTGCCAGCCACTGGTGGTAGTACATGCTGCTAGGCATAGTAACAGTAACGAGAGGTTGGCAGCAGGACAGGCTGGGCAATGGGCATGATGATAATCATGACCATTGCCCAGTAGCATTTACTGACAGCCTCGGCCAGGGGTCCTCTCAGTCACCCCTCCCTCCTATCCCTTCCTCCCCTCCCGGCCCCTGCTTTTCATACTCATGCGTCGAGATGAGCTGCAGGCCTGCAGCCGCTGCCTAGGGCGACGGCGGATCCGTCCTCCACAGCGCGCACAGGAAGCAGTCCCAGGGCCATGATGTCATCGCCCTGAGACTGACCTCCTGCGCACGCGCCGGCAGAGGCGGCAGAGGGGCACTGCGGCAGCAGGCAGAGCAGGGAGACCGGTCTCCTTGCTGTGCTGCTGCAGAGGGCCCATCACTAATCATATCGGCAGTGCTGCCTATCTGATTAGCGAACCGGGGGGTCCTCTGTTCTCTGTACAGGGCCCAGTGGGTGTGAGGGCGGGGCTTAGGGGCATGGCCATCGGAACCCGGAGCCCACCGGGGGTTTTCCCGATCATACGGTGGGCCAGTACGCCCCTGCCCATAAGGGCACACACTGTGCAATTATCTGACATTCTAGCGTGACCTCCGCAGGGAGGATGAGAGTGATACGTGGTGCAGAATACGTTGGTCTATAAGCAGGCATGCAATACATGGGGTGCAGAGAAAAAGGTTGCACTTGGGTCACGACCTGACTAAGGAGGCACGGTACCGTGTGAGGCTTATTCTCTTAGCTCCCCCGCCAACAATTTATATACAAATAAGATATTATACAGTGCTACATTATACAAGGTATAAAGGATGGTGCCCACATAAGAGTGCCATTCTTTAGCAACAAAATAACAGTGCCACTCAGAGCCAAAATAAATACGGCTATATAGTGTTCTCAAGATAGCACAATAGATTGCTCAAATAAATACTGTCATACAGTGCTCACATATTAACACTATGAAATGCCCAAATAAACACCACTTTACAGTTCTCACATGTTATGACCATACAGTGCCCAAATAAATACTACAATACAGTGCTCACATATTATCAAAATACAAGGCACAAATAAATAGTACCGGACATTGTTCACATATTATCACTATACAGTTCCCAATACATAATCTAACAGTGCTATACAATGGCTAACTAAAAATACAATATTTAGACTGAGTCATGGTCATAACCTTGTCAATCATTCCTGGCACCAATATAGAAGCGGGAGGCTGATGGGACCCATGTGTAAATACCCTGGGAAATGTCTGTGCTTCATATGAGGGCATCAGCACTATTATTTTGGGAGGCCTTGTTTCAGGGTTTAGATTGGGCCCAGTTACTTGCTGGCCACCTTCTTCGGAACGGCTCTCCATCACCCCTCACCACAATTCAGTAGACCCATACCAGCTATTACTGAAATTATTGATTGCCAAGTGTAACAGCGGAAAATAAATTATTGAAAAAAAATAAATAAATAAGCACGATGCTCCCCGATCCTCTGGGCGGCATGTAGACTTCTTTTTATAATTTTATAAACTTGTGTATTTATAGATTTGATGTCATTAATCATTAATGGTCCATTACTTATTATTCCTCTATGTAGTCCTTTCTCCAGCTCCGGTGTTATATACTTATTTTATATAAAAAAAAGTTCCAGTTATTAGCTAAGGCTGAAAATAAATAAAGTTTTAGAGTCAGTAAAATATAAAAGCGGTATTTTATATTGGGATTTCTTATAGCAAACTCATCTTCTGCTTGTGAGTGCACGTTGCTATATAATGACGCAGCCACCCAACCAACCCGAACCAAAGACACCCCAGTGACAGCCACATAGTCACTATATAGCTCTCACTGGCGGTAAACTGACCGTTTTAGGCAGCGGATGCAACCAAAACTCACTCATGTACTTGAAATCCCACCTACCCAGTTTTTTCATTGACTAACGTGGGCTAGGTTTCAACCACATCAGAAAAAGGTGATGAGTGAGCACATATTTCATAGGTATCCGTTTGATCCCATGATCTAATATTGGCGATGCCAGGGGTTCTAGGGGAAGGAGAGGCTGCTCACACTGCTGTCCACCCTGTCTATCTGATCTAATAATGAAGATACCAGGGGTGCAGCGGTAAGAAGAGGCTGCTCACACTGCTGTCCACCTGTCTAATTGATCTAATACTGGAGATACCAGAGATCCTGAGGTAAGAAGAGGCTGCTCACACTGCTGTCCACCATGTGTATTTGATCTAATACTAGAGATACTAGGGGTGCTGAGGTAAGAAGAGGCTGCTCACACTGCTGTCCGCCATGTGTTTCTGAGCTAATACTGGTGATACCATGGTTGCTGAGGTATGAAGAGGCTGCTCACACTGCTGTACACCTGTCTAATTGATCTAATACTAGAGATTCCAGGGGTGCAGAGGTAAGAAGAGGCTGCTCACACTGCTGTTCACCATGTCTTTCTGAGCTAATACTGGAGATACCAGGGGTGTTGAGGTAAGAAGAGGCTGCTCACACTGCAGTCCACTATGTGTATCTGATCTAATACTAGAGATACCAGGGGTGCAGAGGTAAGAAGAGGTTGCTCACACTGCTGTACACCTGTCTAACTGATCTAATACTAGAGATACCAGGGGTGCAGAGGTAAGAAGAGGCTGCTCACACTGCTGTCCACCATGTCTTTCTGAGCTTAAACTAGAGATACCAGGGGTGCAGAGGTAAGAAGAGGCTGCTCACACTGCTGTCCACCATGTGTATCTGATCTAATACTGGAGATACTAGGAATGCTGAGGTAAGAAGAGACTGCTCACAGTGCTGTCTACTCTATCTATCTGATCTAATACTGGAGATACCAGGAGTGCTGAAGTAAGAAGAGGCTCTTCACACTGCTGTCCACCATGTCTATCTGATATTATGCTGGAGATACAAGCAGTGCTTAAATAAGAAGAGGCAGCTCACACTGATGTCTACCCTGTCTATATGATCTAATACTGGAGATACCAGGGCTATTAAGGTACGAAAAGTCTGCTCACACTGTTATAGGTTATCTCTAAGTCATATCAGGAATATTCCTATGGCACATGCTCACAAGTTTCTGTGCTAATATTCTAGGACAGGTTTCTTTCTGTGTAACAAGACACTGACCATATTAATTGTGTAGTGTTTACCTCCCTAAACAAAAAAGCTAAAATTGCTAATTAAAGGTATTTATAAATGTATTCATTAAGATTCCATTTAGTTATTTATTTTTTTCTATTCCCAGAGAGCCCCGTTAAGGAAAAATTGCAAAACAATGAGATACATTTCTCAGAGTCCTATTTTATATATCCATATACTGTATGTGATACTGAGTTTGTATGTTTTCCCCGTATTCTTGTGGGTTTCCGCTGGGTTCTCCGGTTTCTTCCTACACTCCAAAGACATACTGATAGGGAATTTAGATTGTGAGCCCCGATGGGGAAAGTGTCGATAATGTCTGTAAAGCGCTGCGGAATTAATGGTGCTACATAAGTGAATAAAATAAATCAAAATAAATACTAGAGTAAAATAAGAGAAGCCAAAGAAGGCGGGGATAATAAAAGTGACGGTGCACTTGTGTAGAGCTTGAGTAAAGTACCTATATGCAGGCCTGGCGTCAGAACCCAGCGCACCCGGGCAAGTGCTGGGGCCCTAAGGAGATGGATGGGCCCACTTACCGTCGGGCACCCCTGCGCGCTATGGGACCCGTGAGCGGTGCGGTGCCGGTGCCAGCGCCCGCCACCCACCCCCGCTTGTTCAGGGCCCCTCTCCCCGTGCCTCAGCACCATCTCTGGTCTCTTCCGCGGCTGCTGCACTGTGACGTCTCAGGCCAGAGGATGCGGTGATGTCTTTACACCATGCTCGCTCCAGATCCATGACAGCGCAGAGCGGGAAGACGCCGGCGATGCTGAAGAGTCTGGAGCAACGGCAGCAAGTGAGGAGAGGTGAGTACTTGATTATTTTTTTTATATGTATGGAGTCATGGGGAATTATATGGGGGGGGGAACAAGTGACATTCTGCATGGGGCATTATATGGGGGGAACAAGTGACATCCTGCATGGGGCATTATATGGGGGGGGATAGGTGACCTCCTGCATAGGACATTATATGGGGGGACAGGTGACATCCTGCATGGGGCATTATATGGGGGGGAGGTGACCTCCTGCATAGGACATTATATGGGGGGGAGAGGTGACATCCTGCATGGGGCATTATATGGGGGGAGAGGTGACATCCTACATGTGGCATTATATGGGGGGAGAGGTGACATCTTGTATGGGGCATTATATGGGGGTGAGACGTTAAATCCTGCATGGGGCATTATATGGGGGGGAGAGGAAGAGATGGAGGAGAAAGAGCAAGTGAGAGAGAGGAGAGAGTGAGAGAGATGGAGGAAAGGGTAAGGGAGAGAGATGGATGAGAGAGAGATATGGAGGAGAGACAGATGGAGGAGACAGAGCAAAGGAGGAGAGAGAGAGAGGGAGGAGAGAGAGGGAGGAGAAAGATAGAGGGAGGAGAGAGAAAGAGATGGAGGACAAAGAGCAATCGAGAGAGAGATTGAGAAGAGAGAGGAGAGAGTGACAGAATGGAGAAGAGTGCGAGGGAGAGAGATGGAGGAGAGAGAGAGATAGAGGAGAGAGAGATGGAGGAGAGAGAGATGGAGGAGAGAGAGAGATGGAGGAGAGAGAGATGAAGGAGAGATAGAGAGGGAGGAGAGAGAGAGGGAGGAAAGAGAGAGAGGGAGGAGAGAGGCGGGAGGAGAGAGATAGAGAAAAGAGAAGGAGGGCGGAGGGAGAGTGAGATTTTTCCATCTCAAAAGTTGGAGTTCACAATGATTTCAATGGGGTCCATGTACTGGATCAAGTTCGGTTACAGTTTTGGTACCCGAACCAAACTTTGGACTAAAGTTCAGTTGGGTACCAAAACCTGAACTTCCACGGGTCTGCTCATCCCTTGTCATGCTAGGTATGGGAAGAACCCAGCGTACGACAACGGGAAAAGGGGGAAAGCCCAGAAACTAGGGAAAGGGGGAGTGGAGACCCCTAAGCAGATCTAACAACACCATGACTCCCTTATCGTTCCTAAATAGGTTCCACACCTATCGCCAAGCAGGATACCTTAGCCCTGGCTGACCCTAGAGCTAGGCCCTAGGTAGGGAGGGGGAGGAGTTAGCACTAGTCGGCCCCACTGCAGCTAAAGACAAACAAGGGAAACAGACAAGGAGATACACTTAGCTTTGAGGAGACACCAGAGAGAACACAACTACAATCCATAAAGGAACTCCAAGAAGAATATCGCTGACTGCTAGAACTCCAGACCTGAACAGAGGAATTTACTCTATCACCAGCAACTCTCTTGAGAAACTGAGTATATTTAAAGATCCAGAAAGGGTGTGTTAATTAGCAGGCGATCGTGGAGATCACCGCTGGGTGCTAGAGTGGGAGGGATGATGAAAGGATCAAGAAGGTGTCTGCAAGGCCAAGCGCAGCGACCTTCTACAGCCGGATCCAGAATGACTGTATGTCAAGCCTGACACACCCGTGATATCCCTAGTTCCTAATCCTTTAACTGGTTGGGATGCAATACTACATTTCACCTCTAGTAGCCACTAGTGAAAAATTTGATTACCTGTCACAATCACAATAATAGTCGATCATTAGTGATCCAGTTCTCAATCTACGTCCCATTAGTTTACACAGTCTGTAAAATTGCCCTCCAGGAGGAGACTGGTATCTTTGTCCTGCCTACCACTGTTCTCCTACACATGTGCAGACTTCCATTTCTTAAGGGGACTTATTTTCAGTCAATGTCTATGGCACCTAGGTTTTGTAAATGCCTCCCCCACCCCCCATATCAATCTGTGGTTTTGCAACCACTGAGTTCCAATACTGTGCTATGGTCCACAGTTACAAATGTCTTTATAATAATTCCGATTGTTGGATGTCAGTTGATGTTGAACCCCACCGGTGAAGAGGTCAATATAGTAAACCTGGAAAACCCCTACAATCCCTTAAGTTTATGGCTGCTAATTGTCATCATGTAGTTGATGGCGAAATATAACAGGTACAGTCTAGGGGTACGGGAGACATTTGAGCTGATAAAAGCTGAGTGTGCATGGTGATAGATAGCGGCTCTGTAAGACTAAACTTACCTTGTGGCCGGAGTCTGTAGAGCAGAGTTACTGTACATGTCCAGACTCTCTGACCAGGTCTATGCAAAAGTATGAAAAGTGATATAGCAATGTGAAATTCAGGCCAACACTCCCTTTTTCCATAAAAGTCAGCACTTTATTTAATCCATATAAACACAACCAAATTTAAGTGGCTTCGTACAAAAATAGCACATGAAAAATGTACAAATGCCATCAGCAAAACGTACTTCAACCAGACGGCAACGCGTTTCTGAGCTCTACGTTTCTTAGTTTGAGCCTGAAAAATTCCACAATACTTAACACAGGATATCTGAGTTCGCAGATTCGTAACACTCAGGTTAAAATGTGCATAGACAAAATATATAGATAAAACCTGTAAAAACCACAATGTGGATAATGCGGATAAACGAACCATACAATAAAGTAAAAACAGGAGCCGAGGCTGTAAGTGCGGGGATTTCTGTGCTTGGGGATCATACTCGATACTGGATAAATTGAGATGTTTTGAAAATGTTGTATCCATTATTTTATCATTTGCAGATCACCAACACGTCTCTCCGACCTGTGATTTCCATAGTTCCACGACTTTTCCGTCTTATGCTCAGAGGTCTAGTATTAACCCCTTTACCCCCAGGGTGGTTTGCACGTTAATGACCAGGCCAATTTTTACAATTCTGACCACTGTCACTTTATGAGGTAATTACTCTGGAACGCTTCAAATGGATCCCGCTGATTCTGAGACTGTTTTTTCGTGACATATTGTACTTCATGATTGTGGTAAAATTTCTTTGACATCACTTGCGTTTATTTGTGAAAAAATCAGAAATTTGGTAAAAATGTAGAAAGTTTTGCAATTTTCAAAATTTAAAATTTTATGCCCTTAAATAGAGATATGTTACACTAAATAGTTAATAAATAACATTTCCCACATGTCTACTTTACATCAGCACAATTTTGAAACCACATTTTTTTTTTTTAGGGAGCTATAAGGGTTAAAAGTTGACCAGCGATTTCTCATTTTTACAACAAAATTTACAAAAACACTTTTTTAGAGACCCCATCACATCTGGCGTGACTTTGAGGGGCCTTTATGATAGAAAATACCCAAAAGTGACACCATTGTAAAAACTGTAGCCCCCAAGGTGCTCAAAACCACATTCAAGAAGTTTATTAACCCTTCAGATGCTTCACAGTAATTTTTGGAATGTGGAAGAAAAAAATGAACATTTAACTTTTTTCACAAAAATGTTACTTTAGACCGCAATTTTTTTTATTTTAGACTTTTTGAATGTAAAATTTGCTTGAAAAATTAGTGGACACCATGTTGCGTTTGGGGAGCACCCGATGTGCCTAAACAGTGGAAACCCCCCACAAGTGACACCATTTTGGAAACTAGACCCCTCAGGGAACTTATCTAGGTGTGTGGTGAGCACCTTGAACCCCCAGGTGCTTCACAGAAGTTTATATCATGGAGCTGTAAAAATAACATTTTCACATTTTTCCAACAAAAATGTTTTGCAGACCCCAATTTTGCATTTTCATAAGGGTAACAGGAGAAATTGCACCACGCGATTTGTTGTGCAATTTTTCCTGAGTAAGCCGATACCCCATATGTGGGGAAAAAACACTGTTTGGGCACAAGGCAGGGTTCGGAAGAGAAGGAACGCCATTTGACTTTTTGAATGTAAAATTTGCTTGAATTAGTGGACGCCATGTTGCGTTTGGGGAGCCCCTGATGTGCCTAAATAGTGGAAACCCCCCCCCACCAAGTGACTCCATTTTGGAAACTACACCCCTGAAGGATTTTATCAAGGGGTATAGTGAATATTTTGAACCCAGAGGTACGACACAGAATTTGATAACATTAGGTCATCATATTGAATAAGTTGTCATTAGTCTTGAGTGCAAGTGCTCGCTACTTGAGTTTGCATCGGGTACTCAGGTATGGACCATGTATGGCGGGCGCTCAAGTGACATGCTCGAGTCCCCGCCCGCATGTTTCATGGTTGTTAGTCACCCAAATAAAAACATGTGGGGATCGCTTGTGCATGACAGGCAGTCCCAGCAAGGTTTTTTTGGCTGTATAACAGCTGCAAAACATTTGAGGCGGAGACTTGAGCATGTCACTCGAGCACCCGCTATACTCGGTGCATACCCGAGCACCCGATGCAAACTCAAGTAGCGAGCTCTTGTGCGCAACATTAGTCGCCATTTAGATGGTATTTTTTTCTTTACTTCTGAAAAAATCCCAACCCCAACCCTAATACAACCACAACCCTAGCCCAAACGCAACCTTAGCTCAACCCTAACCCTAGCCCAACCCTAACTCAACCCTAACCCTTGCCCAACCCTAACCCAATCCTAGCCTAACCATAGCACAACCCTAACCCTAGCCCTAGTACAACCCTAACCCTAGCACAACCCTACCCATAGCTCAATGCTACCCCTAGCCCAACACTAACCCTAGCTCAACCCTACCCCTAGCCCCACCCTAGCTCAACCCTCACCCTAGCCCAACCCTAACCCTAACCCTAGCCCAACCCAAACCCTAGCACAACCCTAACCCTAGCCCAACCCTAACCCTAGCACAACACTAACCCTAACCCTAGCACAACCCTATCCCTAACCCTAAAGTTTATTTTTTACGCCATTCCTCGTGCGGTATAAGTGATTAGACAACTTTATTTTTCGGGTCGGTGCAATTACAGGGATACTAGATTCATATCAAGTTTTTATGATTGAGAGCTGTCACACACTAAAAAACCCTTTTTTTTGCAAAGACTAGTTTTTGCATTGCAATTTTTTGAGAGCTATAATTTTTCCATATTTCGTTCGACAGAGTCATGTGATTTTTTTTTTTTTTTTTGTGGGACAAGTTGATGTTTTTATTGGTACCATTTTTGGGCACATTACATTTTTTGATTGCTTTCTATTCCGATTTTTAGAAGGCAGAATAAATAAAAACCAACAATTCACGAACTGTTTTTTGGTGTTTTTTTTATGCCGTTCTATGTGTCGTCAAATTCATAAGGAAGCTTTATTCTTCGGGTCAGTACGTTTACAGCGGTACCACAGTTATATTTTTTTTCACGTTATGGCACTTTTACTCAATGAAAACTATTTTATAGAAAAAAGAATTGTTTATGCATCGCTAGAGAGCTATAAATGTTTTATTTTTCTGCCGTTGGAGCTGTATGGTGGCTTGTTTTTTGCGGGATAAGATGACGTTTTCAGCGGTACCATTTTTATTTACATTCGTCTTTTTGATCGCGTTTTATTCCATTTTTTGTTTGCTGGTATGATGATAAAGCATCGTTTTATGTTTTGTTTTTTATTTTTTTACCCTGTTCACTAAAGGGGTTAACTTCATCACCATCCCTGTGCTATGCAGCCTGTCAGCGCTGCACAGGGAAAAGTTACTTTGGTCACGCTTGGCGCATGACCAAAGCAACTTCCTGCCTTCTGATGACCCGGATGTTGTCATGATGACATCTGGTCACCATGACAACATCTGGGACCGGACTCAGACGCTGCGGGATGCCGGCAGAGAAGGTAAGTATCGCGCTAACCTCCTCTTGCCACCAGAATGCTGCGATCGATTTCAATCACAGCATTTCGGGGGTTAATGTGCAGGGAGCGATGCGGGACCGTTCCTTGCACATAGCACCGGGTGTCAGCTGTGACAATCAGGTGGATGACTTGATATCACGACCTCCCCAGGAAAAAGACAATAGGCTCTAGCTACAGAGACCTTCAAACTCTCTGTGTCACTCCCCCTACTGCACCCCTGGTGGAGCCCAAGTCTCCATCCATGTTATTTCCCAGCTAAGAGCTCCCAAAACTAAAATGGGCCATACGTTCTTACTGGACAGTCCTAGGGAGCCCGTTCTGGTGTCATTGGACCCAGCCCGGCCCCTGCTACGCATGGATGCTAAACATCAGAGTCCTAGGGGCCCCTGCAAGGCTGTGCTGGGTATCTCCTTTCCTTACGCTGGACTATGTTTAAATCTAGGGTTACAATCCGCATCCCCTCAGGTCTATTTTGTGTATCACTGAGATGAATCTTTTCCCCATAACTCGCTGTTGAATTATGTTTCTTGAATAGGCACATGGCGTCAGGGGAAGGGACATCCTGTGTAGCTTGCAGCTGCTGTGAGAATTATCACTCTTCGCTTCTTCAGCTCCTTCCTTTGCAAGCTGCAGTGTCAAATTTTCATATGTAGAGCTTCGTAAAACCCGCCTGCCAGTGCACAGTGATCGACAGGGGATTACCTTGAATATCTTCACACCATTGTTCCCTGTAAAAAAACAGAAAATAAATAAGCTAATTTATACTCACCTAACACCTAATCCCAGAAGCCACTGTCAACTGTAAAACAGCAAAAATAAAAAACAATCATATCCCTCACCTATCCAAAGTGATGAAATAATCCATAGTGTCTTACGATGATCTAGATGACTTATCCTAGTATAATTTTCAAACGGTGCCACTCCATAATGTACACATACTACAATGTGAAGAGTGGCAACTATTGACCGTATAATGGCAAAATCGCAAGATAAACATAAACAACCGAAGCAACCACGATCAAAGGCCGATCTACATCATAAAAAATTGTTTTATTGAATATTCAATTTTGTTAAAAATTATCACATGCAGATAATTGGTGCAAAAAATGGTGCAAAACAACATACAGTGTGTAAAAAAATTCCACCGCTATATGGGACACGCAGGACCCAAATTGTACAGCCTAGTAGATATTAAGTGATCATCCAAGTAGCATAGTATTTATACACAGGCCAATGTGACCCGATTAGTAAAAAGGCTCATATAGTCAAAGGTTGTTAGGTCAGAGAAACAGACAATGTTAATACATTCCTCAAAATAATATTACGGGTATAATGAGCCACCATATATATATTTACATGTGTATAACAACAGTATATATATGTGTCAACAGTATATAGACATACAATATATTGTACATGACAACAGGCTCACACTGACACAAGTAATGTGTAGCAATCAGCTGCCGTGAGAGAGTTCACAGGAGTTCATCAGCTGATGAAACCCGGTAACCTCACTTACGGCACCGCCGCTGCGTGAGAACTGTCTCACGCCGTAGCGGTGCCGTAAGTGAGATCACTGGAGCTCATCAGCTGATGAACTCCTGTGAACTCTTTCACGGCAGCTCAGCGCTATACACTGCAGGAGTGATTACACAGCGGCGTCTGCTCTGTAACAGCAGGCATAGGCTGATGGGAGTAGTACTCTCATCAGCTGATGCCTGTGACCCGTGGTAAGCTTTTTACGACTGGTCACAGTCACAGCTGCGGGCTCACACTGTCATCTGACAGAGTGAGCCCGTAGTTCTAACCAATCAGAGCCCCTTTTTCCCACGCTGTCATCTGCGTGGGAAACCATGGATGTTCGGGGGCCCCATTCATATGAATGGGGTCCGTGTTCCGGGTCAGGTACTGTTCTGGTAACCGAATCAAACTTTTAATAGATATTCGGATATTCACGGGTCCGCCCATCACTAGTAAATAATCCTACCAAGTTATGACCACATAATGCCACCACATAATGCTAAAATAATGCCACCATACTGATCATTACCATCATGACTGTACTAAGACCAATATTACAATCAATACCACAGTATGAGACAATAATCAATAAATACAGCCAGATCATAACAACATATCACCAACATGTACTGTAGTGATAATATACCATACTGATTATTAACAGTATAAACACTGATATTATCACTGTGCAGCAACCATGTAGTGGTATAATTGTATATATCAATTCCAGTGCTCTGCATACTATATACAGTACAGACCAAAAGTTTGGACACACCTTCTCATTTAAAGATTTTTCTGTATTTTCATGACTATGAAAATTGTACATTCACACTGAAGGCATCAAAACTATGAATTAACACATGTGAAATTATATACTTAACAAAAAGGTGTGAAACAACTGAAAATATGTCTTATATTTTACGTTCTTCAAAGTAGCCACCTTTTGCTTTGATGACTGCTTTGCACACTTGTCATTCTCTTGATGAACTTCAAGAGGTAGTCAACGGAAATGTTTTTCACTTCACAGGTGTGCCCTGTCAGGTTTAATAAGTGGGATTTCTTGCCTTATAAATGGGGTTAGGACCATCAGTTGTGCTGTGCAGATACACAGATGATAGTCTTACTGAATAGACTGTTAGAATTTGTATTATGGCAAGAAAAAAGTAGCTAAGTAAAGAAAAACGAGTGGCCATCATTACTTTAAGAAATGAAGGTCTGTCAGTCCGAAAAATTGGGCAAACTTTGAAAGCGTCCCCAAGTACAGTTGTAAAAACCATCAAGCGCTACAAAGTAACTGGCTCACCAAAAGTACCACCCCAGGAAAGGAAGACCAAGAGTCACCTCTGCTTCTGAGGATAAGTTTATCCGAGTCACCAGCCTCAGAAATCGCAGGTTAACAGCAGCTCAGATTAGAGCCCAGGTCAATGCCACACAGAGTTCTAGAAGCAAACACATCTCTACAACAACTGTGTTAATTCATAGCTTTGATGTCTTCAGTGTGAATGTACAATTTTCAAAGTCATGAAAATACAGAAAAATCTTTAAATGAGAAGGTGTGTCCAAACTTTTGGTCTGTACTGTATGTGCATAGTGTGCTGGTAATTGTACAAATATATGTATATTAAGTCATCTACCATCTCTCTGATCATAGTTGTTCACTTTCCCTTTTCTTTTTCATTCAGCCCACACCACCATAACCACTTCTTCCATCCATGACTTGTCTCTGCAAAATGTAATTCACGTCTCCTCATCGCGTCTGCTGTATGGAGAGTCAGGGTGTTGGAGACCGGAGCAGCACACCCGGGGAACAGGAGCGAGATGAGTATGTTTTTTCTGCATGTATATATGAGTCTATGTGGGGGCTCACACTGTATATACAAAGGCTACGTGGTGGCTCAAACTTTATTTAGGAGGCTATGTGGAGCTCACACTGTATACAGGAGTCTATGTCCGGCCTCATACTGTATATAGGAGGCTATGAGGGTGCTCACAGTATATATAGGAGGCTATGATGGGGCTCACAATGTATATAGGAGACTATGTGGGGGGCTTATGCTGTATATGGGAAAATATGTGGGGGCTTATACTGCATATAGGAGGCTATATGGGGGCTTATACTGTATTTAGGAGGCTATGTGGGGGCTCATACTGTATAAAGGGACTATGTGGGGCTCATACTGTTTATATAGGGCAGCGTGGGGGTTCATACTGTATATAGGTTACCTAGGGCTCATACTGTATATAGGGAGGCTATGTGTGGGCACATACTGTATACAGTATATGGGGTTATCTGGGGTTCATACTGTATATAGAGTGGCTAAGTGAGGGCTCATACTGTTATAGGAGGATATGTGAGGCTCAACCTCTATATAGAGAGGCTATGTGGGGGCTCACACTGTTTATAGGGGGCCATATGGGGGCTCATACTGGATATAGGAAGCTATGTGAGGGTCATACTGTTTATAGGGTCCATGTGGGGGCTCATACTGTTTATAGGGGGCTATGTGGGGGCTCATCATGTAAATAGGAGGCTATATGAGGGCTCATATTGTATGTAGAAAGTCTATGTGGAGGCTCATACTGTATATAGGGGACTATATGGGCACTCACACTGTATATAGAGCGGCTATGTTGGTCTTATATATTATATGTAGGGGGCTGTGTGGGGCTCATACTGTATATAGGGGCAGTTTTCAGGCTTATACGGTAAATAGGGGAATGTCAGCATACCCCGTAAGGTTCGAGTTCGGTTCGTCGAACGCCCGTATGTTCGCCGAACTGTTCGTCGAACTGTTCATGGAACACCATCGAACACCGTTAAAACCAATGGCAGGCAAACAAAAACACATAGAAACACATAGAAAACACATAGAAAACACTTCAAAGGTGTCCAAAAGCTGACAAACTGCTCAGAAGACACAACTAACACATGGAAAAGTGACAAGTACATATAGTCATGCAAAAAGAAAAGAGGTTGAGGAGTAAAAGGAGGGGGAGACACAGATATAGGCATGTAATGCCCTTCTAAAACCAAAAAAGTGTGAAGCTGACACAGCCAGTCCGTTCTTGCCCATGCGACCTCCGTGTCGCCGGGTTTGTGCCAGAGCTGCGGTGGACCCTGATGGCCAGCCCCCTTCTCCCAATACTGGTGCCTGTCCGCTGGTGGGTCGAGCGAGCTCCCCTGCGGTGGAGGCAGGTCTAAGCTTTTTAATTTAAATTGTCTCTCTAATTTGAATGAGTACACTATAAATCCTTTTACAAGGATCTATTGGAGGGCAAGTCTGATGCCAGCAGCCGCGGGAATTACAGCTCCAGTAGCGTCCACTAAAGCTGCTGCAGTTAAAATGCTTTTATAAGGATAGAGCTTGGCGGTCCACTTCAAGGCGTCCTACCGCCAGTCCCAGCCCCTGTGGCTTGGGGTGCCTCCCGATGCTCTTCACTGAGTGTCCCGAGGGCCCGAAGCATTTGCTTTGAAAAAATTAAGTGTCCAAACTACAGGTGGTGTAGCTTGCTTAACAGCCGGAATAATCCGCTGACTAGCAGACACTGCTACTAGGCACAAAGTATTTCCTGGGCTAGATGCAGTTAAAATTTTGTAATTAGATACTCTCATTAGATGCTGAGAAAGCATTCCATAGAGTCTCCTGGCACGCCATATATTATTCTCTTAAAAAGCTTGGGGTAGGGGTCTAGGGGACCCTTTTATAGCCCAAATCACGGCCCTGTATAGCAATACGTCACCTAGGCTGAAGATAAATGGAACATTTTCATCACCTTTCATAATCACCAATGGGACAAGGCAGGGATGTCCTCTGTCCCCTCTCTTATACATCCTAGTGACGGAGCACCTGCTCTCATCAATTCGCCATAACCCCAATATTAGGTGGATTGAGGTGGGAGGCACCGAGTACAAATGCTCTACATTTTCTGATGATGTCCTAGTATATATCACTCAATCACATATATCCATCCCTGCTGTTATGACTGAAATAGATCACTTTGTTACATGGTCCAATTTTAAAATCAAAGCAGCGAAGTCTGAGGCCCTCGATGTCTCCCTCCCCAAATCCATACAGGATTCCATCCAGTCCAACTTTCCCTTTGCCTGGCCCTCACAGGGTATCAAATACTTAGGAATTCCTATTCATAGAGACCTCTCCCATCTATGTTATCTTAATTTTGGGCCCTTTATTGAACAACTCCATACAGACCATGGTTGGCAAGTTAGAACTGTAAGATTCACTACGTGAACCACTGGAGCTTTGTGGAAAAGCACATGTACACTGTGTTCCAAATTATTATGCAAAAAGTGTTTAGGAGTGATAAGGTAAGAATTTTTTTGTTTGTCAGTTAAACTCATTGATGGTGATGTGTGTCAGGGCTCTTTATATCACTGTAAGCAATTGCAGACACCTGTGCTAATTAGTTTGGCAGGTGTGTCCAATGAAAGGCAAGACTACTTAAGAAGGCTGTCCCACATTATTAAGCAGCCTACATTTTCTGCCAAAATGGGAAAGAAAAAGGATGTGTCGGCTGCTGAGAAGCAACAAATTGTGGAGTGTTTAGGTCAAGGCATGACTACATTCAACATTGCCCAGACACTTCATCGTGATCATTGCACAATCAAGAAGTATGTAGCTGATTCACAGTACACACGTGTGCGTGCTGATAAGGGAAAATTGAGGACTCTTTCCTACAGGCAATTACGTCAGGTTAAAAGAGCAGCGGCAAAAAAGCCTTGTCATAGCAGCAGACAAGTTTTTGAAGCTGCTGGTGCCTCCAAAGTCCCCCGAACAACAAGATGCAGGGCCCTTCAGAGGTTTGCAGCTGTGCATAAGCCATCCTGTTGACCTCCTCTATCCACTGTACACAAGCAGAAACAGCTCCAGTGGGCCAAACAATACATGAAGACTGACTTCAAAACTGTTTTATTCACCGATGAGTGCTGTGCAACGCTCGATAGTCCAGATGGATGGAGTGGAGGATGGCTGGTTGATGGACACCCCATGCAAACATGGCTACGGCGCCAACAAGGAGGAGGTGGAGTAATGTTTTGGGCTGGAATCATGGGGAGAGAGATTGTTGGCCCCTTTAGGATCCCTGAAGGGGTAAAGATGAACTCCATGATGTATGTGGAGTTTCTCAAACAGCACTTCCTGCCATGGTTCAAGAAGAAGAACCATGTATTCCACAGCAAGATCATTTTCATGCATGATAATGCACCGTCTCATGATGCACATAACACATCTGCATCTCTGGCTGATATGGGCATAAAAGGGGACAAACTTATGGTGTGACCTCCATGCTCCCCTGACCTCAAACCCATTGAGAACCTCTGGAACATCATCAAAAGGAGTGTCTATGATGGCGGGAGGCAGTTCACATCTAAGCAACAGCTCTGGGAGGGTATTCTGTTCTCATGCAAAACAATTGAAGCAGAAACCATCCAAAACCTGACAAATTCAATGGACGAGACAGTTCAGAAGCTCCTTTCGAACAAGGGGTCCTATGTGCAAATGTAACATCACCTAGAATAAAGCTTTGAGTTGAAAACTGTTTGATTTAAGTTTCTAATAACCTGCTAATGCTTATAATTTCAAAAATGACCATTTTTTTGTTCTTTATTAAAATGAAAAGGTTGATCGAAGAGTGTGGGGGATCTAAGAGTGTGGCAACCCAGTAGTCAGGATTATTTCGAATTCTGACAATCTGAGGGTCATGTTGCAGGTAGTGCAGCAAGAAGGCACCCATGTGTCTTGCGCATCTAGGAGCCCCAAAATTATTTTCCGGGCTAGATGCAGCTAAAAATTATTATTAATTTGAAAGCTGGTGGAGCTTAGTATAGATGGCCTAATAGAATCAGTATTGCAAACTGCTATAAGGCCAAAATTATTTTACAGGGAAGATAGAGATAAACATGATTAGTAATAATTTGAAATCTGGTGGAGCTTAGTATAGATGGCCTAATAGAATCAGTACTCCACACTGCTACTATGCCCAAAATTATTTTCCAGGCAAGATACAGATAAAAATGATAATTAATTTGAAAGCTTTAAACGGTTGGTGAGGTGATTTTACCAAATCCTCAAGCTTTTACTCTCCCCAGGATGACACAGGGCTAGAAAAGTCCTTGCTGATGCATGATGTGTTCATCTTTATGAACCTGAGTCTGTCTACATTGTCAGCGGACAGCCGCGTGCGCTTATCTGTCAGCACAACACCAGCAGCGCTGAACACACGTTCAGAGAGAACAAAAATTATTATTAATTTGAAATCTGGTGGAGCTTAGTATAGATGGCCTAATAGAATCAGTACTGCAAACTGCTACAAGGCCAAAATTATTTTACAGGCAAGATACAGATAAACATGATTAGTAATAATTTGAAATCTGGTGAGCTTAGTATAGATGGACTAATAGAATCAGTACTGCAAACTGCTACAAGGCCAAAATTATTTTACAAGCAAGATGCAGATAAACATGATTATTAATAACACTGGTGTACAAAAAAAAAAAAAAAAAATTCTGGCATGGACTTTAAGAACAGTTTTAGACTAATTTGAGGGTGCTGAATTCAAATCTGATCTTATAATTTCTCTATCACATCACGTTTTTGCGCTATAGGTATATAGCCCATTTTCAATAATTCCAAGAAAAATATAAGTAGTGTATGAAAAGTGCCGTTTTATACGGTTCACTAAGGTAAATTTAGTTTTCATTTAGTCTCCCAATAAATGTGAGAATATCTTTGTTTTCTTTGAACATGCATAATTCCCATTTGTTATGATAATAAAGTAAAAAAACAGTTTTCAAACACCCTTGTTTTCTGTGCTACTGGGACAGTAGAGCTACAGCAGAGCATTGGGTGAAAACTGAATGGCCTCAGCGACAGAGTTTGGCACCTGGCGATAAGAATGTCATCCATGATTCACTAGTGGATAGGAAGAACATTGTCTTTCCTCCCTTGCACATAAAACTTGGATTGATGAAGCAGTTCGTCAAAGCTCTCAATCACAGTGGAGAATGCTTTAACTATATATATGTTCAACTTTTCCAGGTCTTAGTGAAGAGAAGAAAAAGGCTGGAATATTGTATAATAAGAACACTTATGAGAGACCCAAACTTTATCACATCAATGAATGAGACAGAAGAAAGAGCTCGGAATGCATTTTGTAATGTGGTGCAGAATTTTCTAGGGAATAAGAAAGCAGACAACTATGAAGAGATTGTGGAAGAGCTACTAATTAGTCTGCAAAATCTTGGATGTAGAATGAGTACCAAGATTCACTATTTAAACAGCCATTTGGACTTTTTTCCAGAGAACCTTGGGGATGTGAGCGAGGAACAAGGGGAGCGTTTTCATCAGGACATTAAAACAATGGAAGAACGGTATCAAGGCCGGTGGGACTCACATATGATGGCTGACTATTGCTGGAGCTTGATGAGAGACAAACCAGAAGTTGTACATCACAGATCAGCCAAGAAAAGAAAGTTCAAATAACTGCCATTTGCCATTCATCTGTGTGCCATATATATGTGTTTTTATATTTTGTAGTTTAATTTTGTAAGTATATTTGATTTGCTGTACACAGACTTTGTAATTTGTTATTCCTTGATTAAAAATATACAAAATGTAGTAACGAAAATCATGAGGTTTTTATCAAAAAACATTCGATAGGATTAATTTCCATCAAAAATATCTCGAAATCCTGATGTGATAGCCAAAAACGGAGTTCGTATTAGTAATCAGCAGCCAAAATTGACTTAAAATATGTTTTAAAACCTTTTGACAGAAAAACTGCATTGACCAGTGTAATTTTAAATCTGGTGGAGCTTAGTATAGATGGCCTAATAGAATCAGTACTGCACAGTGCTACAAGGCAAGATACAGATAAACATGATTAGTAATTTGAAAGCTTAAAACGGTTGGTGAGGTGATATTAACAAATCATCAAGCTTTTACTCTCCCCAGGATGACACAGGGGTAGAAAAGTCCTTTCGGATCCATGATTTGTACATCTTTATGAACATGAATCTGTCTACATTATCAGTGGAGAGCCGCGTGCGCTTATCTGTCAGCACACCACCAGCAGCGCTGAACACACGTTCAGACAGAACGCTGGCTGCGGGGCATGACAAGATCTCCAAGGCATAAGTGGTGAGCTCCGGCCATTTATCCAGATTGGAAGCCCAAAAAGAGCAAGGGTCCAGTGACACAGTCATGGCTTCAATGTTTACTTGGAGATACTCCTGTACCATCGTCTCTAGCAGTTGACTATGTGTCAGACTTCTTGTCTCCTGTGGCCTTGCAAAGGATGGGCTAAAAAAGTGGTGAAATGATTCCGCAAAATTGATGTTACCAGCAGATACTGTGTTTCTGTTACGGTTTGAGTGCTGAACACTCGACGGTCCCACAGTTGGCAAGTTGGAACTGTGAGATTCACTACGTGCACCACTGGTGTTTTGTGGAAAAGCACATGTAAGATTCTGCAACAGTCTCTGCTGATACTCCTGCATGCGTGCATCCCTTTCTATGGCAGGAATAATTTCTGCAAATTTACTTTTGTACCGGGGGTCTAACAGTGTGGCAACCCAGTAGTCAGGATTATTTCTAATTCTCACAATTCGAGGGTCATGTTGCAGGTAGTGCAGCAAGAAGGCACTCATGTGTCTTGCGCATCCAGGAGCACCAAGTCCCTGTTGTGTTGGTGGCGAGGTAACAATCATGCTTCCTTCCTCTGCCCTCTCTCCCCAACCTCGCACAACAGAAATGTGATCAAGGTCTCCCTCATCTGATGAGTCTTCCATCAGTTCGTCCTCCACTTCTTCCTGGGCTCCTGCACATTTCTCGCTAGTTTGGCTGCTACCATGCGCCCTGCTAAAACCATCTCCCCCACCCTCACATGCCTGCCGCCTTGGTGCTGCCGACCGTCTGGACTTTGCAGATGTTAGCCCTTCCGCATACAACTCCTCCTCCTCTACTTCCTCCACCTCCTCTTGTGCCACCACCTGACTCCGAATTCTGTTTAACATGTGCTCCAGCATGTGAATCACCGGAATAGTCATGTTGATAATGGCATCGTCAGCACTAAACATCTTCGTCGCCATTTCAAAACTGTGCAGAAGGATGCATAGGTCCCTGATCTGAGACCACTCCTCCAGCGTGATTTGCCCCACCTCTGGATCCCGTTGGCCCAGGCTATACGTCAGAACATATTGCACCAGGGCTTGTCGGTGCTGCCACAGTCGCTGCAACATGTGCAGAGTTGAATTCCACCGGGTAGGCACATCGCGTTTTAGCCTGTGAAGTGGCAGGCTCAACGACTTCTGTAGAGATGTAAGTCGCTGAGCTGAGGGATGCGAACGGCGGAAGTGAGCACACAGCGACCGTGCCCTCTGCAGAAGGCTATCTAGTCCAGGATAGTGGCCTAAAAATTGCTGGACACCAGGTTCAACAAGTGAGCCATACAAGGCACGTGTGTGACATTGCCCCGGCGAAGGGCCGCACTGAGGTTTGCAGCATTGTCGCACACGGCCTTCCCTGGTTTCAGGTCCAGTGGAGACAACCATTCATGAAACTGGTTCTCCAGAGCTGACCACAACTCCTCAGCTGTGTGACTCACATTTCCCAGACATTTCAAAGTAAAAACCGCCTGATGACGTTGAGCCCTGCTGCCAGCATAGTAAGGAGCTGTACAGGATCCCTTCTGCGCAGTTAGAAAGCTTGTGGCATGACCAGACAGGCTTTGGGTGCAGGTGGAGGACCGAGAGGAGGTTGAGGAGGCAGAAGCAGTGGAGGAACTTCGAGATAAAGAGGATTGACGCACAACTCGTGGGGACGGCAAGACTTGGACAGAAGCCCCTTGTCCTGCTGTCACCATAGTTACCCAGTACCCAGTCAGCGACATGTAACGCCCCTGTCCATGCCTACTCGTCCAAGTGTCTGTGGTGAAATGCACCCTGTCACACACAGAGTTTCTCAAAGAAGCGGTGATGTTGTGTGCGACATGCTGGTGGAGTGCAGGCACACCTTTCTTTGAGAAGTAGTGCCGACTGGGCATCTGGTACTGGGGCACTGTGACGGGACAAAAGGTCTCGAAAATCCTCTGTGTCCACCAGGCGGAAAGGCAGCATTTATGTAGCCAAGAGCTTGCAGATGGTGAAATTCAACCTCTTAGCTTTCTCATGGCTAGGAGGAAATGGTCTTTTACTTGTCCATGTGAAGCCCAGCTGTGCTTGGCATCACAGACCCAGAAGGGTGTATTGAAGGACTCCTCCACAAGAGGCCCCCATAACCATTCACACATCTGCACCTTCCACCTCAGACCACCAGAGGGAGCTCCTTAGGGAGATATATAAGGGAAGGTGGGGCCAGGCAGCCGTTAGTCTGTCAGAGTCTGGTTTAGCAGTGAGTTCAGTGCAGTCTGAGACGTGTTACCTCAGAGGACAAAAGCCTGTTCCAGCTCCTGCATTCTACCCTGCAGTGGAGCTTATCCAGATCAAGACTCGGTGTAGCTCAGTGAGGTGAGCTGTAGGTGTGCCGGCGCCATAAGATCGGTGAACCGCGGCACGCTGCCGTTTGTGTGAGTAGCCTATCGAGGGCTCGAGTAGGCCGAAGGCAAAGGAGTAGAGAGTTAGTTCATAGGGGAGCAGAGGAGCTTAGCTGGCTCACCCCGAGAAGAAGAATTTACCGGACACCGGGTCCGAAGCTTGCCGGGAACTCCACGACCCAGCAAGATAAACCGGAATGCCTGGAGAACTACAGGTCCCAGGATCGCTAAAGTGCTGATACGTACCAGAACCAGGAGACACATAGGCCCCGTAGGTCGGGAGCGTGCACTCCAAGAGAAGGCCCTACCACAAGGTCAGCCAGCGCAGGACAGAGACAAAGTTAGGCCTAGCTCCAGGCAGGTCAGAAACTTATTATGCAGAAGCCAGAACCAGGAGGCCCAAAACCTGCTCATTGGGGAGGATCTGGACATACACCCTTCACCCTACAGTGCTCCGGGGAGTGCCTGAAATTCCACCAGTAAAAGGTACTGAAGTGACTATCGTGTCCGTCCCTGTTCTTGCTCTGGCCCAGAGTAGTCTCTATATCCTGCATCCCCGTTCCTATACTGCCCTGAGGCCCAGCTCTAACTGTGGAGAGCTATACCATCAAGCTGCCTTATCATCAGCCTCAGTAGACTGCGCAGCGCTGGTGATCCTCACCAGAAACCACAGGTGGCGTCACGAACTCTTTCTTTTATAAACTTTACAAATATCAACCCCTTTTTAGGAGAGACCCCAGGGTACGGGCCCGGGAGCCGACCACCGCGACATCCCTAAAGGCCAGGCCAAAGGCCTGGGTACCGAGTTATCCCCATTCCCCTGGGTGCCACATCCACATCTGAGGGACCGAGGGCTGGCTGTTGTGCTTAGACGGGGTTGAGAAGGGTGTTCCCGGCAAACTGCCGGTCTGTGAGGAAGATGCAGGCGGACATGTTAGGTTGCCTTGATCCAAAGGTGGTGCTATCGATGTCGGAGAGCGCTCAACACCAGCTGGTGTTTCCACCTCCAAATAAAATGATGACCTGACAATCACACTGGCTGTTGCGGGTAAAGAGGTGGCCGGTCTGCGTCCCAAAACAGGTGTGACTGCTGTCCCCCAGTCACAGAGGATGAAGAGGCTGCGGATGCACAAGATGTGGCTGATGGTGGTTGGCCCAGCCGGCTAGGCCGCATTGTAGCACAGTGAGCTTCCCACTGCAACTTATGCTTCATATCCATGTGCCGGTTCATGTATGAAGTACTCAAACTATGTATTTTTTGGCCTCTACTTAGCTTTTTCTGACAAATGTTACAGATAACACGAGTTGGGTCATTCTTATCGATCTGAAAAAATGCCCAAGCTATGCAAGGCTTAGCACCTATGCGACCTGAAGAGCCACTACGACTTGTGGTCAGAGGCAGAGTTGTGTTTGAGGATGCAGTTGTTGACGTGCTTCCAGTACTACGTCTCTGTCCAGGAAGGCGCAACCTGACCTCGTCGTCACTAGCATCCTCCTCCACCTCCTCTGCTGACCTCATCGACTGGCTGACTGTGGGTTGACAGTAAGTGGGATCTCCAACCTCGTCATCATCACCCTGTGTGTTATCACACCAGTCGTCCTCAGAGTCAACCTCTTCCTGCCCTGACAAAAATCTCAAGTTGTCGTTCCAATCAGGTATTTGAGTCTCATCATCGCCTTCCTCATTCTCTCCACCAACAGGAGATACAGTTTGGGAACGAGGGTCTACATTATGGTTGAGGTGGAGGAGAGCCCACTTGAAGGAGCACTTGATATCCGTTGAAGCACCTGCTGTTTTTGTGCCTCATCTGGAATTTGTAGCGATTAGCGTGGCCGTAAGAAAGGGATCTTATCACATTGTCCACTAAAAGAAGTAGACATCTTAGTTTGGCTGGAAGATGGTCTTTCTTCTGCAGATGTTACTGTTGCTTTAACACCTACCCCACGGACACAACCTTTTTTTCCCTTCCCAACACACCTATTCCCCTTTCCACCATCAGCAGGCCTTTTTCCACTCATTTTGGTGGTTAACTAATTGACAACTCTGGAGTTGTTTGCACAAAAAACAATGGATGGGAACCGAGCAGAGCTGAGTGGCCAAACTGTTGTTTTAGCCCAAAAGTATTGGCTGGGTTAGATGCAGTAAAACAATTTTATTACATACACAGGTGGTGGAGCTTAGTATAGATGGACTAATAGAACAAGTCCCACACACTGCTACAAGCCCAAATTTTTTTTCAGAGCTAGATGTAGATAAAAATTATTTTTAATTTGCAACCTGGTGGAGGTTAGTATAGATGGACTAATAGAACAAGTCCCACACACTGCTACAAGCCCAAATTTTTTTTCAGAGCTAGATGCAGCTAAAAATTATTTTTAATTTGCAACCTGGTGGAGGTTAGTATAGATGGACTAATAGAACAAGTCCCATACACTGCTACAAGCCCAAATTTTTTTTCAGAGCTAGATGCAGATAAAAATTATTTTTAATTTGCAACCTGGTGGAGCTTAGTATAGATGGACTAATAGAACAAGTCCCACACACTGCTACAAGCCCAATTTTTTTTTCAGAGCTAGATGCAGATAAAAATTATTTTTAATTTGCAACCTGGTGGTGGTTAGTATACATGGACTAATAGAACAAGTCCCACACACTGCTACAAGCCCAATTTTTTTTTCAGAGCTAGATGCAGATAAAAATTATTTTTAATTTGCAACCTGGTGGAGGTTAGTATAGATGGACTAATAGAATGATGCTATGCCCAAAAGGTTTTACTTGGCTAGGTGCAGTAAAAAAATTTGTATTCTATACACAGGTGGTATAGCTTGCAACACAGATAGGCTACTCCACTGACTAACACACACTGCAAGAGGCCAAAAAGGATTTGCTTAGCTAGATTTAGCCAAATGCTGTGAAAAAAACTTGCACAGCACTGGCACAGACCTGCCTAGCAAAAAGTCCTAGGAAATGCTGTAACCTAGTCCAGAAAAGGACTGCAATTACAAGTAGACCCTACTCCCAACCTATCTATTTAAGAGCACAGACCTGCCTGATAAAAGTCGTAGGAAATGATGTAACCTAGTCCTCAAAAGGACTGCAATCACAACTATCCCCTACTCCCAAGCTATCTGTAGATTTGTGCGAAAATTGGCTTGAAATGAACACTCAAAGTATAGCGCACACAGCAACAGCGGTGCCGTCTAACACGCAGCTGCAGCAGTGAGAAAATGGTGGCTACGTGGAAAATGGCTGGGTCTTATAGGGCAAGGACATGTGACATACACTGCCAATGACACATGCCTTTGCTTGTGTGAAAAAAGCAGTTCGCTCCGTGTGTGCGCTGCTGATAGGCTGACAGATTGCATCTCCCCACTGTAAATGGGGGAAAGAGAAAAAAAAATGGAGATCTTCATTATTTCTGCAGAGATCCATCCCCTGCCCCTCCCCCCGCCCCGCTGTACACTCAAACTGCGTATTAACATTAATTTTCAGCATTACTGAGAAAAAATCCAGTTATGATTTTGGTGCACGAACAGTTATCGAACATAACCTCGAACAGCCGGATTTTTTTCAAATTGTTCGTGTTCGCCGAACGGCTCGAACACTGCCCAAAACAGCTCGAATTTGAGATTGGCGAACAGTTCGAGTCGAACACCGCTCATCTCTAGTGATAATATTAATATATTATAATAAATGTAATTAATATGTTGATATGAATATTGAGCAGAATTCATATCTGTCTATTGGTTCGTTCTCCGCAACAGTCATGGTCTCTCATGTGATCTCTTTGGAAAATTAATTGCCCACCCTTGCCTTAGATAGTAATAATGCCCCCTGTGTGCCGATACTGAATAATAATGCCCCCATCTATGCCTGATAATAATAGTGCACATGGGGTTTCTTACAATAATAATATTGCAGCTCATGGTATGCAAGGGGCTTATATTAATATGGGGTCTACCAGTAGATACATAGGGGGAGAGGGTTAATAAGAGGCTTTAATACAGAGCCCAGACAGGCTGTACTATAACAGCAGGTGAAAGGGGGAGGTAAGAGGAGGAGCAGGCATTCTGACGCTTAGGCTTGAAGGGGAATAGAGCCTGTAATAACACAGCGGGGCAGGCGGAGGGTTGTGTTTATTAGGAGCTTAGACCCGGCTGCTGCATTCAATGACACTTTACATAAAAATGTGTTCCAGCGATGAGACCGGAGGGGGCGTCAGTGCGCATTGGGAGGCACGCTGCGCTCCAGCGAGAGGTTTCCTCCCCATACAGATACCAGAAGGTCCATGCTTGAAACGCACAGTGGGCTCCAATAGGGGGCGCTGTTTTATGGATCTCATCAAGTATTTATCACATCATAGGTCCAGATTGGTTCCCATAATGGCTAGGCAACAAGACAACAGGGAATATAGGTGTATAGATATATTATAAATATAGAGGATGTATTAATATAGTGTAAATGTACCAGATATAATCGATGCACACACAAAGGAGAATCATTTAACCCTGAATCAATATTCAGTGCAGCCAAGATTAAAAGTATAGATAAAGAAAAGAAGTCCGTCCAAATGGCCGACTATGCCGTATAGAAGAGCGCAGCCACAATTGGCCTACACACTGTATGGTGATAGTCTATGTAATAGGGCCATACTGAATAGTGATCACACTATAACAATAGGCCATTCGTTAATAAAATCCATCTAGTCTCTCGTTGAATGATTTTCTTATCCCAGTCGACCAACCTCGCTGGTAAAGGGACCACGTGTATAACGTATGCCCATATAGACGGCTTGGGAGGGAGGGCTGATCCTTCTGACAGATTCCCTTTAATCTTATAAGGAGACGCAGAGGGGCACTATTATTATTATAAGGAGACCCAGAGGGGCACTATTATTATTATAAGGAGACCCAGAGGGGCACTATTATTATTATAAGGAGACCCAGAGGGGCACTATTATTATTATAAGGAGACCCAGAGGGGCACTATTATTATTATAGGGAGACCCAGAGGGGCACTATTATTATTATAGGGAGACCCAGAGGGGCACTATTATTATTATAAGGAGACCCAGAGGGGCACTATTATTATTATAGGGAGACCCAGAGGGGCACTATTATTATTATAAGGAGACCCAGAGAAGCACTATTATTATTATTATAAGGAGACCCAGAGGGGCACTATTATTATTATAGGGAGACCCAGAGGGGCACTATTATTATTATAAGGAGACCCAGAGGGGCACTAATATTATTATAAGGAAACCCAGAGGGGCACTCTTATTATTATAAGGATGCCCAAGGGGAACTATTAATGTGATAAAGAGACCTAAATGATCATCCTAATAAATTGGTATCACGGGGAGTAGTAAATTTAGATTTTCTCCAATGGTAGGCAGGGTCATATTTGTAATAGAGACCCTCATCTTTGAAAGTGGGTGTGGGAGAGTAACATGGGCCTGTGTGCGTCCTATGCCAGAGCTGGGCGCAGCCCCTAGTCCGGCCCTGTTCCCTCAGTAAAGATACTTCTTTTAGCCCCTAACACGGTACAAAGATATACATTGTCTTTTAGCCCCGGAATCTGACTTTCTTATTGATACAAAACACTGTAATTTTTATTGTGTGGAACAGATATAAATAATTTATGTAACAACATAATAATACTCTAACTGCTCAGAAGAGTAAAGCGTCCATAGTTCTATCATCCATGTCTGCATATGGTACCGATGCTCAGCCTATATTGTTGCCTCCTTAAGGGATGCTAGGCAACTTCCTTATAAGGTAAGCTGCCCCTTTAAGAGTAGAACACAAGATTCCATTATGACATCACAATTAACCATCACTATTTCTACAAGTGATTACACTCTAGTTGTCACTTTGACTTTCCGGTGTCATTGTTGTCGGTGTGATAAGCCATATAGCTAGTCATATACAGACTGCGCTTGGATTTACTGGAAATGTCTGGAATTCCTCCAGACAGACTTCAGGTGTTAGCACTACTCCAGGGGATTCTTGCCACCTATGACCCTGACTTTGTGCTACCACTACCCGATGGCGTCCTCAGCTTCACTTACCGGCTGGTAATGGAGCTTGTGAGAGATTGCCTGACCAAATACAAACGAGGTCATATAAGCTCAGAATATCTTGAGCATTTACAGAAGAACATATGGACATTAGTACAACAGGTAAATAGCAGACAATCTGCACAAATCATATAGTAATAATGGAAAATAATAATGGAATATAAGTTTAACCTGTACCAAATACCCAGATAAGAATAGCCGGGGAGCAGTAATAGGGCATACAGGCTACATGACAAGGGAGAGGGTGATATCTACAGGGTTATTGGGAGGGTTGTGGAGGTAGGGGGGAATTGGATTGGTTAACCAATTATGGACCACAGAGTTTTCAGTTGTTATGCCTTCATTTTTTCCTCACTTTCTTTCAAGAGCCATAAATTTGTTATTTTTCCATTGACATAGACATGTGAGGGCTTGATTCTTTTGCAGGACAAGTTGTAGCTTTCAGTGGCTCCATTCTATTTACCATACATTGTACTGAAACAAGGGAAAAAAATTCCAAGTGAGATGCAATGGTTCTTTGTGTCGCTATATTCAGGGACCCATAACATTTTAGTTTTCTGTCGATTGGGATGAGTGAAGATTTGAGTTTTGCAGTGAACTTTGTGTACATAGAGTGTCATAGAATCATAGATTCTATGGGTGTTTTGATTGTTTATTATTAATGTTTTTAAGTGAAATGAGAAGACAAAAAAAAACCACAAATCCAATTTTTTTTCCTCTTTTCGGTGTTTATTGATCGTATTAATTAATTCCCTATCTTAAAAGATCAGACTTTAACAACCGCATCAATATCAAATATGATCATTAATTTTTTCCTTTCTTTATTTTAAATGGTGAAAAGAGGAGTGATTTGAACTTTTATATTTTTAACATTTTTTTAAATCTTTTCTTCTTTATTTTTAAATTTTTTTTTTCGTTCCCTTAGGGGACTTAATCCTGCAAATCGCTCATACTATATATTGCAATACTACAGTATTGCGCTATATAGTGAAAATCTTGATCTCCTCTGGAGCTCAGCCTATAGCTAAGCTTCACAAGGAGGACCGTGGTTTCAGCAACGGAGGTCTTCAGCAGACCCCTGGTTGTCCTAGAAATGCATTAGACCCTTGTGATCGCCTTGTGGAGGGCCGATGAAAGCAAGAGTGCTCAGGCATTGGTGCATGCACAATTGAAATGATACTGTCACAGACTGACAGCTTTATTTAAATGGTTAACAGAAGAATTCTGCGTTGTCAACGGTTTTTAGGGACAGATGCTGGCTATTTCATATACGCATGTTTGGGGAGCTCAGCTCCTGAGCCCCCTCCACATGTGAGGATCCTTCCAGGATGTTAATAACCCGTACATTTGCGGGAAGGAGTTGAGGAGCTGGGTTACAGGGGGACAATAAAAGGAAGAAGGTAGGAGTTTCACGTTCCAGCATCCAACCAGCCCTTATAAAGAGATGGGAGGAAAGTTTGAAGGCTGGCACTTGATAAGTAGAGGTTTTGGGACGGTCACAGCGGTGGGGGATAGGTTTGGGTCAGAGTCTTGATAAATGTGATGTCCTTTGGACGGAGGTTACTGTTGGGGGAATAGTGACTTTGGTTACATCTCAATATAACTAGTGGACTTTGGTCCTGTGAGGATAGTGGTATTAATGTGGGATATTAATGCCTTAACCCTTGTGTCGGTGTGGTGTCGGTGTGGTGCGGCTAGGGTCTAACTCTTAATTAGGTGTTGTTTTTCTTCTGGTTTAAAGCCTATTAGATATCTACTGTATATAATTGTGGGGCTATCATTGTTGCAGTCACCCCGCGTTTTGAGTTGGAGTCTGCTGTGGCCATTTTACACAGGTCACAAGCAGCCATGTGTCTTATATACATACATTGGGTATGGAGGGAGGACGTGGGGATTTAAAGGTTTACAAGCGACCGGATCCCTCGTCAGTTGTCATGTAGTACTTGTAGTGTAGATAGCATAAGTAACATGGTGATATAAATGGCCTCCTCCGTTTTGCTTTTCCTCTCATGATTTTCCTTTCTTCTTTGTTTTCATCTCTATAGGCTGAAGAAAAATCCCAAAGTGGAGAATTGGCCTTTATTAAACAACTGGCCCAAAATGTCCTGCTTGTACTGGAGTATCCGGCCTACTCAGTGGAGCGCCTGGTAAGGATCTATCATCTTCTACATCTCATGTCCTTGTTGTCTGATCTTCTCCAGATCACCAGCCATATAGCAGAAGCTCAGGTTCATGATGGTGGAGGCCTCCCTGTCCTCTCCAGGCAGACACAGGTTTCCATCTCATGTCATTGTTCTCTGATCTTCTCCAGATCACCAGCCATATAGCAGAAGCTCAGATTTATGATGGTGGAGGCCTCCATGTCCGCTCCAGGCAGACACAGGTCTACATCTCATGTCCTTGTCTCATCTTCTCCAGATTACCAATCATATAGCAGAAGGTCAGTTTCATGATGGTGGAGGCCTCCCTGTCCTCTCCAGGCAGACACAGGTCTACATCTCATGTCCTTGTTGTCTGATCTTCTCCAGATTACCAGCCATTTAGCAGAAGGTCGGATTTATGATGGTGGAGGCCTCCATGTCCACTCCAGGCAGACACAGGGTATTTTATGGCCACCTGTCCCTGTGGCTTCATCATCTGTGAGGACAGTCTGTACTCAGTGGTGCGGAGTTTGTATTTCCGCCTGTGTCTTTGTATAAGGGGGATATCTCCTATAATATAATAGTGTCTGTGCAGGGTCCGGCTTGTATCACGTCCCCTACATCTGCTGCAGTGTAATCATCATGGACATAATATAGAAGAGAGACGTTCCTGCATCTTCAGCTTTTATTTCCCTGCAGTTTCTATGTCTTAATGTCATTTCTTATTCCTTTTTAGGCCACGATCGGATCATTGAACCTGGGGAGAAATCCTTGTAAGAGCGACTATAAACCGATCAAACTGATCAGCAGTGGAGCCTTTGGGTGAGCTTTACTTTGGTATTATATATATTTCCCAGGGCTCCTTATGACGATGTCTCTGCGTCCTTCCCATGTTATGTTCCCATGGACAAATTATGAGTTCACATCACGGTCCACATCTATCTGTCACTATTCAGGTCAGTTAGGATGTGACGTGGATGAGGACCCCCATTGGTGATCATTTGTGGAGTGTTATTTTATGTATTTATAGACATGGTTTTCTAGTGATGGCCCCACATTAATCATTAATACAGGAGATCATTTGATGAGATCTATAGATAGATTGTTAATAAGAATTTATAGTAAATCATGTTTTTTTCTCCTCTCCAGGGCCGTCCACTTAGTTCGCCATAAAGATACAAACCAAGTCTGCGCTATGAAGAAAATGGACAAGGAGAACCTGAAAAAGCCAAAGAGGCTTGAATGGGCCTTTCTGGAGAGGGACATCTCAGCATTCGCAGATTGTCCCTTTGTGGTCTCCACGTTCTGCTCCTTTCCTACTAAACTTCATCTATGTATGGTCATGGAGTATGTACCAGGTAGGACACATCCATTGTATCTATATCCAGCCCACGTCTGCTTAATCCTAGCACCTATATATGACCACAATGTGCCCACATGGACGGTTACATGTCCTCTTTGCAATTATTATAAGTCATCTGTTACCAAGATGCCTGAAAAACCATTGATCTCTATGAAAGTCCCCCAGTATGTCCTCGCTGAGCACGGCAGCAATTTCCACTATGGGTAAAAGGAAGATTGGTCTTTTTGAAGAGTTTTTATAGATAAGAACGTTCACAGAGAAAAAAATTAGAGGCTCGTAGATGAGGCTCTGTCTCTATGTATAGGGTCTATCTGCAGTATACAGTATACGCACTACATTATACAGTATATATAGACCATCCTGTCCCAATGTCTCCGCCTTTTTCACATTCCCACTCATCATGTGTAATTTACATTGTAACAAACTCTCAGTTCTCATATTTGCTTTCTCCTGTAGGAGGTGACTGTGGTACCCTTCTAAAGCACAGGGGTCCTTTACCAGTCCTCTTGGCCCGTATGTACATTGCGGAAACGGTCCTTGCTGTGGAATACCTGCACAGCTATGGTGTGGTGCACAGAGATCTGAAGCCTGAGAAGTAAGTGACCCCTCTAGCATATTAGAGGGGAAGAAAGTTAGAGTTTCTTATACAGTCTGTGGGTTATTACTTGGTGCTGACACCATCTTTTCTTTCACAGCCTCCTGATAACATCAACAGGACATATTAAGGTCACTGATTTTGGGGTTTCAAAACTCGGCCTCATGAGACCAAACTCAGACTTCTACAAGACTCCAACTAAGGACATCACCAAAGAGTTCCTTGATAAAGAGGTAGGCTTTACTTACAGGGTCTTGTACTTTACAGATCTCATCTTTCTCCTTCTCTGATTTATAATTTCTCTAGAAAAACATTTCCACTGATGTTATGTGTCGCAATTATATTTATTGATCATCATCTCCTTTTTCTGTTGGTTTCCAGACTGCTGGCACCCCTACTTACATGGCCCCGGAAGTTATCCTAAAGATAGGCTATGGAAGGCCTGTTGACTGGTGGTCAATAGGGATCATCCTATATAAATTTCTATTTGGATATCCACCATTTACAGGGGCTTGCAGAAGGAATATTTTACACAGTATCATCCAGGGTAAGTAAAATAATCTGAATGCTTGTGATGTCACTGTCATTTGACTTGAATAGTTCTGTAGTTTTTTCTAGCTTTGTTAAGGAATTTTTTTTTTCTGAAAATAAATGAAGAGGTTTTATTTCTTATAATATTTGCTTTTTATATAACAGATGATATACCTTGGAGATGTAATTACTTTCCTCCAACTAATGCTCGAGGCATCATCACTCAACTGCTCAGAAAAATTCCAGCACTGAGACTTGGAACAGGTAATATTAATAGTATTATCAATGAATTATTACAGCGTGACCAGACAAATGATGGGTTCCATGAGGATCAGCACTGAGGTTCTGTACTCTACCTACTTTTCTATTACCCATTCTTCATGCTATAATGTTCAATATATTTCCTTTATGTCGGCTCTGTTACATCTTCAGTTCAGATTAACATAAATTCTACAGATATGGAGCAGTTTCTCTGACAATGACTGTATCACTTTCTTTCTTGTCTTCCTTTTCCAGGAGGCGCAAATGAGATCAAAATTCATCCATTTATGCGTGACTTAGACTTTGACAACCTTTTAAGTCAGAAGCCCCTGTTCGTTCCTGACCTAAAGTCAGATGAGGACACCCGCTACTTTATCAGTAAGTAAAATGAGACGTCATCTGCAGAAAACTGACGTCTGTCTTGTCTTTCATTTTATGTCAAAATCAGTTCCCATCATTATTAGTGATAACATGGTGACTGTCTGGGTATTATACTAATAATCTCTAATAACACTTGTATTTTTTAGCTCGAAGTAGCAGCTTCAAACATATGAATTCAGATGAGGGGGACACAAGTGAGGACAATGACTGGCCAGAAATCAAAAACTTTGCATCAACTTATCAAAGGTCTTCTAAAGTAAGTATGTGGCTAATAAAATGTATGAAACCTATAATTACAAAAAAAAATTAAATATATCTATTTTATATTTCTTTATCTGTTTTAGCTATATATCACCAATACTGGGATGATGACCAATATAGAGCCTATGTCACCTCCACAGTGTTCCCCAGAGAACAGTGATGGAGGCAATGAAGAGCCTATGTCACCTCCACAGTGTTCCCAAGAGAACAGTGATGAAGGCAATGAAGTGCCTATGTCACCTCCAGGGTGTTCCCCAGAGATCAATGAAAAACGCTCAGAAATGTGAGTAGATTATTATTATTATGAGATTTAGTCCTGATATATGTCGGATCCAAATACAAGATACGAGTAACACAAATCTAAATCTAGCATCCACCACCCCATGACTACACAATCTCTGTGGGTCTTACTTGTGATAACTTCAATAACAGCTGATTGTTGCGACCAACCATTCATTTACAACTCACTACAGGCCAATATTACTAATTAGACTCCATTCTTGCTGGTAAAATGTGGTCTTGAGCAGGATATCTCCTCTATGTTGTCCTAATTGACCTTACAGACAGGTGTTCTTCCGTTATTCTATTGTTTTTTCCTTGTAATTTACGTGTCTTTTTTCTACCAACAGGCAGAAAGAATCTTCCCCTTCCAAAACTGTTGGAGACAATCAGTGTTTTACTGCTAAAAACAGTGAGTCATCCTCGCCCTCATTGTCAGGTATGTACAGGTTTATAGGCCATCCAATTATAGCCTATGATCCAAAATTTAAATATTAAGGCTCTAAAATTACTTCCTTTATTCTTTCTGCTCCCCTGAGTATTCTATTTTTTGTTTTGTTAAAATCCCCCATACGGTTCCAGAGTTATGGGCCTTTGTAATTAGTGGTAATTTTTATTCTTTACAAAGGGGCGGTGCTCACAGGATCCTCTGGGGCGTGCCCTTAGGTTACCACGCCCACATGATAAAGACCATAATAATTAACACTAAATAAAAAGTCCCATATCTCTACAACCGTACTGTGGATTTTAGGAAAACAAATATCAGAATACTCAGGGGAGAAGCTGACATAAAATAAGAGCGAATCTTGGACACTTTTGACCTGGTGATGGGTCTTCTTTAAAGTTACAATGAAGTTTTATCTAACTGATTATATAACACTGTGGCTTGCTGAAAGTAATGTCATATTAATATGGGGACATGGTTCTTTGGGGAGACACCACCGGAACCCAGAAAAGCTACAGGTTCATATTAATCAGTTGCATAACTCTATAAAGATACAAAGCTCATCTTTTAGGAGTTTATAATCAACATTTTTTTCTGGCTTTTTGATTAGAATCTCCAGTTCAGAAGAGAAGAAAATATTTTCGAACACTGAGAAAACAACTAAAAACAGAGAAAGTTGAAGAGGGGGAAACTAGGCGAGGTAAGTGTGACGATAATCTCCATGTTGTATGACGTCAGTGAGAAGAAGTCATGTGGAGCAGATGTTATCCGTCAGTGGTGGGATTGTCACATGTATGATGGCTGACAATGATTCTGCTCCTCTGTATGATGAGATTCCTCTAACGTCATGTTACAGTGACACCACAGTAGTGTCCTCTAATATGGAGTCCCATTACTTACATCAGTTTTACATCTTTTCTCCTAGGTTCTCTCTTCCGCCGGATGATAACATCCTGCCGGCGTGGATTATCCAGGGCTGCTCGTGCTGTCAGAGAAAGCTGCATTTTTGGCTGCTGCCACCAACGCACCATTGACATCTCGAGGACAGAAAACCCCCAAATCTAGCGCTCTGAAGAAACTACAGCACATCCACCATTAATGCTGTACCTGTATGGAAGGAGTTGTACCACCTACCTGTGGCCTCCTGACCAGCAAGAGACACGTGCAAAAGTTGAAGGCTCCTCCAAGAACTTGTCTTCATCCTTCCATGCAAGTTTAATTCAAAGAAATAAAAAATTAAAATTGTTTAATGTCTTTTCGCATTTAATTGATTATTAGTGACTTTTATGGTATATTAATACTATACCTCATATATAGTATGTCTGAAGGGTTAGATCCCAAACTGGAGAATAGCGGTTCTATGTCTCCCATTAATCCTCTAAACTCTGGCCAAAAATGGTGGAGATGACCAGAGATTCTGTTATTCCTAAGGGTACGTACACACAGCACCTTATAGACGCCAGCATACCCACTGATTTTTTATTTTATAAGAAGACACTTAAGGAAAACATCAGTGTTTTTGTTAACTACATATAAAATAGTGAGCGGCTTCCAAACAGAAGCCACCAGCAGAATGAACCGATCACTTTCTTTAACCACTTCATAATTTTCAAAGCTGGAAGCGGAGAAAAGAAGCTGAAAAAGACTGAAAAATACACAATGCACAGCAAGTTGTTTTTATATTGCAGTGCATATGTTCAATCATTTACATTTTTATCTAGTGATTTTCATGAGGGATCCATGTGGAATCCACCTGAAGAAGACATTGTTTGCACATTACGAAGAGTGGCAATTAGTGTTGAGTGAGCACTAAAATGCTCGGGTGCTCGAAGCTCGGGCCGAGCTCACCGTGATACTCGGGTGCTCGACCCGAGCAACGAGCCCAATGTTAGTCTATGGGAGACCCGAGCATTTTTGCGGCGGCACCCCCGACAGTCTGTAGAAAGCCTAAAAAGTGCCCAAAACGATAGTGACAGTGCTCAAATGACATGGGGACAGCATGGGGATCGCCCCAGGAAGCATTTCAGACCCCCAGGTCACTGCTGTCAACAGCGCCGGACTGGGGTGTCTGGGGCCCACCAGGGACATTGACTCCAGGGGCCCACCCACCCTTCAGCTATTTGCAAATACCTGTTAGCCGTTATACCCATTATATTGGCCGCTTCTGCCCATCACTGTGCGCTCACCAGAAATGCGATGTACAATTACTGTAGTTTGCATTAAAGGGTTTTTATTGGTGAAAACAAGTTATCAGCGATGCACAGGTTGGGAAGGTGATCACTTATTTATTGGTGGAATCAGCACTGTCAGAAGATTGTGGCACTTTGAGTATTTGGTGAGATTTTTACCTCTGTATTTATAAGACAAAACCAGGAGTGGAGCAATCCGAGGTAATGTTTTATGAATTTCTCACCCACTCCTGGTTTTGTCTTATAAATACAGAGGTGAAAATCTCACCAAATGCCAACTTGCTTTCTCTGGTGAACCTTTGCAACTGCATCTCTGCTGCTGTGTAATAGTCACAGGGCAGGGAGGGGTTAAACATCCAAGTATTTAATATATATTGGAAATAAAGAGGTTTCCCCTTATTGATATCAGATAAAACAAATGACCAACCACAATCCACTCTACCAAGACCAATATTACCAGATAGAAGGCAGAAATACCACCACACCGTGACCAGTTCACATAGTACCACCACATAGTGCCCAAATAATGCCACATACAAGGCACAAATACCGCCACACCATGACAAAAGCACATAATACCACCACATAGTGATCAAATGCTACCAGATACAAGGTATAAATACTGACACACCATGAGACCACATATTACCACCACATAGTGACTGAATAATACCACATACAAGGGACAAATATCGTCATCTCATGACCAAAGCACATAATGCCACAACATAGTGACAAATAATGCTAAAATAATAAAAATGTAAAAAAGCTCTGTATATTGGGTCAGTGTACAGGTTATACAGTGATCACCAGTGATATTATACACAGGAGCTCTGTATATAGTGTACAGGTTATCAGTCATCACCAGTGACATTATACACAGAAGCTCTGTATATAGTGTCAGTGTACAGGTAATGCAATGATCACCATTAATATTATACACAGGAGCTCTGTATATAGTGTCAGTGTGTGTGTATAGGTAATACATATACTCAACATAGGTAATACACATACTCACCAGTGATGTCTCTAGGTGAAGTTCTTTATCTGCAGACCGATATATCCCATCTTCTATGCAGGACTTATCTCTGCAGAAAATAACATAGTTAGCTATAACTGATCACTTCCAGAGCACAATCCACACTTTTCCCAAGATTTCTACACAGCATGAAATGACAAAAAAGCAACATAGTGCCGCACTACACAGTAACAGTGCTCCAGTGTCATTCTGTGCCTGCTCATCTGTCAGCAGACATATTTCTCTGATGGCAAAGATGTAGCAGAGCTGAAGACAGAAGACCCATGGATTACGTCGGAACGAGGATTTTTTTTTTTTATTAAAGATGGCGTCCCTACATGTGTTTTTTTCTGTTTACTAGAAATTCATGGTGGCCATGTCTAGTTTGGGCCTTACCATGCTTCGAATCCCAGCCCCCAGCTGGGATTATGGGCAGGGGCGTACTGGCCCACCGTATGATCGGGAAAACCCCCGGTGGGCTCCGGGTTCCGATGGCCATGCCCCTAAGCCCCGCCCTCACACCCACTGGGCCCTGTACAGAGAACAGAGGACCTCCCGGTTCGCTAATCAGATAGGCAGCACTGCCGATATGATTAGTGATGGGCCCTCTGCAGCAGCACAGCAAGGAGACTGGTCTCCCTGCTCTGCCTGCTGCCGCAGTGCCCCTCTGCCACCTCTGCCGGCGCGTGCGCAGGAGGTCAGTCTCAGGGCGATGACATCATCGCCCTGGGACGGCTTCCTGTGCGCGCTGTGGAGGACGGATCCGCCGTTGCCCTAGGCAGCGGCTGCAGGCCTGCAGCTCATCTCGACGCGTGAGTATGAAAAGCAGGGGTCGGGAGGGGAGGAAGGGATAGGGGGGAGGGGTGGCTGAGAGGACCCCTGGCCGAGGCTGTCAGTAAATGCTACTGGGCAATGGGCATGATTATCATCATGCCCATTGCCCAGCCTGTCCTGCTGCCAACCTCTCGTTACTGTTACTATGCCTAGCAGCATGTACTACCACCAGTGGCTGGCAGGACATGCTGGGTGGGCATGAAAGTACCAAGGAGGCTGGCAGGACATAATAAGCATGAATCGGGCTATGGGCGGAGGAGAGCGGTGCCAGCGCCCGCCCTTCTCCCCCGCTTGCTCAGGGCCCAGCAGCCGGATACTTACCTCTCCTCCTGCCTCCGCAGATCCGCTGAGCCATCACAGGCAGCGCAGGGCGGGAAGACGCCGGCGACGCTGGAGTACGGACCTGAGCAGCGGCAGCAGGTAAGGAGGAGTGAGGTGAGTATTTGATTATTATTTTTTTTAATGTACGGAGGCATGGGGCATTATATGGGGGGGGTGATATCCTGCATGGGGCATTATATGGGGGAGTGACATCCTGCATGGGGCATTATATGGGGGGGTGACATCCAGCATGGGGCATTATATGGGGGGGTGACATCCTGCATGGGGCATTATATGGGGGGTGACATCCTGCATGGGGCATTTTAAAGAGAGGGGGGTGATATCCTGCATGGGGCATTATATGGAGGGGGGTGACATCCTGCATGGGGCATTATATGGGGTTGGTGATATCCTATGGGGCATTATATGGGGGAGGTGACATCCTGCATGGGGCATTATATGGGGGGAGAGGTGACATCCTACATGTGGCATTATATGGGGGGAGAGGTGACATCTTGTATGGGGCATTATATGGGGGTGAGAAGTTAAATCCTGCATGGAGCATTATATGGGGGGGAGAGGAAGAGATGGAGGAGAAAGAGCAAGTGAGAGAGAGGAGAGAGTGAGAGAGATGGAGGAAAGGGTAAGGGAGAGAGATGGATGAGAGAGAGATATGGAGGAGAGACAGATGGAGGAGACAGAGCAAAGGAGGAGAGAGAGAGAGGGAGGAGAGAGAGAGAGGGAGGAGAGAGATAGAGGGAGGAGAGAGAAAGAGATGGAGGACAAAGAGCAAGGGGGAGAGAGATTGAGAAGAGAGAAATGGAGAAGAGTGCGAGGGAGAGAGATGGAGGAGAGAGAGAGATAGAGGAGAGAGAGATGGAGGAGAGAGAGATGAAGGAGAGAGAGATGGAGGAGAGATGAAGGAGAGAGAGAGAGGGAGGAGAGAGAGAGGGAGGAAAGAGAGAGAGGGAGGAGAGAAGCGGGAGGAGAGAGATAGAGAAAAGAGAAGGAGGGAGAGTGAGATTTTTCCATCTCAAAAGTTGGAGTTCACAATGATTTCAATGGGGTCCATGTACTGGATCAAGTTCGGGTACAGTTTTGGTACCCGAACCAAACTTTGGACTAAAGTTCAGTTGGGTACCAAAACCTGAACTTCCACGGGTCTGCTCATCCCTTGTCATGCTAGGTATGGGAAGAACCCGGCGTACGACAACGGGAAAAGGGGGAAAGCCCAGAAACTAGGGAAAGGGGGAGTGGAGACCCCTAAGCAGATCTAACAACACCATGACTCCCTTATCGTTCCTAAATAGGTTCCACACCTATCGCCAAGCAGGATACCTTAGCCCTGGCTGACCCTAGAGCTAGGCCCTAGGTAGGGAGGGGGAGGAGTTAGCACTAGTCGGCCCCACTGCAACTAAAGACAAACAAGGGAAACAGACAAGGAGATACACTTAGCTTTGAGGAGACACCAGAGAGAACACAACTACAATCCATAAAGGAACTCCAAGAAGAATATCGCTGACTGCTAGAACTCCAGACCTGAACAGAGGAATTTACTCTATCACCAGCAACTCTCTTGAGAAACTGAGTATATTTAAAGATCCAGAAAGGGTGTGTTAATTAGCAGGCGATCGTGGAGATCACCGCTGGGTGCTAGAGTGGGAGGGATGATGAAAGGATCAAGAAGGTGTCTGCAAGGCCAAGCGCAGCGACCTTCTACAGCCGGATCCAGAATGACTGTATGTCAAGCCTGACACACCCGTGACATCCCTAGTTCCTAATCCTTTAACTGGTTGGGATGCAATACTACATTTCACCTCTAGTAGCCACTAGTGAAAAATTTGATTACCTGTCACAATCACAATAATAGTCGATCATTAGTGATCCAGTTCTCAATCTACGTCCCATTGGTTTACACAGTCTGTAAAATTGCCCTCCAGGAGGAGACTGGTATCTTTGTCCTGCCTACCACTGTTCTCCTACACATGTGCAGACTTCCATTTCTTAAGGGGACTTATTTTCAGTCAATGTCTATGGCACCTAGGTTTTGTAAATGCCTCCCCCACCCCCATATCAATCTGTGGTTTTGCAACCACTGAGTTCCAATACTGTGCTATGGTCCACAGTTACAAATGTCTTTATAATAATTCCGATTGTTGGATGTCAGTTGATGTTGAACCCCACCGGTGAAGAGGTCAATATAGTAAACCTGGAAAACCCCTACAATGCATTAAGTTTATGGCTGCTAATTGTCATCATGTAGTTGATGGGGAAATATAACAGGTACAGTCTAGGGGTACGGGAGACATTTGAGCTGATAAAATCTGAGTGTGCATGGTGATAGATAGCGGCTCTGTAAGACTAAACTTACCTTGTGGCCGGAGTCTGTAGAGCAGAGTTACTGTACATGTCCAGACTCTCTGACCAGGTCTATGCAAAAGTATGAAAAGTGATATAGCAATGTGAAATTCAGGCCAACACTCCCTTTTTCCATAAAAGTCAGCACTTTATTTAATCCATATAAACACAACCAAATTTAAGTGGCTTCGTACAAAAATAGCACATGAAAAATGTACAAATGCCATCAGCAAAACGTACTTCAACCAGACGGCAACGCGTTTCTGAGCTCTACGTTTCTTAGTTTGAGCCTGAAAAATTCCACAATACTTAACACAGGATATCTGAGTTCGCAGATTCGTAACACTCAGGTTAAAATGTGCATAGACAAAATATATAGATAAAACCTGTAAAAACCACAATGTGGATAATGCGGATAAACGAACCATACAATAAAGTAAAAACAGGAGCCGAGGCTGTAAGTGCGGGGATTTCTGTGCTTGGGGATCATACTCGATACTGGATAAATTGAGACGTTTTGAAAATGTTGTATCCATTATTTTATCATTTGCAGATCACCAACACGTCTCTCCGACCTGTGATTTCCATAGTTCCACGACTTTTCCGTCTTATGCTCAGAGGTCTAGTATTAACCCCTTTACCCCCAGGGTGGTTTGCACGTTAATGACCAGGCCAATTTTTACAATTCTGACCACTGTCACTTTATGAGGTAATTACTCTGGAACGCTTCAAATGGATCCCGCTGATTCTGAGACTGTTTTTTCGTGACATATTGTACTTCATGATTGTGGTAAAATTTCTTTGACATCACTTGCGTTTATTTGTGAAAAAATCAGAAATTTGGTAAAAATGTAGAAAGTTTTGCAATTTTCAAAATTTTAAATTTTATGCCCTTAAATAGAGATATGTTACACTAAATAGTTAATAAATAACATTTCCCACATGTCTACTTTACATCAGCACAATTTTGGAATCACATTTTTTTTTTTTAGGGAGCTATAAGGGTTAAAAATTGACCAGCGATTTCTCATTTTTACAACAAAATTTACAAAAATACTTTTTTAGAGACCCCATCACATCTGGCGTGACTTTGAGGGGCCTTTATGATAGAAAATACCCCAAAGTGACACCATTGTAAAAACTGCACCCCCCAAGGTGCTCAAAACCACATTCAAGAAGTTTATTAACCCTTCAGGTGCTTCACAGTAATTTTTGGAAAGTGGAAGAAAAAAATGAACATTTAACTTTTTTCACAAAAATGTTACTTTAGACCGCAATTTTTTTTCATTTTCGACTTTTTGAATGTAAAATTTGCTTGAAAAATTAGCGGACACCATGTTGCGTTTGGGGAGCCCCCGATGTGCCTAAACAGTGGAAACCCCCCACAAGTGACACCATTTTGGAAACTAGACCCCTCAGGGAACTTATCTAGGTGTGTGGTGAGCACCTTGAACCCCCAGGTGCTTCACAGAAGTTTATATCATGGAGCTGTAAAAATAACATTTTCACATTTTTCCAACAAAAATGTTTTGCAGACCCCAATTTTGCATTTTCATAAGGGTAACAGGAGAAATTGCACCACGCGATTTGTTGTGCAATTTTTCCTGAGTAAGCCGATACCCCATATGTGGGGAAAAAACACTGTTTGGGCACACGGCAGGGTTCGGAAGAGAAGGAACGCCATTTGACTTTTTGAATGTAAAATTTGCTTGAATTAGTGGACGCCATGTTGCGTTTGGGGAGCCCCTGATGTGCCTAAATAGTGGAACCCCCCCCCCCCAAGTGACTCCATTTTGGAAACTACACCCCTGAAGGATTTTATCAAGGGGTATAGTGAACATTTTGAACCCAGAGGTACGACACAGAATTTGATAACATTAGGTCATCATATTGAATAAGTTGTCATTAGTCTTGAGTGCAAGTGCTCGCTACTTGAGTTTGCATCGGGTACTCAGGTATGGACCATGTATGGCGGGCGCTCAAGTGACATGCTCGAGTCCCCGCCCGCATGTTTCATGGTTGTTAGTCACCCAAATAAAAACATGTGGGGATCGCTTGTGCATGACAGGCAGTCCCAGCAAGGTTTTTTTTGCTATATAACAGCTGCAAAACATTTGAGGCGGAGACTTGAGCATGTCACTCGAGCACCCGCTATACTCGGTGCATACCCGAGCACCCGATGCAAACTCAAGTAGCGAGCTCTTGTGCTCAACATTAGTTGCCATATAGACGGTATTTTTTTCTTTACTTCTGAAAAAATCCCAACCCCAACCCTAATACAACCACAACCCTAGCCCAAACGCAACCTTAGCTCAACCCTAACCCTAGCCCAACCCTAACCCTAGCTCAACCCTAACGCAACCCTAACCCTTGCCCAACCCTAACCCAATCCTAGCCTAACCATAGCACAACCCTAACCCTAGTACAAACCTAACCCTAGCACAACCCTACCCATAGCTCAATGCTACCCCTAGCCCAACCCTAACCCTAGCTCCACCCTACCCCAACACTACCCCTAGCCCCACCCTAGCTCAACCCTCACCCTAGCCCAACCCTAACCCTAGCCAACCCAAACCCTAGCCCAACCCTAACCCTAGCCCAACCCTAACCCTAGCACAACACTAACCCTAACCCTAGCACAACCCTATCCCTAACCCTAAAGTTTATTTTTTACGCCATTCCTCGTGCGGTATAAGTGATTAGACAACTTTATTTTTCGGGTCGGTGCAATTACAGGGATACTAGATTCATATCAGGTTTTTATGATTGAGAGCTGTCACACACTAAAAAACCCTTTTTTTTTGCAAAGACTAGTTTATGGATCGCAATTTTTTGAGAGCTATAATTTTTCCATATTTTTTTTTTTTTGTGGGACAAGTTGATGTTTTTATTGGTACCATTTTTGGGCACATTACATTTTTTGATTGCTTTCTATTCCGATTTTTGGAAGGCAGAATAAACAAAAAACAACAATTCACGAATTGTTTTTTGGTGGGTTTTTTATGCCGTTCTATGTGTCGTCAAATTGATAAGGAAGCTTTTTTCTTCGGGTCAGTACGTTTACAGCGGTACCACAGTTACATTTTTTTTTCACGTTATGGCACTTTTACTCAATGAAAACTATTTTATAGAAAAAAGAATTGTTTATGCATCGCTAGAGAGCTATAAATGTTTTATTTTTCTGCCGTTGGAGCTGTATGGTGGCTTGTTTTTTGAGGGATAAGATGACGTTTTCAGCGGTACCATTTTTATTTACATTTGTCTTTTTGATCTCGTTTTATTCCATTTTTTGTTTGGTGGTATGATAAAGCATCGTTTTATGTTTTGTTTTTTATTTTATTTTTTTACCCTGTTCACTAAAGGGGTTAACTTCATCACCATCCCTGTGCTATGCAGCCTGTCAGCGCTGCACAGGGAAAAGTTACTTTGGTCACGCGTGGCGCATGACCAAAGCAACTTCCTGCCTTCTGATGACCCGGATGTTGTCATGATGACATCGGGTCACCATGACAACATCTGGGACCGGACTCAGACGCTGCGGGATGCCGGCAGAGAAGGTAAGTATCGCGCTAACCTCCTCTTGCCACCAGAATGCTGCGATCGATTTCAATCACAGCATTTCGGGGGTTAATGTGCAGGGAGCGGTGCGGGACCGTTCCTTGCACATAGCACCGGGTGTCAGCTGTGACAATCAGGTGGATGACTTGATATCACGACCTCCCCAGGAAAAAGACAATAGGCTCTAGCTACAGAGACCTTCAAACTCTCTGTGTCACTCCCCCTACTGCACCCCTGGTGGAGCCCAAGTCTCCATCCCTGTTATTTCCCAGCTAAGAGCTCCCAAAACTAAAATGGGCCATATGTTCTTACTGGACAGTCCTAGGGAGCCCGTTCTGGTGTCATTGGACCCAGCCGGGCCCCTGCTACGCATGGATGCTAAACATCAGAGTCCTAGGGGCCCCTGCAAGGCTGTGCTGGGTATCTCCTTTCCTTACGCTGGACTATGTTTAAAACTAGGGTTACAATCCGCATCCCCTCAGGTCTATTTTGTGTATCACTGAGATTAATCTTTTCCCCATAACTCGCTGTTGAATTATGTTTCTTGAATAGGCACATGGCGTCAGGGGAAGGGACATCCTGTGTAGCTTGCAGCTGCTGTGAGAATTCTCACTCTTCGCTTCTTCAGCTCCTTCCTTTGCAAGCTGCAGTGTCAAATTTTCATATGTAGAGCTTCGTAAAACCCGCCTGCCAGTGCACAGTGATCGACAGGGGATTACCTTGAATATCTTCACACCATTGTTCCCTGTAAAAAACAGAAAATAAATAAGCTAATTTATACTCACCTAACACCTAATCCCAGAAGCCGCTGTCAACTGTAAAACAGCAAAAATAAAAAACAACCATATCCCTCACCTATCCAAAGTGATGAAATAATCCATAGTGTCCTACGATGATCTAGATGACTTATACTAGTATAATTTTCAAACGGTGCCACTCCATAATCTACACATACTACAATGTGAAGAGTGGCAACTATTGACCGTATAATGGCAAAATCGCAAGATAAACATAAACAACCGAAGCAACATAGTTACATAGTTTATAAGGCCGAAAAAAGACAAGCGTCCATCCAGTTCAGCCTATTTCTTGTGCACTGCAGCTATTCCGCAGCGCTGATCCAGGGGAAGGCAACAAAAAACCATGAGGTATAGGCCAATTTACATCATTGAGGAAAAATTCACTTCCCGACACCAATCTGGCAGTAAGATTAAATCCCTGGATTAATTAACTAAGCATAAGATGTAATTTTATTGTTCTCAAGAAAGGCGTCCAGGCCTCTCTTGAACTCATTAAGTGAGTTGGACATCACCACTTCCTCTCCCAGAGAGTTCCAGAGTCTCACGGCTCTGACCGTAAAGAATCCCCTTCTATGCTGGTGCAGGAACCTCCTTTCCTCCAGACGCATAGTGTGCCCCCTCGTCTTTGTCACCATCCTTGGTATAAACAGGTCATGGGAGAGATCTCTGTACTGCCCCCTGATGTATTTATACATGTTTATGAGGTCTCCCCTAAGCCTTCTCTTTTCCAATGTAAATAGGCCTAATTTTGACAACCTCTCTGGGTATTCTAGTCCCTCCATTCCCTTTATTACCTTAGTCGCCCTCCTTTGTACCCTCTCTAGCTCCAATATGTCTTTCCTGAGCACCGGAGCCCAGAACTGTGCACAATATTCTAAGTGCGGCCTTACCAGCGCTTTATACAGAGGAAGAACAATCTTCTCATCATATGCCCCTATTCCTCTTCTGATGCATGCCATGACTCTATTTGCCTTCGCAGCTGCTGCCTGACACTGGGCACTCCAATTTAATTTGCTATTAACCAAGACGCCCAGGTCCTTCTCCATGTCAGATTTCCCCAACGGTTTCCCATTTAATATGTATGGGTGACTGCTGTTTTTCTTTCCCATGTGCATGACCTTACATTTATCGGCATTGAACCCCATTTGCCATTTTTTGGCCCAACTCCCCAATTTATCTAAATCCTCCTGTAGCTGTGCCCTGTCCTCATCTGTATTAACTACTTTACAAAGTTTAGTATCATCTGCAAATATTGCTATTTTACTATGCAACCCTTCCACTAGATCATTAATAAATATATTAAATAATATAGGGCCCAAGACAGACCCTTGAGGCACCCCGCTAGTAACCCTGACACACCCTGAGCTTACTCCATTGATAACCACCCTCTGCTTTCTATCACTCAGCCAGCTATTTACCCACTTGCACACATTATCCCCCAGACCAAGCATTCTCATTTTATATACCAACCTTTTGTGTGGCACGGTATCAAACGCTTTGGAGAAGTCAAGGTATACAACATCCACTGACTCTCCCCGGTCCAGCTGTGAGCTCACCTCCTCGTAGAAGGCGATCAGGTTTGTTTGGCAGGAGCGATCCCTCATGAATCCATGTTGATATGGAGTTAGACAGTTATTATCATTAAGATATTCTACAATAGCATCTCTAAGAAATCCTTCAAACAATTTACCCACAACAGACGTTAAGCTGACTGACGTTTATGATGACGATCAAAGGCCAATCTACATCATAAAAAATTGTTTTATTAAATATTCAATTTTGTTAAAAATTATCACATGCAGATAATTGGTGCAAAAAATGGTGCAAAACAACATACAGTGTGTAAAAAAATTCTACCGCTATATGGGACAATCAGGACCCAAATTGTACAGCCTAGTAGATATTAAGTGATCATCCAAGTAGCATAGTATTTATACACAGGCCAATGTGACCCGATTAGTAAAAAGGCTCATATAGTCAAAGGTTGTTAGGTCAGAGAAACAGACAATGTTAATACATTCCTCAAAATAATATTACGGGTATAATGAGCCACCATATATATATTTACATGTGTATAACAACAGTATATATATGTGTCAACAGTATATAGACATACAATATATTGTACATGACAACAGGCTCACACTGACACAAGTAATGTGTAGCGATCAGCTGCCGTGAGAGAGTTCACAGGAGTTCATCAGCTGATGAAACCCGGTAACTTCACTTACGGCACCGCCGCTGCGTGAGAACTGTCTCACGCCGTAGCGGTGCCGTAAGTGAGATCACTGGAGCTCATCAGCTGATGAACTCCTGTGAACTCTTTCACGGCAGCTCAGCGCTATACACTGCAGGCGTGATTACACAGCGGCGTCTGCTCTGTAACAGCAGGCATAGGCTGATGGGAGTAGTACTCTCATCAGCTGATGCCTGTGACCTGTGGTAAGCTTTTTACGACTGGTCACAGTCACAGCTGCGGGCTCACACTGTCATCTGACAGAGTGAGCCCGTAGTTCTAACCGATCAGAGCCCCTTTTTCCCACGCTGTCATCTGCGTGGGAAATCATGGATGTTCGGGGGCCCCATTCATATGAATGGGGTCCGTGTTCCGGGTCAGGTACTGTTCTGGTAACCGAACCAAACTTTTAATAGATATTCGGATATCCACGGGTCCGCCCATCACTAGTAAATAATCCTACCAAGTTATGACCACATAATGCCACCACATAATGCTAAAATAATGCCACCATACTGATCATTACCATCATGACTGTACTAAGACCAATATTACAATCAATACCACAATATGAGACAATAATCAATAAATACAGCCAGATCATAACAACATATCACCAACATGTACTGTAGTGATAATATACCATACTGATTATTAACAGTATAAACACTGATATTATCACTGTGCAGCAACCATGTAGTGGTATAATTGTATATATCAATTCCAGTGCTCTGCATACTATATACAGTACAGACCAAAAGTTTGGACACACCTTTTCATTTAAAGATTTTTCTGTATTTTCATGACTATGAAAATTGTACATTCACACTGAAGGCATCAAAACTATGAATTAACACATGTGAAATTATATACTTAACAAAAAGGTGTGAAACAACTGAAAATATGTCTTATATTTTACGTTCTTCAAAGTAGCCACCTTTTGCTTTGATGACTGCTTTGCACACTTGTCATTCTCTTGATGAGCTTCAAGAGGTAGTCACCGGAAATGGTTTTCACTTCACAGGTGTGCCCTGTCAGGTTTAATAAGTGGGATTTCTTGCCTTATAAATGGGGTTGGGACTATCAGTTGTGTTGTGCAGAAGTCTGCTGGATACACAGATGATAGTCTTACTGAACAGACTGTTAGAATTTGTATTATGGCAAGAAAAAAGTAGCTAAGTAAAGAAAAACGAGTGGCCATCATTACTTTAAGAAATGAAGGTCTGTCAGTCCGAAAAATTGGGCAAACTTTGAAAGTGTCCCCAAGTACAGTTGTAAAAACCATCAAGCGCTACAAAGTAACTGGCTCACCAAAAGTACCACCCCAGGAAAGGAAGACCAAGAGTCACCTCTGCTTCTGAGGATAAGTTTATCTGAGTCACCAGCCTCAGAAATCGCAGGTTAACAGCAGCTCAGATTAGAGACCAGGTCAATGCCACACAGAGTTCTAGAAGCAAACACATCTCTACAACAACTGTGTTAATTCATAGCTTTGATGTCTTCAGTGTGAATGCACAATTTTCAAAGTCATGAAAATACCGAAAAATCTTTAAATGAGAAGGTGTGTCCAAACTTTTGGTCTGTACTGTATGTGCATAGTGTGCTGGTAATTGTACAAATATATGTATATTAAGTCATCTACCATCTCTCTGATCATAGTTGTTCACTTTCCCTTTTCTTTTTCATTCAGCCCACACCACCATAACCACTTCTTCCATCCATGACTTGTCTCTGCAAAATGTAATTCACGTCACCTCATCGCGTCTGCTGCATGGAGAGTCAGGGTGTTGGAGACCGGAGCAGCACACCCGGGGAACAGGAGCGAGATGAGTATGTTTTTTCTGCATGTATATATGAGTCTATGTGGGGGCTCACACTGTATATACAAAGGCTACGTGGTGGCTCAAACTGTATTTAGGAGGCTATGTGGAGCTCACACTGTATACAGGAGGCTATGTGCGGCCTCATACTGTATATAGGAGGCTATGAGGGTGCTCACAGTATATATAGGAGGCTATGATGGGGCTCACAATGTATATAGGAGACTATGTGGGGGGCTTATGCTGTATATGGGAAAATATGTGGGGGCTTATACTGCATATAGGAGGCTATATGGGGGCTTATACTGTATTTAGGAGGCTATGTGGGGGCTCATTCTGTATAAAGGGACTATGTGGGGCTCATACTGTTTATATAGGGCTGCGTGGGGGTTCATACTGTATATAGGAGGTTACCTAGGGCTCATACTGTATATAGGGAGGCTATGTGTGGGCACATACTGTATACAGTATATGGGGTTATGTGGGGTTCATACTGTATATAGAGTGGCTAAATGAGGGCTCATACTGTTATAGGAGGATATGTGAGGCTCAACCTCTATATAGAGAGGCTATGTGGGGGCTCACACTGTTTATAGGGGGCCATATGGGGGCTCATACTGGATATAGGAAGCTATGTGAGGGTCATACTGTTTATAGGGTTCATGTGGGGGCTCATACTGTTTATAGGAGGAATTGTTCAGGCTCATACTGTTTATAGGAGGATATGTGAGAGCTCACACTCTATATAGAGAGGCTATATGGGGGCTCATACTGTTTATAGGGGGCTATGTGGGGGCTCATCATGTAAATAGGAGGCTATATGAGGGCTCATATTGTAGCATCGGCGTCTCTGCCCCATTCTAGGCAGAGACGCCGTCCCTCTCACCTCCCCGCTCCTGGCGCGGCGTCCTCCAGCGCTTCTCTCCCCGCTGCTTCCGGCACGCGCTCCTTCCCCGGCAGTGTGCTTAGGGTGCGCGCGCGCGCTCCCCCTCTCTTAAAGGGACCGCGCGCGCCGTCCTAAGGAGTCCCCGGCCAATTGCCGGAGGACCTCCCATATAAAAGGCACCTCCTCCAAAATGGAGGTGCCCGAGCAATGTTGTAGCACTGTTCACTACTCTGCTTCAGCCCTCAGGTCCCGTTGCCAGTTACCTGCCAGATACCTGCCAGATTCCTGCCAGTCTGCTGTCTAATTCCTGCCTGATATCCTGCTACCTGCCTGCTAGCCTGAGGTCCGACGGTCTGCCTTCCAACTCCTGTCAGTCTGTCTAAGGACCAGCTTGCCCGCTCACCTGGGAGCGCACATCTTCTACCTGCCTGCTTGCCTGAGGTCCGACGGTCTGCCTTCCAACTCCTGTCAGTCTGTCTAAGGAGCAGCTTGTCCGCTCACCTGGGAGCGCTCATCTGCTGCCTGTCTGCTAGCCTACCAGGAGGCTCTGTCGTCACGTGCTGTGACCACCCGCCTGTCCAGAGACTCCTGCCCGCTCACCTGGGAGCGCTCATCTGCTACCTGTCTGTTGGTCTTCCTGGAGGCTCCGCCGTCACATGCTGTGACCACCCGTTTATCCAGAGACTCTCGCCTGCTCACCTGGGAGCTCACGTCTATCATCTGCCGCCACAGGTCGTACCAATCCTTTACCCAGAGACTGCCCCGGTCACTTGCCGTGACCTCCTGCCCGTTCATCCAGAGACTGCCCCGGTCACTTGCCGTGACCTCCTGCCCGTTCATCCAGAGACTGCCCCGGTCACTTGCTGTGACCTCCTGTCCGTTCATTCAGAGACTGTCCCGGTCACCTGCTGTGACTGCCTGCCCGTCTACCCTGGTCGCCACCCGCTCCCTTACAAGGACTGCCACCTTGTATAGTAGCTCAGAGGTTCCGCCTCCCAGACCCGTTACAGTTTGCTCGGGCCATGGAACCCGGTGGCACCCAAGGTCCCTCGCTCTCGGACCTGTGTCATGAACTGTCCCGTCAGAGGTCCCAGCAGGACTCCATCCTGGGTCACCTGCGGAATGTCAATTCTCGCCTGGACACTCTGACTGCTCTGCCTGCAACCACCGCCAGTGCCATGACTCGCAATCCGGCAGCTCCACTGCCCACTAATAACATGGTATCCTACCCCGGACCCCGGCTTTCTGCACCTCCTCGTTTCGGAGGCGACTCCGCCCAGGCTCGGGGCTTCATAAATCAGTGCACCCTGCACTTTGAACTCCTGTCTCACCAGTTTAACTCCGACCGGGCCAAAATTGCCTTCTTCATGTCCCATCTCACCGGGGAGGCCCTGGCCTGGCTAAATCCTCTATGGGAGAGAGGAGACCCCCTGGTGTCCGACTTGCCTGCCTTTCTCACGGCTTTCCGGAAAGTCTTCGACGAACCCGGATGGAAGACCTCATCCGCATCATCTCTGCTACGCCTCCGTCAGGGAAGTCTCACCGTGGGCCAATATGCCATATGGTTCCGTACCCTTGCCTCGGAGCTGGCCTGGGATAATGACGCTCTGGTTTCCGTCTTCTGGGAGGGTCTGTCCGGCCGTATTAAAGATGAACTTGCCGGTCGGGACATTCCTACCACTCTCGATGACCTAATAACTCTTGCCACCCGGATTGACCTGCGGTTCCAGGATCGTGCCAAAGAGATCACCCGTGAGAGGAGGTTTCCACGTCTAGCTCCTACTTTTCAGAAACCCGTCACTCCCTCCGTCTCTCCTCAGGTACACTCTCCTGAGCCTATGCAGGTCGACCAGACCAAGATGGTCGGTTCTCGCCGAGAATCTCGCCGAGCCGAGGGAAGCTGTTTCTATTGTGGCAGTATGAAGCACTTCATCCGTTCCTGCCCGGAAAAGCCGGGAAACGCCAGTGTCTAGGACCACTCGGAGAGGTCGTCCTAGACAAAAGTAAGCCCTCTCCGTCTCTGACCTTACCGGTCTCTATTGCTTGGGGAGAGAACCGTCTCTTTGAACTCGCCCATCTGGATTCTGGAGCTGCTGGAAACCTCATCTCCCACTCTCTGGTAGAGAGATACCATATTCCCACCAAGTCCCTGGCTGAACCATTGTCAGTCGCCTCCGTGGATGGAAGACTTCTCTCGGAGACCATCCTGCTCGTCACTGAACCCATAACCCTGCAGGTGGGAATGCTGCACTCTGAGGAGATCTCATTCCATGTGCTGTCCGGACTTTCTCACTCCCTGTTGCTAGGTCTACCTTGGCTCCAGACACATGAACCCGTATTGAACTGGCGGTCCGGTGAAGTACTCCGATGGGGTCCTGACTGCCATAGGACCTGCCTGGTCCCGGTCCGTCCACTTCGCCCTCAGCCTACTCCAGCTAACTTACCTGGTCTCCCGGCTCCCTACTGGCCGTATGCGGACGTCTTCGGTAAGAAGGAAGCTGAGACGTTGCCACCCCATAGGCCATACGATTGCCCGATCGACCTGGTACCTGGCACCACTCCTCCCCGTGGGCGTATCTACCCGTTGTCTGCAGCCGAGACCCGAGCCATGTCTGAGTACATTGAAGAGAATCTGGCCAGGGGATTTATCCGAAAGTCTACCTCCCCGGCTGGAGCCGGATTCTTCTTTGTCAAAAAGAAAGACGGCTCGCTACGTCCCTGTATTGACTACAGAGGACTCAATCTCATCACGGTAAAAAACAAATATCCCCTGCCACTCATCTCCGAATTGTTTGACCGTCTCAAGGGCGCCAGGATCTTCTCCAAGCTGGATCTACGAGGAGCGTATAATCTGGTCCGTATCCGTCAAGGAGACGAGTGGAAGACGGCATTCAATACCCGGGACGGTCACTACGAGTACCTTGTGATGCCCTTCGGTCTCTGTAATGCTCCCGCGGTCTTTCAGGAACTAGTCAACGACATCTTCCGTGACCTCCTGTACTCCTGCGTAGTGGTATACCTGGACGATATCTTGGTCTTCTCTCCGGATCTCCCCACACACCGGAGGGATGTTCGTCAGGTCCTGCTTAGGCTTCGGCAGAACCACCTTTATGCCAAATACGAGAAGTGCCTCTTCGATCAGACCTCCCTTCCGTTCTTGGGCTATGTCATCTCCCAAACAGGTCTGCAAATGGATCCCGAGAAGCTCTCTTCCGTTCTAAAATGGCCTCGTCCTGAAGGTTTGAAGGCGATACAGCGATTCCTGGGCTTCGCTAATTACTATTGTCTTTTCATCCCACACTTCTCGTCTCGGACTGCTCCCATATCTGCACTTACCCGTAAGGGGGCTAACCCCAGGACATGGTCGCCTGAAGCCGAGGAGGACTTCCTTTCCCTAAAGAAAGCCTTCGCCTCTGCTCCCGTCCTGCACCGTCCGGACTGTAATAAACAATTCTACCTGGAGGTTGATGCCTCCTCCTCCGGAGCCGGAGCAGTGCTCACCCAGAAGTCTTCTACCGGGAGAATGGTAACGTGTGGCTTCTTCTCCAAAATCTTCTCCTCGTCGGAGCGCAACTACTCCATAGGAGACCGTGAATTGCTAGCCATCAAATTGGCACTGGGAGAGTGGCGCTATCTGCTTGAAGGGGCTCTCTACCCGGTAATTATCTACACGGATCACAAAAACCTGGCATATCTCCAAAATGCCCAGAGACTCAATCCTCGCCAGGCCCGGTGGTCGTTGTTTTTTGCCCGCTTCGACTTCATTCTTCATTTCCGTCCGGCGGACAAGAACGTCAAAGCTGATGCCTTGTCCCGGTCCTTTCTGTCCTCCGATCAAGAGGAGGAACCTACGCACATCATCGACTCCTCCAAGGTGATGAAAGTGGCCCCCTTGGATCTGACTCGTCTTCCACCCGGTAAGACGTTCGTAGCTGTGCCAGATCGGGAGAGGGTTCTTCGCTGGGGACATTCTTCTAAACTAGCTGGCCATGCTGGCCAAAAGAAGACCTTCCAACTCATTACCCGGCATTACTGGTGGCCTACCCTGCGTAAGGACGTGGTAGACTTCGTCGCGGCCTGTTCATCCTGTGCCCGTAACAAAGTTCCCCGACATCTACCTGCCGGCCATCTCCTGCCCCTTCCCGTACCTGCTGCTCCTTGGCAACACATCGCTATGGACTTTATCACCGACCTTCCAGTTTCTGCCTGTTGTACTGTCATTTGGGTTGTCGCTGACCGTTTTTCTAAGATGGCCCACTTCATTCCCCTGCCTGGTCTTCCGTCTGCACCCGAGCTGGCTAAAGACTTTATCCGCCACATCTTCCGTCTCCATGGTCTGCCCCTCCACATCGTGTCGGATCGTGGGGTTCAGTTCACCTCTCGCTTCTGGAGAGCCACATGTAAGCTGCTGGACATTACCCTGGATTTCTCCTCCGCTTACCACCCTCAGTCCAATGGTCAAGTGGAGCGGATCAATCAGATCTTGACCAGCTACCTCCGGCACTTCGTTGATGCTCACCACTCGGACTGGGTGGATCTCCTACCATGGGCCGAGTTCTCTTATAACAACCATGAGAGCGAGTCCTCTTCCAAATCCCCGTTCTTTATAGTCGGTGGCCAACATCCCCGGATTCCACTTCCTGTCTCCGTTTCTGTGGACAACCCTGCTGCGGAGTCTCTTGTCAGCGAATTTTCTACTATTTGGGAGAGCACCAGGTCCGCTCTTCTTCTCTCCTCTGAGCGGATGAAGAGATATGCTGATAAGAGACGTCTGGATCCGCCCCAATTCCGTCCGGGAGACAAGGTTTGGCTCTCATCCAAACATGTGCGGCTCAAAGTACCCTCCTACAAGTTGGGTCCTCGATTCATCGGCCCCTTCGAAGTCCTCAGGCAAATTAACCCTGTGGCCTACAAATTAAAACTCCCGGCCACCCTACGGATCCCCAACTCCTTCCACGTATCTCTCCTCAAACCCGTTGTCTTTAACTTTTTTTCCAAAAATCCAGGTGCCCCTCCTGCTCCGGTTTCCGCTGATGACATCTTTGAGGTAGAGAGTATTCTGGCCTCCAAGAGGGTAAGAGGAAAAACCTTTTTTCTGGTAGACTGGAAGGGGTTTGGTCCTGAGGAGAGAACTTGGGAACCCAGGGAGAACATCAACGCCCCGCTTCTCCTTGAGAAATTTCTTTCTGGCCAAAAAAAGAGGGGGCCTAAAGGGGGGGGTACTGTAGCATTGGCGTCTCTGCCCCGTTCTAGGCAGAGACGCCGTCCCTCTCACCTCCCCGCTCCTGGCGCGGCGTCCTCCAGCGCTTCTCTCCCCGCTGCTTCCGGCACGCGCTCCTTCCCCGGCAGTGTGCTTAGGGCGCGCGCGCGCGCGCTCCCCCTCTCTTAAAGGGACCGCGCGCGCCGTCCTAAGGAGTCCCCGGCCAATTGCCGGAGGACCTCCCATATAAAAGGCACCTCCTCCAAAATGGAGGTGCCCGAGCAATGTTGTAGCACTGTTCACTACTCTGCTTCAGCCCTCAGGTCCCGTTGCCAGTTACCTGCCAGATACCTGCCAGATTCCTGCCAGTCTGCTGTCTAATTCCTGCCTGATATCCTGCTACCTGCCTGCTAGCCCGAGGTCCGACGGTCTGCCTTCCAACTCCTGTCAGTCTGTCTAAGGACCAGCTTGCCCGCTCACCTGGGAGCGCACATCTTCTACTTGCCTGCTTGCCTGAGGTCCGACGGTCTGCCTTCCAACTCCTGTCAGTCTGTCTAAGGAGCAGCTTGTCCGCTCACCTGGGAGCGCTCATCTGCTGCCTGTCTGCTAGCCTACCAGGAGGCTCTGTCGTCACGTGCTGTGACCACCCGCCTGTCCAGAGACTCCTGCCCGCTCACCTGGGAGCGCTCATCTGCTACCTGTCTGTTGGTCTTCCTGGAGGCTCCGCCGTCACATGCTGTGACCACCCGTTTATCCAGAGACTCTCGCCTGCTCACCTGGGAGCTCACGTCTATCATCTGCCGCCACAGGTCGTACCAATCCTTTACCCAGAGACTGCCCCAGTCACTTGCCGTGACCTCCTGCCCGTTCATCCAGAGACTGCCCCGGTCACTTGCCGTGACCTCCTGCCCGTTCATCCAGAGACTGTCCCGGTCACCTGCTGTGACTGCCTGCCCGTCTACCCTGGTCGCCACCCGCTCCCTTACAAGGACCGCCACCTTCTATAGTAGCTCAGAGGTTCCGCCTCCCAGACCCGTTACACATATTGTATGTAGAAAGTCTATGTGGAGGCTCATACTGTATATAGGGGACTATATGGGGACTCACACTGTATATAGAGGGGCTATGTTGGTCTTATATTATATGTAGGGGGCTGTGTGGGGCTCATACTGTATATAGGGGCAGTTTTCAGGCTTATACGGTAAATAGGGGAATGTCAGCATACTTAAATATTAAGTGATAATTAGAGTTGAGCCACCCCCGTAAGGTTCGAGTTCGGTTAGTCGAACGCCCGTATGTTCGCCGAACTGTTCGTCGAACTGTTCATGGAACACCGTCGAACACCGTTAAAACCAATGGCAGGCAAACAAAAACACATAGAAACACATAGAAAACACATAGAAAACACTTCAAAGGTGTCCAAATGCTGACAAACTGCTCAGAAGACACAACTAACACATGGAAAAGTGACAAGTACATATAGTCATGCAAAAAGAAAAGAGGTTGAGGAGTAAAAGGAGGGGGAGACACAGATATAGGCATGTAATGCCCTTCTAAAACCAAAAAAGTGCGAAGCTGACACGGCCAGTCCGTTCTTGCCCATGCGACCTCCCTGTCGCCGGGTTTGTGCCAGAGCTGCGGTGGACCCTGATGGCCAGCCCCCTTCTCCCAATACTAGTGCCTGTCCGCTGGTGGGTCGAGCGAGCCCCCCTTCGGTGGAGGCAGGTCTAAGCTTTTTAATTTAAATTGTCTCTCTAATTTGAATGAGTACACTTTAAATCCTTTTACAAGGATCTATTGGAGGGCAAGTCTGATGCCAGCAGCCGCGGGAATTACAGCTCCAGTAGCGTCCACTAAAGCTGCTGCAGTTAAAGAGCTTTTATAAGGATCGAGCTTGGTGGTCCACTTCAAGGCGTCCTACCGCCAGTCCCAGCCCCTGTGGCTTGGGGTGCCTCTCGATGCTCTTCACTGAGTGTCCCGGGGGCCCGAAGCATTTCCTTTGAAAAAATTAAGTGTCCAAACTACAGATGGTGTACCTTGCTTAACAGCCGGGATAATCTGCTGACTAGCAGACACTGCTACTAGGCACAAAGTATTTCCTGGGCTAGATGCAGTTAAAATTTTGTAATTAGATACTCTCGTTAGATGCTGAGAAAGCATTCCATAGAGTCTCCTGGCATGCCTGGCCCTCACAGGGTATCAAATACTTAGGAATTCCTATTTATAGAGACCTCTCCCGTCTATGTTATCTTAATTTTGGGCCCTTTATTGAACAACTCCATACAGACCACGGTTGGCAAGTTAGAACTGTAAGATTCACTACGTGAACCACTGGAGCTTTGTGGAAAAGCACATGTACACTGTGTTCCAAATTATTATGCAAAAAGTGTTTAGGAGTGATAAGGTAAGAATTTTTTTGTTTGTCAGTTAAACTCATTGATGGTGATGTGTGTCAGGGCTCTTTATATCACTGTAAGCAATTGCAGACACCTGTGCTAATTAGTTTGGCAGGTGTGTCCAATGAAAGGCAAGACTACTTAAGAAGGCTGTCCCACATTATTATGCAGCCTACATTTTCTGCCAAAATGGGAAAGAAAAAGGATGTGTCGGCTGCTGAGAAGCAACAAATTGTGGAGTGTTTAGGTCAAGGCATGACTACATTCAACATTGCCAAGACACTTCATCGTGATCATTGCACAATCAAGAAGTATGTAGCTGATTCACAGTACACACGTGTGCGTGCTGATAAGGGAAAATTGAGGACTCTTTCCTACAGGCAATTACGTCAGGTTAAAAGAACAGCGGCAAAAAAGCCTTGTCATAGCAGCAGACAAGTTTTTGAAGCTGCTGGTGCCTCCAACGTCCCCCGAACAACAAGATGCAGGGCCCTTCAGAGGTTTGCAGCTGTGCATAAGCCATCCTGTTGACCTCCTGTATCCACTGTACACAAGCAGAAACAGCTCCAATGGGCCAAACAATACATGAAGACTGACTTCAAAACGGTTTTATTCACCGATGAGTGCTGTGCAACACTCGATAGTCCAGATGGATGGAGTGGAGGATGGCTGGTTGATGGACACCCCATGCAAACATGGCTACGGCGCCAACAAGGAGGAGGTGGAGTAATGTTTTGGGCTGGAATCATGGGGAGAGAGATTGTCGGCCCCTTTAGGATCCCTGAAGGGGTAAAGATGAACTCCATGATGTATGTGGAGTTTCTCAAACAGCACTTCCTGCCATGGTTCAAGAAGAAGAACCATGTATTCCACAGCAAGATCATTTTCATGCATGATAATGCACCGTCTCATGATGCACATAACACATCTGCATCTCTGGCTGATATGGGCATAAAAGGGGACAAACTTATGGTGTGACCTCCATGCTCCCCTGACCTCAAACCCATTGAGAACCTCTGGAGCATCATCAAAAGGAGTGTCTATGATGGCGGGAGGCAGTTCACATCTAAGCAACAGCTCTGGGAGGGTATTCTGTTCTCATGCAAAACAATTGAAGCAGAAACCATCCAAAACCTGACAAATTCAATGGACGAGAGAGTTCAGAAGCTCCTTTCGAACAAGGGGTCCTATGTGCAAATGTAACATCACCTAGAATAAAGCTTTGAGTTGAAAACTGTTTGATTTAAGTTTCTAATAACCTGCTAATGCTTATAATTTCAAAAATGACCATTTTTTTGTTCTTTATTAAAATGAAAAGGTTGATCGAAGAGTGTGGGGGATCTAAGAGTGTGGCAACCCAGTAGTCAGGATTATTTCGAATTCTGACAATCTGAGGGTCATGTTGCAGGTAGTGCAGCAAGAAGGCACCCATGTGTCTTGCGCATCTAGGAGCCCCAAAATTATTTTCCGGGCTAGATGCAGCTAAAAATTATTATTAATTTGAAAGCTGGTGGAGCTTAGTATAGATGGCCTAATAGAATCAGTATTGCAAACTGCTATAAGGCCAAAATTATTTTACAGGGAAGATAGAGATAAACATGATTAGTAATAATTTGAAATCTAGTGGAGCTTAGTATAGATGGCCTAATAGAATCAGTACTCCACACTGCTACTATGCCCAAAATTATTTTCCAGGCAAGATACAGATAAAAATGATAATTAATTTGAAAGCTTTAAACGGTTGGTGAGGTGATTTTACCAAATCCTCAAGCTTTTACTCTCCCCAGGATGACACAGGGCTAGAAAAGTCCTTGCTGATGCATGATGTGTTCATCTTTATGAACCTGAGTCTGTCTACATTGTCAGCGGACAGCCGCGTGCGCTTATCTGTCAGCACAACACCAGCAGCGCTGAACACACGTTCAGAGAGAACAAAAATTATTATTAATTTGAAATCTGGTGGAGCTTAGTATAGATGGCCTAATAGAATCAGTACTGCAAACTGCTACAAGGCCAAAATTATTTTACAAGCAAGATGCAGATAAACATGATTATTAATAACACTGGTGTACAAAAAAAAAAAAAAAATTCTGGCATGGACTTTAAGAACAGTTTTAGACTAATTTGAGGGTGCTGAATTCAAATCTGATCTTATAATTTCTCTATCACATCACGTTTTTGCGCTATAGGTATATAGCCCATTTTCAATAATTCCAAGAAAAATATAAGTAGTGTATGAAAAGTGCCGTTTTATACGGTTCACTAACGTAAATTTAGTTTTCATTTAGTCTCCCAATAAATGTGAGAATATCTTTGTTTTCTTTGAACATGCATAATTCCCATTTGTTATGATAATAAAGTAAAAAAACAGTTTTCAAACACCCTTGTTTTCTGTGCTACTGGGACAGTAGAGCTACAGCAGAGCATTGGGTGAAAACTGAATGGCCTCAGCGACAGAGTTTGGCACCTGGCGATAAGAATGTCATCCATGATTCACTAGTGGATAGGAAGAACATTGTCTTTCCTCCCTTGCACATAAAACTTGGATTGATGAAGCAGTTCGTCAAAGCTCTCAATCACAGTGGAGAATGCTTTAACTATATATATGTTCAACTTTTCCAGGTCTTAGTGAAGAGAAGAAAAAGGCTGGAATATTGTATAATAAGAACACTTATGAGAGACCCAAACTTTATCACATCAATGAATGAGACAGAAGAAAGAGCTCGGAATGCATTTTGTAATGTGGTGCAGAATTTTCTAGGGAATAAGAAAGCAGACAACTATGAAGAGATTGTGGAAGAGCTACTAATTAGTCTGCAAAATCTTGGATGTAGAATGAGTACCAAGATTCACTATTTAAACAGCCATTCGGACTTTTTTCCAGAGAACCTTGGGGATGTGAGCGAGGAACAAGGGGAGCGTTTTCATCAGGACATTAAAACAATGGAAGAACGGTATCAAGGCCGGTGGGACTCACATATGATGGTTGACTATTGCTGGAGCTTGATGAGAGACAAACCAGAAGTTGTACATCACAGATCAGCCAAGAAAAGAAAGTTCAAATAACTGCCATTTGCCATTCATCTGTGTGCAATATATATGTGTTTTTATATTTTGTAGTTTAATTTTGTAAGTATATTTGATTTGCTGTACACAGACTTTGTAATTTGTTATTCCTTGATTAAAAATATACAAAATGTAGTAACGAAAATCATGAGGTTTTTATCAAAAAACATTCGATAGGATTAATTTCCATCAAAAATATCTCGAAATCCTGATGTGATAGCCAAAAACGGAGTTCGTATTAGTAATCAGCAGCCAAAATTGACTTAAAATATGTTTTAAAACCTTTTGACAGAAAAACTGCATTGACCAGTGTAATTTTAAATCTGGTGGAGCTTAGTATAGATGGCCTAATAGAATCAGTACTGCACAGTGCTACAAGGCCAAAATTATTATACAGGCAAGATACAGATAAACATGATTAGTAATTTGAAATCTGGTGGAGTTTAGTATAGATGGCCTAATAGAATCAGTACTGCACAGTGCTACAAGGCCAAAATTATTATACAGGCAAGATACAGATAAACATGATTAGTAATTTGAAAGCTTAAAACGGTTGGTGAGGTGATATTAACAAATCATCAAGCTTTTACTCTCCCCAGGATGACACAGGGGTAGAAAAGTCCTTTCGGATCCATGATTTGTACATCTTTATGAACATGAATCTGTCTACATTATCAGTGGAGAGCCGCGTGCGCTTATCTGTCAGCACACCACCAGCAGCGCTGAACACACGTTCAGACAGAACGCTGGCTGCGGGGCATGACAAGATCTCCAAGGCATAAGTGGTGAGCTCCGGCCATTTATCCAGATTGGAAGCCCAAAAAGAGCAAGGGTCCAGTGACACAGTCATGGCTTCAATGTTTACTTGGAGATACTCCTGTACCATCGTCTCTAGGAGTTGACTATGTGTCAGACTTCTTGTCTCCTGTGGCCTTGCAAAGGATGGGCTAAAAAAGTGGTGAAATGATTCCGCAAAATTGATGTTACCAGCAGATACTGTGTTTCTGTTACGGTTTGAGTGCTGAACACTCGACGGTCCCACAGTTGGCAAGTTGGAACTGTGAGATTCACTACGTGCACCACTGGTGTTTTGTGGAAAAGCACATGTAAGATTCTGCAACAGTCTCTGCTGATACTCCTGCATGCGTGCATCCCTTTCTATGGCAGGAATAATTTCTGCAAATTTACTTTTGTACCGGGGATCTAACAGTGTGGCAACCCAGTAGTCAGGATTATTTCTAATTCTCACAATTCGAGGGTCATGTTGCAGGTAGTGCAGCAAGAAGGCACTCATGTGTCTTGCGCATCCAGGAGCACCAAGTCCCTGTTGTGTTGGTGGCGAGGTAACAATCATGCTTCCTTCCTCTGCCCTCTCTCCCCAACCTCGCACAACAGAAATGTGATCAAGGTCTCCCTCATCTGATGAGTCTTCCATCAGTTCGTCCTCCACTTCTTCCTGGGCTCCTGCACATTTCTCACTAGTTTGGCTGCTACCATGCGCCCTGCTAAAACCATCTCCCCCACCCTCACATGCCTGCCGCCTTGGTGCTGCCGACCGTCTGGACTTTGCAGATGTTAGCCCTTCCGCATACAACTCCTCCTCCTCTACTTCCTCCACCTCCTCTTGTGCCACCACCTGACTCCGAATTCTGTTTAACATGTGCTCCAGCATGTGAATCACCGGAATAGTCATGCTGATAATGGCATCGTCAGCACTAAACATCTTCGTCGCCATTTCAAAACTGTGCAGAAGGATGCATAGGTCCCTGATCTGAGACCACTCCTCCAGCGTGATTTGCCCCACCTCTGGATCCCGTTGGCCCAGGCTATACGTCAGAACATATTGCACCAGGGCTTGTCGGTGCTGCCACAGTCGCTGCAACATGTGCAGAGTTGAATTCCACCGGGTAGGCACATCGCGTTTTAGCCTGTGAAGTGGCAGGCTCAACGACTTCTGTAGAGATGTAAGTCGCTGAGCTGAGGGATGCGAACGGCGGAAGTGAGCACACAGCGACCGTGCCCTCTGCAGAAGGCTATCTAGTCCAGGATAGTGGCCTAAAAATTGCTGGACACCAGGTTCAACAAGTGAGCCATACAAGGCACGTGTGTGACATTGCCCCGGCGAAGGGCCGCACTGAGGTTTGCAGCATTGTCGCACACGGCCTTCCCTGGTTTCAGGTCCAGTGGAGACAACCATTCATGAAACTGGTTCTCCAGAGCTGACCACAACTCCTCAGCTGTGTGACTCACATTTCCCAGACATTTCAAAGTAAAAACCGCCTGATGACGTTGAGCCCTGCTGCCAGCATAGTAAGGAGCTGTACAGGATCCCTTCTGCGCAGTTAGAAAGCTTGTGGCATGACCAGACAGGCTTTGGGTGCAGGTGGAGGACCGAGAGGAGGTTGAGGAGGCAGAAGCAGTGGAGGAACTTCGAGATAAAGAGGATTGACGCACAACTCGTGGGGACGGCAAGACTTGGACAGAAGCCCCTTGTCCTGCTGTCACCATAGTTACCCAGTACCCAGTCAGCGACATGTAACGCCCCTGTCCATGCCTACTCGTCCAAGTGTCTGTGGTGAAATGCACCCTGTCACACACAGAGTTTCTCAAAGAAGCGGTGATGTTGTGTGCGACATGCTGGTGGAGTGCAGGCACACCTTTCTTTGAGAAGTAGTGCCGACTGGGCATCTGGTACTGGGGCACTGTGACGGGACAAAAGGTCTCGAAAATCCTCTGTGTCCACCAGGCGGAAAGGCAGCATTTATGTAGCCAAGAGCTTGCAGATGGTGAAATTCAACCTCTTAGCTTTCTCATGGCTAGGAGGAAATGGTCTTTTACTTGTCCATGTGAAGCCCAGCTGTGCTTGGCATCACAGACCCAGAAGGGTGTATTGAAGGACTCCTCCACAAGAGGCCCCCATAACCATTCACACATCTGCACCTTCCACCTCAGACCACCAGAGGGAGCTCCTTAGGGAGATATATAAGGGAAGGTGGGGCCAGGCAGCCGTTAGTCTGTCAGAGTCTGGTTTAGCAGTGAGTTCAGTGCAGTCTGAAACGTGTTACCTCAGAGGACAAAAGCCTGTTCCAGCTCCTGCATTCTACCCTGCAGTGGAGCTTATCCAGATCAAGACTCGGTGTAGCTCAGTGAGGTGAGCTGTAGGTGTGCCGGCGCCATAAGATCGGTGAACCGCGGCACGCTGCCGTTTGTGTGAGTAGCCTATCGAGGGCTCGAGTAGGCCGAAGGCAAAGGAGTAGAGAGTTAGTTCATAGGGGAGCAGAGGAGCTTAGCTGGCTCACCCCGAGAAGAAGAATTTACCGGACACCGGGTCCGAAGCTTGCCGGGAACTCCACGACCCAGCAAGATAAACCGGAATGCCTGGAGAACTACAGGTCCCAGGATCGCTAAAGTGCTGATACGTACCAGAACCAGGAGACACATAGGCCCCGTAGGTCGGGAGCGTGCACTCCAAGAGAAGGCCCTACCACAAGGTCAGCCAGCGCAGGACAGAGACAAAGTTAGGCCTAGCTCCAGGCAGGTCAGAAACTTATTATGCAGAAGCCAGAACCAGGAGGCCCAAAACCTGCTCATTGGGGAGGATCTGGACATACACCCTTCACCCTACAGTGCTCCGGGGAGTGCCTGAAATTCCACCAGTAAAAGGTACTGAAGTGACTATCGTGTCCGTCCCTGTTCTTGCTCTGCCCCAGAGTAGTCTCTATATCCTGCATCCCCGTTCCTATACTGCCCTGAGGCCCAGCTCTAACTGTGGAGAGCTATACCATCAAGCTGCCTTATCATCAGCCTCAGTAGACTGCGCAGCGCTGGTGATCCTCACCAGAAACCACAGGTGGCGTCACGAACTCTTTCTTTTATAAACTTTACAAATATCAACCCCTTTTTAGGAGAGACCCCAGGGTACGGGCCCGGGAGCCGACAACCGCGACATCCCTAAAGGCCAGGCCAAAGGCCTGGGTACCGAGTTATCCCCATTCCCCTGGGTGCCACATCCACATCTGAGGGACCGAGGGCTGGCTGTTGTGCTTAGACGGGGTTGAGAAGGGTGTTCCCGGCAAACTGCCGGTCTGTGAGGAAGATGCAGGCGGACATGTTAGGTTGCCTTGATCCAAAGGTGGTGCTATCGATGTCGGAGAGCGCTCAACACCAGCTGGTGTTTCCACCTCCAAATAAAATGATGACCTGACAATCACACTGGCTGTTGCGGGTAAAGAGGTGGCCGGTCTGCGTCCCAAAACAGGTGTGACTGCTGTCCCCCAGTCACAGAGGATGAAGAGGCTGCGGATGCACAAGATGTGGCTGATGGTGGTTGGCCCAGCCGGCTAGGCCGCATTGTAGCACAGTGAGCTTCCCACTGCAACTTATGCTTCATATCCATGTGCCGGTTCATGTATGAAGTACTCAAACTATGTATTTTTTGGCCTCTACTTAGCTTTTTCTGACAAATGTTACAGATAACACGAGTTGGGTCATTCTTATCGATCTGAAAAAATGCCCAAGCTATGCAAGGCTTAGCACCTATGCGACCTGAAGAGCCACTACGACTTGTGGTCAGAGGCAGAGTTGTGTTTGACGATGCAGTTGTTGACGTGCTTCCAGTACTACGTCTCTGTCCAGGAAGGCGCAACCTGACCTCGTCGTCACTAGCATCCTCCTCCACCTCCTCTGCTGACCTCATCGACTGGCTGACTGTGGGTTGACAGTAAGTGGGATCTCCAACCTCGTCATCATCACCCTGTGTGTTATCACACCAGTCGTCCTCAGAGTCAACCTCTTCCTGCCCTGACAAAAATCTCAAGTTGTCGTTCCAATCAGGTATTTGAGTCTCATCATCGCCTTCCTCATTCTCTCCACCAACAGGAGATACAGTTTGGGAACGAGGGTCTACATTATGGTTGAGGTGGAGGAGAGCCCACTTGAAGGAGCACTTGATATCCGTTGAAGCACCTGCTGTTTTTGTGCCTCATCTGGAATTTGTAGCGATTAGCGTGGCCGTAAGAAAGGGATCTTATCACATTGTCCACTAAAAGAAGTAGACATCTTAGTTTGGCTGGAAGATGGTCTTTCTTCTGCAGATGTTACTGTTGCTTTAACACCTACCCCACGGACACAACCTTTTTTTCCCTTCCCAACACACCTATTCCCCTTTCCACCATCAGCAGGCCTTTTTCCACTCATTTTGGTGGTTAACTAATTGACAACTCTGGAGTTGTTTGCACAAAAAACAATGGATGGGAACCGAGCAGAGCTGAGTGGCCAAACTGTTGTTTTAGCCCAAAAGTATTGGCTGGGTTAGATGCAGTAAAACAATTTTATTACATACACAGGTGGTGGAGCTTAGTATAGATGGACTAATAGAACAAGTCCCACACACTGCTACAAGCCCAAATTTTTTTTCAGAGCTAGATGTAGATAAAAATTATTTTTAATTTGCAACCTGGTGGAGGTTAGTATAGATGGACTAATAGAACAAGTCCCACACACTGCTACAAGCCCAAATTTTTTTTCAGAGCTAGATGCAGCTAAAAATTATTTTTAATTTGCAACCTGGTGGAGGTTAGTATAGATGGACTAATAGAACAAGTCCCATACACTGCTACAAGCCCAAATTTTTTTCAGAGCTAGATGCAGATAAAAATTATTTTTAATTTGTAACCTGGTGGAGCTTAGTATAGATGGACTAATAGAACAAGTCCCACACACTGCTACAAGCCCAATTTTTTTTTCAGAGCTAGATGCAGATAAAAATTATTTTTAATTTGCAACCTGGTGGTGGTTAGTATACATGGACTAATAGAACAAGTCCCACACACTGCTACAAGCCCCAATTTTTTTTTCAGAGCTAGATGCAGATAAAAATTATTTTTAATTTGCAACCTGGTGGAGGTTAGTATAGATGGACTAATAGAATGATGCTATGCCCAAAAGGTTTTACTTGGCTAGGTGCAGTAAAAAAATTTGTATTCTATACACAGGTGGTATAGCTTGCAACACAGATAGGCTACTCCACTGACTAACACACACTGCAAGAGGCCAAAAAGGATTTGCTTAGCTAGATTTAGCCAAATGCTGTGAAAAAAACTTGCACAGCACTGGCACAGACCTGCCTAGCAAAAAGTCCTAGGAAATGCTGTAACCTAGTCCAGAAAAGGACTGCAATTACAAGTAGACCCTACTCCCAACCTATCTATTTAAGAGCACAGACCTGCCTGATAAAAGTCGTAGGAAATGATGTAACCTAGTCCTCAAAAGGACTGCAATCACAACTATCCCCTACTCCCAAGCTATCTGTAGATTTGTGCGAAAATTGGCTTGAAATGAACACTCAAAGTATAGCGCACACAGCAACAGCGGTGCCGTCTAACACGCAGCTGCAGCAGTGAGAAAATGGTGGCTACGTGGAAAATGGCTGGGTCTTATAGGGCAAGGACATGTGACATACACTGCCAATGACACATGCCTTTGCTTGTGTGAAAAAAGCAGTTCGCTCCGTGTGTGCGCTGCTGATAGGCTGACAGATTGCATCTCCCCACTGTAAATGGGGGAAAGAGAAAAAAAAATGGAGATCTTCATTATTTCTGCAGAGATCCATCCCCTGCCCCTCCCCCCGCCCCGCTGTACACTCAAACTGCGTATTAACATTAATTTTCAGCATTACTGAGAAAAAATCCAGTTATGATTTTGGTGCACGAACAGTTATGGAAGATAACCTCGAACAGCCGGATTTTTTTCAAATTGTTCGTGTTCGCCGAACGGCTCGAACACCGCCCAAAACAGCTCGAATTTGAGATTGGCGAACAGTTCGAGTCGAACACCGCTCATCTCTAGTGATAATATTAATATATTATAATAAATGTAATTAATATGTTGATATGAATATTGAGCAGAATTCATATCTGTCTATTGGTTCGTTCTCCGCAACAGTCATGGTCTCTCATGTGATCTCTTTGGAAAATTAATTGCCCACCCTTGCCTTAGATAGTAATAATGCCCCCTGTGTGCCGATACTGAATAATAATGCCCCCATCTATGCCTGATAATAATAGTGCACATGGGGTTTCTTACAATAATAATATTGCAGCTCATGGTATGCAAGGGGCTTATATTAATATGGGGTCTACCAGTAGATACATAGGGGGAGAGGGTTAATAAGAGGCTTTAATACAGAGCCCAGACAGGCTGTACTATAACAGCAGGTGAAAGGGGGAGGTAAGAGGAGGAGCAGGCATTCTGACGCTTAGGCTTGAAGGGGAATAGAGCCTGTAATAACACAGCGGGGCAGGCGGAGGGTTGTGTTTATTAGGAGCTTAGACCCGGCTGCTGCATTCAATGACACTTTACATAAAAATGTGTTCCAGCGATGAGACCGGAGGGGGCGTCAGTGCGCATTGGGAGGCACGCTGCGCTCCAGCGAGAGGTTTCCTCCCCATACAGATACCAGAAGGTCCATGCTTGAAACGAACAGTGGGCTCCAATAGGGGGCGCTGTTTTATGGATCTCATCAAGTATTTATCACATCATAGGTCCAGATTGGTTCCCATAATGGCTAGGCAACAAGACAACAGGGAATATAGGTGTATAGATATATTATAAATATAGAGGATGTATTAATATAGTGTAAATGTACCAGATATAATCGATGCACACACAAAGGAGAATCATTTAACCCTGAATCAATATTCAGTGCAGCCAAGATTAAAAGTATAGATAAAGAAAAGAAGTCCGTCCAAATGGCCGACTATGCCGTATAGAAGAGCGCAGCCACAATTGGCCTACACACTGTATGGTGATAGTCTATGTAATAGGGCCATACTGAATAGTGATCACACTATAACAATAGGCCATTAGATAATAAAATCCATCTAGTCTCTCGTTGAATGATTTTCTTATCCCAGTCGACCAACCTCGCTGGTAAAGGGACCACGTGTATAACGTATGCCCATATAGACGGCTTGGGAGGGAGGGCTGATCCTCCTGACAGATTCCCTTTAAAGTTATAAGGAGACGCAGAGGGGCACTTTTATTATTATAAGGAGACCCAGAGGGGCACTATTATTATTATAAGGAGACCCAGAGGGGCACTATTATTATTATAAGGAGACCCAGAGGGGCACTATTATTATTATAAGTAGTTCCAGAGGGGCACTATTATTATTATAGGGAGACCCAGAGGGGCACTATTATTATTATAAGGAGACCCAGAGGGGCACTATTATTATTATAAGGAGTCCCAGAGGGGCACTATTATTATTATAAGGAGACCCAGAGGGGCACTATTATTATTATAGGGAGACCCAGAGGGGCACTATTATTATTATAAGGAGACCCAGAGGGGCACTATTATTATTATAAGGAGTCCCAGAGGGGCACTATTATTATTATAGGGAGACCCAGAGGGGCACTATTATTATTATAAGGAGACCCAGAGAGGCACTATTATTATTATAAGGAGACCCAGAGGGGCACTATTATTATTATAAGGAGACCCAGAGAGGCACTATTATTATTATAAGGAGACCCAGAGAGGCACTATTATTATTATAAGGAGACCCAGAGAGGCACTATTATTATTATAAGGAGACCCAGAGGGGCACTATTATTATTATAAGGAGACCCAGAGGGGCACTCTTATTATTATAGGGAGACCCAGAGGGGCACTATTATTATTATAAGGAGTCCCAGAGGGGCACTATTATTATTATAAGGAGACCCAGAGGGGCACTATTATTATTATAGAGAGACCCAGAGGGGCACTATTATTATTATAAGGAGACCCAGAGGGGCACTATTATTATTATAAGGAGTCCCAGAGGGGCACTATTATTATTATAAGGAGACCCAGAGGGGCACTATTATTATTATAAGGAGACCCAGAGGGGCACTATTATTATTATAAGGAGACCCAGAGGGGCACTATTATTATTATAAGGAGACCCAGAGGGGCACTATTATTATTATAAGGAGACCCAGAGGGGCACTATTATTATTATAAGGAGACCCAGAGGGGCACTATTATTATTATAAGGAGTCCCAGAGGGGCACTATTATTATTATAAGGAGACCCAGAGGGGCACTATTATTATTATAAGGAGACCCAGAGGGGCACTATTATTATTATAAGGAGACCCAGAGGGGCACTCTTATTATTATAAGGATGCCCAAGGGGAACTATTAATGTGATAAAGAGACCTAAATGATCATCCTAATAAATTGGTATCACGGGGAGTAGTAAATTTAGATTTTCTCCAATGGTAGGCAGGGTCATATTTGTAATAGAGACCCTCATCTTTGAAAGTGGGTGTGGGAGAGTAACATGGGCCTGTGTGCGTCCTATGCCAGAGCTGGGCGCAGCCCCTAGTCCGGCCCTGTTCCCTCAGTAAAGATACTTCTTTTAGCCCCTAACACGGTACAAAGATATACATTGTATTTTAGCCCCGGAATATGACTTTCTTATTGATACAAAACACTGTAATTTTTATTGTGTGGAACAGATATAAATAATTTATGTAACAACATAATAATACTCTAACTGCTCAGAAGAGTAAAGTGTCCATAGCTCTATCATCCATGTCTGCATATGGTACCGATGCTCAGCCTATATTGTTGCCTCCTTAAGGGATGCTAGGCAACTTCCTTATAAGGTAAGCTGCCCCTTTAAGAGTAGAACACAAGATTCCATTATGACATCACAATTAACCATCACTACTTCTACAAGTGATTACACTCTAGTTGTCACTTTGACTTTCCGGTGTCATTGTTGTCGGTGTGATAAGCCATATAGCTAGTCATATACAGACTGCGCTTGGATTTACTGGAAATGTCTGGAATTTCTCCAGACAGACTTCAGGTGTTAGCACTACTCCAGGGGATTCTTACCACCTATGACCCTGACTTTGTGCTACCACTACCCGATGGCGTCCTCAGCTTCACTTACCGGCTGGTAATGGAGCTTGTGAGAGATTGCCTGACCAAATACAAACGAGGTCATATAAGCTCAGAATATCTTGAGCATTTACAGAAGAACATATGGACATTAGTACAACAGGTAAATAGCAGACAATCTGCACAAATCATATAGTAATAATGGAAAATAATAATGGAATATAAGTTTAACCTGTACCAAATACCCAGATAAGAATAGCCGGGGAGCAGTAATAGGGCATACAGGCTACATGACAAGGGAGAGGGTGATATCTACAGGGTTATTGGGAGGGTTGTGGAGGTAGGGGGGAATTGGATTGGTTAACCAATTATGGACCACAGAGTTTTCAGTTGTTATGCCTTCATTTTTTCCTCACTTTCTTTCAAGAGCCATAAATTTGTTATTTTTCCATTGCCATAGACATGTGAGGGCTTGATTCTTTTGCAGGACAAGTTGTAGCTTTCAGTGGCTCCATTCTATTTACCATACATTGTACTGAAACAAGGGAAAAAAACTCCAAGTGAGATGCAATGGTTCTTTGTGTCGCTATATTCAGGGACCCATAACATTTTAGTTTTCTGTCGATTGGGATCAGTGAAGATTTGAGTTTTGCAGTGAACTTTGTGTACATAGAGTGTCATAGAATCATAGATTCTATGGGTGTTTTGATTGTTTATTATTAATGTTTTTAAGTGAAATGAGAAGACAAAAAAAAACCACAAATCCATTTTTTTTTCCTCTTTTCGGTGTTTATTGATCGTATTAATTAATTCCCTATCTTAAAAGATCAGACTTTAACAACCGCATCAATATCAAATATGATCATTAATTTTTTCCTTTCTTTATTTTAAATCGTGAAAAGAGGAGTGATTTGAACTTTTATATTTTTAACATTTTTTTAAATCTTTTCTTCTTTATTTTTAATTTTTTTTTTCGTTCCCTTAGGGGACTTAATCCTGCAAATCGCTCATACTATATATTGCAATACTACAGTATTGCGCTATATAGTGAAAATCTTGATCTCCTCTGGAGCTCAGCCTATAGCTAAGCTTCACAAGGAGGACCGTGGTTTCAGCAACGGAGGTCTTCAGCAGACCCCTGGTTGTCCTAGAAATGCATTAGACCCTTGTGATCGCCTTGTGGAGGGCCGATGAAAGCAAGAGTGCTCAGGCATCGGTGCATGCACAATTGAAATGATACTGTCACAGACTGACAGCTTTATTTAAATGGTTAACAGAAGAATTCTGCGTTGTCCACGGTTTTTAGGGACAGATGCTGGCTATTTCATATACGCATGTTTGGGGAGCTCAGCTCCTGAGCCCCCTCTACATGTGAGGACCCTTCCAGGATGTTAATAACCCGTACATTTGCGGGAAGGAGTTGAGGAGCTGGGTTACAGGGGGACAATAAAAGGAAGAAGGTAGGAGTTTCACGTTCCAGCATCCAACCAGCCCTTATAAAGAGATGGGAGGAAAGTTTGAAGGCTGGCACTTGATAAGTAGAGGTTTTGGGACGGTCACAGCGGTGGGGGATAGGTTTGGGTCAGAGTCTTGATAAATATGATGTCCTTTGGACGGAGGTTACTGTTGGGGGAATAGTGACTTTGGTTACATCTCAATATAACTAGTGGACTTCGGTCCTGTGAGGATAGTGGTATTAATGTGGGATATTAATGCCTTAACCCTTGTGTCGGTGTGGTGTCGGTGTGGTGCGGCTAGGGTCTAACTCTTAATTAGGTGTTGTTTTTCTTCTGGTTTAAAGCCTATTAGATATCTACTGTATATAATTGTGGGGCTATCATTGTTGCAGTCACCCCGCGTTTTGAGTTGGAGTCTGCTGTGGCCATTTTACACAGGTCACAAGCAGCCATGTGTCTTATATACATACATTGGGTATGGAGGGAGGACGTGGGGATTTAAAGGTTTACAAGCGACCGGATCCCTCGTCAGTTGTCATGTAGTACTTGTAGTGTAGATAGCATAAGTAACATGGTGATATAAATGGCCTCCTCCGTTTTGCTTTTTCTCTCATGATTTTCCTTTCTTCTTTGTTTTCATCTCTATAGGCTGAAGAAAAATCCCAAAGTGGAGAATTGGCCTTTATTAAACAACTGGCCCAAAATGTCCTGCTTGTACTGGAGTATCCGGCCTACTCAGTGGAGCGCCTGGTAAGGATCTATCATCTTCTACATCTCATGTCCTTGTTGTCTGATCTTCTCCAGATCACCAGCCATATAGCAGAAGCTCAGGTTCATGATGGTGGAGGCCTCCCTGTCCTCTCCAGGCAGACACAGGTTTCCATCTCATGTCATTGTTCTCTGATCTTCTCCAGATCACCAGCCATATAGCAGAAGCTCAGATTTATGATGGTGGAGGCCTCCATGTCCGCTCCAGGCAGACACAGGTCTACATCTCATGTCCTTGTCTCATCTTCTCCAGATTACTAATCATATAGCAGAAGGTCAGTTTCATGATGGTGGAGGCCTCCCTGTCCTCTCCAGGCAGACACAGGTCTACATCTCATGTCCTTGTTGTCTGATCTTCTCCAGATTACCAGCTATTTAGCAGAAGGTCAGATTTATGATGGTGGAGGCCTCCATGTCCACTCCAGGCAGACACAGGGTATTTTATGGCCACCTGTCCCTGTGGCTTCATCATCTGTGAGGACAGTCTGTACTCAGTGGTGCGGAGTTTGTATTTCCGCCTGTGTCTTTGTATAAGGGGGATATCTCCTATAATATAATAGTGTCTGTGCAGGGTCCGGCTTGTATCACGTCCCCTACATCTGCTGCAGTGTAATCATCATGGACATAATATAGAAGAGAGACGTTCCTGCATCTTCATCTTTTATTCCCCTGCAGTTTCTATGTCTTAATGTAATTTCTTATTCCTTTTTAGGCCACGATCGGATCATTGAACCTGGGGAGAATTCCTTGTAAGAGCGACTATAAACCGATCAAACTGATCAGCAGTGGAGCCTTTGGGTGAGCTTTACTTTGGTATTATATATATTTCCCAGGGCTCCTTATGACGATGTCTCTGCGTCCTTCTCATGTTATGTTCCCATGGACAAATTATGAGTTCACATCACGGTCCACATCTATCTGTCACTATTCAGGTCAGTTAGGATGTGACGTGGATGAGGACCCCCCATTGGTGATCATTTGTGGAGTGTTATTTTATGTATTTATAGACATGGTTTTCTAGTGATGGCCCCACATTAATCATTAATACAGGAGATCATTTGATGAGATCTATAGATAGATTGTTAATAAGAATTTATAGTAAATCATGTTTTTTTCTCCTCTCCAGGGCCGTCCACTTAGTTCGCCATAAAGACACAAACCAAGTCTGCGCTATGAAGAAAATGGACAAGGAGAACCTGAAAAAGCCAAAGAGGCTTGAATGGGCCTTTCTGGAGAGGGACATCTCAGCATTCGCAGATTGTCCCTTTGTGGTCTCCACGTTCTGCTCCTTTCCTACTAAACTTCATCTATGTATGGTCATGGAGTATGTACCAGGTAGGACACATCCATTGTATCTATATCCAGCCCACGTCTGCTTAATCCTAGCACCTATATATGACCACAATGTGCCCACATGGACGGTTACATGTCCTCTTTGCAATTATTATAAGTCATCTGTTACCAAGATGCCTGAAAAACCATTGATCTCTATGAAAGTCCCCCAGTATGTCCTCGCTGAGCACGGCAGCAATTTCCACTATGGGTAAAAGGAAGATTGGTCTTTTTGAAGAGTTTTTATAGATAAGAACGTTCACAGAGAAAAAAATTAGAGGCTCGTAGATGAGGCTCTGTCTCTATGTATAGGGTCTATCTGCAGTATACAGTATACGCACTACATTATACAGTATATATAGACCATCCTGTCCCAATGTCTCCGCCTTTTTCACATTCCCACTCATCATGTGTAATTTACATTGTAACAAACCCTCAGTTCTCATATTTGCTTTCTCCTGTAGGAGGTGACTGTGGTACCCTTCTAAAGCACAGGGGTCCTTTACCAGTCCTCTTGGCCCGTATGTACATTGCGGAAACGGTCCTTGCTGTGGAATACCTGCACAGCTATGGTGTGGTGCACAGAGATCTGAAGCCTGAGAAGTAAGTGACCCCTCTAGCATATTAGAGGGGAAGAAAGTTAGAGTTTCTTATACAGTCTGTGGGTTATTACTTGGTGCTGACACCATCTTTTCTTTCACAGCCTCCTGATAACATCAACAGGACATATTAAGGTCACTGATTTTGGGGTTTCAAAACTCGGCCTCATGAGACCAAACTCAGACTTCTACAAGACTCCAACTAAGGACATCACCAAAGAGTTCCTTGATAAAGAGGTAGGCTTTACTTACAGGGTCTTGTACTTTACAGATCTCATCTCTTTCTCCTTCTCTGATTTATAATTTCTCTAGAAAAACATTTCCACTGATGTTATGTGTCGCAATTATATTTATTGATCATCATCTCCTTTTTCTGTTGGTTTCCAGACTGCTGGCACCCCTACTTACATGGCCCCAGAAGTTATCCTAAAGATAGGCTATGGAAGGCCTGTTGACTGGTGGTCAATAGGGATCATCCTATATAAATTTCTATTTGGATATCCACCATTTACAGGGGCTTGCAGAAGGAATATTTTACACAGTATCATCCAGGGTAAGTAAAATAATCTGAATGCTTGTGATGTCACTGTCATTTGACTTGAATAGTTCTGTAGTTTTTTCTAGCTTTGTTAAGGAATTTTATTTTAATGAAAATAAATGAAGAGGTTTTATTTCTTATAATATTTGCTTTTTATATAACAGATGATATACCTTGGAGATGTAATTACTTTCCTCCAACTAATGCTCGAGGCATCATCACTCAACTGCTCAGAAAAATTCCAGCACTGAGACTTGGAACAGGTAATATTAATAGTATTATCAATGAATTATTACAGCGTGACCAGACAAATGATGGGTTCCATGAGGATCAGCACTGAGGTTCTGTACTCTACCTACTTGTCTATTACCCATTCTTCATGCTATAATGTTCAATATATTTCCTTTATGTCGGCTCTGTTACATCTTCAGTTCAGATTAACATAAATTCTACAGATATGGAGCAGTTTCTCTGACAATGACTTTATCACTTTCTTTCTTGTCTTCCTTTTCCAGGAGGCGCAAATGAGATCAAAATTCATCCATTTATGCGTGACTTAGACTTTGACAACCTTTTAAGTCAGAAGCCCCTGTTCGTTCCTGACCTAAAGTCAGATGAGGACACCCGCTACTTTATCAGTAAGTAAAATGAGATGTCATCTGCAGAAAACTGACGAGTGTCTTGTCTTTCATTTTATGTCAAAATCAGTTCCCATCATTATTAGTGATAACATGGTGACTGTCTGGGTATTATACTAATAATCTCTAATAACACTTGTATTTTTTAGCTCGAAGTAGCAGCTTCAAACATATAAATTCAGATGAGGGGGACACAAGTGAGGACAATGACTGGCCAGAAATCAAAAACTTTGCATCAACTTATCAAAGGTCTTCTAAAGTAAGTATGTGGCTAATAAAATGTATGAAACCTATAATTACAAAAAAAAATTAAATATATCTATTTTATATTTCTTTATCTGTTTTAGCTATATATCACCAATACTGGGATGATGACCAATATAGAGCCTATGTCACCTCCACAGTGTTCCCAAGAGAACAGTGATGGAGGCAATGAAGAGCCTATGTCACCTCCACAGTGTTCCCAAGAGAACAGTGATGAAGGCAATGAAGTAACTATGTCACCTCCAGGGTGTTCCCCAGAGATCAATGAAAAACGCTCAGAAATGTGAGTAGATTATTATTATTATGAGATTTAGTCCTGATATACAGTACAGACCAAAAGTTTGGACACACCTTCTCATTTAAAGATTTTTCTGTATTTTCTTGACTATGAAAATTGTACATTCACACTGAAGGCATCAAAACTATGAATTAACACATGTGGAATTATATACTTAACAAAAAAGTGTGAAACAACTGAAAATATGTCTTATATTCTAGGTTCTTCAAAGTAGCCACCTTTTGCTTTGATGACTGCTTTGCACACTCTTGGCATTCTCTTGATGAGCTTCAAGAGGTAGTCACCGGAAATGGTCTTCCAACAATCTTGAAGGAGTTCCCAGAGATGCTTAGCACTTGTTGGCCCTTTTGCCTTCACTCTGCGGTCCAGCTCACCCCAAACCATCTCGATTGGGTTCAGGTCTGGTGACTCTGGAGGCCAGGTCATCTGGCGTAGCCCCCCATCACTCTCCGTCTTGGTCAAATAGCCCTTACACAGCCTGGAGGTGTGTTTGGGGTCATTGTCCTGTGGAAAAATAAATGATGGTCCGACTAAACGCAAACCGGATGGAATAGCATGCCGCTGCAAGATGCTGTGGTAGCCATGCTGGTTCAGTATGCCTTCAATTTTGAATAAATCCCCAACAGTGTCACCAGCAAAGCACCCCCACACCATCACACCTCCTCCTCCATGCTTCACGGTGGGAACCAGCCCTGTAGAGTCCATCCGTTCACCTTTTCTGCGTCGCACAAAGACACGGTGGTTGGAACCAAAGATCTCAAATTTGGACTCATCAGACCAAAGCACAGATTTCCACTGGTCTAATGTCCATTCCTTGTGTTCTTTAGCCCAAACAAGTCTCTCCTGCTTGTTGCCTGTCCTTAGCAGTGGTTTCCTAGCAGCTATTTTACCATGAAGGCCTGCTGCACAAAGTCTCCTCTTAACAGTTGTTGTGGAGATGTGTCTGCTGCTAGAACTCTGTGTGGCATTAACCTGGTCTCTAATCTGAGCTGCTGTTAACCTGCGATTTCTGAGGCTGGTGACTCGGATAAACTTATACTCAGAAGCAGAGGTGACTCTTGGTCTTCCTTTCCTGCGGGGGTCCTCATGTGAGACAGTTTCTTTGTAGTGCTTGATGGTTTTTGCAACTGCACTTGGGGACACTTTCAAAGTTTTCCCAATTTTTCGCACTGACTGACCTTGATTTCTTAAAGTAATGATGGCCACTCGTTTTTCTTTACTTAGCTGCTTTTTTCTTGCCATAATACAAATTCTAACAGTCTATTCAGTAGGACTATCAGCTGTGTAGCCACCAGACTTCTGCACAACACAACTGATGGTCCCAACCCCATTTATAAGGCAAGAAATCGCACTTATTAAACCTGACAGGGCACACCTGTGAAGTGAAAACCATTTCTAGTGACTACCTCTTGAAGCTCATCAAGAGAATGCCAAGAGTGTGCAAAGCAGTCATCAAAGCAAAAGGTGGCTACTTTGAAGAAGCTAGAATATACGACATATTTTCAGTTGTTTCACACTTTTTTGTTAAGTATATAATTTCACATGTGTTAATTCATAGTTTTGATGCCTTCAGTGTGAATGTACAATTTTCATAGTCATGAAAATACAGAAAAATCTTTATATGAGAAGGTGTGTCCAAACTTTTGGTCTGTACTGTATGTCGGATCCAAATACAAGATACGAGTAACACAAATCTAAATCTAGCATCCACCACCCCATGACTATACAATCTCTGTGGGTCTTACTTGTGATAACTTCAATAACAGCTGATTGTTGCGACCAACCATTCATTTCCAACTCACTACAGGCCAATATTACTAATTAGACTCCATTCTTGCTGGTAAAATGTGGTCTTGAGCAGGATATCTCCTCTATGTTGTCCTAATTGACCTTACAGACAGGTGTTCTTCCGTTATTCTATTGTTTTTTCCTTGTAATTTACGTGTCTTTTTTCTACCAACAGGCAGAAAGAATCTTCCCCTTCCAAAACTGTTGGAGACAATCAGTGTTTTACTGCTAAAAACAGTGAGTCATCCTCGCCCTCATTGTCAGGTATGTACAGGTTTATAGGCCATCCAATTATAGCCTATGATCCAAAATTTAAATATTAAGGCTCTAAAATTACTTCCTTTATTCTTTCTACTCCCCTGAGTATTCTATTTTTTGTTTTGTTAAAATCCCCCATACGGTTCCAGAGTTATGGGCCTTTGTAATTAGTGGTAATTTTTATTCTTTACAAAGGGGCGGTGTTCACAGGATCCTCTGGGGCGTGCCCTTAGGTTACCACGCCCACATGATAAAGACCATAATAATTAACACTAAATAAAAAGTCCCATATCTCTACACCCGTACTGTGGATTTTAGGAAAACAAATATCAGAATACTCAGGGGAGAAGCCGACATAAAATAAGAGCGAATCTTGGACACTTTTGACCTGGTGATGGGTCTTCTTTAAAGTTACAATGAAGTTTTATCCAACTGATTATATAACACCGTGGCTTGCTGAAAGTAATGTCATATTAATATGGGGACATGGTTCTTTGGGGAGACACCACCGGAACCCAGAAAAGCTACAGGTTCATATTAATCAGTTGCATAACTCTATAAAGATACAAAGCTCATCTTTTAGGAGTTTATAATCAACATTTTTTTCTGGCTTTTTGATTAGAATCTCCAGTTCAGAAGAGAAGAAAATATTTTCGAACACTGAGAAAACAACTAAAAACAGAGAAAGTTGAAGAGGGGGAAACTAGGCGAGGTAAGTGTGACGATAATCTCCATGTTGTATGACGTCAGTGAGAAGAAGTCATGTGGAGCAGATGTTATCCGTCAGTGGTGGGATTGTCACATGTATGATGGCTGACAATGATTCTGCTCCTCTGTATGATGAGATTCCTCTAACGTCATGCTACAGTGACACCACAGTAGTGTCCTCTAATATGGAGTCCCATTACTTACATCAGTTTTACATCTTTTCTCCTAGGTTCTCTCTTCCGCCGGATGATAACATCCTGCCGGCGTGGATTATCCAGGGCTGCTCGTGCTGTCAGAGAAAGCTGCATTTTTGGCTGCTGCCACCAACGCACCATTGACATCTCGAGGACAGAAAACACCCAAATCTAGCGCTCTGAAGAAACTACAGCACATCCACCATTAATGCTGTACCTGTATGGAAGGAGTTGTACCACCTACCTGTGGCCTCCTGACCAGCAAGGGACACGTGCAAAAGTTGAAGGCTCCTCCAAAAACTTGTCTTCATCCTTCCATGCAATTTTAATTCAAAGAAATAAAAAATTAAAATTGTTTAATGTCTTTTCGCATTTAATTGATTATTAGTGACTTTTATGGTATATTAATACTATACCTCATATATAGTATGTCTGAAGGGTTAGATCCCAAACTGGAGAATAGCGGTTCTATGTCTCCCATTAATCCTCTAAACTCTGGCCAAAAATGGAGGAGATGACCAGAGATTCTGTTATTCCTAAGGGTACGTACACACAGCACCTTATAGACGCCAGCATAAACCACTGATTTTTTATTTTATAAGAAGACACTTAAGGAAAACATCAGTGTTTTTGTTAACTACATATAAAATAGTGAGCGGCTTCCAAACAGAAGCCACCAGCAGAATGAACCGATCACTTTCTTTAACCACTTCATAATTTTCAAAGCTGGAAGCGGAGAAAAGAAGCTGAAAAAGACTGAAAAATACACAATGCACAGCAAGTTGTTTTTATATTGCAGTGCATATGTTCAATCATTTACATTTTTATCTAGTGCTTTTCATGAGGGATCCAGGTGGAATCCACCTGAAGAAGACATTGTTTGCACATTACGAAGAGTGGCAATTAGTGTTGAGTGAGCACTAAAATGCTCGGATGCTCGAAGCTCGGGCCGAGCTCACCGTGATACTCGGGTGCTCGACCCGAGAAACGAGCCCAATGTTAGTCTATGGGAGACCCGAGCATTTTTGCGGCGGCACCCCCTACAGTCTGTAGAAAGCCTAAAAAGTGCCCAAAACGATAGTGACAGTGCTCAAATGACATGGGGACAGCATGGGGATCGCCCCAGGAAGCATTTCAGACCCCCAGGTCACTGCTGTCAACAGCGCCGGACTGGGGTGTCTGGGGCCCACCAGGGACATTGACTCCAGGGGCCCACCCACCCTTCAGCTATTTGCAAATACCTGTTAGCCGTTATACCCATTATATTGGCCGCTTCTGCCCATCACTGTGCGCTCACCAGAAATGCGATGTACAATTACTGTAGTTTGCATTAAAGGGTTTTTATTGGTGAAAACAAGTTATCAGCGATGCACAGGTTGGGAAGGTGATCACTTATTTATTGGTGGAATCAGCACTGTCAGAAGATTGTGGCACTTTGAGTATTTGGTGAGATTTTTACCTCTGTATTTATAAGACAAAACCAGGAGTGGAGCAATCCGAGGTAATGTTTTATGAATTTCTCACCCACTCCTGGTTTTGTCTTATAAATACAAAGGTGAAAATCTCACCAAATGCCAACTTGCTTTCTCTGGTGAACCTCTGCAACTGCATCTCTGCTGCTGTGTAATAGTCACAGGGCAGGGAGGGGTTAAACATCCAAGTATTTAATATCTATTGGAAATAAAGAGGTTTCCCCTTATTGATATCAGATAAAACAAATGACCAACCACAATCCACTCTACCAAGACCAATATTACCAGATAGAAGGCAGAAATACCACCACACCGTGACCAGATCACATATTACCACCACATAGTGCCCAAATAATGCCACATACAAGGCACAAATACCGCCACACCATGACCAAAGCACATAATACCACCACATAGTGATCAAATGCTACCAGATACAAGGTATAAATACTGACACACCATGAGACCACATATTACCACCACATAGTGACTGAATAATACCACATACAAGGGACAAATATCGTCATCTCATGACCAAAGCACATAATGCCACAACATAGTGACAAATAATGCTAAAATAATAAAAATGTAAAAAAGCTCTGTATATTGGGTCAGTGTACAGGTTATACAGTGATCACCAGTGATATTATACACAGGAGCTCTGTATATAGTGTACAGGTTATCAGTCATCACCAGTGACATTATACACAGAAGCTCTGTATATAGTGTCAGTGTACAGGTAATGCAATGATCACCATTAATATTATACACAGGAGCTCTGTATATAGTGTCAGTGTGTGTGTATAGGTAATACACATACTCACCAGTGATGTCTCTAGGTGAAGTTCTTTATCTGCAGACCGATATATCCCATCTTCTATGCAGGACTTATCTCTGCAGAAAATAACATAGTTAGCTATAACTGATCACTTCCAGAGCACAATCCACACTTTTCCCAAGATTTCTACACTGCATGAAATGACAAAAGAGCAACATAGTGCGGCACTACACAGTAACAGTGCTCCAGTGTCATTCTGTGCCTGCTCATCTGTCAGCAGACATATATCTCTGATGGCAAAGATGTAGCAGAGCTGAAGAAAGAAGACCCATGGATTACGTCGGAGCGAGGATTTTTTTTTATTAAAGATAGAGTCCCTTAGGCTACGTTCCTGCTTTTATGCGGCGCTTTAGACCGCTCGCGTAAAAGAAGTGCCAAAGAAAGCTGGAAACGCCTTCCAGCAAAAGCTATGGTTTTTGCTGAAAAGCGTTCAGATGCCGCGTTTTGCCACGTATTTTTGCGTGGGCGCTTTCACTGCAAAAGCGGCCGCGCAAAAAGAATTGACATGCCAATTCTTGGCGGTTTTTTTGGCGCGCTTTCCCCATAGGCTACATGTTAACATGCCTCGGGAAAAGCGCGCTGAGAAAAGCGCAACGTCGGCATGCAGTAGAGATTTTTTGCGCCGCGTATGAACGGAGCCTAAATGGGTTTTGTGTTTTATTTTTAATTAAAAAAAAAAATTCTGTGTTTTTTTTCTATTTACTAGAAATTCATGGTGGCCATGTCTAATTTGGCGTGACAACATGAATTTCGGGCTTAGTACCGGCTGATAATACAAAGCTGGCCTGGTACTAACACTATTATTACCCAGGGTGCCACTCACCACCAGGGCCGCTGGAAGAGCCAGGTAAAGCGCCTGGAAAATTTCAGGGGTGGCTGCGGGCTGCGATTTTCAGTGTGGGGGGCCAAGAACACTTGGGCCTTACCATGCTGAGAATCCCAGCCCCCAGCTGCCTTGTTTATCTGGCTGGCGATCAACATATGGCAGGAGCACACACCTTTTTCTAAAAAAAAAAATATTTTAAATAAGTTTAAAACAAATATTCGGCTTCTCTGTCTTTTGATCGGCAGCCAAGGTAAAGCCAGGCAGCTGGGGGTGGCAGTACGTAGCTGTCCGCTTTATCTGCGGTGAGAATCAAAAATTCAGCAGAGCGCTACACCGTTTTTAAAAATTTCTTTTCACACTTCTATATGTCACAGACCCAACAGCCAATCGCAGATGCTGTCAAAGAGGATGGGCGTCTGTGATTGGCTGTTTGAGTAATCTACAATCAGCCCATACATTCTAGTATGGTACTATGTATGGGCTGCTTTCAGGTTACTCAAGCAGCCAATCACAGACGCCCGTTCTCAGTGTCAGCGTCTGTGATTAGCTGTTGGGACTGTCACACATATAGAAGTGTGAAAATAAATAAATAATAAAACAAAAATGACAGCGCTCCGCAGAATTTTTGATTCTCAGCGCAGATAAAGCAGACAGCTACGGGCTGCCACCTCCAGCTGCCTGGCGATCAAAAGTCAGGAAAGCCCAATGTTTTTTAAATTATTTAAAAAAATAATTTAAAAAAAAATACGTGGGTTCCCGCCATATTTTGATCGCCAGCCTGGTAAAAACCAGGCAGCTGGGGGCTGGGATTCTCAGCATGGTAAGGCCCAAGCATTCTGGGCCCCCCACGCTGAAGACGGCAGCCCGCAGCCACCCCTGGAATTGGCGCATTCATCATAGCACCATTTCCAGGCGCTTTATCCGGCTCTTCCAGCGGCCCTGGTGGGGGTGGCACGCTGGGTAATAATGGGGTTAGTACCAGCTTTGTATTATCAGCTGGCAGTAAGCCTGAAATTCATGGCGTCACGCCAAACTAGATATGGCCACCATGAATTTCTAGTAAACAGAAAAAAACACATGTAGGGACTCCATCTTTAATAAAAAAACAAAATCCTCGCTCTGACGTAATCCACGGATCTTCTGTCTCCAGCTCTGCTACATCTTTGCCATCAGACAAATACCCCTGCTGACAGAGATGAGCAGGCACAGAATGACACTAGAACACAGTTGTCAGAGAAGTGCTCAGCTGGCCTCCAGCCGCCGACCATGTTTTCCTGTGCGTTGCAAATAATGCATACTTTCAAACACATGCCTATTTTTGCAATGCAAGTCTACAGTACACTGCGTCTGCGCTGATTTACAACGGATCCGTTGTAACGCACAGTATAAACGCAATGTTAACCCAGCCTAACAGCAGCGAGAAGGGGAGACGGAGCCCTGGAGACCGCCAAGTCAGTCTACTGGTGGTACTATCATGCCCATTGCCCAGTATGTCCTCCCAGCCTTTGTGGTATTATTATGCCCATTGCCCAGTATGTACTGCCAGCCTCTGTGGTACTATCATTCAAGCTCACATGGCATGTCCTGCCAGCCAGCCACTGGTGGTAGTAGTACTAGCATGATAGTACCACAAAGGGCCGGCTCCAGGTTTTTCTGGGCCCTGGGAGAAAGAGTCTCAGTGGGCCCCTTTAACACATACCACGATTCATGATGCACAGATACCGCAGAGAAATATAAGTATAGTACAATGCAAAGATTTCACTCCTTATATTACATGAGTGATATCTATTGTAAATTCTATAATAGTTCAGAAACCGGCAAATCGCTCCACACAGTATACTGGCCTCCAAAAAGTGCGCCATACAGAATACTGGTCCCCATATAACGCTCCATACAGAATACTGGTCCCCATATAACGCTCCATACAGGATATTGGTCCCCATATAATGCTCCATACAGAATACTGGCCCCCATAAAATGCTCCGTACAGAATACTGGCCCCCATAAAACGCTCCATACAGGATACTGGTCCCCATATAACGCTCCACACCGTATACTGGCCCCCAAAAAATGCTCCATACAGAATACTGGCCCCCATATAATGCTCCATACAGAATACTGACCCCATATAACGCTCCAAACAGAATACTGGCCCCCAGAAAATGCTCTGTACAGGATACTGGCCCCATATAAAGCTCCATGCAGGCTGTTCCCCCCACATAATGCCCTATGCAGGCTTTTCCCCCCCTTATAATGCCCCATGCAGGATGTCACCCCCCTCCATATAATGCCCCATGCAGGATGTCACCTCCCTCATATAATGCCCCAAGCAGGATGTCACCTCCCCCATATAACGCCCCATGCAGGATGTCACCCCCCATATAATGCCCCATGCAGGATGTCACCCCCCATATAATGCCCCATGCAGGATATCACCCCCCCTCTCTTTAAAATGCCCCATGCAGGATGTCACATCCCCCCTTTTATAATGCCCAATGCAGGATGTCACCCTTCTCTTTAAAATGCCCCATGCAGGATGTCACCGCCCCCATATAATGCCCCATGCAGGATGTCATCTCCCCAATATAATGCCCCATGCAGGATGTCATCTCCCCAATATAATGCCCCATGCAGGATGTCACCCCCCATATAATGCCCCATGCAGGATGTCACCCCCCCTCTTTATATTGCCCCATGCAGGATATCACCCCCCTCTCTTTAAAATGCCCAATGCAGGATGTCACCCCCCTCTTTAAAATGCCCCATGCAGGATGTCACCCCCCATATAATGCCCCATGGAGGATGTCACCCCCCCCATATAATGCCCCATGCTGGATGTCACCCCCACATATAATGCCCCATGCAGGATATCACCCCCCCATATAATGCCCCATGCCTCCATACATTAAAAAAAATAATAATCAAATACTCACCTCACTCCTCCTTACCTGCTGCCGCTGCTCAGGTCCGTACTCCAGCGTCGCCGGCGTCTTCCCGCTCTGCGCTGCCTGTGATGGCTCAGGGACCTGATATGTCACAGGGAGCGCAGAGCAAAAATACAGCGGATCTGCGGAGGCAGGAGGAGAGGTAAGTATCCGGCTGCTGGGCCCTGAACAAGCGGGGGAGAAGGGCGGGCGCTGGCACCGCTCTCCTCCGCCCATAGCCCGATTCATGCTTAGTATGTCCTGCCAGCCTCCTTGGTACTTTCATGCCCACCCAGCATGTCCTGCCAGCCACTGGTGGTAGCACATGCTGCTAGGCATAGTAACAGTAACGAGAGGTTGGCAGCAGGACAGGCTGGGCAATGGGCATGATGATAATCATGCCCATTGCCCAGTAGCATTTACTGACAGCCTCGGCCAGGGGTCCTCTCAGCCACCCCTCCCCCCTAACCCTTCCTCCCCTCCCGGCCCCTGCTTTTCATACTCAAGCGTTGAGATTAGCTGCAGGCCTGCAGCCGCTGCCTAGGGCGACGGCGGATCCGTCCTCCACAGCGCGCACAGGAAGCAGTCCCAGGGCGATGATGTCATCGCTCTGAGACTCACCTCCTGCGCACGCGCCGGCAGAGGCGGCAGAGGGGCACTGCGGCAGCAGGCAGAGCAGGGAGACCGGTCTCCTTGCTGTGCTGCTGCAGAGAGCCCATCACTAATCATATCGGCAGTGCTGCCTATCTGATTAGCGAACCGGGGGGTCCTCTGTTCTCTGTACAGGGCCCAGTGGGTGTGAGGGCGGGGCTTAGGGGCATGGCCATCGGAACCCGGAGCTCACCGGGGGTTTTCCCGATCATACGGTGGGCGAGTACGCCCCTGCCCATAAGGGCACACACTGTGCAATTATCTGAGATTCTAGCGTGACCTCCGCAGGGAGGATGAGAGTGATACGTGGTGCAGAATACGTTGGTCTAAAAGCAGGCATGCAATACATGGGGTGCAGAGAAAAAGGTTGCACTTGGGTCACGACCTGACTAATGAGGCACGGTACCGTGTGAGGCTTATTCTCTTAGCTCCCCCGCCAACAATTTATATACAAATAAGATATTATACAGTGCTACATTATACAAGGTATAAAGGATGGTGCCCACATAAGAGTGCCATTCTTTAGCAACAAAATAACAGTGCCACTCAGAGCCAAAATAAATACGGCTATATAGTGTTCTCAAGATAGCACAATAGATTGCCCAAATAAATACTGTCATACAGCGCTCACATATTAACACTATGAAATGCCCAAATAAACACCACTTTACAGTTCTCACATGTTATGACCATACAGTGCTCAAATAAATACTACAATACAGTGCTCACATATAAACACTATGAAATGCCCAAATAAACACCACTTTACAGTTCTCACATGTTATGACCATACAGTGCCCAAATAAATACTGTCATACAGTGCTCACATATTAACACTATGAAATGCCCAAATAAATACCACTTTACAGTTCTCACATGTTATGACCATACAGTGCCCAAATAAATACTACAATACAGTGCTCACATATTATCAAAATACAAGGCACAAATAAATAGTACCGGACATTGTTCACATATTATCACTATACAGTTCCCAATACATAATCTAACAGTGCTATACAATGGCTAACTAAAAATACAATATTTAGACTGAGTCATGGTCATAACCTTGTCAATCATTCCTGGCACCAATATAGAAGCGGGAGGCTGATGGGACCCATGTGTAAATGCCCTGGGAAATGTCTGTGCTTCATATGAGGGCATCAGCACTATTATTTTGGGAGGCCTTGTTTCAGGGTTTAGATTGGGCCCAGTTACTTGCTGGCCACCTTCTTCGGAACGGCTCTCCATCACCCCTCACCACAATTCAGTAGACCCATACCAGCTATTACTGAAATTATTGATTGCCAAGTGTAACAGCGGAAAATAAATTATTGAAAAAAAATAAATAAATAAGCACGATGCTCCCCGATCCTCTGGGCGGCATGTAGACTTCTTTTTATAATTTTATAAACTTGTGTATTTATAGATTTGATGTCATTAATCATTAATGGTCCATTACTTATTATTCCTCTATGTAGTCCTTTCTCCAGCTCCGGTGTTATATACTTATTTTATATAAAAAAAGTTCCAGTTATTAGCTAAGGCTGAAAATAAATAAAGTTTTAGAGTCAGTAAAATATAAAAGCGGTATTTTATATTGGGATTTCTTATAGCAAACTCATCTTCTGCTTGTGAGTGCACGTTGCTATATAAGGACGCAGCCACCCAACCAACCCGAACCAAAGACACCCCAGTGACAGCCACATAGTCACTATATAGCTCTCACTGGCGGTAAACTGACCGTTTTAGGCAGCGGATGCAACCAAAACTCACTCATGTACTTGAAATCCCACCTACCCAGTTTTTTCATTGACTAACGTGGGCTAGGTTTCAACCACATTAGAAAAAGGTGATGAGTGAGCACATATATAATAGGTATCCGTTTGATCCCATGATCTAATATTGGCGATGCCAGGGGTTCTAGGGGAAGGAGAGGCTGCTCACACTGCTGTCCACCCTGTCTATCTGATCTAATAATGAAGATACCAGGGGTGCAGCGGTAAGAAGAGGCTGCTCACACTGCTGTCCACCTGTCTAATTGATCTAATACTGGAGATACCAGAGATCCTGAGGTAAGAAGAGGCTGCTCACACTGCTGTCCACCATGTGTATTTGATCTAATACTAGAGATACTAGGGGTGCTGAGGTAAGAAGAGGCTGCTCACACTGCTGTCCGCCATGTGTTTCTGAGCTAATACTGGTGATACCATGGTTGCTGAGGTATGAAGAGGCTGCTCACACTGCTGTACACCTGTCTAATTGATCTAATACTAGAGATACCAGGGGTGCAGAGGTAAGAAGAGGCTGCTCACACTGCTGTTCACCATGTCTTTCTGAGCTAATACTGGAGATACCAGGGGTGTTGAGGTAAGAAGAGGCTGCTCACACTGCAGTCCACCATGTGTATCTGATCTAATACTAGAGATACCAGGGGTGCAGAGGTAAGAAGAGGTTGCTCACACTGCTGTACACCTGTCTAACTGATCTAATACTAGAAATACCAGGGGTGCAGAGGTAAGAAGAGGCTGCTCACACTGCTGTCCACCATGTCTTTCTGAGCTTATACTAGAGATACCAGGGGTGCAGAGGTAAGAAGAGGCTGCTCACACTGCTGTCCACCATGTGTATCTGATCTAATACTGGAGATACTAGGAATGCTGAGGTAAGAAGAGACTGCTCACAGTGCTGTCTACTCTAATACTGGAGATACCAGGAGTGCTGAAGTAAGAAGAGGCTCTTCACACTGCTGTCCACCATGTCTATCTGATATTATGCTGGAGATACAAGCAGTGCTTAAATAAGAAGAGGCGGCTCACACTGATGTCTACCCTGTCTATATGATCTAATACTGGAGATACCAGGGCTATTAAGGTACGAAAAGTCTGCTCACACTGTTATAGGTTATCTCTAAGTCATATCAGGAATATTCCTATGGCACATGCTCACAAGTTTCTGTGCTAATATTCTAGGACAGGTTTCTTTCTGTGTAACAAGACACTGACCATATTAATTGTGTAGTGTTTACCTCCCTAAACAAAAAAGCTAAAATTGCTAATTAAAGGTATTTATAAATGTATTCATTAAGATTCCATTTAGTTATTTATTTTTTTCTATTCCCAGAGAGCCCCGTTAAGGAAAAATTGCAAAACAATGAGATACATTTCTCAGAGTCCTATTTTATATATCCATATACTGTATGTGATACTGAGTTTGTATGTTTTCCCCGTATTCTTGTGGGTTTCCGCTGGGTTCTCCGGTTTCTTCCTACACTCCAAAGACATACTGATAGGGAATTTAGATTGTGAGCCCCGATGGAGAAAGTGTCGATAATGTCTGTAAAGCGCTGCGGAATTAATGGTGCTATATAAGTGAATAAAATAAATCAAAATAAATACTAGAGTAAAATAAGAGAAGCCAAAGAAGGCGGGGATAATAAAAGTGACGGTGCACTTGTGTAGAGCTTGAGTAAAGTACCTATATGCAGGCCTGGCGTCAGAACCCAGCGCACCCGGGCAAGTGCTGGGGCCCTAAGGATATGGATGTGCGCACTTACCGTCGGGCACCCCTGCGCGCTATGGGACCCGTGAGCGGTGCGGTGCCGGTGCCAGCGCCCGCCAACCACCCCCACTTGTTCAGGGCCCCTCTCCCCGTGCCTCCGCACCATCTCTGGTCTCTTCCGTGGCTGCTGCACTGTGACGTCTCAGGCCAGAGGATGCGGTGATGTCTTTACACCATGCTCGCTCCAGATCCATCACAGCGCAGAGCGGGAAGACACCGGCGACGCTGAAGAGTCTGGAGAAACGGCAGCAAGTGAGGAGAGGTGAGTACTTGATTATTTTTTTTATATGTATGGAGTCATGGGGAATTATATGGGGGGGGGGGGAGACAAGTGACATTCTGCATGGGGCATTATATGGGGGGAACAAGTGACATCCTGCATGGGGCATTATATGGGGGGGGGATAGGTGACCTCCTGCATAGGACATTATATGGGGGGACAGGTGACATCCTGCATGGGGCACTATATGGGGGGGAGGTGACCTCCTGCATAGGACATTATATGGGGGGGAGAGGTGACATCCTGCATGGGGCATTATATGGGGGGAGAGGTGACATCCTACATGTGGCATTATATGGGGGGAGAGGTGACATCTTGTATGGGGCATTATATGGGGGTGAGACGTTAAATCCTGCATGGGGCATTATATGGGGGGGGGGGAAGAGATGGAGGAGAAAGAGCAAGTGAGAGACAGGAGAGAGTGAGAGAGATGGAGGAAAGGGTAAGGGAGAGAGATGGATGAGAGAGAGAGATATGGAGGAGAGACAGATGGAGGAGACAGAGCAAAGGAGGAGAGAGAGAGAGGGAGGAGAGAGAGAGAGGGAGGAGAGAGAAAGAGATGGAGGACAAATAGCAAGGGAGAGAGAGATTGAGAAGAGAGAGGAGAGAGTGACAGAAATGGAGAGAGTGCGAGGGAGAGAGATGGAGGAGAGAGAGAGATAGAGGAGAGAGAGATGGAGGAGAGAGAGATGAAGGAGAGAGAGATGGAGGAGAGAGAGATGAAGGAGAGAGAGAGAGGGAGGAGAGAGAGAGGGAGGAAAGAGAGAGAGGGAGGAGAGAAGCGGGAGGAGAGAGATAGAGAAAAGAGAAGGAGGGAGGAGGGAGAATGAGATTTTTCCATCTCAAAAGTTGGAGTTCACAATGATTTCAATGGGGTCCATGTACTGGATCAAGTTCGGGTACAGTTTTGGTACCCGAACCAAACTTTGGACTAAAGTTCAGTTGGGTACCAAAACCTGAACTTCCACGGGTCTGCTCATCCCTTGTCATGCTAGGTATGGGAAGAACCCAGCGTACGACAACGGGAAAAGGGGGAAAGCCCAGAAACTAGGGAAAGGGGGAGTGGAGACCCCTAAGCAGATCTAACAACACCATGACTCCCTTATCATTCCTAAATAGGTTCCACACCTATCGCCAAGCAGGATACCTTAGCCCTGGCTGACCCTAGAGCTAGGCCCTAGGTAGGGAGGGGGAGGAGTTAGCACTAGTCGGCCCCACTGCAACTAAAGACAAACAAGGGAAACAGACAAGGAGATACACTTAGCTTTGAGGAGACACCAGAGAGAACACAACTACAATCCATAAAGGAACTCCAAGAAGAATATCGCTGACTGCTAGAACTCCAGACTTGAACAGAGGAATTTACTCTATCACCAGCAACTCTCTTGAGAAACTGAGTATATTTAAAGATCCAGAAAGGGTGTGTTAATTAGCAGGCGATCGTGGAGATCACCGCTGGGTGCTAGAGTGGGAGGGATGATGAAAGGATCAAGAAGGTGTCTGCAAGGCCAAGCGCAGCGACCTTCTACAGCCGGATTCAGAATGACTGTATGTCAAGCCTGACACACCCGTGACATCCCTAGTTCCTAATCCTTTAACTGGTTGGGATGCAATACTACATTTCACCTCTAGTAGCCACTAGTGAAAAATTTGATTACCTGTCACAATCACAATAATAGTCGATCATTAGTGATCCAGTTCTCAATCTACATCCCATTGGTTTACACAGTCTGTAAAATTGCCCTCCAGGAGGAGACTGGTATCTTTGTCCTGCCTACCACTGTTCTCCTACACATGTGCAGACTTCCATTTCTTAAGGGGACTTATTTTCAGTCAATGTCTATGGCACCTAGGTTTTGTAAATGCCTCCCCCACCCCCCATATCAATCTGTGGTTTTGCAACCACTGAGTTCCAATACTGTGCTATGGTCCACAGTTACAAATGTCTTTATAATAATTCCGATTGTTGGATGTCAGTTGATGTTGAACCCCACCGGTGAAGAGGTCAATATAGTAAACCTGGAAAACCCCTACAATGCATTAAGTTTATGGCTGCTAATTGTCATCATGTAGTTGATGGGGAAATATAACAGTCTAGGGGTACGGGAGACATTTGAGCTGATAAAAGCTGAGTGTGCATGGTGATAGATAGCGGCTCTGTAAGACTAAACTTACCTTGTGGCCGGAGTCTGTAGAGCAGAGTTACTGTACATGTCCAGACTCTCTGACCAGGTCTATGCAAAAGTATGAAAAGTGATATAGCAATGTGAAATTCAGGCCAACACTCCCTTTTTCCATAAAAGTCAGCACTTTATTTAATCCATATAAACACAACCAAATTTAAGTGGCTTCTTACAAAAATAGCACATGAAAAACGTACAAATGCCATCAGCAAAACGTACTTCAACCAGACGGCAACGCGTTTCTGAGCTCTACGTTTCTTAGTTTGAGCCTGAAAAATTCCACAATACTTAACACAGGATATCTGAGTTCGCAGATTCGTAACACTCAGGTTAAAATGTGCATAGACAAAATATATAGATAAAACCTGTAAAAACCACAATGTGGATAATGCAGATAAACGAACCATACAATAAAGTAAAAACAGGAGCCGAGGCTGTAAGTGCGGGGATTTCTGTGCTTGGGGATCATACTCGATACTGGATAAATTGAGATGTGAAAATGTTGTATCCATTATTTTATCATTTGCAGATCACCAACACGTCTCTCCGACCTGTGATTTCCATAGTTCCACGACTTTTCCGTCTTATGCTCAGAGGTCTAGTATTAACCCCTTTACCCCCAGGGTGGTTTGCACGTTAATGACCAGGCCAATTTTTACAATTCTGACCACTGTCACTTTATGAGGTAATTACTCTGGAACGCTTCAAATGGATCCCGCTGATTCTGAGACTGTTTTTTCGTGACATATTGTACTTCATCATTGTGGTAAAATTTCTTTGACATCACTTGCGTTTATTTGTGAAAAAATCAGAAATTTGGTAAAAATGTAGAAAGTTTTGCAATTTTCAAAATTTTTAATTTTATGCCCTTAAATAGAGATATGTTACACTAAATAGTTAATAAACAACATTTCCCACATGTCTACTTTACATCAGCACAATTTTGGAACCACATTTTTTTTTTTTAGGGAGCTATAAGGGTTAAAAGTTGACCAGCGATTTCTCATTTTTACAACAAAATTTACAAAAACACTTTTTTAGAGACCCCATCACATCTGGCGTGACTTTGAGGGGCCTTTATGATAGAAAATACCCAAAAGTGACACCATTGTAAAAACTGCACCCCCCAAGGTGCTCAAAACCACATTCAACAAGTTTATTAACCCTTCAGGTGCTTCACAGTAATTTTTGGAATGTGGAAGAAAACAATGAACATTTAACTTTTTTCACAAAAATGTTACTTTAGACCGCAATTTTTTTTCATTTTCGACTTTTTGAATGTAAAATTTGCTTGAAAAATTAGCGGACACCATGTTGCGTTTGGGGAGCCCCCGATGTGCCTAAACAGTGGAAACCCCCCACAAGTGACACCATTTTGGAAACTAGACCCCTCAGGGAACTTATCTAGGTGTGTGGTGGGCACCTTGAACCCCCAGGTGCTTCACAGAAGTTTATATCATGGAGCTGTAAAAATAACATTTTCACATTTTTCCAACAAAAATGTTTTGCAGACCCCAATTTTGCATTTTCATAAGGGTAACAGGAGAAATTGCACCACGCGATTTGTTGTGCAATTTTTCCTGAGTAAGCCGATACCCCATATGTGGGGAAAAAACACTGTTTGGGCACACGGCAAGGTTCGGAAGAGAAGGAACGCCATTTGACTTTTTGAATGTAAAATTTGCTTGAATTAGTGGACGCCATGTTGCGTTTGGGGAGCCCCTGATGTGCCTAAATAGTGGAAACCCCCCCCCAAGTGACTCCATTTTGGAAACTACACCCCTGAAGGATTTTATCAAGGGGTATAGTGAACATTTTGAACCCAGAGGTACGACACAGAATTTGATAACATTAAGTCATCATATTGAATAAGTTGTCATTAGTCTTGAGTGCAAGTGCTCGCTACTTGAGTTTGCATCGGGTACTCAGGTATGGACCATGTATGGCGGGTGCTCAAGTGACATGCTCGAGTCCCCGCCCGCATGTTTCATGGTTGTTAGTCACCCAAATAAAAACATGTGGGGATCGCTTGTGCATGACAGGCAGTCCCAGCAAGGTTTTTTTGGCTATATAACAGCTGCAAAACATTTGAGGCGGAGACTTGAGCATGTCACTCGAGCACCCGCTATACTCGGTGCATACCCGAGCACCCGATGCAAACTCAAGCAGCGAGCTCTTGTGCTCAACATTAGTTGCCATATAGACGGTATTTTTTTCTTTACTTCTGAAAAAATCCCAACCCCAACCCTAATACAACCACAACCCTAGCCCAAACGCAACCTTAGCTCAACCCTAACCCTAGCCCAACCCTAACCCTAGCTCAGCCCTAACGCAACCCTAACCCTTGCCCAACCCTAACCCAATCCTAGCCTAACCATAGCACAACCCTAACCCTAGTACAACCCTAACCCTAGCACAACCCTACCCATAGCTCAATGCTACCCCTAGCCCAACCCTAACCCTAGCTCCACCCTACCCCAAACCTACCCCTAGCCCCACCCTAGCTCAACCCTCACTCTAGCCCAACCCTAACCCTAGCCCAACCCAAACCCTAGCACAACCCTAACCCTAGCCCAACCCTAACCCTAGCACAACACTAACCCTAACCCTAGCACAACCCTATCCCTAACCCTAAAGTTTTATTTTTTACGCCATTCCTCGTGCGGTATAAGTGATTAGACAACTTTATTTTTCGGGTCGGTGCAATTACAGGGATACTAGATTCATATCAGGTTTTTATGATTGAGAGCTGTCACACACTAAAAAAGCCTTTTTATTGCAAAGACTAGTTTTTGCATCGCAATTTTTTGAGAGCTATAATTTTTCCATATTTCGGCCGACAGAGTCCTGTGATTTTTTTTTTTTTTGTGGGACAAGTTGATGTTTTTATTGGTACCATTTTTGGGCACATTACATTTTTTGATTGCTTTCTATTCCGATTTTTGGAAGGCAGAATAAACAAAAACCAACAATTCACGAATTGTTTTTTGGTGTTTTTTTTATGCCGTTCTATGTGTCGTCAAATTGATAAGGAAGCTTTATTCTTCGGTTCAGTATGTTTACAGCGGCACCACAGTTATATTTTTTTTCACGTTATGGCACTTTTACTCAATGAAAACTATTTTATAGAAAAAAGAATTGTTTATGCATCGCTAGAGAGCTATAAATGTTTTATTTTTCTGCCGTTGGAGCTGTATGGTGGCTTGTTTTTTTGCGGGATAAGATGACGTTTTCAGCGGTACCATTTTTATTTACATTTGTCTTTTTGATCTCGTTTTATTCCATTTTTTGTTTGGTGGTATGATGATAAAGCATCGTTTTATGTTTTGTTTTTTATTTTATTTTTTTACCCTGTTCACTAAAGGGGTTAACTTCATCACCATCCCTGTGCTATGCAGCCTGTCAGCGCTGCACAGGGAAAAGTTACTTTGGTCACGCGTGGCGCATGACCAAAGCAACTTCCTGCCTTCTGATGACCCGGATGTTGTCATGATGACATCGGGTCACCATGACAACATCTGGGACCGGACTCAGACGCTGCGGGATGCCGGCAGAGAAGGTAAGTATCGCGCTAACCTCCTCTTGCCACCAGAATGCTGCGATCGATTTCAATCACAGCATTTCGGGGGTTAATGTGCAGGGAGCGGTGCGGGACCGTTCCTTGCACATAGCACCGGGTGTCAGCTGTGACAATCAGGTGGATGACTTGATATCACGACCTCCCCAGGAAAAAGACAATAGGCTCTAGCTACAGAGACCTTCAAACTCTCTGTGTCACTCCCCCTACTGCACCCCTGGTGGAGCCCAAGTCTCCATCCCTGTTATTTCCCAGCTAAGAGCTCCCAAAACTAAAATGGGCCATATGTTCTTACTGGACAGTCCTAGGGAGCCCGTTCTGGTGTCATTGGACCCAGCCGGGCCCCTGCTACGCATGGATGCTAAACATCAGAGTCCTAGGGGCCCCTGCAAGGCTGTGCTGGGTATCTCCTTTCCTTACGCTGGACTATGTTTAAAACTAGGGTTACAATCCGCATCCCCTCAGGTCTATTTTGTGTATCACTGAGATTAATCTTTTCCCCATAACTCGCTGTTGAATTATGTTTCTTGAATAGGCACATGGCGTCAGGGGAAGGGACATCCTGTGTAGCTTGCAGCTGCTGTGAGAATTCTCACTCTTCGCTTCTTCAGCTCCTTCCTTTGCAAGCTGCAGTGTCAAATTTTCATATGTAGAGCTTCGTAAAACCCGCCTGCCAGTGCACAGTGATCGACAGGGGATTACCTTGAATATCTTCACACCATTGTTCCCTGTAAAAAACAGAAAATAAATAAGCTAATTTATACTCACCTAACACCTAATCCCAGAAGCCGCTGTCAACTGTAAAACAGCAAAAATAAAAAACAACCATATCCCTCACCTATCCAAAGTGATGAAATAATCCATAGTGTCCTACGATGATCTAGATGACTTATACTAGTATAATTTTCAAACGGTGCCACTCCATAATGTACACATACTACAATGTGAAGAGTGGCAACTATTGACCGTATAATGGCAAAATCGCAAGATAAACATAAACAACCGAAGCAACCACGATCAAAGGCCAATCTACATCATAAAAAATTTTTTATTAAATATTCAATTTTGTTAAAAATTATCACATGCAGATAATTGGTGCAAAAAATGTTGCAAAACAACATACAGTGTGTAAAAAAATTCTACCGCTATATGGGACACGCAGGACCCAAATTGTACAGCCTAGTAGATATTAAGTGATCATCCAAGTAGCATAGTATTTATACACAGGCCAATGTGACCCTATTAGTAAAAAGGCTCATATAGTCAAAGGTTGTTAGGTCAGAGAAACAGACAATGTTAATACATTCCTCAAAATAATATTACGGGTATAATGAGCCACCATATATATATTTACATGTGTATAACAACAGTATATATATGTGTCAACAGTATATAGACATACAATATATTGTACATGACAACAGGCTCACACTGACACAAGTAATGTGTAGCGATCAGCTGCCGTGAGAGAGTTCACAGGAGTTCATCAGCTGATGAAACCCGGTAACCTCACTTACGGCACCGCCGCTGCGTGAGAACTGTCTCACGCCGTAGCGGTGCCGTAAGTGAGATCACTGGAGCTCATCAGCTGATGAACTCCTGTGAACTCTTTCACGGCAGCTCAGCGCTATACACTGCAGGAGTGATTACACAGCGGCGTCTGCTCTGTAACAGCAGGCATAGGCTGATGGGAGTAGTACTCTCATCAGCTGATGCCTGTGACGTGTGGTAAGCTTTTTACGACTGGTCACAGTCACAGCTGCGGGCTCACACTGTCATCTGACAGAGTGAGCCCGTAGTTCTAACCGATCAGAGCCCCTTTTTCCCACGCTGTCATCTGCGTGGGAAACCATGGATGTTCGGGGGCCCCATTCATATGAATGGGGTCCGTGTTCCGGGTCAGGTACTGTTCTGGTAACCGAACCAAACTTTTAATAGATATTCGGATATCCACGGGTCCGCCCATCACTAGTAAATAATCCTACCAAGTTATGACCACATAATGCCACCACATAATGCTAAAATAATGCCACCATACTGATCATTACCATCATGACTGTACTAAGACCAATATTACAATCAATACCACAATATGAGACAATAATCAATAAATACAGCCAGATCATAACAACATATCACCAACATGTACTGTAGTGATAATATACCATACTGATTATTAACAGTATAAACACTGATATTATCACTGTGCAGCAACCATGTAGTGGTATAATTGTATATATCAATTCCAGTGCTCTGCATACTATATACAGTACAGACCAAAAGTTTGGACACACCTTCTCATTAAAAGATTTTTCTGTATTTTCATGACTATGAAAATTGTACATTCACACTGAAGGCATCAAAACTATGAATTAACACATGTGAAATTATATACTTAACAAAAAGGTGTGAAACAACTGAAAATATGTCTTATATTTTACTTTCTTCAAAGTAGCCACCTTTTGCTTTGATGACTGCTTTGCACACTTGTCATTCTCTTGATGAGCTTCAAGAGGTAGTCACCGGAAATGGTTTTCACTTCACAGGTGTGCCCTGTCAGGTTTAATAAGTGGGATTTCTTGCCTTATAAATGGGGTTGGGACTATCAGTTGTGTTGTGCAGAAGTCTGCTGGATACACAGATGATAGTCTTACTGAATAGACTGTTAGAATTTGTATTATGGCAAGAAAAAAGTAGCTAAGTAAAGAAAAACGAGTGGCCATCATTACTTTAAGAAAAGAAGGTCTGTCAGTCCGAAAAATTGGGCAAACTTTGAAAGTGTCCCCAAGTACAGTTGTAAAAACCATCAAGCGCTACAAAGTAACTGGCTCACCAAAAGTACCACCCCAGGAAAGGAAGACCAAGAGTCACCTCTGCTTCTGAGGATAAGTTTATCCGAGTCACCAGCCTCAGAAATCGCAGGTTAACAGCAGCTCAGATTAGAGACCAGGTCAATGCCACACAGAGTTCTAGAAGCAAACACATCTCTACAACAACTGTGTTAATTCATAGCTTTGATGTCTTCAGTGTGAATGCACAATTTTCAAAGTCATGAAAACACCGAAAAATCTTTAAATGAGAAGGTGTGTCCAAACTTTTGGTCTGTACTGTATGTGCATAGTGTGCTGGTAATTGTACAAATATATGTATATTAAGTCATCTACCATCTCTCTGATCATAGTTGTTCACTTTCCCTTTTCTTTTTCATTCAGCCCACACCACCATAACCACTTCTTCCATCCATGACTTGTATCTGCTAGAGATGAGCGGTGTTCGACTAGAACTGTTCGCCAATCTCAAATTCGAGCTGTTTTGGGCGGTGTTCGAGTTGTTCGACGAACCCGAATGATTTGCAAAAAATTCGGCTGTTCGAGGTTATGTTCGATAACTGTTCGTGCACCAAAAGCGTGTCCTGCATGTCTGGCGCTATTTAGAGCACCAATCATGCAGGGATTGTCTGTCACTCACTGTAATGCCACAGCCATGGTGGTTGTGGCATTACAGTGATTGCCCAAATCGATGGGAACAGTGCCAACAGTGAAACATGAAAAGCCGGCAATTCAGCAGCGGCATATACCGGTTCCCGACAATTTAGAATCGAAAGAATAGAGCTTCACACATAGATTAGATAGATAGAAACATGTCAGCCACATATATATGAAGTACAGTGACAGTGTTGCTTATTGTACTTGTCATTTAGTGTAAAGGATTTATCAAAAAAAATAATAGTGTTTTCATGCACCGTCTCTTTAAAAAAGCCGGTCGGCAATTCAGCAGCGGTACCCGACAATTTGGAATAGAAAGAATAGAGAATCACACATAGATTAGATAGATAGAAACATGTCAGTCACATATATATGAAGTACAGTGACAGTGTTGCTTACTGTACTTGTCATTTAGTGTAAAGGATTTATTAAAAAAAATAATAGTGTTTTCATGCACTGTCTCTTTAAAAAAGCCGACTGGCAATTCAGCATCTGTACCCGACAATTTATAACAGAAGGAATAGAGAATCACACATAGATTAGATAGATAGAAACATGTCAGTCACATATATAAGAAGTACAGTGATAGTGTTGATTACTGTACTTGTCATTTAGTGTTAAAATAAAGGATTTATTTAAAAAAAAATTGGCGTGGGGTTAAGGCTCTAGCGGAGGTTAAGCAGACGGCTGGGGCAGATGTTTGAAGCCTGGGAAGGGGGTAATACCCACGGAGCTTCCCAGGCTACTAATATCAGCCCCCAGCGGAATACCTAGCCTTTACTAGCTATTAAAGTGGGGGACCCCACAAAAAAATGACGTCCAATGAACTCAGCTCATCTCATGTACGTCACTGACAGCGTTGAAGAATTCTCCTGCACTCAGCGCTTCAGTGTGAGAATTCTCCCACGCTGTCAGTGACGTACATGAGGTCAGCTGAGTTCAATGGACATGAATGAGCTCACCTCATGCACGTCACTGACAGCGTGGGAAAATTCTCCTGCACTCAGCGCTTCAGCGTGAGAATTTTCCCAGCGCCCGCGACCAATCAGCGATTTTTAATACAAATGTCCGGACCTTTGTAACACCATGCGGATACTGTGGGGACATCAGCGGCTAGGGTGTGAAGGGAGGACCGGGGAGCGGCGCTGCGGGTCGGGATACTTCTGCTGCGAGCGGCCGCTCATGTCCCGGGTTCTCGCAGCGGAAGTAGCCGCACAGGCAGCGCCGCTGAAATCCATGCGGCTAGGGTGTAAAGGGAGGACCGGGGAGCGGCGCTGACATCCAATTGGTCGCGGCCGCTATTTAAATGTGCCGCACAAATCGGTGATTGGTCGCCGTCTTGACCGCGACCAATCACTGATCTTGCCGCCAAAGTTAAACACTACCGTGCTGATTGGTCGCGGACGCTGCCCACGACCAATCACCGATTTGTGCGCCAAATTTAAATATCAGCCTCATGCACGTCACTGACAGCCTGGGAAAATTCTCCTGCACTCAGCGCTTCAGCGTGAGAATTCTCCCACGCTGTCAGTGACGTACATGAGGTGAGATGAGTTCATTGGACATGACCTCGGCTCATCTGGATGCCGTCACAGCGAGACACTGAGGAGCGCAAGCATGCCTGCGCTTCTCAGTGTCTGCGGGATGACAGGCTGGATGGCAGCGTTCTGCTGCGGTCCAGCCTGTCATCTCGATGTAGCAGAGCTGAAGCTGTCTGGGAACCATGGAAAGGTAAGGATGAGGTTGCTTTATTATTTTACTTTTATTGCAGGAGATCGTTGGCTTCAGCTGGAATGGGCGTGGTGGTAAGTATGGTTTAATTTAGAACAATAAAGGATTGTGTCTTTATTTCAATTAAAGGACTTTATTCTGGGTGTTTGTGTTTTCTTTTAACTTTGACTATGGGGTTAGTAATGGGGGTGTCTTATAGACGCCTCTCCATTACTAACCTGGGCTTGATGACAGCTGGCATTATAAGCTGACATCAACCCCAGCCTTATTACCCCACTGCCACCGCTACAGGGCAGTGGGAAGAGCGAGGCTAAGTGCCAGAATTGGCGCATCCTATGGATGCGCCATTTCTGGGGCGGCTGACGGCTGGTGTTTCTAGCCTGGGAGGGGGCCAATATTCATGGCACCCTTCCTGGGCTATTAATATCAGCCCCCAGCTGTCTGCCTAGCCTTTGCTAGCTATTAAAATAGGGGGGACCCCACGTCATTTTTTTGGGGGGGTCCCCCATTTTAATAGCTAGTAAAGGCTAGGTATTCAGCTGGGGGCTGATATTAGTAGCCAGGGAAGCTCCGTGGGTATTACCCCCTTCCCAGGCTTCAAACATCTGCCCCAGCCGTCTGCTTAACCTCCGCTAGAGCCTAAAATTACGGGGAACCCCACGCCAATTTTTTTTTTAATAAATCCTTTATTTTAACACTAAATGACAAGTACAGTAATCAACACTGTCACTGTACTTCATATATATATGACTGACATGTTTCTATCTATCTAATCTATGTGTGATGCTCTATTCTTTCTGTTCTAAATTGTCGGGTACCGCTGTTGAATTGCCGGCCGGCTTTTTTAAAGAGACGGTGCACGAAAACACTATTATTTTTTTAAATAAATCCTTTACACTAAATGACAAGTACAGTAACCAACACTATCACTGTACTTATTATATATGTGATTGGCATGTTTATATCTATCTATGTGTGATGCTCTATTCTTTCTGTTATAAATTGTCGGGTACAGCTGCTGAATTGCCGGCCGGCTTTTTTAAAGAGACGGTGCATGAAAACACTATTATTTTTTTAAATAAATCCTTTACACTAAATGACAAGTACAGTAAGCAACACTGTCACTGTACTTCATATATGTGTGACTGACATGTTTCTATCTATCTAATCTATGTGTGAGGCTCTATTCCTTCTTGTCTAAATTGTCGGGTACCGGTGTATGCCGCTGCTGAATTGCCGGCCGGCTTTTTTAAAGAGAGCGTCTTCTGAGCAGTTTGTCAGCTTTTGGACACCTTTGAAGGTGTTTTCTATGTGTTTCTATGTGTTTTTGTTTGCCTGCCATTGGTTTTAACGGTGTTCGACAGTGTTCTAAGGTGTTCGACGAACAGTTCGACGAACAGTTCCTCGAACATCCCGGTGTTCGACGAACCGAACCCGAACACTACGGGGGTGGCTCAACACTAGTCTCTGCAAAATGTAATTCACGTCACCTCATCGCGTCTGCTGTATGGAGAGTCAGGGTGTTGGAGACCGGAGCAGCACACCCGGGGAACAGGAGCGAGATGAGTATGTTTTTTCTGCATGTATATATGAGTCTATGTGGGGGCTCACACTGTATATACAAAGGCTACGTGGTGGCTCAAACTGTATTTAGGAGGCTATGTGGAGCTCACACTGTATACAGGAGACTATGTGCGGCCTCATACTGTATATAGGAGGCTATGAGGGTGCTCACAGTATATGTAGGAGGCTATGATGGGGCTCACAATGTATATAGGAGACTATGTGGGGGGCTTATGCTGTATATGGGAAAATATGTGGGGGCTTATACTGCATATAGGAGGCTATATGGGGGCTTATACTGTATTTAGGAGGCTATGTGGGGGCTCATACTGTATAAAGGGACTATGTGGGGCTCATACTGTTTATATAGGGCTGCGTGGGGGTTCATACTGTATATAGGAGGTTACCTAGGGCTCATACTGTATATAGGGAGGCTATGTGTGGGCACATACTGTATACAGTATATGGGGTTATGTGGGGTTCATACTGTATATAGAGTGGCTAAGTGAGGGCTCATACTGTTATAGGAGGATATGTGAGGCTCAACCTCTATATAGAGAGGCTATGTGGGGGCTCACACTGTTTATAGGGGGCCATATGGGGGCTCATACTGGATATAGGAAGCTATGTGAGGGTCATACTGTTTATAGGGTCCATGTGGGGGCTCATACTGTTTATAGGAGGAATTGTTCAGGCTCATACTGTTTATAGGAGGATATGTGAGAGTTCACACTCTATATAGAGAGGCTATATGGGGGCTCATACTGTTTATAGGGGGCTATGTGGGGGCTCATCATGTAAATAGGAGGCTATATGAGGGCTCATATTGTATGTAGAAAGTCTATGTGGAGGCTCATACTGTATATAGGGGACTATATGGGGACTCACACTGTATATAGAGGGGCTATGTTGGTCTTATATTATATGTAGGGGGCTGTGTGGGGGCTCATACTGTATATAGGGGCAGTTTTCAGGCTTATACGGTAAATAGGGGAATGTCAGCATACTTAAATATTAAGTGATAATTAGAGTTGAGCCACCCCCGTAAGGTTCGAGTTCGGTTCGTCGAACGCCCGTATGTTCGCCGAACTGTTCATGGAACACCGTCGAACACCGTTAAAACCAATGGCAGGCAAACAAAAACACATAGAAACACATAGAAAACACATAGAAAACACTTCAAAGGTGTCCAAAAGCTGACAAACTGCTCAGAAGACACAACTAACACATGGAAAAGTGACAAGTACATATAGTCATGCAAAAAGAAAAGAGGTTGAGGAGTAAAATGAGGGGGAGACACAGATATAGGCATGTAATGCCCTTCTAAAACCAAAAAGTGCGAAGCTGACACGGCCAGTCCGTTCTTGCCCATGCGACCTCCGTGTCGCCGGGTTTGGGCCAGAGCTGCGGTGGACCCTGATGGCCAGCCCCCTTCTCCCAATACTGGGGCCTGTCCGCTGGTGGGTCGAGCGAGCCCCCTGCGGTGGAGGCAGGTCTAAGCTTTTTAATTTAAATTGTCTCTCTAATTTGAATGAGTACACTTTAAATCCTTTTACAAGGATCTATTGGAGGGCAAGTCTGATGCCAGCAGCTGCGGGAATTACAGCTCCAGTAGCGTCCACTAAAGCTGCTGCAGTTAAAAAGCTTTTATAAGGATCGAGCTTGGCGGTCCACTTCAAGGCGTCCTACCGCCAGTCCCAGCCCCTGTGGCTTGGGGTGCCTCCCGATGCTCTTCACTGAGTGTCCCGGGGGCCCGAAGCATTTCCTTAGAAAAAATTAAGTGTCCAAACTACAGGTGGTGTAGCTTGCTTAACAGCCGGGATAATCCGCTGACTAGCAGACACTGCTACTAGGAACAAAGTATTTCCTGGGCTAGATGCAGTTAAAATTTTGTAATTAGATACTCTCGTTAGATGTTGAGAAAGCATTCCATAGAGTCTCCTGGCATGCCTGGCCCTCAAAGGGTATCAAATACTTAGGAATTCCTATTCATAGAGACCTCTCCCGTCTATGTTATCTTAATTTTGGGCCCTTTATTGAACAACTCCATACAGACCACGGTTGGCAAGTTAGAACTGTAAGATTCACTACGTGAACCACTGGAGCTTTGTGGAAAAGCACATGTACACTGTGTTCCAAATTATTATGCAAAAAGTGTTTAGGAGTGATAAGGTAAGAATTTTTTTGTTTGTCAGTTAAACTCATTGATGGTGATGTGTGTCAGGGCTCTTTATATCACTCTAAGCAATTGCAGACACCTTTGCTAATTAGTTTGGCAGGTGTGTCCAATGAAAGGCAAGACTACTTAAGAAGGCTGTCCCACATTATTAAGCAGCCTACATTTTCTGCCAAAATGGGAAAGAAAAAGGATGTGTCGGCTGCTGAGAAGCAACAAATTGTGGAGTGTTTAGGTCAAGGCATGACTACATTCTACATTGCCAAGACACTTCATCGTGATCATTGCACAATCAAGAAGTATGTAGCTGATTCACAGTACACACGTGTGCGTGCTGATAAGGGAAAATTGAGGACTCTTTCCTACAGGCAATTACGTCAGGTTAAAAGAGCAGCGGCAAAAAAGCCTTGTCATAGCAGCAGACAAGTTTTTGAAGCTGCTCCAACGTCCCCCGAACAACAAGATGCAGGGCCCTTCAGAGGTTTGCAGCTGTGCATAAGCCATCCTGTTGACCTCCTCTATCCACTGTACACAAGCAGAAACAGCTCCAGTGGGCCAAACAATACATGAAGACTGACTTCAAAACTGTTTTATTCACCGATGAGTGCTGTGCAACGCTCGATAGTCCAGATGGATGGAGTGGAGGATGGCTGGTTGATGGACACCCCATGCAAACATGGCTACGGCGCCAACAAGGAGGAGGTGGAGTAATGTTTTGGGCTGGAATCATGAGGAGAGAGATTGTCGGCCCCTTTAGGATCCCTGAAGGGGTAAAGATGAACTCCATGATGTATGTGGAGTTTCTCAAACAGCACTTCCTGCCATGGTTCAAGAAGAAGAACCATGTATTCCACAGCAAGATCATTTTCATGCATGATAATGCACCGTCTCATGATGCACATAACACATCTGCATCTCTGGCTGATATGGGCATAAAAGGGGACAAACTTATGGTGTGACCTCCATGCTCCCCTGACCTCAAACCCATTGAGAACCTCTGGAGCATCATCAAAAGGAGTGTCTATGATGGCGGGAGGCAGTTCACATCTAAGCAACAGCTCTGGGAGGGTATTCTGTTCTCATGCAAAACAATTGAAGCAGAAACCATCCAAAACCTGACAAATTCAATGGACGAGAGAGTTCAGAAGCTCCTTTCGAACAAGGGGTCCTATGTGCAAATGTAACATCACCTAGAATAAAGCTCTGAGTTGAAAACTGTTTGATTTAAGTTTCTAATAACCTGCTAATGCTTATAATTTCAAAAATGACCATTTTTTTGTTCTTTATTAAAATGAAAAGGTTGATCGAAGAGTGTGGGGGATCTAAGAGTGTGGCAACCCAGTAGTCAGGAATATTTCGAATTCTGACAATCTGAGGGTCATGTTGCAGGTAGTGCAGCAAGAAGGCACCCATGTGTCTTGCGCATCTAGGAGCCCCAAAATTATTTTCCGGGCTACATGCAGCTAAAAATTATTATTAATTTGAAAGCTGGTGGAGCTTAGTATAGATGGCCTAATAGAATCAGTACTGCAAACTGCTATAAGGCCAAAATTATTTTACAGGGAAGATAGAGATAAACATGATTAGTAATAATTTGAAATCTGGTGGAGCTTAGTATAGATGGCCTAATAGAATCAGTACTCCACACTGCTACTATGCCCAAAATTATTTTCCAGGCAAGATACAGATAAAAATGATAATTAATTTGAAAGCTTAAAACGGTTGGTGAGGTGATTTAACAAATCCTCAAGCTTTTACTCTCCCCAGGATGACACAGGGCTAGAAAAGTCCTTGCTGATGCATGATGTGTTCATCTTTATGAACCTGAGTCTGTCTACATTGTCAGCGGACAGCCGCGTGCGCTTATCTGTCAGCACAACACCAGCAGCGCTGAACACACGTTCAGAGAGAACAAAAATTATTATTAATTTGAAATCTGGTGGAGCTTAGTATAGATGGCCTAATAGAATCAGTACTGCAAACTGCTACAAGGCCAAAATTATTTTACAGGCAAGATACAGATAAACATGATTAGTAATAATTTGAAATCTGGCGGAGCTTAGTATAGATGGCCTAATAGAATCAGTACTGCAAACTGCTACAAGGCCAAAATTATTTTACAGGCAAGATGCAGATAAACATGATTATTAATAACACTGGTGTACAAAAAAAAAAAAAATTCTGGCATGGACTTTAAGAACAGTTTTAGACTAATTTGTGGGTGCTTAATTCAAATCTGATCTTATAATTTTTCTATCACATCACGTTTTTGCGCTATAGGTATATAGCCCATTTTCAATAATTCCAAGAAAAATATAAGTAGTGTATGAAAAGTGCCGTTTTATACGGTTCACTAAGGTAAATTTAGTTTTCATTTAGTCTCCCAATAAATGTGAGAATATCTTTGTTTTCTTTGAACATGCATAATTCCCATTTGTTATGATAATAAAGTAAAAAAACAGTTTTCAAACACCCTTGTTTTCTGTGCTACTGGGACAGTAGAGCTACAGCAGAGCATTGGGTGAAAACTGAATGGCCTCAGCGACAGAGTTTGGCACCTGGCGATAAGAATGTCATCCATGATTCACTAGTGGATAGGAAGAACATTGTCTTTCCTCCCTTGCACATAAAACTTGGATTGATGAAGCAGTTCGTCAAAGCTCTCAATCACAGTGGAGAATGCTTTAACTATATATGTTCAACTTTTCCAGGTCTTAGTGAAGAGAAGAAAAAGGCTGGAATATTGGATGTACCTCAAATAAGAACACTTATGAGAGACGCAAACTTTATCACATCAATGAATGAGACAGAAGAAAGAGCTCGGAATGCATTTTGTAATGTGGTGCAGAATTTTCTAGGGAATAAGAAAGCAGACAACTATGAAGAGATTGTGGAAGAGCTACTAATGAGTCTGCAAAATCTTGGATGTAGAATGAGTACCAAGATTCACTATTTAAACAGCCATTTGGACTTTTTTCCAGAGAACCTTGGGGATGTGAGCGAGGAACAAGGGGAGCGTTTTCATCAGGACATTAAAACAATGGAAGAACGGTATCAAGGCCGGTGGGACTCACATATGATGGCTAACTATTGCTGGAGCTTGATGAGAGACAACCCAGAAGCTGTACATCACAGATCAGCCAAGAAATGAAAGTTCAAATAACTGCCATTTGCCATTCATCTGTGTGCCATATATATGTGTTTTTATATTTTGTAGTTTAATTTTGTAAGTATATTTGATTTGCTGTACACAGACTTTGTAATTTGTTATTCCTTGATTAAAAATATACAAAATGTAGTAACGAAAATCATGAGGTTTTTATCAAAAAACATTCGATAGGATTACTTTCCATCAAAAATATCTCGAAATCCTGATGTGATAGCCAAAAATGGAGTTCGTATTAGTAATCAGCAGCCAAAATTGACTTAAAATATGTTTTAAAACCTTTTGACAGAAAAACTGCATTGACCAGTGTAATTTTAAATCTGGTGGAGCTTAGTATAGATGGCCTAATAGAATCAGTACTGCACAGTGCTACAAGGCCAAAATTATTATACAGGCAAGATACAGATAAACATGATGAGTAATTTGAAATCTGGTGGAGTTTAGTATAGATGGCCTAATAGAATCAGTACTGCACAGTGCTACAAGGCCAAAATTATTATACAGGCAAGATACAGATAAACATGATTAGTAATTTGGAAGCTTAAAACGGTTGGTGAGGTGATATTAACAAATCATCAAGCTTTTACTCTCCCCAGGATGACACAGGGGTAGAAAAGTCCTTTCGGATCCATGATTTGTACATCTTTATGAACGTGAATCTGTCTACATTATCAGTGGAGAGCCGCGTGCGCTTATCTGTCAGCACACCACCAGCAGCGCTGAACACACGTTCAGACAGAACGCTGGCTGCGGGGCATTACAAGATCTCCAAGGCATAAGTGGCGAGCTCAGGCCATTTATCCAGATTGGAAGCCCAAAAAGAGCAAGGGTCCAGTGACACAGTCATGGCTTCAATGTTTACTTGGAGATACTCCTGTACCATCGTCTCTAGGAGTTGACTATGTGTCAGACTTCTTGTCTCCTGTGGCCTTGCAAAGGATGGGCTAAAAAAGTGGTGAAATGATTCCGCAAAATTGATGTTACCAGCAGATACTGTGTTTCTGTTACATTTTGAGTGCTGAACACTCGACGGTCCCACAGTTGGCAAGTTGGAACTGTGAGATTCACTACGTGCACCACTGGTGTTTTGTGGAAAAGCACATGTAAGATTCTGCAACAGTCTCTGCTGATACTCCTGCATGCGTGCATCCCTTTCTATGGCAGGAATAATTTCTGCAAATTTACTTTTGTACCGGGGATCTAACAGTGTGGCAACCCAGTAGTCAGGATTATTTCTAATTCTCACAATTCGAGGGTCATGTTGCAGGTAGTGCAGCAAGAAGGCACTCATGTGTCTTGCGCATCCAGGAGCACCAAGTCCCTGTTGTGTTGGTGGCGAGGTAACAATCATGCTTCCTTCCTCTGCCCTCTCTCCCCAACCTCGCACAACAGAAATGTGATCAAGGTCTCCCTCATCTGATGAGTCTTCCATCAGTTCGTCCTCCACTTCTTCCTGGGCTCCTGCACATTTCTCACTAGTTTGGCTGCTACCATGCACCCTGCTAAAACCATCTCCCCCACCCTCACATGCCTGCCGCCTTGGTGCTGCCGACCGTCTGGACTTTGCAGATGTTAGCCCTTCCGCATACAACTCCTCCTCCTCTACTTTCTCCACCTCCTCTTGTGCCACCACCTGACTCCGAATTCTGTTTAACATGTGCTCCAGCATGTAAATCACCGGAATAGTCATGCTGATAATGGCATCGTCAGCACTAAACATCTTCGTCGCCATTTCAAAACTGTGCAGAAGGATGCATAGGTCCCTGATCTGAGACCACTTCTCCAGCGTGATTTGCCCCACCTCTGGATCTCGTTGGCCCAGGCTATACGTCAGAACATATTGCACCAGGGCTTGTCGGTGCTACCACAGTCGCTGCAACATGTGCAGAGTTGAATTCCACCGGGTAGGCACATCGCGTTTTAGCCTGTGAAGTGGCAGGCTCAACGACTTCTGTAGAGATGTAAGTCGCTGAGCTGCGGGATGCGAACGGCGGAAGTGAGCACACAGCGACCGTGCCCTCTGCAGAAGGCTATCTAGTCCAGGATAGTGGCCTAAAAATTGCTGGACACCAGGTTCAACACGTGAGCCATACAAGGCACGTGTGTGACATTGCCCCGGCGAAGGGCCGCACTGAGGTTTGCAGCATTGTCGCACACGGCCTTCCCTGGTTTCAGGTCCAGTGGAGACAACCATTCATGAAACTGGTTCTCCAGAGCTGACCACAACTCCTCAGCTGTGTGACTCACATTTCCCAGACATTTCAAAGTAAAAACCGCCTGATGACGTTGAGCCCTGCTGCCAGCATAGTAAGGAGCTGTGCAGGATCCCTTCTGCGCAGTTAGAAAGTTTGTGGCATGACCAGACAGGCTTTGGGTGCAGGTGGAGGACCGAGAGGAGGTTGAGGAGGCAGAAGCAGTGGAGGAACTTCGAGATAAAGAGGATTGACGCACAACTCGTGGGGACGGCAAGACTTGGACAGCAGCCCCTTGTCCTGCTGTCACCATAGTTACCCAGTACCCAGTCAGCGACATGTAACGCCCCTGTCCATGCCTACTCGTCCAAGTGTCTGTGGTGAAATGCACCCTGTCACACACAGAGTTTCTCAAAGAAGCGGTGATGTTGTGTGCGACATGCTGGTGGAGTGCAGGCACACCTTTCTTTGAGAAGTAGTGCCGACTGGGCATCTGGTACTGTGGCACTGTGACGGGACATAAGGTCTCGAAAATCCTCTGTGTCCACCAGGTGGAAAGGCAGCATTTATGTAGCCAAGAGCTTGCAGATGGTGAAATTCAACCTCTTAGCTTTCTCATGGCTAGGAGGAAATGGTCTTTTACTTGTCCATGTGAAGCACAGCTGTGCTTGGCATCACAGACCCAGAAGGGTGTATTGAAGTACTCCTCCACAAGAGGCCCCCATAACCATTCACACATCTGCACCTTCCACCTCAGACCACCAGAGGGAGCTCCTTAGGAAGGTGGGGCCAGGCAGCCGTTAGTCTGTCAGAGTCTGGTTTAGCAGTGAGTCCAGTGCAGTCTGAGACGTGTTACCTCAGAGGACAAAAGCCTGTTCCAGCTCCTGCATTCTACCCTGCAGTGGAGCTTATCCAGATCAAGACTCGGTGTAGCTCATTGAGGTGAGCTGTAGGTGTGCCGGCGCCATAAGATCGGTGAACCGCGGCACGCTGCCGTTTGTGTGAGTAGCCTATCGAGGGCTCGAGTAGGCCGAAGGCAAAGGAGTAGAGAGTTAGTTCATAGGGGAGCAGAGGAGCTTAGCTGGCTCACCCCGAGAAGAAGAATTTACCGGACACCGGGTCCGAAGCTTGCCGGGAACTCCACGACCCAGCAAGATAAACCGGAATCCCTGGAGAACTACAGGTCCCAGGATCGCTAAAGTGCTGATACGTACCAGAGCCAGGAGACACATAGGCCCCGTAGGTCGGGAGCGTGCACTCCAAGAGAAGGCCCTACCACAAGGTCAGCCAGCGCAGGACAGAGACAAAGTTAGGCCTAGCTCCAGGCAGGTCAGAAACTTATTATGCAGAAGCCAGAACCAGGAGGCCCAAAACCTGCTCATTGGGGAGGATCTGGACATACACCCATCACCCTACAGTGCTCCGGGGAGTGCCTGAAATTCCACCAGTAAAAGGTACTGAAGTGACTATCGTGTCCGTCCCTGTTCTTGCTCTGGCCCAGAGTAGTCTCTATATCCTGCATCCCCGTTCCTATACTGCCCTGAGGCCCAGCTCTAACTGTGGAGAGCTATACCATCAAGCTGCCTTATCATCAGCCTCAGTAGACTGCGCAGCGCTGGTGATCCTCACCAGAAACCACAGGTGGCGTCACGAACTCTTTCTTTTATAAACTTTACAAATATCAACCCCTTTTTAGGAGAGACCCCAGGGTACGGGCCCGGGAGCCGACCACCGCGACATCCCTAAAGGCCAGGCCAAAGGCCCGGGTACCGAGTTATCCCCATTCCCCTGGGTGCCACATCCACATCTGAGGGACCGAGGGCTGGCTGTTGTGCTTAGACGGGGTTGAGAAGGGTGTCCCCGGCAAACTGCCGGTCTGTGAGGAAGATGCAGGCGGACATGTTAGGTTGCCTTGATCCAAAGGTGGTGCTATCGATGTCGGAGAGCGCTCAACACCAGCTGGTGTTTCCACCTCCAAATAAAATGATGACCTGACAATCACACTGGCTGTTGCGGGTAAAGAGGTGGCCGGTCTGCGTCCCAAAACAGGTGTGACTGCTGTCCCCCCAGTCACAGAGGATGAAGAGGCTGCGGATGCACAAGATGTGGCTGATGGTGGTTGGCCCAGCCGGCTAGGCCGCATTGTAGCACAGTGAGCTTCCCACTGCAACTTATGCTTCATATCTATGTGCCGGTTCATGTATGAAGTACTCAAACTATGTATTTTTTGGCCTCTACTGAGCTTTTTCTGACAAATGTTACAGATAACACGAGTTGGGTCATTCTTATCGATCTGAAAAAATGCCCAAGCTATGCAAGGCTTAGCACCCATGCGACCTGAAGAGCCACTACGACTTGTGGTCAGAGGCAGAGTTGTGTTTGAGGATGCAGTTGTTGACGTGCTTCCAGTACTACGTCTCTGTCCAGGAAGGCGCAACCTGACCTCGTCGTCACTAGCATCCTCCTCCACCTCCTCTGCTGACCTCATCGACTGGCTGACTGTGGGTTGACAGTAAGTGGGATCTCCAACCTCGTCATCATCACCCTGTGTGTTATCACACCAGTCGTCCTCAGAGTCAACCTCTTCCTGCCCTGACAAAAATCTCAAGTTGTCGTTCCAATCAGGTATTTGAGTCTCATCATCGCCTTCCTCATTCTCTCCACCAACAGGAGATACAGTTTGGGAACGAGGGTCTACATTATGGTTGAGGTGGAGGAGAGCCCACTTGAAGGAGCACTTGATATCTGTTGAAGCACCTGCTGTTTTTGTGCCTCATCTGGAATTTGTAGCGATTGGCGTGGCCGTAAGAAAGGGATCTTATCACATTGTCCACTAAAAGAAGTAGACATCTTAGTTTGGCTGGAAGATGGTCTTTCTTCTGCAGATGTTACTGTTGCTTTAACACCTACCCCACGGACACAACCTTTTTTTCCCTTCCCAACACACCTATTCCCCTTTCCACCATCAGCAGGCCTTTTTCCACTCATTTTGGTGGTTAACTAATTGACAACTCTGGAGTTGTTTGCACAAAAAACAATGTATGGGAACCGAGCAGAGCTGAGTGGCCAAACTGTTGTATTAGCCCAAAAGTATTGGCTGGGTTAGATGCAGTAAAACAATTTTATTACATACACAGGTGGTGGAGCTTAGTATAGATGGACTAATAGAACAAGTCCCACACACTGCTACAAGCCCAAATTTTTTTTCAGAGCTAGATGCAAATAAAAATTATTTTTAATTTGCAACCTGGTGGAGCTTAGTATAGATGGACTAATAGAACAAGTCCCATACACTGCTACAAGCCCAAATTTTTTTTCAGAGCTAGATGCAGATAAAAATTATTTTTAATTTGCAACCTGGTGGAGGTTAGAATAGATGGACTAATAGAACAAGTCCCACACACTGCTACAAGACCACATTTTTTTTCAGAGCTAGATGCAGATAAAAATTATTTTTAATTTGCAACCTGGTGGAGGTTAGTATAGATGGACTAATAGAATGATGCTATGCCCAAAAGGTTTTACTTGGCTAGGTGCAGTAAAAAAATTTGTATTCTATACACAGGTGGTATAGCTTGCAACACAGATAGGCTACTCCACTGACTAACACACACTGCAAGAGGCCAAAAAGGATTTGCTTAGCTAGATTTAGCCAAATGCTGTGAAAAAAACTTGCACAGCACTGGCACAGACCTGCCTAGCAGAAAGTCCTAGGAAATGCTGTAACCTAGTCCAGAAAAGGACTGCAATTACAAGTAGACCCTACTCCCAACCTATCTATTTAAGAGCACAGACCTGCCTGATAAAAGTCGTAGGAAATGATGTAACCTAGTCCTCAAAAGGACTGAAATCACAACTATCCCCTACTCCCAAGCTATCTGTAGATTTGTGCGAATACATCCTCTATATTTATAATATATCTATACACCTATATTCCCTGTTGTCTTGTTGCCTAGCCATTATGGGAACCAATCTGGACCTATGATGTGATAAATGGTCTGAGGTGGAAGGTGCAGATGTGTGAATGGTTGAGAAGTCGTTGAGCCTGCCACTTCACAGGCTAAAATGCGATGTGCCTACCCGGTGGAATTCAACTCTGCACATGTTGCAGCGACTGTGGCAGCACCGACATGCCCTGGTGCAATATGTTCTGACGTATAGCCTGGGCCAACGAGATCCAGAGGTGGGGCAAATCACGCTGGAGGAGTGGTCTCAGATCAGGGACCTATGCATCCTTCTGCACAGTTTTGAAATGGCGACGAAGATGTTTAGTGCTGACGATGCCATTATCAGCATGACTATTCCGGTGATTTACATGCTGGAGCACATGTTAAACAGAATTCGGAGTCAGGTGGTGGCTCAAGAGGAGGTGGAGGAAGTAGAGGAGGAGGAGTTGTATGCGGAAGGGCTAACATCTGCAAAGTCCAGACGGTCGGCAGCACCAAGGCGGCAGGCATGTGAGGGTGGGGGAGATGGTTTTAGCAGGGCGCATGGTAGCAGCCAAACTAGTGAGAAATGTGCAGGAGCCCAGGAAGAAGTGGAGGACGAACTGATGGAAGACTCATCAGATGAGGGAGACCTTGATCACATTTCTGTTGTGCGAGGTTGGGGAGAGAGGGCAGAGGAAGGAAGCATGATTGTTACCTCGCCACCAACACAACAGGGACTTGGTGCTCCTGGATGCGCAAGACACATGAGTGCCTTCTTGCTGCACTACCTGCAACATGACCCTCGAATTGTGAGAATTAGAAATAATCCTGACTACTGGGTTGCCACACTATTAGATCCCCGGTACAAAAGTAAATTTGCAGAAATTATTCCTGCCATAGAAAGGGATGCACGCATGCAGGAGTATCAGCAGAGACTGTTGCAGAATCTTACATGTGCTTTTCCACAAAACACCAGTGGTGCACGTAGTGAATCTCACAGTTCCAACTTGCCAACTGTGGGACCGTCGAGTGTTCAGCACTCAAAATGTAACAGAAACACAGTATCTGCTGGTAACATCAATTTTGCGGAATCATTTCACCACTTTTTTAGCCCATCCTTTGCAAGGCCACAGGAGACAAGAAGTCTGACACATAGTCAACTCCTAGAGACGATGGTACAGGAGTATCTCCAAGTAAACATTGAAGCCATGACTGTGTCACTGGACCCTTGCTCTTTTTGGGCTTCCAATCTGGATAAATGGCCGGAGCTCGCCACTTATGCCTTGGAGATCTTGTCATGCCCCGCAGCCAGCGTTCTGTCTGAACGTGTGTTCAGCGCTGCTGGTGGTGTGCTGACAGATAAGCGCACGCGGCTCTCCACTGATAATGTAGACAGATTCACGTTCATAAAGATGTACAAATCATGGATCCGAAAGGACTTTTCTACCCCTGTGTCATCCTGGGGAGAGTAAAAGCTTGATGATTTGTTAATATCACCTCACCAACCGTTTTAAGATTTCAAATTACTAATCATGTTTATCTGTATCTTGCCTGTATAATAATTTTGGCCTTGTAGCACTGTGCAGTACTGATTCTATTAGGCCATCTATACTAAACTCCACCAGATTTCAAATTACTAATCATGTTTATCTGTATCTTGCCTGTATAATAATTTTGGCCTTGTAGCACTGTGCAGTACTGATTCTATTAGGCCATCTATACTAAGCTCCACCAGATTTAAAATTACACTGGTCAATGCAGTTTTTCTGTCAAAAGGTTTTAAAACATATTTTAAGTCAATTTTGGCTGCTGATTACTAATACGAACTCCGTTTTTGGCTATCACATCAGGATTTCGAGATATTTTTGATGGAAATTAATCCTATCGAATGTTTCTTGATAAAAACCTCATGATTTTCGTTACTACATTTTGTATATTTTTAATCAAGGAATAACAAATTACAAAGTCTGTGTACAGCAAATCAAATATACTTACAAAATTAAATTACAAAATATAAAAACACATATATATGGCACACAGATGAATGGCAAATGGCAGTTATTTGAACTTTCTTTTCTTGGCTGATCTGTGATGTACAGCTTCTGGGTTGTCTCTCATCAAGCTCCAGCAATAGTCAGCCATCATATGTGAGTCCCACCGGCCTTGATACCGTTCTTCCATTGTTTTAATGTCCTGATGAAAACGCTCCCCTTGTTCCTCGCTCACATCCCCAAGGTTCTCTGGAAAAAAGTCCAAATGGCTGTTTAAATAGTGAATCTTGGTACTCATTCTACATCCAAGATTTTGCAGACTCATTAGTAGCTCTTCCACAATCTCTTCATAGTTGTCTGCTTTCTTATTCCCTAGAAAATTCTGCACCACATTACAAAATGCATTCCGAGCTCTTTCTTCTGTCTCATTCATTGATGTGATAAAGTTTGGGTCTCTCATAAGTGTTCTTATTATACAATATTCCAGCCTTTTTCTTCTCTTCACTAAGACCTGGAAAAGTTGAACATATATAGTTAAAGCATTCTCCACTGTGATTGAGAGCTTTGACGAACTGCTTCATCAATCCAAGTTTTATGTGCAAGGGAGGAAAGACAATGTTCTTCCTATCCACTAGTGAATCATGGATGACATTCTTATCGCCAGGTGCCAAACTCTGTCGCTGAGGCCATTCAGTTTTCACCCAATGCTCTGCTGTAGCTCTACTGTCCCAGTAGCACAGAAAACAAGGGTGTTTGAAAACTGTTTTTTTTACTTTATTATCATAACAAATGGGAATTATGCATGTTCAAAGAAAACAAAGATATTCTCACATTTATTGGGAGACTAAATGAAAACTAAATTTACCTTAGTGAACCGTATAAAACGGCACTTTTCATACACTACTTATATTTTTCTTGGAATTATTGAAAATGGGCTATATACCTATAGCGCAAAAACGTGATGTGATAGAGAAATTATAAGATCAGATTTGAATTCAGCACCCTCAAATTAGTCTAAAACTGTTCTTAAAGTCCATGCCAGAATTTTTTTTTTTTTGTACACCAGTGTTATTAATAATCATGTTTATCTGCATCTTGCCTGTAAAATAATTTTGGCCTTGTAGCAGTTTGCAGTACTGATTCTATTAGGCCATCTATACTAAGCTCCACCAGATTTCAAATTATTACTAATCATGTTTATCTCTATCTTCCCTGTAAAATAATTTTGGCCTTATAGCAGTTTGCAGTACTGATTCTATTAGGCCATCTATACTAAGCTCCACCAGCTTTCAAATTAATAATAATTTTTAGCTGCATCTAGCCCGGAAAATAATTTTGGGGCTCCTAGATGCGCAAGACACATGGGTGCCTTCTTGTTGCACTACCTGCAACATGACCCTCAGATTGTCAGAATTCGAAATAATCCTGACTACTGGGTTGCCACACTCTTAGATCCCCCACACTCTTCGATCAACCTTTTCATTTTAATAAAGAACAAAAAAATGGTCATTTTTGAAATTATAAGCATTAGCAGGTTATTAGAAACTTAAATCAAACAGTTTTCAACTCAAAGCTTTATTCTAGGTGATGTTACATTTGCACATAGGACCCCTTGTTCGAAAGGAGCTTCTGAACTCTCTCGTCCATTGAATTTGTCAGGTTTTGGATGGTTTCTGCTTCAATTGTTTTGCATGAGAACAGAATACCCTCCCAGAGCTGTTGCTTAGATGTGAACTGCCTCCCGCCATCATAGACACTCCTTTTGATGATGCTCCAGAGGTTCTCAATGGGTTTGAGGTCAGGGGAGCATGGAGGTCACACCATAAGTTTGTCCCCTTTTATGCCCATATCAGCCAGAGATGCAGATGTGTTATGTGCATCATGAGACGGTGCATTATCATGCATGAAAATGATCTTGCTGTGGAATACATGGTTTTTCTTCTTGAACCATGGCAGGAAGTGCTATTTGAGAAACTCCACATACATCATGGAGTTCATCTTTACCCCTTCAGGGATCCTAAAGGGGCCGACAATCTCTCTCCCCATGATTCCAGCCCAAAACATTACTCCACCTCCTCCTTGTTGGCGCCGTAGCCATGTTTGCATGGGGTGTCCATCAACCAGCCATCCTCCACTCCATCCATCTGGACTATCGAGCATTGCACAGCACTCATCGGTGAATAAAACAGTTTTGAAGTCAGTCTTCATGTATTGTTTGGCCCACTGGAGCTGTTTCTGCTTGTGTACAGTGGATAGAGGAGGTCAACAGGATGGCTTATGCACAGCTGCAAACCTCTGAAGGGCCCTGCATCTTGTTGTTCGGGGGACGTTGGAGGCACCAGCAGCTTCAAAAACTTGTCTGCTGCTATGACAAGGCTTTTTTGCCGCTGCTCTTTTAACCTGACGTAATTGCCTGTAGGAAAGAGTCCTCAATTTTCCCTTAGCACGCACACGTGTGTACTGTGAATCAGCTACATACTTCTTGATTGTGCAATGATCACGATGAAGTGTCTTGGCAATGTTGAATGTAGTCATGCCTTGACCTAAACACTCCACAATTTGTTGCTTCTCAGCAGCCGACACATCCTTTTTCTTTCCCATTTTGGCAGAAAATGTAGGCTGCTTAATAATGTGGGACAGCCTTCTTAAGTAGTCTTGCCTTTCATTGGACACACCTGCCAAACTAATTAGCACAGGTGTCTGCAATTGCTTACAGTGATATAAAGAGTCCTGACACACATCACCATCAATGAGTTTAACTGACAAACAAAAAAATTCTTACCTTATCACTCCTAAACACTTTTTGCATAATAATTTGGAACACAGTGTACATGTGCTTTTCCACAAAGCTCCAGTGGTTCACGTAGTGAATCTTACAGTTTTAACTTGCCAACCGTGGTCTGTATGGAGTTGTTCAATAAAGGGCCCAAAATTAAGATAACATAGATGGGAGAGGTCTCTATGAATAGGAATTCCTAAGTATTTGATACCCTGTGAGGGCCAGGCATGCCAGGAGACTCTATGGAATGCTTTCTCAGCATCTAACGAGAGTATCTAATTACAAAATTTTAACTGCATCTAGCCCAGGAAATACTTTGTGCCTAGTAGCAGTGTCTGCTAGTCAGCGGATTATCCCAGCTGTTAAGCAAGCTACACCACCTGTAGTTTGGACACTTAATTTTTTCAAAGGAAATGCTTCGGGCCCCCGGGACACTCAGTGAAGAGCATCGGGAGGCACCCCAAGCCACAGGGGCTGGGACTGGCGATAGGACGCCTTGAAGTGGACCGCCAAGCTCGATCCTTATAAAAGCTTTTTAACTGCAGCAGCTTTAGTGGACGCTACTGGAGCTGTAATTCCCGCGGCTGCTGGCATCAGACTTGCCCTCCAATAGATCCTTGTAAAAGGATTTAAAGTGTACTCATTCAAATTAGAGAGACAATATAAATTAAAAAGCTTAGACCTGCCTCCACTGCAGGGGGGCTCGCTCGACCCACCAGCGGACAGGCCCCAGTATTGGGAGAAGGGGGCTGGCCATCAGGGTCCACCGCAGCTCTGGCACAAACCCGGCGACACGGAGGTCGCATGGGCAAGAACGGACTGGCCGTGTCAGCTTCGCACTTTTTTGGTTTTAGAAGGGCATTACATGCCTATATCTGTGTCTCCCCCTCCTTTTACTCCTCAACCTCTTTTCTTTTTGCATGACTATATGTACTTGTCACTTTTCCATGTGTTAGTTGTGTCTTCTGAGCAGTTTGTCAGCTTTTGGACACCTTTGAAGTGTTTTCTATGTGTTTCTATGTGTTTTTGTTTGCCTGCCATTGGTTTTAACGGTGTTCGACGGTGTTCCATGAACAGTTCGACGAACAGTTCGGCGAACATACGGGCGTTCGACGAACCGAACTCGAACCTTACGGGGGTGGCTCAACTCTAATTATCACTTAATATTTAAGTATGCTGACATTCCCCTATTTACTGTATAAGCCTGAAAACTGCACCTATATACAGTATGAGCCCCACACAGCCCCCTACATATAATATAAGACCAACATAGCCCCTCTATATACAGTGTGAGTCCCCATATAGTCCCCTATATACAGTATGAGCCTCCACATAGACTTTCTACATACAATATGTGTAAAGGGTCTGGGAGGCGGAACCTCTGAGCTACTATAGAAGGTGGCGGTCCTTGTAAGGGAGCGGGTGGCGACCAGGGTAGACGGGCAGGCAGTCACAGCAAGTGACCGGGGCAGTCTCTGGATGAACGGGCAGGAGGTCACGGCAAGTGACCGGGGCAGTCTCTGGGTAAAGGATTGGTACGACCTGGCGGCAGATGATAGACGTGAGCTCCCAGGTGAGCAGGCGAGAGTCTCTGGATAAACGGGTGGTCACAGCATGTGACGGCGGAGCCTCCAGGAAGACCAACAGACAGGTAGCAGATGAGCGCTCCCAGGTGAGCGGGCAGGAGTCTCTGGACAGGCGGGTGGTTACAGCACGTGACGACAGAGCCTCCTGGTAGGCTAGCAGACAGGCAGCAGATGAGAACTCCCAGGTGAGCGGACAAGCTGCTCCTTAGACAGACTGACAGGAGTTGGAAGGCAGACCGTCGGACCTCAGGCAAGCAGGCAGGTAGAAGATGTGTGCTCCCAGGTGAGCGGGCAAGCTGGTCCTTAGACAGACTGACAGGAGTTGGAAGGCAGACCGTCGGACCTCAGGCTAGCAGGCAGGTAGCAGGATATCAGGCAGGAATTAGACAGCAGACTGGCAGGAATCTGGCAGGTATCTGGCAACGGGACCTGAGGGCTGAAGCAGAGTAGTGAACAGTGCTACAACATTGCTCGGGCACCTCCATTTTGGAGGAGGTGCCTTTTATATGGGAGGTCCTCCGGCAATTGGCCGGGGACTCCTTAGGACGGCGCGCGCGGTCCCTTTAAGAGAGGGGGAGCGCGCGCGCGCGCACCCTAAGCACATTGCCGGGGAAGGAGCGCGTGCCGGAAGCAGCGGGGAGAGAAGCGCTGGAGGACGCCGCGCCAGGAGCGGGGAGGTGAGAGGGACGGCGTCTCTGCCTAGAATGGGGCAGAGACGCCGATGCTACAATATGAGCCCTCATATAGCCTCCTATTTACATGATGAGCCCCCACATAGCCCCCTATAAACAGTATGAGCCCCCATATAGCCTCTCTATATAAAGTGTGAGCTCTCACATATCCTCCTATAAACAGTATGAGCCTGAACAATTCCTCCTATAAACAGTATGAGCCCCCACATGGACCCTATAAACAGTATGACCCTCACATAGCTTCCTATATCCAGTATGAGCCCCCATATGGCCCCCTATAAACAGTGTGAGCCCCCACATAGCCTCTCTATATAGAGGTTGAGCCTCACATATCCTCCTATAACAGTATGAGCCCTCACTTAGCCACTCTATATACAGTATGAACCCCACATAACCCCATATACTGTATACAGTATGTGCCCACACATAGCCTCCCTATATACAGTATGAGCCCTAGGTAACCTCCTATATACAGTATGAACCCCCACGCAGCCCTATATAAAAAGTATGAGCCCCACATAGTCCCTTTATACAGTATGAGCCCCCACATAGCCTCCTAAATACAGTATAAGCCCCCATATAGCCTCCTATATGCAGTATAAGCCCCCACATATTTTCCCATATACAGCATAAGCCCCCCACATAGTCTCCTATATACATTGTGAGCCCCATCATAGCCTCCTATATATACTGTGAGCACCCTCATAGCCTCCTATATACAGTATGAGGCCGAACATAGCCTCCTGTATACAGTGTGAGCTCCACATAGCCTCCTAAATACAGTTTGAGCCACCACGTAGCCTTTGTATATACAGTGTGAGCCCCCACATAGACTCATATATACATGCAGAAAAAACATACTCATCTCGCTCCTGTTCCCCAGGTGTGCTGCTCCGGTCTCCAACACCCTGACTCTCCATGCAGCAGACGCGATGAAGTGACGTGAATTACATTTTGCAGAGACAAGTCATGGATGGAAGAAGTGGTTATGGTGGTGTGGGCTGAATGAAAAAGAAAAGGGAAAGTGAACAACTATGATCAGAGAGATGGTAGATGACTTAATATACATATATTTGTACAATTACCAGCACACTATGCACATACAGTACAGACCAAAAGTTTGGACACACCTTCTCATTTAAAGATTTTTCGGTATTTTCATGACTTTGAAAATTGTGCATTCACACTGAAGACATCAAAGCTATGAATTAACACAGTTGTTGTAGAGATGTGTTTGCTTCTAGAACTCTGTGTGGCATTGACCTGGTCTCTAATCTGAGCTGCTGTTAACCTGCGATTTCTGAGGCTGGTGACTCAGATAAACTTATCCTCAGAAGCAGAGGTGACTCTTGGTCTTCCTTTCCTGGGGTGGTACTTTTGGTGAGCCAGTTACTTTGTAGCGCTTGATGGTTTTTACAACTGTACTTGGGGACACTTTCAAAGTTTGCCCAATTTTTCGGACTGACAGACCTTCATTTCTTAAAGTAATGATGGCCACTCGTTTTTCTTTACTTAGCTACTTTTTTCTTGCCATAATACAAATTCTAACAGTCTATTCAGTAAGACTATCATCTGTGTATCCAGCAGACTTCTGCACAACACAACTGATAGTCCCAACCCCATTTATAAGGCAAGAAATCCCACTTATTAAACCTGACAGGGCACACCTGTGAAGTGAAAACCATTTCCGGTGACTACCTCTTGAAGCTCATCAAGAGAATGACAAGTGTGCAAAGCAGTCATCAAAGCAAAAGGTGGCTACTTTGAAGAAAGTAAAATATAAGACATATTTTCAGTTGTTTCACACCTTTTTGTTAAGTATATAATTTCACATGTGTTAATTCATAGTTTTGATGCCTTCAGTGTGAATGTACAATTTTCATAGTCATGAAAATACAGAAAAATCTTTAAATGAGAAGGTGTGTCCAAACTTTTGGTCTGTACTGTATATAGTATGCAGAGCACTGGAATTGATATATACAATTATACCACTACATGGTTGCTGCACAGTGATAATATCAGTGTTTATACTGTTAATAATCAGTATGGTATATTATCACTACAGTACATGTTGGTGATATATTGTTATGATCTGGCTGTATTTATTGATTATTGTCTCATATTGTGGTATTGATTGTAATATTGGTCTTAGTACAGTCATGATGGTAATGATCAGTATGGTGGCATTATTTTAGCATTATGTGGTGGCATTATGTGGTCATAACTTGGTAGGATTATTTACTAGTGATGGGCGGACCCGTGGATATCCGAATATCTATTAAAAGTTTGGTTCGGTTACCAGAACAGTACCTGACCCGGAACACGGACCCCATTCATATGAATGGGGCCCCCGAACATCCATGATTTCCCAGGCAGATGACAGCGTGGGAAAAAGGGGCTCTGATCGGTTAGAACTACGGGCTCACTCTGTCAGATGACAGTGTGAGCCCGCAGCTGTGACTGTGACCAGTCGTAAAAAGCTTACCACAGGTCACAGGCATCAGCTGATGAGAGTACTACTCCCATCAGCCTATGCCTGCTGTTACAGAGCAGACGCCGCTGTGTAATCACTCCTGCAGTGTATAGCGCTGAGCTGCCGTGAAAGAGTTCACAGGAGTTCATCAGCTGATGAGCTCCAGTGATCTCACTTACGGCACCGCTACGGCGTGAGACAGTTCTCACGCAGCGGCGGTGCCGTAAGTGAGGTTACCGGGTTTCATCAGCTGATGAACTCCTGTGAACTCTCTCACGGCAGCTGATCGCTACACATTACTTGTGTCAGTGTGAGCCTGTTGTCATGTACAATATATTGTATGTCTATATACTGTTGACACATATATATACTGTTGTTATACACATGTAAATATATATATGGTGGCTCATTATACCCGTAATATTATTTTGAGGAATGTATTAACATTGTCTGTTTCTCTGACCTAACAACCTTTGACTATATGAGCCTTTTTACTAATCGGGTCACATTGGCCTGTGTATAAATACTATGCTACTTGGATGATCACTTAATATCTACTAGGCTGTACAATTTGGGTCCTGATTGTCCCATATAGCGGTAGAATTTTTTTACACACTGTATGTTGTTTTGCACCATTTTTTGCACCAATTATCTGCATGTGATAATTTTTAACAAAATTGAATATTTAATAAAACAATTTTTTATGATGTAGATCGGCCTTTGATCGTCATCATAAACGTCAGTCAGCTTAACGTCTGTTGTGGGTAAATTGTTTGAAGGATTTCTTAGAGATGCTATTGTAGAATATCTTAATGATAATAACTGTCTAACTCCATATCAACATGGATTCATGAGGGATCGCTCCTGCCAAACAAACCTGATCGCCTTCTACGAGGAGGTGAGCTCACAGCTGGACCGGGGAGAGTCAGTGGATGTTGTATACCTTGACTTCTCCAAAGCGTTTGATACCGTGCCACACAAAAGGTTGGTATATAAAATGAGAATGCTTGGTCTGGGGGATAATGTGTGCAAGTGGGTAAATAGCTGGCTGAGTGATAGAAAGCAGAGGGTGGTTATCAATGGAGTAAGCTCAGGGTGTGTCAGGGTTACTAGCGGGGTGCCTCAAGGGTCTGTCTTGGGCCCTATATTATTTAATATATTTATTAATGATCTAGTGGAAGGGTTGCATAGTAAAATAGCAATATTTGCAGATGATACTAAACTTTGTAAAGTAGTTAATACAGATGAGGACAGGGCACAGCTACAGGAGGATTTAGATAAATTGGGGAGTTGGGCCAAAAAATGGCAAATGGGGTTCAATGCCGATAAATGTAAGGTCATGCACATGGGAAAGAAAAACAGCAGTCACCCATACATATTAAATGGGAAACCGTTGGGGAAATCTGACATGGAGAAGGACCTGGGCGTCTTGGTTAATAGCAAATTAAATTGGAGTGCCCAGTGTCAGGCAGCAGCTGCGAAGGCAAATAGAGTCATGGCATGCATCAGAAGAGGAATAGGGGCATATGATGAGAAGATTGTTCTTCCTCTGTATAAAGCGCTGGTAAGGCCGCACTTAGAATATTGTGCACAGTTCTGGGCTCCGGTGCTCAGGAAAGACATATTGGAGCTAGAGAGGGTACAAAGGAGGGCGACTAAGGTAATAAAGGGAATGGAGGGACTAGAATACCCAGAGAGGTTGTCAAAATTAGGCCTATTTACATTGGAAAAGAGAAGGCTTAGGGGAGACCTCATAAACATGTATAAATACATCAGGGGGCAGTACAGAGATCTCTCCCATGACCTGTTTATACCAAGGATGGTGACAAAGACGAGGGGGCACACTATGCGTCTGGAGGAAAGGAGGTTCCTGCACCAGCATAGAAGGGGATTCTTTACGGTCAGAGCCGTGAGACTCTGGAACTCTCTGGGAGAGGAAGTGGTGATGTCCAACTCACTTAATGAGTTCAAGAGAGGCCTGGACGCCTTTCTTGAGAACAATAAAATTACATCTTATGCTTAGTTAATTAATCCAGGGATTTAATCTTACTGCCAGATTGGTGTCGGGAAGTGAATTTTTCCTCAATGATGTAAATTGGCCTATACCTCATGGTTTTTTGTTGCCTTCCCCTGGATCAGCGCTGCGGAATAGCTGCAGTGCACAAGAAATAGGCTGAACTGGATGGACGCTTGTCTTTTTTCGGCCTTATAAACTATGTAACTATGTAACTATGTTGCTTCGGTTGTTTATGTTTATCTTGCGATTTTGCCATTATACGGTCAATAGTTGCCACTCTTCACATTGTAGTATGTGTAGATTATGGAGTGGCACCGTTTGAAAATTATACTAGTATAAGTCATCTAGATCATCGTAGGACACTATGGATTATTTCATCACTTTGGATAGGTGAGGGATATGGTTGTTTTTTATTTTTGCTGTTTTACAGTTGACAGTGGCTTCTGGGATTAGGTGTTAGGTGAGTATAAATTAGCTTATTTATTTTCTGTTTTTTACAGGGAACAATGGTGTGAAGATATTCAAGGTAATCCCCTGTCGATCACTGTGCACTGGCAGGCGGGTTTTACGAAGCTCTACATATGAAAATTTGACACTGCAGCTTGCAAAGGAAGGAGCTGAAGAAGCGAAGAGTGAGAATTCTCACAGCAGCTGCAAGCTACACAGGATGTCCCTTCCCCTGACGCCATGTGCCTATTCAAGAAACATAATTCAACAGCGAGTTATGGGGAAAAGATTAATCTCAGTGATACACAAAATAGACCTGAGGGGATGCGGATTGTAACCCTAGTTTTAAACATAGTCCAGCGTAAGGAAAGGAGATACCCAGCACAGCCTTGCAGGGGCCCCTAGGACTCTGATGTTTAGCATCCATGCGTAGCAGGGGCCCGGCTGGGTCCAATGACACCAGAACGGGCTCCCTAGGACTGTCCAGTAAGAACATATGGCCCATTTTAGTTTTGGGAGCTCTTAGCTGGGAAATAACAGGGATGGAGACTTGGGCTCCACCAGGGGTGCAGTAGGGGGAGTGACACAGAGAGTTTGAAGGTCTCTGTAGCTAGAGCCTATTGTCTTTTTCCTGGGGAGGTCGTGATATCAAGTCATCCACCTGATTGTCACAGCTGACACCCGGTGCTATGTGCAAGGAACGGTCCCGCACCGCTCCCTGCACATTAACCCCCGAAATGCTGTGATTGAAATCGATCGCAGCATTCTGGTGGCAAGAGGAGGTTAGCGCGATACTTACCTTCTCTGCCGGCATCCCGCAGCGTCTGAGTCCGGTCCCAGATGTTGTCATGGTGACCCGATGTCATCATGACAACATCCGGGTCATCAGAAGGCAGGAAGTTGCTTTGGTCATGCGCCACGCGTGACCAAAGTAACTTTTCCCTGTGCAGCGCTGACAGGCTGCATAGCACAGGGATGGTGATGAAGTTAACCCCTTTAGTGAACAGGGTAAAAAAATAAAATAAAAAACAAAACATAAAACGATGCTTTATCATCATACCACCAAACAAAAAATGGAATAAAACGAGATCAAAAAGACAAATGTAAATAAAAATGGTACCGCTGAAAACGTCATCTATCCCGCAAAAAACAAGCCACCATACAGCTCCAACGGCAGAAAAATAAAACATTTATAGCTCTCTAGCGATGCATAAACAATTCTTTTTTCTATAAAATAGTTTTCATTGAGTAAAAGTGCCATAACGTGAAAAAAAATATAACTGTGGTACCGCTGTAAACGTACTGACCCGAAGAATAAAGCTTCCTTATCAATTTGACGACACATAGAACGGCATAAAAAAACCACCAAAAAACAATTCGTGAATTGTTGTTTTTTGTTTATTCTGCCTTCCAAAAATCGGAATAGAAAGCAATCAAAAAATGTAATGTGCCCAAAAATGGTACCAATAAAAACATCAACTTGTCCCACAAAAAAAAAAAAAAAATCACATGACTCTGTCGGCCGAAATATGGAAAAATTATAGCTCTCAAAAAATTGCGATCCATAAACTAGTCTTTGCAATAAAAAGGGTTTTTTAGTGTGTGACAGCTCTCAATCATAAAAACCTGATATGAATCTAGTATCCCTGTAATTGCACCGACCCGAAAAATAAAGTTGTCTAATCACTTATACCGCACGAGGAATGGCGTAAAAAATAAACTTTAGCGTTAGGGATAGGGTTGTGCTAGGGTTAGGGTTAGTGTTTTGCTAGGGTTAGGGTTGGGCTAGGGTTAGGGTTGTGCTAGGGTTTGGGTTGGGCTAGGGTTAGGGTTGGGCTAGGGTGAGGGTTGAGCTAGGGTGGGGCTAGGGGTAGGGTTGGGGTAGGGTGGAGCTAGGGTTAGGGTTGGGCTAGGGGTAGCATTGAGCTATGGGTAGGGTTGTGCTAGGGTTAGGGTTGTACTAGGGCTAGGGTTAGGGTTGTGCTATGGTTAGGCTAGGATTGGGTTAGGGTTGGGCAAGGGTTAGGGTTGCGTTAGGGTTGAGCTAGGGTTAGGGTTGGGCTAGGGTTAGGGTTGAGCTAAGGTTGCGTTTGGGCTAGGGTTGTGGTTGTATTAGGGTTGGGGTTTGGATTTTTTCAGAAGTAAAGAAAAAAATACCGTCTATATGGCAACTAATGTTGAGCACAAGAGCTCGCTACTTGAGTTTGCATCGGGTGCTCAGGTATGCACCGAGTATAGCGGGTGCTCGAGTGACATGCTCAAGTCTCCGCCTCAAATGTTTTGCAGCTGTTATACAGCCAAAAAAACCTTGCTGGGACTTCTTGTCATGCACAAGCGATCCCCACATGTTTTTATTTGGGTGACTAACAACCATGAAACATGCGGGCGGGGACTCGAGCATGTCACTTGAGCACCCGCCATACATGGTCCATACCTGAGTACCCGATGCAAACTCAAGTAGCGAGCACTTGCACTCAAGACTAATGACAACTTATTCAATATGATGACCTAATGTTATCAAATTCTGTGTCGTACCTCTGGGTTCAAAATGTTCACTATACCCCTTGATAAAATCCTTCAGGGGTGTAGTTTCCAAAATGGAGTCACTTGGGGGGGGGGGGTTTCCACTATTTAGGCACATCAGGGGCTCCCCAGTGCTGCCTATCTGATTAGCGAACCGGGGGGTCCTCTGTTCTCTGTACAGGGCCCAGTGGGTGTGAGGGCGGGGCTTAGGGGCATGGCCATCGGAACCCGGAGCCCACCGGGGGTTTTCCCGATCATACGGTGGGCCAGTACGCCCCTGCCCATAATCCCAGCTGGGGGCTGGGATTCGAAGCATGGTAAGGCCCAAACTAGACATGGCCACCATGAATTTCTAGTAAACAGAAAAAAACACATGTAGGGACTCCATCTTTAATAAAAAAAAAAAATCCTCGTTCCGACGTAATCCATGGGTCTTCTGTCTTCAGCTCTGCTACATATTTGCCATCAGAGAAATATGTCTGCTGACAGATGAGCAGGCACAGAATGACACTGGAGCACTGTTACTGTGTAGTGCGGCACTATGTTGCTTTTTTGTCATTTCATGCTGTGTAGAAATCTTGGGAAAAGTGTGGATTGTGCTCTGGAAGTGATCAGTTATAGCTAACTATGTTATTTTCTGCAGAGATAAGTCCTGCATAGAAGATGGGATATATCGGTCTGCAGATAAAGAACTTCACCTAGAGACATCACTGGTGAGTATGTGTATTACCTATGTTGAGTATATGTATTACCTATACACACACACTGACACTATATACAGAGCTCCTGTGTATAATATTAATGGTGATCATTGCATTACCTGTACACTGACACTATATACAGAGCTTCTGTGTATAATGTCACTGGTGATGACTGATAACCTGTACACTATATACAGAGCTCCTGTGTATAATATCACTGGTGATCACTGTATAACCTGTACACTGACCCAATATACAGAGCTTTTTTACATTTTTATTATTTTAGCATTATTTGTCACTATGTTGTGGCATTATGTGCTTTGGTCATGAGATGACGATATTTGTCCCTTGTATGTGGTATTATTCAGTCACTATGTGGTGGTAATATGTGGTCTCATGGTGTGTCAGTATTTATACCTTGTATCTGGTAGCATTTGATCACTATGTGGTGGTATTATGTGCTTTGGTCATGGTGTGGCGGTATTTATGCCTTGTATGTGGCATTATTTGGGCACTATGTGGTGGTAATATGTGATCTGGTCATGGTGTGGTGGTATTTCTGCCTTCTATCTGGTAATATTGGTCTTGGTAGAGTGGATTGTGGTTGGTCATTTGTTTTATCTGATATCAATAAGGGGAAACCTCTTTATTTCCAATATATATTAAATACTTGGATGTTTAACCCCTCCCTGCCCTGTGACTATTACACAGCAGCAGAGATGCAGTTGCAAAGGTTCACCAGAGAAAGCAAGTTGGCATTTGGTGAGATTTTCACCTCTGTATTTATCAGACAAAACCAGGAGTGGGTGAGAAATTCATAAAACATTACCTCGGATTGCTCCACTCCTGGTTTTGTCTTATAAATACAGAGGTAAAAATCTCACCAAATACTCAAAGTGCCACAATCTTCTGACAGTGCTGATTCCACCAATAAATAAGTGATCACCTTCCCAACCTGTGCATCGCTGATGACTTGTTTTCACCAATAAAAACCCTTTAATGCAAACTACAGTAATTGTACATCGCATTTCTGGTGAGCGCACAGTGATGGGCAGAAGCGGCCAATATAATGGGTATAACGGCTAACAGGTATTTGCAAATAGCTGAAGGGTGGGTGGGCCCCTGGAGTCAATGTCCCTGGTGGGCCCCAGACACCCCAGTCCGGCGCTGTTGACAGCAGTGACCTGGGGGTCTGAAATGCTTCCTGGGGCGATCCCCATGCTGTCCCCATGTCATTTGAGCACTGTCACTATCGTTTTGGGCACTTTTTAGGCTTTCTACAGACTGTCAGGGGTGCCGCCGCAAAAATGCTCGGGTCTCCCATAGACTAACATTGGGCTCGTTGCTCGGGTCGAGCACCCGAGTATCACGGTGAGCTCGGCCCGAGCTTCGAGCACCGGAGCATTTTAGTGCTCACTCAACACTAATTGCCACTCTTCGTAATGTGCAAACAATGTCTTCTTCAGGTGGATTCCACCTGGATCCCTCATGAAAAGCACTAGATAAAAATGTAAATGATTGAACATATGCACTGCAATATAAAAACAACTTGCTGTGCATTGTGTATTTTTCAGTCTTTTTCAGCTTCTTTTCTCCGCTTCCAGCTTTGAAAATTATGAAGTGGTTAAAGAAAGTGATCGGTTCATTCTGCTGGTGGCTTCTGTTTGGAAGCCGCTCACTATTTTATATGTAGTTAACAAAAACACTGATGTTTTCCTTAAGTGTCTTCTTATAAAATAAAAAATCAGTGGGTATGCTGGCGTCTATAAGGTGCTGTGTGTACGTACCCTTAGGAATAACAGAATCTCTGGTCATCTCCTCCATTTTTGGCCAGAGTTTAGAGGATTAATGGGAGACATAGAACCGCTATTCTCCAGTTTGGGATCTATCCCTTCAGACATACTATATATGAGGTATAGTATTAATATACCATAAAAGTCAGTAATAATCAATTAAATGCGAAAAGACATTAAACAATTTTAATTTTTTATTTCTTTGAATTAAAATTGCATGGAAGGATGAAGACAAGTTCTTGGAGGAGCCTTCAACTTTTGCACGTGTCTCTTGCTGGTCAGGAGGCCACAGGTAGGTGGTACAACTCCTTCCATACAGGTACAGCATTAATGGTGGATGTGCTGTAGTTTCTTCAGAGCGCTAGATTTGGGGGTTTTCTGTCCTCGAGATGTCAATGGTGCGTTGGTGGCAGCAGCCAAAAATGCAGCTTTCTCTGACAGCACGAGCAGCCCTGGATAATCCACGCCGGCAGGATGTTATCATCCGGCGGAAGAGAGAACCTAGGAGAAAAGATGTAAAACTGATGTAAGTAATGGGACTCCATATTAGAGGACACTACTGTGGTGTCACTGTAGCATGACGTTAGAGGAATCTCATCATACAGAGGAGCAGAATCATTGTCAGCCATCATACATGTGACAATCCCACCACTGACGGATAACATCTGCTCCACATGACTTCTTCTCACTGACGTCATACAACATGGAGATTATCGTCACACTTACCTCGCCTAGTTTCCCCCTCTTCAACTTTCTCTGTTTTTAGTTGTTTTCTCAGTGTTCGAAAATATTTTCTTCTCTTCTGAACTGGAGATTCTAATCAAAAAGCCAGAAAAAAATGTTGATTATAAACTCCTAAAAGATGAGCTTTGTATCTTTATAGAGTTATGCAACTGATTAATATGAACCTGTAGCTTTTCTGGGTTCCGGTGGTGTCTCCCCAAAGAACCATGTCCCCATATTAATATGACATTACTTTCAGCAAGCCACAGAAAGAAGACCCATCACCAGGTCAAAAGTGTCCAAGATTCGCTCTTATTTTATGTCGGCTTCTCCCCTGAGTATTCTGATATTTGTTTTCCTAAAATCCACAGTACGGTTGTAGAGATATGGGACTTTTTATTTAGTGTTAATTATTATGGTCTTTATCATGTGGGCGTGGTAACCTAAGGGCACGCCCCAGAGGATCCTGTGAGCACCGCCCCTTTGTAAAGAATAAAAATTACCACTAATTACAAAGGCCCATAACTCTGGAACCTTATGGGGGATTTTAACAAAACAAAAAATAGAATACTCAGGGGAGCAGAAAGAATAAAGGAAGTAATTTTAGAGCCTTAATATTTAAATTTTGGATCATAGGCTATAATTGGATGGCCTATAAACCTGTACATACCTGACAATGAGGGCGAGGATGACTCACTGTTTTTAGCAGTAAAACACTGATTGTCTCCAACAGTTTTGGAAGGGGAAGATTCTTTCTGCCTGTTGGTAGAAAAAAGACACGTAAATTACAAGGAATAAACAATAGAATAACGGAAGAAAACCTGTCTGTAAGGTCAATTAGGACAACATAGAGGAGATAGCCTGCTCAAGACCACATTTTACCAGCAAGAATGGAGTCTAATTAGTAATATTGGCCTGTAGTGAGTTGGAAATGAATGGTTGGTCGCAACAATCAGCTGTTATTGAAGTTATCACAAGTAAGACCCACAGAGATTGTGTAGTCATGGGGTGGTGGATGCTAGATTTAGATTTGTGTTACTCGTATCTTGTATTTGGATCCGACATATATCAGGACTAAATCTCATAATAATAATAATCTACTCACATTTCTGAGCCTTTTTCATTGATCTCTGGGGAACACCCTGGAGGTGACATAGGCACTTCATTGCCTTCATCACTGTTCTCTTGGGAACACTGTGGAGGTGACATAGGCTCTTCATTGCCTCCATCACTGTTCTCTTGGGAACACTGTGGAGGTGACATAGGCTCTATATTGGTCATCATCCCAGTATTGGTGATATATAGCTAAAACAGATAAAGAAATATAAAATAGATATATTTAATTTTTTTTTGTAATTATAGGTTTCATACATTTTATTAGCCACATACTTACTTTAGAAGACCTTTGATAAGTTGATGCAAAGTTTTTGATTTCTGGCCAGTCATTGTCCTCACTTGTGTCCCCCTCATCTGAATTCATATGTTTGAAGCTGCTACTTCGAGCTAAAAAATACAAGTGTTATTAGAGATTATTAGTATAATACCCAGACAGTCACCATGTTATCACTAATAATGATGAGAACTGATTTTGACATAAAATGAAAGACAAGACACACGTCAGTTTTCTGCAGATGACGTCTCATTTTACTTACTGATAAAGTAGCGGGTGTCCTCATCTGACTTTAGGTCAGGAACGAACAGGGGCTTCTGACTTAAAAGGTTGTCAAAGTCTAAGTCACGCATAAATGGATGAATTTTGATCTCATTTGCGCCTCCTGGAAAAGGAAGACAAGAAAGAAAGTGATACAGTCATTGTCAGAGAAACTGCTCCATATCTGTAGAATTTATGTTAATCTGAACTGAAGATGTAACAGAGCCGACATAAAGGAAATATATTGAACATTATAGCATGAAGAATGGGTAATAGACAAGTAGGTAGAGTACAGAACCTCAGTGCTGATCCTCATGGAACCCATCATTTGTCTGGTCACGCTGTAATAATTCATTGATAATACTATTAATATTACCTGTTCCAAGTCTCAGTGCTGGAATTTTTCTGAGCAGTTGAGTGATGATGCCTCGAGCATTAGTTGGAGGAAAGTAATTACATCTCCAAGGTATATCATCTGTTATATAAAAAGCAAATATTATAAGAAATAAAACCTCTTCATTTATTTTCAGAAAAAAAAATTCCTTAACAAAGCTAGAAAAAACTACAGAACTATTCAAGTCAAATAACAGTGACATCACAAGCATTCAGATTATTTTACTTACCCTGGATGATACTGTGTAAAATATTCCTTCTGCAAGCCCCTGTAAATGGTGGATATCCAAATAGAAATTTATATAGGATGATCCCTATTGACCACCAGTCAACAGGCCTTCCATAACCTATCTTTAGGATAACTTCTGGGGCCATGTAAGTAGGGGTGCCAGCAGTCTGGAAACCAACAGAAAAAGGAGATGATGATCAATAAATATAATTGCGACACATAACATCAGTGGAAATGTTTTTCTAGAGAAATTATAAATCAGAGAAGGAGAAAGAGATGAGATCTGTAAAGTACAAGACCCTGTAAGTAAAGCCTACCTCTTTATCAAGGAACTCTTTGGTGATGTCCTTAGTTGGAGTCTTGTAGAAGTCTGAGTTTGGTCTCATGAGGCCGAGTTTTGAAACCCCAAAATCAGTGACCTTAATATGTCCTGTTGATGTTATCAGGAGGCTGTGAAAGAAAAGATGGTGTCAGCACCATCAGCACCAAGTAATAACCCACAGACTGTATAAGAAACTCTAACTTTCTTCCCCTCTAATATGCTAGAGGGGTCACTTACTTCTCAGGCTTCAGATCTCTGTGCACCACACCATAGCTGTGCAGGTATTCCACAGCAAGGACCGTTTCCGCAATGTACATACGGGCCAAGAGGACCGGTAAAGGACCCCTGTGCTTTAGAAGGGTACCACAGTCACCTCCTACAGGAGAAAGCAAATATGAGAACTGAGGGTTTGTTACAATGTAAATTACACATGATGAGTGGGAATGTGAAGAAGGCGGAGACATTGGGACAGGATGGTCTATATATACTGTATAATGTAGTGCGTATACTGTATACTGCAGATAGACCCTATACATAGAGACAGAGCCTCATCTACGAGCCTCTAATTTTTTTCTCTGTGAACGTTCTTATCTATAAAAACTCTTCAAAAAGACAAATCTTCCTTTTACCCATAGTGGAAATTGCTGCCGTGCTCAGCGAGGACATACTGGGGGACTTTCATAGAGATCAATGGTTTTTCAGGCATCTTGGTAACAGATGACTTATAATAATTGCAAAGAGGACATGTAACCGTCCATGTGGGCACATTGTGGTCATATATAGGTGCTAGGATTAAGCAGACGTGGGCTGGATATAGATACAATGGATGTGTCCTACCTGGTACATACTCCATGACCATACATAGATGAAGTTTAGTAGGAAAGGAGCAGAACGTGGAGACCACAAAGGGACAATCTGCGAATGCTGAGATGTCCCTCTCCAGAAAGGCCCATTCAAGCCTCTTTGGCTTTTTCAGGTTCTCCTTGTCCATTTTCTTCATAGCGCAGACTTGGTTTGTATCTTTATGGCGAACTAAGTGGACGGCCCTGGAGAGGAGAAAAAAACATGATTTACTATAAATTCTTATTAACAATCTATCTATAGATCTCATCAAATGATCTCCTGTATTAATGATTAATGTGGGGCCATCACTAGAAAACCATGTCTATAAATACATAAAATAACACTCCACAAATGATCACCAATGGGGGGTCCTCATACACGTCACATCCTAACTGACCTGAATAGTGACAGATAGATGTGGACCGTGATGTGAACTCATAATTTGTCCATGGGAACATAACATGGGAAGGGCGCAGAGACATCGTCATAAGGAGCCCTGGGAAATATATATAATACCAAAGTAAAGCTCACCCAAAGGCTCCACTGCTGATCAGTTTGATCGGTTTATAGTCGCTCTTACAAGGATTTCTCCCCAGGTTCAATGATCCGATCGCGGCCTAAAAAGGAATAAGAAATGACATTAAGACATAGAAACTGCAGGGGAATAAAAGCTGAAGATGCAGGAACGTCTCTCTTCTATATTATGTCCATGATGATTACACTGCAGCAGATGTAGGGGACGTGATACAAGCCGGACCCTGCACAGACACTATTATATTATAGGAGATATCCCCCTTATACAAAGACACAGGCGGAAATACAAACTCCGCACCACTGAGTACAGACTGTCCTCACAGATGATGAAGCCACAGGGACAGGTCGCCATAAAATACCCTGTGTCTGCCTGGAGTGGACATGGAGGCCTCCACCATCATAAATCTGACCTTCTGCTAAATGGCTGGTAATCTGGAGAAGATCAGACAACAAGGACATGAGATGTAGACCTGTGTCTGCCTGGAGAGGACAGGGAGGCCTCCACCATCATGAAACTGACCTTCTGCTATATGATTGGTAATCTGGAGAAGATGAGACAAGGACATGAGATGTAGACCTGTGTCTGCCTGGAGCGGACATGGAGGCCTCCACCATCATAAATCTGAGCTTCTGCTATATGGCTGGTGATCTGGAGAAGATCAGAGAACAATGACATGAGATGGAAACCTGTGTCTGCCTGGAGAGGACAGGGAGGCCTCCACCATCATGAACCTGAGCTTCTGCTATATGGCTGGTGATCTGGAGAAGATCAGACAACAAGGACATGAGATGTAGAAGATGATAGATCCTTACCAGGCGCTCCACTGAGTAGGCCGGATACTCCAGTACAAGCAGGACATTTTGGGCTAGTTGTTTAATAAAGGCCAATTCTCCACTTTGGGATTTTTCTTCAGCCTATAGAGATGAAAACAAAGAAGAAAGGAAAATCATGAGAGAAAAAGCAAAACGGAGGAGGCCATTTATATCACCATGTTACTTATGCTATCTACACTACAAGTACTACATGACAACTGACGAGGGATCCGGTCGCTTGTAAACCTTTAAATCCCCACGTCCTCCCTCCATACCCAATGTATGTATATAAGACACATGGCTGCTTGTGACCTGTGTAAAATGGCCACAGCAGACTCCAACTCAAAACGCGGGGTGACTGCAACAATGATAGCCCCACAATTATATACAGTAGATATCTAATAGGCTTTAAACCAGAAGAAAAACAACACCTAATTAAGAGTTAGACCCTAGCCGCACCACACCGACACCACACCGACACAAGGGTTAAGGCATTAATATCCCACATTAATACCACTATCCTCACAGGACCGAAGTCCACTAGTTATATTGAGATGTAACCAAAGTCACTATTCCCCCAACAGTAACCTCCGTCCAAAGGACATCACATTTATCAAGACTCTGACCCAAACCTATCCCCCACCGCTGTGACCGTCCCAAAACCTCTACTTATCAAGTGCCAGCCATCAAACTTTCCTCCCATCTCTTTATAAGGGCTGGTTGGATGCTGGAACGTGAAACTCCTACCTTCTTCCTTTTATTGTCCCCCTGTAACCCAGCTCCTCAACTCCTTCCCGCAAATGTACGGGTTATTAACATCCTGGAAGGGTCCTCACATGTGGAGGGGGCTCAGGAGCTGAGCTCCCCAAACATGCGTATATGAAATAGCCAGCATCTGTCCCTAAAAACCGTGGACAACGCAGAATTCTTCTGTTAACCATTTAAATAAAGCTGTCAGTCTGTGACAGTATCATTTCAATTGTGCATGCACCGATGCCTGAGCACTCTTGCTTTCATCGGCCCTCTACAAGGCGATCACAGGGGTCTAATGCATTTCTAGGACAACCAGGGGTCTGCTGAAGACCTCCGTTGCTGAAACCACGGTCCTCCTTGTGAAGCTTAGCTATAGGCTGAGCTCCAGAGGAGATCCAGATTTTCACTATATAGCGCAATACTGTAGTATTGCAATATATAGTATGAGCGATTTGCAGGATTAAGTCCCCTAAGGGAACGAAAAAAAAAAATTAAAAATAAAGAAGAAAAGATTTAAAAAAAATGTTAAAAATATAAAAGTTCAAATCACTCCTCTTTTCACCATTTAAAATAAAGAAAGGAAAAAATGAATGATCATATTTGATATTGATGCGGTTGTTAAAGTCTGATCTTTTAAGATAGGGAATTAATTAATACGATCAATAAACACCGAAAAGAGGAAAAAAAATTGGATTTGTGGGGTTTTTTTGTCTTCTCATTTCACTTAAAAACATTAATAATAAACAATCAAAACACCCATAGAATCTATGATTCTATGACACTCTATGTACACAAAGTTCACTGCAAAACTCAAATCTTCACTCATCCCAATCGACAGAAAACTAAAATGTTATGGGTCCCTGAATATAGCGACACAAAGAACCATTGCATCTCACTTGGAGTTTTTTTCCCTTGTTTCAGTACAATGTATGGTAAATAGAATGGAGCCACTGAAAGCTACAACTTGTCCTGCAAAAGAATCAAGCCCTCACATGTCTATGGCAATGGAAAAATAACAAATTTATGGCTCTTGAAAGAAAGTGAGGAAAAAATGAAGGCATAACAACTGAAAACTCTGTGGTCCATAATTGGTTAACCAATCCAATTCCCCCCTACCTCCACAACCCTCCCAATAACCCTGTAGATATCACCCTCTCCCTTGTCATGTAGCCTGTATGCCCTATTACTGCTCCCCGGCTATTCTTATCTGGGTATTTGGTACAGGTTAAACTTATATTCCATTATTATTTTCCATAATTACTATATGATTTGTGCAGATTGTCTGCTATTTACCGGTTGTACTAATGTCCATATGTTCTTCTGTAAATGCTCAAGATATTCTGAGCTTATATGACCTCGTTTGTATTTGGTCAGGCAATCTCTCACAAGCTCCATTACCAGCCGGTAAATGAAGCTGAGGACGCCATCGGGTAGTGGTAGCACAAAGTCAGGGTCATAGGTGGTAAGAATCCCCTGGAGTAGTGCTAACACCTGAAGTCTGTCTGGAGGAATTCCAGACATTTCCAGTAAATCCAAGCGCAGTCTGTATATGACTAGCTATATGGCTTATCACACCGACAACAATGACACCGGAAAGTCAAAGTGACAACTAGAGTGTAATCACTTGTAGAAGTAGTGATGGTTAATTGTGATGTCATAATGGAATCTTGTGTTCTACTCTTAAAGGGGCAGCTTACCTTATAAGGAAGTTGCCTAGCATCCCTTAAGGAGGCAACAATATAGGCTGAGCATCGGTACCATATGCAGACATGGATGATAGAACTATGGACGCTTTACTCTTCTGAGCAGTTAGAGTATTATTATGTTGTTACATAAATTATTTATATCTGTTCCACACAATAAAAATTACAGTGTTTTGTATCAATAAGAAAGTCATATTCCGGGGCTAAAAGACAATGTATATCTTTGTACCGTGTTAGGGGCTAAAAGAAGTATCTTTACTGAGGGAACAGGGCCGGACTAGGGGCTGCGCCCAGCTCTGGCATAGGACGCACACAGGCCCATGTTACTCTCCCACACCCACTTTCAAAGATGAGGGTCTCTATTACAAATATGACCCTGCCTACCATTGGAGAAAATCTAAATTTACTACTCCCCGTGATACCAATTTATTAGGATGATCATTTAGGTCTCTTTATCACATTAATAGTTCCCCTTGGGCATCCTTATAATAATAAGAGTGCCTCTCTGGGTCTCCTTATAATAATAAGAGTGCCCCTCTGGGTTTCCTTATAATAATATTAGTGCCCCTCTGGGTCTCCTTATAATAATAATAGTGCCCCTCTGGGTCTCCCTATAATAATAATAGTGCCCCTCTGGGTCTCCTTATAATAATAATAATAGTGCCTCTCTGGGTCTCCTTATAATAATAATAGTGCCCCTCTGGGTCTCCCTATAATAATAATAGTGCCCCTCTGGGTCTCCTTATAATAATAATAGTGCCCCTCTGGGTCTCCCTATAATAATAATAGTGCCCCTCTGGGTCTCCCTATAATAATAATAGTGCCCCTCTGGGTCTCCTTATAATAATAATAGTGCCCCTCTGGGTCTCCTTATAATAATAATAGTGCCCCTCTGGGTCTCCTTATAATAATAATAGTGCCCCTCTGGGTCTCCTTATAATAATAATAATAGTGCCTCTCTGGGTCTCCCTATAATAATAATAGTGCCCCTCTGGGTCTCCTTATAATAATAATAGTGCCCCTCTGGGTCTCCTTATAATAATAATAATAGTGCCCCTCTGGGTCTCCCTATAATAATAATAGTGCCCCTCTGGGTCTCCTTATAATAATAATAATAGTGCCTCTCTGGGTCTCCTTATAATAATAATAGTGCCCCTCTGGGTCTCCCTATAATAATAATAGTGCCCCTCTGGGTCTCCTTATAATAATAATAGTGCCCCTCTGGGTCTCCCTATAATAATAATAGTGCCCCTCTGGGTCTCCCTATAATAATAATAGTGCCCCTCTGGGTCTCCTTATAATAATAATAGTGCCCCTCTGGGTCTCCTTATAATAATAATAGTGCCCCTCTGGGTCTCCTTATAATAATAATAGTGCCCCTCTGGGTCTCCTTATAATAATAATAGTGCCCCTCTGCGTCTCCTTATAAGATTAAAGGGAATCTGTCAGAAGGATCAGCTCTCCCTCCCAAGCCGTCTATATGGGCATACGTTATACACGTGGTCCCTTTACCAGCGAGGTTGGTCGACTGGGATAAGAAAATCATTCAACGAGAGACTAGATGGATTTTATTAACGAATGGCCTATTGTTATAGTGTGATCACTATTCAGTATGGCCCTATTACATAGACTATCACCATACAGTGTGTAGGCCAATTGTGGCTACGCTCTTCTATACGGCATAGTCGGCCATTTGGACGGACTTCTTTTCTTTATCTATACTTTTAATCTTGGCTGCACTGAATATTGATTCAGGGTTAAATGATTCTCCTTTGTGTGTGCATCGATTATATCTGGTACATTTACACTATATTAATACATCCTCTATATTTATAATATATCTATACACCTATATTCCCTGTTGTCTTGTTGCCTAGCCATTATGGGAACCAATCTGGACCTATGATGTGATAAATACTTGATGAGATCCATAAAACAGCGCCCCCTATTGGAGCCCACTGTTCGTTTCAAGCATGGACCTTCTGGTATCTGTATGGGGAGGAAACCTCTCGCTGGAGCGCCGCGTGCCTCCCAATGCGCACTGACGCCCCCTCCGGTCTCATCGCTGGAACACATTTTTATGTAAAGTGTCATTGAATGCAGCAGCCGGGTCTAAGCTCCTAATAAACACAACCCTCCGCCTGCCCCGCTGTGTTATTACAGGCTCTATTCCCCTTCAAGCCTAAGCGTCAGAATGCCTGCTCCTCCTCTTACCTCCCCCTTTCACCTGCTGTTATAGTACAGCCTGTCTGGGCTCTGTATTAAAGCCTCTTATTAACCCTCTCCCCCTATGTATCTACTGGTAGACCCCATATTAATATAAGCCCCTTGCATACCATGAGCTGCAATATTATTATTGTAAGAAACCCCATGTGCACTATTATTATCAGGCATAGATGGGGGCATTATTATTCAGTATCGGCACACAGGGGGCATTATTACTATCTAAGGCAAGGGTGGGCAATTAATTTTCCAAAGAGATCACATGAGAGACCATGACTGTTGCGGAGAACGAACCAATAGACAGATATGAATTCTGCTCAATATTCATATCAACATATTAATTACATTTATTATAATATATTAATATTATCACTAGAGATGAGCGGTGTTCGACTCGAACTGTTCGCCAATCTCAAATTCGAGCTGTTTTGGGCGGTGTTCGAGCCGTTCGGCGAACACGAACAATTTGAAAAAAATCCGGCTGTTCGAGGTTATGTTCCATAACTGTTCGTGCACCAAAATCATAACTGGATTTTTTCTCAGTAATGCTGAAAATTAATGTTAATACGCAGTTTGAGTGTACAGCGGGGCGGGGGGAGGGGCAGGGGATGGATCTCTGCAGAAATAATGAAGATCTCCATTTTTTTTTCTCTTTCCCCCATTTACAGTGGGGAGGTGCAATCTGTCAGCCTATCAGCAGCGCACACACGGAGCGAACTGCTTTTTTCACACAAGCAAAGGCATGTGTCATTGGCAGTGTATGTCACATGTCCTTGCCCTATAAGACCCAGCCATTTTCCACGTAGCCACCATTTTCTCACTGCTGCAGCTGCGTGTTAGACGGCACCGCTGTTGCTGTGTGCGCTATACTTTGAGTGTTCATTTCAAGCCAATTTTCGCACAAATCTACAGATAGCTTGGGAGTAGGGGATAGTTGTGATTGCAGTCCTTTTGAGGACTAGGTTACATCATTTCCTACGACTTTTATCAGGCAGGTCTGTGCTCTTAAATAGATAGGTTGGGAGTAGGGTCTACTTGTAATTGCAGTCCTTTTCTGGACTAGGTTACAGCATTTCCTAGGACTTTTTGCTAGGCAGGTCTGTGCCAGTGCTGTGCAAGTTTTTTTCACAGCATTTGGCTAAATCTAGCTAAGCAAATCCTTTTTGGCCTCTTGCAGTGTGTGTTAGTCAGTGGAGTAGCCTATCTGTGTTGCAAGCTATACCACCTGTGTATAGAATACAAATTTTTTTACTGCACCTAGCCAAGTAAAACCTTTTGGGTATAGCATCATTCTATTAGTCCATCTATACTAACCTCCACCAGGTTGCAAATTAAAAATAATTTTTATCTGCATCTAGCTCTGAAAAAAAATGTGGTCTTGTAGCAGTGTGTGGGACTTGTTCTATTAGTCCATCTATACTAACCTCCACCAGGTTGCAAATTAAAAATAATTTTTAGCTGCATCTAGCTCTGAAAAAAAATTTGGGCTTGTAGCAGTGTGTGGGACTTGTTCTATTAGTCCATCTATACTAACCTCCACCAGGTTGCAAATTAAAAATAATTTTTATCTGCATCTAGCTCTGAAAAAAAATTTCGGCTTGTAGCAGTGTGTGGGACTTGTTCTATTAGTCCATCTATACTAAGTTCCACCAGGTTGCAAATTAAAAATAATTTTTATTTGCATCTAGCTCTGAAAAAAAATTTGGGCGTATAGCAGTGTGTGGGACTTGTTCTATTAGTCCATCTATACTAAGCTCCACCACCTGTGTATGTAATAAAATTGTTTTACTGCATCTAACCCAGCCAATACTTTTGGGCTAATACAACAGTTTGGCCACTCAGCTCTGCTCGGTTCCCATCCATTGTTTTTTTGTGCAAACAACTCCAGAGTTGTCAATTAGTTAACCACCAAAATGAGTGGAAAAAGGCCTGCTGATGGTGGAAAGGGGAATAGGTGTGTTGGGAAGGGAAAAAAAGGTTGTGTCCGTGGGGTAGGTGTTAAAGCAACAGTAACATCTGCAGAAGAAAGACCATCTTCCAGCCAAACTAAGATGTCTACTTCTTTTAGTGGACAATGTGATAAGATCCCTTTCTTACGGCCACGCCAATCGCTACAAATTCCAGATGAGGCACAAAAACAGCAGGTGCTTCAACGGATATCAAGTGCTCCTTCAAGTGGGCTTCAAGTTATGACCACCATACTGATTACTAACAGTATAAACACTGATATTATCACTGCGCAGCAACCATGTAGTGGTATAATTGTATATATCAATTCCAGTGCTCTGCATACTATATACAGTACAGACCAAAAGTTTGGACACACCTTCTCATTAAAAGATTTTTCTGTATTTTCATGACTATGAAAATTGTACATTCACACTGAAGGCATCAAAACTATGAATTAACACATGTGAAATTATATACTTAACAAAAAGGTGTGAAACAACTGAAAATATGTCTTATATTTTACTTTCTTCAAAGTAGCCACCTTTTGCTTTGATGACTGCTTTGCACACTTGTCATTCTCTTGATGAGCTTCAAGAGGTAGTCACCGGAAATGGTTTTCACTTCACAGGTGTGCCCTGTCAGGTTTAATAAGTGGGATTTCTTGCCTTATAAATGGGGTTGGGACTATCAGTTGTGTTGTGCAGAAGTCTGCTGGATACACAGATGATAGTCTTACTGAATAGACTGTTAGAATTTGTATTATGGCAAGAAAAAAGTAGCTAAGTAAAGAAAAACGAGTGGCCATCATTACTTTAAGAAAGGAAGGTCTGTCAGTCCGAAAAATTGGGCAAACTTTGAAAGTGTCCCCAAGTACAGTTGTAAAAACCATCAAGCGCTACAAAGTAACTGGCTCACCAAAAGTACCACCCCAGGAAAGGAAGACCAAGAGTCACCTTTGCTTCTGAGGATAAGTTTATCCGAGTCACCAGCCTCAGAAATCGCAGGTTAACAGCAGCTCAGATTAGAGACCAGGTCAATGCCACACAGAGTTCTAGAAGCAAACACATCTCTACAACAACTGTGTTAATTCATAGCTTTGATGTCTTCAGTGTGAATGCACAATTTTCAAAGTCATGAAAACACCGAAAAATCTTTAAATGAGAAGGTGTGTCCAAACTTTTGGTCTGTACTGTATGTGCATAGTGTGCTGGTAATTGTACAAATATATGTATATTAAGTCATCTACCATCTCTCTGATCATAGTTGTTCACTTTCCCTTTTCTTTTTCATTCAGCCCACACCACCATAACCACTTCTTCCATCCATGACTTGTATCTGCTAGAGATGAGCGGTGTTCAACTAGAACTGTTCGCCAATCTCAAATTCGAGCTGTTTTGGGCGGTGTTCGAGTTGTTCGACGAACCCGAACGATTTGCAAAAAATTCGGCTGTTCGAGGTTATGTTCGATAACTGTTCGTGCACCAAAAGCGTGTCCTGCATGTCTGGCGCTATTTAGAGCACCAATCATGCAGGGATTGTCTGCCACTCACTGTAATGCCACAGCCATGGTGGTTGTGGCATTACACTGATTGCCCAAATCGATGGGAACAGTGCCAACAGTGAAACATGAAAAGCCGGCAATTCAGCAGCGGCATATACCGGTACCCGACAATTTAGAATCGAAAGAATAGAGCTTCACACATAGATTAGATAGATAGAAACATGTCAGCCACATATATATGAAGTACAGTGACAGTGTTGCTTATTGTACTTGTCATTTAGTGTAAAGGATTTATCAAAAAAAATAATAGTGTTTTCATGCACCGTCTCTTTAAAAAAGCCGGCCGGCAATTCAGCAGCGGTACCCGACAATTTGGAATAGAAAGAATAGAGAATCACACATAGATTAGATAGATAGAAACATGTCAGTCACATATATATGAAGTACAGTGACAGTGTTGCTTACTGTACTTGTCATTTAGTGTAAAGGATTTATTAAAAAAAATAATAGTGTTTTCATGCACTGTCTCTTTAAAAAAGCCGACTGGCAATTCAGCATCTGTACCCGACAATTTATAACAGAAGGAATAGAGAATCACACATAGATTAGATAGATAGAAACATGTCAGTCACATATATAAGAAGTACAGTGATAGTGTTGATTACTGTACTTGTCATTTAGTGTTAAAATAAAGGATTTATTTAAAAAAAAATTGGCGTGGGGTTCCCCCTAATTTTAGGCTCTAGCGGAGGTTAAGCAGACGGCTGGGGCAGATGTTTGAAGCCTGGGAAGGGGGTAATACCCACGGAGCTTCCCAGGCTACTAATATCAGCCCCCAGCGGAATACCTAGCCTTTACTAGCTATTAAAATGGGGGACCCCACAAAAAAATGACGTGGGGTCCCCCCTATTTTAATAGCTAGCAAAGGCTAGGCAGACAGCTGGGGGCTGATATTAATAGCCCAGGAAGGGTGCCATGAATATTGGCCCCCTCCCAGGCTAGAAACACCAGCCGTCAGCCGCCCCAGAAATGGCGCATCCATAGGATGCGCCAATTCTGGCACTTAGCCTCGCTCTTCCCACTGCCCTGTAGCGGTGGCAGTGGGGTAATAGGGCTGGGGTTGATGTCAGCTTATAATGCCAGCTGACATCAAGCCCAGGTTAGTAATGGAGAGGCGTCTATAAGACACCCCCATTACTAACCCCATAGTCAAAGTTAAAAGAAAACACAAACACCCAGAATAAAGTCCTTTAATTGAAATAAAGACACAATCCTTTATTGTTCTAAATTAAACCATACTTACCACCACGCCCATTCCAGCTGAAGCCAACGATCTCCTGCAATAAAAGTAAAATAATAAAGCAACCTCATCCTTACCTTTCCATGGTTCCCAGACAGCTTCAGCTCTGCTACATCGAGATGACAGGCTGGACCGCAGCAGAACGCTGCCATCCAGCCTGTCATCCCGCAGACACTGAGAAGCGCAGGCATGCTTGCGCTCCTCAGTGTCTCGCTGTGATGGCATAAAGATGAGCCGACAATGAACTCGGCTCACCTCATGCACGTCACTGACAGCGTGGGAGAATTCTCCTGCACTCAGCGCTTCAGCGTGAGAATTTTCCCACGCTGTCAGTGACGTGCATGAGGTGAGCCGAGTTCATTGGACATGAATGAGCTCACCTCATGCACGTCACTGACAGCGTGGGAAAATTCTCACGCTGAAGCGCTGAGTGCAGGAGAATTTTCCCACGCTGTCAGTGACGTGCATGAGGTGAGCTCATGTCCAATGAACTCATCTCACCTCATGTACGTCACTGACAGCGTGGGAGAATTCTCACGCTGAAGCGCTGAGTGCAGGAGAATTTTCCCACGCTGTCAGTGACGTGCATGAGGCTGATATTTAAATTTGGCGCACAAATCGGTGATTGGTCGCGGGCAGCGTCCGCGACCAATCAGCACAGTAGTGTTTAACTTTGGCGGCAAGATCAGTGATTGGTCGCGGTCAAGACGGCGACCAATCACCGATTTGTGCGGCACATTTAAATAGCGGCCGCGACCAATTGGATGTCAGCGCCGCTCCCCGGTCCTCCCTTTACACCCTAGCCGCATGGATTTCAGCGGCGCTGCCTGTGCGGCTACTTCCGCTGCGAGAACCCGGGACATGAGCGGCCGCTCGCAGCAGAAGTATCCCGACCCGCAGCGCCGCTCCCCGGTCCTCCCTTCACACCCTAGCCGCTGATGTCCCCACAGTATCCGCATGGTGTTACAAAGGTCCGGACATTTGTGTTAAAAATCGCTGATTGGTCGCGGGCGCTGGGAAAATTCTCACGCTGAAGCGCTGAGTGCAGGAGAATTTTCCCACGCTGTCAGTGACGTGCATGAGGTGAGCTCATTCATGTCCATTGAACTCAGCTGACCTCATGTACGTCACTGACAGCGTGGGAGAATTCTCACGCTGAAGCGCTGAGTGCAGGAGAATTCTTCCACGCTGTCAGTGACGTACATGAGGTGAGCTGAGTTCATTGGACATGACCTCGGCTCATCTGGATGCCGTCACAGTGAGACACTGAGGAGCGCAAGCATGCCTGCGCTTCTCAGTGTCTGCGGGATGACAGGCTGGATGGCAGCGTTCTGCTGCGGTCCAGCCTGTCATCTCGATGTAGCAGAGCTGAAGCTGTCTGGGAACCATGGAAAGGTAAGGATGAGGTTGCTTTATTATTTTACTTTAATTGCAGGAGATCATTGGCTTCAGCTGGAATGGGCGTGGTGGTAAGTATGGTTTAATTTAGAACAATAAAGAATTGTGTGTTTATTTCAATTAAAGGACTTTTTTCTGGGTGTTGTGTTTTTTTTAAATACTTTACTAGAAATTCATGGTGGTCATGTCTAATATTGGCGTGACCCCATGAATTTCGGGCTTAGGGCCTGCTGATAATGCCAAGCTGGCCCTAACCCCTTTATTACCCAGTGAGCCACCGCACCAGGGCCCTGGATGAGTTGGGTACAGCGCCAGAAGATGGCGCTTCTATGAACGCGCCATTTTCCGGGGTGGCTGCGGACTGCAATTTGCAGCTGGGGGGACCCAGAAAGCTTGGGCCTCCCTGCGCTGCGGATTCCAGCCCCCAGCTGCCTAGTTGTACCTGGCTGGACACAAAAATAGGGCGAAGCCCCACGTATTTTTTTTTTTTAATTATTTCATGAAATTCATGAAATAATTAAGAAAAAAAGGGCTTCCCTATATTGTTGTGTCCGGCCAGGTACAAATAGGCAGCTGGTGGTTGGGGGCAGCCCGTTCCTGCCTGCTGTACCTGGCTGGACACAAATATAGTGCGAAGCCCTACGTCAATTTTTTTTAAAATTATTTCATGAAACTAGATGGTGGCCCGATTCTAACGCATCGTGTATTCTAGAATATGTATGCGGCAGACCCGGCGCAATCAGCAGAGCGGTGTTTAAATTTGGCGCCAAAATCGCTGACTGGTTGCGGCCAGCAACCGCGACCAATCAGCAAAGTGGTGTTGAAATTTGGCGACTATATCACTGATTGGTCACGGCCGGCGGTCGCGACTAATCAGCAGAGCGGGGTTTAAATTTTGCGCCAATAATGCTGATAGGTTGTGGTCGCGACCAATCAGCAAAGCGGTGTTTAAATTTGGCGCCAATAATGGTGATTGGTCACGACCTCGACAATTCAGCAGAGCGGTGTTTAAATTTGGCGGCAACAATCTTGATTAGTCGCGGCCGGCGGTCACGACCAATCAGCAGAGCGGGGTTTAAATTTGGCGCCAATAATGCTGATTGGTCGCAACCGCCGGCCGCGACCAATCAGCAGAGCGGTGTTTAAATTTGGCGTCAAAATCGCTGATTGGTCGCGGAAGGCAACTGTGACCAATCAGCAGAGCGGTGTTTAAATTTGGCGCCGATACTGCTGATTGGTCGCGGCCGGCAACAGTGACCAATCAGCCGAGCAGGGTTTAAATTTGGCGCCAATACTACTGATTGGTCGCGGACGGCGACCGCGATCAATCAGCAGAGCGGTGTTTAAATTTTGCGCCAAGAATACTGATTAGTCGCGGCCGGCATCCGCGACCAATTAGCAGAGCGGGGTTTAAATTTGGCGCCAATCTCGCTGATTGGTCGCGGCTGGAGTCCGCGACCAATCAGCAGAGCGTTGTTTAAATTTGGCGCCAATCTCACTGATTGGACGCGTCTGGCGTCCGCGACCAATCAGCAGAGCGTTGTTTAAATTTGGCGCCAAGCTCGCTGATTGGTCGCGGCCGCTATTTAAATGTGGCGCCAAGATCACTGATTGGTCGGGTGCGGAGAGCGCGACCAATCAGCTAATCGTATTGGTGAGGACCGGGGAGCGCCGCTGCCTGGTCGGATACTTCCGTTGCGAGAAGCCGGGAGATGAGCGACTGCTCGCAGCAGAAGTATCCCGACCCGCAGCGCCGCTCCCCGGTCCTCCCTTGACACCCTAGCTGCTGATGTCCCCACAGTATCCGCATGGTGTTACAAAGATCCGGACATTTGTGTTAAAAATCGCTGATTGGTCGCGAGCGCTGCCCGCGACCAATCACCGATTTGGGCGCCAAATTTAAATATCGGCCGCAAGCAATCACCAATCTTGGCTCCACATTTAAACACCGCTGTGCTGATTGGTCGCCGACGCTGGGCGCGACCAATCACCGATTTTGGCGCCACATTTAAATAGCGTCCGCGACCAATCAGTACAGCGGTGTTTAAATGTGGAGCCAAGATGGGTGATTGGTCGCGGAGGATATTTAAATTTGGCGCCCAAATCGGTGATTGGTCGCGGCTGATATTTAAATTTGGCGCCCAAATCGGTGATTGGTCGCGGGCAGCGCCAGCGACCAATCAGCGATTTTTAACACAAATGTCCGGACCTTTGTAACACCATGCGGATACTGTGGGGACATCAGCGGCTAGGGTGTGAAGGGAGGACCGGGGAGCGGCGCTGCGGGTCGGGATACTTCTGCTGCGAGCGCCCGCTCATATCCCGGGTTCTCGCAGCGGAAGTATCCGCACAGGCAGCGCCGCTGACATCCATGCGGCTAGGGCGTGAAGGGAGGACCGGGGAGCGGCGCTGACATCCAATTGGTCGCGGCCGTCTTGACCGCGACCAATCACTGATCTTGCCGCCAAAGTTAAACACTACTGTGCTGATTGGTCGCGGACGCTGCCCGCGACCAATCACAGATTTGTGCGTCAAATTTAAATATCGGCCGCGACCAATCACCGATCTTGGATCCACATTTAAACAACGCTGTGCTGATTGGTCGCAGCCGATATTTAAATGTGGCGCCCAAATCGGTGATTGGTCGTGGTCTTGGCGCGCGACCAATCACTGATCTTGCCGCCAAAGTTAAACACTACCGTGCTGATTGGTCGCGGACGCTGCCCACGACCAATCACCGATTTGTGCGCCAAATTTAAATATCAGCCTCATGCACGTCACTGACAGCCTGGGAAAATTCTCCTGCACTCAGCGCTTCAGCGTGAGAATTCTCCCACGCTGTCAGTGACGTACATGAGGTGAGCTGAGTTCATTGGACATGACCTCGGCTCATCTGGATGCCGTCACAGAGAGACACTGAGGAGCGGAAGCATGCCTGCTCTTCTCAGTGTCCGCGGGATGACAGGCTGGATGGCAGCGTTCTGCTGCGGTCCAGCCTGTCATCTCGATGTAGCAGAGCTGAAGCTGTCATGGGAACCATGGAAAGGTAAGGATGAGGTTGCTTTATTATTTTTCTTTTATTGCAGGAGATCGTTGGCTTCAGCTGGAATGGGCGTGGTGGTAAGTATGGTTTAATTTAGAACAATAAAGAATTGTGTGTTTATTTCAATTAAAGGACTTTATTCTGGGTGTTTGTGTTTTTTTTTTTTAACTTTGACTATGGGGTTAGTAATGGGGGTGTCTTATAGACGCCTCTCCATTACTAACCTGGGCTTGATGTCAGCTGGCATTATAAGCTGACATGAACCCCAGCCCTATTACCCCCTGCCACCGCACCAGGGCAGCGTGGAAGAGCGAGGCTAAGTGCCAGAGTTGGCGCATCCTATGGATGCGCCATTTCTGGGGCGGCTGACGTCTGGTGTTTCTAGCCTGGGAGGGGGCCAATATTCATGGTACCCTTTCTGGGCTATTAATATCAGCCCCCAGCTGTCTGCCTAGCCTTTGCTAGCTATTAAAATAGGGGGGACCCCACGTCATTTTTTTGGGGGGGTCCCCCATTTTAATAGCTAGTAAAGGCTAGGTATTCAGCTGGGGGCTGATATTAGTAGCCAGGGAAGCTCCGTGGGTATTACCCCCTTCCCAGGCTTCAAACATCTGCCCCAGCCGTCTGCTTAACCTCCGCTAGAGCCTAAAATTACGGGAAACCCCACGCCAATTTTTTTTTTTAATAAATCCTTTATTTTAACACTAAATGACAAGTACAGTAATCAACACTGTCACTGTACTTCATATATATATGACTGACATGTTTCTATCTATCTAATCTATGTGTGATGCTCTATTCTTTCTGTTCTAAATTGTCGGGTACCGCTGTTGAATTGCCGGCCGGCTTTTTTAAAGAGACGGTGCACGAAAACACTATTATTTTTTTAAATAAATCCTTTACACTAAATGACAAGTACAGTAACCAACACTATCACTGTACTTATTATATATGTGATTGGCATGTTTATATCTATCTATGTGTGATGCTCTATTCTTTCTGTTATAAATTGTCGGGTACAGCTGCTGAATTGCCGGCTGGCTTTTTTAAAGAGACGGTGCATGAAAACACTATTATTTTTTTAAATAAATCCTTTACACTAAATGACAAGTACAGTAAGCAACACTGTCACTGTACTTCATATATGTGTGACTGACATGTTTCTATCTATCTAATCTATGTGTGAGGCTCTATTCCTTCTTGTCTAAATTGTCGGGTACCGGTGTATGCCGCTGCTGAATTGCCGGCCGGCTTTTTTAAAGAGAGCGTCTTCTGAGCAGTTTGTCAGCTTTTGGACACCTTTGAAGGTGTTTTCTATGTGTTTCTATGTGTTTTTGTTTGCCTGTCATTGGTTTTAACGGTGTTCGACAGTGTTCTAAGGTGTTCGACGAACAGTTCGACGAACAGTTCCTCGAACATCCCGGTGTTCGACGAACCGAACCCGAACACTACGGGGGTGGCTCAACACTAGTCTCTGCAAAATGTAATTCACGTCACCTCATCGCGTCTTCTGTATGGAGAGTCAGGGTGTTGGAGACCGGAGCAGCACACCCGGGGAACAGGAGCGAGATGAGTATGTTTTTTCTGCATGTATATATGAGTCTATGTGGGGGCTCACACTGTATATACAAAGGCTACGTGGTGGCTCAAACTGTATTTAGGAGGCTATGTGGAGCTCACACTGTATACAGGAGGCTATGTGCGGCCTCATACTGTATATAGGAGGCTATGAGGGTGCTCACAGTATATGTAGGAGGCTATGATGGGGCTCACAATGTATATAGGAGACTATGTGGGGGGCTTATGCTGTATATGGGAAAATATGTGGGGGCTTATACTGCATATAGGAGGCTATATGGGGGCTTATACTGTATTTAGGAGGCTATGTGGGGGCTCATACTGTATAAAGGGACTATGTGGGGCTCATACTGTTTATATAGGGCTGCGTGGGGGTTCATACTGTATATAGGAGGTTACCTAGGGCTCATACTGTATATAGGGAGGCTATGTGTGGGCACATACTGTATACAGTATATGGGGTTATGTGGGGTTCATACTGTATATAGAGTGGCTAAGTGAGGGCTCATACTGTTATAGGAGGATATGTGAGGCTCAACCTCTATATAGAGAGGCTATGTGGGGGCTCACACTGTTTATAGGGGGCCATATGGGGGCTCATACTGGATATAGGAAGCTATGTGAGGGTCATACTGTTTATAGGGTCCATGTGGGGGCTCATACTGTTTATAGGAGGAATTGTTCAGGCTCATACTGTTTATAGGAGGATATGTGAGAGCTCACACTCTATATAGAGAGGCTATATGGGGGCTCATACTGTTTATAGGGGGCTATGTGGGGGCTCATCATGTAAATAGGAGGCTATATGAGGGCTCATATTGTATGTAGAAAGTCTATGTGGAGGCTCATACTGTATATAGGGGACTATATGGGGACTCACACTGTATATAGAGGGGCTATGTTGGTCTTATATTATATGTAGGGGGCTGTGTGGGGGCTCATACTGTATATAGGGGCAGTTTTCAGGCTTATACGGTAAATAGGGGAATGTCAGCATACTTAAATATTAAGTGATAATTAGAGTTGAGCCACCCCCGTAAGGTTCGAGTTCGGTTCGTCGAACGCCCGTATGTTCGCCGAACTGTTCGTCGAACTGTTCATGGAACACCGTCGAACACCGTTAAAACCAATGGCAGGCAAACAAAAACACATAGAAACACATAGAAAACACATAGAAAACACATAGAAAACACTTCAAAGGTGTCCAAAAGCTGACAAACTGCTCAGAAGACACAACTAACACATGGAAAAGTGACAAGTACATATAGTCATGCAAAAAGAAAAGAGGTTGAGGAGTAAAATGAGGGGGAGACACAGATATAGGCATGTAATGCCCTTCTAAAACCAAAAAAGTGCGAAGCTGACACGGCCAGTCCGTTCTTGCCCATGCGACCTCCGTGTCGCCGGGTTTGGGCCAGAGCTGCGGTGGACCCTGATGGCCAGCCCCCTTCTCCCAATACTGGGGCCTGTCCGCTGGTGGGTCGAGCGAGCCCCCCTGCGGTGGAGGCAGGTCTAAGCTTTTTAATTTAAATTGTCTCTCTAATTTGAATGAGTACACTTTAAATCCTTTTACAAGGATCTATTGGAGGGCAAGTCTGATGCCAGCAGCCGCGGGAATTACAGCTCCAGTAGCGTCCACTAAAGCTGCTGCAGTTAAAAAGCTTTTATAAGGATCGAGCTTGGCGGTCCACTTCAAGGCGTCCTACCGCCAGTCCCAGCCCCTGTGGCTTGGGGTGCCTCCCGATGCTCTTCACTGAGTGTCCCGGGGGCCCGAAGCATTTCCTTAGAAAAAATTAAGTGTCCAAACTACAGGTGGTGTAGCTTGCTTAACAGCCGTGATAATCCGCTGACTAGCAGACACTGCTACTAGGAACAAAGTATTTCCTGGGCTAGATGCAGTTAAAATTTTGTAATTAGATACTCTCGTTAGATGTTGAGAAAGCATTCCATAGAGTCTCCTGGCATGCCTGGCCCTCACAGGGTATCAAATACTTAGGAATTCCTATTCATAGAGACCTCTCCCGTCTATGTTATCTTAATTTTGGGCCCTTTATTGAACAACTCCATACAGACCACGGTTGGCAAGTTAGAACTGTAAGATTCACTACGTGAACCACTGGAGCTTTGTGGAAAAGCACATGTACACTGTGTTCCAAATTATTATGCAAAAAGTGTTTAGGAGTGATAAGGTAAGAATTTTTTTGTTTGTCAGTTAAACTCATTGATGGTGATGTGTGTCAGGGCTCTTTATATCACTCTAAGCAATTGCAGACACCTGTGCTAATTAGTTTGGCAGGTGTGTCCAATGAAAGGCAAGACTACTTAAGAAGGCTGTCCCACATTATTAAGCAGCCTACATTTTCTGCCAAAATGGGAAAGAAAAAGGATGTGTCGGCTGCTGAGAAGCAACAAATTGTGGAGTGTTTAGGTCAAGGCATGACTACATTCAACATTGCCAAGACACTTCATCGTGATCATTGCACAATCAAGAAGTATGTAGCTGATTCACAGTACACACGTGTGCGTGCTGATAAGGGAAAATTGAGGACTCTTTCCTACAGGCAATTACGTCAGGTTAAAAGAGCAGCGGCAAAAAAGCCTTGTCATAGCAGCAGACAAGTTTTTGAAGCTGCTCCAACGTCCCCCGAACAACAAGATGCAGGGCCCTTCAGAGGTTTGCAGCTGTGCATAAGCCATCCTGTTGACCTCCTCTATCCACTGTACACAAGCAGAAACAGCTCCAGTGGGCCAAACAATACATGAAGACTGACTTCAAAACTGTTTTATTCACCGATGAGTGCTGTGCAACGCTCGATAGTCCAGATGGATGGAGTGGAGGATGGCTGGTTGATGGACACCCCATGCAAACATGGCTACGGCGCCAACAAGGAGGAGGTGGAGTAATGTTTTGGGCTGGAATCATGAGGAGAGAGATTGTCGGCCCCTTTAGGATCCCTGAAGGGGTAAAGATGAACTCCATGATGTATGTGGAGTTTCTCAAACAGCACTTCATGCCATGGTTCAAGAAGAAGAACCATGTATTCCACAGCAAGATCATTTTCATGCATGATAATGCACCGTCTCATGATGCACATAACACATCTGCATCTCTGGCTGATATGGGCATAAAAGGGGACAAACTTATGGTGTGACCTCCATGCTCCCCTGACCTCAAACCCATTGAGAACCTCTGGAGCATCATCAAAAGGAGTGTCTATGATGGCGGGAGGCAGTTCACATCTAAGCAACAGCTCTGGGAGGGTATTCTGTTCTCATGCAAAACAATTGAAGCAGAAACCATCCAAAACCTGACAAATTCAATGGACGAGAGAGTTCAGAAGCTCCTTTCGAACAAGGGGTCCTATGTGCAAATGTAACATCACCTAGAATAAAGCTTTGAGTTGAAAACTGTTTGATTTAAGTTTCTAATAACCTGCTAATGCTTATAATTTCAAAAATGACCATTTTTTTGTTCTTTATTAAAATGAAAAGGTTGATCGAAGAGTGTGGGGGATCTAAGAGTGTGGCAACCCAGTAGTCAGGAATATTTCGAATTCTGACAATCTGAGGGTCATGTTGCAGGTAGTGCAGCAAGAAGGCACCCATGTGTCTTGCGCATCTAGGAGCCCCAAAATTATTTTCCGGGCTACATGCAGCTAAAAATTATTATTAATTTGAAAGCTGGTGGTGCTTAGTATAGATGGCCTAATAGAATCAGTACTGCAAACTGCTATAAGGCCAAAATTATTTTACAGGGAAGATAGAGATAAACATGATTAGTAATAATTTGAAATCTAGTGGAGCTTAGTAAAGATGGCCTAATAGAATCAGTACTCCACACTGCTACTATGCCCAAAATTATTTTCCAGGCAAGATACAGATAAAAATGATAATTAATTTGAAAGCTTAAAACGGTTGGTGAGGTGATTTTACCAAATCCTCAAGCTTTTACTCTCCCCAGGATGACACAGGGCTAGAAAAGTCCTTGCTGATGCATGATGTGTTCATCTTTATGAACCTGAGTCTGTCTACATTGTCAGCGGACAGCCGCGTGCGCTTATCTGTCAGCACAACACCAGCAGCGCTGAACACACGTTCAGAGAGAACAAAAATTATTATTAATTTGAAATCTGGTGGAGCTTAGTATAGATGGCCTAATAGAATCAGTACTGCAAACTGCTACAAGGCCAAAATTATTTTACAGGCAAGATACAGATAAACATGATTAGTAATAATTTGAAATCTGGCGGAGCTTAGTATAGATGGCCTAATAGAATCAGTACTGCAAACTGCTACAAGGCCAAAATTATTTTACAGGCAAGATGCAGATAAACATGATTATTAATAACACTGGTGTACAAAAAAAAAAAAAATTCTGGCATGGACTTTAAGAACAGTTTTAGACTAATTTGTGGGTGCTGAATTCAAATCTGATCTTATAATTTCTCTATCACATCACGTTTTTACGCTATAGGTATATAGCCCATTTTCAATAATTCCAAGAAAAATATAAGTAGTGTATGAAAAGTGCCGTTTTATACGGTTCACTAAGGTAAATTTAGTTTTCATTTAGTCTCCCAATAAATGTGAGAATATCTTTGTTTTCTTTGAACATGCATAATTCCCATTTGTTATGATAATAAAGTAAAAAAACAGTTTTCAAACACCCTTGTTTTCTGTGCTACTGGGACAGTAGAGCTACAGCAGAGCATTGGGTGAAAACTGAATGGCCTCAGCGACAGAGTTTGGCACCTGGCGATAAGAATGTCATCCATGATTCACTAGTGGATAGAAAGAACATTGTCTTTCCTCCCTTGCACATAAAACTTGGATTGATGAAGCAGTTCGTCAAAGCTCTCAATCACAGTGGAGAATGCTTTAACTATATATGTTCAACTTTTCCAGGTCTTAGTGAAGAGAAGAAAAAGGCTGGAATATTGGATGTACCTCAAATAAGAACACTTATGAGAGACGCAAACTTTATCACATCAATGAATGAGACAGAAGAAAGAGCTCGGAATGCATTTTGTAATGTGGTGCAGAATTTTCTAGGGAATAAGAAAGCAGACAACTATGAAGAGATTGTGGAAGAGCTACTAATGAGTCTGCAAAATCTTGGATGTAGAATGAGTACCAAGATTCACTATTTAAACAGCCATTTGGACTTTTTTCCAGAGAACCTTTGGGATGTGAGCGAGGAACAAGGGGAGCGTTTTCATCAGGACATTAAAACAATGGAAGAACGGTATCAAGGCCGGTGGGACTCACATATGATGGTTGACTATTGCTGGAGCTTGATGAGAGACAACCCAGAAGCTGTACATCACAGATCAGCCAAGAAAAGAAAGTTCAAATAACTGCCATTTGCCATTCATCTGTGTGCCATATATATGTGTTTTTATATTTTGTAGTTTAATTTTGTAAGTATATTTGATTTGCTGTACACAGACTTTGTAATTTGTTATTCCTTGATTAAAAATATACAAAATGTAGTAACGAAAATCATGAGGTTTTTATCAAAAAACATTCGATAGGATTACTTTCCATCAAAAATATCTCGAAATCTTGATGTGATAGCCAAAAACGGAGTTCGTATTAGTAATCAGCAGCCAAAATTGACTTAAAATATGTTTTAAAACCTTTTGACAGAAAAACTGCATTGACCAGTGTAATTTTAAATCTGGTGGAGCTTAGTATAGATGGCCTAATAGAATCAGTACTGCACAGTGCTACAAGGCCAAAATTATTATACAGGCAAGATACAGATAAACATGATTAGTAATTTGAAATCTGGTGGAGTTTAGTATAGATGGCCTAATAGAATCAGTACTGCACAGTGCTACAAGGCCAAAATTATTATACAGGCAAGATACAGATAAACATGATTAGTAATTTGGAAGCTTAAAACGGTTGGTGAGGTGATATTAACAAATCATCAAGCTTTTACTCTCCCCAGGATGACACAGGGGTAGAAAAGTCCTTTCGGATCCATGATTTGTACATCTTTATGAACGTGAATCTGTCTACATTATCAGTGGAGAGCCGCGTGCGCTTATCTGTCAGCACACCACCAGCAGCGCTGAACACACGTTCAGACAGAACGCTGGCTGTGGGGCATGACAAGATCTCCAAGGCATAAGTGGCGAGCTCAGGCCATTTATCCAGATTGGAAGCCCAAAAAGAGCAAGGGTCCAGTGACACAGTCATGGCTTCAATGTTTACTTGGAGATACTCCTGTACCATCGTCTCTAGGAGTTGACTATGTGTCAGACTTCTTGTCTCCTGTGGCCTTGCAAAGGATGGGCTAAAAAAGTGGTGAAGTGATTCCGCAAAATTGATGTTACCAGCAGACACTGTGTTTCTGTTACATTTTGAGTGCTGAACACTCGACGGTCCCACAGTTGGCAAGTTGGAACTGTGAGATTCACTACGTGCACCACTGGTGTTTTGTGGAAAAGCACATGTAAGATTCTGCAACAGTCTCTGCTGATACTCCTGCATGCGTGCATCCCTTTCTATGGCAGGAATAATTTCTGCAAATTTACTTTTGTACCGGGGATCTAACAGTGTGGCAACCCAGTAGTCAGGATTATTTCTAATTCTCACAATTCGAGGGTCATGTTGCAGGTAGTGCAGCAAGAAGGCACTCATGTGTCTTGCGCATCCAGGAGCACCAAGTCCCTGTTGTGTTGGTGGCGAGGTAACAATCATGCTTCCTTCCTCTGCCCTCTCTCTCCAACCTCGCACAACAGAAATGTGATCAAGGTCTCCCTCATCTGATGAGTCTTCCATCAGTTCGTCCTCCACTTCTTCCTGGGCTCCTGCACATTTCTCACTAGTTTGGCTGCTACCATGCACCCTGCTAAAACCATCTCCCCCACCCTCACATGCCTGCCGCCTTGGTGCTGCCGACCGTCTGGACTTTGCAGATGTTAGCCCTTCCGCATACAACTCCTCCTCCTCTACTTTCTCCACCTCCTCTTGTGCCACCACCTGACTCCGAATTCTGTTTAACATGTGCTCCAGCATGTAAATCACCGGAATAGTCATGCTGATAATGGCATCGTCAGCACTAAACATCTTCGTCGCCATTTCAAAACTGTGCAGAAGGATGCATAGGTCCCTGATCTGAGACCACTTCTCCAGCGTGATTTGCCCCACCTCTGGATCTCGTTGGCCCAGGCTATACGTCAGAACATATTGCACCAGGGCTTGTCGGTGCTACCACAGTCGCTGCAACATGTGCAGAGTTGAATTCCACCAGGTAGGCACATCGCGTTTTAGCCTGTGAAGTGGCAGGCTCAACGACTTCTGTAGAGATGTAAGTCGCTGAGCTGCGGGATGCGAACGGCGGAAGTGAGCACACAGCGACCGTGCCCTCTGCAGAAGGCTATCTAGTCCAGGATAGTGGCCTAAAAATTGCTGGACACCAGGTTCAACACGTGAGCCATACAAGGCACGTGTGTGACATTGCCCCGGCGAAGGGCCGCACTGAGGTTTGCAGCATTGTCGCACACGGCCTTCCCTGGTTTCAGGTCCAGTGGAGACAACCATTCATGAAACTGGTTCTCCAGAGCTGACCACAACTCCTCAGCTGTGTGACTCACATTTCCCAGACATTTCAAAGTAAAAACCGCCTGATGACGTTGAGCCCTGCTGCCAGCATAGTAAGGAGCTGTGCAGGATCCCTTCTGCGCAGTTAGAAAGCTTGTGGCATGACCAGACAGGCTTTGGGTGCAGGTGGAGGACCGAGAGGAGGTTGAGGAGGCAGAAGCAGTGGAGGAACTTCGAGATAAAGAGGATTGACGCACAACTCGTGGGGACGGCAAGACTTGGACAGCAGCCCCTTGTCCTGCTGTCACCATAGTTACCCAGTACCCAGTCAGCGACATGTAACGCCCCTGTCCATGCCTACTCGTCCAAGTGTCTGTGGTGAAATGCACCCTGTCACACACAGAGTTTCTCAAAGAAGCGGTGATGTTGTGTGCGACATGCTGGTGGAGTGCAGGCACACCTTTCTTTGAGAAGTAGTGCCGACTGGGCATCTGGTACTGGGGCACTGTGACGGGACATAAGGTCTCGAAAATCCTCTGTGTCCACCAGGCGGAAAGGCAGCATTTATGTAGCCAAGAGCTTGCAGATGGTGAAATTCAACCTCTTAGCTTTCTCATGGCTAGGAGGAAATGGTCTTTTACTTGTCCATGTGAAGCACAGCTGTGCTTGGCATCACAGACCCAGAAGGGTGTATTGAAGGACTCCTCCACAAGAGGCCCCCATAACCATTCACACATCTGCACCTTCCACCTCAGACCACCAGAGGGAGCTCCTTAGGGAGATATATAAGGGAAGGTGGGGCCAGGCAGCCGTTAGTCTGTCAGAGTCTGGTTTAGCAGTGAGTCCAGTGCAGTCTGAGACGTGTTACCTCAGAGGACAAAAGCCTGTTCCAGCTCCTGCATTCTACCCTGCAGTGGAGCTTATCCAGATCAAGACTCGGTGTAGCTCAGTGAGGTGAGCTGTAGGTGTGCCGGCGCCATAAGATCGGTGAACCGCGGCACGCTGCCGTTTGTGTGAGTAGCCTATCGAGGGCTCGAGTAGGCCGAAGGCAAAGGAGTAGAGAGTTAGTTCATAGGGGAGCAGAGGAGCTTAGCTGGCTCACCCCGAGAAGAAGAATTTACCGGACACCGGGTCCGAAGCTTGCCGGGAACTCCACGACCCAGCAAGATAAACCGGAATCCCTGGAGAACTACAGGTCCCAGGATCGCTAAAGTGCTGATACGTACCAGAGCCAGGAGACACATAGGCCCCGTAGGTCGGGAGCGTGCACTCCAAGAGAAGGCCCTACCACAAGGTCAGCCAGCGCAGGACAGAGACAAAGTTAGGCCTAGCTCCAGGCAGGTCAGAAACTTATTATGCAGAAGCCAGAACCAGGAGGCCCAAAACCTGCTCATTGGGGAGGATCTGGACATACACCCATCACCCTACAGTGCTCCGGGGAGTGCCTGAAATTCCACCAGTAAAAGGTACTGAAGTGACTATCGTGTCCGTCCCTGTTCTTGCTCTGGCCCAGAGTAGTCTCTATATCCTGCATCCCCGTTCCTATACTGCCCTGAGGCCCAGCTCTAACTGTGGAGAGCTATACCATCAAGCTGCCTTATCATCAGCCTCAGTAGACTGCGCAGCGCTGGTGATCCTCACCAGAAACCACAGGTGGCGTCACGAACTCTTTCTTTTATAAACTTTACAAATATCAACCCCTTTTTAGGAGAGACCCCAGGGTACGGGCCCGGGAGCCGACCACCGCGACATCCCTAAAGGCCAGGCCAAAGGCCCGGGTACCGAGTTATCCCCATTCCCCTGGGTGCCACATCCACATCTGAGGGACCGAGGGCTGGCTGTTGTGCTTAGACGGGGTTGAGAAGGGTGTCCCCGGCAAACTGCCGGTCTGTGAGGAAGATGCAGGCGGACATGTTAGGTTGCCTTGATCCAAAGGTGGTGCTATCGATGTCGGAGAGCGCTCAACACCAGCTGGTGTTTCCACCTCCAAATAAAATGATGACCTGACAATCACACTGGCTGTTGCGGGTAAAGAGGTGGCCGGTCTGCGTCCCAAAACAGGTGTGACTGCTGTCCCCCCAGTCACAGAGGATGAAGAGGCTGCGGATGCACAAGATGTGGCTGATGGTGGTTGGCCCAGCCGGCTAGGCCGCATTGTAGCACAGTGAGCTTCCCACTGCAACTTATGCTTCATATCCATGTGCCGGTTCATGTATGAAGTACTCAAACTATGTATTTTTTGGCCTCTACTGAGCTTTTTCTGACAAATGTTACAGATAACACGAGTTGGGTCATTCTTATCGATCTGAAAAAATGCCCAAGCTATGCAAGGCTTAGCACCCATGCGACCTGAAGAGCCACTACGACTTGTGGTCAGAGGCAGAGTTGTGTTTGAGGATGCAGTTGTTGACGTGCTTCCAGTACTACGTCTCTGTCCAGGAAGGCGCAACCTGACCTCGTCGTCACTAGCATCCTCCTCCACCTCCTCTGCTGACCTCATCGACTGGCTGACTGTGGGTTGACAGTAAGTGGGATCTCCAACCTCGTCATCATCACCCTGTGTGTTATCACACCAGTCGTCCTCAGAGTCAACCTCTTCCTGCCCTGACAAAAATCTCAAGTTGTCGTTCCAATCAGGTATTTGAGTCTCATCATCGCCTTCCTCATTCTCTCCACCAACAGGAGATACAGTTTGGGAACGAGGGTCTACATTATGGTTGAGGTGGAGGAGAGCCCACTTGAAGGAGCACTTGATATCTGTTGAAGCACCTGCTGTTTTTGTGCCTCATCTGGAATTTGTAGCGATTGGCGTGGCCGTAAGAAAGGGATCTTATCACATTGTCCACTAAAAGAAGTAGACATCTTAGTTTGGCTGGAAGATGGTCTTTCTTCTGCAGATGTTACTGTTGCTTTAACACCTACCCCACGGACACAACCTTTTTTTCCCTTCCCAACACACCTATTCCCCTTTCCACCATCAGCAGGCCTTTTTCCACTCATTTTGGTGGTTAACTAATTGACAACTCTGGAGTTGTTTGCACAAAAAACAATGTATGGGAACCGAGCAGAGCTGAGTGGCCAAACTGTTGTATTAGCCCAAAAGTATTGGCTGGGTTAGATGCAGTAAAACAATTTTATTACATACACAGGTGGTGGAGCTTAGTATAGATGGACTAATAGAACAAGTCCCACACACTGCTACAAGCCCAAATTTTTTTTCAGAGCTAGATGCAAATAAAAATTATTTTTAATTTGCAACCTGGTGGAGCTTAGTATAGATGAACTAATAGAACAAGTCCCATACACTGCTACAAGCCCAAATTTTTTTTCAGAGCTAGATGCAGATAAAAATTATTTTTAATTTGCAACCTGGTGGAGGTTAGAATAGATGGACTAATAGAACAAGTCCCACACACTGCTACAAGCCCAAATTTTTTTTCAGAGCTAGATGCAGATAAAAATTATTTTTAATTTGCAACCTGGTGGAGGTTAGTATAGATGGACTAATAGAACAAGTCCCACACACTACTACAAGCCCAATTTTTTTTTCAGAGCTAGATGCAGATAAAAATAATTTTTAATTTGCAACCTGGTGGAGGTTAGTATAGATGGACTAATAGAACAAGTCCCACACACTGCTACAAGACCACATTTTTTTTCAGAGCTAGATGCAGATAAAAATTATTTTTAATTTGCAACCTGGTGGAGGTTAGTATAGATGGACTAATAGAATGATGCTATGCCCAAAAGGTTTTACTTGGCTAGGTGCAGTAAAAAAATTTGTATTCTATACACAGGTGGTATAGCTTGCAACACAGATAGGCTACTCCACTGACTAACACACACTGCAAGAGGCCAAAAAGGATTTGCTTAGCTAGATTTAGCCAAATGCTGTGAAAAAAACTTGCACAGCACTGGCACAGACCTGCCTAGCAGAAAGTCCTAGGAAATGCTGTAACCTAGTCCAGAAAAGGACTGCAATTACAAGTAGACCCTACTCCCAACCTATCTATTTAAGAGCACAGACCTGCCTGATAAAAGTCGTAGGAAATGATGTAACCTAGTCCTCAAAAGGACTGCAATCACAACTATCCCCTACTCCCAAGCTATCTGTAGATTTGTGCGAAAATTGGCTTGAAATGAACACTCAAAGTATAGCGCACACAGCAACAGCGGTGCCGTCTAACACGCAGCTGCAGCAGTGAGAAAATGGTGGCTATGTGGAAAATGGCTGGGTCTTATAGGGCAAGGACATGTGACATACACTGCCAATGACACATGCCTTTGCTTGTGTGAAAAAAGCAGTTCGCTCCGTGTGTGCGCTGCTGATAGGCTGACAGATTGCACCTCCCCACTGTAAATGGGGGAAAGAGAAAAAAAAATGGAGATCTTCATTATTTCTGCAGAGATCCATCCCCTGCCCCTCCCCCCGCCCCGCTGTACACTCAAACTGCGTATTAACATTAATTTTCAGCATTACTGAGAAAAAATCCAGTTATGATTTTGGTGCACGAACAGTTATGGAACATAACCTCGAACAGCCGGATTTTTTTCAAATTGTTCGTGTTCGCCGAACGGCTCGAACACCGCCCAAAACAGCTCGAATTTGAGATTGGCGAACAGTTCGAGTCGAACACCGCTCATCTCTAGTGATAATATTAATATATTATAATAAATGTAATTAATATGTTGATATGAATATTGAGCAGAATTCATATCTGTCTATTGGTTCGTTCTCCGCAACAGTCATGGTCTCTCATGTGATCTCTTTGGAAAATTAATTGCCCACCCTTGCCTTAGATAGTAATAATGCCCCCTGTGTGCCGATACTGAATAATAATGCCCCCATCTATGCCTGATAATAATAGTGCACATGGGGTTTCTTACAATAATAATATTGCAGCTCATGGTATGCAAGGGGCTTATATTAATATGGGGTCTACCAGTAGATACATAGGGGGAGAGGGTTAATAAGAGGCTTTAATACAGAGCCCAGACAGGCTGTACTATAACAGCAGGTGAAAGGGGGAGGTAAGAGGAGGAGCAGGCATTCTGACGCTTAGGCTTGAAGGGGAATAGAGCCTGTAATAACACAGCGGGGCAGGCGGAGGGTTGTGTTTATTAGGAGCTTAGACCCGGCTGCTGCATTCAATGACACTTTACATAAAAATGTGTTCCAGCGATGAGACCGGAGGGGGCGTCAGTGCGCATTGGGAGGCACGCGGCGCTCCAGCGAGAGGTTTCCTCCCCATACAGATACCAGAAGGTCCATGCTTGAAACGAACAGTGGGCTCCAATAGGGGGCGCTGTTTTATGGATCTCATCAAGTATTTATCACATCATACAGTGCTGGCCAAAAGTATTGGCACCCCTGCAATTCAGATAATACTCAGTTTCTTCCAGAAAATGATTGCAATCACAAATTCTTTGGTATTATTCTCTTCATTTAATTTGTCTTCAATGAAAAAAACACAAAAAGAATTGTCCTAAAGCCAAATTGAATATAATTCCACACCAAACCTAAAAAAGGGGGTGGACAAAAGTATTGGCACCCTTTGAAAAATCATGTGATGCTTCTCTAATTCATGTAATTAACAGCACCTGTAACTTACCTGTGGCACCTAACAGGTGTTGGCAATAACTAAATCACACTTGCAGCCAGTTAACATGGATTAAAGTTGACTCAACCTCTGTCCTGTGTCCTTGTGTGTACCACATTGAGCATGGAGAAAAGAAAGAAGACCAAAGAACTGTCTGAGGACTTGAGAAACCAAATTGTGAGGAAGCATGAGCAATCTCAAGGCTACAAGTCCATCTCCAAAGACCTGAATGTTCCTGTGTCTTCCGTGCGCAGTGTCATCAAGAAGTTTAAAGCCCATGGCAGTGTGGCTAACCTCCCTAGATGTGGATGGAAAAGAAAAATTGACGAGAGATTTCAATGCAAGATTGTGCAGATGGTGGATAAAGAACTTCGACTAACATCCAAACAAGTTCAAGCTGCCCTGCAGTCCAAGGGTACAACAGTGTCAACCCGTACTATCCGTCGACGTCTGAATGAAAAGGGACTGCATGGTAGGATACCCAGGAAGACTCCACTTCTTACCCCGAGACATGAAAAAACCAGGCTGGAGTTTGCCAAAACTTACCTGAGAAAGCCTAAAACATTTTGGAAGAATGTTCTCTGGTCAGATGAGACAAAAGTAGAGCTTTTTGGGAAAAAGTATCAACATGGAGTGTACAGGAAAATAAAAGAGGCATTCAAAGAAAAGAACACGGTCCCTACAGTCAAACATGGCGGAGGTTCCCTGATGTTTTGAGGTTGCTTTGCTGCCTCTGGCACTGGACTGCTTGACCTTGTGCATGGCATTATGAAGTCTGAAGACTACCAACAAATTTTGCAGCATAATGTAGGGCCCAGTGTGAGCTGGGTCTCCCTCAGAGGTCATGGGTCTTCCAGCAGGACAATGACCAAAACACACTTCCAAAAGAACTATAAAATGGTTTGAGAGAAAGCACTGGAGACTTCTAAGGTGGCCAGCAATGAGTCCAGACCTAAATCCCATAGAACACATGTGGAGAGATCTCAAAATGGCAGTTTGGAGAAGGCACCCTTCAAATATCAGGGACCTGGAGCAGTTTGCCAAAGAAGAATGGTTTACAATTCCAGCAGAGCATTGTAAGAAACTCATTGATGGTTACCGGAAGCGGTTGTTCGTAGTTATTTTGGCTAAAGGTTCTTCAACCAAGTATTAGGCTGAGGGTGCCAATACTTTTGTCCGGCCCTTTTTTGGAGTTTTGTGTGAAATGATAAATGATTTGTTTTTTGCTTCATTATCTTTTGTGTTTTTTCCTTGCAAGCAAATTAAATGAAGAGAATAATACCAAAGAATTTGTGATTGCAATCATTTTCAGGAAGAAACTGAGTATTATCTGACAGAATTGCAGGGGTGGCAATACTTTTGGCCAGCACTGTAGGTCCAGATTGGTTCCCATAAAGGTTGGGCAACAAGACAACAGGGAATATAGGTGTATGGATATATTATAAATATAGAGGATGTATTAATATAGTGTAAATGTACCAGATATAATCGATGCACACACAAAGGAGAATCATTTAACCCTGAATCAATATTCAGTGCAGCCAAGATTAAAAGTATAGATAAAGAAAAGAAGTCCGTCCAAATGGCCGACTATGCCGTATAGAAGAGCGCAGCCACAATTGGCCTACAAACTGTATGGTGATAGTCTATGTAATAGGGCCATACTGAATAGTGAACACACTATAACAATAGGCCATTCGATAATAAAATCCATCTAGTCTCTCGTTGAATGATTTTCTTATCCCAGTCGACCAACCTTGCTGGTAAAGGGACCACGTGTATAACGTATGCCCATAAAGACGGCTTGGGAGGGAGGGCTGATGCTCCTGACAGATTCCCTTTAATCTTATAAGGAGACGCAGAGGGGCACTATTATTATTATAAGGAGTCCCAGAGGGGCACTATTATTATTATAGGGAGACCCAGAGGGGCACTATTATTATTATAAGGAGACCCAGAGGGGCACTATTATTATTATAAGGAGACCCAGAGGGGCACTATTATTATTATAGGGAGACCCAGAGGGGCACTATTATTATTATAAGGAGACCCAGAGGGGCACTATTATTATTATAGGGAGACCCAGAGGGGCACTATTATTATTATAGGGAGACCCAGAGGGGCACTATTATTATTATAAGGAGACCCAGAGGGGCACTAATATTATTATAAGGAGACCCAGAGGGGCACTAATATTATTATAAGGAGACCCAGAGGGGCACTCTTATTATTATAAGGATGCCCAAGGGGAACTATTAATGTGATAAAGAGACCTAAATGATCATCCTAATAAATTGGTATCACGGGGAGTAGTAAATTTAGATTTTCTCCAATGGTAGGCAGGGTCATATTTGTAATAGAGACCCTCATCTTTGAAAGTGGGTGTGGGAGAGTAACATGGGCCTGTGTGCGTCCTATGCCAGAGCTGGGCGCAGCCCCTAGTCCGGCCCTGTTCCCTCAGTAAAGATACTTCTTTTAGCCCCTAACACGGTACAAAGATATACATTGTCTTTTAGCCCCGGAATCTGACTTTCTTGTTGATACAAAACACTAATTTTTATTGTGTGGAACAGATATAAATAATTTATGTAACAACATAATAATACTCTAACTGCTCAGAAGAGTAAAGCGTCCATAGCTCTATCATCCATGTCTGCATATGGTACCGATGCTCAGCCTATATTGTTGCCTCCTTAAGGGATGCTAGGCAACTTCCTTATAAGGTAAGCTGCCCCTTTAAGAGTAGAACACAAGATTCCATTATGACATCACAATTAACCATCACTACTTCTACAAGTGATTACACTCTAGTTGTCACTTTGACTTTCCGGTGTCATTGTTGTCGGTGTGATAAGCCATATAGCTAGTCATATACAGACTGCGCTTGGATTTACTGGAAATGTCTGGAATTCCTCCAGACAGACTTCAGGTGTTAGCACTACTCCAGGGGATTCTTACCACCTATGACCCTGACTTTGTGCTACCACTACCCGATGGCGTCCTCAGCTTCATTTACCGGCTGGTAATGGAGCTTGTGAGAGATTGCCTGACCAAATACAAACGAGGTCATATAAGCTCAGAATATCTTGAGCATTTACAGAAGAACATATGGACATTAGTACAACAGGTAAATAGCAGACAATCTGCACAAATCATATAGTAATAATGGAAAATAATAATGGAATATAAGTTTAACCTGTACCAAATACTCAGATAAGAATAGCCGGGGAGCAGTAATAGGGCATACAGGCTACATGACAAGGGAGAGGGTGATATCTACAGGGTTATTGGGAGGGTTGTGGAGGTAGGGGGGAATTGGATTGGTTAACCAATTATGGACCACAGAGTTTTCAGTTGTTATGCCTTCATTTTTTCCTCACTTTCTTTCAAGAGCCATAAATTTGTTATTTTTCCATTGCCATAGACATGTGAGGGCTTGATTCTTTTGCAGGACAAGTTGTAGCTTTCAGTGGCTCCATTCTATTTACCATACATTGTACTGAAACAAGGGAAAAAAACTCCAAGTGAGATGCAATGGTTCTTTGTGTCGCTATATTCAGGGACCCATAACATTTTAGTTTTCTGTCGATTGGGATGAGTGAAGATTTGAGTTTTGCAGTGAACTTTGTGTACATAGAGTGTCATAGAATCATAGATTCTATGGGTGTTTTGATTGTTTATTATTAATGTTTTTAAGTGAAATGAGAAGACAAAAAAACCCCACAAATGCAATTTTTTTTCCTCTTTTCGGTGTTTATTGATCGTATTAATTAATTCCCTATCTTAAAAGATCAGACTTTAACAACCGCATCAATATCAAATATGATCATTCATTTTTTCCTTTCTTTATTTTAAATGGTGAAAAGAGGAGTGATTTGAACTTTTATATTTTTAACATTTTTTTAAATCTTTTCTTCTTTATTTTAAAATTTTTTTTTTCGTTCCCTTAGGGGACTTAATCCTGCAAATCGCTCATACTATATATTGCAATACTACAGTATTGCGCTATATAGTGAAAATCTGGATCTCCTCTGGAGCTCAGCCTATAGCTAAGCTTCACAAGGAGGACCGTGGTTTCAGCAACGGAGGTCTTCAGCAGACCCCTGGTTGTCCTAGAAATGCATTAGACCCCTGTGATCGCCTTGTAGAGGGCCGATGAAAGCAAGAGTGCTCAGGCATCGGTGCATGCACAATTGAAATGATACTGTCACAGACTGACAGCTTTATTTAAATGGTTAACAGAAGAATTCTGCGTTGTCCACGGTTTTTAGGGACAGATGCTGGCTATTTCATATACGCATGTTTGGGGAGCTCAGCTCCTGAGCCCCCTCCACATGTGAGGACCCTTCCAGGATGTTAATAACCCGTACATTTGCGGGAAGGAGTTAAGGAGCTGGGTTACAGGGGGACAATAAAAGGAAGAAGGTAGGAGTTTCACGTTCCAGCATCCAACCAGCCCTTATAAAGAGATGGGAGGAAAGTTTGATGGCTGGCACTTGATAAGTAGAGGTTTTGGGACGGTCACAGCGGTGGGGGATAGGTTTGGGTCAGAGTCTTGATAAATGTGATGTCCTTTGGACGGAGGTTACTGTTGGGGGAATAGTGACTTTGGTTACATCTCAATATAACTAGTGGACTTCGGTCCTGTGAGGATAGTGGTATTAATGTGGGATATTAATGCCTTAACCCTTGTGTCGGTGTGGTGTCGGTGTGGTGCGGCTAGGGTCTAACTCTTAATTAGGTGTTGTTTTTCTTCTGGTTTAAAGCCTATTAGATATCTACTGTATATAATTGTGGGGCTATCATTGTTGCAGTCACCCCGCGTTTTGAGTTGGAGTCTGCTGTGGCCATTTTACACAGGTCACAAGCAGCCATGTGTCTTATATACATACATTGGGTATGGAGGGAGGACGTGGGGATTTAAAGGTTTACAAGCGACCGGATCCCTCGTCAGTTGTCATGTAGTACTTGTAGTGTAGATAGCATAAGTAACATGGTGATATAAATGGCCTCCTCCGTTTTGCTTTTTCTCTCATGATTTTCCTTTCTTCTTTGTTTTCATCTCTATAGGCTGAAGAAAAATCCCAAAGTGGAGAATTGGCCTTTATTAAACAACTGGCCCAAAATGTCCTGCTTGTACTGGAGTATCCGGCCTACTCAGTGGAGCGCCTGGTAAGGATCTATCATCTTCTACATCTCATGTCCTTGTTGTCTGATCTTCTCCAGATCACCAGCCATATAGCAGAAGCTCAGGTTCATGATGGTGGAGGCCTCCCTGTCCTCTCCAGGCAGACACAGGTTTCCATCTCATGTCATTGTTCTCTGATCTTCTCCAGATCACCAGCCATATAGCAGAAGCTCAGATTTATGATGGTGGAGGCCTCCATGTCCGCTCCAGGCAGACACAGGTCTACATCTCATGTCCTTGTCTCATCTTCTCCAGATTACCAATCATATAGCAGAAGGTCAGTTTCATGATGGTGGAGGCCTCCCTGTCCTCTCCAGGCAGACACAGGTCTACATCTCATGTCCTTGTTGTCTGATCTTCTCCAGATTACCAGCCATTTAGCAGAAGGTCAGATTTATGATGGTGGAGGCCTCCATGTCCACTCCAGGCAGACACAGGGTATTTTATGGCCACCTGTCCCTGTGGCTTCATCATCTGTGAGGACAGTCTGTACTCAGTGGTGCGGAGTTTGTATTTCCGCCTGTGTCTTTGTATAAGGGGGATATCTCCTATAATATAATAGTGTCTGTGCAGGGTCCGGCTTGTATCACGTCCCCTACATCTGCTGCAGTGTAATCATCATGGACATAATATAGAAGAGAGACGTTCCTGCATCTTCAGCTTTTATTCCCCTGCAGTTTCTATGTCTTAATGTCATTTCTTATTCCTTTTTAGGCCGCGATCGGATCATTGAACCTGGGGAGAAATCCTTGTAAGAGCGACTATAAACCGATCAAACTGATCAGCAGTGGAGCCTTTGGGTGAGCTTTACTTTGGTATTATATATATTTCCCAGGGCTCCTTATGACGATATCTCTGCGCCCTTCCCATGTTATGTTCCCATGGACAAATTATGAGTTCACATCACGGTCCACATCTATCTGTCACTATTCAGGTCAGTTAGGATGTGACGTGGATGAGGACCCCCCATTGGTGATCATTTGTGGAGTGTTATTTTATGTATTTATAGACATGGTTTTCTAGTGATGGCCCCACATTAATCATTAATACAGGAGATCATTTGATGAGATCTATAGATAGATTGTTAATAAGAATTTATAGTAAATCATGTTTTTTTCTCCTCTCCAGGGCCGTCCACTTAGTTCGCCATAAAGATACAAACCAAGTCTGCGCTATGAAGAAAATGGACAAGGAGAACCTGAAAAAGCCAAAGAGGCTTGAATGGGCCTTTCTGGAGAGGGACATCTCAGCATTCGCAGATTGTCCCTTTGTGGTCTCCACGTTCTGCTCCTTTCCTACTAAACTTCATCTATGTATGGTCATGGAGTATGTACCAGGTAGGACACATCCATTGTATCTATATCCAGCCCACGTCTGCTTAATCATAGCACCTATATATGACCACAATGTGCCCACATGGACGGTTACATGTCCTCTTTGCAATTATTATAAGTCATCTGTTACCAAGATGCCTGAAAAACCATTGATCTCTATGAAAGTCCCCCAGTATGTCCTCGCTGAGCACGGCAGCAATTTCCACTATGGGTAAAAGGAAGATTTGTCTTTTTGAAGAGTTTTTATAGATAAGAACGTTCACAGAGAAAAAAATTAGAGGCTCGTAGATGAGGCTCTGTCTCTATGTATAGGGTCTATCTGCAGTATACAGTATACGCACTACATTATACAGTATATATAGACCATCCTGTCCCAATGTCTCCGCCTTCTTCACATTCCCACTCATCATGTGTAATTTACATTGTAACAAACCCTCAGTTCTCATATTTGCTTTCTCCTGTAGGAGGTGACTGTGGTACCCTTCTAAAGCACAGGGGTCCTTTACCGGTCCTCTTGGCCCGTATGTACATTGCGGAAACGGTCCTTGCTGTGGAATACCTGCACAGCTATGGTGTGGTGCACAGAGATCTGAAGCCTGAGAAGTAAGTGACCCCTCTAGCATATTAGAGGGGAAGAAAGTTAGAGTTTCTTATACAGTCTGTGGGTTATTACTTGGTGCTGACACCATCTTTTCTTTCACAGCCTCCTGATAACATCAACAGGACATATTAAGGTCACTGATTTTGGGGTTTCAAAACTCGGCCTCATGAGACCAAACTCAGACTTCTACAAGACTCCAACTAAGGACATCACCAAAGAGTTCCTTGATAAAGAGGTAGGCTTTACTTACAGGGTCTTGTACTTTACAGATCTCATCTCTTTCTCCTTCTCTGATTTATAATTTCTCTAGAAAAACATTTCCACTGATGTTATGTGTCGCAATTATATTTATTGATCATCATCTCCTTTTTCTGTTGGTTTCCAGACTGCTGGCACCCCTACTTACATGGCCCCAGAAGTTATCCTAAAGATAGGCTATGGAAGGCCTGTTGACTGGTGGTCAATAGGGATCATCCTATATAAATTTCTATTTGGATATCCACCATTTACAGGGGCTTGCAGAAGGAATATTTTACACAGTATCATCCAGGGTAAGTAAAATAATCTGAATGCTTGTGATGTCACTGTTATTTGACTTGAATAGTTCTGTAGTTTTTTCTAGCTTTGTTAAGGAATTTTTTTTTTCTGAAAATAAATGAAGAGGTTTTATTTCTTATAATATTTGCTTTTTATATAACAGATGATATACCTTGGAGATGTAATTACTTTCCTCCAACTAATGCTCGAGGCATCATCACTCAACTGCTCAGAAAAATTCCAGCACTGAGACTTGGAACAGGTAATATTAATAGTATTATCAATGAATTATTACAGCGTGACCAGACAAATGATGGGTTCCATGAGGATCAGCACTGAGGTTCTGTACTCTACCTACTTTTCTATTACCCATTCTTCATGCTATAATGTTCAATATATTTCCTTTATGTCGGCTCTGTTACATCTTCAGTTCAGATTAACATAAATTCTACAGATATGGAGCAGTTTCTCTGACAATGACTGTATCACTTTCTTTCTTGTCTTCCTTTTCCAGGAGGCGCAAATGAGATCAAAATTCATCCATTTATGCGTGACTTAGACTTTGACAACCTTTTAAGTCAGAATCCCCTGTTCGTTCCTGACCTAAAGTCAGATGAGGACACCCGCTACTTTATCAGTAAGTAAAATGAGACGTCATCTGCAGAAAACTGACGTGTGTCTTGTCTTTCATTTTATGTCAAAATCAGTTCTCATCATTATTAGTGATAACATGGTGACTGTCTGGGTATTATACTAATAATCTCTAATAACACTTGTATTTTTTAGCTCGAAGTAGCAGCTTCAAACATATGAATTCAGATGAGGGGGACACAAGTGAGGACAATGACTGGCCAGAAATCAAAAACTTTGCATCAACTTATCAAAGGTCTTCTAAAGTAAGTATGTGGCTAATAAAATGTATGAAACCTATAATTACAAAAAAAAATTAAATATATCTATTTTATATTTCTTTATCTGTTTTAGCTATATATCACCAATACTGGGATGATGACCAATATAGAGCCTATGTCACCTCCACAGTGTTCCCAAGAGAACAGTGATGGAGGCAATGAAGAGCCTATGTCACCTCCACAGTGTTCCCAAGAGAACAGTGATGAAGGCAATGAAGTGCCTATGTCACCTCCAGGGTGTTCCCCAGAGATCAATGAAAAAGGCTCAGAAATGTGAGTAGATTATTATTATTATGAGATTTAGTCCTGATATATGTCGGATCCAAATACAAGATACGAGTAACACAAATCTAAATCTAGCATCCACCACCCCATGACTACACAATCTCTGTGGGTCTTACTTGTGATAACTTCAATAACAGCTGATTGTTGCGACCAACCATTCATTTCCAACTCACTACAGGCCAATATTACTAATTAGACTCCATTCTTGCTGGTAAAATGTGGTCTTAAGCAGGCTATCTCCTCTATGTTGTCCTAATTGACCTAACAGACAGGTGTTCTTCCGTTATTCTATTGTTTTTTCCTTGTAATTTACGTGTCTTTTTTCTACCAACAGGCAGAAAGAATCTTCCCCTTCCAAAACTGTTGGAGACAATCAGTGTTTTACTGCTAAAAACAGTGAGTCATCCTCGCCCTCATTGTCAGGTATGTACAGGTTTATAGGCCATCCAATTATAGCCTATGATCCAAAATTTAAATATTAAGGCTCTAAAATTACTTCCTTTACTCTTTCTGCTCCCCTGAGTATTCTATTTTTTGTTTTGTTAAAATCCCCCATACGGTTCCAGAGTTATGGGCCTTTGTAATTAGTGGTAATTTTTATTCTTTACAAAGGGGCGGTGCTCACAGGATCCTCTGGGGCGTGCCCTTAGGTTACCACGCCCACATGATAAAGACCATAATAATTAACACTAAATAAAAAGTCCCATATCTCTACAACCGTACTGTGGATTTTAGGAAAACAAATATCAGAATACTCAGGGGAGAAGCCGACATAAAATAAGAGCGAATCTTGGACACTTTTGACCTGGTGATGGGTCTTCTTTAAAGTTACAATGAAGTTTTATCTAACTGATTATATAACACTGTGGCTTGCTGAAAGTAATGTCATATTAATATGGGGACATGGTTCTTTGGAGAGACACCACCGGAACCCAGAAAAGCTACAGGTTCATATTAATCAGTTGCATAACTCTATAAAGATACAAAGCTCATCTTTTAGGAGTTTATAATCAACATTTTTTTCTGGCTTTTTGATTAGAATCTCCAGTTCAGAAGAGAAGAAAATATTTTCGAACACTGAGAAAACAACTAAAAACAGAGAAAGTTGAAGAGGGGGAAACTAGGCGAGGTAAGTGTGACGATAATCTCCATGTTGTATGACGTCAGTGAGAAGAAGTCATGTGGAGCAGATGTTATCCGTCAGTGGTGGGATTGTCACATGTATGATGGCTGACAATGATTCTGCTCCTCTGTATGATGAGATTCCTCTAACGTCATGCTACAGTGACACCACAGTAGTGTCCTCTAATATGGAGTCCCATTACTTACATCAGTTTTACATCTTTTCTCCTAGGTTCTCTCTTCCGCCGGATGATAACATCCTGCCGGCGTGGATTATCCAGGGCTGCTCGTGCTGTCAGAGAAAGCTGCATTTTTGGCTGCTGCCACCAACGCACCATTGACATCTCGAGGACAGAAAACCCCCAAATCTAGCGCTCTGAAGAAACTACAGCACATCCACCATTAATGCTGTACCTGTATGGAAGGAGTTGTACCACCTACCTGTGGCCTCCTGACCAGCAAGAGACACGTGCAAAAGTTGAAGGCTCCTCCAAGAACTTGTCTTCATCCTTCCATGCAATTTTAATTCAAAGAAATAAAAAATTAAAATTGTTTAATGTCTTTTCGCATTTAATTGATTATTACTGACTTTTATGGTATATTAATACTATACCTCATATATAGTATGTCTGAAGGGATAGATCCCAAACTGGAGAATAGCGGTTCTATGTCTCCCATTAATCCTCTAAACTCTGGCCAAAAATGGAGGAGATGACCAGAGATTCTGTTATTCCTAAGGGTATGTACACACAGCACCTTATAGACGCCAGCATACCCACTGATTTTTTATTTTATAAGAAGACACTTAAGGAAAACATCAGTGTTTTTGTTAACTACATATAAAATAGTGAGCGGCTTCCAAACAGAAGCCACCAGCAGAATGAACCGATCACTTTCTTTAACCACTTCATAATTTTCAAAGCTGGAAGCGGAGAAAAGAAGCTGAAAAAGACTGAAAAATACACAATGCACAGCAAGTTGTTTTTATATTGCAGTGCATATGTTCAATCATTTACATTTTTATCTAGTGCTTTTCATGAGGGATCCAGGTGGAATCCACCTGAAGAAGACATTGTTTGCACATTACGAAGAGTGGCAATTAGTGTTGAGTGAGCACTAAAATGCTCGGGTGCTCGAAGCTCGGGCCGAGCTCACCGTGATACTCGGGTGCTCGACCCGAGCAACGAGCCCAATGTTAGTCTATGGGAGACCCGAGCATTTTTGCGGCGGCACCCCCGACAGTCTGTAGAAAGCCTAAAAAGTGCCCAAAACGATAGTGACAGTGCTCAAATGACATGGGGACAGCATGGGGATCGCCCCAGGAAGCATTTCAGACCCCCAGGTCACTGCTGTCAACAGCGCCGGACTGGGGTGTCTGGGGCCCACCAGGGACATTGACTCCAGGGGCCCACCTACCCTTCAGCTATTTGCAAATACCTGTTAGCCGTTATACCCATTATATTGGCCGCTTCTGCCCATCACTGTGCGCTCACCAGAAATGCGATGTACAATTACTGTAGTTTGCATTAAAGGGTTTTTATTGGTGAAAACAAGTCATCAGCGATGCACAGGTTGGGAAGGTGATCACTTATTTATTGGTGGAATCAGCACTGTCAGAAGATTGTGGCACTTTGAGTATTTGGTGAGATTTTTACCTCTGTATTTATAAGACAAAACCAGGAGTGGAGCAATCCGAGGTAATGTTTTATGAATTTCTCACCCACTCCTGGTTTTGTCTTATAAATACAGAGGTGAAAATCTCACCAAATGCCAACTTTCTTTCTCTGGTGAACCTTTGCAACTGCATCTCTGCTGCTGTGTAATAGTCACAGGGCAGGGAGGGGTTAAACATCCAAGTATTTAATATATATTGGAAATAAAGAGGTTTCCCCTTATTGATATCAGATAAAACAAATGACCAACCACAATCCACTCTACCAAGACCAATATTACCAGATAGAAGGCAGAAATACCACCACACCATGACCAGATCACATATTACCACCACATAGTGCCCAAATAATGCCACATACAAGGCATAAATACCGCCACACCATGACCAAAGCACATAATACCACCACATAGTGATCAAATGCTACCAGATACAAGGTATAAATACTGACACACCATGAGACCACATATTACCACCACATAGTGACTGAATAATACCACATACAAGGGACAAATATCGTCATCTCATGACCAAAGCACATAATGCCACAACATAGTGACAAATAATGCTAAAATAATAAAAATGTAAAAAAGCTCTGTATATTGGGTCAGTGTACAGGTTATACAGTGATCACCAGTGATATTATACACAGGAGCTCTGTATATAGTGTACAGGTTATCAGTCATCACCAGTGACATTATACACAGAAGCTCTGTATATAGTGTCAGTGTACAGGTAATGCAATGATCACCATTAATATTATACACAGGAGCTCTGTATATAGTGTCAGTGTGTGTGTATAGGTAATACATATACTCAACATAGGTAATACACATACTCACCAGTGATGTCTCTAGGTGAAGTTCTTTATCTGCAGACCGATATATCCCATCTTCTATGCAGGACTTATCTCTGCAGAAAATAACATAGTTAGCTATAACTGATCACTTCCAGAGCACAATCCACACTTTTCCCAAGATTTCTACACAGCATGAAATGACAAAAAAGCAACATAGTGCCGCACTACACAGTAACAGTGCTCCAGTGTCATTCTGTGCCTGCTCATCTGTCAGCAGACATATTTCTCTGATGGCAAAGATGTAGCAGAGCTGAAGACAGAAGACCCATGGATTACGTCGGAACGAGGATTTTTTTTTTTATTAAAGATGGAGTCCCTACATGTGTTTTTTTCTGTTTACTAGAAATTCATGGTGGCCATGTCTAGTTTGGGCCTTACCATGCTTCGAATCCCAGCCCCCAGCTGGGATTATGGGCAGGGGCGTACTGGCCCACCGTATGATCGGGAAAACCCCCGGTGGGCTCCGGGTTCCGATGGCCATGCCCCTAAGCCCCGCCCTCACACCCACTGGGCCCTGTACAGAGAACAGAGGACCCCCCGGTTCGCTAATCAGATAGGCAGCACTGCCGATATGATTAGTGATGGGCCCTCTGCAGCAGCACAGCAAGGAGACTGGTCTCCCTGCTCTGCCTGCTGCCGCAGTGCCCCTCTGCCACCTCTGCCGGCGCGTGCGCAGGAGGTCAGTCTCAGGGCGATGACATCATCGCCCTGGGACGGCTTCCTGTGCGCACTGTGGAGGACGGATCCGCCGTTGCCCTAGGCAGCGGCTGCAGGCCTGCAGCTCATCTCGACGCGTGAGTTTGAAAAGCAGGGGTCGGGAGGGGAGGAAGGGATAGGGGGGAGGGGTGGCTGAGAGGACCCCTGGCCGAGGCTGTCAGTAAATGCTACTGGGCAATGGGCATGATTATCATCATGCCCATTGCCCAGCCTGTCCTGCTGCCAACCTCTCGTTACTGTTACTATGCCTAGCAGCATGTACTACCACCAGTGGCTGGCAGGACATGCTGGGTGGGCATGAAAGTACCAAGGAGGCTGGCAGGACATACTAAGCATGAATCGGGCTATGGGCGGAGGAGAGCGGTGCCAGCGCCCGCCCTTCTCCCCCGCTTGCTCAGGGCCCAGCAGCCGGATACTTACCTCTCCTCCTGCCTCCGCAGATCCGCTGAGCCATCACAGGCAGCGCAGAGCGGGAAGACGCCGGAGACGCTGGAGTACGGACCTGAGCAGCGGCAGCAGGTAAGGAGGAGTGAGGTGAGTATTTGATTATTATTTTTTTTAATGTACGGAGGCATGGGGCATTATATGGGGGGGGTGATATCCTGCATGGGGCATTATATGGGGGAGTGACATCCTGCATGGGGCATTGTATGGGGGGGTGACATCCAGCATGGGGCATTATATGGGGGGGGTGACATCCTGCATGGGGCATTATATGGGGGGTGACATCCTGCATGGGGCATTTTAAAGAGGGGGGTGACATCCTGCATTGGGCATTTTAAAGAGAGGGGGGTGATATCCTGCATGGGGCGTTATATGGAGGGGGGTGACATCCTGCATGGGGCATTATATGGGGTTGGTGATATCCTATGGGGCATTATATGGGGGAGGTGACATCCTGCATGGGGCATTATATGGGGGGAGAGGTGACATCCTACATGTGGCATTATATGGGGGGAGAGGTGACATCTTGTATGGGGCATTATATGGGGGTGAGAAGTTAAATCCTGCATGGGGCATTATATGGGGGGGAGAGGAAGAGATGGAGGAGAAAGAGCAAGTGAGAGAGAGGAGAGAGATGGAGGAAAGGGTAAGGGAGAGAGATGGATGAGAGAGAGATATGGAGGAGAGACAGATGGAGGAGACAGAGCAAAGGAGGAGAGAGAGAGAGGGAGGAGAGAGAGAGAGGGAGGAGAGAGATAGAGGGAGGAGAGAGAAAGAGATGGAGGACAAAGAGCAAGGGAGAGAGAGATTGAGAAGAGAGAAATGGAGAACAGTGCGAGGGAGAGAGATGGAGGAGAGAGAGAGATAGAGGAGAGAGAGAGATGGAGGAGAGAGAGATGAAGGAGAGAGAGATGGAGGAGAGATGAAGGAGAGAGAGAGGGAGGAGAGAGAGAGGGAGGAAAGAGAGAAAGGGAGGAGAGAAGCGGGAGGAGAGAGATAGAGAAAAGAGAAGGAGGGAGGAGGGAGAGTGAGATTTTTCCATCTCAAAAGTTGGAGTTCACAATGATTTCAATGGGGTCCATGTACTGGATCAAGTTCGGGTACAGTTTTGGTACCCGAACCAAACTTTGGACTAAAGTTCAGTTGGGTACCAAAACCTGAACTTCCACGGGTCTGCTCATCCCTTGTCATGCTAGGTATGGGAAGAACCCGGCGTACGACAACGGGAAAAGGGGGAAAGCCCAGAAACTAGGGAAAGGGGGAGTGGAGACCCCTAAGCAGATCTAACAACACCATGACTCCCTTATCGTTCCTAAATAGGTTCCACACCTATCGCCAAGCAGGATACCTTAGCCCTGGCTGACCCTAGAGCTAGGCCCTAGGTAGGGAGGGGGAGGAGTTAGCACTAGTCGGCCCCACTGCAACTAAAGACAAACAAGGGAAACAGACAAGGAGATACACTTAGCTTTGAGGAGACACCAGAGAGAACACAACTACAATCCATAAAGGAACTCCAAGAAGAATATCGCTGACTGCTAGAACTCCAGACCTGAACAGAGGAATTTACTCTATCACCAGCAACTCTCTTGAGAAACTGAGTATATTTAAAGATCCAGAAAGGGTGTGTTAATTAGCAGGCGATCGTGGAGATCACCGCTGGGTGCTAGAGTGGGAGGGATGATGAAAGGATCAAGAAGGTGTCTGCAAGGCCAAGCGCAGCGACCTTCTACAGCTGGATTCAGAATGACTGTATGTCAAGCCTGACACACCCGTGACATCCCTAGTTCCTAATCCTTTAACTGGTTCGGATGCAATACTACATTTCACCTCTAGTAGCCACTAGTGAAAAATTTGATTACCTGTCACAATCACAATAATAGTCGATCATTAGTGATCCAGTTCTCAATCTACGTCCCATTGGTTTACACAGTCTGTAAAATTGCCCTCCAGGAGGAGACTGGTATCTTTGTCCTGCCTACCACTGTTCTCCTACACATGTGCAGACTTCCATTTCTTAAGGGGACTTATTTTCAGTCAATGTCTATGGCACCTAGGTTTTGTAAATGCCTCCCCCACCCCCCATATCAATCTGTGGTTTTGCAACCACTGAGTTCCAATACTGTGCTATGGTCCACAGTTACAAATGTCTTTATAATAATTCCGATTGTTGGATGTCAGTTGATGTTGAACCCCACCGGTGAAGAGGTCAATATAGTAAACCTGGAAAACCCCTACAATGCATTAAGTTTATGGCTGCTAATTGTCATCATGTAGTTGATGGCGAAATATAACAGGTACAGTCTAGGGGTACAGGAGACATTTGAGCTGATAAAAGCCGAGTGTGCATGGTGATAGATAGCGGCTCTGTAAGACTAAACTTACCTTGTGGCCGGAGTCTGTAGAGCAGAGTTACTGTACATGTCCAGACTCTCTGACCAGGTCTATGCAAAAGTATGAAAAGTGATATAGCAATGTGAAATTCAGGCCAACACTCCCTTTTTCCATAAAAGTCAGCACTTTATTTAATCCATATAAACACAACCAAATTTAAGTGGCTTCGTACAAAAATAGCACATGAAAAATGTACAAATGCCATCAGCAAAACGTACTTCAACCAGACGGCAACGCGTTTCTGAGCTCTACGTTTCTTAGTTTGAGCCTGAAAAATTCCACAATACTTAACACAGGATATCTGAGTTCGCAGATTCGTAACACTCAGGTTAAAATGTGCATAGACAAAATATATAGATAAAACCTGTAAAAACCACAATGTGGATAATGCGGATAAACGAACCATACAATAAAGTAAAAACAGGAGCCGAGGCTGTAAGTGCGGGGATTTCTGTGCTTGGGGATCATACTCGATACTGGATAAATTGAGATGTTTTGAAAATGTTGTATCCATTATTTTATCATTTGCAGATCACCAACACGTCTCTCCGACCTGTGATTTCCATAGTTCCACGACTTTTCCGTCTTATGCTCAGAGGTCTAGTATTAACCCCTTTACCCCCAGGGTGGTTTGCACGTTAATGACCAGGCCAATTTTTACAATTCTGACCACTGTCACTTTATGAGGTAATTACTCTGGAACGCTTCAAATGGATCCCGCTGATTCTGAGACTGTTTTTTCGTGACATATTGTACTTCATGATTGTGGTAAAATTTCTTTGACATCACTTGCGTTTATTTGTGAAAAAATCAGAAATTTGGTAAAAATGTAGAAAGTTTTGCAATTTTCAAAATTTTAAATTTTATGCCCTTAAATAGAGATATGTTACACTAAATAGTTAATAAATAACATTTCCCACATGTCTACTTTACATCAGCACAATTTTGGAATCACATTTGTTTTTTTTAGGGAGCTATAAGGGTTAAAAATTGACCAGCGATTTCTCATTTTTACAACAAAATTTACAAAAATACTTTTTTAGAGACCCCATCACATCTGGCGTGACTTTGAGGGGCCTTTATGATAGAAAATACCCAAAAGTGACACCAAAACCACATTCAAGAAGTTTATTAACCCTTCAGATGCTTCACAGTAATTTTTGGAATGTGGAAGAAAAAAATGAACATTTAACTTTTTACACAAAAATGTTACTTTAGACCGCAATTTTTTTTCATTTTCGACTTTTTGAATGTAAAATTTGCTTGAAAAATTAGCGGACACCATGTTGCGTTTGGGGAGCCCCCGATGTGCCTAAACAGTGGAAACCCCCCACAAGTGACACCATTTTGGAAACTAGACCCCTCAGGGAACTTATCTAGGTGTGTGGTGAGCACCTTGAACCCCCAGGTGCTTCACAGAAGTTTATATCATGGAGCTGTAAAAATAACATTTTCACATTTTTCCAACAAAAATGTTTTGCAGACCCCAATTTTGCATTTTCATAAGGGTAACAGGAGAAATTGCACCACGCGATTTGTTGTGCAATTTTTCCTGAGTAAGCCGATACCCCATATGTGGGGAAAAAACACTGTTTGGGCACACGGCAGGGTTCGGAAGAGAAGGAACGCCATTTGACTTTTTGAATGTAAAATTTGCTTGAATTAGTGGACGCCATGTTGCGTTTGGGGAGCCCCTGATGTGCCTAAATAGTGGAAACCCCCCCCCCCAAGTGACGCCATTTTGGAAACTACACCCCTGAAGGATTTTATCAAGGGGTATAGTGAACATTTTGAACCCAGAGGTACGACACAGAATTTGATAACATTAGGTCATCATATTGAATAAGTTGTCATTAGTCTTGAGTGCAAGTGCTCGCTACTTGAGTTTGCATCGGGTACTCAGGTATGGACCATGTATGGCGGGTGCTCAAGTGACATGCTCGAGTCCCCGCCCGCATGTTTCATGGTTGTTAGTCACCCAAATAAAAACATGTGGGGATCGCTTGTGCATGACAAGAAGTCCCAGCAAGGTTTTTTTGGCTGTATAACAGCTGCAAAACATTTGAGGCGGAGACTTGAGCATGTCACTCGAGCACCCGCTATACTCGGTGCATACCTGAGCACCCGATGCAAACTCAAGTAGCGAGCTCTTGTGCTCAACATTAGTTGCCATATAGACGGTATTTTTTTCTTTACTTCTGAAAAAATCCAAACCCCAACCCTAATACAACCACAACCCTAGCCCAAACGCAACCTTAGCTCAACCCTAACCCTAGCCCAACCCTAACCCTAGCTCAACCCTAACGCAACCCTAACCCTTGCCCAACCCTAACCCAATCCTAGCCTAACCATAGCACAACCCTAACCCTAGCCCTAGTACAACCCTAACCCTAGCACAACCCTACCCATAGCTCAATGCTACCCCTAGCCCAACCCTAACCCTAGCTCCACCCTACCCCAACACTACCCCTAGCCCCACCCTAGCTCAACCCTCACCCTAGCCCAACCCTAACCCTAGCCCAACCCAAACCCTAGCACAACCCTAACCCTAGCCCAACCCTAACCCTAGCAAAACACTAACCCTAACCCTAGCACAACCCTATCCCTAACGCTAAAGTTTATTTTTTACGCCATTCCTCGTGCGGTATAAGTGATTAGACAACTTTATTTTTCGGGTCGGTGCAATTACAGGGATACTAGATTCATATCAGGTTTTTATGATTGAGAGCTGTCACACACTAAAAAACCCTTTTTATTGCAAAGACTAGTTTATGGATCGCAATTTTTTGAGAGCTATAATTTTTCCATATTTCGGCCGACAGAGTCATGTGATTTTTTTTTTTTTTTGTGGGACAAGTTGATGTTTTTATTGGTACCATTTTTGGGCACATTACATTTTTTGATTGCTTTCTATTCCGATTTTTGGAAGGCAGAATAAACAAAAAACAACAATTCACGAATTGTTTTTTGGTGGTTTTTTTATGCCGTTCTATGTGTCGTCAAATTGATAAGGAAGCTTTATTCTTCGGGTCAGTACGTTTACAGCGGTACCACAGTTATATTTTTTTTCACGTTATGGCACTTTTACTCAATGAAAACTATTTTATAGAAAAAAGAATTGTTTATGCATCGCTAGAGAGCTATAAATGTTTTATTTTTCTGCCGTTGGAGCTGTATGGTGGCTTGTTTTTTGCGGGATAAGATGACGTTTTCAGCGGTACCATTTTTATTTACATTTGTCTTTTTGATCTCGTTTTATTCCATTTTTTGTTTGGTGGTATGATGATAAAGCATCGTTTTATGTTTTGTTTTTTATTTTATTTTTTTACCCTGTTCACTAAAGGGGTTAACTTCATCACCATCCCTGTGCTATGCAGCCTGTCAGCGCTGCACAGGGAAAAGTTACTTTGGTCACGCGTGGCGCATGACCAAAGCAACTTCCTGCCTTCTGATGACCCGGATGTTGTCATGATGACATCGGGTCACCATGACAACATCTGGGACCGGACTCAGACGCTGCGGGATGCCGGCAGAGAAGGTAAGTATCGCGCTAACCTCCTCTTGCCACCAGAATGCTGTGATCGATTTCAATCACAGCATTTCGGGGGTTAATGTGCAGGGAGCGGTGAGGGACCGTTCCTTGCACATAGCACCGGGTGTCAGCTGTGACAATCAGGTGGATGACTTGATATCACGACCTCCCCAGGAAAAAGACAATAGGCTCTAGCTACAGAGACCTTCAAACTCTCTGTGTCACTCCCCCTACTGCACCCCTGGTGGAGCCCAAGTCTCCATCCCTGTTATTTCCCAGCTAAGAGCTCCCAAAACTAAAATGGGCCATATGTTCTTACTGGACAGTCCTAGGGAGCCCGTTCTGGTGTCATTGGACCCAGCCGGGCCCCTGCTACGCATGGATGCTAAACATCAGAGTCCTAGGGGCCCCTGCAAGGCTGTGCTGGGTATCTCCTTTCCTTACGCTGGACTATGTTTAAAACTAGGGTTACAATCCGCATCCCCTCAGGTCTATTTTGTGTATCACTGAGATGAATCTTTTCCCCATAACTCGCTGTTGAATTATGTTTCTTGAATAGGCACATGGCGTCAGGGGAAGGGACATCCTGTGTAGCTTGCAGCTGCTGTGAGAATTCTCACTCTTCGCTTCTTCAGCTCCTTCCTTTGCAAGCTGCAGTGTCAAATTTTCATATGTAGAGCTTCGTAAAACCCGCCTGCCAGTGCACAGTGATCGACAGGGGATTACCTTGAATATCTTCACACCATTGTTCCCTGTAAAAAACAGAAAATAAATAAGCTAATTTATACTCACCTAACACCTAATCCCAGAAGCCACTGTCAACTGTAAAACAGCAAAAATAAAAAACAACCATATCCCTCACCTATCCAAAGTGATGAAATAATCCATAGTGTCCTACGATGATCTAGATGACTTATACTAGTATAATTTTCAAACGGTGCCACTCCATAATGTACACATACTACAATGTGAAGAGTGGCAACTATTGACCGTATAATGGCAAAATCGCAAGATAAACATAAACAACCGAAGCAACCACGATCAAAGGCCGATCTACATCATAAAAAATTGTTTTATTAAATATTCAATTTTGTTAAAAATTATCACATGCAGATAATTGGTGCAAAAAATGGTGCAAAACAACATACAGTGTGTAAAAAAATTCTACCGCTATATGGGACAAGCAGGACCCAAATTGTACAGCCTAGTAAATATTAAGTGATCATCCAAGTAGCATAGTATTTATACACAGGCCAATGTGACCCGATTAGTAAAAAGGCTCATATAGTCAAAGGTTGTTAGGTCAGAGAAACAGACAATGTTAATACATTCCTCAAAATAATATTACGGGTATAATGAGCCACCATATATATATTTACATGTGTATAACAACAGTATATATATGTGTCAACAGTATATAGACATACAATATATTGTACATGACAACAGGCTCACACTGACACAAGTAATGTGTAGCGATCAGCTGCCGTGAGAGAGTTCACAGGAGTTCATCAGCTGATGAAACCCGGTAACCTCACTTACGGCACCGCCGCTGCGTGAGAACTGTCTCACGCCGTAGCGGTGCCGTAAGTGAGATCACTGGAGCTCATCAGCTGATGAACTCCTGTGAACTCTTTCACGGCAGCTCAGCACTATACACTGCAGGAGTGATTACACAGCGGCGTCTGCTCTGTAACAGCAGGCATAGGCTGATGGGAGTAGTACTCTCATCAGCTGATGCCTGTGACCTGTGGTAAGCTTTTTACGACTGGTCACAGTCACAGCTGCGGGCTCACACTGTCATCTGACAGAGTGAGCCCGTAGTTCTAACCGATCAGAGCCCCTTTTTCCCACGCTGTCATCTGCGTGGGAAATCATGGATGTTCGGGGGCCCCATTCATATGAATGGGGTCCGTGTTCCGGGTCAGGTACTGTTCTGGTAACCGAACCAAACTTTTAATAGATATTCGGATATCCACGGGTCCGCCCATCACTAGTAAATAATCCTACCAAGTTATGACCACATAATGCCACCACATAATGCTAAAATAATGCCACCATACTGATCATTACCATCATGACTGTACTAAGACCAATATTACAATCAATACCACAATATGAGACAATAATCAATAAATACAGCCAGATCATAACAACATATCACCAACATGTACTGTAGTGATAATATACCATACTGATTATTAACAGTATAAACACTGATATTATCACTGTGCAGCAACCATGTAGTGGTATAATTGTATATATCAATTCCAGTGCTCTGCATACTATATACAGTACAGACCAAAAGTTTGGACACACCTTCTCATTTAAAGATTTTTCTGTATTTTCATGACTATGAAAATTGTACATTCACACTGAAGGCATCAAAACTATGAATTAACACATGTGAAATTATATACTTAACAAAAAGGTGTGAAACAACTGAAAATATGTCTTATATTTTACGTTCTTCAAAGTAGCCACCTTTTGCTTTGATGACTGCTTTGCACACTTGTCATTCTCTTGATGAGCTTCAAGAGGTAGTCACCGGAAATGGTTTTCACTTCACAGGTGTGCCCTGTCAGGTTTAATAAGTGGGATTTCTTGCCTTATAAATGGGGTTGGGACTATCAGTTGTGTTGTGCAGAAGTCTGCTGGATACACAGATGATAGTCTTACTGAATAGACTGTTAGAATTTGTATTATGGCAAGAAAAAAGTAGCTAAGTACAGAAAAACGAGTGGCCATCATTACTTTAAGAAATGAAGGTCTGTCAGTCCGAAAAATTGGGCAAACTTTGAAAGTGTCCCCAAGTACAGTTGTAAAAACCATCAAGCGCTACAAAGTAACTGGCTCACCAAAAGTACCACCCCAGGAAAGGAAGACCAAGAGTCACCTCTGCTTCTGAGGATAAGTTTATCTGAGTCACCAGCCTCAGAAATCGCAGGTTAACAGCAGCTCAGATTAGAGACCAGGTCAATGCCACACAGAGTTCTAGAAGCAAACACATCTCTACAACAACTGTGTTAATTCATAGCTTTGATGTCTTCAGTGTGAATGCACAATTTTCAAAGTCATGAAAATACCGAAAAATCTTTAAATGAGAAGGTGTGTCCAAACTTTTGGTCTGTACTGTATGTGCATAGTGTGCTGGTAATTGTACAAATATATGTATATTAAGTCATCTACCATCTCTCTGATCATAGTTGTTCACTTTCCCTTTTCTTTTTCATTCAGCCCACACCACCATAACCACTTCTTCCATCCATGACTTGTCTCTGCAAAATGTAATTCACGTCACCTCATCGCGTCTGCTGCATGGAGAGTCAGGGTGTTGGAGACCGGAGCAGCACACCCGGGGAACAGGAGCGAGATGAGTATGTTTTTTCTGCATGTATATATGAGTCTATGTGGGGGCTCACACTGTATATACAAAGGCTACGTGGTGGCTCAAACTGTATTTAGGAGGCTATGTGGAGCTCACACTGTATACAGGAGGCTATGTGCGGCCTCATACTGTATATAGGAGGCTATGAGGGTGCTCACAGTATATATAGGAGGCTATGATGGGGCTCACAATGTATATAGGAGACTATGTGGGGGGCTTATGCTGTATATGGGAAAATATGTGGGGGCTTATACTGCATATAGGAGGCTATATGGGGGCTTATACTGTATTTAGGAGGCTATGTGGGGGCTCATACTGTATAAAGGGACTATGTGGGGCTCATACTGTTTATATAGGGCTGCGTGGGGGTTCATACTGTATATAGGAGGTTACCTAGGGCTCATACTGTATATAGGGAGGCTATGTGTGGGCACATACTGTATACAGTATATGGGGTTATGTGGGGTTCATACTGTATATAGAGTGGCTAAGTGAGGGCTCATACTGTTATAGGAGGATATGTGAGGCTCAACCTCTATATAGAGAGGCTATGTGGGGGCTCACACTGTTTATAGGGGGCCATATGGGGGCTCATACTGGATATAGGAAGCTATGTGAGGGTCATACTGTTTAAAGGGTCCATGTGGGGGCTCATACTGTTTATAGGAGGAATTGTTCAGGCTCATACTGTTTATAGGAGAATATGTGAGAGCTCACACTCTATATAGAGAGGCTATATGGGGGCTCATACTGTTTATAGGGGGCTATGTGGGGGCTCATCATGTAAATAGGAGGCTATATGAGGGCTCATATTGTAGCATCGGCGTCTCTGCCCCATTCTAGGCAGAGACGCCGTCCCTCTCACCTCCCCGCTCCTGGCGCGGCGTCCTCCAGCGCTTCTCTCCTCGCTGCTTCCGGCACGCGCTCCTTCCCCGGCAATGTGCTTAGGGTGCGCGCGCGCGCGCTCCCCCTCTCTTAAAGGGACAGCGCGCGCCGTCCTAAGGAGTCCCCGGCCAATTGCCGGAGGACCTCCCATATAAAAGGCACCTCCTCCAAAATGGAGGTGCCCGAGCAATGTTGTAGCACTGTTCACTACTCTGCTTCAGCCCTCAGGTCCCGTTGCCAGTTACCTGCCAGATACCTGCCAGATTCCTGCCAGTCTGCTGTCTAATTCCTGCCTGATATCCTGCTACCTGCCTGCTAGCCTGAGGTCCGACGGTCTGCCTTCCAACTCCTGTCAGTCTGTCTAAGGACCAGCTTGCCCGCTCACCTGGGAGCGCACATCTTCTACCTGCCTGCTTGCCTGAGGTCCGACGGTCTGCCTTCCAACTCCTGTCAGTCTGTCTAAGGAGCAGCTTGTCCGCTCACCTGGGAGCGCTCATCTGCTGCCTGTCTGCTAGCCTACCAGGAGGCTCTGTCGTCACGTGCTGTAACCACCCGCCTGTCCAGAGACTCCTGCCCGCTCACCTGGGAGCGCTCATCTGCTACCTGTCTGTTGGTCTTCCTGGAGGCTCCGCCGTCACATGCTGTGACCACCCGTTTATCCAGAGACTCTCGCCTGCTCACCTGGGAGCTCACGTCTATCATCTGCCGCCACAGGTCGTACCAATCCTTTACCCAGAGACTGCCCCGGTCACTTGCCGTGACCTCCTGCCCGTTCATCCAGAGACTGCCCCGGTCACTTGCCGTGACCTCCTGCCCGTTCATCCAGAGACTGCCCCGGTCACTTGCTGTGACTGCCTGCCCGTCTACCCTGGTCGCCACCCGCTCCCTTACAAGGACCGCCACCTTCTATAGTAGCTCAGAGGTTCCGCCTCCCAGACCCTTTACACATATTGTATGTAGAAAGTCTATGTGGAGGCTCATACTGTATATAGGGGACTATATGGGGACTCACACTGTATATAGAGGGGCTATGTTGGTCTTATATTATATGTAGGGGGCTGTGTGGGGCTCATACTGTATATAGGGGCAGTTTTCAGGCTTATACAGTAAATAGGGGAATGTCAGCATACTTAAATATTAAGTGATAATTAGAGTTGAGCCACCCCCGTAAGGTTCGAGTTCGGTTCGTCGAACGCCCGTATGTTCGCCGAACTGTTCGTCGAACTGTTCATGGAACACCGTCGAACACCGTTAAAACCAATGGCAGGCAAACAAAAACACATAGAAACACATAGAAAACACTTCAAAGGTGTCCAAAAGCTGACAAACTGCTCAGAAGACACAACTAACACATGGAAAAGTGACAAGTACATATAGTCATGCAAAAAGAAAAGAGGTTGAGGAGTAAAAGGAGGGGGAGACACAGATATAGGCATGTAATGCCCTTCTAAAACCAAAAAAGTGCGAAGCTGACACGGCCAGTCCGTTCTTGCCCATGCGACCTCCGTGTCGCCGGGTTTGTGCCAGAGCTGCGGTGGACCCTGATGGCCAGCCCCCTTCTCCCAATACTGGTGCCTGTCCGCTGGTGGGTCGAGCGAGCCCCCCTGCGGTGGAGGCAGGTCTAAGCTTTTTAATTTATATTGTCTCTCTAATTTGAATGAGTACACTTTAAATCCTTTTACAAGGATCTATTGGAGGGCAAGTCTGATGCCAGCAGCCGCGGGAATTACAGCTCCAGTAGCGTCCACTAAAGCTGCTGCAGTTAAAAAGCTTTTATAAGGATCGAGCTTGGCGGTCCACTTCAAGGCGTCCTATCGCCAGTCCCAGCCCCTGTGGCTTGGGGTGCCTCCCGATGCTCTTCACTGAGTGTCCCGGGGGCCCGAAGCATTTCCTTTGAAAAAATTAAGTGTCCAAACTACAGGTGGTGTAGCTTGCTTAACAGCTGGGATAATCCGCTGACTAGCAGACACTGCTACTAGGCACAAAGTATTTCCTGGGCTAGATGCAGTTAAAATTTTGTAATTAGATACTCTCGTTAGATGCTGAGAAAGCATTCCATAGAGTCTCCTGGCATGCCTGGCCCTCACAGGGTATCAAATACTTAGGAATTCCTATTCATAGAGACCTCTCCCATCTATGTTATCTTAATTTTGGGCCCTTTATTGAACAACTCCATACAGACCACGGTTGGCAAGTTAAAACTGTAAGATTCACTACGTGAACCACTGGAGCTTTGTGGAAAAGCACATGTACACTGTGTTCCAAATTATTATGCAAAAAGTGTTTAGGAGTGATAAGGTAAGAATTTTTTTGTTTGTCAGTTAAACTCATTGATGGTGATGTGTGTCAGGACTCTTTATATCACTGTAAGCAATTGCAGACACCTGTGCTAATTAGTTTGGCAGGTGTGTCCAATGAAAGGCAAGACTACTTAAGAAGGCTGTCCCATATTATTAAGCAGCCTACATTTTCTGCCAAAATGGGAAAGAAAAAGGATGTGTCGGCTGCTGAGAAGCAACAAATTGTGGAGTGTTTAGGTCAAGGCATGACTACATTCAACATTGCCAAGACACTTCATCGTGATCATTGCACAATCAAGAAGTATGTAGCTGATTCACAGTACACACGTGTGCGTGCTGATAAGGGAAAATTGAGGACTCTTTCCTACAGGCAATTACGTCAGGTTAAAAGAGCAGCGGCAAAAAAGCCTTGTCATAGCAGCAGACAAGTTTTTGAAGCTGCTGGTGCCTCCAACGTCCCCCGAACAACAAGATGCAGGGCCCTTCAGAGGTTTGCAGCTGTGCATAAGCCATCCTGTTGACCTCCTCTATCCACTGTACACAAGCAGAAACAGCTCCAGTGGGCCAAACAATACATGAAGATTGACTTCAAAACTGTTTTATTCACCGATGAGTGCTGTGCAATGCTCGATAGTCCAGATGGATGGAGTGGAGGATGGCTGGTTGATGGACACCCCATGCAAACATGGCTACGGCGCCAACAAGGAGGAGGTGGAGTAATGTTTTGGGCTGGAATCATGGGGAGAGAGATTGTCGGCCCCTTTAGGATCCCTGAAGGGGTAAAGATGAACTCCATGATGTATGTGGAGTTTCTCAAATAGCACTTCCTGCCATGGTTCAAGAAGAAAAACCATGTATTCCACAGCAAGATCATTTTCATGCATGATAATGCACCGTCTCATGATGCACATAACACATCTGCATCTCTGGCTGATATGGGCATAAAAGGGGACAAACTTAAGGTGTGACCTCCATGCTCCCCTGACCTCAAACCCATTGAGAACCTCTGGAGCATCATCAAAAGGAGTGTCTATGATGGCGGGAGGCAGTTCACATCTAAGCAACAGCTCTGGGAGGGTATTCTGTTCTCATGCAAAACAATTGAAGCAGAAACCATCCAAAACCTGACAAATTCAATGGACGAGAGAGTTCAGAAGCTCCTTTCGAACAAGGGGTCCTATGTGCAAATGTAACATCACCTAGAATAAAGCTTTGAGTTGAAAACTGTTTGATTTAAGTTTCTAATAACCTGCTAATGCTTATAATTTCAAAAATGACCATTTTTTTGTTCTTTATTAAAATGAAAAGGTTGATCGAAGAGTGTGGGGGATCTAAGAGTGTGGCAACCCAGTAGTCAGGATTATTTCGAATTCTGACAATCTGAGGGTCATGTTGCAGGTAGTGCAGCAAGAAGGCACCCATGTGTCTTGCGCATCTAGGAGCCCCAAAATTATTTTCCGGGCTAGATGCAGCTAAAAATTATTATTAATTTGAAAGCTGGTGGAGCTTAGTATAGATGGCCTAATAGAATCAGTACTGCAAACTGCTATAAAGCAAAAATAATTTTACAGTGAAGATAGAGATAAACATGATTAGTAATAATTTGAAATCTGGTGGAGCTTAGTATAGATGGCCTAATAGAATCAGTACTCCACACTGCTACTATGCCCAAAATTATTTTCAAGGCAAGATACAGATAAAAATGATAATTAATTTGAAAGCTTAAAACGGTTGGTGAGGTGATTTTACCAAATCCTCAAGCTTTTACTCTCCCCAGGATGACACAGGGCTAGAAAAGTCCTTGCTGATGCATGATGTGTTCATCTTTATGAACCTGAGTCTGTCTACATTGTCAGCGGACAGCAGTGTGCGCTTATCTGTCAGCACAACACCAGCAGCGCTGAACACATGTTCAGAGAGAACAAAAATTATTATTTATTTGAAATCTGGTGGAGCTTAGTATAGATGGCCTAATAGAATCAGTACTGCAAACTGCTACAAGGCCAAAATTATTTTACAGGCAAGATGCAGATAAACATGATTATTAATAACACTGGTGTACAAAAAAAAAAAAATTCTGGCATGGACTTTAAGAACAGTTTTAGACTAATTTGAGGGTGCTGAATTCAAATCTGATCTTATAATTTCTCTATCACATCACGTTTTTGCGCTATAGGTATATAGCCCATTTTCAATAATTCCAAGAAAAATAATAAGTAGTGTATGAAAAGTGCCGTTTTATACGGTTCACTAAGGTAAATTTAGTTTTCATTTAGTCTCCCAATAAATGTGAGAATATCTTTGCTTTCTTTGAACATGCATAATTCCCATTTGTTATGATAATAAAGTAAAAAAACAGTTTTCAAACACCCTTGTTTTCTGTGCTACTGGGACAGTAGAGCTACAGCAGAGCATTGGGTGAAAACTGAATGGCCTCACCGACAGAGTTTGGCACCTGGCGATAAGAATGTCATCCATGATTCACTAGTGGATAGAAAGAACATTGTCTTTCCTCCCTTGCACATAAAACTTGGATTGATGAAGCAGTTCGTCAAAGCTCTCAATCACAGTGGAGAATGCTTTAACTATATATGTTCAACTTTTCCAGGTCTTAGTGAAGAGAAGAAAAAGGCTGGAATATTGTATAATAAGAACACTTATGAGAGACCCAAACTTTATCACATCAATGAATGAGACAGAAGAAAGAGCTCGGAATGCATTTTGTAATGTGGTGCAGAATTTTCTAGGGAATAAGAAAGCAGACAACTATGAAGAGATTGTGGAAGAGCTACTAATGAGTCTGCAAAATCTTGGATGTAGAATGAGTACCAAGATTCACTATTTAAACAGCCATTTGGACTTTTTTCCAGAGAACCTTGGGGATGTGAGCGAGGAACAAGGGGAGCGTTTTCATCAGGACATTAAAACAATGGAAGAACGGTATCAAGGCCGGTGGGACTCACATATGATGGCTGACTATTGCTGGAGCTTGATGAGAGACAACCCAGAAGCTGTACATCACAGATCAGCCAAGAAAAGAAAGTTCAAATAACTGCCATTTTCCATTCATCTGTGTGCCATATATATGTGTTTTTATATTTTGTAATTTAATTTTGTAAGTATATTTGATTTGCTGTACACAGACTTTGTAATTTGTTATTCCTTGATTAAAAATATACAAAATGTAGTAACGAAAATCATGAGGTTTTTATCAAGAAACATTCGATAGGATTAATTTCCATCAAAAATATCTCGAAATCCTGATGTGATAGCCAAAAACGGAGTTCGTATTAGTAATCAGCAGCCAAAATTGACTTAAAATATGTTTTAAAACCTTTTGACAGAAAAACTGCATTGACCAGTGTAATTTTAAATCTGGTGGAGTTTAGTATAGATGGCCTAATAGAATCAGTACTGCACAGTGCTACAAGGCCAAAATTATTATACAGGCAAGATACAGATAAACATGATTAGTAATTTGAAATCTGGTGGAGTTTAGTATAGATGGCCTAATAGAATCAGTACTGCACAGTGCTACAAGGCCAAAATTATTATACAGGCAAGATACAGATAAACATGATTAGTAATTTGAAATCTTAAAACAGTTGGTGAGGTGATATTAACAAATCATCAAGCTTTTACTCTCCCCAGGATGACACAGGGGTAGAAAAGTCCTTTCGGATCCATGATTTGTACATCTTTATGAACGTGAATCTGTCTACATTATCAGTGGAGAGCCGCGTGCGCTTATCTGTCAGCACACCACCAGCAGCGCTGAACACACGTTCAGACAGAACGCTGGCTGCGGGGCATGACAAGATCTCCAAGGCATAAGTGGCGAGCTCCGGCCATTTATCCAGATTGGAAGCCCAAAAAGAGCAAGGGTCCAGTGACACAGTCATGGCTTCAATGTTTACTTGGAGATACTCCTGTACCATCGTCTCTAGGAGTTGACTATGTGTCAGACTTCTTGTCTCCTGTGGCCTTGCAAAGGATGGGCTAAAAAAGTGGTGAAATGATTCCGCAAAATTGATGTTACCAGCAGATACTGTGTTTCTGTTACATTTTGAGTGCTGAACACTCGACGGTCCCACAGTTGGCAAGTTGGAACTGTGAGATTCACTACGTGCACCACTGGTGTTTTGTGGAAAAGCACATGTAAGATTCTGCAACAGTCTCTGCTGATACTCCTGCATGCGTGCATCCCTTTCTATGGCAGGAATAATTTCTGCAAATTTACTTTTGTACCGGGGATCTAATAGTGTGGCAACCCAGTAGTCAGGATTATTTCTAATTCTCACAATTCGAGGGTCATGTTGCAGGTAGTGCAGCAAGAAGGCACTCATGTGTCTTGCGCATCCAGGAGCACCAAGTCCCTGTTGTGTTGGTGGCGAGGTAACAATCATGCTTCCTTCCTCTGCCCTCTCTCCCCAACCTCGCACAACAGAAATGTGATCAAGGTCTCCCTCATCTGATGAGTCTTCCATCAGTTCGTCCTCCACTTCTTCCTGGGCTCCTGCACATTTCTCACTAGTTTGGCTGCTACCATGCGCCCTGCTAAAACCATCTCCCCCACCCTCACATGCCTGCCGCCTTGGTGCTGCCGACCGTCTGGACTTTGCAGATGTTAGCCCTTCCGCATACAACTCCTCCTCCTCTACTTCCTCCACCTCCTCTTGAGCCACCACCTGACTCCGAATTCTGTTTAACATGTGCTCCAGCATGTAAATCACCGGAATAGTCATGCTGATAATGGCATCGTCAGCACTAAACATCTTCGTCGCCATTTCAAAACTGTGCAGAAGGATGCATAGGTCCCTGATCTGAGACCACTCCTCCAGCGTGATTTGCCCCACCTCTGGATCTCGTTGGCCCAGGCTATACGTCAGAACATATTGCACCAGGGCATGTCGGTGCTGCCACAGTCGCTGCAACATGTGCAGAGTTGAATTCCACCGGGTAGGCACATCGCATTTTAGCCTGTGAAGTGGCAGGCTCAACGACTTCTGTAGAGATGTAAGTCGCTGAGCTGCGGGATGCGAACGGCGGAAGTGAGCACACAGCGACCGTGCCCTCTGCAGAAGGCTATCTAGTCCGGGATAGTGGCCTAAAAATTGCTGGACACCAGGTTCAACACGTGAGCCATACAAGGCACGTGTGTGACATTGCCCCGGCGAAGGGCCGCACTGAGGATTGCAGCATTGTCGCACACGGCCTTCCCTGGTTTCAGGTCCAGTGGAGACAACCATTCATGAAACTGGTTCTCCAGAGCTGACCACAACTCCTCAGCTGTGTGACTCACATTTCCCAGACATTTCAAAGTAAAAACCGCCTGATGACGTTGAGCCCTGCTGCCAGCATAGTAAGGAGCTGTGCAGGATCCCTTCTGCGCAGTTAGAAAGCTTGTGGCATGACCAGACAGGCTTTGGGTGCAGGTGGAGGACCGAGAGGAGGTTGAGGAGGCAGAAGCAGTGGAGGAACTTCGAGATAAAGAGGATTGACGCACAACTCGTGGGGACGGCAAGACTTGGACAGCAGCCCCTTGTCCTGCTGTCACCATAGTTACCCAGTACCCAGTCAGCGACATGTAACGCCCCTGTCCATGCCTACTCGTCCAAGTGTCTGTGGTGAAATGCACCCTGTCACACACAGAGTTTCTCAAAGAAGCGGTGATGTTGTGTGCGACATGCTGGTGGAGTGCAGGCACACCTTTCTTTGAGAAGTAGTGCCGACTGGGCATCTGGTACTGGGGCACTGTGATGGGACATAAGGTCTCGAAAATCCTCTGTGTCCACCAGGCGGAAAGGCAGCATTTATGTAGCCAAGAGCTTGCAGATGGTGAAATTCAACCTCTTAGCTTTCTCATGGCTAGGAGGAAATGGTCTTTTACTTGTCCATGTGAAGCCCAGCTGTGCTTGGCATCACAGACCCAGAAGGGTGTATTGAAGGACTCCTCCACAAGAGGCCCCCATAACCATTCACACATCTGCACCTTCCACCTCAGACCACCAGAGGGAGCTCCTTAGGGAGATATATAAGGGAAGGTGGGGCCAGGCAGCCGTTAGTCTGTCAGAGTCTGGTTTAGCAGTGAGTCCAGTGCAGTCTGAGACGTGTTACCTCAGAGGACAAAAGCCTGTTCCAGCTCCTGCATTCTACCCTGCAGTGGAGCTTATCCAGATCAAGACTCGGTGTAGCTCAGTGAGGTGAGCTGTAGGTGTGCCGGCGCCATAAGATCGGTGAACCGCGGCACGCTGCCGTTTGTGTGAGTAGCCTATCGAGGGCTCGAGTAGGCCGAAGGCAAAGGAGTAGAGAGTTAGTTCATAGGGGAGCAGAGGAGCTTAGCTGGCTCACCCCGAGAAGAAGAATTTACTGGACACCGGGTCCGAAGCTTGCCGAGAACTCCACGACCCAGCAAGATAAACCGGAATCCCTGGAGAACTACAGGTCCCAGGATAGCTAAAGTGCTGATACGTACCAGAGTCAGGAGACACATAGGCCCCGTAGGTTGGGAGCGTGCACTCCAAGAGAAGGCCCTACCACAAGGTCAGCCAGCGCAGGACAGAGACAAAGTTAGGCCTAGCTCCAGGCAGGTCAGAAACTTATTATGCAGAAGCCAGAACCAGGAGGCCCAAAACCTGCTCATTGGGGAGGATCTGGACATACACCCTTCACCCTACAGTGCTCCGGGGAGTGCCTGAAATTCCACCAGTAAAAGGTACTGAAGTGACTATCGTGTCCGTCCCTGTTCTTGCTCTGGCCCAGAGTAGTCTCTCTATCCTGCATCCCCGTTCCTATACTGCCCTGAGGCCCAGCTCTAACTGTGGAGAGCTATACCATCAAGCTGCCTTATCATCAGCCTCAGTAGACTGCGCAGCGCTGGTGATCCTCACCAGAAACCACAGGTGGCGTCACAAACTCTTTCTTTTATAAACTTTACAAATATCAACCCCTTTTTAGGAGAGACCCCAGGGTACGGGCCCGGGAGCCGACCACCGCGACATCCCTAAAGGCCAGGCCAAAGGCCCGGGTACCGAGTTATCCCCAGTCCCCTGGGTGCCACATCCACATCTGAGGGACCGAGGGCTGGCTGTTGTGCTTAGACGGGGTTGAGAAGGGTGTCCCCGGCAAACTGCCGGTCTGTGAGGAAGATGCAGGCGGACATGTTAGGTTGCCTTGATCCAAAGGTGGTGCTATCGATGTCGGAGAGCGCTCAACACCAGCTGGTGTTTCCACCTCCAAATAAAATGATGACCTGACAATCACACTGGCTGTTGCGGGTAAAGAGGTGGCCGGTCTGCGTCCCAAAACAGGTGTGACTGCTGTCCCCCCAGTCACAGAGGATGAAGAGGCTGCGGATGCACAAGATGTGGCTGATGGTGGTTGGCCCAGCCGGCTAGGCCGCATTGTAGCACAGTGAGCTTCCCACTGCAACTTATGCTTCATATCCATGTGCCGGTTCATGTATGAAGTACTCAAACTATGTATTTTTTGGCCTCTACTTAGCTTTTTCTGACAAATGTTACAGATAACACGAGTTGGGTCATTCTTATCGATCTGAAAAAATGCCCAAGCTATGCAAGGCTTAGCACCCATGCGACCTGAAGAGCCACTACGACTTGTGGTCAGAGGCAGAGTTGTGTTTGAGGATGCAGTTGTTGACGTGCTTCCAGTACTACGTCTCTGTCCAGGAAGGCGCAACCTGACCTCGTCGTCACTAGCATCCTCCTCCACCTCCTCTGCTGACCTCATCGACTGGCTGACTGTGGGTTGACAGTAAGTGGGATCTCCAACCTCGTCATCATCACCCTGTGTGTTCTCACACCAGTCGTCCTCAGAGTCAACCTCTTCCTGCCCTGGCAAAAATCTCAAGTTGTCGTTCCAATCAGGTATTTGAGTCTCATCATCGCCTTCCTCATTCTCTCCACCAACAGGAGATACAGTTTGGGAACGAGGGTCTACATTATGGTTGAGGTGGAGGAGAGCCCACTTGAAGGAGCACTTGATATCCGTTGAAGCACCTGCTGTTTTTGTGCCTCATCTGGAATTTGTAGCGATTGGCGTGGCCGTAAGAAAGGGATCTTATCACATTGTCCACTAAAAGAAGTAGACATCTTAGTTTGGCTGGAAGATGGTCTTTCTTCTGCAGATGTTACTGTTGCTTTAACACCTACCCCACGGACACAACCTTTTTTTCCCTTCCCAACACACCTATTCCCCTTTCCACCATCAGCAGGCCTTTTTCCACTCATTTTGGTGGTTAACTAATTGACAACTCTGGAGTTGTTTGCACAAAAAAACAATGGATGGGAACCGAGCAGAGCTGAGTGGCCAAACTGTTGTATTAGCCCAAAAGTATTGGCTGGGTTAGATGCAGTAAAACAATTTTATTACATACACAGGTGGTGGAGCTTAGTATAGATGGACTAATAGAACAAGTCCCACACACTGCTATAAGCCCAAATTTTTTTTCAGAGCTAGATGCAAATAAAAATTATTTTTAATTTGCAACCTGGTGGAACTTAGTATAGATGGACTAATAGAACAAGTCCCACACACTGCTACAAGCCCAAATTTTTTTTCAGAGCTAGATGCAGCTAAAAATTATTTTTAATTTGCAACCTGGTGGAGGTCAGTATAGATGGACTAATAGAACAAGTCCCATACACTGCTACAAGCCCAAATTTTTTTTCAGAGCTAGATGCAGATAAAAATTATTTTTAATTTGCAACCTGGTGGAGCTTAGTATAGATGGACTAATAGAACAAGTCCCACACACTGCTACAAGCCCAATTTTTTTTTCAGAGCTAGATGCAGATAAAAATTATTTTTAATTTGCAACCTGGTGGAGGTTAGTATAGATGGACTAATAGAACAAGTCCCACACACTGCTACAAGACCACATTTTTTTTCAGAGCTAGATGCAGATAAAAATTATTTTTAATTTGCAACCTGGTGGAGGTTAGTATAGATGGACTAATAGAATGATGCTATGCCCAAAAGGTTTTACTTGGCTAGGTGCAGTAAAAAAATTTGTATTCTATACACAGGTGGTATAGCTTGCAACACAGATAGGCTACTCCACTGACTAACACACACTGCAAGAGGCCAAAAAGGATTTGCTTAGCTAGATTTAGCCAAATGCTGTGAAAAAAACTTGCACAGCACTGGCACAGACCTGCCTAGCAAAAAGTCCTAGGAAATGCTGTAACCTAGTCCACAAAAGGACTGCAATTACAAGTAGACCCTACTCCCAACCTATCTATTTAAGAGCACAGACCTGCCTGATAAAAGTCGTAGGAAATGATGTAACCTAGTCCTCAAAAGGACTGCAATCACAACTATCCCCTACTCCCAAGCTATCTGTAGATTTGTGCGAAAATTGGCTTGAAATGAACACTCAAAGTATAGCGCACACAGCAACAGCGGTGCCGTCTAACACGCAGCTGCAGCAGTGAGAAAATGGTGGCTACGTGGAAAATGGCTGGGTCTTATAGGGCAAGGACATGTGACATACACTGCCAATGACACATGCCTTTGCTTGTGTGAAAAAAGCAGTTCGCTCCGTGTGTGCGCTGCTGATAGGCTGACAGATTGCATCTCCCCACTGTAAATGGGGGAAAGAGAAAAAAAAATGGAGATCTTCATTATTTCTGCAGAGATCCATCCCCTGCCCCTCCCCCCGCCCCGCTGTACACTCAAACTGCGTATTAACATTAATTTTCAGCATTACTGAGAAAAAATCCAGTTATGATTTTGGTGCACGAACAGTTATGGAACATAACCTCGAACAGCCGGATTTTTTTCAAATTGTTCGTGTTCGCCGAACGGCTCGAACACTGCCCAAAACAGCTCGAATTTGAGATTGGCGAACAGTTCGAGTCAAACACCGCTCATCTCTAGTGATAATATTAATATATTATAATAAATGTAATTAATATGTTGATATGAATATTGAGCAGAATTCATATCTGTCTATTGGTTCGTTCTCCGCAACAGTCATGGTCTCTCATGTGATCTCTTTGGAAAATTAATTGCCCACCCTTGCCTTAGATAGTAATAATGCCCCCTGTGTGCCGATACTGAATAATAATGCCACCATCTATGCCTGATAATAATAGTGCACATGGGGTTTCTTACAATAATAATATTGCAGCTCATGGTATGCAAGGGGCTTATATTAATATGGGGTCTACCAGTAGATACATAGGGGGAGAGGGTTAATAAGAGGCTTTAATACAGAGCCCAGACAGGCTGTACTATAACAGCAGGTGAAAGGGGGAGGTAAGAGGAGGAGCAGGCATTCTGACGCTTAGGCTTGAAGGGGAATAGAGCCTGTAATAACACAGCGGGGCAGGCGGAGGGTTGTGTTTATTAGGAGCTTAGACCCGGCTGCTGCATTCAATGACACTTTACATAAAAATGTGTTCCAGCGATGAGACCGGAGGGGGCGTCAGTGCGCATTGGGAGGCACGCGGCGCTCCAGCGAGAGGTTTCCTCCCCATACAGATACCAGAAGGTCCATGCTTGAAACGCACAGTGGGCTCCAATAGGGGGCGCTGTTTTATGGATCTCATCAAGTATTTATCACATCATAGGTCCAGATTGGTTCCCATAATGGCTAGGCAACAAGACAACAGGGAATATAGGTGTATAGATATATTATAAATATAGAGGATGTATTAATATAGTGTAAATGTACCAGATATAATCGATGCACACACAAAGGAGAATCATTTAACCCTGAATCAATATTCAGTGCAGCCAAGATTAAAAGTATAGATAAAGAAAAGAAGTCCGTCCAAATGGCCGACTATGCCGTATAGAAGAGCGCAGCCACAATTGGCCTACACACTGTATGGTGATAGTCTATGTAATAGGGCCATACTGAATAGTGATCACACTATAACAATAGGCCATTCGATAATAAAATCCATCTAGTCTCTCGTTGAATGATTTTCTTATCCCAGTCGACCAACCTCGCTGGTAAAGGGACCACGTGTATAACGTATGCCCATATAGACGGCTTGGGAGGGAGGGCTGATCCTTCTGACAGATTCCCTTTAATCTTATAAGGAGACGCAGAGGGGCACTATTATTATTATAAGGAGACCCAGAGGGGCACTATTATTATTATAAGGAGACCCAGAGGGGCACTATTATTATTATAAGGAGACCCAGAGGGGCACTATTATTATTATAGGGAGACCCAGAGGGGCACTATTATTATTATAAGGAGACCCAGAGGGGCACTATTATTATTATAAGGAGACCCAGAGGGGCACTATTATTATTATAGGGAGACCCAGAGGGGCACTATTATTATTATAGGGAGACCCAGAGGGGCACTATTATTATTATAAGGAGACCCAGAGGGGCACTATTATTATTATAGGGAGACCCAGAGGGGCACTATTATTATTATAAGGAGACCCAGAGAGGCACTATTATTATTATAAGGAGACCCAGAGGGGCACTATTATTATTATAGGGAGACCCAGAGGGGCACTATTATTATTATAAGGAGACCCAGAGGGGCACTAATATTATTATAAGGAAACCCAGAGGGGCACTCTTATTATTATAAGGATGCCCAAGGGGAACTATTAATGTGATAAAGAGACCTAAATGATCATCCTAATAAATTGGTATCACGGGGAGTAGTAAATTTAGATTTTCTCCAATGGTAGGCAGGGTCATATTTGTAATAGAGACCCTCATCTTTGAAAGTGGGTGTGGGAGAGTAACATGGGCCTGTGTGCGTCCTATGCCAGAGCTGGGCGCAGCCCCTAGTCCGGCCCTGTTCCCTCAGTAAAGATACTTCTTTTAGCCCCTAACACGGTACAAAGATATACATTGTCTTTTAGCCCCGGAATATGACTTTCTTATTGATACAAAACACTGTAATTTTTATTGTGTGGAATAGATATAAATAATTTATGTAACAACATAATAATACTCTAACTGCTCAGAAGAGTAAAGCGTCCATAGTTCTATCATCCATGTCTGCATATGGTACCGATGCTCAGCCTATATTGTTGCCTCCTTAAGGGATGCTAGGCAACTTCCTTATAAGGTAAGCTGCCCCTTTAAGAGTAGAACACAAGATTCCATTATGACATCACAATTAACCATCACTATTTCTACAAGTGATTACACTCTAGTTGTCACTTTGACTTTCCGGTGTCATTGTTGTCGGTGTGATAAGCCATATAGCTAGTCATATACAGACTGCGCTTGGATTTACTGGAAATGTCTGGAATTCCTCCAGACAGACTTCAGGTGTTAGCACTACTCCAGGGGATTCTTGCCACCTATGACCCTGACTTTGTGCTACCACTACCCGATGGCGTCCTCAGCTTCACTTACCGGCTGGTAATGGAGCTTGTGAGAGATTGCCTGACCAAATACAAACGAGGTCATATAAGCTCAGAATATCTTGAGCATTTACAGAAGAACATATGGACATTAGTACAACAGGTAAATAGCAGACAATCTGCACAAATCATATAGTAATAATGGAAAATAATAATGGAATATAAGTTTAACCTGTACCAAATACCCAGATAAGAATAGCCGGGGAGCAGTAATAGGGAATACAGGCTACATGACAAGGGAGAGGGTGATATCTACAGGGTTATTGGGAGGGTTGTGGAGGTAGGGGGGAATTGGATTGGTTAACCAATTATGGACCACAGAGTTTTCAGTTGTTATGCCTTCATTTTTTCCTCACTTTCTTTCAAGAGCCATAAATTTGTTATTTTTCCATTGCCATAGACATGTGAGGGCTTGATTCTTTTGCAGGACAAGTTGTAGCTTTCAGTGGCTCCATTCTATTTACCATACATTGTACTGAAACAAGGGAAAAAAATTCCAAGTGAGATGCAATGGTTCTTTGTGTCGCTATATTCAGGGACCCATAACATTTTAGTTTTCTGTCGATTGGGATGAGTGAAGATTTGAGTTTTGCAGTGAACTTTGTGTACATAGAGTGTCATAGAATCATAGATTCTATGGGTGTTTTGATTGTTTATTATTAATGTTTTTAAGTGAAATGAGAAGACAAAAAAAAACCACAAATCCAATTTTTTTTCCTCTTTTCGGTGTTTATTGATCGTATTAATTAATTCCCTATCTTAAAAGATCAGACTTTAACAACCGCATCAATATCAAATATGATCATTAATTTTTTCCTTTCTTTATTTTAAATGGTGAAAAGAGGAGTGATTTGAACTTTTATATTTTTAACATTTTTTTAAATCTTTTCTTCTTTATTTTTAAATTTTTTTTTTCGTTCCCTTAGGGGACTTAATCCTGCAAATCGCTCATACTATATATTGCAATACTACAGTATTGCGCTATATAGTGAAAATCTTGATCTCCTCTGGAGCTCAGCCTATAGCTAAGCTTCACAAGGAGGACCGTGGTTTCAGCAACGGAGGTCTTCAGCAGACCCCTGGTTGTCCTAGAAATGCATTAGACCCTTGTGATCGCCTTGTGGAGGGCCGATGAAAGCAAGAGTGCTCAGGCATCGGTGCATGCACAATTGAAATGATACTGTCACAGACTGACAGCTTTATTTAAATGGTTAACAGAAGAATTCTGCGTTGTCCACGGTTTTTAGGGACAGATGCTGGCTATTTCATATACGCATGTTTGGGGAGCTCAGCTCCTGAGCCCCCTCCACATGTGAGGACCCTTCCAGGACGTGAATAACCCGTACATTTGCGGGAAGGAGTTGAGGAGCTGGGTTACAGGGGGACAATAAAAGGAAGAAGGTAGGAGTTTCACGTTCCAGCATCCAACCAGCCCTTATAAAGAGATGGGAGGAAAGTTTGAAGGCTGGCACTTGATAAGTAGAGGTTTTGGGACGGTCACAGCGGTGGGGGATAGGTTTGGGTCAGAGTCTTGATAAATGTGATGTCCTTTGGACGGAGGTTACTGTTGGGGGAATAGTGACTTTGGTTACATCTCAATATAACTAGTGGACTTCGGTCCTGTGAGGATAGTGGTATTAATGTGGGATATTAATGCCTTAACCCTTGTGTCGGTGTGGTGTCGGTGTGGTGCGGCTAGGGTCTAACTCTTAATTAGGTGTTGTTTTTCTTCTGGTTTAAAGCCTATTAGATATCTACTGTATATAATTGTGGGGCTATCATTGTTGCAGTCACCCCGCGTTTTGAGTTGGAGTCTGCTGTGGCCATTTTACACAGGTCACAAGCAGCCATGTGTCTTATATACATACATTGGGTATGGAGGGAGGACGTGGGGATTTAAAGGTTTACAAGCGACCGGATCCCTCGTCAGTTGTCATGTAGTACTTGTAGTGTAGATAGCATAAGTAACATGGTGATATAAATGGCCTCCTCCGTTTTGCTTTTTCTCTCATGATTTTCCTTTCTTCTTTGTTTTCATCTCTATAGGCTGAAGAAAAATCCCAAAGTGGAGAATTGGCCTTTATTAAACAACTGGCCCAAAATGTCCTGCTTGTACTGGAGTATCCGGCCTACTCAGTGGAGCGCCTGGTAAGGATCTATCATCTTCTACATCTCATGTCCTTGTTGTCTGATCTTCTCCAGATCACCAGCCATATAGCAGAAGCTCAGGTTCATGATGGTGGAGGCCTCCCTGTCCTCTCCAGGCAGACACAGGTTTCCATCTCATGTCATTGTTCTCTGATCTTCTCCAGATCACCAGCCATATAGCAGAAGCTCAGATTTATGATGGTGGAGGCCTCCATGTCCGCTCCAGGCAGACACAGGTCTACATCTCATGTCCTTGTCTCATCTTCTCCAGATTACCAATCATATAGCAGAAGGTCAGTTTCATGATGGTGGAGGCCTCCCTGTCCTCTCCAGGCAGACACAGGTCTACATCTCATGTCCTTGTTGTCTCATCTTCTCCAGATTACCAATCATATAGCAGAAGGTCAGTTTCATGATGGTGGAGGCCTCCCTGTCCTCTCCAGGCAGACACAGGTCTACATCTCATGTCCTTGTTGTCTGATCTTCTCCAGATTACCAGCCATTTAGCAGAAGGTCAGATTTATGATGGTGGAGGCCTCCATGTCCACTCCAGGCAGACACAGGGTATTTTATGGCCACCTGTCCCTTTGGTTTCATCATCTGTGAGGACAGTCTGTACTCAGTGGTGCGGAGTTTGTATTTCCGCCTGTGTCTTTGTATAAGGGGGATATCTCCTATAATATAATAGTGTCTGTGCAGGGTCCGGCTTGTATCACGTCCCCTACATCTGCTGCAGTGTAATCATCATGGACATAATATAGAAGAGAGACGTTCCTGCATCTTCAGCTTTTATTTCCCTGCAGTTTCTATGTCTTAATGTCATTTCTTATTCCTTTTTAGGCCACGATCGGATCATTGAACCTGGGGAGAAATCCTTGTAAGAGCGACTATAAACCGATCAAACTGATCAGCAGTGGAGCCTTTGGGTGAGCTTTACTTTGGTATTATATATATTTCCCAGGGCTCCTTATGACGATGTCTCTGCGTCCTTCCCATGTTATGTTCCCATGGACAAATTATGAGTTCACATTACGGTCCACATCTATCTGTCACTATTCAGGTCAGTTAGGATGTGACGTGGATGAGGACCCCCCATTGGTGATCATTTGTGGAGTGTTATTTTATGTATTTATAGACATGGTTTTCTAGTGATGGCCCCACATTAATCATTAATACAGGAGATCATTTGATGAGATCTATAGATAGATTGTTAATAAGAATTTATAGTAAATCATGTTTTTTTCTCCTCTCCAGGGCCGTCCACTTAGTTCGCCATAAAGATACAAACCAAGTCTGCGCTATGAAGAAAATGGACAAGGAGAACCTGAAAAAGCCAAAGAGGCTTGAATGGGCCTTTCTGGAGAGGGACATCTCAGCATTCGCAGATTGTCCCTTTGTGGTCTCCACGTTCTGCTCCTTTCCTACTAAACTTCATCTATGTATGGTCATGGAGTATGTACCAGGTAGGACACATCCATTGTATCTATATCCAGCCCACGTCTGCTTAATCCTAGCACCTATATATGACCACAATGTGCCCACATGGACGGTTACATGTCCTCTTTGCAATTATTATAAGTCATCTGTTACCAAGATGCCTGAAAAACCATTGATCTCTATGAAAGTCCCCCAGTATGTCCTCGCTGAGCACGGCAGCAATTTCCACTATGGGTAAAAGGAAGATTTGTCTTTTTGAAGAGTTTTTATAGATAAGAACGTTCACAGAGAAAAAAATTAGAGGCTCGTAGATGAGGCTCTGTCTCTATGTATAGGGTCTATCTGCAGTATACAGTATACGCACTACATTATACAGTATATATAGACCATCCTGTCCCAATGTCTCCGCCTTTTTCACATTCCCACTCATCATGTGTAATTTACATTGTAACAAACCCTCAGTTCTCATATTTGCTTTCTCCTGTAGGAGGTGACTGTGGTACCCTTCTAAAGCACAGGGGTCCTTTACCAGTCCTCTTGGCCCGTATGTACATTGCGGAAACGGTCCTTGCTGTGGAATACCTGCACAGCTATGGTGTGGTGCACAGAGATCTGAAGCCTGAGAAGTAAGTGACCCCTCTAGCATATTAGAGGGGAAGAAAGTTAGAGTTTCTTATACAGTCTGTGGGTTATTACTTGGTGCTGACACCATCTTTTCTTTCACAGCCTCCTGATAACATCAACAGGACATATTAAGGTCACTGATTTTGGGGTTTCAAAACTCGGCCTCATGAGACCAAACTCAGACTTCTACAAGACTCCAACTAAGGACATCACCAAAGAGTTCCTTGATAAAGAGGTAGGCTTTACTTACAGGGTCTTGTACTTTACAGATCTCATCTTTCTCCTTCTCTGATTTATAATTTCTCTAGAAAAACATTTCCACTGATGTTATGTGTCGCAATTATATTTATTGATCATCATCTCCTTTTTCTGTTGGTTTCCAGACTGCTGGCACCCCTACTTACATGGCCCCAGAAGTTATCCTAAAGATAGGCTATGGAAGGCCTGTTGACTGGTGGTCAATAGGGATCATCCTATATAAATTTCTATTTGGATATCCACCATTTACAGGGGCTTGCAGAAGGAATATTTTACACAGTATCATCCAGGGTAAGTAAAATAATCTGAATGCTTGTGATGTCACTGTTATTTGACTTGAATAGTTCTGTAGTTTTTTCTAGCTTTGTTAAGGAATTTTTTTTTTATGAAAATAAATGAAGAGGTTTTATTTCTTATAATATTTGCTTTTTATATAACAGATGATATACCTTGGAGATGTAATTACTTTCCTCCAACTAATGCTCGAGGCATCATCACTCAACTGCTCAGAAAAATTCCAGCACTGAGACTTGGAACAGGTAATATTAATAGTATTATCAATGAATTATTACAGCGTGAATAGACAAATGATGGGTTCCATGAGGATCAGCACTGAGGTTCTGTACTCTACCTACTTTTCTATTACCCATTCTTCATGCTATAATGTTCAATATATTTCCTTTATGTCGGCTCTGTTACATCTTCAGTTCAGATTAACATAAATTCTACAGATATGGAGCAGTTTCTCTGACAATGACTGTATCACTTTCTTTCTTGTCTTCCTTTTCCAGGAGGCGCAAATGAGATCAAAATTCATCCATTTATGCGTGACTTAGACTTTGACAACCTTTTAAGTCAGAAGCCCCTGTTCGTTCCTGACCTAAAGTCAGATGAGGACACCCGCTACTTTATCAGTAAGTAAAATGAGACGTCATCTGCAGAAAACTGACGTGTGTCTTGTCTTTCATTTTATGTCAAAATCAGTTCCCATCATTATTAGTGATAACATGGTGACTGTCTGGGTATTATACTAATAATCTCTAATAACACTTGTATTTTTTAGCTCGAAGTAGCAGCTTCAAACATATGAATTCAGATGAGGGGGACACAAGTGAGGACAATGACTGGCCAGAAATCAAAAACTTTGCATCAACTTATCAAAGGTCTTCTAAAGTAAGTATGTGGCTAATAAAATGTATGAAACCTATAATTACAAAAAAAAATTAAATATATCTATTTTATATTTCTTTATCTGTTTTAGCTATATATCACCAATACTGGGATGATGACCAATATAGAGCCTATGTCACCTCCACAGTGTTCCCCAGAGAACAGTGATGGAGGCAATGAAGAGCCTATGTCACCTCCACAGTGTTCCCAAGAGAACAGTGATGAAGGCAATGAAGTGCCTATGTCACCTCCAGGGTGTTCCCCAGAGATCAATGAAAAACGCTCAGAAATGTGAGTAGATTATTATTATTATGAGATTTAGTCCTGATATATGTCGGATCCAAATACAAGATACGAGTAACACAAATCTAAATCTAGCATCCACCACCCCATGACTACACAATCTCTGTGGGTCTTACTTGTGATAACTTCAATAACAGCTGATTGTTGCGACCAACCATTCATTTCCAACTCACTACAGGCCAATATTACTAATTAGACTCCATTCTTGCTGGTAAAATGTGGTCTTGAGCAGGATATCTCCTCTATGTTGTCCTAATTGACCTAACAGACAGGTGTTCTTCCGTTATTCTATTGTTTTTTCCTTGTAATTTACGTGTCTTTTTTCTACCAACAGGCAGAAAGAATCTTCCCCTTCCAAAACTGTTGGAGACAATCAGTGTTTTACTGCTAAAAACAGTGAGTCATCCTCGCCCTCATTGTCAGGTATGTACAGGTTTATAGGCCATCCAATTATAGCCTATGATCCAAAATTTAAATATTAAGGCTCTAAAATTACTTCCTTTACTCTTTCTGCTCCCCTGAGTATTCTATTTTTTGTTTTGTTAAAATCCCCCATACGGTTCCAGAGTTATGGGCCTTTGTAATTAGTGGTAATTTTTATTCTTTACAAAGGGGTGGTGTTCACAGGATCCTCTGGGGCGTGCCCTTAGGTTACCACGCCCACATGATAAAGACCATAATAATTAACACTAAATAAAAAGTCCCATATCTCTACAACCGTACTGTGGATTTTAGGAAAACAAATATCAGAATACTCAGGGGAGAAGCCGACATAAAATAAGAGCGAATCTTGGACACTTTTGACCTGGTGATGGGTCTTCTTTAAAGTTACAATGAAGTTTTATCTAACTGATTATATAACACTGTGGCTTGCTGAAAGTAATGTCATATTAATATGGGGACATGGTTCTTTGGGGAGACACCACTGGAACCCAGAAAAGCTACAGGTTCATATTAATCAGTTGCATAACTCTATAAAGATACAAAGCTCATCTTTTAGGAGTTTATAATCAACATTTTTTTCTGGCTTTTTGATTAGAATCTCCAGTTCAGAAGAGAAGAAAATATTTTCGAACACTGAGAAAACAACTAAAAACAGAGAAAGTTGAAGAGGGGGAAACTAGGCGAGGTAAGTGTGACGATAATCTCCATGTTGTATGACGTCAGTGAGAAGAAGTCATGTGGAGCAGATGTTATCCGTCAGTGGTGGGATTGTCACATGTATGATGGCTGACAATGATTCTGCTCCTCTGTATGATGAGATTCCTCTAACGTCATGTTACAGTGACACCACAGTAGTGTCCTCTAATATGGAGTCCCATTACTTACATCAGTTTTACATCTTTTCTCCTAGGTTCTCTCTTCCGCCGGATGATAACATCCTGCCGGCGTGGATTATCCAGGGCTGCTCGTGCTGTCAGAGAAAGCTGCATTTTTGGCTGCTGCCACCAACGCACCATTGACATCTCGAGGACAGAAAACCCCCAAATCTAGCGCTCTGAAGAAACTACAGCACATCCACCATTAATGCTGTACCTGTATGGAAGGAGTTGTACCACCTACCTGTGGCCTCCTGACCAGCAAGAGACACGTGCAAAAGTTGAAGGCTCCTCCAAGAACTTGTCTTCATCCTTCCATGCAATTTTAATTCAAAGAAATAAAAAATTAAAATTGTTTAATGTCTTTTCGCATTTAATTGATTATTACTGACTTTTATGGTATATTAATACTATACCTCATATATAGTATGTCTGAAGGGTTAGATCCCAAACTGGAGAATAGCGGTTCTATGTCTCCCATTAATCCTCTAAACTCTGGCCAAAAATGGAGGAGATGACCAGAGATTCTGTTATTCCTAAGGGTACGTACACACAGCACCTTATAGACACCAGCATACCCACTGATTTTTTATTTTATAAGAAGACACTTAAGGAAAACATCAGTGTTTTTGTTAACTACATATAAAATAGTCAGCGGCTTCCAAACAGAAGCCACCAGCAGAATGAACCAATCACTTTCTTTAACCACTTCATAATTTTCAAAGCTGGAAGCGGATAAAAGAAGCTGAAAAAGACTGAAAAATACACAATGCACAGCAAGTTGTTTTTATATTGCAGTGCATATGTTCAATCATTTACATTTTATCTAGTGCTTTTCATGAGGGATCCAGGTGGAATCCACCTGAAGAAGACATTGTTTGCACATTACGAAGAGTGGCAATTAGTGTTGAGTGAGCACTAAAATGCTCGGGTGCTCGAAGCTCGGGCCGAGCTCACCGTGATACTCGGGTGCTCGAACCGAGCAACGAGCTCAATGTTAGTCTATGGGAGACCCGAGCATTTTTGCGGCGGCACCCCCGACAGTCTGTAGAAAGCCTAAAAAGTGCCCAAAACGATAGTGACAGTGCTCAAATGACATGGGGACAGCATGGGGATCGCCCCAGGAAGCATTTCAGACCCCCAGGTCACTGCTGTCAACAGCGCCGGACTGGGGTGTCTGGGGTCCACCAGGGACATTGACTCCAGGGGCCCACCCACCCTTCAGCTATTTGCAAATACCTGTTAGCCGTTATACCCATTATATTGGCCGCTTCTGCCCATCACTGTGCGCTCACCAGAAATGCGATGTACAATTACTGTAGTTTGCATTAAAGGGTTTTTATTGGTGAAAACAAGTTATCAGCGATGCACAGGTTGGGAAGGTGATTACTTATTTATTGGTGGAATCAGCACTGTCAGAAGATTGTGGCACTTTGAGTATTTGGTGAGATTTTTACCTCTGTATTTATAAGACAAAACCAGGAGTGGAGCAATCCGAGGTAATGTTTTATGAATTTCTCACCCACTCCTGGTTTTGTCTTATAAATACAGAGGTGAAAATCTCACCAAATGCCAACTTGCTTTCTCTGGTGAACCTTTCCAACTGCATCTCTGCTGCTGTGTAATAGTCACAGGGCAGGGAGGGGTTAAACATCCAAGTATTTAATATCTATTGGAAATAAAGAGGTTTCCCCTTATTGATATCAGATAAAACAAATGACCAACCACAATCCACTCTACCAAGACCAATATTACCAGATAGAAGGCAGAAATACCACCACACCGTGACCAGATCACATATTACCACCACATAGTGCCCAAATAATGCCACATACAAGGCACAAATACCGCCACACCATGACCAAAGCACATAATACCACCACATAGTGATCAAATGCTACCAGATACAAGGTATAAATACTGACACACCATGAGACCACATATTACCACCACATAGTGACTGAATAATACCACATACAAGGGACAAATATCGTCATGTCATGACCAAAGCACATAATGCCACAACATAGTGACAAATAATGCTAAAATAATAAAAATGTAAAAAAGCTCTGTATATTGGGTCAGTGTACAGGTTATACAGTGATCACCAGTGATATTATACACAGGAGCTCTGTATATAGTGTACAGGTTATCAGTCATCACCAGTGACATTATACACAGAAGCTCTGTATATAGTGTCAGTGTACAGGTAATGCAATGATCACCATTAATATTATACACAGGAGCTCTGTATATAGTGTCAGTGTGTGTGTATAGGTAATACATATACTCAACATAGGTAATACACATACTCACCAGTGATGTCTCTAGGTGAAGTTCTTCATCTGCAGACCGATATATCCCATCTTCTATGCAGGACTTATCTCTGCAGAAAATAACATAGTTAGCTATAACTGATCACTTCCAGAGCACAATCCACACTTTTCCCAAGATTTCTACACTGCATGAAATGACAAAAAAAGAAACATAGCGCCGCACTACACAGTAACAGTGCTCCAGTGTCATTCTGTGCCTGCTCATCTGTCAGCAGACATATTTCTCTGATGGCAAAGATGTAGCAGAGCTGAAGACAGAAGACCCATGGATTACGTCGGAGCGAGGATTTTTTTTTATTAAAGATAGAGTCCCTTAGGCTACGTTCCTGCTTTTATGCGGCGCTTTAGACCGCTCGCGTAAAAGAAGTGCCAAAGAAAGCTGGAAACGCCTTTCAGCAAAAGCTATGGATTTTGCTGAAAAGCGTTCAGATGCCGCGTTTTGCCACGTATTTTTGCGCGGGCGCTTTTACTGCAAAAGCGGCCGCGCAAAAAGAATTGACATGCCAATTCTTGGCGTTTTTTTCGGCGCGCTTTCCCCATAGGCTACATGTTAACATGCCTCGGGAAAAGCGCGCTGAGAAAAGCGCAACGTCGGCATGCAGTAGAGATTTTTTGCGCCGCGTATGAACGGAGCCTAAATGGGTTTTGTGTTTTATTTTTAATTAAAAAAAAATTTCTGTGTTTTTTTTCTATTTACTAGAAATTCATGGTGGCCATGTCTAATTTGGCGTGACAACATGAATTTCGGGCTTAGTACCGGCTGATAATACAAAGCTGGCCTGGTACTAACACTATTATTACCCAGGGTGCCACTCACCACCAGGGCCGCTGGAAGAGCCAGGTAAAGCGCCTGGAAATTTTCAGGGGTGGCTGCGGGCTGCGATTTTCAGTGTGGGGGGCCAAGAACACTTGGGCCTTACCATGCTGAGAATCCCAGCCCCCAGCTCATTTGTTTTATCTGGCTGGCAATCAACATATGGCAGGAGCACACACCTTTTCCTAAAAAAAAAAATATTTTAAATAAGTTTAAAACAAATATTCGGCTTCTCTGTCTTTTGATCGGCAGCCAAGGTAAAGCCAGGCAGCTGGGGGTGGCAGTACGTAGCTGTCCGCTTTATCTGCGGTGAGAATCAAAAATTCTGCAGAGCGCTACACCGTTTTTAAAAATGATTTCTTTTCACACTTCTATATGTCACAGACCCAACAGCCAATCACACATGCTGTCAAAGAGGATGGGCGTCTGTGATTGGCTGTTTGAGTAATCTACAATCAGCCCATACATTCTAGTATGGTACTATGTATGGGCTGCTTTCAGGTTACTCAAGCAGCCAATCACAGAAGCCCGTTCTCTGTGTCAGCGGCTGTGATTGGCTGTTGGGACTGTCACTCATATAGAAGTGTGAAAATAAATAAATAATAAAACAAAAATACAGCGCTCCGCAGAATTTTTGATTCTCAGCGCAGATAAAGCAGACAGCTACGGGCTGCCATCTCCAGCTGCCTGGCGATCAAAAGTCAGGAAAGCCCAATGTTTTTTTAAATTATTTAAAAAAATAATTAAAAAAAAAATACGTGGGTTCCCGCCATATTTTGATCGCCAGCCTGGTAAAAACCAGGCAGCTGGGGGCTGGGATTCTCAGCATGGTAAGGCCCAAGCATTCTGGGCCCCCCACGCTGAAGACGGCAGCCCGCAGCCACCCCTGGAATTGGCGCATTCATCATAGCACCATTTCCAGGCGCTTTATCCGGCTCTTCCAGCGGCCCTGGTGGGGGTGGCACGCTGGGTAATAATGGGGTTAGTACCAGCTTTGTATTATCAGCTGGCAGTAAGCCTGAAATTCATGGCGTCACGCCAAACTAGACATGGCCACCATGAATTTCTAGTAAACAGAAAAAAACACATGTAGGGACTCCATCTTTAATAAAAAAACAAAATCCTCGCTCTGACGTAATCCACGGATCTTCTGTCTCCAGCTCTGCTACATCTTTGCCATCAGACAAATACCCCTGCTGACAGAGATGAGCAGGCACAGAATGACACTAGAACACAGTTGTCAGAGAAGTGCTCAGCTGGCCTCCAGCCGCCGACCATGTTTTCCTGTGCGTTGCAAATAATGCATACTTTCAAACACATGCCTATTTTTGCAATGCAAGTCTACAGTACATTGCGTCTGCGCTGATTTACAACGGATCCGTTGTAACGCACAGTATAAACGCAATGTTAACCCAGCCTAACAGCAGCGAGAAGGGGAGACGGAGCCCTGGAGACCGCCAAGTCAGTCTACTGGTGGTACTATCATGCCCATTGCCCAGTATGTCCTCCCAGCCTTTGTGGTATTATTATGCCCATTGCCCAGTATGTACTGCCAGCCTCTGTGGTACTATCATTCAAGCTCACATGGCATGTCCTGCCAGCCAGCCACTGGTGGTAGTAGTACTAGCATGATAGTACCACAAAGGGCCAGCTCCAGGTTTTTCTGGGCCCTGGGAGAAAGAGTCTCAGTGGGCCCCTTTAACACATACCACGATTCATGATGCACAGATACCGCAGAGAATTATAAGTATAGTACAATGCAAAGATTTCACTTCTTATATTACATGAGTGATATCTATTGTAAATTCTATAATAGCTCAGAAACCGGCGAATCGCTCCACACAGTATACTGGCCTCCAAAAAGTGCTCCATACAGAATACTGGTCCCCATATAACGCTCCATACAGAATACTGGTCCCCATATAACGCTCCATAAAGGATATTGGTCCCCATATAATGCTCCATACAGAATACTGGCCCCCATAAAATGCTCCGTACAGAATACTGGCCCCCATATAACGCTCCATACAGGATACTGGTCCCCATATAACGCTCCACACAGTATACTGGCCCCCAAAAAATGCTCCATACAGAATACTGGCCCCCATATAATGCTCCATACAGAATACTGACCCCATATAACGCTCCATACAGAATACTGGCCCCCATAAAATGCTCTGTACAGGATACTGGCCCCATATAAAGCTCCATGCAGGCTGTTCCCCCCACATAATGCCCTATGCAGGCTGTTCCCCCCCTTATAATGCCCCATGCAGGATGTCACCCCCCTCCATATAATGCCCCATGCAGGATGTCACCTCCCCCATATAATGCCCCATGCAGGATGTCACCTCCCCCATATAATGCCCCATGCAGGATGTCACCCACCCCATATAATGCCCCATGCAGGATGTCACCTCCCTCCATATAATGCCCCATGCAGGATGTCACCTCCCCCATATAACGCCCCATGCAGGATGTCACCCCCCCATATAATGCCCCATGCAGGATGTCACCCACCATATAATGCCCCATGCAGGATATCACCCCCCCTCTCTTTAAAATGCCCCATGCAGGATGTCACACCCCCCTTTTATAATGCCCAATGCAGGATGTCACCCTTCTCTTTAAAATGCCCCATGCAGGATGTCACCGCCCCCATATAATGCCCCATGCAGGATGTCACCCCCCCATATAATGCCCCATGCTGGATGTCACCCCCCATATAATGCCCCATGCAGGATGTCACTCCCCCATATAATGACCCATGCAGGATATCACCACCCCACCCATATAATGCCCCATGCCTCCATACATTAAATAAATAATCGAATACTCACCTCACTCCTCCTCACCTGTTGCCGCTGCTCAGGTCTGGACTCCAGCGCCGCAGGATGTCACCCCCCTCCATATAATGCCCCATGCAGGATGTCACCTCCCCAATATAATGCCCCATGCAGGATGTCACCCCCCATATAATGCCCCATGCAGGATGTCAACCCCCCTCTTTATAATGCCCCATGCAGGATATCACCCCCCTCTCTTTAAAATTCCCAATGCTGGATGTCACCCCCCTCTTTAAAATGCCCCATGCAGGATGTCACCCCCCATATAATGCCCCATGCAGGATGTCACCCCCCCATATAATGCCCCATGCTGGATGTCACCCCCCCATATAATGCCCCATGCAGGATGTCACTCCCCCATATAATGCCCCATGCAGGATATCACCCCCCCATATAATGCCCCATGCCTCCATACATTAAAAAAAATAATAATCAAATACTCACCTCACTCCTCCTTACCTGCTGCCGCTGCTCAGGTCCGTACTCCAGCGTCGCCGGCGTCTTCCCGCTCTGCGCTGCCTGTGATGGCTCAGGGGAGGGCGCGGTGGAAAGACGTCACCGCACCCTCTGACCTGATATGTCACAGGGACCGCAGAGCAGAAATACAGCGGATCTGCGGAGGCAGGAGGAGAGGTAAGTATCCGGCTGCTGGGCCCTGAGCAAGCGGGGGAGAAGGGCGGGCGCTGGCACCGCTCTCCTCCACCCATAGCCCGATTCATGCTTAGTATGTCCTGCCAGCCTCCTTGGTACTTTCATGCCCACCCAGCATGTCCTGCCAGCCACTGGTGGTAGTACATGCTGCTAGGCATAGTAACAGTAACGAGAGGTTGGCAGCAGGACAGGCTGGGCAATGGGCATGATGATAATCATGCCCATTGCCCAGTAGCATTTACTGACAGCCTCGGCCAGGGGTCCTCTCAGTCACCCCTCCCCCCTATCCCTTCCTCCCCTCCCGGCCCCTGCTTTTCATACTCATGCGTCGAGATGAGCTGCAGGCCTGCAGCCGCTGCCAGGGGCGACGGCGATTCCGTCCTCCACAGCGCGCACAGGAAGCAGTCCCAGGGCGATGATGTCATCGCCCTGAGACTGACCTCCTGGGCACGCGCCTGCAGAGGCGGCAGAGGGGCACTGCGGCAGCAGGCAGAGCAGGGAGACCGGTCTCCTTGCTGTGCTGCTGCAGAGGGCCCATCACTAATCATATTGGCAGTGCTGCCTATCTGATTAGCGAACCGGGGGGTCCTCTGTTCTCTGTACAGGGCCCAGTGGGTGTGAGGGCGGGGCTTAGGGGCATGGCCATCGGAACCCGGAGCGCACCGGGGGTTTTCCTGATCATACGGTGGGCCAGTACGCCCCTGCTCATAAGGGCACACACTGTGCAATTATCTGAGATTCTAGCGTGACCTCCGCAGGGAGGATGAGAGTGATACGTGGTGCAGAATACGTTGGTCTATAAGCAGGCATGCAATACATGGGGTGCAGAGAAAAAGGTTGCACTTGGGTCACGACCTGACTAAGGAGGCACGGTACCGTGTGAGGCTTATTCTCTTAGCTCCCCCGCCAACAATTTATATACAAATAAGATATTATACAGTGCTACATTATACAAGGTATAAAGGATGGTGCCCACATAAGAGTGCCATTCTTTAGCAACAAAATAACAGTGCCACTCAGAGCCAAAATAAATACGGCTATATAGTGTTCTCAAGATAGCACAATAGATTGCTCAAATAAATACTGTCATACAGTGCTCACATATTAACACTATGAAATGCCCAAATAAACACCACTTTACAGTTCTCACATGTTATGACCATACAGTGCCCAAATAAATACTACATTACAGTGCTCACATATTAACACTATGAAATGCCCAAATAAACACCACTTTACAGTTCTCACATGTTATGACCATACAGTGCTCAAATAAATACTGTCATACAGTGCTCACATATTAACACTATGAAATGCCCAAATAAATACCACTTTACAGTTCTCACATGTTATGACCATACAGTGCCCAAATAAATACTACAATACAGTGCTCACATATTATCAAAATACAAGGCACAAATAAATAGTACCGGACATTGTTCACATATTATCACTATACAGTTCCCAATACATAATCTAACAGTGCTATACAATGGCTAACTAAAAATACAATATTTAGACTGAGTCATGGTCATAACCTTGTCAATCATTCCTGGCACCAATATAGAAGCGGGAGGCTGATGGGACCCATGTGTAAATGCCCTGGGAAATGTCTGTGCTTCATATGAGGGCATCAGCACTATTATTTTGGGAGGCCTTGTTTCAGGGTTTAGATTGGGCCCAGTTACTTGCTGGCCACCTTCTTCGGAACGGCTCTCCATCACCCCTCACCACAATTCAGTAGACCCATACCAGCTATTACTGAAATTATTGATTGCCAAGTGTAACAGCGGAAAATAAATTATTGAAAAAAAATAAATAAATAAGCACGATGCTCCCCGATCCTCTGGGCGGCATGTAGACTTCTTTTTATAATTTTATAAACTTGTGTATTTATAGATTTGATGTCATTAATCATTAATGGTCCATTACTTATTATTCCTCTATGTAGTCCTTTCTCCAGCTCCGGTGTTATATACTTATTTTATATAAAAAAAGTTCCAGTTATTAGCTAAGGCTGAAAATAAATAAAGTTTTAGAGTCAGTAAAATATAAAAGCGGTATTTTATATTGGGATTTCTTATAGCAAACTCATCTTCTGCTTGTGAGTGCACGTTGCTATATAAGGACGCAGCCACCCAACCAACCCGAACCAAAGACACCCCAGTGACAGCCACATAGTCACTATATAGCTCTCACTGGCGGTAAACTGACCGTTTTAGGCAGCGGATGCAACCAAAACTCACTCATGTACTTGAAATCCCACCTACCCAGTTTTTTCATTGACTAACGTGGGCTAGGTTTCAACCACATCAGAAAAAGGTGATGAGTGAGCACATATATAATAGGTATCCGTTTGATCCCATGATCTAATATTGGCGATGCCAGGGGTTCTAGGGGAAGGAGAGGCTGCTCACACTGCTGTCCACCCTGTCTGATCTAATAATGAAGATACCAGGGGTGCAGCGGTAAGAAGAGGCTGCTCACACTGCTGTCCACCCTATCTGATCTAATAATGAAGATACCAGGGGTGCAGCGGTAAGAAGAGGCTGCTCACACTGCTGTCCACCTGTCTAATTGATCTAATACTGGAGATACCAGAGATCCTGAGGTAAGAAGAGGCTGCTCACACTGCTGTCCACCATGTGTATTTGATCTAATACTAGAGTTACTAGGGGTGTTGAGGTAAGAAGAGGCTGCTCACACTGCAGTCCACTATGTGTATCTGATCTAATACTAGAGATACCAGGGGTGCAGAGGTAAGAAGAGGTTGCTCACACTGCTGTACACCTGTCTAACTGATCTAATACTAGAGATACCAGGGGTGCAGAGGTAAGAAGAGGCTGCTCACACTGCTGTCCACCATGTCTTTCTGAGCTTATACTAGAGATACCAGGGGTGCAGAGGTAAGAAGAGGCTGCTCACACTGCTGTCCACCATGTGTATCTGATCTAATACTGGAGATACTAGGAATGCTGAGGTAAGAAGAGACTGCTCACAGTGCTGTCTACTCTATCTATCTGATCTAATACTGGAGATACCAGGAGTGCTGAAGTAAGAAGAGGCTCTTCACACTGCTGTCCACCATGTCTATCTGATATTATGCTGGAGATACAAGCAGTGCTTAAATAAGAAGAGGCGGCTCACACTGATGTCTACCCTGTCTATATGATCTAATACTGGAGATACCAGGGCTATTAAGGTACGAAAAGTCTGCTCACACTGTTATAGGTTATCTCTAAGTCATATCAGGAATATTCCTATGGCACATGCTCACAAGTTTCTGTGCTAATATTCTAGGACAGGTTTCTGTGTAACAAGACACTGACCATATTAATTGTGTAGTGTTTACCTCCCTAAACAAAAAATCTAAAATTGCTAATTAAAGGTATTTATAAATGTATTCATTAAGATTCCATTTAGTTATTTATTTTTTTCTATTCCCAGAGAGCCCCGTTAAGGAAAAATTGCAAAACAATGAGATACATTTCTCAGAGTCCTATTTTATATATCCATATACTGTATGTGATACTGAGTTTGTATGTTTTCCCCGTATTCTTGTGGGTTTCCGCTGGGTTCTCCGGTTTCTTCCTACACTCCAAAGACATACTGATAGGGAATTTAGATTGTGAGCCCCGATGGGGAAAGTGTCGATAATGTCTGTAAAGCGCTGCGGAATTAATGGTGCTATATAAGTGAATAAAATAAATCAAAATAAATACTAGAGTAAAATAAGAGAAGCCAAAGAAGGCGGGGATAATAAAAGTGACGGTGCACTTGTGTAGAGCTTGAGTAAAGTACCTATATGCAGGCCTGGCGTCAGAACCCAGCGCACCCGGGCAAGTGCTGGGGCCCTAAGGAGATGGATGGGCCCACTTACCGTCGGGCACCCCTGCGCGCTATGGGACCCGTGAGCGGTGCGGTGCCGGTGCCAGCGCCCGCCACCCACCCCCGCTTGTTCAGGGCCCCTCTCCCCGTGCCTCCGCACCATCTCTGGTCTCTTCCGCGGCTGCTGCACTGTGACGTCTCAGGCCAGAGGATGCGGTGATGTCTTTACACCATGCTCGCTCCAGATCCATGACAGCGCAGAGCGGGAAGACGCCGGCGATGCTGAAGAGTCTGGAGCAACGGCAGCAAGTGAGGAGAGGTGAGTACTTGATTATTTTTTTTATATGTATGGAGTCATGGGGAATTATATGGGGGGGGGACAAGTGACATTCTGCATGGGGCATTATATGGGGGGAACAAGTGACATCCCGCATGGGGCATTATATGGGGGGGGACAGGTGACCTCCTGCATAGGACATTATATGGGGGGACAGGTGACATCCTGCATGGGGCATTATATGGGGGGGAGGTGACCTCCTGCATAGGACATTATATGGGGGGAGAGGTGACATCCTGCATGGGGCATTATATGGGGGGAGAGGTGACATCCTACATGTGGCATTATATGGGGGGAGAGGTGACATCTTGTATGGGGCATTATATGGGGGTGAGACGTTAAATCCTGCATGGGGCATTATATGGGGGGGAGAGGAAGAGATGGAGGAGAAAGAGCAAGTGAGAGAGAGGAGAGAGTGAGAGAGATGGAGGAAAGGGTAAGGGAGAGAGATGGATGAGACAGAGATATGGAGGAGAGACAGATGGAGGAGACAGAGCAAAGGAGGAGAGAGAGAGAGGGAGGAGAGAGAGAGAGGGAGGAGAGAGATAGAGGGAGGAGAGAGAAAGAGATGGAGGACAAAGAGCAAGGGAGAGAGAGATTGAGAAGAGAGAGGAGAGAGTGACAGAAATGGAGAAGAGAGCGAGGGAGAGAGATGGAGGAGAGAGAGAGATAGAGGAGAGAGAGATGAAGGAGAGAGAGATGGAGGAGAGAGAGATGAAGGAGAGAGAGAGAGGGAGGAGAGAGAGAGGGAGGAAAGAGAGAGAGGGAGGAGAGAGGCGGGAGGAGAGAGATAGAGAAAAGAGAAGGAGGGCGGAGGGAGAGTGAGATTTTTCCATCTCAAAAGTTGGATTTCACAATGATTTCAATGGGGTCCATGTACTGGATCAAGTTCGGGTACAGTTTTGGTACCCGAACCAAACTTTGGACTAAAGTTCAGTTGGCTACCAAAACCTGAACTTCCACGGGTCTGCTCATCCCTTGTCATGCTAGGTATGGGAAGAAAACAGCGTACGACAACGGGAAAAGGGGGAAAGCCCAGAAACTAGGGAAAGGGGGAGTGGAGACCCCTAAGCAGATCTAACAACACCATGACTCCCTTATCGTTCTTAAATAGGTTCCACACCTATCGCCAAGCAGGATACCTTAGCCCTGGCTGACCCTAGAGCTAGGCCCTAGGTAGGGAGGGGGAGGAGTTAGCACTAGTCGGCCCCACTGCAACTAAAGACAAACAAGGGAAACAGACAAGGAGATACACTTAGCTTTGAGGAGACACCAGAGAGAACACAACTACAATCCATAAAGGAACTCCAAGAAGAATATCGCTGACTGCTAGAACTCCAGACCTGAACAGAGGAATTTACTCTATCACCAGCAACTCTCTTGAGAAACTGAGTATATTTAAAGATCCAGAAAGGGTGTGTTAATTAGCAGGCGATCGTGGAGATCACCGCTGGGTGCTAGAGTGGGAGGGATGATGAAAGGATCAAGAAGGTGTCTGCAAGGCCAAGTGCAGCGACCTTCTACAGCCGGATCCAGAATGACTGTATGTCAAGCCTGACACACCCGTGACATCCCTAGTTCCTAATCCTTTAACTGGTTGGGATGCAATACTACATTTCACCTCTAGTAGCCACTAGTGAAAAATTTGATTACCTGTCACAATCACAATAATAGTCGATCATTAGTGATCCAGTTCTCAATCTACGTCCCATTAGTTTACACAGTCTGTAAAATTGCCCTCCAGGAGGAGACTGGTATCTTTGTCCTGCCTACCACTGTTCTCCTACACATGTGCAGACTTCCATTTCTTAAGGGGACTTATTTTCAGTCAATGTCTATGGCACCTAGGTTTTGTAAATGCCTCCCCCATCCCCCATATCAATCTGTGGTTTTGCAACCACTGAGTTCCAATACTGTGCTATGGTCCACAGTTACAAATGTCTTTATAATAATTCCGATTGTTGGATGTCAGTTGATGTTGAACCCCACCGGTGAAGAGGTCAATATAGTAAACCTGGAAAACCCCTACAATGCATCAAGTTTATGGCTGCTAATTGTCATCATGTAGTTGATGGCGAAATATAACAGGTACAGTCTAGGGGTACGGGAGACATTTGAGCTGATAAAAGCTGAGTGTGCATGGTGATAGATAGCGGCTCTGTAAGACTAAACTTACCTTGTGGCCGGAGTCTGTAGAGCAGAGTTACTGTACATGTCCAGACTCTCTGACCAGGTCTATGCAAAAGTATGAAAAGTGATATAGCAATGTGAAATTCAGGCCAACACTCCCTTTTTCCATAAAAGTCAGCACTTTATTTAATCCATATAAACACAACCAAATTTAAGTGGCTTCGTACAAAAATAGCACATGAAAAATGTACAAATGCCATCAGCAAAACGTACTTCAACCAGACGGCAACGCGTTTCTGAGCTCTACGTTTCTTAGTTTGAGCCTGAAAAATTCCACAATACTTAACACAGGATATCTGAGTTCGCAGATTCGTAACACTCAGGTTAAAATGTGCATAGACAAAATATATAGATAAAACCTGTAAAAACCACAATGTGGATAATGCGGATAAACGAACCATACAATAAAGTAAAAACAGGAGCCGAGGCTGTAAGTGCGGGGATTTCTGTGCTTGGGGATCATACTCGATACTGGATAAATTGAGATGTTTTGAAAATGTTGTATCCATTATTTTATCATTTGCAGATCACTAACACGTCTCTCCGACCTGTGATTTCCATAGTTCCACGACTTTTCCGTCTTATGCTCAGAGGTCTAGTATTAACCCCTTTACCCCCAGGGTGGTTTGCACGTTAATGACCAGGCCAATTTTTACAATTCTGACCACTGTCACTTTATGAGGTAATTACTCTGGAACGCTTCAAATGGATCCCGCTGATTCTGAGACTGTTTTTTCGTGACATATTGTACTTCATGATTGTGGTAAAATTTCTTTGACATCACTTGCGTTTATTTGTGAAAAAATAAGAAATTTCGTAAAAATGTAGAAAGTTTTGCAATTTTCAAAATTTTAAATTTTATGCCCTTAAATAGAGATATGTTACACTAAATAGTTAATAAATAACATTTCCCACATGTCTACTTTACATCAGCACAATTTTGGAACCACATTTTTTTTTTTTAGGGAGCTATAAGGGTTAAAAGTTGACCAGCGATTTCTCATTTTTACAATTAAATTTACAAAAACACTTTTTTAAAGACCCCATCACATCTGGCGTGACTTTGAGGGGCCTTTATGATAGAAAATACCCAAAAGTGACACCATTGTAAAAACTGCACCCCCCAAGGTGCTCAAAACCACATTCAAGAAGTTTATTAACCCTTCAGGTGCTTCACAGTAATTTTTGGAATGTGGAAGAAAAAAATTAACATTTAACTTTTTTCACAAAAATGTTACTTTAGACCGCAATTTTTTTTATTTTCGACTTTTTGAATGTAAAATTTGCTTGAAAAATTAGCGGACACCATGTTGCGTTTGGGGAGCCCCCGATGTGCCTAAACAGTGGAAACCCCCCACAAGTGACACCATTTTGGAAACTAGACCCCTCAGGGAACTTATCTAGGTGTGTGGTGAGCACCTTGAACCCCCAGGTGCTTCACAGAAATTTATATCATGGAGCTGTAAAAATAACATTTTCACATTTTTCCAACAAAAATGTTTTGCAGACCCCAATTTTGCATTTTCATAAGGGTAACAGGAGAAATTGCACCACGCGATTTGTTGTGCAATTTTTCCTGAGTAAGCCGATACCCCATATGTGGGGAAAAAACACTGTTTGGGCACACGGCAGAGTTCGGAAGAGAAGGAACGCCATTTGACTTTTTGAATGTAAAATTTGCTTGAATTAGTGGACGCCATGTTTCGTTTGGGGAGCCCCTGATGTGCCTAAATAGTGGAACCCCCCCCCCAAGTGACTCCATTTAGGAAACTACACCCCTGAAGGATTTTATCAAGGGGTATAGTGAACATTTTGAACCCAGAGGTACGACACAGAATTTGAAAACATTAGGTCATCATATTGAATAAGTTGTCATTAGTCTTGAGTGCAAGTGCTCGCTACTTGAGTTTGCATCGGGTACTCAGGTATGGACCATGTATGGCGGGTGCTCAAGTGACATGCTCGAGTCCCCGCCCGCATGTTTCATGGTTGTTAGTCACCCAAATAAAAACATGTGGGGATCGCTTGTGCATGACAGGCAGTCCCAGCAAGGTTTTTTTGGCTATATAAAAGCTGCAAAACATTTGAGGCGGAGACTTGAGCATGTCACTCGAGCACCCGCTATACTCGGTGCATACCCGAGCACCCGATGCAAACTCAAGTAGCGAGCTCTTGTGCGCAACATTAGTCGCCATATAGACAGTATTTTTTTCTTTACTTCTGAAAAAATCCCAACCCCAACCCTAATACAACCACAACCCTAGCCCAAACTCAACCTTAGCTCAACCCTAACCCTAGCCCAACCCTAACCCTAGCTCAACCCTAACCCTAGCTCAACCCTAACGCAACCCTAACCCTTGCCCAACCCTAACCCAATCCTAGCCTAACCATAGCACAACCCTAACCCTAGCCCTAGTACAACCCTAACCCTAGCACAACCCTACCCATAGCTCAATGTTACCCCTAGCCCAACCCTAACCGTAGCTCCACCCTACCCCAACACTACCCCTAGCCCCACCCTAGCTCAACCCTCACCCTAGCCCAACCCTAACCCTAGCCCAACCCAAACCCTAGCACAACCCTAACCCTAGCCCAACCCTAACCCTAGCACAACACTAACCCTAACCCTAGCACAACCCTATCCCTAACCCTAAAGTTTATTTTTTACGCCATTCCTCGTGCGGTATAAGTGATTAGACAACTTTATTTTTCGGGTCGGTGCAATTACAGGGATACTAGATTCATATCAGGTTTTTATGATTGAGAGCTGTCACACACTAAAAAACCCTTTTTTTTTTGCAAAGACTAGTTTTTGCATCGCAATTTTTTGAGAGCTATAATTTTTCCATATTTCGGCCGACAGAGTCATGTGATTTTTTTTTTTTTTTTTGTGGGACAAGTTGATGTTTTTATTGGTACCATTTTTGGGCACATTTCATTTTTTGATTGCTTTCTATTTCGATTTTTGGAAGGCAGAATAAACAAAAACCAACAATTCACGAATTGTTTTTTGGTGTTTTTTTATGCCGTTCTATGTGTCGTCAAATTGATAAGGAAGCTTTATTCTTCGGGTCAGTACGTTTACAGCGGTACCACAGTTATATTTTTTTTCACGTTATGGCACTTTTACTCAATGAAAACTATTTTATAGAAAAAAGAATTGTTTATGCATCGCTAGAGAGCTATAAATGTTTTATTTTTCTGCCGTTGGAGCTGTATGGTGGCTTGTTTTTTGCGGGATAAGATGACGTTTTCAGCGGTACCATTTTTATTTACATTTGTCTTTTTGATCTCGTTTTATTCCATTTTTTGTTTGGTGGTATGATGATAAAGCATCGTTTTATGTTTTGTTTTTTATTTTATTTTTTTACCCTGTTCACTAAAGGGGTTAACTTCATCACCATCCCTGTGCTATGCAGCCTGTCAGCGCTGCACAGGGAAAAGTTACTTTGGTCACACGTGGCGCATGACCAAAGCAACTTCCTGCCTTCTGATGACCCGGATGTTGTCATGATGACATCGGGTCACCATGACAACATCTGGGACCGGACTCAGACGCTGCGGGATGCCGGCAGAGAAGGTAAGTATCGCGCTAACCTCCTCTTGCCACCAGAATGCTGCGATCGATTTCAATCACAGCATTTCTGGGGTTAATGTGCAGGGAGCGGTGCGGGACCGTTCCTTGCACATAGCACCGGGTGTCAGCTGTGACAATCAGGTGGATGACTTGATATCACGACCTCCCCAGGAAAAAGACAATAGGCTCTAGCTACAGAGACCTTCAAACTCTCTGTGTCACTCCCCCTACTGCACCCCTGGTGGAGCCCAAGTCTCCATCCCTGTTATTTCCCAGCTAAGAGCTCCCAAAACTAAAATGGGCCATATGTTCTTACTGGACAGTCCTAGGGAGCCCGTTCTGGTGTCATTGGACCCAGCCGGGCCCCTGCTACGCATGGATGCTAAACATCAGAGTCCTAGGGGCCCCTGCAAGGCTGTGCTGGGTATCTCCTTTCCTTACGCTGGACTATGTTTAAAACTAGGGTTACAATCCGCATCCCCTCAGGTCTATTTTGTGTATCACTGAGATGAATCTTTTCCCCATAACTCGCTGTTGAATTATGTTTCTTGAATAGGCACATGGCGTCAGGGGAAGGGACATCCTGTGTAGCTTGCAGCTGCTGTGAGAATTCTCACTCTTCGCTTCTTCAGCTCCTTCCTTTGCAAGCTGCAGTGTCAAATTTTCATATGTGGAGCTTCGTAAAACCCGCCTGCCAGTGCACAGTGATCGACAGGGGTTTACCTTGAATATCTTCACACCATTGTTCCCTGTAAAAAACAGAAAATAAATAAGCTAATTTATACTCACCTAACACCTAATCCCAGAAGCCGCTGTCAACTGTAAAACAGCAAAAATAAAAAACAACCATATCCCTCACCTATCCAAAGTGATGAAATAATCCGTAGTGTCCTACGATGATCTAGATGACTTATACTAGTATAATTTTCAAACGGTGCCACTCCATAATGTACACATACTACAATGTGAAGAGTGGCAACTATTGACCGTATAATGGCAAAATCGCAAGATAAACATAAACAACCGAAGCAACCACGATCAAAGGCCGATCTACATCATAAAAAATTGTTTTATTAAATATTCAATTTTGTTAAAAATGATCACATGCAGATAATTGGTGCAAAAAATGGTGCAAAACAACATACAGTGTGTAAAAAAATTCTGCCGCTATATGGGACACGCAGGACCCAAATTGTACAGCCTAGTAGATATTAAGTGATCATCCAAGTAGCATAGTATTTATACACAGGCCAATGTGACCCGATTAGTAAAAAGGCTCATATAGTCAAAGTTTGTTAGGTCAGAGAAACAGACAATGTTAATACATTCCTCAAAATAATATTACGGGTATAATGAGCCACCATATATATATTTACATGTGTATAACAACAGTATATATATGTGTCAACAGTATATAGACATACAATATATTGTACATGACAACAGGCTCACACTGACACAAGTAATGTGTAGCAATCAGCTGCCGTGAGAGAGTTCACAGGAGTTCATCAGCTGATGAAACCCGGTAACCTCACTTACGGCACCGCCGCTGCGTGAGAACTGTCTCACGCCGTAGCGGTGCCGTAAGTGAGATCACTGGAGCTCATCAGCTGATGAACTCCTGTGAACTCTTTCACGGCAGCTCAGCGCTATACACTGCAGGAGTGATTACACAGCGGCGTCTGCTCTGTAACAGCAGGCATAGGCTGATGGGAGTAGTACTCTCATCAGCTGATGCCTGTGACCTGTGGTAAGCTTTTTACGACTGGTCACAGTCACAGCTGCGGGCTCACACTGTCATCTGACAGAGTGAGCCCGTAGTTCTAACCGATCAGAGCCCCTTTTTCCCACGCTGTCATCTGCGTGGGAAACCATGGATGTTCGGGGGCCCCATTCATATGAATGGGGTCCGTGTTCCGGGTCAAGTACTGTTCTGGAAACCGAACCAAACTTTTAATAGATATTCGGATATCCACGGGTCCGCCCATCACTAGTAAATAATCCTACCAAGTTATGACCACATAATGCCACCACATAATGCTAAAATAATGCCACCATACTGATCATTACCATCATGACTGTACTAAGACCAATATTACAATCAATACCACAATATGAGACAATAATCAATAAATACAGCCAGATCATAACAACATATCACCAACATGTACTGTAGTGATAATATACCATACTGATTATTAACAGTATAAACACTGATATTATCACTGTGCAGCAACCATGTAGTGGTATAATTGCATATATCAATTCCAGTGCTCTGCATACTATATACAGTACAGAAAAATCTTTAAATGAGAAGGTGTGTCCAAACTTTTGGTCTGTACTGTATGTGCATAGTGTGCTGGTAATTGTACAAATATATGTATATTAAGTCATCTACCATCTCTCTGATCATAATTGTTCACTTTCCCTTTTCTTTTTCATTCAGCCCACACCACCATAACCACTTCTTCCATCCATGACTTGTAATTCACGTTACCTCATCGCGTCTGCTGCATGGAGAGTCAGGGTGTTGGAGACCGGAGCAGCACACCCGGGGAACAGGAGCGAGATGAGTATGTTTTTTCTGCATGTATATATGAGTCTATGTGGGGGCTCGCACTGTATATACAAAGGCTACGTGGTGGCTCAAACTGTATTTAGGAGGCTATGTGGAGCTCACACTGTATACAGGAGGCTATGTGCGGCCTCATACTGTATATAGGAGGCTATGAGGGTGCTCACAGTATATGTAGGAGGCTATGATGGGGCTCACAATGCATATAGGAGACTATGTGGGGGGCTTATGCTGTATATGAGAAAATATGTGGGGGCTTATACTGCATATAGGAGGCTATATGGGGGCTTATACTGTATTTAGGAGGCTATGTGGGGGCTCATACTGTATAAAGGGACTATGTGGGGCTCATACTGTTTATGTAGGGCTGCGTGGGGGTTCATACTGTATATAGGAGGTTACCTAGGGCTCATACTGTATATAGGGAGGCTATGTGTGGGCACATACTGTATACAGTATATGGGGTTATGTGGGGTTCATACTGTATATAGAGTGGCTAAGTGAGGGCTCATACTGTTATAGGAGGATATGTGAGGCTCAACCTCTATATAGAGAGGCTATGTGGGGGCTCACACTGTTTATAGGGGGCCATATGGGGGCTCATACTGGATATAGGAAGCTATGTGAGGGTCATACTGTTTATAGGGTCCATGTGGGGGCTCATACTGTTTATAGGAGGAATTGTTCAGGCTCATACTGTTTATAGGAGGATATGTGAGAGCTCACACTCTATATAGAGAGGCTATATGGGGGCTCATACTGTTTATAGGGGGCTATGTGGGGGCTCATCATGTAAATAGGAGGCTATATGAGGGCTCATATTGTATGTAGAAAGTCTATGTGGAGGCTCATACTGTATATAGGGGACTATATGGGGACTCACACTGTATATAGAGGGGCTATGTTGGTCTTATATTATATGTAGGGGGCTGTGTGTGGGCTCATACTGTATATAGGGGCAGTTTTCAGGCTTATACGGTAAATAGGGGAATGTCAGCAAACTTAAATATTAAGTGAAAATTAGAGTTGAGCCACCCCCGTAAGGTTCGAGTTCGGTTCGTCGAACGCCCGTATGTTCGCCGAACTGTTCGTCGAACTGTTCATGGAACACCGTCGAACACCGTTAAAACCAATGGCAGGCAAACAAAAACACATAGAAACACATAGAAAACACATAGAAAACACATAGAAAACACATAGAAAACACTTCAAAGGTGTCCAAAAGCTGACAAACTGCTCAGAAGACACAACTAACACATGGAAAAGTGACAAGTACATATAGTCATGCAAAAAGAAAAGAGGTTGAGGAGTAAAAGGAGGGTGAGACACAGATATAGGCATGTAATGCCCTTCTAAAACCAAAAAAGTGCGAAGCTGACACGGCCAGTCCGTTCTTGCCCATGCGACCTCCGTGTCGCCGGGTTTGTGCCAGAGCTGCGGTGGACCCTGATGGCCAGCCCCCTTCTCCCAATACTGGTGCCTGTCCGCTGGTGGGTCGAGCGAGCCCCCCTGCGGTGGAGGCAGGTCTAAGCTTTTTAATTTAAATTGTCTCTCTAATTTGAATGAGTACACTATAAATCCTTTTACAAGGATCAATTGGAAGGCAAGTCTGATGCCAGCAGCCGCGGGAATTACAGCTCCAGTAGCGTCCACTAAAGCTGCTGCAGTTAAAAAGCTTTTATAAGGATCGAGCTTGGCGGTCCACTTCAAGGCGTCCTACCGCCAGTCCCAGCCCCTGTGGCTTGGGGTGCCTCCCGATGCTCTTCACTGAGTGTCCCGGGGGCCCGAAGCATTTCCTTTGAAAAAATTAAAGTGTCCAAACTACAGGTGGTGTAGCTTGCTTAACAGCCGGGATAATCCGCTGACTAGCAGACACTGCTACTAGGCACAAAGTATTTCCTGGGCTAGATGCAGTTAAAATTTTGTAATTAGATACTCTCGTTAGATGCTGAGAAAGCATTCCATAGAGTCTCCTGGCATGCCTGGCCCTCACAGGGTATCAAATACTTAGGAATTCCTATTCATAGAGACCTCTCCCGTCTATGTTATCTTAATTTTGGGCGCTTTATTGAACAACTCCATACAGACCACGGTTGGCAAGTTAGAACTGTAAGATTCACTACGTGAACCACTGGAGCTTTGTGGAAAAGCACATGTACACTGTGTTCCAAATTATTATGCAAAAAGTGTTTAGGAGTGATAAGGTAAGAATTTTTTTGTTTGTCAGTTAAACTCATTGATGGTGATGTGTGTCAGGGCTCTTTATATCACTGTATGCAATTGCAGACACCTGTGCTAACTAGTTTGGCAGGTGTGTCCAATGAAAGGCAAGACTACTTAAGAAGGCTGTCCCACATTATTAAGCAGCCTACATTTTCTGCCAAAATGGGAAAGAAAAAGGATGTGTCGGCTGCTGAGAAGCAACAAATTGTGGAGTGTTTAGGTCAAGGCATGACTACATTCAACATTGCCAAGACACTTCATCGTGATCATTGCACAATCAAGAAGTATGTAGCTGATTCACAGAACACACGTGTGCGTGCTGATAAGGGAAAATTGAGGACTCTTTCCTACAGGCAATTACGTCAGGTTAAAAGAGCAGCGGCAAAAAAGCCTTGTCATAGCCGCAGACAAGTTTTTGAAGCTGCTGGTGCCTCCAACGTCCCCCGAACAACAAGATGCAGGGCCCTTCAGAGGTTTGCAGCTGTGCATAAGCCATCCTGTTGACCTCCTCTATCCACTGTACACAAGCAGAAACAGCTCCAGTGGGCCAAACAATACATGAAGACTGACTTCAAAACTGTTTTATTCACCGATGAGTGCTGTGCAACGCTCGATAGTCCAGATGGATGGAGTGGAGGATGGCTGGTTGATGGACACCCCATGCAAACATGGCTACGGCGCCAACAAGGAGGAGGTGGAGTAATGTTTTGGGCTGGAATCATGAGGAGAGAGATTGTCGGCCCCTTTAGGATCCCTGAAGGGGTAAAGATGAACTCCATGATGTATGTGGAGTTTCTCAAACAGCACTTCCTGCCATGGTTCAAGAAGAAGAACCATGTATTCCACAGCAAGATCATTTTCATGCATGATAATGCACCGTCTCATGATGCACATAACACATCTGCATCTCTGGCTGATATGGGCATAAAAGGGGACAAACTTATGGTGTGACCTCCATGCTCCCCTGACCTCAAACCCATTGAGAACCTCTGGAGCATCATCAAAAGGAGTGTCTATGATGGCGGGAGGCAGTTCACATCTAAGCAACAGCTCTGAGAGGGTATTCTGTTCTCATGCAAAACAATTGAAGCAGAAACCATCCAAAACCTGACAAATTCAATGGACGAGAGAGTTCAGAAGCTCCTTTCGAACAAGGGGTCCTATGTGCAAATGTAACATCACCTAGAATAAAGCTTTGAGTTGAAAACTGTTTGATTTAAGTTTCTAATAACCTGCTAATGCTTATAATTTCAAAAATGACCATTTTTTTGTTCTTTATTAAAATGAAAAGGTTGATCGAAGAGTGTGGGGGATCTAAGAGTGTGGCAACCCAGTAGTCAGGATTATTTCGAATTCTGACAATCTGAGGGTCATGTTGCAGGTAGTGCAGCAAGAAGGCACCCATGCGTCTTGCGCATCTAGGAGCCCCAAAATTATTTTCCGGGATAGATGCAGCGAAAAATTATTATTAATTTGAAAGCTGGTGGAGCTTAGTATAGATGGCCTAATAGAATCAGTACTGCAAACTGCTATAAGGCCAAAATTATTTTACAGGGAAGATAGAGATAAACATGATTAGTAATAATTTGAAATCTGGTGGAGCTTAGTATAGATGGCCTAATAGAATCAGTACTCCACACTGCTACTATGCCCAAAATTATTTTCCAGGCAAGATACAGATAAAAATGATAATTAATTTGAAAGCTTAAAATGGTTGGTGAGGTGATTTTACCAAAATCCTCAAGCTTTTACTCTCCCCAGGATGACACAGGGCTAGAAAAGTCCTTGCTTATGCATGATGTGTTCATCTTTATGAACCTGAGTCTGTCTACATTGTCAGCGGACAGCCACGTGCGCTTATCTGTCAGCACAACACCAGCAGCGCTGAACACACGTTCAGAGAGAACAAAAATTATTATTAATTTGAAATCTGGTGGAGCTTAGTATTGATGGCCTAATAGAATCAGTACTTCAAACTGCTACAAGGCCAAAATTATTTTACAGGCAAGATACAGATAAACATGATTAGTAATAATTTGAAATCTGGTGGAGCTTAGTATAGATGGCCTAATAGAATCAGTACTGCAAACTGCTACAAGGCCAAAATTATTTTACAGGCAAGATGCAGATAAACATGATTATTAATAACACTGGTGTACAAAAAAAAAAAAATTCTGGCATGGACTTTAAGAACAGTTTTAGACTAATTTGAGGGTGCTGAATTCAAATCTGATCTTATAATTTCTCTATCACATCACGTTTTTGCGCTATAGGTATATAGCCCATTTTCAATAATTCCAAGAAAAATATAAGTAGTGTATGAAAAGTGCCGTTTTATACGGTTCACTAAGGTAAATTTAGTTTTCATTTAGTCTCCCAAAAAATGTGAGAATATCTTTGTTTTCTTTGAACATGCATAATTCCCATTTGTTATGATAATAAAGTAAAAAAACAGTTTTCAAACACCCTTGTTTTCTGTGCTACTGGGACAGTAGAGCTACAGCAGAGCATTGGGTGAAAACTGAATGGCCTCAGCGACAGAGTTTGGCACCTGCCGATAAGAATGTCATCCATGATTCACTAGTGGATAGGAAGAACATTGTCTTTCCTTCCTTGCACATAAAACTTGGATTGATGAAGCAGTTCGTCAAAGCTCTCAATCACAGTGGAGAATGCTTTAACTATACATGTTCAACTTTTCCACGTCTTAGTGAAGAGAAGAAAAAGGCTGGAATATTGGATGTACCTCAAATAAGAACACTTATGAGAGACCCAAACTTTATCACATCAATGAATGAGACAGAAGAAAGAGCTCGGAATGCATTTTGTAATGTGGTGCAGAATTTTCTAGGGAATAAGAAAGCAGACAACTATGAAGAGATTGTGGAAGAGCTACTAATGAGTCTGCAAAATCTTGGATGTAGAATGAGTACCAAGATTCACTATTTAAACAGCCATTTGGACTTTTTTCCAGAGAATCTTGGGGATGTGAGCGAGGAACAAGGGGAGCGTTTTCATCAGGACATTAAAACAATGGAAGAACGGTATCAAGGCCGGTGGGACTCACATATGATGGCTGACTATTGCTGGAGCTTGATGAGAGACAACCCAGAAGCTGTACATCACAGATCAGCCAAGAAAAGAAAGTTCAAATAACTGCCATTTGCCATTCATCTGTGTGCCATATATATGTGTTTTTATATTTTGTAGTTTAATTTTGTAAGTATATTTGATTTGCTGTACACAGACTTTGTAATTTGTTATTCCTTGATTAAAAATATACAAAATGTAGTAACGAAAATCATGAGGTTTTTATCAAAAAACATTCGATAGGATTAATTTCCATCAAAAATATCTCGAAATCCTGATGTGATAGCCAAAAACGGAGTTCGTATTAGTAATCAGCAGCCAAAATTGACTTAAAATATGTTTTAAAACCTTTTGACAGAAAAACTGCATTGACCAGTGTAATTTTAAATCTGGTGGAGCTTAGTATAGATGGCCTAATAGAATCAGTACTGCACAGTGCTACAAGGCCAAAATTATTATACAGGCAAGATACAGATAAACATGATTAGTAATTTGAAATCTGGTGGAGCTTAGTATAGATGGCCTAATAGAATCAGTACTGCACAGTGCTACAAGGCCAAAATTATTATACAGGCAAGATACAGATAAACATGATTAGTAATTTGAAAGCTTAAAACGGTTGGTGAGGTGATATTAACAAATCATCAAGCTTTTACTCTCCCCAGGATGACACAGGGGTAGAAAAGTCCTTTCGGATCCATGATTTGTACATCTGTATGAACGTGAATCTGTCTACATTATCAGTGGAGAGCCGCGTGCGCTTATCTGTCAGCACACCACCAGCAGCGCTGAACACACGTTCAGACAGAACGCTGGCTGCGGGGCATGACAAGATCTCCAAGGCATAAGTGGCGAGCTCAGGCCATTTAACCAGATTGGAAGCCCAAAAAGAGCAAGAGTCCAGTGACACAGTCATGGCTTAATGTTTACTTGGAGATACTCCTGTACCATCGTCTCTAGGCGTTGACTATGTGTCAGACTTCTTGTCTCCTGTGGCCATGCAAAGGATGGGCTAAAAAAGTGGTGAAATGATTCCGCAAAATTGATGTTACCAGCAGATACTGTGTTTCTGTTACATTTTGAGTGCTGAACACTCGACGGTCCCACAGTTGGCTAGTTGGAACTGTGAGATTCACTACGTGCACCACTGGTGTTTTGTGGAAAAGCACATGTAAGATTCTGCAACAGTCTCTGCTGATACTCCTGCATGCGTGCATCCCTTTCTATGGCAGGAATAATTTCTGCAAATTTACTTTTGTACCGGGGATCTAATAGTGTGGCAACCCAGTAGTCAGGATTATTTCTAATTCTCACAATTCGAGGGTCATGTTGCAGGTAGTGCAGCAAGAAGGCACTCATGTGTCTTGCGCATCCAGGAGCACCAAGTCCCTGTTGTGTTGGTGGCGAGGTAACAATCATGCTTCCTTCCTCTGCCCTCTCTCCCCAACCTCGCACAACAGAAATGTGATCAAGGTCTCCCTCATCTGATGAGTCTTCCATCAGTTCGTCCTCCACTTCTTCCTGGGCTCCTGCACATTTCTCACTAGTTTGGCTGCTACCATGCGCCCTGCTAAAACCATCTCCCCCACCCTCACATGCCTGCCGCCTTGGTGCTGCCGACCGTCTGGACTTTGCAGATGTTAGCCCTTCCGCATACAACTCCTCCTCCTCTACTTCCTCCACCTCCTCTTGTGCCACCACCTGACTCCGAATTCTGTTTAACATGTGCTCCAGCATGTAAATCACCGGAATAGTCATGCTGATAATGGCATCGTCAGCACTAAACATCTTCGTCGCCATTTCAAAACTGTGCAGAAGGATGCATAGGTCCCTGATCTGAGACCACTCCTCCAGCGTGATTTGTCCCACCTCTGGATCTCGTTGGCCCAGGCTATACGTCAGAACATATTGCACCAGGGCTTGTCGGTGCTGCCACAGTCACTGCAACATGTGCAGAGTTGAATTCCACCGGGTAGGCACATCGCGTTTTAGCCTGTGAAGTGGCAGGCTCAACGACTTCTGTAGAGATGTAAGTCGCTGAGCTGCGGGATGCGAACGGCGGAAGTGAGCACACAGCGACCGTGCCCTCTGCAGAAGGCTATCTAGTCCAGGATAGTGGCCTAAAAATTGCTGGACACCAGGTTCAACACGTGAGCCATACAAGGCACGTGTGTGACATTGCCCCGGCGAAGGGCCGCACTGAGGTTTGCAGCATTGTCGCACACGGCCTTCCCTGGTTTCAGGTCCAGTGGAGACAACCATTCATGAAACTGGTTCTCCAGAGCTGACCACAACTCCTCAGCTGTGTGACTCACATTTCCCAGACATTTCAAAGTAAAAACCGCCTGATGACGTTGAGCCCTGCTGCCAGCATAGTAAGGAGCTGTGCAGGATCCCTTCTGCGCAGTTAGAAAGCTTGTGGCATGACCAGACAGGCTTTGGGTGCAGGTGGAGGACCGAGAGGAGGTTGAGGAGGCAGAAGCAGTGGAGGAACTTCGAGATAAAGAGGATTGACGCACAACTCGTGGGGACGGCAAGACTTGGACAGCAGCCCCTTGTCCTGTCACCATAGTTACCCAGTACCCAGTCAGCGACATGTAACGCCCCTGTCCATGCTTACTCGTCCAAGTGTCTGTGGTGAAATGCACCCTGTCACACACAGAGTTTCTCAAAGAAGCGGTGATGTTGTGTGCGACATGCTGGTGGAGTGCAGGCACACCTTTCTTTGAGAAGTAGTGCCGACTGGACATCTGGTACTGGGGCACTGTGACGGGACATAAGGTCTCGAAAATCCTCTGTGTCCACCAGGCGGAAAGGCAGCATTTATGTAGCCAAGAGCTTGCAGATGGTGAAATTCAACCTCTTAGCTTTCTCATGGCTAGGAGGAAATGGTCTTTTACTTGTCCATGTGAAGCCCAGCTGTGCTTGGCATCACAGACCCAGAAGGGTGTATTGAAGGACTCCTCCACAAGAGGCCCCCATAACCATTCACACATCTGCACCTTCCACCTCAGACCACCAGAGGGGGCTCCTTAGGGAGATATATAAGGGAAGGTGGGGCCAGGCAGCCGTTAGTCTGTCAGAGTCTGGTTTAGCAGTGAGTCCAGTGCAGGCTGAGACGTGTTACCTCAGAGGACAAAAGCCTGTTCCAGCTCCTGCATTCTACCCTGCAGTGGAGCTTATCCAGATCAAGACTCGGTGTAGCTCAGTGAGGTGAGCTGTAGGTGTGCCGGCGCCATAAGATCGGTGAACCGCGGCACGCTGCCGTTTGTGTGAGTAGCCTATCGAGGGCTCGAGTAGGCCGAAGGCAAAGGAGTAGAGAGTTAGTTCATAGGGGAGCAGAGGAGCTTAGCTGGCTCACCCCGAGAAGAAGAATTTACCGGACACCGGGTCCGAAGCTTGCCGGGAACTCCACGACCCAGCAAGATAAACAGGAATCCCTGGAGAACTACAGGTCCCAGGATCGCTAAAGTGCTGATACGTACCAGAGCCAGGAGACACATAGGCCCCGTAGGTCGGGAGCGTGCACTCCAAGAGAAGGCCCTACCACAAGGTCAGCCAGCGCAGGACAGAGACAAAGTTAGGCCTAGCTCCAGGCAGGTCAGAAACTTATTATGCAGAAGCCAGAACCAGGAGGCCCAAAACCTGCTCATTGGGGAGGATCTGGACATACACCCTTCATCCTACAGTGCTCCGGGGAGTGCCTGAAATTCCACCAGTAAAAGGTACTGAAGTGGCTATCGTGTCCGTCCCTGTTCTTGCTCTGGACCAGAATAGTCTCTATATCCTGCATCCCCGTTCCTATACTGCCCTGAGGCCCAGCTCTAACTGTGGAGAGCTATACCATCAAGCTGCCTTATCATCAGCCTCAGTAGACTGCGCAGCGCTGGTGATCCTCACCAGAAACCACAGGTGGCGTCACGAACTCTTTCTTTTATAAACTTTACAAATATCAACCCCTTTTTAGGAGAGACCCCAGGGTACGGGCCCGGGAGCCGACCACCGCGACATCCCTAAAGGCCAGGCCAAAGGCCCGGGTACCGAGTTATCCCCATTCCCCTGGGTGCCACATCCACATCTGAGGGACCGAGGGCTGGCTGTTGTGCTTAGACGGGGTTGAGAAGGGTGTCCCCGGCAAACTGCGGGTCTGTGAGGAAGATGCAGGCGGACATGTTAGGTTGCCTTGATCCAAAGGTGGTGCTATCGATGTCGGAGAGCGCTCAACACCAGCTGGTGTTTCCACCTCCAAATAAAATGATGACCTGACAATCACACTGGCTGTTGCGGGTAAAGAGGTGGCCGGTCTGCGTCCCAAAACAGGTGTGACTGCTATCCCCCCAGTCACAGAGGATGAAGAGGCTGCGGATGCACAAGATGTGGCTGATGGTGGTTGGCCCAGCCGGCTAGGCCGCATTGTAGCACAGTGAGCTTCCCACTGCAACTTATGCTTCATATCCATGTGCCGGTTCATGTATGAAGTACTCAAACTATGTATTTTTTGCCCTCTACTTAGCTTTTTCTGACAAATGTTACAGATAACACGAGTTGGGTCATTCTTATCGATCTGAAAAAATGCCCAAGCTATGCAAGGCTTAGCACCCATGCGACCTGAAGAGCCACTACGACTTGTGGTCAGAGGCAGAGTTGTGTTTGAGGATGCAGTTGTTGACGTGCTTCCAGTACTACGTCTCTGTCCAGGAAGGCGCAACCTGACCTCGTCGTCACTAGCATCCTCCTCCACCTCCTCTGCTGACCTCATCGACTGGCTGACTGTGGGTTGACAGTAAGTGGGATCTCCAACCTCGTCATCATCACCCTGTGTGTTATCACACCAGTCGTCCTCAGAGTCAACCTCTTCCTGCCCTGACAAAAATCTCAAGTTGTCGTTCCAATCAGGTATTTGAGTCTCATCATCGCCTTCCTCATTCTCTCCACCAACAGGAGATACAGTTTGGGAACGAGGGTCTACATTATGGTTGAGGTGGAGGAGAGCCCACTTGAAGGAGCACTTGATATCCGTTGAAGCACCTGCTGTTTTTGTGCCTCATCTGGAATTTGTAGCGATTGGCGTGGCCGTAAGAAAGGGATCTTATCACATTGTCCACTAAAAGAAGTAGACATCTTAGTTTGGCTGGAAGATGGTCTTTCTTCTGCAGATGTTACTGTTGCTTTAACACCTAACCCACGGACACAACCTTTTTTTCCCTTCCCAACACACCTATTCCCCTTTCCACCATCAGCAGGCCTTTTTCCACTCATTTTGGTGGTTAACTAATTGACAACTCTGGAGTTGTTTGCACAAAAAACAATGGATGGGAACCGAGCAGAGCTGAGTGGCCAAACTGTTGTATTAGCCCAAAAGCATTGGCTGGGTTAGATGCAGTAAAACAATTTTATTACATACATAGGTGGTGGAGCTTAGTATAGATGGACTAATAGAACAAGTCCCACACACTGCTACAAGCCCAAATTTTTTTTCAGAGCTAGATGCAAATAAAAATTATTTTTAATTTGCAACCTGGTGGAGCTTAGTATAGATGGACTAATAGAACAAGTCCCACACACTGCTACAAGCTCAAATTTTTTTTCAGAGCTAGATGCAGCTAAAAATTATTTTTAATTTGCAACCTGGTGGAGGTTAGTATAGATGGACTAATAGAACAAGTCCCACACACTGCTACAAGCCCAAATTTTTTTTCAGAGCTAGATGCAGATAAAAATTATTTTTAATTTGCAACCTGGTGGAGCTTAGTATAGATGGACTAATAGAACAAGTCCCACACACTGCTACAAGACCACATTTTTTTCAGAGCTAGATGCAGATAAAAATTATTTTTAATTTGCAACCTGGTGGAGGTTAGTATAGATGGACTAATAGAATGATGCTATGCCCAAAAGGTTTTACTTGGCTAGGTGCAGTAAAAAAATTTGTATTCTATACACAGGTGGTATAGCTTGCAACACAGATAGGCTACTCCACTGACTAACACACACTGCAAGAGGCCAAAAAGGATTTGCTTAGCTAGATTTAGCCAAATGCTGTGAAAAAAACTTGCACAGCACTGGCACAGACCTGCCTAGCAAAAAGTCCTAGGAAATGCTGTAACCTAGTCCAGAAAAGGACTGCAATTACAAGTAGACCCTACTCCCAACCTATCTATTTAAGAGCACAGACCTGCCTGATAAAAGTCGTAGGAAATGATGTAACCTAGTCCTCAAAAGGACTGCAATCACAACTATCCCCTACTCCCAAGCTATCTGTAGATTTGTGCGAAAATTGGCTTGAAATGAACACTCAAAGTATAGCGCACACAGCAACAGCGGTGCCGTCTAACACGCAGCTGCAGCAGTGAGAAAATGGTGGCTACGTGGAAAATGGCTGGGTCTTATAGGGCAAGGACATGTGACATACACTGCCAATGACACATGCCTTTGCTTGTGTGAAAAAAGCAGTTCGCTCCGTGTGTGCGCTGCTGATAGGCTGACAGATTGCATCTCCCCACTGTAAATGGGGGAAAGAGAAAAAAAAATGGAGATCTTCATTATTTCTGCAGAGATCCATCCCCTGCCCCACCCCCCGCCCCGCTGTACACTCAAACTGCGTATTAACATTAATTTTCAGCATTACTGAGAAAAAATCCAGTTATGATTTTGGTGCACGAACAGTTATGGAAGATAACCTCGAACAGCCGGATTTTTTTCAAATTGTTCGTGTTCGCCGAAGGGCTCGAACACTGCCCAAAACAGCTCGAATTTGAGATTGGCGAACAGTTCGAGTCGAACACCGCTCATCTCTAGTGAGAATATTAATATATTATAATAAATGTAATTAATATGTTGATATGAATATTGAGCAGAATTCATATCTGTCTATTGGTTCGTTCTCCGCAACAGTCATGGTCTCTCATGTGATCTCTTTGGAAAATTAATTGCCCACCCTTGCCTTAGATAGTAATAATGCCCCCTGTGTGCCGATACTGAATAATAATGCCCCCATCTATGCCTGATAATAATAGTGCACATGGGGTTTCTTACAATAATAATATTGCAGCTCATGGTATGCAAGGGGCTTATATTAATATGGGGTCTACCAGTAGATACATAGGGAGAGAGGGTTAATAAGAGGCTTTAATACAGAGCCCAGACAGGCTGTACTATAACAGCAGGTGAAAGGGGGAGGTAAGAGGAGGAGCAGGCATTCTGACGCTTAGGCTTGAAGGGGAATAGAGCCTGTAATAACACAGCGGGGCAGGCGGAGGGTTGTGTTTATTAGGAGCTTAGACCCGGCTGCTGCATTCAATGACACTTTACATAAAAATGTGTTCCAGCGATGAGACCGGAGGGGGCGTCAGTGCGCACTGGGAGGCACGCGGCGCTCCAGCGAGAGGTTTCCTCCCCATACAGATACCAGAAGTTCCATGCTTGAAACGAACAGTGGGCTCCAATAGGGGGCGCTGTTTTATGGATCTCATCAAGTATTTATCACATCATACAGTGCTGGCCAAAAGTATTGGCACCCCTGCAATTCAGATAATACTCAGTTTCTTCCAGAAAATGATTGCAATCACAAATTCTTTGGTATTATTCTCTTCATTTAATTTGTCTTCAATGAAAAAAACACAAAAGGAATTGTCCTAAAGCCAAATTGAATATAATTCCACACCAAACCTAAAAAAGGGGGTGGACAAAAGTATTGGCACCCTTTGAAAAATCATGTGATGCTTCTCTAATTCATGTAATTAACAGCACCTGTAAATTACCTGTGGCACCTAACAGGTGTTGGCAATAACTAAATCACACTTGCAGCCAGTTAACATGGATTAAAGTTGACTCAACCTCTGTCCTGTGTCCTTGTGTGTACCACATTGAGCATGGAGAAAAGAAAGAAGACCAAAGAACTGTCTGAGGACTTGAGAAACCAAATTGTGAGGAAGCATGAGCAATCTCAAGGCTACAAGTCCATCTCCAAAGACCTGAATGTTCCTGTGTCTTCCGTGCGCAGTGTCATCAAGAAGTTTAAAGCCCATGGCACTGTGGCTAACCTCCCTAGATGTGGACGGAAAAGAAAAATTGACGAGAGATTTCAATGCAAGATTGTGCAGATGGTGGATAAAGAACCTCGACTAACATCCAAACAAGTTCAAGCTGCCCTGCAGTCCAAGGGTACAACAGTGTCAACCCGTACTATCCGTCGACGTCTGAATGAAAAGGGACTGCATGGTAGGATACCCAGGAAGACTCCACTTCTTACCCCGAGACATGAAAAAACCAGGCTGGAGTTTGCCAAAACTTACCTGGGAAAGCCTAAAACATTTTGGAAGAATGTTCTCTGGTCAGATGAGACAAAAGTAGAGCTTTTTGGGAAAAAGTATCAACATGGAGTGTACAGGAAAATAAAAGAGGCATTCAAAGAAAAGAACACGGTCCCTACAGTCAAACATGGCGGAGGTTCCCTGATGTTTTGAGGTTGCTTTGCTGCCTCTGGCACTGGACTGCTTGACCTTGTGCATGGCATTATGAAGTCTGAAGACTACCAACAAATTTTGCAGCATAATGTAGGGCCCAGTGTGAGCTGGGTCTCCCTCAGAGGTCATGGGTCTTCCAGCAGGACAATGACCAAAACACACTTCCAAAAGCAATATAACATGGTTTGAGAGAAAGCACTGGAGACTTCTAAGGTGGCCAGCAATGAGTCCAGACCTAAATCCCATAGAACACATGTGGAGAGATCTCAAAATGGCAGTTTGGAGAAGGCACCCTTCAAATATCAGGGACCTGGAGCAGTTTGCCAAAGAAGAATGGTCTACAATTCCAGCAGAGCATTGTAAGAAACTCATTGATGGTTACCGTAAGCGGTTGTTCGTAGTTATTTTGGCTAAAGGTTCTTCAACCAAGTATTAGGCTGAGGGTGCCAATACTTTTGTCCGGCCCTTTTTTGGAGTTTTGTGTGAAATGATAAATGATTTGGTTTTTGCTTCATTATCTTTTGTGTTTTTTCCTTGCAAGCAAATTAAATGAAGAGAATAATACCAAAGAATTTGTGATTGCAATCATTTTCAGGAAGAAACTGAGTATTATCTGACAGAATTGCAGGGGTGCCAATACTTTTGGCCAGCACTGTAGGTCCAGATTGGTTCCCATAATGGCTAGGCAACAAGACAACAGGGAATATAGGTGTATAGATATATTATAAATATAGAGGATGTATTAATATAGTGTAAATGTACCAGATATAATCGATGCACACACAAAGGAGAATCATTTAACCCTGAATCAATATTCAGTGCAGCCAAGATTAAAAGTATAGATAAAGAAAAGAAGTCCGTCCAAATGGCCGACTATGCCGTATAGAAGAGCGCAGCCACAATTGGCCTACAAACTGTATGGTGATAGTCTATGTAATAGGGCCATACTGAATAGTGATCACACTATAACAATAGGCCATTCGATAATAAAATCCATCTAGTCTCTCGTTGAATGATTTTCTTATCCCAGTCGACCAACCTCGCTGGTAAAGGGACCACGTGTATAACGTATGCCCATATAGACGGCTTGGGAGGGAGGGCTGATCCTTCTGACAGATTCCCTTTAATCTTATAAGGAGACGCAGAGGGGCACTATTATTATTATAAGGAGACCCAGAGGGGCACTATTATTATTATAAGGAGACCCAGAGGGGTACTATTATTATTATAAGGAGTCCCAGAGGGGCACTATTATTATTATAGGGAGACCCAGAGGGGCACTATTATTATTATAAGGAGACCCAGAGGGGCACTATTATTATTATAGGGAGACCCAGAGGGGCACTATTATTATTATAAGGAGACCCAGAGGGGCACTATTATTATAATAAGGAGACCCAGAGGGGCACTATTATTATTATAGGGAGACCCAGAGGGGCACTATTATTATAATAGGGAGACCCAGAGGGGCACTATTATTATTATAAGGAGACCCAGAGGGGCACTATTATTATTATAGGGAGACCCAGAGGGGCACTATTATTATTATAGGGAGACCCAGAGGGGCACTATTATTATTATAAGGAGACCCAGAGGGGCACTAATATTATTATAAGGAGACCCAGAGGGGCACTAATATTATTATAAGGAGACCCAGAGGGGCACTCTTATTATTATAAGGATGCCCAAGGGGAACTATTAATGTGATAAAGAGACCTAAATGATCATCCTAATAAATTGGTATCACGGGGAGTAGTAAATTTAGATTTTCTCCAATGGTAGGCAGGGTCATATTTGTAATAGAGACCCTCATCTTTGAAAGTGGGTGTGGGAGAGTAACATGGGCCTGTGTGCGTCCTATGCCAGAGCTGGGAGCAGCCCCTAGTCCGGCCCTTTTCCCTCAGTAAAGATACTTCTTTTAGCCCCTAACACGGTACAAAGATATACATTGTCTTTTAGCCCCGGAATCTGACTTTCTTATTGATACAAAACACTAATTTTTATTGTGTGGAACAGATATAAATAATTTATGTAACAACATAATAATACTCTAACTGCTCAGAAGAGTAAAGCGTCCATAGCTCTATCATCCATGTCTGCATATGGTACCGATGCTCAGCCTATATTGTTGCCTCCTTAAGGGATGCTAGGCAACTTCCTTATAAGGTAAGCTGCCCCTTTAAGAGTAGAACACAAGATTCCATTATGACATCACAATTAACCATCACTACTTCTACAAGTCATTACACTCTAGTTGTCACTTTGACTTTCCGGTGTCATTGTTGTCGGTGTGATAAGCCATATAGCTAGTCATATACAGACTGCGCTTGGATTTACTGGAAATGTCTGGAATTCCTCCAGACAGACTTCAGGTGTTAGCACTACTCCAGGGGATTCTTACCACCTATGACCCTGACTTTGTGCTACCACTACCCGATGGCGTCCTCAGCTTCACTTACCGGCTGGTAATGGAGCTTGTGAGAGATTGCCTGACCAAATACAAACGAGGTCATATAAGCTCAGAATATCTTGAGCATTTACAGAAGAACATATGGACATTAGTACAACAGGTAAATAGCAGACAATCTGCACAAATCATATAGTAATAATGGAAAATAATAATGGAATATAAGTTTAACCTGTACCAAATACCCAGATAAGAATAGCCGGGGAGCAGTAATAGGGCATACAGGCTACATGACAAGGGAGAGGGTGATATCTACAGGGTTATTGGGAGGGTTGTGGAGGTAGGGGGGAATTGGATTGGTTAACCAATTATGGACCACAGAGTTTTCAGTTGTTATGCCTTCATTTTTTCCTCACTTTCTTTCAAGAGCCATAAATTTGTTATTTTTCCATTGACATAGACATGTGAGGGCTTGATTCTTTTGCAGGACAAGTTGTAGCTTTCAGTGGCTCCATTCTATTTACCATACATTGTACTGAAACAAGGGAAAAAAATTCCAAGTGAGATGCAATGGTTCTTTGTGTCGCTATATTCAGGGACCCATAACATTTTAGTTTTCTGTCGATTGGGATGAGTGAAGATTTGAGTTTTGCAGTGAACTTTGTGTACATAGAGTGTCATAGAATCATAGATTCTATGGGTGTTTTGATTGTTTATTATTAATGTTTTTAACTGAAATGAGAAGACAAAAAAACCCCACAAATCCAATTTTTTTTCCTCTTTTCGGTGTTTATTGATCGTATTAATTAATTCCCTATCTTAAAAGATCAGACTTTAACAACCGCATCAATATCAAATATGATCATTCATTTTTTCCTTTCTTTATTTTAAATGGTGAAAAGAGGAGTGATTTGAACTTTTATATTTTTAACATTTTTTTAAATCTTTTCTTCTTTATTTTTAAATTTTTTTTTTCGTTCCCTTAGGGGACTTAATCCTGCAAATCGCTCATACTATATATTGCAATACTACAGTATTGCGCTATATAGTGAAAATCTTGATCTCCTCTGGAGCTCAGCCTATAGCTAAGCTTCACAAGGAGGACCGTGGTTTCAGCAACGGAGGTCTTCAGCAGACCCCTGGTTGTCCTAGAAATGCATTAGACCCCTGTGATCGCCTTGTGGAGGGCCGATGAAAGCAAGAGTGCTCAGGCATCGGTGCATGCACAATTGAAATGATACTGTCACAGACTGACAGCTTTATTTAAATGGTTAACAGAAGAATTCTGCGTTGTCCACGGTTTTTAGGGACAGATGCTGGCTATTTCATATACGCATGTTTGGGGAGCTCAGCTCCTGAGCCCCCTCCACATGTGAGGACCCTTCCAGGATGTTAATAACCCGTACATTTGCGGGAAGGAGTTGAGGAGCTAGGTTACAGGGGGACAATAAAAGGAAGAAGGTAGGAGTTTCACGTTCCAGCATCCAACCAGCCCTTATAAAGAGATGGGAGGAAAGTTTGAAGGCTGGCACTTGATAAGTAGAGGTTTTGGGACGGTCACAGCGGTGGGGGATAGGTTTGGGTCAGAGTCTTGATAAATGTGATGTCCTTTGGACGGAGGTTACTGTTGGGGGAATAGTGACTTTGGTTACATCTCAATATAACTAGTGGACTTCGGTCCTGTGAGGATAGTGGTATTAATGTGGGATATTAATGCCTTAACCCTTGTGTCGGTGTGGTGCGGCTAGGGTCTAACTCTTAATTAGGTGTTGTTTTTCTTCTGGTTTAAAGCCTATTAGATATCTACTGTATATAATTGTGGGGCTATCATTGTTGCAGTCACCCCGCGTTTTGAGTTGGAGTCTGCTGTGGCCATTTTACACAGGTCACAAGCAGCCATGTGTCTTATATACATACATTGGGTATGGAGGGAGGACGTGGGGATTTAAAGGTTTACAAGCGACCGGATCCCTCGTCAGTTGTCATGTAGTACTTGTAGTGTAGATAGCATAAGTAACATGGTGATATAAATGGCCTCCTCCGTTTTGCTTTTTCTCTCATGATTTTCATTCTTCTTTGTTTTCATCTCTATAGGCTGAAGAAAAATCCCAAAGTGGAGAATTGGCCTTTATTAAACAACTGGCCCAAAATGTCCTGCTTGTACTGGAGTATCCGGCCTACTCAGTGGAGCGCCTGGTAAGGATTTATCATCTTCTACATCTCATGTCCTTGTTGTCTGATCTTCTCCAGATCACCAGCCATATAGCAGAAGCTCAGGTTCATGATGGTGGAGGCCTCCCTGTCCTCTCCAGGCAGACACAGGTTTCCATCTCATGTCATTGTTCTCTGATCTTCTCCAGATCACCAGCCATATAGCAGAAGCTCAGATTTATGATGGTGGAGGCCTCCATGTCCGCTCCAGGCAGACACAGGTCTACATCTCATGTCCTTGTCTCATCTTCTCCAGATTACCAATCATATAGCAGAAGGTCAGTTTCATGATGGTGGCCTCCCTGTCCTCTCCAGGCAGACACAGGTCTACATCTCATGTCCTTGTTGTCTGATCTTCTCCAGATTACCAGCCATTTAGCAGAAGGTCGGATTTATGATGGTGGAGGCCTCCATGTCCACTCCAGGCAGACACAGGGTATTTTATGGCCACCTGTCCCTGTGGCTTCATCATCTGTGAGGACAGTCTGTACTCAGTGGTGCGGAGTTTGTATTTCCGCCTGTGTCTTTGTATAAGGGGGATATCTCCTATAATATAATAGTGTCTGTGCAGGGTCCGGCTTGTATCACGTCCCCTACATCTGCTGCAGTGTAATCATCATGGACATAATATAGAAGAGAGACGTTCCTGCATCTTCAGCTTTTATTCCCCTGCAGTTTCTATGTCTTAATGTCATTTCTTATTCCTTTTTAGGCCGCGATCGGATCATTGAACCTGGGGAGAAATCCTTGTAAGAGCGACTATAAACCGATCAAACTGATCAGCAGTGGAGCCTTTGGGTGAGCTTTACTTTGGTATTATATATATTTCCCAGGGCTCCTTATGACGATGTCTCTGCGTCCTTCCCATGTTATGTTCCCATGGACAAATTATGAGTTCACATCACGGTCCACATCTATCTGTCACTATTCAGGTCAGTTAGGATGTGACGTGGATGAGGACCCCCCATTGGTGATCATTTGTGGAGTGTTATTTTATGTATTTATAGACATGGTTTTCTAGTGATGGCCCCACATTAATCATTAATACAGGAGATCATTTGATGAGATCTATAGATAGATTGTTAATAAGAATTTATAGTAAATCATGTTTTTTTCTCCTCTCCAGGGCCGTCCACTTAGTTCGCCATAAAGACACAAACCAAGTCTGCGCTATGAAGAAAATGGACAAGGAGAACCTGAAAAAGCCAAAGAGGCTTGAATGGGCCTTTCTGGAGAGGGACATCTCAGCATTTGCAGATTGTCCCTTTGTGGTCTCCACTTTCTGCTCCTTTCCTACTAAACTTCATCTATGTATGGTCATGGAGTATGTACCAGGTAGGACACATCCATTGTATCTATATCCAGCCCACGTCTGCTTAATCCTAGCACCTATATATGACCACAATGTGCCCACATGGACGGTTACATGTCCTCTTTGCAATTATTATAAGTCATCTGTTACCAAGATGCCTGAAAAACCATTGATCTCTATGAAAGTCCCCCAGTATGTCCTCGCTGAGCACGGCAGCAATTTCCACTATGGGTAAAAGGAAGATTTGTCTTTTTGAAGAGTTTTTATAGATAAGAACGTTCACAGAGAAAAAAATTATAGGCTCGTAGATGAGGCTCTGTCTCTATGTATAGGGTCTATCTGCAGTATACAGTATACGCACTACATTATACAGTATATATAGACCATCCTGTCCCAATGTCTCCGCCTTTTTCACATTCCCACTCATCATGTGTAATTTACATTGTAACAAACCCTCAGTTCTCATATTTGCTTTCTCCTGTAGGAGGTGACTGTGGTACCCTTCTAAAGCACAGGGGTCCTTTACCAGTCCTCTTGGCCCGTATGTACATTGCGGAAACGGTCCTTGCTGTGGAATACCTGCACAGCTATGGTGTGGTGCACAGAGATCTGAAGCCTGAGAAGTAAGTGACCCCTCTAGCATATTAGAGGGGAAGAAAGTTAGAGTTTCTTATACAGTCTGTGGGTTATTACTTGGTGCTGACACCATCTTTTCTTTCACAGCCTCCTGATAACATCAACAGGACATATTAAGGTCACTGATTTTGGGGTTTCAAAACTCGGCCTCATGAGACCAAACTCAGACTTCTACAAGACTCCAACTAAGGACATCACCAAAGAGTTCCTTGATAAAGAGGTAGGCTTTACTTACAGGGTCTTGTACTTTACAGATCTCATCTTTCTCCTTCTCTGATTTATAATTTCTCTAGAAAAACATTTCCACTGATGTTATGTGTCGCAATTATATTTATTGATCATCATCTCCTTTTTCTGTTGGTTTCCAGACTGCTGGCACCCCTACTTACATGGCTCCAGAAGTTATCCTAAAGATAGGCTATGGAAGGCCTGTTGACTGGTGGTCAATAGGGATCATCCTATATAAATTTCTATTTGGATATCCACCATTTACAGGGGCTTGCAGAAGGAATATTTTACACAGTATCATCCAGGGTAAGTAAAATAATCTGAATGCTTGTGATGTCACTGTTATTTGACTCGAATAGTTCTGTAGTTTTTTCTAGCTTTGTTAAGGAATTTTTTTTTTCTGAAAATAAATGAAGAGGTTTTATTTCTTATAATATTTGCTTTTTATATAACAGATGATATACCTTGGAGATGTAATTACTTTCCTCCAACTAATGCTCGAGGCATCATCACTCAACTGCTCAGAAAAATTCCAGCACTGAGACTTGGAACAGGTAATATTAATAGTATTATCAATGAATTATTACAGCGTGACCAGACAAATGATGGGTTCCATGAGGATCAGCACTGAGGTTCTGTACTCTACCTACTTGTCTATTACCCATTCTTCATGCTATAATGTTCAATATATTTCCTTTATGTCGGCTCTGTTACATCTTCAGTTCAGATTAACATAAATTCTACAGATATGGAGCAGTTTCTCTGACAATGACTGTATCACTCTCTTTCTTGTCTTCCTTTTCCAGGAGGCGCAAATGAGATCAAAATTCATCCATTTATGCGTGACTTAGACTTTGACAACCTTTTAAGTCATAAGCCCCTGTTCGTTCCTGACCTAAAGTCAGATGAGGACACCCGCTACTTTATCAGTAAGTAAAATGAGACGTCATCTGCAGAAAACTGACGTGTGTCTTGTCTTTCATTTTATGTCAAAATCAGTTCCCATCATTATTAGTGATAACATGGTGACTGTCTGGGTATTATACTAATAATCTCTAATAACACTTGTATTTTTTAGCTCGAAGTAGCAGCTTCAAACATATGAATTCAGATGAGGGGGACACAAGTGAGGACAATGACTGGCCAGAAATCAAAAACTTTGCATCAACTTATCAAAGGTCTTCTAAAGTAAGTATGTGGCTAATAAAATGTATGAAACCTATAATTACAAAAAAAAATTAAATATATCTATTTTATATTTCTTTATCTGTTTTAGCTATATATCACCAATACTGGGATGATGACCAATATAGAGCCTATGTCACCTCCACAGTGTTCCCAAGAGAACAGTGATGGAGGCAATGAAGAGCCTATGTCACCTCCAGGGTGTTCCCCAGAGATCAATGAAAAACGCTCAGAAATGTGAGTAGATTATTATTATTATGAGATTTAGTCCTGATATATGTCGGATCCAAATACAAGATACGAGTAACACAAATCTAAATCTAGCATCCACCACCCCATGACTACACAATCTCTGTGGGTCTTACTTGTGATAACTTCTATAACAGCTGATTGTTGCGACCAACCATTCATTTCCAACTCACTACAGGCCAATATTACTAATTAGACTCCATTCTTGCTGGTAAAATGTGGTCTTGAGCAGGATATCTCCTCTATGTTGTCCTAATTGACCTAACAGACAGGTGTTCTTCCGTTATTCTATTGTTTTTTCCTTGTAACTTACGTGTCTTTTTTCTACCAACAGGCAGAAAGAATCTTCCCCTTCCAAAACTGTTGGAGACAATCAGTGTTTTACTGCTAAAAACAGTGAGTCATCCTCGCCCTCATTGTCAGGTATGTACAGGTTTATAGGCCATCCAATTATAGCCTATGATCCAAAATTTAAATATTAAGGCTCTAAAATTACTTCCTTTATTCTTTCTGCTCCCCTGAGTATTCTATTTTTTGTTTTGTTAAAATCCCCCATACGGTTCCAGAGTTATGGGCCTTTGTAATTAGTGGTAATTTTTATTCTTTACAAAGGGGCGGTGCTCACAGGATCCTCTGGGGCGTGCCCTTAGGTTACCACGCCCACATGATAAAGACCATAATAATTAACACTAAATAAAAAGTCCCATATCTCTACAACCGTACTGTGGATTTTAGGAAAACAAATATCAGAATACTCAGGGGAGAAGCCGACATAAAATAAGAGCGAATCTTGGACACTTTTGACCTGGTGATGGGTCTTCTTTAAAGTTACAATGAAGTTTTATCCAACTGATTACATAACACCGTGGCTTGCTGAAAGTAATGTCATATTAATATGGGGACATGGTTCTTTGGGGAGACACCACCGGAACCCAGAAAAGCTACAGGTTCATATTAATCAGTTGCATAACTCTATAAAGATACAAAGCTCATCTTTTAGGAGTTTATAATCAACATTTTTTTCTGGCTTTTTGATTAGAATCTCCAGTTCAGAAGAGAAGAAAATATTTTCGAACACTGAGAAAACAACTAAAAACAGAGAAAGTTGAAGAGGGGGAAACTAGGCGAGGTAAGTGTGACGATAATCTCCATGTTGTATGACGTCAGTGAGAAGAAGTCATGTGGAGCAGATGTTATCCGTCAGTGGTGGGATTGTCACATGTATGATGGCTGACAATGATTCTGCTCCTCTGTATGATGAGATTCCTCTAATGTCATGTCACAGTGACACCACAGTAGTGTCCTCTAATATGGAGTCCCATTACTTACATCAGTTTTACATCTTTTCTCCTAGGTTCTCTGTTCCGCCGGATGATAACATCCTGCCGGCGTGGATTATCCAGGGCTGCTCGTGCTGTCAGAGAAAGCTGTATTTTTGGCTGCTGCCACCAACGCACCATTGACATCTCGAGGACAGAAACCCCCCCAAATCTAGCGCTCTGAAGAAACTACAGCACATCCACCATTAATGCTGTACCTGTATGGAAGGAGTTGTACCACCTACCTGTGGCCTCCTGACCAGCAAGAGACACGTGCAAAAGTTGAAGGCTCCTCCAAGAACTTGTCTTCATCCTTCCATGCAATTTTAATTCAAAGAAATAAAAAATTAAAATTGTTTAATGTCTTTTCGCATTTAATTGATTATTACTGACTTTTATGGTATATTAATACTATACCTCATATATAGTATGTCTGAAGGGTTAGATCCCAAACTGGAGAATAGCGGTTCTATGTCTCCCATTAATCCTCTAAACTCTGGCCAAAAATGGAGGAGATGACCAGAGATTCTGTTATTCCTAAGGGTACGTACACACAGCACCTTATAGACGCCAGCATACCCACTGATTTTTTATTTTATAAGAAGACACTTAAGGAAAACATCAGTGTTTTTGTTAACTACATATAAAATAGTCAGCGGCTTCCAAACAGAAGCCACCAGCAGAATGAACCGATCACTTTCTTTAACCACTTCATAATTTTCAAAGCTGGAAGCGGAGAAAAGAAGCTGAAAAAGACTGAAAAATACACAATGCACAGCAAGTTGTTTTTATATTGCAGTGCATATGTTCAATCATTTACATTTTTATCTAGTGCTTTTCATGAGGGATCCAGGTGGAATCCACCTGAAGAAGACCTTGTTTGCACATTACGAAGAGTGGCAATTAGTGTTGAGTGAGCACTAAAATGCTCGGGTGCTCGAAGCTCGGGCCGAGCTCACCGTGATACTCGGGTGCTCGACCCGAGCAACGAGCCCAATGTTAGTCTATGGGAGACCCGAGCATTTTTGCGGCGGCACCCCCGACAGTCTGTAGAAAGCCTAAAAAGTGCCCAAAACAATAGTGACAGTGCTCAAATGACATGGGGACAGCATGGGGATCGCCCCAGGAAGCATTTCAGACCCCCAGGTCACTGTTGTCAACAGCGCCGGACTGGGTTGTCTGGGGCCCACCAGGGACATTGACTCCAGGGGCCCACCCACCCTTCAGCTATTTGCAAATACCTGTTAGCCGTTATACCCATTATATTGGCCGCTTCTGCCCATCACTGTGCGCTCACCAGAAATGCGATGTACAATTACTGTAATTTGCATTAAAGGGTTTTTATTGGTGAAAACAAGTTCTCAGCGATGCACAGGTTGGGAAGGTGATCACTTATTTATTGGTGGAATCAGCACTGTCAGAAGATTGTGGCACTTTGAGTATTTGGTGAGATTTTTACCTCTGTATTTATAAGACAAAACCAGGAGTGGAGCAATCCGAGGTAATGTTTTATGAATTTCTCACCCACTCCTGGTTTTGTCTTATAAATACAGAGGTGAAAATCTCACCAAATGCCAACTTGCTTTCTCTGGTGAACCTCTGCAACTGCATCTCTGCTGCTGTGTAATAGTCACAGGGCAGGGAGGGGTTAAACATCCAAGTATTTAATATCTATTGAAAATAAAGAGGTTTCCCCTTATTGATATCAGATAAAACAAATGACCAACCACAATCCACTCTACCAAGACCAATATTACCAGATAGAAGGCAGAAATACCACCACACCGTGACCAGATCACATATTACCACCACATAGTGCCCAAATAATGCCACATACAAGGCACAAATACCGCCACACCATGACCAAAGCACATAATACCACCACATAGCGATCAAATGCTACCAGATACAAGGTATAAATACTGACACACCATGAGACCACATATTACCACCACATGGTGACTGAATAATACCACATACAAGGGACAAATATCGTCATGTCATGACCAAAGCACATAATGCCACAACATAGTGACAAATAATGCTAAAATAATAAAAATGTAAAAAAGCTCTGTATATTGGGTCAGTGTACAGGTTATACAGTGATCACCAGTGATATTATACACAGGAGCTCTGTATATAGTGTACCGGTTATCAGTCATCACCAGTGACATTATACACAGAAGCTCTGTATATAGTGTCAGTGTACAGGTAATGCAATGATCACCATTAATATTATACACAGGAGCTCTGTATATAGTGTCAGTGTGTGTGTATAGGTAATACATATACTCAACATAGGTAATACACATACTCACCAGTGATGTCTCTAGGTGAAGTTCTTTATCTGCAGACCGATATATCCCATCTTCTATGCAGGACTTATCTCTGCAGAAAATAACATAGTTAGCTATAACTGATCACTTCCAGAGCACAATCCACACTTTTCCCAAGATTTCTACACTGCATGAAATGACAAAAAAGCAACATAGTGCCGCACTACACAGTAACAGTGCTCCAGTGTCATTCTGTGCCTGCTCATCTGTCAGCAGACATATTTCTCTGATGGCAAAGATGTAGCAGAGCTGAAGACAGAAGACCCATGGATTACGTCGGAGCGAGGATTTTTTTTTATTAAAGATCGAGTCCCTTAGGCTACGTTCCTGCTTTTATGCGGCGCTTTAGACCGCTCGCGTAAAAGAAGTGCCAAAGAAAGCTGGAAACGCCTTCCAGCAAAAGCTATGGTTTTTGCTGAAAAGCGTTCAGATGCCGCGTTTTGCCACGTATTTTTGCGCGGGCGCTTTCACTGCAAAAGCGGCCGCGCAAAAAGAATTGACATGCCAATTCTTGGCGTTTTTTTCGGCGCGCTTTCCCCATAGGCTACATGTTAACATGCCTCGGGAAAAGCGCGCTGAGAAAAGCGCAACGTCGGCATGCAGTAGAGATTTTTTGCGCCGCGTATGAACGGAGCCTAAATGGGTTTTGTGTTTTATTTTTAATTAAAAAAAAAATTTCTGTGTTTTTTTTCTATTTACTAGAAATTCATGGTGGCCATGTCTAATTTGGCGTGACAACATGAATTTCGGGCTTAGTACCGGCTGATAATACAAAGCTGGCCTGGTACTAACACTATTATTACCCAGGGTGCCACTCACCACCAGGGCCGCTGGAAGAGCCAGGTAAAGGGCCTGGAAATTTTCAGGGGTGGCTGCGGGCTGCGATTTTCAGTGTGGGGGGCCAAAAACACTTGGGCCTTACCATGCTGAGAATCCCAGCCCCCAGCTCCTTTGTTTTATCTGGCTGGCGATCAACATATGGCTGGAGCACACACCTTTTTCTAAAAAAAAAATATTTTAAATAAGTTTAAAACAAATATTCGGCTTCTCTGTCTTTTGATCAGCAGCCAAGGTAAAGCCAGGCAGCTGGGGGTGGCAGTACGTAGCTGTCCGCTTTATCTGCGGTGAGAATCAAAAATTCTGCAGAGCGCTACACCGTTTTTAAAAATGATTTCTTTTCACACTTCTATATGTCACAGACCCAACAGCCAATCACAGATGCTGTCAAAGAGGATGGGCGTCTGTGATTGGCTGTTTGAGTAATCTACAATCAGCCCATACATTCTAGTATGGTACTATGTATGGGCTGCTTTCAGGTTACTCAAGCAGCCAATCACAGACGCCCGTTCTCTGTGTCAGCGTCTGTGATTGGCTGTTGGGACTGTCACACATATAGAAGTGTGAAAATAAATAAATAATAAAACAAAAATGACAGCGCTCCGCAGAATTTTTGATTCTCAGCGCAGATAAAGCAGACAGCTACGGGCTGCCACCTCCAGCTGCCTGGCGATCAAAAGTCAGGAAAGCCCAATGTTTTTTTAAATTATTTAAAAAAATAATTAAAAAAAAAATACGTGGGTTCCCGCCATATTTTGATCGCCAGCCTGGTAAAAACCAGGCAGCTGGGGGCTGGGATTCTCAGCATGGTAAGGCCCAAGCATTCTGGGCCCCCCACGCTGAAGACGGCAGCCCGCAGCCACCCCTGGAATTGGCGCATTCATCATAGCTCCATTTCCATGCGCTTTATCCGGCTCTTCCAGCGGCCCTGGTGGGGGTGGCACGCTGGGTAATAATGGGGTTAGTACCAGCTTTGTATTATCAGCTGGCACTAAGCCTGAAATTCATGGCGTCACGCCAAACTAGACATGGCCACCATGAATTTCTAGTAAACAGAAAAAAACACATGTAGGGACTCCATCTTTAATAAAAAACAAAATCCTCGCTCTGACGTAATCCATGGATCTTCTGTCTCCAGCTCTGCTACATCTTTGCCATCAGACAAATACCCCTGCTGACAGAGATGAGCAGGCACAGAATGACACTAGAACACAGTTGTCAGAGAAGTGCTCAGCTGGCCTCCAGCCGCCGACCATGTTTTCCTGTGCGTTGCAAATAATGCATACTTTCAAACACATGCCTATTTTTGCAATGCAAGTCTACAGTACATTGCGTCTGCGCTGATTTACAACGGATCCGTTGTAACGCACAGTATAAACGCAATGTTAACCCAGCCTAACAGCAGCGAGAAGGGGAGACGGAGCCCTGGAGACCGCCAAGTCAGTCTACTGGTGGTACTATCATGCCCATTGCCCAGTATGTCCTCCCAGCCTTTGTGGTATTATTATGCCCATTGCCCAGTATGTACTGCCAGCCTCTGTGGTACTATCATTCAAGCTCACATGGCATGTCCTGCCAGCCAGCCACTGGTGGTAGTAGTACTAGCATGATAGTACCACAAAGGGCCGGCTCCAGGTTTTTCTGGGCCCTGGGAGAAAGAGTCTCAGTGGGCCCCTTTAACACATACCACGATTCATGATGCACAGATACCGCAGAGAAATATAAGTATAGTACAATGCAAAGATTTCACTTCTTATATTACATGAGTGATATCTATTGTAAATTCTATAATAGCTCAGAAACCGGCGAATCGCTCCACACAGTATACTGGCCTCCAAAAAGTGCTCCATACAGGATACTGGTCCCCATATAGCGCTCCATACAGAATACTGGTCCCCATATAACGCTCCATACAGGATATTGGTCCCCATATAATGCTCCATACAGAATACTGGCCCCCATAAAATGCTCTGTACAGAATACTGGCCCCCATATAACGCTCCATACAGGATACTGGTCCCCATATAACGCTCCACACAGTATACTGGCCCCCAAAAAATGCTCCATACAGAATACTGGACCCATATAATGCTCCTTACAGAATACTGACCCCATATAACGCTCCATACAGAATACTGGCCCCCATAAAATGCTCTGTACAGGATACTGGCCCCATATAAAGCTCCATGCAGGCTGTTCCCCCCACACAATGCCCTATGCAAGCTGTTCCCCCCCTTATAATGCCCCATGCAGGATGTCACCACCCTCCATATAAAGCCCCATGCAGGATGTCACCTCCCCCATATAATGCCCCATGCAGGATGTCACCTCCCCCATATAATGCCCCATGCAGGATGTCACCCCCCTCCATATAATGCCCCATGCAGGATGTCACCTCCCCATATAATGCCCCATGCAGGATGTCACCCCCCTCCATATAAAGCCCCATGCAGGATGTCACCTCCCCCATATAATGCCCCATGCAGGATGTCACCTCCCCCATATAATGCCCCATGCAGGATGTCACCCCCCTCCATATAATGCCCCATGCAGGATGTCACCTCCCCCATATAATGCCCCATGCAGGATGTCACCCCCCTCCATATAACGCCCCATGCAGGATGTCACCCCCCATATAATGCCCCATGCAGGATGTCACCCCCCATATAATGCCCCATGCAGGATATCACCCCCCCTCTCTTTAAAATGCCCCATGCAGTTTGTCACACACCCCTTTTATAATGCCCAATGCAGGATGTCACCCTTCTCTTTAAAATGCCCCATGCAGGATGTCACCGCCCCCATATAATGCCCCATGCAGGATGTCACCCCCCCATATAATGCCCCATGCTGGATGTCACCCCCCATATAATGCTCCATGCAGGATGTCACTCCCCCATATAATGCCCCATGCAGGATATCACCACCCCACCCATATAATGCCCCATGCCTCCATACATTAAATAAATAATCGAATACTCACCTCACTCCTCCTCACCTGTTGCCGCTGCTCAGGTCTGGACTCCAGCGCCGCAGGATGTCAACCCCCTCCATATAATGCCCCATGCAGGATGTCACCTCCCCAATATAATGCCCCATGCAGGATGTCACCCCCATATAATGCCCCATGCAGGATGTCACCCCCCCTCTTTATAATGCCCCATGCAGGATATCACCCCCCTCTCTTTAAAATGCCCAATGCAGGATGGCACCCCCCTCTTTAAAATGCCCCATGCAGGATGTCACCCCCCATATAATGCCACATGCAGGATGTCACCCCCCATATAACGCCACATGCAGGATGTCACCCCCCCCCATATAATGCCCCATGCTGGATGTCACCCCTCCCCCATATAATGCCCCATGCAGGATGTCACTCCCCCATATAATGCCCCATGCAGGATGTCACTCCCCCATATAATGCCCCATGCAGAATATCACCCCCCCCATATAATGCCCCATGCCTCCATACATTAAAAAAAATAATAATCAAATACTCACCTCACTCCTCCTTACCTGCTGCCGCTGCTCAGGTCCGTACTCCAGCGTCGCCGGCGTCTTCCCGCTCTGCGCTGCCTGTGATGGCTCAGGGGAGGGCGCGGTGGAAAGACGTCACCGTACCCTCTGACCTGATATGTCACAGGGAGCGCAGAGCAGAAATACAGCGGATCTGCGGAGGCAGGAGGAGAGGTAAGTATCCGGCTGCTGGGCCCTGAGCAAGCGGGGGGAGAAGGGCGGGCGCTGGCACCGCTCTCCTCCGCCCATAGCCCGATTCATGCTTAGTATGTCCTGCCAGCCTCCTTGGTACTTTCATGCGCACCCAGCATGTCCTGCCAGCCACTGGTGGTAGTACATGCTGCTAGGCATAGTAACAGTAACGAGAGGTTGGCAGCAGGACAGGCTGGGCAATGGGCATGATGATAATCATGCCCATTGCCCAGTAGCATTTACTGCCAGCCTCGGCCAGGGGTCCTCTCAGTCACCCCTCCCCCCTATCCCTTCCTCCCCTCCCGGCCCCTGCTTTTCATACTCACGCGTCGAGATGAGCTGCAGGCCTGCAGCCGCTGCCTAGGGCGACGGCGGATCCGTCCTCCACAGCGCGCACAGGAAGCAGTCCCAGGGCGATGACGTGTTCGCCCGATGACGTCATCGCCCTGAGACTGACCTCCTGCGCACGCGCCGGCAGAGGAGGCAGAGGGGCACTGCGGCAGCAGGCAGAGCAGGGAGACCGGTCTCCTTGCTGTGCTGCTGCAGAGAGCCCATCACTAATCATATCGGCAGTGCTGCCTATCTGATTAGCGAACCGGAGGGTGCTCTGTTCTCTGTACAGGGCCCAGTGGGTGTGGGGGCGGGGCTTAGGGGCATGGCCATCGGAACCCGGAGCCCACCGGGGGTTTTCCCGATCATACGGTGGGCCAGTACGCCCCTGCCCATAAGGGCACACACTGTGCAATTATCTGAGATTCTAGCGTGACCTCCGCAGGGAGGATGAGAGTGATACGTGGTGCAGAATACGTTGGTCTATAAGCAGGCATGCAATACATGGGGTGCAGAGAAAAAGGTTGCACTTGGGTCACGACCTGACTAAGGAGGCACGGTACCGTGTGAGGCTTATTCTCTTAGCTCCCCCGCCAACAATTTATATACAAATAAGATATTATACAGTGCTACATTATACAAGGTATAAAGGATGGTGCCCACATAAGAGTGCCATTCTTTAGCAACAAAATAACAGTGCCACTCAGAGCCAAAATAAATACGGCTATATAGTGTTCTCAAGATAGAACAATAGATTGCTCAAATAAATACTGTCATACAGCGCTCACATTATCACTATGAAATGCCCAAATAAACACCACTTTACAGTTCTCACATGTTATGACCATACTGTGCTCAAATAAATACTACAATACAGTGCTCACATATTATCAAAATACAGGCACAAATAAATAGTAACGGACATTGTTCACATATTATCACTATGCAGTTCTCAATGCATAATCTAACAGTGCTATTGACGCGCCCCCTGGGCCGTGGGGTACCCGGTGCCGGGACAATAAATGCTGGGGGATGATGTCACAGTGGCGATGACCCGGTCCGTGACCCAGGGCGGTCAATAAAAGGGGTTATTTATAGGGGATTTATAGTGTTTTTATAAAGTTCGTGACGCCACCTGTGGATTCTGGTAATAGGTACCAGCGCTGCTTCAGACCTCTGGGGCGCTTGATAGGGCAGCTGGTTTGGAGTGGCTCCCCACAGGTGGAGCGGGCCCCAGGGCAGTGTAGAATGGTAGGTGGTGATGATGGGGCTTGTAGTGCAGGAGAGATGGCGCAGAGGAAATAACTGACGGAGGCAGTGGAGTCCTGTCATCCGAGTTTACTCACAGTTCTGTTCAAGTTCCTCAGGTACACTGTACGGGTGTCAGCCTCTCGCGTCACACTGCGTATGCCAGACAGGGGTTCAGCACTTCCTCAGGTATATCAGGAGCGCTTGACGGGACCCCGCTTTTGTGTGTTCCTCTCTAGACCGACTTCCCGCGCTGGGTCTTCTCCCTCCTGCCCTGCTCCTTCCAGTAAAGTCTCGAACGGGTACTCCGTGATCCCTCTGGACAACTTGGAGTTCCCGGACCTACTTGGTGCCCTTTTCGGTGACTTAGGTGTGAGAGTACGGCGACTGCACCCTGGAAGTGCAGAAGCCTCCGGTTTTCTGGCTGAGACGTGAAGTACTCGGCCAGTCCGGGGACTGGTTCCCCTCTTGCGGCCCGATCCCTCTGACGCTTGGCAGATTCAGGCGTACGGGTGGCTTCCTGCTCCTTCCATACCCCTGAGATCCCTTTCCTTAATGAAGCCTTCTCCTCTGCTCCCCTCCTGGGCCTTCCTGGCTAGGCCCCACTCTGGAGCAGAGCTCCTGACGAGACTCTGCTCCCCTCCTACTCCTCTTCCACTTACAAAAGACTACTCACTGATCTAAGATGGCTTCTCTTTTTATGTGTTTTTCTAAAGTGCTCCCCTGAACTACGTCCTCCACCCACACGCACTACATGGTACCCAATCTCTTTGGTTCTCCCTTCTGCAGCCAGGGACGGGGCAGCAAATCAGAGTGCATCTTGCCCTTCCAGCCGGCCTGGAGTAGTGTAGTGATGGGTGCTGGTGTTGGGGTCCCGGGCAGTACTCCATCCTTACCTGAGAGAAGGAGATACCACACCTCTGGGTGAGGTGCAGTAACCCTGTGGCGACTGAACCCTCAGGGGCGCCACACTATACAATGGCTAACTAAAAATACAATAATTAGACTGAGTCATGGTCATAACCATGTCAATCATTCGTGGCACCAATATAGAAGCAGGAGGCTGATGGGACCCATGTGTAAATGCCCAGGGAAATGTCTGTGCTTCATATGAGGGCATCAGCACTATTATTTTGGGAGGCCTTGTTTCAGGGTTTGCATTGGGTCCTAGTTACTTGCTGGACACCTTCTTCGAAACGGCTCTCCGTCACCCCTCACCACAATTCAGTAGACCCATACCAGCTATTACTGAAATTATTGATTGCCAAGTGTAACAGCGGAAAATAAATTATTGAAAAAAAATAAATAAATAAGCACGATGCTCCCCGATCCTCTGGGCGGCATGTAGACTTCTTTTTATAATTTTATAAACTTGTGTATTTATAGATTTGATGTTATTAATCATTAATGGTCCATTACTTATTATTCCTCTATGCAGTCCTTTCTCCAGCTCTGGTGTTATATACTTATTTTATAAAAAAAAAAAAAGTTCCAGTTATTAGCTAAGGCTGAAAATAAATAAAGTTTTAGAGTCAGTAAAATATAAAAGCGGTATTTTATATTGGGATTTCTTATAGCAAACTCATCTTCTGCTTGTGAGTGCACATTGCTATATAATGACGCAGCCACCCAACCAACCCGAACCAAAGACACCCCAGTGACAGCCACATAGTCACTATATAGCTCTCACTGGCGGTAAACTGACCGTTTTAGGCAGCGGATGCAACCAAAACTCACTCATGTACTTGAAATCCCACCTACCCAGTTTTTTCATTGACTAACGTGGGCTAGGTTTCAACCACATCGGAAAAAGGTGATGAGTGAGCACATATTTCATAGGTATCCGTTTGATCCGATGATCTAATATTGGCGATGCCAGGGGTCCTGGGGTAAGAAGAAGCTGCTCACACTGCTGTCCACCCTGTCTATCTGATCTAGTAATGGAGATACCAGGGGTGCAGTGGTAAGATGAGGCTGCTCACACTGCTGTCCACCTGTCTAATTGATCTAATACTGGAGATAACAGAGGTCCTGAGGTAAGAAGAAGCTGCTCACACTGCTGTACACCATGTGTTTCTGAGCTAATACTGGATATACCATGGGTGCTGAGGTAAGAAGAGGCTGCTCACACTGCTGTACATCTGTCTAATTGATCTAATACTAGAGAAACCAGGGGTGCAGAGGTAAGAAGAGGCTGCTCACACTGCTGTTCACCATGTCTTTCTGAGTTAATACTGGAGATACCAGGGGTGCTGAGGTAAGAAGAGGCTGCTCACACTGCAGTCCACTATGTGTATCTGATCTAATACTAGAGATACCAGGGGTGCAGAGGTAAGAAGAGGCTGCTCACACTGCTGTACACCTGTCTAACTAATCTAATACTAGAGATACCAGGGGTGCTGAGGTAAGAAGAGGCTGCTCACACTGCTGTCCACCTTGTGTATCTGATCTAATACTGGAGATACTAGGAGTGCTGAAGTAAGAAGAGACTGCTCACAGTGCTGTCTACTCTATCTATCTGATCTAATACTGGAGATGCCAGGAGTGCTGAAGTAAGAAGAGGCTCTTCACACTGCTGTTCACCATGTCTATCTGATATTATGCTGGAGGTACAAGGAGTGCTTAAATAAGAAGAGGCGGCTCACACTGATGTCTACCCTGTCTATATGATCTAATGCTGGAGATACCAGGGCTATTAAGGTATGAAAAGGCTGCTCACACTGTTATAGGTTATCTCTAAGTCATATCAGGAATATTCCTATGGCACATGCTCACAAGTTTCTGTGCTAATATTCTAGGACAGGTTTCTTTCTGTGTAACAAGACAGTGACCATATTAATTCTTTAATGTTTACCTCCCTAAACAAAAATGAGCTAAAATTGCTAATTAAAGGTATTTATAAATGTATTTATTAAGATTCCCTTTAGTTATTTATTTTTTTCTATTCCCGGAGAGCCCCGTTAAGGAAAAATTGCAAAACAAAGAGATACATTTCTCAGAATCCTATTTTATATATCCATATACTGTATGTGATACTGAGTTTGTATGTTTTCCCCGTATTCTCATGGGTTTCCGCCGGATTCTCCGGTTTCTTCCTATACTCCAAAGACATACTGATAGGGAATTTAGATTGTGAGCTCCGATGGGGAAAGTGTCGATAATGTCTGTAAAGCTCTGCGGAATTAATGGTGCTATATAAGTGAATAAAATAAATAAATAAATAAAAATAAATACTAGAGTACAATAAGAGAAGCCAAAGAAGGCGGGAATAATAAAAGTCACGGTGCACTTGTGTGGAGCTTGAGAAAAGTAACTATATGCAGGCCCGGCGTCAGAACCCAGCGCACCCGGGCAAGTGCTGGGGCCCTGAGCAGACAGGGGGGCCCACTCACCGTCGGGCACCCCTGTGCGCTATGGGACCCGTGAGCGGTGTAGTGCCGGTGCCAGCGCCCGCCACTCACCCCCACTTGCTCAGGGCCCAATACTTTCCTCTCCCCGTGCTTCAGCAGCAGCTCTGGTCTCTTCCCCGACTGCTGCACTGCGACGTCTCAGGTCAGAGGGCGCGGTGACGTCTTTACACCATGCTCTCTCCTGATCCATCACAGCGCAGAGCGGGAAGACGCCGGCGGAGCTGAAGAGTCTCGAGCAATGGCAGCAGGTGAGGAGAGGTGAGTATTTGATTTTTTTTATATATATATGTATGGTGGCATGGGGCATTATATGGGGGGGGGACAAGTCACATCCTGCATGGGGCATTATATGGGGGGGAACAAGTGACATCCTGCATGGTGCATTATATGGGGGGGATAGGTCACCTCCTGCATAGGACATTATATGGGGGGACAGGTGACATCCTGCATGGGGCATTATATGGAGGGGGAGAGGTGACCTCCTGCATAGGACATTATATTGGTGGAGAGGTGACATTCTGCATGGGGAATTATATGGGGGGAGAGGTGACATTCTGCATGGAGCATTATATGGGGGGAGTGACATCCTGCATAGGGCATTATGTGGGGGCCAGTATTCTGTATGGAGCGTTATATGGAGGCCAGTATCCTGTATGGAGCGTTATATGGGGGCCAGTATCCTGTATGGAGCATTATATGGGGGCCAGTATTCTGTATGGAGCATTATATGGGGACCAGTATCCTATATGGAGCCTTATATGGGGGCCAGTATCCAGTATGGAGCGATATATGGGGACCAATATCCTGTATGGAGCCTTATATGTGGACCAGTATCCTGCATGGAGCGTTATATGGGGACCAGTATCCTGTATGGAGCGTTATAAGGGGTCCATTATCCTGTATGGAGCCTTATATGGGGACCAGTATCCTGTATGGAGCGTTATATGGGGACTAGTATCCTGTATGAAGCATTTTATGGGGGCCAGTATCCTGTATGGAACGTTTTATGAGGGCCAGTATCCTGTATGGAGCGTTATATGGGGACCAGTATCCTGTATGGAGCATTATATGGGGACCAGTATCCTGTATGGAGCGTTATATGGGGACCAGTATCCTGTATGGAGCGTTATATGGGGGCCAGTATACTGTATGAAGCGTTATATGGGAACCAGTATCCTGTATGGAGCATTATATGGGGTTCATTATTCTGTATGGAGCGTTATATGGGGTTCATTATTCTGTATGGAGCGTTATATGGGGTCCATTATTCTGTATGGAGCGTTTTATGGGGTTCATTATTCTGTATGGAGCGTTATATGGGGTTCATTATTCTGTATGGAGAGTTATATGGGGTTCATTATTCTGTATGGAGCGTTACATGGGGTCCATTATTCTGTATGGAGCGTTTTATGGGGTTCATTATTCTGTATGGAGCGTTATATGGGGTTCATTATTCTGTATGGAGCGTTATATGGGGTCCATTATTCTGTATGGAGCGTTATATGGGGTCCATTATTCTGTATGGAGCGTTATATGGGGTCCATTATTCTGTATGGAGCGTTTTATGGGGTTCATTATTCTGTATGGAGCGTTATATGGGGTCCATTATTCTGTATGGAGCGTTTTATGGGGTTCATTATTCTGTATGGAGCGTTATATGGGGTCCATTATTCTGTATGGAGCTTTATATGGGGTTCATTATTCTGTATGGAGCGTTATATGGGGTCCATTATTCTGTATGGAGCGTTTTATGGGGTTCATTATTCTGTATGGAGCGTTATATGGGGTCCATTATTCTGTATGGAGCTTTATATGGGGTTCATTATTCTGTATGGAGCGTTATATGGGGTCCATTATTCTGTATGGAGCGTTTTATGGGGTTCATAATTCTGTATGGAGCGTTATATGGGGTCCATTATTCTGTATGGAGCTTTATATGGGGTTCATTATTCTGTATGGAGCGTTATATGGGGTCCATTATTCTGTATGGAGCGTTTTATGGGGTTCATTATTCTGTATGGAGCGTTATATGGGGTCCATTATTCTGTATGGAGCTTTATATGGGGTTCATTATTCTGTATGGAGCGTTATATGGGGTCCATTATTCTGTATGGAGCGTTTTATGGGGTTCATTATTCTGTATGGAGCATTATATGGGGTCCATTATTCTGTATGGAGCGTTATATGGGGTCCATTATTCTGTATGGAGCTTTATATGGGGTCCATTATTCTGTATGGAGCGTTATATGGGGTCCATTATTCTGTATGGAGCGTTTTATGGGGTTCATTATTCTGTATGGAGCGTTATATGGGGTTCATTATTCTGTATGGAGCGTTATATGGGGTCCATTATTCTGTATGGAGCGTTTTATGGGGTTCATTATTCTGTATGGAGCGTTATATGGGGTCCATTATTCTGTATGGAGCTTTATATGGGGTTCATTATTCTGTATGGAGCGTTATATGGGGTCCATTATTCTGTATGGAGCGTTTTATGGGGTTCATTATTCTGTATGGAGCGTTATATGGGGTCCATTATTCTGTATGGAGCTTTATATGGGGTTCATTATTCTGTATGGAGCGTTATATGGGGTCCATTATTCTGTATGGAGCGTTTTATGGGGTTCATTATTCTGTATGGAGCGTTATATGGGGTCCATTATTCTGTATGGAGCTTTATATGGGGTTCATTATTCTGTATGGAGCGTTATATGGGGTCCATTATTCTGTATGGAGCGTTTTATGGGGTTCATTATTCTGTATGGAGCGTTATATGGGGTCCATTATTCTGTATGGAGCGTTTTATGGGGTTCATTATTCTGTATGGAGCGTTATATGGGGTCCATTATTCTGTATGGAGCGTTTTATGGGGTTCATTATTCTGTATGGAGCGTTATATGGGGTCCATTATTCTGTATGGAGCGTTATATGGGGACCAGTATTCTGTATGGAGCGTTATATGGGGTTCATTATTCTGTATGGAGCGTTATATGGGGTTCATTATTCTGTATGGAGCGTTTTATGGGGTTCATTATTCTGTATGGAGCGTTATATGGGGTTCATTATTCTGTATGGAGCGTTATATGGGGTCCATTATTCTGTATGGAGCGTTTTATGGGGTTCATTATTCTGTATGGAGCGTTATATGGGGTCCATTATTCTGTATGGAGCTTTATATGGGGTTCATTATTCTGTATGGAGCGTTATATGGGGTCCATTATTCTGTATGGAGCGTTTTATGGGGTTCATTATTCTGTATGGAGCGTTATATGGGGTCCATTATTCTGTATGGAGCTTTATATGGGGTTCATTATTCTGTATGGAGCGTTATATGGGGTCCATTATTCTGTATGGAGCGTTTTATGGGGTTCATTATTCTGTATGGAGCGTTATATGGGGTCCATTATTCTGTATGGAGCTTTATATGGGGTTCATTATTCTGTATGGAGCGTTATATGGGGTTCATTATTCTGTATGGAGCGTTATATGGGGTTCATTATTCTGTATGGAGCGTTATATGGGGTCCATTATTCTGTATGGAGCGTTTTATGGGGTCCATTATTCTGTATGGAGCGTTTTATGGGGTTCATTATTCTGTATGGAGCGTTATATGGGGTCCATTATTCTGTATGGAGCGTTTTATGGGGTTCATTATTCTGTATGGAGCGTTATATGGGGTCCATTATTCTGTATGGAGCGTTATATGGGGACCAGTATTCTGTATGGAGCGTTGGAGCGTTATATGGGGTTCATTATTCTGTATGCAGCGTTATATGGGGTTCATTATTCTGTATGGAGCGTTTTATGGGGTTCATTATTCTGTATGGAGCGTTATATGGGGTTCATTATTCTGTATGGAGCGTTATATGGGGTCCATTATTCTGTATGGAGCGTTTTATGGGGTTCATTATTCTGTATGGAGCGTTATATGGGGTCCATTATTCTGTATGGAGCGTTATATGGGGTTCATTATTCTGTATGGAGCGTTATATGGGGTTCATTATTCTGTATGGAGCGTTATATGGGGTCCATTATTCTGTATGGAGCGTTATATGGGGTCCATTATTCTGTATGGAGCGTTATATGGGGTCCATTATTCTGTATGGAGCGTTTTATGGGGTTCATTATTCTGTATGGAGCGTTATATGGGGTTCATTATTCTGTATGGAGTGTTATATGGGGTCCATTATTCTGTATGGAGCGTTTTATGGGGACCAGTATTCTGTATGGAGCGTTATATGGGGTCCATTATTCTGTATGGAGCGTTATATGGGGTTCATTATTCTGTATGGAGCGTTTTATGGGGTTCATTATTCTGTATGGAGCATTATATGGGGTTCATTATTCTGTATGGAGCGTTATATGGGGTTCATTATTCTGTATGGAGCGTTATATGGGGTTCATTATTCTGTATGGAGCGTTATATGGGGTTCATTATTCTGTATGGAGCGTTTTATGGGGTTCATTATTCTGTATGGAGCGTTATATGGGGTTCATTATTCTGTATGGAGCGTTATATGGGGTCCATTATTCTGTATGGAGCGTTTTATGGGGTCCATTATTCTGTATGGAGCGTTTTATGGGGTCCATTATTCTGTATGGAGCGTTATATGGGGTCCATTATTCTGTATGGAGCGTTTTATGGGGTTCATTATTCTGTATGGAGGACTATACTGTCTGCTCTGCATTGTGAGCTGCGAGGATTCGCTGGTTTCTGAGCTATTATAGAATTTGCTATAGATATCGCTCATGTAATGTAAGAAGTGAAATCTTCGGCATTGTACTATATATATATTTCTCTGCGGTATCTGTGCATCATGAATCGTGTATGTGTTAAAGGGGCCACTGAGACTCTTTCGCCCGGGGCCCCCAAAACCTGGAGCCGGCCCTGACTATATGATAGCTACTGTACTGCAAATGGCTGTTGTAACCTACCTACTTTCTCATACTGAAAGAGTGGTCAAAAGTGGCAAGTTTTTGCTCTTATTTTATTCCTGTTGTCTCCTGACTATTCTATCTTATGTGTTTTTTTACATCCAGATTCCAGAGATATGGACCTTTATATTTAGTGCTAATTTTTATGATCTTTACTAAGGTAGTGGTGCTCATAGGATAATAATGCGGTCAGTCTAAAGACGCACCCAAGAGGATCTTGTGAGACCGGCCTCTTGCAAAGACTAAATATCTCTGGAACCGTACGGTGGATTAAAGGAAGGAATCCTCAGATGAGTAGTGGGAATAAAATAAAAGCAAAAACTGCCCACTTTGATCTGCTGACAGATCAGTTGAGCTTTAAGTTGTGCATAGTATATGACACGGAGAAACCAGATCCATTTTACTCTCTATTCAAACACAGTATGTGCACCCCTGTAACCCTTCTCCCCCAATCTAAAGATGGAGGTCAGAGGAGCAAGTCTGGTCTTTATGGACTCTACCTATTACCACCACAATCACATTGCCCATTAATAACAAATTGTAGTCCTCACCGCAAGCTTGATGTCTCCCTGGAACAGGTCTTGGTCTATAAATTATAAAAATAATAAACTATATAGTTAGAAAACACAGATAATGATGGAAAAGTCCAGTATATCAGAGTATTTGTTTAGCGTCTCCAGAGGTAGAGAATAACTCCTTGTTACTGTCACAGTGCTGGGTATAAGCAGATCATGGGAGACAGCTCTGAATTCACTTTATGTATGTTATATATATACAGTATATGACTGCAGGACCAGACTACGCAGGATACGTCTGTAGTCTGTTACCATGGAGGAGACCAACAGTTCTTCTTAGGAACAGTACAAACAAAACAGAAAATATTTGCAAAGTTGCATTTTTTTAGATTTTAGATTACTTAAAATAATAATAAAGATGCAAAATGAACTGTGACTTTCACAATTTTTGGAAAGAGCTCTCTTTTCCCCATGTAGTACATTAATATCTTTTTATACTGTAGGTGTGCTTCCAGCCAGGCCTTCATGTACACCGGAGAACGTTGTGAAACTACACGGTTACAGGGAAATGTTATTGGGATGATGATCGGAGGAGCGGCCGGGACCATCGCTATGACTATAGCTGTCCTCGCTGTAACTGGCAGAAAATAAATGCAGCGTATATCTGAAAATAAAGATCTCTATATACTCACACACCAGTGTCTTCCCCTGTATGTAAATAAAGGAATCCACCATTAATGGATCACTTATGTAATGTATTCTGTTATACGATGCTGCACCTAAAGGGCTGGAACCTTTTATAGTTTATTTGTAGGACTGTAGGGCTTTTTTTAGGCTTAAAAGGGGAAGAAGGCTTTGCCACTCGATCAATGTGTTATATAGTTCTCAATAGAGATGAGCGAACCCGAACTGTAAAATTTGGGGTTCCTACCGGACACCTAGTGTCAGGTGCTGAACTCCGAACACGGGCTTCTCCTGGAAGTCCATTTTACAGTTCGGGAGTCTGGGGAGAAGAGAAAGGAGAGAGGAGAGAGAGGGAGCAGGGAGAGAGAGGTAGGAGAGAGAGAGAAGGAGGAGAAAGATAGAGGGAGGAGAGAGAAAGAGATGGAAGAGAAAGAGCAAGTGAGAGAGAGTGAAAGAGATGGTAGAAAGGGTAAGGAAGAGAGATGGAGGAGAGAGAGAGATATGGAGGAGAGAGAGATGGAGGATACAGAGCAAGGGAGGAGAGAGAGAGAGGGTGGAGAGAGATAGCGGTAGGAGAAAGAGGGAGGAGAGAGATAGAGGGAGGAGAGAGAAAGAGATGGAGGAGACAGAGCAAGTGAGAGAGAGTGAGAAGAGATGGAAGAAAGGATAAGGGAGAGAGATGGAGGAGAGAGAGAGATATGGAGGAGAGAGAGATGGAGGAGACAGAGAAAGGGAGGAGAGAGAGAGAGGGAGCGGAGAGAGGTAGGAGAGAGAGAGGAAGGAGAAAGAGGGAGGAGAGAGATAGAGGGAGGAGAGAAAAAAGGGATGGAGGAGAAAGAGCAAGAGAGAGAGTGAGAAGAGATGGAAGAAAGGGTAAGGGAGAGAGATGTAGGAGAGAGAGAGATATGGAGGAGAGAGAGATGGAGGAGACAGAGAAAGGGAGCAGAGAGAGAGAGGGAGCGGAGAGAGGTAGGAGAGAGAGAGGAAGGAGAAAGAGGGAGGAGAGAGATAGAGGGAGGAGAGAGAAAGAGATGGAGGACAAAGAGCAAGGGAGAGAGAGATTGAGAAGAGAGAGGAGAGAGTGAATAAAATGGAGGAGAGGGCGAGGGAGAGAGATGGAGGAGAGAGAGAGATAGAGGAGAGAGAGAGTGAGGAGAGCGATGAAGGAGAGAGAGTGAGGGAGGAGAGAGGGAGGAAAGAGAGAGGGAGGAAAGAGAGAGAGGGAGGAGAGAAGCAGGAGGAGAGAGATAGAGAGAAAAGAGAAGGAGGAAGGAAATAGAGAGAAAAGGAGAGAGAGGGAGGAGGGAGATTGAGTTTTTTACATCTCCAAAGTTGGAGTTCCCAATGATTTCAATGGGGTCCAGGTACTGGATCAAGATCGGGTACAGTTTTGGTACCCGAACCGAACTTTGGACTAAAGTTCAGTTGGGTACCAAAACCTGAACTTCCACGAGTCTGCTCATCCGTTGTCATGCTAAGTATGGGAAGAACCCAGCGTACGACAACGGGAAAAGGGGGAAAGCCCAGCAACTAAGTAAAGGGGGATTGGAGACCCCTAAGCAGATCTAACAACACCATGACTCCCTTATCGTCCCTAAATAGGTTCCGCACCTATCGCCAAGCAGGATACCTTAGCCCTGGCTGGCCCTAGAGCTAGGCCCTAGGTAGGGAGGGGGAGGAGTGAGCACTAGTCAGCCCCACTGCAACTAAAGACAAACAAGGGAAACAGACAAGGGGATACACTTAGCTTTGAGGAGACACCAGAGAGATCACAACTACAATCCATAAAGGAACTCCAAGAAGAATCTAGCTGACTTCTAGAACACCAGACCTGAACAGAGGAATTTACTCTATCACCAGCAACTCTCTTGAGAAACTGAGTATATTTAAAGATCCAGAAAAGGTGTGTTAATTAGCAGGCGATGGTGGAGATCACCGCTGGGTCCTAGAGTGGGAGGGATGATGAAAGGAACAAGAAGGTGTCTGCAAGGCCAAGCGCAGCGACCTTCTACAGCCGGATCCAGAATGACTGTATGTCAAACCTGACACACCCGTGACATCCCTAGTTCCTAATTCTTTAACTAGTTAGGATGCAATACTACAGTTCACCTCTAGTAGCCACTAGTGAAAAATTTGATTACCTGTCACAATCACAATAATAGTCGATCATTAGTGATCCAGTTCTCAATCTACGTCCCATTGGTTTACACAGTCTGTAAAATTACCCTTCAGAAGGAGACTGGTATCTTTGTTCTGCCTGCCACTGTTCTCCTACACGTGTGCAGACTTCCATTTCTTAAGGGGACTTATTTTCAGTCAATGTCTATGGCATCTAGGTTTTGTAAATGACCCTCCCCACTCCCCCATATCAATTATCAATCTGTGGTTTTGCAACCACGTGAGTTCCAATACTGTGCTATGGTCCACAGTTACAAATGTCTTTATAATAATTCCGATTGTTGGATGTCAGTTGATGTTGAACCCCACCGGTGAAGAGGTCAATATAGTAAACCTGGAAAACCCCTACAATGCATTGAGTTTATGGCAGCTAATTGTCATCATGTAGTTGATGGGGAAATATAACAGGTACAGTCTAGGGGTACAGGAGACATTTGAGCTGATAAAAGCTGAGTGTGCATGGTGATAGATAGCGGCTCTGTAAGACTAAACTTACCTTGTGGCCGGAGTCTGTAGAGCAGAGTTACTGTACATGTCCAGACTCTCTGACCAGGTCTATGCAAAAGTATGAAAAGTGATATAGTAATGTGAAATTCAGGCCAACACTCCCTTTTTTCCACTTTATTTAATCCATATAAACACAACCAAATTTAAGTGGCTTCTTACAAAAACAGCACATGAAAAATGTACAAATGCCATCAGCAAAACGTACTTCAACCAGACGACAACGCGTTTCTGAGCTCTACGTTTCTTAGTTTGATCCTGAAAAATTCCACAATACTTAACACAGGATATCTGAGTTCGCAGATTCGTAACACTCAGGTTAAAATGTGCATAGACAAAATATATAGATAAAACCTGTAAAAACCACAATGTGGATAATGCAGATAAACCAACCATACAATAAAGTAAAAACAGGAGCCAAGGCTGTAAGTGCGGGGATTTCTGTGCTTGGGGATCATACTCGATACTGGATAAATTGAGATGTGAAAATGTTGTATCCATTTTTTCATCATTTGCAGATCACTAACACGTCTCTCCGTCCTGTGATTTCCATAGTTCCACGACTTTTCCTTCTTAGTGTTGCAATTTCAATGTTGAGGATTGTAGTTATGCTCAGTGTTCTAGTATTAAAGTAAATAATCCGACCTCTGATTCAGATTTATGGGATGGGAGGTATTTAATATTAAAATCCAAAAAGCCTCCCTGAAATCCAGCCCCTGCACTTGAAGCACACAGGCCCATGCTGCTCTCCCACACCCACAAGATTGGGGTCTTTATTGAACATATGACCCTGCCTCACATTGGAGAAAATCTATATGTGGTGCCCTGCTGCGCAATGGTGCCACAGATCCCAGAGGGGTGCATGGACGGATTTCTCCACAAGAGGCCCTCACAGCATACACACACCTCCACCTTCCACCTCAGACCACCAGAGGAAGCCCGATAGGGATATAAATAGGGAAGGTGGAGTGATTCAGCAGTTCCTGCTCAGACACAGAAGGAGTGAGTCTGTGAGTTAGTTCTCCTCAGGAAGAGAGTAGAGACAGAACAGTCTGGAGTCCACAGCCAGTTCCTGCAGAGTGAGACACAGAGAAACAGGTCAGTCTGCAGTGGAGCTCAGTCAGACTCAAGCAGCTCGAGTTAAGTGAGCTAGGAGCGTTGCTGACGCTCAGAGAGCAGCAGAAGAGGCAGCCAACCAACTGCCAGTGTGTATAGCCTAGTGAGAGCCCGAGTATGCCGAAGGCTAGAGGAGTAAATAGCATTGGGGGCAGAGGAGCTTTAACGGCTCACCCCAGGAACCATATACCGGACATCGGGTCTGAGTCTGCAGGAATTCTTTACACCCAGCAGAAGACAACCAGAACCCCTGGCGAACTACATGTCCCAGGAATACCAAACGCTGACTGTTATACCAGGGTCAGGAGTTACCGAGGCCCCATATACCAGGGAGTGTGTACTCCAACAGAAGGCCCTACCACAGGATCTGCTGGTGCAGAACAGAGACTAAGTTAGGCCTAGCTCCAGGCAGGCCAGAGACTAACACTAAGCGGCGAAGAAACAGGAGGCCTTACACCTGCTCACTGGGGAGAGTCCTGCAGTGCACCCCTCACCCTGCAGTGCTCCGGACAGTACCTGCATTTCCACCAGTAAAAGGTACAGAAGCAAACCGTGTGTGGGTGTGTCCCCTGTTCTTCCTTGGACCCGGCTGGGTCATCTCCATATTGTGCACCTCGTCAAACATCGCTGCCCTGAGGCCTAGCTCCACCTGTGGGGAGCTACACCATCATAGCTGCCATAACACCGGCCTCAGTGGACTGCCGCAGCGCTGGTGATCCTCACCAGACACCACAGGTGGCGTCACGAACTTTGACATTTCATTTTCCCTGTTTTTAAGAGAGACCCCAGGGTACGGGCCCGGGAGCCGACCACCGCGACCTCCCCCAAGACCAGGCATTAAGTCCCTGGCGCCGAGTAGTCCCCATCCCCTGGGTGCCACATTTACATATGGGACAAAGGGACCTTTTTGGCTCCCCTAGTCTCTAGGGCACGAAGGAAACAGTAAACCCTGCACTTATTATAGGCAAGCCCCTGGGAGAGGTGGGTTTTTGGTGGTGTGTAGTAATGGACTTACCAAAAACTTTCATCATAGCTTTTTTTATCAGAAAACTGGAGTAATCTGCTTTGAAAGGTATTAAAAAAAATTGAGCAAAGAGGAGTTGTACAGAAATGTTCCCACTTTTAAATTTTATTTCGCTAGTTTGAAGAAACTCCGCCAAAATGTGCAGAGCTAGAGAGGAGCCGGGACTGGATGGGACATGGCTATGTCCACCTGTCAAATTCTGCAAGAGCGTTGGCGTTTCTTCTGCCAGTAATGCTACTTCAGTCCGTGCACAACTTTAGTCTTAATATATCGGCCTCACAGTATTTTATAATGGCCAAAAAACTGATTTTCAGCCATGTCAGAAACTTTCAAGATAATTTATAGTCTGATCCGCCATCTTGTCCGTGTCTTGGAAACCTGAGAATGAGCGCTAGTCTCGGCAATCCAACAATCCCATACACAATGAGGGGTCCGCATACTTGACCTCCAGTCCATTCATTATGGAGCCCACATTTGGGATTAGTGGGGTCTTTAGTGATTGGGCCCCAAGCGATCAGTAATTATCCCCTGTCCTATGGATAAGTGATAACGCACCATCTTGTTCCAAACCTTTAAGGTGAAGGCCCATTTGCACATCGCCTGTAGAGCATCACACAGATTCCCTCATATTACGGAGCTGCAGACGTTCTGCCATATTAGATTTATTTTTATGGAGGAACTTTCCCTAGAAACATTGTATTGTAATCTAAAGAAGAAAAGACGCCTCCATATGAACTTGAGGACACCTGAAGGAGCAGCATGGCCCTATACAATGAGAATATACGGCATGTGTCCTCTGATGATACCAGTATGTTCCACCATAACATGGACCTGTGTAATGGACAAGTAGCTACTACCAAACCCCAAAACCTATTGTAACCAGAGATAACACTATAAAAAAATTAAAGTTGCTTTTATTTTATTATTTAAATAAAAAATTCTCAAGAAATCTTAAAAGTTGACAATCAGGCGTCCATCATCCATATTTCCACGCATTCAGTAATAGCTGATGGTCGGTCTGACACATGTGCAGCCCAGAGTCACCAGCTCGCCCTCCAGTCTGTAGGAGAAGCTGCAGCCTTTCTGCTCCCGTCGTAGGACCATCACCTCCTGCTGGATGGGGAAGGAGATCAGGTCTGGACTTTCATGGCCATCAGCGTCTACACAAGCAAAAGTCAGACAATCGGCCTCGGCAATGACGACAGGGAACCTGTTGGTATCTGTGCTGAGACTGGGAATAAAAATACACAGTGAGAGAAGCTGTGTAACACCTGGTCCATGTCCGCGCTCCTTGTTCTTATCCTGCAGATTCTCGAGGCTTTTTCTTCAGTCTTCTGCTCTATAAATCTCCAGTTTCTCCCTCCATACAAGGTTATTCTGGGTGATGTCAGAGCCGCGCCGTGCGCTCTCAGCTTCTCTCCTTCATGTTTTATTTCTAATAACTGCAGCTGCATCTCCCTCCTCCCCTGAAGTCTATTTGGGGACAGGGGAGATTTCTGAACGGTTACTGGGAGCTTGTAGGCAGGAAAAGAAGAACGAGAGGCGGCTAGAAGATGGGAAGACGTTATTCTCCACTAAAGGGGTTATAAAAACATCCCGACAAGCTATTCCCTGCTATTGTAACTCTACTGAAAAGATTATTTTCTTTCTATACTTTACTAGACGTCCTTCTATAGGAGACTCCGGGAATCTCCACCGGACTGTATCACTATTCAGCGCTGCTTGTAATGTGACAGGTTGTGATATTACCTGTATTCCCAGGGGGACAGAGAGCGGGTGTGACCGTCCTCCATCTGCTCCGAGCCGTCCATAGAGCTGCTGTCAATCAGACTGGTGTCCACTGTCATACTGGTCATCTCTGTCTGCCCTCTAGAGGGAGCTCTTCACCCCTAGATCCTTCCTGATTATGGGGCAAATCCTCCTCTGGTAGAAAGGCCGATGAGCTGAAGGAGACCAGGACGGCCACCTGAGAGATAGGGAAAGATGGGGAGAACATGGAGAATAATTCACATCATTCCAAAAATAGGGGAAACTTGTCTTGTGCAGATGACGTTTGCCTTGAAGGGGTTGTCCCCTTTCAGAATAGTGACTATCATGGGCTACAGTGGCTGTAACAAAACAAACTGAGTATTACTCCCCCTCCCTGGGTCTAACTCCAGCTCTCCGCTGCTGCCTGATCTCTGCTGATTGTCTGCAGCACTGACATCACATCAACAACTCTACAGCCAATCATGGCTGTGTTCAGCTCACTGATTGGTTGCAATGCTGTCAACTTGATGTCAGCACTGCAGACAATCAGCACAGACCAGGCAGTGTCGGAAAGATGGCGTTAGACCCGGGGAGGGTGAGCAATACCTGGTGTGTTTTCTTATTTTATATATATATATATAACCCTTTCTTATAACCCCTTTAGCAAGGCTGAGTCTATTATCTTCCTTTAGAGGGGGAATTACAAATATTATGTGTCCTGTCCTGAAATGTAACGTCACCACTAGTGATGGGAGCAGCGGTAAATCAGTGAATAAATGAAATCTTCTACATCTTTGTGTTATTCCACTTTGTGTTTCATCTCTCACCATCTTCAGGATCTGTTTGATGTCAGTGAATGAGGACGGTTCTGTTTCCATTCGGAGGCCGTAATCCTGCACATTGCTGCTCCTGCTCTCAGCGGATACATTGTATCCAGTCTAGAAAATGCTCCTGAGCAAAATATATATCAGGACTAGTGTTGAGCATTCCGATACTGAAATATCGGGTATCGACCGATATTCGCGGTATGGGAGTTCTGATACTGAGTTCCGATACTTTTAGAATATAGAATACCGGAATCGGAAGTTCCCATAATGCCTGTGCTCTGCAGTGTCTCTGAAGGATGACAAGCTGGATGGCAGCGCTCAGCTTACTCTACTTGTCATTTAATGTTAAAGGATTTATTTAAAAAAATAATAGTGTTTTCATGCACCGTCTCTTTAAAAAAGCCGGCCGGCAATTCAGCATCGGCATACACCGGTACCCGACAATTTACAACAGAAAGAATAGAGCATCACACATAGATTAGAAAGATAGAAACATGTCAGTCACACATATATGAAGTACAGTGACAGTGTTGCTTACTGTACTTGTCATTTAGTGTAAAGGATTTATTTAAAAAAATAATAGTGTTTTCGTGCACCGTCTCTTTAAAAAAGTCGGCCGGCAATTCAGCAGCGGTACCCGACAATTTATAACAGAAAGAATAGAGCATCACACATAGATTAGAAAGATAGAAACATGTCAGTCACATATATAAGAAGTACAGTGATAGTGTTGATTACTGTACTTGTCATTTAGTGTTAAAATAAAGGATTTATTTAAAAAAAAATTGGCGCGGGGTTCCCCGTACTTTTAGGCTCTAGCGGAGGTTAAGCAGACGGCTGGGGCAGATGTTTGAAGCCTGGGAAGGGGGTAATACCCACGGAGCTTCCCAGGCTACTAATATCAGCCTTTACTAGCTATTAAAATGGGGGACCGCCCCAAAAAAATGACGTGGGGTTCCCCCTATTTTAATAGCTAGCAAAGGCTAGGCAGACAGCTGGGGGCTGATATTAATAGCCCAGGAAGGGTACCATGAATATTGGCCCCCTCCCAGGCTAGAAACACCAGCAGTCAGCTGCCCCAGAAATGGCGCATCCTTAGGATGCGCCAATTCTGGCACTTAGCCTCACTCTTCCCATAGCTCTTGAGCAGGAGAATTTTCCCACGCTGTCAGTGACGTGCATGACGTGAGCTGAGTTCATTGGACATGAACTCGGCTCATCTGGATGCGGTCACAGCGAGACACTGAGGAGCACAAGCATGTCTGCGCTTCTCAGTCTCTGCGGCATGGCAAGCTGGATGGCAGCTTTCGGCTGCGATCCAGCCTGTCATGTGAATGTGACGCGCCCCCTGGGCCTATGCTGTGCTGCTATGCAGGGGGAATACCCGGAACCGGATCGCTGGGGGTTGTAGTTCTCCGTGGCGGTGACCCGGTCCGTGCCCAGGGTGGTCAAACCAGTGGCAGTCTTAATGGTGTTATAATAAGTGTCCGACTACGCCACCCGTGGATTGCGGTCAGTGGGGACCGCCGCTGCGCTGCAGACCGCTGAGGCTGATGTTGTTTGCGCAGCCAAGAATGGGATAACTCCCCACGGGAGAAGTATTACCTCAGGGCAGCTAGTGTAAGAGATGATGGTGGTGATGGTGTGAGTGTCCCAGTACTGATGGTGCTGGTGCGGCGAGGAACCACAGAGACGTGCAGCTGCAGTTTTCAATGCTTTACTCACAGTTCTTTATCAGGTCACTTGTGCACAGTTAGGACCGCCCGAGCCGTGCTGCGTTCACCAGGTGAGGGACTCGGTCAACTCCCAGGCAATTCCAGAGTGTGGTTCAGAGCTCCCCTCTCTTCCTTTCTACTGGCCGTCCCCACCAGTGACCCACCTTTGTCCAGCTTCCTCGGGCCTTCTGTTGGCGAAACCTCTCCCGGTTTCCCTGACCCTATACGGTATGCCTTTCTGGTGGATGTAGTGAGGGGTCGCACCAAGATGTGGTCACAACCTCCGGTTTTGGCTGAGGATTAGTCGCCTCCACCAATTCGGGTTCCGGTACCCTGCTCTGCCAACCCTTCACCCTATATCTCCTGGACATATGGGCTCCCTGTCAGCCCTCTCTGGCTGAACTCCTCTCTGAACTGACCACGGGACTGAACACTGTTCTAAGATGGTGCCCACCTTATATACCTCCCTCTATGTGTGAGCCCAGGTGACTAGCAACCAATGGGCTCCTACCTATGCCCAGAGACCCACCCCTATCTGCTCCTACACCACTGGGTTTTCCTCCCACCCCCCCACTCCAGCCAGGAACAGATGCTGTCTTGCCTGCACTTCTGTCTAGTGGGAGCACCGTTGAGCTGTCCCTCGGAAATGGGGTGTGTGTGGTGCATGCAGCTTACTGAGTCCTGGTCCACACTCCATCCTTACCCGGGAGTGGAATATCACACCTCTGGTTTGAGGTGCAATACCCCTGTAGCAGCCGAGTCCTCGGGGTGCTACAAATGTAGCAGAGCTGGAGCCGTCCTGGGAACCATGGAAAGGTAAGGATACGGTTGGTTTATTATTTTTCTTTTATTGCAGGAGATCACTGGCTTCAGCTGGAATGGGCGTGATGGTAAGTATGGTTTAATGTAGAACAATAAAGAATTGTGTCTTTATTTCAATTAAAGGACTTTATTCTGGGTGATTGTGTTTTTTTTTTAACTTTGACTTCGATGCTGAATTGCATGGCCCCTCATCCGAATCCTGGTATGCATGCCTCCCTCATCCCCAATCCCGGTATGCGTGGCACCCCTCATCCCCAATCCTGGTATGCGTGGCACCCCTCATCCCCAATCCCGGTATGCGTGGCACCCCTCATCCACAATCCCGGTATGCATGGAACCCCTCATCCCCAATCCCGGTATGCGTGGCATCCCTCATCCCTATTCTGGTATGCGTGGCACCTTTCATACCCAATCCTGGTATGCGGTGCACCCCTCATCCCCAATCCTGGTAAGCGTGGCACCCCTCATCCCCAATCCCGGTATGCGTGGCACCCCTCATCCCTATTCTGGTATGCGTGGCACCCCTCATCCCTATTCTGGTATGTGTGGCACCCCTCATCCCTATTCTGGTATGCATGGCAACTTTCATCCCCAATCCTGGTATGCATGGCACCCCTCATCCCCAATCCCGGTATGCGTGGCACCCCTCATCCCTATTCTGGTATGCGTGGCACCTTTCATCCCCAATCCTGGTATGCGTGGCACCCCTCATCCCCAATCCTGGTATGCATGGCTCCCCTCATCCCCAATGCCATTATGCGTGGCACCCCTCATCCCCAATCCTGGTATGCGTGTCACCCCTCATCCCCAATCCTGGTATGCGTGTTTCCCCTCATCCCCAATCCCATTATGCGTCGCACCCCTCATCCCCAATCCCATTATGCGTGGCACCCCTCATCCCCAATCCCATTATGCGTGGCTCCCGTCATCCCCAATCACATTATGCGTGGCACCCCTCATCCCCTATCCCGGTATGCGTGGCACCCCTCATACCCAATCCTGGTATGCGTGTCACCCCTCATCTCCAATCCTGGTATGCGTGTTTCCCCTCATCCCCAATCCCATTATGCGTCGCACCCCTCATCCCCAATCCCATTATGCGTGGCACCCCTCATCCCCAATCTCATTATGCGTGGCTCCCCTCATCCCCAATCCCATTATGCGTGGCACCCCTCATACCCAGTCCTGATATGCGTGGCACCCCTCATCCCCAATCCTGGTATGCGTGGCACCCCTCATCCCCCCACTATACATACATCCCCCAAAAAATAAACAGTTATACTCACGTTTCTTCTCTGTACCCCAGCGCTGCAGCGTCCTGTTCTGCCGGAGGCCGGGGGAGGAGTGCGGCGACAGAGCACCGCGCTGTAAATGTGCCTTCAGTAAAATGGCACCGGATAGCGTTATGCGCATGCGCTGATCCGACGTCTCACTCCGCACCCGGTCTCCGCTGAAGAGAGGTACCGCGGCAACGCTCCTCCCGGTCAGGTAAGTATGTAAGTATGGCGCCGGAGATCGCAGTGTGCTTTCAGTGCCTATGCATACCGCGCTCTCCGACGCCATACACCTCCTCTTACCGGTAACGGCTGGATGCGGTCTTCTGTGTGGAGCTTCGGACAGAGACCCGCATCCCCGGTTATATTATAGATACTGTAATATTACAGGACAGTGAGGTTTCTCCAATGTTCAAGAGGGAATGTTGTTAGAAAGGGTTTGTCGAATTGTGAGACAGATATTACTGCTTAAATATATTGTATTACTTATCATTGCAACCAGTATAATACTCCAGAGCTGTATTCATAATTCTCTCGGATCAGTAATGTAATGTATGTACACAGTGACTGCACCAGCAGAATAGTGAGTGCATCTCTAGGGTATAATACAGGATATAACTCAGGATCAGTACAGGATCAGTAATGTAATATATATACACAGTGACTGCACCAGCAGAATAGTGAGTGCAGCTCTGGAGTATAATATAGGATGTAACTCAGGATCAGTACAGGATAAATAATGTAATATATGTATACAGTGACTGCTCCAGCAGAATAGTGAGTGCAGCTCTGGGGTATAATACAGGATATAACTCAGGATCAGTAATGTAATATATGTACACAGTGACTCCACCAGCAGAATAGTGAGTGCAGCTCTGGGGTATAATACAGGATGTAACTCAGGATCAGTACAGGATCAGTAATGTAATGTATGTACACAGTGACTGCACCAGCAGAATAGTGAGTGCAGCTCTGATCAGCTGTTGCTCACTGTGGTGATTTAGGGTGTGGTGGCCGCAGATCCTGCTGTGTGCTCCAGCTCTCCTGAGAACCAACACCTCTCCACCTGGGGATCTGCTCTCTCTCCTACCCAGGGAGAGAGTGGGTTTCCTGGGATGAGTGATGGAGCCAAGTCCCAGGCTTCTGCTTCCCGAACCAGGCGGTGGGGGGCAGAAGAAACCAGCAACCGGCCTGCACATCGGAGGACTCGGGGGTGAGACCCTCCACCAGGAGTCGCAGCAATGTGGCTCCTACTCCCCCCAGGACTGTGGAGACTCCTAGAAGCCGCAAGGCTTCCAACATGGAGGAAAAGCCTGACAGCGCGCACGATGGTGCTCCTTCCGGAGTTAATCTGAGTGCTCACGGAGGTGAGGCCGACCTCACTGAGGGGGGTTGGGGGCTGCAGGGACCCCGGGAGTCTGTGTCCACCTATGCCTCCCGGGTCATGATCCACCACCGTGAGTATGAAGATGCAAGTAAGCTCGTCAAGAGGCTTTGGGAGGAGCTGCGCTGCACAAGCGCCAAAGCTGCAGGTGCCTCCAAACCGAGGAAGACAAAGCTCCAAGCAAAGGTAAAGAGGCTCAAAACTGAGATTAATGTGCTGGATCTAAGGAAAGCTGCCATCAGGGAGCAGAGTGGTCCATTTAAAGAAAATCTGATAAATGAAGATTGTTTCAGAGAAATGGCTGATAACAGAGAGCAAAGGCAGATGGGGCTGCAGCCTGAGAGACAGGTGGATGATGAGAGTGATGATGACCAGCAGAAAGCCCCACCTGGCAGCCAGCAAAGTCAACCGCAGGCCACGTGCAGTGAGCTCCCTGCAGGGCAGGCAACAATGGCCTCCGGTCGCAGTTCTGCCAGCTCTGTGGAGGACAGTGACAGTAGCGGCAAGGAAGGGGCGCTAATGGCAGAAATAAAGCTCCTGGAGTCCCCAGTGTGCCTCCAAAACTTCCATCTTGGTGACGATCTACCAGAAGAGGCACCTGGGGGCCACAAAAAGCTGCAGGAAGTGGTAAGCTATGTATATGCCCCCCTCCCTGTACCCCCTGAGTCAGCGGCAGGCTCACCTCGCTGTATAAGCCCCGTTGCCCAGCCCAGCCCGGGTTCTGCTGTGGATCCGGTGCAAAGTCGCGGGGAGATTACACAGCGTGGTAGTGAGGCGCAGAGCTCCGTCTCTGCTTGTAGTAGCGGGGACGCAGCAGGAGGTGCATCAGCCGAGAGGCTGGAAAGTGATGGCGGCCCAGCGGCGCGCGTTCGGTCAGACCATGATGCTGCGGTGCGCTCCTCAGTGGGATGGGGGAGCAGCCCGGTGTCGGGGGCAGCTTCGATAGCCTCGGCGCCTCTGAATGCTGTTGCCGCTGATCACTTAGTTGAGAAGCTGCGACAGTGTGAGGGGGCTGCTGGGGCTGAGCGTTCCAGTCCTCCCATGAAAGTGTTATTTTGTGTTGGCGCCACTGGTCAGGAAGATCCTGATGCTAAAGATCAGCAGCGCCTCACAACAGCTAAAGATCAGCGTCGCATCTCTACAAATGCAAAACAGCGGAAATTACCGACTGATGATGTGGAGGGCACACATAAGACCAGGGGTGAGGTCTCCTCCAGTTCTATGGAGGGGACTGAGCCCCTTGTGCCTGATGATGCTGAGGTCAAAATGTCATCCACCATTGTTACTGGTCTAGTAGGAATGAATGTGGTGGTGGGTGTGAATGAGGCCAATTCATTGTCCAGTGGTGTGGTTGCTGGTTTGGTGGAGGGTGAGATGGAGGTGGGTAATGGTGATGCTGTTTGGGCTTATGTAGTCACTGGTCCGATTGCCCCCCCGGTGGTGGCAATACCTGTCCAAAGTTATGCTAGTGTCACCGCCGGGGCAAATAGGGCATCCTCCTCGTCTCCGGGCTTTGGGGACAGCATGTTGCAACGGCGCCTTCTGGAGGCTCTAAAGAAGGGGGAGAGATCACTAATGGTAGAGGGTCGAGAGGTTGATCTATACTTCTGGATAGAGAGGCATGGCCTCGGGGCCTTCCGAGAGCAAAAAGGGGGGGATACAGTGTGGTCCCTCCCAACAGCCGGGCCAGGCAGTGTGCGTAAGAATGTGGTCCGTCTTCGGTGGAGGGGCAGTGATGCATGTCCTCCAAGGTCTAAAGTTGTGGAGCTCCTGCTGAGGATGGGCTTCAAGGCTATTGACATCTATGCCTTGATACATCCCTATTCCACGCCTGAGTTTGATGTCAGCTTTGTTCAGCCGGAGGGGCTTGAGCTCTTCTGGACGAATTATGAGTTGGCAAAAAATGAGCCCGGCTGGCGAGACTTTGCCGTTCAGGCAGTGTCTCGCCAAAACCAAATCAAGAAAGTGACCGTGATGACTCGTAACGAGTCACTTTCTTGTTATGACATCATGACGTGGCTTGGTCGGTATGGAGAGGTAGTGGAGACGCCAAAGAAAAAACGCGACGAGTTTAGTATCTGGTCAGGGTCCTGGACATTTATGGTAAAACTTAAGCATTCAGGTGGTACGGTTGCCCACATTCCAACATCTGCCTTCCTTGGTATGGATCGTATCCTGGTGTTCTACCAGGGGCAACCGAAGCTCTGTCACAGGTGCGGCGACCCCACACACTTCAGTGCAAACTGCACTGTGCAGAAATGTGCGTTGTGTGGGGGTGTCGGCCATCTTGCTGCCTCTTGTGTGGAGATTAGGTGCCACCTGTGTGGTGAGTTAGGTCACCTATTCAGCCGTTGTCCTCGCTCCTTCGTTAATGCAGTTGAGACCCCGGTGGGAGAAAGCCGTGAGGCCGATTCTGCTGGGGAGGGGACTAGCAGGGGTGGGGGAGATGAGGGGCCAGGGAAGAAAAGCAATAAAAGACGCCTGCCCAGCTGAGGCATCTAGACAAGTGCAGACAGGAGAGGTAGTAGTAAGTCAGAGTGGTGGGAGATGTTCAAGAAAAGGGTGGCGAGATTCTTCCGCCAGCTCTTGAGCCTCAGGAGCCTGGACAGGTATCGCCTGTATCAGGGCCTGAGGAGGAAACTCGAGCATCTTGTCTCAACTGGAGGTAGCCGCGAGGAGATCTCCAGAGTGAAATCTTTGCTAATGAGGTGTCAGTATGATAGGCACGCATCTTTGGGTTTTGAGAGGGATTATGGGAAGTACCGCTCGCCAGACCCTTACTAAAACTGCAAGATATCAGTGAATAGTAAAGTTGTTACAGGACTGGTTGACACTGCGGGGTCCCTGAAAAGATCCAGATCAGGGATCCTAGAGGTAGTCAGATCCTTCTACTCGCACCTCTTGGGGAAGAGGGATCTGGATTGGGATGAGATGTCGGCTTTTCTGGCTGAAGCCATCCCCGAACCAGGGGTAGACCCCTCTCTTGGTGTTTTGACAGAGATGATCAGGGAAGAGGAAGTTAAGTTGGCGATTGAAGGGCTTACCCTAAAGAAATCTCCCGGTCCAGATGGCTTAACATCTGAATTCTATAAGACCTTTAAGGACGCCTTGGTTCCCCTCTTGACTGCGGTATTCAATGAGTGTCTTTCCTCGGGCACTCTGCCAAAGTCAATGAGGCGGTCTACCCTGATCATCTTGTCAAAGGGTAAGGACTCATTTTGCATTGAGAATTGGTGTCCCATAGCGCTTCTCAATGCAGACAGGAAGGTTTTGGCAAAGGTGCTGTTTAATCGGCTGGTGAAATTTGTGCCCCGACTCCTTTCGGGAGCCCAGCTTTGCTCTGTTCCGAGCCGCAATACAATTAGTGCTCTACTCTGTGTCCGAGAGGTGGTGGAGCAGGGTAGGGCTGGCCACTTCAAGGGGTACATGCTGTTATTGGACCAGGAAAAAGCGTTTGATCGGTTTAATCATGAGTACCTCTGGTCTGTCCTTCTGAGGTATGGGCTGCCGGGGGGGTTTGTTGATTGGCTTAAGACCTTGTACGCTGGGGCAGAGAGTTTCCCGCATGTGAACGGTTGGATTGGCAGCTCTTTCGAGGTTGGGTGTGGTGTTCACCAGGGTTGTCCCTTGAGCCCACTGCTGTACGTGTTTGCGCTTGACCCACTTCTTAGGAGGGTGGAGCGTGGACCGTTGGCTGGGATCGGGATGGACCGGGAAGCACCAGAAGCCACTCTGAGAGTGGTGGCGTATGCCGATGACGTCACTGTTTTTGTTTCCTCTGATGGGGAGGCAGAATGGCTGATGTCAGAGGTAAATCGCTACTTGGAGGCATCCGGGTCTAAGATCAACCGGGATAAGTGTGAGAGTCTCGGGCTGGGAGGAGGAGATTCTGGTTTTGATCTCCCAGACACCCTTCCAGAACCCAAAGTCTCTGGAATAGTTCTTGGCTTTGAATTTGGCCAGGGGGATTACCCCAAACAAAATTGGGACAGCAGGCTGGAAATCACCACTCAGTAGGTGAACCAATGGAAGGGTTGGTCTTTGACCCTAAGGGAAAGGGTAAACCTGATTAAAACCTACCTGCTCCCTTTGCTGATCTATCTGGGCAGTGTGTGCATCTTGCCGGAGCCTCTCTGGACTCGGGTCTACAGTTTGTTCTTCCAACTGTTATAGGGGAATAGACTGAACCTGGTCAAGAGGGAGCTTACTTACCGTACGAGGAGACTAGGAGGGTTGGGTATGGTCAACCCTGTGGTATTCCTTGTGAATACCTTCATTAAGATCAATATTGCAAACCTCTGGAAAGAGAGGGCTCCTCTGTGGGTATTCTCCTGTAGGGGATGGTTTCAGCCTTTCTTCCAGGAATGGGAGACAGGATGGCAAGTGAAGGATCTACGCACACCGCATGGACATCTCCCGGCTTACGCTACCGTGGTTCTGAAGGTAATTCGATGGTGGGGTCTGGAAATGTGGGAGGTCAGGACTCTGCCAAGGAAGCTCTCCTTGACAAAAGGGTTCTGTTGACCCATTTTCAGAGGCCTCTGGTGCTCAGGGATTGTCCAAGTCGGGATCTTGTGGTGGGTCTGCATCTTTTGAATTCTATCAGGATCCCCTCGAAGTTTTGGGACTTGGCTTGGCGCTGTTTCCATGGGAAACTGTGTGTGAGGGACAATCTGAAGTGTAGGAGCTCTGAGGACAGGAACTGTCCTCGGGAGCATTGTGGTACCATGCTAGAAGGCATGGACCACTTCCTGCTTTGTTGTCCCTTTAACACAGAGGTGTACAACAGGGTGGGCGCCTCCATTGGCTGGCCACGGCTGGCCGATCTCTCTTATGCGGAATGGGCCTATGGAGCATTCGGAGACCTGGGTGGTCGGGGCCGCTGCACCTTATTTCTAGTTAGCACAGTGGTTAGGTATCACAAGTGGAACGCACGGTGCTTAGTATCGACGCAAAGGAAAATCCTCCCAATGGACGATGTGTTTAGGACCATACTCGGTGACCTGGTGAAGATACGTTCTCTGGAGTATGAGAGACTGGGCACACGTCGGGCCGCTCTCCTCTTGAGGGGCTTTTCTTTTAGTGTGCCCTAGTCTGGTCATCTCTTCTCCTGGTGGTGGGCTGCTGCTGACACCGTAGATTTTTGTTTTGTTTTGATCAGTAGACAGTGATGTAGGGCTGCAGTCGCCGAACTTGGGCTTGTGGTTATTTTATTGTTTGTTATTGTATTGTTTGTTTCTGTATATATTGTATATAAGGATACGGATTTGGGTGTAGGTGTGAGGTTGGGTGGTGGGAAAAGGGGGGAGGTGGGTTCATCTTGTGGGACACTAATTATTTGGGTGAGAAACTGGCACTGCCTGATCTGGCCTATGGACGTTGGACATGGACTGAGGCATGAGACGCAGGACCAGCTTTCAGGTCAGTGCCGGGGTTGGGACTGGTCGGCTCGAGTGTGGGATGTTTTGTTTTCTCTTGTATATATTTGTATAGTTAGTATTTATTTTATATTATTTATAAAAAAAGTGTATATATATATATATATATATATATATATATATATATATTAGTTTGTATATAATTTTGTCGGCTATTGTTTATTTTACTTACTATATTGTTATTTGTTTGGCAACCGGACCAGATGTCATAGTGTAAGTAGTTGTTTATTCTGTATATATGTATAATATGTGTGTGAGGAGAGAGGGAGCGGCTGGACCAGTTCATTACATTGTTTATTTTGTGGTTATTAATTTTGTTTTGTTTCTGTTATTATTATTGTTATGTTTTTCATTTTTATAATAAAAAGATCTACAGGATGTAACTCAGGATCAGTACAGGATCAGTAATGTAATGCATGTACACAGTGACTGCACCAGCAGAATAGTGAGTGCAGCTCTGGAGTATAATACAGGATGTAACTCAGGATCAGTACAGGATCAGTAATGTAATGTATGTACACAGTGACTGCACCAGCAGAATAAAGAGTGCAGCTCTGGAGTATAATACAGGATGTAACTCAGGATCAGTACAGGATCAGTAATGTAATTTATGTACACAGTGACTGGACCAGCAGAATAGTGAGTGCAGCTCTGGAGTATAATACAGGATGTAACTCAGGATCAGTACAAAATCAGTAATGTAATGTATGTACACAGCGACTGCACCAGCAGAATAGTGAGTGCAGCTCCGGAGTATAATACAGGATGTAACTCAGGATTAGTAATGTAATATATGTACACAGTGACTGCACCAGCAGAATAGTGAGTGCAGCTCTGGAGTATAATACAGGATGTAACTCAGGATCAGTACAAAATCAGTAATGTAATGTATGTACACAGTGACTGCAAAAGCAGAATAGTGAGTGCAGCTCTGGAGTATAATACAGGATGTAACTCAGGATCAGTAATGTAATGTATGTACACAGTGACTGCACCAGCAGAATAGTGAGTGCAGCTCCGTGGTATAATACAGGATGTAACTCAGGATCAGTACAGGATCAGTAATGTAATTTATGTACACAGTGACTGGACCAGCAGAATAGTGAGTGCAGCTCTGGAGTATAATACAGGATGTAACTCAGGATCAGTACAAAATCAGTAATGTAATGTATGTACACAGTGACTGCAAAAGCAGAATAGTGAGTGCAGCTCTGGAGTATAATACAGGATGTAACTCAGGATCAGTAATGTAATGTATGTACACAGTGACTGCACCAGCAGAATAGTGAGTGCAGCTCCGGGGTATAATACAGGATGTAACTCAGGATCAGTACAGGATCAGTAATGTAATGTATGTACACAGTGACTGCACCAGCAGAATAGTGAGTGCAGCTCTGGGGTATAATACAGGATGTAACTCAGGATCAGTACAGGATCAGTAATGTAATCTATGTACACAGCGACTGCACCAGCAGAATAGTGAGTGCAGCTCTGGAGTATAATACAGGATGTAACTAAGGATCAGTAATGTAATGTATGTACACAGTGACTGCACCAGCAGAATAGTGAGTGCAGCTCTGGGGTATAATACAGGATGTAACTCAGGATCAGTACAGGATCAGTAATGTAATGTATGTACACAGCGACTGCACCAGCAGAATAGTGAGTGCAGCTCTGGAGTATAATACAGGATGTAACTCAGGATCAGTACAGGATCAGTAATGTAATGTATGTACACAGTGACTGCACCAGCAGAATAGTGAGTGCAGCTCTGGAGTATAATACAGGATGTAACTCAGGATCAGTACAGGATCAGTAATGTAATGTATGTACACAGTGACTGACCAGCAGAATAGTGAGTGCAGCTCTGGAGTATAATACAGGATGTAACTCAGGATCAGTAATGTAATGTATGTACACAGTGACTGCACCAGCAGAATAGTGAGTGCAGCTCTGGAGTATAATACAGGATGTAACTCAGGATCAGAAATGTAATGCATGTACACAGTGACTGCTCCAGCAGAATAGTGAGTGCAGCACTTGCATGGGGCCACCACCATTTTGTTTGTTATCCTGTGTTATGATACAATGACATGACAATATAATATATTGGTGAATGAATTCCACTTAGAATGTTGGAATTTCTTCTATGTGTTATATAGTCATATCTGGTTGCTCTTGGCTTGAGCGCTGTTGCATATCTTTGGGATAGGTCCATACGAGTATGAATATTATTAGTGTATATTATTGATCCATTATTTAACCCTTACTTATACCACTACATAATGCTGACACTTCCACAATGTCCCCTATCACATGTGTGACATCTTCTGTCCTCAGGTTTTCTCCACTTTGCTTCTTCTGATCTTCATCTCTTGTGTCCATGGAAGAGAAGAGCAGGTCCCTGGCGCTGATGGCTGGGAGGCCCCTCTAGGGTCCTGCGGGGGATGTCTCTTCACACCGGACACCACATTTCCTCCACGTGTGAAGGTGGATATGAAGGTCGGCAGTCGGAGTTCTGCACAAGTAATGGCGGACAGTGTGAGGAGCCCCTCCATCTCTCCATGGGAATACAGGGAAATGTACATGGAGTAATGGCAGAAATAATAATAATGATATATGGGGGTCAGCAGGCCGGAGTATGGCGGACTAAACATGGTTACTGCTGTGTCCTGATCTCTCTCATCTCCTTCCACCAGCTCTAATGTGGACAGTAACAGATTCCCTGCGGTCATCAGCGAGGCCCGATGTCTCCACCGCGGATGTTTGGACCCGGAGGGTCATGTGGACCTCAGCATGAACTCAGTCCCCATCAGACAGGAGATCCTTGTCCTGCGTGGTGAGATGAGAGGATGTGTCCCACCTATAGGCTGGAGAAGCAGCTGGTGACGGTGGGCTGCACCTGTGTCCGGCCCATCATCCAGTACCTGGAGTAACAGACGCCATTGTCACGGAGCCTCAGCTGTCATGTAGCGTCTTTGTTACCCCTAACGACCAATCAGAAATCACGTTTATTTTTCTTGTGTAATTTACAAATGTAAAAGCTGAATTCTAATCGGTTGCTATCGGCAACGAGAGTTCAAGGATTATTTATACAATGTAGAGAATAATGAAAGTGTTGCCCGTAGCAACCAGTCAGATTCCAGCCATCGATTCCGCACTGCAAGAGGCAAAACGGCAGAAATCTGATTGGTCGTCAGGAGCAGCAGCGACAAGAACTTTGTTATTTTTATAAATCGCTGAGTAATATTATTATAAGACGTATTTCTTGCTTTATAATTGAATTATTTATTATTAGTTGTTGTATTTTTATATAAATGTTTCTCATATTTATACAAATATTTATTACAGAAAATCATTAAAACTATTAGTTAACCTTTGTGTTGTGAGTATATACTGTATATATAGTGGAAAGACAATCCTGGAATCATTTCTAGCTGTTAGAAGATCTTTTACAGTATTTTTTTTTAGTTGATCCATTAAAATAAAACAATGAAACAAATTTGTAAATCTTGTGTAGTGTATACAGCTCTTATGCAGACCTATGTGTCTCCATGGTTACAGATTAGAATACACCTGTTTCTTCAGTTATTTTCTCTTTCCGATGCTTTGAGGCTCTTGGAATACAAATATGGTGGTGATCGGAGAACGTAGGAGGAGATTTATTAGGACAAGTGTTTCATTTCCCAAGATTACAGAGGACCTGTCACCTGCTCAAAAAAATTGAGCTAAATATCTAAACATCCCTGAGCTCCACTGATTTCGACTCTTTTTTTATGTTTTGTAGAAAGAATTAAAAATAATTAACTATTAAAATGTAGAATTTCTCTAATGTCAGGCAGGGTTATTTATAATAGAGACCTGGGTGTGGTGGTGAGTAATAATTAGCGATGAGCGAGCTTGCTCGCAACTGCTCGGTACTCGCCACTCGTCACTGTAATACCGCAGCCATGTTGGTTGTGGCATTACAGTGATTGGCTGGCCGCACAGCGTCATCAGGTCTATATCAAACCCGGGACCCTAAGCTCGTCACAGTCTACCCTTCAGACAGGCAGAGTAGGGAGAGCTGCTGCTGAGCGAGGGAGAGAATTGGCGGTTGAATTAGTCAGGTATTCCACAGCAATATTCATCTATACTAACAGTCCTGCTAAGGACTAATCCAGATGCATATATTACTGGTGATAGCAGGAGTTAGGCAGAGTTTGTGGAGAGTGTATACAGCACAATAAATCCATTGAACGTTCTGTCTGCTGCTGTTACTCATATCCACAGCCTTAGATAACAGGTTTAATATTCTTTTTGCGCTTAATCCTAATTATTTGGTTGAAATGCAATATAATACACCATTTTTACTGCTCCATTTGCTTGTTAGCAGCATACAGCCAGATTTGTTTGATTTTAATAGCATTGCTGTATTGTGGAAGCAGAGAAACTTGTCCATCTCAGGTGATACGATGTTACTGCGGAAATAATCCTGACATTTTTGGAAATGTGACTAATATTATACTCCATTTAAAGTGTGTCAGTTGTGTGCTGTTCAAACCTATTCACACTTGGACGCTAACCAATACCATACTATAAGGCCACTGCTTAAAACCGTGGTCATCAGACGTGATCCGATATTACTGCTGTAATAATCCTGACATTTTTGGGTACGTGACAAATATTATACTCCATTTAAAATGGGCAAAGCACGTGGCAAGGGACTGGAAAGAGGACAAGATGCTGATGGTGCACGCAGAGGCCGAGGTCATGGGCAAGCTGAAATTATGCCTGCTGAGGGAGCACTACAAGCACCCATATCATGTCGACCTACCTTCCTGCTCCACTTTGTAGGGGGCCGCGAAACACCACTATTGAAGCCAAAGCAGTGTGAAAAGGTTGTTGGTTGGATAGCAGATAATGTTTCCAGTCAGTTTGCCACCACCACCACCCTGTCTTCCACATGGTCCAGTCTCAGTAGCCGTGAGTCTGGACCGCATATTCCTCACTCTGATCCTCCTTTCTCCCACCATGCCGAGTGCCTGGAGACAACTGATCCCACACTTGGACACTCTGAAGAGCTGTTCACATTTCCATTTATGGCATGGGCGGACACAGACTGTAGTGGGCCCCTGTGCAAGAAATTTTTTGGGCCCCCCCCTGCCCTTCATAGGGCAACAAAGTTATGTAAACATAACCCCCCCATGTGCAGCTCTCATTCCCCCCATGTGCATCTCTCATTCCCCCCATGTGCATCTCTCATCCCCCCATGTGCATCTCTCATCCCCCCCATGTGCATCTCTCATCCCCCCATGTGCATCTCTCATCCCCCCCATGTGCATCTCTCATCCCCCCATGTGCATCTCTCATCCCCCCCATGTGCATCTCTCATCCCCCCCATGTGCATCTCTCATGCCCCCCATGTGCATCTCTCATCCCCCTGTGCATCTCTCATCCCCCTGTGCATCTCTCATCCCCCCCATGTGCATCTCTGATTCCCCCCACTCCTAGTTAATTAATTGTATTTAAAAAAAAATAAAACTTGTTATACTTACCCCATGTGATCCCTGCAGAATCCTGGCGCTCGTCCACGTCTCTGCCACCAGGTTCTCCTGACGTTCGGCCATGTGACGGCGCCACATACATAGCCAGCAGCTTTTGTTTTGGCCAAAAGATTTTTAAAGCCACCACCACGGTAAGGTAGACTCTTCTGGCCGGGCCCTACTCTAACCTATTAAAATTTTCTTAAAATATCCAATACTCTTTTTAGATATATTTTTATTTAGTTTTCTTTAAGGGAATGTGTCATATACATTTTTTTTTAAAATGACCAATAATACCACATACAGGGAATACCGCCACACCATGACCAGACCACATATTACCACAACATAGTGACCGAATAATACCACACAAAAGGGAGAAAAACTGCCACACCATGACCAGACCACATATTACCACCACATTACTAATATTACCACCACATTACTAATATTACCATAAGTGTCATTATACACGGGAGCTCTATACATGGTATACAGCTTATAATGTAAGTGTCCAGGTAATCTAGTGATCACCAGTGACATTATACACAGGAGCTCTGTATATAGTGTCAGTGTACAGGTAATACAGTGATCACCAGTAACATTATACACAGGAGCCCTGTACATAGTATATAGTGTAAGTGTACATGTAATACACTGACTCGCTGGTGACGTCTCTAGGTGAAGTCCTTCAGCTACGCTTTTCTCCTTCATCCAGTGCAGACCGCCATCACGTCTTCCAGCCAGGACTCGTCTCTGCATAAAATAACACAGTTATCTAGAGCACATTCCCCAACTTCTACATTACGCAGCTGAATACAGACGTGCATCCACCATCAATATATGGTTAGTTATTATGCAATCTACCATTCCAAATATAAATTGTAATCCACCACGGTGCCCCCATTAACTGTAAATAGCCACTTAATATATAATTTAATTAGAACCTCTACTCTTTCCGCCAATTTGCTACCAGTCACACTCCTGCATCCGCAACGCCCCCTACTCTATACTTCCTGCTCCCCGGATTCATTATTTACATGCACCCCCTTCCCCAATTCATTATATCATGTCCGTGCTCTCCCCACCCCATCATCATTTACTCTCCCCCACCCCACATTCATTATGTGCAGCTCATTATCCCCCTACTCCCAATTCCCCCATGTGCAGCTCTCAAACCCCCCCATGTGCACATCTCTCACCCCCCTCCCCCACATGTGCACATCTCTCATCCGCCTCCCCCACATGTGCACATCTCTCATCCCCCTCCCCCACATGTGCACATCTCTCATCCTCCCCCCATAGTGCACATCTCTCATCCCCCCCACCATAGTGCATCTCTCATCCCCCCACCATAGTGCATCTCTCATCCCCTCACCATAGTGCATCTCTCACCCCCCCCCCATAGTGCATCTCTCATCCCCCCCATAGTGCATTTCTCATCAACCCCATAGTGCATCTCTCATCCCCCCCCATAGTGCATCTCTCATCCCCCCCCATAGTGCATCTCTCATCCCCCCATAGTGCATCTCTCACCCCCCCCATAGTGCATCTCTCATCCCCCCCATAGTACATCTCTCATCCCCCCCATAGTGCATCTCTCATACCCCCCATAGTGCATCTCTCATCCCCCCCATAGTGCATCTCTCATCCCCCCCATAGTGCATCTCTCATCCCCCCCATAGTGCATCTCTCACCCCCCCATAGTGCATCTCTCATCCCCCCATAGTGCATCTCTCCCCCCCCCCATAGTGCATCTCTCATCCCCCCCATAGTGCATCTCTCATCCCCCCACCATAGTGCAGCTCTCATCCCCCCCATAGTGCATCTCTCAATCCCCCCATAGTGCATCTCTCACCCCCCCATAGTGCATCTCTCACCCCCCCATAGTGCTTCTCTCATCCCCCCCCATAGTGCATCTCTCATCCCCCCCCATAGTGCATCTCTCATCCCTCCCCCATAGTGCATCTCTCATCCCCCCCATAGTGCATCTCTCATCCCCCCCCATAGTGCATCTCTCATCCCCCCCATAGTGCATCTCTCACCCCCCCCCCATAGTGCATCTCTCACCCCCCCATAGTGGATCTCTCACCCCCCCCATAGTGCATCTCTCATCCCCCCCATAGTGCATCTCTCATCCCCCCCCATAATGCATCTCTCATCCCTCCCCCATAGTGCATCTCTCATCCCCCCCCATAGTGCATCTCTCACCCCCCCCATAGTGCATCTCTCATCCCTCCCCCATAGTGCATCTCTCATCCCTCCCCCATAGTGCATCTCTCACCCCCCCCATAGTGCATCTCTCATCCCCCCCATAGTGCATCTCTCATCCCCCCCCATAATGCATCTCTCATCCCTCCCCCATAGTGCATCTCTCATCCCCCCCCATAGTGCATCTCTCACCCCCCCATAGTGCATCTCTCATCCCTCCCCCATAGTGCATCTCTCATCCCTCCCCCATAGTGCATCTCTCATCCCCCCCCATAGTGCATCTCTCACCCCCCCCATAGTGCATCTCTCACCCCCCCCCACTTCTAGTTAATTGTATTTAAAAAAAATAAAACTTGTTATACTTACCCCCATACGATCCCTGCAGAATCCTGGCGCTCGTCCAAATCGCTGACACCACGTTCTCCTGACTTCCGGCCATGTGACGGCGCTGTCACATGACCGGAAGTCAGGGGAATCATGGAGGCGCTGCCGCAGCAGCGCAGCGTTGAGATGTCCCGGACTCGGCGCTTAGCAAGGGGCCGGGGGCCCCATGAGGAGAGAGACGCACAAGAGGGGGGCCCCCGAGGGGGCCCCGACCGGCCGGGCCCCATACTGGAGTCAGGGCAGTCATGCCCTGATGGCGGCCCTGCTGGAGGGGCCCCCTCTCCCTCGGGGCCCCCATTCAATGAACCAGCTGCACGGGCGGTAGTTCCGCCCCTGATTTATGGATTCAGGACTCTCGCCCGGCGTGCTTCAAGAGGGGTAAGAGGAGATCACATGTAGCGATGCCCATGTATTTGAGCAGCTACAGTCACATGAAGGCGATGGTGGGAAAATGCAATTACTGTCGCAAGAGGTGGATGATGATGAGACGCAATTGCCAGCAAGTCATCAGGAGGCCCAGGGTGCATACTTGGAAGACGAGGTGGTGGACAATGAAGTCACTGACCCAACCTGTCAAGGTGACATGCATAGCGAGGACAGCAGCACATAGGGGGAGGGAGGTGTAGCACCACAACAGGCAGGAACAAGCAGTGGGGTGGCCACAGCCACAGACACAAGGCGGGCAACAGTTCTCCGGAACACTAACACGAGGGAAGTTGCTTGCCAGTCCAACTGTTAGGTCTTCCATAGTCTGACTCTTTTTTAAAGACTGTCAAGTTAATTCCAAAAAGGCCATTTGCAACATCTGCCATGCCAGCATCAGCAGGGGCAGCAAAACTACCAGCCTGACCACCATCAGCATGATCAGGCACATGACAGCAAAGCACCCGACTAATTGGACCAAACGCTAGGGTCCAGAAACAGTTTCTGCGGGGGACACCACTGCCTGATCTGCTGTTGTGCGTGCACACCAATCCCCTGTCCATGGTGCAGGCAAAGATGCCTCTTTTTGCACACTTGCAACAATCACCATCAGTAACCACGTCCACGTCCTTGTCCCAGCGCAGTATTCAGTTGTCCCTAACCCAGTCCTTTGAATGCAAGCGCAAATATGCAGCTAATGCCCCACAGGCCACAATACTAAACTGCCACATTTCTCAAATGCTTGCACTTGAAATGTTGCCTTTTAGGCTCGTGGAGACAAAATCTTTCTGCAAATTCATGGCGGCGGGTGTCCCTCGGTACTCTGTCCCCAGCCACCACTATTTCTCCCGGTGTGCCGTCCCCACCTTACACAAGCACGTGTCCCAGAACATTTCACGTGCCTTTACCAACACAGTCACTGGGAAGGTCTACCTAACCACGGGCACGTGGACAAGTGCTTGTGGCCAGAACGGATTGCGGGCCCTAGGTCAACCAGGGTTGCCCCCACATTCTACAGCTTCTGAACATCCTCCTCTTCAGCCTCCATCTCCGAAATGACCACATCAGTCGGAGACTGGAAGCACTATAGCACTGCTTCGGCCAAGTGGCAACAGGCACTGCTGAAGCTGATATGCTTAGGTGACAAACTGCACATCGCTGCAGAGTTGTTGACAGCGGTAATAGAGCAGGCAGATCTGTGGCTGTCAACGTTGAACTTACAGCCAGGCATGGTCATGTGTGACAATGGCCGGAACCTGGTTGCGACTCTGAGGCTTGGCAAACTCGCACACATACCATGCCTGTCCCATGTGATCAATCTAGTGGTTCAGCGGTTTCTCAAAACCTACATAGATCTGCGTGACCTGCTTGTGAAAGAACTCCACGTGTGTGCCCATTTCAAGAAGTCACTTATAGCTTCCCCCACCCTCGCCATACCAACTCTCCGACTCGTGTGCGATGTCACCACACGATGGAACTCAATGTTTCATATGTTGGGAAGGATTTGTGAGCAGCAGATGGCAGTTGTTGAGTTCTAGCTTCAACATGCCCGTCGGTATTCAGGTCAGCCTCCGCACATTAGAGATGATGAGTGGGCATGGATGTCTGACATCTGTGCCGTCCACCAAAACTTTGACGATTCCACCAAGATGGTGAGCGGCGATGACGCCATAATTAGCATCACCATCCTGCCTCTCTTTCTACTGAAACGCTCGGTGCTCACAATTAAAGAGGAGGCATTGTAGGTGGAGCACGATGAGATGGAGCAAGGAACTATACAGGGTGATGTCACAAAGCCCAACCTCATCTCATCTCAACATGGATTGGGTGATAATGAGGAAGAGGAGGAGGAACAGGAGCTGTTTTCCTGCACTACAGACTGTACTACGCACACAATTTTTTTAATGAGGACTTCCTCTACGTCTCTTCAACGGGGTATTTGGTTGCGTCCTAAATTTTGACAGCCCTTGCACTTAGTGCATAAGCATTACCAGTGTTAGAGACCCGCTCCTTAATAATGGGAACATTTTTTTTAATGTGGCCCTCTTCTACGTCTGTTCAAAGGGGGTATTGGAGTGCGTCCAAATTTTTGTCAGCCCTTGCAGTCACTGCATATGCAATAACAGTATAGGAGACCCACTCCTTTATAATGGGAACATTTTTTTAATGAGGCCCTCCTCTATGTCTCTTCAAAGGGGTATTGGAGTGTGTCCTAATTTTTGGCAGCCCTTGCAGTCACTGCATATGTAATAACAGTATAGGAGACCCACTCCTTTATAATGGGAACAACAAAGCATAGCCGGCTGATGGCTCTCTAGCAATAGTGAGGATCGACTGTTGGCCCTCTAACAATAGTAAGAGCCGCCTAATGGCCTTGTGAAAATAGGCTTTGTGACTTTTGACAGTCCCTCTTTCATAAATATAACAGGATGTGTCTGATCATGTCTCACACACCACATGACAAGATAAGGTAGTAAAATGTTAAAATTACTTTTATTGGTAAATGTATTTTTCACCATTGAAAGCAATGCAAAAGTGCAAAAACGTATCAAAAACGCTACTTGTGAACATAGCCCAAGGTGTGGAGGAGCCATTTTTGTTTTTGGTTATTTATTTTGCCTTATATATAAGTCATTACCCTGGAAAGGTTGTTCCTTAACATTTTTTGCAGGAAAATCCATTTTGGTTTCGTATTTGTAAAAAAGTGGCGTAATACTCTGACAATATTGTTCACAGCAGTGGCCTGGGAGACAGAGATGCTTCCAGGGGTCTTCCCCATGCTGTTACCATATCATGGCCAATTTATAGGCCCCCTCCAGACCCCGGGGGGGGGGGGGCACCGAAAAGATGCTCAAGTTTCCCATTGGCTTACATTGGGCTCGCTACTCGAGTTGAGCACCCAAGCATTACGATTTTCTCGACTGGAGCAACGAGCTCCCATGCACTTTAGTGCTCGATCATCACTAGTAATAATATACATTTTACTGTGTATAACAGATATAAATGATTTGTCTTAGAACATAAAAATCCCCCCACTGGTCAGAGGAGTAAAGCGCCCACAGCTCTTCCCTCCATGTCTGCATCTGGTACTGATGCTCAGCCTGTAGTACTGCTGCCTTATTTCTTGCTAGGCAACCTCTTTATAAGTTGAGGTGCTCTATATAAGGTAACATCTCAAGATTCCATGATGACATTACTACAAGATTCCATGAATTTACCATCATTACTTATACCAGTGTTTATAGCAGGGCTGTGGAGTCGATAAGAGAAATGTCCGAGTCCTCAATTTCCCTGAGTCCAACTCCCTCATACATAGCTCATGTTTAAGGCTATGTGCCCACGATGCAGAAATGAAGCAGAAAATCTCCCTGGCAGAAAAACGCATGCAGATTGTACATGCGTTTTTCCTGCAGAATACATGCGGATTCACATGCGTTTCCGCATGCGGACTGACAAGCACTTTCCAGGCGATTAGCATCACTTGGAAAGTGCTTGTCAACTAGGTCACACTATATAAATCCATGCAAACAGCATGGATTTATATAGTGTGACCGTAAAACAATGATTAAAATAAAGCTATACTCACCCCCGATGCCCCGGCGTGTGCTGCAGCGCTCGTTCCTGTCTGGTTCCTGGCTGCCGGCATATTGCAAGACACAGCGGTGAAGGGCCTGCGGTCACATGACTGCGACGTCACCGAAGGTCCTTCAGCGCTGTCGGCATGCAGAGAGAGCCGTCAGAAAGGTGAATATAAACTTTATTAGTTATTTTATTCTTTTTTTCACAGGTAGAATGGTACCCGGGTCTGGATGAGAGTCTTCTCTCCTCCAGAACTGGGTACCATCCGCCCATTGAATTGCATATTATCCGCGGGTACAAATGTACAGACACGGATTCTATGCGTCTCAATGCAAGTCAATGGCGGCGCTTCCGCAAAATTAATGAACATGCTGCGGATTTATGAGCGCTGCAGAAACGCTGCGGAAAAATCAGCAACATGTGCATTGACATTGTGGAATGCCATTGGGGACCATGGGGTGCGGATTGCCAAGCATTTTTGATGCGTTTCCGCTGCGGAAATTCTGCAGCGGAAAAGCATTAAAAACGCATCGTGGGCACGCAGCCTTAGTGATAAATGTTCTGTAGTAAAATGGTAACATCAGGCTTTTAATCATCATTATGATACTATAATCAAGCTATTTTTTATAGAACCTGAAATATTTTTATTGGAATACAACATTAAAATAAAAAAAAACGTCAATAAATTGTAAATATGCAATGCACTATGCAGTAAGTGGGAGCAAAAACAGTTTTCAACAAAAACAAACTGAAGAACATTTGTGCAGTCTATGAATTTTTTCTAATATTTAAGATTATTTTCCTTATGTAATGATAATGAAGCTTCTACCCAGACCGTTTTGAATAGATATGATGACATTTTTTACAGAAGCAGTTTGAAGGGCTGTGGTTGTTTCTGTACCTAGGTGTGAATAACAGATTTCACTCCTGTAACAATTTATTCGCCCCTTTCTTATATTGATACATTTCTGGGTTCATGTAACAAAAGATAGAACCATAGTTGACCTTGTGGTACAAAATTAGTTAAGTGTGTTATTGCAAATGAAAGTTTGGATACTTGGACATCCCCATAAGCAATGATAAAGATTTGCTTTTGGAGTTATTTGTTGTGTATAGTCCCATTCTATATCCCCTTGAGGGGGTCCGGTACGACCTGGGACAAACTTTTAGCCTCTTTTCTAGATACCTGGATGATGGAAGATATTTTTGTGCTTGAACTAAAGAATCTAATATGTTTGAATGAGTTAGATTTGGATCATCCATGTTCCATATTTTGTCATTGGAGTTTGTGTTTAGTATTGTCTATAAGGGCATAGAGAAATGTATCATTCAGGGATACTTGTCCTTTCATTATATTCACTTTGGAAAGCCATTGAATGATTTGGGGTCCCAGTCTTGTTTTGTTAGATTAGTGATGATGACAGATGTGATATAACTGGCTTATATTTGGATATTTCGCCATAATTTCGTCAATTTGGGCGTCCTGTGTGGTTAGTACCTAGTAGCGCCCCCTTTTGCAAGTATCACAGCTTGTAAACGCTTTTTGTAACCAAACAAAAGTCTTTCAATTCTTGTTTGAGGGATTTTCATCCATTCTTCCTTGGATTATAAGGCTGTGTGCCCACGATGCATTTTTTAAACATTTCCGCAGCAGCAATTCCGCTGCGGAACGGCTTAAAAAACGCTTGGTAGAAGGTCTGCAATGTTCCCCAATGATAATCCGCATGTGCTGTGCACATGCTGTGGAAATTTCTGCTGCTGATTATCATTGCGAAAAAATCCGCAGCACTACCAATTATTTTGCGTACCGCCATTGACTTGCATTGAATCGCATAATATCCGCATGACTACATGTGCACATGCGGATATTAAGCGACTCAATGTGCGGATGGTACCTGGGTGGGGAGAAGAGGAGACTCTCATCCAGACCCGGGTACCATGGTACCTGTAAAAAAAAGAATTGAAAATAAAAAATAAACGTTATACTCACCTTCTGATGGGCCGCGTTCTCCTTAGAGGTGTGTCCTGGCTCCCTGACGGCTCGCGATGGTCTAAAAGGACCTTCCATGATGTCATTTAGTCATGTGAAGGGTCACGCGACCGCTGATGTCGGCGGTCGCATGACCTGTCACATGACTAAATGACATCATGGAAGGTCCTTTTAGACCACTGTAAGCTGCCCAACACACTGGACGCACCGGAGAAGGAGACCCGAGGCCATCAGAAGGTAAGTATAATGTTTATTTTTTACCATTCTTTTTAACTATTAACTTGGTCACACTATATAAATCCATGCCGGTTACATGGATTTATATAGTGTGACCAAGTTGTCAAGCACTTTTCCAAGTGATGCTAAAATTGCTGGGAAAAGCGCTTGACAACCCGCATGCGAAATCGCATGTGAAAAACGCGGGGCATACGCTTGTCCCTGGCAGAAAAAAAGCAGTTAAAATCCGCATGCGTTTTTTCTGCCAGGGAGATGCAGAAATACTCAGGAAAAAATCCAGAGCATTTCTGCATCATGGGTACATAGCCTTACTCCAGTTCTGTGAGATTCCTGGGTTGTCTTGCAAGCACTGCTATTTTGAGGTTGAGCCAAAGATTTTCATTGATATTCAGATCAGGGGACTGTGAGGGCCATTGCAAAGCCTTCAGCTTGCTCCTTTTGAAGTCTATTGTGGATTGTGACATGTGCTTAGGATCATTATCAATTTGTAGAAGCCATCCTCTTTTCAACTTCAGCTTTTTTACAGATGATGTTATGCTGGCATCAAGAATTTGTTGAAATTTCATTTAATTCATTCTTCCCTCTACCCGTGAAATGTTCCAGGTGCCATTGGCTGTAACACAGCCCCAAAGCATGATTGATCCACCTCCATGCTTAAGGGTTGGCAAGATGTTCTTTTCCTGAAAATCTGTGCCCTTTTTTCTCCACACAGACCTTTGATCATTGTGGCCAAAGAGTTCTATTTTAACCTCATCGGTCCACAGGACTTGTTTCCAAAATGCATCAGGCTTGTTTAGATGTTCTTTTGCATACTTTTGATGCTGAATTTTATGGTGAGAAGTCGGACGCAGGGGAGGTTTTCTTCTGATGACTCTTCCATGAAGGCCATATTTGTGCAGGTGTCTCTGAATAGTAGAACAATGTATCACAACTCAAAAGTCTGCTAAATCTTTCTGAAGGTTTTTTGCAGTCAATCGGGGTTCTGATTTGCCTCTCTAGCAACCCTACGAGTGACTCTTACTGAAATTTTGTTTGGTTTTCCAGACTTTATCTTGACCTCCACTGTTCCTGGTAACTGCCATTTCTTAATTACAATTCAAACTGGGGAAAGGGCAACTTGAAAACGCTTTGCTATCTTCTTATAGCCTTCTCCTTCCTTGTGGCCCTCCACCATTTTCATTGTCAGAGTACTAGGCAGCTGCTTAGAAGAACCCATGGCTGCTGGTTTTTGTCACACGGTTAGAGGAGGTTGGGTTTTTATAAAGCTGGGAAATTTGCATCACCTGGCCTTTCCTAACAATGATAATGAACAAGCTATAACACTAACAGGCTAATTAAGGTCTGAAATCGTGGTCAACAAAGGTATCTGAGCACACAAATCTCCAAGGGTGCCCAAAGTTTTGCATCGGCCCATTTTTCTTTTTGTAATTTTTAAAAAGTAAAAACTGACCATATATATATATATATATATATATGTATATATATATATATATATATATATTGCCTAAAATACAAAAGAAATGTGTCATCTTTATCTTTAGGCCTTATAGAGATCAATTCATCTTCAACTTGCTTAGCTGTTCACTATAACATTAATTTTGACCAGGGGTGCCCAAACTTTTACATGTCACTGTATATCCCCAAATATTTCAGCGCCGTTTCAATCCAGCAGAACTGGAATCTCTTTGTCCATAGTGGCTTTGAAGGGCTTCTTAATAATAAGGTCTCAGTTTTGTCTATATCTAAGGTGTAACTCAATAGTCCTCCCAGTTCTTCTATTTCTTTAATAAGGAGTGCAGGCAGGGTCATATTTGTAATAGAGACCCCCATCTTGGGAAGTTGGGGGGTGGTGAGGCGTGGGCTTCTGACTTTCAGTCCGTGGACCCTCAGTAAAGATATTTCTTTTAGCTCCTGAATCCGGATTTCTTATAAATACGTAATTATGATTTTTATTGTGTATAACAGATATTAATAATTTATCTCAACGCTTATAAATCCCCTCACTGATGAGAAGAGCCCGGCGCCCACAGCTCCCTCTTACATACAAGCACTGATGCTCACCCTATGGTTTTACCATCTTCACTGTTGCTAGGCAACTTCCTTATAAAGTGAGAAGCTCCATATAAGATTCCATCACAAGATTCCATGATGACATCACCGCTATTATGACATCAGAATTCACCACCACTACAGTTTCTTTCTTTTTTAATGGTATGATATGAGTGACAATGAATAAATAAATAAATCTTCCATCACTTTTTTATTTTCCTTTTTTTTTTGCCGCTCACTGTAGACAAATTAACTTTATTCTGCAGGTTGATACAATTACACAGATATCCAGTTTATTTTGCTTTTTAATCATTGACCCATAACTTTCATTTTCTGTTTAGATTTAGGCAAGAGCTTTTTTAATGGAACGAGCTACAATATTTATGGGTAACAGTGCGCGGTACATGAGATGTTTTCATCATTTTTTTTTTGTGTAGTGAAAAGAACAAAAAATATTCTACACGGATTTGGTGGAATCTTGATTTCTTTTATAGATTAAAAGTGTTCTCCGGCTGCTTCCTTCCACATTGGGAGGTGAGTGAGCTGCCGTCTGAGGAAACCTACCAAGTCACAGGCATGATGGCGGCCACACTTACACCGTCCCATCATGTATCTGTAGACGTGATGTCACCTCCCAGTATGGAAGTAAGCGGCGCTGAACAAACCCTTGAAGATCCTATAGGGGCCATTTATGTTACATGTGGTTGACTATAATCCTTTTGCCTTTGGAGAGAACCACAACTCACAGCATTTCTTGAATTTCTGCAGCTTCCAGGGCATTCTGGGGGTTATAATTGTCCAAAGAAGTAGAGTCATTATTTTTTTACCTAGTGACATAGGAGTGGATGCAGGGCTTTTTTTTAATAACTTATTAATGCTTGCCTCTGACACTTGCTTTATTTTTACCTCTGACAACGCTCACTGCGTTCACAATCACTGCTGATCTCCATGTTCAGTCTGTGATCTTGCCGACAGCCTATAGAGTTGCTGCTTGTGTTTCTAGGCAACTTCCTTTTATGGAGAGAAGCTCCATATATGGTAACATCTCAACATTCCGTGATGATATTATGACATCATAATGCACCACCATTACTTGTGCCAGTGTTTACAGCTACAGTGTCACTTTGACATTCCGGTGTCATTGTTGTTGGTGATTAGCTACATAGCTAGTGATTTACTGACTGCGATTTGGATTTATTTGGATTTATTTGAAATGTTTGAAATTCCTTTAGACAATTTTCAGGTGTTGGCACTGCTGCAGGGGATTCTTACCACCTATGCCCCTGACATTGTGCTGCCACTACCCGATGGCGTCCTCAGCTTCACTTACCGGCTGGTTATGGAGATATTGAGAGACTGCCTGACCAAATACCAGCAAGGTCGTATAAGCTCAGCATATCTTGAGCATTTACAGAAAAACATCAGGACATTGGTGCAACAGGTAAGTGACAGAAATCTGCACAAGACATCGAAAAGTTATAATAACAGAATATAAGTTTATTCACGTAAAATAGTTCTTTAGGCCGATAATAATATAATATATAACCGGCACTAAGTCACCAGATATGTAGTAATTGTAGAGCAGATCGCAGGAGTAAAGTGGTGACATAACCGACCTCCTCCATGTTCTCTCATGATTTTCCTTTTCTATTTATTTCCATCTTTATAGGCTGAAGAAAAATCCACAAGTGGAGAATTGACCTTTACTATACAACTGGCCCAAAATGTCCTATATGTACTGGAGCGTCCGGCCGGCTCAATGGAGCGTCTGGTAAGGATCCATCACCTTCTATATCACACGTCCTGGTCTGATCTTTTCCAGATTAGCCGTCATATAGCAGAGGGGCAGATTTATGATGTCAGATGCGCAGGATGTTCTATGGCCGCCTGTCTCTGCAGCTCAACCCTCTGTAGTGACATTCTGTACTCAGCGATGCAGAGGTTGTGTTTCCACCTCTGTCTCACTTCATCATTACAATCTTCATTCTTGTAAATGCTGCAGTTCTGACAATAGAAGTTATTAGAGAACAGTTGTAGATACAAGTCCCTTATATATTCATGTTGATTTTCTGGAGGGAGCGGCCATGTATAGTCCGTCCAATACTGAGATTGTCCCATAGATCCAGGTTTTGTACTTCGTGCCTTATGTATAGTCCGTCCAGTAATGAGATTATCCCATAGATCCAGGTTTAGTACTTCCTGCCTTATGTACAGGCCGTCCTTGGGTTACGAACTAGATAAATCCTATAGTTTTGTTTGTAACCCAAATTTGAATGTAAAATTGAAAGAGTGAAAAAAAACAATAATATTTTGCTCGCTGTGCGCCACCTGGTCCTCTTTTTTCCATCATAGTGTGCCACATTTCCAGCCTCTTCACTATGGGGCAGGACTTCCCGTCTCGTCCTTATGACCTTATGATTAGCAGTGAAATCTAGGTCCTGAATGTGGCCAGAAGTCATGGACTATAGTGAAGAGACCGGAGAAGCGGCACATGACATTGGAAAGAAGGGGACTGGACGGTAGGTGGTGAGCAGCCGGGTGGCCGGAGAGGAGAGTGGTGAATATTAGCTTTTTTTTTTCATAATCAACCCTTTGTATCTTGGAGTCGTTCTTAAGTCAGATGTTTGTAAGTCGAGGATGGACTGTATACGGTGATTTAGTATTTGTGAAATGTTATATTAATTGTACATATTGTGACCATCAGGAAACATCAGAAGGTGACTCTGAAGAGGGGGAAAACCTGACTATCCCGGACCCTAATACCAGTCAGCCAGGGCTGAACACTGATCTGATGGAAGGTGAGCACTCATCTAATATTCTTACATTCAAATATCGAGATATTATAGAGAACGGCAGAGAACATGTAGATTTACTCTCCATCCTCTGTACGAGGCCGGTGATCGCTCCGGAGCCCCCCATAGACTATAATGGAGGGAGGCAGGTAATTCTGCTTCTCTCCTCTGTGCTCTTCTCCATCATGTACAAGGAGGCTTCTAGGTCCCCGATCATGTAATTGTTCTAGGATTAATCAGATCCTGAACAATGGCCATTTATGGTCCAGAATATCCATCTATGGAGGAGCCATAAATATATACGTTGTGTGCAGAATCCCATATACCAGTATTACACCGTGTACAGAGCCCGTGTCATCTCCTTCTTTATATGGATGTTATATATTATGTACTGATATCGTCTAATTCAAAACGTCTCCTCATTATTATAGGAATATCTGTGCCGGCAATTACTGACGGTGGAATATGTGAGACCCCCGAGGTCCAGGAATCTGCCAGTGTAAGTATCAGCGGAGACGCCTGTGTATCATCAGGTAACGGGGGTGAATTACACTTATAATATTATCCCACATATGACGAGGGGATATCCCTATTCTTCATGTAGATCAGATCTATTGTGTGTGATGGCGGCATTATTATTCCTGCCCCCGCTGTGTGATCTCCCGTCTCCTCCCCTGCAGTACAGTGATGTCTGTGTATGGGGGATATCCCCTATATATAATGGTGTCTGTGGGGGTCCGGCTTGTATCACGTCCACATAATATACAGGAGAAGTTCCTGCATCCACAGATTTTATCTTTCTGCAGATTTTATGCTTTAATGCCATTTCTTATTATTTCTAGGCCTTGATCGGATCATTGAACCCAGGGAGAAATCCTTGTAAGAGCGACTACAAACAGATCAAACAGTTCAGCTGTGGAGCTTTTGGGTGAGCTTGATGTCGGCATAATATACGTTTTATAGGGCTCCTTATGACGATCCCTCTGTCTCTGTGCCCGTACAGTGTTACCATAGAGGAATTATAGGAGTCCACATTCCTGTTCTCTAGAGAAGAGCGGATCTGGCATAATTCACATTCGCCTTTCGTGCAGACTTTCTTGGGAAAAGCGATTCACGTAGTAGTTATCACTCGGCAAATGTAATATCTCTTATTACGCTCTGGGTTCTCTCCAGACCCCAGATCTTAATAAATGTAAGATGTACAAAATGGAAAAAATACTCATACTCACCTCACTGCTCAGCTCTCCGACCCCTCCGCTTCTCAGCGTCATCTGTCCGATCCTCACCGCATCTTCAGATTGCTGCCGCTCACGCTGGGCCAGAACTTCTAGTTTGGAGAAGGTCCAGGAGGATTCTATGCAAGCGCACGAAGATTTGCAATGTCATGCCACCATGACCTTTTATGCGTTTGTGCAGAATCTTCCTAGACGTCATCAATGCCAGAAGTCCTGTCTCAGCCTTAGACATTTTTTTGGCCTTCAGCACTGGCAGCAGATTTGAAAGTGCAGTGAGGACCAAAAGGTTGAGATAGAGGGGCCAGAGAGGTAAGTATAAGAGTTTGTTTATTTTTTAACATTTTGAAGGGCTTTTAAGGTTTAGAAAATGGTAGCCAACGTTCACAATCTTGCCGAATCCAAGAGGAAGAGAATTACAAAAATTTTGCCATTTTGGCCAATGCGGATAAATGTAAAATTTGAGTAGAATTCTAATCCATTGTAATTTATTCGCTCATCTCTTCTGTGCACATCTAATTGTCTCTTTTCCAGTGAGTCAGGATGTGACACGGATGAGGACCTCCCAGTGGAGATCATCTATGTAGCGATGGCAGCACATCTAGTATTCACCATTAGTACAGGAGATGTGATGAGGTCTATAGACAGACTATTAGTAAGAATACATTATAAACCACAGATTTTCTTCCTCTTCAGAACCGTCCACTTAGTGCGCCAAAAAGACTCCAAACAGTTATACGCCATGAAGAAACTGGACAAGCAGAAGCTGAAAGATCCAGTAAGACTTGAACGGGCCTTTCTAGAGAGGGACATCCTAACATTCGCAGATTGTCCCTTCGTGGCCTCCATGTTGTGCTCCTTTCCAACTACACGTCATCTGTGCATGGTCATGGAGTATGTACCAGGTAGGACATATCCATCGTATCTATATCCAGCGCTGGTCTGCTCATCTCTAGGACCTTCTCCATAAGCAGAATGTGACCACATAGATGGTTACATGTCCACACTGCTTTTACTATAAGTTATCTGTTATCAAAATGCCAGAAAACTGATTGTGTGGCAGAAATTTTCACTATAGATAAAGGAGGGTTTGACTGAATTTTAACAGTTTGTACAGTGTTTTTCCAAAAAATAAGACAAGGTCTTATATCATTTTTTGCTCCAAAAGATGGGTTAGGGCTTATTTTTAGGGGATGCCTTATTGTTTTGTCATGAACAACAATCCACATTTATTTTTGAATAAAAAAAAACTTATTTAAATATAATCATGTCATGACACACACACTGCACATACACATCTATATACACATATACTGCACATACACATGTATATACATAGTATAGCTTCACATTTTTATATGGGACGTTGTTTCCTTGCACTTATTTCTGCAGCTTTTGCACATTTGTGGTTTTGCTTCATAGACATTCAGCTCAGTCCTAGTTACTATTAGGGTATGCTCCATTGTTTTTCTTTTGCATTATTACACAGTATATCTCTATGTGTGACATCCTGCCCCAATGTCTCCGCTTATTTCTCATTCACACGTATCATGTGTAATTTACATTGTAACAAACCCTCTCCTGTCATATTTGCTTTCTCCTGTAGGAGGAGACTGTGGCAGTCTTATGAACATCTATGGACCTTTACCTGTCCCCTTGGCCCGAAAGTACATTGCAGAAACAGTCCTGGCTGTGGAATACCTGCACAGCTTTGGTGTGGTGCACCGAGACCTGAAGCCTGAGAAGTAAGTGCCCCCTCTAGGAGGAAGAAAGTTAGAGATTGTCATAAAGTCTATGGGTTATTACTTGGGGCTGACACCGTCTGTTTTTTCACAGCCTCCTGGTATCGGCATCTGGTCATATTAAAGTCACGGACTTCGGACTTTCCAAACTCGGCCTCATGAGACCAACATCAGAAACCTACAAGGCTCCAACCGAGGACGTCACCAGAGAGTTCCGTGATGATGAGGTCGGCTTTACTTACAGGATCTTGTTCTTTACTCTCCTCGTCTATTTCTCCTTCTCTGATATCTTCTCATTTAGAAAACTTTTTCCTCTGATGTTATTCGTCACAATTATTTTCTCAGCTCCTCATCTCCTTCTTCTGTTGCTTTCCAGATTGCTGGCTCCCCTGAATACATCGCCCCTGAAGTCATCTTACAGGAAGGCTATGGGCGGCCTGTGGACTGGTGGTCGGTAGGGATCATCCTACACGAATTCCTTCTATTCCGTGTACCATTTCATGGGGATTCCAAATATGAGACTTACTGCAGTATATTAAGGGGTAAGTAAAATAATCTGAATGCGGTGTGGTATCATTGTTATTTGCTTAGATTGGTTCTGTGGTTTAGTTACTTGTTGTGTTAATACAAAAGATTTTTGGTTTAATAAACTAAATGAAGAGGTTTTATTTTCTGTAACATTTTCTTTTAATATAACAGATGACATAACCTGGACATTTGATAATCGCACTCCTCCACCTGATGCTCAGGACATCATCACTGAGCTGCTCAGAAAAGATCCGGCACATAGACTTGGGACAGGTAATGTATATAATAGTATTAATAATGACTTATTTCACCTCTGTGACCAGATAAATGATCACGCCCCTGAGGATCAGCACTGAGGTGCTCTGCTTTACCTGCTTGTTCATTCCCTTTCTTCATGCTCTGACTTTCAGCAAGTTTTCTTCACATCAGCTCTGTTACGTCTTCAGTTCAAATTAACATAAACTGTTCAGATATGGAGCTGTCTGTCTGATAATGTCTATATCACTTTTTATTGTTTTCCTTTCCCAGGAGGAGCTAAAGAGATCAAAATGCATCCATTCCTATGTGGCATGGACTTTGACAGTCTTCTAAGTAAGGAGCCGCATTTCATTCCTGACTTTGAGTCAGAAGAGGACACCGGCTACTTTGACCGTAAGTCATAGAATCATAGAATCATAGAATGGTAGAGTTGGAAGGGACCTCCTGGGTCATCTGGTCCAACCCCCTGCTCAAAGCAGGATTCACTAAATCATCTCAGACAGATGTCTGTCCAGCCTCTGTTTGAAGACGTCCATTGAAGGGGAACTCACCACCTCTCGTGGCAGCCTGTTCCACTCATTAATCACCCTAACTGTCAAAATTTTTTTTCTAATATCTAATAAGTGTCTCCTCCCATTTAGTTTCATCCCATTGCTTCTAGTCTTTCCTTGTGCAAATGAGAATAAAGATGATCCTTCTACAATGTGACAGCCCTTGACATATTTGTAGACAGCTATTAAGTCTCCTCTCAGTCTTCTTTTTTGCAAGCTAAACATTCCCAAATCCTGCAACCGTTCCTCATAGGACATGGTTTGCAGACCGGTCACCATTCTGGTCGCTCTTCTCTGAACTTGCTCCAGTTTGTCTATGTCTTTTTTAAAATGTGGTGCCCAAAACTGTACACAGTATTCCAGATGAGGTCTGACCAAAGAGGAGTAAAGACCGATAATGACTTCACGTGATCTAGACTGTATGCTTCTGTTAATACATCCCAGAATTGTATTTGCCTTTTTTGCTGCTGCATCACACTGTTGACTCATGTTCAGTCTATGATCTATTAGTATACCTAAGTCTTTTTCACATGTACTGTTGCTTAGCTCTATTCCTCCCATTTTGTATATGCTTTTTTCATTTTTATTGCCCAGATGTAGTACTTTGCATTTTTCCCTGTTAAAAACCATTCTGTTGGTTGCTGCCCACTGCTCCAGTTTATTTAGGTCTTTTTGAATCCTCTCTCTCTCTTCTCTAGTATTAGCTATCCCTCCTAGCTTTGTGTCATCAGCAAATTTAATCAGTTTACCCTCAATTCCTTCATCTAAATCATTGATAAAGATGTTGAACAATACAGGTCCCAGGACGGAGCCCTGTGGTACCCCACTTGAGACATTCATCCAGCTGGATGTGAAGCCATTTACAACCACCCTTTGAGTCCGATCACTAAGCCAGTTATGAATCCACCTAACAGTTGCCTGGTCCATTGCATACTTGGTCATTTTTTCAATAAGGATGGTGTGAGATACTTTGTCAAATGCTTTGCTGAAGTCAAGATATACTATATCTACAGCATTTCCCTGATCCACCCAGTCAGTGATTCTGTCATAGAAGGAAATTAATTTAGTCTGACATGACTTGTTAGTTACAAACCCATGCTGACTCTGGTTAATCACTTCATTCTTATCCATGTACTTACATACATGATGTTTAATAATTTGTTCAAAGATCTTTCCTGGTATAGAAGTCAGACTCACCGGCCTATGAACTGGGTCCACCTTCTTCCCCTTTTTGAAGATAGGAACAACATTTGCTCTTCTCCAGTCTTCTGGGACTTCTCCTGTTCTCCAAGAATTTTCAAAGATTATGGAGAGTGGTTCTAAAATTTCTTCTACGATCTCCTTCAGTACTCTGGGGTGTAATTCATCTGGACCTGGAAGTAGAATGAGACGTTATCTGCAGAAAGCTGTTGTGTGTCTTGTCTTTCATTATATGTGACAACCAGTCCCCATCATTATTAGTAATAAAATGGTGACTTTCCGTGACTGAATCTTATGCCAATAATCTCTAATAACACTTATACCTTGCAGCTCAATGTAGCAATTATGAACTTATTGATTCAGATGAGGGGGACACAAGCGAGGACAATGACTGGCCAGAAAGCCTGAACTTTATATCATCGTCTCAAAGGCTTTCTAAAGTAAGTGTGACCGGTAAGATCTATAAAACCTATAATTAAAATAAAGTTTAAATAGATATTTATTTTATTTTTCTCTATGTTTTAGCTCTGTTCCACCAATACCAGGGTGATGAACGATCAAGAACTGAAGCCACCTCCAGTGTATTCCCCAGAGAGTGCAAAACACTCAGATATGTGAGTAAATTATTATTATGGGGTTTGGATTTGATATATCAGAAGATGAACTGTAATATAAGTGTAACTCAGTACTATATCCAGCGCCACCACCCCATGATTGATGATCACTGTGGTTCTGGCTTGTGATAACGCTGGCGATAACAGCCAATCATTGCGACCAGTCAATCATTTCCAACTCATTACAGGCCAATATTACTAGCGATTCTCCATTCTTAGTGATAGAAGTGGGTCCTGAGCAGGGTGCCTCTTCCATGTTATCCAAATGTCCTAACCGGCCTTGCAGACGGGTGTTCTTATTGTTTTTACTTGTAATTTATATGTTTTTCTTCTACCAAACAGGCAGCAAGAATCTTCCCCTTCCAAACCTGATGTAGACAAGCAGTGTTTTACTGCTAAGGACAGCGAGTCCTCCCCATTGTCAGGTGTGTACAGGTCTATATGACATCCTATTACAGCCTATGATCAAAACGTGTAATGTGAACGTGCACATAAAGGATCAGAAAATTACTACTTTTTTCTCCCTATAAAGCAATAAGCAGTTCATTCTGTAAAAATCTCCATTCTTTTATTCATTAAAAGTTATAAGGGGCCTTTTAGTCTTCTTCCAAACTGACCCGAATCCTGCGCCCACTGCCCCATATGGCCCATACTGACCCCTTTATGGCCTCAATGTTACACTGAGGTTTATATAACTGATTATAAGGCAACACTGAGGCACACTACAAGTAATGTCATGTTATTAAGGGTCACCTGTGTATGGATGATTCCTCTGGCGTCCGGCCACAGTGACAGCACAGCCGTGTCCTCTGATTTGGAGTCCTGTTACTGACATCAGTGTTACGTCTCTTCTCATAGGTTCTCTCTTCCGCCGGGTGATCTCTTCCTGCCGTCGTGGACTATCCAGGGCTGCTCACTCCATCCGAAAAAGCTGCTTATTTGGTGTCTGTCACCGCGGCTCCATAAACATCGCGAGGGCAGAAAACCGCCACGTCTAGCGTCCTGAGGAAAGTACAGCGCGTCCACCATCAATGCTGTACCTGTATGGAAGGACTGGTACAATCTACATGTGGCCTCCTGACCAGCAAGGAACATCTGCTGAAGAAGGAGGTTCCTCCAAGAACATCTCCTCGTCCTTCCATGCAATTCTTAATTTAAAAATAAAACTTTCAAATTGATTAATGTCCCTTTGGATTTAATGGACATTTATGGGGGGTCAGTACTATACGTTATACATGTTTGATGGGTGGGCTCCAAACAGGAGAATATCTGTTACATGTCTCCCATTAATCCTCTAAACCTCAACCAAAAGTGTATGCGAGGACCAGTGATTCTGTTACACCTAAGAATGACGGTCAATGTAGAAAAAACATGTTCTGATCTATAGATTTTATCCATAGACTAGGACCTTTTTACCTAATATGGCTCTACATAAGTGTTATGCACAGGGACCAGTTGGATTCGGTGCTGGGCGTCCTGGGGAGCCCAGGGGTCACATCCCCACTGTCACATAAACTTCTGTATTCTAGTGATCACTTCTGCGACCACCCTTCTCACTAGGGCTGTGGGGTCAGTAAGAAAATCTCCACCTATAATAATGACTAATAACAAATTTATAACAGCAAATAATAGAGAATATTCAGCAACTTTTGCAGGAAAATCATTTATATTACACAATATTAACAACATGGACGGTTTTACATTTTTCTACCTGGAGTAGGGGGCGGTACGTTCCTCTGATTTAGGTGCCTGGTGAATGGTGGGATCTACTTACATAGGACCTCCAGTGCTGATGATTGACCAGTTCATACACAATGCCCCCATAACAGTGTTAGCTACACAGTGCCTCCATAACATTGCCGTTGATGCCATGCTAGCCACATTGTGTGCCATTAGTGCTGTCTTGTCCATGCTGGGCATCACTTTAAGCCACAAGCCAGAAAAGATACATGGGAGCAGTCGATAGCGGGTGCTGACCCGGATCTCACAAGGACTTCAGGACAGAGATTGTGGCACGTCCATCTACATACTGTGGAGCCCGGGCTGCATGTTGCGCTCACGTGGCCTAAATGTTCCTTAGCCCTGGTGCACATTATAGCTCCGGCTCCTCTTCCTCTCAATGACCCAGTGTTTTATATAATAACACAATACGGGCAATACATGAACCAAGTGACATGTCGGAGACCAAATAGATGACCCTGAAAGAGTCATAACATAGACACACGTAAGTGAAGACATTGGTGGACTTTTTGGCAGTCATTGTCTTGAGTACTGGATAAGTCTATAGGTCTCGACAATCCCTGCCATGTTCCCCAATCCTCACTTAAGCTTCAGGTTTATCCACGCGTCCTTTATTGAGTTGATTTGGTCAGTGACCCCACCACATTGTTGTTTTTTAGTCCATACTGTGTAGTTTTGGTTTTACGGTCTGAGTTCTCGCTTTGCTGGAAGATAAATCTGCTCACGAGTTGTCACCTGCAGAAGGTTTGCTCCAGGATTTCCCTGTTTTCCTCAGAACCCATTTTACTCCTTACCTTCACACGTCTTCCAGAGCCTGAGACAGAAGATGATGCTGCCATATCCTTATTTTAGTATAAGGGTGATCAGTGATGTATCCAGAAGCTCGAGGGCCCAGATGCTAAATCTCCATCAGTTCCTCCAACTGACTATTAGTAGTAATAATCTAGAGTCTTTATGTGACGCCCTGCTGCGCATGGAGCCACAGATCCTGGAGGGGTGCATTTCAGGTTTTATCCACAAGAGGCCCTCACAGCATACACACACCTCCACCTTCCACCTCAGACCACCAGAGGGAGCCCGATAGGGATATAAATAGGGAAGGTGGAGTGATTCAGCAGTTCCTGCTCAGACACAGAAGGAGTGAGTCTGTGAGTTAGTTCTCCTCAGGAAGAGAGTGGAGACAGAACAGTCTGGAGTCCACAGCCAGTTCCTGCAGAGTGAGACACAGAGAAACAGGTCAGTCTGCAGTGGAGCTCAGTCAGACTCAAGCAGCTCGAGTTAAGTGAGCTAGGAGCGTTGCTGACACTCAGAGAGCAGCAGAAGAGGCAGCCAACCAACTGCCAGTTTGTATAGCCTAGTGAGGGCCTGAGTAGGCCGAAGGCTAGAGGAGTAAATAGCATTGGGGGCAGAGGAGCTTTACCGGCTCACCCCAGGAACCATATACCGGACATCGGGTCCGAGTCTGCAGGGATTCTTTACACCCAGCAGAAGACAACCAGAACCCCTGGCGAACTACATGTCCCAGGAATACCAAACGCTGACTGTTATACCAGGGTCAGGAGTTACCGAGGCCCCATATACCAGGGAGTGTGTACTCCAACAGAAGGCCCTACCACAGGATCAGCCGGTGCAGAACAGAGACTAAGTTAGGCCTAGCTCCAGGCAGGCCAGAGACTAACACTAAGCGGCGAAGAAACAGGAGGCCCTACACCTGCTCACTGGGGAGAGTCCTGCAGTGCACCCCTCACCCTACAGTGCTCCGGACAGTACCTGCATTTCCACCAGTAAAAGGTACAGAAGCAAACCGTGTGTGTGTGTCCCCTGTTCTTCCTTGGACCCGGCTGGGTCACCGCCATATTGTGCACCTCGTCAAACATCGCTGCCCTGAGGCCTAGCTCCACCTGTGGGGAGCTACACCATCATAGCTGCCGTAACACCGGCCTCAGTGGACTGCCGCAGCGCTGGTGATCCTCACCAGACACCACAGGTGGCGTCACGAACTTTGACATTTCATTTTCCCCTTTTTTAAGAGAGACCCCAGGGTACGGGCCCGGGAGCCGACCACCGCGACATCCCCCAAGACCAGGCATTAAGGCCCGGGCGCCGAGTAGTCCCCATCCCCTGGGTGCCACATTTGCATATGGGACAAAGGGACCTTTTTGGCTCCCCTAGTCTCTAGGGCACGAAGGAGACAGTAAACCCTGCATTTATTATAGGCAAGCCCCTGGGAGAGGTGGGTTTTTGGTGGTGTGTAGTAATGGACTTACCAAAAACTTTCATCATAGCTTTTTTAATCAGAAAACTGGAGTAATCTGCTTTGAAAGTTTTTTAAAAAAATTGAGCAAAGAGGAGTTGTACAGAAATGTTCCCACTTTTAAATTTTTTTTCGCTAGTTTGAAGAAACTCCGCCAAAATGGGCAGAGCTAGAGAGGAGCCGGGACTGGATGGGACATGGCTATGTCCACCTGTCAAATTCTGCAAGAGCGTTGGCGTTTCTTCTGCCAGTAATGCTACTTCAGTCCGTGCACAACTTTAGTCTTAATATATCGGCCTCACAGTATTTTATAATGGCCAAAAAACTGATTTTCAGCCATGTCAGAAACTTTCAAGATAATTTATAGTCTGATCCGCCATCTTGTCCGTGTCTTGGAAACCTGAGAATGAGCGCTAGTCTCGGCAATCCAACAATCCCATACACAATGAGGGGTCCGCATACTTGACCTCCAGTCCATTCATTATGGAGCCCACATTTGGGATTAGTGGGGTCTTTAGTGATTGGGCCCCAAGCGATCAGTAATTATCCCCTGTCCTATGGATAAGTGATAACTCACCATCTTGTTCCAAACCTTTAAGGTGAAGGCCCATTTGCACATCGCCTGTAGAGCGTCACACAGATTCCCTCATATTACGGAGCTGCAGACGTTCTGCCATATTAGATTTCTTTTTATGGAGGAACTTTCCCTAGAAACATTGTATTGTAATCTAAAGAAGAAAAGACGCCTCCATATGAACTTGAGGACACCTGAAGGAGCAGCATGGCCCTATACAATGAGAATATACGGCATGTGTCCTCTGATGATACCAGTATGTTCCACCATAACATGGACCTGTGTAATGGACAAGTAGCTACTACCAAACCCCAAAACCTATTGTAACCAGAGATAACACTATAAAAAAATTAAAGTTGCTTTTATTTTATTATTTAAATAAAAAATTCTCAAGAAATTTTAAAAGTTGACAATCAGGCGTCCATCATCCATATTTCCACATATTCAGTAACAGCTGATGGTCGGTCTGACACATGTGCAGCCCAGAGTCACCACCTCGCCCTCCAGTCTGTAGGAGAAGCTGCAGCCTTTCTGCTCCCGTCGTAGGACCATCACCTCCTGCTGGATGGGGAAGGAGATCAGGTCTGGACTTTCATGGCCATCAGCGTCTACACAAGCAAAAGTCAGACAATCGGCCTCGGCAATGACGACAGGGAACCTGTTGGTATCTGTGCTGAGACTGGGAATAAAAATACACAGTGAGAGAAGCTGTGTAACACCTGGTCCATGTCCGCGCTCCTTGTTCTTATCCTGCAGATTCTCGAGGCTTTTTCTTCAGTCTTCTGCTCTATAAATCTCCAGTTTCTCCCTCCATACAAGGTTCTTCTGGGTGATGTCAGAGCCGCGCCGTGCGCTCTCAGCTTCTCTCCTTCATGTTTTATTTCTAATAACTGCAGCTGCATCTCCCTCCTCCCCTGAAGTCTATTTGGGGACAGGGGAGATTTCTGAACGGTTACTGGGAGCTTGTAGGCAGGAAAAGAAGAACGAGAGGCGGCTAGAAGATGGGAAGACGTTATTCTCCACTAAAGGGGTTATAAAAACATCCCGACAAGCTATTCCCTGCTATTGTAACTCTACTGAAAAGATTATTTTCTTTCTATACTTTACTAGACGTCCTTCTACAGGAGACTCCGGGAATCTCCACCGGACTGTATCACTATTCAGCGCTGCTTGTAATGTGACAGGTTGTGATATTACCTGTATTCCCAGGGGGACAGAGAGCGGGTGTGACCGTCCTCCATCTGCTCCGAGCCGTCCATAGAGCTGCTGTCAATCAGACTGGTGTCCACTGTCATACTGGTCGGCAGGTGCCGGTTCCTTCTTCCAGGACATCTCTGTCTGCCCTCTAGAGGGAGCTCTTCACCCCTAGATCCTTCCTGATTATGGGGCAAATCCTCCTCTGGTAGAAAGGCCGACGAGCTGAAGGAGACCGGGACGGCCACCTGAGAGATAGGGAAAGATGGGGAGAACATGGAGAATAATTCACATCATTCCAAAAATAGGGGAAACTTGTCTTGTGCAGATGACGTTTGCCTTGAAGGGGTTGTCCCCTTTCAGAATAGTGACTATCATGGGCTACAGTGGCTGTAACAAAACAAACTGAGTATTACTCCCCCTCCCTGGGTCTAACTCCAGCTCTCCGCTGCTGCCGGATCTCTGCTGATTGTCTGCAGCACTGACATCACATCGACAACTCTACAGCCAATCATGACTGTGTTCAGCTCATTGATTGGTTGCAATGCTGTCAACTTGATGTCAGCACTGCAGACAATCAGCACAGACCAGGCAGTGTCGGAAAGCTGGAGTTAGACCCGGGGAGGGTGAGCAATACTTGGTTTGTTTTCTTATTATATATATAAAACCCTTTCTTATAACCCCTCTAACAAGGCTGAGTCTATTATCTTCCTTTAGAGGGGGAATTACAAATATTATGTGTTCTGTCCTGAAATGTAACGTCACCACTAGTGATGGGAGCAGCGGTAAATCAGTGAATAAATGAAATCTTCTACATCTTTGTGTTATTACACTTTGTGTTTCATCTCTCACCATCTTCAGGATCTGTTTGATGTCAGTGAATGAGGACGGTTCTGTTTCTATTCGGAGGCCGTAATCCTGCACATTGCTGCTCCTGCTCTCAGCGGATACATTGTATCCAGTCTAGAAAATGCTCCTGAGCAAAATATATATCAGCCACAATCTAATAGCTTGTTACAATGTATCAGTCTGGAGTTTTGCTTACAGAGCATTGTCTGCACTGGATACAATTGTATCCGCTTCTCGACTAGATACAGACAGGTTTACTGAATGGAAACAGCAGTGTTCTCATTCACTGACAGCAAACTAATATCTTTAGTTGGGAGCAATTGAAACATAAAGGGTCCAGTTTATCATTTGCATTTTTTTTTCTTTTTTTTGTCATTTGGTTTTCATTGCGCCAAAGTCATCAAAATGGCCCAAACGTTTCATCAACTTTGCTCAAAATCAAAAAATGCTTTTTACTTTAACCTGTCTTGCAACTTTTTAGCTTAAAAAGTTGAATGTTCTGCTAAAATGTTGCAAAATATGGGCAAGATTTTAGTGATGCATCAAATCACTCCGAGAGGTTGGAGAAAATTAGCAACAAAATGTGCGACTTTTTGAAAAGTCACAAATGATAAATCAAATGAAAACATCTGGAAACCCTAAACTCCGAAATGTAGCGAAAAAAAGAAGCGAACAAACAAAAAAAGGACGTAAACATAAAAAAGGGACTGAAACAAAAGGTGTAAATGTTAAGATGAATACGCCACAAACAAAAATAAAAGGTGCCGAACACCAAAAACTCGGCAAAAAAACAGTCAGCAAAGAATCGGCTCCAAAGTATAATAGAAAGATATAGAACTTTTCATTTATAAACTGTTTTATTAACCCCGAGCTGAAAAATCATTTTAAAATAACTATTTAGGATCAGAGTCCTGCCTTTCTCCTCTTCTGATTTCATAAAATCATTCAATATAATCTTACCTCTTCAAAGGAAAATTCCTTTAACTATTATTTTATCAAATACTTGCAAGTGCTATAAATCATGGAACTTTTTCCAGACTATTGGAATTAACATTTGAATTCTGGATATCATCTCCTTTACTGAACACAATAGCATAACATGGTCTCTATAATACTCACAAGGATGAGAGATGTCCTTGTAAGGACCATCCTGATTCTTCTGGTCGCTCTATATTCCGGTGGATCTCCAGTCTGATCCTTCCATCCCCGTCCCTCTCGCTTTTTATATCACTTTTTGCTTCAGGTGGAGTCTCCATCCCAGGAATCAGAGTTTTCCGAAAAGTTTCTGTAAGTTCCCGCAGTGTCTGTGACCGGTGAGGAATGGAGGCCGTCACTGTGGACTGTCCGACTCTGCCCTATAATGTCCGATTATAGGAAAAACCAGCATAAGATCCCAGCACTTCCCTAAATCACAGCCATCGTTTATCTGAACTCTCCGCTTATCTGGGGCCACAGAGATAATAACTCACAGCAGTGACGGACCTCGGTGTTTCCTAATATAACTATCCCCCCATCATTGCTTTGTGGTAATGTAACTATTAAAGACTAGATGGTGGCCCGATTCTAACGCATCGGGTATTCTAGAATAGGTATGCGGCCGACCGGGCGCAAGCAGCAGAGCGGTGTTTACATTTGGCGCCAAAATCGCTGATTGGTCGAGGCCGGCAACCGCGACCAATCAGCAAAGCAGTGTTAAAATATGGCGCCTATATCGCACATTGGTCACGGCCGGCGGTCGCGACTAATCAGCAGAGCAGGGTTTAAATTTGGCGCCAATAATGCTGATTGGTCGCGGCCAGCGAACGCGACCCATCAGCAGAGCGGGGTTTAAATTTGGCGGCAATAATGCTGATTATTTGCAGCCGGCGGTCGTGACCAATCAGCAGAGCGGTATTTAAATTTGGCGCCAATAATGGTGAATGGTCACGGCCGCGACCAATCAGCAGAGCGGTGTTTAAATTTGTCGCCAATAATGCTGGTTATTCGTGACCGGTAACCGCGACCAATAAGCAGAGCGGTGTTTAAATATGGCGCCAATATCGCTGATTGGTCACGGCCGGTGGTTGCGACTAATCAACAGAGCGAAGTTTAAATTTGGCGCCAATACTGCTGATTGGTCGCGTCGTATTAGTGAGGACCGGGGAGCGGCGCTGTCTGTGCGGGTACTTCCGCTGCGAGCAGCTGGGAGATGAGCGGCTGCTCGCAGCAGAAGCAGCCCGACCGGCGGCGCCGCTCCTCGGTCCTCCGTTCACAGTTGCCGTCGGGAGATCATAGCGCTGTTTAAATTAGGCGCCAATCTCGCTGATTGGTCGCGGTCGGCTGGCGGCCGCAACCAATCAGCAGAGCGTTGTTTAAATTTGGCGCTAATCTTGCTGATTGGTCGCGGTCGGCTGTCATCCGCGACCAATCAGCAGAGCATTGTTTAAATTTGGCACCAATCTCGCTTATTGGTCGCGTCTGGCATCCGCGACCAATCAGCAGAGCGTTCTTTAAATTTGGCGCCAATCTCGCTGATTGATCGTGGCTGCCGTCCGCGACCAATCAGCAGAGCGTTGTTTAAATTTTGCGCCAATCTCGCTGATTGGTCGCGGCTGGCAACCGCGACCAATCAGCAGAGCGTTGTTTAAATTTGGCGCCAATCTCGCTGATTGGTCGCGGCTGCCATCCGCGACCAATCAGCAGAGCGTTGTTTAAATTTGGCGCCAATCTTGCTGATTGGTCGCGTCTGGCGTCCTCGACCAATCAGCACAGCAGTGTTTAAATGTGGCTGCAAGATCAGTGATTGGTCGCGGCCGCTATTTAAATGTGGCGCCCAAATCGGTGATTGGTCGCGGGCAGCGGCCGCGACCAATAAGCAGAGCGGTGTTTAACTTTAGCGCCAAGATCACTGATTGGTCGCGGGCGGAGAGCACGACCAATCAGCGAATCGTATTGGTGAGGACTGGGGAGTGGAATCGTATTGGTGAGGACCGCGGAGCGCCGCTACCTGTGCAGATAATTCCGCTGCGAGAACCCGGGATATGAGCGACTGCTCGCAGCAGAAGTATCCCGACCCGCAGCGCAGCTCCCCGGTCCTCCCTTGACACGCTAGCCGCTGATGTCCCCACAGTATCCGCATGGTGTTACAAAGGTCCGGACATTTGTGTTAAAAATCGCTGATTGGTCGCTGGCGCTGCCCGCGACCAATCACTGATTTGGGCGCCAAATTTAAATATCGGCCGCAACCAATCACCGATTTTGGCGCCACATTTAAATAGTGTACGCGACTAATCAGTACAGCAGTGTTTAAATGTGGAGCCAAGATCGGTGATTAGTCGCGGCCGATATTTAAATTTGGCACCCAAATCGGTGATTGGTCGCGGGCAGCATCCGCGACCAATCAGCACAGTAGTGTTAAACTTTTGCGGCAAGATCAGTGATTGGTCGCGGGCCAAGACCGCGACCAATCACCGATTTGGGCGCAACATTTAAATAGCGTCCGCGACCAATCAGCACAGCGGTGTTTAAATGTGGCGCCAAGATCGGTGATTGGTCGCGGCCGATATTTAAATGTGGCGCCAAGATCGGTGATTGGTCGCGGGCAGCGCCTGCGACCAATCAGCGATTTTTAACACAAATGTCCGGACCTTTGTAACACCATGCGGATACAGTGGGGACATCAGCGGCTAGCGTGTCAAGGGAGGACCGGGGAGCGGCGCTGCGGGTCGAGATACTTCTGCTGCGCCCGCTCATGTCCCGGGTTCTCGCAGCGGAAGTATCCGCACAGGCAGCACCACTGACATCCATGCGCCTAGGGTGTGAAGGGAGGACCGGGGAGCGGCGCTGACATCCAATTGGTCGCGGCCGCTATTTAAATGTGCCGCACAAATCGGTGATTGGTCGCGGTCTTGGCCCGCGACCAATCACTGATCTTGCCGCAAAAGTTAAACACTACTGTGCTGATTGGTCGCGGACGCTGTCCGCGACCAATCACCGATTTGGGCGCCAAATTTAAATATCGGCCGCGACCAATCACCGATCTTGACTCCACATTTAAACACCGCTGTGCTGATTGGTCGTGGACGCTATTTAAATGTGGCGCCAAAATCGGTGATTGGTCGCGCCCGGCGTCGGAAACCAATCAGCACAGCGGTGTTTAAATGTGAAGCCAAGATCGGTGATTGGTCGCGGCCGATATTTAAATGTGGCGCCCAAATCGGTGATTGGTGCGGGCAGCGTCCGCGACCAATCAGCACAGCGGTGTTTAACTTTTGCAGTAAGATCAGTGATTGGTCGGGTCCGAAGACCGCGACCAATCATCGAATCGTCTTGGTGAGGACCGGGGAGCGGCGCTGCCTGTGCGGGTACTTCCGCTGCGAGAACCCGGGACATGAGCGGGCGCTCGCAGCAGAAGTATCCCGACCCTCAGCGCCGCTCCCCGGTCCTCCCTTCCGCATGGAGGTCAGCGACGCCGGCGGTCCTTCCGCTGCTACCGGCCAGGAGATGAGCGCCTCGCGCCGCTCATCTCCCGGCTGCATCTCCGTCCCGCAGATGGGTCCGGCGGTCGAGGTCCTTCTGCTGGTACCGGCCGGGAGATGAGCGCTCACGGAGGTGAGGCTGACCTCACTGAGGGGGGTTGGGGGCTGCAGGGACCAAGGGAGTCTGTGTCCACCTATGCCTCCCGGGTCATGATCCCCTTCCGTGAGTATGAAGATGCAAGTAAGCTCGTCAAGAGGCTTCGGGAGGAGGTGCGCTGCACAAGCGCCAAAGCTGCAGGTGCCTCCAAACCGAGGAAGACAAACCTCCAAGCAAAGATAAAGAGGCTCAAAACTGAGATTAATGTGCTGGAACTAAGGAAAGCTACCATCAGGGAGCAGATTGGTCCCTTTAAAGAAAAACTGATAAATGAAGATTGTTTCAGAGAAATGGCTGATAACAGAGAGCAAAGACAGATGGGGCTGCAGCCTGAGAGCCAGCTGGATGATGAGAGTGATGATGACCAGCAGAAAGCCCCACCTGGCAGCCTGCAAAGTCAACCGCAGGCCACGTGCAGCGAGCTCCCTGCAGGACAGGCAACAATGGCCTCCGGTCGCAGTTCTGCCAGCTCTGTGGAGGACAGTGACAGTAGCAGCCAGGAAGGGGCGCTAATGGCAGAAATAAAGCTCCTGGAGTCCCCAGTGTGCCTCCAAAACTTCCATCTTGGTGACGATCTGCCAGAAGAGGCACCTGGGGGCCACAAAAAGCTGAAGGAAGCGGTAAGCTATGTATATGCCCCCCTCCCTGTACCCCCTGAGTCGGCGGCAGGCTCACCTCGCTGTATAAGCCCCGTTGCCCAGCCCAGCCCGGGTTCTGCTGTGGATCCGGTGCAAAGGCGTGGGGAGATTACACAGCTTGGTAGTGAGGCGCAGAACTCCGTCTCTGCTTGTAGTAGCAGGGACGCAGCAGGAGGTGCATCAGCCGAGAGGCTGGACAGTGAGGGCGGCCGGGCGGCGGGCGTTCGGTCAGACCATGATGCTGCGGTGCGCTCCTCAGTGGGATGGAGGAGCAGCACGGTGTCGGGGGCAGCTTCGGTAGCCTCGGTGCCTCTGAATGCTGTTGCCGCTGATCACTTAGTTGAGAAGCGGCGACAGGGTGAAGGGGCTGCTGGGGCTGAGCGTTCCAGTCCTCCCATGAAAGTGTTATTTTGTGTTGGCGCCGCTGGTCAGGAAGATCCTGATGCTAAAGATCAGCAGCACCTCACAACAGCTAAAGATCAGCATCGCATCTCTACAAATGCAAAACAGCAGAAATTACCGACTGATGATGTGGAGGGCACACATAAGACCAGAGGTGAGCTCTCCTCCAGTTCTATGGAGGGGACTGAGCCCCTTGTGCCCGATGATGCTGAGGTCAAAATGTCATCCACCATTGTTACTGGTCTAGCAGGAATGAATGTGGTGGTGGGTGTGAATGAGGCCAATTCATTCTCCAGTGGTGTGGTTGCTGGTTTGGTGGAGGGTGAGATGGAGGTGGGTAATGGTGATGCTGTTGGGGCTGATGTAGTCACTGGTCCGGTTGCCCCCCCGGTGGTGGCAATACCTGTCCAGAGTTATGCCAGTGTCACCGCCGGGGCAAATAGGGCATCCTCCTCGTCTCCGGGCTTTGGGGACAGCATGTTGCAACGGCGCCTTCTGGAGGCTCTAAAGAAGGGGGAGAGATCACTAATGGTAGAGGGTCGAGAGGTTGATCTATACTTCTGGATAGAGAGGCATGGCCTCGGGGCCTTCCGATACCAAAAATGGGGGGATACAGTGTGGTCCCTCCCAACAGCTGGGCCAGGCAGTGTGCGTAAGAATGTGGTCCGTCTTCGGTGGAGGGGCACTGATGCATGTCCTCCAAGGTCTAAAGTTGTGGAGCTCCTCCTGAGGATGGGCTTCAAGGCTATTGACATCTACGCCTTGATACATCCCTATTCCACGCCTGAGTTTGATGTCAGCTTTGTTCAGCTGGAGGGGCTTGAGCTCTTCCGGACGAATTATGAGTAGGCAAAAAATGAGCCCGGCTGGCGAGACTTTGCCTTTCAGGCAGTGTCTCGCCAAAACCAAATCAAGAAAGTGACCGTGATGACTCGTAACGAGTCACTTTCTTGTTATTACATCATGACGTGGCTTGGTCAGTATGGAGAGGTAGTGGAGATGCCAAAGAAAAACCGCGACGAGTTTGGTATCTGGTCAGGGTCCTGGACGTTTATGGTAAAACTTAAGCATTCAGGTAGTACGGTTGCCCACATTCCATCATCTGCCTTCCTGGGTAGGGATCGTATCCTGGTCTTCTACCAGGGGCAACCGAAGCTCTGTCACAGGTGCGGCGATCCCACACACTTCAGTGCAAACTGCACCGTGCAGAAATGTGCGTTGTGTGGGTGTGTCGGCCATCTTGCTGCCTCTTGTGTGTAGATTAGGTGCCACCTGTGTGGTGAGTTAGGTCACCCATTCAGCCGTTGTCCTCGCTCATTCGTTAATGCAGTTGAGACCCCGGTGGGAGAAAGCAGTGAGGCCGATTCTGCTGGGGAGGGGACTAGCAGGGGTGGGGGAGCTGAGGGGCCAGGGAAGAAAAGCAATAAAATACGCCTGCCCAGCTGAGGCGTCTAGACAAGCGCAGACAGGAGAGGGAGCGGGGCGAGCCCCAGACTACCGGGGCGGCCCCTGTCCTGGATGCCAGTCTTGCTGCTGAGGCCCCGAGGGATGATGAGTTGGATGAGGAGGTCAGGAGGATCCACAGGGAGGAAATCACCTCTGCCTGAGAATCCTCCCATTATGAAAGTATGGATGAGGATAATAAGCGGTGGCTAGAGGACAAGCGTAAGCTCGGCACCAAAAAGAAGAGAAAGAAGGGAGATAAAACATCTTCTACCGCTCTGACCAAGGTACCTAAGGAAGGTAAAACTGACTCCCCTCTGGTTGGTCTTTCTAACCGATTCCAAGCCCTTGATAACATCTCTTCCTCTGAGGAGGAGGCCGAGGGTGAGGCTCCAGCTTCGGCGCAGCTTACAGGGGTCTCCTTCTCCTGGGGATGCAATGTCCTTGGGGGGAGGGACTGGCCCAGAGTCCTGAGACGAGGACGAATAAAGAAGGAAAAATGTTGTGATGGACACGTCTGTATCATTAAAGAGGGGGAAGGATTTCTCATCTGAGGCAGAGGATAAGGGGAGTGGGAAGAAGAAAGCCATCGAACTCAATCACCAATGATGGCGGTACCCAATCCGTTGACACTGAAGTCCATTAATGTCGCCAGCATTAAGTCAAATATGGCTAGATTTGCGGCCTTTGATTTTCTCAGCAGGGTTGAAGCTGATATTTTCTTTTTGCAAGAGACCAGGCTGCCAAATATGGCAGAGGTGTTTATCGCTAAGAGGGAGTGGAGACCCGGGCCCTCCTATTGGTCTCTTGCGGCTGAGCCATATAGCGGAGTAGCGGTCCTTTTTACCGCACCGGTAGAATGCCGGCGGGTTATTGAGTTAGAAATGGGGAGGTGCCTGATATTAGATGTCCTCATGAAGGGACAGGAGCTTCGGCTCATTAATATCTATGGTCCCCAATCTAAGTGGGACCGGAAGTGTCTCTTTATTAGGATCAAGCCCTACCTTTTTACGAGTCGGCAGGTCGTTTTTGGAGGGGACTTCAACACTGTCACGAGGCCCCGGGATAGAGGAGGTTCCAGAGACAAGCTGACTTATGATAGTGTCACCCTTAATAGTATAGCTAGTGAGGCTCGCCTGGTGAATGTCCACATTCGGCACACCCCAGGCCACGAGGGGTTCACCTATCATAGAGGTAACTGTAGGTCCAGGATAGACAGGTTTTATTTAAAGGAGGAAGCCGTCTCTTCGGTAGTGTCTGTTGTTGAGGTGGAGTACTCCGATCACTGTTTGATTTTGTTTTCTCTGAATGTTACAGAGACCCCCCGGATGGGAAGAGGCTTTTGGAGGCTCAATTCGTCTCTCTTGGAAGAAGCGGAGATAACACAGTCCTTTGAGGATTTTCTTCAGAGCCAGGTACCCTTACTAGATCTTTGTAGTAGTAAGTCAGAGTGGTGGGAGATGTTCAAGAAAAGGGTGGCGAGATTCTTCCACCAGCTCTTGAGCCTCAGGAGTCTGGACAGGTACCGCGTGTATCAGGGCCTGAGGAGGAAACTCGAGAATCTTGTCTCAACTGGAGGTAGCCGCGAGGAGATCTCCAGAGTGAAATCTTTGCTAATGAGGTGTCAGTATGATAGACACGCATCTTTGGGTTTTGAGAGGGATTATGGGAAGTACCGCTCGCCAGACGCTTACAAAAACTGCAAGATATCAGTGAATAGTAAAGTTGTTACAGGACTGGTTGACACTGCGGTGTCCCTGAAAAGATCCAGATCAGGGATCCTGGAGGTCGTCAGATCCTTCTACTCGCACCTCTTGGGGAAGAGGGATCTGGATTGGGATGAGATGTCGGCTTTTTTGGCTGAAGCCATCCCCGAACCAGGGGTAGACCCCTCTCTTGGCGTTTTGACAGAGATGATCAGGGAAGAGGAAGTTAAGTTGGCGATTGAAGGGCTTGCCCTAAAGAAATCTCCCGATCCAGATGGCTTAACATCTGAATTCTATAAGACCTTTAAGGACGCCTTGGTTCCCCTCTTGACTGCGGTATTCAATGAGTGTCTTTCCTCGGGCACTCTGCCAAAGTCAATGAGGAGGTCTGCCCTGATCATCTTGTCAAAGGGTAAGGACTCATCTTGCATTGAGAATTGGCGTCCCATAGCGCTTCTCAATGCAGACAGGAAGGTTTTGGCAAAGGTGATGTTTAATCGGCTGGTGAAATTTGTGCCCCGACTCCTTTCGGGAGCCCAGCATTGCTCTGTTCCGGGCCGCAATACAATTAGTGCTCTACTCTGTGTCCGAGAGGCGGTGGAGCAGGTTAGGGCTGGCCACTTCAAGGGGTACATGCTGTCATTGGACGAGGCAAAAGCGTTTGATCGGTTCAATCATGAGTACCTCTGGTCTCTCCTTCTGAAGTATGGCCTGCCGGGGGTGGGTTTGTTGATTGGCTTAAGACCTTGTACGCTGGGGCAGAGAGTTTCCCGCTTGAGAACGGTTGGATTGGCAGCTCTTTCGAGGTTGGGTGTGGTGTTCGCCATGGTTGTCCCTTGAGCCCGCTGCTGTACGTGTTTGCGATTGACCCACTTCTTAGGAGGGTGGAGCGTGGACCGTTGGCTAGGATCGGGATGGACCGGGCAGCACCGGAAGCTACTCTGAGAGTGGTGGCGTATGCCGATGACGTCACCGTTTTTGTTTCCTCTGATGGGGAGGCAGAGTGGCTGATGTCAGAGGTAAATCGCTACTCGGAGGCATCCGGGTCTAAGATCAACCGGGATAAGTGTGAGAGTCTCTGGCTGGGAGGAGGAGATTCTGGTTTTGATCTCCCGGACACCCTTCCAGGACCCAAAGTCTCTGCAAAAGTTCTTGGCTTCGAATTTGGCCAGGGGGATTACCCCAAACAAAATTGGGACAGCAGGCTAGAGATCGCCACTCAGAAGGTGAACCAATGGAAGGGTTGGTCTTTGACCCTAAGGGAAAGGGTAAACCTGATTAAAACCAACCTGCTCCCTTTGCTGATCTATCTGCTCAGTGTGTGCATCTTGCCGGAGCCTCTCTGGACTCAGGTCTACAGTTTGTTCTTCCAACTGTTATGGGGGAATAGACTGAACCTGGTCAAGAGGGAGGTTACTTACCGTACGAGGAGACTAGGAGGGTTCGGTATGGTCAACCCTGTGGTATTCCTTGTGAATACCTTCATTAAGATCAATATTGCAAACCTCTGGAAAGAGAGGGCTCCTCTGTGGGTATTCTCCTGTAGGGGATGGTTTCAGCCTTTCTTCCAGGAATGGGAGACAGGAGGGCAAGTGAAGGATCTATGAACACCGCATGGACATCTCCCGGCTTACGCTACCGTGGTTCTGAAGGTAATTCGCCGGTGGGGTCTGGGAATGTGGGAGGTCAGGACTCTGCCAAGGAAGCTCTCCTTGACAAAAGGGTTCTGTTCACCCATTTTCAGAGGCCTCTGGCGCTCAGGGATTGCCCAAGTCGGGATCTTGGGGTGGGTCTGCATCTTTTGAAATCTATCAGGATCCCGTCGAAGTTTTGGGACTTGGCTTGGCGCTGCTTCCATGGGAAACTGTGTGTGAGGAACAATCTGAAGTGTAGGAGCTCTGAGGACAGGAACTGTCCTCGGGAGCATTGTGGTACCATGCTTGAAAGCATGGACCACTTCCTGCTTCGTTGTCCCTTTAACACAGAGGTGTACAACAGGGTGGGCGCCTCCATTGACTGGCCCTCTTATGCGGAATGGGCCTATGGAGCATTCGGAGACCTGGGTGGTCGGGGCCGCTGCACCTTATTTCTAGTTAGCACAGTGGTTAGGTATCACACGTGGAACGCACGGTGCTTAGTATAGACGCAACGAAAAATCCTCCCAATGGACGATGTGTTTAGGACCATACTCGGTGACCTGGTGAAGGTGAGTTCTCTGGAGTATGAGAGACTGGGCACACGTAGGGCCACTCTCCTCTTGAGGGGCTTTTCTTTTAATGTGCCCTAATCTGGTCATCTCCTCTCCTGGTGGTGGGCTGCTGCTGACACCATAGATTTTTGTTTTGTTTTGATCAGTAGACAGTGATGTAGGGCTGCAGGCGCCGAACTTGGGCTTTGTCAGTTGTGGTTATTGTATTGTTTGTTATTGTATTGTTTGCTTCTGTATATATTGTATATAAGGATACGGATTTGGGTGTAGGTGTTAGGTTGGGTGGTGGGAAAAGGGGGGAGGTGGGTTCATCTTGTGGGACAATGATTATTTGGGTGAGAAACTGGCACTGCCTGATCTGGCCTATGGACGTTGGACATGGACTGAGGCATGAGACGCAGGACCAGCTCTCAGGTCAGTGCCGGGGTTGGGACTGGTCGGCTCGAGTGTGGGATGTTTTGTTTTGTCTTGTATAGTTAGTATTTATTTTATATTTTTTTTAAAAAAAGTGTATATATATATATATTAGTTTGTATATATATATATATTAGTTTGTATAGAATTTTGTCGGCTATTGTTTATTTTACTTACTATATTGTTATTTGTTTGGTAACCGGACCAGATGTCATAGTGTAAGTAGTTGTTTATTCTGTATATATGTATAATATGTGTGTGAGGAGAGAGGGGGCGGCTGGACCAGTTCATTACATTGTTTATTTTGTGGTTATTAATTTTGTTATGTTTCTGTTATTATTATTGTTATGTTTTTCATTTTTATAATAAAAAGATCTACAGGATGTAACTCAGGATCAGTACAGGATCAGTAATGTAATGCATGTACACAGTGACTGCACCAGCAGAATAGTGAGTGCAGCTCTGGAGTATAATACAGGATGTAACTCAGGATCAGTACAGGATCAGTAATGTAATGTATGTACACTGTGACTGCACCAGCAGAATAGTGAGTGCAGCTCTGGAGTATAATACAGGATGTAACTCAGGATCAGTAATGTAATGTATGTACACAGTGACTGCACCAGCAGAATAGTGAGTGCAGCTCTGGAGTATAATACAGGATGTAACTCAGGATCAGTAATGTAATGTATGTACACAGTGACTGCACCAGCAGAATAAAGAGTGCAGCTCCGGAGTATAATACAGGATGTAACTCAGGATCAGTACAGGATCAGTAATGTAATGTATGCACACAGTGACTGCACCAGCAGAATAGTGAGTGCAGCTCTGGAGTATAATACAGGATGTAACTCAGGATCAGTACAGGATCAGTAATGTAATGTATGTACACAGTGACTGCTCCAGCAGAATAGTGAGTGCAGCTCTGGAGTATAATACAGGATGTAACTCAGGATCAGTACAGGATCAGTAATGTAATGTATGTACACTGTGACTGCACCAGCAGAATAGTGAGTGCAGCTCTGGAGTATAATACAGGATGTAACTCAGGATCAGTAATGTAATGTATGTACACAGTGACTGCACCAGCAGAATAGTGAGTGCAGCTCTGGAGTATAATACAGGATGTAACTCAGGATCAGTAATGTAATGTATGTACACAGTGACTGCACCAGAAGAATAGTGAGTGCAGCTCTGGAGTATAATACAGGATGTAACTCAGGATCAGTAATGTATGTACACAGTGACTGCACCAGAAGAATAGTGAGTGCAGCTCTGGAGTATAATACAGGATGTAACTCAGGATCAGAAATGTAATGTATGTGCACAGTGACTGCACCAGCAGAATAGTGAGTGCAGCTCTTGAGTATAATACAGGATGTAACTCAGGATCAGTAATGTAATGTATGTACACAGCGACTGCACCAGAAGAATAGTGAGTGCAGCTCTGGAGTATAATACTGGATGTAACTCAGGATCAGTAATGTAATGTATGTACACAGTGACTGCACCAGCAGAATAGTGAGTGCAGCTCCGGAGTATAATACTGGATGTAACTCAGGATCAGAAATGTAATGTATGTACACAGTGACTGCACCAGAAGAATAGTGAGTGCAGCTCTGGAGTATAATACAGGATGTAACTCAGGATCAGTACAGGATCAGTAATGTAATGTATGTACACAGTGACTGCACCAGCAGAATAGTGAGTGCAGCTCCGGAGTATAATACTGCATGTAACTCAGGATCAGAAATGTAATGTATGTACACAGTGACTGCACCAGAAGAATAGTGAGTGCAGCTCTGGAGTATAATACTGGATGTAACTCAGGATCAGTAATGTAATGTATGTACACAGTGACTGCACCAGAAGAATAGTGAGTGCAGCTCCGGAGTATAATACTGGATGTAACTCAGGATCAGAAATGTAATGTATGTACACAGTGACTGCACCAGAAGAATAGTGAGTGCAGCTCTGGAGTATAATACTGGATGTAACTCAGGATCAGTAATGTAATGTATGTACACAGTGACTGCACCAGAAGAATAGTGAGTGCAGCTCTGGAGTATAATACAGGATGTAACTCAGGATCAGTAATGTAATGTATGTACACAGTGACTGCACCAGAAGAATAGTGAGTGCAGCTCTGGAGTATAATACAGGATGTAACTCCGGATCAGTAATGTATGTACACAGTGACTGCACCAGAAGAATAGTGAGTGCAGCTCTGGAGTATAATACAGGATGTAACTCAGGATCAGAAATGTAATGTATGTGCACAGTGACTGCACCAGCAGAATAGTGAGTGCAGCTCTTGAGTATAATACAGGATGTAACTCAGGATCAGTAATGTAATGTATGTACACAGCGACTACACCAGAAGAATAGTGAGTGCAGCTCTGGAGTATAATACTGGATGTAACTCAGGATCAGTAATGTAATGTATGTACACAGTGACTGCACCAGCAGAATAGTGAGTGCAGCTCCGGAGTATAATACTGGATGTAACTCAGGATCAGAAATGTAATGTATGTACACAGTGACTGCACCAGAAGAATAGTGAGTGCAGCTCTGGAGTATAATACAGGATGTAACTCAGGATCAGTACAGGATCAGTAATGTAATGTATGTACACAGTGACTGCACCAGCAGAATAGTGAGTGCAGCTCCGGAGTATAATACTGGATGTAACTCAGGATCAGAAATGTAATGTATGTACACAGTGACTGCACCAGAAGAATAGTGAGTGCAGCTCTGGAGTATAATACTGGATGTAACTCAGGATCAGTAATGTAATGTATGTACACAGTGACTGCACCAGAAGAATAGTGAGTGCAGCTCCGGAGTATAATACTGGATGTAACTCAGGATCAGAAATGTAATGTATGTACACAGTGACTGCACCAGAAGAATAGTGAGTGCAGCTCTGGAGTATAATACTGGATGTAACTCAGGATCAGTAATGTAATGTATGTACACAGTGACTGCACCAGAAGAATAGTGAGTGCAGCTCTGGAGTATAATACAGGATGTAACTCAGGATCAGTAATGTAATGTATGTACACAGTGACTGCACCAGAAGAATAGTGAGTGCAGCTCTGGAGTATAATACAGGATGTAACTCAGGATCAGTAATGTATGTACACAGTGACTGCACCAGAAGAATAGTGAGTGCAGCTCTGGAGTATAATACAGGATGTAACTCAGGATCAGAAATGTAATGTATGTGCACAGTGACTGCACCAGCAGTATAGTGAGTGCAGCTCTTGAGTATAATACAGGATGTAACTCAGGATCAGTACAGGATCAGTAATGTAATGTATGTACACAGTGACTGCACCAGCAGAATAGTGAGTGCAGCTCCGGAGTATAATACTGGATGTAACTCAGGATCAGAAATGTAATGTATGTACACAGTGACTGCACCAGAAGAATAGTGAGTGCAGCTCTGGAGTATAATACAGGATGTAACTCAGGATCAGTACAGGATCAGTAATGTAATGTATGTACACAGTGACTGCACCAGCAGAATAGTGAGTGCAGCTCCGGAGTATAATACTGGATGTAACTCAGGATCAGAAATGTAATGTATGTACACAGTGACTGCACCAGAAGAATAGTGAGTGCAGCTCTGGAGTATAATACTGGATGTAACTCAGGATCAGTAATGTAATGTATGTACACAGTGACTGCACCAGAAGAATAGTGAGTGCAGCTCCGGAGTATAATACTGGATGTAACTCAGGATCAGAAATGTAATGTATGTACACAGTGACTGCACCAGAAGAATAGTGAGTGCAGCTCTGGAGTATAATACTGGATGTAACTCAGGATCAGTAATGTAATGTATGTACACAGTGACTGCACCAGAAGAATAGTGAGTGCAGCTCTGGAGTATAATACAGGATGTAACTCAGGATCAGTAATGTAATGTATGTACACAGTGACTGCACCAGAAGAATAGTGAGTGCAGCTCTGGAGTATAATACAGGATGTAACTCAGGATCAGTAATGTATGTACACAGTGACTGCACCAGAAGAATAGTGAGTGCAGCTCTGGAGTATAATACAGGATGTAACTCAGGATCAGAAATGTAATGTATGTGCACAGTGACTGCACCAGCAGAATAGTGAGTGCAGCTCTGGAGTATAATACAGGATGTAACTCAGGATCAGTACAGGATCAGTAATGTAATGTATGTACACAGTGACTGCACCAGAAGAATAGTGAGTGCAGCTCTGGAGTATAATACAGGATGTAACTCAGGATCAGTAATGTAATGTATGTACACAGTGTCTGCACCAGCAGAATAGTGAGTGCAGCTCTGGAGTATAATACAGGATGTAACTCAGGATCAGTAATGTATGTACACAGTGACTGCACCAGAAGAATAGTGAGTGCAGCTCTGGAGTATAATACAGGATGTAACTCAGGATCAGTAATGTATGTACACAGTGACTGCACCAGAAGAATAGTGAGTGCAGCTCTGGAGTATAATACTGGATGTAACTCAGGATCAGAAATGTAATGTATGTACACAGTGACTGCACCAGCAGAATAGTGAGTGCAGCTCTGGAGTATAATACAGGATGTAACTCAGGATCAGTAATGTAATGTATGTACACAGTGTCTGCACCAGCAGAATAGTGAGTGCAGCTCTGGAGTATAATACAGGATGTAACTCAGGATCAGTAATGTATGTACACAGTGACTGCACCAGAAGAATAGTGAGTGCAGCTCTGGAGTATAATACAGGATGTAACTCAGGATCAGTAATGTATGTACACAGTGACTGCACCAGAAGAATAGTGAGTGCAGCTCTGGAGTATAATGCAGGATGTAACTCAGGATCAGTAATGTAATGTATGTACACAGTGACTGCACCAGAAGAATAGTGAGTGCAGCTCTGGAGTATAATACAGGATGTAACTCAGGATCAGAAATGTATGTACACAGTGACTGCACCAGAAGAATAGTGAGTGCAGCTCTGGAGTATAATACAGGATGTAACTCAGGATCAGAAATGTAATGTATGTACACAGCGACTGCACCAGCAGAATAGTGAGTGCAGCTCTGGAGTGTAATACAGGATGTAACTCAGGATCAGTAATGTATGTACACAGTGACTGCACCAGAAGAATAGTGAGTGCAGCTCTGGAGTATAATACTGGATGTAACTCAGGATCAGAAATGTAATGTATGTACACAGTGACTGCACCAGAAGAATAGTGAGTGCAGCTCTGGAGTATAATACAGGATGTAACTCAGGATCAGTAATGTAATGTATGTACACAGTGACTGCACCAGAAGAATAGTGAGTGCAGCTCTGGAGTATAATACAGGATGTAACTCAGGATCAGAAATGTAATGTATGTACACAGTGACTGCACCAGCAGAATAGTGAGTGCAGCTCTGGAGTATAATACAGGATGTAACTCAGGATCAGTACAGGATCAGTAATGTAATGTATGTACACAGTGACTGACCAGCAGAATAGTGAGTGCAGCTCTGAAGTATAATACAGGATGTAACTCAGGATCAGTAATGTAATGTATGTACACAGTGACTGCACCAGCAGAATAGTGAGTGCAGCTCTGGAGTATAATACAGGATGTAACTCAGGATCAGTACAGGATCAGTAATGTAATGTATGTACACAGCGACTGCACCAGCAGAATAGTGAGTGCAGCTCTGGAGTATAATACAGGATGTAACTCAGGATCAGTACAGGATCAGTAATGTAATGTATGTACACAGTGACTGCACCAGCAGAATAGTGAGTGCAGCTCTGGAGTATAATACAGGATGTAACTCAGGATCAGTACAGGATCAGTAATGTAATGTATGTACACAGCGACTGCACCAGCAGAATAGTGAGTGCAGCTCTGGAGCATAATACAGGATGTAACTCAGGATCAGTAATGTAATGTATGTACACAGTGACTGCACCAGCAGAATAGTGAGTGCAGCTCTGGAGTATAATACAGGATGTAACTCAGGATCAGTACAGGATCAGTAATGTAATGCATGTACACAGTGACTGCACCAGCAGAATAGTGAGTGCAGCTCTGGAGTATAATACAGGATGTAACTCAGGATCAGTACAGGATAAGTAATTAATGCATGTACACAGTGACTGCACCAGCAGAATAGTGAGTGCAGCTCTGGGGTATAATACAGGATGTAACTCAGGATCAGTACAGGATCAGTAATGTAATGTATGTACACAGTGAATGCACCAGCAGAATAGTGAGTGCAGCTCTGGAGTATAATACAGGATGTAACTCAGGATCAGTACAGGATCAGTAATGTAATGTATGTACACAGTGACTGCACCACCAGAATAGTGAGTGCAGCTCTGGAGTATAATACAGGATGTAACTCAGGATCAGTACAGGATCAGTAATGTAATGCATGTACACAGTGACTGCACCAGCAGAATAGTGAGTGCAGCTCTGGAGTATAATACAGGATGTAACTCAGGATCAGTACAGGATCAGTAATGTAATGTATGTACACAGTGACTGCACCAGCAGAATAGTGAGTGCAGCTCTGGAGCATAATACAGGATGTAACTCAGGATCAGTAATGTAATGTATGTACACAGTGACTACACCAGCAGAATAGTGAGTGCAGCTCTGGAGTATAATACAGGATGTAACTCAGGATCAGAAATGTAATGTATGTACACAGCGACTGCACCAGCAGAATAGTGAGTGCAGCTCTGGAGTGTAATACAGGATGTAACTCAGGATCAGTAATGTATGTACACAGTGACTGCACCAGAAGAATAGTGAGTGCAGCTCTGGAGTATAATACTGGATGTAACTCAGGATCAGAAATGTAATGTATGTACACAGTGACTGCACCAGAAGAATAGTGAGTGCAGCTCTGGAGTATAATACAGGATGTAACTCAGGATCAGTAATGTAATGTATGTACACAGTGACTGCACCAGAAGAATAGTGAGTGCAGCTCTGGAGTATAATACAGGATGTAACTCAGGATCAGAAATGTAATGTATGTACACAGTGACTGCACCAGCAGAATAGTGAGTGCAGCTCTGGAGTATAATACAGGATGTAACTCAGGATCAGTACAGGATCAGTAATGTAATGTATGTACACAGTGACTGACCAGCAGAATAGTGAGTGCAGCTCTGAAGTATAATACAGGATGTAACTCAGGATCAGTACAGGATCAGTAATGTAATGTATGTACACAGTGACTGCACCAGCAGAATAGTGAGTGCAGCTCTGGAGTATAATACAGGATGTAACTCAGGATCAGTACAGGATCAGTAATGTAATGTATGTACACAGCGACTGCACCAGCAGAATAGTGAGTGCAGCTCTGGAGCATAATACAGGATGTAACTCAGGATCAGTAATGTAATGTATGTACACAGTGACTGCACCAGCAGAATAGTGAGTGCAGCTCTGGAGTATAATACAGGATGTAACTCAGGATCAGTACAGGATCAGTAATGTAATGCATGTACACAGTGACTGCACCAGCAGAATAGTGAGTGCAGCTCTGGAGTATAATACAGGATGTAACTCAGGATCAGTACAGGATAAGTAATTAATGCATGTACACAGTGACTGCACCAGCAGAATAGTGAGTGCAGCTCTGGGGTATAATACAGGATGTAACTCAGGATCAGTACAGGATCAGTAATGTAATGTATGTACACAGTGAATGCACCAGCAGAATAGTGAGTGCAGCTCTGGAGTATAATACAGGATGTAACTCAGGATCAGTACAGGATCAGTAATGTAATGTATGTACACAGTGACTGCACCACCAGAATAGTGAGTGCAGCTCTGGAGTATAATACAGGATGTAACTCAGGATCAGTACAGGATCAGTAATGTAATGCATGTACACAGTGACTGCACCAGCAGAATAGTGAGTGCAGCTCTGGAGTATAATACAGGATGTAACTCAGGATCAGTAATGTAATGTATGTACACAGTGACTACACCAGCAGAATAGTGAGTGCAGCTCTGGAGTATAATACAGGATGTAACTCAGGATCAGTACCGGATCAGTAATGTAATGTATGTACACAGTGACTGCACCAGCAGAATAGTGAGTGCAGCTCTGGAGTATAATACAGGATGTAACTCAGGATCAGTACAGGATCAGAAATGTAATGTATGTGCACAGTGACTGCACCAGCAGAATAGTGAGTGCAGCTCTGGGTATAATACAGGATGTAACTCAGGATCAGTAATGTAATGTATGTACACAGTGACTGCACCAGCAGAATAGTGAGTGCAGCTCTGGAGTATAATACAGGATGTAACTCAGGATCAGTACAGGATCAGAAATGTAATGTATGTGCACAGTGACTGCACCAGCAGAATAGTGAGTGCAGCTCTGGAGTATAATACAGGATGTAACTCAGGATCAGTAATGTAATTTATGTACACAGTGACTGCACCAGAAGAATAGTGAGTGCAGCTCTGGAGTATAATACAGGATGTAACTCAGGATCAGTACAGGATCAGTAATGTAATGCATGTACACAGTGACTGCTCCAGCAGAATAGTGAGTGCAGCTCTGGAGTATAATACAGGATGTAACTCAGGATCAGTACAGGATCAGTAATGTAATGCATGTACACAGTGACTGCACCAGCAGAATAGTGAGTGCAGCTCTGGAGTATAATACAGGATGTAACTCAGGGTCAGTAATGTAATATATGTACACAGTGACTGCACCAGCAGAATAGTGAGTGCAGCTCTGGAGTATAATACAGGATGTAACTCAGGATCAGTACAGGATCAGTAATGTAATGCATGTACACAGTGACTGCACCAGCAGAATAGTGAGTGCAGCTCTGGAGTATAATACAGGATGTAACTCAGGATCAGTAATGTAAAGTATGTACACAGTGACTGTACCAGCAGAATAGTGAGTGCAGCTCTGGAGTATAATACAGGATGTAACTCAGGATCAGTACAGGATCAGTAATGTAATGTATGTACACAGTGACTGCACCAGAAGAATAGTGAGTGCAGCTCTGGAGTATAATACAGGATGTAACTCAGGATCAGTACAGGATCAGTAATGTAATGCATGTACACAGTGACTGCACCCGCAGAATAGTGAGTGCAGCTCTGGAGTATAATACAGGATGTAACTCAGGATCAGTAATGTAATGTATGTACACAGTGACTGCACCAGCAGAATAGTGAGTGCAGCTCTGGAGTATAATACAGGATGTAACTCAGGATCAGTAATGTAATGTATGTACACAGTGACTGCACCAGAAGAATAGTGAGTGCAGCTCTGGAGTATAATACAGGATGTAACTCAGGATCAGTACAGGATCAGTAATGTAATGTATGTACAAAGCGACTGCACGAGCAGAATAGTGAGTGCAGCTTTGGAGCATAATACAGGATGTAACTCAGGATCAGTAATGTAATGTATGTACAAAGCGACTGCACGAGCAGAATAGTGAGTGCAGCTTTGGAGTATAATACAGGATGTAACTCAGGATCAGTACAGGATCAGTAATGTAATGTATGTACACAGTGAATGCACCAGCAGAATAGTGAGTGCAGCTCTGGAGTATAATACAGGATGTAACTCAGGATCAGTACAGGATCAGTAATGTAATGTATGTACACAGTGACTGCACCACCAGAATAGTGAGTGCAGCTCTGGAGTATAATACAGGATGTAACTCAGGATCAGTACAGGATCAGTAATGTAATGCATGTACACAGTGACTGCACCAGCAGAATAGTGAGTGCAGCTCTGGAGTATAATACAGGATGTAACTCAGGATCAGTAATGTAATGTATGTACACAGTGACTACACCAGCAGAATAGTGAGTGCAGCTCTGGAGTATAATACAGGATGTAACTCAGGATCAGTACCGGATCAGTAATGTAATGTATGTACACAGTGACTGCACCAGCAGAATAGTGAGTGCAGCTCTGGAGTATAATACAGGATGTAACTCAGGATCAGTACAGGATCAGAAATGTAATGTATGTGCACAGTGACTGCACCAGCAGAATAGTGAGTGCAGCTCTGGGTATAATACAGGATGTAACTCAGGATCAGTAATGTAATGTATGTACACAGTGACTGCACCAGCAGAATAGTGAGTGCAGCTCTGGAGTATAATACAGGATGTAACTCAGGATCAGTACAGGATCAGAAATGTAATGTATGTGCACAGTGACTGCACCAGCAGAATAGTGAGTGCAGCTCTGGAGTATAATACAGGATGTAACTCAGGATCAGTAATGTAATTTATGTACACAGTGACTGCACCAGAAGAATAGTGAGTGCAGCTCTGGAGTATAATACAGGATGTAACTCAGGATCAGTACAGGATCAGTAATGTAATGCATGTACACAGTGACTGCTCCAGCAGAATAGTGAGTGCAGCTCTGGAGTATAATACAGGATGTAACTCAGGATCAGTACAGGATCAGTAATGTAATGCATGTACACAGTGACTGCACCAGCAGAATAGTGAGTGCAGCTCTGGAGTATAATACAGGATGTAACTCAGGGTCAGTAATGTAATATATGTACACAGTGACTGCACCAGCAGAATAGTGAGTGCAGCTCTGGAGTATAATACAGGATGTAACTCAGGATCAGTACAGGATCAGTAATGTAATGCATGTACACAGTGACTGCACCAGCAGAATAGTGAGTGCAGCTCTGGAGTATAATACAGGATGTAACTCAGGATCAGTAATGTAAAGTATGTACACAGTGACTGTACCAGCAGAATAGTGAGTGCAGCTCTGGAGTATAATACAGGATGTAACTCAGGATCAGTACAGGATCAGTAATGTAATGTATGTACACAGTGACTGCACCAGAAGAATAGTGAGTGCAGCTCTGGAGTATAATACAGGATGTAACTCAGGATCAGTACAGGATCAGTAATGTAATGCATGTACACAGTGACTGCACCCGCAGAATAGTGAGTGCAGCTCTGGAGTATAATACAGGATGTAACTCAGGATCAGTAATGTAATGTATGTACACAGTGACTGCACCAGCAGAATAGTGAGTGCAGCTCTGGAGTATAATACAGGATGTAACTCAGGATCAGTAATGTAATGTATGTACACAGTGACTGCACCAGAAGAATAGTGAGTGCAGCTCTGGAGTATAATACAGGATGTAACTCAGGATCAGTACAGGATCAGTAATGTAATGTATGTACAAAGCGACTGCACGAGCAGAATAGTGAGTGCAGCTTTGGAGCATAATACAGGATGTAACTCAGGATCAGTAATGTAATGTATGTACAAAGCGACTGCACGAGCAGAATAGTGAGTGCAGCTTTGGAGTATAATACAGGATGTAACTCAGGATCAGTACAGGATCAGTAATGTAATGTATGTACACAGTGACTGCACCAGCAGAATAGTGAGTGCAGCTCTGGGGTATAATACAGGATGTAACTCAGGATCAGTACAGGATCAGTAATGTAATGTATGTACACAGTGACTGCACCAGCAGAATAGTGAGTGCAGCTCTGGAGCATAATACAGGATGTAACTCAGGATCAGTAATGTAATGTATGTACACAGTGACTACACCAGCAGAATAGTGAGTGCAGCTCTGGAGTATAATACAGGATGTAACTCAGGATCAGTACCGGATCAGTAATGTAATGTATGTACACAGTGACTGCACCAGCAGAATAGTGAGTGCAGCTCTGGAGTATAATACAGGATGTAACTCAGGATCAGTACAGGATCAGAAATGTAATGTATGTGCACAGTGACTGCACCAGCAGAATAGTGAGTGCAGCTCTGGGTATAATACAGGATGTAACTCAGGATCAGGAATGTAATGTATGTACACAGTGACTGCACCAGCAGAATAGTGAGTGCAGCTCTGGAGTATAATACAAGATGTAACTCAGGATCAGTACAGGATCAGAAATGTAATGTATGTGCACAGTGACTGCACCAGCAGAATAGTGAGTGCAGCTCTGGGTATAATACAGGATGTAACTCAGGATCAGTAATGTAATATATGTACACAGTGACTGCACCAGCAGAATAGTGAGTGCAGCTCTGGAGTATAATACAGGATGTAACTCAGGATCAGTACAGGATCAGTAATGTAATGTATGTACACAGTGACTGCACCAGAAGAATAGTGAGTGCAGCTCTGGAGTATAATACAGGATGTAACTCAGGATCAGTACAGGATCAGTAATGTAATGCATGTACACAGTGACTGCTCCAGCAGAATAGTGAGTGCAGCTCTGGAGTATAATACAGCATGTAACTCAGGATCAGTACAGGATCAGTAATGTAATGCATGTACACAGTGACTGCACCAGCAGAATAGTGAGTGCAGCTCTGGAGTATAATACAGGATGTAACTCAGGGTCAGTAATGTAATATATGTACACAGTGACTGCACCAGCAGAATAGTGAGTGCAGCTCTGGAGTATAATACAGGATGTAACTCAGGATCAGAAATGTAATGTATGTACACAGTGACTGCACCAGAAGAATAGTGAGTGCAGCTCTGGAGTATAATACAGGATGTAACTCAGGATCAGTAATGTAATGTATGTACACAGTGACTGCACCAGAAGAATAGTGAGTGCAGCTCTGGAGTATAATACAGGATGTAACTCAGGATCAGTAATGTAATGTATGTACACAGTGACTGCACCAGAAGAATAGTGAGTGCAGCTCTGGAGTATAATACAGGATGTAACTCAGGATCAGTACAGGATCAGTAATGTAATGTATGTACACAGTGACTGACCAGCAGAATAGTGAGTGCAGCTCTGGAGTATAATACAGGATGTAACTCAGGATCAGTAATGTAATGTATGTACACAGTGACTGCACCAGAAGAATAGTAAGTGCAGCTCTGGAGTATAATACAGGATGTAACTCAGGATCAGAAATGTAATGTATGTACACAGTGACTGCACCAGAAGAATAGTGAGTGCAGCTCTGGAGTATAACACAGGATGTAACTCAGGATCAGTACAGGATCAGTAATGTAATGTATGTACACAGTGACTGACCAGCAGAATAGTGAGTGCAGCTCTGGAGTATAATACAGGATGTAACTCAGGATCAGTAATGTAATGTATGTACACAGTGACTGCACCAGCAGAATAATGAGTGCAGCTCTGGAGTATAATACAGGATGTAACTCAGGATCAGAAATGTAATGTATGTACACAGTGACTGCACCAGAAGAATAGTGAGTGCAGCTCTGGAGTATAATACAGGATGTAACTCAGGATCAGTAATGTAATGTATGTACACAGTGACTGCACCAGCAGAATAGTGAGTGCAGCTCTGGAGTATAATACAGGATGTAACTCAGGATCAGTAATGTAATGTATGTACACAGTGACTGCACCAGAAGAATAGTGAGTGCAGCTCTGGAGTATAATACAGGATGTAACTCAGGATCAGTAATGTAATGTATGTACACAGTGACTGCACCAGAAGAATAGTGAGTGCAGCTCTGGAGTATAATACTGGATGTAACTCAGGATCAGAAATGTAATGTATGTACACAGTGACTGCACCAGAAGAATAGTGAGTGCAGCTCTGGAGTATAATACAGGATATAACTCAGGATCAGTAATGTAATGTATGTACACAGTGACTGCACCAGAAGAATAGTGAGTGCAGCTCTGGAGTATAATACAGGATATAACTCAGGATCAGTAATGTAATGTATGTACACAGTGACTGCACCAGCAGAATAGTGAGTGCAGCTCTGGAGTATAATACTGGATGTAACTCAGGATCAGAAATGTAATGTATGTACACAGTGACTGCACCAGAAGAATAGTGAGTGCAGCTCTGGAGTATAATACAGGATATAACTCAGGATCAGTAATGTAATGTATGTACACAGTGACTGACCAGCAGAATAGTGAGTGCAGCTCTGGAGTATAATACTGGATGTAACTCAGGATCAGAAATGTAATGTATGTACACAGTGACTGCACCAGAAGAATAGTGAGTGCAGCTCTGGAGTATAATACAGGATGTAACTCAGGATCAGAAATGTAATGTATGTACACAGTGACTGCACCAGAAGAATAGTGAGTGCAGCTCTGGAGTATAATACTGGATGTAACTCAGGATCAGAAATGTAATGTATGTACACAGTGACTGCACCAGCAGAATAGTGAGTGCAGCTCTGGAGTATAATACAGGATGTAACTCAGGATCAGTAATGTAATGTATGTACACAGTGACTGCACCAGAAGAATAGTGAGTGCAGCTCTGGAGTATAATACAGGATGTAATTCAGGATCAGTAATGTAATGTATGTACACAGTGACTGCACCAGAAGAATAGTGAGTGCAGCTCTGGAGTATAATACAGGATGTAACTCAGGATCAGTAATGTAATGTATGTACACAGTGACTGCACCAGAAGAATAGTGAGTGCAGCTCTGGAGTATAATACAGGATGTAACTCAGGATCAGTACAGAATCAGTAATGTAATGTATGTACACAGTGACTGACCAGCAGAATAGTGAGTGCAGCTCTGGAGTATAATACAGGATGTAACTCAGGATCAGTAATGTAATGTATGTACACAGTGACTGCACCAGCAGAATAGTGAGTGCAGCTCTGGAGTATAATACAGGATGTAACTCAGGATCAGTAATGTAATGTATGTACACAGTGACTGCACCAGAAGAATAGTGAGTGCAGCTCTGGAGTATAATACAGGATGTAACTCAAGATCAGTACAGAATCAGTAATGTAATGTATGTACACAGTGACTGACCAGCAGAATAGTGAGTGCAGCTCTGGAGTATAATACAGGATGTAACTCAGGATCAGTAATGTAATGTATGTACACAGTGACTGCACCAGCAGAATAGTGAGTGCAGCTCTGGGGTATAATACAGGATGTAACTTAGGATCAGTACAGGATCAGTAATGTAATGTATGTACACAGTGAATGCACCAGCAGAATAGTGAGTGCAGCTCTGGAGTATAATACAGGATGTAACTCAGGATCAGTACAGGATCAGTAATATAATGTATGTACACAGTGACTGCACCACCAGAATAGTGAGTGCAGCTCTGGAGTATAATACAGGATGTAACTCAGGATCAGTACAGGATCAGTAATGTAATGCATGTACACAGTGACTGCACCAGCAGAATAGTGAGTGCAGCTCTGGAGTATAATACAGGATGTAACTCAGGATCAGTACAGGATCAGTAATGTAATGTATGTACACAGTGACTGCACCAGCAGAATAGTGAGTGCAGCTCTGGAGCATAATACAGGATGTAACTCAGGATCAGTAATGTAATGTATGTACACAGTGACTACACCAGCAGAATAGTGAGTGCAGCTCTGGAGTATAATACAGGATGTAACTCAGGATCAGTACCGGATCAGTAATGTAATGTATGTACACAGTGACTGCACCAGCAGAATAGTGAGTGCAGCTCTGGAGTATAATACAGGATGTAACTCAGGATCAGTACAGGATCAGAAATGTAATGTATGTGCACAGTGACTGCACCAGCAGAATAGTGAGTGCAGCTCTGGGTATAATACAGGATGTAACTCAGGATCAGTAATGTAATGTATGTACACAGTGACTGCACCAGCAGAATAGTGAGTGCAGCTCTGGAGTATAATACAGGATGTAACTCAGGATCAGTACAGGATCAGAAATGTAATGTATGTGCACAGTGACTGCACCAGCAGAATAGTGAGTGCAGCTCTGGAGTATAATACAGGATGTAACTCAGGATCAGTAATGTAATGTATGTACACAGTGACTGCACCAGAAGAATAGTGAGTGCAGCTCTGGAGTATAATACAGGATGTAACTCAGGATCAGTACAGGATCAGTAATGTAATGCATGTACACAGTGACTGCTCCAGCAGAATAGTGAGTGCAGCTCTGGAGTATAATACAGGATGTAACTCAGGATCAGTACAGGATCAGTAATGTTATGCATGTACACAGTGACTGCACCAGCAGAATAGTGAGTGCAGCTCTGGAGTATAATACAGGATGTAACTCAGGGTCAGTAATGTAATATATGTACACAGTGACTGCACCAGCAGAATAGTGAGTGCAGCTCTGTAGTATAATAGAGGATGTAACTCAGGATCAGTACAGGATCAGTAATGTAATGTATGTAAACTGTGACTGAACCAGCAGAATAGTGAGTGCAGCTCTGGAGTATAATACAGGATGTAACTCAGGATCAGTACAGGATCAGTAATGTAATGCATGTACACAGTGACTGCACCAGCAGAATAGTGAGTGCAGCTCTGGAGTATAATACAGGATGTATCTCAGGATCAGTAATGTAAAGTATGTACACAGTGACTGCACCAGCAGAATAGTGAGTGCAGCTCTGGAGTATAATACAGGATGTAACTCAGGATCAGTACAGGATCAGTAATGTAAAGTATGTACACAGTGACTGCACCAGAAGAATAGTGAGTGCAGCTCTGGAGTATAATACAGGATGTAACTCAGGATCAGTACAGGATCAGTAATGTAATGCATGTACACAGTGACTGCACCAGCAGAATAGTGAGTGCAGCTCTGGAGTATAATACAGGATGTAACTCATGATCAGTAATGTAATGTATGTACACAGTGACTGCACCAGCAGAATAGTGAGTGCAGCTCTGGAGTATAATACAGGATGTAACTCAGGATCAGTAATGTAATGTATGTACACAGTGACTGCACCAGAAGAATAGTGAGTGCAGCTCTGGAGTATAATACAGGATGTAACTCAGGATCAGTACAGGATCAGTAATGTAATGTATGTACACAGCGACTGCACCAGCAGAATAGTGAGTGCAGCTTTGGAGCATAATACAGGATGTAACTCAGGATCAGTAATGTAATGTATGTACACAGTGACTGCACCAGCAGAATAGTGAGTGCAGCTCTGGAGTATAATACAGGATGTAACTCAGGATCAGTACAGGATCAGTAATGTAATGCATGTACACAGTGACTGCACCAGCAGAATAGTGAGTGCAGCTCTGGAGTATAATACAGGATGTAACTCAGGATCAGTACAGGATCAGTAATGTAATGTATGTACACAGTGACTGCACCAGCAGAATAGTGAGTGCAGCTCTGGGGTATAATACATTATGTAACTCAGGATCAGTACAGGATCAGTAATGTAATGTATGTACACAGTGACTGCACCAGCAGAATAGTGAGTGCAGCTCTGGAGCATAATACAGGATGTAACTCAGGATCAGTAATGTAATGTATGTTCACAGTGACTACACCAGCAGAATAGTGAGTGCAGCTCTGGAGTATAATACAGAATGTAACTCAGGATCAGTACCGGATCAGTAATGTAATGTATCTACACAGTGACTGCACCAGCAGAATAGTGAGTGCAGCTCTGGAGTATAATACAGGATGTAACTCAGGATCAGTACAGGATCAGAAATGTAATGTATGTGCACAGTGACTGCACCAGCAGAATAGTGAGTGCAGCTCTGGGTATAACACAGGATGTAACTCAGGATCAGGAATGTAATGTATGTACACAGTGACTGCACCAGCAGAATAGTGAGTGCAGCTCTGGAGTATAATACAGGATGTAACTCAGGATCAGTACAGGATCAGAAATGTAATGTATGTGCACAGTGACTGCACCAGCAGAATAGTGAGTGCAGCTCTGGGTATAATACAGGATGTAACTCAGGATCAGTAATGTAATATATGTACACAGTGACTGCACCAGCAGAATAGTGAGTGCAGCTCTGGAGTATAATACAGGATGTAACTCAGGATCAGTACAGGATCAGTAATGTAATGTATGTACACAGTGACTACACCAGAAGAATAGTGAGTGCAGCTCTGGAGTATAATACAGGATGTAACTCAGGATCAGTACAGGATCAGTAATGTAATGCATGTACACAGTGACTGCTCCAGCAGAATAGTGAGTGCAGCTCTGGAGTATAATACAGCATGTAACTCAGGATCAGTACAGGATCAGTAATGTAATGCATGTACACAGTGACTGCACCAGCAGAATAGTGAGTGCAGCTCTGGAGTATAATACAGGATGTAACTCAGGGTCAGTAATGTAATATATGTACACAGTGACTGCACCAGCAGAATAGTGAGTGCAGCTCTGGAGTATAATACAGGATGTAACTCAGGATCAGAAATGTAATGTATGTACACAGTGACTGCACCAGAAGAATAGTGAGTGCAGCTCTGGAGTATAATACAGGATGTAACTCAGGATCAGTAATGTAATGTATGTACACAGTGGCTGCACCAGAAGAATAGTGAGTGCAGCTCTGGAGTATAATACAGGATGTAACTCAGGATCAGTAATGTAATGTATGTACACAGTGACTGCACCAGAAGAATAGTGAGTGCAGCTCTGGAGTATAATACAGGATGTAACTCAGGATCAGTACAGGATCAGTAATGTAATGTATGTACACAGTGACTGACCAGCAGAATAGTGAGTGCAGCTCTGGAGTATTATACAGGATGTAACTCAGGATCAGTAATGTAATGTATGTACACAGTGACTGCACCAGAAGAATAGTGAGTGCAGCTCTGGAGTATAATACAGGATGTAACTCAGGATCAGAAATGTAATGTATGTACACAGTGACTGCACCAGAAGAATAGTGAGTGCAGCTCTGGAGTATAATACAGGATGTAACTCAGGATCAGTAATGTAATGTATGTACACAGTGACTGCACCAGAAGAATAGTGAGTGCAGCTCTGGAGTATAATACAGGATGTAACTCAGGATCAGTACAGGATCAGTAATGTAATGTATGTACACAGTGACTGACCAGCAGAATAGTGAGTGCAGCTCTGGAGTATAATACAGGATGTAACTCAGGATCAGAAATATAATGTATGTACACAGTGACTGCACCAGAAGAATAGTGAGTGCAGCTCTGGAGTATAATACAGGATGTAACTCAGGATCAGTAATGTAATGTATGTACACAGTGACTGCACCAGCAGAATAGTGAGTGCAGCTCTGGAGTATAATACAGGATGTAACTCAGGATCAGAAATGTAATGTATGTACACAGTGACTGCACCAGAAGAATAGTGAGTGCAGCTCTGGAGTATAATACTGGATGTAACTCAGGATCAGAAATGTAATGTATGTACACAGTGACTGCACCAGAAGAATAGTGAGTGCAGCTCTGGAGTATAATACAGGATATAACTCAGGATCAGTAATGTAATGTATGTACACAGTGACTGCACCAGAAGAATAGTGAGTGCAGCTCTGGAGTATAATACAGGATATAACTCAGGATCGGTAATGTAATGTATGTACACAGTGACTGCACCAGCAGAATAGTGAGTGCAGCTCTGGAGTATAATACTGGATGTAACTCAGGATCAGAAATGTAATGTATGTACACAGTGACTGCACCAGAAGAATAGTGAGTGCAGCTCTGGAGTATAATACAGGATATAACTCAGGATCAGTAATGTAATGTATGTACACAGTGACTGACCAGCAGAATAGTGAGTGCAGCTCTGGAGTATAATACTGGATGTAACTCAGGATCAGAAATGTAATGTATGTACACAGTGACTGCACCAGAAGAATAGTGAGTGCAGCTCTGGAGTATAATACAGGATGTAACTCAGGATCAGAAATGTAATGTATGTACACAGTGACTGCACCAGAAGAATAGTGAGTGCAGCTCTGGAGTATAATACTGGATGTAACTCAGGATCAGAAATGTAATGTATGTACACAGTGACTGCACCAGCAGAATAGTGAGTGCAGCTCTGGAGTATAATACAGGATGTAACTCAGGATCAGTAATGTAATGTATGTACACAGTGACTGCACCAGAAGAATAGTGAGTGCAGCTCTGGAGTATAATACAGGATGTAACTCAGGATCAGTAATGTAATGTATGTACACAGTGACTGCACCAGAAGAATAGTGAGTGCAGCTCTGGAGTATAATACAGGATGTAACTCAGGATCAGTACAGAATCAGTAATGTAATGTATGTACACAGTGACTGACCAGCAGAATAGTGAGTGCAGCTCTGGAGTATAATACAGGATGTAACTCAGGATCAGTAATGTAATGTATGTACACAGTGACTGCACCAGCAGAATAGTGAGTGCAGCTCTGGAGTATAATACAGGATGTAACTCAGGATCAGTAATGTAATGTATGTACACAGTGACTGCGCCAGAAGAATAGTGAGTGCAGCTCTGCAGTATAATACAGGATGTAACTCAAGATCAGTACAGAATCAGTAATGTAATGTATGTACACAGTGACTGACCAGCAGAATAGTGAGTGCAGCTCTGGAGTATAATACAGGATGTAACTCAGGATCAGTAATGTAATGTATGTACACAGTGACTGCACCAGCAGAATAGTGAGTGCAGCTCTGGGGTATAATACAGGATGTAACTCAGGATCAGTACAGGATCAGTAATGTAATGTATGTACACAGTGACTGCACCAGCAGAATAGTGAGTGCAGCTCTGGAGTATAATACAGGATGTAACTCAGGATCAGTACAGGATCAGTAATGTAATGTATGTACCCAGTGACTGCACCAGCAGAATAGTGAGTGCAGCTCTGGAGTATAATACAGGATGTTACTCAGGATCAGTAATGTAATGTATGTACACAGTGACTGCACCAGCAGAATAGTGAGTGCAGCTCTGGGGTATAATACAGGATGTTACTCAGGATCAGTAATGTAATGTATGTACACAGTGACTGCACCAGCAGAATAGTGAGTGCAGCTCTGGAGTATAATACAGGATGTAACTCAGGATCAGTACAGGATCAGTAATGTATGTACACAGTGACTGCACCAGCAGAATAGTGAGTGCAGCTCTGGAGTATAATACAGGATGTAACTCAGGATCAGTACAGGATCAGTAATGTAATGTATGTACACAGTGACTGCACCAGAAGAATAGTGAGTGCAGCTCTGGAGTATAATACAGGATGTAACTCCGGATCAGTAATGTAATGTATGTACACAGTGACTGCACCAGAAGAATAGTGAGTGCAGCTCTGGAGTATAATACAGGATGTAACTCAGGATCAGTACAGAATCAGTAATGTAATGTATGTACACAGTGACTGACCAGCAGAATAGTGAGTGCAGCTCTGGAGTATAATACTGGATGTAACTCAGGATCAGTAATGTAATGTATGTACACAGTGACTGCACCAGCAGAATAGTGAGTGTAGCTCTGGAGTATAATACAGGATGTAACTCAGGATCAGTAATGTAATGTATGTACACAGTGACTGCACCAGAAGAATAGTGAGTGCAGCTCTGGAGTATAATACAGGATGTAACTCAGGATCAGTACAGAATCAGTAATGTAATGTATGTACACAGTGACTGCACCAGCAGAATAATGAGTGCAGCTCTGGGGTATAATACAGGATGTAACTCAGGATCAGTAATGTAATGTATGTACACAGTGACTGCACCAGAAGAATAGTGAGTGCAGCTCTGGAGTATAATACAGGATGTAACTCAGGATCAGTACAGGATCAGTAATGTAATGTATGTACACAGTGACTGCACCAGCAGAATAGTGAGTGCAGCTCTGGGGTATAATACAGGATGTAACTCAGGATCAGTACAGGATCAGTAATGTAATGTATGTACACAGTGACTGCACCAGCAGAATAGTGAGTGCAGCTCTGGAGTATAATACAGGATGTAACTCAGGATCAGTACAGGATCAGTAATGTAATGTATGTACCCAGTGACTGCACCAGCAGAATAGTGAGTGCAGCTCTGGAGTATAATACAGGATGTAACTCAGGATCAGTACAGGATCAGTAATGTAATGTATGTACACAGCGACTGCACCAGCAGAATAGTGAGTGCAGCTCTGGAGTATAATACAGGATGTTACTCAGGATCAGTAATGTAATGTATGTACACAGTGACTGCACCAGCAGAATAGTGAGTGCAGCTCTGGGGTATAATACAGGATGTTACTCAGGATCAGTAATGTAATGTATGTACACAGTGACTGCACCAGCAGAATAGTGAGTGCAGCTCTGGAGTATAATACAGGATGTAACTCAGGATCAGTACAGGATCAGTAATGTATGTACACAGTGACTGCACCAGCAGAATAGTGAGTGCAGCTCTGGAGTATAATACAGGATGTAACTCAGGATCAGTACAGGATCAGTAATGTAATGTATGTACACAGTGACTGCACCAGAAGAATAGTGAGTGCAGCTCTGGAGTATAATACAGGATGTAACTCCGGATCAGTAATGTAATGTATGTACACAGTGACTGCACCAGAAGAATAGTGAGTGCAGCTCTGGAGTATAATACAGGATGTAACTCAGGATCAGTACAGAATCAGTAATGTAATGTATGTACACAGTGACTGACCAGCAGAATAGTGAGTGCAGCTCTGGAGTATAATACAGGATGTAACTCAGGATCAGTAATGTAATGTATGTACACAGTGACTGCACCAGCAGAATAGTGAGTGTAGCTCTGGAGTATAATACAGGATGTAACTCAGGATCAGTAATGTAATGTATGTACACAGTGACTGCACCAGAAGAATAGTGGGTGCAGCTCTGGAGTATAATACAGGATGTAACTCAGGATCAGTACAGAATCAGTAATGTAATGTATGTACACAGTGACTGACCAGCAGAATAGTGAGTGCAGCTCTGGAGTATAATACAGGATGTAACTCAGGATCAGTAATGTAATGTATGTACACAGTGACTGCACCAGCAGAATAGTGAGTGCAGCTCTGGAGTATAATACAGGATGTAACTCAGGATCAGTACAGGATCAGTAATGTAATGTATGTACACAGTGACTGCACCAGCAGAATAGTGAGTGCAGCTCTGGAGTATAATACAGGATGTAACTCAGGATCAGTACAGGATCAGTAATGTAATGTATGTACCCAGTGACTGCACCAGCAGAATAGTGAGTGCAGCTCTGGAGTATAATACAGGATGTAACTCAGGATCAGTACAGGATCAGTAATGTAATGTATGTACACAGCGACTGCACCAGCAGAATAGTGAGTGCAGCTCTGGAGTATAATACAGGATGTTACTCAGGATCAGTAATGTAATGTATGTACACAGTGACTGCACCAGCAGAATAGTGAGTGCAGCTCTGGGGTATAATACAGGATGTTACTCAGGATCAGTAATGTAATGTATGTACACAGTGACTGCACCAGCAGAATAGTGAGTGCAGCTCTGGAGTATAATACAGGATGTAACTCAGGATCAGTACAGGATCAGTAATGTATGTACACAGTGACTGCACCAGCAGAATAGTGAGTGCAGCTCTGGAGTATAATACAGGATGTAACTCAGGATCAGTACAGGATCAGTAATGTAATGTATGTACACAGTGACTGCACCAGAAGAATAGTGAGTGCAGCTCTGGAGTATAATACAGGATGTAACTCCGGATCAGTAATGTAATGTATGTACACAGTGACTGCACCAGAAGAATAGTGAGTGCAGCTCTGGAGTATAATACAGGATGTAACTCAGGATCAGTACAGAATCAGTAATGTAATGTATGTACACAGTGACTGACCAGCAGAATAGTGAGTGCAGCTCTGGAGTATAATACAGGATGTAACTCAGGATCAGTAATGTAATGTATGTACACAGTGACTGCACCAGCAGAATAGTGAGTGTAGCTCTGGAGTATAATACAGGATGTAACTCAGGATCAGTAATGTAATGTATGTACACAGTGACTGCACCAGAAGAATAGTGGGTGCAGCTCTGGAGTATAATACAGGATGTAACTCAGGATCAGTACAGAATCAGTAATGTAATGTATGTACACAGTGACTGACCAGCAGAATAGTGAGTGCAGCTCTGGAGTATAATACAGGATGTAACTCAGGATCAGTAATGTAATGTATGTACACAGTGACTGCACCAGCAGAATAGTGAGTGCAGCTCTGGAGTATAATACAGGATGTAACTCAGGATCAGTACAGGATCAGTAATGTAATGTATGTACACAGTGACTGCACCAGCAGAATAGTGAGTGCAGCTCTGGGGTATAATACAGGATGTAACTCAGGATCAGTACAGGATCAGTAATGTAATGTATGTACACAGTGACTGCACCAGCAGAATAGTGAGTGCAGCTCTGGAGTATAATACAGGATGTAACTCAGGATCAGTACAGGATCAGTAATGTAATGTATGTACACAGCGACTGCACCAGCAGAATAGTGAGTGCAGCTCTGGAGTATAATACAGGATGTTACTCAGGATCAGTAATGTAATGTATGTACACAGTGACTGCACCAGCAGAATAGTGAGTGCAGCTCTGGGGTATAATACATGATGTTACTCAGGATCAGTAATGTAATGTATGTACACAGTGACTGCACCAGCAGAATAGTGAGTGCAGCTCTGGAGTATAACACAGGATGTAACTCAGGATCAGTACAGGATCAGTAATGTATGTACACAGTGACTGCACCAGCAGAATAGTGAGTGCAGCTCTGGAGTATAATACAGGATGTAACTCAGGATCAGTACAGGATCAGCAATGTAATGTATGTACACAGCGACTGCACCAGCAGAATAGTGAGTGCAGCTCTGGGGTATAATACAGGATGTTACTCAGGATCAGTAATGTAATGTATGTACACAGTGACTGCACCACCAGAATAGTGAGTGCAGCTCTGGAGTATAATACAGGATGTAACTCAGGATCAGGACAGGATCAGTAATGTAATGTATGGACACAGTGACTGCACCAGCAGAATAGTGAGTGCAGCTCTGGAGTATAATACAGGATGTAACTCAGGATCAGTACAGGATCAGTAATGTAATGTATGTACACAGTGACTGCACCAGCAGAATAGTGAGTGCAGCTCTGGGGTATAATACAGGTTGTAACTCAGGATCAGTACAGGATCAGTAATGTAATGTATGTACACAGTGACTGCACCAGCAGAATAGTGAGTGCAGCTCTGGAGCATAATACAGGATGTAACTCAGGATCAGTAATGTAATGTATGTACACAGTGACTACACCAGCAGAATAGTGAGTGCAGCTCTGGAGTATAATACAGGATGTAACTCAGGATCAGTACCGGATCAGTAATGTAATGTATGTACACAGTGACTGCACCAGCAGAATAGTGAGTGCAGCTCTGGAGTATAATACAGGATGTAACTCAGGATCAGTACCGGATCAGTAATGTAATGTATGTACACAGTGACTGCACCACCAGAATAGTGAGTGCAGCTCTGGAGTATAATACAGGATGTAACTCAGGATCAGGACAGGATCAGTAATGTAATGTATGGACACAGTGACTGCACCAGCAGAATAGTGAGTGCAGCTCTGGAGTATAATACAGGATGTAACTCAGGATCAGTACAGGATCAGTAATGTAATGTATGTACACTGTGACTGCACCAGCAGAATAGTGAGTGCAGCTCTGGGGTATAATACAGGTTGTAACTCAGGATCAGTACAGGATCAGTAATGTAATGTATGTACACAGTGACTGCACCAGCAGAATAGTGAGTGCAGCTCTGGAGCATAATACAGGATGTAACTCAGGATCAGTAATGTAATGTATGTACACAGTGACTACACCAGCAGAATAGTGAGTGCAGCTCTGGAGTATAATACAGGATGTAACTCAGGATCAGTACCGGATCAGTAATGTAATGTATGTACACAGTGACTGCACCAGCAGAATAGTGAGTGCAGCTCTGGAGTATAATACAGGATGTAACTCAGGATCAGTAATGTAATGTATGTACACAGTGACTGCACCAGCAGAATAGTGAGTGCAGCTCTGGGTATAATACAGGATGTAACTCAGGATCAGTAATGTAATGAATGTACACAGTGACTGCACCAGCAGAATAGTGAATGCAGCTCTGGAGTATAATACAGGATGTAACTCAGGATCAGTAATGTAATGCATGTACACAGTGACTGCACCAGCAGAATAGTGAGTGCAGCTCTGGAGTATAATACAGGATGTAACTCAGGATCAGTACAGGATCAGTAATGTAATGTATGTACACAGTGACTGCACCAGCAGAATAGTGAGTGCAGCTCTGGGGTATAATACAGGATGTAACTCAGGATCAGTACAGGATCAGTAATGTAATGTATGTACACAGTGACTGCACCAGCAGAATAGTGAGTGCAGCTCTGGAGCATAATACAGGATGTAACTCAGGATCAGTAATGTAATGTATGTACACAGTGACTACACCAGCAGAATAGTGAGTGCAGCTCTGGAGTATAATACAGGATGTAACTCAGGATCAGTACCGGATCAGTAATGTAATGTATGGACACAGTGACTGCACCAGCAGAATAGTGAGTGCAGCTCTGGAGTATAATACAGGATGTAACTCAGGATCAGAAATGTAATGTATGTGCACAGTGACTGCACCAGCAGAATAGTGAGTGCAGCTCTGGGTATAATACAGGATGTAACTCAGGATCAGTAATGTAATGTATGTACACAGTGACTGCACCAGCAGAATAGTGAGTGCAGCTCTGGAGTATAATACAGGATGTAACTCAGGATCAGTAATGTAATGCATGTACACAGTGACTGCTCCAGCAGAATAGTGAGTGCAGCTCTGGAGTATAATACAGGATGTAACTCAGGATCAGTACAGGATCAGTAATGTAATGCATGTACACAGTGACTGCACCAGCAGAATAGTGAGTGCAGCTCTGGAGTATAATACAGGATGTAACTCAGGGTCAGTAATGTAATATATGTACACAGTGACTGCACCAGCAGAATAGTGAGTGCAGCTCTGGAGTATAATACAGGATGTAACTCAGGATCAGTACAGGATCAGTAATGTATGTACACAGTGACTGCACCAGCAGAATAGTGAGTGCATCTCTGGAGTATAATACAGGATGTAACTCAGGATCAGTAATGTAATGTATGTACACAGTGACTGCACCAGAAGAATAGTGAGTGCAGCTCTAGAGTATAATACAGGATGTAACTCAGGATCAGTAATGTAATGTATGTACACAGTGACTGCACCAGAAGAATAGTGAGTGCAGCTCTGGAGTATAATACAGGATGTAACTCAGGATCAGTACAGAATCAGTAATGTAATGTATGTACACAGTGACTGACCAGCAGAATAGTGAGTGCAGCTCTGGAGTATAATACAGGATGTAACTCAGGATCAGTAATGTAATGTATGTACACAGTGACTGCACCAGCAGAATAGTGAGTGTAGCTCTGGAGTATAATACAGGATGTAACTCAGGCTCAGTAATGTAATGTATGTACACAGTGACTGCACCAGAAGAATAGTGAGTGCAGCTCTGGAGTATAATACAGGATGTAACTCAGGATCAGTACAGAATTAGTAATATAATGTATGTACACAGTGACTGACCAGCAGAATAGTGAGTGCAGCTCTGGAGTATAATACAGGATGTAACTCAGGATCAGTAATGTAATGTATGTACACAGTGACTGCACCAGCAGAAAAGTGAGTGCAGCTCTGGAGTATAATACAGGATGTAACTCAGGATCAGTACAGGATCAGTAATGTAATGTATGTACACAGTGACTGCACCAGCAGAATAGTGAGTGCAGCTCTGGTGTATAATACAGGATGTAACTCAGGATCAGTACAGGATCAGTAATGTAATGTGTTATGCACACGCCCGGGCTAAGCGGCGTGTGCGTGTGATTGGTAGTGATTCCACTGGACCGTGCCGGAGAGTGAATGCCTGGAGGGGCGTAACTAGGTATTCACCCGATCCGACCAGGGTCGCACGACGGCATACGACGCCAGTGCACCAAGGAGGAACCGAGCAGAGGGACCAGGTGCTACTCCAGGACAGACCCCGGACACGGCTGTTGACCCACACAGGGGAATACAGGAACAGACTGGTAGGCTGGCACACAGACTGGTGGGTATAGGCAGGCACGACTGGTATGCAGGCAGGCGGGTAAGCAGGCAGGGGGGTACAGGTAAGCACAGCTAGAGTGCAGACAGGGAGGCACTAGCAGGTAGGAACACAGGCGGGATAGGACCCAGTACACACTGGGACTCAGGAACATTACAGGCAGAGGGGTACAGGCAGGGCAGGACAGGACTGCCGGAGCAGCGGGCAGAAGCAGGGCAGGACAGGACTGCCGGAGCAGCGGGCAGAAGCAGGGCAGGACAGGACTGCCGGAGCAGCGGGCAGAAGCAGGGCAGGAGCGGAGCAAGGCTGCCGGAGCAGAACGGACAGGACTCTGTTCACACGGAACAGACAGGAAGGGAAAGGCAGAGCCAGATACCCACAGGGTACTTGCAGAGAAGTAGCGAGTGGACCACAAACTCACAAACGGGAGTACAGAGACAACAAGCAGGAGTTAGGTACGAGTTCAGACTCTGCAGAAAAAGGAAGGGAACGGACATAGAGGCAAAACAGGTAAAGGATAGGAGAGAGTTCAGACTGGAACTGAGTGTACGGAGGAGACCGACACTGCAGCGGGATACAGGAGCGGGTCTGGGAATACTGCCCCCAAAGAGGCAGGACGAACAGGCAAGGAGCGTGTTCAGACAGGACAGACAAGATACAGGAGCAGGTCTAGGTAATCGGCCCCTAGAAGGAGGGAGGAACAGGCTAGGAGCGTGTTCAGACAGGACAGACAAGATACAGGAGAGGGTCTAGGTAATCGGCCCCTAGAAGGCGGGAGAAACAGGCTAAGAGCGAGTTCAGACAGGACAGACAAGAGAACACAGAAATGACTCAGTTCAGACACGGGAACTAATACCGCAAAGCAGGAGACATACAAGACTCAGTTCAGACACGGGAACTAATACCGCAAAGCAGGAAACATACAGGACTCAGTTCAGACACGGGAACTAATACCGCAAAGCAGGAGACATACAGGACTCAGTTCAGACACGGGAGCTGATACCGCAAAGCAGGAGACATACAGGACTCAGTTCAGACACGGGAGCTGATACCGCAAAGCAGGAGACATACAGGACTAAGTTCAGACAGGCCTGGAAATACAGCCTCCAGGAAAGGCAGACAAGGAAACAAAGAACGGGACCTGGCACCTTCAGAGTGCAAGCACACACTGAAGGAAACACTATGCTCAGGCCGGGATAGAAGGGAGCTGCTGAGCTATATACCAAGTGTCAGACAGCAATAGGCTGAGGACGCACAAGGGCGTGACCCACAGCAGGTACAAAAAGCAGGAAGTGATCGGGCGCCGCCCTTAAGCAGCAGAAACAGACACAAACAGACAGCATGGAGGGAAGCCAGAGAGACATTCTGGACAGGAGATCAAGTGCGCTCTCTTGCACAGTGGGAGATGGACCACCATGCAAGGACGCCGCCAGGTATGTTACATAATGTATGTACACAGTGACTGCACCAGCAGAATAGTGAGTGCAGCTCTGGAGTATAATACAGGATGTAACTCAGGATCAGTACAGGATCAGTAATGTAATGTATGTACACAGCGACTGCACCAGCAGAATAGTGAGTGCAGCTCTGGAGTATAATACAGGATGTTACTCAGGATCAGTAATGTAATGTATGTACACAGTGACTGCACCAGCAGAATAGTGAGTGCAGCTCTGGGGTATAATACAGGATGTTACTCAGGATCAGTAATGTAATGTATGTACACAGTGACTGCACCAGCAGAATAGTGAGTGCAGCTCTGGAGTATAACACAGGATGTAACTCAGGATCAGTACAGGATCAGTAATGTATGTACACAGTGACTGCACCAGCAGAATAGTGAGTGCAGCTCTGGAGTATAATACAGGATGTAACTCAGGATCAGTACAGGATCAGTAATGTAATGTATGTACACAGCGACTGCACCAGCAGAATAGTGAGTGCAGCTCTGGGGTATAATACAGGATGTTATTCAGGATCAGTAATGTAATGTATGTACACAGTGACTGCACCAGCAGAATAGTGAGTGCAGCTCTGGAGTATAATACAGGATGTAACTCAGGATCAGTACAGGATCAGTAATGTAATGCATGTACACAGTGACTGCACCAGCAGAATAGTGAGTGCAGCTCTGGAGTATAATACAGGATGTAACTCAGGATCAGTACAGGATCAGTAATATAACGTATGTACACAGTGACTGCACCAGCAGAATAGTGAGTGCAGCTCTGGGGTATAATACAGGATGTAACTCAGGATCAGTACAGGATCAGTAATGTAATGTATGTACACAGTGACTGCACCAGCAGAATAGTGAGTGCAGCTCTGGAGTATAATACAGGATGTAACTCAGGATCAGTACAGGATCAGTAATGTAATGTATGTACACAGTGACTGCACCACCAGAATAGTGAGTGCAGCTCTGGAGTATAATACAGGATGTAACTCAGGATCAGTACAGGATCAGTAATGTAATGCATGTACACAGTGACTGCACCAGCAGAATAGTGAGTGCAGCTCTGGAGTATAATACAGGATGTAACTCAGGATCAGTACAGGATCAGTAATGTAATGTATGTACACAGTGACTGCACCAGCAGAATAGTGAGTGCAGCTCTGGGGTATAATGCAGGATGTAACTGAGGATCAGTACAGGATCAGTAATGTAATGTATGTACACAGTGACTGCACCAGCAGAATAGTGAGTGCAGCTCTGGAGCATAATACAGGATGTAACTCAGGATCAGTAATGTAATGTATGTACACAGTGACTACACCAGCAGAATAGTGAGTGCAGCTCTGGAGTATAATACAGGATGTAACTCAGGATCAGTACAGGATCAGTAATGTAATGCATGTACACAGTGACTGCACCAGCAGAATAGTGAGTGCAGCTCTGGAGTATAATACAGGATGTAACTCAGGATCAGTAATGTAATGTATGCACACAGTGACTGCTCCAGCAGAATAGTGAGTGCAGCTCTGGAGTATAATACAGGATGTAACTCAGGATCAGTACAGGATCAGTAATGTAATGTATGTACACAGTAACTGCACCAGAAGAATAGTGAGTGCAGCTCTGGAGTATAATACAGGATGTAACTCAGGATCAGTACAGGATCAGTAATGTAATGCATGTACACAGTGACTGCTCCAGCAGAATAGTGAGTGCAGCACTTGCATGGGGCCACCACCATTTTGTTTGTTATCCTGTGTTATGATACAATGACATGACAATATAATATATTGTTGAATGAATTCCACTTAGAATGTTGGAATTTCTTCTATGTGTTATATAGTCATATCTGGTTGCTTTTGGCTTGAGCGCTGTTGCATATCTTTGGGATAGGTCCATACGAGTATGAATATTATTAGTGTATATTATTGATCCATTATTTAACCCTTACTTATACCACTACATAATGTTGACACTTCCACAATGTCCCCTATCACATGTGTGACATCTTCTGTCCTCAGGTTTTCTCCACTTTGCTTCTTCTGATCTTCATCTCTTGTGTCCATGGAAGAGAAGAGCAGGTCCCTGGCGCTGATGGCTGGGAGGCCCCTCTAGGGTCCGGCGGGGGATGTCTCTTCACACCGGACACCACATTTCCTCCACGTGTGAAGGTGGATATGAAGGTCGGCAGTCGGAGTTCTGCACAAGTAATGGCGGACAGTGTGAGGAGCCGCTCCATCTCTCCATGGGAATACAGGGAAATGTACATGGAGTAATGGCAGAAATAATAATAATGATATATGGGGGTCAGCAGGCCGGAGTATGGGGGACTAAACATGGTTACTGCTGTGTCCTGATCTCTCTCATCTCCTTCCACCAGCTCTAATGTGGACAGTAACAGATTCCCTGCGGTCATCAGCGAGGCCCGATGTCTCCACCGCGGATGTTTGGACCCGGAGGGTCATGTGGACCTCAGCATGAACTCAGTCCCCATCAGACAGGAGATCCTGCTCCTGCGTGGTGAGATGAGAGGATGTGTCCCCACCTATAGGCTGGAGAAGCAGCTGGTGACGGTGGGCTGCACCTGTGTCCGGCCCATCATCCAGTACCTGGAGTAACAGACGCCATTGTCACGGAGCCTCAGCTGTCATGTAGCGTCTTTGTTACCCCTAACGACCAATCAGAAATCACGTTTATTTTTCTTGTGTAATTTACAAATGTAAAAGCTGAATTCTAATCGGTTGCTATCGGCAACGAGAGTTCAAGGATTATTTATACAATGTAGAGAATAATGAAAGTGTTGCCCGTAGCAACCAGTCAGATTCCAGCCATCGATTCCGCACTGCAAGAGGCAAAACGGCAGAAATCTGATTGGTCGTCAGGAGCAGCAGCGACAAGAACTTTGTTATTTTTATAAATCGCTGAGTAATATTATTATAAGACGTATTTCTTGCTTTATAATTGAATTATTTATTATTAGTTGTTGTATTTTTATATAAATGTTTCTCATATTGATACAAATATTTATTACAGAAAATCATTAAAACTATTAGTTAACCTTTGTGTTGTGAGTATATACTGTATATATAGTGGAAAGACAATCCTGGAATCATTTCTAGCTGTTAGAAGATCTTTTACAGTATTTTTTTTTAGTTGGTCCATTAAAATAAAACAATGAAACAAATTTGTAAATCTTGTGTAGTGTATACAGCTCTTATGCAGACCTATGTGTCTCCATGGTTACAGATTAGAATACACCTGTTTCTTCAGTTATTTTCTCTTTCCGGTGCTTTGTGGCTCTTGGAATACAAAAATGGTGGTGATCGGAGAACGTAGGAGGAGATTTATTAGGACAAGTGTTTCATTCTGCAAGATTACAGAGGACCTGTCACCTGCTCAAAAAAATTGAGCTAAATATCTAAAAAAGACTCAGTTATACTAATAGATCATAGACTGAACATGAGTCATCAGGAACAAGGAGTCTTGAAGTTAGAGTATTGTCCTACTGATGAAATGACAGCAGACATCTTCACGAAGGCGTTGAATGCTGATAAACACCAGACTAATAAAAAAGTTGGGTTTCATTGAATAAGTCCTTACTTTTGAGAAAGGGTGTTGGCATTTGCAACAGATTAGGACTTATTATAAGTGAAAGGAGGACTTTATACAAACCAGACAGCAGATGGCGATAGTGTGTAAAGTTATATGCTTGCTGTAATGGTGGGAGGAAAGCTCTCAATTGTTGGTTGTTTTTACTTCCTGTGTTTTTTCCTTTTTTCCTGAATGTGTTATATCAGAAACACACGGACTGTGTGACACTGAATTGTATCTCATGTTTAACCAGTATGAAGTAAATACTGTCTACTCAAGATATCTTGCTGATTGAAGCTCTCGTAAGTACAGTGATGACTGTAAGAAGATGCACTCTGCGACACAGGCCGCACTTCCGGTGGGGCCCTCTCTTTGGTCCCGGACTGCAACCCACTGACGGCAGCACCAGCAGGCCGGCTGGGCGGATTCCTGCAGTGGCGAGCGCGGCGGGGGATTCTGCCGCCATGCTCACCTGACTCAGGGTCCCCTGAGGGGCTCCGCAGCCTGCACCTGCTGAACGTGGACATCTCGGGTGAGAGCTTCTTGGGGGGTCGCGTTCTCCTTGTTCTCCTTCCTGACCCCGCTGGCGATTCTTCGGATGAGACATTCAGCAACTCTGCAAGTTGTGACTCCAGCCACCCTCCACGCCTGGATCGAGCTGCATCCCGCAGCCTGCTAATCAGGGATTCCACCATCTCCATTACTCCCGGTCAGTGTCCAGAATTAATGGGTGAGTGGTTATTTGCTTCTTTTTTTATGTCTGTTTCTGTGAACTTTCTCCTATGACTCCCCTGCTGGACTGACTATTTCCCGCACTTTTCCCTCATATACTCCCCCCCCCCACCAAATGCCCGCCCCACCACTCTTGTACCCAATCCGGATCTGTTTATTTCAAAAAATTGCACCCTCCTGGCCCATCCCGGTCATGTGGGGCTTCCGTCTAGTTTCTCTTGCTTCCAGCCCCTTTCTTTATTGTGCATAGGATAATTGATTATATATTAGTGTCCCCTGATTACTGCTGGTGTTTGTTATACCCATTTATATAATTATATATCGATATCTTGAGGTAAATATACATATATTACCTCTATACACTGTGTTCCAAATTATTATTCCAAAAGTGTTTAAACTCATTGATGGTGATGTGTGTCAGGGCTCTTTATATCACTGTAAGCAATTGCAGACACCTGTGCTAATTAGTTTGGCAGATGTGTCCAATGAAAGGCAAGACTACTTAAGAAGGCGGTCCCACATTATTAAGCAGTCTACATTTTCTGCCAAAATGGGAAGGAAAAAGGATGTGTCGGCTGCTGAGAAGCAACAAATTGTGGAGTGTTTAGGTCAAGGCATGACTACAATCAACATTGCCAAGACACTTCATCGTGATCATTGCACAATCAAGAAGTATGTAGCTGATTCACAGTACACACGTGTGCGTGCTGATAAGGGAAAATTGAGGACTCTTTCCTACAGGCAATTACGTCAGGTTAAAAGAGCAGCGGCAAAAAAGCCTTGTCATAGCAGCAGACAAGTTTTTGAAGCTGCTGGTGCCTCCAACGTCCCCCGAACAACAAGATGCAGGGTCCTTCAGAGGTTTGCAGCTGTGCGTAAGCCATCCTGTCGACCTCCTCTATCCACTGCACACAAGCAGAAACGGCTCCAGTGGGCCAAACAATACATGAAGACTAACTTCAAAACTGTTCTGTTCACCGATGAGTGCCATGCAACGCTCGATGGTCCAGATGGATGGAGTGGAGGATGGCTGGTTGATGGACACCCCATGCAAGCACGGCTACGGCGCCAACAAGGAGGAGGTGGAGTAATGTTTTGGGCTGGAATCATGGGGAGAGAGGTTGTTGGCCCCTTTAGGATCCCTGAAGGGGTAAAGACGAACTCCATAATGTATGTTGAGTTTCTCAAACAGCACTTCCTGCCATGGTTCAAGAAGAAGAACCGTGCATTCTGCAGCAAGATCATTTCATGCATGATAATGCACCATCTCATGCTGCACATAACACATCTGCATCTCTGGCTGCTATGGACATAAAAGGGGACAAACTTATGGTGTGGCCCCCATGCTCCCCTGACCTCAACCCCATTGAGAACCTCTGGAGCATCATCAAAAGGAGTGTCTATGATGGCGGGAGGCAGTTCACATCTAAGCAACAGCTCTGGGAGGGTATTCTGTTCTCATGCAAAACAATTGAAGCAGAAACCATCCAAAACCTGACAAATTCAATGAACGAGAGAGTTCAGAAGCTCCTTTCGAACAAGCGGTCCTACGTGCAAATGTAACATCACCTAAAATAAAGTTTTGAGTTGAAAACTGTTTGATTTCAGTTTGTAATAACCTGCTAATGCTTATAATTTCAAAAATGACCATTTTTTTGTTCTTTATTAAAATGAAAAGGTTGAAAACTCTTCTGTGTTTTATTTTTAAAAAAATATACTGTTATCATAGGCAGTTTGTACAAAAAACTTTCAATTGTACTCTAATAGTTATTTGACTGGAAAATTACAATGACTGCAATTCATATAGGTAATTTGGGAAAATCTGAGAAAATATTATTTGCATAATAATTTGGAACACAGTGTATTTTATGGTTCAGGTTCACTCACCCATTTTTTCGTCTGTGGTGTTTCTTTTCTTCTCCCTTTATTATGTATACGTTGTTTTTACATGTAGTGAAATAAAGTATTTGCAATTTTATTCTTGGGCATCAATTTATTGCTCTCTTTTTGGTGTTGACTGATATTGAACGCTATTAAAACAATTGTGGAATTGCGGTTTTATCACAATTTCGCCGCAACTGGAATTTTTTTCCTGCTTTCCAGTACATCATATAATTAAATGTATGGTGTCATTCCAAAGTACAACTGGTCCTGGAGAAAGCAAGCCCTCATATGCCTATGTAGAAGAAAAAAATCATGGCTCTTAGAAATTGAGGGGGGAGGGAGAGCACAAAAGCGCAAATATGAAACTAATTATAAATTATTATGCATAGACATCTATATGGATTGTGACTTAACCTCCAAATTTCTGAAATTGTAGAGAAGTGAAATCTCCTGCATAAGGTTTAAAATCCACGGAAGATTTCAGATGGAAAAACTTAAATCCTTTAAGAATGGCTCCCTTAGCGTTCAGGTCTAAAATCATCAACGAAAATCAAATACAGATTGGTTAGTAGATGAAGTTAAAAGTTTTATGAATGGATGGATAGAAAGATATATGATAGATATGAGATAGAGAGATAGATAATAGATGATAGATAGAAAGACAGATGATTGATAGATGATAGATAGATAATAGATGATAGATAGATAGATAGATAGATGATAGATAGATGATAGATAGCTAATAGATGATAGAAAGATAGATGATAGATAAATGATAGATAGAAAGATAGATGATAGATAATAGATGATAGATAGATAATAGATATAGATAGATGATAGATAGATAGGTGATAGATAGATGATAGATAAATACATAGATAGATAGATAATAGATAGATAGATAGATATATACAGTAGATAGATAGATAGATAGATAGATAATAGATAGATACATAGATAGACAGTGTAACGGGTCAGGGAGGCGGAACCTCTGAGCTACTATACAAGGGGGCGGTCCTTGTAAGGGAGCGGGTGGCAACCAGGGATGACGGGCAGGCAGTCACAGCAGGTGACCGGGACAGTCTCTGAATGAAAGGGCTGGGGGTCACGGCAAGTGATCGGGGCAGTCTCTGGAAGAACGGGCAGGAGGTTACGGCAAGGGATCGGGGCAGTCTCTGGAAGAACGGGCAGGAGGTTACGGCAAGGGATCGGGGCAGTCTCTGGAAGAACGGGCAGGAGGTTACGGCAAGAGATCGGGGCAGTCTCTGGATGAACGGGCAGGGAGTTACGGCAAGTGACCGGGGCAGTCTCTAGGTAAAGGGTAGGTACGACCTGTGATGGCAGAGCCTCCGGGTAGGCTAGCAGGCAGATAGTAGATGTGTGCTCCCAGGTGAGCAAGCGAGAGTCTCTGGAATGGCAGGTGGTCACAGCACGTGACGGCGAAGCCTCCGGGTAGGCTAGCGGGCAGGTAACAGGTGGGCGCTCCCAGGTGAGCGGGCAGGAGTCTCTGGAAAGGCAGATGGTCACAGCACGTGACAGTGAAGCCTCCGGGTAGGCTAGCAGGCAGGTAACAGGTGGGCGCTCCCAGGTGAGCGGGCTGGAGTCTCTGGAAAGGCAGATGGTCACAGCACGTGACGGCGGAGCCTCCAGGTAGGCTAGCAGGCAGGTAACTGATGTGCGCTCCCAGGTGAGCGGGCAAGCAGGTCCATAGACAGACTGACAGGAGTAGGAAGGCAGACCGTCGGACCTCAGGCTAGCAGGCAGGTGACTGGATATCAGGCAGGACAAAGACAGCAAGCTGGCAGGAATCTGGCAGGTAACTGGCAACGGGACCTGAGGGCTGAAGCACAGGTGAGACACAGGTGCAAACAACATTGCTCGGGCACCTCCATTTTGGAGGAGGTGCCTTTTATATGGGAGGTCCTCCGGCAATTGGCCGGGGACTCCTTAGGACGGCGCGCGCGGTCCCTTTAAGAGAGGGGGAGCGCGCGCGCCCTAAGCACACTGCCGGGGAAGGAGCGCGCGCCGGAAGCAGCGGGGAGAGCAGCGCTGGAGGACGCCGCGCCAGGAGCGGGGAGGTGAGAGGGACGGCGTCTCTGCCTAGAACGGGGCAGAGACGCCGATGCTACAGACAGATTGTGCATTGATATTACCTAAGTTATCAGCCAATATATACGGAATAGGAAACTTCCACCGGGCGTTTTCATTACGCAGAGCATTTCGGTCACCTTTCTGCAGACAGAAAACACAAATATTCTGCACTGTGCCCGGCTATGAAAGTGACGCACCCCTGGGCCTGTCTCGCGCTGCGTTGCGCATGCGGGAGCCTACCCGGAGCCGGATCAGTGGAGGGTTGTAGTCTCGTGGCGGTGACCCGGTCCGTGCCCAGGGAGTCAAACTAGACGGCAGTCTATTAGTAGTAAATAGTGGATGACTACGCCACCCGTTGAGTGCAGCCAGGGAGCTGCTGCTGCAGGGCAGACCGCTGAGGCCGGTGGTAGGATTGTGCAGCGTGATAGTATAACCCCCAACGGGAGGGGTATGGCCTCAGGGCAGCCGACGTGGATGATGGGGGTAGCAGGAACCACTCAGAGACGGTACGGTGTAGTTCAGGGTCTTTACTGGTAACAACGATAGACCCTCCCGGAGTACTTGCTAGCAAACGGGGCCTGGTCAGTCTTTGAGCAGATGGGATCTCCCCTGGCCAGGCGTAGTTGTAGGCCTCACAAACTGACTGTACTCTTCTGGCTACCTTGCTAGAAGCTGATGTAGGTAGCCCACGTCCCTGAGTGTACCGTGTGGTGCTCACCCGTATGGCCGGTGACTCGGGGCCTTCTAATGGCTTCCGCTCCACGATGGCGGTGCTGGTCCCACGCGTGTGACCGTGCCTTCGGGCTTCTGGGCCAGAGGACCTGAAATCCCCTGCCTGATGGATTCTGCTGCTGGGTAGAAGTTAGTCCCCACAGCCTCGGACTCCGGGTCCGGTAAAGAATCTTCTTAGTCAGGGCGAGCGCTGCAGCTGCCAGCCCCTGACTCCTTGGAACTCTCCTGTTTCCTATGCTGCTTCTTGTCTCCACTCTCCTTGTCTGACTCACCCTGCCTCAGCCCCGGGTTTATACAGGGGAAGTTCTTCCCCTCCCAAGACTGGGCAGGAGGTGTGGCATGCACAGGATCCCTGACCAAAGGACCTCCCACCTGCTCTCAGACATAACATTACATTACTGTGGAAAACCAGACCCCTGGGGTGCCACATTCCCCCCTAGTGAAATTTAGTACTCCGGGACTAAACACATTTAGAAAAACATAACAAGGCAAAAACATTAATAATACAATAAGAAAACATATAAAGATGGTTACGGCGTGTCCGCAACCGGGTGCAGTCTCTGAAGAGAGCAAGGTGTCCATTTCACCAACACAGGGAGACGTAACCAGGTAGGGGTCTGTCCTACCCCGAGTCCTTAACAGTCTCTAGTCCATCCTGGGTTACGCTCCAACTATATACAAGGATTCCCGGTAAATCCACCAAGGTTTCCTAAAAACAACTGGAAACACAAAATTATACACAAGCAACAATACACAGATAAACATAAATAAAACTATTTTTACACTTCAAATTCTCCAGCGTGCGGGTAACTGGCCTCTAGTGGCCCTAGTGGACCTACGGAGCTGACTGTCTGGCCCTGAACTACAGGGTGTAGGAGCTGTCAAGGGTAAACTGGGCAGCTGTCTACCGGCTCTTTGTCTCACTAGGGGTACGGCAGGCTCACTATAAGCAGAGGGTTGATTCTCCTGTTCTACTCGTGTGGAGTCTTCTGCCTCCTGGACCGGCTGTTCTTCCAGCTCTACCCGTTGCTCCGTAGGTTCTTGGAATGATGGTTGGAGGAAGGTGAGTACGGGTACCACAACTGCACCATTGACTTGAGTCCAAGACCGAGGGAAGTCCCCGAGCACGGTACTAACCATATCTTCCCTTTCTCCCACGGGTCGATGGTCTTCTTGTTCCTCTTCAGGGTTCCTCAGTTGTTCGGGACACTTCTTCAGGTGGTCCCGGGATACAATGGCTGTGGTTTCCCCTCCGTCTTTACTGATGGTACAGACCTTCGGGTTCTCGTGGCTTGAGGGCAGTACGGTGTACGGGTCCTCCTCCCACTGGTCATCCAACTTGTGGAGCCGTCTTTTCCTCTTCAAGACCTGCTCTCCGGGTACCAGGGGAACAGCGGGAGCATACTGGTTGTAAGTCTTCTCTTGTCTTTCCCTAGCCTGACAGAGACTTCGCTCCACGCTCTCTTGTACTCTCCGGTACTGCTGCTGCCTCTCTGTGTCCCAGTCTGTTTCTGGTGAAGTGTCCTCGGGGGTCAGGACTCCCATTTCCAGGTCAACAGGTAACTTACCAGGTCTTGCCCTCATTAGGTAAGCCGGGGTACAGTTGGTGGAACCTACCGGGATGTGGTTGTATAGGTCCACCAGATCGGGCAACTTTTCAGGCCACAGACTGCGTTCTTCCAGGGGCAACGTTTTTAGAAGATCCATTACCACCTGGTTCATTTTTTCACAAAGTCCATTAGTCTGCGGATGGTAGGGTGTCGTCCTTATCTTCCGGCAGCCATACAGATTGCAGAATTCCTGAAAGACCTCCGCTTCAAAGGCAGGTCCCTGGTCCGTCAGCACTTGGTCCGGGTACCCGTGTGGACGGCAGAAGTGCTGCTGGAAGGCTCTAGCTGCTGTTTGAGCCGTTAAGTCCTTGACGGGGACGACAACCAAGAACCGGGAGTAATGATCCACGATGGTTAACGCGTAGACGTAGCCACTTCTGCTTGGGGTCAGTTTTACATGATCCAAGGCTACCAGTTCCAACGGTTGCCGGGTGACGATGGACTGCAGGGGAGTCTTCTGGCTGGCCCGGTCCTTCCTTCTCAGATTGCACGGGCCACAGTCTCTGCACCACTTCTCGATGGTTCCCCTCATGCCTACCCAGTGGAACCGCTCGCGCAGCAGGAACTCCAGCTTTTTCCACCCGAAGTGTCCAGCTCCGTCGTGGTATGCCTCCATCACCATGGCTGCGTCTCTTCGTGGCACCACTACTTGCCAGAGTAGTTCATGCGTCCGGGAGTTGACCATTCTGCGGCACAACTTCCCCTTGTAAAGGAATAGTCGACTCTTCTCCGCCCATAGTTGTTTGGCTTCCTCCGGAGCGTCTGGTTCAAGGCGAGCCTCCGGCCGAGTCAGCATCTCCTTCACCAGTCGGACGGCAGGGTCGCTGTCTTGCGTTTCCGCCCAGTTGTAGTGGGGTAAGGGGTTCAACGTAGCAGCCTGCTTACCCCTTACCCGGTGGGAATACTGGATAGTCCCATGACGGTGGAACGCAGGGAGTTCAACTTCTTCCAGTCCCTCCGGATCTTCTCCTTCGTCCGGCAGGTTGGGCATCCTGGACAGGGCATCCGCGTTAGTATTGGAGCGTCCTGCCCGGTATTTGATTGTGAACTCGTAGTTGGACAGACGGGCCATCCACCTCTGCTCCAGGGCACCGAGTCTTGCCGTGTCCAGGTGTGTCAGCGGGTTGTTATCCGTGTACACGGTGAACCGGGAAGAAGCGAGGTAATGCTTAAAGCGCTCAGTGATTGCCCATACTACGGCCAGGAACTCTAACTTAAATGAGCTGTAATTCTCGGGGTTCCTTTCGGTGGGTCGCAGTTTTCGGCTGGCATAGGCGATTACTCGTTCCTTCCCCTGCTGGATCTGGGACAGTACGGCTCCTAGCCCGATGTTACTGGCGTCGGTGTAGAGGATAAAGGGCTGGCTATAATCCGGGTACGCCAGGATTTCGTCCCCCGTAAGGGCCATCTTCAGCTGGCGGAAGGACTCTTCTTCCAGCTCTTCCCATTTGAAGGGCGGCTTCTGGTTCTTGGCCTTCCGGGACTGGCCTATCAGGAGGTCCTGCATAGGTGCTGCCTTTTTGGTGAAACCGGGAATAAACCTTCGGTAGTAGCCTACCAACCCGAGGAACTGCCGCACTTCTTTTACGCTGGAGGGGCTTGGCCATTCCTTAATTGCGGTGATTTTATCAGGGTCGGGAGCCACTCCGTCAGCGCTCACTACGTGTCCCAGGTACTGCACCTTTGGTTTCAGGAGGTGACACTTGGAGGGTTTCACCTTTAGGCCGTAACTCGCCAGAGCCTCGAACACTTCCGCCAGGTGTTTCAGGTGGTCCTCATACGTCTTGGAATATACGATGACATCGTCCAGGTACAACAGGACCGTCTCGAAGTTTCTGTGGCCCAGACAACACTCCATTAGGCGTTGGAAGGTTCCTGGTGCGTTGCAGAGTCCGAACGGCATGCAGGTGAACTCGCTAAGTCCCATCGGGGTGGTGAATGCGGTCTTCTCCCGGTCTGCCTCTGCTACAGGAACCTGCCAGTACCCGCTAGTGAGATCCAAGGTAGAGAAGAAGTTAGCAGATCTTAAAGCAGCCAATGACTCCTCTATCCTTGGTAAGGGGTACGCATCCTTGTGTGTGATACGGTTGATTTTCCGGTAATCTACACACATCCTCATGGTGTTGTCTTTCTTTTTGACTAAAACTAATGGGGCTGCCCAGGGGCTACAACTATCCCGGATTACCCCAGCCTCCTTCATGTCTCTAAGCATCCCCTTGGCGTGTTGGTAATGTGCAGGGGGTACGGGTCGATACCTCTCTTTTATGGGAGGATGATCTCCCGTGGGGATGCGATGTTCTACCCCCTTGACTCGCCCGAAGTCTAACGGGTGTTTACTAAACACTCTCTCATACTCTTGAACCACCCGATAGACTCCTTGTTTCTGATGTGAGGGAGTGGAATCAGTACCCAAATGTAGTTGCTGACACCAGTCCTCCATGTCTTTCTTAGAGCCGTTACCTTCCTCCGGGTGAGATGGAGGCAAGGGTTCCACAGATTGTATAGAATTTTGATTAGTGGTATATAATTTGGCTAGCGTGGCATACCGGGGCAGGTACACTTCCCTCTCCCCGATATTTATTATGCGAATGGGCACCCTCCCATGGCGTACATTGACCACCCCCCGTGCTGTCAAAATGGTGGGCCTACTGTCTGAGTAAACTGGTTCTACCATTGCCTGGTAATCTCTTCCTCTCAGACCAATAGCTGCCCGGCACCAAATCATCATTTCACTTTTTGGGGGCATGGCAATAGGAAAAGGGTCACACATTCTTACGCTACCAATCTCACCGCCGGAGAGTTCCACTTGTTGCCGTTGCATCAGTGCCCGGATCTCTTTCTGGAGCACCCGCTGCTCGCCGGAGCTGGCGTTCTTGGCAACCTGCTGTAAAAGGAAAATCACCTCTGCAAGACAATTTTCAATTACGTTAGTTCCTAGAGTTATTTTTGGGTGACTCTCATGTTTATCAATATCTACAATGATCAGTCCCTGTGCGGCCAGTTCGACTCTACCGATTTTGAGGGCCACCTCCTTAAATCCGATCTGTGGCACGGGCTGGCCATTGCTGGCGATGATACTCAAGTCGTCGTCAGGGTAGTGGGTAATATCCGAGTCATTCCAGTACTGCTTGAAGAGCACGTACGGGATGGTGGTGACCTGTGACCCGGTATCCAGTAGGGCACTCATGGGAATGCCATCCAGTACCACAGGCAAGACTGGACGTCCTCCCACATATCTGTCGCGCCAGTTCGATGGGCCTGGTGATCTTTTTCCTGGGGGTTGGCCCTCTACCCCAGGTTGTGCCCGTTTAAAGAACAGTACCTTTCCATATGTCCGGGTTGATTGCAGCGGCGGCAGATGGGTCGTCCGTCCTCGCTGTATCGGTCACTGGGTCTTCCTCTGGCCGGTGGGGTCCTCCTTGGTCGACGCCACGGGATGTCCTCCGGTCCGGATGCCAGCTGGATCTTCCCTGGGGTGGAAACCTGTAAAGACTGCACAGTTCGGGTTAGCGCAGCAACGCTCTTAGCTAGCTCTTGGACCTGATGGTGTAGGTCTGGAGCCGGGTCATTGTCCAAAGCCTGCGCATCAGCTCCCACAGGCCCTGCTGACAAGGGCGCCGCCTCCTGGTAGTAAGTGGTAGTGGGGCGTCTGTGGGTCACAACGCCACCTGGTGCCGGTTCTCGGAGCACCCGGATGGCTCTGTCCTTGAACTGTGCAAAGTCCAGATGGGGATCCTGTAAGGCCATTGCCCGCAACTGGGTTCGGTGGGCATTGCAATATAAACCCTCTATAAATTGTTCAGTCAACAGCCTGTCCTCGTTTCCCACCCCATCAGGGTCGGTCTGCTTTATGGCCCTCAGGGCCTCTTGTAGGTTTAGTGCATAGTCCCTTATACTCTCATGCGCTCGCTGCTTGCACCCGTAGAATCTAAGCTTAATCTCGGCTGAGGTGCGGGTATCAAAGGTGTCCTTCAGCCGGGTTAGTATCCCTGCGACAGTCTTCCTCCCAGGTGGCCAGGATTTTACTTCCCTTTTGGCTGCCCCGGTTAGTTGGGCCACCAGGATGCTCACTTTTTGCTCTTCTGTGAGGGGGTACACCTGGAAGAGGCTATCCAGCTTTTCTCTAAAGTCATGCAGGGTATGTGACTCCCCTGAGTACTGGGGTAGCCAAGCTGCTCCCGGGATATAGGGCATGGTGAAGGGCATAACTGCAGCAGCGGTAGCGCTGGCGGGGGTTGGGGCAGTGAAGCTCTCCTCCGTATCCGACATCTTCCTCCCCCCTAGTGGACCGTGGCCTACCTTGCGATGATCCTCTTCCGTAGGCCGCGGCTCCGCAGTGGATCGTCAGGGTTGAGGACCTTCCGTCGCGCTCCTGTGACGTCGGCGTCTGCTGGGCTCCTTCCAGGACCTTACGCAACGTCCGGACGTGAGGCGGGGCTTCAGTTCTCGCGCGCTTTCGGAGTCCACGCCCCTCTTCTTCCCGCGCGGCGTCCCCAAGATGGCGTCCAACGGCGGGAAAACTCCACGGATGGCGGGAAGAAGGACGAAGATGGCGCCGGATGGCGGGAAACTTCACCGATGGCGGGAAGAAGGTAGAAGATGGCGCCGGATGGCGGGAAACCTCCACGGATAGCGGGAATCTTCACCACTGGTAAGTTTGAACAGTCTTTGCTTTTCAGGCACGCAGTACCCGGTGGTTGCGGGCACGAAATCCTGCCGACTACGCCAAAGTTGACGCGCCCCTGGGCCTGTCTCGCGCTGCGTTGCGCATGCGGGAGCCTACCCGGAGCCGGATCAGTGGAGGGTTGTAGTCTCGTGGCGGTGACCCGGTCCGTGCCCAGGGAGTCAAACTAGACGGCAGTCTATTAGTAGTAAATAGTGGATGACTACGCCACCCGTTGAGTGCAGCCAGGGAGCTGCTGCTGCAGGGCAGACCGCTGAGGCCGGTGGTAGGATTGTGCAGCGTGATAGTATAACCCCCAACGGGAGGGGTATGGCCTCAGGGCAGCCGACGTGGATGATGGGGGTAGCAGGAACCACTCAGAGACGGTACGGTGTAGTTCAGGGTCTTTACTGGTAACAACGATAGACCCTCCCGGAGTACTTGCTAGCAAACGGGGCCTGGTCAGTCTTTGAGCAGATGGGATCTCCCCTGGCCAGGCGTAGTTGTAGGCCTCACAAACTGACTGTACTCTTCTGGCTACCTTGCTAGAAGCTGATGTAGGTAGCCCACGTCCCTGAGTGTACCGTGTGGTGCTCACCCGTATGGCCGGTGACTCGGGGCCTTCTAATGGCTTCCGCTCCACGATGGCGGTGCTGGTCCCACGCGTGTGACCGTGCCTTCGGGCTTCTGGGCCAGAGGACCTGAAATCCCCTGCCTGATGGATTCTGCTGCTGGGTAGAAGTTAGTCCCCACAGCCTCGGACTCCGGGTCCGGTAAAGAATCTTATTAGTCAGGGCGAGCGCTGCAGCTGCCAGCCCCTGACTCCTTGGAACTCTCCTGTTTCCTATGCTGCTTCTTGTCTCCACTCTCCTTGTCTGACTCACCCTGCCTCAGCCCCGGGTTTATACAGGGGAAGTTCTTCCCCTCCCAAGACTGGGCAGGAGGTGTGGCATGCACAGGATCCCTGACCAAAGGACCTCCCACCTGCTCTCAGGCATAACATTACATTACTGTGGAAAACCAGACCCCTGGGGTGCCACAAAAGCACCACATGTCAGCTCATGAATGTAGCCCCCCGTGTTCCTCAAGAACCTTAGTTTTTTTCCTAAGCCCCATAAGGGCACACACTGTGCAATTATCTGAGATTCTAGCGTGACCTCCGCAGGGAGGATGAGAGTGATACGTGGTGCAGAATACGTTGGTCTATAAGCAGGCATGCAATACATGGGGTGCAGAGAAAAAGGTTGCACTTGGGTCACGACCTGACTAAGGAGGCACGGTACCGTGTGAGGCTTATTCTCTTAGCTCCCCCGCCAACAATTTATATACAAATAAGATATTATACAGTGCTACATTATACAAGGTATAAAGGATGGTGCCCACATAAGAGTGCCATGCTTTAGCAACAAAATAACAGTGCCACTCAGAGCCAAAATAAATACGGCTATATAGTGTTCTCAAGATAGCACAATAGATTGCTCAAATAAATACTGTCATACAGTGCTCACATATTATCACTATGAAATGCCCAAATAAACACCACTTTACAGTTCTCACATGTTATGACCATACAGTGCCCAAATAAATACTGTCATACAGTGCTCACATATTATCACTATGAAATGCCCAAATAAACACCACTTTACAGTTCTCACATGTTATGACCATACAGTGCTCAAATAAATACTGTCATACAGTGCTCACATATTATCACTATGAAATGCCCAAATAAACACCACTTTACAGTTCTCACATGTTATGACCATACAGTGCCCAAATAAATACTGTCATACAGCGCTCACATATTAACACTATGAAATGCCCAAATAAACACCACTTTACAGTTCTCACATGTTATGACCATACAGTGCTCAAATAAATACTACAATACAGTGCTCACATATTATCACTATGAAATGCCCAAATAAACACCACTTTACAGTTCTCACATGTTATGACCATACAGTGCCCAAATAAATACTACAATACAGTGCTCACATATTATCAAAATACAAGGCACAAATAAATAGTACCGGACATTGTTCACATATTATCACTATACAGTTCCCAATACATAATCTAACAGTGCTATACAATGGCTAACTAAAAATACAATATTTAGACTGAGTCATGGTCATAACCTTGTCAATCATTCCTGGCACCAATATAGAAGCGGGAGGCTGATGGGACCCATGTGTAAATGCCCTGGGAAATGTCTGTGCTTCATATGAGGGCATCAGCACTATTATTTTGGGAGGCCTTGTTTCAGGGTTTAGATTGGGCCCAGTTACTTGCTGGCCACCTTCTTCGGAGCGGCTCTCCGTCACCCCTCACCACAATTCAGTAGACCCATACCAGCTATTACTGAAATTATTGATTGCCAAGTGTAACAGCGGAAAATAAATTATTGAAAAAAAATAAATAAATAAGCACGATGCTCCCCGATCCTCTGGGCGGCATGTAGACTTCTTTTTATAATTTTATAAACTTGTGTATTTATAGATTTGATGTCATTAATCATTAATGGTCCATTACTTCTTATTCCTCTATGTAGTCCTTTCTCCAGCTCCGGTGTTATATACTTATTTTATATAAAAAAAGTTCCAGTTATTAGCTAAGGCTGAAAATAAATAAAGTTTTAGAGTCAGTAAAATATAAAAGCGGTATTTTATATTGGGATTTCTTATAGCAAACTCATCTTCTGCTTGTGAGTGCACGTTGCTATATAAGGACGCAGCCACCCAACCAACCCGAACCAAAGACACCCCAGTGACAGCCACATAGTCACTATATAGCTCTCACTGGCGGTAAACTGACCGTTTTAGGCAGCGGATGCAACCAAAACTCACTCATGTACTTGAAATCCCACCTACCCAGTTTTTTCATTGACTAACGTGGGCTAGGTTTCAACCACATTAGAAAAAGGTGATGAGTGAGCACATATATAATAGGTATCCGTTTGATCCCATGATCTAATATTGGCGATGCCAGGGGTTCTAGGGGAAGGAGAGGCTGCTCACACTGCTGTCCACCCTGTCTATCTGATCTAATAATGAAGATACCAGGGGTGCAGCGGTAAGAAGAGGCTGCTCACACTGCTGTCCACCTGTCTAATTGATCTAATACTGGAGATACCAGAGATCCTGAGGTAAGAAGAGGCTGCTCACACTGCTGTCCACCATGTGTATTTGATCTAATACTAGAGATACTAGGGGTGCTGAGGTAAGAAGAGGCTGCTCACACTGCTGTCCGCCATGTGTTTCTGAGCTAATACTGGTGATACCATGGTTGCTGAGGTATGAAGAGGCTGCTCACACTGCTGTACACCTGTCTAATTGATCTAATACTAGAGATACCAGGGGTGCAGAGGTAAGAAGAGGCTGCTCACACTGCTGTTCACCATGTCTTTCTGAGCTAATACTGGAGATACCAGGGGTGTTGAGGTAAGAAGAGGCTGCTCACACTGCAGTCCACTATGTGTATCTGATCTAATACTAGAGATACCAGGGGTGCAGAGGTAAGAAGAGGCTGCTCACACTGCTGTACACCTGTCTAACTGATCTAATACTAGAGATACCAGGGGTGCAGAGGTAAGAAGAGGCTGCTCACACTGCTGTCCACCATGTGTATCTGATCTAATACTGGAGATACTAGGAATGCTGAGGTAAGAAGAGACTGCTCACAGTGCTGTCTACTCTATCTATCTGATCTAATACTGGAGATACTAGGAATGCTGAGGTAAGAAGAGACTGCTCACAGTGCTGTCTACTCTATCTATCTGATCTAATACTGGAGATACCAGGAGTGCTGAAGTAAGAAGAGGCTCTTCACACTGCTGTACACCTGTCTAACTAATCTAATACTAGAGATACCAGGGGTGCTGAGGTAAGAAGAGGCTGCTCACACTGCTGTCCACCTTGTGTATCTGATCTAATACTGGAGATACTAGGAGTGCTGAGGTAAGAAGAGACTGCTCACACTGCTGTCCACCTTGTGTATCTGATCTAATACTGGAGATACCAGGAGTGCTGAAGTAAGAAGAGGCTCTTCACACTGCTGTCCACCATGTCTATCTGATATTATGCTGGAGATACAAGCAGTGCTTAAATAAGAAGAGGCGGCTCACACTGATGTCTACCCTGTCTATATGATCTAATAATGGAGATACCAGGGCTATTAAGGTACGAAAAGTCTGCTCACACTGTTATAGGTTATCTCTAAGTCATATCAGGAATATTCCTATGGCACATGCTCACAAGTTTCTGTGCTAATATTCTAGGACAAGTTTCTTTCTGTTTAACAAGACACTGATCATATTAATTGTGTAGTGTTTACCTCCCTAAACAAAAAAGCTAAAATTGCTAATTAAAGGTATTTATAAATGTATTTATTAAGATTCCCTTTAGTTATTTATTTTTTTCTATTCCCAGAGAGCCCCGTTAAGGAAAAATTGCAAAACATTGAGATACATTTCTCAGAGTCCTATTTTATATATCCATATACTGTATGTGATACTGAGTTTGTATGTTTTCCCCGTATTCTTGTGGGTTTCCGCTGGGTTCTCCGGTTTCTTCCTACACTCCAAAGACATACTGATAGGGAATTTAGATTGTGAGCCCCGATGGGGAAAGTGTCGATAATGTCTGTAAAGCGCAGCGGAATTAATGGTGCTATATAAGTGAATAAAATAAATCAAAATAAATACTAGAGTAAAATAAGAGAAGCCAAAGAAGGCGGGGATAATAAATGTGACGGTGCACTTGTGTAGAGCTTGAGTAAAGTACCTATATGCAGGCCTGGCGTCAGAACCCAGCGCACCCGGGCAAGTGCTGGGGCCCTAAGCAGATGGATGGGCCCACTTACCCGTGAGCGGTGCGGTGCCGGTGCCAGTGCCCGCCACCCACCCCCACTTGTTCAGGGCCCCTCTCCCCGTGCCTCCGCACCATTTCTGGTCTCTTCCGCGGCTGCTGCACTGTGATGTCTCAGGCCAGAGGATGCGGTGATGTCTTTACACCATGCTCGCTCCAGATCCATCACAGCGCAGAGCAGGAAGACGCCGGCGACGCTGAAGAGTCTGGAGCAATGGCAGCAAGTGAGGAGAGGTGAGTACTTGATTATTTTTTTTATATGTATGGAGTCATGGGGAATTATATGGGGGGGACAAGTGACATTCTGCATGGGGCATTATATGGGGGGAACAAGTGACATCCTGCATGGGGCATTATATGGGGGGGGATAGGTGACCTCCTGCATAGGACATTATATGGGGGGACAGGTGACATCCTGCATGGGGCATTATATGGGGGGGAGGTGACCTCCTGCATAGGACATTATGTGGGGGGGAGAGGTGACATCCTGCATGGGGCATTATATGGGGGGAGAGGTGACATCCTACATGTGGCATTATATGGGGGGAGAGGTGACATCTTGTATGGGGCATTATATGGGGGTGAGACGTTAAATCCTGCATGGGGCATTATATGGGGGGGAGAGGAAGAGATGGAAGAGAAAGAGCAAGTGAGAGAGAGGAGAGAGTGAGAGAGATGGAGGAAAGGGTAAGGGAGAGAGATGGATGAGAGAGAGAGATATGGAGGAGAGACAGATGGAGGAGACAGAGCAAAGGAGGAGAGAGAGAGAGGGAGGAGAGAGAGAGAGGGAGGAGCGAGATAGAGGGAGGAGAGAGAAAGAGATGGAGGACAAAGAGCAAGGGAGACAGAGATTGAGAAGAGAGAGGAGAGAGTGACAGAAATGGAGAAGAGTGCGAGGGAGAGAGATGGAGGAGAGAGAGAGATAGAGGAGAGAGAGATGGAGGAGAGAGAGATGAAGGAGAGAGAGATGGAGGAGAGAGAGATGGAGGAGAGAGAGAGAGGGAGGAGAGAGAGGGAGGAAAGAGAGAGAGGGAGGAGGGAAGCGGGAGGAGAGAGATAGAGAAAAGAGAAGGAGGGAGGAGGGAGAGTGAGATTTTTCCATCTCAAAATTTGGAGTTCACAATGATTTCAATGGGGTCCATGTACTGGATCAAGTTCGGGTACAGTTTTGGTACCCGAACCAAACTTTGGACTAAAGTTCAGTTGGGTACCAAAACCTGAACTTCCACGGGTCTGCTCATCCCTTGTAATGCTAGGTATGGGAAGAACCCAGCGTACGACAACGGGAAAAGGGGGAAAGCCCAGAAACTAGGGAAAGGGGGAGTGGAGACCCCTAAGCAGATCTAACAACACCATGACTCCCTTATCGTCCCTAAATAGGTTCCACACCTATCGCCAAGCAGGATACCTTAGTCCTGGCTGACCCTAGAGCTAGGCCCTAGGTAGGGAGGGGGAGGAGTTAGCACTAGTCGGCCCCACTGCAACTAAAGACAAACAAGGGAAACAGACAAGGAGATACACTTAGCTTTGAGGAGACACCAGAGAGAACACAACTTCAATCCATAAAGGAACTCCAAGAAGAATCTAGCTGACTGCTAGAACTCCAGACCTGAACAGAGGAATTTACTCTATCACCAGCAACTCTCTTGAGAAACTGAGTATATTTAAAGATCCAGAAAGGGTGTGTTAATTAGCAGGCGATCGTGGAGATCACCGCTGGGTCCTAGAGTGGGAGGGATGATGAAAGGATCAAGAAGGTGTCTGCAAGGCCAAGCGCAGCGACCTTCTACAGCCGGATTCAGAATGACTGTATGTCAAGCCTGACACACCCGTCACATCCCTAGTTCCTAATCCTTTAACTGGTTCGGATGCAATACTACATTTCACCTCTAGTAGCCACTAGTGAAAAATTTGATTACCTGTCACAATCACAATAATAGTCGATCATTAGTGATCCAGTTCTCAATCTACGTCCCATTGGTTTACACAGTCTGTAAAATTGCCCTCCAGGAGGAGACTGGTATCTTTGTCCTGCCTACCACTGTTCTCCTACACATGTGCAGACTTCCATTTCTTAAGGGGACTTATTTTCAGTTAATGTCTATGGCACCTAGGTTTTGTAAATGCCTCCCCCACCCCCCATATCAATCTGTGGTTTTGCAACCACTGAGTTCCAATACTGTGCTATCGTCCACAGTTACAAATGTCTTTATAATAATTCCGATTGTTGGATGTCAGTTGATGTTGAACCCCACCGGTGAAGAGGTCAATATAGTAAACCTGGAAAACCCCTACAATGCATTAAGCTTATGGCTGCTAATTGTCATCATGTAGTTGATGGGGAAATATAACAGGTACAGTCTAGGGGTACGGGAGACATTTGAGCTGATAAAAGCTGAGTGTGCATGGTGATAGATAGCGGCTCTGTAAGACTAAACTTACCTTGTGGCCGGAGTCTGTAGAGAAGAGTTACTGTACATGTCCAGACTCTCTGACCAGGTCTATGCAAAAGTATGAAAAGTGATATAGCAATGTGAAATTCAGGCCAACACTCCCTTTTTCCATAAAAGTCAGCACTTTATTTAATCCATATAAACACAACCAAATTTAAGTGGCTTCGTACAAAAATAGCACATGAAAAATGTACAAATGCCATCAGCAAAACGTACTTCAACCAGACGGCAACGCGTTTCTGAGCTCTACGTTTCTTAGTTTGAGCCTGAAAAATTCCACAATACTTAACACAGGATATCTGAGTTCGCAGATTCGTAACACTCAGGTTAAAATGTGCATAGACAAAATATATAGATAAAACCTGTAAAAACCACAATGTGGATAATGCGGATAAACGAACCATACAATAAAGTAAAAACAGGAGCCGAGGCTGTAAGTGCGGGGATTTCTGTGCTTGGGGATCATACTCGATACTGGATAAATTGAGATGTTTTGAAAATGTTGTATCCATTATTTTATCATTTGCAGATCACCAACACGTCTCTCCGACCTGTGATTTCCATAGTTCCACGACTTTTCCGTCTTATGCTCAGAGGTCTAGTATTAACCCCTTTACCCCCAGGGTGGTTTGCACGTTAATGACCAGGCCAATTTTTACAATTCTGACCACTGTCACTTTATGAGGTAATTACTCTGGAACGCTTCAAATGGATCCCGCTGATTCTGAGACTGTTTTTTCGTGACATATTGTACTTCATGATTGTGGTAAAATTTCTTTGACATCACTTGCGTTTATTTGTGAAAAAATCAGAAATTTGGTAAAAATGTAGAAAGTTTTGCAATTTTCAAAATTTTAAATTTTATACCCTTAAATAGAGATATGTTACACTAAATAGTTAATAAATAACATTTCCCACATGTCTACTTTACATCAGCACAATTTTGGAACCACATTTTTTTTTTTTAGGGAGCTATAAGGGTTAAAAGTTGACCAGCGATTTCTCATTTTTACAACAAAATTTACAAAAACACTTTTTTAGAGACCCCATCACATCTGGCGTGACTTTGAGGGGCCTTTATGATAGAAAATACCCAAAAGTGACACCATTGTAAAAACTGTAGCCCCCAAGGTGCTCAAAACCACATTCAAGAAGTTTATTAACCCTTCAGATGCTTCACAGTAATTTTTGGAATGTGGAAGAAAAAAATGAACATTTAACTTTTTTCACAAAAATGTTACTTTAGACCGCAATTTTTTTTATTTTAGACTTTTTGAATGTAAAATTTGCTTGAAAAATTAGTGGACACCATGTTGCGTTTGGGGAGCCCCCGATGTGCCTAAACAGTGGAAACCCCCCACAAGTGACACCATTTTGGAAACTAGACCCCTCAGGGAACTTATCTAGGTGTGTGGTGAGCACCTTGAACCCCCAGGTGCTTCACAGAAGTTTATATCATGGAGCTGTAAAAATAACATTTTCACATTTTTCCAACAAAAATGTTTTGCAGACCCCTATTTTGCATTTTCATAAGGGTAACAGGAGAAATTGCACCACGCGATTTGTTGTGCAATTTTTCCTGAGTAAGCCGATACCCTATATGTGGGGAAAAAACACTGTTTGGGCACAAGGCAGGGTTCGGAAGAGAAGGAACGCCATTTGACTTTTTGAATGTAAAATTTGCTTGAATTAGTGGACGCCATGTTGCGTTTGGGGAGCCCCTGATGTGCCTAAATAGTGGAAACCCCCATCCACCAAGTGACTCCATTTTGGAAACTACACCCCTGAAGGATTTTATCAAGGGGTATAGTGAATATTTTGAACCCAGAGGTACGACACAGAATTTGATAACATTAGGTCATCATATTGAATAAGTTGTCATTAGTCTTGAGTGCAAGTGCTCGCTACTTGAGTTTGCATCGGGTACTCAGGTATGGACCATGTATGGCGGGCGCTCAAGTGACATGCTCGAGTCCCCGCCCGCATGTTTCATGGTTGTTAGTCACCCAAATAAAAACATGTGGGGATCGCTTGTGCATGACAGGCAGTCCCAGCAAGGTTTTTTTGGCTGTATAACAGCTGCAAAACATTTGAGGCGGAGACTTGAGCATGTCACTCGAGCACCCGCTATACTCGGTGCATACCCGAGCACCCGATGCAAACTCAAGTAGCGAGCTCTTGTGCTCAACATTAGTCGCCATATAGATGGTATTTTTTTCTTTACTTCTGAAAAAATCCCAACCCCAACCCTAATACAACCACAACCCTAGCCCAAACGCAACCTTAGCTCAACCCTAACCCTAGCCCAACCCTAACTCAACCCTAACCCTTGCCCAACCCTAACCCAATCCTAGCCTAACCATAGCACAACCCTAACCCTAGTACAACCCTAACCCTAGCACAACCCTACCCATAGCTCAATGCTACCCCTAGCCCAACCCTAACCCTAGCTCAACCCTACCCCTAGCCCCACCCTAGCTCAACCCTCACCCTAGCCCAACCCTAACCCTAACCCTAGCCCAACCCAAACCCTAGCACAACCCTAACCCTAGCCCAACCCTAACCCTAGCACAACACTAACCCTAACCCTAGCACAACCCTATCCCTAACCCTAAAGTTTATTTTTTACGCCATTCCTCGTGCGGTATAAGTGATTAGACAACTTTATTTTTCGGGTCGGTGCAATTACAGGGATACTAGATTCATATCAAGTTTTTATGATTGAGAGCTGTCACACACTAAAAAACCCTTTTTTTTGCAAAGACTAGTTTTTGCATTGCAATTTTTTGAGAGCTATAATTTTTCCATATTTCGTTCGACAGAGTCATGTGATTTTTTTTTTTTTTTTTTGTGGGACAAGTTGATGTTTTTATTGGTACCATTTTTGGGCACATTACATTTTTTGATTGCTTTCTATTCCGATTTTTGGAAGGCAGAATAAATAAAAACCAACAATTCACGAATTGTTTTTTGGTGTTTTTTTTATGCCGTTCTATGTGTCGTCAAATTGATAAGGAAGCTTTATTCTTCGGGTCAGTACGTTTACAGCGGTACCACAGTTATATTTTTTTTCACGTTATGGCACTTTTACTCAATGAAAACTATTTTATAGAAAAAAGAATTGTTTATGCATCGCTAGAGAGCTATAAATGTTTTATTTTTCTGCCGTTGGAGCTGTATGGTGGCTTGTTTTTTGCGGGATAAGATGACGTTTTCAGCGGTACCATTTTTATTTACATTCGTCTTTTTGATCGCGTTTTATTCCATTTTTTGTTTGCTGGTATGATGATAAAGCATCGTTTTATGTTTTGTTTTTTATTTTTTTACCCTGTTCACTAAAGGGGTTAACTTCATCACCATCCCTGTGCTATGCAGCCTGTCAGCGCTGCACAGGGAAAAGTTACTTTGGTCACGCTTGGCGCATGACCAAAGCAACTTCCTGCCTTCTGATGACCCGGATGTTGTCATGATGACATCTGGTCACCATGACAACATCTGGGACCGGACTCAGACGCTGCGGGATGCCGGCAGAGAAGGTAAGTATCGCGCTAACCTCCTCTTGCCACCAGAATGCTGCGACCGATTTCAATCACAGCATTTCGGGGGTTAATGTGCAGGGAGCGATGCGGGACCGTTCCTTGCACATAGCACCGGGTGTCAGCTGTGACAATCAGGTGGATGACTTGATATCACAACCTCCCCAGGAAAAAGACAATAGGCTCTAGCTACAGAGACCTTCAAACTCTCTGTGTCACTCCCCCTACTGCACCCCTGGTGGAGCCCAAGTCTCCATCCATGTTATTTCCCAGCTAAGAGCTCCCAAAACTAAAATGGGCCATACGTTCTTACTGGACAGTCCTAGGGAGCCCGTTCTGGTGTCATTGGACCCAGCCCGGCCCCTGCTACGCATGGATGCTAAACATCAGAGTCCTAGGGGCCCCTGCAAGGCTGTGCTGGGTATCTCCTTTCCTTACGCTGGACTATGTTTAAAACTAGGGTTACAATCCGCATCCCCTCAGGTCTATTTTGTGTATCACTGAGATGAATCTTTTCCCCATAACTCGCTGTTGAATTATGTTTCTTGAATAGGCACATGGCGTCAGGGGAAGGGACATCCTGTGTAGCTTGCAGCTGCTGTGAGAATTATCACTCTTCGCTTCTTCAGCTCCTTCCTTTGCAAGCTGCAGTGTCAAATTTTCATATGTAGAGCTTCGTAAAACCCGCCTGCCAGTGCACAGTGATCGACAGGGGATTACCTTGAATATCTTCACACCATTGTTCCCTGTAAAAAACAGAAAATAAATAAGCTAATTTATACTCACCTAACACCTAATCCCAGAAGCCACTGTCAACTGTAAAACAGCAAAAATAAAAAACAATCATATCCCTCACCTATCCAAAGTGATGAAATAATCCATAGTGTCTTACGATGATCTAGATGACTTATCCTAGTATAATTTTCAAACGGTGCCACTCCATAATGTACACATACTACAATGTGAAGAGTGGCAACTATTGACCGTATAATGGCAAAATCGCAAGATAAACATAAACAACCGAAGCAACCACGATCAAAGGCCGATCTACATCATAAAAAATTGTTTTATTGAATATTCAATTTTGTTAAAAATTATCACATGCAGATAATTGGTGCAAAAAATGGTGCAAAACAACATACAGTGTGTAAAAAAATTCCACCGCTATATGGGACACGCAGGACCCAAATTGTACAGCCTAGTAGATATTAAGTGATCATCCAAGTAGCATAGTATTTATACACAGGCCAATGTGACCCGATTAGTAAAAAGGCTCATATAGTCAAAGGTTGTTAGGTCAGAGAAACAGACAATGTTAATATATTCCTCAAAATAATATTACGGGTATAATGAGCCACCATATATATATTTACATGTGTATAACAACAGTATATATATGTGTCAACAGTATATAGACATACAATATATTGTACATGACAACAGGCTCACACTGACACAAGTAATGTGTAGCAATCAGCTGCCGTGAGAGAGTTCACAGGAGTTCATCAGCTGATGAAACCCGGTAACCTCACTTACGGCACCGCCGCTGCGTGAGAACTGTCTCACGCCGTAGCGGTGCCGTAAGTGAGATCACTGGAGCTCATCAGCTGATGAACTCCTGTGAACTCTTTCACGGCAGCTCAGCGCTATACACTGCAGGAGTGATTACACAGCGGCGTCTGCCCTGTAACAGCAGGCATAGGCTGATGGGAGTAGTACTCTCATCAGCTGATGCCTGTGACCCGTGGTAAGCTTTTTACGACTGGTCACAGTCACAGCTGCGGGCTCACACTGTCATCTGACAGAGTGAGCCCGTAGTTCTAACCAATCAGAGCCCCTTTTTCCCACGCTGTCATCTGCGTGGGAAACCATGGATGTTCGGGGGCCCCATTCATATGAATGGGGTCCGTGTTCCGGGTCAGGTACTGTTCTGGTAACCGAACCAAACTTTTAATAGATATTCGGATATCCACGGGTCCGCCCATCACTAGTAAATAATCCTACCAAGTTATGACCACATAATGCCACCACATAATGCTAAAATAATGCCACCATATTGATCATTACCATCATGACTGTACTAAGACCAATATTACAATCAATACCACAATATGAGACAATAATCAATAAATACAGCCAGATCATAACAACATATCACCAACATGTACTGTAGTGATAATATACCATACTGATTATTAACAGTATAAACACTGATATTATCACTGTGCAGCAACCATGTAGTGGTATAATTGTATATATCAATTCCAGTGCTCTGCATACTATATACAGTACAGACCAAAAGTTTGGACACACCTTCTCATTTAAAGATTTTTCTGTATTTTCATGACTATGAAAATTGTACATTCACACTGAAGGCATCAAAACTATGAATTAACACATGTGAAATTATATACTTAACAAAAAGGTGTGAAACAACTGAAAATATGTCTTATATTTTACGTTCTTCAAAGTAGCCACCTTTTGCTTTGATGACTGCTTTGCACACTTGTCATTCTCTTGATGAACTTCAAGAGGTAGTCAACGGAAATGTTTTTCACTTCACAGGTGTGCCCTGTCAGGTTTAATAAGTGGGATTTCTTGCCTTATAAATGGGGTTAGGACCATCAGTTGTGCTGTGCAGATACACAGATGATAGTCTTACTGAATAGACTGTTAGAATTTGTATTATGGCAAGAAAAAAGTAGCTAAGTAAAGAAAAACGAGTGGCCATCATTACTTTAAGAAATGAAGGTCTGTCAGTCCGAAAAATTGGGCAAACTTTGAAAGCGTCCCCAAGTACAGTTGTAAAAACCATCAAGCGCTACAAAGTAACTGGCTCACCAAAAGTACCACCCCAGGAAAGGAAGACCAAGAGTCACCTCTGCTTCTGAGGATAAGTTTATCCGAGTCACCAGCCTCAGAAATCGCAGGTTAACAGCAGCTCAGATTAGAGCCCAGGTCAATGCCACACAGAGTTCTAGAAGCAAACACATCTCTACAACAACTGTGTTAATTCATAGCTTTGATGTCTTCAGTGTGAATGTACAATTTTCAAAGTCATGAAAATACAGAAAAATCTTTAAATGAGAAGGTGTGTCCAAACTTTTGGTCTGTACTGTATGTGCATAGTGTGCTGGTAATTGTATAAATATATGTATATTAAGTCATCTACCATCTCTCTGATCATAGTTGTTCACTTTCCCTTTTCTTTTTCATTCAGCCCACACCACCATAACCACTTCTTCCATCCATGACTTGTCTCTGCAAAATGTAATTCACGTCACCTCATCGCGTCTGCTGTATGGAGAGTCAGGGTGTTGGAGACCGGAGCAGCACACCCGGGGAACAGGAGCGAGATGAGTATGTTTTTTCTGCATGTATATATGAGTCTATGTGGGGGCTCACACTGTATATACAAAGGCTACGTGGTGGCTCAAACTTTATTTAGGAGGCTATGTGGAGCTCACACTGTATACAGGAGTCTATGTACGGCCTCATACTGTATATAGGAGGCTATGAGGGTGCTCACAGTATATATAGGAGGCCATGATGGGGCTCACAATGTATATAGGAGACTATGTGGGGGGCTTATGCTGTATATGGGAAAATATGTGGGGGCTTATACTGCATATAGGAGGCTATATGGGGGCTTATACTGTATTTAGGAGGCTATGTGGGGGCTCATACTGTATAAAGGGACTATGTGGGGCTCATACTGTTTATATAGGGCAGCGTGGGGGTTCATACTGTATATAGGTTACCTAGGGCTCATACTGTATATAGGGAGGCTATGTGTGGGCACATACTGTATACAGTATATGGGGTTATCTGGGGTTCATACTGTATATAGAGTGGCTAAGTGAGGGCTCATACTGTTATAGGAGGATATGTGAGGCTCAACCTCTATATAGAGAGGCTATGTGGGGGCTCACACTGTTTATAGGGGGCCATATGGGGGCTCATACTGGATATAGGAAGCTATGTGAGGGTCATACTGTTTATAGGGTCCATGTGGGGGCTCATACTGTTTATAGGGGGCTATGTGGGGGCTCATCATGTAAATAGGAGGCTATATGAGGGCTCATATTGTATGTAGAAAGTCTATGTGGAGGCTCATACTGTATATAGGGGACTTTATGGGGACTCACACTGTATATAGAGCGGCTATGTTGGTCTTATATATTATATGTAGGGGGCTGTGTGGGGCTCATACTGTATATAGGGGCAGTTTTCAGGCTTATACGGTAAATAGGGGAATGTCAGCATACCCCGTAAGGTTCGAGTTCGGTTCGTCGAACGCCCGTATGTTCGCCGAACTGTTCGTCGAACTGTTCATGGAACACCATCGAACACCGTTAAAACCAATGGCAGGCAAACAAAAACACATAGAAACACATAGAAAACACTTCAAAGGTGTCCAAAAGCTGACAAACTGCTCAGAAGACACAACTAACACATGGAAAAGTGACAAGTACATATAGTCATGCAAAAAGAAAAGAGGTTGAGGAGTAAAAGGAGGGGGAGACACAGATATAGGCATGTAATGCCCTTCTAAAACCAAAAAAGTGTGAAGCTGACACAGCCAGTCCGTTCTTGCCCATGCGACCTCCGTGTCGCCGGGTTTGTGCCAGAGCTGCGGTGGACCCTGATGGCCAGCCCCCTTCTCCCAATACTGGTGCCTGTCCGCTGGTGGGTCGAGCGAGCCCCCCTGCGGTGGAGGCAGGTCTAAGCTTTTTAATTTAAATTGTCTCTCTAATTTGAATGAGTACACTATAAATCCTTTTACAAGGATCTATTGGAGGGCAAGTCTGATGCCAGCAGCCGCGGGAATTACAGCTCCAGTAGCGTCCACTAAAGCTGCTGCAGTTAAAAAGCTTTTATAAGGATAGAGCTTAGCGGTCCACTTCAAGGCGTCCTACCGCCAGTCCCAGCCCCTGTGGCTTGGGGTGCCTCCCCATGCTCTTCACTGAGTGTCCCGAGGGCCCGAAGCATTTGCTTTGAAAAAATTAAGTGTCCAAACTACAGGTGGTGTAGCTTGCTTAACAGCCGGAATAATCCGCTGACTAGCAGACACTGCTACTAGGCACAAAGTATTTCCTGGGCTAGATGCAGTTAAAATTTTGTAATTAGATACTCTCATTAGATGCTGAGAAAGCATTCCATAGAGTCTCCTGGCACGCCATATATTATTCTCTTAAAAAGCTTGGGGTAGGGGTCTAGGGGACCCTTTTATAGCCCAAATCACGGCCCTGTATAGCAATACGTCACCTAGGCTGAAGATAAATGGAACATTTTCATCACCTTTCATAATCACCAATGGGACAAGGCAGGGATGTCCTCTGTCCCCTCTCTTATACATCCTAGTGACGGAGCACCTGCTCTCATCAATTCGCCATAACCCCAATATTAGGTGGATTGAGGTGGGAGGCACCGAGTACAAATGCTCTACATTTTCTGATGATGTCCTAGTATATATCACTCAATCACATATATCCATCCCTGCTGTTATGACTGAAATAGATCACTTTGTTACATGGTCCAATTTTAAAATCAATGCAGCGAAGTCTGAGGCCCTCGATGTCTCCCTCTCCAAATCCATACAGGATTCCATCCAGTCCAACTTTCCCTTTGCCTGGCCCTCACAGGGTATCAAATACTTAGGAATTCCTATTCATAGAGACCTCTCCCGTCTATGTTATCTTAATTTTGGGCCCTTTATTGAACAACTCCATACAGACCATGGTTGGCAAGTTAGAACTGTAAGATTCACTACGTGAACCACTGGAGCTTTGTGGAAAAGCACATGTACACTGTGTTCCAAATTATTATGCAAAAGTGTTTAGGAGTGATAAGGTAAGAATTTTTTTGTTTGTCAGTTAAACTCATTGATGGTGATGTGTGTCAGGGCTCTTTATATCACTGTAAGCAATTGCAGACACCTGTGCTAATTAGTTTGGCAGGTGTGTCCAATGAAAGGCAAGACTACTTAAGAAGGCTGTCCCACATTATTAAGCAGCCTACATTTTCTGCCAAAATGGGAAAGAAAAAGGATGTGTCGGCTGCTGAGAAGCAACAAATTGTGGAGTGTTTAGGTCAAGGCATGACTACATTCAACATTGCCAAGACACTTCATCGTGATCATTGCACAATCAAGAAGTATGTAGCTGATTCACAGTACACACGTGTGCGTGCTGATAAGGGAAAATTGAGGACTCTTTCCTACAGGCAATTACGTCAGGTTAAAAGAGCAGCGGCAAAAAAGCCTTGTCATAGCAGCAGACAAGTTTTTGAAGCTGCTGGTGCCTCCAAAGTCCCCCGAACAACAAGATGCAGGGCCCTTCAGAGGTTTGCAGCTGTGCATAAGCCATCCTGTTGACCTCCTCTATCCACTGTACACAAGCAGAAACAGCTCCAGTGGGCCAAACAATACATGAAGACTGACTTCAAAACTGTTTTATTCACCGATGAGTGCTGTGCAACGCTCGATAGTCCAGATGGATGGAGTGGAGGATGGCTGGTTGATGGACACCCCATGCAAACATGGCTACGGCGCCAACAAGGAGGAGGTGGAGTAATGTTTTGGGCTGGAATCATGGGGAGAGAGATTGTTGGCCCCTTTAGGATCCCTGAAGGGGTAAAGATGAACTCCATGATGTATATGGAGTTTCTCAAACAGCACTTCCTGCCATGGTTCAAGAAGAAGAACCATGTATTCCACAGCAAGATCATTTTCATGCATGATAATGCACCGTCTCATGATGCACATAACACATCTGCATCTCTGGCTGATATGGGCATAAAAGGGGACAAACTTATGGTGTGACCTCCATGCTCCCCTGACCTCAAACCCATTGAGAACCTCTGGAACATCATCAAAAGGAGTGTCTATGATGGCGGGAGGCAGTTCACATCTAAGCAACAGCTCTGGGAGGGTATTCTGTTCTCATGCAAAACAATTGAAGCAGAAACCATCCAAAACCTGACAAATTCAATGGACGAGAGAGTTCAGAAGCTCCTTTCGAACAAGGGGTCCTATGTGCAAATGTAACATCACCTAGAATAAAGCTTTGAGTTGAAAACTGTTTGATTTAAGTTTCTAATAACCTGCTAATGCTTATAATTTCAAAAATGACCATTTTTTTGTTCTTTATTAAAATGAAAAGGTTGATCGAAGAGTGTGGGGGATCTAAGAGTGTGGCAACCCAGTAGTCAGGATTATTTCGAATTCTGACAATCTGAGGGTCATGTTGCAGGTAGTGCAGCAAGAAGGCACCCATGTGTCTTGCGCATCTAGGAGCCCCAAAATTATTTTCCGGGCTAGATGCAGCTAAAAATTATTATTAATTTGAAAGCTGGTGGAGCTTAGTATAGATGGCCTAATAGAATCAGTATTGCAAACTGCTATAAGGCCAAAATTATTTTACAGGGAAGATAGAGATAAACATGATTAGTAATAATTTGAAATCTGGTGGAGCTTAGTATAGATGGCCTAATAGAATCAGTACTCCACACTGCTACTATGCCAAAAATTATTTTCCAGGCAAGATACAGATAAAAATGATAATTAATTTGAAAGCTTTAAATGGTTGGTGAGGTGATTTTACCAAATCCTCAAGCTTTTACTCTCCCCAGGATGACACAGGGCTAGAAAAGTCCTTGCTGATGCATGATGTGTTCATCTTTATGAACCTGAGTCTGTCTACATTGTCAGCGGACAGCCGCGTGCGCTTATCTGTCAGCACAACACCAGCAGCGCTGAACACACGTTCAGAGAGAACAAAAATTATTATTAATTTGAAATCTGGTGGAGCTTAGTATAGATGGCCTAATAGAATCAGTACTGCAAACTGCTACAAGGCCAAAATTATTTTACAGGCAAGATACAGATAAACATGATTAGTAATAATTTGAAATCTGGTGAGCTTAGTATAGATGGCCTAATAGAATCAGTACTGCAAACTGCTACAAGGCCAAAATTATTTTACAAGCAAGATGCAGATAAACATGATTATTAATAACACTGGTGTACAAAAAAAAAAAAAAAAATTCTGGCATGGACTTTAAGAACAGTTTTAGACTAATTTGAGGGTGCTGAATTCAAATCTGATCTTATAATTTCTCTATCACATCACGTTTTTGCGCTATAGGTATATAGCCCATTTTCAATAATTCCAAGAAAAATATAAGTAGTGTATGAAAAGTGCCGTTTTATACGGTTCACTAAGGTAAATTTAGTTTTCATTTAGTCTCCCAATAAATGTGAGAATATCTTTGTTTTCTTTGAACATGCATAATTCCCATTTGTTATGATAATAAAGTAAAAAAACAGTTTTCAAACACCCTTGTTTTCTGTGCTACTGGGACAGTAGAGCTACAGCAGAGCATTGGGTGAAAACTGAATGGCCTCAGCGACAGAGTTTGGCACCTGGCGATAAGAATGTCATCCATGATTCACTAGTGGATAGGAAGAACATTGTCTTTCCTCCCTTGCACATAAAACTTGGATTGATGAAGCAGTTCGTCAAAGCTCTCAATCACAGTGGAGAATGCTTTAACTATATATATGTTCAACTTTTCCAGGTCTTAGTGAAGAGAAGAAAAAGGCTGGAATATTGTATAATAAGAACACTTATGAGAGACCCAAACTTTATCACATCAATGAATGAGACAGAAGAAAGAGCTCGGAATGCATTTTGCAATGTGGTGCAGAATTTTCTAGGGAATAAGAAAGCAGACAACTATGAAGAGATTGTGGAAGAGCTACTAATGAGTCTGCAAAATCTTGGATGTAGAATGAGTACCAAGATTCACTATTTAAACAGCCATTTGGACTTTTTTCCAGAGAACCTTGGGGATGTGAGCGAGGAACAAGGGGAGCGTTTTCATCAGGACATTAAAACAATGGAAGAACGGTATCAAGGCCGGTGGGACTCACATATGATGGTTGACTATTGCTGGAGCTTGATGAGAGACAACCCAGAAGTTGTACATCACAGATCAGCCAAGAAAAGAATGCTCAAATAACTGCCATTTGCCATTCATCTGTGTGCCACATATATGTGTTTTATATTTTGTAGTTTAATTTTGTAAGTATATTTGATTTGCTGTACACAGACTTTGTAATTTGTTATTCCTTGATTAAAAATATACAAAATGTAGTAACGAAAATCATGAGGTTTTTATCAAAAAACATTCGATAGGATTAATTTCCATCAAAAATATCTCGAAATCCTGATGTGATAGCCAAAAACGGAGTTCGTATTAGTAATCAGCAGCCAAAATTGACTTAAAATATGTTTTAAAACCTTTTGACAGAAAAACTGCATTGACCAGTGTAATTTTAAATCTGGTGGAGCTTAGTATAGATGGCCTAATAGAATCAGTACTGCACAGTGCTACAAGGCCAAAATTATTATACAGGCAAGATACAGATAAACATGATTAGTAATTTGAAATCTGGTGGAGTTTAGTATAGATGGCCTAATAGAATCAGTACTGCACAGTGCTACAAGGCCAAAATTATTATACAGGCAAGATACAGATAAACATGATTAGTAATTTGAAAGCTTAAAACGGTTGGTGAGGTGATATTAACAAATCATCAAGCTTTTACTCTCCCCAGGATGACACAGGGGTAGAAAAGTCCTTTCGGATCCATGATTTGTACATCTTTATGAACATGAATCTGTCTACATTATCAGTGGAGAGCCGCGTGCGCTTATCTGTCAGCACACCACCAGCAGCGCTGAACACACGTTCAGACAGAACGCTGGCTGCGGGGCATGACAAGATCTCCAAGGCATAAGTGGTGAGCTCCGGCCATTTATCCAGATTGGAAGCCCAAAAAGAGCAAGGGTCCAGTGACACAGTCATGGCTTCAATGTTTACTTGGAGATACTCCTGTACCATCGTCTCTAGGAGTTGACTATGTGTCAGACTTCTTGTCTCCTGTGGCCTTGCAAAGGATGGGCTAAAAAAGTGGTGAAATGATTCCGCAAAATTGATGTTACCAGCAGATACTGTGTTTCTGTTACGGTTTGAGTGCTGAACACTCGACGGTCCCACAGTTGGCAAGTTGGAACTGTGAGATTCACTACGTGCACCACTGGTGTTTTGTGGAAAAGCACATGTAAGATTCTGCAACAGTCTCTGCTGATACTCCTGCATGCGTGCATCCCTTTCTATGGCAGGAATAATTTCTGCAAATTTACTTTTGTACCGGGGATCTAACAGTGTGGCAACCCAGTAGTCAGGATTATTTCTAATTCTCACAATTCGAGGGTCATGTTGCAGGTAGTGCAGCAAGAAGGCACTCATGTGTCTTGCGCATCCAGGAGCACCAAGTCCCTGTTGTGTTGGTGGCGAGGTAACAATCATGCTTCCTTCCTCTGCCCTCTCTCCCCAACCTCGCACAACAGAAATGTGATCAAGGTCTCCCTCATCTGATGAGTCTTCCATCAGTTCGTCCTCCACTTCTTCCTGGGCTCCTGCACATTTCTCACTAGTTTGGCTGCTACCATGCGCCCTGCTAAAACCATCTCCCCCACCCTCACATGCCTGCCGCCTTGGTGCTGCCGACCGTCTGGACTTTGCAGATGTTAGCCCTTCCGCATACAACTCCTCCTCCTCTACTTCCTCCACCTCCTCTTGTGCCACCACCTGACTCCGAATTCTGTTTAACATGTGCTCCAGCATGTGAATCACCGGAATAGTCATGCTGATAATGGCATCGTCAGCACTAAACATCTTCGTCGCCATTTCAAAACTGTGCAGAAGGATGCATAGGTCCCTGATCTGAGACCACTCCTCCAGCGTGATTTGCCCCACCTCTGGATCTCGTTGGCCCAGGCTATACGTCAGAACATATTGCACCAGGGCTTGTCGGTGCTGCCACAGTCGCTTACCACGGGCCTAGGTGGTCTGGAGTTGGGACCCGGTCCTATTTGTCTACCCTTTTATATGCATTACTTCAACTTTGATATACAGTAAGGTTTTTAATATAGGCAGTATAGGTACCGTCCCAATTTAGGGTCACCTTGCCGCTGGTGGGACGGCTTGTATACTTTTTTTGATCAAAAATAGTTCACTAAGTACCCTATATTTATTATGCAACTTTGCTTTACATTTATATATAATTATGGTAGGGTATGAGATATATTTTTGTCTTGCTTCTTTTTTTCTTTTTTGCTAGTGTGAACATGCCTCTGTTTCTTGTATGTCTGCCATCTTAGACCTCAGTTCACATTGTCTGGTTTTTTGACTTGTTTGCATTCTGTGCAATTTAAGGGTGTGGCATGCCCTTTGTTGAGCTGATTGGTATATATGTAGCTTACCACGGGCCTAGGTGGTCTGGAGTTGGGACCCGGTCCTATTTGTCTACCCTTTTATATGCATTACTTCAACTTTGATATACAGTAAGGTTTTTAATATAGGCAGTATAGGTACCGTCCCAATTTAGGGTCACCTTGCCGCTGGTGGGACGGCTTGTATACTTTTTTTGATCAAAAATAGTTCACTAAGTACCCTATATTTATTATGCAACTTTGCTTTACATTTATATATAATTATGGTAGGGTATGAGATATATTTTTGTCTTGCTTCTTTTTTTCTTTTTTGCAACATGTGCAGAGTTGAATTCCACCGGGTAGGCACATCGCGTTTTAGCCTGTGAAGTGGCAGGCTCAACGACTTCTGTAGAGATGTAAGTCGCTGAGCTGCGGGATGCGAACGGCGGAAGTGAGCACACAGCGACCGTGCCCTCTGCAGAAGGCTATCTAGTCCGGGATAGTGGCCTAAAAATTGCTGGACACCAGGTTCAACACGTGAGCCATACAAGGCACGTGTGTGACATTGCCCCGGCGAAGGGCCGCACTGAGGTTTCCAGCATTGTCGCACACGGCCTTCCCTGGTTTCAGGTCCAGTGGAGACAACCATTCATGAAACTGGTTCTCCAGAGCTGACCACAACTCCTCAGCTGTGTGACTCACATTTCCCAGACATTTCAAAGTAAAAACCGCCTGATGACGTTGAGCCCTGCTGCCAGCATAGTAAGGAGCTGTACAGGATCCCTTCTGCGCAGTTAGAAAGCTTGTGGCATGACCAGACAGGCTTTGGGTGCAGGTGGAGGACCGAGAGGAGGTTGAGGAGGCAGAAGCAGTGGAGGAACTTCGAGATAAAGAGGATTGACGCACAACTCGTGGGGACGGCAAGACTTGGACAGAAGCCCCTTGTCCTGCTGTCACCATAGTTACCCAGTACCCAGTCAGCGACATGTAACGCCCCTGTCCATGCCTACTCGTCCAAGTGTCTGTGGTGAAATGCACCCTGTCACACACAGAGTTTCTCAAAGAAGCGGTGATGTTGTGTGCGACATGCTGGTGGAGTGCAGGCACACCTTTCTTTGAGAAGTAGTGCCGACTGGGCATCTGGTACTGGGGCACTGTGACGGGACAAAAGGTCTCGAAAATCCTCTGTGTCCACCAGGCGGAAAGGCAGCATTTATGTAGCCAAGAGCTTGCAGATGGTGAAATTCAACCTCTTAGCTTTCTCATGGCTAGGAGGAAATGGTCTTTTACTTGTCCATGTGAAGCCCAGCTGTGCTTGGCATCACAGACCCAGAAGGGTGTATTGAAGGACTCCTCCACAAGAGGCCCCCATAACCATTCACACATCTGCACCTTCCACCTCAGACCACCAGAGGGAGCTCCTTAGGGAGATATATAAGGGAAGGTGGGGCCAGGCAGCCGTTAGTCTGTCAGAGTCTGGTTTAGCAGTGAGTTCAGTGCAGTCTGAGACGTGTTACCTCAGAGGACAAAAGCCTGTTCCAGCTCCTGCATTCTACCCTGCAGTGGAGCTTATCCAGATCAAGACTCGGTGTAGCTCAGTGAGGTGAGCTGTAGGTGTGCCGGCACCATAAGATCGGTGAACCGCGGCACGCTGCCGTTTGTGTGAGTAGCCTATCGAGGGCTCGAGTAGGCCGAAGGCAAAGGAGTAGAGAGTTAGTTCATAGGGGAGCAGAGGAGCTTAGCTGGCTCACCCCGAGAAGAAGAATTTACCGGACACCGGGTCCGAAGCTTGCCGGGAACTCCACGACCCAGCAAGATAAACCGGAATGCCTGGAGAACTATAGGTCCCAGGATCGCTAAAGTGCTGATACGTACCAGAGCCAGGAGACACATAGGCCCCGTAGGTCGGGAGCGTGCACTCCAAGAGAAGGCCCTACCACAAGGTCAGCCAGCGCAGGACAGAGACAAAGTTAGGCCTAGCTCCAGGCAGGTCAGAAACTTATTATGCAGAAGCCAGAACCAGGAGGCCCAAAACCTGCTCATTGGGGAGGATCTGGACATACACCCTTCACCCTACAGTGCTCCGGGGAGTGCCTGAAATTCCACCAGTAAAAGGTACTGAAGTGACTATCGTGTCCGTCCCTGTTCTTGCTCTGGCCCAGAGTAGTCTCTATATCCTGCATCCCCGTTCCTATACTGCCCTGAGGCCCAGCTCTAACTGTGGAGAGCTATACCATCAAGCTGCCTTATCATTAGCCTCAGTAGACTGCGCAGCGCTGGTGATCCTCACCAGAAACCACAGGTGGCGTCACGAACTCTTTCTTTTATAAACTTTACAAATATCAACCCCTTTTTAGGAGAGACCCCAGGGTACGGGCCCGGGAGCCGACCACCGCGACATCCCTAAAGGCCAGGCCAAAGGCCTGGGTACCGAGTTATCCCCATTCCCCTGGGTGCCACATCCACATCTGAGGGACCGAGGGCTGGCTGTTGTGCTTAGACGGGGTTGAGAAGGGTGTCCCCGGCAAACTGCCGGTCTGTGAGGAAGATGCAGGCGGACATGTTAGGTTGCCTTGATCCAAAGGTGGTGCTATCGATGTCAGAGAGCGCTCAACACCAGCTGGTGTTTCCACCTCCAAATAAAATGATGACCTGACAATCACACTGGCTGTTGCGGGTAAAGAGGTGGCCGGTCTGCGTCCCAAAACAGGTGTGACTGCTGTCCCCCAGTCACAGAGGATGAAGAGGCTGCGGATGCACAAGATGTGGCTGATGGTGGTTGGCCCAGCCGGCTAGGCCGCATTGTAGCACAGTGAGCTTCCCACTGCAACTTATGCTTCATATCCATGTGCCGGTTCATGTATGAAGTACTCAAACTATGTATTTTTTGGCCTCTACTTAGCTTTTTCTGACAAATGTTACAGATAACACGAGTTGGGTCATTCTTATCGATCTGAAAAAATGCCCAAGCTATGCAAGGCTTAGCACCCATGCGACCTGAAGAGCCACTACGACTTGTGGTCAGAGGCAGAGTTGTGTTTGAGGATGCAGTTGTTGACGTGCTTCTAGTACTACGTCTCTGTCCAGGAAGGCGCAACCTGACCTCGTCGTCACTAGCATCCTCCTCCACCTCCTCTGCTGACCTCATCGACTGGCTGACTGTGGGTTGACAGTAAGTGGGATCTCCAACCTCGTCATCATCACCCTGTGTGTTCTCACACCAGTCGTCCTCAGAGTCAACCTCTTCCTGCCCTGGCAAAAATCTCAAGTTGTCGTTCCAATCAGGTATTTGAGTCTCATCATCGCCTTCCTCATTCTCTCCACCAACAGGAGATACAGTTTGGGAACGAGGGTCTACATTATGGTTGAGGTGGAGGAGAGCCCACTTGAAGGAGCACTTGATATCCGTTGAAGCACCTGCTGTTTTTGTGCCTCATCTGGAATTTGTAGCGATTGGCGTGGCCGTAAGAAAGGGATCTTATCACATTGTCCACTAAAAGAAGTAGACATCTTAGTTTGGCTGGAAGATGGTCTTTCTTCTGCAGATGTTACTGTTGCTTTAACACCTACCCCACGGACACAACCTTTTTTTCCCTTCCCAACACACCTATTCCCCTTTCCACCATCAGCAGGCCTTTTTCCACTCATTTTGGTGGTTAACTAATTGACAACTCTGGAGTTGTTTGCACAAAAAAACAATGGATGGGAACCGAGCAGAGCTGAGTGGCCAAACTGTTGTATTAGCCCAAAAGTATTGGCTGGGTTAGATGCAGTAAAACAATTTTATTACATACACAGGTGGTGGAGCTTAGTATAGATGGACTAATAGAACAAATCCCACACACTGCTATAAGCCCAAATTTTTTTTCAGAGCTAGATGCAAATAAAAATTATTTTTAATTTGCAACCTGGTGGAACTTAGTATAGATGGACTAATAGAACAAGTCCCACACACTGCTACAAGCCGAAATTTTTTTTCAGAGCTAGATGCAGATAAAAATTATTTTTAATTTGCAACCTGGTGGAGGTTAGTATAGATGGACTAATAGAACAAGTCCCACACACTGCTACAAGCCCAAATTTTTTTTCAGAGCTAGATGCAGCTAAAAATTATTTTTAATTTGCAACCTGGTGGAGGTTAGTATAGATGGACTAATAGAACAAGTCCCACACACTGCTACAAGCCCAAATTTTTTTTCAGAGCTAGATGCAGATAAAAATTATTTTTAATTTGCAACCTGGTGGAGCTTAGTATAGATGGACTAATAGAACAAGTCCCACACACTGCTACAAGCCCAATTTTTTTTTCAGAGCTAGATGCAGATAAAAATTATTTTTAATTTGCAACCTGGTGGAGGTTAGTATAGATGGACTAATAGAACAAGTCCCACACACTGCTACAAGACCACATTTTTTTTCAGAGCTAGATGCAGATAAAAATTATTTTTAATTTGCAACCTGGTGGAGGTTAGTATAGATGGACTAATAGAATGATGCTATACCCAAAAGGTTTTACTTGGCTAGGTGCAGTAAAAAAATTTGTATTCTATACACAGGTGGTATAGCTTGCAACACAGATAGGCTACTCCACTGACTAACACACACTGCAAGAGGCCAAAAAGGATTTGCTTAGCTAGATTTAGCCAAATGCTGTGAAAAAAACTTGCACAGCACTGGCACAGACCTGCCTAGCAAAAAGTCCTAGGAAATGCTGTAACCTAGTCCAGAAAAGGACTGCAATTACAAGTAGACCCTACTCCCAACCTATCTATTTAAGAGCACAGACCTGCCTGATAAAAGTCGTAGGAAATGATGTAACCTAGTCCTCAAAAGGACTGCAATCACAACTATCCCCTACTCCCAAGCTATCTGTAGATTTGTGCGAAAATTGGCTTGAAATGAACACTCAAAGTATAGCGCACACAGCAACAGCGGTGCCGTCTAACACGCAGCTGCAGCAGTGAGAAAATGGTGGCTACGTGGAAAATGGCTGGGTCTTATAGGGCAAGGACATGTGACATACACTGCCAATGACACATGCCTTTGCTTGTGTGAAAAAAGCAGTTCGCTCCGTGTGTGCGCTGCTGATAGGCTGACAGATTGCATCTCCCCACTGTAAATGGGGGAAAGAGAAAAAAAATGGAGATCTTCATTATTTCTGCAGAGATCCATCCCATGAACCTCCCCCCGCCCCGCTGTACACTCAAACTGCGTATTAACATTAATTTTCAGCATTACTGAGAAAAAATCCAGTTATGATTTTGGTGCACGAACAGTTATGGAACATAACCTCGAACAGCCGGATTTTTTTCAAATTGTTCGTGTTCGCCGAACGGCTCGAACACCGCCCAAAACAGCTCGAATTTGAGATTGGCGAACAGTTCGAGTCGAACACCGCTCATCTCTAGTGATAATATTAATATATTATAATAAATGTAATTAATATGTTGATATGAATATTGAGCAGAATTCATATCTGTCTATTGGTTCGTTCTCCGCAACAGTCATGGTCTCTCATGTGATCTCTTTGGAAAATTAATTGCCCACCCTTGCCTTAGATAGTAATAATGCCCCCTGTGTGCCGATACTGAATAATAATGCCACCATCTATGCCTGATAATAATAGTGCACATGGGGTTTCTTACAATAATAATATTGCAGCTCATGGTATGCAAGGGGCTTATATTAATATGGGGTCTACCAGTAGATACATAGGGGGAGAGGGTTAATAAGAGGCTTTAATACAGAGCCCAGACAGGCTGTACTATAACAGCAGGTGAAAGGGGGAGGTAAGAGGAGGAGCAGGCATTCTGACGCTTAGGCTTGAAGGGGAATAGAGCCTGTAATAACACAGCGGGGCAGGCGGAGGGTTGTGTTTATTAGGAGCTTAGACCCGGCTGCTGCATTCAATGACACTTTACATAAAAATGTGTTCCAGCGATGAGACCGGAGGGGGCGTCAGTGCGCATTGGGAGGCACGCTGCGCTCCAGCGAGAGGTTTCCTCCCCATACAGATACCAGAAGGTCCATGCTTGAAACGCACAGTGGGCTCCAATAGGGGGCGCTGTTTTATGGATCTCATCAAGTATTTATCACATCATAGGTCCAGATTGGTTCCCATAATGGCTAGGCAACAAGACAACAGGGAATATAGGTGTATAGATATATTATAAATATAGAGGATGTATTAATATAGTGTAAATGTACCAGATATAATCGATGCACACACAAAGGAGAATCATTTAACCCTGAATCAATATTCAGTGCAGCCAAGATTAAAAGTATAGATAAAGAAAAGAAGTCCGTCCAAATGGCCGACTATGCCGTATAGAAGAGCGCAGCCACAATTGGCCTACACACTGTATGGTGATAGTCTATGTAATAGGGCCATACTGAATAGTGATCACACTATAACAATAGGCCATTCGATAATAAAATCCATCTAGTCTCTCGTTGAATGATTTTCTTATCCCAGTCGACCAACCTCGCTGGTAAAGGGACCACGTGTATAACGTATGCCCATAAAGACGGCTTGGGAGGGAGGGCTGATCCTTCTGACAGATTCCCTTTAATCTTATAAGGAGACGCAGAGGGGCACTATTATTATTATAAGGAGACCCAGAGGGGCACTATTATTATTATAAGGAGTCCCAGAGGGGCACTATTATTATTATAAGGAGACCCAGAGGGGCACTATTATTATTATAGGGAGACCCAGAGGGGCACTATTATTATTATAAGGAGACCCAGAGGGGCACTATTATTATTATAAGGAGACCCAGAGGGGCACTATTATTATTATAAGGAGACCCAGAGGGGCACTATTATTATTATAAGGAGACCCAGAGGGGCACTATTATTATTATAAGGAGATCCAGAGGGGCACTATTATTATTATAGGGAGACCCAGAGGGGCACTATTATTATTAAAGGGAGACCCAGAGGGGCACTATTATTATTATAAGGAGACCCAGAGGGGCACTATTATTATTATAAGGAGACCCAGAGGGGCACTATTATTATTATAAGGAGTCCCAGAGGGGCACTATTATTATTATAAGGAGACCCAGAGGGGCACTATTATTATTATAAGGAGTCCCAGAGGGGCACTATTATTATTATAAGGAGACCCAGAAGGGCACTATTATTATTATAAGGAGACCCAGAGAGGCACTATTATTATTATAAGGAGACCCAGAGGGGCACTATTATTATTATAAGGAGACCCAGAGGGGCACTATTATTATTATAAGGAGACCCAGAGAGGCACTATTATTATTATAAGGAGACCCAGAGGGGCACTATTATTATTATAAGGAGACCCAGAGAGGCACTATTATTATTATAAGGAGACCCAGAGAGGCACTATTATTATTATAAGGAGACCCAGAGGGGCACTATTATTATTATAAGGAGACCCAGAGGGGCACTATTATTATTATAAGGAGACCCAGAGGGGCACTATTATTATTATAAGGAGACCCAGAGGGGCACTATTATTATTATAGGGAGACCCAGAGGGGCACTATTATTATTATAAGGAGACCCAGAGGGGCACTATTATTATTATAAGGAGACCCAGAGGGGCACTATTATTATTATAGGGAGACCCAGAGGGGCACTATTATTATTATAAGGAGACCCAGAGGGGCACTATTATTATTATAAGGAGACCCAGAGGGGCACTATTATTATTATAAGGAGACCCAGAGGGGCACTATTATTATTATAAGGAGACCCAGAGGGGCACTATTATTATTATAGGGAGACCCAGAGGGGCACTATTATTATTATAAGGAGACCCAGAGGGGCACTAATATTATTATAAGGAGACCCAGAGGGGCACTCTTATTATTATAAGGATGCCCAAGGGGAACTATTAATGTGATAAAGAGACCTAAATGATCATCCTAATAAATTGGTATCACGGGGAGTAGTAAATTTAGATTTTCTCCAATGGTAGGCAGGGTCATATTTGTAATAGAGACCCTCATCTTTGAAAGTGGGTGTGGGAGAGTAACATGGGCCTGTGTGCGTCCTATGCCAGAGCTGGGCGCAGCCCCTAGTCCGGCCCTGTTCCCTCAGTAAAGATACTTCTTTTAGCCCCTAACACGGTACAAAGATATACATTGTCTTTTAGCCCCGGAATATGACTTTCTTATTGATACAAAACACTAATTTTTATTGTGTGGAACAGATATAAATAATTTATGTAACAACATAATAATACTCTAACTGCTCAGAAGAGTAAAGCGTCCATAGCTCTATCATCCATGTCTGCATATGGTACCGATGCTCAGCCTATATTGTTGCCTCCTTAAGGGATGCTAGGCAACTTCCTTATAAGGTAAGCTGCCCCTTTAAGAGTAGAACACAAGATTCCATTATGACATCACAATTAACCATCACTACTTCTACAAGTCATTACACTCTAGTTGTCACTTTGACTTTCCGGTGTCATTGTTGTCGGTGTGATAAGCCATATAGCTAGTCATATACAGACTGCGCTTGGATTTACTGGAAATGTCTGGAATTCCTCCAGACAGACTTCAGGTGTTAGCACTACTCAAGGGGATTCTTGCCACCTATGACCCTGACTTTGTGCTACCACTACCCGATGGCGTCCTCAGCTTCACTTACCGGCTGGTAATGGAGCTTGTGAGAGATTGCCTGACCAAATACAAACGAGGTCATATAAGCTCAGAATATCTTGAGCATTTACAGAAGAACATATGGACATTAGTACAACAGGTAAATAGCAGACAATCTGCACAAATCATATAGTAATAATGGAAAATAATAATGGAATATAAGTTTAACCTGTACCAAATACCCAGATAAGAATAGCCGGGGAGCAGTAATAGGGCATACAGGCTACATGACAAGGGAGAGGGTGATATCTACAGGGTTATTGGGAGGGTTGTGGGGGTAGGGGGGAATTGGATTGGTTAACCAATTATGGACCACAGAGTTTTCAGTTGTTATGCCTTCATTTTTTCCTCACTTTCTTTCAAGAGCCATAAATTTGTTATTTTTCCATTGACATAGACATGTGAGGGCTTGATTCTTTTGCAGGACAAGTTGTAGCTTTCAGTGGCTCCATTCTATTTACCATACATTGTACTGAAACAAGGGAAAAAAACTCCAAGTGAGATGCAATGGTTCTTTGTGTCGCTATATTCAGGGACCCATAACATTTTAGTTTTCTGTCGATTGGGATGAGTGAAGATTTGAGTTTTGCAGTGAACTTTGTGTACATAGAGTGTCATAGAATCATAGATTCTATGGGTGTTTTGATTGTTTATTATTAATGTTTTTAAGTGAAATGAGAAGACAAAAAAAACCCACAAATCCAATTTTTTTTCCTCTTTTCGGTGTTTATTGATCGTATTAATTAATTCCCTATCTTAAAAGATCAGACTTTAACAACCGCATCAATATCAAATATGATCATTAATTTTTTCCTTTATTTTAAATGGTGAAAAGAGGAGTGATTTGAACTTTTATATTTTTAACATTTTTTTAAATCTTTTCTTCTTTATTTTTAATTTTTTTTTTTCGTTCCCTTAGGGGACTTAATCCTGCAAATCGCTCATACTATATATTGCAATACTACAGTATTGCGCTATATAGTGAAAATCTTGATCTCCTCTGGAGCTCAGCCTATAGCTAAGCTTCACAAGGAGGACCGTGGTTTCAGCAACGGAGGTCTTCAGCAGACCCCTGGTTGTCCTAGAAATGCATTAGACCCCTGTGATCGCCTTGTGGAGGGCCGATGAAAGCAAGAGTGCTCAGGCATTGGTGCATGCACAATTGAAATGATACTGTCACAGACTGACAGCTTTATTTAAATGGTTAACAGAAGAATTCTGCGTTGTCCACGGTTTTTAGGGACAGATGCTGGCTATTTCATATACGCATGTTTGGGGAGCTCAGCTCCTGAGCCCCCTCCACATGTGAGGATCCTTCCAGGATGTTAATAACCCGTACATTTGCGGGAAGGAGTTGAGGAGCTGGGTTACAGGGGGACAATAAAGGGAAGAAGGTAGGAGTTTCACGTTCCAGCATCCAACCAGCCCTTATAAAGAGATGGGAGGAAAGTTTGAAGGCTGGCACTTGATAAGTAGAGGTTTTGGGACAGTCACAGCGGTGGGGGATAGGTTTGGGTCAGAGTCTTGATAAATGTGATGTCCTTTGGACAGAGGTTACTGTTGGGGGAATAGTGACTTTGGTTACATCTCAATATAACTAGTGGACTTCGGTCCTGTGAGGATAGTGGTATTAATGTGGGATATTAATGCCTTAACCCTTGTGTCGGTGTGGTGTCGGTGTGGTGCGGCTAGGGTCTAACTCTTAATTGGGTGTTGTTTTTCTTCTGGTTTAAAGCCTATTAGATATCTACTGTATATAATTGTGGGGCTATCATTGTTGCAGTCACCCCGCGTTTTGAGTTGGAGTCTGCTGTGGCCATTTTACACAGGTCACAAGCAGCCATGTGTCTTATATACATACATTGGGTATGGAGGGAGGACGTGGGGATTTAAAGGTTTACAAGCGACCGGATCCCTCGTCAGTTGTCATGTAGTACTTGTAGTGTAGATAGCATAAGTAACATGGTGATATAAATGGCCTCCTCCGTTTTGCTTTTTCTCTCATGATTTTCCTTTCTTCTTTGTTTTCATCTCTATAGGCTGAAGAAAAATCCCAAAGTGGAGAATTGGCCTTTATTAAACAACTGGCCCAAAATGTCCTGCTTGTACTGGAGTATCCGGCCTACTCAGTGGAGCGCCTGGTAAGGATCTATCATCTTCTACATCTCATGTCCTTGTTGTCTGATCTTCTCCAGATCACCAGCCATATAGCAGAAGCTCAGGTTCATGATGGTGGAGGCCTCCCTGTCCTCTCCAGGCAGACACAGGTTTCCATCTCATGTCATTGTTCTCTGATCTTCTCCAGATCACCAGCCATATAGCAGAAGCTCAGATTTATGATGGTGGAGGCCTCCATGTCCGCTCCAGGCAGACACAGGTCTACATCTCATGTCCTTGTCTCATCTTCTCCAGATTACCAATCATATAGCAGAAGGTCAGTTTCATGATGGTGGAGGCCTCCCTGTCCTCTCCAGGCAGACACAGGTCTACATCTCATGTCCTTGTTGTCTGATCTTCTCCAGATTACCAGCCATTTAGCAGAAGGTCAGATTTATGATGGTGGAGGCCTCCATGTCCACTCCAGGCAGACACAGGGTATTTTATGGCCACCTGTCCCTGTGGCTTCATCATCTGTGAGGACAGTCTGTACTCAGTGGTGCGGAGTTTGTATTTCCGCCTGTGTCTTTGTATAAGGGGGATATCTCCTATAATATAATAGTGTCTGTGCAGGGTCCGGCTTGTATCACGTCCCCTACATCTGCTGCAGTGTAATCATCATGGACATAATATAGAAGAGAGACGTTCCTGCATCTTCATCTTTTATTCCCCTGCAGTTTCTATGTCTTAATGTCATTTCTTATTCCTTTTTAGGCCGCGATCGGATCATTGAACCTGGGGAGAATTCCTTGTAAGAGCGACTATAAACCGATCAAACTGATCAGCAGTGGAGCCTTTGGGTGAGCTTTACTTTGGTATTATATATTTTTCCCAGGGCTCCTTATGACGATGTCTCTGCGTCCTTCCCATGTTATGTTCCCATGGACAAATTATGAGTTCACATCACGGTTCACATCTCTCTGTCACTATTCAGGTCAGTTAGGATGTGACGTGGATGAGGACCCCCCCATTGGTGATCATTTGTGGAGTGTTATTTTATGTATTTATAGACATGGTTTTCTAGTGATGGCCCCACATTAATCATTAATACAGGAGATCATTTGATGAGATCTATAGATAGATTGTTAATAAGAATTTATAGTAAATCATGTTTTTTTCTCCTCTCCAGGGCCGTCCACTTAGTTCGCCATAAAGACACAAACCAAGTCTGCGCTATGAAGAAAATGGACAAGGAGAACCTGAAAAAGCCAAAGAGGCTTGAATGGGCCTTTCTGGAGAGGGACATCTCAGCATTCGCAGATTGTCCCTTTGTGGTCTCCACGTTCTGCTCCTTTCCTACTAAACTTCATCTATGTATGGTCATGGAGTATGTACCAGGTAGGACACATCCATTGTATCTATATCCAGCCCACGTCTGCTTAATCCTAGCACCTATATATGACCACAATGTGCCCACATGGACGGTTACATGTCCTCTTTGCAATTATTATAAGTCATCTGTTACCAAGATGCCTGAAAAACCATTGATCTCTATGAAAGTCCCCCAGTATGTCCTCGCTGAGCACGGCAGCAATTTCCACTATGGGTAAAAGGAAGATTGGTCTTTTTGAAGAGTTTTTATAGATAAGAACGTTCACAGAGAAAAAAATTAGAGGCTCGTAGATGAGGCTCTGTCTCTATGTATAGGGTCTATCTGCAGTATACAGTATACGCACTACATTATACAGTATATATAGACCATCCTGTCCCAATGTCTCCGCCTTTTTCACATTCCCACTCATCATGTGTAATTTATATTGTAACAAACCCTCAGTTCTCATATTTGCTTTCTCCTGTAGGAGGTGACTGTGGTACCCTTCTAAAGCACAGGGGTCCTTTACCAGTCCTCTTGGCCCGTATGTACATTGCGGAAACGGTCCTTGCTGTGGAATACCTGCACAGCTATGGTGTGGTGCACAGAGATCTGAAGCCTGAGAAGTAAGTGACCCCTCTAGCATATTAGAGGGGAAGAAAGTTAGAGTTTCTTATACAGTCTGTGGGTTATTACTTGGTGCTGACACCATCTTTTCTTTCACAGCCTCCTGATAACATCAACAGGACATATTAAGGTCACTGATTTTGGGGTTTCAAAACTCGGCCTCATGAGACCAAACTCAGACTTCTACAAGACTCCAACTAAGGACATCACCAAAGAGTTCCTTGATAAAGAGGTAGGCTTTACTTACAGGGTCTTGTACTTTACAGATCTCATCTCTTTCTCCTTCTCTGATTTATAATTTCTCTAGAAAAACATTTCCACTGATGTTATGTGTCGCAATTATATTTATTGATCATCATCTCCTTTTTCTGTTGGTTTCCAGACTGCTGGCACCCCTACTTACATGGCCCCAGAAGTTATCCTAAAGATAGGCTATGGAAGGCCTGTTGACTGGTGGTCAATAGGGATCATCCTATATAAATTTCTATTTGGATATCCACCATTTACAGGGGCTTGCAGAAGGAATATTTTACACAGTATCATCCAGGGTAAGTAAAATAATCTGAATGCTTGTGATGTCACTGTCATTTGACTTGAATAGTTCTGTAGTTTTTTCTAGCTTTGTTAAGGAATTTTATTTTAATGAAAATAAATGAAGAGGTTTTATTTCTTATAATATTTGCTTTTTATATAACAGATGATATACCTTGGAGATGTAATTACTTTCCTCCAACTAATGCTCGAGGCATCATCACTCAACTGCTCAGAAAAATTCCAGCACTGAGACTTGGAACAGGTAATATTAATAGTATTATCAATGAATTATTACAGCGTGACCAGACAAATGATGGGTTCCATGAGGATCAGCACTGAGGTTCTGTACTCTACCTACTTGTCTATTACCCATTCTTCATGCTATAATGTTCAATATATTTCCTTTATGTCGGCTCTGTTACATCTTCAGTTCAGATTAACATAAATTCTACAGATATGGAGCAGTTTCTCTGACAATGACTGTATCACTTTCTTTCTTGTCTTCCTTTTCCAGGAGGCGCAAATGAGATCAAAATTCATCCATTTATGCGTGACTTAGACTTTGACAACCTTTTAAGTCAGAAGCCCCTGTTCGTTCCTGACCTAAAGTCAGATGAGGACACCCGCTACTTTATCAGTAAGTAAAATGAGACGTCATCTGCAGAAAACTGACGAGTGTCTTGTCTTTCATTTTATGTCAAAATCAGTTCCCATCATTATTAGTGATAACATGGTGACTGTCTGGGTATTATACTAATAATCTCTAATAACACTTGTATTTTTTAGCTCGAAGTAGCAGCTTCAAACATATAAATTCAGATGAGGGGGACACAAGTGAGGACAATGACTGGCCAGAAATCAAAAACTTTGCATCAACTTATCAAAGGTCTTCTAAAGTAAGTATGTGGCTAATAAAATGTATGAAACCTATAATTACAAAAAAAAATTAAATATATCTATTTTATATTTCTTTATCTGTTTTAGCTATATATCACCAATACTGGGATGATGACCAATATAGAGCCTATGTCACCTCCACAGTGTTCCCAAGAGAACAGTGATGGAGGCAATGAAGAGCCTATGTCACCTCCACAGTGTTCCCAAGAGAACAGTGATGAAGGCAATGAAGTGCCTATGTCACCTCCAGGGTGTTCCCCAGAGATCAATGAAAAACGCTCAGAAATGTGAGTAGATTATTATTATTATGAGATTTAGTCCTGATATATGTCGGATCCAAATACAAGATACGAGTAACACAAATCTAAATCTAGCATCCACCACCCCATGACTACACAATCTCTGTGGGTCTTACTTGTGATAACTTCAATAACAGCTGATTGTTGCGACCAACCATTCATTTCCAACTCACTACAGGCCAATATTACTAATTAGACTCCATTCTTGCTGGTAAAATGTGGTCTTGAGCAGGATATCTCCTCTATGTTGTCCTAATTGACCTTACAGACAGGGGTTCTTCCGTTATTCTATTGTTTTTTCCTTGTAATTTACGTGTCTTTTTTCTACCAACAGGCAGAAAGAATCTTCCCCTTCCAAAACTGTTGGAGACAATCAGTGTTTTACTGCTAAAAACAGTGAGTCATCCTCGCCCTCATTGTCAGGTATGTACAGGTTTATAGGCCATCCAATTATAGCCTATGATCCAAAATTTAAATATTAAGGCTCTAAAATTACTTCCTTTATTCTTTCTGCTCCCCTGAGTATTCTATTTTTTGTTTTGTTAAAATCCCCCATACGGTTCCAGAGTTATGGGCCTTTGTAATTAGTGGTAATTTTTATTCTTTACAAAGGGGCGGTGTTCACAGGATCCTCTGGGGCGTGCCCTTAGGTTACCACGCCCACATGATAAAGACCATAATAATTAACACTAAATAAAAAGTCCCATATCTCTACAACCGTACTGTGGATTTTAGGAAAACAAATATCAGAATACTCAGGGGAGAAGCCGACATAAAATAAGAGCGAATCTTGGACACTTTTGACCTGGTGATGGGTCTTCTTTAAAGTTACAATGAAGTTTTATCCAACTGATTATATAACACCGTGGCTTGCTGAAAGTAATGTCATATTAATATGGGGACATGGTTCTTTGGGGAGACACCACCGGAACCCAGAAAAGCTACAGGTTCATATTAATCAGTTGCATAACTCTATAAAGATACAAAGCTCATCTTTTAGGAGTTTATAATCAACATTTTTTTCTGGCTTTTTGATTAGAATCTCCAGTTCAGAAGAGAAGAAAATATTTTCGAACACTGAGAAAACAACTAAAAACAGAGAAAGTTGAAGAGGGGGAAACTAGGCGAGGTAAGTGTGACGATAATCTCCATGTTGTATGACGTCAGTGAGAAGAAGTCATGTGGAGCAGATGTTATCCGTCAGTGGTGGGATTGTCACATGTATGATGGCTGACAATGATTCTGCTCCTCTGTATGATGAGATTCCTCTAACGTCATGCTACAGTGACACCACAGTAGTGTCCTCTAATATGGAGTCCCATTACTTACATCAGTTTTACATCTTTTCTCCTAGGTTCTCTCTTCCGCCGGATGATAACATCCTGCCGGCGTGGATTATCCAGGGCTGCTCGTGCTGTCAGAGAAAGCTGTATTTTTGGCTGCTGCCACCAACGCACCATTGACATCTCGAGGACAGAAAACACCCAAATCTAGCGCTCTGAAGAAACTACAGCACATCCACCATTAATGCTGTACCTGTATGGAAGGAGTTGTACCACCTACCTGTGGCCTCCTGACCAGCAAGAGACACGTGCAAAAGTTGAAGGCTCCTCCAAAAACTTGTCTTCATCCTTCCATGCAATTTTAATTCAAAGAAATAAAAAACTAAAATTGTTTAATGTCTTTTCGCATTTAATTGATTATTAGTGACTTTTATGGTATATTAATACTATACCTCATATATAGTATGTCTGAAGGGTTAGATCCCAAACTGGAGAATAGCGGTTCTATGTCTCCCATTAATCCTCTAAACTCTGGCCAAAAATGGAGGATATGACCAGAGATTCTGTTATTCCTAAGGGTACGTACACACAGCACCTTATAGACGCCAGCATAAACCACTGATTTTTTATTTTATAAGAAGACACTTAAGGAAAACATCAGTGTTTTTGTTAACTACATATAAAATAGTCAGCGGCTTCCAAACAGAAGCCACCAGCAGAATGAACCGATCACTTTCTTTAACCACTTCATAATTTTCAAAGCTGGAAGCGGATAAAAGAAGCTGAAAAAGACTGAAAAATACACAATGCACAGCAAGTTGTTTTTATATTGCAGTGCATATGTTCAATCATTTACATTTTTATCTAGTGCTTTTCATGAGGGATCCAGGTGGAATCCACCTGAAGAAGACATTGTTTGCACATTACGAAGAGTGGCAATTAGTGTTGAGTGAGCACTAAAATGCTCGGGTGCTCGAAGCTCGGGCCGAGCTCACCGTGATACTCGGGTGCTCGGCCCGAGAAACGAGCCCAATGTTAGTCTATGGGAGACCCGAGCATTTTTGCGGCGGCACCCCCGACAGTCTGTAGAAAGCCTAAAAAGTGCCCAAAACAATAGTGACAGTGCTCAAATGACATGGGGACAGCATGGGGATCGCCCCAGGAAGCATTTCAGACCCCCAGGTCACTGCTGTCAACAGCGCCGGACTGGGGTGTCTGGGGCCCACCAGGGACATTGACTCCAGGGGCCCACCCACCCTTCAGCTATTTGCAAATACCTGTTAGCCGTTATACCCATTATATTGGCCGCTTCTGCCCATCACTGTGCACTCACCAGAAATGCGATGTACAATTACTGTAGTTTGCATTAAAGGGTTTTTATTGGTGAAAACAAGTTCTCAGCGATGCACAGGTTGGGAAGGTGATCACTTATTTATTGGTGGAATCAGCACTGTCAGAAGATTGTGGCACTTTGAGTATTTGGTGAGATTTTTACCTCTGTATTTATAAGACAAAACCAGGAGTGGAGCAATCCGAGGTAATGTTTTATGAATTTCTCACCCACTCCTGGTTTTGTCTTATAAATACAGAGGTGAAAATCTCACCAAATGCCAACTTGCTTTCTCTGGTGAACCTCTGCAACTGCATCTCTGCTGCTGTGTAATAGTCACAGGGCAGGGAGGGGTTAAACATCCAAGTATTTAATATCTATTGGAAATAAAGAGGTTTCCCCTTATTGATATCAGATAAAACAAATGACCAACCACAATCCACTCTACCAAGACCAATATTACCAGATAGAAGGCAGAAATACCACCACACCGTGACCAGATCACATATTACCACCACATAGTGCCCAAATAATGCCACATACAAGGCACAAATACCGCCACACCATGACCAAAGCACATAATACCACCACATAGTGATCAAATGCTACCAGATACAAGGTATAAATACTGACACACCATGAGACCACATATTACCACCACATAGTGACTGAATAATACCACATACAAAGGACAAATATCGTCATGTCATGACCAAAGCACATAATGCCACAACATAGTGACAAATAATGCTAAAATAATAAAAATGTAAAAAAGCTCTGTATATTGGGTCAGTGTACAGGTTATACAGTGATCACCAGTGATATTATACACAGGAGCTCTGTATATAGTGTACAGGTTATCAGTCATCACCAGTGACATTATACACAGAAGCTCTGTATATAGTGTCAGTGTACAGGTAATGCAATGATCACCATTAATATTATACACAGGAGCTCTGTATATAGTGTCAGTGTGTGTGTATAGGTAATACACATACTCACCAGTGATGTCTCTAGGTGAAGTTCTTTATCTGCAGACCGATATATCCCATCTTCTATGCAGGACTTATCTCTGCAGAAAATAACATAGTTAGCTATAACTGATCACTTCCAGAGCACAATCCACACTTTTCCCAAGATTTCTACACTGCATGAAATGACAAAAAAGCAACATAGTGCCGCACTACACAGTAACAGTGCTCCAGTGTCATTCTGTGCCTGCTCATCTGTCAGCAGACATATATCTCTGATGGCAAAGATGTAGCAGAGCTGAAGAAAGAAGACCCATGGATTACGTCGGAGCGAGGATTTTTTTTTATTAAAGATAGAGTCCCTTAGGCTACGTTCCTGCTTTTACGCGGCGCTTTAGACCGCTCGCGTAAAAGAAGTGCCAAAGAAAGCTGGAAACGCCTTCCAGCAAAAGCTATGGCTTTTGCTGAAAAGCGTTCAGATGCCGCGTTTTGCCACGTATTTTTGCGTGGGCGCTTTCACTGCAAAAGCGGCCGCGCAAAAAGAATTGACATGCCAATTCTTGGCGGTTTTTTTGGCACGCTTTCCCCATAGGCTACATGTTAACATGCCTCGGGAAAAGCGCGCTGAGAAAAGCGCAACGTCGGCATGCAGTAGAGATTTTTTGCGCCGCGTATGAACGGAGCCTAAATGGGTTTTGTGTTTTATTTTTAATTAAAAAAAAAATTTCTGTGTTTTTTTTCTATTTACTAGAAATTCATGGTGGCCATGTCTAATTTGGCGTGACAACATGAATTTCGGGCTTAGTACCGGCTGATAATACAAAGCTGGCCTGGTACTAACACTATTATTACCCAGGGTGCCACTCACCACCAGGGCCGCTGGAAGAGCCAGGTAAAGCGCCTGGAAATTTTCAGGGGTGGCTGCGGGCTGCGATTTTCAGTGTGGGGGGCCAAGAACACTTGGGCCTTACCATGCTGAGAATCCCAGCCCCCAGCTGCCTTGTTTATCTGGCTGGCGATCAACATATGGCAGGAGCACACACCTTTTCCTAAAAAAAAAAAATATTTTAAATAAGTTTAAAACAAATATTCGGCTTCTCTGTCTTTTGATCGGCAGCCAAGGTAAAGCCAGGCAGCTGGGGGTGGCAGTACGTAGCTGTCCGCTTTATCTGCGGTGAGAATCAAAAATTCAGCAGAGCGCTACACCGTTTTTAAAAATTTCTTTTCACACTTCTATATGTCACAGACCCAACAGCCAATCACAGATGCTGTCAAAGAGGATGGGCGTCTGTGATTGGCTGTTTGAGTAATCTACAATCAGCCCATACATTCTAGTATGGTACTATGTATGGGCTGCTTTCAGGTTACTCAAGCAGCCAATCACAGACGCCCGTTCTCAGTGTCAGCGTCTGTGATTGGCTGTTGGGACTGTCACACATATAGAAGTGTGAAAATAAATAAATAATAAAACAAAAATGACAGCGCTCCGCAGAATTTTTGATTCTCAGCGCAGATAAAGCAGACAGCTATGGGCTGCCACCTCCAGCTGCCTGGCGATCAAAAGTCAGGAAAGCCCAATGTTTTTTAAATTATTTAAAAAAATAATTAAAAAAAAAATACGTGGGTTCCCGCCATATTTTGATCGCCAGCCTGGTAAAAACCAGGCAGCTGGGGGCTGGGATTCTCAGCATGGTAAGGCCCAAGCATTCTGGGCCCTCCACGCTGAAGACGGCAGCCCGCAGCCACCCCTGGAATTGGCGCATTCATCATAGCACCATTTCCAGGCGCTTTATCCGGCTCTTCCAGCGGCCCTGGTGGGGGTGGCACGCTGGGTAATAATGGGGTTAGTACCAGCTTTGTATTATCAGCTGGCAGTAAGCCTGAAATTCATGGCGTCACGCCAAACTAGACATGGCCACCATGAATTTCTAGTAAACAGAAAAAAACACATGTAGGGACTCCATCTTTAATAAAAAAACAAAATCCTCGCTCTGACGTAATCCACGGATCTTCTGTCTCCAGCTCTGCTACATCTTTGCCATCAGACAAATACCCCTGCTGACAGAGATGAGCAGGCACAGAATGACACTAGAACACAGTTGTCAGAGAAGTGCTCAGCTGGCCTCCAGCCGCCGACCATGTTTTCCTGTGCGTTGCAAATAATGCATACTTTCAAACACATGCCTATTTTTGCAATGCAAGTCTACAGTACATTGCGTCTGCGCTGATTTACAACGGATCCGTTGTAACGCACAGTATAAACGCAATGTTAACCCAGCCTAACAGCAGCGAGAAGGGGAGACGGAGCCCTGGAGACCGCCAAGTCAGTCTACTGGTGGTACTATCATGCCCATTGCCCAGTATGTCCTCCCAGCCTTTGTGGTATTATTATGCCCATTGCCCAGTATGTACTGCCAGCCTCTGTGGTACTATCATTCAAGCTCACATGGCATGTCCTGCCAGCCAGCCACTGGTGGTAGTAGTACTAGCATGATAGTACCACAAAGGGCCGGCTCCAGGTTTTTCTGGGCCCTGGGAGAAAGAGTCTCAGTGGGCCCCTTTAACACATACCACGATTCATGATGCACAGATACCGCAGAGAAATATAAGTATAGTACAATGCAAAGATTTCACTTCTTATATTACATGAGTGATATCTATTGTAAATTCTATAATAGTTCAGAAACCGGCGAATCGCTCCACACAGTATACTGGCCTCCAAAAAGTGCGCCATACAGAATACTGGTCTCCATATAACGCTCCATACAGAATACTGGTCCCCATATAACGCTCCATACAGGATATTGGTCCCCATATAATGCTCCATACAGAATACTGGCCCCCATAAAATGCTCCGTACAGAATACTGGCCCCCATAAAACGCTCCATACAGGATACTGGTCCCCATATAACGCTCCACACCGTATACTGGCCCCCAAAAAATGCTCCATACAGAATACTGGCCCCCATATAATGCTCCATACAGAATACTGACCCCATATAACGCTCCAAACAGAATACTGGCCCCCAGAAAATGCTCTGTACAGGATACTGGCCCCATATAAAGCTCCATGCAGGCTGTTCCTCCCACATAATGCCCTATGCAGGCTTTTCCCCCCCTTATAATGCCCCATGCAGGATGTCACCCCCCTCCATATAATGCCCCATGCAGGATGTCACCTCCCTCATATAATGCCCCATGCAGGATGTCACCTCCCCCATATAACGCCCCATGCAGGATGTCACCCCCCATATAATGCCCCATGCAGGATGTCACCCCCCATATAATGCCCCATGCAGGATATCACCCCCCCTCTCTTTAAAATGCCCCATGCAGGATGTCACACACCCCCTTTTATAATGCCCAATGCAGGATGTCACCCTTCTCTTTAAAATGCCCCATGCAGGATGTCACCGCCCCCATATAATGCCCCATGCAGGATGTCATCTCCCCAATATAATGCCCCATGCAGGATGTCACCCCCCATATAATGCCCCATGCAGGATGTCACCCCCCCTCTTTATAATGCCCCATGCAGGATATCACCCCCCTCTCTTTAAAATGCCCAATGCAGGATGTCACCCCCCTCTTTAAAATGCCCCATGCAGGATGTCACCCCCCATATAATGCCCCATGCAGGATGTCACCCCCCCATATAATGCCCCATGCTGGATGTCACCCCCCCATATAATGCCCCATGCAGGATATCACCCCCCCATATAATGCCCCATGCCTCCATACATTAAAAAAAAAAATAATCAAATACTCACCTCACTCCTCCTTACCTGCTGCCGCTGCTCAGGTCCGTACTCCAGCGTCGCCGGCGTCTTCCCGCTCTGCGCTGCCTGTGATGGCTCAGGGGAGGGTGCGGTGGAAAGACGTCACCGTACCCTCTGACCTGATATGTCACAGGGAGCGCAGAGCAAAAATACAGCGGATCTGCGGAGGCAGGAGGAGAGGTAAGTATCCGGCTGCTGGGCCCTGAGCAAGCGGGGGAGAAGGGCGGGCGCTGGCACCGCTCTCCTCCGCCCATAGCCCGATTCATGCTTAGTATGTCCTGCCAGCCGCCTTGGTACTTTCATGCGCACCCAGCATGTCCTGCCAGCCACTGGTGGTAGTACATGCTGCTAGGCATAGTAACAGTAACGAGAGGTTGGCAGCAGGACAGGCTGGGCAATGGGCATGATGATAATCATGCCCATTGCCCAGTAGCATTTACTGCCAGCCTCGGCCAGGGGTCCTCTCAGTCACCCCTCCCCCCTATCCCTTCCTCCCCTCCCGGCCCCTGCTTTTCATACTCACGCGTCGAGATGAGCTGCAGGCCTGCAGCCGCTGCCTAGGGCGACGGCGGATCCGTCCTCCACAGCGCGCACAGGAAGCAGTCCCAGGGCGATGATGTCATCGCTCTGAGACTCACCTCCTGCGCACGCGCCGGCAGAGGCGGCAGAGGGGCACTGCGGCAGCAGGCAGAGCAGGGAGACCGGTCTCCTTCCTGTGCTGCTGCAGAGAGCCCATCACTAATCATATCGGCAGTGCTGCCTATCTGATTAGCGAACCGGAGGGTCCTCTGTTCTCTGTACAGGGCCCAGTGGGTGTGAGGGCGGGGCTTAGGGGCATGGCCATCGGAACCCGGAGCCCACCGGGGGTTTTCCCGATCATACGGTGGGCGAGTACGCCCCTGCCCATAAGGGCACACACTGTGCAATTATCTGAGATTCTAGCGTGACCTCCGCAGGGAGGATGAGAGTGATACGTGGTGCAGAATACGTTGGTCTATAAGCAGGCATGCAATACATGGGGTGCAGAGAAAAAGGTTGCACTTGGGTCACGACCTGACTAATGAGGCACGGTACCGTGTGAGGCTTATTCTCTTAGCTCCCCCGCCAACAATTTATATACAAATAAGATATTATACAGTGCTACATTATACAAGGTATAAAGGATGGTGCCCACATAAGAGTGCCATTCTTTAGCAACAAAATAACAGTGCCACTCAGAGCCAAAATAAATACGGCTATATAGTGTTCTCAAGATAGCACAATAGATTGCTCAAATAAATACTGTCATACAGTGCTCAAATAAATACTGTCATACAGTGCTCACATATTAACACTATGAAATGCCCAAATAAACACCACTTTACAGTTCTCACATGTTATGACCATACAGTGCTCAAATAAATACTACAATACAGTGCTCACATATAAACACTATGAAATGCCCAAATAAACACCACTTTACAGTTCTCACATGTTATGACCATACAGTGCCCAAATAAATACTGTCATACAGTGCTCACATATTAACACTATGAAATGCCCAAATAAACACCACTTTACAGTTCTCACATGTTATGACCATACAGTGCCCAAATAAATACTACAATACAGTGCTCACATATTATCAAAATACAAGGCACAAATAAATAGTACCGGACATTGTTCACATATTATCACTATACAGTTCCCAATACATAATCTAACAGTGCTATACAATGGCTAACTAAAAATACAATATTTAGACTGAGTCATGGTCATAACCTTGTCAATCATTCCTGGCACCAATATAGAAGCGGGAGGCTGATGGGACCCATGTGTAAATGCCCTGGGAAATGTCTGTGCTTCATATGAGGGCATCAGCACTATTATTTTGGGAGGCCTTGTTTCAGGGTTTAGATTGGGCCCAGTTACTTGCTGGCCACCTTCTTCGGAACGGCTCTCCATCACCCCTCACCACAATTCAGTAGACCCATACCAGCTATTACTGAAATTATTGATTGCCAAGTGTAACAGCGGAAAATAAATTATTGAAAAAAAATAAATAAATAAGCACGATGCTCCCCGATCCTCTGGGCGGCATGTAGACTTCTTTTTATAATTTTATAAACTTGTGTATTTATAGATTTGATGTCATTAATCATTAATGGTCCATTACTTATTATTCCTCTATGTAGTCCTTTCTCCAGCTCCGGTGTTATATACTTATTTTATATAAAAAAAGTTCCAGTTATTAGCTAAGGCTGAAAATAAATAAAGTTTTAGAGTCAGTAAAATATAAAAGCGGTATTTTATATTGGGATTTCTTATAGCAAACTCATCTTCTGCTTGTGAGTGCACGTTGCTATATAAGGACGCAGCCACCCAACCAACCCGAACCAAAGACACCCCAGTGACAGCCACATAGTCACTATATAGCTCTCACTGGCGGTAAACTGACCGTTTTAGGCAGCGGATGCAACCAAAACTCACTCATGTACTTGAAATCCCACCTACCCAGTTTTTTCATTGACTAACGTGGGCTAGGTTTCAACCACATCAGAAAAAGGTGATGAGTGAGCACATATATAATAGGTATCCGTTTGATCCCATGATCTAATATTGCCGATGCCAGGGGTTCTAGGGGAAGGAGAGGCTGCTCACACTGCTGTCCACCCTGTCTATCTGATCTAATAATGAAGATACCAGGGGTGCAGCGGTAAGAAGAGGCTGCTCACACTGCTGTCCACCTGTCTAATTGATCTAATACTGGAGATACCAGAGATCCTGAGGTAAGAAGAGGCTGCTCACACTGCTGTCCACCATGTGTATTTGATCTAATACTAGAGATACTAGGGGTGCTGAGGTAAGAAGAGGCTGCTCACACTGCTGTCCGCCATGTGTTTCTGAGCTAATACTGGTGATACCATGGTTGCTGAGGTATGAAGAGGTTGCTCACACTGCTGTACACCTGTCTAACTGATCTAATACTAGAAATACCAGGGGTGCAGAGGTAAGAAGAGGCTGCTCACACTGCTGTCCACCATGTCTTTCTGAGCTTATACTAGAGATACCAGGGGTGCAGAGGTAAGAAGAGGCTGCTCACACTGCTGTCCACCATGTGTATCTGATCTAATACTGGAGATACTAGGAATGCTGAGGTAAGAAGAGACTGCTCACAGTGCTGTCTACTCTATCTATCTGATCTAATACTGGAGATGCCAGGAGTGCTGAAGTAAGAAGAGGCTGCTCACACTGCTGTCCACCATGTCTTTCTGAGCTAATACTGGAGATACTAGGAATGCTGAGGTAAGAAGAGACTGCTCACAGTGCTGTCTACTCTAATACTGGAGATACCAGGAGTGCTGAAGTAAGAAGAGGCTCTTCACACTGCTGTCCACCATGTCTATCTGATATTATGCTGGAGATACAAGCAGTGCTTAAATAAGAAGAGGCGGCTCACACTGATGTCTACCCTGTCTATATGATCTAATACTGGAGATACCAGGGCTATTAAGGTACGAAAAGTCTGCTCACACTGTTATAGGTTATCTCTAAGTCATATCAGGAATATTCCTATGGCACATGCTCACAAGTTTCTGTGCTAATATTCTAGGACAGGTTTCTTTCTGTGTAACAAGACACTGACCATATTAATTGTGTAGTGTTTACCTCCCTAAACAAAAAAGCTAAAATTGCTAATTAAAGGTATTTATAAATGTATTCATTAAGATTCCATTTAGTTATTTATTTTTTTCTATTCCCAGAGAGCCCCGTTAAGGAAAAATTGCAAAACAATGAGATACATTTCTCAGAGTCCTATTTTATATATCCATATACTGTATGTGATACTGAGTTTGTATGTTTTCCCCGTATTCTTGTGGGTTTCCGCTGGGTTCTCCGGTTTCTTCCTACACTCCAAAGACATACTGATAGGGAATTTAGATTGTGAGCCCCGATGGAGAAAGTGTCGATAATGTCTGTAAAGCGCTGCGGAATTAATGGTGCTATATAAGTGAATAAAATAAATCAAAATAAATACTAGAGTAAAATAAGAGAAGCCAAAGAAGGCGGGGATAATAAAAGTGACGGTGCACTTGTGTAGAGCTTGAGTAAAGTACCTATATGCAGGCCTGGCGTCAGAACCCAGCGCACCCGGGCAAGTGCTGGGGCCCTAAGGATATGGATGTGCGCACTTACCGTCGGGCACCCCTGCGCGCTATGGGACCCGTGAGCGGTGCGGTGCCGGTGCCAGCGCCCGCCAACCACCCCCGCTTGTTCAGGGCCCCTCTCCCCGTGCCTCCGCACCATCTCTGGTCTCTTCCGTGGCTGCTGCACTGTGACGTCTCAGGCCAGAGGATGCGGTGATGTCTTTACACCATGCTCGCTCCAGATCCATCACAGCGCAGAGCGGGAAGACACCGGCGACGCTGAAGAGTCTGGAGAAACGGCAGCAAGTGAGGAGAGGTGAGTACTTGATTATTTTTTTTATATGTATGGAGTCATGGGGAATTATATGGGGGGGGGGAGACAAGTGACATTCTGCATGGGGCATTATATGGGGGGAAAAAGTGACATCCTGCATGGGGCATTATATGGGGGGGGGGATAGGTGACCTCCTGCATAGGACATTATATGGGGGGACAGGTGACATCCTGCATGGGGCACTATATGGGGGGGAGGTGACCTCCTGCATAGGACATTATATGGGGGGGAGAGGTGACATCCTGCATGGGGCATTATATGGGGGGAGAGGTGACATCTTGTATGGGGCATTATATGGGGGTGAGACGTTAAATCCTGCATGGGGCATTATATGGGGGGGGAGGAAGAGATGGAGGAGAAAGAGCAAGTGAGAGACAGGAGAGAGTGAGAGAGATGGAGGAAAGGGTAAGGGAGAGAGATGGATGAGAGAGAGATATGGAGGAGAGACAGATGGAGGAGACAGAGCAAAGGAGGAGAGAGAGAGAGGGAGGAGAGAGAGAGAGGGAGGAGAGAGAAAGAGATGGAGGACAAATAGCAAGGGAGAGAGAGATTGAGAAGAGAGAGGAGAGAGTGACAGAAATGGAGAAGAGTGCGAGGGAGAGAGATGGAGGAGAGAGAGAGATAGAGGAGAGAGAGATGGAGGAGAGAGAGATGAAGGAGAGAGAGATGGAGGAGAGAGAGATGAAGGAGAGAGAGAGAGGGAGGAGAGAGAGAGGGAGGAAAGAGAGAGAGGGAGGAGAGAAGCGGGAGGAGAGAGATAGAGAAAAGAGAAGGAGGGAGGAGGGAGAATGAGATTTTTCCATCTCAAAATTTGGAGTTCACAATGATTTCAATGGGGTCCATGTACTGGATCAAGTTCGGGTACAGTTTTGGTACCCGAACCAAACTTTGGACTAAAGTTCAGTTGGGTACCAAAACCTGAACTTCCACGGGTCTGCTCATCCCTTGTCATGCTAGGTATGGGAAGAACCCAGCGTACGACAACGGGAAAAGGGGGAAAGCCCAGAAACTAGGGAAAGGGGGAGTGGAGACCCCTAAGCAGATCTAACAACACCATGACTCCCTTATCATTCCTAAATAGGTTCCACACCTATCGCCAAGCAGGATACCTTAGCCCTGGCTGACCCTAGAGCTAGGCCCTAGGTAGGGAGGGGGAGGAGTTAGCACTAGTCGGCCCCACTGCAACTAAAGACAAACAAGGGAAACAGACAAGGAGATACACTTAGCTTTGAGGAGACACCAGAGAGAACACAACTACAATCCATAAAGGAACTCCAAGAAGAATATCGCTGACTGCTAGAACTCCAGACCTGAACAGAGGAATTTACTCTATCACCAGCAACTCTCTTGAGAAACTGAGTATATTTAAAGATCCAGAAAGGGTGTGTTAATTAGCAGGCGATCGTGGAGATCACCGCTGGGTGCTAGAGTGGGAGGGATGATGAAAGGATCAAGAAGGTGTCTGCAAGGCCAAGCGCAGCGACCTTCTACAGCCGGATCCAGAATGACTGTATGTCAAGCCTGACACACCCGTGACATCCCTAGTTCCTAATCCTTTAACTGGTTGGGATGCAATACTACATTTCACCTCTAGTAGCCACTAGTGAAAAATTTGATTACCTGTCACAATCACAATAATAGTCGATCATTAGTGATCCAGTTCTCAATCTACATCCCATTGGTTTACACAGTCTGTAAAATTGCCCTCCAGGAGGAGACTGGTATCTTTGTCCTGCCTACCACTGTTCTCCTACACATGTGCAGACTTCCATTTCTTAAGGGGACTTATTTTCAGTCAATGTCTATGGCACCTAGGTTTTGTAAATGCCTCCCCCACCCCCCATATCAATCTGTGGTTTTGCAACCACTGAGTTCCAATACTGTGCTATCGTCCACAGTTACAAATGTCTTTATAATAATTCCGATTGTTGGATGTCAGTTGATGTTGAACCCCACCGGTGAAGAGGTCAATATAGTAAACCTGGAAAACCCCTACAATGAATTGAGTTTATGGCAGCTAATTGTCATCATGTAGTTGATGGGGAAATATAACAGGTACAGTCTAGGGGTACGGGAGACATTTGAGCTGATAAAAGCTGAGTGTGCATGGTGATAGATAGCGGCTCTGTAAGACTAAACTTACCTTGTTGCCGGAGTCTGTAGAGCAGAGTTACTGTAGATGTCCAGACTCTCTGACCAGGTCTATGCAAAAGTATGAAAAGTGATATAGCAATGTGAAATTCAGGCCAACACTCCCTTTTTCCATAAAAGTCAGCACTTTATTTAATCCATATAAACACAACCAAATTTAAGTGGCTTCGTACAAAAATAGCACATGAAAAATGTACAAATGCCATCAGCAAAACGTACTTCAACCAGACGGCAACGCGTTTCTGAGCTCTACGTTTCTTAGTTTGAGCCTGAAAAATTCCACAATACTTAACACAGGATATCTGAGTTCGCAGATTCGTAACACTCAGGTTAAAATGTGCATAGACAAAATATATAGATAAAACCTGTAAAAACCACAATGTGGATAATGCGGATAAACGAACCATACAATAAAGTAAAAACAGGAGCCGAGGCTGTAAGTGCGGGGATTTCTGTGCTTGGGGATCATACTCGATACTGGATAAATTGAGATGTTTTGAAAATGTTGTATCCATTATTTTATCATTTGCAGATCACCAACACGTCTCTCCGACCTGTGATTTCCATAGTTCCACGACTTTTCCGTCTTATGCTCAGAGGTCTAGTATTAACCCCTTTACCCCCAGGGTGGTTTGCACGTTAATGACCAGGCCAATTTTTACAATTCTGACCACTGTCACTTTATGAGGTAATTACTCTGGAACGCTTCAAATGGATCCCGCTGATTCTGAGACTGTTTTTTCGTGACATATTGTACTTCATCATTGTGGTAAAATTTCTTTGACATCACTTGCGTTTATTTGTGAAAAAATCAGAAATTTGGTAAAAATGTAGAAAGTTTTGCAATTTTCAAAATTTTTAATTTTATGCCCTTAAATAGAGATATGTTACACTAAATAGTTAATAAATAACATTTCCCACATGTCTACTTTACATCAGCACAATTTTGGAACCACATTTTTTTTTTTTAGGGAGCTATAAGGGTTAAAAGTTGACCAGCGATTTCTCATTTTTACAACAAAATTTACAAAAACACTTTTTTAGAGACCCCATCACATCTGGCGTGACTTTGAGGGGCCTTTATGATAGAAAATACCCAAAAGTGACACCATTGTAAAAACTGCACCCCCCAAGGTGCTCAAAACCACATTCAAGAAGTTTATTAACCCTTCAGGTGCTTCACAGTAATTTTTGGAATGTGGAAGAAAACAATGAACATTTAACTTTTTTCACAAAAATGTTACTTTAGACCGCAATTTTTTTTAATTTTCGACTTTTTGAATGTAAAATTTGCTTGAAAAATTAGCGGACACCATGTTGCGTTTGGGGAGCCCCCGATGTGCCTAAACAGTGGAAACCCCCCACAAGTGACACCATTTTGGAAACTAGACCCCTCAGGGAACTTATCTAGGTGTGTGGTGAGCACCTTGAACCCCCAGGTGCTTCACAGAAGTTTATATCATGGAGCTGTAAAAATAACATTTTCACATTTTTCCAACAAAAATGTTTTGCAGACCCCAATTTTGCATTTTCATAAGGGTAACAGGAGAAATTGCACCACGCGATTTGTTGTGCAATTTTTCCTGAGTAAGCCGATACCCCATATGTGGGGAAAAAACACTGTTTGGGCACACGGCAAGGTTCGGAAGAGAAGGAACGCCATTTGACTTTTTGAATGTAAAATTTGCTTGAATTAGTGGACGCCATGTTGCGTTTGGGGAGCCCCTGATGTGCCTAAATAGTGGAAACCCCCCCCCCAAGTGACTCCATTTTGGAAACTACACCCCTGAAGGATTTTATCAAGGGGTATAGTGAACATTTTGAACCCAGAGGTACGACACAGAATTTGATAACATTAAGTCATCATATTGAATAAGTTGTCATTAGTCTTGAGTGCAAGTGCTCGCTACTTGAGTTTGCATCGGGTACTCAGGTATGGACCATGTATGGCGGGTGCTCAAGTGACATGCTCGAGTCCCCGCCCGCATGTTTCATGGTTGTTAGTCACCCAAATAAAAACATGTGGGGATCGCTTGTGCATGACAGGCAGTCCCAGCAAGGTTTTTTTGGCTATATAACAGCTGCAAAACATTTGAGGCGGAGACTTGAGCATGTCACTCGAGCACCCGCTATACTCGGTGCATACCCGAGCACCCGATGCAAACTCAAGTAGCGAGCTCTTGTGCTCAACATTAGTTGCCATATAGACGGTATTTTTTTCTTTACTTCTGAAAAAATCCCAACCCCAACCCTAATACAACCACAACCCTAGCCCAAACGCAACCTTAGCTCAACCCTAACCCTAGCCCAACCCTAACCCTAGCTCAACCCTAACGCAACCCTAACCCTTGCCCAACCCTAACCCAATCCTAGCCTAACCATAGCACAACCCTAACCCTAGTACAACCCTAACCCTAGCACAACCCTACCCATAGCTCAATGCTACCCCTAGCCCAACCCTAACCCTAGCTCCACCCTACCCCAACCCTACCCCTAGCCCCACCCTAGCTCAACCCTCACCCTAGCCCAACCCTAACCCTAGCCCAACCCTAACCCTAGCACAACCCTAACCCTAGCACAACCCTAACCCTAACCCTAGCACAACCCTATCCCTAACCCTAAAGTTTATTTTTTACGCCATTCCTCGTGCGGTATAAGTGATTAGACAACTTTATTTTTCAGGTCGGTGCAATTACAGGGATACTGGATTCATATCAGGTTTTTATGATTGAGAGCTGTCACACACTAAAAAACCCTTTTTATTGCAAAGACTAGTTTTTGCATCGCAATTTTTTGAGAGCTACAATTTTTCCATATTTCGGCCGACAGAGTCATGTGATTTTTTTTTTTTTTTTGTGGGACAAGTTGATGTTTTTATTGGTACCATTTTTGGGCACATTACATTTTTTGATTGCTTTCTATTCCGATTAGTGCGGGACCGTTCCTTGCACATAGCACCGGGTGTCAGCTGTGACAATCAGGTGGATGACTTGATATCACGACCTCCCCAGGAAAAAGACAATAGGCTCTAGCTACAGAGACCTTCAAACTCTCTGTGTCACTCCCCCTACTGCACCCCTGGTGGAGCCCAAGTCTCCATCCCTGTTATTTCCCAGCTAAGAGCTCCCAAAACTAAAATGGGCCATATGTTCTTACTGGACAGTCCTAGGGAGCCCGTTCTGGTGTCATTGGACCCAGGCGGGCCCCTGCTACGCATGGATGCTAAACATCAGAGTCCTAGGGGCCCCTGCAAGGCTGTGCTGGGTATCTCCTTTCCTTAGGCTGGACTATGTTTAAAACTAGGGTTACAATCCGCATCCCCTCAGGTCTATTTTGTGTATCACTGAGATGAATCTTTTCCCCATAACTATAAGGGTTAAAAGTTGACCAGTGATTTCTCATTTTTACAACAAAATTTACAAAAACACTTTTTTAGAGACCCCATCACATCTGGCGTGACTTTGAGGGGCCTTTATGATAGAAAATACCCAAAAGTGACACCATTGTAAAAACTGCACCCCCCAAGGTGCTCAAAACCACATTCAAGAAGTTTATTAACCCTTCAGGTGCTTCACAGTAATTTTTGGAATGTGGAAGAAAAAAATGAACATTTAACTTTTTTCACAAAAATGTTACTTTAGACCGCAATTTTTTTTATTTTCGACTTTTTGAATGTAAAATTTGCTTGAAAAGTTAGCGGACACCATGTTGCGTTTGGGGAGCCCCCGATGTGCCTAAACAGTGGAAACCCCCCACAAGTGACACCATTTTGGAAACTAGACCCCTCAGGGAACTTATCTAGGTGTGTGGTGAGCACCTTGAACCCCCAGGTGCTTCACAGAAGTTTATATCATGGAGCTGTAAAAATAACATTTTCACATTTTTCCAACAAAAATGTTTTGCAGACCCCAATTTTGCATTTTCATAAGGGTAACAGGAGAAATTGCACCACGCGATTTGTTGTGCAATTTTTCCTGAGTAAGCCGATACCCCATATGTGGGGAAAAAACACTGTTTGGGCACACGGCAAGGTTCGGAAGAGAAGGAACGCCATTTAACTTTTTGAATGTAAAATTTGCTTGAATTAGTGGACGCCATGTTGCGTTTGGGGAGCCCCTGATGTGCCTAAATAGTGGAAACCCCCCCCCCCAAGTGACTCCATTTTGGAAACTACACCCCTGAAGGATTTTATCAAGGGGTATAGTGAACATTTTGAACCCAGAGGTACGACACAGAATTTGATAACATTAGGTCATCATATTGAATAAGTTGTCATTAGTCTTGAGTGCAAGTGCTCGCTACTTGAGTTTGCATCGGGTACTCAGGTATGGACCATGTATGGCGGGTGCTCAAGTGACAAGCTCGAGTCCCCGCCCGCATGTTTCATGGTTGTTAGTCACCCAAATAAAAACATGTGGGGATCGCTTGTGCATGACAGGCAGTCCCAGCAAGGTTTTTTTGGCTGTATAACAGCTGCAAAACATTTGAGGTGGAGACTTGAGCATGTCACTCGAGCACCCGCTATACTCGGTGCATACCCGAGCACCCGATGCAAACTCAAGTAGCGAGCTCTTGTGCTCAACATTAGTTGCCATATAGACGGTATTTTTTTCTTTACTTCTGAAAAAATCCCAACCCCAACCCTAATACAACCACAACCCTAGCCCAAACGCAACCTTAGCTCAACACTAACCCTAGCCCAACCCTAACCCTAGCTCAACCCTAACGCAACCCTAACCCTTGCCCAACCCTAACCCAATCCTAGCCTAACCATAGCACAACCCTAACCCTAGCCCTAGTACAACCCTAACCCTAGCACAACCCTACCCATAGCTCAATGCTACCCCTAGCCCAACCCTAACCCTAGCTCCACCCTACCCCAAACCTACCCCTAGCCCCACCCTAGCTCAACCCTCACCCTAGCCCAACCCTAACCCTAGCCCAACCCAAACCCTAGCACAACCCTAACCCTAGCCCAACCCTAACCCTAGCACAACACTAACCCTAACCCTAGCACAACCCTATCCCTAACCCTAAAGTTTTATTTTTTACGCCATTCCTCGTGCGGTATAAGTGATTAGACAACTTTATTTTTCGGGTCGGTGCAATTACAGGGATACTAGATTCATATCAGGTTTTTATGATTGAGAGCTGTCACACACTAAAAAACCCTTTTTATTGCAAAGACTAGTTTTTGCATCGCAATTTTTTGAGAGCTATAATTTTTCCATATTTCGGCCGACAGAGTCCTGTGATTTTTTTTTTTTTTTGTGGGACAAGTTGATGTTTTTATTGGTACCATTTTTGGGCACATTACATTTTTTGATTGCTTTCTATTCCGATTTTTGGAAGGCAGAATAAACAAAAACCAACAATTCACAAATTGTTTTTTGGTGTATTTTTTATGCCGTTCTATGTGTCGTCAAATTGATAAGGAAGCTTTATTCTTCGGTTCAGTACGTTTACAGCGGCACCACAGTTATATTTTTTTTCACGTTATGGCACTTTTACTCAATGAAAACTATTTTATAGAAAAAAGAATTGTTTATGCATCGCTAGAGAGCTATAAATGTTTTATTTTTCTGCCGTTGGAGCTGTATGGTGGCTTGTTTTTTTGCGGGATAAGATGACGTTTTCAGCGGTACCATTTTTATTTACATTTGTCTTTTTGATCTCGTTTTATTCCATTTTTTGTTTGGTGGTATGATGATAAAGCATCGTTTTATGTTTTGTTTTTTATTTTATTTTTTTACCCTGTTCACTAAAGGGGTTAACTTCATCACCATCCCTGTGCTATGCAGCCTGTCAGCGCTGCACAGGGAAAAGTTACTTTGGTCACGCGTGACGCATGACCAAAGCAACTTCCTGCCTTCTGATGACCCGGATGTTGTCATGATGACATCGGGTCACCATGACAACATCTGGGACCGGACTCAGACGCTGCGGGATGCCGGCAGAGAAGGTATGTATCGCGCTAACCTCCTCTTGCCACCAGAATGCTGCGATCGATTTCAATCACAGCATTTCGGGGGTTAATGTGCAGGGAGCGGTGCGGGACCGTTCCTTGCACATAGCACCGGGTGTCAGCTGTGACAATCAGGTGGATGACTTGATATCACGACCTCCCCAGGAAAAAGACAATAGGCTCTAGCTACAGAGACCTTCAAACTCTCTGTGTCACTCCCCCTACTGCACCCCTGGTGGAGCCCAAGTCTCCATCCCTGTTATTTCCCAGCTAAGAGCTCCCAAAACTAAAATGGGCCATATGTTCTTACTGGACAGTCCTAGGGAGCCCGTTCTGGTGTCATTGGACCCAGCCGGGCCCCTGCTACGCATGGATGCTAAACATCAGAGTCCTAGGGGCTCCTGCAAGGCTGTGCTGGGTATCTCCTTTCCTTACGCTGGACTATGTTTAAAACTAGGGTTACAATCCGCATCCCCTCAGGTCTATTTTGTGTATCACTGAGATGAATCTTTTCCCCATAACTCGCTGTTGAATTATGTTTCTTGAATAGGCACATGGCGTCAGGGGAAGGGACATCCTGTGTAGCTTGCAGCTGCTGTGAGAATTCTCACTCTTCGCTTCTTCAGCTCCTTCCTTTGCAAGCTGCAGTGTCAAATTTTCATATGTAGAGCTTCGTAAAACCCGCCTGCCAGTGCACAGTGATCGACAGGGGATTACCTTGAATATCTTCACACCATTGTTCCCTGTAAAAAACAGAAAATAAATAAGCTAATTTATACTCACCTAACACCTAATCCCAGAAGCCGCTGTCAACTGTAAAACAGCAAAAATAAAAAACAACCATATCCCTCACCTATGCAAAGTGATGAAATAATCCATAGTGTCCTACGATGATCTAGATGACTTATACTAGTATAATTTTCAAACGGTGCCACTCCATAATGTACACATACTACAATGTGAAGAGTGGCAACTATTGACCGTATAATGGCAAAATCGCAAGATAAACATAAACAACCGAAGCAACCACGATCAAAGGCCAATCTACATCATAAAAAATTGTTTTATTAAATATTCAATTTTGTTAAAAATTATCACATGCAGATAATTGGTGCAAAAAATGTTGCAAAACAACATACAGTGTGTAAAAAAATTCTACCGCTATATGGGACAAGCAGGACCCAAATTGTACAGCCTAGTAGATATTAAGTGATCATCCAAGTAGCATAGTATTTATACACAGGCCAATGTGACCCGATTAGTAAAAAGGCTCATATAGTCAAAGGTTGTTAGGTCAGAGAAACAGACAATGTTAATACATTCCTCAAAATAATATTACGGGTATAATGAGCCACCATATATATATTTACATGTGTATAACAACAGTATATATATGTGTCAACAGTATATAGACATACAATATATTGTACATGACAACAGGCTCACACTGACACAAGTAATGTGTAGCGATCAGCTGCCGTGAGAGAGTTCACAGGAGTTCATCAGCTGATGAAACCCGGTAACCTCACTTACGGCACCGCCGCTGCGTGAGAACTGTCTCACGCCGTAGCGGTGCCGTAAGTGAGATCACTGGAGCTCATCAGCTGATGAACTCCTGTGAACTCTTTCACGGCAGCTCAGCGCTATACACTGCAGGCGTGATTACACAGCGGCGTCTGCTCTGTAACAGCAGGCATAGGCTGATGGGAGTAGTACTCTCATCAGCTGATGCCTGTGACGTGTGGTAAGCTTTTTACGACTGGTCACAGTCACAGCTGCGGGCTCACACTGTCATCTGACAGAGTGAGCCCGTAGTTCTAACCGATCAGAGCCCCTTTTTCCCACGCTGTCATCTGCGTGGGAAACCATGGATGTTCGGGGGCCCCATTCATATGAATGGGGTCCGTGTTCCGGGTCAGGTACTGTTCTGGTAACCGAACCAAACTTTTAATAGATATTCGGATATCCACGGGTCCGCCCATCACTAGTAAATAATCCTACCAAGTTATGACCACATAATGCCACCACATAATGCTAAAATAATGCCACCATACTGATCATTACCATCATGACTGTACTAAGACCAATATTACAATCAATACCACAATATGAGACAATAATCAATAAATACAGCCAGATCATAACAACATATCACCAACATGTACTGTAGTGATAATATACCATACTGATTATTAACAGTATAAACACTGATATTATCACTGTGCAGCAACCATGTAGTGGTATAATTGTATATATCAATTCCAGTGCTCTGCATACTATATACAGTACAGACCAAAAGTTTGGACACACCTTCTCATTAAAAGATTTTTCTGTATTTTCATGACTATGAAAATTGTACATTCACACTGAAGGCATCAAAACTATGAATTAACACATGTGAAATTATATACTTAACAAAAAGGTGTGAAACAACTGAAAATATGTCTTATATTTTACTTTCTTCAAAGTAGCCACCTTTTGCTTTGATGACTGCTTTGCACACTTGTCATTCTCTTGATGAGCTTCAAGAGGTAGTCACCGGAAATGGTTTTCACTTCACAGGTGTGCCCTGTCAGGTTTAATAAGTGGGATTTCTTGCCTTATAAATGGGGTTGGGACTATCAGTTGTGTTGTGCAGAAGTCTGCTGGATACACAGATGATAGTCTTACTGAATAGACTGTTAGAATTTGTATTATGGCAAGAAAAAAGTAGCTAAGTAAAGAAAAACGAGTGGCCATCATTACTTTAAGAAAGGAAGGTCTGTCAGTCCGAAAAATTGGGCAAACTTTGAAAGTGTCCCCAAGTACAGTTGTAAAAACCATCAAGCGCTACAAAGTAACTGGCTCACCAAAAGTACCACCCCAGGAAAGGAAGACCAAGAGTCACCTCTGCTTCTGAGGATAAGTTTATCCGAGTCACCAGCCTCAGAAATCGCAGGTTAACAGCAGCTCAGATTAGAGACCAGGTCAATGCCACACAGAGTTCTAGAAGCAAACACATCTCTACAACAACTGTGTTAATTCATAGCTTTGATGTCTTCAGTGTGAATGCACAATTTTCAAAGTCATGAAAACACCGAAAAATCTTTAAATGAGAAGGTGTGTCCAAACTTTTGGTCTGTACTGTATGTGCATAGTGTGCTGGTAATTGTACAAATATATGTATATTAAGTCATCTACCATCTCTCTGATCATAGTTGTTCACTTTCCCTTTTCTTTTTCATTCAGCCCACACCACCATAACCACTTCGTCCATCCATGACTTGTATCTGCTAGAGATGAGCGGTGTTCGACTAGAACTGTTCGCCAATCTCAAATTCGAGCTGTTTTGGGCGGTGTTCGAGTTGTTCGACGAACCCGAACGATTTGCAAAAAATTCGGCTGTTCGAGGTTATGTTCGATAACTGTTCGTGCACCAAAAGCGTGTCCTGCATGTCTGGCGCTATTTAGAGCACCAATCATGCAGGGATTGTCTGCCACTCACTGTAATGCCACAGCCATGGTGGTTGTGGCATTACAGTGATTGCCCAAATCGATGGGAACAGTGCCAACAGTGAAACATGAAAAGCCGGCAATTCAGCAGCGGCATATACCGGTACCCGACAATTTAGAATCGAAAGAATAGAGCTTCACACATAGATTAGATAGATAGAAACATGTCAGCCACATATATATGAAGTACAGTGACAGTGTTGCTTATTGTACTTGTCATTTAGTGTAAAGGATTTATCAAAAAAAATAATAGTGTTTTCATGCACCGTCTCTTTAAAAAAGCCGGCCGGCAATTCAGCAGCGGTACCCGACAATTTGGAATAGAAAGAATAGAGAATCACACATAGATTAGATAGATAGAAACATGTCAGTCACATATATATGAAGTACAGTGACAGTGTTGCTTACTGTACTTGTCATTTAGTGTAAAGGATTTATTAAAAAAAATAATAGTGTTTTCATGCACCGTCTCTTTAAAAAAGCCGACTGGCAATTCAGCATCTGTACCCGACAATTTATAACAGAAGGAATAGAGAATCACACATAGATTAGATAGATAGAAACATGTCAGTCACATATATAAGAAGTACAGTGATAGTGTTGATTACTGTACTTGTCATTTAGTGTTAAAATAAAGGATTTATTTAAAAAAAAATTGGCGTGGGGTTCCCCCTAATTTTAGGCTCTAGCGGAGGTTAAGCAGACGGCTGGGGCAGATGTTTGAAGCCTGGGAAGGGGGTAATACCCACGGAGCTTCCCAGGCTACTAATATCAGCCCCCAGCGGAATACCTAGCCTTTACTAGCTATTAAAATGGGGGACCCCACAAAAAAATGACGTGGGGTCCCCCCTATTTTAATAGCTAGCAAAGGCTAGGCAGACAGCTGGGGGCTGATATTAATAGCCCAGGAAGGGTGCCATGAATATTGGCCCCCTCCCAGGCTAGAAACACCAGCCGTCAGCCGCCCCAGAAATGGCGCATCCATAGGATGCGCCAATTCTGGCACTTAGCCTCGCTCTTCCCACTGCCCTGTAGCGGTGGCAGTGGGGTAATAGGGCTGGGGTTGATGTCAGCTTATAATGCCAGCTGACATCAAGCCCAGGTTAGTAATGGAGAGGCGTCTATAAGACACCCCCATTACTAACCCCATAGTCAAAGTTAAAAGAAAACACAAACACCCAGAATAAAGTCCTTTAATTGAAATAAAGACACAATCCTTTATTGTTCTAAATTAAACCATAATTACCACCACGCCCATTCCAGCTGAAGCCAACGATCTCCTGCAATAAAAGTAAAATAATAAAGCAACCTCATCCTTACCTTTCCATGGTTCCCAGACAGCTTCAGCTCTGCTACATCGAGATGACAGGCTGGACCGCAGCAGAACGCTGCCATCCAGCCTGTCATCCCGCAGACACTGAGAAGCGCAGGCATGCTTGCGCTCCTCAGTGTCTCGCTGTGATGGCATAAAGATGAGCCGACAATGAACTCGGCTCACCTCATGCACGTCACTGACAGCGTGGGAGAATTCTCCTGCACTCAGCGCTTCAGCGTGAGAATTTTCCCACGCTGTCAGTGACGTGCATGAGGTGAGCCGAGTTCATTGGACATGAATGAGCTCACCTCATGCACGTCACTGACAGCGTGGGAAAATTCTCACGCTGAAGCGCTGAGTGCAGGAGAATTTTCCCACGCTGTCAGTGACGTGCATGAGGTGAGCTCATGTCCAATGAACTCATCTCACCTCATGTACGTCACTGACAGCGTGGGAGAATTCTCACGCTGAAGCGTTGAGTGCAGGAGAATTTTCCCACGCTGTCAGTGACGTGCATGAGGCTGATATTTAAATTTGGCGCACAAATCGGTGATTGGTCGCGGGCAGCGTCCGCGACCAATCAGCACAGTAGTGTTTAACTTTGGCGGCAAGATCAGTGATTGGTCGCGGTCAAGACGGCGACCAATCACCGATTTGTGCGGCACATTTAAATAGCGGCCGCGACCAATTGGATGTCAGCGCCGCTCCCCGGTCCTCCCTTTACACCCTAGCCGCATGGATTTCAGCGGCGCTGCCTGTGCGGCTACTTCCGCTGCGAGAACCCGGGACATGAGCGGCCGCTCGCAGCAGAAGTATCCCGACCCGCAGAGCCGCTCCCCGGTCCTCCCTTCACACCCTAGCCGCTGATGTCCCCACAGTATCCTCATGGTGTTACAAAGGTCCGGACATTTGTGTTAAAAATCGCTGATTGGTTGCGGGCGCTGGGAAAATTCTCACGCTGAAGCGCTGAGTGCAGGAGAATTTTCCCACGCTGTCAGTGACGTGCATGAGGTGAGCTCATTCATGTCCATTGAACTCAGCTGACCTCATGTACGTCACTGACAGCGTGGGAGAATTCTCACGCTGAAGCGCTGAGTGCAGGAGAATTCTTCCACGCTGTCAGTGACGTACATGAGGTGAGCTGAGTTCATTGGACATGACCTCGGCTCATCTGGATGCCGTCACAGCGAGACACTGAGGAGCGCAAGCATGCCTGCGCTTCTCAGTGTCTGCGGGATGACAGGCTGGATGGCAGCGTTCTGCTGCGGTCCAGCCTGTCATCTCGATGTAGCAGAGCTGAAGCTGTCTGGGAACCATGGAAAGGTAAGGATGAGGTTGCTTTATTATTTTACTTTTATTGCAGGAGATCATTGGCTTCAGCTGGAATGGGCGTGGTGGTAAGTATGGTTTAATTTAGAACAATAAAGAATTGTGTGTTTATTTCAATTAAAGGACTTTTTTCTGGGTGTTGTGTTTTTTTTAAATACTTTACTAGAAATTCATGGTGGTCATGTCTAATATTGGCGTGACCCCATGAATTTCGGGCTTAGGGCCTGCTGATAATGCCAAGCTGGCCCTAACCCCTTTATTACCCAGTGAGCCACCGCACCAGGGCCCTGGATGAGTTGGGTACAGCGCCAGAAGATGGCGCTTCTATGAACGCGCCATTTTCCGGGGTGGCTGTGGACTGCAATTTGCAGCTGGGGGGACCCAGAAAGCTTGGGCCTCCCTGCGCTGCGGATTCCAGCCCCCAGCTGCCTAGTTGTACCTGGCTGGACACAAAAATAGGGCGAAGCCCCACGTATTTTTTTTTTTTAATTATTTCATGAAATTCATGAAATAATTAAGAAAAAAAGGGCTTCCCTATATTGTTGTGTCCGGCCAGGTACAAATAGGCAGCTGGTGGTTGGGGGCAGCCCGTTCCTGCCTGCTGTACCTGGCTGGACACAAATATAGTGCGAAGCCCTACGTCAATTTTTTTTTAAATTATTTCATGAAACTAGATGGTGGCCCGATTCTAACGCATCGTGTATTCTAGAATATGTATGCGGCAGACCCGGCGCAATCAGCAGAGCGGTGTTTAAATTTGGCGCCAAAATCGCTGACTGGTTGCGGCCAGCAACCGCGACCAATCAGCAAAGCGGTGTTGAAATTTGGCGACTATATCACTGATTGGTCACGGCCGGCGGTCGCGACTAATCAGCAGAGCGGGGTTTAAATTTTGCGCCAATAATGCTGATAGGTTGTGGTCGCGACCAATCAGCAAAGCGGTGTTTAAATTTGGCGCCAATAATGGTGATTGGTCACGACCTCGACAATTCAGCAGAGCGGTGTTTAAATTTGGCGGCAACAATGTTGATTAGTCGCGGCCGGCGGTCACGACCAATCAGCAGAGCGGGGTTTAAATTTGGCGCCAATAATGCTGATTGGTCGCAACCGCCGGCCGCGACCAATCAGCAGAGCGGTGTTTAAATTTGGCGTCAAAATCGCTGATTGGTCGCGGAAGGCAACTGTGACCAATCAGCAGAGCGGTGTTTAAATTTGGCGCCGATACTGCTGATTGGTCGCGGCCGGCAACAGTGACCAATCAGCCGAGCAGGGTTTAAATTTGGCGCCAATACTACTGATTGGTCGCGGACGGCGACCGCGATCAATCAGCAGAGCGGTGTTTAAATTTGGCGCCAATAATGCTGATTAGTCGCGGCCGGCATCCGCGACCAATTAGCAGAGCGGGGTTTAAATTTGGCGCCAATCTCGCTGATTGGTCGCGGCTGGAGTCCGCGACCAATCAGCAGAGCGTTGTTTAAATTTGGCGCCAATCTCACTGATTGGACGCGTCTGGCGTCCGCGACCAATCAGCAGAGCGTTGTTTAAATTTGGCGCCAAGCTCGCTGATTGGTCGCGGCCGCTATTTAAATGTGGCGCCAAGATCACTGATTGGTCGGGTGCGGAGAGCGCGACCAATCAGCTAATCGTATTGGTGAGGACCGGGGAGCGCCGCTGCCTGGTCGGATACTTCCGTTGCGAGAAGCCGGGAGATGAGCGACTGCTCGCAGCAGAAGTATCCCGACCCGCAGCGCCGCTCCCCGGTCCTCCCTTGACACCCTAGCCGCTGATGTCCCCACAGTATCCGCATGGTGTTACAAAGATCCGGACATTTGTGTTAAAAATCGCTGATTGGTCGCGGGCGCTGCCCGCGACCAATCACCGATTTGGGCGCCAAATTTAAATATCGGCCGCAAGCAATCACCAATCTTGGCTCCACATTTAAACACCGCTGTGCTGATTGGTCGCCGACGCTGGGCGCGACCCATCACCGATTTTGGCGCCACATTTAAATAGCGTCCGCGACCAATCAGTACAGCGGTGTTTAAATGTGGAGCCAAGATGGGTGATTGGTCGCGGAGGATATTTAAATTTGGCGCCCAAATCGGTGATTGGTCGCGGCTGATATTTAAATTTGGCGCCCAAATCGGTGATTGGTCGCGGGCAGCGCCAGCGACCAATCAGCGATTTTTAACACAAATGTCCGGACCTTTGTAACACCATGCGGATACTGTGGGGACATCAGCGGCTAGGGTGTGAAGGGAGGACCGGGGAGCGGCGCTGCGGGTCGGGATACTTCTGCTGCGAGCGCCCGCTCATATCCCGGGTTCTCGCAGCGGAAGTATCCGCACAGGCAGCGCCGCTGACATCCATGCGGCTAGGGCGTGAAGGGAGAACCGGGGAGCGGCGCTGACATCCAATTGGTCGCGGCCGTCTTGACCGCGACCAATCACTGATCTTGCCGCCAAAGTTAAACACTACTGTGCTGATTGGTGCGTCAAATTTAAATATCGGCCGCGACCAATCACCGATCTTGGATCCACATTTAAACAACGCTGTGCTGATTGGTCGCGGCCGATATTTAAATGTGGCGCCCAAATCGGTGATTGGTCGCGGTCTTGGCGCGCGACCAATCACTGATCTTGCCGCCAAAGTTAAACACTACCGTGCTGATTGGTCGCGGACGCTGCCCACGACCAATCACCGATTTGTGCGCCAAATTTAAATATCAGCCTCATGCACGTCACTGACAGCCTGGGAAAATTCTCCTGCACTCAGCGCTTCAGCGTGAGAATTCTCCCACGCTGTCAGTGACGTACATGAGGTGAGCTGAGTTCATTGGACATGACCTCGGCTCATCTGGATGCCGTCACAGAGAGACACTGAGGAGCGGAAGCATGCCTGCTCTTCTCAGTGTCCGCGGGATGACAGGCTGGATGGCAGCGTTCTGCTGCGGTCCAGCCTGTCATCTCGATGTAGCAGAGCTGAAGCTGTCATGGGAACCATGGAAAGGTAAGGATGAGGTTGCTTTATTATTTTTCTTTTATTGCAGGAGATCGTTGGCTTCAGCTGGAATGGGCGTGACTGTAAGTATGGTTTAATTTAGAACAATAAAGAATTGTGTGCTTATTTCAATTAAAGGACTTTATTCTGGGTGTTTGTGTTTTTTTTTTTTAACTTTGACTATGGGGTTAGTAATGGGGGTGTCTTATAGACGCCTCTCCATTACTAACCTGGGCTTGATGTCAGCTGGCATTATAAGCTGACATGAACCCCAGCCCTATTACCCCCTGCCACCGCACCAGGGCAGCGTGGAAGAGCGAGGCTAAGTGCCAGAGTTGGCGCATCCTATGGATGCGCCATTTCTGGGGCGGCTGACGGCTGGTGTTTCTAGCCTGGGAGGGGGCCAATATTCATGGTACCCTTCCTGGGCTATTAATATCAGCCCCCAGCTGTCTGCCTAGCCTTTGCTAGCTATTAAAATAGGGGGGACCCCATGTCATTTTTTTGGGGGGGTCCCCCATTTTAATAGCTAGTAAAGGCTAGGTATTCAGCTGGGGGCTGATATTAGTAGCCAGGGAAGCTCCGTGGGTATTACCCCCTTCCCAGGCTTCAAACATCTGCCCCAGCCGTCTGCTTAACCTCCGCTAGAGCCTAAAATTAGGGGGAACCCCACGCCAATTTTTTTTTTAATAAATCCTTTATTTTAACACTAAATGACAAGTACAGTAATCAACACTGTCACTGTACTTCATATATATGTGACTGACATGTTTCTATCTATCTAATCTATGTGTGATGCTCTATTCTTTCTGTTCTAAATTGTCGGGTACAGATGCTGAATTGCCGGCCGGCTTTTTTAAAGAGACGGTGCACGAAAACACTATTATTTTTTTAAATAAATCCTTTACACTAAATGACAAGTACAGTAACCAACAATATCACTGTACTTATTATATATGTGATTGGCATGTTTATATCTATCTATGTGTGATGCTCTATTCTTTCTGTTATAAATTGTCGGGTACCGCTGCTGAATTGTCGGCCGGCTTTTTTAAAGAGACGGTGCATGAAAACACTATTATTTTTTTAAATAAATCCTTTACACTAAATGACAAGTACAGTAAGCAACACTGTCACTGTACTTCATATATGTGTGACTGACATGTTTCTATCTATCTAATCTATGTGTGAGGCTCTATTCCTTCTTGTCTAAATTGTCGGGTACCGGTGTATGCCACTGCTGAATTGCCGGCCGGCTTTTTTAAAGAGAGCGTCTTCTGAGCAGTTTGTCAGCTTTTGGACACCTTTGAAGGTGTTTTCTATGTGTTTCTATGTGTTTTTGTTTGCCTGCCATTGGTTTTAACGGTGTTCGACGGTGTTCTAAGGTGTTCGACGAACAGTTCGACGAACAGTTCCTCGAACATCCCGGTGTTCGACGAACCGAACCCGAACACTACGGGGGTGGCTCAACACTAGTCTCTGCAAAATGTAATTCACGTCACATCATCGCGTCTGCTGTATGGAGAGTCAGGGTGTTGGAGACCGGAGCAGCACACCCGGGGAACAGGAGCGAGATGAGTATGTTGTTTCTGCATGTATATATGAGTCTATGTGGGGGCTCACACTGTATATACAAAGGCTACGTGGTGGCTCAAACTGTATTTAGGAGGCTATGTGGAGCTCACACTGTATACAGGAGGCTATGTGCGGCCTCATACTGTATATAGGAGGCTATGAGGGTGCTCACAGTATATGTAGGAGGCTATGATGGGGCTCACAATGTATATAGGAGACTATGTGGGGGGCTTATGCTGTATATGGGAAAATATGTGGGGGCTTATACTGCATATAGGAGGCTATATGGGGGCTTATACTGTATTTAGGAGGCTATGTGGGGGCTCATACTGTATAAAGGGACTATGTGGGGCTCATACTGTTTATATAGGGCTGCGTGGGGGTTCATACTGTATATAGGAGGTTACCTAGGGCTCATACTGTATATAGGGAGGCTATGTGTGGGCACATACTGTATACAGTATATGGGGTTATGTGGGGTTCATACTGTATATAGAGTGGCTAAGTGAGGGCTCATACTGTTATAGGAGGATATGTGAGGCTCAACCTCTATATAGAGAGGCTATGTGGGGGCTCACACTGTTTATAGGGGGACATATGGGGGCTCATACTGGATATAGGAAGCTATGTGAGGGTCATACTGTTTATAGGGTCCATGTGGGGGCTCATACTGTTTATAGGAGGAATTGTTCAGGCTCATACTGTTTATAGGAGGATATGTGAGAGCTCACACTCTATATAGAGAGGCTATATGGGGGCTCATACTGTTTATAGGGGGCTATGTGGGGGCTCATCATGTAAATAGGAGGCTATATGAGGGCTCATATTGTATGTAGAAAGTCTATGTGGAGGCTCATACTGTATATAGGGGACCATATGGGGACTCACACTGTATATAGAGGGGCTATGTTGGTCTTATATTATATGTAGGGGGCTGTGTGGGGGCTCATACTGTATATAGGGGCAGTTTTCAGGCTTATACGGTAAATAGGGGAATGTCAGCATACTTAAATATTAAGTGATAATTAGAGTTGAGCCACCCCCGTAAGGTTCGAGTTCGGTTCGTCGAACGCCTGTATGTTCGCCGAACTGTTCGTCGAACTGTTCATGGAACACCGTCGAACACCGTTAAAACCAATGGCAGGCAAACAAAAACACATAGAAACACATAGAAAACACATAGAAAACACTTCAAAGGTGTCCAAAAGCTGACAAACTGCTCAGAAGACACAACTAACACATGGAAAAGTGACAAGTACATATAGTCATGCAAAAAGAAAAGAGGTTGAGGAGTAAAATGAGGGGGAGACACAGATATAGGCATGTAATGCCCTTCTAAAACCAAAAAAGTGCGAAGCTGACACGGCCAGTCCGTTCTTGCCCATGCGACCTCCGTGTCGCCGGGTTTGGGCCAGAGCTGCGGTGGACCCTGATGCCCAGCCCCCTTCTCCCAATACTGGGGCCTGTCCGCTGGTGGGTCGAGCGAGCCCCCCTGCGGTGGAGGCAGGTCTAAGCTTTTTAATTTAAATTGTCTCTCTAATTTGAATGAGTACACTTTAAATCCTTTTACAAGGATCTATTGGAGGGCAAGTCTGATGCCAGCAGCCGCGGGAATTACAGCTCCAGTAGCGTCCACTAAAGCTGCTGCAGTTAAAAAGCTTTTATAAGGATCGAGCTTGGCGGTCCACTTCAAGGCGTCCTACCGCCAGTCCCAGCCCCTGTGGCTTGGGGTGCCTCCCGATGCTCTTCACTGAGTGTCCCGTGGGCCCAAAGCATTTCCTTAGAAAAAATTAAGTGTCCAAACTACAGGTGGTGTAGCTTGCTTAACAGCCGGGATAATCCGCTGACTAGCAGACACTGCTACTAGGAACAAAGTATTTCCTGGGCTAGATGCAGTTAAAATTTTGTAATTAGATACTCTCGTTAGATGTTGAGAAAGCATTCCATAGAGTCTCCTGGCATGCCTGGCCCTCACAGGGTATCAAATACTTAGGAATTCCTATTCATAGAGACCTCTCCCGTCTATGTTATCTTAATTTTGGGCCCTTTATTGAACAACTCCATACAGACCACGGTTGGCAAGTTAGAACTGTAACATTCACTACGTGAACCACTGGAGCTTTGTGGAAAAGCACATGTACACTGTGTTCCAAATTATTATGCAAAAAGTGTTTAGGAGTGATAAGGTAAGAATTTTTTTGTTTGTCAGTTAAACTCATTGATGGTGATGTGTGTCAGGGCTCTTTATATCACTCTAAGCAATTGCAGACACCTGTGCTAATTAGTTTGGCAGGTGTGTCCAATGAAAGGCAAGACTACTTAAGAAGGCTGTCCCACATTATTAAGCAGCCTACATTTTCTGCCAAAATGGGAAAGAAAAAGGATGTGTCGGCTGCTGAGAAGCAACAAATTGTGGAGTGTTTAGGTCAAGGCATGACTACATTCAACATTGCCAAGACACTTCATCGTGATCATTGCACAATCAAGAAGTATGTAGCTGATTCACAGTACACACGTGTGCGTGCTGATAAGGGAAAATTGAGGACTCTTTCCTACAGGCAATTACGTCAGGTTAAAAGAGCAGCGGCAAAAAAGCCTTGTCATAGCAGCAGACAAGTTTTTGAAGCTGCTCCAACGTCCCCCGAACAACAAGATGCAGGGCCCTTCAGAGGTTTGCAGCTGTGCATAAGCCATCCTGTTGACCTCCTCTATCCACTGTACACAAGCAGAAACAGCTCCAGTGGGCCAAACAATACATGAAGACTGACTTCAAAACTGTTTTATTCACCGATGAGTGCTGTGCAACGCTCGATAGTCCAGATGGATGGAGTGGAGGATGGCTGGTTGATGGACACCCCATGCAAACATGGCTACGGCGCCAACAAGGAGGAGGTGGAGTAATGTTTTGGGCTGGAATCATGAGGAGAGAGATTGTCGGCCCCTTTAGGATCCCTGAAGGGGTAAAGATGAACTCCATGATGTATGTGGAGTTTCTCAAACAGCACTTCCTGCCATGGTTCAAGAAGAAGAACCATGTATTCCACAGCAAGATCATTTTCATGCATGATAATGCACCGTCTCATGATGCACATAACACATCTGCATCTCTGGCTGATATGGGCATAAAAGGGGACAAACTTATGGTGTGACCTCCATGCTCCCCTGACCTCAAACCCATTGAGAACCTCTGGAGCATCATCAAAAGGAGTGTCTATGATGGCGGGAGGCAGTTCACATCTAAGCAACAGCTCTGGGAGGGTATTCTGTTCTCATGCAAAACAATTGAAGCAGAAACCATCCAAAACCTGACAAATTCAATGGACGAGAGAGTTCAGAAGCTCCTTTCGAACAAGGGGTCCTATGTGCAAATGTAACATCACCTAGAATAAAGCTTTGAGTTGAAAACTGTTTGATTTAAGTTTCTAATAACCTGCTAATGCTTATAATTTCAAAAATGACCATTTTTTTGTTCTTTATTAAAATGAAAAGGTTGATCGAAGAGTGTGGGGGATCTAAGAGTGTGGAAACCCAGTAGTCAGGAATATTTCGAATTCTGACAATCTGAGGGTCATGTTGCAGGTAGTGCAGCAAGAAGGCACCCATGTGTCTTGCGCATCTAGGAGCCCCAAAATTATTTTCCGGGCTACATGCAGCTAAAAATTATTATTAATTTGAAAGCTGGTGGAGCTTAGTATAGATGGCCTAATAGAATCAGTACTGCAAACTGCTATAAGGCCAAAATTATTTTACAGGGAAGATAGAGATAAACATGATTAGTAATAATTTGAAATCTGGTGGAGCTTAGTATAGATGGCCTAATAGAATCAGTACTCCACACTGCTACTATGCCCAAAATTATTTTCCAGGCAAGATACAGATAAAAATGATAATTAATTTGAAAGCTTAAAACGGTTGGTGAGGTGATTTTACCAAATCCTCAAGTTTTTACTCTCCCCAGGATGACACAGGGCTAGAAAAGTCCTTGCTGATGCATGATGTGTTCATCTTTATGAACCTGAGTCTGTCTACATTGTCAGCGGACAGCCGCGTGCGCTTATCTGTCAGCACAACACCAGCAGCGCTGAACACACGTTCAGAGAGAACAAAAATTATTATTAATTTGAAATCTGGTGGAGCTTAGTATAGATGGCCTAATAGAATCAGTACTGCAAACTGCTACAAGGCCAAAATTATTTTACAGGCAAGATACAGATAAACATGATTAGTAATAATTTGAAATCTGGCGGAGCTTAGTATAGATGGCCTAATAGAATCAGTACTGCAAACTGCTACAAGGCCAAAATTATTTTACAGGCAAGATGCAGATAAACATGATTATTAATAACACTGGTGTACAAAAAAAAAAAAAATTCTGGCATGGACTTTAAGAACAGTTTTAGACTAATTTGTGGGTGCTGAATTCAAATCTGATCTTATAATTTCTCTATCACATCACGTTTTTGCGCTATAGGTATATAGCCCATTTTCAATAATTCCAAGAAAAATATAAGTAGTGTATGAAAAGTGCCGTTTTATACGGTTCACTAAGGTAAATTTAGTTTTCATTTAGTCTCCCAATAAATGTGAGAATATCTTTGTTTTCTTTGAACATGCATAATTCCCATTTGTTATGATAATAAAGTAAAAAAACAGTTTTCAAACACCCTTGTTTTCTGTGCTACTGGGACAGTAGAGCTACAGCAGAGCATTGGGTGAAAACTGAATGGCCTCAGCGACAGAGTTTGGCACCTGGCGATAAGAATGTCATCCATGATTCACTAGTGGATAGAAAGAACATTGTCTTTCCTCCCTTGCACATAAAACTTGGATTGATGAAGCAGTTCGTCAAAGCTCTCAATCACAGTGGAGAATGCTTTAACTATTTATGTTCAACTTTTCCAGGTCTTAGTGAAGAGAAGAAAAAGGCTGGAATATTGGATGTACCTCAAATAAGAACACTTATGAGAGACGCAAACTTTATCACATCAATGAATGAGACAGAAGAAAGAGCTCGGAATGCATTTTGTAATGTGGTGCAGAATTTTCTAGGGAATAAGAAAGCAGACAACTATGAAGAGATTGTGGAAGAGCTACTAATGAGTCTGCAAAATCTTGGATGTAGAATGAGTACCAAGATTCACTATTTAAACAGCCATTTGGACTTTTTTCCAGAGAACCTTTGGGATGTGAGCGAGGAACAAGGGGAGCGTTTTCATCAGGACATTAAAACAATGGAAGAACGGTATCAAGGCCGGTGGGACTCACATATGATGGCTGACTATTGCTGGAGCTTGATGAGAGACAACCCAGAAGCTGTACATCACAGATCAGCCAAGAAAAGAAAGTTCAAATAACTGCCATTTGCCATTCATCTGTGTGCCATATATATGTGTTTTTATATTTTGTAGTTTAATTTTGTAAGTATATTTGATTTGCTGTACACAGACTTTGTAATTTGTTATTCCTTGATTAAAAATATACAAAATGTAGTAACGAAAATCATGAGGTTTTTATCAAAAAACATTCGATAGGATTACTTTCCATCAAAAATATCTCGAAATCCTGATGTGATAGCCAAAAACGGAGTTCGTATTAGTAATCAGCAGCCAAAATTGACTTAAAATATGTTTTAAAACCTTTTGACAGAAAAACTGCATTGACCAGTGTAATTTTAAATCTGGTGGAGCTTAGTATAGATGGCCTAATAGAATCAGTACTGCACAGTGCTACAAGGCCAAAATTATTATACAGGCAAGATACAGATAAACATGATTAGTAATTTGAAATCTGGTGGAGTTTAGTATAGATGGCCTAATAGAATCAGTACTGCACAGTGCTACAAGGCCAAAATTATTATACAGGTAAGATACAGATAAACATGATTAGTAATTTGGAAGCTTAAAACGGTTGGTGAGGTGATATTAACAAATCATCAAGCTTTTACTCTCCCCAGGATGACACAGGGGTAGAAAAGTCCTTTCGGATCCATGATTTGTACATCTTTATGAACGTGAATCTGTCTACATTATCAGTGGAGAGCCGCGTGCGCTTATCTGTCAGCACACCACCAGCAGCGCTGAACACACGTTCAGACAGAACGCTGGCTGCGGGGCATGACAAGATCTCCAAGGCATAAGTGGCGAGCTCAGGCCATTTATCCAGATTGGAAGCCCAAAAAGAGCAAGGGTCCAGTGACACAGTCATGGCTTCAATGTTTACTTGGAGATACTCCTGTACCATCGTCTCTAGGAGTTGACTATGTGTCAGACTTCTTGTCTCCTGTGGCCTTGCAAAGGATGGGCTAAAAAAGTGGTGAAATGATTCCGCAAAATTGATGTTACCAGCAGATACTGTGTTTCTGTTACATTTTGAGTGCTGAACACTCGACGGTCCCACAGTTGGCAAGTTGGAACTGTGAGATTCACTACGTGCACCACTGGTGTTTTGTGGAAAAGCACATGTAAGATTCTGCAACAGTCTCTGCTGATACTCCTGCATGCGTGCATCCCTTTCTATGGCAGGAATAATTTCTGCAAATTTACTTTTGTACCGGGGATCTAACAGTGTGGCAACCCAGTAGTCAGGATTATTTCTAATTCTCACAATTCGAGGGTCATGTTGCAGGTAGTGCAGCAAGAAGGCACTCATGTGTCTTGCGCATCCAGGAGCACCAAGTCCCTGTTGTGTTGGTGGCGAGGTAACAATCATGCTTCCTTCCTCTCCCCTCTCTCCCCAACCTCGCACAACAGAAATGTGATCAAGATATCCCTCATCTGATGAGTCTTCCATCAGTTCGTCCTCCACTTCTTCCTGGGCTCCTGCACATTTCTCACTAGTTTGGCTGCTACCATGCACCCTGCTAAAACCATCTCCCCCACCCTCACATGCCTGCCGCCTTGGTGCTGCCGACCGTCTGGACTTTGCAGATGTTAGCCCTTCCGCATACAACTCCTCCTCCTCTACTTTCTCCACCTCCTCTTGTGCCACCACCTGACTCCGAATTCTGTTTAACATGTGCTCCATCCAGCATGTAAATCACCGGAATAGTCATGCTGATAATGGCATCGTCAGCACTAAACATCTTCGTCGCCATTTCAAAACTGTGCAGAAGGATGCATAGGTCCCTGATCTGAGACCACTTCTCCAGCGTGATTTGCCCCACCTCTGGATCTCGTTGGCCCAGGCTATACGTCAGAACATATTGCACCAGGGCTTGTCGGTGCTACCACAGTCGCTGCAACATGTGCAGAGTTGAATTCCACCGGGTAGGCACATCGCGTTTTAGCCTGTGAAGTGGCAGGCTCAACGACTTCTGTAGAGATGTAAGTCGCTGAGCTGCGGGATGCGAACGGCGGAAGTGAGCACACAGCGACCGTGCCCTCTGCAGAAGGCTATCTAGTCCAGGATAGTGGCCTAAAAATTCCTGGACACCAGGTTCAACACGTGAGCCATACAAGGCACGTGTGTGACATTGCCCCGGCGAAGGGCCGCACTGAGGTTTGCAGCATTGTCGCACACGGCCTTCCCTGGTTTCAGGTCCAGTGGAGACAACCATTCATGAAACTGGTTCTCCAGAGCTGACCACAACTCCTCAGCTGTGTGACTCACATTTCCCAGACATTTCAAAGTAAAAACCGCCTGATGACGTTGAGCCCTGCTGCCAGCATAGTAAGGAGCTGTGCAGGATCCCTTCTGCGCAGTTAGAAAGCTTGTGGCATGACCAGACAGGCTTTGGGTGCAGGTGGAGGACCGAGAGGAGGTTGAGGAGGCAGAAGCAGTGGAGGAACTTCGAGATAAAGAGGATTGACGCACAACTCGTGGGGACGGCAAGACTTGGACAGAAGCCCCTTGTCCTGCTGTCACCATAGTTACCCAGTACCCAGTCAGCGACATGTAACGCCCCTGTCCATGCCTACTCGTCCAAGTGTCTGTGGTGAAATGCACCCTGTCACACACAGAGTTTCTCAAAGAAGCGGTGATGTTGTGTGCGACATGCTGGTGGAGTGCAGGCACACCTTTGTTTGAGAAGTAGTGCCGACTGGGCATCTGGTACTGGGGCACTGTGACGGGACAAAAGGTCTCGAAAATCCTCTGTGTCCACCAGGCGGAAAGGCAGCATTTATGTAGCCAAGAGCTTGTGACGCGCCCCCTGGGCCATATTCTTTAGGGGGAATACCCGGAGCCGGATCAGATGGGAGTTGTAGTCGCCGAGTGGCTGCGACCCGGTCCGTGCCCAGGGTGTCAAGCTCAGAGTGTGTGGCAGTCCTACAGATGTTACACAGTTCGTTATGTCGACTACGCCACCCGTTGTATTGCGGTCACTACGGCCGCCGCTGCAGCAGGGTCCGCTGAGGCTGATGGTGTTGGTGCAGCTTTTGATAGTATAACCCCCAACGGGTGGGGTATAGCCTCAGGGGGTCAGGTGCAGAGGATGGGGGGTTGTGGTGGTGCAGCGTAGATGGTAATTAAAGACAGAGTCGGGTTGTGCAGTTTAGGGTATTTACTTACTGCTGATGTTCCGGTCACTCCAGCTTCAAGTGACCACCCGAGCCGTGCTGCGTCCACCAGGTCCTGGACTCGGCCAACCCCCAAGTAAGTCCGGAGCGTGACCCTGAGCCCTCCTTCCTGTCCTGTCTTCTGGCCGTCCCCACCAGGGATCCACCTAGGTCCAGCTTCCTCGGGCCTTCTGTTGGGAGACCCTTGGCCTTGGGTTCCCTGACCCTACACGTGGTCTGCCTTCAGGGTGGATGTGGTGGGTGGCCGTGGCAGACGCTGCCCACGGCCTCCGGTCTCTGGCTAGGGTGTGCTTTAGCCCCCACCAGTTTGGGATCCGGTACCCTGTTGCCGACTCTTCACCCGGTGATGGACTTTGGGTTCTCAGAGTCCTTTTCTTTCACCCCCTCTGGGTCTTTCTTCCTTTCTCCTCTCTCACTCTGGCTCAGGTCACTTCTTCTGACTCCTCTGACTCCTCTGCAAAGACTCACTCTCACAGGCTGACTCTCACAGACTGACCCTGATCTTAGATGGTTCCCACCTTTTATAACCCTCTATGTGTGAGCTCAGGTGACCAGCACCCAATGAGCTCCTAGCACTACCCAGACTGCTCCCCCTATCTGCCCCTACACTACTTGGGATGTTCCACCCCCCTCCCACTCCAGCCAAGGACAGACTCGGTCGTACCTGCACATTTCCAAGTGGGAGTACCGTTGGTCTGCCCTCCGGAAATGGGATGTGTGTAGTGCATGCAGCTCTCTGGGCTCAGTCCCACACTCCATCCTTACCCGGGAGTGGAATATCACACCTCTGGGTTGAGGTGCAATACCCCTGTAGCAGCCGAATCCTCAGGGTGCTACATTCCCCCCTGGTAAATCACAGCACGTCCTCGGGCTGTAGGACAAAACACCACAAAACATACAAATTTTTTTCATATAAACAACATAATAAAAACATATAAAATATCATATATATATCAGCATCATCATAAAACTTTTCATATAAATAACATTCTCGTCGCCTCTGGCTCCTCCTCCGGTCACTGTGCAACGTGTGACCGGGTAAAGTGCGACAGTCTTTGGAACTCGTGGCTTTCCCGTAAAACCAGTAGGGAGCGCTTTAGGACGCGCAACTATATACAGGGGTAGTTGGCCGCTCTCAGTCCTCGGCCAGGTATAAGGGAGGAATGACCGCTCTCAGTCCTCGGTCAGTGGGATTTAAGGGATAAACGGGTAAACAGTTCACACATGCTGGTCCCAACGGGGACTATATTATCAGCAACAGTTTCTTTGGTACCCCGACGGGTAACTATGTACAGCTTCTACTCTGCCGTACTTAACGACGACGTCCTCCTGCTCTTTCTTTGTGGTTACCTTTAGCTTCAGACCCGTCCGGGTCCTCTTGTTCTTCCTCCTCACACCGCAGCTCTTCCTCCGTCAGGCGATGCACATGGAGGGCGTAGGGTCCTTTGGCACACTTGTGCCGGGTGAAGGTGACCTCGTCCCCGATGTAAAGGTCACGACCTCTGTGTCCCTCCGGTAGGTGGGACTCAACGTCTCTCCTGGTCACGAAGACGTCGCCTGGGGTGCGGTGGTCTCGGATGAAGCCCCACCCATGCTGCATGTTAAACTTGATCACAGTCCCGGTGGTGCGGGGACTATGCGCTGCACGGGGGTCTCTCCTGGCCCGGCTCTTCTGCTCCGCGCTCTTTATTTGAGCTTGCTGTTCCCGGACCCGCCTCCCTCTCCGCTCCCTCTCGAAGACCTCGAGCTGCTGGCGGCAGCACTCAGCACGCTCCGCTGCGGCTGCCCGAGTCTCCTGAGTGAACCCCATGAGATCTTCTCCGGTGGGGTCCCACTCAAATTGGGCCTCTTCTAGCGGGGGCGAGATCCTTTTCACGGGCTTTGGAGCCGGTATCAGGGGTTCACACATGGGCCTTGCCCTCTGGCGTTCTAGTTCGTAGTACTCTTGGGGCCAGATGAAGGGCTGCCCGTCCGGGCACGTGTGTTGGGCGAACAAGTTTTCTCCCAGATGCGGCACTCTTGGTCTTATGGGCGCGGTGGTGGTGGCGCCCGGGTTGCCCAGGCCTTGCGGCCAGGCCTGGGGCACCTGGAAAGTGAAGGGCACCGTTAGGACGGCGGCGCCCTGGGCTACTTGGCCCTGTGACCAGGCCGGGGGCTCCGCGGAGGTAGGGGGCGCTGTTGGTATTGCGGCGCCCGGGTGTACTAGGCCTTGCGACCAGGCTGGTGGTACTTCCTGCTTGGTCACGCTCGGGGTCGAGGCGTGTGACGTCACAGGGGTCGCGGCTTCCGGTTGGGGCCTAGTCTGCGGTGGTGACGTTGCGGTTGCGGGCACGGCCGGGGGTACTTCGGGCTCTGCGACGGGGAGCTGGGGCAGGCAAGCGGTTTCCCGGTTTGGGGTAAAGACGTCCCCTTTACCTGCCTCCATTCGTTCGGCTCCCTTCTCGGCGCCGTCTCCGGCCTTCAGTCCTCCTGCGCCATCCTCAGAGGCGGTCTGTTTCCTCGTCTTGGTTGGCGTGCTCCGCTGACGGGTCTCGGTCTGCTGGGCCATCTCACGGCTCCACTCCGCCAACGTCTCTCGCTGCACCCGGGCCATCCTCCGTGCGAGGCCCTCCAGAGCGGTCTGCGCACACTCCCGGTCTCGGGAGAGCTGTGCTAGGACCTCCACTAGGCCTAGTGGGGTCGTTGCTTCCAGCAGGCTCCTGACCAACGGGTCGGTGCTGCTCTGCTCTCCTTCTGCTGTTTCCGGCAGGCTCCTGGCCAGCGGGCCGGTGCTGCTCTGCTCTCCTTCCATCTCCGGGTAAGCTTCTTCTGGACTCAGCACTAGGCTTCTTGTCTCCGGGTGCGCTCTCTCCAGACTGCTCCAGGCGACACCCATCTTTGCTCTTTTCTTTCGTCTCCTCCCACTTCGAGGGCGGTCCCGGGGCAACTTGGTGACTGTCAGCTCCAGGGGCTGTTTTTCACGCTGACCGACACCTCTAGCATCACAGTCTCTGTTGGTGGGGGCGGTTTCCACTTTTGGCGCCATTTTCGGTCCTGGCCCACGATGGGAGGCGGCCTCTTGCCATCCTCTGGCACGCCCATAATGGCGTCCGCTCTGCCAAGGCGGGAAATCCTTGGAAATGGCGGGAACCGCTTCCCAGTGGCGGGAAACTCTGCAGATGGCGGGAAAAAGCTGTTAATGGCGGACAACCGGCGGGAATCGACTGGTGATGGGGTCCGATGGCGGGGACCCTCCGGAACCGGCAGGAGACTTCTTTTTGAGGTAAACTTGTTCTTTTCTTCAGGCACGCAGTACCCGGTTGTTGCGAGCACGTAATCCTGCCGACTACGCCAAAGTTGACGCGCCCCCTGGGCCATATTCTTTAGGGGGAATACCCGGAGCCGGATCAGATGGGAGTTGTAGTCGCCGAGTGGCTGCGACCCGGTCCGTGCCCAGGGTGTCAAGCTCAGAGTGTGTGGCAGTCCTACAGATGTTACACAGTTCGTTATGTCGACTACGCCACCCGTTGTATTGCGGTCACTACGGCCGCCGCTGCAGCAGGGTCCGCTGAGGCTGATGGTGTTGGTGCAGCTTTTGATAGTATAACCCCCAACGGGTGGGGTATAGCCTCAGGGGGTCAGGTGCAGAGGATGGGGGGTTGTGGTGGTGCAGCGTAGATGGTAATTAAAGACAGAGTCGGGTTGTGCAGTTTAGGGTATTTACTTACTGCTGATGTTTCGGTCACTCCAGCTTCAAGTGACCACCCGAGCCGTGCTGCGTCCACCAGGTCCTGGACTCGGCCAACCCCCAAGTAAGTCCGGAGCGTGGCCCTGAGCCCTCCTTCCTGTCCTGTCTTCTGGCCGTCCCCACCAGGGATCCACCTAGGTCCAGCTTCCTCGGGCCTTCTGTTGGGAGACCCTTGGCCTTGGGTTCCCTGACCCTACACGTGGTCTGCCTTCAGGGTGGATGTGGTGGGTGGCCGTGGCAGACGCTGCCCACGGCCTCCGGTCTCTGGCTAGGGTGTGCTTTAGCCCCCACCAGTTTGGGATCCGGTACCCTGTTGCCGACTCTTCACCCGGTGATGGACTTTGGGTTCTCAGAGTCCTTTTCTTTCACCCCCTCTGGGTCTTTCTTCCTTTCTCCTCTCTCACTCTGGCTCAGGTCACTTCTTCTGACTCCTCTGACTCCTCTGCAAAGACTCACTCTCACAGGCTGACTCTCACAGACTGACCCTGATCTTAGATGGTTCCCACCTTTTATAACCCTCTATGTGTGAGCTCAGGTGACCAGCACCCAATGAGCTCCTAGCACTACCCAGACTGCTCCCCCTATCTGCCCCTACACTACTTGGGATGTTCCACCCCCCTCCCACTCCAGCCAAGGACAGACTCGGTCGTACCTGCACATTTCCAAGTGGGAGTACCGTTGGTCTGCCCTCCGGAAATGGGATGTGTGTAGTGCATGCAGCTCTCTGGGCTCAGTCCCACACTCCATCCTTACCCGGGAGTGGAATATCACACCTCTGGGTTGAGGTGCAATACCCCTGTAGCAGCCGAATCCTCAGGGTGCTACACTTGCAGATGGTGAAATTCAACCTCTTAGCTTTCTCATGGCTAGGAGGAAATGGTCTTTTACTTGTCCATGTGAAGCACAGCTGTGCTTGGCATCACAGACCCAGAAGGGTGTATTGAAGGACTCCTCCACAAGAGGCCCCCATAACCATTCACACATCTGCACCTTCCACCTCAGACCACCAGAGGGAGCTCCTTAGGGAGATATATAAGGGAAGGTGGGGCCAGGCAGCCGTTAGTCTGTCAGAGTCTGGTTTAGCAGTGAGTCCAGTGCAGTCTGAGACGTGTTACCTCAGAGGACAAAAGCCTGTTCCAGCTCCTGCATTCTACCCTGCAGTGGAGCTTATCCAGATCAAGACTCGGTGTAGCTCAGTGAGGTGAGCTGTAGGTGTGCCGGCGCCATAAGATCGGTGAACCGCGGCACGCTGCCGTTTGTGTGAGTAGCCTATCGAGGGCTCGAGTAGGCCGAAGGCAAAGGAGTAGAGAGTTAGTTCATAGGGGAGCAGAGGAGCTTAGCTGGCTCACCCCGAGAAGAAGAATTTACCGGACACCGGGTCCGAAGCTTGCCGAGAACTCCACGACCCAGCAAGATAAACCGGAATCCCTGGAGAACTACAGGTCCCAGGATAGCTAAAGTGCTGATACGTACCAGAGTCAGGAGACACATAGGCCCCGTAGGTTGGGAGCGTGCACTCCAAGAGAAGGCCCTACCACAAGGTCAGCCAGCGCAGGACAGAGACAAAGTTAGGCCTAGCTCCAGGCAGGTCAGAAACTTATTATGCAGAAGCCAGAACCAGGAGGCCCAAAACCTGCTCATTGGGGAGGATCTGGACATACACCCTTCACCCTACAGTGCTCCGGGGAGTGCCTGAAATTCCACCAGTAAAAGGTACTGAAGTGACTATCGTGTCCGTCCCTGTTCTTGCTCTGGTCCAGAGTAGTCTCTCTATCTTGCATCCCCGTTCCTATACTGCCCTGAGGCCCAGCTCTAACTGTGGAGAGCTATACCATCAAGCTGCCTTATCATCAGCCTCAGTAGACTGCGCAGCGCTGGTGATCCTCACCAGAAACCACAGGTGGCGTCACGAACTCTTTCTTTTATAAACTTTACAAATATCAACCCCTTTTTAGGAGAGACCCCAGGGTACGGGCCCGGGAGCCGACCACCGCGACATCCCTAAAGGCCAGGCCAAAGGCCCGGGTACCGAGTTATCCCCATTCCCCTGGGTGCCACATCCACATCTGAGGGACCGAGGGCTGGCTGTTGTGCTTAGACGGGGTTGAGAAGGGTGTCCCCGGCAAACTGCCGGTCTGTGAGGAAGATGCAGGCGGACATGTTAGGTTGCCTTGATCCAAAGGTGGTGCTATCGATGTCGGAGAGCGCTCAACACCAGCTGGTGTTTCCACCTCCAAATAAAATGATGACCTGACAATCACATTGGCTGTTGCGGGTAAAGAGGTGGCCGGTCTGCGTCCCAAAACAGGTGTGACTGCTGTCCCCCCAGTCACAGAGGATGAAGAGGCTGCGGATGCACAAGATGTGGCTGATGGTGGTTGGCCCAGCCGGCTAGGCCGCATTGTAGCACAGTGAGCTTCCCACTGCAACTTATGCTTCATATCCATGTGCCGGTTCATGTATGAAGTACTCAAACTATATATTTTTTGGCCTCTACTTAGCTTTTTCTGACAAATGTTACAGATAACACGAGTTGGGTCATTCTTATCGATCTGAAAAAATGCCCAAGCTATGCAAGGCTTAGCACCCATGCGACCTGAAGAGCCACTACGACTTGTGGTCAGAGGCAGAGTTGTGTTTGAGGATGCAGTTGTTGACGTGCTTCCAGTACTACGTCTCTGTCCAGGAAGGCGCAACCTGACCTCGTCGTCACTAGCATCCTCCTCCACCTCCTCTGCTGACCTCATCGACTGGCTGACTGTGGGTTGACAGTAAGTGGGATCTCCAAACTCGTCATCATCACCCTGTGTGTTCTCACACCAGTCGTCCTCAGAGTCAACCTCTTCCTGCCCTGGCAAAAATCTCAAGTTGTCGTTCCAATCAGGTATTTGAGTCTCATCATCGCCTTCCTCATTCTCTCCACCAACAGGAGATACAGTTTGGGAACGAGGGTCTACATTATGGTTGAGGTGGAGGAGAGCCCACTTGAAGGAGCACTTGATATCCGTTGAAGCACCTGCTGTTTTTGTGCCTCATCTGGAATTTGTAGCGATTGGCGTGGCCGTAAGAAAGGGATCTTATCACATTGTCCACTAAAAGAAGTAGACATCTTAGTTTGGCTGGAAGATGGTCTTTCTTCTGCAGATGTTACTGTTGCTTTAACACCTACCCCACGGACACAACCTTTTTTTCCCTTCCCAACACACCTATTCCCCTTTCCACCATCAGCAGGCCTTTTTCCACTCATTTTGGTGGTTAACTAATTGACAACTCTGGAGTTGCTTGCACAAAAAAACAATGGATGGGAACCGAGCAGAGCTGAGTGGCCAAACTGTTGTATTAGCCCAAAAGTATTGGCTGGGTTAGATGCAGTAAAACAATTTTATTACATACACAGGTGGTGGAGCTTAGTATAGATGGACTAATAGAACAAGTCCCACACACTGCTATAAGCCCAAATTTTTTTTCAGAGCTAGATGCAAATAAAAATTATTTTTAATTTGCAACCTGGTGGAACTTAGTATAGATGGACTAATAGAACAAGTCCCACACACTGCTACAAGCCGAAATTTTTTTTCAGAGCTAGATGCAGATAAAAATTATTTTTAATTTGCAACCTGGTGGAGGTTAGTATAGATGGACTAATAGAACAAGTCCCACACACTGCTACAAGCCCAAATTTTTTTTCAGAGCTAGATGCAGCTAAAAATTATTTTTAATTTGCAACCTGGTGGAGGTTAGTATAGATGGACTAATAGAACAAGTCCCACACACTGCTACAAGCCCAAATTTTTTTTCAGAGCTAGATGCAGATAAAAATTATTTTTAATTTGCAACCTGGTGGAGCTTAGTATAGATGGACTAATAGAACAAGTCCCACACACTGCTACAAGCCCAATTTTTTTTTCAGAGCTAGATGCAGATAAAAATTATTTTTAATTTGCAACCTGGTGGAGGTTAGTATAGATGGACTAATAGAACAAGTCCCACACACTGCTACAAGACCACATTTTTTTTCAGAGCTAGATGTAGATAAAAATTATTTTTAATTTGCAACCTGGTGGAGGTTAGTATAGATGGACTAATAGAATGATGCTATGCCCAAAAGGTTTTAATTGGCTAGGTGCAGTAAAAAAATTTGTATTCTATACACAGGTGGTATAGCTTGCAACACAGATAGGCTACTCCACTGACTAACACACACTGCAAGAGGCCAAAAAGGATTTGCTTAGCTAGATTTAGCCAAATGCTGTGAAAAAAACTTGCACAGCACTGGCACAGACCTGCCTAGCAAAAAGTCCTAGGAAATGCTGTAACCTAGTCCAGAAAAGGACTGCAATTACAAGTAGACCCTACTCCCAACCTATCTATTTAAGAGCACAGACCTGCCTGATAAAAGTCGTAGGAAATGATGTAACCTAGTCCTCAAAAGGACTGCAATCACAACTATCCCCTACTCCCAAGCTATCTGTAGATTTGTGCGAAAATTGGCTTGAAATGAACACTCAAAGTATAGCGCACACAGCAACAGCGGTGCCGTCTAACACGCAGCTGCAGCAGTGAGAAAATGGTGGCTACGTGGAAAATGGCTGGGTCTTATAGGGCAAGGACATGTGACATACACTGCCAATGACACATGCCTTTGCTTGTGTGAAAAAAGCAGTTCGCTCCGTGTGTGCGCTGCTGATAGGCTGACAGATTGCATCTCCCCACTGTAAATGGGGGAAAGAGAAAAAAAAATGGAGATCTTCATTATTTCTGCAGAGATCCATCCCATGAACCTCCCCCCGCCCCGCTGTACACTCAAACTGCGTATTAACATTAATTTTCAGCATTACTGAGAAAAAATCCAGTTATGATTTTGGTGCACGAACAGTTATGGAACATAACCTCGAACAGCCGGATTTTTTTCAAATTGTTCGTGTTCGCCGAACGGCTCGAACACCGCCCAAAACAGCTCGAATTTGAGATTGGCGAACAGTTCGAGTCGAACACCGCTCATCTCTAGTGATAATATTAATATATTATAATAAATGTAATTAATATGTTGATATGAATATTGAGCAGAATTCATATCTGTCTATTGGTTCGTTCTCCGCAACAGTCATGGTCTCTCATGTGATCTCTTTGGAAAATTAATTGCCCACCCTTGCCTTAGATAGTAATAATGCCCCCTGTGTGCCGATACTGAATAATAATGCCACCATCTATGCCTGATAATAATAGTGCACATGGGGTTTCTTACAATAATAATATTGCAGCTCATGGTATGCAAGGGGCTTGGGGTCTACCAGTAGGTACATAGGGGGAGAGGGTTAATAAGAGGCTTTAATACAGAGCCCAGACAGGCTGTACTATAACAGCAGGTGAAAGGGGGAGGTAAGAGGAGGAGCAGGCATTCTGACGCTTAGGCTTGAAGGGGAATAGAGCCTGTAATAACACAGCGGGGCAGGCGGAGGGTTGTGTTTATTAGGAGCTTAGACCCGGCTGCTGCATTCAATGACACTTTACATAAAAATGTGTTCCAGCGATGAGACCGGAGGGGGCGTCAGTGCGCATTGGGAGGCACGCTGCGCTCCAGCGAGAGGTTTCCTCCCCATACAGATACCAGAAGGTCCATGCTTGAAACGCACAGTGGGCTCCAATAGGGGGCGCTGTTTTATGGATCTCATCAAGTATTTATCACATCATAGGTCCAGATTGGTTCCCATAATGGCTAGGCAACAAGACAACAGGGAATATAGGTGTATAGATATATTATAAATATAGAGGATGTATTAATATAGTGTAAATGTACCAGATATAATCGATGCACACACAAAGGAGAATCATTTAACCCTGAATCAATATTCAGTGCAGCCAAGATTAAAAGTATAGATAAAGAAAAGAAGTCCGTCCAAATGGCCGACTATGCCGTATAGAAGAGCGCAGCCACAATTGGCCTACACACTGTATGGTGATAGTCTATGTAATAGGGCCATACTGAATAGTGATCACACTATAACAATAGGCCATTCGATAATAAAATCCATCTAGTCTCTCGTTGAATGATTTTCTTATCCCAGTCGACCAACCTCGCTGGTAAAGGGACCACGTGTATAACGTATGCCCATATAGACGGCTTGGGAGGGAGAGCTGATCCTCCTGACAGATTCCCTTTAATCTTATAAGGAGACGCAGAGGGGCACTATTATTATTATAAGGAGACCCAGAGGGGCACTATTATTATTATAAGGAGACCCAGAGGGGCACTATTATTATTATAAGGAGACCCAGAGGGGCACTATTATTATTATAGGGAGACCCAGAGGGGCACTATTATTATTATAGGGAGACCCAGAGGGGCACTATTATTATTATAAGGAGACCCAGAGGGGCACTATTATTATTATAGGGAGACCCAGATGGGCACTATTATTATTATAAGGAGACCCAGAGAGGCACTATTATTATTATAAGGAGACCCAGAGGGGCACTATTATTATTATAGGGAGACCCAGAGGGGCACTATTATTATTATAAGGAGACCCAGAGGGGCACTAATATTATTATAAGGAAACCCAGAGGGGCACTCTTATTATTATAAGGATGCCCAAGGGGAACTATTAATGTGATAAAGAGACCTAAATGATCATCCTAATAAATTGGTATCACGGGGAGTAGTAAATTTAGATTTTCTCCAATGGTAGGCAGGGTCATATTTGTAATAGAGACCCTCATCTTTGAAAGTGGGTGTGGGAGAGTAACATGGGCCTGTGTGCGTCCTATGCCAGAGCTGGGCGCAGCCCCTAGTCCGGCCCTGTTCCCTCAGTAAAGATACTTCTTTTAGCCCCTAACACGGTACAAAGATATACATTGTCTTTTAGCCCCGGAATATGACTTTCTTATTGATACAAAACACTGTAATTTTTATTGTGTGGAACAGATATAAATAATTTATGTAACAACATAATAATACTCTAACTGCTCAGAAGAGTAAAGCGTCCATAGTTCTATCATCCATGTCTGCATATGGTACCGATGCTCAGCCTATATTGTTGCCTCCTTAAGGGATGCTAGGCAACTTCCTTATAAGGTAAGCTGCCCCTTTAAGAGTAGAACACAAGATTCCATTATGACATCACAATTAACCATCACTATTTCTACAAGTGATTACACTCTAGTTGTCACTTTGACTTTCCGGTGTCATTGTTGTCGGTGTGATAAGCCATATAGCTAGTCATATACAGACTGCGCTTGGATTTACTGGAAATGTCTGGAATTCCTCCAGACAGACTTCAGGTGTTAGCACTACTCCAGGGGATTCTTGCCACCTATGACCCTGACTTTGTGCTACCACTACCCGATGGCGTCCTCAGCTTCACTTACCGGCTGGTAATGGAGCTTGTGAGAGATTGCCTGACCAAATACAAACGAGGTCATATAAGCTCAGAATATCTTGAGCATTTACAGAAGAACATATGGACATTAGTACAACAGGTAAATAGCAGACAATCTGCACAAATCATATAGTAATAATGGAAAATAATAATGGAATATAAGTTTAACCTGTACCAAATACCCAGATAAGAATAGCCGGGGAGCAGTAATAGGGCATACAGGCTACATGACAAGGGAGATGCAATGGTTCTTTGTGTCGCTATATTCAGGGACCCATAACATTTTAGTTTTCTGTCGATTGGGATGAGTGAAGATTTGAGTTTTGCAGTGAACTTTGTGTACATAGAGTGTCATAGAATCATAGATTCTATGGGTGTTTTGATTGTTTATTATTAATGTTTTTAAGTGAAATGAGAAGACAAAAAAAAACCACAAATCCAATTTTTTTTCCTCTTTTCGGTGTTTATTGATCGTATTAATTAATTCCCTATCTTAAAAGATCAGACTTTAACAACCGCATCAATATCAAATATGATCATTAATTTTTTCCTTTCTTTATTTTAAATGGTGAAAAGAGGAGTGATTTGAACTTTTATATTTTTAAAATTTTTTTAAATCTTTTCTTCTTTATTTTTAATTTTTTTTTTTCGTTCCCTTAGGGGACTTAATCCTGCAAATCGCTCATACTATATATTGCAATACTACAGTATTGCGCTATATAGTGAAAATCTTGATCTCCTCTGGAGCTCAGCCTATAGCTAAGCTTCACAAGGAGGACCGTGGTTTCAGCAACGGAGGTCTTCAGCAGACCCCTGGTTGTCCTAGAAATGCATTAGACCCTTGTGATCGCCTTGTGGAGGGCCGATGAAAGCAAGAGTGCTCAGGCATCGGTGCATGCACAATTGAAATGATACTGTCACAGACTGACAGCTTTATTTAAATGGTTAACAGAAGAATTCTGCGTTGTCCACGGTTTTTAGGGACAGATGCTGGCTATTTCATATACGCATGTTTGGGGAGCTCAGCTCCTGAGCCCCCTCCACATGTGAGGACCCTTCCAGGACGTGAATAACCCGTACATTTGCGGGAAGGAGTTGAGGAGCTGGGTTACAGGGGGACAATAAAGGGAAGAAGGTAGGAGTTTCACGTTCCAGCATCCAACCAGCCCTTATAAAGAGATGGGAGGAAAGTTTGAAGGCTGGCACTTGATAAGTAGAGGTTTTGGGACGGTCACAGCGGTGGGGGATAGGTTTGGGTCAGAGTCTTGATAAATGTGATGTCCTTTGGACGGAGGTTACTGTTGGGGGAATAGTGACTTTGGTTACATCTCAATATAACTAGTGGACTTTGGTCCTGTGAGGATAGTGGTATTAATGTGGGATATTAATGCCTTAACCCTTGTGTCGGTGTGGTGTCGGTGTGGTGCGGCTAGGGTCTAACTCTTAATTAGGTGTTGTTTTTCTTCTGGTTTAAAGCCTATTAGATATCTACTGTATATAATTGTGGGGCTATCATTGTTGCAGTCACCCCGCGTTTTGAGTTGGAGTCTGCTGTGGCCATTTTACACAGGTCACAAGCAGCCATGTGTCTTATATACATACATTGGGTATGGAGGGAGGACGTGGGGATTTAAAGGTTTACAAGCGACCGGATCCCTCGTCAGTTGTCATGTAGTACTTGTAGTGTAGATAGCATAAGTAACATGGTGATATAAATGGCCTCCTCCGTTTTGCTTTTTCTCTCATGATTTTCCTTTCTTCTTTGTTTTCATCTCTATAGGCTGAAGAAAAATCCCAAAGTGGAGAATTGGCCTTTATTAAACAACTGGCCCAAAATGTCCTGCTTGTACTGGAGTATCCGGCCTACTCAGTGGAGCGCCTGGTAAGGATCTATCATCTTCTACATCTCATGTCCTTGTTGTCTGATCTTCTCCAGATCACCAGCCATATAGCAGAAGCTCAGGTTCATGATGGTGGAGGCCTCCCTGTCCTCTCCAGGCAGACACAGGTTTCCATCTCATGTCATTGTTCTCTGATCTTCTCCAGATCACCAGCCATATAGCAGAAGCTCAGATTTATGATGGTGGAGGCCTCCATGTCCGCTCCAGGCAGACACAGGTCTACATCTCATGTCCTTGTCTCATCTTCTCCAGATTACCAATCATATAGCAGAAGGTCAGTTTCATGATGGTGGAGGCCTCCCTGTCCTCTCCAGGCAGACACAGGTCTACATCTCATGTCCTTGTTGTCTGATCTTCTCCAGATTACCAGCCATTTAGCAGAAGGTCAGATTTATGATGGTGGAGGCCTCCATGTCCACTCCAGGCAGACACAGGGTATTTTATGGCCACCTGTCCCTGTGGTTTCATCATCTGTGAGGACAGTCTGTACTCAGTGGTGCGGAGTTTGTATTTCCGCCTGTGTCTTTGTATAAGGGGGATATCTCCTATAATATAATAGTGTCTGTGCAGGGTCCGGCTTGTATCACGTCCCCTACATCTGCTGCAGTGTAATCATCATGGACATAATATAGAAGAGAGACGTTCCTGCATCTTCAGCTTTTATTTCCCTGCAGTTTCTATGTCTTAATGTCATTTCTTATTCCTTTTTAGGCCACGATCGGATCATTGAACCTGGGGAGAAATCCTTGTAAGAGCGACTATAAACCGATCAAACTGATCAGCAGTGGAGCCTTTGGGTGAGCTTTACTTTGGTATTATATATATTTCCCAGGGCTCCTTATGACGATGTCTCTGCGTCCTTCCCATGTTATGTTCCCATGGACAAATTATGAGTTCACATCACGGTCCACATCTATCTGTCACTATTCAGGTCAGTTAGGATGTGACGTGGATGAGGACCCCCCATTGGTGATCATTTGTGGAGTGTTATTTTATGTATTTATAGACATGGTTTTCTAGTGATGGCCCCACATTAATCATTAATACAGGAGATCATTTGATGAGATCTATAGATAGATTGTTAATAAGAATTTATAGTAAATCATGTTTTTTTCTCCTCTCCAGGGCCGTCCACTTAGTTCGCCATAAAGACACAAACCAAGTCTGCGCTATGAAGAAAATGGACAAGGAGAACCTGAAAAATCCAAAGAGGCTTGAATGGGCCTTTCTGGAGAGGGACATCTCAGCATTCGCAGATTGTCCCTTTGTGGTCTCCACGTTCTGCTCCTTTCCTACTAAACTTCATCTATGTATGGTCATGGAGTATGTACCAGGTAGGACGCATCCATTGTATCTATATCCAGCCCACGTCTGCTTAATCCTAGCACCTATATATGACCACAATGTGCCCACATGGACGGTTACATGTCCTCTTTGCAATTATTATAAGTCATCTGTTACCAAGATGCCTGAAAAACCATTGATCTCTATGAAAGTCCCCCAGTATGTCCTCGCTGAGCACGGCAGCAATTTCCACTATGGGTAAAAGGAAGATTTGTCTTTTTGAAGAGTTTTTATAGATAAGAACGTTCACAGAGAAAAAAATTAGAGGCTCGTAGATGAGGCTCTGTCTCTATGTATAGGGTCTATCTGCAGTATACAGTATACGCACTACATTATACAGTATATATAGACCATCCTGTCCCAATGTCTCCGCCTTTTTCACATTCCCACTCATCATGTGTAATTTACATTGTAACAAACCCTCAGTTCTCATATTTGCTTTCTCCTGTAGGAGGTGACTGTGGTACCCTTCTAAAGCACAGGGGTCCTTTACCAGTCCTCTTGGCCCGTATGTACATTGCGGAAACGGTCCTTGCTGTGGAATACCTGCACAGCTATGGTGTGGTGCACAGAGATCTGAAGCCTGAGAAGTAAGTGACCCCTCTAGCATATTAGAGGGGAAGAAAGTTAGAGTTTCTTATACAGTCTGTGGGTTATTACTTGGTGCTGACACCATCTTTTCTTTCACAGCCTCCTGATAACATCAACAGGACATATTAAGGTCACTGATTTTGGGGTTTCAAAACTCGGCCTCATGAGACCAAACTCAGACTTCTACAAGACTCCAACTAAGGACATCACCAAAGAGTTCCTTGATAAAGAGGTAGGCTTTACTTACAGGGTCTTGTACTTTACAGATCTCATCTTTCTCCTTCTCTGATTTATAATTTCTCTAGAAAAACATTTCCACTGATGTTATGTGTCGCAATTATATTTATTGATCATCATCTCCTTTTTCTGTTGGTTTCCAGACTGCTGGCACCCCTACTTACATGGCCCCAGAAGTTATCCTAAAGATAGGCTATGGAAGGCCTGTTGACTGGTGGTCAATAGGGATCATCCTATATAAATTTCTATTTGGATATCCACCATTTACAGGGGCTTGCAGAAGGAATATTTTACACAGTATCATCCAGGGTAAGTAAAATAATCTGAATGCTTGTGATGTCACTGTTATTTGACTCGAATAGTTCTGTAGTTTTTTCTAGCTTTGTTAAGGAATTTTTTTTTTTATGAAAATAAATGAAGAGGTTTTATTTCTTATAATATTTGCTTTTTATATAACAGATGATATACCTTGGAGATGTAATTACTTTCCTCCAACTAATGCTCGAGGCATCATCACTCAACTGCTCAGAAAAATTCCAGCACTGAGACTTGGAACAGGTAATATTAATAGTATTATCAATGAATTATTACAGCGTGAATAGACAAATGATGGGTTCCATGAGGATCAGCACTGAGGTTCTGTACTCTACCTACTTTTCTATTACCCATTCTTCATGCTATAATGTTCAATATATTTCCTTTATGTCGGCTCTGTTACATCTTCAGTTCAGATTAACATAAATTCTACAGATATGGAGCAGTTTCTCTGACAATGACTGTATCACTTTCTTTCTTGTCTTCCTTTTCCAGGAGGCGCAAATGAGATCAAAATTCATCCATTTATGCGTGACTTAGACTTTGACAACCTTTTAAGTCAGAAGCCCCTGTTCGTTCCTGACCTAAAGTCAGATGAGGACACCCGCTACTTTATCAGTAAGTAAAATGAGACGTCATCTGCAGAAAACTGACGTCTGTCTTGTCTTTCATTTTATGTCAAAATCAGTTCCCATCATTATTAGTGATAACATGGTGACTGTCTGGGTATTATACTAATAATCTCTAATAACACTTGTATTTTTTAGCTCGAAGTAGCAGCTTCAAACATATGAATTCAGATGAGGGGGACACAAGTGAGGACAATGACTGGCCAGAAATCAAAAACTTTGCATCAACTTATCAAAGGTCTTCTAAAGTAAGTATGTGGCTAATAAAATGTATGAAACCTATAATTACAAAAAAAAATTAAATATATCTATTTTATATTTCTTTATCTGTTTTAGCTATATATCACCAATACTGGGATGATGACCAATATAGAGCCTATGTCACCTCCACAGTGTTCCCCAGAGAACAGTGATGGAGGCAATGAAGAGCCTATGTCACCTCCACAGTGTTCCCAAGAGAACAGTGATGAAGGCAATGAAGTGCCTATGTCACCTCCAGGGTGTTCCCCAGAGATCAATGAAAAACGCTCAGAAATGTGAGTAGATTATTATTATTATGAGATTTAGTCCTGATATATGTCGGATCCAAATACAAGATACGAGTAACACAAATCTAAATCTAGCATCCACCACCCCATGACTACACAATCTCTGTGGGTCTTACTTGTGATAACTTCAATAACAGCTGATTGTTGCGACCAACCATTCATTTCCAACTCACTACAGGCCAATATTACTAATTAGACTCCATTCTTGCTGGTAAAATGTGGTCTTGAGCAGGATATCTCCTCTATGTTGTCCTAATTGACCTTACAGACAGGTGTTCTTCCGTTATTCTATTGTTTTTTCCTTGTAATTTACGTGTCTTTTTTCTACCAACAGGCAGAAAGAATCTTCCCCTTCCAAAACTGTTGGAGACAATCAGTGTTTTACTGCTAAAAACAGTGAGTCATCCTCGCCCTCATTGTCAGGTATGTACAGGTTTATAGGCCATCCAATTATAGCCTATGATCCAAAATTTAAATATTAAGGCTCTAAAATTACTTCCTTTATTCTTTCTGCTCCCCTGAGTATTCTATTTTTTGTTTTGTTAAAATCCCCCATACGGTTCCAGAGTTATGGGCATTTGTAATTAGTGGTAATTTTTATTCTTTACAAAGGGACGGTGCTCACAGGATCCTCTGGGGCGTGCCCTTAGGTTACCACGCCCACATGATAAAGACCATAATAATTAACACTAAATAAAAAGTCCCATATCTCTACAACCGTACTGTGGATTTTAGGAAAACAAATATCAGAATACTCAGGGGAGAAGCAGACATAAAATAAGAGCGAATCTTGGACACTTTTGACCTGGTGATGGGTCTTCTTTAAAGTTACAATGAAGTTTTATCTAACTGATTATATAACACTGTGGCTTGCTGAAAGTAATGTCATATTAATATGGGGACATGGTTCTTTGGGGAGACACCACCGGAACCCAGAAAAGCTACAGGTTCATATTAATCAGTTGCATAACTCTATAAAGATACAAAGCTCATCTTTTAGGAGTTTATAATCAACATTTTTTTCTGGCTTTTTGATTAGAATCTCCAGTTCAGAAGAGAAGAAAATATTTTCGAACACTGAGAAAACAACTAAAAACAGAGAAAGTTGAAGAGGGGGAAACTAGGCGAGGTAAGTGTGACGATAATCTCCATGTTGTATGACGTCAGTGAGAAGAAGTCATGTGGAGCAGATGTTATCCGTCAGTGGTGGGATTGTCACATGTATGATGGCTGACAATGATTCTGCTCCTCTGTATGATGAGATTCCTCTAACGTCATGCTACAGTGACACCACAGTAGTGTCCTCTAATATGGAGTCCCATTACTTACATCAGTTTTACATCTTTTCTCCTAGGTTCTCTCTTCCGCCGGATGATAACATCCTGCCGGCGTGGATTATCCAGGGCTGCTCGTGCTGTCAGAGAAAGCTGCATTTTTGGCTGCTGCCACCAACGCACCATTGACATCTCGAGGACAGAAAACCCCCAAATCTAGCGCTCTGAAGAAACTACAGCACATCCACCATTAATGCTGTACCTGTATGGAAGGAGTTGTACCACCTACCTGTGGCCTCCTGACCAGCAAGAGACACGTGCAAAAGTTGAAGGCTCCTCCAAGAACTTGTCTTCATCCTTCCATGCAATTTTAATTCAAAGAAATAAAAAATTAAAATTGTTTAATGTCTTTTCGCATTTAATTGATTATTAGTGACTTTTATGGTATATTAATACTATACCTCATATATAGTATGTCTGAAGGGTTAGATCCCAAACTGGAGAATAGCGGTTCTATGTCTCCCATTAATCCTCTAAACTCTGGCCAAAAATGGAGGAGATGACCAGAGATTCTGTTATTCCTAAGGGTACGTACACACAGCACCTTATAGACGCCAGCATAAACCACTGATTTTTTATTTTATAAGAAGACACTTAAGGAAAACATCAGTGTTTTTGTTAACTACATATAAAATAGTGAGCGGCTTCCAAACAGAAGCCACCAGCAGAATGAACCGATCACTTTCTTTAACCACTTCATAATTTTCAAAGCTGGAAGCGGATAAAAGAAGCTGAAAAAGACTGAAAAATACACAATGCACAGCAAGTTGTTTTTATATTGCAGTGCATATGTTCAATCATTTACATTTTTATCTAGTGCTTTTCATGAGGGATCCAGGTGGAATCCACCTGATGAAGACATTGTTTGCACATTACGAAGAGTGGCAATTAGTGTTGAGTGAGCACTAAAATGCTCAGGTGCTCGAAGCTCGGGCCGAGCTCACCGTGATACTCGGGTGCTCGAACCGAGCAACGAGCCCAATGTTAGTCTATGGGAGACCCGAGCATTTTTGCGGCGGCACCCCCGACAGTCTGTAGAAAGCCTAAAAAGTGCCCAAAACGATAGTGACAGTGCTCAAATGACATGGGGACAGCATGGGGATCACCCCAGGAAGCATTTCAGACCCCCAGGTCACTGCTGTCAACAGCGCCGGACTGGGATGTCTGGGGCCCACCAGGGACATTGACTCCAGGGGCCCACCCACCCTTCAGCTATTTGCAAATACCTGTTAGCCGTTATACCCATTATATTGGCCGCTTCTGCCCATCACTGTGCGCTCACCAGAAATGCGATGTACAATTACTGTAGTTTGCATTAAAGGGTTTTTATTGGTGAAAACAAGTTATCAGCGATGCACAGGTTGGGAAGGTGATCACTTATTTATTGGTGGAATCAGCACTGTCAGAAGATTGTTGCACTTTGAGTATTTGGTGAGATTTTTACCTCTGTATTTATAAGACAAAACCAGGAGTGGAGCAATCCGAGGTAATGTTTTATGAATTTCTCACCCACTCCTGGTTTTGTCTTATAAATACAGAGGTGAAAATCTCACCAAATGCCAACTTGCTTTCTCTGGTGAACCTTTGCAACTGCATCTCTGCTGCTGTGTAATAGTCACAGGGCAGGGAGGGGTTAAACATCCAAGTATTTAATATCTATTGGAAATAAAGAGGTTTCCCCTTATTGATATCAGATAAAACAAATGACCAACCACAATCCACTCTATCAAGACCAATATTACCAGATAGAAGCCAGAAATACCACCACACCGTGACCAGATCACATATTACCACCACATAGTGCCCAAATAATGCCACATACAAGGCACAAATACCGCCACACCATGACCAAAGCACATAATACCACCACATAGTGATCAAATGCTACCAGATACAAGGTATAAATACTGACACACCATGAGACCACATATTACCACCACATAGTGACTGAATAATACCACATACAAGGGACAAATATCGTCATGTCATGACCAAAGCACATAATGCCACAACATAGTGACAAATAATGCTAAAATAATAAAAATGTAAAAAAGCTCTGTATATTGGGTCAGTGTACAGGTTATACAGTGATCACCAGTGATATTATACACAGGAGCTCTGTATATAGTGTACAGGTTATCAGTCATCACCAGTGACATTATACACAGAAGCTCTGTATATAGTGTCAGTGTACAGGTAATGCAATGATCACCATTAATATTATACACAGGAGCTCTGTATATAGTGTCAGTGTGTGTGTATAGGTAATACATATACTCAACATAGGTAATACACATACTCACCAGTGATGTCTCTAGGTGAACTTCTTTATCTGCAGACCGATATATCCCATCTTCTATGCAGGACTTATCTCTGCAGAAAATAACATAGTTAGCTATAATGATCACTTCCAGAGCACAATCCACACTTTTCCCAAGATTTCTACACTGCATGAAATGACAAAAAAGCAACATAGTGCCGCACTACACAGTAACAGTGCTCCAGTGTCATTCTGTGCCTGCTCATCTGTCAGCAGACATATTTCTCTGATGGCAAAGATGTAGCAGAGCTGAAGACAGAAGACCCATGGATTACGTCGGAGCGAGGATTTTTTTTTATTAAAGATAGAGTCCCTTAGGCTACGTTCCTGCTTTTATGCGGCGCTTTAGACCGCTCGCGTAAAAGAAGTGCCAAAGAAAGCTGGAAACGCCTTCCAGCAAAAGCTATGGATTTTGCTGAAAAGCGTTCAGATGCCGCGTTTTGCCACGTATTTTTGCGCGGGCGCTTTTACTGCAAAAGCGGCCGCGCAAAAAGAATTGACATGCCAATTCTTGGCGTTCTTTTCGGCGCGCTTTCCCCATAGGCTACATGTTAACATGCCTCGGGAAAAGCGCGCTGAGAAAAGCGCAACGTCGGCATGCAGTAGAGATTTTTTGCGCCGCGTATGAACGGAGCCTAAATGGGTTTTGTGTTTTATTTTTAATTAAAAAAAAAATTTCTGTGTTTTTTTTCTATTTACTAGAAATTCATGGTGGCCATGTCTAATTTGGCGTGACAACATGAATTTCGGGCTTAGTACCGGCTGATAATACAAAGCTGGCCTGGTACTAACACTATTATTACCCAGGGTGCCACTCACCACCAGGGCCGCTGGAAGAGCCAGGTAAAGCGCCTGGAAATTTTCAGGGGTGGCTGCGGGCTGCGATTTTCAGTGTGGGGGGCCAAGCACACTTGGGCCTTACCATGCTGAGAATCCCAGCCCCCAGCTCCTTTGTTTTATCTGGCTGGCAATCAACATATGGCAGGAGCACACACCTTTTCCTAAAAAAAAAAATATTTTAAATAAGTTTAAAACAAATATTCGGCTTCTCTGTCTTTTGATCAGCAGCCAAGGTAAAGCCAGGCAGCTGGGGGTGGCAGTACGTAGCTGTCCGCTTTATCTGCGGTGAGAATCAAAAATTCTGCAGAGCGCTACACCGTTTTTAAAAATGATTTCTTTTCACACTTCTATATGTCACAGACCCAACAGCCAATCACAGATGCTGTCAAAGAGGATGGGCGTCTGTGATTGGCTGTTTGAGTAATCTACAATCAGCCCATACATTCTAGTATGGTACTATGTATGGGCTGCTTTCAGGTTACTCAAGCAGCCAATCACAGAAGCCCGTTCTCTGTGTCAGCGTCTGTGATTAGCTGTTGGGACTGTCACACATATAGAAGTGTGAAAATAAATAAATAATAAAACAAAAATGACATAGTGCTCCGCAGAATTTTTGATTCTCAGCGCAGATAAAGCAGACAGCTACGGGCTGCCACCTCCAGCTGCCTGGCGATCAAAAGTCAGGAAAGCCCAATGTTTTTTTAAATTATTTAAAAAAATAATTAAAAAAAAAATACGTGGGTTCCCGCCATATTTTGATCGCCAGCCTGGTAAAAACCAGGCAGCTGGGGGCTGGGATTCTCAGCATGGTAAGGCCCAAGCATTCTGGGCCCCCCACGCTGAAGACGGCAGCCCGCAGCCACCCCTGGAATTGGCGCATTCATCATAGCACCATTTCCAGGCGCTTTATCCGGCTCTTCCAGCGGCCCTGGTGGGGGTGGCACGCTGGGTAATAATGGGGTTAGTACCAGCTTTGTATTATCAGCTGGCACTAAGCCTGAAATTCATGGCGTCACGCCAAACTAGACATGGCCACCATGAATTTCTAGTAAACAGAAAAAAACACATGTAGGGACTCCATCTTTAATAAAAAAACAAAATCCTCGCTCTGACGTAATCCACGGATCTTCTGTCTCCAGCTCTGCTACATCTTTGCCATCAGACAAATACCCCTGCTGACAGAGATGAGCAGGCACAGAATGACACTAGAACACAGTTGTCAGAGAAGTGCTCAGCTGGCCTCCAGCCGCCGACCATGTTTTCCTGTGCGTTGCAAATAATGCATACTTTCAAACACATGCCTATTTTTGCAATGCAAGTCTACAGTACATTGCGTCTGCGCTGATTTACAACGGATCCGTTGTAACGCACAGTATAAACGCAATGTTAACCCAGCCTAACAGCAGCGAGAAGGGGAGACGGAGCCCTGGAGACCGCCAAGTCAGTCTACTGGTGGTACTATCATGCCCATTGCCCAGTATGTCCTCCCAGCCTTTGTGGTATTATTATGCCCATTGCCCAGTATGTACTGCCAGCCTCTGTGGTACTATCATTCAAGCTCACATGGCATGTCCTGCCAGCCAGCCACTGGTGGTAGTAGTACTAGCATGATAGTACCACAAAGGGCCGGCTCCAGGTTTTTCTGGGCCCTGGGAGAAAGAGTCTCAGTGGGCCCCTTTAACACATACCACGATTCATGATGCACAGATACCGCAGAGAAATATAAGTATAGTACAATGCAAAGATTTCACTTCTTATATTACATGAGTGATATCTATTATACTGGCCTCCAAAAAGTGCTCCATACAGAATACTGGTCCCCATATAACGCTCCATACAGAATACTGGTCCCCATATAACGCTCCATACAGAATACTGGTCCCCATATAACGCTCCATAAAGGATATTGGTCCCCATATAATGCTCCATACAGAATACTGGCCCCCATAAAATGCTCCGTACAGAATACTGGCCCCCATATAACGCTCCATACAGGATACTGGTCCCCATATAACGCTCCACACAGTATACTGGCCTCCAAAAAGTGCTCCATACAGAATACTGGTCCCCATATAACGCTCCATACAGAATACTGGTCCCCATATAACGCTCCATAAAGGATATTGGTCCCCATATAATGCTCCATACAGAATACTGGCCCCCATAAAATGCTCCGTACAGAATACTGGCCCCCATATAACGCTCCATACAGGATACTGGTCCCCATATAACGCTCCACACAGTATACTGGCCCCCAAAAAATGCTCCATACAGAATACTGGCCCCCATATAATGCTCCATACAGAATACTGACCCCATATAACTGTCACGGGTGTGTCGCCACGAAGATCGTCACGATTACACAGCCTGACTTCTCGCAGCTGACTTTTTGGTGCTTTGTGTTTTTCGGCAGTGAGGGAGTTAATTCTCTCTCTCTCTGTGCTAGACGAGGTCCAGCCTCGCCCAGCTGCAATCAATGCTGCTGTAGTGAGACTCCTTCAAATGCCTGCTGGTCTGTTAGGGAAGTGTCGGTGAAAGCATTTCATGCAGACTAACAGAGCGGATCGTGGTTTTTGGAGTTTCAGAGATAAGTGTATTTGGAGAGTTTTTTCCCTTCCTCGCTTTATCATTTATCTCCTTTCCCGTTGGTGTTCCCTCTGTTGTAGTTGTGTAGTTTTTGTATGCAAGGTGGTTTTGGTTTTTCCCTTGTACTGTCTCGTTCGTCTAAGTACTGTGTGTGGGCATATTATTACTTGTCCCCTTTTGTTGTGATCGGGGTCCTTCTCAGGACTAGATTACTTAGGTGCAGGGATCCTCAGGAGGTAGGGGTTACGCTGGTGGCCTGGACCTCTGTACCTTTAACAGTACCTCCAGGTTGAGGGATTAGTCAGGGCCCCAGCTTAGGGTCAGCTTAGGCCCCCTACCTCCAGTATACAGAGACAGCGTGACATTTTCACCGACCCACTTAGTTTTTCTCCAGCTACCATGGATCCAGTAGCCGGTCTAGCTCGGCAGTTGCAGAGTTTGTCCATGGAGCTGGCGGACGTTAGGTCCAAGGTTTTGTATCCTCGGGAGCAAGCCGGACCAGAACCTAAAGTAGCTCTCCCTGACAGGTTCACTGGTGGGCGGGACAAGTTTTTTGTTTTCCGGGAGGCATGCAAGTTGTACTTTCGGCTGCGGCCTCGGTCATCGGGGAGTGAAGAACAAAGGGTGGGAATTGTCATCTCGCTCCTACAAGGGGACCCACAATCTTGGGCGTTCTCTCTTCCCCCGGGCTCCCTGGCTCTCCAGTCAGTGGATAGGTTTTTCGCTGCTCTGGGACTCGTATATGATGACCCAGATCGGATCTCCCTTGCTGAGTCTAAGTTACGTAGGATTCAGCAGGGAGATCGTCCGGCGGAGGAATTCTGTTCGGAGTTCCGTAGGTGGGCCACGGACACCCAGTGGAATGACCCGGCTCTTAGGAGCCAGTTTTGTCAAGGTTTATCCGACAAATTACAGGATGTGTTGGCACAGTATGACTCTCCCGCGTCACTGGAAGCCGCTATGGCCCTTGCTATTCGCGTTGACAGACGGCTTCGGGAGAGGTGCGGGATAACTCTACCCCCTGTGATGACTCCACCTCCTACAAGGTCCCCTCATATGGTGGTTCCCCTGGTCAGTCCAGAGGAGCCTATGCAATTAGGAGGGACATCATTTCGGGGGAGGGGACCGGTGGTGCGCCATAAGACAGGAAGGTGTTTCTTCTGCGGGAGAAAGGGACATTTTATTGGGGGGTGTCCATCCCGTCCCTTGCAGAGTGAAGAGTCGTCGGAAAACTGTTGATCCCAGGTTGTGTGGTGGACGGCAATCTGGGAGTAGGTATTTCGTCCCTAGGTTCGTCTCAGTTTCTCGTACCGGCGGAGGTGGTGGTGGGTACGAGAACTGAGAGGATATCTGTTCTTCTGGATAGTGGGGCCGGGGCTAATCTGGTTGATGCTCGGTTTGCCCGGGTTCAAGGTATGCGATTGAGTGAGTTGGCTAAACCCATCCCCATATTCTCGATCAATGCCAGGCCTCTCGGTCAGGGAAGTTTTTTGCAAGCTGTGCATGACGTAAAACTTCAAGTGGGGGCGATACATAAAGAACTGTTGTCTTGCTATGTGTTGGAGGGTCTTCCCACTCCTATAGTGTTGGGCCTTCCTTGGTTAACTAAGCATAACCCGGTAATTAATTGGCAAACCAGAGAGATAAGCCAATGGAGTAAATTCTGTAATAAAAACTGCATGAACACGGTCATCGGTGCGGTTACTCCTTGGGTCTTACCTCCATTTCTGGCGGACTTTGAGGATGTATTCTCGGAGAAAGGGTGTCAGGAACTACCTCCTCATCGCGAGTATGACTGTTCTGTAAAACTGCTCCCTGAGGCCAAGTTACCTAAAGCTAGGTTATATAACCTTTCTGGTCCTGAGAGGCAGGCCATGAAGGATTATATTTCAGAAAGTCTGGCTAAGGGGCATATTAGACCTTCATCTTCACCGGTGGCTGCGGGGTTCTTCTTTGTTAAGAAGAAAGATGGAGGCCTACGCCCTTGCCTGGATTTCCGTGAACTTAATCGGATTACGGTCCGAGATCCGTATCCGCTCCCACTTATTCCCGATCTCTTTAATCAGATCGTGGGCGCCAAATGGTTCTCTAAGTTGGATCTCAGGGGGGCGTACAATCTGATTAGGATGAAGGAGGGGGATGAGTGGAAGACGGCGTTTAACACTCCGGAGGGGCATTATGAGAACCTTGTCATGCCATTCGGTCTGACTAATGCCCCGGCGGTGTTCCAACACTTTGTTAATGACATTTTTCGCCGCCTGGTGGGACAGTTTGTTGTCATATATCTGGATGATATCTTAATTTACTCGCCGGATCTGGTGTCTCATCAGGAGCACGTTAGGCAGGTGTTACAGATCTTGCGGGATAATAAACTGTATGCCAAATGGGAAAAGTGTGTGTTCGCCGTACAGGAACTCCAGTTTTTAGGCTTCCTGGTTTCAGCGTCCGGTTTTCGTATGGACCCTGGGAAAGTGCGGGCAGTTCTTGAGTGGGATCGGCCAGAGAATCTTAAGGCACTACAACGTTTCCTGGGGTTTGCTAATTATTACCGGAAGTTCATTCGTAATTTCTCGTCCATGGTTAAGCCTCTCACAGACATGACTAAAAAGGGGACGGATTTTTCTAGGTGGTCTGACAAGGCTTGTCAAGCATTCTCCTCCTTGAAAAAATGTTTTGCCTCGACACCCATACTCATTCAACCTGATGCGTCACAGCCATTCATTGTAGAGGTAGACGCTTCCGAGGTAGGGGTGGGAGCAGTATTGTCACAAGGTTCGTCCCCTGGTAAGTGGCATCCGTGCGCCTTTTTCTCTAAAAAATTGTCGTCCGCTGAGAGGAATTACGATGTCGGCAATAGGGAACTCTTGGCCATTAAGTTAGCTTTTGAGGAGTGGCGCCATTTTTTGGAGGGGGCAGTCCATCCGGTCACCGTCATCACCGATCACAAGAACCTGCTATATCTGGAGTCCGCGAAACGTCTGAATCCCAGACAAGCTAGGTGGTCATTGTTTTTTACCAGGTTTAATTTTGTCGTTACATATCGTCCTGGGTCAAAAAAATGTAAAGGCGGATGCCTTATCTCGTAGTTTCCCTGGGGCCGGGAATACGGACGACCCGATTCCTATCCTTCAGGAGGGGGTGGTGGTTTCGGCAGTATGCTCTGAGCTGGAGGAGGAGGTATTGGAGGCTCAGGGGGACGCCCCTGTTGGACCTCCGGGGAGACTGTTTGTTCCAGATCAGTTGCGACAAAAGGTGATCGAGGCACACCATAACTCAGTTTTTGCAGGACACCCGGGGAGTAGAGCAACTGTGGATCTCCTCTCGCGTCGGTTTTGGTGGCCTAACTTACATAAGGAGGTGGTAACTTTTGTCGCGTCCTGTGGGGTTTGTGCACGCTCTAAGACCTCACATACCCGTCGGTCTGGGGCCCTCTTACCTTTGAAGATCCCGGAGCGTCCTTGGACTCATCTGTCTATGGACTTTATTACGGACCTCCCTCCGTCTTCGGGTAAAACGGTCATACTCGTTGTAGTGGACAGGTTCAGCAAGATGGCACATTTTATCGCTCTTCCGGCTCTCCCTAATGCTAAAACTCTTGCGCAGGTGTTCATTGGGGAGATTGTGAGGCTTCACGGGGTACCCTCCGAGGTGGTGTCTGATCGGGGGTCTCAGTTTGTGTCCAAGTTCTGGAAGGCGTTTTGTGCACGGCGGGGGATGCATTTGTCATTCTCATCGGCTTTTCATCCTCAGACCAATGGTCAGACGGAACGTATGAACCAGAGCTTGGAGACATATCTCCGGTGTTTTGTGTCAGAGAACCAGGAGGACTGGGCTTCTTTCTTACCTCTGGCAGAGTTTGCTCTTAATAATAGGCGGAGCGAGTCCACTGGTAAGTCCCCGTTTTTTGGGGCATATGGTTTTCACCCCCAGTTTTGTACTTTCAGTAGGGGGGGCTCTTCGGGGGTTCCTGAGGAGGAACGATTTTCCTCATCACTCGCTTCAGTATGGAGAGGGGTGCTGAAGAATCTGAATACTATGGGGAACCGATACAAACGTATGGCTGATAGGAGGAGAGTGTCTGGTCCGGACCTAAGTGTGAACGATCGGGTAGGGTTGTCTACCAGGAATATAAAACTTAAGGTTCCCTCCTGGAAACTGGGTCCCAGGTTCATCGGGCCGTACAGAATCAGTTCTATTATTAATCCGGTGGCATTCCGTCTTGACCTCCCGCCTACGTTTAAAATTCACAACGTGTTCCACAGATCGTTGCTTAAGAGGTATGTGGCGCCGGTGGTACCGTCACCTTTACCTCCCCCTCCAGTGGTGGTCAAGGGTAACTTGGAGTTCCAGGTATCGAGGGTCATCGATTCACGCTTTAATCGCAGGTCCCTTCAGTACCTGGTTCATTGGAAAGGGTATGGTCCTGAGGAGAGGATGTGGGTTCCTGCGTCGGATATTAACGCAGACCGATTAGTTCGGGCCTTCCACACGACTCACCCGGATAAACCTGGCCCTGAGGGTCCGGAGGCCCCTCGTAGAAGGGGGGGTACTGTCACGGGTGTGTCGCCACGAAGATCGTCACGATTACACAGCCTGACTTCTCGCAGCTGACTTTTTGGTGCTTTGTGTTTTTCGGCAGTGAGGGAGTTAATTCTCTCTCTCTCTGTGCTAGACGAGGTCCAGCCTCGCCCAGCTGCAATCAATGCTGCTGTAGTGAGACTCCTTCAAATGCCTGCTGGTCTGTTAGGGAAGTGTCGGTGAAAGCATTTCATGCAGACTAACAGAGCGGATCGTGGTTTTTGGAGTTTCAGAGATAAGTGTATTTGGAGAGTTTTTTCCCTTCCTCGCTTTATCATTTATCTCCTTTCCCGTTGGTGTTCCCTCTGTTGTAGTTGTGTAGTTTTTGTATGCAAGGTGGTTTTGGTTTTTCCCTTGTACTGTCTCGTTCGTCTAAGTACTGTGTGTGGGCATATTATTACTTGTCCCCTTTTGTTGTGATCGGGGTCCTTCTCAGGACTAGATTACTTAGGTGCAGGGATCCTCAGGAGGTAGGGGTTACGCTGGTGGCCTGGACCTCTGTACCTTTAACAGTACCTCCAGGTTGAGGGATTAGTCAGGGCCCCAGCTTAGGGTCAGCTTAGGCCCCCTACCTCCAGTATACAGAGACAGCGTGACAATAACGCTCCATACAGAATACTGGCCCCCATAAAATGCTCTGTACAGGATACTGGCCCCATATAAAGCTCCATGCAGGCTGTTCTCCCCACATAATGCCCTATGCAGGCTGTTCCCCCCCTTATAATGCCCCATGCAGGATGTCACCCCCCTCCATATAATGCCCCATGCAGGATGTCACCTCCCCCATATAATGCCCCATGCAGGATGTCACCTCCCCCATATAATGCCCCATGCAGGATGTCACCCACCCCATATAATGCCCCATGCAGGATGTCACCCCCCTCCATATAATGCCCCATGCAGGATGTCACCTCCCCCATATAACGCCCCATGCAGGATGTCACCCCCCATATAATGCCCCATGCAGGATGTCACCCACCATATAATGCCCCATGCAGGATATCACCCCCCCTCTCTTTAAAATGCCCCATGCAGGATGTCACACCCCCCTTTTATAATGCCCAATGCAGGATGTCACCCTTCTCTTTAAAATGCCCCATGCAGGATGTCACCGCCCCCATATAATGCCCCATGCAGGATGTCACCCCCCCCATATAATGCCCCATGCTGGATGTCACCCCCCATATAATGCCCCATGCAGGATGTCACTCCCCCATATAATGCCCCATGCAGGATATCACCACCGCACCCATATAATGCCCCATGCCTCCATACATTAAATAAATAATCGAATACTCACCTCACTCCTCCTCACCTGTTGCCGCTGCTCAGGTCTGGACTCCAGCGCCGCAGGATGTCACCCCCCTCCATATAATGCCCCATGCAGGATGTCACCTCCCCAATATAATGCCCCATGCAGGATGTCACCCCCATATAATGCCCCATGCAGGATGTCACCCCCCCTCTTTATAATGCCCCATGCAGGATATCACCCCCTCTCTTTAAAATTCCCAATGCAGGATGTCACCCCCCTCTTTAAAATGCCCCATGCTGGATGTCACCCCCCCATATAATGCCCCATGCAGAATGTCACTCCCCCATATAATGCCCCATGCAGGATATCACCCCCCCCATATAATGCCCCATGCCTCCATACATTAAAAAAAATAATAATCAAATACTCACCTCACTCCTCCTTACCTGCTGCCGCTGCTCAGGTCCGTACTCCAGCGTCGCCGGCGTCTTCCCGCTCTGCGCTGCCTGTGATGGCTCAGGGGAGGGCGCGGTGGAAAGACGTCACCGCACCCTCTGACCTGATATGTCACAGGGAGCGCAGAGCAGAAATACAGCGGATCTGCGGAGGCAGGAGGAGAGGTAAGTATCCGGCTGCTGGGCCCTGAGCAAGCGGGGAAGAAGGGCGGGCGCTGGCACCGCTCTCCTCCACCCATAGCCCGATTCATGCTTAGTATGTCCTGCCAGCCTCCTTGGTACTTTCATGCCCACCCAGCATGTCCTGCCAGCCACTGGTGGTAGTACATGCTGCTAGGCATAGTAACAGTAACGAGAGATTGGCAGCAGGACAGGCTGGGCAATGGGCATGATGATAATCATGACCATTGCCCAGTAGCATTTACTGACAGCCTCGGCCAGGGGTCCTCTCAGTCACCCCTCCCTCCTATCCCTTCCTCCCCTCCCGGCCCCTGCTTTTCATACTCATGCGTCGAGATGAGCTGCAGGCCTGCAGCCGCTGCCTAGGGCGACGGCGGATCCGTCCTCCACAGCGCGCACAGGAAGCAGTCCCAGGGCCATGATGTCATCGCCCTGAGACTGACCTCCTGCGCACGCGCCGGCAGAGGCGGCAGAGGGGCACTGCGGCAGCAGGCAGAGCAGGGAGACCGGTCTCCTTGCTGTGCTGCTGCAGAGGGCCCATCACTAATCATATCGGCAGTGCTGCCTATCTGATTAGCGAACCGGGGGGTCCTCTGTTCTCTGTACAGGGCCCAGTGGGTGTGAGGGCGGGGCTTAGGGGCATGGCCATCGGAACCCGGAGCCCACCGGGGGTTTTCCCGATCATACGGTGGGCCAGTACGCCCCTGCCCATAAGGGCACACACTGTGCAATTATCTGACATTCTAGCGTGACCTCCGCAGGGAGGATGAGAGTGATACGTGGTGCAGAATACGTTGGTCTATAAGCAGGCATGCAATACATGGGGTGCAGAGAAAAAGGTTGCACTTGGGTCACGACCTGACTAAGGAGGCACGGTACCGTGTGAGGCTTATTCTCTTAGCTCCCCCGCCAACAATTTATATACAAATAAGATATTATACAGTGCTACATTATACAAGGTATAAAGGATGGTGCCCACATAAGAGTGCCATTCTTTAGCAACAAAATAACAGTGCCACTCAGAGCCAAAATAAATACGGCTATATAGTGTTCTCAAGATAGCACAATAGATTGCTCAAATAAATACTGTCATACAGTGCTCACATATTAACACTATGAAATGCCCAAATAAACACCACTTTACAGTTCTCACATGTTATGACCATACAGTGCCCAAATAAATACTACAATACAGTGCTCACATATTATCAAAATACAAGGCACAAATAAATAGTACCGGACATTGTTCACATATTATCACTATACAGTTCCCAATACATAATCTAACAGTGCTATACAATGGCTAACTAAAAATACAATATTTAGACTGAGTCATGGTCATAACCTTGTCAATCATTCCTGGCACCAATATAGAAGCGGGAGGCTGATGGGACCCATGTGTAAATACCCTGGGAAATGTCTGTGCTTCATATGAGGGCATCAGCACTATTATTTTGGGAGGCCTTGTTTCAGGGTTTAGATTGGGCCCAGTTACTTGCTGGCCACCTTCTTCGGAACGGCTCTCCGTCACCCCTCACCACAATTCAGTAGACCCATACCAGCTATTACTGAAATTATTGATTGCCAAGTGTAACAGCGGAAAATAAATTATTGAAAAAAAATAAATAAATAAGCACGATGCTCCCCGATCCTCTGGGCGGCATGTAGACTTCTTTTTATAATTTTATAAACTTGTGTATTTATAGATTTGATGTCATTAATCATTAATGGTCCATTACTTATTATTCCTCTATGTAGTCCTTTCTCCAGCTCCGGTGTTATATACTTATTTTATATAAAAAAAGTTCCAGTTATTAGCTAAGGCTGAAAATAAATAAAGTTTTAGAGTCAGTAAAATATAAAAGCGGTATTTTATATTGGGATTTCTTATAGCAAACTCATCTTCTGCTTGTGAGTGCACGTTGCTATATAAGGACGCAGCCACCCAACCAACCCGAACCAAAGACACCCCAGTGACAGCCACATAGTCACTATATAGCTCTCACTGGCGGTAAACTGACCGTTTTAGGCAGCGGATGCAACCAAAACTCACTCATGTACTTGAAATCCCACCTACCCAGTTTTTTCATTGACTAACGTGGGCTAGGTTTCAACCACATCAGAAAAAGGTGATGAGTGAGCACATATTTCATAGGTATCCGTTTGATCCCATGATCTAATATTGGCGATGCCAGGGGTTCTAGGGGAAGGAGAGGCTGCTCACACTGCTGTCCACCCTGTCTATCTGATCTAATAATGAAGATACCAGGGGTGCAGCGGTAAGAAGAGGCTGCTCACACTGCTGTCCACCTGTCTAATTGATCTAATACTGGAGATACCAGAGATCCTGAGGTAAGAAGAGGCTGCTCACACTGCTGTCCACCATGTGTATTTGATCTAATACTAGAGATACTAGGGGTGCTGAGGTAAGAAGAGGCTGCTCACACTGCTGTCCGCCATGTGTTTCTGAGCTAATACTGGTGATACCATGGTTGCTGAGGTATGAAGAGGCTGCTCACACTGCTGTACACCTGTCTAATTGATCTAATACTAGAGATTCCAGGGGTGCAGAGGTAAGAAGAGGCTGCTCACACTGCTGTTCACCATGTCTTTCTGAGCTAATACTGGAGATACCAGGGGTGTTGAGGTAAGAAGAGGCTGCTCACACTGCAGTCCACTATGTGTATCTGATCTAATACTAGAGATACCAGGGGTGCAGAGGTAAGAAGAGGTTGCTCACACTGCTGTACACCTGTCTAACTGATCTAATACTAGAGATACCAGGGGTGCAGAGGTAAGAAGAGGCTGCTCACACTGCTGTCCACCATGTCTTTCTGAGCTTAAACTAGAGATACCAGGGGTGCAGAGGTAAGAAGAGGCTGCTCACACTGCTGTCCACCATGTGTATCTGATCTAATACTGGAGATACTAGGAATGCTGAGGTAAGAAGAGACTGCTCACAGTGCTGTCTACTCTATCTATCTGATCTAATACTGGAGATACCAGGAGTGCTGAAGTAAGAAGAGGCTCTTCACACTGCTGTCCACCATGTCTATCTGATATTATGCTGGAGATACAAGCAGTGCTTAAATAAGAAGAGGCGGCTCACACTGATGTCTACCCTGTCTATATGATCTAATACTGGAGATACCAGGGCTATTAAGGTACGAAAAGTCTGCTCACACTGTTATAGGTTATCTCTAAGTCATATCAGGAATATTCCTATGGCACATGCTCACAAGTTTCTGTGCTAATATTCTAGGACAGGTTTCTTTCTGTGTAACAAGACACTGACCATATTAATTGTGTAGTGTTTACCTCCCTAAACAAAAAAGCTAAAATTGCTAATTAAAGGTATTTATAAATGTATTCATTAAGATTCCATTTAGTTATTTATTTTTTTCTATTCCCAGAGAGCCCCGTTAAGGAAAAATTGCAAAACAATGAGATACATTTCTCAGAGTCCTATTTTATATATCCATATACTGTATGTGATACTGAGTTTGTATGTTTTCCCCGTATTCTTGTGGGTTTCCGCTGGGTTCTCCGGTTTCTTCCTACACTCCAAAGACATACTGATAGGGAATTTAGATTGTGAGCCCCGATGGGGAAAGTGTCGATAATGTCTGTAAAGCGCTGCGGAATTAATGGTGCTACATAAGTGAATAAAATAAATCAAAATAAATACTAGAGTAAAATAAGAGAAGCCAAAGAAGGCGGGGATAATAAAAGTGACGGTGCACTTGTGTAGAGCTTGAGTAAAGTACCTATATGCAGGCCTGGCGTCAGAACCCAGCGCACCCGGGCAAGTGCTGGGGCCCTAAGGAGATGGATGGGCCCACTTACCGTCGGGCACCCCTGCGCGCTATGAGACCCGTGAGCGGTGCGGTGCCGGTGCCAGCGCCCGCCACCCACCCCCGCTTGTTCAGGGCCCCTCTCCCCGTGCCTCAGCACCATCTCTGGTCTCTTCCGCGGCTGCTGCACTGTGACGTCTCAGGCCAGAGGATGCGGTGATGTCTTTACACCATGCTCGCTCCAGATCCATGACAGCGCAGAGCGGGAAGACGCCGGCGATGCTGAAGAGTCTGGAGCAACGGCAGCAAGTGAGGAGAGGTGAGTACTTGATTATTTTTTTTATATGTATGGAGTCATGGGGAATTATATGGGGGGGGAACAAGTGACATTCTGCATGGGGCATTATATGGGGGGAACAAGTGACATCCTGCATGGGGCATTATATGGGGGGGGATAGGTGACCTCCTGCATAGGACATTATATGGGGGGACAGGTGACATCCTGCATGGGGCATTATATGGGGGGGAGGTGACCTCCTGCATAGGACATTATATGGGGGGGAGAGGTGACATCCTGCATGGGGCATTATATGGGGGGAGAGGTGACATCCTACATGTGGCATTATATGGGGGGAGAGGTGACATCTTGTATGGGGCATTATATGGGGGTGAGACGTTAAATCCTGCATGGGGCATTATATGGGGGGGAGAGGAAGAGATGGAGGAGAAAGAGCAAGTGAGAGAGAGGAGAGAGTGAGAGAGATGGAGGAAAGGGTAAGGGAAAGAGATGGATGAGAGAGAGATATGGAGGAGAGACAGATGGAGGAGACAGAGCAAAGGAGGAGAGAGAGAGAGGGAGGAGAGAGAGGGAGGAGAGAGATAGAGGGAGGAGAGAGAAAGAGATGGAGGACAAAGAGCAATCGAGAGAGAGATTGAGAAGAGAGAGGAGAGAGTGACAGAATGGAGAAGAGTGCGAGGGAGAGAGATGGAGGAGAGAGAGAGATAGAGGAGAGAGAGATGGAGGAGAGAGAGATGGAGGAGAGAGAGAGATGGAGGAGAGAGAGATGAAGGAGAGATAGAGAGGGAGGAGAGAGAGAGGGAGGAAAGAGAGAGAGGGAGGAGAGAGGCGGGAGGAGAGAGATAGAGAAAAGAGAAGGAGGGCGGAGGGAGAGTGAGATTTTTCCATCTCAAAAGTTGGAGTTCACAATGATTTCAATGGGGTCCATGTACTGGATCAAGTTCGGTTACAGTTTTGGTACCCGAACCAAACTTTGGACTAAAGTTCAGTTGGGTACCAAAACCTGAACTTCCACGGGTCTGCTCATCCCTTGTCATGCTAGGTATGGGAAGAACCCAGCGTACGACAACGGGAAAAGGGGGAAAGCCCAGAAACTAGGGAAAGGGGGAGTGGAGACCCCTAAGCAGATCTAACAACACCATGACTCCCTTATCGTTCCTAAATAGGTTCCACACCTATCGCCAAGCAGGATACCTTAGCCATGGCTGACCCTAGAGCTAGGCCCTAGGTAGGGAGGGGGAGGAGTTAGCACTAGTCGGCCCCACTGCAGCTAAAGACAAACAAGGGAAACAGACAAGGAGATACACTTAGCTTTGAGGAGACACCAGAGAAAACACAACTACAATCTATAAAGGAACTCCAAGAAGAATATCGCTGACTGCTAGAACTCCAGACCTGAACAGAGGAATTTACTCTATCACCAGCAACTCTCTTGAGAAACTGAGTATATTTAAAGATCCAGAAAGGGTGTGTTAATTAGCAGGCGATCGTGGAGATCACCGCTGGGTGCTAGAGTGGGAGGGATGATGAAAGGATCAAGAAGGTGTCTGCAAGGCCAAGCGCAGCGACCTTCTACAGCCGGATCCAGAATGACTGTATGTCAAGCCTGACACACCCGTGATATCCCTAGTTCCTAATCCTTTAACTGGTTGGGATGCAATACTACATTTCACCTCTAGTAGCCACTAGTGAAAAATTTGATTACCTGTCACAATCACAATAATAGTCGATCATTAGTGATCCAGTTCTCAATCTACGTCCCATTAGTTTACACAGTCTGTAAAATTGCCCTCCAGGAGGAGACTGGTATCTTTGTCCTGCCTACCACTGTTCTCCTACACATGTGCAGACTTCCATTTCTTAAGGGGACTTATTTTCAGTCAATGTCTATGGCACCTAGGTTTTGTAAATGCCTCCCCCACCCCCCATATCAATCTGTGGTTTTGCAACCACTGAGTTCCAATACTGTGCTATGGTCCACAGTTACAAATGTCTTTATAATAATTCCGATTGTTGGATGTCAGTTGATGTTGAACCCCACCGGTGAAGAGGTCAATATAGTAAACCTGGAAAACCCCTACAATCCCTTAAGTTTATGGCTGCTAATTGTCATCATGTAGTTGATGGCGAAATATAACAGGTACAGTCTAGGGGTACGGGAGACATTTGAGCTGATAAAAGCTGAGTGTGCATGGTGATAGATAGCGGCTCTGTAAGACTAAACTTACCTTGTGGCCGGAGTCTGTAGAGCAGAGTTACTGTACATGTCCAGACTCTCTGACCAGGTCTATGCAAAAGTATGAAAAGTGATATAGCAATGTGAAATTCAGGCCAACACTCCCTTTTTCCATAAAAGTCAGCACTTTATTTAATCCATATAAACACAACCAAATTTAAGTGGCTTCGTACAAAAATAGCACATGAAAAATGTACAAATGCCATCAGCAAAACGTACTTCAACCAGACGGCAACGCGTTTCTGAGCTCTATGTTTCTTAGTTTGAGCCTGAAAAATTCCACAATACTTAACACAGGATATCTGAGTTCGCAGATTCGTAACACTCAGGTTAAAATGTGCATAGACAAAATATATAGATAAAACCTGTAAAAACCACAATGTGGATAATGCGGATAAACGAACCATACAATAAAGTAAAAACAGGAGCCGAGGCTGTAAGTGCGGGGATTTCTGTGCTTGGGGATCATACTCGATACTGGATAAATTGAGATGTTTTGAAAATGTTGTATCCATTATTTTATCATTTGCAGATCACCAACACGTCTCTCCGACCTGTGATTTCCATAGTTCCACGACTTTTCCGTCTTATGCTCAGAGGTCTAGTATTAACCCCTTTACCCCCAGGGTGGTTTGCACGTTAATGACCAGGCCAATTTTTACAATTCTGACCACTGTCACTTTATGAGGTAATTACTCTGGAACGCTTCAAATGGATCCCGCTGATTCTGAGACTGTTTTTTCGTGACATATTGTACTTCATCATTGTGGTAAAATTTCTTTGACATCACTTGCGTTTATTTGTGAAAAAATCAGAAATTTGGTAAAAATGTAGAAAGTTTTGCAATTTTCAAAATTTTAAATTTTATACCCTTAAATAGAGATATGTTACACTAAATAGTTAATAAATAACATTTCTCACATGTCTACTTTACATCAGCACAATTTTGAAACCACATTTTTTTTTTTTAGGGAGCTATAAGGGTTAAAAGTTGACCAGCGATTTCTCATTTTTACAACAAAATTTACAAAAACACTTTTTTAGAGACCCCATCACATCTGGCGTGACTTTGAGGGGCCTTTATGATAGAAAATACCCAAAAGTGACACCATTGTAAAAACTGTAGCCCCCAAGGTGCTCAAAAACACATTCAAGAAGTTTATTAACCCTTCAGATGCTTCACAGTAATTTTTGGAATGTGGAAGAAAAAAATGAACATTTAACTTTTTTCACAAAAATGTTACTTTAGACCGCAATTTTTTTTATTTTAGACTTTTTGAATGTAAAATTTGCTTGAAAAATTAGTGGACACCATGTTGCGTTTGGGGAGCACCCGATGTGCCTAAACAGTGGAAACCCCCCACAAGTGACACCATTTTGGAAACTAGACCCCTCAGGGAACTTATCTAGGTGTGTGGTGAGCACCTTGAACCCCCAGGTGCTTCACAGAAGTTTATATCATGGAGCTGTAAAAATAACATTTTCACATTTTTCCAACAAAAATGTTTTGCAGACCCCAATTTTGCATTTTCATAAGGGTAACAGGAGAAATTGCACCACGCGATTTGTTGTGCAATTTTTCCTGAGTAAGCCGATACCCCATATGTGGGGAAAAAACACTGTTTGGGCACAAGGCAGGGTTCGGAAGAGAAGGAACGCCATTTGACTTTTTGAATGTAAAATTTGCTTGAATTAGTGGACGCCATGTTGCGTTTGGGGAGCCCCTGATGTGCCTAAATAGTGGAAACCCCCCCCCACCAAGTGACTCCATTTTGGAAACTACACCCCTGAAGGATTTTATCAAGGGGTATAGTGAATATTTTGAACCCAGAGGTACGACACAGAATTTGATAACATTAGGTCATCATATTGAATAAGTTGTCATTAGTCTTGAGTGCAAGTGCTCGCTACTTGAGTTTGCATCGGGTACTCAGGTATGGACCATGTATGGCGGGCGCTCAAGTGACATGCTCGAGTCCCCGCCCGCATGTTTCATGGTTGTTAGTCACCCAAATAAAAACATGTGGGGATCGCTTGTGCATGACAGGCAGTCCCAGCAAGGTTTTTTTGGCTGTATAACAGCTGCAAAACATTTGAGGCGGAGACTTGAGCATGTCACTCGAGCACCCGCTATACTCGGTGCATACCCGAGCACCCGATGCAAACTCAAGTAGCGAGCTCTTGTGCGCAACATTAGTCGCCATTTAGATGGTATTTTTTTCTTTACTTCTGAAAAAATCCCAACCCCAACCCTAATACAACCACAACCCTAGCCCAAACGCAACCTTAGCTCAACCCTAACCCTAGCCCAACCCTAACTCAACCCTAACCCTTGCCCAACCCTAACCCAATCCTAGCCTAACCATAGCACAACCCTAACCCTAGCCCTAGTACAACCCTAACCCTAGCACAACCCTACCCATAGCTCAATGCTACCCCTAGCCCAACACTAACCCTAGCTCAACCCTACCCCTAGCCCCACCCTAGCTCAACCCTCACCCTAGCCCAACCCTAACCCTAGCCCAACCCAAACCCTAGCACAACCCTAACCCTAGCCCAACCCTAACCCTAGCACAACACTAACCCTAACCCTAGCACAACCCTATCCCTAACCCTAAAGTTTATTTTTTACGCCATTCCTCGTGCGGTATAAGTGATTAGACAACTTTATTTTTCGGGTCGGTGCAATTACAGGGATACTAGATTCATATCAAGTTTTTATGATTGAGAGCTGTCACACACTAAAAAACCCTTTTTTTTGCAAAGACTAGTTTTTGCATTGCAATTTTTTGAGAGCTATAATTTTTCCATATTTCGTTCGACAGAGTCATGTGATTTTTTTTTTTTTTTTTTGTGGGACAAGTTGATGTTTTTATTGGTACCATTTTTGGGCACATTACATTTTTTGATTGCTTTCTATTCCGATTTTTAGAAGGCAGAATAAATAAAAACCAACAATTCACGAACTGTTTTTTGGTGTTTTTTTTATGCCGTTCTATGTGTCGTCAAATTGATAAGGAAGCTTTATTCTTCGGGTCAGTACGTTTACAGCGGTACCACAGTTATATTTTTTTTCACGTTATGGCACTTTTACTCAATGAAAACTATTTTATAGAAAAAAGAATTGTTTATGCATCGCTAGAGAGCTATAAATGTTTTATTTTTCTGCCGTTGGAGCTGTATGGTGGCTTGTTTTTTGCGGGATAAGATGACGTTTTCAGCGGTACCATTTTTATTTACATTCGTCTTTTTGATCGCGTTTTATTCCATTTTTTGTTTGCTGGTATGATGATAAAGCATCGTTTTATGTTTTGTTTTTTATTTTTTTACCCTGTTCACTAAAGGGGTTAACTTCATCACCATCCCTGTGCTATGCAGCCTGTCAGCGCTGCACAGGGAAAAGTTACTTTGGTCACGCTTGGCGCATGACCAAAGCAACTTCCTGCCTTCTGATGACCCGGATGTTGTCATGATGACATCTGGTCACCATGACAACATCTGGGACCGGACTCAGACGCTGCAGGATGCCGGCAGAGAAGGTAAGTATCGCGCTAACCTCCTCTTGCCACCAGAATGCTGCGATCGATTTCAATCACAGCATTTCGGGGGTTAATGTGCAGGGAGCGATGCGGGACCGTTCCTTGCACATAGCACCGGGTGTCAGCTGTGACAATCAGGTGGATGACTTGATATCACGACCTCCCCAGGAAAAAGACAATAGGCTCTAGCTACAGAGACCTTCAAACTCTCTGTGTCACTCCCCCTACTGCACCCCTGGTGGAGCCCAAGTCTCCATCCATGTTATTTCCCAGCTAAGAGCTCCCAAAACTAAAATGGGCCATACGTTCTTACTGGACAGTCCTAGGGAGCCCGTTCTGGTGTCATTGGACCCAGCCCGGCCCCTGCTACGCATGGATGCTAAACATCAGAGTCCTAGGGGCCCCTGCAAGGCTGTGCTGGGTATCTCCTTTCCTTACGCTGGACTATGTTTAAATCTAGGGTTACAATCCGCATCCCCTCAGGTCTATTTTGTGTATCACTGAGATGAATCTTTTCCCCATAACTCGCTGTTGAATTATGTTTCTTGAATAGGCACATGGCGTCAGGGGAAGGGACATCCTGTGTAGCTTGCAGCTGCTGTGAGAATTATCACTCTTCGCTTCTTCAGCTCCTTCCTTTGCAAGCTGCAGTGTCAAATTTTCATATGTAGAGCTTCGTAAAACCCGCCTGCCAGTGCACAGTGATCGACAGGGGATTACCTTGAATATCTTCACACCATTGTTCCCTGTAAAAAACAGAAAATAAATAAGCTAATTTATACTCACCTAACACCTAATCCCAGAAGCCACTGTCAACTGTAAAACAGCAAAAATAAAAAACAATCATATCCCTCACCTATCCAAAGTGATGAAATAATCCATAGTGTCTTACGATGATCTAGATGACTTATCCTAGTATAATTTTCAAACGGTGCCACTCCATAATGTACACATACTACAATGTGAAGAGTGGCAACTATTGACCGTATAATGGCAAAATCGCAAGATAAACATAAACAACCGAAGCAACCACGATCAAAGGCCGATCTACATCATAAAAAATTGTTTTATTGAATATTCAATTTTGTTAAAAATTATCACATGCAGATAATTGGTGCAAAAAATGGTGCAAAACAACATACAGTGTGTAAAAAAATTCCACCGCTATATGGGACACGCAGGACCCAAATTGTACAGCCTAGTAGATATTAAGTGATCATCCAAGTAGCATAGTATTTATACACAGGCCAATGTGACCCGATTAGTAAAAAGGCTCATATAGTCAAAGGTTGTTAGGTCAGAGAAACAGACAATGTTAATACATTCCTCAAAATAATATTACGGGTATAATGAGCCACCATATATATATTTACATGTGTATAACAACAGTATATATATGTGTCAACAGTATATAGACATACAATATATTGTACATGACAACAGGCTCACACTGACACAAGTAATGTGTAGCAATCAGCTGCCGTGAGAGAGTTCACAGGAGTTCATCAGCTGATGAAACCCGGTAACCTCACTTACGGCACCGCCGCTGCGTGAGAACTGTCTCACGCCGTAGCGGTGCCGTAAGTGAGATCACTGGAGCTCATCAGCTGATGAACTCCTGTGAACTCTTTCACGGCAGCTCAGCGCTATACACTGCAGGAGTGATTACACAGCGGCGTCTGCTCTGTAACAGCAGGCATAGGCTGATGGGAGTAGTACTCTCATCAGCTGATGCCTGTGACCCGTGGTAAGCTTTTTACGACTGGTCACAGTCACAGCTGCGGGCTCACACTGTCATCTGACAGAGTGAGCCCGTAGTTCTAACCAATCAGAGCCCCTTTTTCCCACGCTGTCATCTGCGTGGGAAACCATGGATGTTCGGGGGCCCCATTCATATGAATGGGGTCCGTGTTCCGGGTCAGGTACTGTTCTGGTAACCGAATCAAACTTTTAATAGATATTCGGATATTCACGGGTCCGCCCATCACTAGTAAATAATCCTACCAAGTTATGACCACATAATGCCACCACATAATGCTAAAATAATGCCACCATACTGATCATTACCATCATGACTGTACTAAGACCAATATTACAATCAATACCACAGTATGAGACAATAATCAATAAATACAGCCAGATCATAACAACATATCACCAACATGTACTGTAGTGATAATATACCATACTGATTATTAACAGTATAAACACTGATATTATCACTGTGCAGCAACCATGTAGTGGTATAATTGTATATATCAATTCCAGTGCTCTGCATACTATATACAGTACAGACCAAAAGTTTGGACACACCTTCTCATTTAAAGATTTTTCTGTATTTTCATGACTATGAAAATTGTACATTCACACTGAAGGCATCAAAACTATGAATTAACACATGTGAAATTATATACTTAACAAAAAGGTGTGAAACAACTGAAAATATGTCTTATATTTTACGTTCTTCAAAGTAGCCACCTTTTGCTTTGATGACTGCTTTGCACACTTGTCATTCTCTTGATGAACTTCAAGAGGTAGTCAACGGAAATGTTTTTCACTTCACAGGTGTGCCCTGTCAGGTTTAATAAGTGGGATTTCTTGCCTTATAAATGGGGTTAGGACCATCAGTTGTGCTGTGCAGATACACAGATGATAGTCTTACTGAATAGACTGTTAGAATTTGTATTATGGCAAGAAAAAAGTAGCTAAGTAAAGAAAAACGAGTGGCCATCATTACTTTAAGAAATGAAGGTCTGTCAGTCCGAAAAATTGGGCAAACTTTGAAAGCGTCCCCAAGTACAGTTGTAAAAACCATCAAGCGCTACAAAGTAACTGGCTCACCAAAAGTACCACCCCAGGAAAGGAAGACCAAGAGTCACCTCTGCTTCTGAGGATAAGTTTATCCGAGTCACCAGCCTCAGAAATCGCAGGTTAACAGCAGCTCAGATTAGAGCCCAGGTCAATGCCACACAGAGTTCTAGAAGCAAACACATCTCTACAACAACTGTGTTAATTCATAGCTTTGATGTCTTCAGTGTGAATGTACAATTTTCAAAGTCATGAAAATACAGAAAAATCTTTAAATGAGAAGGTGTGTCCAAACTTTTGGTCTGTACTGTATGTGCATAGTGTGCTGGTAATTGTACAAATATATGTATATTAAGTCATCTACCATCTCTCTGATCATAGTTGTTCACTTTCCCTTTTCTTTTTCATTCAGCCCACACCACCATAACCACTTCTTCCATCCATGACTTGTCTCTGCAAAATGTAATTCACGTCTCCTCATCGCGTCTGCTGTATGGAGAGTCAGGGTGTTGGAGACCGGAGCAGCACACCCGGGGAACAGGAGCGAGATGAGTATGTTTTTTCTGCATGTATATATGAGTCTATGTGGGGGCTCACACTGTATATACAAAGGCTACGTGGTGGCTCAAACTTTATTTAGGAGGCTATGTGGAGCTCACACTGTATACAGGAGTCTATGTCCGGCCTCATACTGTATATAGGAGGCTATGAGGGTGCTCACAGTATATATAGGAGGCTATGATGGGGCTCACAATGTATATAGGAGACTATGTGGGGGGCTTATGCTGTATATGGGAAAATATGTGGGGGCTTATACTGCATATAGGAGGCTATATGGGGGCTTATACTGTATTTAGGAGGCTATGTGGGGGCTCATACTGTATAAAGGGACTATGTGGGGATCATACTGTTTATATAGGGCAGCGTGGGGGTTCATACTGTATATAGGTTACCTAGGGCTCATACTGTATATAGGGAGGCTATGTGTGGGCACATACTGTATACAGTATATGGGGTTATCTGGGGTTCATACTGTATATAGAGTGGCTAAGTGAGGGCTCATACTGTTATAGGAGGATATGTGAGGCTCAACCTCTATATAGAGAGGCTATGTGGGGGCTCACACTGTTTATAGGGGGCCATATGGGGGCTCATACTGGATATAGGAAGCTATGTGAGGGTCATACTGTTTATAGGGTCCATGTGGGGGCTCATACTGTTTATAGGGGGCTATGTGGGGGCTCATCATGTAAATAGGAGGCTATATGAGGGCTCATATTGTATGTAGAAAGTCTATGTGGAGGCTCATACTGTATATAGGGGACTATATGGGCACTCACACTGTATATAGAGCGGCTATGTTGGTCTTATATATTATATGTAGGGGGCTGTGTGGGGCTCATACTGTATATAGGGGCAGTTTTCAGGCTTATACGGTAAATAGGGGAATGTCAGCATACCCCGTAAGGTTCGAGTTCGGTTCGTCGAACGCCCGTATGTTCGCCGAACTGTTCGTCGAACTGTTCATGGAACACCATCGAACACCGTTAAAACCAATGGCAGGCAAACAAAAACACATAGAAACACATAGAAAACACATAGAAAACACTTCAAAGGTGTCCAAAAGCTGACAAACTGCTCAGAAGACACAACTAACACATGGAAAAGTGACAAGTACATATAGTCATGCAAAAAGAAAAGAGGTTGAGGAGTAAAAGGAGGGGGAGACACAGATATAGGCATGTAATGCCCTTCTAAAACCAAAAAAGTGTGAAGCTGACACAGCCAGTCCGTTCTTGCCCATGCGACCTCCGTGTCGCCGGGTTTGTGCCAGAGCTGCGGTGGACCCTGATGGCCAGCCCCCTTCTCCCAATACTGGTGCCTGTCCGCTGGTAGGTCGAGCGAGCCCCCCTGCGGTGGAGGCAGGTCTAAGCTTTTTAATTTAAATTGTCTCTCTAATTTGAATGAGTACACTATAAATCCTTTTACAAGGATCTATTGGAGGGCAAGTCTGATGCCAGCAGCCGCGGGAATTACAGCTCCAGTAGCGTCCACTAAAGCTGCTGCAGTTAAAATGCTTTTATAAGGATAGAGCTTGGCGGTCCACTTCAAGGCGTCCTACCGCCAGTCCCAGCCCCTGTGGCTTGGGGTGCCTCCCGATGCTCTTCACTGAGTGTCCCGAGGGCCCGAAGCATTTGCTTTGAAAAAATTAAGTGTCCAAACTACAGGTGGTGTAGCTTGCTTAACAGCCGGAATAATCCGCTGACTAGCAGACACTGCTACTAGGCACAAAGTATTTCCTGGGCTAGATGCAGTTAAAATTTTGTAATTAGATACTCTCATTAGATGCTGAGAAAGCATTCCATAGAGTCTCCTGGCACGCCATATATTATTCTCTTAAAAAGCTTGGGGTAGGGGTCTAGGGGACCCTTTTATAGCCCAAATCACGGCCCTGTATAGCAATACGTCACCTAGGCTGAAGATAAATGGAACATTTTCATCACCTTTCATAATCACCAATGGGACAAGGCAGGGATGTCCTCTGTCCCCTCTCTTATACATCCTAGTGACGGAGCACCTGCTCTCATCAATTCGCCATAACCCCAATATTAGGTGGATTGAGGTGGGAGGCACCGAGTACAAATGCTCTACATTTTCTGATGATGTCCTAGTATATATCACTCAATCACATATATCCATCCCTGCTGTTATGACTGAAATAGATCACTTTGTTACATGGTCCAATTTTAAAATCAATGCAGCGAAGTCTGAGGCCCTCGATGTCTCCCTCCCCAAATCCATACAGGATTCCATCCAGTCCAACTTTCCCTTTGCCTGGCCCTCACAGGGTATCAAATACTTAGGAATTCCTATTCATAGAGACCTCTCCCATCTATGTTATCTTAATTTTGGGCCCTTTATTGAACAACTCCATACAGACCATGGTTGGCAAGTTAGAACTGTAAGATTCACTACGTGAACCACTGGAGCTTTGTGGAAAAGCACATGTACACTGTGTTCCAAATTATTATGCAAAAAGTGTTTAGGAGTGATAAGGTAAGAATTTTTTTGTTTGTCAGTTAAACTCATTGATGGTGATGTGTGTCAGGGCTCTTTATATCACTGTAAGCAATTGCAGACACCTGTGCTAATTAGTTTGGCAGGTGTGTCCAATGAAAGGCAAGACTACTTAAGAAGGCTGTCCCACATTATTAAGCAGCCTACATTTTCTGCCAAAATGGGAAAGAAAAAGGATGTGTCGGCTGCTGAGAAGCAACAAATTGTGGAGTGTTTAGGTCAAGGCATGACTACATTCAACATTGCCAAGACACTTCATCGTGATCATTGCACAATCAAGAAGTATGTAGCTGATTCACAGTACACACGTGTGCGTGCTGATAAGGGAAAATTGAGGACTCTTTCCTACAGGCAATTACGTCAGGTTAAAAGAGCAGCGGCAAAAAAGCCTTGTCATAGCAGCAGACAAGTTTTTGAAGCTGCTGGTGCCTCCAAAGTCCCCCGAACAACAAGATGCAGGGCCCTTCAGAGGTTTGCAGCTGTGCATAAGCCATCCTGTTGACCTCCTCTATCCACTGTACACAAGCAGAAACAGCTCCAGTGGGCCAAACAATACATGAAGACTGACTTCAAAACTGTTTTATTCACCGATGAGTGCTGTGCAACGCTCGATAGTCCAGATGGATGGAGTGGAGGATGGCTGGTTGATGGACACCCCATGCAAACATGGCTACGGCGCCAACAAGGAGGAGGTGGAGTAATGTTTTGGGCTGGAATCATGGGGAGAGAGATTGTTGGCCCCTTTAGGATCCCTGAAGGGGTAAAGATGAACTCCATGATGTATGTGGAGTTTCTCAAACAGCACTTCCTGCCATGGTTCAAGAAGAAGAACCATGTATTCCACAGCAAGATCATTTTCATGCATGATAATGCACCGTCTCATGATGCACATAACACATCTGCATCTCTGGCTGATATGGGCATAAAAGGGGACAAACTTATGGTGTGACCTCCATGCTCCCCTGACCTCAAACCCATTGAGAACCTCTGGAACATCATCAAAAGGAGTGTCTATGATGGCGGGAGGCAGTTCACATCTAAGCAACAGCTCTGGGAGGGTATTCTGTTCTCATGCAAAACAATTGAAGCAGAAACCATCCAAAACCTGACAAATTCAATGGACGAGACAGTTCAGAAGCTCCTTTCGAACAAGGGGTCCTATGTGCAAATGTAACATCACCTAGAATAAAGCTTTGAGTTGAAAACTGTTTGATTTAAGTTTCTAATAACCTGCTAATGCTTATAATTTCAAAAATGACCATTTTTTTGTTCTTTATTAAAATGAAAAGGTTGATCGAAGAGTGTGGGGGATCTAAGAGTGTGGCAACCCAGTAGTCAGGATTATTTCGAATTCTGACAATCTGAGGGTCATGTTGCAGGTAGTGCAGCAAGAAGGCACCCATGTGTCTTGCGCATCTAGGAGCCCCAAAATTATTTTCCGGGCTAGATGCAGCTAAAAATTATTATTAATTTGAAAGCTGGTGGAGCTTAGTATAGATGGCCTAATAGAATCAGTATTGCAAACTGCTATAAGGCCAAAATTATTTTACAGGGAAGATAGAGATAAACATGATTAGTAATAATTTGAAATCTGGTGGAGCTTAGTATAGATGGCCTAATAGAATCAGTACTCCACACTGCTACTATGCCCAAAATTATTTTCCAGGCAAGATACAGATAAAAATGATAATTAATTTGAAAGCTTTAAACGGTTGGTGAGGTGATTTTACCAAATCCTCAAGCTTTTACTCTCCCCAGGATGAAACAGGGCTAGAAAAGTCCTTGCTGATGCATGATGTTTTCATCTTTATGAACCTGAGTCTGTCTACATTGTCAGCGGACAGCCGCGTGCGCTTATCTGTCAGCACAACACCAGCAGCGCTGAACACACGTTCAGAGAGAACAAAAATTATTATTAATTTGAAATCTGGTGGAGCTTAGTATAGATGGCCTAATAGAATCAGTACTGCAAACTGCTACAAGGCCAAAATTATTTTACAGGCAAGATACAGATAAACATGATTAGTAATAATTTGAAATCTGGTGAGCTTAGTATAGATGGACTAATAGAATCAGTACTGCAAACTGCTACAAGGCCAAAATTATTTTACAAGCAAGATGCAGATAAACATGATTATTAATAACACTGGTGTACAAAAAAAAAAAAAAAAATTCTGGCATGGACTTTAAGAACAGTTTTAGACTAATTTGAGGGTGCTGAATTCAAATCTGATCTTATAATTTCTCTATCACATCACGTTTTTGCGCTATAGGTATATAGCCCATTTTCAATAATTCCAAGAAAAATATAAGTAGTGTATGAAAAGTGCCGTTTTATACGGTTCACTAAGGTAAATTTAGTTTTCATTTAGTCTCCCAATAAATGTGAGAATATCTTTGTTTTCTTTGAACATGCATAATTCCCATTTGTTATGATAATAAAGTAAAAAAACAGTTTTCAAACACCCTTGTTTTCTGTGCTACTGGGACAGTAGAGCTACAGCAGAGCATTGGGTGAAAACTGAATGGCCTCAGCGACAGAGTTTGGCACCTGGCGATAAGAATGTCATCCATGATTCACTAGTGGATAGGAAGAACATTGTCTTTCCTCCCTTGCACATAAAACTTGGATTGATGAAGCAGTTCGTCAAAGCTCTCAATCACAGTGGAGAATGCTTTAACTATATATATGTTCAACTTTTCCAGGTCTTAGTGAAGAGAAGAAAAAGGCTGGAATATTGTATAATAAGAACACTTATGAGAGACCCAAACTTTATCACATCAATGAATGAGACAGAAGAAAGAGCTCGGAATGCATTTTGTAATGTGGTGCAGAATTTTCTAGGGAATAAGAAAGCAGACAACTATGAAGAGATTGTGGAAGAGCTACTAATGAGTCTGCAAAATCTTGGATGTAGAATGAGTACCAAGATTCACTATTTAAACAGCCATTTGGACTTTTTTCCAGAGAACCTTGGGGATGTGAGCGAGGAACAAGGGGAGCGTTTTCATCAGGACATTAAAACAATGGAAGAACGGTATCAAGGCCGGTGGGACTCACATATGATGGTTGACTATTGCTGGAGCTTGATGAGAGACAAACCAGAAGTTGTACATCACAGATCAGCCAAGAAAAGAAAGTTCAAATAACTGCCATTTGCCATTCATCTGTGTGCCATATATATGTGTTTTTATATTTTGTAGTTTAATTTTGTAAGTATATTTGATTTGCTGTACACAGACTTTGTAATTTGTTATTCCTTGATTAAAAATATACAAAATGTAGTAACGAAAATCATGAGGTTTTTATCAAAAAACATTCGATAGGATTAATTTCCATCAAAAATATCTCGAAATCCTGATGTGATAGCCAAAAACGGAGTTCGTATTAGTAATCAGCAGCCAAAATTGACTTAAAATATGTTTTAAAACCTTTTGACAGAAAAACTGCATTGACCAGTGTAATTTTAAATCTGGTGGAGCTTAGTATAGATGGCCTAATAGAATCAGTACTGCACAGTGCTACAAGGCCAAAATTATTATACAGGCAAGATACAGATAAACATGATTAGTAATTTGAAATCTGGTGGAGTTTAGTATAGATGGCCTAATAGAATCAGTACTGCACAGTGCTACAAGGCCAAAATTATTATACAGGCAAGATACAGATAAACATGATTAGTAATTTGAAAGCTTAAAACGGTTGGTGAGGTGATATTAACAAATCATCAAGCTTTTACTCTCCCCAGGATGACACAGGGGTAGAAAAGTCCTTTCGGATCCATGATTTGTACATCTTTATGAACATGAATCTGTCTACATTATCAGTGGAGAGCCGCGTGCGCTTATCTGTCAGCACACCACCAGCAGCGCTGAACACACGTTCAGACAGAACGCTGGCTGCGGGGCATGACAAGATCTCCAAGGCATAAGTGGTGAGCTCCGGCCATTTATCCAGATTGGAAGCCCAAAAAGAGCAAGGGTCCAGTGACACAGTCATGGCTTCAATGTTTACTTGGAGATACTCCTGTACCATCGTCTCTAGCAGTTGACTATGTGTCAGACTTCTTGTCTCCTGTGGCCTTGCAAAGGATGGGCTAAAAAAGTGGTGAAATGATTCCGCAAAATTGATGTTACCAGCAGATACTGTGTTTCTGTTACATTTTGAGTGCTGAACACTCGACGGTCCCACAGTTGGCAAGTTGGAACTGTGAGATTCACTACGTGCACCACTGGTGTTTTGTGGAAAAGCACATGTAAGATTCTGCAACAGTCTCTGCTGATACTCCTGCATGCGTGCATCCCTTTCTATGGCAGGAATAATTTCTGCAAATTTACTTTTGTACCGGGGATCTAACAGTGTGGCAACCCAGTAGTCAGGATTATTTCTAATTCTCACAATTCGAGGGTCATGTTGCAGGTAGTGCAGCAAGAAGGCACTCATGTGTCTTGCGCATCCAGGAGCACCAAGTCCCTGTTGTGTTGGTGGCGAGGTAACAATCATGCTTCCTTCCTCTGCCCTCTCTCCCCAACCTCGCACAACAGAAATGTGATCAAGGTCTCCCTCATCTGATGAGTCTTCCATCAGTTCGTCCTCCACTTCTTCCTGGGCTCCTGCACATTTCTCACTAGTTTGGCTGCTACCATGCGCCCTGCTAAAACCATCTCCCCCACCCTCACATGCCTGCCGCCTTGGTGCTGCCGACCGTCTGGACTTTGCAGATGTTAGCCCTTCCGCATACAACTCCTCCTCCTCTACTTCCTCCACCTCCTCTTGTGCCACCACCTGACTCCGAATTCTGTTTAACATGTGCTCCAGCATGTGAATCACCGGAATAGTCATGCTGATAATGGCATCGTCAGCACTAAACATCTTCGTCGCCATTTCAAAACTGTGCAGAAGGATGCATAGGTCCCTGATCTGAGACCACTCCTCCAGCGTGATTTGCCCCACCTCTGGATCCCGTTGGCCCAGGCTATACGTCAGAACATATTGCACCAGGGCTTGTCGGTGCTGCCACAGTCGCTGCAACATGTGCAGAGTTGAATTCCACCGGGTAGGCACATCGCGTTTTAGCCTGTGAAGTGGCAGGCTCAACGACTTCTGTAGAGATGTAAGTCGCTGAGCTGAGGGATGCGAACGGCGGAAGTGAGCACACAGCGACCGTGCCCTCTGCAGAAGGCTATCTAGTCCAGGATAGTGGCCTAAAAATTGCTGGACACCAGGTTCAACAAGTGAGCCATACAAGGCACGTGTGTGACATTGCCCCGGCGAAGGGCCGCACTGAGGTTTGCAGCATTGTCGCACACGGCCTTCCCTGGTTTCAGGTCCAGTGGAGACAACCATTCATGAAACTGGTTCTCCAGAGCTGACCACAACTCCTCAGCTGTGTGACTCACATTTCCCAGACATTTCAAAGTAAAAACCGCCTGATGACGTTGAGCCCTGCTGCCAGCATAGTAAGGAGCTGTACAGGATCCCTTCTGCGCAGTTAGAAAGCTTGTGGCATGACCAGACAGGCTTTGGGTGCAGGTGGAGGACCGAGAGGAGGTTGAGGAGGCAGAAGCAGTGGAGGAACTTCGAGATAAAGAGGATTGACGCACAACTCGTGGGGACGGCAAGACTTGGACAGAAGCCCCTTGTCCTGCTGTCACCATAGTTACCCAGTACCCAGTCAGCGACATGTAACGCCCCTGTCCATGCCTACTCGTCCAAGTGTCTGTGGTGAAATGCACCCTGTCACACACAGAGTTTCTCAAAGAAGCGGTGATGTTGTGTGCGACATGCTGGTGGAGTGCAGGCACACCTTTCTTTGAGAAGTAGTGCCGACTGGGCATCTGGTACTGGGGCACTGTGACGGGACAAAAGGTCTCGAAAATCCTCTGTGTCCACCAGGCGGAAAGGCAGCATTTATGTAGCCAAGAGCTTGCAGATGGTGAAATTCAACCTCTTAGCTTTCTCATGGCTAGGAGGAAATGGTCTTTTACTTGTCCATGTGAAGCCCAGCTGTGCTTGGCATCACAGACCCAGAAGGGTGTATTGAAGGACTCCTCCACAAGAGGCCCCCATAACCATTCACACATCTGCACCTTCCACCTCAGACCACCAGAGGGAGCTCCTTAGGGAGATATATAAGGGAAGGTGGGGCCAGGCAGCCGTTAGTCTGTCAGAGTCTGGTTTAGCAGTGAGTTCAGTGCAGTCTGAGACGTGTTACCTCAGAGGACAAAAGCCTGTTCCAGCTCCTGCATTCTACCCTGCAGTGGAGCTTATCCAGATCAAGACTCGGTGTAGCTCAGTGAGGTGAGCTGTAGGTGTGCCGGCGCCATAAGATCGGTGAACCGCGGCACGCTGCCGTTTGTGTGAGTAGCCTATCGAGGGCTCGAGTAGGCCGAAGGCAAAGGAGTAGAGAGTTAGTTCATAGGGGAGCAGAGGAGCTTAGCTGGCTCACCCCGAGAAGAAGAATTTACCGGACACCGGGTCCGAAGCTTGCCGGGAACTCCACGACCCAGCAAGATAAACCGGAATGCCTGGAGAACTACAGGTCCCAGGATCGCTAAAGTGCTGATACGTACCAGAACCAGGAGACACATAGGCCCCGTAGGTCGGGAGCGTGCACTCCAAGAGAAGGCCCTACCACAAGGTCAGCCAGCGCAGGACAGAGACAAAGTTAGGCCTAGCTCCAGGCAGGTCAGAAACTTATTATGCAGAAGCCAGAACCAGGAGGCCCAAAACCTGCTCATTGGGGAGGATCTGGACATACACCCTTCACCCTACAGTGCTCCGGGGAGTGCCTGAAATTCCACCAGTAAAAGGTACTGAAGTGACTATCGTGTCCGTCCCTGTTCTTGCTCTGGCCCAGAGTAGTCTCTATATCCTGCATCCCCGTTCCTATACTGCCCTGAGGCCCAGCTCTAACTGTGGAGAGCTATACCATCAAGCTGCCTTATCATCAGCCTCAGTAGACTGCGCAGCGCTGGTGATCCTCACCAGAAACCACAGGTGGCGTCACGAACTCTTTCTTTTATAAACTTTACAAATATCAACCCCTTTTTAGGAGAGACCCCAGGGTACGGGCCCGGGAGCCGACCACCGCGACATCCCTAAAGGCCAGGCCAAAGGCCTGGGTACCGAGTTATCCCCATTCCCCTGGGTGCCACATCCACATCTGAGGGACCGAGGGCTGGCTGTTGTGCTTAGACGGGGTTGAGAAGGGTGTTCCCGGCAAACTGCCGGTCTGTGAGGAAGATGCAGGCGGACATGTTAGGTTGCCTTGATCCAAAGGTGGTGCTATCGATGTCGGAGAGCGCTCAACACCAGCTGGTGTTTCCACCTCCAAATAAAATGATGACCTGACAATCACACTGGCTGTTGCGGGTAAAGAGGTGGCCGGTCTGCGTCCCAAAACAGGTGTGACTGCTGTCCCCCAGTCACAGAGGATGAAGAGGCTGCGGATGCACAAGATGTGGCTGATGGTGGTTGGCCCAGCCGGCTAGGCCGCATTGTAGCACAGTGAGCTTCCCACTGCAACTTATGCTTCATATCCATGTGCCGGTTCATGTATGAAGTACTCAAACTATGTATTTTTTGGCCTCTACTTAGCTTTTTCTGACAAATGTTACAGATAACACGAGTTGGGTCATTCTTATCGATCTGAAAAAATGCCCAAGCTATGCAAGGCTTAGCACCTATGCGACCTGAAGAGCCACTACGACTTGTGGTCAGAGGCAGAGTTGTGTTTGAGGATGCAGTTGTTGACGTGATTCCAGTACTACGTCTCTGTCCAGGAAGGCGCAACCTGACCTCGTCGTCACTAGCATCCTCCTCCACCTCCTCTGCTGACCTCATCGACTGGCTGACTGTGGGTTGACAGTAAGTGGGATCTCCAACCTCGTCATCATCACCCTGTGTGTTATCACACCAGTCGTCCTCAGAGTCAACCTCTTCCTGCCCTGACAAAAATCTCAAGTTGTCGTTCCAATCAGGTATTTGAGTCTCATCATCGCCTTCCTCATTCTCTCCACCAACAGGAGATACAGTTTGGGAACGAGGGTCTACATTATGGTTGAGGTGGAGGAGAGCCCACTTGAAGGAGCACTTGATATCCGTTGAAGCACCTGCTGTTTTTGTGCCTCATCTGGAATTTGTAGCGATTAGCGTGGCCGTAAGAAAGGGATCTTATCACATTGTCCACTAAAAGAAGTAGACATCTTAGTTTGGCTGGAAGATGGTCTTTCTTCTGCAGATGTTACTGTTGCTTTAACACCTACCCCACGGACACAACCTTTTTTTCCCTTCCCAACACACCTATTCCCCTTTCCACCATCAGCAGGCCTTTTTCCACTCATTTTGGTGGTTAACTAATTGACAACTCTGGAGTTGTTTGCACAAAAAACAATGGATGGGAACCGAGCAGAGCTGAGTGGCCAAACTGTTGTTTTAGCCCAAAAGTATTGGCTGGGTTAGATGCAGTAAAACAATTTTATTACATACACAGGTGGTGGAGCTTAGTATAGATGGACTAATAGAACAAGTCCCACACACTGCTACAAGCCCAAATTTTTTTTCAGAGCTAGATGTAGATAAAAATTATTTTTAATTTGCAACCTGGTGGAGGTTAGTATAGATGGACTAATAGAACAAGTCCCACACACTGCTACAAGCCCAAATTTTTTTTCAGAGCTAGATGCAGCTAAAAATTATTTTTAATTTGCAACCTGGTGGAGGTTAGTATAGATGGACTAATAGAACAAGTCCCATACACTGCTACAAGCCCAAATTTTTTTTCAGAGCTAGATGCAGATAAAAATTATTTTTAATTTGCAACCTGGTGGAGCTTAGTATAGATGGACTAATAGAACAAGTCCCACACACTGCTACAAGCCCAATATTTTTTTTCAGAGCTAGATGCAGATAAAAATTATTTTTAATTTGCAACCTGGTGGTGGTTAGTATACATGGACTAATAGAACAAGTCCCACACACTGCTACAAGCCCAATTTTTTTTTCAGAGCTAGATGCAGATAAAAATTATTTTTAATTTGCAACCTGGTGGAGGTTAGTATAGATGGACTAATAGAATGATGCTATGCCCAAAAGGTTTTACTTGGCTAGGTGCAGTAAAAAAATTTGTATTCTATACACAGGTGGTATAGCTTGCAACACAGATAGGCTACTCCACTGACTAACACACACTGCAAGAGGCCAAAAAGGATTTGCTTAGCTAGATTTAGCCAAATGCTGTGAAAAAAACTTGCACAGCACTGGCACAGACCTGCCTAGCAAAAAGTCCTAGGAAATGCTGTAACCTAGTCCAGAAAAGGACTGCAATTACAAGTAGACCCTACTCCCAACCTATCTATTTAAGAGCACAGACCTGCCTGATAAAAGTCGTAGGAAATGATGTAACCTAGTCCTCAAAAGGACTGCAATCACAACTATCCCCTACTCCCAAGCTATCTGTAGATTTGTGCGAAAATTGGCTTGAAATGAACACTCAAAGTATAGCGCACACAGCAACAGCGGTGCCGTCTAACACGCAGCTGCAGCAGTGAGAAAATGGTGGCTACGTGGAAAATGGCTGGGTCTTATAGGGCAAGGACATGTGACATACACTGCCAATGACACATGCCTTTGCTTGTGTGAAAAAAGCAGTTCGCTCCGTGTGTGCGCTGCTGATAGGCTGACAGATTGCATCTCCCCACTGTAAATGGGGGAAAGAGAAAAAAAAATGGAGATCTTCATTATTTCTGCAGAGATCCATCCCCTGCCCCTCCCCCCGCCCCGCTGTACACTCAAACTGCGTATTAACATTAATTTTCAGCATTACTGAGAAAAAATCCAGTTATGATTTTGGTGCACGAACAGTTATGGAAGATAACCTCGAACAGCCGGATTTTTTTCAAATTGTTCGTGTTCGCCGAACGGCTCGAACACTGCCCAAAACAGCTCGAATTTGAGATTGGCGAACAGTTCGAGTCGAACACCGCTCATCTCTAGTGATAATATTAATATATTATAATAAATGTAATTAATATGTTGATATGAATATTGAGCAGAATTCATATCTGTCTATTGGTTCGTTCTCCGCAACAGTCATGGTCTCTCATGTGATCTCTTTGGAAAATTAATTGCCCACCCTTGCCTTAGATAGTAATAATGCCCCCTGTGTGCCGATACTGAATAATAATGCCCCCATCTATGCCTGATAATAATAGTGCACATGGGGTTTCTTACAATAATAATATTGCAACTCATGGTATGCAAGGGGCTTATATTAATATGGGGTCTACCAATAGATACATAGGGGGAGAGGGTTAATAAGAGGCTTTAATACAGAGCCCAGACAGGCTGTACTATAACAGCAGGTGAAAGGGGGAGGTAAGAGGAGGAGCAGGCATTCTGACGCTTAGGCTTGAAGGGGAATAGAGCCTGTAATAACACAGCGGGGCAGGCGGAGGGTTGTGTTTATTAGGAGCTTAGACCCGGCTGCTGCATTCAATGACACTTTACATAAAAATGTGTTCCAGCGATGAGACCGGAGGGGGCGTCAGTGCGCATTGGGAGGCACGCTGCGCTCCAGCGAGAGGTTTCCTCCCCATACAGATACCAGAAGGTCCATGCTTGAAACGCACAGTGGGCTCCAATAGGGGGCGCTGTTTTATGGATCTCATCAAGTATTTATCACATCATAGGTCCAGATTGGTTCCCATAATGGCTAGGCAACAAGACAACAGGGAATATAGGTGTATAGATATATTATAAATATAGAGGATGTATTAATATAGTGTAAATGTACCAGATATAATCGATGCACACACAAAGGAGAATCATTTAACCCTGAATCAATATTCAGTGCAGCCAAGATTAAAAGTATAGATAAAGAAAAGAAGTCCGTCCAAATGGCCGACTATGCCGTATAGAAGAGCGCAGCCACAATTGGCCTACACACTGTATGGTGATAGTCTATGTAATAGGGCCATACTGAATAGTGATCACACTATAACAATAGGCCATTCGATAATAAAATCCATCTAGTCTCTCGTTGAATGATTTTCTTATCCCAGTCGACCAACCTCGCTGGTAAAGGGACCACGTGTATAACGTATGCCCATATAGACGGCTTGGGAGGGAGGGCTGATCCTTCTGACAGATTCCCTTTAATCTTATAAGGAGACGCAGAGGGGCACTATTATTATTATAAGGAGACCCAGAGGGGCACTATTATTATTATAAGGAGACCCAGAGGGGTACTATTATTATTATAAGGAGTCCCAGAGGGGCACTATTATTATTATAGGGAGACCCAGAGGGGCACTATTATTATTATAAGGAGACCCAGAGGGGCACTATTATTATTATAGGGAGACCCAGAGGGGCACTATTATTATTATAAGGAGACCCAGAGGGGCACTATTATTATAATAAGGAGACCCAGAGGGGCACTATTATTATTATAGGGAGACCCAGAGGGGCACTATTATTATTATAGGGAGACCCAGAGGGGCACTATTATTATTATAAGGAGACCCAGAGGGGCACTATTATTATTATAAGGAGACCCAGAGGGGCACTATTATTATTATAGGGAGACCCAGAGGGGCACTATTATTATTATAAGGAGACCCAGAGGGGCACTAATATTATTATAAGGAGACCCAGAGGGGCACTAATATTATTATAAGGAGACCCAGAGGGGCACTCTTATTATTATAAGGATGCCCAAGGGGAACTATTAATGTGATAAAGAGACCTAAATGATCATCCTAATAAATTGGTATCACGGGGAGTAGTAAATTTAGATTTTCTCCAATGGTAGGCAGGGTCATATTTGTAATAGAGACCCTCATCTTTGAAAGTGGGTGTGGGAGAGTAACATGGGCCTGTGTGCGTCCTATGCCAGAGCTGGGAGCAGCCCCTAGTCCGGCCCTTTTCCCTCAGTAAAGATACTTCTTTTAGCCCCTAACACGGTACAAAGATATACATTGTCTTTTAGCCCCGGAATCTGACTTTCTTATTGATACAAAACACTAATTTTTATTGTGTGGAACAGATATAAATAATTTATGTAACAACATAATAATACTCTAACTGCTCAGAAGAGTAAAGCGTCCATAGCTCTATCATCCATGTCTGCATATGGTACCGATGCTCAGCCTATATTGTTGCCTCCTTAAGGGATGCTAGGCAACTTCCTTATAAGGTAAGCTGCCCCTTTAAGAGTAGAACACAAGATTCCATTATGACATCACAATTAACCATCACTACTTCTACAAGTCATTACACTCTAGTTGTCACTTTGACTTTCCGGTGTCATTGTTGTCGGTGTGATAAGCCATATAGCTAGTCATATACAGACTGCGCTTGGATTTACTGGAAATGTCTGGAATTCCTCCAGACAGACTTCAGGTGTTAGCACTACTCCAGGGGATTCTTACCACCTATGACCCTGACTTTGTGCTACCACTACCCGATGGCGTCCTCAGCTTCACTTACCGGCTGGTAATGGAGCTTGTGAGAGATTGCCTGACCAAATACAAACGAGGTCATATAAGCTCAGAATATCTTGAGCATTTACAGAAGAACATATGGACATTAGTACAACAGGTAAATAGCAGACAATCTGCACAAATCATATAGTAATAATGGAAAATAATAATGGAATATAAGTTTAACCTGTACCAAATACCCAGATAAGAATAGCCGGGGAGCAGTAATAGGGCATACAGGCTACATGACAAGGGAGAGGGTGATATCTACAGGGTTATTGGGAGGGTTGTGGAGGTAGGGGGGAATTGGATTGGTTAACCAATTATGGACCACAGAGTTTTCAGTTGTTATGCCTTCATTTTTTCCTCACTTTCTTTCAAGAGCCATAAATTTGTTATTTTTCCATTGACATAGACATGTGAGGGCTTGATTCTTTTGCAGGACAAGTTGTAGCTTTCAGTGGCTCCATTCTATTTACCATACATTGTACTGAAACAAGGGAAAAAAATTCCAAGTGAGATGCAATGGTTCTTTGTGTCGCTATATTCAGGGACCCATAACATTTTAGTTTTCTGTCGATTGGGATGAGTGAAGATTTGAGTTTTGCAGTGAACTTTGTGTACATAGAGTGTCATAGAATCATAGATTCTATGGGTGTTTTGATTGTTTATTATTAATGTTTTTAACTGAAATGAGAAGACAAAAAAAACCCACAAATCCAATTTTTTTTCCTCTTTTCGGTGTTTATTGATCGTATTAATTAATTCCCTATCTTAAAAGATCAGACTTTAACAACCGCATCAATATCAAATATGATCATTCATTTTTTCCTTTCTTTATTTTAAATGGTGAAAAGAGGAGTGATTTGAACTTTTATATTTTTAACATTTTTTTAAATCTTTTCTTCTTTATTTTTAAATTTTTTTTTTCGTTCCCTTAGGGGACTTAATCCTGCAAATCGCTCATACTATATATTGCAATACTACAGTATTGCGCTATATAGTGAAAATCTTGATCTCCTCTGGAGCTCAGCCTATAGCTAAGCTTCACAAGGAGGACCGTGGTTTCAGCAACGGAGGTCTTCAGCAGACCCCTGGTTGTCCTAGAAATGCATTAGACCCCTGTGATCGCCTTGTGGAGGGCCGATGAAAGCAAGAGTGTTCAGGCATCGGTGCATGCACAATTGAAATGATACTGTCACAGACTGACAGCTTTATTTAAATGGTTAACAGAAGAATTCTGCGTTGTCCACGGTTTTTAGGGACAGATGCTGGCTATTTCATATACGCATGTTTGGGGAGCTCAGCTCCTGAGCCCCCTCCACATGTGAGGACCCTTCCAGGATGTTAATAACCCGTACATTTGCGGGAAGGAGTTGAGGAGCTAGGTTACAGGGGGACAATAAAAGGAAGAAGGTAGGAGTTTCACGTTCCAGCATCCAACCAGCCCTTATAAAGAGATGGGAGGAAAGTTTGAAGGCTGGCACTTGATAAGTAGAGGTTTTGGGACGGTCACAGCGGTGGGGGATAGGTTTGGGTCAGAGTCTTGATAAATGTGATGTCCTTTGGACGGAGGTTACTGTTGGGGGAATAGTGACTTTGGTTACATCTCAATATAACTAGTGGACTTCGGTCCTGTGAGGATAGTGGTATTAATGTGGGATATTAATGCCTTAACCCTTGTGTCGGTGTGGTGCGGATAGGGTCTAACTCTTAATTAGGTGTTGTTTTTCTTCTGGTTTAAAGCCTATTAGATATCTACTGTATATAATTGTGGGGCTATCATTGTTGCAGTCACCCCGCGTTTTGAGTTGGAGTCTGCTGTGGCCATTTTACACAGGTCACAAGCAGCCATGTGTCTTATATACATACATTGGGTATGGAGGGAGGACGTGGGGATTTAAAGGTTTACAAGCGACCGGATCCCTCGTCAGTTGTCATGTAGTACTTGTAGTGTAGATAGCATAAGTAACATGGTGATATAAATGGCCTCCTCCGTTTTGCTTTTTCTCTCATGATTTTCATTCTTCTTTGTTTTCATCTCTATAGGCTGAAGAAAAATCCCAAAGTGGAGAATTGGCCTTTATTAAACAACTGGCCCAAAATGTCCTGCTTGTACTGGAGTATCCGGCCTACTCAGTGGAGCGCCTGGTAAGGATTTATCATCTTCTACATCTCATGTCCTTGTTGTCTGATCTTCTCCAGATCACCAGCCATATAGCAGAAGCTCAGGTTCATGATGGTGGAGGCCTCCCTGTCCTCTCCAGGCAGACACAGGTTTCCATCTCATGTCATTGTTCTCTGATCTTCTCCAGATCACCAGCCATATAGCAGAAGCTCAGATTTATGATGGTGGAGGCCTCCATGTCCGCTCCAGGCAGACACAGGTCTACATCTCATGTCCTTGTCTCATCTTCTCCAGATTACCAATCATATAGCAGAAGGTCAGTTTCATGATGGTGGCCTCCCTGTCCTCTCCAGGCAGACACAGGTCTACATCTCATGTCCTTGTTGTCTGATCTTCTCCAGATTACCAGCCATTTAGCAGAAGGTCGGATTTATGATGGTGGAGGCCTCCATGTCCACTCCAGGCAGACACAGGGTATTTTATGGCCACCTGTCCCTGTGGCTTCATCATCTGTGAGGACAGTCTGTACTCAGTGGTGCGGAGTTTGTATTTCCGCCTGTGTCTTTGTATAAGGGGGATATCTCCTATAATATAATAGTGTCTGTGCAGGGTCCGGCTTGTATCACGTCCCCTACATCTGCTGCAGTGTAATCATCATGGACATAATATAGAAGAGAGACGTTCCTGCATCTTCAGCTTTTATTCCCCTGCAGTTTCTATGTCTTAATGTCATTTCTTATTCCTTTTTAGGCCGCGATCGGATCATTGAACCTGGGGAGAAATCCTTGTAAGAGCGACTATAAACCGATCAAACTGATCAGCAGTGGAGCCTTTGGGTGAGCTTTACTTTGGTATTATATATATTTCCCAGGGCTCCTTATGACGATGTCTCTGCGTCCTTCCCATGTTATGTTCCCATGGACAAATTATGAGTTCACATCACGGTCCACATCTATCTGTCACTATTCAGGTCAGTTAGGATGTGACGTGGATGAGGACCCCCCATTGGTGATCATTTGTGGAGTGTTATTTTATGTATTTATAGACATGGTTTTCTAGTGATGGCCCCACATTAATCATTAATACAGGAGATCATTTGATGAGATCTATAGATAGATTGTTAATAAGAATTTATAGTAAATCATGTTTTTTTCTCCTCTCCAGGGCCGTCCACTTAGTTCGCCATAAAGACACAAACCAAGTCTGCGCTATGAAGAAAATGGACAAGGAGAACCTGAAAAAGCCAAAGAGGCTTGAATGGGCCTTTCTGGAGAGGGACATCTCAGCATTTGCAGATTGTCCCTTTGTGGTCTCCACGTTCTGCTCCTTTCCTACTAAACTTCATCTATGTATGGTCATGGAGTATGTACCAGGTAGGACACATCCATTGTATCTATATCCAGCCCACGTCTGCTTAATCCTAGCACCTATATATGACCACAATGTGCCCACATGGACGGTTACATGTCCTCTTTGCAATTATTATAAGTCATCTGTTACCAAGATGCCTGAAAAACCATTGATCTCTATGAAAGTCCCCCAGTATGTCCTCGCTGAGCACGGCAGCAATTTCCACTATGGGTAAAAGGAAGATTTGTCTTTTTGAAGAGTTTTTATAGATAAGAACGTTCACAGAGAAAAAAATTATAGGCTCGTAGATGAGGCTCTGTCTCTATGTATAGGGTCTATCTGCAGTATACAGTATACGCACTACATTATACAGTATATATAGACCATCCTGTCCCAATGTCTCCGCCTTTTTCACATTCCCACTCATCATGTGTAATTTACATTGTAACAAACCCTCAGTTCTCATATTTGCTTTCTCCTGTAGGAGGTGACTGTGGTACCCTTCTAAAGCACAGGGGTCCTTTACCAGTCCTCTTGGCCCGTATGTACATTGCGGAAACGGTCCTTGCTGTGGAATACCTGCACAGCTATGGTGTGGTGCACAGAGATCTGAAGCCTGAGAAGTAAGTGACCCCTCTAGCATATTAGAGGGGAAGAAAGTTAGAGTTTCTTATACAGTCTGTGGGTTATTACTTGGTGCTGACACCATCTTTTCTTTCACAGCCTCCTGATAACATCAACAGGACATATTAAGGTCACTGATTTTGGGGTTTCAAAACTCGGCCTCATGAGACCAAACTCAGACTTCTACAAGACTCCAACTAAGGACATCACCAAAGAGTTCCTTGATAAAGAGGTAGGCTTTACTTACAGGGTCTTGTACTTTACAGATCTCATCTTTCTCCTTCTCTGATTTATAATTTCTCTAGAAAAACATTTCCACTGATGTTATGTGTCGCAATTATATTTATTGATCATCATCTCCTTTTTCTGTTGGTTTCCAGACTGCTGGCACCCCTACTTACATGGCCCCAGAAGTTATCCTAAAGATAGGCTATGGAAGGCCTGTTGACTGGTGGTCAATAGGGATCATCCTATATAAATTTCTATTTGGATATCCACCATTTACAGGGGCTTGCAGAAGGAATATTTTACACAGTATCATCCAGGGTAAGTAAAATAATCTGAATGCTTGTGATGTCACTGTTATTTGACTCGAATAGTTCTGTAGTTTTTTCTAGCTTTGTTAAGGAATTTTTTTTTTCTGAAAATAAATGAAGAGGTTTTATTTCTTATAATATTTGCTTTTTATATAACAGATGATATACCTTGGAGATGTAATTACTTTCCTCCAACTAATGCTCGAGGCATCATCACTCAACTGCTCAGAAAAATTCCAGCACTGAGACTTGGAACAGGTAATATTAATAGTATTATCAATGAATTATTACAGCGTGACCAGACAAATGATGGGTTCCATGAGGATCAGCACTGAGGTTCTGTACTCTACCTACTTGTCTATTACCCATTCTTCATGCTATAATGTTCAATATATTTCCTTTATGTCGGCTCTGTTACATCTTCAGTTCAGATTAACATAAATTCTACAGATATGGAGCAGTTTCTCTGACAATGACTGTATCACTCTCTTTCTTGTCTTCCTTTTCCAGGAGGCGCAAATGAGATCAAAATTCATCCATTTATGCGTGACTTAGACTTTGACAACCTTTTAAGTCATAAGCCCCTGTTCGTTCCTGACCTAAAGTCAGATGAGGACACCCGCTACTTTATCAGTAAGTAAAATGAGACGTCATCTGCAGAAAACTGACGTGTGTCTTGTCTTTCATTTTATGTCAAAATCAGTTCCCATCATTATTAGTGATAACATGGTGACTGTCTGGGTATTATACTAATAATCTCTAATAACACTTGTATTTTTTAGCTCGAAGTAGCAGCTTCAAACATATGAATTCAGATGAGGGGGACACAAGTGAGGACAATGACTGGCCAGAAATCAAAAACTTTGCATCAACTTATCAAAGGTCTTCTAAAGTAAGTATGTGGCTAATAAAATGTATGAAACCTATAATTACAAAAAAAAATTAAATATATCTAATTTATATTTCTTTATCTGTTTTAGCTATATATCACCAATACTGGGATGATGACCAATATAGAGCCTATGTCACCTCCACAGTGTTCCCAAGAGAACAGTGATGGAGGCAATGAAGAGCCTATGTCACCTCCAGGGTGTTCCCCAGAGATCAATGAAAAACGCTCAGAAATGTGAGTAGATTATTATTATTATGAGATTTAGTCCTGATATATGTCGGATCCAAATACAAGATACGAGTAACACAAATCTAAATCTAGCATCCACCACCCCATGACTACACAATCTCTGTGGGTCTTACTTTTGATAACTTCAATAACAGCTGATTGTTGCGACCAACCATTCATTTCCAACTCACTACAGGCCAATATTACTAATTAGACTCCATTCTTGCTGGTAAAATGTGGTCTTGAGCAGGATATCTCCTCTATGTTGTCCTAATTGACCTAACAGACAGGTGTTCTTCCGTTATTCTATTGTTTTTTCCTTGTAATTTACGTGTCTTTTTTCTACCAACAGGCAGAAAGAATCTTCCCCTTCCAAAACTGTTGGAGACAATCAGTGTTTTACTGCTAAAAACAGTGAGTCATCCTCGCCCTCATTGTCAGGTATGTACAGGTTTATAGGCCATCCAATTATAGCCTATGATCCAAAATTTAAATATTAAGGCTCTAAAATTACTTCCTTTATTCTTTCTGCTCCCCTGAGTATTCTATTTTTTGTTTTGTTAAAATCCCCCATACGGTTCCAGAGTTATGGGCCTTTGTAATTAGTGGTAATTTTTATTCTTTACAAAGGGGCGGTGCTCACAGGATCCTCTGGGGCGTGCCCTTAGGTTACCACGCCCACATGATAAAGACCATAACAATTAACACTAAATAAAAAGTCCCATATCTCTACAACCGTACTGTGGATTTTAGGAAAACAAATATCAGAATACTCAGGGGAGAAGCCGACATAAAATAAGAGCGAATCTTGGACACTTTTGACCTGGTGATGGGTCTTCTTTAAAGTTACAATGAAGTTTTATCCAACTGATTACATAACACCGTGGCTTGCTGAAAGTAATGTCATATTAATATGGGGACATGGTTCTTTGGGGAGACACCACCGGAACCCAGAAAAGCTACAGGTTCATATTAATCAGTTGCATAACTCTATAAAGATACAAAGCTCATCTTTTAGGAGTTTATAATCAACATTTTTTTCTGGCTTTTTGATTAGAATCTCCAGTTCAGAAGAGAAGAAAATATTTTCGAACACTGAGAAAACAACTAAAAACAGAGAAAGTTGAAGAGGGGGAAACTAGGCGAGGTAAGTGTGACGATAATCTCCATGTTGTATGACGTCAGTGAGAAGAAGTCATGTGGAGCAGATGTTATCCGTCAGTGGTGGGATTGTCACATGTATGATGGCTGACAATGATTCTGCTCCTCTGTATGATGAGATTCCTCTAATGTCATGTCACAGTGACACCACAGTAGTGTCCTCTAATATGGAGTCCCATTACTTACATCAGTTTTACATCTTTTCTCCTAGGTTCTCTCTTCCGCCGGATGATAACATCCTGCCGGCGTGGATTATCCAGGGCTGCTCGTGCTGTCAGAGAAAGCTGTATTTTTGGCTGCTGCCACCAACGCACCATTGACATCTCGAGGACAGAAACCCCCCCAAATCTAGCGCTCTGAAGAAACTACAGCACATCCACCATTAATGCTGTACCTGTATGGAAGGAGTTGTACCACCTACCTGTGGCCTCCTGACCAGCAAGAGACACGTGCAAAAGTTGAAGGCTCCTCCAAGAACTTGTCTTCATCCTTCCATGCAATTTTAATTCAAAGAAATAAAAAATTAAAATTGTTTAATGTCTTTTCGCATTTAATTGATTATTACTGACTTTTATGGTATATTAATACTATACCTCATATATAGTATGTCTGAAGGGTTAGATCCCAAACTGGAGAATAGCGGTTCTATGTCTCCCATTAATCCTCTAAACTCTGGCCAAAAATGGAGGAGATGACCAGAGATTCTGTTATTCCTAAGGGTACGTACACACAGCACCTTATAGACGCCAGCATACCCACTGATTTTTTATTTTATAAGAAGACACTTAAGGAAAACATCAGTGTTTTTGTTAACTACATATAAAATAGTCAGCGGCTTCCAAACAGAAGCCACCAGCAGAATGAACCGATCACTTTCTTTAACCACTTCATAATTTTCAAAGCTGGAAGCGGAGAAAAGAAGCTGAAAAAGACTGAAAAATACACAATGCACAGCAAGTTGTTTTTATATTGCAGTGCATATGTTCAATCATTTACATTTTTATCTAGTGCTTTTCATGAGGGATCCAGGTGGAATCCACCTGAAGAAGACATTGTTTGCACATTACGAAGAGTGGCAATTAGTGTTGAGTGAGCACTAAAATGCTCGGGTGCTCGAAGCTCGGGCCGAGCTCACCGTGATACTCGGGTGCTCGACCCGAGCAACGAGCCCAATGTTAGTCTATGGGAGACCCGAGCATTTTTGCGGCGGCACCCCCGACAGTCTGTAGAAAGCCTAAAAAGTGCCCAAAACAATAGTGACAGTGCTCAAATGACATGGGGACAGCATGGGGATCGCCCCAGGAAGCATTTCAGACCCCCAGGTCACTGTTGTCAACAGCGCCGGACTGGGGTGTCTGGGGCCCACCAGGGACATTGACTCCAGGGGCCCACCCACCCTTCAGCTATTTGCAAATACCTGTTAGCCGTTATACCCATTATATTGGCCGCTTCTGCCCATCACTGTGCGCTCACCAGAAATGCGATGTACAATTACTGTAATTTGCATTAAAGGGTTTTTATTGGTGAAAACAAGTTCTCAGCGATGCACAGGTTGGGAAGGTGATCACTTATTTATTGGTGGAATCAGCACTGTCAGAAGATTGTGGCACTTTGAGTATTTGGTGAGATTTTTACCTCTGTATTTATAAGACAAAACCAGGAGTGGAGCAATCCGAGGTAATGTTTTATGAATTTCTCACCCACTCCTGGTTTTGTCTTATAAATACAGAGGTGAAAATCTCACCAAATGCCAACTTGCTTTCTCTGGTGAACCTCTGCAACTGCATCTCTGCTGCTGTGTAATAGTCACAGGGCAGGGAGGGGTTAAACATCCAAGTATTTAATATCTATTGGAAATAAAGAGGTTTCCCCTTATTGATATCAGATAAAACAAATGACCAACCACAATCCACTCTACCAAGACCAATATTACCAGATAGAAGGCAGAAATACCACCACACCGTGACCAGATCACATATTACCACCACATAGTGCCCAAATAATGCCACATACAAGGCACAAATACCGCCACACCATGACCAAAGCACATAATACCACCACATAGCGATCAAATGCTACCAGATACAAGGTATAAATACTGACACACCATGAGACCACATATTACCACCACATGGTGACTGAATAATACCACATACAAGGGACAAATATCGTCATGTCATGACCAAAGCACATAATGCCACAACATAGTGACAAATAATGCTAAAATAATAAAAATGTAAAAAAGCTCTGTATATTGGGTCAGTGTACAGGTTATACAGTGATCACCAGTGATATTATACACAGGAGCTCTGTATATAGTGTACCGGTTATCAGTCATCACCAGTGACATTATACACAGAAGCTCTGTATATAGTGTCAGTGTACAGGTAATGCAATGATCACCATTAATATTATACACAGGAGCTCTGTATATAGTGTCAGTGTGTGTGTATAGGTAATACATATACTCAACATAGGTAATACACATACTCACCAGTGATGTCTCTAGGTGAAGTTCTTTATCTGCAGACCGATATATCCCATCTTCTATGCAGGACTTATCTCTGCAGAAAATAACATAGTTAGCTATAACTGATCACTTCCAGAGCACAATCCACACTTTTCCCAAGATTTCTACACTGCATGAAATGACAAAAAAGCAACATAGTGCCGCACTACACAGTAACAGAGCTCCAGTGTCATTCTGTGCCTGCTCATCTGTCAGCAGACATATTTCTCTGATGGCAAAGATGTAGCAGAGCTGAAGACAGAAGACCCATGGATTACGTCGGAGCGAGGATTTTTTTTTATTAAAGATAGAGTCCCTTAGGCTACGTTCCTGCTTTTATGCGGCGCTTTAGACCGCTCGCGTAAAAGAAGTGCCAAAGAAAGCTGGAAACGCCTTCCAGCAAAAGCTATGGTTTTTGCTGAAAAGCGTTCAGATGCCGCGTTTTGCCACGTATTTTTGCGCGGGCGCTTTCACTGCAAAAGCGGCCGCGCAAAAAGAATTGACATGCCAATTCTTGGCGTTTTTTTCGGCGCGCTTTCCCCATAGGCTACATGTTAACATGCCTCGGGAAAAGCGCGCTGAGAAAAGCGCAACGTCGGCATGCAGTAGAGATTTTTTGCGCCGCGTATGAACGGAGCCTAAATGGGTTTTGTGTTTTATTTTTAATTAAAAAAAAAATTTCTGTGTTTTTTTTCTATTTACTAGAAATTCATGGTGGCCATGTCTAATTTGGCGTGACAACATGAATTTCGGGCTTAGTACCGGCTGATAATACAAAGCTGGCCTGGTACTAACACTATTATTACCCAGGGTGCCACTCACCACCAGGGCCGCTGGAAGAGCCAGGTAAAGGGCCTGGAAATTTTCAGGGGTGGCTGCGGGCTGCGATTTTCAGTGTGGGGGGCCAAAAACACTTGGGCCTTACCATGCTGAGAATCCCAGCCCCCAGCTCCTTTGTTTTATCTGGCTGGCGATCAACATATGGCTGGAGCACACACCTTTTTCTAAAAAAAAAATATTTTAAATAAGTTTAAAACAAATATTCGGCTTCTCTGTCTTTTGATCAGCAGCCAAGGTAAAGCCAGGCAGCTGGGGGTGGCAGTACGTAGCTGTCCGCTTTATCTGCGGTGAGAATCAAAAATTCTGCAGAGCGCTACACCGTTTTTAAAAATGATTTCTTTTCACACTTCTATATGTCACAGACCCAACAGCCAATCACAGATGCTGTCAAAGAGGATGGGCGTCTGTGATTGGCTGTTTGAGTAATCTACAATCAGCCCATACATTCTAGTATGGTACTATGTATGGGCTGCTTTCAGGTTACTCAAGCAGCCAATCACAGACGCCCGTTCTCTGTGTCAGCGTCTGTGATTGGCTGTTGGGACTGTCACACATATAGAAGTGTGAAAATAAATAAATAATAAAACAAAAATGACAGCGCTCCGCAGAATTTTTGATTCTCAGCGCAGATAAAGCAGACAGCTACGGGCTGCCACCTCCAGCTGCCTGGCGATCAAAAGTCAGGAAAGCCCAATGTTTTTTTAAATTATTTAAAAAAATAATTAAAAAAAAAATACGTGGGTTCCCGCCATATTTTGATCGCCAGCCTGGTAAAAACCAGGCAGCTGGGGGCTGGGATTCTCAGCATGGTAAGGCCCAAGCATTCTGGGCCCCCCACGCTGAAGACGGCAGCCCGCAGCCACCCCTGGAATTGGCGCATTCATCATAGCACCATTTCCAGGCGCTTTATCCGGCTCTTCCAGCGGCCCTGGTGGGGGTGGCACGCTGGGTAATAATGGGGTTAGTACCAGCTTTGTATTATCAGCTGGCACTAAGCCTGAAATTCATGGCGTCACGCCAAACTAGACATGGCCACCATGAATTTCTAGTAAACAGAAAAAAACACATGTAGGGACTCCATCTTTAATAAAAAACAAAATCCTCGCTCTGACGTAATCCATGGATCTTCTGTCTCCAGCTCTGCTACATCTTTGCCATCAGACAAATACCCCTGCTGACAGAGATGAGCAGGCACAGAATGACACTAGAACACAGTTGTCAGAGAAGTGCTCAGCTGGCCTCCAGCCGCCGACCATGTTTTCCTGTGCGTTGCAAATAATGCATACTTTCAAACACATGCCTATTTTTGCAATGCAAGTCTACAGTACATTGCGTCTGCACTGATTTACAACGGATCCGTTGTAACGCACAGTATAAACGCAATGTTAACCCAGCCTAACAGCAGCGAGAAGGGGAGACGGAGCCCTGGAGACCGCCAAGTCAGTCTACTGGTGGTACTATCATGCCCATTGCCCAGTATGTCCTCCCAGCCTTTGTGGTATTATTATGCCCATTGCCCAGTATGTACTGCCAGCCTCTGTGGTACTATAATTCAAGCTCACATGGCATGTCCTGCCAGCCAGCCACTGGTGGTAGTAGTACTAGCATGATAGTACCACAAAGGGCCGGCTCCAGGTTTTTCTGGGCCCTGGGAGAAAGAGTCTCAGTGGGCCCCTTTAACACATACCACGATTCATGATGCACAGATACCGCAGAGAAATATAAGTATAGTACAATGCAAAGATTTCACTTCTTATATTACATGAGTGATATCTATTGTAAATTCTATAATAGCTCAGAAACCGGCGAATCGCTCCACACAGTATACTGGCCTCCAAAAAGTGCTCCATACAGGATACTGGTCCCCATATAGCGCTCCATACAGAATACTGGTCCCCATATAACGCTCCATACAGGATATTGGTCCCCATATAATGCTCCATACAGAATACTGGCCCCCATAAAATGCTCTGTACAGAATACTGGCCCCCATATAACGCTCCATACAGGATACTGGTCCCCATATAACGCTCCACACAGTATACTGGCCCCCAAAAAATTCTCCATACAGAATACTGGACCCATATAATGCTCCTTACAGAATACTGACCCCATATAACGCTCCATACAGAATACTGGCCCCCATAAAATGCTCTGTACAGGATACTGGCCCCATATAAAGCTCCATGCAGGCTGTTCCCCCCACACAATGCCCTATGCAAGCTGTTCCCCCCCTTATAATGCCCCATGCAGGATGTCACCACCCTCCATATAAAGCCCCATGCAGGATGTCACCTCCCCCATATAATGCCCCATGCAGGATGTCACCTCCCCCATATAATGCCCCATGCAGGATGTCACCCCCCTCCATATAATGCCCCATGCAGGATGTCACCTCCCCATATAACGCCCCATGCAGGATGTCACCCCCCATATAATGCCCCATGCAGGATGTCACCCCCCATATAATGCCCCATGCAGGATATCACCCCCCCTCTCTTTAAAATGCCCCATGCAGTTTGTCACACCCCCCTTTTATAATGCCCAATGCAGGATGTCACCCTTCTCTTTAAAATGCCCCATGCAGGATGTCACCGCCCCCATATAATGCCCCATGCAGGATGTCACCCCCCCATATAATGCCCCATGCTGGATGTCACCCCCCATATAATGCTCCATGCAGGATGTCACTCCCCCATATAATGCCCCATGCAGGATATCACCACCCCACCCATATAATGCCCCATGCCTCCATACATTAAATAAATAATCGAATACTCACCTCACTCCTCCTCACCTGTTGCCGCTGCTCAGGTCTGGACTCCAGCGCCGCAGGATGTCAACCCCCTCCATATAATGCCCCATGCAGGATGTCACCTCCCCAATATAATGCCCCATGCAGGATGTCACCCCCATATAATGCCCCATGCAGGATGTCACCCCCCCTCTTTATAATGCCCCATGCAGGATATCACCCCCCTCTCTTTAAAATGCCCAATGCAGGATGGCACCCCCCTCTTTAAAATGCCCCATGCAGGATGTCACCCCCCATATAATGCCACATGCAGGATGTCACCCCCCATATAACGCCACATGCAGGATGTCACCCCCCCCATATAATGCCCCATGCTGGATGTCACCCCTCCCCCATATAATGCCCCATGCAGGATGTCACTCCCCCATATAATGCCCCATGCAGGATGTCACTCCCCCATATAATGCCCCATGCAGAATATCACCCCCCCCATATAATGCCCCATGCCTCCATACATTAAAAAAAATAATAATCAAATACTCACCTCACTCCTCCTTACCTGCTGCCGCTGCTCAGGTCCGTACTCCAGCGTCGCCGGCGTCTTCCCGCTCTGCGCTGCCTGTGATGGCTCAGGGGAGGGCGCGGTGGAAAGACGTCACCGTACCCTCTGACCTGATATGTCACAGGGAGCGCAGAGCAGAAATACAGCGGATCTGCGGAGGCAGGAGGAGAGGTAAGTATCCGGCTGCTGGGCCCTGAGCAAGCGGGGGGAGAAGGGCGGGCGCTGGCACCGCTCTCCTCCGCCCATAGCCCGATTCATGCTTAGTATGTCCTGCCAGCCGCCTTGGTACTTTCATGCCCACCCAGCATGTCCTGCCAGCCACTGGTGGTAGTACATGCTGCTAGGCATAGTAACAGTAACGAGAGGTTGGCAGCAGGACAGGCTGGGCAATGGGCATGATGATAATCATGCCCATTGCCCAGTAGCATTTACTGCCAGCCTCGGCCAGGGGTCCTCTCAGTCACCCCTCCCCCCTATCCCTTCCTCCCCTCCCGGCCCCTGCTTTTCATACTCACGCGTCGAGATGAGCTGCAGGCCTGCAGCCGCTGCCTAGGGCGATGGCGGATCCGTCCTCCACAGCGCGCACAGGAAGCCGTCCCAGGGCGATGACGTGTTCGCCCGATGACGTCATCGCCCTGAGACTGACCTCCTGCGCACGCGCCGGCAGAGGAGGCAGAGGGGCACTGCGGCAGCAGGCAGAGCAGGGAGACCGGTCTCCTTGCTGTGCTGCTGCAGAGGGCCCATCACTAATCATATCGGCAGTGCTGCCTATCTGATTAGCGAACCGGAGGGTCCTCTGTTCTCTGTACAGGGCCCAGTGGGTGTGGGGGCGGGGCTTAGGGGCATGGCCATCGGAGCCCACCGGGGGTTTTCCCGATCATACGGTGGGCCAGTACGCCCCTGCCCATAAGGGCACACACTGTGCAATTATCTGAGATTCTAGCGTGACCTCCGCAGGGAGGATGAGAGTGATACGTGGTGCAGAATACGTTGGTCTATAAGCAGGCATGCAATACATGGGGTGCAGAGAAAAAGGTTGCACTTGGGTCACGACCTGACTAAGGAGGCACGGTACCGTGTGAGGCTTATTCTCTTAGCTCCCCCGCCAACAATTTATATACAAATAAGATATTATACAGTGCTACATTATACAAGGTATAAAGGATGGTGCCCACATAAGAGTGCCATTCTTTAGCAACAAAATAACAGTGCCACTCAGAGCCAAAATAAATACGGCTATATAGTGTTCTCAAGATAGCACAATAGATTGCTCAAATAAATACTGTCATACAGCGCTCACATATTAACACTATGAAATGCCCAAATAACTACCACTTTACAGTTCTCACATGTTATGACCATACTGTGCTCAAATAAATACTACAATACAGTGCTCACATATTATCAAAATACAGGCACAAATAAATAGTAACGGACATTGTTCACATATTATCACTATGCAGTTCTCAATGCATAATCTAACAGTGCTATTGACGCGCCCCCTGGGCCGTGGGGTACCCGGTGCCGGGACAATAAATGCTGGGGGATGATGTCACAGTGGCGATGACCCGGTCCGTGACCCAGGGCGGTCAATAAAAGGGGTTATTTATAGGGGATTTATAGTGTTTTTATAAAGTTCGTGACGCCACCTGTGGATTCTGGTAATAGGTACCAGCGCTGCTTCAGACCTCTGGGGCGCTTGATAGGGCAGCTGGTTTGGAGTGGCTCCCCACAGGTGGAGCGGGCCCCAGGGCAGTGTAGAATGGTAGGTGGTGATGATGGGGCTTGCAGTGCAGGAGAGATGGCGCAGAGGAAATAACTGACGGAGGCAGTGGAGTCCTGTCATCCGAGTTTACTCACAGTTCTGTTCAAGTTCCTCAGGTACACTGTACGGGTGTCAGCCTCTCGCGTCACACTGCGTATGCCAGACAGGGGTTCAGCACTTCCTCAGGTATATCAGGAGCGCTTGACGGGACCCCGCTTTTGTGTGTTCCTCTCTAGACCGACTTCCCGCGCTGGGTCTTCTCCCTCCTGCCCTGCTCCTTCCAGTAAAGTCTCGAACGGGTACTCCGTGATCCCTCTGGACAACTTGGAGTTCCCGGACCTACTTGGTGCCCTTTTCGGTGACTTAGGTGTGAGAGTACGGCGACTGCACCGTGGAAGTGCAGAAGCCTCCGGTTTTCTGGCTGAGACGTGAAGTACTCGGCCAGTCCGGGGACTGGTTCCCCTCTTGCGGCCCGATCCCTCTGACGCTTGGCAGATTCAGGCGTACGGGTGGCTTCCTGCTCCTTCCATACCCCTGAGATCCCTTTCCTTAATGAAGCCTTCTCCTCTGCTCCCCTCCTGGGCCTTCCTGGCTAGGCCCCACTCTGGAGCAGAGCTCCTGACGAGACTCTGCTCCCCTCCTACTCCTCTTCCACTTACAAAAGACTACTCACTGATCTAAGATGGCTTCTCTTTTTATGTGTTTTTCTAAAGTGCTCCCCTGAACTACGTCCTCCACCCACACGCACTACATGGTACCCAATCTCTTTGGTTCTCCCTTCTGCAGCCAGGGACGGGGCAGCAAATCAGAGTGCATCTTGCCCTTCCAGCCGGCCTGGAGTAGTGTAGTGATGGGTGCTGGTGTTGGGGTCCCGGGCAGTACTCCATCCTTACCTGAGAGAAGGAGATACCACACCTCTGGGTGAGGTGCAGTAACCCTGTGGCGACTGAACCCTCAGGGGCGCCACACTATACAATGGCTAACTAAAAATACAATAATTAGACTGAGTCATGGTCATAACCATGTCAATCATTCGTGGCACCAATATAGAAGCAGGAGGCTGATGGGACCCATGTGTAAATGCCCAGGGAAATGTCTGTGCTTCATATGAGGGCATCAGCACTATTATTTTGGGAGGCCTTGTTTCAGGGTTTGCATTGGGTCCTAGTTACTTGCTGGACACCTTCTTCGAAACGGCTCTCCGTCACCCCTCACCACAATTCAGTAGACCCATACCAGCTATTACTGAAATTATTGATTGCCAAGTGTAACAGCGGAAAATAAATTATTGAAAAAAAATAAATAAATAAGCACGATGCTCCCCGATCCTCTGGGCGGCATGTAGACTTCTTTTTATAATTTTATAAACTTGTGTATTTATAGATTTGATGTTATTAATCATTAATGGTCCATTACTTATTATTCCTCTATGCAGTCCTTTCTCCAGCTCTGGTGTTATATACTTATTTTATAAAAAAAAAAAAAGTTCCAGTTATTAGCTAAGGCTGAAAATAAATAAAGTTTTAGAGTCAGTAAAATATAAAAGCGGTATTTTATATTGGGATTTCTTATAGCAAACTCATCTTCTGCTTGTGAGTGCACATTGCTATATAATGACGCAGCCACCCAACCAACCCGAACCAAAGACACCCCAGTGACAGCCACATAGTCACTATATAGCTCTCACTGGCGGTAAACTGACCGTTTTAGGCAGCGGATGCAACCAAAACTCACTCATGTACTTGAAATCCCACCTACCCAGTTTTTTCATTGACTAACGTGGGCTAGGTTTCAACCACATCGGAAAAAGGTGATGAGTGAGCACATATTTCATAGGTATCCGTTTGATCCGATGATCTAATATTGGCGATGCCAGGGGTTCTGGGGTAAGAAGAAGCTGCTCACACTGCTGTCCACCCTGTCTATCTGATCTAGTAATGGAGATACCAGGGGTGCAGTGGTAAGATGAGGCTGCTCACACTGCTGTCCACCTGTCTAATTGATCTAATACTGGAGATAACAGAGGTCCTGAGGTAAGAAGAAGCTGCTCACACTGCTGTACACCATGTGTTTCTGAGCTAATACTGGATATACCATGGGTGCTGAGGTAAGAAGAGGCTGCTCACACTGCTGTACATCTGTCTAATTGATCTAATACTAGAGAAACCAGGGGTGCAGAGGTAAGAAGAGGCTGCTCACACTGCTGTTCACCATGTCTTTCTGAGTTAATACTGGAGATACCAGGGGTGCTGAGGTAAGAAGAGGCTGCTCACACTGCAGTCCACTATGTGTATCTGATCTAATACTAGAGATACCAGGGGTGCAGAGGTAAGAAGAGGCTGCTCACACTGCTGTACACCTGTCTAACTAATCTAATACTAGAGATACCAGGGGTGCTGAGGTAAGAAGAGGCTGCTCACACTGCTGTCCACCTTGTGTATCTGATCTAATACTGGAGATACTAGGAGTGCTGAAGTAAGAAGAGACTGCTCACAGTGCTGTCTACTCTATCTATCTGATCTAATACTGGAGATGCCAGGAGTGCTGAAGTAAGAAGAGGCTCTTCACACTGCTGTTCACCATGTCTATCTGATATTATGCTGGAGGTACAAGGAGTGCTTAAATAAGAAGAGGCGGCTCACACTGATGTCTACCCTGTCTATATGATCTAATGCTGGAGATACCAGGGCTATTAAGGTATGAAAAGGCTGCTCACACTGTTATAGGTTATCTCTAAGTCATATCAGGAATATTCTTACGGCACATGCTCACAAGTTTCTGTGCTAATATTCTAGGACAGGTTTCTTTCTGTGTAACAAGACAGTGACCATATTAATTCTTTAATGTTTACCTCCCTAAACAAAAATGAGCTAAAATTGCTAATTAAAGGTATTTATAAATGTATTTATTAAGATTCCCTTTAGTTATTTATTTTTTTCTATTCCCGGAGAGCCCCGTTAAGGAAAAATTGCAAAACAAAGAGATACATTTCTCAGAATCCTATTTTATATATCCATATACTGTATGTGATACTGAGTTTGTATGTTTTCCCCGTATTCTCATGGGTTTCCGCCGGATTCTCCGGTTTCTTCCTATACTCCAAAGACATACTGATAGGGAATTTAGATTGTGAGCTCCGATGGGGAAAGTGTCGATAATGTCTGTAAAGCTCTGCGGAATTAATGGTGCTATATAAGTGAATAAAATAAATAAATAAATAAAAATAAATACTAGAGTACAATAAGAGAAGCCAAAGAAGGCGGGAATAATAAAAGTCACGGTGCACTTGTGTGGAGCTTGAGAAAAGTAACTATATGCAGGCCCGGCGTCAGAACCCAGCGCACCCGGGCAAGTGCTGGGGCCCTGAGCAGACAGGGGGGCCCACTCACCGTCGGGCACCCCTGTGCGCTATGGGACCCGTGAGCGGTGTAGTGCCGGTGCCAGCGCCCGCCACTCACCCCCACTTGCTCAGGGCCCAATACTTTCCTCTCCCCGTGCTTCAGCAGCAGCTCTGGTCTCTTCCCCGACTGCTGCACTGCGACGTCTCAGGTCAGAGGGCGCGGTGACGTCTTTACACCATGCTCTCTCCTGATCCATCACAGCGCAGAGCGGGAAGACGCCGGCGGAGCTGAAGAGTCTCGAGCAATGGCAGCAGGTGAGGAGAGGTGAGTATTTGATTTTTTTTATATATATATGTATGGTGGCATGGGGCATTATATGGGGGGGGGACAAGTCACATCCTGCATGGGGCATTATATGGGGGGGAACAAGTGACATCCTGCATGGTGCATTATATGGGGGGGATAGGTCACCTCCTGCATAGGACATTATATGGGGGGACAGGTGACATCCTGCATGGGGCATTATATGGAGGGGGAGAGGTGACCTCCTGCATAGGACATTATATTGGTGGAGAGGTGACATTCTGCATGGGGAATTATATGGGGGGAGAGGTGACATTCTGCATGGAGCATTATATGGGGGGAGTGACATCCTGCATAGGGCATTATGTGGGGGCCAGTATTCTGTATGGAGCGTTATATGGAGGCCAGTATCCTGTATGGAGCGTTATATGGGGGCCAGTATCCTGTATGGAGCATTATATGGGGGCCAGTATTATGTATGGAGCATTATATGGGGACCAGTATCCTATATGGAGCCTTATATGGGGGCCAGTATCCAGTATGGAGCGATATATGGGGACCAATATCCTGTATGGAGCCTTATATGTGGACCAGTATCCTGCATGGAGCGTTATATGGGGACCAGTATCCTGTATGGAGCGTTATAAGGGGTCCATTATCCTGTATGGAGCCTTATATGGGGACCAGTATCCTGTATGGAGCGTTATATGGGGACTAGTATCCTGTATGAAGCATTTTATGGGGGCCAGTATCCTGTATGGAACGTTTTATGAGGGCCAGTATCCTGTATGGAGCGTTATATGGGGACCAGTATCCTGTATGGAGCATTATATGGGGACCAGTATCCTGTATGGAGCGTTATATGGGGACCAGTATCCTGTATGGAGCGTTATATGGGGGCCAGTATACTGTATGAAGCGTTATATGGGAACCAGTATCCTGTATGGAGCGTTATATGGGGTTCATTATTCTGTATGGAGCGTTATATGGGGTTCATTATTCTGTATGGAGCGTTATATGGGGTCCATTATTCTGTATGGAGCGTTTTATGGGGTTCATTATTCTGTATGGAGCGTTATATGGGGTTCATTATTCTGTATGGAGAGTTATATGGGGTTCATTATTCTGTATGGAGCGTTACATGGGGTCCATTATTCTGTATGGAGCGTTTTATGGGGTTCATTATTCTGTATGGAGCGTTATATGGGGTTCATTATTCTGTATGGAGCGTTATATGGGGTCCATTATTCTGTATGGAGCGTTATATGGGGTCCATTATTCTGTATGGAGCGTTATATGGGGTCCATTATTCTGTATGGAGCGTTTTATGGGGTTCATTATTCTGTATGGAGCGTTATATGGGGTCCATTATTCTGTATGGAGCGTTTTATGGGGTTCATTATTCTGTATGGAGCGTTATATGGGGTCCATTATTCTGTATGGAGCTTTATATGGGGTTCATTATTCTGTATGGAGCGTTATATGGGGTCCATTATTCTGTATGGAGCGTTTTATGGGGTTCATTATTCTGTATGGAGCGTTATATGGGGTCCATTATTCTGTATGGAGCTTTATATGGGGTTCATTATTCTGTATGGAGCGTTATATGGGGTCCATTATTCTGTATGGAGCGTTTTATGGGGTTCATAATTCTGTATGGAGCGTTATATGGGGTCCATTATTCTGTATGGAGCTTTATATGGGGTTCATTATTCTGTATGGAGCGTTATATGGGGTCCATTATTCTGTATGGAGCGTTTTATGGGGTTCATTATTCTGTATGGAGCGTTATATGGGGTCCATTATTCTGTATGGAGCTTTATATGGGGTTCATTATTCTGTATGGAGCGTTATATGGGGTCCATTATTCTGTATGGAGCGTTTTATGGGGTTCATTATTCTGTATGGAGCATTATATGGGGTCCATTATTCTGTATGGAGCGTTATATGGGGTCCATTATTCTGTATGGAGCTTTATATGGGGTCCATTATTCTGTATGGAGCGTTATATGGGGTCCATTATTCTGTATGGAGCGTTTTATGGGGTTCATTATTCTGTATGGAGCGTTATATGGGGTTCATTATTCTGTATGGAGCGTTATATGGGGTCCATTATTCTGTATGGAGCGTTTTATGGGGTTCATTATTCTGTATGGAGCGTTATATGGGGTCCATTATTCTGTATGGAGCTTTATATGGGGTTCATTATTCTGTATGGAGCGTTATATGGGGTCCATTATTCTGTATGGAGCGTTTTATGGGGTTCATTATTCTGTATGGAGCGTTATATGGGGTCCATTATTCTGTATGGAGCTTTATATGGGGTTCATTATTCTGTATGGAGCGTTATATGGGGTCCATTATTCTGTATGGAGCGTTTTATGGGGTTCATTATTCTGTATGGAGCGTTATATGGGGTCCATTATTCTGTATGGAGCTTTATATGGGGTTCATTATTCTGTATGGAGCGTTATATGGGGTCCATTATTCTGTATGGAGCGTTTTATGGGGTTCATTATTCTGTATGGAGCGTTATATGGGGTCCATTATTCTGTATGGAGCGTTTTATGGGGTTCATTATTCTGTATGGAGCGTTATATGGGGTCCATTATTCTGTATGGAGCGTTATATGGGGACCAGTATTCTGTATGGAGCGTTATATGGGGTTCATTATTCTGTATGGAGCGTTATATGGGGTTCATTATTCTGTATGGAGCGTTTTATGGGGTTCATTATTCTGTACGGAGCGTTATATGGGGTTCATTATTCTGTATGGAGCGTTATATGGGGTCCATTATTCTGTATGGAGCGTTTTATGGGGTTCATTATTCTGTATGGAGCGTTATATGGGGTCCATTATTCTGTATGGAGCTTTATATGGGGTTCATTATTCTGTATGGAGCGTTATATGGGGTCCATTATTCTGTATGGAGCGTTTTATGGGGTTCATTATTCTGTATGGAGCGTTATATGGGGTCCATTATTCTGTATGGAGCTTTATATGGGGTTCATTATTCTGTATGGAGCGTTATATGGGGTCCATTATTCTGTATGGAGCGTTTTATGGGGTTCATTATTCTGTATGGAGCGTTATATGGGGTCCATTATTCTGTATGGAGCTTTATATGGGGTTCATTATTCTGTATGGAGCGTTATATGGGGTCCATTATTCTGTATGGAGCGTTTTATGGGGTTCATTATTCTGTATGGAGCGTTATATGGGGTCCATTATTCTGTATGGAGCGTTTTATGGGGTTCATTATTCTGTATGGAGCGTTATATGGGGTCCATTATTCTGTATGGAGCGTTATATGGGGACCAGTATTCTGTATGGAGCGTTATATGGGGTTCATTATTCTGTATGGAGCGTTATATGGGGTTCATTATTCTGTATGGAGCGTTTTATGGGGTTCATTATTCTGTATGGAGCGTTATATGGGGTTCATTATTCTGTATGGAGCGTTATATGGGGTCCATTATTCTGTATGGAGCGTTTTATGGGGTTCATTATTCTGTATGGAGCGTTATATGGGGTCCATTATTCTGTATGGAGCGTTATATGGGGTTCATTATTCTGTATGGAGCGTTATATGGGGTCCATTATTCTGTATGGAGCGTTATATGGGGTCCATTATTCTGTATGGAGCGTTATATGGGGTCCATTATTCTGTATGGAGCGTTTTATGGGGTTCATTATTCTGTATGGAGCGTTTTATGGGGTTCATTATTCTGTATGGAGCGTTTTATGGGGTTCATTATTCTGTATGGAGGACTATACTGTCTGCTCTGCATTGTGAGCTGCGAGGATTCGCTGGTTTCTGAGCTATTATAGAATTTGCTATAGATATCGCTCATGTAATGTAAGAAGTGAAATCTTCGGCATTGTACTATATATATATTTCTCTGCGGTATCTGTGCATCATGAATCGTGTATGTGTTAAAGGGGCCACTGAGACTCTTTCGCCCGGGGCCCCCAAAACCTGGAGCTGGCCCTGACTATATGATAGCTACTGTACTGCAAATGGCTGTTGTAACCTACCTACTTTCTCATACTGAAAGAGTGGTCAAAAGTGGCAAGTTTTTGCTCTTATTTTATTCCTGTTGTCTCCTGACTATTCTATCTTATGTGTTTTTTTACATCCAGATTCCAGAGATATGGACCTTTATATTTAGTGCTAATTTTTATGATCTTTACTAAGGTAGTGGTGCTCATAGGATAATAATGCGGTCAGTCTAAAGACGCACCCAAGAGGATCTTGTGAGACCGGCCTCTTGCAAAGACTAAATATCTCTGGAACCGTACGGTGGATTAAAGGAAGGAATCCTCAGATGAGTAGTGGGAATAAAATAAAAGCAAAAACTGCCCACTTTGATCTGCTGACAGATCAGTTGAGCTTTAAGTTGTGCATAGTATATGACACGGAGAAACCAGATCCATTTTACTCTCTATTCAAACACAGTATGTGCACCCCTGTAACCCTTCTCCCCCAATCTAAAGATGGAGGTCAGAGGAGCAAGTCTGGTCTTTATGTACTCTACCTATTACCACCACAATCACATTGCCCATTAATAACAAATTGTAGTCCTCACCGCAAGCTTGATGTCTCCCTGGAACAGGTCTTGGTCTATAAATTATAAAAATAATAAACTATATAGTTAGAAAACACAGATAATGATGGAAAAGTCCAGTATATCAGAGTATTTGTTTAGCGTCTCCAGAGGTAGAGAATAACTCCTTGTTACTGTCACAGTGCTGGGTATAAGCAGATCATGGGAGACAGCTCTGAATTCACTTTATGTATGTTATATATATACAGTATATGACTGCAGGACCAGACTACGCAGGATACGTCTGTAGTCTGTTACCATGGAGGAGACCAACAGTTCTTCTTAGGAACAGTACAAACAAAACAGAAAATATTTGCAAAGTTGCATTTTTTTAGATTTTAGATTACTTAAAATAATAATAAAGATGCAAAATGAACTGTGACTTTCACAATTTTTGGAAAGAGCTCTCTTTTCCCCATGTAGTACATTAATATCTTTTTATACTGTAGGTGTGCTTCCAGCCAGGCCTTCATGTACACCGGAGAACGTTGTGAAACTACACGGTTACAGGGAAATGTTATTGGGATGATGATCGGAGGAGCGGCCGGGACCATCGCTATGACTATAGCTGTCCTCGCTGTAACTGGCAGAAAATAAATGCAGCGTATATCTGAAAATAAAGATCTCTATATACTCACACACCAGTGTCTTCCCCTGTATGTAAATAAAGGAATCCACCATTAATGGATCACTTATGTAATGTATTCTGTTATACGATGCTGCACCTAAAGGGCTGGAACCTTTTATAGTTTATTTGTAGGACTGTAGGGCTTTTTTTAGGCTTAAAAGGGGAAGAAGGCTTTGCCACTCGATCAATGTGTTATATAGTTCTCAATAGAGATGAGCGAACCCGAACTGTAAAATTTGGGGTTCCTACCGGACACCTAGTGTCAGGTGCTGAACTCCGAACACGGGCTTCTCCTGGAAGTCCATTTTACAGTTCGGGAGTCTGGGGAGAAGAGAAAGGAGAGAGGAGAGAGAGGGAGCAGGGAGAGAGAGGTAGGAGAGAGAGAGAAGGAGGAGAAAGATAGAGGGAGGAGAGAGAAAGAGATGGAAGAGAAAGAGCAAGTGAGAGAGAGTGAAAGAGATGGTAGAAAGGGTAAGGAAGAGAGATGGAGGAGAGAGAGAGATATGGAGGAGAGAGAGATGGAGGATACAGAGCAAGGGAGGAGAGAGAGAGAGGGTGGAGAGAGATAGCGGTAGGAGAAAGAGGGAGGAGAGAGATAGAGGGAGGAGAGAGAAAGAGATGGAGGAGACAGAGCAAGTGAGAGAGAGTGAGAAGAGATGGAAGAAAGGATAAGGGAGAGAGATGGAGGAGAGAGAGAGATATGGAGGAGAGAGAGATGGAGGAGACAGAGAAAGGGAGGAGAGAGAGAGAGGGAGCGGAGAGAGGTAGGAGAGAGAGAGGAAGGAGAAAGAGGGAGGAGAGAGATAGAGGGAGGAGAGAAAAAAGGGATGGAGGAGAAAGAGCAAGAGAGAGAGTGAGAAGAGATGGAAGAAAGGGTAAGGGAGAGAGATGTAGGAGAGAGAGAGATATGGAGGAGAGAGAGATGGAGGAGACAGAGAAAGGGAGCAGAGAGAGAGAGGGAGCGGAGAGAGGTAGGAGAGAGAGAGGAAGGAGAAAGAGGGAGGAGAGAGATAGAGGGAGGAGAGAGAAAGAGATGGAGGACAAAGAGCAAGGGAGAGAGAGATTGAGAAGAGAGAGGAGAGAGTGAATAAAATGGAGGAGAGGGCGAGGGAGAGAGATGGAGGAGAGAGAGAGATAGAGGAGAGAGAGAGTGAGGAGAGCGATGAAGGAGAGAGAGTGAGGGAGGAGAGAGGGAGGAAAGAGAGAGGGAGGAAAGAGAGAGAGGGAGGAGAGAAGCAGGAGGAGAGAGATAGAGAGAAAAGAGAAGGAGGAAGGAAATAGAGAGAAAAGGAGAGAGAGGGAGGAGGGAGATTGAGTTTTTTACATCTCCAAAGTTGGAGTTCCCAATGATTTCAATGGGGTCCAGGTACTGGATCAAGATCGGGTACAGTTTTGGTACCCGAACCGAACTTTGGACTAAAGTTCAGTTGGGTACCAAAACCTGAACTTCCACGAGTCTGCTCATCCGTTGTCATGCTAAGTATGGGAAGAACCCAGCGTACGACAACGGGAAAAGGGGGAAAGCCCAGCAACTAAGTAAAGGGGGATTGGAGACCCCTAAGCAGATCTAACAACACCATGACTCCCTTATCGTCCCTAAATAGGTTCCGCACCTATCGCCAAGCAGGATACCTTAGCCCTGGCTGGCCCTAGAGCTAGGCCCTAGGTAGGGAGGGGGAGGAGTGAGCACTAGTCAGCCCCACTGCAACTAAAGACAAACAAGGGAAACAGACAAGGGGATACACTTAGCTTTGAGGAGACACCAGAGAGATCACAACTACAATCCATAAAGGAACTCCAAGAAGAATCTAGCTGACTTCTAGAACACCAGACCTGAACAGAGGAATTTACTCTATCACCAGCAACTCTCTTGAGAAACTGAGTATATTTAAAGATCCAGAAAAGGTGTGTTAATTAGCAGGCGATGGTGGAGATCACCGCTGGGTCCTAGAGTGGGAGGGATGATGAAAGGAACAAGAAGGTGTCTGCAAGGCCAAGCGCAGCGACCTTCTACAGCCGGATCCAGAATGACTGTATGTCAAACCTGACACACCCGTGACATCCCTAGTTCCTAATTCTTTAACTAGTTAGGATGCAATACTACAGTTCACCTCTAGTAGCCACTAGTGAAAAATTTGATTACCTGTCACAATCACAATAATAGTCGATCATTAGTGATCCAGTTCTCAATCTACGTCCCATTGGTTTACACAGTCTGTAAAATTACCCTTCAGAAGGAGACTGGTATCTTTGTTCTGCCTGCCACTGTTCTCCTACACGTGTGCAGACTTCCATTTCTTAAGGGGACTTATTTTCAGTCAATGTCTATGGCATCTAGGTTTTGTAAATGACCCTCCCCACTCCCCCATATCAATTATCAATCTGTGGTTTTGCAACCACGTGAGTTCCAATACTGTGCTATGGTCCACAGTTACAAATGTCTTTATAATAATTCCGATTGTTGGATGTCAGTTGATGTTGAACCCCACCGGTGAAGAGGTCAATATAGTAAACCTGGAAAACCCCTACAATGCATTGAGTTTATGGCAGCTAATTGTCATCATGTAGTTGATGGGGAAATATAACAGGTACAGTCTAGGGGTACAGGAGACATTTGAGCTGATAAAAGCTGAGTGTGCATGGTGATAGATAGCGGCTCTGTAAGACTAAACTTACCTTGTGGCCGGAGTCTGTAGAGCAGAGTTACTGTACATGTCCAGACTCTCTGACCAGGTCTATGCAAAAGTATGAAAAGTGATATAGTAATGTGAAATTCAGGCCAACACTCCCTTTTTTCCACTTTATTTAATCCATATAAACACAACCAAATTTAAGTGGCTTCTTACAAAAACAGCACATGAAAAATGTACAAATGCCATTAGCAAAACGTACTTCAGCCAGACGACAACGCGTTTCTGAGCTCTACGTTTCTTAGTTTGATCCTGAAAAATTCCACAATACTTAACACAGGATATCTGAGTTCGCAGATTCGTAACACTCAGGTTAAAATGTGCATAGACAAAATATATAGATAAAACCTGTAAAAACCACAATGTGGATAATGCAGATAAACCAACCATACAATAAAGTAAAAACAGGAGCCAAGGCTGTAAGTGCGGGGATTTCTGTGCTTGGGGATCATACTCAATACTGGATAAATTGAGATGTGAAAATGTTGTATCCATTTTTTCATCATTTGCAGATCACTAACACGTCTCTCCGTCCTGTGATTTCCATAGTTCCACGACTTTTCCTTCTTAGTGTTGCAATTTCAATGTTGAGGATTGTAGTTATGCTCAGTGTTCTAGTATTAAAGTAAATAATCCGACCTCTGATTCAGATTTATGGGATGGGAGGTATTTAATATTAAAATCCAAAAAGCCTCCCTGAAATCCAGCCCCTGCACTTGAAGCACACAGGCCCATGCTGCTCTCCCACACCCACAAGATTGGGGTCTTTATTGAACATATGACCCTGCCTCACATTGGAGAAAATCTATATGTGGTGCCCTGCTGCGCAATGGTGCCACAGATCCCAGAGGGGTGCATGGACGGATTTCTCCACAAGAGGCCCTCACAGCATACACACACCTCCACCTTCCACCTCAGACCACCAGAGGAAGCCCGATAGGGATATAAATAGGGAAGGTGGAGTGATTCAGCAGTTCCTGCTCAGACACAGAAGGAGTGAGTCTGTGAGTTAGTTCTCCTCAGGAAGAGAGTAGAGACAGAACAGTCTGGAGTCCACAGCCAGTTCCTGCAGAGTGAGACACAGAGAAACAGGTCAGTCTGCAGTGGAGCTCAGTCAGACTCAAGCAGCTCGAGTTAAGTGAGCTAGGAGCGTTGCTGACGCTCAGAGAGCAGCAGAAGAGGCAGCCAACCAACTGCCAGTGTGTATAGCCTAGTGAGAGCCCGAGTATGCCGAAGGCTAGAGGAGTAAATAGCATTGGGGGCAGAGGAGCTTTAACGGCTCACCCCAGGAACCATATACCGGACATCGGGTCTGAGTCTGCAGGGATTCTTTACACCCAGCAGAAGACAACCAGAACCCCTGGCGAACTACATGTCCCAGGAATACCAAACGCTGACTGTTATACCAGGGTCAGGAGTTACCGAGGCCCCATATACCAGGGAGTGTGTACTCCAACAGAAGGCCCTACCACAGGATCTGCTGGTGCAGAACAGAGACTAAGTTAGGCCTAGCTCCAGGCAGGCCAGAGACTAACACTAAGCGGCGAAGAAACAGGAGGCCTTACACCTGCTCACTGGGGAGAGTCCTGCAGTGCACCCCTCACCCTGCAGTGCTCCGGACAGTACCTGCATTTCCACCAGTAAAAGGTACAGAAGCAAACCGTGTGTGGGTGTGTCCCCTGTTCTTCCTTGGACCCGGCTGGGTCATCTCCATATTGTGCACCTCGTCAAACATCGCTGCCCTGAGGCCTAGCTCCACCTGTGGGGAGCTACACCATCATAGCTGCCATAACACCGGCCTCAGTGGACTGCCGCAGCGCTGGTGATCCTCACCAGACACCACAGGTGGCGTCACGAACTTTGACATTTCATTTTCCCCGTTTTTAAGAGAGACCCCAGGGTACGGGCCCGGGAGCCGACCACCGCGACCTCCCCCAAGACCAGGCATTAAGTCCCTGGCGCCGAGTAGTCCCCATCCCCTGGGTGCCACATTTACATATGGGACAAAGGGACCTTTTTGGCTCCCCTAGTCTCTAGGGCACGAAGGAAACAGTAAACCCTGCACTTATTATAGGCAAGCCCCTGGGAGAGGTGGGTTTTTGGTGGTGTGTAGTAATGGACTTACCAAAAACTTTCATCATAGCTTTTTTTATCAGAAAACTGGAGTAATCTGCTTTGAAAGGTATTAAAAAAAATTGAGCAAAGAGGAGTTGTACAGAAATGTTCCCACTTTTAAATTTTATTTCGCTAGTTTGAAGAAACTCCGCCAAAATGTGCAGAGCTAGAGAGGAGCCGGGACTGGATGGGACATGGCTATGTCCACCTGTCAAATTCTGCAAGAGCGTTGGCGTTTCTTCTGCCAGTAATGCTACTTCAGTCCGTGCACAACTTTAGTCTTAATATATCGGCCTCACAGTATTTTATAATGGCCAAAAAACTGATTTTCAGCCATGTCAGAAACTTTCAAGATAATTTATAGTCTGATCCGCCATCTTGTCCGTGTCTTGGAAACCTGAGAATGAGCGCTAGTCTCGGCAATCCAACAATCCCATACACAATGAGGGGTCCGCATACTTGACCTCCAGTCCATTCATTATGGAGCCCACATTTGGGATTAGTGGGGTCTTTAGTGATTGGGCCCCAAGCGATCAGTAATTATCCCCTGTCCTATGGATAAGTGATAACGCACCATCTTGTTCCAAACCTTTAAGGTGAAGGCCCATTTGCACATCGCCTGTAGAGCATCACACAGATTCCCTCATATTACGGAGCTGCAGACGTTCTGCCATATTAGATTTATTTTTATGGAGGAACTTTCCCTAGAAACATTGTATTGTAATCTAAAGAAGAAAAGATGCCTCCATATGAACTTGAGGACACCTGAAGGAGCAGCATGGCCCTATACAATGAGAATATACGGCATGTGTCCTCTGATGATACCAGTATGTTCCACCATAACATGGACCTGTGTAATGGACAAGTAGCTACTACCAAACCCCAAAACCTATTGTAACCAGAGATAACACTATAAAAAAATTAAAGTTGCTTTTATTTTATTATTTAAATAAAAAATTCTCAAGAAATCTTAAAAGTTGACAATCAGGCGTCCATCATCCATATTTCCACGCATTCAGTAATAGCTGATGGTCGGTCTGACACATGTGCAGCCCAGAGTCACCAGCTCGCCCTCCAGTCTGTAGGAGAAGCTGCAGCCTTTCTGCTCCCGTCGTAGGACCATCACCTCCTGCTGGATGGGGAAGGAGATCAGGTCTGGACTTTCATGGCCATCAGCGTCTACACAAGCAAAAGTCAGACAATCGGCCTCGGCAATGACGACAGGGAACCTGTTGGTATCTGTGCTGAGACTGGGAATAAAAATACACAGTGAGAGAAGCTGTGTAACACCTGGTCCATGTCCGCGCTCCTTGTTCTTATCCTGCAGATTCTCGAGGCTTTTTCTTCAGTCTTCTGCTCTATAAATCTCCAGTTTCTCCCTCCATACAAGGTTATTCTGGGTGATGTCAGAGCCGCGCCGTGCGCTCTCAGCTTCTCTCCTTCATGTTTTATTTCTAATAACTGCAGCTGCATCTCCCTCCTCCCCTGAAGTCTATTTGGGGACAGGGGAGATTTCTGAACGGTTACTGGGAGCTTGTAGGCAGGAAAAGAAGAACGAGAGGCGGCTAGAAGATGGGAAGACGTTATTCTCCACTAAAGGGGTTATAAAAACATCCCGACAAGCTATTCCCTGCTATTGTAACTCTACTGAAAAGATTATTTTCTTTCTATACTTTACTAGACGTCCTTCTACAGGAGACTCCGGGAATCTCCACCGGACTGTATCACTATTCAGCGCTGCTTGTAATGTGACAGGTTGTGATATTACCTGTATTCCCAGGGGGACAGAGAGCGGGTGTGACCGTCCTCCATCTGCTCCGAGCCGTCCATAGAGCTGCTGTCAATCAGACTGGTGTCCACTGTCATACTGGTCATCTCTGTCTGCCCTCTAGAGGGAGCTCTTCACCCCTAGATCCTTCCTGATTATGGGGCAAATCCTCCTCTGGTAGAAAGGCCGATGAGCTGAAGGAGACCAGGACGGCCACCTGAGAGATAGGGAAAGATGGGGAGAACATGGAGAATAATTCACATCATTCCAAAAATAGGGGAAACTTGTCTTGTGCAGATGACGTTTGCCTTGAAGGGGTTGTCCCCTTTCAGAATAGTGACTATCATGGGCTACAGTGGCTGTAACAAAACAAACTGAGTATTACTCCCCCTCCCTGGGTCTAACTCCAGCTCTCCGCTGCTGCCTGATCTCTGCTGATTGTCTGCAGCACTGACATCACATCAACAACTCTACAGCCAATCATGGCTGTGTTCAGCTTACTGATTGGTTGCAATGCTGTCAACTTGATGTCAGCACTGCAGACAATCAGCACAGACCAGGCAGTGTCGGAAAGATGGCGTTAGACCCGGGGAGGGTGAGCAATACCTGGTGTGTTTTCTTATTTTATATATATATATAACCCTTTCTTATAACCCCTTTAGCAAGGCTGAGTCTATTATCTTCCTTTAGAGGGGGAATTACAAATATTATGTGTCCTGTCCTGAAATGTAACGTCACCACTAGTGATGGGAGCAGCGGTAAATCAGTGAATAAATGAAATCTTCTACATCTTTGTGTTATTCCACTTTGTGTTTCATCTCTCACCATCTTCAGGATCTGTTTGATGTCAGTGAATGAGGACGGTTCTGTTTCCATTCGGAGGCCGTAATCCTGCACATTGCTGCTCCTGCTCTCAGCGGATACATTGTATCCAGTCTAGAAAATGCTCCTGAGCAAAATATATATCAGGACTAGTGTTGAGCATTCCGATACTGAAATATCGGGTATCGACCGATATTCGCGGTATGGGAGTTCTGATACTGAGTTCCGATACTTTTAGAATATAGAATACCGGAATCGGAAGTTCCCATAATGCCTGTGCTCTGCAGTGTCTCTGAAGGATGACAAGCTGGATGGCAGCGCTCAGCTTACTCTACTTGTCATTTAATGTTAAAGGATTTATTTAAAAAAATAATAGTGTTTTCATGCACCGTCTCTTTAAAAAAGCCGGCCGGCAATTCAGCATCGGCATACACCGGTACCCGACAATTTACAACAGAAAGAATAGAGCATCACACATAGATTAGAAAGATAGAAACATGTCAGTCACACATATATGAAGTACAGTGACAGTGTTGCTTACTGTACTTGTCATTTAGTGTAAAGGATTTATTTAAAAAAATAATAGTGTTTTCGTGCACCGTCTCTTTAAAAAAGTCGGCCGGCAATTCAGCAGCGGTACCCGACAATTTATAACAGAAAGAATAGAGCATCACACATAGATTAGAAAGATAGAAACATGTCAGTCACATATATAAGAAGTACAGTGATAGTGTTGATTACTGTACTTGTCATTTAGTGTTAAAATAAAGGATTTATTTAAAAAAAAATTGGCGCGGGGTTCCCCGTACTTTTAGGCTCTAGCGGAGGTTAAGCAGACGGCTGGGGCAGATGTTTGAAGCCTGGGAAGGGGGTAATACCCACGGAGCTTCCCAGGCTACTAATATCAGCCTTTACTAGCTATTAAAATGGGGGACCGCCCCAAAAAAATGACGTGGGGTTCCCCCTATTTTAATAGCTAGCAAAGGCTAGGCAGACAGCTGGGGGCTGATATTAATAGCCCAGGAAGGGTACCATGAATATTGGCCCCCTCCCAGGCTAGAAACACCAGCAGTCAGCTGCCCCAGAAATGGCGCATCCTTAGGATGCGCCAATTCTGGCACTTAGCCTCACTCTTCCCATAGCTCTTGAGCAGGAGAATTTTCCCACGCTGTCAGTGACGTGCATGACGTGAGCTGAGTTCATTGGACATGAACTCGGCTCATCTGGATGCGGTCACAGCGAGACACTGAGGAGCACAAGCATGTCTGCGCTTCTCAGTCTCTGCGGCATGGCAAGCTGGATGGCAGCTTTCGGCTGCGATCCAGCCTGTCATGTGAATGTGACGCGCCCCCTGGGCCTATGCTGTGCTGCTATGCAGGGGGAATACCCGGAACCGGATCGCTGGGGGTTGTAGTTCTCCGTGGCGGTGACCCGGTCCGTGCCCAGGGTGGTCAAACCAGTGGCAGTCTTAATGGTGTTATAATAAGTGTCCGACTACGCCACCCGTGGATTGCGGTCAGTGGGGACCGCCGCTGCGCTGCAGACCGCTGAGGCTGATGTTGTTTGCGCAGCCAAGAATGGGATAACTCCCCACGGGAGAAGTATTACCTCAGGGCAGCTAGTGTAAGAGATGATGGTGGTGATGGTGTGAGTGTCCCAGTACTGATGGTGCTGGTGCGGCGAGGAACCACAGAGACGTGCAGCTGCAGTTTTCAATGCTTTACTCACAGTTCTTTATCAGGTCACTTGTGCACAGTTAGGACCGCCCGAGCCGTGCTGCGTTCACCAGGTGAGGGACTCGGTCAACTCCCAGGCAATTCCAGAGTGTGGTTCAGAGCTCCCCTCTCTTCCTTTCTACTGGCCGTCCCCACCAGTGACCCACCTTTGTCCAGCTTCCTCGGGCCTTCTGTTGGCGAAACCTCTCCCGGTTTCCCTGACCCTATACGGTATGCCTTTCTGGTGGATGTAGTGAGGGGTCGCACCAAGATGTGGTCACAACCTCCGGTTTTGGCTGAGGATTAGTCGCCTCCACCAATTCGGGTTCCGGTACCCTGCTCTGCCAACCCTTCACCCTATATCTCCTGGACATATGGGCTCCCTGTCAGCCCTCTCTGGCTGAACTCCTCTCTGAACTGACCACGGGACTGAACACTGTTCTAAGATGGTGCCCACCTTATATACCTCCCTCTATGTGTGAGCCCAGGTGACTAGCAACCAATGGGCTCCTACCTATGCCCAGAGACCCACCCCTATCTGCTCCTACACCACTGGGTTTTCCTCCCACCCCCCCACTCCAGCCAGGAACAGATGCTGTCTTGCCTGCACTTCTGTCTAGTGGGAGCACCGTTGAGCTGTCCCTCGGAAATGGGGTGTGTGTGGTGCATGCAGCTTACTGAGTCCTGGTCCACACTCCATCCTTACCCGGGAGTGGAATATCACACCTCTGGTTTGAGGTGCAATACCCCTGTAGCAGCCGAGTCCTCGGGGTGCTACAAATGTAGCAGAGCTGGAGCCGTCCTGGGAACCATGGAAAGGTAAGGATACGGTTGGTTTATTATTTTTCTTTTATTGCAGGAGATCACTGGCTTCAGCTGGAATGGGCGTGATGGTAAGTATGGTTTAATGTAGAACAATAAAGAATTGTGTCTTTATTTCAATTAAAGGACTTTATTCTGGGTGATTGTGTTTTTTTTTTAACTTTGACTTCGATGCTGAATTGCATGGCCCCTCATCCGAATCCTGGTATGCATGCCTCCCTCATCCCCAATCCCGGTATGCGTGGCACCCCTCATCCCCAATCCTGGTATGCGTGGCACCCCTCATCCCCAATCCCGGTATGCGTGGCACCCCTCATCCACAATCCCGGTATGCATGGAACCCCTCATCCCCAATCCCGGTATGCGTGGCATCCCTCATCCCTATTCTGGTATGCGTGGCACCTTTCATACCCAATCCTGGTATGCGGTGCACCCCTCATCCCCAATCCTGGTAAGCGTGGCACCCCTCATCCCCAATCCCGGTATGCGTGGCACCCCTCATCCCTATTCTGGTATGCGTGGCACCCCTCATCCCTATTCTGGTATGTGTGGCACCCCTCATCCCTATTCTGGTATGCATGGCAACTTTCATCCCCAATCCTGGTATGCATGGCACCCCTCATCCCCAATCCCGGTATGCGTGGCACCCCTCATCCCTATTCTGGTATGCGTGGCACCTTTCATCCCCAATCCTGGTATGCGTGGCACCCCTCATCCCCAATCCTGGTATGCATGGCTCCCCTCATCCCCAATGCCATTATGCGTGGCACCCCTCATCCCCAATCCTGGTATGCGTGTCACCCCTCATCCCCAATCCTGGTATGCGTGTTTCCCCTCATCCCCAATCCCATTATGCGTCGCACCCCTCATCCCCAATCCCATTATGCGTGGCACCCCTCATCCCCAATCCCATTATGCGTGGCTCCCGTCATCCCCAATCACATTATGCGTGGCACCCCTCATCCCCTATCCCGGTATGCGTGGCACCCCTCATACCCAATCCTGGTATGCGTGTCACCCCTCATCTCCAATCCTGGTATGCGTGTTTCCCCTCATCCCCAATCCCATTATGCGTCGCACCCCTCATCCCCAATCCCATTATGCGTGGCACCCCTCATCCCCAATCTCATTATGCGTGGCTCCCCTCATCCCCAATCCCATTATGCGTGGCACCCCTCATACCCAGTCCTGATATGCGTGGCACCCCTCATCCCCAATCCTGGTATGCGTGGCACCCCTCATCCCCCCACTATACATACATCCCCCAAAAAATAAACAGTTATACTCACGTTTCTTCTCTGTACCCCAGCGCTGCAGCGTCCTGTTCTGCCGGAGGCCGGGGGAGGAGTGCGGCGACAGAGCACCGCGCTGTAAATGTGCCTTCAGTAAAATGGCACCGGATAGCGTTATGCGCATGCGCTGATCCGACGTCTCACTCCGCACCCGGTCTCCGCTGAAGAGAGGTACCGCGGCAACGCTCCTCCCGGTCAGGTAAGTATGTAAGTATGGCGCCGGAGATCGCAGTGTGCTTTCAGTGCCTATGCATACCGCGCTCTCCGACGCCATACACCTCCTCTTACCGGTAACGGCTGGATGCGGTCTTCTGTGTGGAGCTTCGGACAGAGACCCGCATCCCCGGTTATATTATAGATACTGTAATATTACAGGACAGTGAGGTTTCTCCAATGTTCAAGAGGGAATGTTGTTAGAAAGGGTTTGTCGAATTGTGAGACAGATATTACTGCTTAAATATATTGTATTACTTATCATTGCAACCAGTATAATACTCCAGAGCTGTATTCATAATTCTCTCGGATCAGTAATGTAATGTATGTACACAGTGACTGCACCAGCAGAATAGTGAGTGCATCTCTAGGGTATAATACAGGATATAACTCAGGATCAGTACAGGATCAGTAATGTAATATATATACACAGTGACTGCACCAGCAGAATAGTGAGTGCAGCTCTGGAGTATAATATAGGATGTAACTCAGGATCAGTACAGGATAAATAATGTAATATATGTATACAGTGACTGCTCCAGCAGAATAGTGAGTGCAGCTCTGGGGTATAATACAGGATATAACTCAGGATCAGTAATGTAATATATGTACACAGTGACTCCACCAGCAGAATAGTGAGTGCAGCTCTGGGGTATAATACAGGATGTAACTCAGGATCAGTACAGGATCAGTAATGTAATGTATGTACACAGTGACTGCACCAGCAGAATAGTGAGTGCAGCTCTGATCAGCTGTTGCTCACTGTGGTGATTTAGGGTGTGGTGGCCGCAGATCCTGCTGTGTGCTCCAGCTCTCCTGAGAACCAACACCTCTCCACCTGGGGATCTGCTCTCTCTCCTACCCAGGGAGAGAGTGGGTTTCCTGGGATGAGTGATGGAGCCAAGTCCCAGGCTTCTGCTTCCCGAACCAGGCGGTGGGGGGCAGAAGAAACCAGCAACCGGCCTGCACATCGGAGGACTCGGGGGTGAGACCCTCCACCAGGAGTCGCAGCAATGTGGCTCCTACTCCCCCCAGGACTGTGGAGACTCCTAGAAGCCGCAAGGCTTCCAACATGGAGGAAAAGCCTGACAGCGCGCACGATGGTGCTCCTTCCGGAGTTAATCTGAGTGCTCACGGAGGTGAGGCCGACCTCACTGAGGGGGGTTGGGGGCTGCAGGGACCCCGGGAGTCTGTGTCCACCTATGCCTCCCGGGTCATGATCCACCACCGTGAGTATGAAGATGCAAGTAAGCTCGTCAAGAGGCTTTGGGAGGAGCTGCGCTGCACAAGCGCCAAAGCTGCAGGTGCCTCCAAACCGAGGAAGACAAAGCTCCAAGCAAAGGTAAAGAGGCTCAAAACTGAGATTAATGTGCTGGATCTAAGGAAAGCTGCCATCAGGGAGCAGAGTGGTCCATTTAAAGAAAATCTGATAAATGAAGATTGTTTCAGAGAAATGGCTGATAACAGAGAGCAAAGGCAGATGGGGCTGCAGCCTGAGAGACAGGTGGATGATGAGAGTGATGATGACCAGCAGAAAGCCCCACCTGGCAGCCAGCAAAGTCAACCGCAGGCCACGTGCAGTGAGCTCCCTGCAGGGCAGGCAACAATGGCCTCCGGTCGCAGTTCTGCCAGCTCTGTGGAGGACAGTGACAGTAGCGGCAAGGAAGGGGCGCTAATGGCAGAAATAAAGCTCCTGGAGTCCCCAGTGTGCCTCCAAAACTTCCATCTTGGTGACGATCTACCAGAAGAGGCACCTGGGGGCCACAAAAAGCTGCAGGAAGTGGTAAGCTATGTATATGCCCCCCTCCCTGTACCCCCTGAGTCAGCGGCAGGCTCACCTCGCTGTATAAGCCCCGTTGCCCAGCCCAGCCCGGGTTCTGCTGTGGATCCGGTGCAAAGTCGCGGGGAGATTACACAGCGTGGTAGTGAGGCGCAGAGCTCCGTCTCTGCTTGTAGTAGCGGGGACGCAGCAGGAGGTGCATCAGCCGAGAGGCTGGAAAGTGATGGCGGCCCAGCGGCGCGCGTTCGGTCAGACCATGATGCTGCGGTGCGCTCCTCAGTGGGATGGGGGAGCAGCCCGGTGTCGGGGGCAGCTTCGATAGCCTCGGCGCCTCTGAATGCTGTTGCCGCTGATCACTTAGTTGAGAAGCTGCGACAGTGTGAGGGGGCTGCTGGGGCTGAGCGTTCCAGTCCTCCCATGAAAGTGTTATTTTGTGTTGGCGCCACTGGTCAGGAAGATCCTGATGCTAAAGATCAGCAGCGCCTCACAACAGCTAAAGATCAGCGTCGCATCTCTACAAATGCAAAACAGCGGAAATTACCGACTGATGATGTGGAGGGCACACATAAGACCAGGGGTGAGGTCTCCTCCAGTTCTATGGAGGGGACTGAGCCCCTTGTGCCTGATGATGCTGAGGTCAAAATGTCATCCACCATTGTTACTGGTCTAGTAGGAATGAATGTGGTGGTGGGTGTGAATGAGGCCAATTCATTGTCCAGTGGTGTGGTTGCTGGTTTGGTGGAGGGTGAGATGGAGGTGGGTAATGGTGATGCTGTTTGGGCTTATGTAGTCACTGGTCCGATTGCCCCCCCGGTGGTGGCAATACCTGTCCAAAGTTATGCTAGTGTCACCGCCGGGGCAAATAGGGCATCCTCCTCGTCTCCGGGCTTTGGGGACAGCATGTTGCAACGGCGCCTTCTGGAGGCTCTAAAGAAGGGGGAGAGATCACTAATGGTAGAGGGTCGAGAGGTTGATCTATACTTCTGGATAGAGAGGCATGGCCTCGGGGCCTTCCGAGAGCAAAAAGGGGGGGATACAGTGTGGTCCCTCCCAACAGCCGGGCCAGGCAGTGTGCGTAAGAATGTGGTCCGTCTTCGGTGGAGGGGCAGTGATGCATGTCCTCCAAGGTCTAAAGTTGTGGAGCTCCTGCTGAGGATGGGCTTCAAGGCTATTGACATCTATGCCTTGATACATCCCTATTCCACGCCTGAGTTTGATGTCAGCTTTGTTCAGCCGGAGGGGCTTGAGCTCTTCTGGACGAATTATGAGTTGGCAAAAAATGAGCCCGGCTGGCGAGACTTTGCCGTTCAGGCAGTGTCTCGCCAAAACCAAATCAAGAAAGTGACCGTGATGACTCGTAACGAGTCACTTTCTTGTTATGACATCATGACGTGGCTTGGTCGGTATGGAGAGGTAGTGGAGACGCCAAAGAAAAAACGCGACGAGTTTAGTATCTGGTCAGGGTCCTGGACATTTATGGTAAAACTTAAGCATTCAGGTGGTACGGTTGCCCACATTCCAACATCTGCCTTCCTTGGTATGGATCGTATCCTGGTGTTCTACCAGGGGCAACCGAAGCTCTGTCACAGGTGCGGCGACCCCACACACTTCAGTGCAAACTGCACTGTGCAGAAATGTGCGTTGTGTGGGGGTGTCGGCCATCTTGCTGCCTCTTGTGTGGAGATTAGGTGCCACCTGTGTGGTGAGTTAGGTCACCTATTCAGCCGTTGTCCTCGCTCCTTCGTTAATGCAGTTGAGACCCCGGTGGGAGAAAGCCGTGAGGCCGATTCTGCTGGGGAGGGGACTAGCAGGGGTGGGGGAGATGAGGGGCCAGGGAAGAAAAGCAATAAAAGACGCCTGCCCAGCTGAGGCATCTAGACAAGTGCAGACAGGAGAGGTAGTAGTAAGTCAGAGTGGTGGGAGATGTTCAAGAAAAGGGTGGCGAGATTCTTCCGCCAGCTCTTGAGCCTCAGGAGCCTGGACAGGTATCGCCTGTATCAGGGCCTGAGGAGGAAACTCGAGCATCTTGTCTCAACTGGAGGTAGCCGCGAGGAGATCTCCAGAGTGAAATCTTTGCTAATGAGGTGTCAGTATGATAGGCACGCATCTTTGGGTTTTGAGAGGGATTATGGGAAGTACCGCTCGCCAGACCCTTACTAAAACTGCAAGATATCAGTGAATAGTAAAGTTGTTACAGGACTGGTTGACACTGCGGGGTCCCTGAAAAGATCCAGATCAGGGATCCTAGAGGTAGTCAGATCCTTCTACTCGCACCTCTTGGGGAAGAGGGATCTGGATTGGGATGAGATGTCGGCTTTTCTGGCTGAAGCCATCCCCGAACCAGGGGTAGACCCCTCTCTTGGTGTTTTGACAGAGATGATCAGGGAAGAGGAAGTTAAGTTGGCGATTGAAGGGCTTACCCTAAAGAAATCTCCCGGTCCAGATGGCTTAACATCTGAATTCTATAAGACCTTTAAGGACGCCTTGGTTCCCCTCTTGACTGCGGTATTCAATGAGTGTCTTTCCTCGGGCACTCTGCCAAAGTCAATGAGGCGGTCTACCCTGATCATCTTGTCAAAGGGTAAGGACTCATTTTGCATTGAGAATTGGTGTCCCATAGCGCTTCTCAATGCAGACAGGAAGGTTTTGGCAAAGGTGCTGTTTAATCGGCTGGTGAAATTTGTGCCCCGACTCCTTTCGGGAGCCCAGCTTTGCTCTGTTCCGAGCCGCAATACAATTAGTGCTCTACTCTGTGTCCGAGAGGTGGTGGAGCAGGGTAGGGCTGGCCACTTCAAGGGGTACATGCTGTTATTGGACCAGGAAAAAGCGTTTGATCGGTTTAATCATGAGTACCTCTGGTCTGTCCTTCTGAGGTATGGGCTGCCGGGGGGGTTTGTTGATTGGCTTAAGACCTTGTACGCTGGGGCAGAGAGTTTCCCGCATGTGAACGGTTGGATTGGCAGCTCTTTCGAGGTTGGGTGTGGTGTTCACCAGGGTTGTCCCTTGAGCCCACTGCTGTACGTGTTTGCGCTTGACCCACTTCTTAGGAGGGTGGAGCGTGGACCGTTGGCTGGGATCGGGATGGACCGGGAAGCACCAGAAGCCACTCTGAGAGTGGTGGCGTATGCCGATGACGTCACTGTTTTTGTTTCCTCTGATGGGGAGGCAGAATGGCTGATGTCAGAGGTAAATCGCTACTTGGAGGCATCCGGGTCTAAGATCAACCGGGATAAGTGTGAGAGTCTCGGGCTGGGAGGAGGAGATTCTGGTTTTGATCTCCCAGACACCCTTCCAGAACCCAAAGTCTCTGGAATAGTTCTTGGCTTTGAATTTGGCCAGGGGGATTACCCCAAACAAAATTGGGACAGCAGGCTGGAAATCACCACTCAGTAGGTGAACCAATGGAAGGGTTGGTCTTTGACCCTAAGGGAAAGGGTAAACCTGATTAAAACCTACCTGCTCCCTTTGCTGATCTATCTGCGCAGTGTGTGCATCTTGCCGGAGCCTCTCTGGACTCGGGTCTACAGTTTGTTCTTCCAACTGTTATAGGGGAATAGACTGAACCTGGTCAAGAGGGAGCTTACTTACCGTACGAGGAGACTAGGAGGGTTGGGTATGGTCAACCCTGTGGTATTCCTTGTGAATACCTTCATTAAGATCAATATTGCAAACCTCTGGAAAGAGAGGGCTCCTCTGTGGGTATTCTCCTGTAGGGGATGGTTTCAGCCTTTCTTCCAGGAATGGGAGACAGGATGGCAAGTGAAGGATCTACGCACACCGCATGGACATCTCCCGGCTTACGCTACCGTGGTTCTGAAGGTAATTCGATGGTGGGGTCTGGAAATGTGGGAGGTCAGGACTCTGCCAAGGAAGCTCTCCTTGACAAAAGGGTTCTGTTGACCCATTTTCAGAGGCCTCTGGTGCTCAGGGATTGTCCAAGTCGGGATCTTGTGGTGGGTCTGCATCTTTTGAATTCTATCAGGATCCCCTCGAAGTTTTGGGACTTGGCTTGGCGCTGTTTCCATGGGAAACTGTGTGTGAGGGACAATCTGAAGTGTAGGAGCTCTGAGGACAGGAACTGTCCTCGGGAGCATTGTGGTACCATGCTAGAAGGCATGGACCACTTCCTGCTTTGTTGTCCCTTTAACACAGAGGTGTACAACAGGGTGGGCGCCTCCATTGGCTGGCCACGGCTGGCCGATCTCTCTTATGCGGAATGGGCCTATGGAGCATTCGGAGACCTGGGTGGTCGGGGCCGCTGCACCTTATTTCTAGTTAGCACAGTGGTTAGGTATCACAAGTGGAACGCACGGTGCTTAGTATCGACGCAAAGGAAAATCCTCCCAATGGACGATGTGTTTAGGACCATACTCGGTGACCTGGTGAAGATGCGTTCTCTGGAGTATGAGAGACTGGGCACACGTCGGGCCTCTCTCCTCTTGAGGGGCTTTTCTTTTAGTGTGCCCTAGTCTGGTCATCTCTTCTCCTGGTGGTGGGCTGCTGCTGACACCATAGATTTTTGTTTTGTTTTGATCAGTAGACAGTGATGTAGGGCTGCAGTCGCCGAACTTGGGCTTGTGGTTATTTTATTGTTTGTTATTGTATTGTTTGTTTCTGTATATATTGTATATAAGGATACGGATTTGGGTGTAGGTGTGAGGTTGGGTGGTGGGAAAAGGGGGGAGGTGGGTTCATCTTGTGGGACACTAATTATTTGGGTGAGAAACTGGCACTGCCTGATCTGGCCTATGGACGTTGGACATGGACTGAGGCATGAGACGCAGGACCAGCTTTCAGGTCAGTGCCGGGGTTGGGACTGGTCGGCTCGAGTGTGGGATGTTTTGTTTTCTCTTGTATATATTTGTATAGTTAGTATTTATTTTATATTATTTATAAAAAAAGTGTATATATATATATATATATATATATATATATATATATATATATATATATATTAGTTTGTATATAATTTTGTCGGCTATTGTTTATTTTACTTACTATATTGTTATTTGTTTGGCAACCGGACCAGATGTCATAGTGTAAGTAGTTGTTTATTCTGTATATATGTATAATATGTGTGTGAGGAGAGAGGGAGCGGCTGGACCAGTTCATTACATTGTTTATTTTGTGGTTATTAATTTTGTTTTGTTTCTGTTATTATTATTGTTATGTTTTTCATTTTTATAATAAAAAGATCTACAGGATGTAACTCAGGATCAGTACAGGATCAGTAATGTAATGCATGTACACAGTGACTGCACCAGCAGAATAGTGAGTGCAGCTCTGGAGTATAATACAGGATGTAACTCAGGATCAGTAATGTAATGTATGTACACAGTGACTGCACCAGCAGAATAAAGAGTGCAGCTCTGGAGTATAATACAGGATGTAACTCAGGATCAGTACAGGATCAGTAATGTAATTTATGTACACAGTGACTGGACCAGCAGAATAGTGAGTGCAGCTCTGGAGTATAATACAGGATGTAACTCAGGATCAGTACAAAATCAGTAATGTAATGTATGTACACAGCGACTGCACCAGCAGAATAGTGAGTGCAGCTCCGGAGTATAATACAGGATGTAACTCAGGATTAGTAATGTAATATATGTACACAGTGACTGCACCAGCAGAATAGTGAGTGCAGCTCTGGAGTATAATACAGGATGTAACTCAGGATCAGTACAAAATCAGTAATGTAATGTATGTACACAGTGACTGCAAAAGCAGAATAGTGAGTGCAGCTCTGGAGTATAATACAGGATGTAACTCAGGATCAGTAATGTAATGTATGTACACAGTGACTGCACCAGCAGAATAGTGAGTGCAGCTCCGTGGTATAATACAGGATGTAACTCAGGATCAGTACAGGATCAGTAATGTAATTTATGTACACAGTGACTGGACCAGCAGAATAGTGAGTGCAGCTCTGGAGTATAATACAGGATGTAACTCAGGATCAGTACAAAATCAGTAATGTAATGTATGTACACAGTGACTGCAAAAGCAGAATAGTGAGTGCAGCTCTGGAGTATAATACAGGATGTAACTCAGGATCAGTAATGTAATGTATGTACACAGTGACTGCACCAGCAGAATAGTGAGTGCAGCTCCGGGGTATAATACAGGATGTAACTCAGGATCAGTACAGGATCAGTAATGTAATGTATGTACACAGTGACTGCACCAGCAGAATAGTGAGTGCAGCTCTGGGGTATAATACAGGATGTAACTCAGGATCAGTACAGGATCAGTAATGTAATGTATGTACACAGTGACTGCACCAGCAGAATAGTGAGTGCAGCTCTGGAGTATAATACAGGATGTAACTCAGGATCAGTACAGGATCAGTAATGTAATGTATGTACACAGTGACTGACCAGCAGAATAGTGAGTGCAGCTCTGGAGTATAATACAGGATGTAACTCAGGATCAGTAATGTAATGTATGTACACAGTGACTGCACCAGCAGAATAGTGAGTGCAGCTCTGGAGTATAATACAGGATGTAACTCAGGATCAGTAATGTAATGTATGTACACAGTGACTGCACCAGCAGAATAGTGAGTGCAGCTCTGGAGTATAATACAGGATGTAACTCAGGATCAGAAATGTAATGCATGTACACAGTGACTGCTCCAGCAGAATAGTGAGTGCAGCACTTGCATGGGGCCACCACCATTTTGTTTGTTATCCTGTGTTATGATACAATGACATGACAATATAATATATTGGTGAATGAATTCCACTTAGAATGTTGGAATTTCTTCTATGTGTTATATAGTCATATCTGGTTGCTCTTGGCTTGAGCGCTGTTGCATATCTTTGGGATAGGTCCATACGAGTATGAATATTATTAGTGTATATTATTGATCCATTATTTAACCCTTACTTATACCACTACATAATGCTGACACTTCCACAATGTCCCCTATCACATGTGTGACATCTTCTGTCCTCAGGTTTTCTCCACTTTGCTTCTTCTGATCTTCATCTCTTGTGTCCATGGAAGAGAAGAGCAGGTCCCTGGCGCTGATGGCTGGGAGGCCCCTCTAGGGTCCGGCGGGGGATGTCTCTTCACACCGGACACCACATTTCCTCCACGTGTGAAGGTGGATATGAAGGTCGGCAGTCGGAGTTCTGCACAAGTAATGGCGGACAGTGTGAGGAGCCGCTCCATCTCTCCATGGGAATACAGGGAAATGTACATGGAGTAATGGCAGAAATAATAATAATGATATATGGGGGTCAGCAGGCCGGAGTATGGGGGACTAAACATGGTTACTGCTGTGTCCTGATCTCTCTCATCTCCTTCCACCAGCTCTAATGTGGACAGTAACAGATTCCCTGCGGTCATCAGCGAGGCCCGATGTCTCCACCGCGGATGTTTGGACCCGGAGGGTCATGTGGACCTCAGCATGAACTCAGTCCCCATCAGACAGGAGATCCTTGTCCTGCGTGGTGAGATGAGAGGATGTGTCCCCACCTATAGGCTGGAGAAGCAGCTGGTGACGGTGGGCTGCACCTGTGTCCGGCCCATCATCCAGTACCTGGAGTAACAGACGCCATTGTCACGGAGCCTCAGCTGTCATGTAGCGTCTTTGTTACCCCTAGCAACCAATCAGAAATCACGTTTATTTTTCATGTGTAATTTACAAATGTAAAAGCTGAATTCTAATCGGTTGCTATCGGCAACGAGAGTTCAAGGATTATTTATACAATGTAGAGAATAATGAAAGTGTTGCCCGTAGCAACCAGTCAGATTCCAGCCATCGATTCCGCACTGCAAGAGGCAAAACGGCAGAAATCTGATTGGTCGTCAGGAGCAGCAGCGACAAGAACTTTGTTATTTTTATAAATCGCTGAGTAATATTATTATAAGACGTATTTCTTGCTTTATAATTGAATTATTTATTATTAGTTGTTGTATTTTTATATAAATGTTTCTCATATTTATACAAATATTTATTACAGAAAATCATTAAAACTATTAGTTAACCTTTGTGTTGTGAGTATATACTGTATATATAGTGGAAAGACAATCCTGGAATCATTTCTAGCTGTTAGAAGATCTTTTACAGTATTTTTTTTTAGTTGATCCATTAAAATAAAACAATGAAACAAATTTGTAAATCTTGTGTAGTGTATACAGCTCTTATGCAGACCTATGTGTCTCCATGGTTACAGATTAGAATACACCTGTTTCTTCAGTTATTTTCTCTTTCCGATGCTTTGAGGCTCTTGGAATACAAATATGGTGGTGATCGGAGAACGTAGGAGGAGATTTATTAGGACAAGTGTTTCATTTCCCAAGATTACAGAGGACCTGTCACCTGCTCAAAAAAATTGAGCTAAATATCTAAACATCCCTGAGCTCCACTGATTTCGACTCTTTTTTTATGTTTTGTAGAAAGAATTAAAAATAATTAACTATTAAAATGTAGAATTTCTCTAATGTCAGGCAGGGTTATTTATAATAGAGACCTGGGTGTGGTGGTGAGTAATAATTAGCGATGAGCGAGCGTGCTCGCAACTGCTCGGTACTCGCCACTCGTCACTGTAATACCGCAGCCATGTTGGTTGTGGCATTACAGTGATTGGCTGGCCGCACGGCGTCATCAGGTCTATATCAAACCCGGGACCCTAAGCTCGTCACAGTCTACCCTTCAGACAGGCAGAGTAGGGAGAGCTGCTGCTGAGCGAGGGAGAGAATTGGCGGTTGAATTAGTCAGGTATTCCACAGCAATATTCATCTATACTAACAGTCCTGCTAAGGACTAATCCAGATGCATATATTACTGGTGATAGCAGGAGTTAGGCAGAGTTTGTGGAGAGTGTATACAGCACAATAAATCCATTGAACGTTCTGTCTGCTGCTGTTACTCATATCCACAGCCTTAGATAACAGGTTTAATATTCTTTTTGCGCTTAATCCTAATTATTTGGTTGAAATGCAATATAATACACCATTTTTACTGCTCCATTTGCTTGTTAGCAGCATACAGCCAGATTTGTTTGATTTTAATAGCATTGCTGTATTGTGGAAGCAGAGAAACTTGTCCATCTCAGGTGATACGATGTTACTGCGGAAATAATCCTGACATTTTTGGAAATGTGACTAATATTATACTCCATTTAAAGTGTGTCAGTTGTGTGCTGTTCAAACCTATTCACACTTGGACGCCTTACCAATACCATACTATAAGGCCACTGCTTAAAACCGTGGTCATCAGACGTGATCCGATATTACTGCTGTAATAATCCTGACATTTTTGGGTACGTGACAAATATTATACTCCATTTAAAATGGGCAAAGCACGTGGCAAGGGACTGGAAAGAGGACAAGATGCTGATGGTGCACGCAGAGGCCGAGGTCATGGGCAAGCTGAAATTATGCCTGCTGAGGGAGCACTACAAGCACCCATATCATGTCGACCTACCTTCCTGCTCCACTTTGTAGGGGGCCGCGAAACACCACTATTGAAGCCAAAGCAGTGTGAAAAGGTTGTTGGTTGGATAGCAGATAATGTTTCCAGTCAGTTTGCCACCACCACCACCCTGTCTTCCACATGGTCCAGTCTCAGTAGCCGTGAGTCTGGACCGCATATTCCTCACTCTGATCCTCCTTTCTCCCACCATGCCGAGTGCCTGGAGACAACTGATCCCACACTTGGACACTCTGAAGAGCTGTTCACATTTCCATTTATGGCATGGGCGGACACAGACTGTAGTGGGCCCCTGTGCAAGAAATTTTTTGGGCCCCCCCCTGCCCTTCATAGGGCAACAAAGTTATGTAAACATAACCCCCCCATGTGCAGCTCTCATTCCCCCCATGTGCATCTCTCATTCCCCCCATGTGCATCTCTCATCCCCCCATGTGCATCTCTCATCCCCCCCATGTGCATCTCTCATCCCCCCATGTGCATCTCTCATCCCCCCCATGTGCATCTCTCATCCCCCCATGTGCATCTCTCATCCCCCCCATGTGCATCTCTCATCCCCCCCATGTGCATCTCTCATGCCCCCCATGTGCATCTCTCATCCCCCTGTGCATCTCTCATCCCCCTGTGCATCTCTCATCCTCCCCATGTGCATCTCTGATTCCCCCCACTCCTAGTTAATTAATTGTATTTAAAAAAAAATAAAACTTGTTATACTTACCCCATGTGATCCCTGCAGAATCCTGGCGCTCGTCCACGTCTCTGCCACCAGGTTCTCCTGACGTTCGGCCATGTGACGGCGCCACATACATAGCCAGCAGCTTTTGTTTTGGCCAAAAGATTTTTAAAGCCACCACCACGGTAAGGTAGACTCTTCTGGCCGGGCCCTACTCTAACCTATTAAAATTTTCTTAAAATATCCAATACTCTTTTTAGATATATTTTTATTTAGTTTTCTTTAAGGGAATGTGTCATATACATTTTTTTTTAAAATGACCAATAATACCACATACAGGGAATACCGCCACACCATGACCAGACCACATATTACCACAACATAGTGACCGAATAATACCACACAAAAGGGAGAAAAACTGCCACACCATGACCAGACCACATATTACCACCACATTACTAATATTACCACCACATTACTAATATTACCATAAGTGTCATTATACACGGGAGCTCTATACATGGTATACAGCTTATAATGTAAGTGTCCAGGTAATCTAGTGATCACCAGTGACATTATACACAGGAGCTCTGTATATAGTGTCAGTGTACAGGTAATACAGTGATCACCAGTAACATTATACACAGGAGCCCTGTACATAGTATATAGTGTAAGTGTACATGTAATACACTGACTCGCTGGTGACGTCTCTAGGTGAAGTCCTTCAGCTACGCTTTTCTCCTTTATCCAGTGCAGACCGCCATCACGTCTTCCAGCCAGGACTCGTCTCTGCATAAAATAACACAGTTATCTAGAGCACATTCCCCAACTTCTACATTACGCAGCTGAATACAGACGTGCATCCACCATCAATATATGGTTAGTTATTATGCAATCTACCATTCCAAATATAAATTGTAATCCACCACGGTGCCCCCATTAACTGTAAATAGCCACTTAATATATAATTTAATTAGAACCTCTACTCTTTCCGCCAATTTGCTACCAGTCACACTCCTGCATCCGCAACGCCCCCTACTCTATACTTCCTGCTCCCCGGATTCATTATTTACATGCACCCCCTTCCCCAATTCATTATATCATGTCCGTGCTCTCCCCACCCCATCATCATTTACTCTCCCCCACCCCACATTCATTATGTGCAGCTCATTATCCCCCTACTCCCAATTCCCCCATGTGCAGCTCATTTTCTCCCAATTCCCCCATGTGCAGCTCTCAAACCCCCCCATGTGCACATATCTCACCCCCCTCCCCCACATGTGCACATCTCTCATCCGCCTCCCCCACATGTGCACATCTCTCATCCCCCTCCCCCACATGTGCACATCTCTCATCCTCCCCCCATAGTGCACATCTCTCATCCCCCCCACCATAGTGCATCTCTCATCCCCCCACCATAGTGCATCTCTCATCCCCTCACCATAGTGCATCTCTCACCCCCCCCATAGTGCATCTCTCATCCCCCCCATAGTGCATTTCTCATCCCCCCCATAGTGCATCTCTCATCCCCCCCCCATAGTGCATCTCTCATCCCCCCCCATAGTGCATCTCTCATCCCCCCATAGTGCATCTCTCACCCCCCCCATAGTGCATCTCTCACCCCCCCCCATAGTACATCTCTCATCCCCCCCATAGTGCATCTCTCATACCCCCCATAGTGCATCTCTCATCCCCCCCATAGTGCATCTCTCATCCCCCCCATAGTGCATCTCTCACCCCCCCATAGTGCATCTCTCATCCCCCCATAGTGCATCTCTCCCCCCCCCATAGTGCATCTCTCATCCCCCCCATAGTGCATCTCTCATCCCCCCACCATAGTGCAGCTCTCATCCCCCCCATAGTGCATCTCTCAATCCCCCCATAGTGCATCTCTCACCCCCCCATAGTGCATCTCTCACCCCCCCATAGTGCTTCTCTCATCCCCCCCCATAGTGCATCTCTCATCCCCCCCCATAGTGCATCTCTCATCCCTCCCCCATAGTGCATCTCTCATCCCCCCCATAGTGCATCTCTCATCCCCCCCCATAGTGCATCTCTCATCCCCCCCATAGTGCATCTCTCACCCCCCCCCATGGTGCATCTCTCACCCCCCCATAGTGGATCTCTCACCCCCCCCATAGTGCATCTCTCATCCCCCCCATAGTGCATCTCTCATCCCCCCCCATAATGCATCTCTCATCCCTCCCCCATAGTGCATCTCTCATCCCCCCCCATAGTGCATCTCTCACCCCCCCCATAGTGCATCTCTCATCCCTCCCCCATAGTGCATCTCTCATCCCTCCCCCATAGTGCATCTCTCACCCCCCCCCATAGTGCATCTCTCATCCCCCCCATAGTGCATCTCTCATCCCCCCCCATAATGCATCTCTCATCCCTCCCCCATAGTGCATCTCTCATCCCCCCCCATAGTGCATCTCTCACCCCCCCATAGTGCATCTCTCATCCCTCCCCCATAGTGCATCTCTCATCCCTCCCCCATAGTGCATCTCTCACCCCCCCCATAGTGCATCTCTCATCCCCCCCATAGTGCATCTCTCATCCCCCCCCATAATGCATCTCTCATCCCTCCCCCATAGTGCATCTCTCATCCCCCCCCATAGTGCATCTCTCACCCCCCCATAGTGCATCTCTCATCCCTCCCCCATAGTGCATCTCTCATCCCTCCCCCATAGTGCATCTCTCATCCCCCCCCATAGTGCATCTCTCACCCCCCCCATAGTGCATCTCTCACCCCCCCCCACTTCTAGTTAATTGTATTTAAAAAAAATAAAACTTGTTATACTTACCCCCATACGATCCCTGCAGAATCCTGGCGCTCGTCCAAATCGCTGACACCACGTTCTCCTGACTTCCGGCCATGTGACGGCGCTGTCACATGACCGGAAGTCAGGGGAATCATGGAGGCGCTGCCGCAGCAGCGCAGCGTTGAGATGTCCCGGACTCGGCGCTTAGCAAGGGGCCGGGGGCCCCATGAGGAGAGAGACGCACAAGAGGGGGGCCCCCGAGGGGGCCCCGACCGGCCGGGCCCCATACTGGAGTCAGGGCAGTCATGCCCTGATGGCGGCCCTGCTGGAGGGGCCCCCTCTCCCTCGGGGCCCCCATTCAATGAACCAGCTGCACGGGCGGTAGTTCCGCCCCTGATTTATGGATTCAGGACTCTCGCCCGGCGTGCTTCAAGAGGGGTAAGAGGAGATCACATGTAGCGATGCCCATGTATTTGAGCAGCTACAGTCACATGAAGGCGATGGTGGGAAAATGCAATTACTGTCGCAAGAGGTGGATGATGATGAGACGCAATTGCCAGCAAGTCATCAGGAGGCCCAGGGTGCATACTTGGAAGACGAGGTGGTGGACAATGAAGTCACTGACCCAACCTGTCAAGGTGACATGCATAGCGAGGACAGCAGCACATAGGGGGAGGGAGGTGTAGCACCACAACAGGCAGGAACAAGCAGTGGGGTGGCCACAGCCACAGACACAAGGCGGGCAACAGTTCTCCGGAACACTAACACGAGGGAAGTTGCTTGCCAGTCCAACTGTTAGGTCTTCCATAGTCTGACTCTTTTTTAAAGACTGTCAAGTTAATTCCAAAAAGGCCATTTGCAACATCTGCCATGCCAGCATCAGCAGGGGCAGCAAAACTACCAGCCTGACCACCATCAGCATGATCAGGCACATGACAGCAAAGCACCCGACTAATTGGACCAAACGCTAGGGTCCAGAAACAGTTTCTGCGGGGGACACCACTGCCTGATCTGCTGTTGTGCGTGCACACCAATCCCCTGTCCATGGTGCAGGCAAAGATGCCTCTTTTTGCACACTTGCAACAATCACCATCAGTAACCACGTCCACGTCCTTGTCCCAGCGCAGTATTCAGTTGTCCCTAACCCAGTCATTTGAATGCAAGCGCAAATATGCAGCTAATGCCCCACAGGCCACAATACTAAACTGCCACATTTCTCAAATGCTTGCACTTGAAATGTTGCCTTTTAGGCTCGTGGAGACAAAATCTTTCTGCAAATTCATGGCGGCGGGTGTCCCTCGGTACTCTGTCCCCAGCCACCACTATTTCTCCCGGTGTGCCGTCCCCACCTTACACAAGCACGTGTCCCAGAACATTTCACGTGCCTTTACCAACACAGTCACTGGGAAGGTCTACCTAACCACGGGCACGTGGACAAGTGCTTGTGGCCAGAACGGATTGCGGGCCCTAGGTCAACCAGGGTTGCCCCCACATTCTACAGCTTCTGAACATCCTCCTCTTCAGCCTCCATCTCCGAAATGACCACATCAGTCGGAGACTGGAAGCACTATAGCACTGCTTCGGCCAAGTGGCAACAGGCACTGCTGAAGCTGATATGCTTAGGTGACAAACTGCACATCGCTGCAGAGTTGTTGACAGCGGTAATAGAGCAGGCAGATCTGTGGCTGTCAACGTTGAACTTACAGCCAGGCATGGTCATGTGTGACAATGGCCGGAACCTGGTTGCGACTCTGAGGCTTGGCAAACTCGCACACATACCATGCCTGTCCCATGTGATCAATCTAGTGGTTCAGCGGTTTCTCAAAACCTACATAGATCTGCGTGACCTGCTTGTGAAAGAACTCCACGTGTGTGCCCATTTCAAGAAGTCACTTATAGCTTCCCCCACCCTCGCCATACCAACTCTCCGACTCGTGTGCGATGTCACCACACGATGGAACTCAATGTTTCATATGTTGGGAAGGATTTGTGAGCAGCAGATGGCAGTTGTTGAGTTCTAGCTTCAACATGCCCGTCGGTATTCAGGTCAGCCTCCGCACATTAGAGATGATGAGTGGGCATGGATGTCTGACATCTGTGCCGTCCACCAAAACTTTGACGATTCCACCAAGATGGTGAGCGGCGATGACGCCATAATTAGCATCACCATCCTGCCTCTCTTTCTACTGAAACGCTCGGTGCTCACAATTAAAGAGGAGGCATTGTAGGTGGAGCACGATGAGATGGAGCAAGGAACTATACAGGGTGATGTCACAAAGCCCAACCTCATCTCATCTCAACATGGATTGGGTGATAATGAGGAAGAGGAGGAGGAACAGGAGCTGTTTTCCTGCACTACAGACTGTACTACGCACACAATTTTTTTAATGAGGACTTCCTCTACGTCTCTTCAACGGGGTATTTGGTTGCGTCCTAAATTTTGACAGCCCTTGCACTTAGTGCATAAGCATTACCAGTGTTAGAGACCCGCTCCTTAATAATGGGAACATTTTTTTTAATGTGGCCCTCTTCTACGTCTGTTCAAAGGGGGTATTGGAGTGCGTCCAAATTTTTGTCAGCCCTTGCAGTCACTGCATATGCAATAACAGTATAGGAGACCCACTCCTTTATAATGGGAACATTTTTTTAATGAGGCCCTCCTCTATGTCTCTTCAAAGGGGTATTGGAGTGTGTCCTAATTTTTGGCAGCCCTTGCAGTCACTGCATATGTAATAACAGTATAGGAGACCCACTCCTTTATAATGGGAACAACAAAGCATAGCCGGCTGATGGCTCTCTAGCAATAGTGAGGATCGACTGTTGGCCCTCTAACAATAGTAAGAGCCGCCTAATGGCCTTGTGAAAATAGGCTTTGTGACTTTTGACAGTCCATCTTTCATAAATATAACAGGATGTGTCTGATCATGTCTCACACACCACATGACAAGATAAGGTAGTAAAATGTTAAAATTACTTTTATTGGTAAATGTATTTTTCACCATTGAAAGCAATGCAAAAGTGCAAAAACGTATCAAAAACGCTACTTGTGAACATAGCCCAAGGTGTGGAGGAGCCATTTTTGTTTTTGGTTATTTATTTTGCCTTATATATAAGTCATTACCCTGGAAAGGTTGTTCCTTAACATTTTTTGCAGGAAAATCCATTTTGGTTTCGTATTTGTAAAAAAGTGGCGTAATACTCTGACAATATTGTTCACAGCAGTGGCCTGGGAGACAGAGATGCTTCCAGGGGTCTTCCCCATGCTGTTACCATATCATGGCCAATTTATAGGCCCCCTCCAGACCCCGGGGGGGGGGGGCACCGAAAAGATGCTCAAGTTTCCCATTGGCTTACATTGGGCTCGCTACTCGAGTTGAGCACCCAAGCATTACGATTTTCTCGACTGGAGCAACGAGCTCCCATGCACTTTAGTGCTCGATCATCACTAGTAATAATATACATTTTACTGTGTATAACAGATATAAATGATTTGTCTTAGAACATAAAAATCCCCCCACTGGTCAGAGGAGTAAAGCGCCCACAGCTCTTTCCTCCATGTCTGCATCTGGTACTGATGCTCAGCCTGTAGTACTGCTGCCTTATTTCTTGCTAGGCAACCTCTTTATAAGTTGAGGTGCTCTATATAAGGTAACATCTCAAGATTCCATGATGACATTACTACAAGATTCCATGAATTTACCATCATTACTTATACCAGTGTTTATAGCAGGGCTGTGGAGTCGATAAGAGAAATGTCCGAGTCCTCAATTTCCCTGAGTCCAACTCCCTCATACATAGCTCATGTTTAAGGCTATGTGCCCACGATGCAGAAATGAAGCAGAAAATCTCCCTGGCAGAAAAACGCATGCAGATTGTACATGCGTTTTTCCTGCAGAATACATGCGGATTCACATGCGTTTCCGCATGCGGACTGACAAGCACTTTCCAGGCGATTAGCATCACTTGGAAAGTGCTTGTCAACTAGGTCACACTATATAAATCCATGCAAACAGCATGGATTTATATAGTGTGACCGTAAAACAATGCTTAAAATAAAGCTATACTCACCCCCGATGCCCCGGCGTGTGCTGCAGCGCTCGTTCCTGTCTGGTTCCTGGCTGCCGGCATATTGCAAGACACAGCGGTGAAGGGCCTGCGGTCACATGACTGCGACGTCACCGAAGGTCCTTCAGCGCTGTCGGCATGCAGAGAGAGCCGTCAGAAAGGTGAATATAAACTTTATTAGTTATTTTATTCTTTTTTTCACAGGTAGAATGGTACCCGGGTCTGGATGAGAGTCTTCTCTCCTCCAGAACTGGGTACCATCCGCCCATTGAATTGCATATTATCCGCGGGTACAAATGTACAGACACGGATTCTATGCGTCTCAATGCAAGTCAATGGCGGCGCTTCCGCAAAATTAATGAACATGCTGCGGATTTATGAGCGCTGCAGAAACGCTGCGGAAAAATCAGCAACATGTGCATTGACATTGTGGAATGCCATTGGGGACCATGGGGTGCGGATTGCCAAGCATTTTTGATGCGTTTCCGCTGCGGAAATTCTGCAGCGGAAAAGCATTAAAAACGCATCGTGGGCACGCAGCCTTAGTGATAAATGTTCTGTAGTAAAATGGTAACATCAGGCTTTTAATCATCATTATGATACTATAATCAAGCTATTTTTTATAGAACCTGAAATATTTTTATTGGAATACAACATTAAAATAAAAAAAAACGTCAATAAATTGTAAATATGCAATGCACTATGCAGTAAGTGGGAGCAAAAACAGTTTTCAACAAAAACAAACTGAAGAACATTTGTGCAGTCTATGAATTTTTTCTAATATTTAAGATTATTTTCCTTATGTAATGATAATGAAGCTTCTACCCAGACCGTTTTGAATAGATATGATGACATTTTTTACAGAAGCAGTTTGAAGGGCTGTGGTTGTTTCTGTACCTAGGTGTGAATAACAGATTTCACTCCTGTAACAATTTATTCGCCCCTTTCTTATATTGATACATTTCTGGGTTCATGTAACAAAAGATAGAACCATAGTTGACCTTGTGGTACAAAATTAGTTAAGTGTGTTATTGCAAATGAAAGTTTGGATACTTGGACATCCCCATAAGCAATGATAAAGATTTGCTTTTGGAGTTATTTGTTGTGTATAGTCCCATTCTATATCCCCTTGAGGGGGTCCGGTACGACCTGGGACAAACTTTTAGCCTCTTTTCTAGATACCTGGATGATGGAAGATATTTTTGTGCTTGAACTAAAGAATCTAATATGTTTGAATGAGTTAGATTTGGATCATCCATGTTCCATATTTTGTCATTGGAGTTTGTGTTTAGTATTGTCTATAAGGGCATAGAGAAATGTATCATTCAGGGATACTTGTCCTTTCATTATATTCACTTTGGAAAGCCATTGAATGATTTGGAGTCCCAGTCTTGTTTTGTTAGATTAGTGATGATGACAGATGTGATATAACTGGCTTATATTTGGATATTTCGCCATAATTTCGTCAATTTGGGCGTCCTGTGTGGTTAGTACCTAGTAGCGCCCCCTTTTGCAAGTATCACAGCTTGTAAACGCTTTTTGTAACCAAACAAAAGTCTTTCAATTCTTGTTTGAGGGATTTTCATCCATTCTTCCTTGGATTATAAGGCTGTGTGCCCACGATGCATTTTTTAAACATTTCCGCAGCAGCAATTCCGCTGCGGAACGGCTTAAAAAACGCTTGGTAGAAGGTCTGCAATGTTCCCCAATGATAATCCGCATGTGCTGTGCACATGCTGTGGAAATTTCTGCTGCTGATTATCATTGCGAAAAAATCCGCAGCACTACCAATTATTTTGCGTACCGCCATTGACTTGCATTGAATCGCATAATATCCGCATGACTACATGTGCACATGCGGATATTAAGCGACTCAATGTGCGGATGGTACCTGGGTGGGGAGAAGAGGAGACTCTCATCCAGACCCGGGTACCATGGTACCTGTAAAAAAAAGAATTGAAAATAAAAAATAAACGTTATACTCACCTTCTGATGGGCCGCGTTCTCCTTAGAGGTGTGTCCTGGCTCCCTGACGGCTCGCGATGGTCTAAAAGGACCTTCCATGATGTCATTTAGTCATGTGAAGGGTCACGCGACCGCTGATGTCGGCGGTCGCATGACCTGTCACATGACTAAATGACATCATGGAAGGTCCTTTTAGACCACTGTAAGCTGCCCAACACACTGGACGCACCGGAGAAGGAGACCCGAGGCCATCAGAAGGTAAGTATAATGTTTATTTTTTACCATTCTTTTTAACTATTAACTTGGTCACACTATATAAATCCATGCCGGTTACATGGATTTATATAGTGTGACCAAGTTGTCAAGCACTTTTCCAAGTGATGCTAAAATTGCTGGGAAAAGCGCTTGACAACCCGCATGCGAAATCGCATGTGAAAAACGCGGGGCATACGCTTGTCCCTGGCAGAAAAAAAGCAGTTAAAATCCGCATGCGTTTTTTCTGCCAGGGAGATGCAGAAATACTCAGGAAAAAATCCAGAGCATTTCTGCATCATGGGTACATAGCCTTACTCCAGTTCTGTGAGATTCCTGGGTTGTCTTGCAAGCACTGCTATTTTGAGGTTGAGCCAAAGATTTTCATTGATATTCAGATCAGGGGACTGTGAGGGCCATTGCAAAGCCTTCAGCTTGCTCCTTTTGAAGTCTATTGTGGATTGTGACATGTGCTTAGGATCATTATCAATTTGTAGAAGCCATCCTCTTTTCAACTTCAGCTTTTTTACAGATGATGTTATGCTGGCATCAAGAATTTGTTGAAATTTCATTTAATTCATTCTTCCCTCTACCCGTGAAATGTTCCAGGTGCCATTGGCTGTAACACAGCCCCAAAGCATGATTGATCCACCTCCATGCTTAAGGGTTGGCAAGATGTTCTTTTCCTGAAAATCTGTGCCCTTTTTTCTCCACACAGACCTTTGATCATTGTGGCCAAAGAGTTCTATTTTAACCTCATCGGTCCACAGGACTTGTTTCCAAAATGCATCAGGCTTGTTTAGATGTTCTTTTGCATACTTTTGATGCTGAATTTTATGGTGAGAAGTCGGACGCAGGGGAGGTTTTCTTCTGATGACTCTTCCATGAAGGCCATATTTGTGCAGGTGTCTCTGAATAGTAGAACAATGTATCACAACTCAAAAGTCTGCTAAATCTTTCTGAAGGTTTTTTGCAGTCAATCGGGGTTCTGATTTGCCTCTCTAGCAACCCTACGAGTGACTCTTACTGAAATTTTGTTTGGTTTTCCAGACTTTATCTTGACCTCCACTGTTCCTGGTAACTGCCATTTCTTAATTACAATTCAAACTGGGGAAAGGGCAACTTGAAAAAGCTTTGCTATCTTCTTATAGCCTTCTCCTTCCTTGTGGCCCTCCACCATTTTCATTGTCAGAGTGCTAGGCAGCTGCTTAGAAGAACCCATGGCTGCTGGTTTTTGTCACACGGTTAGAGGAGGTTGGGTTTTTATAAAGCTGGGAAATTTGCATCACCTGGCCTTTCCTAACAATGATAATGAACAAGCTATAACACTAACAGGCTAATTAAGGTCTGAAATCGTGGTCAACAAAGGTATCTGAGCACACAAATCTCCAAGGGTGCCCAAAGTTTTGCATCGGCCCATTTTTCTTTTTGTAATTTTTAAAAAGTAAAAACTGACCATATATATATATATATATATATATATATATATATATATATATATATATATATATATATATATATATATTGCCTAAAATACAAAAGAAATGTGTCATCTTTATCTTTAGGCCTTATAGAGATCAATTCATCTTCAACTTGCTTAGCTGTTCACTATAACATTAATTTTGACCAGGGGTGCCCAAACTTTTACATGTCACTGTATATCCCCAAATATTTCAGCGCTGTTTCAATCCAGCAGAACTGGAATCTCTTTGTCCATAGTGGCTTTGAAGGGCTTCTTAATAATAAGGTCTCAGTTTTGTCTATATCTAAGGTGTAACTCAATAGTCCTCCCAGTTCTTCTATTTCTTTAATAAGGAGTGCAGGCAGGGTCATATTTGTAATAGAGACCCCCATCTTGGGAAGTTGGGGGGTGGTGAGGCGTGGGCTTCTGACTTTCAGTCCGTGGACCCTCAGTAAAGATATTTCTTTTAGCTCCTGAATCCGGATTTCTTATAAATACGTAATTATGATTTTTATTGTGTATAACAGATATTAATAATTTATCTCAACGCTTATAAATCCCCTCACTGATGAGAAGAGCCCGGCGCCCACAGCTCCCTCTTACATACAAGCACTGATGCTCACCCTATGGTTTTACCATCTTCACTGTTGCTAGGCAACTTCCTTATAAAGTGAGAAGCTCCATATAAGATTCCATCACAAGATTCCATGATGACATCACCGCTATTATGACATCAGAATTCACCACCACTACAGTTTCTTTCTTTTTTAATGGTATGATATGAGTGACAATGAATAAATAAATAAATCTTCCATCACTTTTTTATTTTCCTTTTTTTTTTGCCGCTCCCTGTAGACAAATTAACTTTATTCTGCAGGTTGATACAATTACACAGATATCCAGTTTATTTTGCTTTTTAATCATTGACCCATAACTTTCATTTTTCTGTTTAGATTTAGGCAAGAGCTTTTTTTAATGGAACGGGCTACAATATTTATGGGTAACAGTGCGCGGTACATGAGATGTTTTCATCATTTTTTTTTTATGTAGTGAAAAGAACAAAAAATATTCTACACGGATTTGGTGGAATCTTGATTTCTTTTATAGATTAAAAGTGTTCTCCGGCCGCTTCCTTCCACATTGGGAGGTGAGTGAGCTGCCGTCTGAGGAAACCTACCAAGTCACAGGCATGATGGCGGCCACACTTACACCGTCCCATCATGTATCTGTAGACGTGATGTCACCTCCCAGTATGGAAGTAAGCGGCGCTGAACAAACCCTTGAAGATCCTATAGGGGCCATTTATGTTACATGTGGTTGACTATAATCCTTTTGCCTTTGGAGAGAACCACAACTCACAGCATTTCTTGAATTTCTGCAGCTTCCAGGGCATTCTGGGGGTTATAATTGTCCAAAGAAGTAGAGTCATTATTTTTTTACCTAGTGACATAGGAGTGGATGCAGGGCTTTTTTTTAATAACTTATTAATGCTTGCCTCTGACACTTGCTTTATTTTTACCTCTGACAACGCTCACTGCGTTCACAATCACTGCTGATCTCCATGTTCAGTCTGTGATCTTGCCGACAGCCTATAGAGTTGCTGCTTGTGTTTCTAGGCAACTTCCTTTTATGGAGAGAAGCTCCATATATGGTAACATCTCAACATTCCGTGATGATATTATGACATCATAATGCACCACCATTACTTGTGCCAGTGTTTACAGCTACAGTGTCACTTTGACATTCCGGTGTCATTGTTGTTGGTGATTAGCTACATAGCTAGTGATTTACTGACTGCGATTTGGATTTATTTGGATTTATTTGAAATGTTTGAAATTCCTTTAGACAATTTTCAGGTGTTGGCACTGCTGCAGGGGATTCTTACCACCTATGCCCCTGACATTGTGCTGCCACTACCCGATGGCGTCCTCAGCTTCACTTACCGGCTGGTTATGGAGATATTGAGAGACTGCCTGACCAAATACCAGCAAGGTCGTATAAGCTCAGCATATCTTGAGCATTTACAGAAAAACATCAGGACATTGGTGCAACAGGTAAGTGACAGAAATCTGCACAAGACATCGAAAAGTTATAATAACAGAATATAAGTTTATTCACGTAAAATAGTTCTTTAGGCCGATAATAATATAATATATAACCGGCACTAAGTCACCAGATATGTAGTAATTGTAGAGCAGATCGCAGGAGTAAAGTGGTGACATAACCGACCTCCTCCATGTTCTCTCATGATTTTCCTTTTCTATTTATTTCCATCTTTATAGGCTGAAGAAAAATCCACAAGTGGAGAATTGACCTTTATTATACAACTGGCCCAAAATGTCCTATATGTACTGGAGCGTCCGGCCGGCTCAATGGAGCATCTGGTAAGGATCCATCACCTTCTATATCACACGTCCTGGTCTGATCTTTTCCAGATTAGCCGTCATATAGCAGAGGGGCAGATTTATGATGTCAGATGCGCAGGATGTTCTATGGCCGCCTGTCTCTGCAGCTCAACCCTCTGTAGTGACATTCTGTACTCAGCGATGCAGAGGTTGTGTTTCCACCTCTGTCTCACTTCATCATTACAATCTTCATTCTTGTAAATGCTGCAGTTCTGACAATAGAAGTTATTAGAGAACAGTTGTAGATACAAGTCCCTTATATATTCATGTTGATTTTCTGGAGGGAGCGGCCATGTATAGTCCGTCCAATACTGAGATTGTCCCATAGATCCAGGTTTTGTACTTCGTGCCTTATGTATAGTCCGTCCAGTAATGAGATTATCCCATAGATCCAGGTTTAGTACTTCCTGCCTTATGTACAGGCCGTCCTTGGGTTACGAATTAGATAAATCCTATAGTTTTGTTTGTAACCCAAATTTGAATGTAAAATGGAAAGAGTGAAAAAAAACAATAATATTTTTCTCGCTGTGCGCCACCTGGTCCTCTTTTTTCCATCATAGTGTGCCACATTTCCAGCCTCTTCACTATGGGGCAGGACTTCCCGTCTCGTCCTTATGACCTTATGATTAGCAGTGAAATCTAGGTCCTGAATGTGGCCAGAAGTCATGGACTATAGTGAAGAGACCGGAGAAGCGGCACATGACATTGGAAAGAAGGGGACTGGACGGTAGGTGGTGAGCAGCCGGGTGGCCGGAGAGGAGAGTGGTGAATATTAGCTTTTTTTTTTCATAATCAACCCTTTGTATCTTGGAGTCGTTCTTAAGTCAGATGTTTGTAAGTCGAGGATGGACTGTATACGGTGATTTAGTATTTGTGAAATGTTATATTAATTGTACATATTGTGACCATCAGGAAACATCAGAAGGTGACTCTGAAGAGGGGGAAAACCTGACTATCCCGGACCCTAATACCAGTCAGCCAGGGCTGAACACTGATCTGATGGAAGGTGAGCACTCATCTAATATTCTTACATTCAAATATCGAGATATTATAGAGAACGGCAGAGAACATGTAGATTTACTCTCCATCCTCTGTACGAGGCCGGTGATCGCTCCGGAGCCCCCCATAGACTATAATGGAGGGAGGCAGGTAATTCTGCTTCTCTCCTCTGTGCTCTTCTCCATCATGTACAAGGAGGCTTCTAGGTCCCCGATCATGTAATTGTTCTAGGATTAATCAGATCCTGAACAATGGCCATTTATGGTCCAGAATATCCATCTATGGAGGAGCCATAAATATATACGTTGTGTGCAGAATCCCATATACCAGTATTACACCGTGTACAGAGCCCGTGTCATCTCCTTCTTTATATGGATGTTATATATTATGTACTGATATCGTCTAATACAAAACGTCTCCTCATTATTATAGGAATATCTGTGCCGGCAATTACTGACGGTGGAATATGTGAGACCCCCGAGGTCCAGGAATCTGCCAGTGTAAGTATCAGCGGAGACGCCTGTGTATCATCAGGTAACGGGGGTGAATTACACTTATAATATTATCCCACATATGACGAGGGGATATCCCTATTCTTCATGTAGATCAGATCTATTGTGTGTGATGGCGGCATTATTATTCCTGCCCCCGCTGTGTGATCTCCCGTCTCCTCCCCTGCAGTACAGTGATGTCTGTGTATGGGGGATATCCCCTATATATAATGGTGTCTGTGGGGGTCCGGCTTGTATCACGTCCACATAATATACAGGAGAAGTTCCTGCATCCACAGATTTTATCTTTCTGCAGATTTTATGCTTTAATGCCATTTCTTATTATTTCTAGGCCTTGATCGGATCATTGAACCCAGGGAGAAATCCTTGTAAGAGCGACTACAAACAGATCAAACAGTTCAGCTGTGGAGCTTTTGGGTGAGCTTGATGTCGGCATAATATACGTTTTATAGGGCTCCTTATGACGATCCCTCTGTCTCTGTGCCCGTACAGTGTTACCATAGAGGAATTATAGGAGTCCACATTCCTGTTCTCTAGAGAAGAGCGGATCTGGCATAATTCACATTCGCCTTTCGTGCAGACTTTCTTGGGAAAAGCGATTCACGTAGAAGTTATAACTCGGCAAATGTAATATCTCTTATTACGCTCTGGGTTCTCTCCAGACCCCAGATCTTAATAAATGTAAGATGTACAAAATGGAAAAAATACTCATACTCACCTCACTGCTCAGCTCTCCGACCCCTCCGCTTCTCAGCGTCATCTGTCCGATCCTCACCGCATCTTCAGATTGCTGCCGCTCACGCTGGGCCAGAACTTCTAGTTTGGAGAAGGTCCAGGAGGATTCTATGCAAGCGCACGAAGATTTGCAATGTCATGCCACCATGACCTTTTATGCGTTTGTGCAGAATCTTCCTAGACGTCATCAATGCCAGAAGTCCTGTCTCAGCCTTAGACATTTTTTTGGACTTCAGCACTGGCAGCAGATTTGAAAGTGCAGTGAGGACCAAAAGGTTGAGATAGAGGGGCCAGAGAGGTAAGTATAAGAGTTTGTTTATTTTTTAACATTTTGAAGGGCTTTTAAGGTTTAGAAAATAGTAGCCAACGTTCACAATCTTGCCGAATCCAAGAGGAAGAGAATTACAAAAATTTCGCCATTTTGGCCAATGCGGATAAATGTAAAATTTGAGTAGAATTCTAATCCATTGTAATTTATTCGCTCATCTCTTCTGTGCACATCTAATTGTCTCTTTTCCAGTGAGTCAGGACGTGACACGGATGAGGACCTCCCAGTGGAGATCATCTATGTAGCGATGGCTGCTCATCTAGTATTCACCATTAGTACAGGAGATGTGATGAGGTCTATAGACAGACTATTAGTAAGAATACATTATAAACCACAGATTTTCTTCCTCTTCAGAACCGTCCACTTAGTGCGCCAAAAAGACTCCAAACAGTTATACGCCATGAAGAAACTGGACAAGCAGAAGCTGAAAGATCCAGTAAGACTTGAACGGGCCTTTCTAGAGAGGGACATCCTAACATTCGCAGATTGTCCCTTCGTGACCTCCATGTTGTGCTCCTTTCCAACTACACGTCATCTGTGCATGGTCATGGAGTATGTACCAGGTAGGACATATCCATCGTATCTATATCCAGCGCTGGTCTGCTCATCTCTAGGACCTTCTCCATAAGCAGAATGTGACCACATAGATGGTTACATGTCCACACTGCTTTTACTATAAGTTATCTGTTATCAAAATGCCAGAAAACTGATTATGTGGCAGAAATTTTCACTATAGATAAAGGAGGGTTTGACTGAATTTTAACAGTTTGTACAGTGTTTTTCCAAAAAATAAGACAAGGTCTTATATCATTTTTTGCTCCAAAAGATGGGTTAGGGCTTATTTTTAGGGGATGCCTTATTGTTTTGTCATGAACAACAATCCACATTTATTTTTGAATAAAAAAAAACTTATTTAAATATAATCATGTCATGACACACACACTGCACATACACATCTATATACACATATACTGCACATACACATGTATATACATAGTATAGCTTCACATTTTTATATGGGACGTTGTTTCCTTGCACTTATTTCTGCAGCTTTTGCACATTCGTGGTTTTGCTTCATAGACATTCAGCTCAGTCCTAGTTACTATTAGGGTATGCTCCATTGTTTTTCTTTTGCATTATTACACAGTATATCTCTATGTGTGACATCCTGCCCCAATGTCTCCGCTTATTTCTCATTCACACGCATCATGTGTAATTTACATTGTAACAAACCCTCTCCTGTCATATTTGCTTTCTCCTGTAGGAGGAGACTGTGGCAGTCTTATGAACATCTATGGACCTTTACCTGTCCCCTTGGCCCGAAAGTACATTGCAGAAACAGTCCTGGCTGTGGAATACCTGCACAGCTTTGGCGTGGTGCACCGAGACCTGAAGCCTGAGAAGTAAGTGCCCCCTCTAGGAGGAAGAAAGTTAGAGATTTTCATAAAGTCTATGGGTTATTACTTGGGGCTGACACCGTCTGTTTTTTCACAGCCTCCTGGTATCGGCATCTGGTCATATTAAAGTCACGGACTTCGGACTTTCCAAACTCGGCCTCATGAGACCAACATCAGAAACCTACAAGGCTCCAACCGAGGACGTCACCAGAGAGTTCCGTGATGATGAGGTCGGCTTTACTTACAGGATCTTGTTCTTTACTCTCCTCGTCTATTTCTCCTTCTCTGATATCTTCTCATTTAGAAAACGTTTTCCTCTGTTGTTATTCGTCACAATTATTTTCTCGGCTCCTCATCTCCTTCTTCTGTTGCTTTCCAGATTGCTGGCTCCCCTGAATACATCGCCCCTGAAGTCATCTTACAGGAAGGCTATGGGCGGCCTGTGGACTGGTGGTCGGTAGGGATCATCCTACACGAATTCCTTCTATTCCGTGTACCATTTCATGGGGATTCCAAATATGAGACTTACTGCAGTATATTAAGGGGTAAGTAAAATAATCTGAATGCTGTGTGGTATCATTGTTATTTGCTTAGATTGGTTCTGTGGTTTAGTTACTTGTTGTGTTAATACAAAAGATTTTTGGTTTAATAAACTAAATGAAGAGGTTTTATTTTCTGTAACATTTTCTTTTAATATAACAGATGACATAACCTGGACATTTGATAATCGCACTCCTCCACCTGATGCTCAGGACATCATCACTGAGCTGCTCAGAAAAGATCCGGCACATAGACTTGGGACAGGTAATGTATATAATAGTATTAATAATGACTTATTTCACCTCTGTGACCAGATAAATGATCACGCCCCTGAGGATCAGCACTGAGGTGCTCTGCTTTACATGCTTGTTCATTCCCTTTCTTCATGCTCTGACTTTCAGCAAGTTTTCTTCACATCAGCTCTGTTACGTCTTCAGTTCAAATTAACATAAACTGTTCAGATATGGAGCTGTCTGTCTGATAATGTCTATATCACTTTTTATTGTTTTCCTTTCCCAGGAGGAGCTAAAGAGATCAAAATGCATCCATTCCTATGTGGCATAGACTTTGACAGTCTTCTAAGTAAGGAGCCGCATTTCATTCCTGACTTTGAGTCAGAAGAGGACACCGGCTACTTTGACCGTAAGTCATAGAATCATAGAATCATAGAATGGTAGAGTTGGAAGGGACCTTCTGGGTCATCTGGTCCAACCCCCTGCTCAAAGCAGGATTCACTAAATCATCTCAGACAGATGTCTGTCCAGCCTCTGTTTGAAGACGTCCATTGAAGGGGAACTCACCACCTCTCGTGGCAGCCTGTTCCACTCATTAATCACCCTAACTGTCAAAATTTTTTTTCTAATATCTAATAAGTGTCTCCTCCCATTTAGTTTCATCCCATTGCTTCTAGTCTTTCCTTGTGCAAATGAGAATAAAGATGATCCTTCTACAATGTGACAGCCCTTGACATATTTGTAGACAGCTATTAAGTCTCCTCTCAGTCTTCTTTTTTGCAAGCTAAACATTCCCAAATCCTGCAACTGTTCCTCATAGGACATGGTTTGCAGACCGGTCACCATTCTGGTCGCTCTTCTCTGAACTTGCTCCAGTTTGTCTATGTCTTTTTTAAAATGTGGTGCCCAAAACTGTACACAGTATTCCAGATGAGGTCTGACCAAAGAGGTGTAAAGACCGATAATGACTTCACGTGATCTAGACTGTATGCTTCTGTTAATACATCCCAGAATTGTATTTGCCTTTTTTGCTGCTGCATCACACTGTTGACTCATGTTCAGTCTATGATCTATTAGTATACCTAAGTCTTTTTCACATGTACTGTTGCTTAGCTCTATTCCTCCCATTTTGTATATGCTTTTTTCATTTTTATTGCCCAGATGTAGTACTTTGCATTTTTCCCTGTTAAAAACCATTCTGTTGGTTGCTGCCCACTGCTCCAGTTTATTTAGGTCTTTTTGAATCCTCTCTCTCTCTTCTCTAGTATTAGCTATCCCTCCTAGCTTTGTGTCATCAGCAAATTTAATCAGTTTACCCTCAATTCCTTCATCTAAATCATTGATAAAGATGTTGAACAATACAGGTCCCAGGACGGAGCCCTGTGGTACCCCACTTGAGACATTCATCCAGCTGGATGTGAAGCCATTTACAACCACCCTTTGAGTCCGATCACTAAGCCAGTTATGAATCCACCTAACAGTTGCCTGGTCCATTGCATACTTGGTCATTTTTTCAATAAGGATGGTGTGAGATACTTTGTCAAATGCTTTGCTGAAGTCAAGATATACTATATCTACAGCATTTCCCTGATCCACCCAGTCAGTGATTCTGTCATAGAAGGAAATTAATTTAGTCTGACATGACTTGTTAGTTACAAACCCATGCTGACTCTGGTTAATCACTTCATTCTTATCCATGTACTTACATACATGATGTTTAATAATTTGTTCAAAGATCTTTCCTGGTATAGAAGTCAGACTCACTGGCCTATGAACTGGGTCCACCTTCTTCCCCTTTTTGAAGATAGGAACAACATTTGCTCTTCTCCAGTCTTCTGGGACTTCTCCTGTTCTCCAAGAATTTTCAAAGATTATGGAGAGTGGTTCTAAAATTTCTTCTACGATCTCCTTCAGTACTCTGGGGTGTAATTCATCTGGACCTGGAAGTAGAATGAGACGTTATCTGCAGAAAGCTGTTGTGTGTCTTGTCTTTCATTATATGTGACAACCAGTCCCCATCATTATTAGTAATAAAATGGTGACTTTCCGTGACTGAATCTTATGCCAATAATCTCTAATAACACTTATACCTTGCAGCTCAATGTAGCAATTATGAACTTATTGATTCAGATGAGGGGGACACAAGCGAGGACAATGACTGGCCAGAAAGCCTGAACTTTATATCATCGTCTCAAAGGCTTTCTAAAGTAAGTGTGACCGGTAAGATCTATAAAACCTATAATTAAAATAAAGTTTAAATAGATATTTATTTTATTTTTCTCTATGTTTTAGCTCTGTTCCACCAATACCAGGGTGATGAACGATCAAGAACTGAAGCCACCTCCAGTGTATTCCCCAGAGAGTGCAAAACACTCAGATATGTGAGTAAATTATTATTATGGGGTTTGGATTTGATATATCAGAAGATGAACTGTAATATAAGTGTAACTCAGTACTATATCCAGCGCCACCACCCCATGATTGATGATCACTGTGGTTCTGGCTTGTGATAACGCTGGCGATAACAGCCAATCATTGCGACCAGTCAATCATTTCCAACTCATTACAGGCCAATATTACTAGCGATTCTCCATTCTTAGTGATAGAAGTGGGTCCTGAGCAGGGTGCCTCCTCCATGTTATCCAAATGTCCTAACCGGCCTTGCAGACGGGTGTTCTTATTGTTTTTACTTGTAATTTATATGTTTTTCTTCTACCAAACAGGCAGCAAGAATCTTCCCCTTCCAAACCTGATGTAGACAAGCAGTGTTTTACTGCTAAGGACAGCGAGTCCTCCCCATTGTCAGGTGTGTACAGGTCTATATGACATCCTATTACAGCCTATGATCAAAACGTGTAATGTGAACGTGCACATAAAGGATCAGAAAATTACTACTTTTTTCTCCCTATAAAGCAATAAGCAGTTCATTCTGTAAAAATCTCCATTCTTTTATTCATTAAAAGTTATAAGGGGCCTTTTAGTCTTCTTCCAAACTGACCCGAATCCTGCACCCACTGCCCCATATGGCCCATACTGACCCCTTTATGGCCTCAATGTTACACTGAGGTTTATATAACTGATTATAAGGCAACACTGAGGCACACTACAAGTAATGTCATGTTATTAAGGGTCACCTGTGTATGGATGATTCCTCTGGCGTCCGGCCACAGTGACAGCACAGCCGTGTCCTCTGATTTGGAGTCCTGTTACTGACATCAGTGTTACGTCTCTTCTCATAGGTTCTCTCTTCCGCCGGGTGATCTCTTCCTGCCGTCGTGGACTATCCAGGGCTGCTCACTCCATCCGAAAAAGCTGCTTATTTGGTGTCTGTCACCGCGGCTCCATAAACATCGCGAGGGCAGAAAACCGCCACGTCTAGCGTCCTGAGGAAAGTACAGCGCGTCCACCATCAATGCTGTACCTGTATGGAAGGACTGGTACAATCTACATGTGGCCTCCTGACCAGCAAGGAACATCTGCTGAAGAAGGAGGTTCCTCCAAGAACATCTCCTCATCCTTCCATGCAATTCTTAATTTAAAAATAAAACTTTCAAATTGATTAATGTCCCTTTGGATTTAATGGACATTTATGGGGGGTCAGTACTATACGTTATACATGTTTGATGGGTGGGCTCCAAACAGGAGAATATCTGTTACATGTCTCCCATTAATCCTCTAAACCTCAACCAAAAGTGTATGCGAGGACCAGTGATTCTGTTACACCTAAGAATGACGGTCAATGTAGAAAAAACATGTTCTGATCTATAGATTTTATCCATAGACTAGGACCTTTTTACCTAATATGGCTCTACATAAGTGTTATGCACAGGGACCAGTTGGATTCGGTGCTGGGCGTCCTGGGGAGCCCAGGGGTCACATCCCCACTGTCACATAACCTTCTGTATTCTAGTGATCACTTCTGCGACCACCCTTCTCACTAGGGCTGTGGGGTCAGTAAGAAAATCTCCACCTATAATAATGACTAATAACAAATTTATAACAGCAAATAATAGAGAATATTCAGCAACTTTTGCAGGAAAATCATTTATATTACACAATATTAACAACATGGACGGTTTTACATTTTTCTACCTGGAGTAGGGGGCGGTACGTTCCTCTGATTTAGGTGCCTGGTGAATGGTGGGATGTACTTACATAGGACCTCCAGTGCTGATGATTGACCAGTTCATACACAATGCCCCCATAACAGTGTTAGCCACACAGTACCTCCATAACATTGCCGTTGATGCCATGCTAGCCACATTGTGTGCCATTAGTGCTGTCTTGTCCATGCTGGGCATCACTTTAAGCCACAAGCCAGAAAAGATACATGGGAGCAGTCGATAGCGGGTGCTGACCCGGATCTCACAAGGACTTCAGGACAGAGATTGTGGCACGTCCATCTACATACTGTGGAGCCCGGGCTGCATGTTGCGCTCACGTGGCCTAAATGTTCCTTAGCCCTGGTGCACATTATAGCTCCGGCTCCTCTTCCTCTCAATGACCCAGTGTTTTATATAATAACACAATACGGGCAATACATGAACCAAGTGACATGTCGGAGACCAAATAGATGACCCTGAAAGAGTCATAACATAGACACACGTAAGTGAAGACATTGGTGGACTTTTTGGCAGTCATTGTCTTGAGTACTGGATAAGTCTATAGGTCTCGACAATCCCTGCCATGTTCCCCAATCCTCACTTAAGCTTCAGGTTTATCCACGCGTCCTTTATTGAGTTGATTTGGTCAGTGACCCCACCACATTGTTGTTTTTCAGTCCATACTGTGTAGTTTTGGTTTTACGGTCTGAGTTCTCGCTTTGCTGGAAGATAAATCTGCTCACGAGTTGTCACCTGCAGAAGGTTTGCTCCAGGATTTCCCTGTTTTCCTCAGAACCCATTTTACTCCTTACCTTCACACGTCTTCCAGAGCCTGAGACAGAAGATGATGCTGCCATATCCTTATTTTAGTATAAGGGTGATCAGTGATGTATCCAGAAGCTCGAGGGCCCAGATGCTAAATCTCCATCAGTTCCTCCAACTGACTATTAGTAGTAATAATCTAGAGTCTTTATGTGACGCCCTGCTGCGCATGGAGCCACAGATCCTGGAGGGGTGCATTTCAGGTTTTATCCACAAGAGGCCCTCACAGCATACACACACCTCCACCTTCCACCTCAGACCACCAGAGGGAGCCCGATAGGGATATAAATAGGGAAGGTGGAGTGATTCAGCAGTTCCTGCTCAGACACAGAAGGAGTGAGTCTGTGAGTTAGTTCTCCTCAGGAAGAGAGTGGAGACAGAACAGTCTGGAGTCCACAGCCAGTTCCTGCAGAGTGAGACACAGAGAAACAGGTCAGTCTGCAGTGGAGCTCAGTCAGACTCAAGCAGCTCGAGTTAAGTGAGCTAGGAGCGTTGCTGACGCTCAGAGAGCAGCAGAAGAGGCAGCCAACCAACTGCCAGTTTGTATAGCCTAGTGAGGGCCTGAGTAGGCCGAAGGCTAGAGGAGTAAATAGCATTGGGGGCAGAGGAGCTTTACCGGCTCACCCCAGGAACCATATACCGGACATCGGGTCCGAGTCTGCAGAGATTCTTTACACCCAGCAGAAGACAACCAGAACCCCTGGCGAACTACATGTCCCAGGAATACCAAACGCTGACTGTTATACCAGGGTCAGGAGTTACCGAGGCCCCATATACCAGGGAGTGTGTACTCCAACAGAAGGCCCTACCACAGGATCAGCCGCTGCAGAACAGAGACTAAGTTAGGCCTAGCTCCAGGCAGGCCAGAGACTAACACTAAGCGGCGAAGAAACAGGAGGCCCTACACCTGCTCACTGGGGAGAGTCCTGCAGTGCACCCCTCACCCTACAGTGCTCCGGACAGTACCTGCATTTCCACCAGTAAAAGGTACAGAAGCAAACCGTGTGTGTGTGTCCCCTGTTCTTCCTTGGACCCGGCTGGGTCACCGCCATATTGTGCACCTCGTCAAACATCGCTGCCCTGAGGCCTAGCTCCACCTGTGGGGAGCTACACCATCATAGCTGCCGTAACACCGGCCTCAGTGGACTGCCGCAGCGATGGTGATCCTCACCAGACACCACAGGTGGCGTCACGAACTTTGACATTTCATTTTCCCCTTTTTTAAGAGAGACCCCAGGGTACGGGCCCGGGAGCCGACCACCGCGACATCCCCCAAGACCAGGCATTAAGGCCCGGGCGCCGAGTAGTCCCCATCCCCTGGGTGCCACATTTGCATATGGGACAAAGGCACCTTTTTGGCTCCCCTAGTCTCTAGGGCACGAAGGAGACAGTAAACCCTGCATTTATTATAGGCAAGCCCCTGGGAGAGGTGGGTTTTTGGTGGTGTGTAGTAATGGACTTACCAAAAACTTTCATCATAGCTTTTTTAATCAGAAAACTGGAGTAATCTGCTTTGAAAGTTTTTTAAAAAAATTGAGCAAAGAGGAGTTGTACAGAAATGTTCCCACTTTTAAAAATTTTTTCGCTAGTTTGAAGAAACTCCGCCAAAATGGGCAGAGCTAGAGAGGAGCCGGGACTGGATGGGACATGGCTATGTCCACCTGTCAAATTCTGCAAGAGCGTTGGCGTTTCTTCTGCCAGTAATGCTACTTCAGTCCGTGCACAACTTTAGTCTTAATATATCGGCCTCACAGTATTTTATAATGGCCAAAAAACTGATTTTCAGCCATGTCAGAAACTTTCAAGATAATTTATAGTCTGATCCGCCATCTTGTCCGTGTCTTGGAAACCTGAGAATGAGCGCTAGTCTCGGCAATCCAACAATCCCATACACAATGAGGGGTCCGCATACTTGACCTCCAGTCCATTCATTATGGAGCCCACATTTGGGATTAGTGGGGTCTTTAGTGATTGGGCCCCAAGCGATCAGTAATTATCCCCTGTCCTATGGATAAGTGATAACTCACCATCTTGTTCCAAACCTTTAAGGTGAAGGCCCATTTGCACATCGCCTGTAGAGCGTCACACAGATTCCCTCATATTACGGAGCTGCAGACGTTCTGCCATATTACATTTCTTTTTATGGAGGAACTTTCCCTAGAAACATTGTATTGGAATCTAAAGAAGAAAAGACGCCTCCATATGAACTTGAGGACACCTGAAGGAGCAGCATGGCCCTATACAATGAGAATATACGGCATGTGTCCTCTGATGATACCAGTATGTTCCACCATAACATGGACCTGTGTAATGGACAAGTAGCTACTACCAAACCCCAAAACCTATTGTAACCAGAGATAACACTATAAAAAAATTAAAGTTGCTTTTATTTTATTATTTAAATAAAAAATTCTCAAGAAATTTTAAAAGTTGACAATCAGGCGTCCATCATCCATATTTCCACATATTCAGTAATAGCTGATGGTCGGTCTGACACATGTGCAGCCCAGAGTCACCACCTCGCCCTCCAGTCTGTAGGAGAAGCTGCAGCCTTTCTGCTCCCGTCGTAGGACCATCACCTCCTGCTGGATGGGGAAGGAGATCAGGTCTGGACTTTCATGGAGATCAGTGTCTACACAAGCAAAAGTCAGACAATCGGCCTCGGCAATGACGACAGGGAACCTGTTGGTATCTGTGCTGAGACTGGGAATAAAAATACACAGTGAGAGAAGCTGTGTAACACCTGGTCCATGTCCGCGCTCCTTGTTCTTATCCTGCAGATTCTCGAGGCTTTTTCTTCAGTCTTCTGCTCTATAAATCTCCAGTTTCTCCCTCCATACAAGGTTCTTCTGGGTGATGTCAGAGCCGCGCCGTGCGCTCTCAGCTTCTCTCCTTCATGTTTTATTTCTAATAACTGCAGCTGCATCTCCCTCCTCCCCTGAAGTCTATTTGGGGACAGGGGAGATTTCTGAACAGTTACTGGGAGCTTGTAGGCAGGAAAAGAAGAACGAGAGGCGGCTAGAAGATGGGAAGACGTTATTCTCCACTAAAGGGGTTATAAAAACATCCCGACAAGCTATTCCCTGCTATTGTAACTCTACTGAAAAGATTATTTTCTTTCTATACTTTACTAGACGTCCTTCTACAGGAGACTCCGGGAATCTCCACCGGACTGTATCACTATTCAGCGCTGCTTGTAATGTGACAGGTTGTGATATTACCTGTATTCCCAGGGGGACAGAGAGCGGGTGTGACCGTCCTCCATCTGCTCCGAGCCGTCCATAGAGCTGCTGTCAATCAGACTGGTGTCCACTGTCATACTGGTCGGCAGGTGCCGGTTCCTTCTTCCAGGACATCTCTGTCTGCCCTCTAGAGGGAGCTCTTCACCCCTAGATCCTTCCTGATTATGGGGCAAATCCTCCTCTGGTAGAAAGGCCGACGAGCTGAAGGAGACCAGGACGGCCACCTGAGAGATAGGGAAAGATGGGGAGAACATGGAGAATAATTCACATCATTCCAAAAATAGGGGAAACTTGTCTTGTGCAGATGACGTTTGCCTTGAAAGGGTTGTCCCCTTTCAGAATAGTGACTATCATGGGCTACAGTGGCTGTAACAAAACAAACTGAGTATTACTCCCCCTCCCTGGGTCTAACTCCAGCTCTCCGCTGCTGCCGGATCTCTGCTGATTGTCTGCAGCACTGACATCACATCGACAACTCTACAGCCAATCATGACTGTGTTCAGCTCATTGATTGGTTGCAATGCTGTCAACTTGATGTCAGCACTGCAGACAATCAGCACAGACCAGGCAGTGTCGGAAAGCTGGAGTTAGACCCGGGGAGGGTGAGCAATACTTGGTTTGTTTTCTTATTATATATATAAAACCCTTTCTTATAACCCCTTTAACAAGGCTGAGTCTATTATCTTCCTTTAGAGGGGGAATTACAAATATTATGTGTCCTGTCCTGAAATGTAACGTCACCACTAGTGATGGGAGCAGCGGTAAATCAGTGAATAAATGAAATCTTCTACATCTTTGTGTTATTACACTTTGTGTTTCATCTCTCACCATCTTCAGGATCTGTTTGATGTCAGTGAATGAGGACGGTTCTGTTTCCATTCGGAGGCCGTAATCCTGCACATTGCTGCTCCTGCTCTCAGTGGATACATTGTATCCAGTCTAGAAAATGCTCCTGAGCAAAATATATATCAGCCACAATCTAATAGCTTGTTACAATGTATCAGTCTGGAGTTTTGCTTACAGAGCATTGTCTGCACTGGATACAATTGTATCCGCTTTTCGACTAGATACAGACAGGTTTACTGAATGGAAACAGCAGTGTTCTCATTCACTGACAGCAAACTAATATCTTTAAAATTGGGTGCAATTGAAGCATAAAGGGTCCAGTTTATCATTTGCATTTTTATTTCTTTTTTTTGTCATTTGGTTTTCATTGCGCCAAAGTCATCAAAATGGCCCAAACGTTTCATCAACTTTGCTCAAAATCAAAAAATGCTTTTTACTTTAACCTGTCTTGCAACTTTTTAGCTTAAAAAGTTGAATGTTCTGCTAAAATGTTGCAAAATATGGGCAAGATTTTAGTGATGCATCAAATCACTCCGAGAGGTTGGAGAAAATTAGCAACAAAATGTGCGACTTTTTGAAAAGTCACAAATGATAAATCAGATGAAAACATCTGGAAACCCTAAACTCCGAAATGTAGCGAAAAAAAGAAGCGAACAAACAAAAAAAGGACGTAAACATAAAAAAGGGACTGAAACAAAAGGTGTAAATGTTAAGATGAATACGCCACAAACAAAAATAAAAGGTGCCGAACACCAAAAACTCGGCAAAAAAACAGTCAGCAAAGAATCGGCTCCAAAGTATAATAGAAAGATATAGAACTTTTCATTTATAAACTGTTTTATTAACCCCAAGCTGAAAAATCATTTTAAAATAACTATTTAGGATCAGAGTCCTGCCTTTCTCCTCTTCTGATTTCATAAAATCATTCAATATAATCTTACCTCTTCAAAGGAAAATTCCTTTAACTATTATTTTATCAAATACTTGCAAGTGCTATAAATCATGGAACTTTTTCCAGACTATTGGAATTAACATTTGAATTCTGGATATCATCTCCTTTACTGAACACAATAGCATAACATGGTCTCTATAATACTCACAAGGATGAGAGATGTCCTTGTAAGGACCATCCTGATTCTTCTGGTCGCTCTATATTCCGGTGGATCTCCAGTCTGATCCTTCCATCCCCGTCCCTCTCGCTTTTTATATCACTTTTTGCTTCAGGTGGAGTCTCCATCCCAGGAATCAGAGTTTTCCGAAAAGTTTCTGTAAGTTCCCGCAGTGTCTGTGACCGGTGAGGAATGGAGGCCGTCACTGTGGACTGTCCGACTCTGCCCTATAATGTCCGATTATAGGAAAAACCAGCATAAGATCCCAGCACTTCCCTAAATCACAGCCATCGTTTATCTGAACTCTCCGCTTATCTGGGGCCACAGAGATAATAACTCACAGCAGTGACGGACCTCGGTGTTTCCTAATATAACTATCCCCCCATCATTGCTTTGTGGTAATGTAACTATTAAAGACTAGATGGTGGCCCGATTCTAACGCATCGGGTATTCTAGAATAGGTATGCGGCCGACCGGGCGCAAGCAGCAGAGCGGTGTTTACATTTGGCGCCAAAATCGCTGATTGGTCGAGGCCGGCAACCGCGACCAATCAGCAAAGCGGTGTTAAAATATGGCGCCTATATCGCACATTGGTCACGGCCGGCGGTCGCGACTAATCAGCAGAGCAGGGTTTAAATTTGGCGCCAATAATGCTGATTGGTCGCGGCCAGCGAACGCGACCCATCAGCAGAGCGGGGTTTAAATTTGCGGCAATAATGCTGATTATTTGCAGCCGGCGGTCGCGACCAATCAGCAGAGCGGTATTTAAATTTGGCGCCAATAATGGTGAATGGTCACGGCCGCGACCAATCAGCAGAGCGGTGTTTAAATTTGTCGCCAATAATGCTGGTTATTCGTGACCGGTAACCGCGACCAATAAGCAGAGCGGTGTTTAAATATGGCGCCAATATCGCTGATTGGTCACGGCCGGTGGTTGCGACTAATCAACAGAGCGAAGTTTAAATTTGGCGCCAATACTGCTGATTGGTCGCGGTCGGAGACCGCGACTAATCAGCAGAGCGGTGTTTAAATTTGGCGCCAATACTGCTGATTGGTCGCGGCCGGCGACCGCGACCAATCAGCAGAGCGTTGTTTAAATTTGGCACCAAAATTGCTGATTGGTCGTGGCCATCCACCGCGACCAATCAGTAGAGTGGGGTTTACATTTGACGCCAAAATGGCTGATTGGTCGCGACCGCCGGGCGTGACCAATCAGCAGAGCGGGGTTTAAATTTTGCGCCAATACTGCTGATTGTTCGTGGCCGGCGACTGCGACCAATTAGCAGAGCATTGTTTAAATGTGGCGCCAATCTCGCTGATTGGTCGCGTCTGCCGTCCGCGACCAATCAGCAGAGCGTTGTTTAAATTTTGCGCCAAAATCGCTGATTGGTCGCGGCTGGCGGTAGCGACCAATCAGCAGAGCGGTGTTTCAATTTGCCACCAAAATCGCTGATTGGTCGGGGCCGGCCACCGCGACCAATCAGCAGAGCGGGGTTTAAATTTGCCCCCCATATCGATGATTGGTCGTGGCCAGCGGCCGCAACCAATCAGCGTCGTATTAGTGAGGACCGGGGAGCGGCGCTGTCTGTGCGGGTACTTCCGCTGCGAGCAGCTGGGAGATGAGCGGCTGCTCGCAGCAGAAGCAGCCCGACCGGCGGCGCCGCTCCTCGGTCCTCCGTTCACAGTTGCCGTCGGGAGATCATAGCGCTGTTTAAATTAGGCGCCAATCTCGCTGATTGGTCGCGGTCGGCTGGCGGCCGCAACCAATCAGCAGAGCGTTGTTTAAATTTGGCGCCAATCTCGCTGATTGGTCGCGGCTGGCGGCCGCGACCAATCAATAGAGCGTTGTTTAAATTTTGCGCTAATCTTGCTGATTGGTCACGGTCGGCTGTCATCCGCGACCAATCAGCAGAGCGTTGTTTAAATTTGGCACCAATCTCGCTTATTGGTCGCGTCTGGCGTCCGCGACCAATCAGCAGAGCGTTCTTTAAATTTGGCGCCAATCTCGCTGATTGATCATGGCTGCCGTCCGCGACCAATCAGCAGAGCGTTGTTTAAATTTTGCGCCAATCTCGCTGATTGGTCGCGGCTGGCAACCGCGACCAATCAGCAGAGCGTTGTTTAAATTTGGCGCCAATCTCGCTGATTGGTCGCGGCTGCCATCCGCGACCAATCAGCAGAGCGTTGTTTAAATTTGGCGCCAATCTTGCTGATTGGTCGCGTCTGGCGTCCTCGACCAATCAGCACAGCAGTGTTTAAATGTGGCTGCAAGATCAGTGATTGGTCGCGGCCGCTATTTAAATGTGGCGCCCAAATCGGTGATTAGTCGCGGGCAGCGGCCGCGACCAATAAGCAGAGCGGTGTTTAACTTTAGCGCCAAGATCACTGATTGGTCGCGGGCGGAGAGCACGACCAATCAGCGAATCGTATTGGTGAGGACTGGGGAGCGGAATCGTATTGGTGAGGACCGCGGAGCGCCGCTACCTGTGCAGATAATTCCGCTGCGAGAACCCGGGATATGAGCGACTGCTCGCAGCAGAAGTATCCCGACCCGCAGCGCCGCTCCCCGGTCCTCCCTTGACACGCTAGCCGCTGATGTCCCCACAGTATCCGCATGGTGTTACAAAGGTCCGGACATTTGTGTTAAAAATCGCTGATTGGTCGCTGGCGCTGCCCGCGACCAATCACTGATTTGGGCGCCAAATTTAAATATCGGCCGCAACCAATCACCGAATTTGGCGCCACATTTAAATAGCGTACGCGACTAATCAGTACAGCAGTGTTTAAATGTGGAGCCAAGATCGGTGATTAGTCGCGGCCGATATTTAAATTTGGCGCCCAAATCGGTGATTGGTCGCGGGCAGCATCCGCGACCAATCAGCACAGTAGTGTTAAACTTTTGCGGCAAGATCAGTGATTGGTCGCGGGCCAAGACCGCGACCAATCACCGATTTGGGCGCAACATTTAAATAGCGTCCGCGACCAATCAGCACAGCGGTGTTTAAATGTGGCGCCAAGATCGGTGATTGGTCGCGGCCGATATTTAAATGTGGCGCCAAGATCGGTGATTGGTCGCGGGCAGCGCCTGCGACCAATCAGCGATTTTTAACACAAATGTCCGGACCTTTGTAACACCATGCGGATACAGTGGGGACATCAGCGGCTAGCGTGTCAAGGGAGGACCGGGGAGCGGCGCTGCGGGTCGAGATACTTCTGCTGCGCCCGCTCATGTCCCGGGTTCTCGCAGCGGAAGTATCCGCACAGGCAGCGCCACTGACATCCATGCACCTAGGGTGTGAAGGGAGGACTGGGGAGCGGCGCTGACATCCAATTGGTCTCGGCCGCTATTTAAATGTGCCGCACAAATCGGTGATTGGTCGCGGTCTTGGCCCGCGACCAATCACTGATCTTGCCGCAAAAGTTAAACACTACTGTGCTGATTGGTCGCGGACGCTGTCCGCGACCAATCACCGATTTGGGCGCCAAATTTAAATATCGGCCGCGACCAATCACCGATCTTGACTCCACATTTAAACACCGCTGTGCTGATTGGTCGTGGACGCTATTTAAATGTGGCGCCAAAATCGGTGATTGGTCGCGCCCGGCGTCGGAAACCAATCAGCACAGCGGTGTTTAAATGTGAAGCCAAGATCGGTGATTGGTCGCGGCCGATATTTAAATGTGGCGCCCAAATCGGTGATTGGTGCGGGCAGCGTCCGCGACCAATCAGCACAGCGGTGTTTAACTTTTGCAGTAAGATCAGTGATTGGTCGGGTCCGAAGACCGCGACCAATCATCGAATCGTCTTGGTGAGGACCGGGGAGCGGCGCTGCCTGTGCGGGTACTTCCGCTGCGAGAACCCGGGACATGAGCGGGCGCTCGCAGCAGAAGTATCCCGACCCTCAGCGCCGCTCCCCGGTCCTCCCTTCCGCATGGAGGTCAGCGACGCCAGCGGTCCTTCCGCTGCTACCGGCCAGGAGATGAGCGCCTCGCGCCGCTCATCTCCCGGCTGCATCTCCGTCCCGCAGATGGGTCCGGCGGTCGAGGTCCTTCTGCTGGTACCGGCCGGGAGATGAGCGCTCACGGAGGTGAGGCTGACCTCACTGAGGGGGGTTGGGGGCTGCAGGGACCAAGGGAGTCTGTGTCCACCTATGCCTCCCGGGTCATGATCCCCTTCCGTGAGTATGAAGATGCAAGTAAGCTCGTCAAGAGGCTTCGGGAGGAGGTGCGCTGCACAAGCGCCAAAGCTGCAGGTGCCTCCAAACCGAGGAAGACAAACCTCCAAGCAAAGATAAAGAGGCTCAAAACTGAGATTAATGTGCTGGAACTAAGGAAAGCTACCATCAGGGAGCAGATTGGTCCCTTTAAAGAAAAACTGATAAATGAAGATTGTTTCAGAGAAATGGCTGATAACAGAGAGCAAAGACAGATGGGGCTGCAGCCTGAGAGCCAGGTGGATGATGAGAGTGATGATGACCAGCAGAAAGCCCCACCTGGCAGCCTGCAAAGTCAACCGCAGGCCACGTGCAGCGAGCTCCCTGCAGGACAGGCAACAATGGCATCCGGTCGCAGTTCTGCCAGCTCTGTGGAGGACAGTGACAGTAGCAGCCAGGAAGGGGCGCTAATGGCAGAAATAAAGCTCCTGGAGTCCCCAGTGTGCCTCCAAAACTTCCATCTTGGTGACGATCTGCCAGAAGAGGCACCTGGGGGCCACAAAAAGCTGAAGGAAGCGGTAAGCTATGTATATGCCCCCCTCCCTGTACCCCCTGAGTCGGCGGCAGGCTCACCTCGCTGTATAAGCCCCGTTGCCCAGCCCAGCCCGGGTTCTGCTGTGGATCCGGTGCAAAGGCGTGGGGAGATTACACAGCTTGGTAGTGAGGCGCAGAACTCCGTCTCTGCTTGTAGTAGCAGGGACGCAGCAGGAGGTGCATCAGCCGAGAGGCTGGACAGTGAGGGCGGCCGGGCGGCGGGCGTTCGGTCAGACCATGATGCTGCGGTGCGCTCCTCAGTGGGATGGAGGAGCAGCACGGTGTCGGGGGCAGCTTCGGTAGCCTCGGTGCCTCTGAATGCTGTTGCCGCTGATCACTTAGTTGAGAAGCGGCGACAGGGTGAGGGGGCTGCTGGGGCTGAGCGTTCCAGTGCTCCCATGAAAGTGTTATTTTGTGTTGGCGCCGCTGGTCAGGAAGATCCTGATGCTAAAGATCAGCAGCACCTCACAACAGCTAAAGATCAGCATCGCATCTCTACAAATGCAAAACAGCAGAAATTACCGACTGATGATGTGGAGGGCACACATAAGACCAGAGGTGAGCTCTCCTCCAGTTCTATGGAGGGGACTGAGCCCCTTGTGCCTGATGATGCTGAGGTCAAAATGTCATCCACCATTGTTACTGGTCTAGCAGGAATGAATGTGGTGGTGGGTGTGAATGAGGCCAATTCATTCTCCAGTGGTGTGGTTGCTGGTTTGGTGGAGGGTGAGATGGAGGTGGGTAATGGTGATGCTGTTGGGGCTGATGTAGTCACTGGTCCGGTTGCCCCCCCGGTGGTGGCAATACCTGTCCAGAGTTATGCCAGTGTCACCGCCGGGGCAAATAGGGCATCCTCCTCGTCTCCGGGCTTTGGGGACAGCATGTTGCAACGGCGCCTTCTGGAGGCTCTAAAGAAGGGGGAGAGATCACTAATGGTAGAGGGTCGAGAGGTTGATCTATACTTCTGGATAGAGAGGCATGGCCTCGGGGCCTTCCGATACCAAAAATGGGGGGATACAGTGTGGTCCCTCCCAACAGCTGGGCCAGGCAGTGTGCGTAAGAATGTGGTCCGTCTTCGGTGGAGGGGCACTGATGCATGTCCTCCAAGGTCTAAAGTTGTGGAGCTCCTCCTGAGGATGGGCTTCAAGGCTATTGACATCTACGCCTTGATACATCCCTATTCCACGCCTGAGTTTGATGTCAGCTTTGTTCAGCTGGAGGGGTTTGAGCTCTTCCGGACGAATTATGAGTAGGCAAAAAATGAGCCCGGCTGGCGAGACTTTGCCTTTCAGGCAGTGTCTCGCCAAAACCAAATCAAGAAAGTGACCGTGATGACTCGTAACGAGTCACTTTCTTGTTATTACATCATGACGTGGCTTGGTCAGTATGGAGAGGTAGTGGAGATGCCAAAGAAAAACCGCGACGAGTTTGGTATCTGGTCAGGGTCCTGGACGTTTATGGTAAAACTTAAGCATTCAGGTAGTACGGTTGCCCACATTCCATCATCTGCCTTCCTGGGTAGGGATCGTATCCTGGTCTTTTACCAGGGGCAACCGAAGCTCTATCACAGGTGCGGCGATCCCACACACTTCAGTGCAAACTGCACCGTGCAGAAATGTGCGTTGTGTGGGGGTGTCGGCCATCTTGCTGCCTCTTGTGTGTAGATTAGGTGCCACCTGTGTGGTGAGTTAGGTCACCCATTCAGCCGTTGTCCTCGCTCATTCGTTAATGCAGTTGAGACCCCGGTGGGAGAAAGCAGTGAGGCCGATTCTGCTGGGGAGGGGACTAGCAGGGGTGGGGGAGCTGAGGGGCCAGGGAAGAAAAGCAATAAAATACGCCTGCCCAGCTGAGGCGTCTAGACAAGCGCAGACAGGAGAGGGAGCGGGGCAAGCCCCAGACTACCGGGGCGGCCCCTGTCCTGGATGCCAGTCTTGCTGCTGAGGCCCCGAGGGATGATGAGTTGGATGAGGAGGTCAGGAGGATCCACAGGGAGGAAATCACCTCTGCCTGAGAATCCTCCCATTATGAAAGTATGGATGAGGATAATAAGCGGTGGCTAGAGGACAAGCGTAAGCTCGGCACCAAAAAGAAGAGAAAGAAGGGAGATAAAACATCTTCTACCGCTCTGACCAAGGTACCTAAGGAAGGTAAAACTGACTCCCCTCTGGTTGGTCTTTCTAACCGATTCCAAGCCCTTGATAACATCTCTTCCTCTGAGGAGGAGGCCGAGGGTGAGGCTCCAGCTTCGGCGCAGCTTACAGGGGTCTCCTTCTCCTGGGGATGCAATGTCCTTGGGGGGAGGGACTGGCCCAGAGTCCTGAGACGAGGACGAATAAAGAAGGAAAAATGTTGTGATGGACACGTCTGTATCATTAAAGAGGGGGAAGGATTTCTCATCTGAGGCAGAGGATAAGGGGAGTGGGAAGAAGAAAGCCATCGAACTCAATCACCAATGATGGCGGTACCCAATCCGTTGACACTGAAGTCCATTAATGTCGCCAGCATTAAGTCAAATATGGCTAGATTTGCGGCCTTTGATTTTCTCAGCAGGGTTGAAGCTGACATTTTCTTTTTGCAAGAGACCAGGCTGCCAAATATGGCAGAGGTGTTTATCGCTAAGAGGGAGTGGAGACCCGGGCCCTCCTATTGGTCTCTTGCGGCTGAGCCATATAGCGGAGTAGCGGTCCTTTTTACCGCACCGGTAGAATGCCGGCGGGTTATTGAGTTAGAAATGGGGAGGTGCCTGATATTAGATGTCCTCATGAAGGGACAGGAGCTTCGGCTCATTAATATCTATGGTCCCCAATCTAAGTGGGACCGGAAGTGTCTCTTTATTAGGATCAAGCCCTACTTTTTTACGAGTCGGCAGGTCGTTTTTGGAGGGGACTTCAACACTGTCACGAGGCCCCGGGATAGAGGAGGTTCCAGAGACAAGCTGACTTATGATAGTGTCACCCTTAATAGTATAGCTAGTGAGGCTCGCCTGGTGAATGTCCACATTCGGCACACCCCAGGCCACGAGGGGTTCACCTATCATAGAGGTAACTGTAGGTCCAGGATAGACAGGTTTTATTTAAAGGAGGAAGCCGTCTCTTCGGTAGTGTCTGTTGTTGAGGTGGAGTACTCCGATCACTGTTTGATTTTGTTTTCTCTGAATGTTACAGAGACCCCCCGGATGGGAAGAGGCTTTTGGAGGCTCAATTCGTCTCTCTTGGAAGAAGCGGAGATAAGACAGTCCTTTGAGGATTTTCTTCAGAGCCAGGTACCCTTACTAGATCTTTGTAGTAGTAAGTCAGAGTGGTGGGAGATGTTCAAGAAAAGGGTGGCGAGATTCTTCCACCAGCTCTTGAGCCTCAGGAGTCTGGACAGGTACCGCGTGTATCAGGGCCTGAGGAGGAAACTCGAGAATCTTGTCTCAACTGGAGGTAGCCGCGAGGAGATCTCCAGAGTGAAATCTTTGCTAATGAGGTGTCAGTATGATAGACACGCATCTTTGGGTTTTGAGAGGGATTATGGGAAGTACCGCTCGCCAGACGCTTACAAAAACTGCAAGATATCAGTGAATAGTAAAGTTGTTACAGGACTGGTTGACACTGCAGTGTCCCTGAAAAGATCCAGATCAGGGATCCTGGAGGTCGTCAGATCCTTCTACTCGCACCTCTTGGGGAAGAGGGATCTGGATTGGGATGAGATGTCGGCTTTTTTGGCTGAAGCCATCCCCGAACCAGGGGTAGACCCCTCTCTTGGCGTTTTGACAGAGATGATCAGGGAAGAGGAAGTTAAGTTGGCGATTGAAGGGCTTGCCCTAAAGAAATCTCCCGGTCCAGATGGCTTAACATCTGAATTCTATAAGACCTTTAAGGACGCCTTGGTTCCCCTCTTGACTGCGGTATTCAATGAGTGTCTTTCCTCGGGCACTCTGCCAAAGTCAATGAGGAGGTCTGCCCTGATCATCTTGTCAAAGGGTAAGGACTCATCTTGCATTGAGAATTGGCGTCCCATAGCGCTTCTCAATGCAGACAGGAAGGTTTTGGCAAAGGTGATGTTTAATCGGCTGGTGAAATTTGTGCCCCGACTCCTTTCGGGAGCCCAGCATTGCTCTGTTCCAGGCCGCAGTACAATTAGTGCTCTACTCTGTGTCCGAGAGGCGGTGGAGCAGGTTAGGGCTGGCCACTTCAAGGGGTACATGCTGTCATTGGACGAGGCAAAAGCGTTTGATCGGTTCAATCATGAGTACCTCTGGTCTCTCCTTCTGAAGTATGGCCTGCCGGGGGTGGGTTTGTTGATTGGCTTAAGACCTTGTACGCTGGGGCAGAGAGTTTCCCGCTTGAGAACGGTTGGATTGGCAGCTCTTTCGAGGTTGGGTGTGGTGTTCGCCATGGTTGTCCCTTGAGCCCGCTGCTGTACGTGTTTGCGATTGACCCACTTCTTAGGAGGGTGGAGCGTGGACCGTTGGCTAGGATCGGGATGGACCGGGCAGCACCGGAAGCTACTCTGAGAGTGGTGGCGTATGCCGATGACGTTACCGTTTTTGTTTCCTCTGATGGGGAGGCAGAGTGGCTGATGTCAGAGGTAAATCGCTACTCGGAGGCATCCGGGTCTAAGATCAACCGGGATAAGTGTGAGAGTCTCTGGCTGGGAGGAGGAGATTCTGGTTTTGATCTCCCGGACACCCTTCCAGGACCCAAAGTCTCTGCAAAAGTTCTTGGCTTCGAATTTGGCCAGGGGGATTACCCCAAACAAAATTGGGACAGCAGGCTAGAGATCGCCACTCAGAAGGTGAACCAATGGAAGGGTTGGTCTTTGACCCTAAGGGAAAGGGTAAACCTGATTAAAACCAACCTGCTCCCTTTGCTGATCTATCTGCTCAGTGTGTGCATCTTGCCGAAGCCTCTCTGGACTCAGGTCTACAGTTTGTTCTTCCAACTGTTATGGGGGAATAGACTGAACCTGGTCAAGAGGGAGGTTACTTACCGTACGAGGAGACTAGGAGGGTTCGGTATGGTCAACCCTGTGGTATTCCTTGTGAATACCTTCATTAAGATCAATATTGCAAACCTCTGGAAAGAGAGGGCTCCTCTGTGGGTATTCTCCTGTAGGGGATGGTTTCAGCCTTTCTTCCAGGAATGGGAGACAGGAGGGCAAGTGAAGGATCTATGAACACCGCATGGACATCTCCCGGCTTACGCTACCGTGGTTCTGAAGGTAATTCGCCGGTGGGGTCTGGGAATGTGGGAGGTCAGGACTCTGCCAAGGAAGCTCTCCTTGACAAAAGGGTTCTGTTCACCCATTTTCAGAGGCCTCTGGCGCTCAGGGATTGCCCAAGTCGGGATCTTGGGGTGGGTCTGCATCTTTTGAAATCTATCAGGATCCCGTCGAAGTTTTGGGACTTGGCTTGGCGCTGCTTCCATAGGAAACTGTGTGTGAGGAACAATCTGAAGTGTAGGAGCTCTGAGGACAGGAACTGTCCTCGGGAGCATTGTGGTACCATGCTTGAAAGCATGGACCACTTCCTGCTTCGTTGTCCCTTTAACACAGAGGTGTACAACAGGGTGGGCGCCTCCATTGACTGGCCCTCTTATGCGGAATGGGCCTATGGAGCATTCGGAGACCTGGGTGGTCGGGGCCGCTGCACCTTATTTCTAGTTAGCACAGTGGTTAGGTATCACACGTGGAACGCACGGTGCTTAGTATAGACGCAACGAAAAATCCTCCCAATGGACGATGTGTTTAGGACCATACTCGGTGACCTGGTGAAGGTGAGTTCTCTGGAGTATGAGAGACTGGGCACACGTAGGGCCACTCTCCTCTTGAGGGGCTTTTCTTTTAATGTGCCCTAGTCTGGTCATCTCCTCTCCTGGTGGTGGGCTGCTGCTGACACCATAGATTTTTGTTTTGTTTTGATCAGTAGACAGTGATGTAGGGCTGCAGGCGCCGAACTTGGGCTTTGTCAGTTGTGGTTATTGTATTGTTTGTTATTGTATTGTTTGTTTCTGTATATATTGTATATAAGGATACGGATTTGGGTGTAGGTGTTAGGTTGGGTGGTGGGAAAAGGGGGGAGGTGGGTTCATCTTGTGGGACAATGATTATTTGGGTGAGAAACTGGCACTGTCTGATCTGGCCTATGGACGTTGGACATGGACTGAGGCATGAGACGCAGGACCAGCTCTCCGGTCAGTGCCGGGGTTGGGACTGGTCGGCTCGAGTGTGGGATGTTTTGTTTTGTCTTGTATAGTTAGTATTTATTTTATATATTTTTAAAAAAAAGTGTATATATATATATATTAGTTTGTATATAATTTTGTCGGCTATTGTTTATTTTACTTACTATATTGTTATTTGTTTGGTAACCGGACCAGATGTCATAGTGTAAGTAGTTGTTTATTCTGTATATATGTATAATATGTGTGTGAGGAGAGAGGGGGCGGCTGGACCAGTTCATTACATTGTTTATTTTGTGGTTATTAATTTTGTTATGTTTCTGTTATTATTATTGTTATGTTTTTCATTTTTATGATAAAAAGATCTACAGGATGTAACTCAGGATCAGTACAGGATCAGTAATATAATGTATGCACACAGTGACTGCACCAGCAGAATAAAGAGTGCAGCTCTGGAGTATAATACAGGATGTAACTCAGGATCAGTAATGTAATGTATGTACACAGTGACTACACAAGCAGAATAGTGAGTGCAGCTCCGGAGTATAATACAGGATGTAACTCAGGATCAGTAATGTAATGTATGTGCACAGTGACTGCACCAGCAGAATAGTGAGTGCAGCTCTGGAGTATAATGCAGGATGTAACTCAGGATCAGTAATGTAATGTATGTACACAGTGACTGCACCAGCAGAATAGTGAGTGCAGCTCTGGAGTATAATACAGGATGTAACTCAGGATCAGTACAGGATCAGTAATATAATGTATGCACACAGTGACTGCACCAGCAGAATAAAGAGTGCAGCTCCGGAGTATAATACAGGATGTAACTCAGGATCAGTAATGTAATGTATGTACACAGTGACTACACCAGCAGAATAGTGAGTGCAGCTCTGGAGTATAATACAGGATGTAACTCAGGATCAGTAATGTAATGTATGTACACAGTGACTGCACCAGCAGAATAGTGAGTGCAGCTCTGGAGTATAATACAGGATGTAACTCAGGATCAATACAGGATCAGTAATGTAATGTATGTACACAGTGACTGCACCAGAAGAATAGTGAGTGCAGCTCTGGAGTATAATAGAGGATGTAACTCAGGATCAGAAATGTAATGTATGTACACAGTGACTGCACCAGCAGAATAGTGAGTGCAGCTCTGGAGTATAATACAGGATGTAACTCAGGATCAGTACAGGATCAGTAATGTAATGTATGTACACAGTGACTGCACCAGCAGAATAGTGAGTGCAGCTCTGGAGTATAATACAGGATGTAACTCATGATCAGTAATGTAATGTATGTACACAGTGACTGCACCAGCAGAATAGTGAGTGCAGCTCTGGAGTATAATACAGGATGTAACTCATGATCAGTAATGTAATGTATGTACACAGTGACTGCACCAGCAGAATAGTGAGTGCAGCTCTGGAGTATAATACAGGATGTAACTCATGATCAGTAATGTAATGTATGTACACAGTGACTGCACCAGCAGAATAGTGAGTGCAGCTCTGGAGTATAATACAGGATGTAACTTTGCATGGAAAAGATGACCCCAAAATCACTTTAACCGTATTAGCATGACCCAAAATTCAAGAACTGCACACCTTAACCGGATTAGCATATGCGGTCTACCGACCACAGGCAGATGGCGCAGGAGACCACGGAACCCTCAAACACCATTATCTGGGTTAGGAGAAGCAATGCAGCGAACGAGCAGCAGATGGTGCTGCTGTCCATGGACAGTTTTGCCTTTAGTTAGGCCAATGGGGTGGAAAAAAAAAGTGCGCTCAAAAATAGAGAAAGTTTACGTTTTTTTGCTGTAATTCGTCCGATGAGCGTGATAACGGACGCTGCGCTGAACGGAGGCGCGGAGGAACGGGCGACGAAATAAGCGCGCCAAAAAAACGATAAAGTTCACGGTTTTTGGCGTAATTCAGCGTGATAACGGACGCTGCGCTGAACGGAGGCGCGGAGGAACGGGCGACGAAATAAGCGCGCCAAAAAAACGATAAAGTTCACGGTTTTTGGCGTAATTCAGCGTGATAACGGACGCTGCGCTGAACGGAGGCGCGGAGGAACGGGCGACGAAATAAGCGCGCCAAAAAAACGATAAAGTTCACGGTTTTTGGCGTAATTCAGCGTGATAACGGACGCTGCGCTGAACGGAGGCGCGGCCGCACGTACGCTTATTTTTATTTTGCGAATTTCATGTGAAAAACGGGGTCAGTGACTTTTTTCCTGCAGATTGAGTTTTAAGTGCGTGTGGTATCATCAGCCCCTCCCCCGGATGATGGCCGCCGCAATAAAAGTACTTAAAAAGACCCTCAAATCGCGTAAAACGGGGATGTTGCACGGCGGGGGCGGGGTCCGGGTGTTTGACTCGGAGCCGGCTGGCTTGTCACTCATGGTGCCATGTACAATATGTGAACGGCCGGTAGGGGACGCGCACGGGCTGCGGGCTCGATGTGGTGGGCCGTGTACAGTGTGAACTGCTTGTGACCCCGTCCGGAGCACAATGTAGAATGGCCGTGGGGGAGGGGGGGCGCCAGCTCTATGTTCCAGCCTGCACTGTTATCTCCTTTCCCCGTCCCTGTGTGAATGGCTGGGGGCGGGAGGACGTGACGCTACTGGGAAGCCAGCTGCCTGGCTGAGGCCGCAGCCGCACAGCATGTTGGGAGATGTAGTCCACGCCCAGGCCAGAAGAGTCAGTGACAGTGCCTGGAGAACTACAGCTCCCAAGAGCCTCCGCGGGAGAACGGAACTCTCCCTTCCTGCCTTCCCGGATTGGCTGAGACTGAAGAAAATGGCAGCAGCGGATACCCGCCGGCTGCTGTCATCCTTAACTTAGGTACACTCAACGATCCTATGTCCCAACAGGACTGGGGCAAAGGACCACAACAGGGGGGACACAGGGCCACACAGGACAGGACAGGGCCAGAGGACGAGGCTAGAGGGACGCAGAGGCTCACAGGACAGGAGCAGAGGACGGGGGGTGGTGCCTGCAGCAGAGCCACAGGGGGACACGGGGGACAGCCAGAGACAGGGGGACACGGGGGACAGCCAGAGACAGGGGGACACGGGGGACAGCCAGAGACAGGGGGACACGGGGGACAGCCAGAGACACAGGGGGACACGGGGGACAGCCAGAGACACAGGGGGACATGGGGGACAGACAGGGGGACATGGAGGACAGCCAGAGACAGGGGGACACGGGGGACAGCCAGAGACAGGGGGACACGGGGGACAGCCAGAGACGGGGGCACAGGGCCACACAGGACAGGGCCAGAGGACGGGGGGTGGTGCCTGCAGCAGAGCCACAGGGGGACATGGGGGACAGCCAGAGACAGGGGGACAGCCAGAGACAGGGGGACATGGGGACAGCCAGAGACACAGGGGGACACGGGGGACAGCCAGAGACACAGGGGGACACGGGGGACAGTCAGAGACACAGGGGGACACGGGGGACAGCCATAGCCACAGGGGGACACGGGGGACAGCCAGAGACTGGGGGACAGCCAGAGACAGGGGGACACGGGGGACAGCCAGAGACAGGGGGACACGGGGGACAGCCAGAGACAGGGGGACACGGGGGACAGCCAGAGACAGGGGGACACGGGGGACAGCCAGAGACAGGGGGACACGGGGGACAGCCAGAGACAGGGGGACATGGGGGACAGCCAGAGACAGGGGGATATAGGCCACAGGCAGAGACAGGGGGACAGCCAGAGACAGAGGGACACGGGGGACAGCCAGAGACAGGGGGACACGGGGGACAGCCAGAGACAGGGGGACACGGGGGACAGCCAGAGACAGGGGGACACGGGGGACAGCCAGAGACAGGGGGATATGGGCCACAGGCAGAGACAGGGGGACACGGGGGACAGCCAGAGACAGGGGGATATGGGCCACAGCCAGAGACAGGGGGACATGGGGGACAGCCAGAGACAGGGGGATATAGGCCACAGGCAGAGACAGGGGGATATGGGCCACAGGCAGAGACAGGGGGACACGGGGGAGAGCCAGAGACAGGGGGACATGGGGAGCAGGTACAGACAGACACCGCACACGGGGGAGACGGCAGGCTACAGAGGGACACAGCTACAGGAGTACAAAGCCACAGGGTGACAGACACAACCACACCACCGCTCACACACACCACTGCACACCTACACCGCCGCAAGCAGACACCGCCGCACGCCCGCATGTATTGCATTATTCTTAAATCTTCATAAATAAACTACATACATATTCTAGAATACCCGATGCGTTTGAATCGGGCAACCATCTAAGATATATATATATATATATATGTGTGCTGTCTTCCTCCTGTGTGCGTTACTCCATATGTATGTGTGTTTCTTTGTGTATGTCCCAACTGGCCAGCTGGGACGCGGCTGCTGGTGGTGGTGTCGTCCCCCCTGGCCAGCTGGGACGCGGCTGCTGGTGGTGGTGTCTCCCCCCCTGGCCAGCTGGGACGCGGCTGCTGGTGGTGGTGTCTCCCCCCCTGGCCAGCTGGGACGCGGCTGCTGGTGGTGGTGTCATCCCCCCAGGCCAGCTGGGACGCGGCTGCTGGTGGTGGTGTCGTTCCCCCTGGCCCGCTGGGACGCGGCTGCTGGTGGTGGTGTCCCCCCTGGCCAGCTGGGACTTGACTGGTGGTGGTGGTGTCGTCCCCCCTGGCCAGCTGGGACTTGGCTGGTGGTGGTGGTGTCGTCCCCCCTGTCCAGCTGGGACTTGGCTGCTGGTGGTGGTGTCGTCCCCCCTGGTCAGCTGGGACTTGGCTGCTGGTGGTGGTATCCCCCCCCCCCTCCCCGGCCAGCTGGGACGCGGCTGCTGGTGGTGGTATCCCACCCCCCCTCCTGGCCAGCTGGGACGCGGCTGCTAGTGGTGGTGTCCTCCCTGGCCAGCTGGGACGCGGCTACTGGTGGTGGTGTCGCCCCCCCTGGTCAGCTGGGACAGACATCTGAATGCCCGCACCTCTGACAGTGGGAGTGACCCAGGGTCTAAAAAATGACAAAGTCCCTTCATTTTGAGTAATTCTGGTTAAGTAGTATAACGCAGCCCGGCTACCCTCTTCTTCCTTGGTTTGAGTATATATGTATATGTGTGTATGTGTATGGCGTGAGCCAGCAGAGACCGTCTCCCCCCTGGCCGGCTGGGACGCGGCTGCTGGTGGTGGTGTCGTCCCGCCTGGCCAGCTGGGACGCGGCTGCTGGTGGTGGTGTCGCCGCCCCTGGCCAGCTGGGACTTGGCTGCTGGTGGTGGTGTCGCACCCACTGGCCAGCTGGGACGTGGCTGCTAGTGGTGGTGTCGTCCCGCCTGGCCACCTGGGACGCGGCTGCTGGTGGTGGTGTCGTCCCGCCTGGCCAGCTGGGACGCGGCTGCTGGTGGTGGTGTCGTCCCGCTGGGACGCGGCTGCTGGTGGTGGTGTCGTCCCCCCTGGCCCGCTGGGACGCTGCTGCTGGTTGTGGTGTCCTCCCCCGTGGCCCGCTGGGACGCGGCTGCTGGTGGTGGTGTCGTCCCCCCTGGCCCGCTGGGACGCGGCTGCTGGTGGTGGTGTCGTCCCCTCTGGCCAGCTGGGACGCGGCTGCTGGTGGTGGTGTCGTCCCGTCTGGCCAGCTGGGACGCTTCTGCTGGTGGTGGTGTCGTCACCTCTGGCCTGCTGGGATGCGGCTGCTGGTGGTGGTGTCGTCCCCCCTGGCCAGCTGGGACGCGGCTGCTGGTGGTGGTGTCGCCCCCCCCTGGCCCGCTGGGACGCGGCTGCTGGTGGTGGTGTCGTCCCCCCTGGCCCGCTGGTACGCGGCTGCTGGTGGTGGTGTTGTCCCCCCTGGCCCGCTGGGACGCGGCTGCTGGTGGTGGTGTCGTCCCCGCTGGGACGCGGCTGCTGGTGGTGGTGTCGTCCCCGCTGGGACGCGGCTGCTGGTGGTGGTGTCGCCCCCCCCTGGCCAGCTGGGACTTGGCTGCTGGTGGTGGTGTCGCACCCACTGGCCAGCTGGGACGTGGCTGCTAGTGGTGGTGTCGTCCCGCCTGGCCACCTGGGACGCGGCTGCTGGTGGTGGTGTCGTCCCGCCTGGCCACCTGGGACGCGGCTGCTGGTGGTGGTGTCGTCCCGCCTGGCCAGCTGGGACGCGGCTGCTGGTGGTGGTGTCGTCCCCCCTGGCCAGCTGGGACTTGGCTGCTGGTGGTGGTGTCGCACCCACTGGCCACCTGGGACGCGGCTGCTGGTGGTGGTGTCGTCCCGCCTGGCCACCTGGGACGCGGCTGCTGGTGGTGGTGTCGTCCCGCCTGGCCAGCTGGGACGCGGCTGCTGGTGGTGGTGTCGTCCCCCCTGGCCAGCTGGGACTTGGCTGCTGGTGGTGGTGTCGCACCCACTGGCCACCTGGGACGCGGCTGCTGGTGGTGGTGTCGTCCCGCCTGGCCACCTGGGACGCGGCTGCTGGTGGTGGTGTCGTCCCGCCTGGCCACCTGGGACGCGGCTGCTGGTGGTGGTGTCGTCCCGCCTGGCCAGCTGGGACGCGGCTGCTGGTGGTGGTGTCGTCCCCCCTGGCCCGCTGGGACGCTGCTGCTGGTTGTGGTGTCCTCCCCCATGGCCCGCTGGGACACGGCTGCTGGTGGTGGTGTCGTCCCCCCTGGCCCGCTGGGACGCGGCTGCTGGTGGTGGTGTCGTCCCCTCTGGCCAGCTGGGACGCGGCTGCTGGTGGTGGTGTCGTCCCGTCTGGCCAGCTGGGACGCTTCTGCTGGTGGTGGTGTCGTCACCTCTGGCCTGCTGGGATGCGGCTGCTGGTGGTGGTGTCGTCCCCCCTGGCCAGCTGGGACGCGACTGCTGGTGGTGGTGTCGCCCCCCCCTGGCCCGCTGGGACGCGGCTGCTGGTGGTGGTGTCGTCCCCCCTGGCCCGCTGGGACGCGGCTCCTGGTGGTGGTGTTGTCCCCCCTGGCCCGCTGGGACGCGGCTGCTGGTGGTGGTGTCGTCCCCGCTGGGACGCGGCTGCTTGTGGTGGTGTCGTCCCCCCTGGCCCGCTGGGACGCGGCTGCTGGTGGTGGTGGTGTCGTCCCCCCTGGCCCGCTGGGACGCGGCTGCTGGTTGTGGTGTCCTCCCCCCTGGCCCGCTGGGACGCGGCTGCTGGTAGTGGTGTCGTCCCCCCTGGCCCGCTGGGACGCGGCTGCTGGTGGTGGTGTCGTCCCCTCTGGCCTGCTGGGATGCGGCTGCTGGTGGTGGTGTCGTCCCCCCTGGCCAGCTGGGACGCGACTGCTGGTGGTGGTGTCGCCCCCCCCTGGCCCGCTGGGACGCGGCTGCTGGTGGTGGTGTCGTCCCCCCTGGCCCGCTGGGACGCGGCTGCTGGTGGTGGTGTTGTCCCCCCTGGCCCGCTGGGACGCGGCTGCTGGTGGTGGTGTCGTCCCCGCTGGGACGCGGCTGCTTGTGGTGGTGTCGTCCCCCCTGGCCCGCTGGGACGCGGCTGCTGGTGGTGGTGGTGTCGTCCCCCCTGGCCCGCTGGGACGCGGCTGCTGGTTGTGGTGTCCTCCCCCCTGGCCCGCTGGGACGCGGCTGCTGGTAGTGGTGTCGTCCCCCCTGGCCCGCTGGGACGCGGCTGCTGGTGGTGGTGTCGTCCCCTCTGGCCAGCTGGGACGCGGCTGCTGGTGGTGGTGTCGTCCCGTCTGGCCAGCTGGGACGCTTCTGCTGGTGGTGGTGTCGTCACCTCTGGCCTGCTGGGACGCGGCTGCTGGTGGTGGTGTCGTCACCCCTGGCCAGCTGGGACGCGACTGCTGGTGGTGGTGTTGTCCCCCCTGGCCCGCTGGGACGCGGCTGCTGCTGGTGGTGTTGTCCCTCCTGGCCCGCTGGGACGCGGCTGCTGGTGGTGGTGTCGTCCCCGCTGGGACGCGGCTGCTGGTGGTGGTGTCGTCCCCGCTGGGACGCGGCTGCTGGTGGTAGTGTCGTCCCCGCTGGGACGCGGCTGCTGGTGGTGGTGTCGTCCCCCCTGGCCCGCTGGGACGCGGCTGCTGGTGGTGGTGTCGTCCCCCCTGGGACGCTGCTGCTGGTGGTGGTGTCGTCCCCCCTGGCCCGCTGGGACGCTGCTGCTGGTGGTGGTGTCGTGCCTCCTGGCCCGCTGGGACGCTGCTGCTGGTGGTGGTGTCGTGCCTCCTGGCCCACTGGGACGCTGCTGCTGGTGGTGGTGTCGTGCCTCCTGGCCCGCTGGGACGCGGCTGCTGGTGGTGGTGTCGTCCCTTCTGGCCCGCTGGGACGCGGCTGCTGGTGGTGGTGTCGTCCCCCCTGGCCAGCTGGGACGCGGCTGCTGGTGGTGGTGTCGTCCCCCCTGGCCAGCTGGGACGCGGCTGCTGGTGGTGGTGTCCCCCCTGGCCAGCTGGGACGTGGCTGCTGGTGGTGGTGTCCCCCCTGGCCAGCTGGGACGCGGCTGCTGGTGGTGGTGTCCCCCCTGGCCAGCTGGGACGCGGCTGCTGGTGGTAGTGTCCCCCCTGGCCCGTTGAGACGCGGCTGCTGGTGGTGTCGTCCCGCCTGGCCAGCTGGGACGCGGCTGCTGGTGGTGGTGTGGCCCCCCCTGACCACCGGGGACAGACACCTGAATGCCCGCACCTCTGACAGTGGGAGTGACCCAGGGTCTAAAAAATGGCAAAGTCCCTTCATTTTGAGTAAATCCGGTTACTTAGCAGAACATGGTGCAGATGTTAACCGGATGTACCCAAAGTTTATTGACCCTAATCCCGTTACTTAGCAGAACATGGTGCAGATGTTAACCGGATGTACCCAAAGTTTATTCACCCTAATCCCGTTACTTCGCAGAACATGGTACAGATGTTAACCGGATGTACCCAAAGTTTATTCACCCTAATCCCTTTACTTAGCAGAACATGGTGCAGATGTTAACCGGATGTACCCAAAGTTTATTGACCCCACTCCGGACACCTGGATGCCCGCACCCCCTATTCCGGACACCTGGATGCCCGCACCTCTGACAGTGGGAGTGACCCAGGGTCTAAAAAACGACAAAGTCCCTTCATTTTGAGTAATTCTGGTTAAGTAGTATAACGCAACCCGGCTACCCTCTTCTTTCTTGGTTTGAGTATATATGTATATGTGTGTATGTGTATGGTGTGAGCCAGCAGAGACCGTCTTCCCCCTGGCCGGCTGGGACGCGGCTGCTGGTGGTGGTGTCGTCCCCCCTGGCCCGCTGGGACGCGGCTGTTGGTGGTGGTGTCGTCCCCCCTGGCCAGCTGGGACGCGGCTGTTGGTGGAGGTGTCCCTCCCCCCCACTCCCTCCCCTGGCCAGCTGGGACACGACTGCTGGGGGTGGTGTCCCCCCCCCCCCTCCCTGGCCAGCTGGGACGCGGCTGCTGATGGTGGTGTCGTCCCCCCTGGCCCGCTGGGACGCGGCTGCTGGTGGTGGTGTCGTCCCCCCTGGCCAGCTGGGACGCGGGTGGTGGTGTCGTCCCCTCTGGCCAGCTGGGACGCGGCTGCTGGTGGTGGTGTCTTCCCCCCCTGGCCAGCTGGGACGCGGCTGCTGGTGGTGGTGTCTTCCCCCCCTGGCCAGCTGGGACGCGGCTGCTGGTGGTGGTGTCTTCCCCCCTGGCCAGCTGGGACGCGGCTGCTGGTGGTGGTGTCGTCCCCCCTGGCCAGCTGGGACTTGGCTGCTGGTGGTGGTGTCGTCCCCCCTGGCCAGCTGGGACTTGGCTGCTGGTGGTGGTGAGAGCAAGCATGTGGGATGTAGGTCAAAAAGCGAACACTGTGGGGACAGATCCAGCACAGGGGGGCAGTGACCCAGTGTCTAAAAAATGACAAACTCCTTTAATTTTGAGTAAATGCGGTTAAGTAGTATCATATAGTGCAGATGTTCACCGGATTGGGGAAGAATGGACTTCGGTTACCGCCTGCGCTATATGCTACAAATTAACTGGATTTACCCAGTTTAGGGAAAATGGACTTTGGGTAAATCCGGTTAACTATGGCCTGTGATTGGCTGAGGCAGTCACATTTTCTGGTCAGTACACCCCAGCAGCAGCCTCTATATACACCCCAGCAGCAGCAGCCTCTATATACAGCCCAGCAGCAGCCTCTATATACAGCCCAGCAGCAGCCTCTATATACAGCCCAGCAGCAGCAGCCTCTATATACAGCCCAGCAGCAGCAGCCTCTATATACAGCCCAGCAGCAGCAGCCTCTATATACAGCCCAGCAGCAGCAGCCTCTATATACAGCCCAGCAGCAGCAGCCTCTATATACAGCCCAGCAGCAGCAGCCTCTATATACAGCCCAGCAGCAGCAGCCTCTATATACAGCCCAGCAGCAGCAGCCTCTATATACAGCCCAGCAGCAGCAGCCTCTATATACAGCCCAGCAGCAGCAGCCTCTATATACAGCCCAGCAGCAGCAGCCTCTATATACAGCCCAGCAGCAGCAGCCTCTATATACAGCCCAGCAGCAGCAGCCTCTATATACAGCCCAGCAGCAGCAGCCTCTATATACAGCCCAGCAGCAGCAGCCTCTATATACAGCCCAGCAGCAGCAGCCTCTATATACAGCCCAGCAGCAGCAGCCTCTATATACAGCCCAGCAGCAGCAGCCTCTATATACAGCCCAGCAGCAGCAGCCTCTATATACAGCCCAGCAGCAGCAGCCTCTATATACAGCCCAGCAGCAGCAGCCTCTATATACAGCCCAGCAGCAGCAGCCTCTATATACAGCCCAGCAGCAGCCTCTATATACAGCCCAGCAGCAGCCTCTATATACACCCCAGCAGCAGCCTCTATATACACCCCAGCAGCAGCCTCTATATACACCCCAGCAGCAGCCTCTATATACACCCCAGCAGCAGCCTCTATATACAGCCCAGCAGCAGCCTCTATATACAGCCCAGCAGCAGCCTCTATATACACCCCAGCAGCAGCCTCTATATACACCCCAGCAGCAGCCTCTATATACACCCCAGCAGCAGCTTCTATATACACCCCAGCAGCTTCTATATACACCCCAGCAGCTTCTATATACACCCCAGCAGCTTCTATATACACCCCAGCAGCAGCCTCTATATACAGCCCAGCAGCCTTTATATACAGCCCAGCAGCTTCTATATACACCCCAGCAACCTCTATATACAGCCCAGCAGCAGCCTCTATAGACAGCCCAGCAGCAGCCTCTATATACACCCCAGCAGCTTCTATATACACCCCAGCAGCTTCTATATACACCCCAGCAGCCTCTATATACAGCCCAGCAGCAGCCTCTATATACAGCCCAGCAGCAGCCTCTATATACAGCCCAGCAGCAGCCTCTATATACAGCCCAGCAGCAGCCTCTATATACAGCCCAGCAGCCTCTATATACAGCCCAGCAGCAGGAGCCTCTATATATACCCCAGCAGCCTCTATATACAGCCCAGCAGCCTCTATATACACACCAGCAGCTTCTATATACAGCCCAGCAACCTCTATATACAGCCCAGCAGCAGGAGCCTCTATATATACCCCAGCAGCCTCTATATACAGCCCAGCAGCCTCTATATACACACCAGCAGCTTCTATATACAGCCCAGCAACCTCTATATACAGCCCAGCAGCAGGAGCCTCTATATATACCCCAGCAGCCTCTATATACAGCCCAGCAGCCTCTATATACACACCAGCAGCTTCTATATACAGCCCAGCAGCAGGAGCCTCTATATATACAGCCCAGCAGCCTCTATATATAGCCCAGCAGCTTCTATATATAGCCCAGCAGCCTCTATATACAGCCCAGCAGCCTCTATATACAGCCCAGCAGCCTCTATATACAGCCCAGCAGCTTCTATATATAGCCCAGCAGCTTCTATATATAGCCCAGCAGCCTCTATATACACCCCAGCAGCTTCTATATACACCCCAGCAGCTTCTATATACACCCCAGCAGCCTCTATATACAGCCCAGCAGCCTCTATATACAGCCCAGCAGCAGCCTCTATATACAGCCCAGCAGCAGCCTCTATATACAGCCCAGCAGCAGCCTCTATATACAGCCCAGCAGCCTCTATATACAGCCCAGCAGCAGGAGCCTCTATATATACCCCAGCAGCCTCTATATACAGCCCAGCAGCCTCTATATACACACCAGCAGCTTCTATATACAGCCCAGCAACCTCTATATACAGCCCAGCAGCAGGAGCCTCTATATATACCCCAGCAGCCTCTATATACAGCCCAGCAGCCTCTATATACACACCAGCAGCTTCTATATACAGCCCAGCAACCTCTATATACAGCCCAGCAGCAGGAGCCTCTATATATACCCCAGCAGCCTCTATATACAGCCCAGCAGCCTCTATATACACACCAGCAGCTTCTATATACAGCCCAGCAGCAGGAGCCTCTATATATACAGCCCAGCAGCCTCTATATACAGCCCAGCAGCAGCCTCTATATACAGCCCAGCAGCTTCTATATATAGCCCAGCAGCCTCTATATACAGCCCAGCAGCCTCTATATACAGCCCAGCAGCCTCTATATACAGCCCAGCAGCTTCTATATATAGCCCAGCAGCTTCTATATATAGCCCAGCAGCCTCTATATACAGCCCAGCAGCAGCCTCTGTATACACCCCAGCAGCAGCCTCTATATACAGCCCAGCAGCCTCTATATACTGCCCAGCAGCCTCTATATACACTCCAGCAGCAGCCTCTATATACAGCCCAGCAGCCTCTATATACAGCCCAGCAGCTTCTATATACAGCTCAGCAGCAGCTTCTATATACAGCCCAGCAGCTTCTATATACAGCCCAGCAGCCTCTATATACTGCCCAGCAGCCTCTATATACACTCCAGCAGCAGCCTCTATATACAGCCCAGCAGCCTCTATATACAGCCCAGCAGCCTCTATATACAGCCCAGCAGCAGCTTCTATATACAGCCCAGCAGCTTCTATATACAGCCCAGCAGCTTCTATATACAGCCCAGCAGCTTCTATATACAGCCCAGCAGCTTCTATATACAGCCCAGCAGCTTCTATATATACAGTCCAGCAGCCTCTATATACAGCCCAGCAGCTTCTATATACAGCCCAGCAGCTTCTATATACAGCCCAGCAGCCTCTATATACAGCCCAGCAGCAGGAGCCTCTATATACACCCCAGAAGCTTCTATATACAGCCCAGCAGCCTCTATATACACCCCAGCAGCCTCTATATACACCCCAGCAGCCTCTATATACACCCCAGCAGCCTCTATATACAGCCCAGCAGCTTCTATATACAGCCCAGCAGCCTCTATATACAGCCCAGCAGCAGCAGCTTCTATATATACTCCAGCAGCCTCTATATATACTCCAGCAGCCTCTATATATACTCCAGCAGCCTCTATATACACCCCAGCAGCTTCTATATACAGCCCAGCAGCCTCTATATACACCCCAGCAGCAGCCTCTATATATACTCCAGCAGCCTCTATATACACCCCAGCAGCAGACTCTATATACAGCCCAGCAGCCTCTATATATACTCCAGCAGCAGCCTCTATATAGACCACAGCAGCAGCCTCTATATACAGCCCAGCAGCCTCTATATATACTCCAGCAGCCTCTATATATACTCCAGCAGCAGCCTCTATATACAGCCCAGCAGCCTCTATATATAGCCCAGCAGCCTCTATATACAGCCCAGCAGCTTCTATATACACCCCAGCAGCCTCTATATACAGCCCAGCAGCCTCTATATACAGCCCAGCAGCCTCTATATACAGCCCAGCAGCCTCTATATACAGCCCAGCAGCTTCTATATACACCCCAGCAGCTTCTATATACACCCCAGCAGCCTCTATACACCCCAGCAGCCTCTATACACCCCAGCAGCCTCTATACACCCCAGCAGCCTCTATATACACCCCAGCAGCCTCTATATACACCCCAGCAGCCTCTATATATACAGCCCAGCAGCCTCTATATATACAGCCCAGCAGCCTCTATATATACTGCAGCAGCCTCTATATGCACCCCAGCAGCCTCTATATGCACCCCAGCAGCCTCTATATACAGCCCAGCAGCCTCTATATACAGCCCAGCAGCCTCTATATACAGCCCAGCAGCCTCTATATACAGCCCAGCAGCAGCCTCTATATACAGCCCAGCAGCAGCCTCTATATACAGCCCAGCAGCAGCCTCTATATACACCCCAGCAGCTTCTATATACAAGCCCAGCAGCCTCTATATACAGCCCAGCAGCTTCTATATACAGCCCAGCAGCCTCTGTATACAGCCCAGCAGCAGCCTCTATATACACCCCAGCAGCCTCTATATACACCCCAGCAGCCTCTATATACACCCCAGCAGCCTCTATATACAGCCCAGCAGCTTCTATATACAGCCCAGCAGCCTCTATATACACCCCAGCAGCAGCCTCTATATATACTCCAGCAGCCTCTATATATACTCCAGCAGCCTCTATATACACCCCAGCAGCAGACTCTATATACAGCCCAGCAGCCTCTATATATACTCCAGCAGCAGCCTCTATATAGACCCCAGCAGCAGCCTCTATATATACTCCAGCAGCCTCTATATAGACCCCAGCAGCAGCCTCTATATACAGCCCAGCAGCCTCTATATACAGCCCAGCAGCCTCTATATACAGCCCAGCAGCTTCTATATACACCCCAGCAGCTTCTATATACACCCCAACAGCCTCTATATACAGCCCAGCAGCCTCTATATACAGCCCAGCAGCTTCTATATACACCCCAGCAGCTTCTATATACACCCCAGCAGCTTCTATATACACCCCAGCAGCTTCTATATACACCCCAGCAGCCTCTATATACACCCCAGCAGCCTCTATATACACCCCAGCAGCCTCTATATACACCCCAGCAGCCTCTATATACAGCCCAGCAGCCTCTATATATACTGCAGCAGCCTCTATATACACCCCAGCAGCCTCTATATACACCCCAGCAGCCTCTATATACACCCCAGCAGCCTCTATATACACCCCAGCAGCCTCTATATACAGCCCAGCAGCCTCTGTATACAGCCCAGCAGCTTCTATATACAGCCCAGCAGCTTCTATATACAGCCCAGCAGCCTCTATATACAGCCCAGCAGCCTCTATATACAGCCCAGCAGCCTCTATATACAACCCAGCAGCCTCTATATACAGCCCAGCAGCCTCTATATACAGCCCAGCAGCTTCTATATATAGCCCAGCAGCCTCTGTATACAGCCCAGCAGCAGCCTCTATATACACCCCAGCAGCTTCTGTATACAGCCCAGCAGCAGCCTCTATATACAGCCCAGCAGCCTCTATATACAGCCCAGCAGCTTCTATATACAGCCCAGCAGCCTCTATATACAGCCCAGCAGCCTCTATATACAGCCCAGCAGCCTCTATATATATATACCCCAGCAACCTCTATATACAGCCCAGCAGCCTCTATATACAGCCCAGCAGCCTCTATATATACTGCAGCAGCCTCTATATGTACAGCCCAGCAGCCTCTATATATACACCCCAGCAACCTCTATATACAGCCCAGCAGCCTCTATATACAGCCCAGCAGCAGCCTCTATATACACCCCAGCAGCTTCTATATACACCCCAGCAGCTTCTATATACAGCCCAGCAGCCTCTATATACACCCCAGCAGCCTCTATATATACAGCCCAGCAGCCTCTATATACACCCCAGCAGCCTCTATATACAGCCCAGCAGCCTCTATATACACCCCAGCAACCTCTATATACACTCCAGCAGCCTCTATGTACAGCCCAGCAGCCTCTATATATACACCCCAGCAACCTCTATATACAGCTCAGCAGCCTCTATATACAGCTCAGCAGCCTCTATATACAGCTCAGCAGCCTCTATATACAGCTCAGCAGCCTCTATATACAGCTCAGCAGCCTCTATATATAGCCCAGCAGCCTCTATATACAGCCCAGCAGCTTCTATATACAGCCCAGCAGCCTCTATATACAGCCCAGCAGCCTCTATATATATACCCCAGCAACCTCTATATACACCCCAGCAGCCTCTATATACAGCCCAGCAGCCTCTATATACAGCCCAGCAGCCTCTATATACAGCCCAGCAGCCTCTATATATACCCCAGCAGCCTCTATATACAGCTCAGCAGCCTCTATATACAGCCCAGCAGCTTCTATATACAGCCCAGCAGCCTCTATGTACAGCCCAGCAGCCTCTATATACAGCCCAGCAGCCTCTATATACACCCCAGCAGCCTCTATATACAGCCCAGCAGCCTCTATATATACACCCCAGCAGCCTCTATATATACACCCCAGCAGCCTCTATATATACACCCCAGCAACCTCTATATACACCCCAGCAGCCTCTATATACAGCTCAGCAGCCTCTATATACACCCCAGCAGCCTCTATATACACCCCAGCAGCCTCTATATACAGCCCAGCAGCCTCTATATACAGCCCAGCAGCCTCTATATACAGCTCAGCAGCCTCTATATACAGCTCAGCAGCCTCTATATACAGCCCAGCAGCTTCTATATAGAGCCCAGCAGCCTCTATATACAGCCCAGCAGCCTCTATATACAGCCCAGCAGCCTCTATATATATACCCCAGCAACCTCTATATACAGCCCAGCAGCCTCTATATACACCCCAGCAGCCTCTATATACACCCCAGCAGCCTCTATATACAGCCCAGCAGCCTCTATATATACCCAGCAGCCTCTATATACAGCTCAGCAGCCTCTATATACAGCCCAGCAGCTTCTATATACAGCCCAGCAGCCTCTATATACACCCCAGCAGCCTCTATGTACAAGCCCAGCAGCCTCTATATACAGCCCAGCAGCTTCTATATACACCCCAGCAGCTTCTATATACAGCCCAGCAGCAGCCTCTATATACAGCCCAGCAGCCTCTATATATACAGCCCAGCAGCCTCTATATACAGCCCAGCAGCCTCTATATACAGCCCAGCAGCCTCTATATACAGCCCAGCAGCTTCTATATACAGCCCAGCAGCTTCTATATATACAGTCCAGCAGCCTCTATATACAGCCCAGCAGCTTCTATATACAGCCCAGCAGCCTCTATATACAGCCCAGCAGCAAGAGCCTCTATATACACCCCAGAAGCTTCTATATACAGCCCAGCAGCCTCTATATACACCCCAGCAGCCTCTATATACACCCCAGCAGCCTCTATATACACCCCAGCAGCCTCTATATACACCCCAGCAGCCTCTATATACAGCCCAGCAGCCTCTATATATACCCAGCAGCCTCTATATACAGCTCAGCAGCCTCTATATACAGCCCAGCAGCTTCTATATACAGCCCAGCAGCCTCTATATACACCCCAGCAGCCTCTATGTACAAGCCCAGCAGCCTCTATATACAGCCCAGCAGCTTCTATATACACCCCAGCAGCTTCTATATACAGCCCAGCAGCAGCCTCTATATACAGCCCAGCAGCCTCTATATATACAGCCCAGCAGCCTCTATATACAGCCCAGCAGCCTCTATATACAGCCCAGCAGCCTCTATATACAGCCCAGCAGCTTCTATATACAGCCCAGCAGCTTCTATATATACAGTCCAGCAGCCTCTATATACAGCCCAGCAGCTTCTATATACAGCCCAGCAGCCTCTATATACAGCCCAGCAGCAAGAGCCTCTATATACACCCCAGAAGCTTCTATATACAGCCCAGCAGCCTCTATATACACCCCAGCAGCCTCTATATACACCCCAGCAGCCTCTATATACACCCCAGCAGCCTCCATATACACCCCAGCAGCCTCTATATACACCCCAGCAGCCTCTATATACACCCCAGCAGCCTCTATATACAGCCCAGCAGCCTCTATATACAGCCCAGCAGCAGCAGCCTCTATATATACTCCAGCAGCCTCTATATATACTCCAGCAGCCTCTATATACACCCCAGCAGCTTCTATATACAGCCCAGCAGCCTCTATATAGACCCCAGCAGCAGCCTCTATATACAGCCCAGCAGCCTCTATATGTACTCCAGCAGCCTCTATATATACTCCAGCAGCAGCCTCTATATACAGCCCAGCAGCCTCTATATACAGCCCAGCAGCCTCTATATACAGCCCAGCAGCCTCTATATACAGCCCAGCAGCTTCTATATACACCCCAGCAGCCTCTATATACAGCCCAGCAGCCTCTATATACACCCCAGCAGCTTCTATATACACCCCAGCAGCTTCTATATACACCCCAGCAGCTTCTATATACACCCCAGCAGCTTCTATATACACCCCAGCAGCTTCTATATACACCCCAGCAGCTTCTATATACACCCCAGCAGCCTCTATATACAGCCCAGCAGCCTCTATATATACTGCAGCAGCCTCTATATATACTGCAGCAGCCTCTATATGCACCCCAGCAGCCTCTATATGCACCCCAGCAGCCTCAATATACACCCCAGCAGCCTCAATATACAGCCCAGCAGCCTCTATATACAGCCCAGCAGCCTCTATATACAGCCCAGCAGCAGCCTCTATATACAGCCCAGCAGCAGCCTCTATATACAGCCCAGCAGCAGCCTCTATATACAGCCCAGCAGCAGCCTCTATATACACCCCAGCAGCTTCTATATACAAGCCCATCAGCCTCTATATACAGCCCAGCAGCTTCTATATGCAGCCCAGCAGCCTCTGTATACAGCCCAGCAGCAGCCTCTATATACACCCCAGCAGCCTCTATATACACCCCAGCAGCCTCTATATACAGCCCAGCAGCTTCTATATACAGCCCAGCAGCAGCAGCCTCTATATACAGCCCAGCAGCAGCAGCCTCTATATATACTCCAGCAGCCTCTATATATACTCCAGCAGCCTCTATATACACCCCAGCAGCTTCTATATACACCCCAGCAGCCTCTATATACACCCCAGCAGCAGCCTCTATATATACTCCAGCAGCCTCTATATATACTCCAGCAGCCTCTATATATACTCCAGCAGCCTCTATATATACTCCAGCAGCCTCTATATACACCCCAGCAGCAGACTCTATATACAGCCCAGCAGCCTCTATATATACTCCAGCAGCAGCCTCTATATAGACCCCAGCAGCAGCCTCTATATACAGCCCAGCAGCCTCTATATATACTCCAGCAGCCTCTATATAGACCCCAGCAGCAGCCTCTATATACAGCCCAGCAGCCTCTATATACAGCCCAGCAGCTTCTATATACACCCCAGCAGCCTCTATATACAGCCCAGCAGCCTCTATATACAGCCCAGCAGCCTCTATATACAGCCCAGCAGCCTCTATATACAGCACAGCAGCCTCTATATACAGCCCAGCAGCTTCTATATACACCCCAGCAGCTTCTATATACACCCCAGCAGCTTCTATATACACCCCAGCAGCCTCTATATACACCCCAGCAGCCTCTATATACACCCCAGCAGCCTCTATATACACCCCAGCAGCCTCTATATACACCCCAGCAGCCTCTATATACAGCCCAGCAGCCTCTATATATAGCCCAGCAGCCTCTATATATACTGCAGCAGCCTCTATATACACCCCAGCAGCCTCTATATACACCCCAGCAGCCTCTATATACACCCCAGCAGCCTCTATATACAGCCCAGTAGCAGCCTCTATATACAGCCCAGCAGCAGCCTCTATATACAGCCCAGCAGCAGCCTCTATATACAGCCCAGCAGCAGCCTCTATATACAGCCCAGCAGCAGCCTCTATATACAGCCCAGCAGCAGCCTCTATATACAGCCCAGCAGCTTCTATATACAAGCCCATCAGCCTCTATATACAGCCCAGCAGCTTCTATATACAGCCCAGCAGCCTCTGTATACAGCCCAGCAGCCTCTGTATACAGCCCAGCAGCCTCTATATACAGCCCAGCAGCCTCTATATACAGCCCAGCAGCCTCTATATACAGCCCAGCAGCCTCTATATACAGCCCAGCAGCCTCTATATACAGACCAGCAGCTTCTATATACAGCCCAGCAGCCTCTATATACAGCCCAGCAGCCTCTATATACAGCCCAGCAGCCTCTATATACAGCCCAGCAGCTTCTATATACAGCCCAGCAGCTTCTATATACAGCCCAGCAGCCTCTATATACAGCCCAGCAGCCTCTATATACAGCCCAGCAGCTTCTGTATATAGCCCAGCAGCCTCTGTATACAGCCCAGCAGCAGCCTCTATATACAGCCCAGCAGCCTCTGTATACAGCCCAGCAGCAGCCTCTATATACAGCCCAGCAGCCTCTATATACAGCCCAACAGCCTCTATATACACCCCAGCAGCCTCTATATACAGCCCAGCAGCTTCTATATACAGCCCAGCAGCCTCTATATACAGCCCAGCAGCCTCTATATACAGCCCAGCAGCCTCTATATATATAGCCCAGCAGCCTCTATATACAGCCCAGCAGCCTCTATATACAGCCCAGCAGCCTCTATATACAGCCCAGCAGCCTCTAGATATACTGCAGCAGCCTCTATATGTACAGCCCAGCAGCCTCTATATATACACCCCAGCAACCTCTATATACAGCCCAGCAGCCTCTATATACACCCCAGCAGCCTCTATATACACCCCAGCAGCCTCTATATACACCCCAGCAGCCTCTATATACAGCCCAGCAGCAGCCTCTATATACACCCCAGCAGCTTCTATATACACCCCAGCAGCTTCTATATACACCCCAGCAGCTTCTATATACACCCCAGCAGCTTCTATACACCCCAGCAGCCTCTATACACCCCAGCAGCCTCTATATACACCCCAGCAGCCTCTATATACAGCCCAGCAGCCTCTATATATAGCCCAGCAGCTTCTATATACACCCCAGCAGCTTCTATATACACCCCAGCAGCTTCTATATACACCCCAGCAGCTTCTATATACACCCCAGCAGCCTCTATATACACCCCAGCAGCCTCTATATACAGCTCAGCAGCCTCTATATACACCCCAGCAGCCTCTATATACACCCCAGCAGCCTCTATATACAGCCCAGCAGCCTCTATACACAGCCCAGCAGCCTCTATATACAGCCCAGCAGCCTCTATATACAGCTCAGCAGCCTCTATATACACCCCAGCAGTTTCTATATACACCCCAGCAGCCTCTATATACACCCCAGCAGCCTCTATATACAGCCCAGCAGCCTCTATATACAGCCCAGCAGCCTCTATATACAGCCCAGCAGCCTCTATATACAGCTCAGCAGCTTCTATATACACCCCAGCAGTTTCTATATACACCCCAGCAGCCTCTATATACACCCCAGCAGCCTCTATATACACCCCAGCAGCCTCTATATACAGCCCAGCAGCCTCTATATACAGCCCAGCAGCCTCTATATACACCCCAGCAGCCTCTATATACAGCCCAGCAGCCTCTATATACAGCCCAGCAGCCTCTATATATATAGCCCAGCAGCCTCTATATACAGCCCAGCAGCCTCTATATACAGCCCAGCAGCCTCTATATACAGCCCAGCAGCCTCTATATATACTGCAGCAGCCTCTATATGTACAGCCCAGCAGCCTCTATATATACACCCCAGCAACCTCTATATACAGCCCAGCAGCCTCTATATACACCCCAGCAGCCTCTATATACACCCCAGCAGCCTCTATATACAGCCCAGCAGCTTCTATATACAGCCCAGCAGCCTCTATATACAGCCCAGCAGCCTCTATATACACCCCAGCAGCCTCTATATATACACCCCAGCAACCTCTATATACAGCCCAGCAGCCTCTATATACACCCCAGCAGCCTCTATATACAGCCCAGCAGCAGCCTCTATATACACCCCAGCAGCTTCTATATACACCCCAGCAGCTTCTATATACACCCCAGCAGCTTCTATATACACCCCAGCAGCTTCTATATACACCCCAGCAGCTTCTATATACACCCCAGCAGCTTCTATACACCCCAGCAGCCTCTATACACCCCAGCAGCCTCTATATACACCCCAGCAGCCTCTATATACACCCCAGCAGCCTCTATATACAGCCCAGCAGCCTCTATATACACCCCAGCAGCTTCTATATACACCCCAGCAGCTTCTATATACACCCCAGCAGCCTCTATATACACCCCAGCAGCCTCTATATACACCCCAGCAGCCTCTATATACAGCTCAGCAGCCTCTATATACACCCCAGCAGCCTCTATATACACCCCAGCAGCCTCTATATACAGCCCAGCAGCCTCTATATACAGCCCAGCAGCCTCTATATACAGCCCAGCAGCCTCTATATACAGCTCAGCAGCCTCTATATACACCCCAGCAGTTTCTATATACACCCCAGCAGCCTCTATATACACCCCAGCAGCCTCTATATACAGCCCAGCAGCCTCTATATACAGCCCAGCAGCCTCTATATACAGCCCAGCAGCCTCTATATACAGCTCAGCAGCTTCTATATACACCCCAGCAGTTTCTATATACACCCCAGCAGCCTCTATATACACCCCAGCAGCCTCTATATACACCCCAGCAGCCTCTATATACAGCCCAGCAGCCTCTATATACAGCCCAGCAGCCTCTATATACAGCCCAGCAGCCTCTATATACACCCCAGCAGCCTCTATATACAGCCCAGCAGCCTCTATATACACCCCAGCAGCCTCTATATACACCCCAGCAGCCTACATACATATTCTAGAATACCCGATGCGTTAGAATCGGGCCACCATCTAATATATATTTATTATATTATTTATTTTTTTCTATTTAGGTAACCAAGCGTTGGAGACTTCAATAACTCCTTTAGATGTTTCTTGGCAAATAAAGGGGATTGAGATTTCCAAATGTGGATGTCCTGTCTGGATGGCATTGGTGCTGGATTGACAGAGTTATGAATAAATGACAAGGCTCATTCATGCAGAATTTCTTTCCTTTGTTTTTACAAAAGTACATATATGAATTTATTTCTTTTTGGTACTAAATGTTTTTGCCCTCTGCCTCATTCCTTTTTCCAGTAAATAAAATGTTTTAAATAAAAGTTTGAGATGGTTTTGTTTGCTTCTCTGGTATAGTGGTGGGGTAGGGTTAATAGAAAATATTTCTCCATATTCAGCATCTGAATATATCTATTCCTACTGATAATGCATCTTGGAGGCTGCTGCAACATGCATTATTGTTAGGAAGATGCACGATCCTGGATACCGATGCTGCAATTTGGCATCTAGGATCCTGCGTGAAATTCTGGGAAAGGCGCCCACAACTGCAGCAGCGCCACTTGCCTGGCCGTCTCCAGGGCTGTGGAGTCGGTAAGCCAAAGCACTGACTCCGACTCCATGACTCTGACTCCTTCCTACATTGCTGATGTTTAGGTGATACATTTATTCTAGCATCATGTGAACATAAGCCTTTTAATCATTATTGTAACAATCAAGATATGTAGAACATAATAATTTGAAAATATTGCATTGAACTACCGTACCCAATTTATTATATATTTTTGGAGTCTGAGTCGGTCCTTTTTATACCGACTCCACCAAAATTGACTCCGACTTTGACTCCACAGCTCTGGTCTCCGATGCACCATCACTGACACAGATGCAAAGATGACGACATAACCCAGCGAGCATACGCACTTGCGCTGCTGCCATGTTTTTACACTACGGAGGAGAGTGTGGCCACAGAGACAATCAAGAACACTAAGCAATGGGAGGCTATCTACTTACATAATTGGCAGTTCGCGCGGTGCACGAATCCCATAAGGCACCGCGGCCGTGCCCGGCAGGAAGCACATGAGTGCCCCAAGATGGCACAGGACACCCTGGCTGCACCCGCCACTTCAAACGCTGCTGCAAGCACAGCCAGACACACCGCCAGAGACGCCACCGCTGCCAGAGCCGCCCCTGGGGTCGCCGCTGGATCCACCACCAAATAACCCCATGCCACTGGCAGACCCGCCAGAACACACACACTCATCGGTGCTCTGTGGCTCCGCGCTGGATTCCGCCCGACCGCCGGTCTCTCTCCGCTGCTGTACCCTACATGCAGCGTCCCGTACATTACGGTAAGCTCCGCCCAATCACAGGAAGCAGCCGCCAGCCAATCACAGACCAGCAGCTAACGTCGGCACGTGATGTTACAGCCGTCCCTCTGATTGGGTGCCGGATACTCCCTCTGATTGAGCGCCGGATGCTTCCTTTCATTGGTCTGAGCTTACCATAACGTACACGTATGATACGGTAGGTACATGTACGCTACGTCAGCCCAGACCGTCAGCCGCCCAGAATACAGCGACGACCGTGGAGGACCTGGGAGTGTGTGTGTGTGAGAGAGCAGACGGGGGGAGAGCACATGAGGCACACAGCTCAAAACACCGAGCACAGGACACCAAAACACAGCACACAGGGAGGCAGAGGGGGAGAAGGAGCAGAGACGGGGGAGACGTCACAGGGCAATTTCACCGCCCTCCCGACGCAATAGCATCTGGCCCATTTCAAGTTCACATACACTGTCCAGCTCATATAAAGGCAGGCCACACCCTACTTAGCAATGACAGCAAAAAATATATATATATATATATATGAACATGCAGTATAGGTGCATGTTTACCAAGGCCTCAAAAGAGCAAAACCAAAGGGAGAAAAAAGAAAAAAAAATGAGCAAGTAGCTTTAAAAAAGGAAACAATACATGGCACAGAGCATGGAAATAAAGATAGGGTACTTGGTAACATTATGTTGATCGAAATAAATGTGAAAGCCATCCCACTGCGTCAAGGTGACCCATTCGGCTTGGTCCTAAGCTAGTGTCAAATATTAAAACATTACCAGTTGCCGAGTGTCGTATCTATGATAAGGACTTAGCAGGTCCCGGGGACCAATGGTGAACACTAATCAATCTGAGGCTAATCACATATAATGTCCAGCACTGTCAGGGGGGGGTAATGGGTCATAACCCCTGGAGGTCATTTTGGGCATCAGACACCTGGATGCCCGCACCTCTGACAGTGGAAGTGACCCAGGGTCTAAAAAACGGCAAAGTCCCTTCATTTTGAGTAAATCCGGGTAATTAGCAGAACATGGTACAGATGTTAACCGGATGTACCCAAAGTTTATTCACCCTAATCCCGTTACTTAGCAGAACATGGTGCAGATGTTAACCGGATTTACCCAAAGTTTATTCACCCTAATCCCGTTACTTAGCAGAACATGGTGCAGATGATAACCGGATTTACCCAAAGTTTATTGACCCCATTCCAGACAAATATCAGAAAATTGGCAAAAACAACTAAGTATGAAGGACTCATCGGGTGAAACGCTCTGGAACTGAAATCGGATGCGCTTACAGACATGCTCCCCTCTCTGGAAGTCTGACACAAGTTGGAAAATTTTCTAAGTCCACAAAAAAAAATTTTTCCAACTTTTTTTCAATTTTCCCCTCGTGGGATATATATTTTACCCACACATTTGGGACCCTCCTGGGATGCCCTCTAACATATTATTCCCTCATTTAGTGGAAATTTTCACAAAAAAGTGAAATTTTCAAAAAGTGAAAAATTTTGCAAAAAACGACTAAGTATGAAGGACTCATCGGGTGAAATGCTCTGGAACTGAAATCGGATGCGCTTACAGACATGCTCCCCTCTCTGGAAGTCTGAGATATGTGTGAAAATTTTCTAAGTCCACAAAAAAAATTTTTTTCAACTTTTTTTCAAATTTCCCCCTGTGGCATATATATTTTACCCACACATTTGGGACCCTCCTGGGATGCCCTCTAACATACTATAACCTCATTTAGCAGATATTTTCACAAAAAAGTGAAATTTTCATCAGAAATTTTGCAAAAAACGACTAAGTATGAAGGACTCATCGGGTGAAACGCTCTGGAACTGAAATCGGATGCGCTTACAGACATGCTCCCCTCTCTGGAAGTCTGAGATATGTGTGAAAATTTTCTAAGTCCCCCAAAATTTTTTTTTTCAACTTTTTTTCAATTTTCCCCTCGTGGGATATATATTTTACCCACACATTTGGGACCCTCCTGGGATGCCCTCTAACATACTATAACCTCATTTAGCGGAGATTTTCACAAAAAATGAAATTTTCAAAAAAGTCAGAAAATTACACTAATCAATCTGAGGCTAATCACATATAATGTCCAGCACTGTCAGGGGGGGGTAATGGGCCATAACCCCTGGAGACACCTGGATGCCCGCACCTCTGATAGTGGAAGTGACCCAGGGTCTAAAATACAGCAAAGTCCCTTCATTTTGAGTAAATCCGGTTACTTAGCAGCATATGGTGCAGCGGTTAACCGGACTTAGGGTATGTGCACACGATGCAGAAATGAAGCAGAAAATTTCTGCATCATTTCTGCATCTCCCTGGCAGAAAAAACGCATGCAGATTGACAAGCGCTTTCCAGGCGATTTTAGCATCACCTGGAAAGTGCTTGACAACTAGGTCACACTGTATAAATCCATGCAAGCAGCATATATAGTGTGACCCGAGAGAGTGGATATACTTACCTCCGATGGCCCGCGCTGTCCTGCTTTACAAAGTTCCCGGCTGCCGGCAACTTTGAATTGAAAGACCTGCCGACGTCAGCGTCACGTGACCCGTCACATGACTCTGACGTCAGCGCAGGTCCTACAACTCACTGCAAGTGCCAGGAACCAAGCGGGAGCGCTGCGCGGCCGACAGAAGGTAAGAATACATTTATTTTTTATTTTATTCTTTTTTTTACAGCTTTTTTAATGGTACCTGGGTGTGGATGAGACTCTCCTGTCCTCCACACCCGGGTACCATCCGCACATTAGAACGCACCAATAGCGCAAGTACAGATGCTGTCTTGTGGAATTGGCGCGTTCTAATGCAAGTCAATGGCGGCGAAATCGCCGCGTTTCCGCAAAATTAATTGACATGCTGCGGAAAAATCCGCATCATGGGCACAGCACATGCGGATTTCCATTGGGGAACATTGCTTCCCTTCTACCATGCGTTTTTCATGCGTTTCCGCGGCGTTTACGCAACTGCAAAAACGCCGCGGAAACGCATGAAATACGCATCGTGTGAACTCAGCCTTACCCAAAGTTTATTCACCCTAATCCGGTTACTGAGCAGCATATGGTGCAGATGTTAACCGGATTTACCCAAAGTTTATTCACCCTAATCCGGTTACTGAGCAGCACGTAGTGCAGATGTTAACCAGATTTACCCAAAGTTTATTCACCCTAATCCGGTTACTGAGCAGCATATGGTGCAGATGTTAACCGGATTTACCCAAAGTTTATTCACCCCCCCATTCTGGACAAATAAAATAAAAATAAATGAAAAGCAAAAACTGAACTGAATGTCCAGCACTGTCAGGGAGGTAATGGGCCATAACCCCTGGAGGTCATTTCGGGCATCAGACACCTGGATGCCCGCACCTCTGATAGTGGAAGTGACCCAGGGTCTAAAATACAGCAAAGTCCCTTCATTTTGAGTAAATCCGGTTATTTAGCAGCACATGGTGCAGATGTTAACTGGATATACCCTCATTACAAATTTCCATTGACCGTGCTCCACCTGGTGACGGAAATTTGTTAGTGCATGCATAACCCTAATCCGGTAAAGTAGTAGCATATAATGCAGTTTTAACCGGATTTAACCTCATTACAAATTTATAGTGACCGTGCTCCACCTGGTGACGGAAATTTGTTACTGCATGCCATTGGTTAAAATATAGCATATAGTCCACTCTTTAACCGGATTTACCCCCTGTTACAAATTGACAGTGTTAGAGCTCCATCTAGTGACGGATTTCCAGTGGTGCAGTCCAAGTGCTAATCTGATTAAGATCATACATTTTCAATGGTCAATTAACAGTTTTTGGGCGAAAAATGTTACGCCATTTTTTTACGCAAACGCGCATTTTGTCCGCATAAATCTGTTCTAGAACGTTATTTCAGGTCCTAGAGCGAACGGGAGCCTTGTCGCAACGTACGGTCCCCAAGAAAGTAGCGCCAAATCGTCCGCACGACCGCGCAATTGTCCGTTTTATGTCGCAACGCGCCAAAAGGGTCGCCTAACGGGCCCCGCAGCGAACGGGAGCGCATCCCCACCCACAGGTATGAAGAAGAGACCTGAAAACCACGCTTAGCGCCGCGATGCGCGTCCGCCGCAACCCCATTATAAGTATAGGGAAAATAATTATCACTGCACTGTAACGGTTTATAATGGAAGCCTATGGAAATGAGATAATCCGGTTAACAGCCGGGACAGAATTTCGTCCTCGAGACCAGACTCTGTCCACAAAAACCTTAACCAAGCTACTTAGTAGCGCGAGGACCCAGAAATCTGGTCTGTGAGAGCAGCAGCGTCCCAGAGGACCCTGAATCTTGGCATTTGGCTTCGTACCGGAATCCTGTCCCCTATGACAGCTAACATAGCAGGTCAACCTCCGGAGTATAATACTGGATGTAACTCAGGATCAGTAATGTAATGTATGTACACAGTGACTGCACCAGAAGAATAGTGAGTGCAGCTCTGGAGTATAATACTGGATGTAACTCAGGATCAGAAATGTAATGTATGTACACAGCGACTGCACCAGAAGAATAGTGAGTGCAGCTCTGGAGTATAATACAGGATGTAACTCAGGATCAGAAATGTAATGTATGTACACAGTGACTGACCAGCAGAATAGTGAGTGCAGCTCTGGAGTATAATACAGGATGTAACTCAGGATCAGTAATGTAATGTATGTACACAGTGACTGCACCAGCAGAATAGTGAGTGCAGCTCTGGAGTATAATACAGGATGTAACTCAGGATCAGTAATGTAATGTATGTACACAGTGACTGCACCAGAAGAATAGTGAGTGCAGCTCTGGAGTATAATACAGGATGTAACTCAGGATCAGTACAGAATCAGTAACGTAATGTATGTACACAGTGACTGACCAGCAGAATAGTGAGTGCAGCTCTGGAGTATAATACAGGATGTAACTCAGGATCAGTAATGTAATGTATGTACACAGTGACTGCACCAGCAGAATAGTGAGTGCAGCTCTGGAGTATAATACAGGATGTAACTCAGGATCAGTACAGGATCAGTAATGTAATGTATGTACACAGTGACTGCACCAGCAGAATAGTGAGTGCAGCTCTGGGGTATAATACAGGATGTAACTCAGGATCAGTACAGGATCAGTAATGTAATGTATGTACACAGTGACTGCACCAGCAGAATAGTGAGTGCAGCTCTGGAGTATAATACAGGATGTAACTCAGGATCAGTACAGGATCAGTAATGTAATGTATGTACACAGCGACTGCACCAGCAGAATAGTGAGTGCAGCTCTGGAGTATAATACAGGATGTTACTCAGGTTCAGTAATGTAATGTATGTACACAGTGACTGCACCAGCAGAATAGTGAGTGCAGCTCTGGGGTATAATACAGGATGTTACTCAGGATCAGTAATGTAATGTATGTACACAGTGACTGCACCAGCAGAATAGTGAGTGCAGCTCTGGAGTATAATACAGGATGTAACTCAGGATCAGTACAGGATCAGTAATGTATGTACACAGTGACTGCACCAGCAGAATAGTGAGTGCAGCTCTGGAGTATAATACAGGATGTAACTCAGGATCAGTACAGGATCAGTAATGTATGTACACAGTGACTGCACCAGCAGAATAGTGAGTGCAGCTCTGGAGTATAATACAGGATGTAACTCAGGATCAGTACAGGATCAGTAATGTAATGTATGTACACAGCGACTGCACCAGCAGAATAGTGAGTGCAGCTCTGGGGTATAATACAGGATGTTACTCAGGATCAGTAATGTAATGTATGTACACAGTGACTGCACCAGCAGAATAGTGAGTGCAGCTCTGGAGTATAATACAGGATGTAACTCAGGATCAGTACAGGATCAGTAATGTAATGTATGTACACAGTGACTGCACCAGCAGAATAGTGAGTGCAGCTCTGGGGTATAATACAGGATGTAACTCAGGATCAGTACAGGATCAGTAATGTAATGTATGTACACAGTGACTGCACCAGCAGAATAGTGAGTGCAGCTCTGGAGTATAATACAGGATGTAACTCAGGATCAGTACAGGATCAGTAATGTAATGTATGTACACAGTGACTGCACCAGCAGTATAGTGAGTGCAGCTCTGGAGTATAATACAGGATGTAACTCATGATCAGTAATGTAATGTATGTACACAGTGACTGCACCACCAGAATAGTGAGTGCAGCTCTGGAGTATAATATAGGATGTAACTCAGGATCAGTACAGGATCAGTAATGTAATGCATGTACACAGTGACTGCACCAGCAGAATAGTGAGTGCAGCTCTGGAGTATAATACAGGATGTAACTCAGGATCAGTACAGGATCAGTAATGTAATGTATGTACACAGTGACTGCACCAGCAGAATAGTGAGTGCAGCTCTGGAGCATAATACAGGATGTAACTCAGGATCAGTACAGGATCAGTAATGTAATGTATGTACACAGTGACTGCACCAGCAGAATAGTGAGTGCAGCTCTGGGGTATAATACAGGATGTAACTCAGGATCAGTACAGGATCAGTAATGTAATGTATGTACACAGTGACTGCACCAGCAGAATAGTGAGTGCAGCTCTGGAGCATAATACAGGATGTAACTCAGGATCAGTAATGTAATGTATGTACACAGTGACTACACCAGCAGAATAGTGAGTGCAGCTCTGGAGTATAATACAGGATGTAACTCAGGATCAGTACAGGATCAGTAATGTAATGCATGTACACAGTGACTGCTCCAGCAGAATAGTGAGTGCAGCTCTGGAGTATAATACAGGATGTAACTCAGGATCAGTACAGGATCAGTAATGTAATGCATGTACACAGTGACTGCACCAGCAGAATAGTGAGTGCAGCTCTGGAGTATAATAAAGAATGTAACTCAGGATCAGTACAGGATCAGTAATGTAATGCATGTACACAGTGACTGCACCAGCAGAATAGTGAGTGCAGCTCTGGAGTATAATACAGGATGTAACTCAGGATCAGTACAGGATCAGTAATGTAATGCATGTACACAGTGACTGCACCAGCAGAATAGTGAGTGCAGCTCTGGAGTATAATACAGGATGTAACTCAGGATCAGTACAGGATCAGTAATGTAATGCATGTACACAGTGACTGCACCAGCAGAATAGTGAGTGCAGCTCTGGAGTATAATACAGGATGTAACTCAGGATCAGTACAGGATCAGTAATGTAATGCATGTACACAGTGACTGCACCAGCAGAATAGTGAGTGCAGCTCTGGAGTATAATACAGGATGTAACTCAGGATCAGTACAGGATCAGTAATGTAATGCATGTACACAGTGACTGCACCAGCAGAATAGTGAGTGCAGCTCTGGAGTATAATACAGGATGTAACTCAGGATCAGTACAGGATCAGTAATGTAATGCATGTACACAGTGACTGCACCAGCAGAATAGTGAGTGCAGCTCTGGAGTATAATACAGGATGTAACTCAGGATCAGTACAGGATCAGTAATGTAATGCATGTACACAGTGACTGCTCCAGCAGAATAGTGAGTGCAGCACTTGCATGGGGCCACCACCATTTTGTTTGTTATCCTGTGTTATGATACAATGACATGACAATATAATATATTGGTGAATGAATTCCACTTAGAATGTTGGACTTTCTTATATGTGTTATATAGTCATATCTGGTTGCTCTTGGCTTGAGCGCTGTTGCATATCTTTGGGATAGGTCCATACGAGTATGAATATTATTAGTGTATATTATTGATCCATTATTTAACCCTTACTTATATCACTACATAATGTTGACACTTCTACAATGTCCCCTATCACATGTGTGACATCTTCTGTCCTCAGGTTTTCTCCACTTTGCTTCTTCTGATCTTCATCTCTTGTGTCCATGGAAGAGAAGAGCAGGTCCCTGGCGCTGATGGCTGGGAGGCCCCTCTAGGGTCCGGCGGGGGATGTCTCTTCACACCGGACACCACATTTCCTCCACGTGTGAAGGTGGATATGAAGGTCGGCAGTCGGAGTTCTGCACAAGTAATGGCGGACAGTGTGAGGAGCCGCTCCATCTCTCCATGGGAATACAGGGAAATGTACATGGAGTAATGGCAGAAATAATAATAATGATATATGGGGGTCAGCAGGCCGGAGTATGGGGGACTAAACATGGTTACTGCTGTGTCCTGATCTCTCTCATCTCCTTCCACCAGCTCTAATGTGGACAGTAACAGATTCCCTGCGGTCATCAGCGAGGCCCGATGTCTCCACCGCGGATGTTTGGCCCCGGAGGGTCATGTGGACCTCAGCATGAACTCAGTCCCCATCAGACAGGAGATCCTGGTCCTGCGTGGTGAGATGAGAGGATGTGTCCCCACCTATAGGCTGCAGAAGCAGCTGGTGACGGTGGGCTGCACCTGTGTCCGGCCCATCATCCAGTACCTGGAGTAACAGACGCCATTGTCACGGAGCCTCAGCTGTCATGTAGCGTCTTTGTTACCCCTAACGACCAATCAGAAATCACGTTTATTTTTCTTGTGTAATTTACAAATGTAAAAGATGAATTCTAATCGGTTGCTATCGGCAACGAGAGTTCAAGGATTATTTATACAATGTAGAGAATAATGAAAGTGTTGCCCGTAGCAACCAGTCAGATTCCAGCCATCGATTCCGCACTGCAAGAGGCAAAACGGCAGAAATCTGATTGGTCGTCAGGAGCAGCAGCGACAAGAACTTTGTTATTTTTATAAATCGCTGAGTAATATTATTATAAGACGTATTTCTTGCTTTATAATTGAATTATATATTATTAGTTGTTGTATTTTTATATAAATGTTTCTCATATTTATACAAATATTTATTACAGAAAATCATTAAAACTATTAGTTAACCTTTGTGTTGTGAGTATATACTGTATATATAGTGGAAAGACAATCCTGGAATCATTTCTAGATGTTAGAAGATCTTTTACAGTATTTTTTTTAGTTGGTCCATTAAAATAAAACAATGAAACAAATTTGTAAATCTTGTGTAGTGTATACAGCTCTTATGCAGACCTATGTGTCTCCATGGTTACAGATTAGAATACACCTGTTTCTTCAGTTATTTTCTCTTTCCGGTGCTTTGTGGCTCTTGGAATACAAATATGGTGGTGATCGGAGAACGTAGGAGGAGATTTATTAGGACAAGTGTTTCATTCCGCAAGATTACAGAGGACCTGTCACCTGCTCAAAAAAATTGAGCTAAATATCTAAAAAAGACTCACTTATACTAATAGATCATAGACTGAACATGAGTCATCAGGAACAAGGAGTCTTGAAGTTAGAGTATTGTCCTACTGATGAAATGACAGCAGACATCTTCACGAAGGCGTTGAATGCTGATAAACACCAGACTAATAAAAAAGTTGGGTTTCATTGAATAAGTCCTTACTTTTGAGAAAGGGTGTTGGCATTTGCAACAGATTAGGACTTATTATAAGTGAAAGGAGGACTTTATACAAACCAGACAGCAGATGGCGATAGTGTGTAAAGTTATATGCTTGCTGTAATGGTGGGAGGAAAGCTCTCAATTGTTGGTTGTTTTTACTTCCTGTGTTTTTTCCTTTTTTCCTGAATGTGTTATATCAGAAACACACGGACTGTGTGACACTGAATTGTATCTCATGTTTAACCAGTATGAAGTAAATACTGTCTACTCAAGATATCTTGCTGATTGAAGCTCTCGTATGTACAGTGATGACTGTAAGAAGATGCACTCTGCGACACAGGCCGCACTTCCGGTGGGGCCCTCGCTTTGGTCCCGGACTGCAAGCCACTGACGGCAGCACCAGCAGGCCGGCTGGGCGGATTCCTGCAGTGGCGAGCGCGGCGGGGGATTCTGCCGCCATGCTCACCTGACTCAGGGTCCCCTGAGGGGCTCCGCAGCCTGCACCTGCTGAACGTGGACATCTCGGGTGAGAGCTTCTTGGGGGGTCGCGTTCTCCTTGTTCTCCTTCCTGACCCCGCTGGCGATTCTTCGGATGAGACATTCAGCAACTCTGCAAGTTGTGACTCCAGCCACCCTCCACGCCTGGATCGAGCTGCATCCCGCAGCCTGCTAATCAGGGATTCCACCATCTCCATTACTCCCGGTCAGTGTCCAGAATTAATGGGTGAGTGGTTATTTGTTTCTTTTTTTATGTCTGTTTCTGTGAACTTTCTCCTATGACTCCCCTGCTGGACTGACTATTTCCCGCACTTTTCCCTCATATACTCCCCCCCCCCCCACCAAATGCCCGCCCCACCACTCTTGTACCCAATCCGGATCTCTTTATTTCAAAAAATTGCACCCTCCTGGCCCATCCCGGTCATGTGGGGCTTCCGTCTAGTTTCTCTTGCTTCCAGCCCCTTTCTTTATTGTGCATAGGATAATTGATTATATATTAGTGTCCCCTGATTACTGCTGGTGTTTGTTATACCCATTTATATAATTATATATCGATATCTTGTGGTAAATATACATATATTACCTCTATACACTGTGTTCCAAATTATTATTCCAAAAGTGTTTAAACTCATTGATGGTGATGTGTGTCAGGGCTCTTTATATCACTGTAAGCAATTGCAGACACCTGCGCTAATTAGTTTGGCAGATGTGTCCAATGAAAGGCAAGACTACTTAAGAAGGCGGTCCCACATTATTAAGCAGCCTACATTTTCTACCAAAATGGGAAGGAAAAAGGATGTGTCGGCTGCTGAGAAGCAACAAATTGTGGAGTGTTTAGGTCAAGGCATGACTAAAATCAACATTGCTAAGACACTTCATCGTGATCATTGCACAATCAAGAAGTATGTAGCTGATTCACAGTACACACGTGTGCGTGCTGATAAGGGAAAATTGAGGACTCTTTCCTACAGGCAATTACGTCAGGTTAAAAGAGCAGCGGCAAAAAAGCCTTGTCATAGCAGCAGACAAGTTTTTGAAGCTGCTGGTGCCTCCAACGTCCCCCGAACAACAAGATGCAGGGTCCTTCAGAGGTTTGCAGCTGTGCGTAAGCCATCCTGTCGACCTCCTCTATCCACTGCACACAAGCAGAAACGGCTCCAGTGGGCCAAACAATACATGAAGACTAACTTCAAAACTGTTCTGTTCACCGATGAGTGCCATGCAATGCTCGATGGTCCAGATGGATGGAGTGGAGGATGGCTGGTTGATGGACACCCCATGCAAGCACGGCTACGGCGCCAACAAGGAGGAGGTGGAGTAATGTTTTGGGCTGGAATCATGGGGAGAGAGGTTGTTGGCCCCTTTAGGATCCCTGAAGGGGTAAAGAAGAACTCCATAATGTATGTTGAGTTTCTCAAACAGCACTTCCTGCCATGGTTCAAGAAGAAGAACCATGTATTCCACAGCAAGATCATTTCATGCATGATAATGCACCATCTCATGCTGCACATAACACATCTGCATCTCTGGCTGATATGGACATAAAAGGGGACAAACTTATGGTGTGGCCCCCATGCTCCCCTGACCTCAACCCCATTGAGAACCTCTGGAGCATCATCAAAAGGAGTGTCTATGATGGCGGGAGGCAGTTCACATCTAAGCAACAGCTCTGGGAGGGTATTCTGTTCTCATGCAAAACAATTGAAGCAGAAACCATCCAAAACCTGACAAATTCAATGAACGAGAGAGTTCAGAAGTTCCTTTCGAACAAGGGGTCCTATGTGCAAATGTAACATCACCTAGAATAAAGCTTTGAGTTGAAAACTGTTTGATTTCAGTTTGTAATAACCTGCTAATGCTTATAATTTCAAAAATGACCATTTTTTTGTTCTTTATTAAAATGAAAAGGTTGAAAACTCTTCTGTGTTTTATTTTTAAAAAAATATACTGTTATCATAGGCAGTTTGTACAAAAAACTTTCAACTGTACTCTAATAGTTATTTGACTGGAAAATTACAATGACTGCAATTCATATAGGTAATTTGGGAAAATCTGAGAAAATATTATTTGCATAATAATTTGGAACACAGTGTATTTTATGGTTCAGGTTCACTCACCCATTTTTTCGTCTGTGGTGTTTCTTTTCTTCCCCCTTTATTATGTATACGTTGTTTTTACATGTAGTGAAATAAAGTATTTGCAATTTTATTCTTGGGCATCAATTTATTGCTCTCTTTTTGGTGTTGACTGATATTGAACGCTATTAAAACAATTGTGGAATTGCGCTTTTATCACAATTTCGCCGCAACTGGAATTTTTTTCCTGCTTTCCAGTACATCATATAATTAAATGTATGGTGTCATTCCAAAGTACAACTGGTCCTGGAGAAAGCAAGCCCTCATATGCCTATGTAGAAGAAAAAAATCATGGCTCTTAGAAATTGAGGGGGGAGGGAGAGCACAAAAGCGCAAATATGAAACTAATTATAAATTATTATGCATAGACATCTATATGGATTGTGACTTAACCTCCAAATTTCTGAAATTGTAGAGAAGTGAAATCTCCTGCATAAGGTTTAAAATCCACGGAAGATTTCAGATGGAAAAACTTAAATCCTTTAAGAATGGCTCCCTTAGCGTTCAGGTCTAAAATCATCAACGAAAATCAAATACAGATTGGTTAGTAGATGAAGTTAAAAGTTTTATGAATGGATGGATAGAAAGATATATGATAGATATGAGATAGAGAGATAGATAATAGATGATAGATAGAAAGACAGATGATTGATAGATGATAGATAATAGATGATAGATAGATAGATAGATGATAGATAGATAGATGATAGATAGATGATAGATAGAAAGATAGATGATAGATAGATAATAGATGATAGATAGATAATAGATATAGATAGATGATAGATAGATAGGTGATAGATAGATAGATATATAGATATATACAGTAGATAGATAGATAGATAGATAGATAGATAGATAGATAATAGATAGATACATAGATAGACAGTGTAACGGGTCAGGGAGGCGGAACCTCTGAGCTACTATACAAGGGGGCGGTCCTTGTAAGGGAGCGGGTGGCAACCAGGGATGACGGGCAGGCAGTCACAGCAGATGACCGGGACAGTCTCTGAATGAACGGGCTGGGGGTCACGGCAAGTGATCGGGGCAGTCTCTGGAAGAACGGGCAGGAGGTTACGGCAAGGGATCGGGGCAGTCTCTGGAAGAACGGGCAGGAGGTTACGGCAAGGGATCGGGGCAGTCTCTGGAAGAACGGGCAGGAGGTTACGGCAAGAGATCGGGGCAGTCTCTGGATGAACGGGCAGGGAGTTACGGCAAGTGACCGGGGCAGTCTCTAGGTAAAGGGTAGGTACGACCTGTGATGGCAGAGCCTCCGGGTAGGCTAGCAGGCAGATAGTAGATGTGTGCTCCCAGGTGAGCAAGCAAGAGTCTCTGGAATGGCAGGTGGTCACAGCACGTGACGGCGAAGCCTCCGGGTAGGCTAGCGGGCAGGTAACAGGTGGGCGCTCCCAGGTGAGCGGGCAGGAGTCTCTGGAAAGGCAGATGGTCACAGCACGTGACGGTGAAGCCTCCGGGTAGGCTAGCAGGCAGGTAACAGGTGGGCGCTCCCAGGTGAGCGGGCTGGAGTCTCTGGAAAGGCAGATGGTCACAGCACGTGACGGCGGAGCCTCCAGGTAGGCTAGCAGGCAGGTAACTGATGTGCGCTCCCAGGTGAGCGGGCAAGCAGGTCCATAGACAGACTGACAGGAGTAGGAAGGCAGACCGTCGGACCTCAGGCTAGCAGGCAGGTGACTGGATATCAAGCAGGACAAAGACAGCAAGCTGGCAGGAATCTGGCAGGTAACTGGCAGGTAACTGGCAACGGGACCTGAGGGCTGAAGCACAGGTGAGACACAGGTGCAAACAACATTGCTCGGGCACCTCCATTTTGGAGGAGGTGCCTTTTATATGGGAGGTCCTCCGGCAATTGGCCGGGGACTCCTTAGGACGGCGCGCGCGGTCCCTTTAAGAGAGGGGGAGCGCGCGCGCGCGCGCCCTAAGCACACTGCCGGGGAAGAAGCGCGCGCCGGAAGCAGCGGGGAGAGCAGCGCTGGAGGACGCCGCGCCAGGAGCGGGGAGGTGAGAGGGACGGCTTCTCTGCCTAGAACGGGGCAGAGACGCCGATTCTACAGACAGATTGTGCATTGATATTACCTAAGTTATCAGCCAATATATACGGAATAGGAAACTTCCACCGGGCGTTTTCATTACGCAGAGCATTTCGGTCACCTTTCTGCAGACAGAAAACACAAATATTCTGCACTGTGCCCGGCTATGAAAGCACCACATGTCAGCTCATGAATGTAGCCCCCCGTGTTCCTCAAGAACCTTAGTTTTTTTCCTAAGCCCCATAAGGGCACACACTGTGCAATTATCTGAGATTCTAGTGTGACCTCCGCAGGGAGGATGAGAGTGATACGTGGTGCAGAATACGTTGGTCTATAAGCAGGCATGCAATACATGGGGTGCAGAGAAAAAGGTTGCACTTGGGTCACGACCTGACTAAGGAGGCACGGTACCGTGTGAGGCTTATTCTCTTAGTACCCCCTCCAATTTATATACAAATAAGATATTATACAGTGCTACATTATACAAGGTATAAAGGATGGTGCCCACATAAGAGTGCCATTCTTTAGCAACAAAATAACAGTGCCACTCAGAGCCAAAATACATACGGCTATATAGTGTTCTCAAGATAGAACAATAGATTGCTCAAATAAATACTGTCATACAGTGCTCACATATTATCACTATGAAATGCCCAAATAACTACCACTTTACAGTTCTCACATGTTATGACCATACAGTGCCCAAATAAATACTGTCATACAGTGCTCACATATTATCACTATGAAATGCCCAAATAAACACCACTTTACAGTTCTCACATGTTATGACCATACAGTGCCCAAATAAATACTACAATACAGTGCTCACATATAAACACTATGAAATGCCCAAATAAACACCACTTTACAGTTCTCACATGTTATGACCATACAGTGCCCAAATAAATACTGTCATACAGCGCTCACATATTAACACTATGAAATGCCCAAATAAACACCACTTTACAGTTCTCACATGTTATGACCATACAGTGCCCAAATAAATACTACAATACAGTGCTCACATATTATCAAAATACAAGGCACAAATAAATAGTACCGGACATTGTTCACATATTATCACTATACAGTTCCCAATACATAATCTAACAGTGCTATACAATGGCTAACTAAAAATACAATATTTAGACTGAGTCATGGTCATAACCTTGTCAATCATTCCTGGCACCAATATAGAAGCGGGAGGCTGATGGGACCCATGTGTAAATGCCCTGGGAAATGTCTGTGCTTCATATGAGGGCATCAGCACTATTATTTTGGGAGGCCTTGTTTCAGGGTTTAGATTGGGCCCAGTTACTTGCTGGCCACCTTCTTCGGAACGGCTCTCCATCACCCCTCACCACAATTCAGTAGACCCATACCAGCTATTACTGAAATTATTGATTGCCAAGTGTAACAGCGGAAAATAAATTATTGAAAAAAAATAAATAAATAAGCACGATGCTCCCCGATCCTCTGGGCGGCATGTAGACTTCTTTTTATAATTTTATAAACTTGTGTATTTATAAATTTGATGTCATTAATCATTAATGGTCCATTACTTATTATTCCTCTATGTAGTCCTTTCTCCAGCTCCGGTGTTATATACTTATTTTATATAAAAAAAGTTCCAGTTATTAGCTAAGACTGAAAATAAATAAAGTTTTAGAGTCAGTAAAATATAAAAGCGGTATTTTATATTGGGATTTCTTATAGCAAACTCATCTTCTGCTTGTGAGTGCACGTTGCTATATAATGACGCAGCCACCCAACCAACCCAAACCAAAGACACCCCAGTGACAGCCACATAGTCACTATATAGCTCTCACTGGCGGTAAACTGACCGTTTTAGGCAGCGGATGCAACCAAAACTCACTCATGTACTTGAAATCCCACCTACCCAGTTTTTTCATTGACTAACGTGGGCTAGGTTTCAACCACATCAGAAAAAGGTGATGAGTGAGCACATATATAATAGGTATCCGTTTGATCCCATGATCTAATATTGGCGATGCCAGGGGTTCTAGGGGAAGGAGAGGCTGCTCACACTGCTGTCCACCCTGTCTATCTGATCTAATAATGAAGATACCAGGGGTGCAGCGGTAAGAAGAGGCTGCTCACACTGCTGTCCACCTGTCTAATTGATCTAATACTGGAGATACCAGAGATCCTGAGGTAAGAAGAGGCTGCTCACACTGCTGTCCACCATGTGTATTTGATCTAATACTAGAGATACTAGGGGTGCTGAGGTAAGAAGAAGCTGCTCACACTGCTGTACACCATGTGTTTCTGAGCTAATACTGGATATACCATGGGTGCTGAGGTAAGAAGAGGCTGCTCACACTGCTGTCCGCCATGTGTTTCTGAGCTAATACTGGTGATACCATGGTTGCTGAGGTATGAAGAGGCTGCTCACACTGCTGTACACCTGTCTAATTGATCTAATACTAGAGATACCAGGGGTGCAGAGGTAAGAAGAGGCTGCTCACACTGCTGTTCACCATGTCTTTCTGAGCTAATACTGGAGATACCAGGGGTGTTGAGGTAAGAAGAGGCTGCTCACACTGCAGTCCACTATGTGTATCTGATCTAATACTGGAGATACCAGGGGTGCAGAGGTAAGAAGAGGCTGCTCACACTGCTGTCTACCATGTCTTTCTGAGCTTATACTAGAGATACCAGGGGTGCAGAGGTAAGAAGAGGCTGCTCACACTGCTGTCCACCATGTGTATCTGATCTAATACTGGAGATACTAGGAATGCTGAGGTAAGAAGAGACTGCTCACAGTGCTGTCTACTCTATCTATCTGATCTAATACTGGAGATACCAGGAGTGCTGAAGTAAGAAGAGGCTCTTCACACTGCTGTCCACCATGTCTATCTGATATTATGCTGGAGATACAAGCAGTGCTTAAATAAGAAGAGGCGGCTCACACTGATGTCTACCCTGTCTATATGATCTAATACTGGAGATACCAGGGCTATTAAGGTACGAAAAGTCTGCTCACACTGTTATAGGTTATCTCTAAGACATATCAGGAATATTCCTATGGCACATGCTCACAAGTTTCTGTGCTAATATTCTAGGACAGGTTTCTTTCTGTGTAACAAGACACTGATCATATTAATTGTGTAGTGTTTACCTCCCTAAACAAAAAAGCTAAAATTGCTAATTAAAGGTATTTATAAATGTATTTATTAAGATTCCCTTTAGTTATTTATTTTTTTCTATTCCCAGAGAGCCCCGTTAAGGAAAAATTGCAAAACATTGAGATACATTTCTCAGAGTCCTATTTTATATATCCATATACTGTATGTGATACTGAGTTTGTATGTTTTCCCCTTATTCTTGTGGGTTTCCGCTGGGTTCTCCGGTTTCTTCCTACACTCCAAAGACACACTGATAGGGAATTTAGATTGTGAGCCCCGATGGGGAAAGTGTCGATAATGTCTGTAAAGCGCTGCGGAATTAATGGTGCTACATAAGTGAATAAAATAAATCAAAATAAATACTAGAGTAAAATAAGAGAAGCCAAAGAAGGCGGGGATAATAAAAGTGACGGTGCACTTGTGTAGAGCTTGAGTAAAGTACCTATATGCAGGCCTGGCGTCAGAACCCAGCGCACCCGGGCAAGTGCTGGGGCCCTAAGCAGATGGATGGGCCCACTTACCCGTGAGCGGTGCGGTGCCGGTGCCAGCGCCCGCCACCCACCCCCACTTGTTCAGGGCCCCTCTCCCCGTGCCTCCGCACCATCTCTGGTCTCTTCCGCGGCTGCTGCACTGTGATGTCTCAGGCCAGAGGATGCGGTGATGTCTTTACACCATGCTCGCTCCAGATCCATCACAGCGCAGAGCAGGAAGACGCCGGCGACGCTGAAGAGTCTGGAGCAACGGCAGCAAGTGAGGAGAGGTGAGTACTTGATTATTTTTTTTATATGTATGGAGTCATGGGGAATTATATGGGGGGGACAAGTGACATTCTGCATGGGGCATTATATGGGGGGAACAAGTGACATCCTGCATGAGGCATTATATGGGGGGGGATAGGTGACCTCCTGCATAGGACATTATATGGGGGGACAGGTGACATCCTGCATGGGGCATTATATGGGGGGGAGGTGACCTCCTGCATAGGACATTATATGGGGGGGAGAGGTGACATCCTGCATGGGGCATTATATGGGGGGAGAGGTGACATCCTACATGTGGCATTATATGGGGGGAGAGGTGACATCTTGTATGGGGCATTATATGGGGGTGAGACGTTAAATCCTGCATGGGGCATTATATGGGGGGGAGAGGAAGAGATGGAGGAGAAAGAGCAAGTGAGAGAGAGGAGAGAGTGAGAGAGATGGAGGAAAGGGTAAGGGAGAGAGATGGATGAGAGAGAGAGATATGGAGGAGAGACAGATGGAGGAGACAGAGCAAAGGAGGAGAGAGAGAGAGGGAGGAGAGAGAGAGAGGGAGGAGCGAGATAGAGGGAGGAGAGAGAAAGAGATGGAGGACAAAGAGCAAGGGAGACAGAGATTGAGAAGAGAGAGGAGAGAGTGACAGAAATGGAGAAGAGTGCGAGGGAGAGAGATGGAGGAGAGAGAGAGATAGAGGAGAGAGAGATGGAGGAGAGAGAGATGAAGGAGAGAGAGATGGAGGAGAGAGAGATGGAGGAGAGAGAGAGAGGGAGGAGAGAGAGGGAGGAAAGAGAGAGAGGGAGGAGGGAAGCGGGAGGAGAGAGATAGAGAAAAGAGAAGGAGGGAGGAGGGAGAGTGAGATTTTTCCATCTCAAAATTTGGAGTTCACAATGATTTCAATGGGGTCCATGTACTGGATCAAGTTCGGGTACAGTTTTGGTACCCGAACCAAACTTTGGACTAAAGTTCAGTTGGGTACCAAAACCTGAACTTCCACGGGTCTGCTCATCCCTTGTAATGCTAGGTATGGGAAGAACCCAGCGTACGACAACGGGAAAAGGGGGAAAGCCCAGAAACTAGGGAAAGGGGGAGTGGAGACCCCTAAGAAGATCTAACAACACCATGACTCCCTTATCGTCCCTAAATAGCTTCCACACCTATCGCCAAGCAGGATACCTTAGCCCTGGCTGACCCTAGAGCTAGGCCCTAGGTAGGGAGGGGGAGGAGTTAGCACTAGTCGGCCCCACTGCAACTAAAGACAAACAAGGGAAACAGACAAGGAGATACACTTAGCTTTGAGGAGACACCAGAGAGAACACAACTTCAATCCATAAAGGAACTCCAAGAAGAATCTAGCTGACTTCTAGAACTCCAGACCTGAACAGAGGAATTTACTCTATCACCAGCAACTCTCTTGAGAAACTGAGTATATTTAAAGATCCAGAAAGGGTGTGTTAATTAGCAGGCGATCGTGGAGATCACCGCTGGGTCCTAGAGTGGGAGGGATGATGAAAGGATCAAGAAGGTGTCTGCAAGGCCAAGCGCAGCGACCTTCTACAGCCGGATTCAGAATGACTGTATGTCAAGCCTGACACACCCGTGACATCCCTAGTTCCTAATCCTTTAACTGGTTCGGATGCAATACTACATTTCACCTCTAGTAGCCACTAGTGAAAAATTTGATTACCTGTCACAATCACAATAATAGTCGATCATTAGTGATCCAGTTCTCAATCTACGTCCCATTGGTTTACACAGTCTGTAAAATTGCCCTCCAGGAGGAGACTGGTATCTTCGTCCTGCCTACCACTGTTCTCCTACACATGTGCAGACTTCCATTTCTTAAGGGGACTTATTTTCAGTCAATGTCTATGGCACCTAGGTTTTGTAAATGCCTCCCCCACCCCCCATATCAATCTGTGGTTTTGCAACCACTGAGTTCCAATACTGTGCTATGGTCCACAGTTACAAATGTCTTTATAATAATTCCGATTGTTGGATGTCAGTTGATGTTGAACCCCACCGGTGAAGAGGTCAATATAGTAAACCTGGAAAACCCCTACAATGCATTAAGCTTATGGCTGCTAATTGTCATCATGTAGTTGATGGCGAAATATAACAGGTACAGTCTAGGGGTACAGGAGACATTTGAGCTGATAAAAGCTGAGTGTGCATGGTGATAGATAGCGGCTCTGTAAGACTAAACTTACCTTGTGGCCGGAGTCTGTAGAGCAGAGTTACTGTACATGTCCAGACTCTCTGACCAGGTCTATGCAAAAGTATGAAAAGTGATATAGCAATGTGAAATTCAGGCCAACACTCCCTTTTTCCATAAAATTCAGCACTTTATTTAATCCATATAAACACAACCAAATTTAAGTGGCTTCGTACAAAAATAGCACATGAAAAACGTACAAATGCCATCAGCAAAACGTACTTCAACCAGACGGCAACACGTTTCTGAGCTCTACGTTTCTTAGTTTGAGCCTGAAAAATTCCACAATACTTAACACAGGATATCTGAGTTCGCAGATTCGTAACACTCAGGTTAAAATGTGCATAGACAAAATATATAGATAAAACCTGTAAAAACCACAATGTGGATAATGCGGATAAACGAACCATACAATAAAGTAAAAACAGGAGCCGAGGCTGTAAGTGCGGGGATTTCTGTGCTTGGGGATCATACTCGATACTGGATAAATTGAGATGTTTTGAAAATGTTGTATCCATTATTTTATCATTTGCAGATCACTAACACGTCTCTCCGACCTGTGATTTCCATAGTTCCACGACTTTTCCGTCTTATGCTCAGAGGTCTAGTATTAACCCCTTTACCCCCAGGGTGGTTTGCACGTTAATGACCAGGCCAATTTTTACAATTCTGACCACTGTCACTTTATGAGGTAATTACTCTGGAACGCTTCAAATGGATCCCGCTGATTCTGAGACTGTTTTTTCGTGACATATTGTACTTCATGATTGTGGTAAAATTTCTTTGACATCACTTGCGTTTATTTGTGAAAAAATCAGAAATTTGGTAAAAATGTAGAAAGTTTTGCAATTTTCAAAATTTTAAATTTTATACCCTTAAATAGAGATATGTTACACTAAATAGTTAATAAATAACATTTCTCACATGTCTACTTTACATCAGCACAATTTTGGAACAACATTTTTTTTTTTTAGGGAGCTATAAGGGTTAAAAGTTGACCAGCGATTTCTCATTTTTACAACAAAATTTACAAAAAACACTTTTTTAGAGACCCCATCACATCTGGCGTGACTTTGAGGGGCCTTTATGATAGAAAATACCCAAAAGTGACACCATTGTAAAAACTGTAGCCCTCAAGGTGCTCAAAACCACATTCAAGAAGTTTATTAACCCTTCAGATGCTTCACAGTAATTTTTGGAATGTGGACGAAAAAAATGAACATTTAACTTTTTTCACAAAAATGTTACTTTAGACCGCAATTTTTTTTATTTTAGACTTTTTGAATGTAAAATTTGCTTGAAAAATTAGTGGACACCATGTTGCGTTTGGGGAGCACCCGATGTGCCTAAACAGTGGAAACCCCCCACAAGTGACACCATTTTGGAAACTAGACCCCTCAGGGAACTTATCTAGGTGTGTGGTGAGCACCTTGAACCCCCAGGTGCTTCACAGAAGTTTATATCATGGAGCTGTAAAAATAACATTTTCACATTTTTCCAACAAAAATGTTTTGCAGACCCCAATTTTGCATTTTCATAAGGGTAACAGGAGAAATTGCACCACGCGATTTGTTGTGCAATTTTTCCTGAGTAAGCCGATACCCTATATGTGGGGAAAAAACACTGTTTGGGCACAAGGCAGGGTTCGGAAGAGAAGGAATGCCATTTGACTTTTTGAATGTAAAATTTGCTTGAATTAGTGGACGCCATGTTGCGTTTGGGGAGCCCCTGATGTGCCTAAATAGTGGAAACCCCCCCCCCACCAAGTGACTCCATTTTGGAAACTACACCCCTGAAGGATTTTATCAAGGGGTATAGTGAATATTTTGAACCCAGAGGTACGACACAGAATTTGATAACATTAGGTCATCATATTGAATAAGTTGTCATTAGTCTTGAGTGCAAGTGCTCGCTACTTGAGTTTGCATCGGGTACTCAGGTATGGACCATGTATGGCGGGCGCTCAAGTGACATGCTCGAGTCCCCGCCCGCATGTTTCATGGTTGTTAGTCACCCAAATAAAAACATGTGGGGATCGCTTGTGCATGACAGGCAGTCCCAGCAAGGTTTTTTGGCTGTATAACAGCTGCAAAACATTTGAGGCGGAGACTTGAGCATGTCACTCGAGCACCCGCTATACTCGGTGCATACCCGAGCACCCGATGCAAACTCAAGTAGCGAGCTCTTGTGCTCAACATTAGTCGCCATATAGATGGTATTTTTTTCTTTACTTCTGAAAAAATCCCAACCCCAACCCTAATACAACCACAACCCTAGCCCAAACGCAACCTTAGCTCAACCCTAACCCTAGCCCAACCCTAACTCAACCCTAACCCTTGCCCAACCCTAACCCAATCCTAGCCTAACCATAGCACAACCCTAACCCTAGTACAACCCTAACCCTAGCACAACCCTACCCATAGCTCAATGCTACCACTAGCCCAACCCTAACCCTAGCTCAACCCTACCCCTAGCCCCACCCTAGCTCAACCCTCACCCTAGCCCAACCCTAACCCTAGCCCAACCCAAACCCTAGCACAACCCTAACCCTAGCCCAACCCTAACCCTAGCATAACACTAACCCTAACCCTAGCACAACCCTATCCCTAACCCTAAAGTTTATTTTTTACGCCATTCCTCGTGCGGTATAAGTGATTAGACAACTTTATTTTTCGGGTCGGTGCAATTACAGGGATACTAGATTCATATCAAGTTTTTATGATTGAGAGCTGTCACACACTAAAAAACCCTTTTTTTTGCAAAGACTAGTTTTTGCATTGCAATTTTTTGAGAGCTATAATTTTTCCATATTTCGTTCGACAGAGTCATGTGATTTTTTTTTTTTTTTTTGTGGGACAAGTTGATGTTTTTATTGGTACCATTTTTGGGCACATTACATTTTTTGATTGCTTTCTATTCCGATTTTTGGAAGGCAGAATAAATAAAAACCAACAATTCACGAATTGTTTTTTGGTGTTTTTTTTATGCCGTTCTATGTGTCGTCAAATTGATAAGGAAGCTTTATTCTTCGGGTCAGTACGTTTACAGCGGTACCACAGTTATATTTTTTTTCACGTTATGGCACTTTTACTCAATGAAAACTATTTTATAGAAAAAAGAATTGTTTATGCATCGCTAGAGAGCTATAAATGTTTTATTTTTCTGCCGTTGGAGCTGTATGGTGGCTTGTTTTTTGCGGGATAAGATGACGTTTTCAGCGGTACCATTTTTATTTACATTCGTCTTTTTGATCGCGTTTTATTCCATTTTTTGTTTGCTGGTATGATGATAAAGCATCGTTTTATGTTTTGTTTTTTATTTTTTTACCCTGTTCACTAACGGGGTTAACTTCATCACCATCCCTGTGCTATGCAGCCTGTCAGCGCTGCACAGGGAAAAGTTACTTTGGTCACGTTTGGCGCATGACCAAAGCAACTTCCTGCCTTCTGATGACCCGGATGTTGTCATGATGACATCTGGTCACCATGACAACATCTGGGACCGGACTCAGACGCTGCGGGATGCCGGCAGAGAAGGTAAGTATCGCGCTAACCTCCTCTTGCCACCAGAATGCTGCGATCGATTTCAATCACAGCATTTCGGGGGTTAATGTGCAGGGAGCGATGCGGGACCGTTCCTTGCACATAGCACCGGGTGTCAGCTGTGACAATCAGGTGGATGACTTGATATCACGACCTCCCCAGGAAAAAGACAATAGGCTCTAGCTACAGAGACCTTCAAACTCTCTGTGTCACTCCCCCTACTGCACCCCTGGTGGAGCCCAAGTCTCCATCCATGTTATTTCCCAGCTAAGAGCTCCCAAAACTAAAATGGGCCATACGTTCTTACTGGACAGTCCTAGGGAGCCCGTTCTGGTGTCATTGGACCCAGCCCGGCCCCTGCTACGCATGGATGCTAAACATCAGAGTCCTAGGGGCCCCTGCAAGGCTGTGCTGGGTATCTCCTTTCCTTACGCTGGACTATGTTTAAAACTAGGGTTACAATCCGCATCCCCTCAGGTCTATTTTGTGTATCACTGAGATTAATCTTTTCCCCATAACTCGCTGTTGAATTATGTTTCTTGAATAGGCACATGGCGTCAGGGGAAGGGACATCCTGTGTAGCTTGCAGCTGCTGTGAGAATTATCACTCTTCGCTTCTTCAGCTCCTTCCTTTGCAAGCTGCAGTGTCAAATTTTCATATGTAGAGCTTCGTAAAACCCGCCTGCCAGTGCACAGTGATCGACAGGGGATTACCTTGAATATCTTCACACCATTGTTCCCTGTAAAAAACAGAAAATAAATAAGCTAATTTATACTCACCTAACACCTAATCCCAGAAGCCACTGTCAACTGTAAAACAGCAAAAATAAAAAACAATCATATCCCTCACCTATCCAAAGTGATGAAATAATCCATAGTGTCCTACGATGATCTAGATGACTTATCCTAGTATAATTTTCAAACGGTGCCACTCCATAATGTACACATACTACAATGTGAAGAGTGGCAACTATTGACCGTATAATGGCAAAATCGCAAGATAAACATAAACAACCGAAGCAACCACGATCAAAGGCCGATCTACATCATAAAAAATTGTTTTATTGAATATTCAATTTTGTTAAAAATTATCACATGCAGATAATTGGTGCAAAAAATGGTGCAAAACAACATACAGTGTGTAAAAAAATTCCACCGCTATATGGGACACGCAGGACCCAAATTGTACAGCCTAGTAGATATTAAGTGATCATCCAAGTAGCATAGTATTTATACACAGGCCAATGTGACCCGATTAGTAAAAAGGCTCATATAGTCAAAGGTTGTTAGGTCAGAGAAACAGACAATGTTAATACATTCCTCAAAATAATATTACGGGTATAATGAGCCACCATATATATATTTACATGTGTATAACAACAGTATATATATGTGTCAACAGTATATAGACATACAATATATTGTACATGACAACAGGCTCACACTGACACAAGTAATGTGTAGCAATCAGCTGCCGTGAGAGAGTTCACAGGAGTTCATCAGCTGATGAAACCCGGTAACCTCACTTACGGCACCGCCGCTGCGTGAGAACTGTCTCACGCCGTAGCAGTGCCGTAAGTGAGATCTCTGGAGCTCATCAGCTGATGAACTCCTGTGAACTCTTTCACGGCAGCTCAGCGCTATACACTGCAGGAGTGATTACACAGCGGCGTCTGCTCTGTAACAGCAGGCATAGGCTGATGGGAGTAGTACTCTCATCAGCAGATGCCTGTGACCCGTGGTAAGCTTTTTACGACTGGTCACAGTCACAGCTGCGGGCTCACACTGTCATCTGACAGAGTGAGCCCGTAGTTCTAACCAATCAGAGCCCCTTTTTCCCACGCTGTCATCTGCGTGGGAAACCATGGATGTTCGGGGGCCCCATTCATATGAATGGGGTCCGTGTTCCGGGTCAGGTACTGTTCTGGTAACCGAACCAATCTTTTAATAGATATTCGGATATTCACGGGTCCGCCCATCACTAGTAAATAATCCTACCAAGTTATGACCACATAATGCCACCACATAATGCTAAAATAATGCCACCATACTGATCATTACCATCATGACTGTACTAAGACCAATATTACAATCAATACCACAATATGAGACAATAATCAATAAATACAGCCAGATCATAACAACATATCACCAACATGTACTGTAGTGATAATATACCATACTGATTATTAACAGTATAAACACTGATATTATCACTGTGCAGCAACCATGTAGTGGTATAATTGTATATATCAATTCCAGTGCTCTGCATACTATATACAGTACAGACCAAAAGTTTGGACACACCTTCTCATTTAAAGATTTTTCTGTATTTTCATGACTATGAAAATTGTACATTCACACTGAAGGCATCAAAACTATGAATTAACACATGTGAAATTATATACTTAACAAAAAGGTGTGAAACAACTGAAAATATGTCTTATATTTTACGTTCTTCAAAGTAGCCACCTTTTGCTTTGATGACTGCTTTGCACACTTGTCATTCTCTTGATGAGCTTCAAGAGGTAGTCAACGGAAATGTTTTTCACTTCACAGGTGTGCCCTGTCAGGTTTAATAAGTGGGATTTCTTGCCTTATAAATGGGGTTAGGACCATCAGTTGTGTTGTGCAGATACACAGATGATAGTCTTACTGAATAGACTGTTAGAATTTGTATTATGGCAAGAAAAAAGTAGCTAAGTAAAGAAAAACGAGTGGCCATCATTACTTTAAGAAATGAAGGTCTGTCAGTCCGAAAAATTGGGCAAACTTTGAAAGCGTCCCCAAGTACAGTTGTAAAAACCATCAAGCGCTACAAAGTAACTGGCTCACCAAAAGTACCACCCCAGGAAAGGAAGACCAAGAGTCACCTCTGCTTCTGAGGATAAGTTTATCCGAGTCACCAGCCTCAGAAATCGCAGGTTAACAGCAGCTCAGATTAGAGCCCAGGTCAATGCCACACAGAGTTCTAGAAGCAAACACATCTCTACAACAACTGTGTTAATTCATAGCTTTGATGTCTTCAGTGTGAATGTACAATTTTCAAAGTCATGAAAATACAGAAAAATCTTTAAATGAGAAGGTGTGTCCAAACTTTTGGTCTGTACTGTATGTGCATAGTGTGCTGGTAATTGTACAAATATATGTATATTAAGTCATCTACCATCTCTCTGATCATAGTTGTTCACTTTCCCTTTTCTTTTTCATTCAGCCCACACCACCATAACCACTTCTTCCATCCATGACTTGTCTCTGCAAAATGTAATTCACGTCTCCTCATCGCGTCTGCTGTATGGAGAGTCAGGGTGTTGGAGACCGGAGCAGCACACCCGGGGAACAGGAGCGAGATGAGTATGTTTTTTCTGCATGTATATATGAGTCTATGTGGGGGCTCACACTGTATATACAAAGGCTATGTGGTGGCTCAAACTTTATTTAGGAGGCTATGTGGAGCTCACACTGTATACAGGAGTCTATGTCCGGCCTCATACTGTATATAGGAGGCTATGAGGGTGCTCACAGTATATATAGGAGGCTATGATGGGGCTCACAATGTATATAGGAGACTATGTGGGGGGCTTATGCTGTATATGGGAAAATATGTGGGGGCTTATACTGCATATAGGAGGCTATATGGGGGCTTATACTGTATTTAGGAGGCTATGTGGGGACTCATACTGTATAAAGGGACTATGTGGGGCTCATACTGTTTATATAGGGCAGCGTGGGGGTTCATACTGTATATAGGTTACCTAGGGCTCATACTGTATATAGGGAGGCTATGTGTGGGCACATACTGTATACAGTATATGGGGTTATCTGGGGTTCATACTGTATATAGAGTGGCTAAGTGAGGGCTCATACTGTTATAGGAGGATATGTGAGGCTCAACCTCTATATAGAGAGGCTATGTGGGGGCTCACACTGTTTATAGGGGGCCATATGGGGGCTCATACTGGATATAGGAAGCTATGTGAGGGTCATACTGTTTATAGGGTCCATGTGGGGGCTCATACTGTTTATAGGGGGCTATGTGGGGGCTCATCATGTAAATAGGAGGCTATATGAGGGCTCATATTGTATGTAGAAAGTCTATGTGGAGGCTCATACTGTATATAGGGGTCTTTATGGGGACTCACACTGTATATAGAGCGGCTATGTTGGTCTTATATATTATATGTAGGGGGCTGTGTGGGGCTCATACTGTATATAGGGGCAGTTTTCAGGCTTATACGGTAAATAGGGGAATGTCAGCATACCCCGTAAGGTTCGAGTTCGGTTCGTCGAACGCCAGTATGTTCGCCGAACTGTTCGTCGAACTGTTCATGGAACACCATCGAACACCGTTAAAACCAATGGCAGGCAAACAAAAACACATAGAAACACATAGAAAACACTTCAAAGGTGTCCAAAAGCTGACAAACTGCTCAGAAGACACAACTAACACATGGAAAAGTGACAAGTACATATAGTCATGCAAAAAGAAAAGAGGTTGAGGAGTAAAAGGAGGGGGAGACACAGATATAGGCATGTAATGCCCTTCTAAAACCAAAAAAGTGTGAAGCTGACACAGCCAGTCCGTTCTTGCCCATGCGACCTCCGTGTCGCCGGGTTTGTGCCAGAGCTGCGGTGGACCCTGATGGCCAGCCCCCTTCTCCCAATACTGGTGCCTGTCCGCTGGTGGGTCGAGCGAGCCCCCCTGCGGTGGAGGCAGGTCTAAGCTTTTTAATTTAAATTGTCTCTCTAATTTGAATGAGTACACTATAAATCCTTTTACAAGGATCTATTGGAGGGCAAGTCTGATGCCAGCAGCCGCGGGAATTACAGCTCCAGTAGCGTCCACTAAAGCTGCTGCAGTTAAAAAGCTTTTATAAGGATAGAGCTTGGCGGTCCACTTCAAGGCGTCCTACCGCCAGTCCCAGCCCCTGTGGCTTGGGGTGCCTCCCGATGCTCTTCACTGAGTGTCCCGAGGGCCCGAAGCATTTGCTTTGAAAAAATTAAGTGTCCAAACTACAGGTGGTGTAGCTTGCTTAACAGCCGGAATAATCCGCTGACTAGCAGACACTGCTACTAGGCATAAAGTATTTCCTGGGCTAGATGCAGTTAAAATTTTGTAATTAGATACTCTCATTAGATGCTGAGAAAGCATTCCATAGAGTCTCCTGGCACGCCATATATTATTCTCTTAAAAAGCTTGGGGTAGGGGTCTAGGGGACCCTTTTATAGCCCAAATCACGGCCCTGTATAGCAATACGTCACCTAGGCTGAAGATAAATGGAACATTTTCATCACCTTTCATAATCACCAATGGGACAAGGCAGGGATGTCCTCTGTCCCCTCTCTTATACATCCTAGTGACGGAGCACCTGCTCTCATCAATTCGCCATAACCCCAATATTAGGTGGATTGAGGTGGGAGGCACCGAGTACAAATGCTCTACATTTTCTGATGATGTCCTAGTATATATCACTCAATCACATATATCCATCCCTGCTGTTATGACTGAAATAGATCACTTTGTTACATGGTCCAATTTTAAAATCAATGCAGCGAAGTCTGAGGCCCTCGATGTCTCCCTCCCCAAATCCATACAGGATTCCATCCAGTCCAACTTTCCCTTTGCCTGGCCCTCACAGGGTATCAAATACTTAGGAATTCCTATTCATAGAGACCTCTCCCGTCTATGTTATCTTAATTTTGGGCCCTTTATTGAACAACTCCATACAGACCATGGTTGGCAAGTTAGAACTGTAAGATTCACTACGTGAACCACTGGAGCTTTGTGGAAAAGCACATGTACACTGTGTTCCAAATTATTATGCAAAAAGTGTTTAGGAGTGATAAGGTAAGAATTTTTTTGTTTGTCAGTTAAACTCATTGATGGTGATGTGTGTCAGGGCTCTTTATATCACTGTAAGCAATTGCAGACACCTGTGCTAATTAGTTTGGCAGGTGTGTCCAATGAAAGGCAAGACTACTTAAGAAGGCTGTCCCACATTATTAAGCAGCCTACATTTTCTGCCAAAATGGGAAAGAAAAAGGATGTGTTGGCTGCTGAGAAGCAACAAATTGTGGAGTGTTTAGGTCAAGGCATGACTACATTCAACATTGCCAAGACACTTCATCGTGATCATTGCACAATCAAGAAGTATGTAGCTGATTCACAGTACACACGTGTGCGTGCTGATAAGGGAAAATTGAGGACTCTTTCCTACAGGCAATTACGTCAGGTTAAAAGAGCAGCGGCAAAAAAGCCTTCTCATAGCAGCAGACAAGTTTTTGAAGCTGCTGGTGCCTCCAAAGTCCCCCGAACAACAAGATGCAGGGCCCTTCAGAGGTTTGCAGCTGTGCATAAGCCATCCTGTTGACCTCCTCTATCCACTGTACACAAGCAGAAACAGCTCCAGTGGGCCAAACAATACATGAAGACTGACTTCAAAACTGTTTTATTCACCGATGAGTGCTGTGCAACGCTCGATAGTCCAGATGGATGGAGTGGAGGATGGCTGGTTGATGGACACCCCATGCAAACATGGCTACGGCGCCAACAAGGAGGAGGTGGAGTAATGTTTTGGGCTGGAATCACGGGGAGAGAGATTGTTGGCCCCTTTAGGATCCCTGAAGGGGTAAAGATGAACTCCATGATGTATGTGGAGTTTCTCAAACAGCACTTCCTGCCATGGTTCAAGAAGAAGAACCATGTATTCCACAGCAAGATCATTTTCATGCATGATAATGCACCGTCTCATGATGCACATAACACATCTGCATCTCTGGCTGATATGGGCATAAAAGGGGACAAACTTATGGTGTGACCTCCATGTTCCCCTGACCTCAAACCCATTGAGAACCTCTGGAACATCATCAAAAGGAGTGTCTATAATGGCGGGAGGCAGTTCACATCTAAGCAACAGCTCTGGGAGGGTATTCTGTTCTCATGCAAAACAATTGAAGCAGAAACCATCCAAAACCTGACAAATTCAATGGACGAGAGAGTTCAGAAGCTCCTTTCGAACAAGGGGTCCTATGTGCAAATGTAACATCACCTAGAATAAAGCTTTGAGTTGAAAACTGTTTGATTTAAATTTCTCATAACCTGCTAATGCTTATAATTTCAAAAATGACCATTTTTTTGTTCTTTATTAAAATGAAAAGGTTGATCGAAGAGTGTGGGGGATCTAAGAGTGTGGCAACCCAGTAGTCAGGATTATTTCGAATTCTGACAATCTGAGGGTCATGTTGCAGGTAGTGCAGCAAGAAGGCACCCATGTGTCTTGCGCATCTAGGAGCCCCAAAATTATTTTCCGGGCTAGATGCAGCTAAAAATTATTATTAATTTGAAAGCTGGTGGAGCTTAGTATAGATGGCCTAATAGAATCAGTATTGCAAACTGCTATAAGGCCAAAATTATTTTACAGGGAAGATAGAGATAAACATGATTAGTAATAATTTGAAATCTGGTGGAGCTTAGTATAGATGGCCTAATAGAATCAGTACTCCACACTGCTACTATGCCCAAAATTATTTTCCAGGCAAGATACAGATAAAAATGATAATTAATTTGAAAGCTTTAAATGGTTGGTGAGGTGATTTTACCAAATCCTCAAGCTTTTACTCTCCCCAGGATGACACAGGGCTAGAAAAGTCCTTGCTGATGCATGATGTGTTCATCTTTATGAACCTGAGTCTGTCTACATTGTCAGCGGACAGCCGCGTGCGCTTATCTGTCAGCACAACACCAGCAGCGCTGAACACACGTTCAGAGAGAACAAAAATTATTATTAATTTGAAATCTGGTGGAGCTTAGTATAGATGGCCTAATAGAATCAGTACTGCAAACTGCTACAAGGCCAAAATTATTTTACAGGCAAGATACAGATAAACATGATTAGTAATAATTTGAAATCTGGTGAGCTTAGTATAGATGGCCTAATAGAATCAGTACTGCAAACTGCTACAAGGCCAAAATTATTTTACAAGCAAGATGCAGATAAACATGATTATTAATAACACTGGTGTACAAAAAAAAAATAAAAAAATTCTGGCATGGACTTTAAGAACAGTTTTAGACTAATTTGAGGGTGCTGAATTCAAATCTGATCTTATAATTTCTCTATCACATCACGTTTTTGCGCTATAGGTATATAGCCCATTTTCAATAATTCCAAGAAAAATATAAGCAGTGTATGAAAAGTGCCGTTTTATACGGTTCACTAAGGTAAATTTAGTTTTCATTTAGTCTCCCAATAAATGTGAGAATATCTTTGTTTTCTTTGAACATGCATAATTCCCATTTGTTATGATAATAAAGTAAAAAAACAGTTTTCAAACACCCTTGTTTTCTGTGCTACTGGGACAGTAGAGCTACAGCAGAGCATTGGGTGAAAACTGAATGGCCTCAGCGACAGAGTTTGGCACCTGGCGATAAGAATGTCATCCATGATTCACTAGTGGATAGGAAGAACATTGTCTTTCCTCCCTTGCACATAAAACTTGGATTGATGAAGCAGTTCGTCAAAGCTCTCAATCACAGTGGAGAATGCTTTAACTATATATATGTTCAACTTTTCCAGGTCTTAGTGAAGAGAAGAAAAAGGCTGGAATATTGTATAATAAGAACACTTATGAGAGACCCAAACTTTATCACATCAATGAATGAGACAGAAGAAAGAGCTCGGAATGCATTTTGTAATGTGGTGCAGAATTTTCTAGGGAATAAGAAAGCAGACAACTATGAAGAGATTGTGGAAGAGCTACTAATGAGTCTGCAAAATCTTGGATGTAGAATGAGTACCAAGATTCACTATTTAAACAGCCATTTGGACTTTTTTCCAGAGAACCTTGGGGATGTGAGCGAGGAACAAGGGGAGCGTTTTCATCAGGACATTAAAACAATGGAAGAACGGTATCAAGGCCGGTGGGACTCACATATGATGGTTGACTATTGCTGGAGCTTGATGAGAGACAACCCAGAAGTTGTACATCACAGATCAGCCAAGAAAAGAAAGTTCAAATAACTGCCATTTGCCATTCATCTGTGTGCCATATATATGTGTTTTTATATTTTGTAGTTTAATTTTGTAAGTATATTTGATTTGCTGTACACAGACTTTGTAATTTGTTATTCCTTGATTAAAAATATACAAAATGTAGTAACGAAAATCATGAGGTTTTTATCAAAAAACATTCGATAGGATTAATTTCCATCAAAAATATCTCGAAATCCTGATGTGATAGCCAAAAACGGAGTTCGTATTAGTAATCAGCAGCCAAAATTGACTTAAAATATGTTTTAAAACCTTTTGACAGAAAAACTGCATTGACCAGTGTAATTTTAAATCTGGTGGAGCTTAGTATAGATGGCCTAATAGAATCAGTACTGCACAGTGCTACAAGGCCAAAATTATTATACAGGCAAGATACAGATAAACATGATTAGTAATTTGAAATCTGGTGGAGTTTAGTATAGATGGCCTAATAGAATCAGTACTGCACAGTGCTACAAGGCCAAAATTATTATACAGGCAAGATACAGATAAACATGATTAGTAATTTGAAAGCTTAAAACGGTTGGTGAGGTGATATTAACAAATCATCAAGCTTTTACTCTCCCCAGGATGACACAGGGGTAGAAAAGTCCTTTCGGATCCATGATTTGTACATCTTTATGAACGTGAATCTGTCTACATTATCAGTGGAGAGCCGCGTGCGCTTATCTGTCAGCACACCACCAGCAGCGCTGAACACACGTTCAGACAGAACGCTGGCTGCGGGGCATGACAAGATCTCCAAGGCATAAGTGGCGAGCTCCGGCCATTTATCCAGATTGGAAGCCCAAAAAGAGCAAGGGTCCAGTGACACAGTCATGGCTTCAATGTTTACTTGGAGATACTCCTGTACCATCGTCTCTAGGAGTTGACTATGTGTCAGACTTCTTGTCTCCTGTGGCCTTGCAAAGGATGGGCTAAAAAAGTGGTGAAATGATTCCGCAAAATTGATGTTACCAGCAGATACTGTGTTTCTGTTACGGTTTGAGTGCTGAACACTCGACGGTCCCACAGTTGGCAAGTTGGAACTGTGAGATTCACTACGTGCACCACTGGTGTTTTGTGGAAAAGCACATGTAAGTTTCTGCAACAGTCTCTGCTGATACTCCTGCATGCGTGCATCCCTTTCTATGGCAGGAATAATTTCTGCAAATTTACTTTTGTACCGGGGATCTAACAGTGTGGCAACCCAGTAGTCAGGATTATTTCTAATTCTCACAATTCGAGGGTCATGTTGCAGGTAGTGCAGCAAGAAGGCACTCATGTGTCTTGCGCATCCAGGAGCACCAAGTCCCTGTTGTGTTGGTGGCGAGGTAACAATCATGCTTCCTTCCTCTGCCCTCTCTCCCCAACCTCGCACAACAGAAATGTGATCAAGGTCTCCCTCATCTGATGAGTCTTCCATCAGTTCGTCCTCCACTTCTTCCTGGGCTCCTGCACATTTCTCACTAGTTTGGCTGCTACCATGCGCAATGCTAAAACCATCTCCCCCACCCTCACATGCCTGCCGCCTTGGTGCTGCCGACCGTCTGGACTTTGCAGATGTTAGCCCTTCCGCATACAACTCCTCCTCCTCTACTTCCTCCACCTCCTCTTGTGCCACCACCTGACTCCGAATTCTGTTTAACATGTGCTCCAGCATGTGAATCACCGGAATAGTCATGCTGATAATGGCATCGTCAGCACTAAACATCTTCGTCGCCATTTCAAAACTGTGCAGAAGGATGCATAGGTCCCTGATCTGAGACCACTCCTCCAGCGTGATTTGCCCCACCTCTGGATCTCGTTGGCCCAGGCTATACGTCAGAACAAATTGCACCAGGGCGTGTCGGTGCTGCCACAGTCGCTGCAACATGTGCAGAGTTGAATTCCACCGGGTAGGCACATCGCGTTTTAGCCTGTGAAGTGGCAGGCTCAACGACTTCTGTAGAGATGTAAGTCGCTGAGCTGCGGGATGCGAACGGCGGAAGTGAGCACACAGCGACCGTGCCCTCTGCAGAAGGCTATCTAGTCCGGGATAGTGGCCTAAAAATTGCTGGACACCAGGTTCAACACGTGAGCCATACAAGGCACGTGTGTGACATTGCCCCGGCGAAGGGCCGCACTGAGGTTTGCAGCATTGTCGCACACGGCCTTCCCTGGTTTCAGGTCCAGTGGAGACAACCATTCATGAAACTGGTTCTCCAGAGCTGACCACAACTCCTCAGCTGTGTGACTCACATTTCCCAGACATTTCAAAGTAAAAACCGCCTGATGACGTTGAGCCCTGCTGCCAGCATAGTAAGGAGCTGTACAGGATCCCTTCTGCGCAGTTAGAAAGCTTGTGGCATGACCAGATAGGCTTTGGGTGCAGGTGGAGGACCGAGAGGAGGTTGAGGAGGCAGAAGCAGTGGAGGAACTTCGAGATAAAGAGGATTGACGCACAACTCGTGGGGACGGCAAGACTTGGACAGAAGCCCCTTGTCCTGCTGTCACCATAGTTACCCAGTACCCAGTCAGCGACATGTAACGCCCCTGTCCATGCCTACTCGTCCAAGTGTCTGTGGTGAAATGCACCCTGTCACACACAGAGTTTCTCAAAGAAGCGGTGATGTTGTGTGCGACATGCTGGTGGAGTGCAGGCACACCTTTCTTTGAGAAGTAGTGCCGACTGGGCATCTGGTACTGGGGCACTGTGACGGGACAAAAGGTCTCGAAAATCCTCTGTGTCCACCAGGCGGAAAGGCAGCATTTATGTAGCCAAGAGCTTGCAGATGGTGAAATTCAACCTCTTAGCTTTCTCATGGCTAGGAGGAAATGGTCTTTTACTTGTCCATGTGAAGCCCAGCTGTGCTTGGCATCACAGACCCAGAAGGGTGTATTGAAGGACTCCTCCACAAGAGGCCCCCATAACCATTCACACATCTGCACCTTCCACCTCAGACCACCAGAGGGAGCTCCTTAGGGAGATATATAAGGGAAGGTGGGGCCAGGCAGCCGTTAGTCTGTCAGAGTCTGGTTTAGCAGTGAGTTCAGTGCAGTCTGAGACGTGTTACCTCAGAGGACAAAAGCCTGTTCCAGCTCCTGCATTCTACCCTGCAGTGGAGCTTATCCAGATCAAGACTCGGTGTAGCTCAGTGAGGTGAGCTGTAGGTGTGCCGGCGCCATAAGATCGGTGAACCGTGGCACGCTGCCGTTTGTGTGAGTAGCCTATCGAGGGCTCGAGTAGGCCGAAGGCAAAGGAGTAGAGAGTTAGTTCATACGGGAGCAGAGGAGCTTAGCTGGCTCACCCCGAGAAGAAGAATTTACCGGACACCGGGTCCGAAGCTTGCCGGGAACTCCACGACCCAGCAAGATAAACCGGAATGCCTGGAGAACTACAGGTCCCAGGATCGCTAAAGTGCTGATACGTACCAGAGCCAGGAGACACATAGGCCCCGTAGGTCGGGAGCGTGCACTCCAAGAGAAGGCCCTACCACAAGGTCAGCCAGCGCAGGACAGAGACAAAGTTAGGCCTAGCTCCAGGCAGGTCAGAAACTTATTATGCAGAAGCCAGAACCAGGAGGCCCAAAACCTGCTCATTGGGGAGGATCTGGACATACACCCTTCACCCTACAGTGCTCCGGGGAGTGCCTGAAATTCCACCAGTAAAAGGTACTGAAGTGACTATCGTGTCCGTCCCTGTTCTTGCTCTGGCCCAGAGTAGTCTCTATATCCTGCATCCCCGTTCCTATACTGCCCTGAGGCCCAGCTCTAACTGTGGAGAGCTATACCATCAAGCTGCCTTATCATCAGCCTCAGTAGACTGCGCAGCGCTGGTGATCCTCACCAGAAACCACAGGTGGCGTCACGAACTCTTTCTTTTATAAACTTTACAAATATCAACCCCTTTTTAGGAGAGACCCCAGGGTACGGGCCCGGGAGCCGACCACCGCGACATCCCTAAAGGCCAGGCCAAAGGCCTGGGTACCGAGTTATCCCCATTCCCCTGGGTGCCACATCCACATCTGAGGGACCGAGGGCTGGCTGTTGTGCTTAGACGGGGTTGAGAAGGGTGTCCCCGGCAAACTGCCGGTCTGTGAGGAAGATGCAGGCGGACATGTTAGGTTGCCTTGATCCAAAGGTGGTGCTATCGATGTCGGAGAGCGCTCAACACCAGCTGGTGTTTCCACCTCCAAATAAAATGATGACCTGACAATCACACTGGCTGTTGCGGGTAAAGAGGTGGCCGGTCTGCGTCCCAAAACAGGTGTGACTGCTGTCCCCCAGTCACAGAGGATGAAGAGGCTGCGGATGCACAAGATGTGGCTGATGGTGGTTGGCCCAGCCGGCTAGGCCGCATTGTAGCACAGTGAGCTTCCCACTGCAACTTATGCTTCATATCCATGTGCCGGTTCATGTATGAAGTACTCAAACTATGTATTTTTTGGCCTCTACTTAGCTTTTTCTGACAAATGTTACAGATAACACGAGTTGGGTCATTCTTATCGATCTGAAAAAATGCCCAAGCTATGCAAGGCTTAGCACCCATGCGACCTGAAGAGCCACTACGACTTGTGGTCAGAGGCAGAGTTGTGTTTGAGGATGCAGTTGTTGACGTGCTTCCAGTACTACGTCTCTGTCCAGGAAGGCGCAACCTGACCTCGTCGTCACTAGCATCCTCCTCCACCTCCTCTGCTGACCTCATCGACTGGCTGACTGTGGGTTGACAGTAAGTGGGATCTCCAACCTCGTCATCATCACCCTGTGTGTTATCACACCAGTCGTCCTCAGAGTCAACCTCTTCCTGCCCTGACAAAAATCTCAAGTTGTCGTTCCAATCAGGTATTTGAGTCTCATCGCCTTCCTCATTCTCTCCACCAACAGGAGATACAGTTTGGGAACGAGGGTCTACATTATGGTTGAGGTGGAGGAGAGCCCACTTGAAGGAGCACTTGATATCCGTTGAAGCACCTGCTGTTTTTGTGCCTCATCTGGAATTTGTAGCGATTGGCGTGGCCGTAAGAAAGGGATCTTATCACATTGTCCACCAAAAGAAGTAGACATCTTAGTTTGGCTGGAAGATGGTCTTTCTTCTGCAGATGTTACTGTTGCTTTAACACCTACCCCACGGACACAACCTTTTTTTCCCTTCCCAACACACCTATTCCCCTTTCCACCATCAGCAGGCCTTTTTCCACTCATTTTGGTGGTTAACTAATTGACAACTCTGGAGTTGTTTGCACAAAAAACAATGGATGGGAACCGAGCAGAGCTGAGTGGCCAAACTGTTGTTTTAGCCCAAAAGTATTGGCTGGGTTAGATGCAGTAAAACAATTTTATTACATACACAGGTGGTGGAGCTTAGTATAGATGGACTAATAGAACAAGTCCCACACACTGCTACAAGCCCAAATTTTTTTTCAGAGCTAGATGCAGATAAAAATTATTTTTAATTTGCAACCTGGTGGAGGTTAGTATAGATGGACTAATAGAACAAGTCCCACACACTGCTACAAGCCCAAATTTTTTTTCAGAGCTAGATGCAGATAAAAATTATTTTTAATTTGCAACCTGGTGGAGGTTAGTATAGATGGACTAATAGAACAAGTCCCACACACTGCTACAAGCCCAATTTTTTTTTCAGAGCTAGATGCAGCTAAAAATTATTTTTAATTTGCAACCTGGTGGAGGTTAGTATAGATGGACTAATAGAACAAGTCCCATACACTGCTACAAGCCCAAATTTTTTTTCAGAGCTAGATGCAGATAAAAATTATTTTTAATTTGCAACCTGGTGGAGCTTAGTATAGATGGACTAATAGAACAAGTCCCACACACTGCTACAAGCCCAATTTTTTTTCAGAGCTAGATGCAGATAAAAATTATTTTTAATTTGCAACCTGGTGGTGGTTAGTATACATGGACTAATAGAACAAGTCCCACACACTGCTACAAGCCCAATTTTTTTTTCAGAGCTAGATGCAGATAAAAATTATTTTTAATTTGCAACCTGGTGGAGGTTAGTATAGATGGACTAATAGAATGATGCTATGCCCAAAAGGTTTTACTTGGCTAGGTGCAGTAAAAAAATTTGTATTCTATACACAGGTGGTATAGCTTGCAACACAGATAGGCTACTCCACTGACTAACACACACTGCAAGAGGCCAAAAAGGATTTGCTTAGCTAGATTTAGCCAAATGCTGTGAAAAAAACTTGCACAGCACTGGCACAGACCTGCCTAGCAAAAAGTCCTAGGAAATGCTGTAACCTAGTCCAGAAAAGGACTGCAATTACAAGTAGACCCTACTCCCAACCTATCTATTTAAGAGCACAGACCTGCCTGATAAAAGTCGTAGGAAATGATGTAACCTAGTCCTCAAAAGGACTGCAATCACAACTATCCCCTACTCCCAAGCTATCTGTAGATTTGTGCGAAAATTGGCTTGAAATGAACACTCAAAGTATAGCGCACACAGCAACAGCGGTGCCGTCTAACACGCAGCTGCAGCAGTGAGAAAATGGTGGCTATGTGGAAAATGGCTGGGTCTTATAGGGCAAGGACATGTGACATACACTGCCAATGACACATGCCTTTGCTTGTGTGAAAAAAGCAGCTCGCTCCGTGTGTGCGCTGCTGATAGGCTGACAGATTGCACCTCCCCACTGTAAATGGGGGAAAGAGAAAAAAAATGGAGATCTTCATTATTTCTGCAGAGATCCATCCCCTGCCCCTCCCCCCGCCCCGCTGTACACTCAAACTGCGTATTAACATTAATTTTCAGCATTACTGAGAAAAAATCCAGTTATGATTTTGGTGCACGAACATTTATGGAACATAACCTCGAACAGCTGGATTTTTTTCAAATTGTTCGTGTTCGCCGAACGGCTCGAACACCGCCCAAAACAGCTCGAATTTGAGATTGGCGAACAGTTCGAGTCGAACACCGCTCATCTCTAGTGATAATATTAATATATTATAATAAATGTAATTAATATGTTGATATGAATATTGAGCAGAATTCATATCTGTCTATTGGTTCGTTCTCCGCAACAGTCATGGTCTCTCATGTGATCTCTTTGGAAAATTAATTGCCCACCCTTGCCTTAGATAGTAATAATGCCCCCTGTGTGCCGATACTGAATAATAATGCCCCCATCTATGCCTGATAATAATAGTGCACATGGGGTTTCTTACAATAATAATATTGCAGCTCATGGTATGCAAGGGGCTTATATTAATATGGGGTCTACCAGTAGATACATAGGGGGAGAGGGTTAATAAGAGGCTTTAATACAGAGCCCAGACAGGCTGTACTATAACAGCAGGTGAAAGGGGGAGGTAAGAGGAGGAGCAGGCATTCTGACGCTTAGGCTTGAAGGGGAATAGAGCCTGTAATAACACAGCGGGGCAGGCGGAGGGTTGTGTTTATTAGGAGCTTAGACCCGGCTGCTGCATTCAATGACACTTTACATAAAAATGTGTTCCAGCGATGAGACCGGAGGGGGCGTCAGTGCGCATTGGGAGGCATGCGGCGCTCCAGCGAGAGGTTTCCTCCCCATACAGATACCAGAAGGTCCATGCTTGAAACGAACAGTGGGCTCCAATAGGGGGCGCTGTTTTATGGATCTCATCAAGTATTTATCACATCATACAGTGCTGGCCAAAAGTATTGGCACCCCTGCAATTCAGATAATACTCAGTTTCTTCCAGAAAATGATTGCAATCACAAATTCTTTGGTATTATTCTCTTCATTTAATTTGTCTTCAATGAAAAAAACACAAAAAGAATTGTCCTAAAGCCAAATTGAATATAATTCCACACCAAACCTAAAAAAGGGGGTGGACAAAAGTATTGGCACCCTTTGAAAAATCATGTGATGCTTCTCTAATTCATGTAATTAACAGCACCTGTAACTTACCTGTGGCACCTAACAGGTGTTGGCAATAACTAAATCACACTTGCAGCCAGTTAACATGGATTAAAGTTGACTCAACCTCTGTCCTGTGTCCTTGTGTGTACCACATTGAGCATGGAGAAAAGAAAGAAGACCAAAGAACTGTCTGAGGACTTGAGAAACCAAATTGTGAGGAAGCATGAGCAATCTCAAGGCTACAAGTCCATCTCCAAAGACCTGAATGTTCCTGTGTCTTCCGTGCGCAGTGTCATCAAGAAGTTTAAAGCCCATGGCAGTGTGGCTAACCTCCCTAGATGTGGATGGAAAAGAAAAATTGACGAGAGATTTCAATGCAAGATTGTGCAGATGGTGGATAAAGAACCTCGACTAACATCCAAACAAGTTCAAGCTGCCCTGCAGTCCAAGGGTACAACAGTGTCAACCCGTACTATCCGTCGACGTCTGAATGAAAAGGGACTGCATGGTAGGATACCCAGGAAGACTCCACTTCTTACCCCGAGACATGAAAAAACCAGGCTGGAGTTTGCCAAAACTTACCTGAGAAAGCCTAAAACATTTTGGAAGAATGTTCTCTGGTCAGATGAGACAAAAGTAGAGCTTTTTGGGAAAAAGTATCAACATGGAGTGTACAGGAAAATAAAAGAGGCATTCAAAGAAAAGAACACGGTCCCTACAGTCAAACATGGCGGAGGTTCCCTGATGTTTTGAGGTTGCTTTCCTGCCTCTGGCACTGGACTGCTTGACCTTGTGCATGGCATTATGAAGTCTGAAGACTACCAACAAATTTTGCAGCATAATGTAGGGCCCAGTGTGAGCTGGGTCTCCCTCAGAGGTCATGGGTCTTCCAGCAGGACAATGACCAAAACACACTTCCAAAAGAACTATAAAATGGTTTGAGAGAAAGCACTGGAGACTTCTAAGGTGGCCAACAATGAGTCCAGACCTAAATCCCATAGAACACATGTGGAGAGATCTCAAAATGGCAGTTTGGAGAAGGCACCCTTCAAATATCAGGGACCTGGAGCAGTTTGCCAAAGAAGAATGGTCTACAATTCCAGCAGAGCATTGTAAGAAACTCATTGATGGTTACCGGAAGCGGTTGTTCGTAGTTATTTTGGCTAAAGGTTCTTCAACCAAGTATTAGGCTGAGGGTGCCAATACTTTTGTCCGGCCCTTTTTTGGAGTTTTGTGTGAAATGATAAATGATTTGTTTTTTGCTTCATTATCTTTTGTGTTTTTTCCTTGCAAGCAAATTAAATGAAGAGAATAATACCAAAGTATTTGTGATTGCAATCATTTTCAGGAAGAAACTGAGTATTATCTGACAGAATTGCAGGGGTGGCAATACTTTTGGCCAGCACTGTACGTCCAGATTGGTTCCCATAAAGGTTGGGCAACAAGACAACAGGGAACATAGGTGTATGGATATATTATAAATATAGAGGATGTATTAATATAGTGTAAATGTACCAGATATAATCGATGCACACACAAAGGAGAATCATTTAACCCTGAATCAATATTCAGTGCAGCCAAGATTAAAAGTATAGATAAAGAAAAGAAGTCCGTCCAAATGGCCGACTAAGCCGTATAGAAGAGCGCAGCCACAATTGGCCTACAAACTGTATGGTGATAGTCTATGTAATAGGGCCATACTGAATAGTGAACACACTATAACAATAGGCCATTCGATAATAAAATCCATCTAGTCTCTCGTTGAATGATTTTCTTATCCCAGTCAACCAACCTCGCTGGTAAAGGGACCACGTGTATAACGTATGCCCATAAAGACGGCTTGGGAGGGAGGGCTGATCCTCCTGACAGATTCCCTTTAATCTTATAAGGAGACGCAGAGGGGCACTATTATTATTATAAGGAGACCCAGAGGGGCACTATTATTATTATAAGGAGTCGAGGGGCACTATTATTATTATAGGGAGACCCAGAGGGGCACTATTATTATTATAAGGAGACCCAGAGGGGCACTATTATTATTATAGGGAGACCCAGAGGGGCACTATTATTATTATAGGGAGACCCAGAGGGGCACTATTATTATTATAAGGAGACCCAGAGGGGCACTAATATTATTATAAGGAGACCCAGAGGGGCACTAATATTATTATAAGGAGACCCAGAGGGGCACTCTTATTATTATAAGGATGCCCAAGGGGAACTATTAATGTGATAAAGAGACCTAAATGATCATCCTAATAAATTGGTATCACGGGGAGTAGTAAATTTAGATTTTCTCCAATGGTAGGCAGGGTCATATTTGTAATAGAGACCCTCATCTTTGAAAGTGGGTGTGGGAGAGTAACATGGGCCTGTGTGCGTCCTATGCCAGAGCTGGGCGCAGCCCCTAGTCCGGCCCTGTTCCCTCAGTAAAGATACTTCTTTTAGCCCCTAACACGGTACAAAGATATACATTGTCTTTTAGCCCCGGAATATGACTTTCTTGTTGATACAAAACACTAATTTTTATTGTGTGGAACAGATATAAATAATTTATGTAACAACATAATAATACTCTAACTGCTCAGAAGAGTAAAGCGTCCATAGCTCTATCATCCATGTCTGCATATGGTACCGATGCTCAGCCTATATTGTTGCCTCCTTAAGGGATGCTAGGCAACTTCCTTATAAGGTAAGCTGCCCCTTTAAGAGTAGAACACAAGATTCCATTATGACATCACAATTAACCATCACTACTTCTACAAGTGATTACACTCTAGTTGTCACTTTGACTTTCCGGTGTCATTGTTGTCGGTGTGATAAGCCATATAGCTAGTCATATACAGACTGCGCTTGGATTTACTGGAAATGTCTGGAATTCCTCCAGACAGACTTCAGGTGTTAGCACTACTCCAGGGGATTCTTACCACCTATGACCCTGACTTTGTGCTACCACTGCCCGATGGCGTCCTCAGCTTCACTTACCGGCTGGTAATGGAGCTTGTGAGAGATTGCCTGACCAAATACAAACGAGGTCATATAAGCTCAGAATATCTTGAGCATTTACAGAAGAACATATGGACATTAGTACAACAGGTAAATAGCAGACAATCTGCACAAATCATATAGTAATAATGGAAAATAATAATGGAATATAAGTTTAACCTGTACCAAATACCCAGATAAGAATAGCCGGGGAGCAGTAATAGGGCATACAGGCTACATGACAAGGGAGAGGGTGATATCTACAGGGTTATTGGGAGGGTTGTGGAGGTAGGGGGGAATTGGATTGGTTAACCAATTATGGACCACAGAGTTTTCAGTTGTTATGCCTTCATTTTTTCCTCACTTTCTTTCAAGAGCCATAAATTTGTTATTTTTCCATTGACATAGACATGTGAGGGCTTGATTCTTTTGCAGGACAAGTTGTAGCTTTCAGTGGCTCCATTCTATTTACCATACATTGTACTGAAACAAGGGAAAAAAATTCCAAGTGAGATGCAATGGTTCTTTGTGTTGCTATATTCAGGGACCCATAACATTTTAGTTTTCTGTCGATTGGGATGAGTGACGATTTGAGTTTTGCAGTGAACTTTGTGTACATAGAGTGTCATAGAATCATAGATTCTATGGGTGTTTTGATTGTTTATTATTAATGTTTTTAAGTGAAATGAGAAGACAAAAAAACCCCACAAATCCAATTTTTTTTCCTCTTTTCGGTGTTTATTGATCGTATTAATTAATTCCCTATCTTAAAAGATCAGACTTTAACAACCGCATCAATATCAAATATGATCATTCATTTTTTCCTTTCTTTATTTTAAATGGTGAAAAGAGGAGTGATTTGAACTTTTATATTTTTAACATTTTTTTTAAATCTTTTCTTCTTTATTTTTAAATTTTTTTTTTCGTTCCCTTAGGGGACTTAATCCTGCAAATCGCTCATACTATATATTGCAATACTACAGTATTGCACTATATAGTGAAAATCTGGATCTCCTCTGGAGCTCAGCCTATAGCTAAGCTTCACAAGGAGGACCGTGGTTTCAGCAACGGAGGTCTTCAGCAGACCCCTGGTTGTCCTAGAAATGCATTAGACCCCTGTGATCGCCTTGTGGAGGGCCGATGAAAGCAAGAGTGCTCAGGCATCGGTGCATGCACAATTGAAATGATACTGTCACAGACTGACAGCTTTATTTAAATGGTTAACAGAAGAATTCTGCGTTGTCCACGGTTTTTAGGGACAGATGCTGGCTATTTCATATACGCATGTTTGGGGAGCTCAGCTCCTGAGCCCCCTCCACATGTGAGGACCCTTCCAGGATGTTAATAACCCGTACATTTGCGGGAAGGAGTTGAGAAGCTGGGTTACAGGGGGACAATAAAAGGAAGAAGGTAGGAGTTTCACGTTCCAGCATCCAACCAGCCCTTATAAAGAGATGGGAGGAAAGTTTGAAGGCTGGCACTTGATAAGTAGAGGTTTTGGGACGGTCACAGCGGTGGGGGATAGGTTTGGGTCAGAGTCTTGATAAATGTGATGTCCTTTGGACGGAGGTTACTGTTGGGGGAATAGTGACTTTGGTTACATCTCAATATAACTAGTGGACTTCGGTCCTGTGAGGATAGTGGTATTAATGTGGGATATTAATGCCTTAACCCTTGTGTCGGTGTGGTGTCGGTGTGGTGCGGCTAGGGTCTAACTCTTAATTAGGTGTTGTTTTTCTTCTGGTTTAAAGCCTATTAGATATCTACTGTATATAATTGTGGGGCTATCATTGTTGCAGTCACCCTGCGTTTTGAGTTGGAGTCTGCTGTGGCCATTTTACACAGGTCACAAGCAGCCATGTGTCTTATATACATACATTGGGTATGGAGGGAGGACGTGGGGATTTAAAGGTTTACAAGCGACCGGATCCCTCGTCAGTTGTCATGTAGTACTTGTAGTGTAGATAGCATAAGTAACATGGTGATATAAATGGCCTCCTCCGTTTTGCTTTTTCTCTCATGATTTTCCTTTCTTCTTTGTTTTCATCTCTATAGGCTGAAGAAAAATCCCAAAGTGGAGAATTGGCCTTTATTAAACAACTGGCCCAAAATGTCCTGCTTGTACTGGAGTATCCGGCCTACTCAGTGGAGCGCCTGGTAAGGATCTATCATCTTCTACATCTCATGTCCTTGTTGTCTGATCTTCTCCAGATCACCAGCCATATAGCAGAAGCTAAGGTTCATGATGGTGGAGGCCTCCCTGTCCTCTCCAGGCAGACACAGGTTTCCATCTCATGTCATTGTTCTCTGATCTTCTCCAGATCACCAGCCATATAGCAGAAGCTCAGATTTATGATGGTGGAGGCCTCCATGTCCGCTCCAGGCAGACACAGGTCTACATCTCATGTCCTTGTCTCATCTTCTCCAGATTACCAATCATATAGCAGAAGGTCAGTTTCATGATGGTGGAGGCCTCCCTGTCCTCTCCAGGCAGACACAGGTCTACATCTCATGTCCTTGTTGTCTGATCTTCTCCAGATTACCAGCCATTTAGCAGAAGGTCAGATTTATGATGGTGGAGGCCTCCATGTCCACTCCAGGCAGACACAGGGTATTTTATGGCCACCTGTCCCTGTGGCTTCATCATCTGTGAGGACAGTCTGTACTCAGTGGTGCGGAGTTTGTATTTCCGCCTGTGTCTTTGTATAAGGGGGATATCTCCTATAATATAATAGTGTCTGTGCAGGGTCCGGCTTGTATCACGTCCCCTACATCTGCTGCAGTGTAATCATCATGGACATAATATAGAAGAGAGACGTTCCTGCATCTTCAGCTTTTATTCCCCTGCAGTTTCTATGTCTTAATGTCATTTCTTATTCCTTTTTAGGCCACGATCGGATCATTGAACCTGGGGAGAATTCCTTGTAAGAGCGACTATAAACCGATCAAACTGATCAGCAGTGGAGCCTTTGGGTGAGCTTTACTTTGGTATTATATATATTTCCCAGGGCTCCTTATGACGATGTCTCTGCGTCCTTCTCATGTTATGTTCCCATGGACAAATTATGAGTTCACATCACGGTCCACATCTATCTGTCACTATTCAGGTCAGTTAGGATGTGACGTGGATGAGGACCCCCCATTGGTGATCATTTGTGGAGTGTTATTTTATGTATTTATAGACATGGTTTTCTAGTGATGGCCCCACATTAATCATTAATACAGGAGATCATTTGATGAGATCTATAGATAGATTGTTAATAAGAATTTATAGTAAATCATGTTTTTTTCTCCTCTCCAGGGCCGTCCACTTAGTTCGCCATAAAGACACAAACCAAGTCTGCGCTATGAAGAAAATGGACAAGGAGAACCTGAAAAAGCCAAAGAGGCTTGAATGGGCCTTTCTGGAGAGGGACATCTCAGCATTCGCAGATTGTCCCTTTGTGGTCTCCACGTTCTGCTCCTTTCCTACTAAACTTCATCTATGTATGGTCATGGAGTATGTACCAGGTAGGACACATCCATTGTATCTATATCCAGCCCACGTCTGCTTAATCCTAGCACCTATATATGACCACAATGTGCCCACATGGACGGTTACATGTCCTCTTTGCAATTATTATAAGTCATCTGTTACCAAGATGCCTGAAAAACCATTGATCTCTATGAAAGTCCCCCAGTATGTCCTCGCTGAGCACGGCAGCAATTTCCACTATGGGTAAAAGGAAGATTTGTCTTTTTGAAGAGTTTTTATAGATAAGAACGTTCACAGAGAAAAAAATTAGAGGCTCGTAGATGAGGCTCTGTCTCTATGTATAGGGTCTATCTGCAGTATACAGTATACGCACTACATTATACAGTATATATAGACCATCCTGTCCCAATGTCTCCGCCTTTTTCACATTCCCACTCATCATGTGTAATTTACATTGTAACAAACCCTCAGTTCTCATATTTGCTTTCTCCTGTAGGAGGTGACTGTGGTACCCTTCTAAAGCACAGGGGTCCTTTACCAGTCCTCTTGGCCCGTATGTACATTGCGGAAACGGTCCTTGCTGTGGAATACCTGCACAGCTATGGTGTGGTGCACAGAGATCTGAAGCCTGAGAAGTAAGTGACCCTTCTAGCATATTAGAGGGGAAGAAAGTTAGAGTTTCTTATACAGTCTGTGGGTTATTACTTGGTGCTGACACCATCTTTTCTTTCACAGCCTCCTGATAACATCAACAGGACATATTAAGGTCACTGATTTTGGGGTTTCAAAACTCGGCCTCATGAGACCAAACTCAGACTTCTACAAGACTCCAACTAAGGACATCACCAAAGAGTTCCTTGATAAAGAGGTAGGCTTTATTTACAGGGTCTTGTACTTTACAGATCTCATCTCTTTCTCCTTCTCTGATTTATAATTTCTCTAGAAAAACATTTCCACTGATGTTATGTGTCGCAATTATATTTATTGATCATCATCTCCTTTTTCTGTTGGTTTCCAGACTGCTGGCACCCCTACTTACATGGCCCCAGAAGTTATCCTAAAGATAGGCTATGGAAGACCTGTTGACTGGTGGTCAATAAGGATCATCCTATATAAATTTCTATTTGGATATCCACCATTTACAGGGGCTTGCAGAAGGAATATTTTACACAGTATCATCCAGGGTAAGTAAAATAATCTGAATGCTTGTGATGTCACTGTCATTTGACTTGAATAGTTCTGTAGTTTTTTCTAGCTTTGTTAAGGAATTTTATTTTAATGAAAATAAATGAAGAGGTTTTATTTCTTATAATATTTGCTTTTTATATAACAGATGATATACCTTGGAGATGTAATTACTTTCCTCCAACTAATGCTCGAGGCATCATCACTCAACTGCTCAGAAAAATTCCAGCACTGAGACTTGGAACAGGTAATATTAATAGTATTATCAATGAATTATTACAGCGTGACCAGACAAATGATGGGTTCCATGAGGATCAGCACTGAGGTTCTGTACTCTACCTACTTGTCTATTACCCATTCTTCATGCTATAATGTTCAATATATTTCCTTTATGTCGGCTCTGTTACATCTTCAGTTCAGATTAACATAAATTCTACAGATATGGAGCAGTTTCTCTGACAATGACTGTATCACTTTATTTCTTGTCTTCCTTTTCCAGGAGGCGCAAATGAGATCAAAATTCATCCATTTATGCGTGACTTAGACTTTGACAACCTTTTAAGTCAGAAGCCCCTGTTCGTTCCTGACCTAAAGTCAGATGAGGACACCCGCTACTTTATCAGTAAGTAAAATGAGACGTCATCTGCAGAAAACTGACGAGTGTCTTGTCTTTCATTTTATGTCAAAATCAGTTCCCATCATTATTAGTGATAACATGGTGACTGTCTGGGTATTATACTAATAATCTCTAATAACACTTGTATTTTTTAGCTCGAAGTAGCAGCTTCAAACATATAAATTCAGATGAGGGGGACACAAGTGAGGATAATGACTGGCCAGAAATCAAAAACTTTGCATCAACTTATCAAAGGTCTTCTAAAGTAAGTATGTGGCTAATAAAATGTATGAAACCTATAATTACAAAAAAAAATTAAATATATTTATTTTATATTTCTTTATCTGTTTTAGCTATATATCACCAATACTGGGATGATGACCAATATAGAGCCTATGTCACCTCCACAGTGTTCCCAAGAGAACAGTGATGGAGGCAATGAAGAGCCTATGTCACATCCAGGGTGTTCCCCAGAGATCAATGAAAAACGCTCAGAAATGTGAGTAGATTATTATTATTATGAGATTTAGTCCTGATATATGTCGGATCCAAATACAAGATACGAGTAACACAAATCTAAATCTAGCATCCACCACCCCATGACTACACAATCTCTGTGGGTCTTACTTGTGATAACTTCAATAACAGCTGATTGTTGCGACCAACCATTCATTTCCAACTCACTACAGGCCAATATTACTAATTAGACTCCATTCTTGCTGGTAAAATGTGGTCTTGAGCAGGATATCTCCTCTATGTTGTCCTAATTGACCTAACAGACAGGTGTTCTTCCGTTATTCTATTGTTTTTTCCTTGTAATTTACGTGTCTTTTTTCTACCAACAGGCAGAAAGAATCTTCCCCTTCCAAAACTGTTGGAGACAATCAGTGTTTTACTGCTAAAAACAGTGAGTCATCCTCGCCCTCATTGTCAGGTATGTACAGGTTTATAGGCCATCCAATTATAGCCTATGATCCAAAATTTAAATATTAAGGCTCTAAAATTACTTCCTTTATTCTTTCTACTCCCCTGAGTATTCTATTTTTTGTTTTGTTAAAATCCCCCATACGGTTCCAGAGTTATGGGCCTTTGTAATTAGTGGTAATTTTTATTCTTTACAAAGGGGCGGTGTTCACAGGATCCTCTGGGGCGTGCCCTTAGGTTACCACGCCCACATGATAAAGACCATAATAATCAACACTAAATAAAAAGTCCCATATCTCTACAACCGTACTGTGGATTTTAGGAAAACAAATATCAGAATACTCAGGGGAGAAGCCGACATAAAATAAGAGCGAATCTTGGACACTTTTGACCTGGTGATGGGTCTTCTTTAAAGTTACAATGAAGTTTTATCCAACTGATTATATAACACCGTGGCTTGCTGAAAGTAATGTCATATTAATATGGGGACATGGTTCTTTGGGGAGACACCACCGGAACCCAGAAAAGCTACAGGTTCATATTAATCAGTTGCATAACTCTATAAAGATACAAAGCTCATCTTTTAGGAGTTTATAATCAACATTTTTTTCTGGCTTTTTGATTAGAATCTCCAGTTCAGAAGAGAAGAAAATATTTTCTAACACTGAGAAAACAACTAAAAACAGAGAAAGTTGAAGAGGGGGAAACTAGGCGAGGTAAGTGTGACGATAATCTCCATGTTGTATGACGTCAGTGAGAAGAAGTCATGTGGAGCAGATGTTATCCGTCAGTGGTGGGATTGTCACATGTATGATGGCTGACAATGATTCTGCTCCTCTGTATGATGAGATTCCTCTAACGTCATGCTACAGTGACACCACAGTAGTGTCCTCTAATATGGAGTCCCATTACTTACATCAGTTTTACATCTTTTCTCCTAGGTTCTCTCTTCCGCCGGATGATAACATCCTGCCGGCGTGGATTATCCAGGGCTGCTCGTGCTGTCAGAGAAAGCTGCATTTTTGGCTGCTGCCACCAACGCACCATTGACATCTCTAGGACAGAAAACACCCAAATCTAGCGCTCTGAAGAAACTACAGCACATCCACCATTAATGCTGTACCTGTATGGAAGGAGTTGTACCACCTACCTGTGGCCTCCTGACCAGCAAGAGACACGTGCAAAAGTTGAAGGCTCCTCCAAAAACTTGTCTTCATCCTTCCATGCAATTTTAATTCAAAGAAATAAAAAATTAAAATTGTTTAATGTCTTTTCGCATTTAATTGATTATTAGTGACTTTTATGGTATATTAATACTATACCTCATATATAGTATGTCTGAAGGGTTAGATCCCAAACTGGAGAATAGCGGTTCTATGTCTCCCATTAATCCTCTAAACTCTGGCCAAAAATGGAGGAGATGACCAGAGATTCTGTTATTCCTAAGGGTACGTACACACAGCACCTTATAGACGCCAGCATAAACCACTGATTTTTTATTTTATAAGAAGACACTTAAGGAAAACATCAGTGTTTTTGTTAACTACATATAAAATAGTGAGCGGCTTCCAAACAGAAGCCACCAGCAGAATGAACCGATCACTTTCTTTAACCACTTCATAATTTTCAAAGCTGGAAGCGGAGAAAAGAAGCTGAAAAAGACTGAAAAATACACAATGCACAGCAAGTTGTTTTTATATTGCAGTGCATATGTTCAATCATTTACATTTTTATCTAGTGCTTTTCATGAGGGATCCAGGTGGAATCCAACTGATGAAGACATTGTTTGCACATTACGAAGAGTGGCAATTAGTGTTGAGTGAGCACTAAAATGCTCGGGTGCTCGAAGCTCGGGCCGAGCTCACCGTGATACTCGGGTGCTCGGCCCGAGCAACGAGCCCAATGTTAGTCTATGGGAGACCTGAGCATTTTTGCGGCGGCACCCCCTACAGTCTGTAGAAAGCCTAAAAAGTGCCCAAAACGATAGTGACAGTGCTCAAATGACATGGGGATCGCCCCAGGAAGCATTTCAGACCCCCAGGTCACTGCTGTCAACAGCGCCGGACTGGGGTGTCTGGGGCCCACCAGGGACATTGACTCCAGGGGCCCACCCACCCTACAGCTATTTGCAAATACCTGTTAGCCGTTATACCCATTATATTGGCCGCTTCTGCCCATCACTGTGCGCTCACCAGAAATGCGATGTACAATTACTGTAGTTTGCATTAAAGGGTTTTTATTGGTGAAAACAAGTTATCAGCGATGCACAGGTTGGGAAGGTGATCACTTATTTATTGGTGGAATCAGCACTGTCAGAAGATTGTGGCACTTTGAGTATTTGGTGAGATTTTTACCTCTGTATTTATAAGACAAAACCAGGAGTGGAGCAATCCGAGGTAATGTTTTATGAATTTCTCACCCACTCCTGGTTTTGTCTTATAAATACAGAGGTGAAAATCTCACCAAATGCCAACTTGCTTTCTCTGGTGAACCTCTGCAACTGCATCTCTGCTGCTGTGTAATAGTCACAGGGCAGGGAGGGGTTAAGCATCCAAGTATTTAATATCTATTGGAAATAAAGAGGTTTCCCCTTATTGATATCAGATAAAACAAATGACCAACCACAATCCACTCTACCAAGACCAATATTACCAGATAGAAGGCAGAAATACCACCACACCGTGACCAGATCACATATTACCACCACATAGTGCCCAAATAATGCCACATACAAGGCACAAATACCGCCACACCATGACCAAAGCACATAATACCACCACATAGTGATCAAATGCTACCAGATACAAGGTATAAATACTGACACACCATGAGACCACATATTACCACCACATAGTGACTGAATAATACCACATACAAGGGACAAATATCGTCATGTCATGACCAAAGCACATAATGCCACAACATAGTGACAAATAATGCTAAAATAATAAAAATGTAAAAAAGCTCTGTATATTGGGTCAGTGTACAGGTTATACAGTGATCACCAGTGATATTATACACAGGAGCTCTGTATATAGTGTACAGGTTATCAGTCATCACCAGTGACATTATACACAGAAGCTCTGTATATAGTGTCAGTGTACAGGTAATGCAATGATCACCATTAATATTATACACAGGAGCTCTGTATATAGTGTCAGTGTGTGTGTATAGGTAATACATATACTCAACATAGGTAATACACATACTCACCAGTGATGTCTCTAGGTGAAGTTCTTTATCTGCAGACCGATATATCCCATCTTCTATGCAGGACTTATCTCTGCAGAAAATAACATAGTTAGCTATAACTGATCACTTCCAGAGCACAATCCACACTTTTCCCAAGATTTCTACACTGCATGAAATGACAAAAAAGCAACATAGTGCCGCACTACACAGTAACAGTGCTCCAGTGTCATTCTGTGCCTGCTCATCTGTCAGCAGACATATATCTCTGATGGCAAAGATGTAGCAGAGCTGAAGAAAGAAGACCCATGGATTACGTCGGAGCGAGGATTTTTTTTATTAAAGATAGAGTCCCTTAGGCTACGTTCCTGCTTTTACGCGGCGCTTTAGACCGCTCGCGTAAAAGAAGTGCCAAAGAAAGCTGGAAACGCCTTCCAGCAAAAGCTATGGCTTTTGCTGAAAAGCGTTCAGATGCCGCGTTTTGCCACGTATTTTTGCGTGGGCGCTTTCACTGCAAAAGCGGCCGCGCAAAAAGAATTGACATGCCAATTCTTGGCGTTTTTTTTGGCGCGCTTTCCCCATAGGCTACATGTTAACATGCCTCGGGAAAAGCGCGCTGAGAAAAGCGCAACGTCGGCATGCAGTAGAGATTTTTTGCGCCGCGTATGAACGGAGCCTAAATGGGTTTTGTGTTTTATTTTTAATTAAAAAAAAAATTTCTGTGTTTTTTTCTATTTACTAGAAATTCATGGTGGCCATGTCTAATTTGGCGTGACAACATGAATTTCGGGCTTAGTACCGGCTGATAATACAAAGCTGGCCTGGTACTAACACTATTATTACCCAGGGTGCCACTCACCACCAGGGCCGCTGGAAGAGCCAGGTAAAGCGCCTGGAAATTTTCAGGGGTGGCTGCGGGCTGCGATTTTCAGTGTGGGGGGCCAAGAACACTTGGGCCTTACCATGCTGAGAATCCCAGCCCCCAGCTGCCTTGTTTATCTGGCTGGCGATCAACATATGGCAGGAGCACACACCTTTTTCTAAAAAAAAAAATATTTTAAATAAGTTTAAAACAAATATTCGGCTTCTTTGTCTTTTGATCGGCAGCCAAGGTAAAGCCAGGCAGCTGGGGGTGGCAGTACGTAGCTGTCCGCTTTATCTGCGGTGAGAATCAAAAATTCTGCAGAGCGCTACACCGTTTTTAAAAATTTCTTTTCACACTTCTATATGTCACAGACCCAACAGCCAATCACAGATGCTGTCAAAGAGGATGGGCGTCTGTGATTGGCTGTTTGAGTAATCTACAATCAGCCCATACATTCTAGTATGGTACTATGTATGGGCTGCTTTCAGGTTACTCAAGCAGCCAATCACAGACGCCCGTTCTCTGTGTCAGCGGCTGTGATTAGCTGTTGGGACTGTCACACATATAGAAGTGTGAAAATAAATAAATAATAAAACAAAAATGACAGTGCTCTGCAGAATTTTTGATTCTCAGCGCAGATAAAGCAGACAGCTATGGGCTGCCACCTCCAGCTGCCTGGCGATCAAAAGTCAGGAAAGCCCAATGTTTTTTAAATTATTTAAAAAAATAATTTAAAAAAAAATACGTGGGTTCCTGCCATATTTTGATCGCCAGCCTGGTAAAAACCAGGCAGCTGGGTGCTGGGATTCTCAGCATGGTAAGGCCCAAGCATTCTGGGCCCCCCACGCTGAAGACGGCAGCCCGCAGCCACCCCTGGAATTGGCGCATTCATCATAGCACCATTTCCAGGCGCTTTATCCGGCTCTTCCAGCGGCCCTGGTGGGGGTGGCACGCTGGGTAATAATGGGGTTAGTACCAGCTTTGTATTATCAGCTGGCACTAAGCCTGAAATTCATGGCGTCACGCCAAACTAGACATGGCCACCATGAATTTCTAGTAAACAGAAAAAAACACATGTAGGGACTCCATCTTTAATAAAAAAACAAAATCCTCGCTCTGACGTAATCCACGGATCTTCTGTCTCCAGCTCTGCTACATCTTTGCCATCAGACAAATACCCCTGCTGACAGAGATGAGCAGGCACAGAATGACACTAGAACACAGTTGTCAGAGAAGTGCTCAGCTGGCCTCCAGCCGCCGACCATGTTTTCCTGTGCGTTGCAAATAATGCATACTTTCAAACACATGCCTATTTTTGCAATGCAAGTCTACAGTACATTGCGTCTGCGCTGATTTACAACGGATCCGTTGTAACGCACAGTATAAACGCAATGTTAACCCAGCCTAACAGCAGCGAGAAGGGGAGACGGAGCCCTGGAGACCGCCAAGTCAGTCTACTGGTGGTACTATCATGCCCATTGCCCAGTATGTCCTCCCAGCCTTTGTGGTATTATTATGCCCATTGCCCAGTATGTACTGCCAGCCTCTGTGGTACTATCATTCAAGCTCACATGGCATGTCCTGCCAGCCAGCCATTGGTGGTAGTAGTACTAGCATGATAGTACCACAAAGGGCCGGCTCCAGGTTTTTCTGGGCCCTGGGAGAAAGAGTCTCAGTGGGCCCCTTTAACACATACCACGATTCATGATGCACAGATACCGCAGAGAAATATAAGTATAGTACAATACAAAGATTTCACTTCTTATATTACATGAGTGATATCTATTGTAAATTCTATAATAGTTCAGAAACCGGCGAATCGCTCCACACAGTATACTGGCCTCCAAAAAGTGCGCCATACAGAATACTGGTCCCCATATAACGCTCCATACAGAATACTGGTCCCCATATAACGCTCCATACAGGATATTGGTCCCCATATAATGCTCCATACAGAATACTGGCCCCCATAAAATGCTCAGTACAGAATACTGGCCCCCATAAAACGCTCCATACAGGATACTGGTCCCCATATAACGCTCCACACCGTATACTGGCCCCCAAAAAATGCTCCATACAGAATACTGGCCCCCATATAATGCTCCATACAGAATACTGACCCCATATAACGCTCCAAACAGAATACTGGCCCCCAGAAAATGCTCTGTACAGGATACTGGCCCCATATAAAGCTCCATGCAGGCTGTTCCCCCCACATAATGCCCTATGCAGGCTTTCCCCCCCCTTATAATGCCCCATGCAGGATGTCACCCCCCTCCATATAATGCCCCATGCAGGATGTCACCTCCCTCATATAATGCCCCATGCAGGATGTCACCTCCCCCATATAACGCCCCATGCAGGATGTCACCCCCCATATAATGCCCCATGCAGGATGTCACCCCCCATATAATGCCCCATGCAGGATATCACCCCCCCTCTCTTTAAAATGCCCCATGCAGGATGTCACACCCCCCCTTTTATAATGCCCAATGCAGGATGTCACCCTTCTCTTTAAAATGCCCCATGCAGGATGTCACCGCCCCCATATAATGCCCCATGCAGGATGTCATCTCCCCAATATAATGCCCCATGCAGGATGTCATCTCCCCAATATAATGCCCCATGCAGGATGTCACCCCCCATATAATGCCCCATGCAGGATGTCACCCCCCATATAATGCCCCATGCAGGATGTCACCCCCCCCTCTTTATAATGCCCCATGCAGGATATCACCCCCCTCTCTTTAAAATGCCCAATGCAGGATGTCACCCCCCTCTTTAAAATGCCCCATGCAGGATGTCACCCCCCATATAATACCCCATGCAGGATGTCACCCCCCCATATAATGCCCCATGCTGGATGTCACCCCCCCATATAATGCCCCATGCAGGATATCACCCCCCCATATAATGCCCCATGCCTCCATACATTAAAAAAAATAATAATCAAATACTCACCTCACTCCTCCTTACCTGCTGCCGCTGCTCAGGTCCGTACTCCAGCGTCGCCGGCGTCTTCCCGCTCTGCGCTGCCTGTGATGGCTCAGGGGAGGGTGCGGTGGAAAGACGTCACCGCACCCTCTGACCTGATATGTCACAGGGAGCGCAGAGCAAAAATACAGCGGATCTGCGGAGGCAGGAGGAGAGGTAAGTATCCGGCTGCTGGGCCCTGAGCAAGCGGGGGAGAAGGGCGGGCGCTGGCACCGCTCTCCTCCGCCCATAGCCCGATTCATGCTTAGTATGTCCTGCCAGCCTCCTTGGTACTTTCATGCCCACCCAGCATGTCCTGCCAGCCACTGGTGGTAGCACATGCTGCTAGGCATAGTAACAGTAACGAGAGGTTGGCAGCAGGACAGGCTGGGCAATGGGCATGATGATAATCATGCCCATTGCCCAGTAGCATTTACTGACAGCCTCGGCCAGGGGTCCTCTCAGTCACTCCTCCCCCCTATCCCTTCCTCCCCTCCTGGCCCCTGCTTTTCATACTCAAGCGTTGAGATGAGCTGCAGGCCTGCAGCCGCTGCCTAGGGCGACGGCGGATCCGTCCTCCACAGCGCGCACAGGAAGCAGTCCCAGGGCGATGATGTCATCGCTCTGAGACTCACCTCCTGCGCACGCGCCGGCAGAGGTGGCAGAGGGGCACTGCGGCAGCAGGCAGAGCAGGGAGACCGGTCTCCTTGCTGTGCTGCTGCAGAGAGCCCATCACTAATCATATCGGCAGTGCTGCCTATCTGATTAGCGAACCGGGGGGTCCTCTGTTCTCTGTACAGGGCCCAGTGGGTGTGAGGGCGGGGCTTAGGGGCATGGCCATCGGAACCCGGAGCTCACCGGGGGTTTTCCCGATCATACGGTGGGCCAGTACGCCCCTGCCCATAAGGGCACACACTGTGCAATTATCTGAGATTCTAGCGTGACCTCCGCAGGGAGGATGAGAGTGATACGTGGTGCAGAATACGTTGGTCTAAAAGCAGGCATGCAATACATGGGGTGCAGAGAAAAAGGTTGCACTTGGGTCACGACCTGACTAATGAGGCACGGTACCGTGTGAGGCTTATTCTCTTAGCTCCCCCGCCAACAATTTATATACAAATAAGATATTATACAGTGCTACATTATACAAGGTATAAAGGATGGTGCCCACATAAGAGTGCCATTCTTTAGCAACAAAATAACAGTGCCACTCAGAGCCAAAATAAATACGGCTATATAGTGTTCTCAAGATAGCACAATAGATTGCTCAAATAAATACTGTCATACAGTGCTCACATATTAACACTATGAAATGCCCAAATAAACACCACTTTACAGTTCTCACATGTTATTGTAGCACCCTGAGGATTCGGCTGCTACAGGAGTATTGCACCTCAACCCAGAGGTGTGATATTCCACTCCCGGGTAAGGATGGAGTGTGGGACTGAGCTCAGAGAGCTGCATGCACTACACACATCCCATTTCCGAGGGGCAGGCCGACGGTACTCCCACTTAGAAATGTGCAGGTACGACCGTGTCTGTCCCTGGCTGGAGTGGGAGGGGGGTGGAACATCCCTGTAGTGTAGGGGCAGATAGGGGGAGCAGTCTGGGTAGTGCTAGGAGCTCATTGGGTGCTGGTCACCTGAGCTCACACATAGAGGGTTATAAAAGGTGGGAACCATCTAAGATCAGGGTCAGTTGTCAGAGGGCCAGTCAGAGAGTCTGAAGAGAGGTCCAGAAGAGCCTGCAGAGAGAGAGAGGAGAAAAAGAAAGAAAGACCCAGAGGGGGAGAAAGAAAGGACTCTGAGATCCCAAATCAAATCATCGGGTGAAGAGTTGGCAACAGGGTACCGGATCCCAAACTGGTGGGGGCTACAGCATACCTCAGCCAGAGACCGGAGGCCGTGGGCAGGATCTGCCACGGCCACCCACCACATCCACCCGGAAGGCAGACCACGAGTAGGGTCAGGGAACCCAGGGCCAAGGGTTTCCCAACAAAAGGCCCGAGGGAGCTGGACTTAGGTGGATCCCTGGTGGGGAAGGCCAGAGACAAGGACAAGACAGAAGGGGGGCTCAGGGCCACGCTCCGGACTTGCTTGGGGGTTGGCCGAATCCAGGACCTGGTGGACGCAGCACGGCTCGGGTGGTCACTCAAGGCCGGAGTGGCCAGCACAACAGCAGTAAGTAAAGACCATGAACTGCACAGCCCGACTCTGAGTCTTTATACCATCTACTCTGCACCACCACAACCCCCATCCTCTGCGACTGACCCCCTGAGGCTATACCCCTCCCGTTGGGGGTTATACTACTATCAAGCTGCACACACACCACCAGCCTCAGCGGACCCTGCTGCAGCGGCGGCCGTAGTGACCGCAATACAACGGGTGGCGTAGTCGACATAAAGAACTTTAGTAACATCAGTAAGGACTGCCACACACTGAGTTTGACACCCTGGGCACGGACCGGGTCACAGCCACTCGGAGACTACAACCCCCATCTGATCCGGCTCCGGGTATTCCCCTAAAGAATATGGCCCAGGGGGCGCGTCAACTTTGGCGTAGTCGGCAGGATTACGTGCCCGCAACAACCGGGTACTGCGTGCCTGAAGAAAAGTACAAGTTTACCTCAAAAAGAAGTCTCCTGCCGGTTCCGGAGGGTCCCCGCCATCGGACCCCATCACCAGTCGATTCCCGCCGGTTGTCCGCCATTTGCAGCTTTTTCCCGCCATCTGCAGAGTTTCCCGCCACTGGGAGACGATTCCCGCCATTTCCAAAGATTTCCCGCCTTGGAAGAGCGGACGCCATTAAGGGCGTGCCAGAGGATGGCAAGAAGCCGCCTCCCATCGTGGGCCAGGTCGAAGAATGGCGCCAAAAGCGGAAACCGCCCCCACCAACAGAGACTGTGATGCTAGAGGTGTCCATCAGCATGAAAGAACTGCCCCTGGAGCTGACAATCACCAAGTTGCCCCGGGACCGCCCTCGAAGTGGGAGGAGACAGAAGAAAAGAACGAAGATGGGTGCCGCCTGGAGCAGTCTGGAGAGAGCGCACCCGGAGACAAGAAGCATAGAGCTGAGTCCAGAAAAAGCTTACCCGGAGATGGAAGGAGAGCAGAGCAGCACCGGCCCGCTGGTCAGGAGCCTGCTGGAAACAGCGGAAGGAGAGCAGAGCAGCACCGACCCGTTGGTCAGGAGCCTGCTGGAAGCAACGACCCCACTAGGCCTAGTGGAGGTCCTAGCACAGCTCCCCCGAGACCGGGAGTGTGCGCAGACCGCGCTGGAGGGCCTCGCACAGAGGTTGGCCCGGGTGCAGCGAGAGACGTTGGCGGAGTGGAGCCGAGAGGTGGCCCAGCAGACCGAGACCCGTCAGCGGAGCACGCCACCCAAGACGAGGAGACAGACCGCCTCTGAGGATGGCGCGGGAGGACTGAAGGCCGGAGACGGCGCCGAAAAGGGAGCCGAACGGACGGAGGCAGGTAAAGGGGACGTCTTTACCCCAAACCGGGAAACCGCTTACCTGCCCCAGCTCCCCGTCGCAGAGCCCGAAGTACCCCCTGCCGTGCCCGTCGCTGCAACGTCACCGCCGCAGACTAGGCCTCAAACGGAAGCCGCAACCCCTGTGACGTCACACGCCTCGACCCCGAGCGTGGCCAAGCAGGAAGTACCATCAGCCTGGTCGCAAGGCCTAGTACCCCCGGGCGCCGCAATATCAACAGCGCCCCCTACCTCCGCGGAGCCCCCGGCCTGGTCGCAGGGCCAAGTAACACAGGGCGCCGCCGTCCTTACGGTGCCCTTTGCCTTTAGGGTGCCCCAAGCCTGGTCGCAAGGCCTGGGCAACCCGGGCGCCGCTACCACCACTGCGCCCATAAAAACAAGAGTGCCGCACCTGGGCGAGGATCTATTTGCCCAGCACACGTGCCCGGATGGGCAGCCCTTTGTGTGGCCACCGGAGTACCACCATCCCCGACTCCGGAAAGAAAGACTCCTATGCCCTTCATGTACACCGTTTGACAGAGGAAGAGCTGAGGTGTCAGGAGGAGCAAGAGGACCCGGACGGGTCTGAAGCTAAAGTTAACCATAAAGAAAGAGCAGGAGGACGTCGTCGTTGAGTACGGCAGAGTAGAAGCTGTATATAGTTACCCGTCGGGGTACCAAGAACTGTTGCTGCTAATATAGTCCCCATTGGGACCAGCATGTGTGAACTGTTAACCCGTGTGTCCCTTGATCCCACTGACCGAGGACTGAGAGCGGTCGTCCTTTCCTAATCCCTAATACCTGGCCGAGGACTGAGAGCGGCCACTTATCCCTCTGTACATAGTTGCGCTTCCTAGAGCGCCCCCTACTGGTTTTACAGGAAAACCGTTTTCCAAGAAAAGGGACTGTCGCACTTTGCCCGGTCATCAGTTGCACAGTGACCGGAGGAGGAGCCAGAAGCTACGAGAATGTTATTTATAAAAAAGTTTTATATATATATCTATATAATGTTTTATATGATGTTTTATATGTTTTGTTATGTTATTATGAAAAATTGTATGTTTTGTGGTGTTTTGTCTCTTACAGCCCGAGGGCGTGCTGTGATTTACCAGGGGGGAATGTAGCACCCTGAGGATTCGGCTGCTACAGGAGTATTGCACCTCAACCCAGAGGTGTGATATTCCACTCCCGGGTAAGGATGGAGTGTGGGACTGAGCTCAGAGAGCTGCATGCACTACACACATCCCATTTCCGAGGGGCAGGCCGACGGTACTCCCACTTAGAAATGTGCAGGTACGACCGTGTCTGTCCCTGGCTGGAGTGGGAGGGGGGTGGAACATCCCTGTAGTGTAGGGGCAGATAGGGGGAGCAGTCTGGGTAGTGCTAGGAGCTCATTGGGTGCTGGTCACCTGAGCTCACACATAGAGGGTTATAAAAGGTGGGAACCATCTAAGATCAGGGTCAGTTGTCAGAGGGCCAGTCAGAGAGTCTGAAGAGAGGTCCAGAAGAGCCTGCAGAGAGAGAGAGGAGAAAAAGAAAGAAAGACCCAGAGGGGGAGAAAGAAAGGACTCTGAGATCCCAAATCAAATCATCGGGTGAAGAGTTGGCAACAGGGTACCGGATCCCAAACTGGTGGGGGCTACAGCATACCTCAGCCAGAGACCGGAGGCCGTGGGCAGGATCTGCCACGGCCACCCACCACATCCACCCGGAAGGCAGACCACGAGTAGGGTCAGGGAACCCAGGGCCAAGGGTTTCCCAACAAAAGGCCCGAGGGAGCTGGACTTAGGTGGATCCCTGGTGGGGAAGGCCAGAGACAAGGACAAGACAGAAGGGGGGCTCAGGGCCACGCTCCGGACTTGCTTGGGGGTTGGCCGAATCCAGGACCTGGTGGACGCAGCACGGCTCGGGTGGTCACTCAAGGCCGGAGTGGCCAGCACAACAGCAGTAAGTAAAGACCATGAACTGCACAGCCCGACTCTGAGTCTTTATACCATCTACTCTGCACCACCACAACCCCCATCCTCTGCGACTGACCCCCTGAGGCTATACCCCTCCCGTTGGGGGTTATACTACTATCAAGCTGCACACACACCACCAGCCTCAGCGGACCCTGCTGCAGCGGCGGCCGTAGTGACCGCAATACAACGGGTGGCGTAGTCGACATAAAGAACTTTAGTAACATCAGTAAGAACTGCCACACACTGAGTTTGACACCCTGGGCACGGACCGGGTCACAGCCACTCGGAGACTACAACCCCCATCTGATCCGGCTCCGGGTATTCCCCTAAAGAATATGGCCCAGGGGGCGCGTCATTATGACCATACAGTGCTCAAATAAATACTACAATACAGTGCTCACATATAAACACTATGAAATGCCCAAATAAACACCACTTTACAGTTCTCACATGTTATGACCATACAGTGCCCAAATAAATACTGTCATACAGTGCTCACATATTAACACTATGAAATGCCCAAATAAATACCACTTTACAGTTCTCACATGTTATGACCATACAGTGCCCAAATAAATACTACAATACAGTGCTCACATATTATCAAAATACAAGGCACAAATAAATAGTACCGGACATTGTTCACATATTATCACTATACAGTTCCCAATACATAATCTAACAGTGCTATACAATGGCTAACTAAAAATACAATATTTAGACTGAGTCATGGTCATAACCTTGTCAATCATTCCTGGCACCAATATAGAAGCGGGAGGCTGATGGGACCCATGTGTAAATGCCCTGGGAAATGTCTGTGCTTCATATGAGGGCATCAGCACTATTATTTTGGGAGGCCTTGTTTCAGGGTTTAGATTGGGCCCAGTTACTTGCTGGCCACCTTCTTCGGAACGGCTCTCCATCACCCCTCACCACAATTCAGTAGACCCATACCAGCTATTACTGAAATTATTGATTGCCAAGTGTAACAGCGGAAAATAAATTATTGAAAAAAAATAAATAAATAAGCACGATGCTCCCCGATCCTCTGGGCGGCATGTAGACTTCTTTTTATAATTTTATAAACTTGTGTATTTACAGATTTGATGTCATTAATCATTAATGGTCCATTACTTATTATTCCTCTATGTAGTCCTTTCTCCAGCTCCGGTGTTATATACTTATTTTATATAAAAAAAGTTCCAGTTATTAGCTAAGGCTGAAAATAAATAAAGTTTTAGAGTCAGTAAAATATAAAAGCGGTATTTTATATTGGGATTTCTTATAGCAAACTCATCTTCTGCTTGTGAGTGCACGTTGCTATATAAGGACGCAGCCACCCAACCAACCCGAACCAAAGACACCCCAGTGACAGCCACATAGTCACTATATAGCTCTCACTGGCGGTAAACTGACCGTTTTAGGCAGCGGATGCAACCAAAACTCACTCATGTACTTGAAATCCCACCTACCCAGTTTTTTCATTGACTAACGTGGGCTAGGTTTCAACCACATCAGAAAAAGGTGATGAGTGAGCACATATATAATAGGTATCCGTTTGATCCCATGATCTAATATTGGCGATGCCAGGGGTTCTAGGGGAAGGAGAGGCTGCTCACACTGCTGTCCACCCTGTCTATCTGATCTAATAATGAAGATACCAGGGGTGCAGCGGTAAGAAGAGGCTGCTCACACTGCTGTCCACCTGTCTAATTGATCTAATACTGGAGATACCAGAGATCCTGAGGTAAGAAGAGGCTGCTCACACTGCTGTCCACCATGTGTATTTGATCTAATACTAGAGATACTAGGGGTGCTGAGGTAAGAAGAGGCTGCTCACACTGCTGTCCGCCATGTGTTTCTGAGCTAATACTGGTGATACCATGGTTGCTGAGGTATGAAGAGGCTGCTCACACTGCTGTACACCTGTCTAATTGATCTAATACTAGAGATACCAGGGGTGCAGAGGTAAGAAGAGGCTGCTCACACTGCTTTTCACCATGTCTTTCTGAGCTAATACTGGAGATACCAGGGGTGTTGAGGTAAGAAGAGGCTGCTCACACTGCAGTCCACTATGTGTATCTGATCTAATACTAGAGATACCAGGGGTGCAGAGGTAAGAAGAGGTTGCTCACACTGCTGTACACCTGTCTAACTGATCTAATACTAGAAATACCAGGGGTGCAGAGGTAAGAAGAGGCTGCTCACACTGCTGTCCACCATGTCTTTCTGAGCTTATACTAGAGATACCAGGGGTGCAGAGGTAAGAAGAGGCTGCTCACACTGCTGTCCACCATGTGTATCTGATCTAATACTGGAGATACTAGGAATGCTGAGGTAAGAAGAGACTGCTCACAGTGCTGTCTACTCTATCTATCTGATCTAATACTGGAGATACCAGGAGTGCTGAAGTAAGAAGAGGCTCTTCACACTGCTGTCCACCATGTCTATCTGATATTATGCTGGAGATACAAGCAGTGCTTAAATAAGAAGAGGCGGCTCACACTGATGTCTACCCTGTCTATATGATCTAATACTGGAGATACCAGGGCTATTAAGGTACGAAAAGTCTGCTCACACTGTTATAGGTTATCTCTAAGTCATATCAGGAATATTCCTATGGCACACGCTCACAAGTTTCTGTGCTAATATTCTAGGACAGGTTTCTTTCTGTGTAACAAGACACTGACCATATTAATTGTGTAGTGTTTACCTCCCTAAACAAAAAAGCTAAAATTGCTAATTAAAGGTATTTATAAATGTATTCATTAAGATTCCATTTAGTTATTTATTTTTTTCTATTCCCAGAGAGCCCCGTTAAGGAAAAATTGCAAAACAATGAGATACATTTCTCAGAGTCCTATTTTATATATCCATATACTGTATGTGATACTGAGTTTGTATGTTTTCCCCGTATTCTTGTGGGTTTCCGCTGGGTTCTCGGGTTTCTTCCTACACTCCAAAGACATACTGATAGGGAATTTAGATTGTGAGCCCCGATGGAGAAAGTGTCGATAATGTCTGTAAAGCGCTGCGGAATTAATGGTGCTATATAAGTGAATAAAATAAATCAAAATAAATACTAGAGTAAAATAAGAGAAGCCAAAGAAGGCGGGGATAATAAAAGTGACGGTGCACTTGTGTAGAGCTTGAGTAAAGTACCTATATGCAGGCCTGGCGTCAGAACCCAGCGCACCCGGGCAAGTGCTGGGGCCCTAAGGATATGGATGTGCGCACTTACCGTCGGGCACCCCTGCGCGCTATGGGACCCGTGAGCGGTGCGGTGCCGGTGCCAGCGCCCGCCAACCACCCCCGCTTGTTCAGGGCCCCTCTCCCCGTGCCTCCGCACCATCTCTGGTCTCTTCCGTGGCTGCTGCACTGTGACGTCTCAGGCCAGAGGATGCGGTGATGTCTTTACACCATGCTCGCTCCAGATCCATCACAGCGCAGAGCGGGAAGACACCGGCGACGCTGAAGAGTCTGGAGAAACGGCAGCAAGTGAGGAGAGGTGAGTACTTGATTATTTTTTTTATATGTATGGAGTCATGGGGAATTATATGGGGGGGGGGGAGACAAGTGACATTCTGCATGGGGCATTATATGGGGGGAACAAGTGACATCCTGCATGGGGCATTATATGGGGGGGGGATAGGTGACCTCCTGCATAGGACATTATATGGGGGGACAGGTGACATCCTGCATGGGGCACTATATGGGGGGGAGGTGACCTCCTGCATAGGACATTATATGGGGGGGGAGAGGTGACATCCTGCATGGGGCATTATATGGGGGGAGAGGTGACATCCTACATGTGGCATTATATGGGGGGAGAGGTGACATCTTGTATGGGGCATTATATGGGGGTGAGACGTTAAATCCTGCATGGGGCATTATATGGGGGGGGGGAAGAGATGGAGGAGAAAGAGCAAGTGAGAGAGAGGAGAGAGTGAGAGAGATGGAGGAAAGGGTAAGGGAGAGAGATGGATGAGAGAGAGAGATATGGAGGAGAGACAGATGGAGGAGACAGAGCAAAGGAGGAGAGAGAGAGAGGGAGGAGAGAGAGAGAGGGAGGAGAGAGAAAGAGATGGAGGACAAATAGCAAGGGAGAGAGAGATTGAGAAGAGAGAGGAGAGAGTGACAGAAATGGAGAAGAGTGCGAGGGAGAGAGATGGAGGAGAGAGAGAGATAGAGGAGAGAGAGATGGAGGAGAGAGAGATGAAGGAGAGAGAGATGGAGGAGAGAGAGATGAAGGAGAGAGAGAGAGGGAGGAGAGAGAGAGGGAGGAAAGAGAGAGAGGGAGGAGAGAAGCGGGAGGAGAGAGATAGAGAAAAGAGAAGGAGGGAGGAGGGAGAATGAGATTTTTCCATCTCAAAAGTTGGAGTTCACAATGATTTCAATGGGGTCCATGTACTGGATCAAGTTCGGGTACAGTTTTGGTACCCGAACCAAACTTTGGACTAAAGTTCAGTTGGGTACCAAAACCTGAACTTCCACGGGTCTGCTCATCCCTTGTCATGCTAGGTATGGGAAGAACCCAGCGTACGACAACGGGAAAAGGGGGAAAGCCCAGAAACTAGGGAAAGGGGGAGTGGAGACCCCTAAGCAGATCTAACAACACCATGACTCCCTTATCATTCCTAAATAGGTTCCACACCTATCGCCAAGCAGGATACCTTAGCCCTGGCTGACCCTAGAGCTAGGCCCTAGGTAGGGAGGGGGAGGAGTTAGCACTAGTCGGCCCCACTGCAACTAAAGACAAACAAGGGAAACAGACAAGGAGATACACTTAGCTTTGAGGAGACACCAGAGAGAACACAACTACAATCCATAAAGGAACTCCAAGAAGAATATCGCTGACTGCTAGAACTCCAGACCTGAACAGAGGAATTTACTCTATCACCAGCAACTCTCTTGAGAAACTGAGTATATTTAAAGATCCAGAAAGGGTGTGTTAATTAGCAGGCGATCGTGGAGATCACCGCTGGGTGCTAGAGTGGGAGGGATGATGAAAGGATCAAGAAGGTGTCTGCAAGGCCAAGCGCAGCGACCTTCTACAGCCGGATCCAGAATGACTGTATGTCAAGCCTGACACACCCGTGACATCCCTAGTTCCTAATCCTTTAACTGGTTGGGATGCAATACTACATTTCACCTCTAGTAGCCACTAGTGAAAAATTTGATTACCTGTCACAATCACAATAATAGTCGATCATTAGTGATCCAGTTCTCAATCTACATCCCATTGGTTTACACAGTCTGTAAAATTGCCCTCCAGGAGGAGACTGGTATCTTTGTCCTGCCTACCACTGTTCTCCTACACATGTGCAGACTTCCATTTCTTAAGGGGACTTATTTTCAGTCAATGTCTATGGCACCTAGGTTTTGTAAATGCCTCCCCCACCCCCCATATGAATCTGTGGTTTTGCAACCACTGAGTTCCAATACTGTGCTATGGTCCACAGTTACAAATGTCTTTATAATAATTCCGATTGTTGGATGTCAGTTGATGTTGAACCCCACCGGTGAAGAGGTCAATATAGTAAACCTGGAAAACCCCTACAATGCATTAAGTTTATGGCTGCTAATTGTCATCATGTAGTTGATGGGGAAATATAACAGGTACAGTCTAGGGGTACGGGAGACATTTGAGCTGATAAAAGCTGAGTGTGCATGGTGATAGATAGCGGCTCTGTAAGACTAAACTTACCTTGTGGCCGGAGTCTGTAGAGCAGAGTTACTGTACATGTCCAGACTCTCTGACCAGGTCTATGCAAAAGTATGAAAAGTGATATAGCAATGTGAAATTCAGGCCAACACTCCCTTTTTCCATAAAAGTCAGCACTTTATTTAATCCATATAAACACAACCAAATTTAAGTGGCTTCGTACAAAAATAGCACATGAAAAAAGTACAAATGCCATCAGCAAAACGTACTTCAACCAGACGGCAACGCGTTTCTGAGCTCTACGTTTCTTAGTTTGAGCCTGAAAAATTCCACATTACTTAACACAGGATATCTGAGTTCGCAGATTCGTAACACTCAGGTTAAAATGTGCATAGACAAAATATATAGATAAAACCTGTAAAAACCACAATGTGGATAATGCGGATAAACCAACCATACAATAAAGTAAAAACAGGAGCCGAGGCTGTAAGTGCGGGGATTTCTGTGCTTGGGGATCATACTCGATACTGGATAAATTGAGATGTTTTGAAAATGTTGTATCCATTATTTTATCATTTGCAGATCACCAACACGTCTCTCCGACCTGTGATTTCCATAGTTCCACGACTTTTCCGTCTTATGCTCAGAGGTCTAGTATTAACCCCTTTACCCCCAGGGTGGTTTGCACGTTAATGACCAGGCCAATTTTTACAATTCTGACCACTGTCACTTTATGAGGTAATTACTCTGGAACGCTTCAAATGGATCCCGCTGATTCTGAGACTGTTTTTTCGTGACATATTGTACTTCATCATTGTGGTAAAATTTCTTTGACATCACTTGCGTTTATTTGTGAAAAAATCAGAAATTTGGTAAAAATGTAGAAAGTTTTGCAATTTTCAAAATTTTTAATTTTATGCCCTTAAATAGAGATATGTTACACTAAATAGTTAATAAATAACATTTCCCACATGTCTACTTTACATCAGCACAATTTTGGAACCACATTTTTTTTTTTTAGGGAGCTATAAGGGTTAAAAGTTGACCAGCGATTTCTCATTTTTACAACAAAATTTACAAAAACACTTTTTTAGAGACCCCATCACATCTGGCGTGACTTTGAGGGGCCTTTATGATAGAAAATACCCAAAAGTGACACCATTGTAAAAACTGCACCCCCCAAGGTGCTCAAAACCACATTCAAGAAGTTTATTAACCCTTCAGGTGCTTCACAGTAATTTTTGGAATGTGGAAGAAAACAATGAACATTTAACTTTTTTCACAAAAATGTTACTTTAGACCGCAATTTTTTTTCATTTTCGACTTTTTGAATGTAAAATTTGCTTGAAAAATTAGCGGACACCATGTTGCGTTTGGGGAGCCCCCGATGTGCCTAAACAGTGGAAACCCCCCACAAGTGACACCATTTTGGAAACTAGACCCCTCAAGGAACTTATCTAGGTGTGTGGTGGGCACCTTGAACCCCCAGGTGCTTCACAGAAGTTTATATCATGGAGCTGTAAAAATAACATTTTCACATTTTTCCAACAAAAATGTTTTGCAGACCCCAATTTTGCATTTTCATAAGGGTAACAGGAGAAATTGCACCACGCGATTTGTTGTGCAATTTTTCCTGAGTAAGCCGATACCCCATATGTGGGGAAAAAACACTGTTTGGGCACACGGCAAGGTTCGGAAGAGAAGGAACGCCATTTGACTTTTTGAATGTAAAATTTGCTTGAATTAGTGGACGCCATGTTGCGTTTGGGGAGCCCCTGATGTGCCTAAATAGTGGAAACCCCCCCCCCCAAGTGACTCCATTTTGGAAACTACACCCCTGAAGGATTTTATCAAGGGGTATAGTGAACATTTTGAACCCAGAGGTACGACACAGAATTTGGTAACATTAAGTCATCATATTGAATAAGTTGTCATTAGTCTTGAGTGCAAGTGCTCGCTACTTGAGTTTGCATCGGGTACTCAGGTATGGACCATGTATGGCGGGTGCTCAAGTGACATGCTCGAGTCCCCGCCCGCATGTTTCATGGTTGTTAGTCACCCAAATAAAAACATGTGGGGATCGCTTGTGCATGACAAGAAGTCCCAGCAAGGTTTTTTTGGCTGTATAACAGCTGCAAAACATTTGAGGCGGAGACTTGAGCATGTCACTCGAGCACCCGCTATACTCGGTGCATACCTGAGCACCCGATGCAAACTCAAGTAGCGAGCTCTTGTGCTCAACATTAGTTGCCATATAGACGGTATTTTTTTCTTTACTTCTGAAAAAATCCAAACCCCAACCCTAATACAACCACAACCCTAGCCCAAACGCAACCTTAGCTCAACCCTAACCCTAGCCCAACCCTAACCCTAGCTCAACCCTAACGCAACCCTAACCCTTGCCCAACCCTAACCCAATCCTAGCCTAACCATAGCACAACCCTAACCCTAGCCCTAGTACAACCCTAACCCTAGCACAACCCTACCCATAGCTCAATGCTACCCCTAGCCCAACCCTAACCCTAGCTCCACCCTACCCCAACCCTACCCCTAGCCCCACCCTAGCTCAACCCTCACCCTAGCCCAACCCTAACCCTAGCCCAACCCAAACCCTAGCCCAACCCTAACCCTAGCCCAACCCAAACCCTAGCACAACCCTAACCCTAGCCCAACCCTAACCCTAGCAAAACACTAACCCTAACCCTAGCACAACCCTATCCCTAACGCTAAAGTTTATTTTTTACGCCATTCCTCGTGCGGTATAAGTGATTAGACAACTTTATTTTTCGGGTCGGTGCAATTACAGGGATACTAGATTCATATCAGGTTTTTATGATTGAGAGCTGTCACACACTAAAAAACCCTTTTTATTGCAAAGACTAGTTTATGGATCGCAATTTTTTGAGAGCTATAATTTTTCCATATTTCGGCCGACAGAGTCATGTGATTTTTTTTTTTTTTGTGGGACAAGTTGATGTTTTTATTGGTACCATTTTTGGGCACATTACATTTTTTGATTGCTTTCTATTCCGATTTTTGGAAGGCAGAATAAACAAAAAACAACAATTCACGAATTGTTTTTTGGTGGTTTTTTTATGCCGTTCTATGTGTCGCCAAATTGATAAGGAAGCTTTATTCTTCGGGTCAGTACGTTTACAGCGGTACCACAGTTATATTTTTTTTCACGTTATGGCACTTTTACTCAATGAAAACTATTTTATAGAAAAAAGAATTGTTTATGCATCGCTAGAGAGCTATAAATGTTTTATTTTTCTGCCGTTGGAGCTGTATGGTGGCTTGTTTTTTTGCGGGATAAGATGACGTTTTCAGCGGTACCATTTTTATTTACATTTGTCTTTTTGATCTCGTTTTATTCCATTTTTTGTTTGGTGGTATGATGATAAAGCATCGTTTTATGTTTTGTTTTTTATTTTATTTTTTTACCCTGTTCACTAAAGGGGTTAACTTCATCACCATCCCTGTGCTATGCAGCCTGTCAGCGCTGCACAGGGAAAAGTTACTTTGGTCACGCGTGGCGCATGACCAAAGCAACTTCCTGCCTTCTGATGACCCGGATGTTGTCATGATGACATCGGGTCACCATGACAACATCTGGGACCGGACTCAGACGCTGCGGGATGCCGGCAGAGAAGGTAAGTATCGCGCTAACCTCCTCTTGCCACCAGAATGCTGTGATCGATTTCAATCACAGCATTTCGGGGGTTAATGTGCAGGGAGCGGTGCGGGACCGTTCCTTGCACATAGCACTGGGTGTCAGCTGTGACAATCAGGTGGATGACTTGATATCACGACCTCCCCAGGAAAAAGACAATAGGCTCTAGCTACAGAGACCTTCAAACTCTCTGTGTCACTCCCCCTACTGCACCCCTGGTGGAGCCCAAGTCTCCATCCCTGTTATTTCCCAGCTAAGAGCTCCCAAAACTAAAATGGGCCATATGTTCTTACTGGACAGTCCTAGGGAGCCCGTTCTGGTGTCATTGGACCCAGCCGGGCCCCTGCTACGCATGGATGCTAAACATCAGAGTCCTAGGGGCCCCTGCAAGGCTGTGCTGGGTATCTCCTTTCCTTACGCTGGACTATGTTTAAAACTAGGGTTACAATCCGCATCCCCTCAGGTCTATTTTGTGTATCACTGAGATTAATCTTTTCCCCATAACTCGATGTTGAATTATGTTTCTTGAATAGGCACATGGCGTCAGGGGAAGGGACATCCTGTGTAGCTTGCAGCTGCTGTGAGAATTATCACTCTTCGCTTCTTCAGCTCCTTCCTTTGCAAGCTGCAGTGTCAAATTTTCATATGTAGAGCTTCGTAAAACCCGCCTGCCAGTGCACAGTGATCGACAGGGGATTACCTTGAATATCTTCACACCATTGTTCCCTGTAAAAAACAGAAAATAAATAAGCTAATTTATACTCACCTAACACCTAATCCCAGAAGCCACTGTCAACTGTAAAACAGCAAAAATAAAAAACAACCATATCCCTCACCTATCCAAAGTGATGAAATAATCCATAGTGTCCTACGATGATCTAGATGACTTATACTAGTATAATTTTCAAACGGTGCCACTCCATAATGTACACATACTACAATGTGAAGAGTGGCAACTATTGACCGTATAATGGCAAAATCGCAAGATAAACATAAACAACCGAAGCAACCACGATCAAAGGCCGATCTACATCATAAAAAATTGTTTTATTAAATATTCAATTTTGTTAAAAATTATTACATGCAGATAATTGGTGCAAAAAATGGTGCAAAACAACATACAGTGTGTAAAAAAATTCTACCGCTATATGGGACAAGCAGGACCCAAATTGTACAGCCTAGTAGATATTAAGTGATCATCCAAGTAGCATAGTATTTATACACAGGCCAATGTGACCCGATTAGTAAAAAGGCTCATATAGTCAAAGGTTGTTAGGTCAGAGAAACAGACAATGTTAATACATTCCTCAAAATAATATTACGGGTATAATGAGCCACCATATATATATTTACATGTGTATAACAACAGTATATATATGTGTCAACAGTATATAGACATACAATATATTGTACATGACAACAGGCTCACACTGACACAAGTAATGTGTAGCGATCAGCTGCCGTGAGAGAGTTCACAGGAGTTCATCAGCTGATGAAACCCGGTAACCTCACTTACGGCACCGCCGCTGCGTGAGAACTGTCTCACGCCGTAGCGGTGCCGTAAGTGAGATCACTGGAGCTCATCAGCTGATGAACTCCTGTGAACTCTTTCACGGCAGCTCAGCGCTATACACTGCAGGAGTGATTACACAGCGGCGTCTGCTCTGTAACAGCAGGCATAGGCTGATGGGAGTAGTACTCTCATCAGCTGATGCCTGTGACCTGTGGTAAGCTTTTTACGACTGGTCACAGTCACAGCTGCGGGCTCACACTGTCATCTGACAGAGTGAGCCCGTAGTTCTAACCGATCAGAGCCCCTTTTTCCCACGCTGTCATCTGCGTGGGAAATCATGGATGTTCGGGGGCCCCATTCATATGAATGGGGTCCGTGTTCCGGGTCAGGTACTGTTCTGGTAACCGAACCAAACTTTTAATAGATATTCGGATATCCACGGGTCCGCCCATCACTAGTAAATAATCCTACCAAGTTATGACCACATAATGCCACCACATAATGCTAAAATAATGCCACCATACTGATCATTACCATCATGACTGTACTAAGACCAATATTACAATCAATACCACAATATGAGACAATAATCAATAAATACAGCCAGATCATAACAACATATCACCAACATGTACTGTAGTGATAATATACCATACTGATTATTAACAGTATAAACACTGATATTATCACTGTGCAGCAACCATGTAGTGGTATAATTGTATATATCAATTCCAGTGCTCTGCATACTATATACAGTACAGACCAAAAGTTTGGACACACCTTCTCATTTAAAGATTTTTCTGTATTTTCATGACTATGAAAATTGTACATTCACACTGAAGGCATCAAAACTATGAATTAACACATATGAAATTATATACTTAACAAAAAGGTGTGAAACAACTGAAAATATGTCTTATATTTTACGTTCTTCAAAGTAGCCACCTTTTGCTTTGATGACTGCTTTGCACACTTGTCATTCTCTTGATGAGCTTCAAGAGGTAGTCACCGGAAATGGTTTTCACTTCACAGGTGTGCCCTGTCAGGTTTAATAAGTGGGATTTCTTGCCTTATAAATGGGGTTGGGACTATCAGTTGTGTTGTGCAGAAGTCTGCTGGATACACAGATGATAGTCTTACTGAATAGACTGTTAGAATTTGTATTATGGCAAGAAAAAAGTAGCTAAGTAAAGAAAAACGAGTGGCCATCATTACTTTAAGAAATGAAGGTCTGTCAGTCCGAAAAATTGGGCAAACTTTGAAAGTGTCCCCAAGTACAGTTGTAAAAACCATCAAGCGCTACAAAGTAACTGGCTCACCAAAAGTACCACCCCAGGAAAGGAAGACCAAGAGTCACCTCTGCTTCTGAGGATAAGTTTATCTGAGTCACCAGCCTCAGAAATCACAGGTTAACAGCAGCTCAGATTAGAGACCAGGTCAATGCCACACAGAGTTCTAGAAGCAAACACATCTCTACAACAACTGTGTTAATTCATAGCTTTGATGTCTTCAGTGTGAATGCACAATTTTCAAAGTCATGAAAATACCAAAAAATCTTTAAATGAGAAGGTGTGTCCAAACTTTTGGTCTGTACTGTATGTGCATAGTGTGCTGGTAATTGTACAAATATATGTATATTAAGTCATCTACCATCTCTCTGATCATAGTTGTTCACTTTCCCTTTTCTTTTTCATTCAGCCCACACCACCATAACCACTTCTTCCATCCATGACTTGTCTCTGCAAAATGTAATTCACGTCACCTCATCGCGTCTGCTGCATGGAGAGTCAGGGTGTTGGAGACCGGAGCAGCACACCCGGGGAACAGGAGCGAGATGAGTATGTTTTTTCTGCATGTATAAATGAGTCTATGTGGGGGCTCACACTGTATATACAAAGGCTACGTGGTGGCTCAAACTGTATTTAGGAGGCTATGTGGAGCTCACACTGTATACAGGAGGCTATGTGCGGCCTCATACTGTATATAGGAGGCTATGAGGGTGCTCACAGTATATATAGGAGGCTATGATGGGGCTCACAATGTATATAGGAGACTATGTGGGGGGCTTATGCTGTATATGGGAAAATATGTGGGGGCTTATACTGCATATAGGAGGCTATATGGGGGCTTATACTGTATTTAGGAGACTATGTGGGGGCTCATACTGTATAAAGGGACTATGTGGGGCTCATACTGTTTATATAGGGCTGCGTGGGGGTTCATACTGTATATAGGAGGTTACCTAGGGCTCATACTGTATATAGGGAGGCTATGTGTGGGCACATACTGTATACAGTATATGGGGTTATGTGGGGTTCATACTGTATATAGAGTGGCTAAGTGAGGGCTCATACTGTTATAGGAGGATATGTGAGGCTCAACCTCTATATAGAGAGGCTATGTGGGGGCTCACACTGTTTATAGGGGGCCATATGGGGGCTCATACTGGATATAGGAAGCTATGTGAGGGTCATACTGTTTATAGGGTCCATGTGGGGGCTCATACTGTTTATAGGAGGAATTGTTCAGGCTCATACTGTTTATAGGAGGATATGTGAGAGCTCACACTCTATATAGAGAGGCTATATGGGGGCTCATACTGTTTATAGGGGGCTATGTGGGGGCTCATCATGTAAATAGGAGGCTATATGAGGGCTCATATTGTAGCATCGGCGTCTCTGCCCCATTCTAGGCAGAGACGCCGTCCCTCTCACCTCCCCGCTCCTGGCGCGGCGTCCTCCAGCGCTTCTCTCCCCGCTGCTTCCGGCACGCGCTCCTTCCCCGGCAATGTGCTTAGGGTGCGCGCGCGCGCGCTCCCCCTCTCTTAAAGGGACCGCGCGCGCCGTCCTAAGGAGTCCCCGGCCAATTGCCGGAGGACCTCCCATATAAAAGGCACCTCCTCCAAAATGGAGGTGCCCGAGCAATGTTGTAGCACTGTTCACTACTCTGCTTCAGCCCTCAGGTCCCGTTGCCAGTTACCTGCCAGATTCCTGCCAGTCTGCTGTCTAATTCCTGCCTGATATCCTGCTACCTGCCTGCTAGCCTGAGGTCCGACGGTCTGCCTTCCAACTCCTGTCAGTCTGTCTAAGGACCAGCTTGCCCGCTCACCTGGGAGCACACATCTTCTACCTGCCTGCTTGCCTGAGGTCCGACGGTCTGCCTTCCAACTCCTGTCAGTCTCTCTAAGGAGCAGCTTGTCCGCTCACCTGGGAGCGCTCATCTGCTGCCTGTCTGCTAGCCTACCAGGAGGCTCTGTCGTCACGTGCTGTAACCACCCGCCTGTCCAGAGACTCCTGCCCGCTCACCTGGGAGCGCTCATCTGCTACCTGTCTGTTGGTCTTCCTGGAGGCTCCGCCGTCACATGCTGTGACCACCCGTTTATCCAGAGACTCTCGCCTGCTCACCTGGGAGCTCACGTCTATCATCTGCCGCCACAGGTCGTACCAATCCTTTACCCAGAGACTGCCCCGGTCACTTGCCGTGACCTCCTGCCCGTTCATCCAGAGACTGCCCCGGTCACTTGCCGTGACCTCCTGCCCGTTCATCCAGAGACTGCCCCGGTCACTTGCTGTGACTGCCTGCCCGTCTACCCTGGTCACCACCCGCTCCCTTACAAGGACCGCCACCTTCTATAGTAGCTCAGAGGTTCCGCCTCCCAGACCCTTTACACATATTGTATGTAGAAAGTCTATGTGGAGGCTCATACTGTATATAGGGGACTATATGGGGACTCACACTGTATATAGAGGGGCTATGTTGGTCTTATATTATATGTAGGGGGCTGTGTGGGGCACATACTGTATATAGGGGCAGTTTTCAGGCTTATACAGTAAATAGGGGAATGTCAGCATACTTAAATATTAAGTGATAATTAGAGTTGAGCCACCCCCGTAAGGTTCGAGTTCGGTTCGTCGAACGCCCGTATGTTCGCCGAACTGTTCGTCGAACTGTTCATGGAACACCGTCGAACACCGTTAAAACCAATGGCAGGCAAACAAAAACACATAGAAACACATAGAAAACACTTCAAAGGTGTCCAAAAGCTGACAAACTGCTCAGAAGACACAACTAACACATGGAAAAGTGACAAGTACATATAGTCATGCAAAAAGAAAAGAGGTTGAGGAGTAAAAGGAGGGGGAGACACAGATATAGGCATGTAATGCCCTTCTAAAACCAAAAAAGTGCGAAGCTGACACGGCCAGTCCGTTCTTGCCCATGCGACCTCCGTGTCGCCGGGTTTGTGCCAGAGCTGCGGTGGACCCTGATGGCCAGCCCCCTTCTCCCAATACTGGTGCCTGTCCGCTGGTGGGTCGAGCGAGCCCCCCTGCGGTGGAGGCAGGTCTAAGCTTTTTAATTTATATTGTCTCTCTAATTTGAATGAGTACACTTTAAATCCTTTTACAAGGATCTATTGGAGGGCAAGTCTGATGCCAGCAGCCGCGGGAATTACAGCTCCAGTAGCGTCCACTAAAGCTGCTGCAGTTAAAAAGCTTTTATAAGGATCGAGCTTGGCGGTCCACTTCAAGGCGTCCTATCGCCAGTCCCAGCCCCTGTGGCTTGGGGTGCCTCCCGATGCTCTTCACTGAGTGTCCCGGGGGCCCGAAGCATTTCCTTTGAAAAAATTAAGTGTCCAAACTACAGGTGGTGTAGCTTGCTTAACAGCTGGGATAATCCGCTGACTAGCAGACACTGCTACTAGGCACAAAGTATTTCCTGGGCTAGATGCAGTTAAAATTTTGTAATTAGATACTCTCGTTAGATGCTGAGAAAGCATTCCATAGAGTCTCCTGGCATGCCTGGCCCTCACAGGGTATCAAATACTTAGGAATTCCTATTCATAGAGACCTCTCCCATCTATGTTATCTTAATTTTGGGCCCTTTATTGAACAACTCCATACAGACCACGGTTGGCAAGTTAAAACTGTAAGATTCACTACGTGAACCACTGGAGCTTTGTGGAAAAGCACATGTACACTGTGTTCCAAATTATTATGCAAAAAGTGTTTAGGAGTGATAAGGTAAGAATTTTTTTGTTTGTCAGTTAAACTCATTGATGGTGATGTGTGTCAGGACTCTTTATATCACTGTAAGCAATTGCAGACACCTGTGCTAATTAGTTTGGCAGGTGTGTCCAATGAAAGGCAAGACTACTTAAGAAGGCTGTCCCACATTATTAAGCAGCCTACATTTTCTGCCAAAATGGGAAAGAAAAAGGATGTGTCGGCTGCTGAAAAGCAACAAATTGTGGAGTGTTTAGGTCAAGGCATGACTACATTCAACATTGCCAAGACACTTCATCGTGATCATTGCACAATCAAGAAGTATGTAGCTGATTCACAGTACACACGTGTGCGTGTTGATAAGGGAAAATTGAGGACTCTTTCCTACAGGCAATTACGTCAGGTTAAAAGAGCAGCGGCAAAAAAGCCTTGTCATAGCAGCAGACAAGTTTTTGAAGCTGCTGGTGCCTCCAACGTCCCCCGAACAACAAGATGCAGGGCCCTTCAGAGGTTTGCAGCTGTGCATAAGCCATCCTGTTGACCTCCTCTATCCACTGTACACAAGCAGAAACAGCTCCAGTGGGCCAAACAATACATGAAGACTGACTTCAAAACTGTTTTATTCACCGATGAGTGCTGTGCAATGCTCGATAGTCCAGATGGATGGAGTGGAGGATGGCTGGTTGATGGACACCCCATGCAAACATGGCTACGGCGCCAACAAGGAGGAGGTGGAGTAATGTTTTGGGCTGGAATCATGGGGAGAGAGATTGTCGGCCCCTTTAGGATCCCTGAAGGGGTAAAGATGAACTCCATGATGTATGTGGAGTTTCTCAAATAGCACTTCCTGCCATGGTTCAAGAAGAAAAACCATGTATTCCACAGCAAGATCATTTTCATGCATGATAATGCACCGTCTCATGATGCACATAACACATCTGCATCTCTGGCTGATATGGGCATAAAAGGGGACAAACTTATGGTGTGACCTCCATGCTCCCCTGACCTCAAACCCATTGAGAACCTCTGGAGCATCATCAAAAGGAGTGTCTATGATGGCGGGAGGCAGTTCACATCTAAGCAACAGCTCTGGGAGGGTATTCTGTTCTCATGCAAAACAATTGAAGCAGAAACCATCCAAAACCTGACAAATTCAATGGACGAGAGAGTTCAGAAGCTCCTTTCGAACAAGGGGTCCTATGTGCAAATGTAACATCACCTAGAATAAAGCTTTGAGTTGAAAACTGTTTGATTTAAGTTTCTAATAACCTGCTAATGCTTATAATTTCAAAAATGACCATTTTTTTGTTCTTTATTAAAATGAAAAGGTTGATCGAAGAGTGTGGGGGATCTAAGAGTGTGGCAACCCAGTAGTCAGGATTATTTCGAATTCTGACAATCTGAGGGTCATGTTGCAGGTAGTGCAGCAAGAAGGCACCCATGTGTCTTGCGCATCTAGGAGCCCCAAAATTATTTTCCGGGCTAGATGCAGCTAAAAATTATTATTAATTTGAAAGCTGGTGGAGCTTAGTATAGATGGCCTAATAGAATCAGTACTGCAAACTGCTATAAGGCCAAAATTATTTTACAGGGAAGATAGAGATAAACATGATTAGTAATAATTTGAAATCTGGTGGAGCTTAGTATAGATGGCCTAATAGAATCAGTACTCCACACTGCTACTATGCCCAAAATTATTTTCCAGGCAAGATACAGATAAAAATGATAATTAATTTGAAAGCTTAAAACGGTTGGTGAGGTGATTTTACCAAATCCTCAAGCTTTTACTCTCCCCAGGATGACACAGGGCTAGAAAAGTCCTTGCTGATGCATGATGTGTTCATCTTTATGAACCTGAGTCTGTCTACATTGTCAGCGGACAGCCGTGTGCGCTTATCTGTCAGCACAACACCAGCAGCGCTGAACACATGTTCAGAGAGAACAAAAATTATTATTTATTTGAAATCTGGTGGAGCTTAGTATAGATGGCCTAATAGAATCAGTACTGCAAACTGCTACAAGGCCAAAATTATTTTACAGGCAAAATGCAGATAAACATGATTATTAATAACACTGGTGTACAAAAAAAAAAAAATTCTGGCATGGACTTTAAGAACAGTTTTAGACTAATTTGAGGGTGCTGAATTCAAATCTGATCTTATAATTTCTCTATCACATCACGTTTTTGCGCTATAGGTATATAGCCCATTTTCAATAATTCCAAGAAAAATATAAGTAGTGTATGAAAAGTGCCGTTTTATACGGTTCACTAAGGTAAATTTAGTTTTCATTTAGTCTCCCAATAAATGTGAGAATATCTTTGTTTTCTTTGAACATGCGTAATTCCCATTTGTTATGATAATAAAGTAAAAAAACAGTTTTCAAACACCCTTGTTTTCTGTGCTACTGGGACAGTAGAGCTACAGCAGAGCATTGGGTGAAAACTGAATGGCCTCAGCGACAGAGTTTGGCACCTGGCGATAAGAATGTCATCCATGATTCACTAGTGGATAGGAAGAACATTGTCTTTCCTCCCTTGCACATAAAACTTGGATTGATGAAGCAGTTCGTCAAAGCTCTCAATCACAGTGGAGAATGCTTTAACTATATATGTTCAACTTTTCCAGGTCTTAGTGAAGAGAAGAAAAAGGCTGGAATATTGTATAATAAGAACACTTATGAGAGACCCAAACTTTATCACATCAATGAATGAGACAGAAGAAAGAGCTCGGAATGCATTTTGTAATGTGGTGCAGAATTTTCTAGGGAATAAGAAAGCAGACAACTATGAAGAGATTGTGGAAGAGCTACTAATGAGTCTGCAAAATCTTGGATGTAGAATGAGTACCAAGATTCACTATTTAAACAGCCATTTGGACTTTTTTCCAGAGAACCTTGGGGATGTGAGCGAGGAACAAGGGGAGCGTTTTCATCAGGACATTAAAACAATGGAAGAACGGTATCAAGGCCGGTGGGACTCACATATGATGGCTGACTATTGCTGGAGCTTGATGAGAGACAACCCAGAAGCTGTACATCACAGATCAGCCAAGAAAAGAAAGTTCAAATAACTGCCATTTGCCATTCATCTGTGTGCCATATATATGTGTTTTTATATTTTGTAATTTAACTTTGTAAGTATATTTGATTTGCTGTACACAGACTTTGTAATTTGTTATTCCTTGATTAAAAATATACAAAATGTAGTAACGAAAATCATGAGGTTTTTATCAAGAAACATTCGATAGGATTAATTTCCATCAAAAATATCTCGAAATCCTGATGTGATAGCCAAAAACGGAGTTCGTATTAGTAATCAGCAGCCAAAATTGACTTAAAATATGTTTTAAAACCTTGTGACAGAAAAACTGCATTGACCAGTGTAATTTTAAATCTGGTGGAGCTTAGTATAGATGGCCTAATAGAATCAGTACTGCACAGTGCTACAAGGCCAAAATTATTATACAGGCAAGATACAGATAAACATGATTAGTAATTTGAAATCTGGTGGAGTTTAGTATAGATGGCCTAATAGAATCAGTACTGCACAGTGCTACAAGGCCAAAATTATTATACAGGCAAGATACAGATAAACATGATTAGTAATTTGAAATCTTAAAACAGTTGTTGAGGTGATATTAACAAATCATCAAGCTTTTACTCTCCCCAGGATGACACAGGGGTAGAAAAGTCCTTTCGGATCCATGATTTGTACATCTTTATGAACGTGAATCTGTCTACATTATCAGTGGAGAGCCGCGTGCGCTTATCTGTCAGCACACCACCAGCAGCGCTGAACACACGTTCAGACAGAACGCTGGCTTCGGGGCATGACAAGATCTCCAAGGCATAAGTGGCGAGCTCCGGCCATTTATCCAGATTGGAAGCCCAAAAAGAGCAAGGGTCCAGTGACACAGTCATGGCTTCAATGTTTACTTGGAGATACTCCTGTACCATCGTCTCTAGGAGTTGACTATGTGTCAGACTTCTTGTCTCCTGTGGCCTTGCAAAGGATGGGCTAAAAAATTGGTGAAATGATTCCGCAAAATTGATGTTACCAGCAGATACTGTGTTTCTGTTACATTTTGAGTGCTGAACACTCGACGGTCCCACAGTTGGCAAGTTGGAACTGTGAGATTCACTACGTGCACCACTGGTGTTTTGTGGAAAAGCACATGTAAGATTCTGCAACAGTCTCTGCTGATACTCCTGCATGCGTGCATCCCTTTCTATGGCAGGAATAATTTCTGCAAATTTACTTTTGTACCGGGGATCTAATAGTGTGGCAACCCAGTAGTCAGGATTATTTCTAATTCTCACAATTCGAGGGTCATGTTGCAGGTAGTGCAGCAAGAAGGCACTCATGTGTCTTGCGCATCCAGGAGCACCAAGTCCCTGTTGTGTTGGTGGCGAGGTAACAATCATGCTTCCTTCCTCTGTCCTCTCTCCCCAACCTCGCACAACAGAAATGTGATCAAGGTCTCCCTCATCTGATGAGTCTTCCATCAGTTCGTCCTCCACTTCTTCCTGGGCTCCTGCACATTTCTCACTAGTTTGGCTGCTACCATGCGCCCTGCTAAAACCATCTCCCCCACCCTCACATGCCTGCCGCCTTGGTGCTGCCGACCGTCTGGACTTTGCAGATGTTAGCCCTTCCGCATACAACTCCTCCTCCTCTACTTCCTCCACCTCCTCTTGAGCCACCACCTGACTCCGAATTCTGTTTAACATGTGCTCCAGCATGTAAATCACCGGAATAGTCATGCTGATAATGGCATCGTCAGCACTAAACATCTTCGTCGCCATTTCAAAACTGTGCAGAAGGATGCATAGGTCCCTGATCTGAGACCACTCCTCCAGCGTGATTTGCCCCACCTCTGGATCTCGTTGGCCCAGGCTATACGTCAGAACATATTGCACCAGGGCATGTCGGTGCTGCCACAGTCGCTGCAACATGTGCCTGTGAAGTGGCAGGCTCAACGACTTCTGTAGAGATGTAAGTCGCTGAGCTGCGGGATGCGAACGGCGGAAGTGAGCACACAGTGACCGTGCCCTCTGCAGAAGGCTATCTAGTCCGGGATAGTGGCCTAAAAATTGCTGGACACCAGGTTCAACACGTGAGCCATACAAGGTACGTGTGTGACATTGCCCCGGCGAAGGGCCGCACTGAGGATTGCAGCATTGTCGCACACGGCCTTCCCTGGTTTCAGGTCCAGTGGAGACAACCATTCATGAAACTGGTTCTCCAGAGCTGACCACAACTCCTCAGCTGTGTGACTCACATTTCCCAGACATTTCAAAGTAAAAACCGCCTGATGACGTTGAGCCCTGCTGCCAGCATAGTAAGGAGCTGTGCAGGATCCCTTCTGCGCAGTTAGAAAGCTTGTGGCATGACCAGACAGGCTTTGGGTGCAGGTGGAGGACCGAGAGGAGGTTGAGGAGGCAGAAGCAGTGGAGGAACTTCGAGATAAAGAGGATTGACGCACAACTCGTGGGGACGGCAAGACTTGGACAGCAGCCCCTTGTCCTGCTGTCACCATAGTTACCCAGTACCCAGTCAGCGACATGTAACGCCCCTGTCCATGCCTACTCGTCCAAGTGTCTGTGGTGAAATGCACCCTGTCACACACAGAGTTTCTCAAAGAAGCGGTGATGTTGTGTGCGACATGCTGGTGGAGTGCAGGCACACCTTTCTTTGAGAAGTAGTGCCGACTGGGCATCTGGTACTGGGGCACTGTGACGGGACATAAGGTCTCGAAAATCCTCTGTGTCCACCAGGCGGAAAGGCAGCATTTATGTAGCCAAGAGCTTGCAGATGGTGAAATTCAACCTCTTAGCTTTCTCATGGCTAGGAGGAAATGGTCTTTTACTTGTCCATGTGAAGCCCAGCTGTGCTTGGCATCACAGACCCAGAAGGGTGTATTGAAGGACTCCTCCACAAGAGGCCCCCATAACCATTCACACATCTGCACCTTCCACCTCAGACCACCAGAGGGAGCTCCTTAGGGAGATATATAAGGGAAGGTGGGGCCAGGCAGCCGTTAGTCTGTCAGAGTCTGGTTTAGCAGTGAGTCCAGTGCAGTCTGAGACGTGTTACCTCAGAGGACAAAAGCCTGTTCCAGCTCCTGCATTCTACCCTGCAGTGGAGCTTATCCAGATCAAGACTCGGTGTAGCTCAGTGAGGTGAGCTGTAGGTGTGCCGGCGCCATAAGATCGGTGAACCGCGGCACGCTGCCGTTTGTGTGAGTAGCCTATCGAGGGCTCGAGTAGGCCGAAGGCAAAGGAGTAGAGAGTTAGTTCATAGGGGAGCAGAGGAGCTTAGCTGGCTCACCCCGAGAAGAAGAATTTACCGGACACCGGGTCCGAAGCTTGCCGAGAACTCCACGACCCAGCAAGATAAACCGGAATCCCTGGAGAACTACAGGTCCCAGGATAGCTAAAGTGCTGATACGTACCAGAGTCAGGAGACACATAGGCCCCGTAGGTTGGGAGCCTGCACTCCAAGAGAAGGCCCTACCACAAGGTCAGCCAGCGCAGGACAGAGACAAAGTTAGGCCTAGCTCCAGGCAGGTCAGAAACTTATTATGCAGAAGCCAGAACCAGGAGGCCCAAAACCTGCTCATTGGGGAGGATCTGGACATACACCCTTCACCCTACAGTGCTCCGGGGAGTGCCTGAAATTCCACCAGTAAAAGGTACTGAAGTGACTATCGTGTCCGTCCCTGTTCTTGCTCTGGCCCAGAGTAGTCTCTCTATCCTGCATCCCCGTTCCTATACTGCCCTGAGGCCCAGCTCTAACTGTGGAGAGCTATACCATCAAGCTGCCTTATCATCAGCCTCAGTAGACTGCGCAGCGCTGGTGATCCTCACCAGAAACCACAGGTGGCGTCACGAACTCTTTCTTTTATAAACTTTACAAATATCAACCCCTTTTTAGGAGAGACCCCAGGGTACGGGCCCGGGAGCCGACCACCGCGACATCCCTAAAGGCCAGGCCAAAGGCCCGGGTACCGAGTTATCCCCGTTTCCCTGGGTGCCACATCCACATCTGAGGGACCGAGGGCTGGCTGTTGTGCTTAGACGGGGTTGAGAAGGGTGTCCCCGGCAAACTGCCGGTCTGTGAGGAAGATGCAGGCGGACATGTTAGGTTGCCTTGATCCAAAGGTGGTGCTATCGATGTCGGAGAGCGCTCAACACCAGCTGGTGTTTCCACCTCCAAATAAAATGATGACCTGACAATCACACTGGCTGTTGCGGGTAAAGAGGTGGCCGGTCTGCGTCCCAAAACAGGTGTGACTGCTGTCCCCCCAGTCACAGAGGATGAAGAGGCTGCGGATGCACAAGATGTGGCTGATGGTGGTTGGCCCAGCCGGCTAGGCCGCATTGTAGCACAGTGAGCTTCCCACTGCAACTTATGCTTCATATCCATGTGCCGGTTCATGTATGAAGTACTCAAACTATGTATTTTTTGGCCTCTACTTAGCTTTTTCTGACAAATGTTACAGATAACACGAGTTGGGTCATTCTTATCGATCTGAAAAAATGCCCAAGCTATGCAAGGCTTAGCACCCATGCGACCTGAAGAGCCACTACGACTTGTGGTCAGAGGCAGAGTTGTGTTTGAGGATGCAGTTGTTGACGTGCTTCCAGTACTACGTCTCTGTCCAGGAAGGCCCAACCTGACCTCGTCGTCACTAGCATCCTCCTCCACCTCCTCTGCTGACCTCATCGACTGGCTGACTGTGGGTTGACAGTAAGTGGGATCTCCAACCTCGTCATCATCACCCTGTGTGTTCTCACACCAGTCGTCCTCAGAGTCAACCTCTTCCTGCCCTGGCAAAAATCTCAAGTTGTCGTTCCAATCAGGTATTTGAGTCTCATCATCGTCTTCCTCATTCTCTCCACCAACAGGAGATACAGTTTGGGAACGAGGGTCTACATTATGGTTGAGGTGGAGGAGAGCCCACTTGAAGGAGCACTTGATATCCGTTGAAGCACCTGCTGTTTTTGTGCCTCATCTGGAATTTGTAGCGATTGGCGTGGCCGTAAGAAAGGGATCTTATCACATTGTCCACTAAAAGAAGTAGACATCTTAGTTTGGCTGGAAGATGGTCTTTCTTCTGCAGATGTTACTCTTGCTTTAACACCTACCCCACGGACACAACCTTTTTTTCCCTTCCCAACACACCTATTCCCCTTTCCACCATCAGCAGGCCTTTTTCCACTCATTTTGGTGGTTAACTAATTGACAACTCTGGAGTTGTTTGCACAAAAAAACAATGGATGGGAACCGAGCAGAGCTGAGTGGCCAAACTGTTGTATTAGCCCAAAAGTATTGGCTGGGTTAGATGCAGTAAAACAATTTTATTACATACACAGGTGGTGGAGCTTAGTATAGATGGACTAATAGAACAAGTCCAACACACTGCTATAAGCCCAAATTTTTTTTCACAGCTAGATACAAATAAAAATTATTTTTAATTTGCAACCTGGTGGAACTTAGTATAGATGGACTAATAGAACAAGTCCCACACACTGCTACAAGCCGAAATTTTTTTTCAGAGCTAGATGCAGATAAAAATTATTTTTAATTTGCAACCTGGTGGAGGTTAGTATAGATGGACTAATAGAACAAGTCCCACACACTGCTACAAGCCCAAATTTTTTTTCAGAGCTAGATGCAGCTAAAAATTATTTTTAATTTGCAACCTGGTGGAGGTTAGTATAGATGGACTAATAGAACAAGTCCCACACACTGCTACAAGCCCAATTTTTTTTTCAGAGCTAGATGCAGATAAAAATTATTTTTAATTTGCAACCTGGTGGAGGTTAGTATAGATGGACTAATAGAACAAGTCCCACACACTGTTACAAGACCACATTTTTTTTCAGAGCTAGATGCAGATAAAAATTATTTTTAATTTGCAACCTGGTGGAGGTTAGTATAGATGGACTAATAGAATGATGCTATGCCCAAAAGGTTTTACTTGGCTAGGTGCAGTAAAAAAATTTGTATTCTATATACAGGTGGTATAGCTTGCAACACAGATAGGCTACTCCACTGACTAACACACACTGCAAGAGGCCAAAAAGGATTTGCTTAGCTAGATTTAGCCAAATGCTGTGAAAAAAACTTGCACAGCACTGGCACAGACCTGCCTAGCAAAAAGTCCTAGGAAATGCTGTAACCTAGTCCAGAAAAGGACTGCAATTACAAGTAGACCCTACTCCCAACCTATCTATTTAAGAGCACAGACCTGCCTGATAAAAGTCGTAGGAAATGATGTAACCTAGTCCTCAAAAGGACTGCAATCACAACTATCCCCTACTCCCAAGCTATCTGTAGATTTGTGCGAAAATTGGCTTGAAATGAACACTCAAAGTATAGCGCACACAGCAACAGCGGTGCCGTCTAACACGCAGCTGCAGCAGTGAGAAAATGGTGGCTACGTGGAAAATGGCTGGGTCTTATAGGGCAAGGACATGTGACATACACTGCCAATGACACATGCCTTTGCTTGTGTGAAAAAAGCAGTTCGCTTCGTGTGTGCGCTGCTGATAGGCTGACAGATTGCATCTCCCCACTGTAAATGGGGGAAAGAGAAAAAAAAATGGAGATCTTCATTATTTCTGCAGAGATCCATCCCATGAACCTCCCCCGCCCCGCTGTACACTCAAACTGCGTATTAACATTAATTTTCAGCATTACTGAGAAAAAATCCAGTTATGATTTTGGTGCACGAACAGTTATGGAACATAACCTCGAACAGCCGGATTTTTTTCAAATTGTTCGTGTTCGCCGAACGGCTCGAACACCGCCCAAAACAGCTCGAATTTGAGATTGGCGAACAGTTCGAGTCGAACACCGCTCATCTCTAGTGATAATATTAATATATTATAATAAATGTAATTAATATGTTGATATGAATATTGAGCAGAATTCATATCTGTCTATTGGTTCGTTCTCCGCAACAGTCATGGTCTCTCATGTGATCTCTTTGGAAAATTAATTGCCCACCCTTGCCTTAGATAGTAATAATGCCCCCTGTGTGCCGATACTGAATAATAATGCCACCATCTATGCCTGATAATAATAGTGCACATGGGGTTTCTTACAATAATAATATTGCAGCTCATGGTATGCAAGGGGCTTATATTAATATGGGGTCTACCAGTAAATACATAGGGGGAGAGGGTTAATAAGAGGCTTTAATACAGAGCCCAGACAGGCTGTACTATAACAGCAGGTGAAAGGGGGAGGTAAGAGGAGGAGCAGGCATTCTGACGCTTAGGCTTGAAGGGGAATAGAGCCTGTAATAACACAGCGGGGCAGGCGGAGGGTTGTGTTTATTAGGAGCTTAGACCCGGCTGCTGCATTCAATGACACTTTACATAAAAATGTGTTCCAGCGATGAGACCGGAGGGGGCGTCAGTGCGCATTGGTAGGCACGCGGCGCTCCAGCGAGAGGTTTCCTCCCCATACAGATACCAGAAGGTCCATGCTTGAAACGAACAGTGGGCTCCAATAGGGGGCGCTGTTTTATGGATCTCATCAAGTATTTATCACATCATAGGTCCAGATTGGTTCCCATAATGGCTAGGCAACAAGACAACAGGGAATATAGGTGTATAGATATATTATAAATATAGAGGATGTATTAATATAGTGTAAATGTACCAGATATAATCGATGCACACACAAAGGAGAATCATTTAACCCTGAATCAATATTCAGTGCAGCCAAGATTAAAAGTATAGATAAAGAAAAGAAGTCCGTCCAAATGGCCGACTATGCCGTATAGAAGAGCGCAGCCACAATTGGCCTACAAACTGTATGGTGATAGTCTATGTAATAGGGCCATACTGAATAGTGATCACACTATAACAATAGGCCATTCGATAATAAAATCCATCTAGTCTCTCGTTGAATGATTTTCTTATCCCAGTCGACCAACCTCGCTGGTAAAGGGACCACGTGTATAACGTATGCCCATAAAGACGGCTTGGGAGGGAGAGCTGATCCTTCTGACAGATTCCCTTTAATCTTATAAGGAGACGCAGAGGGGCACTATTATTATTATAAGGAGACCCAGAGGGGCACTATTATTATTATAAGGAGACCCAGAGGGGCACTATTATTATTATAAGGAGACCCAGAGGGGCACTATTATTATTATAAGGAGACCCAGAGGGGCACTATTATTATTATAGGGAGACCCAGAGGGGCACTATTATTATTATAGGGAGACCCAGAGGGGCACTATTATTATTATAAGGAGACCCAGAGGGGCACTATTATTATTATAGGGAGACCCAGACGGGCACTATTATTATTATAAGGAGACCCAGAGAGGCACTATTATTATTATAAGGAGACCCAGAGGGGCACTATTATTATTATAAGGAGACCCAGAGGGGCACTATTATTATTATAAGGAGACCCAGAGGGGCACTATTATTATTATAAGGAGACCCAGAGGGGCACTATTATTATTATAAGGAGACCCAGAGGGGCACTATTATTATTATAGGGAGACCCAGAGGGGCACTATTATTATTATAGGGAGACCCAGAGGGGCACTATTATTATTATAAGGAGACCCAGAGGGGCACTATTATTATTATAAGGAGACCCAGAGGGGCACTATTATTATTATAAGGAGACCCAGAGGGGCACTATTATTATTATAGGGAGACCCAGATTGGCACTATTATTATTATAAGGAGACCCAGAGGGGCACTAATATTATTATAAGGAAACCCAGAGGGGCACTCTTATTATTATAAGGATGCCCAAGGGGAACTATTAATGTGATAAAGAGACCTAAATGATCATCCTAATAAATTGGTATCACGGGGAGTAGTAAATTTAGATTTTCTCCAATGGTAGGCAGGGTCATATTTGTAATAGAGACCCTCATCTTTGAAAGTGGGTGTGGGAGAGTAACATGGGCCTGTGTGCGTCCTATGCCAGAGCTGGGCGCAGCCCCTAGTCCGGCCCTGTTCCCTCAGTAAAGATACTTCTTTTAGCCCCTAACACGGTACAAAGATATACATTGTCTTTTAGCCCCGGAATATGACTTTCTTATTGATACAAAACACTGTAATTTTTATTGTGTGGAACAGATATAAATAATTTATGTAACAACATAATAATACTCTAACTGCTCAGAAGAGTAAAGCGTCCATAGTTCTATCATCCATGTCTGCATATGGTACCGATGCTCAGCCTATATTGTTGCCTCCTTAAGGGATGCTAGGCAACTTCCTTATAAGGTAAGCTGCCCCTTTAAGAGTAGAACACAAGATTCCATTATGACATCACAATTAACCATCACTACTTCTACAAGTGATTACACTCTAGTTGTCACTTTGACTTTCCGGTGTCATTGTTGTCGGTGTGATAAGCCATATAGCTAGTCATATACAGACTGCGCTTGGATTTACTGGAAATGTCTGGAATTCCTCCAGACAGACTTCAGGTGTTAGCACTACTCCAGGGGATTCTTACCACCTATGACCCTGACTTTGTGCTACCACTACCCGATGGCGTCCTCAGCTTCATTTACCGGCTGGTAATGGAGCTTGTGAGAGATTGCCTGACCAAATACAAACGAGGTCATATAAGCTCAGAATATCTTGAGCATTTACAGAAGAACATATGGACATTAGTACAACAGGTAAATAGCAGACAATCTGCACAAATCATATAGTAATAATGGAAAATAATAATGGAATATAAGTTTAACCTGTACCAAATACCCAGATAAGAATAGCCGGGGAGCAGTAATAGGGCATACAGGCTACATGACAAGGGAGAGGGTGATATCTACAGGGTTATTGGGAGGGTTGTGGAGGTAGGGGGGAATTGGATTGGTTAACCAATTATGGACCACAGAGTTTTCAGTTGTTATGCCTTCATTTTTTCCTCACTTTCTTTCAAGAGCCATAAATTTGTTATTTTTCCATTGCCATAGACATGTGAGGGCTTGATTCTTTTGCAGGACAAGTTGTAGCTTTCAGTGGCTCCATTCTATTTACCATACATTGTACTGAAACAAGGGAAAAAAATTCCAAGTGAGATGCAATGGTTCTTTGTGTCGCTATATTCAGGGACCCATAACATTTTAGTTTTCTGTCGATTGGGATGAGTGACGATTTGAGTTTTGCAGTGAACTTTGTGTACATAGAGTGTCATAGAATCATAGATTCTATGGGTGTTTTGATTGTTTATTATTAATGTTTTTAAGTGAAATGAGAAGACAAAAAAAAAACACAAATCCAATTTTTTTTCTCTTTTCGGTGTTTATTGATCGTATTAATTAATTCCCTATCTTAAAAGATCAGACTTTAACAACCGCATCAATATCAAATATGATCATTCATTTTTTCCTTTCTTTATTTTAAATGGTGAAAAGAGGAGTGATTTGAACTTTTATATTTTTAACATTTTTTTAAATCTTTTCTTCTTTATTTTTAAATTTTTTTTTTCGTTCCCTTAGGGGACTTAATCCTGCAAATCGCTCATACTATATATTGCAATACTACAGTATTGCGCTATATAGTGAAAATCTTGATCTCCTCTGGAGCTCAGCCTATAGCTAAGCTTCACAAGGAGGACCGTGGTTTCAGCAACGGAGGTCTTCAGCAGACCCCTGGTTGTCCTAGAAATGCATTAGACCCTTGTGATCGCCTTGTGGAGGGCCGATGAAAGCAAGAGTGCTCAGGCATTGGTGCATGCACAATTGAAATGATACTGTCACAGACTGACAGCTTTATTTAAATGGTTAACAGAAGAATTCTGCGTTGTCCACGGTTTTTAGGGACAGATGCTGGCTATTTCATATACGCATGTTTGGGGAGCTCAGCTCCTGAGCCCCCTCCACATGTGAGGACCCTTCCAGGACTTGAATAACCCGTACATTTGCGGGAAGGAGTTGAGGAGCTGGGTTACAGGGAGACAATAAAAGGAAGAAGGTAGGAGTTTCACGTTCCAGCATCCAACCAGCCCTTATAAAGAGATGGGAGGAAAGTTTGAAGGCTGGCACTTGATAAGTAGAGGTTTTGGGACGGTCACAGCGGTGGGGGATAGGTTTGGGTCAGAGTCTTGATAAATGTGATGTCCTTTGGACGGAGGTTACTGTTGGGGGAATAGTGACTTTGGTTACATCTCAATATAACTAGTGGACTTTGGTCCTGTGAGGATAGTGGTATTAATGTGGGATATTAATGCCTTAACCCTTGTGTCGGTGTGGTGTCGGTGTGGTGCGGCTAGGGTCTAACTCTTAATTAGGTGTTGTTTTTCTTCTGGTTTAAAGCCTATTAGATATCTACTGTATATAATTGTGGGGCTATCATTGTTGCAGTCACCCCGCGTTTTGAGTTGGAGTCTGCTGTGGCCATTTTACACAGGTCACAAGCAGCCATGTGTCTTATATACATACATTGGGTATGGAGGGAGGACGTGGGGATTTAAAGGTTTACAAGCGACCGGATCCCTCGTCAGTTGTCATGTAGTACTTGTAGTGTAGATAGCATAAGTAACATGGTGATATAAATGGCCTCCTCCGTTTTGCTTTTTCTCTCATGATTTTCCTTTCTTCTTTGTTTTCATCTCTATAGGCTGAAGAAAAATCCCAAAGTGGAGAATTGGCCTTTATTAAACAACTGGCCCAAAATGTCCTGCTTGTACTGGAGTATCCGGCCTACTCAGTGGAGCGCCTGGTAAGGATCTATCATCTTCTACATCTCATGTCCTTGTTGTCTGATCTTCTCCAGATCACCAGCCATATAGCAGAAGCTCAGGTTTATGATGGTGGAGGCCTCCCTGTCCTCTCCAGGCAGACACAGGTTTCCATCTCATGTCATTGTTCTCTGATCTTCTCCAGATCACCAGCCATATAGCAGAAGCTCAGATTTATGATGGTGGAGGCCTCCATGTCCGCTCCAGGCAGACACAGGTCTACATCTCATGTCCTTGTCTCATCTTCTCCAGATTACCAATCATATAGCAGAAGGTCAGTTTCATGATGGTGGAGGCCTCCCTGTCCTCTCCAGGCAGACACAGGTCTACATCTCATGTCCTTGTTGTCTGATCTTCTCCAGATTACCAGCCATTTAGCAGAAGGTCAGATTTATGATGGTGGAGGCCTCCATGTCCACTCCAGGCAGACACAGGGTATTTTATGGCCACCTGTCCCTGTGGTTTCATCATCTGTGAGGACAGTCTGTACTCAGTGGTGCGGAGTTTGTATTTCCGCCTGTGTCTTTGTATAAGGGGGATATCTCCTATAATATAATAGTGTCTGTGCAGGGTCCGGATTGTATCACGTCCCCTACATCTGCTGCAGTGTAATCATCATGGACATAATATAGAAGAGAGACGTTCCTGCATCTTCAGCTTTTATTTCCCTGCAGTTTCTATGTCTTAATGTCATTTCTTATTCCTTTTTAGGCCACGATCGGATCATTGAACCTGGGGAGAAATCCTTGTAAGAGCGACTATAAACCGATCAAACTGATCAGCAGTGGAGCCTTTGGGTGAGCTTTACTTTGGTATTATATATATTTCCCAGGGCTCCTTATGACGATGTCTCTGCGTCCTTCCCATGTTATGTTCCCATGGACAAATTATGAGTTCACATCACGGTCCACATCTATCTGTCACTATTCAGGTCAGTTAGGATGTGACGTGGATGAGGACCCCCCATTGGTGATCATTTGTGGAGTGTTATTTTATGTATTTATAGACATGGTTTTCTAGTGATGGCCCCACATTAATCATTAATACAGGAGATCATTTGATGAGATCTATAGATAGATTGTTAATAAGAATTTATAGTAAATCATGTTTTTTTCTCCTCTCCAGGGCCGTCCACTTAGTTCGCCATAAAGATACAAACCAAGTCTGCGCTATGAAGAAAATGGACAAGGAGAACCTGAAAAAGCCAAAGAGGCTTGAATGGGCCTTTCTGGAGAGGGACATCTCAGCATTCGCAGATTGTCCCTTTGTGGTCTCCACGTTCTGCTCCTTTCCTACTAAACTTCATCTATGTATGGTCATGGAGTATGTACCAGGTAGGACACATCCATTGTATCTATATCCAGCCCACGTCTGCTTAATCCTAGCACCTATATATGACCACAATGTGCCCACATGGACGGTTACATGTCCTCTTTGCAATTATTATAAGTCATCTGTTACCAAGATGCCTGAAAAACCATTGATCTCTATGAAAGTCCCCCAGTATGTCCTCGCTGAGCACGGCAGCAATTTCCACTATGGGTAAAAGGAAGATTTGTCTTTTTGAAGAGTTTTTATAGATAAGAACGTTCACAGAGAAAAAAATTAGAGGCTCGTAGATGAGGCTCTGTCTCTATGTATAGGGTCTATCTGCAGTATACAGTATACGCACTACATTATACAGTATATATAGACCATCCTGTCCCAATGTCTCCGCCTTTTTCACATTCCCACTCATCATGTGTAATTTACATTGTAACAAACCCTCAGTTCTCATATTTGCTTTCTCCTGTAGGAGGTGACTGTGGTACCCTTCTAAAGCACAGGGGTCCTTTACCAGTCCTCTTGGCCCGTATGTACATTGCGGAAACGGTCCTTGCTGTGGAATACCTGCACAGCTATGGTGTGGTGCACAGAGATCTGAAGCCTGAGAAGTAAGTGACCCCTCTAGCATATTAGAGGGGAAGAAAGTTAGAGTTTCTTATACAGTCTGTGGGTTATTACTTGGTGCTGACACCATCTTTTCTTTCACAGCCTCCTGATAACATCAACAGGACATATTAAGGTCACTGATTTTGGGGTTTCAAAACTCGGCCTCATGAGACCAAACTCAGACTTCTACAAGACTCCAACTAAGGACATCACCAAAGAGTTCCTTGATAAAGAGGTAGGCTTTACTTACAGGGTCTTGTACTTTACAGATCTCATCTTTCTCCTTCTCTGATTTATAATTTCTCTAGAAAAACATTTCCACTGATGTTATGTGTCGCAATTATATTTATTGATCATCATCTCCTTTTTCTGTTGGTTTCCAGACTGCTGGCACCCCTACTTACATGGCCCCAGAAGTTATCCTAAAGATAGGCTATGGAAGGCCTGTTGACTGGTGGTCAATAGGGATCATCCTATATAAATTTCTATTTGGATATCCACCATTTACAGGGGCTTGCAGAAGGAATATTTTACACAGTATCATCCAGGGTAAGTAAAATAATCTGAATGCTTGTGATGTCACTGTTATTTGACTTGAATAGTTCTGTAGTTTTTTCTAGCTTTGTTAAGGAATTTTTTTTTTATGAAAATAAATGAAGAGGTTTTATTTCTTATAATATTTGCTTTTTATATAACAGATGATATACCTTGGAGATGTAATTACTTTCCTCCAACTAATGCTCGAGGCATCATCACTCAACTGCTCAGAAAAATTCCAGCACTGAGACTTGGAACAGGTAATATTAATAGTATTATCAATGAATTATTACAGCGTGAATAGACAAATGATGGGTTCCATGAGGATCAGCACTGAGGTTCTGTACTCTACCTACTTTTCTATTACCCATTCTTCATGCTATAATGTTCAATATATTTCCTTTATGTCGGCTCTGTTACATCTTCAGTTCAGATTAACATAAATTCTACAGATATGGAGCAGTTTCTCTGACAATGACTGTATCACTTTCTTTCTTGTCTTCCTTTTCCAGGAGGCGCAAATGAGATCAAAATTCATCCATTTATGCGTGACTTAGACTTTGACAACCTTTTAAGTCAGAAGCCCCTGTTCGTTCCTGACCTAAAGTCAGATGAGGACACCCGCTACTTTATCAGTAAGTAAAATGAGACGTCATCTGCAGAAAATTGACGTGTGTCTTGTCTTTCATTTTATGTCAAAATCAGTTCCCATCATTATTAGTGATAACATGGTGACTGTCTGGGTATTATACTAATAATCTCTAATAACACTTGTATTTTTTAGCTCGAAGTAGCAGCTTCAAACATATGAATTCAGATGAGGGGGACACAAGTGAGGACAATGACTGGCCAGAAATCAAAAACTTTGCATCAACTTATCAAAGGTCTTCTAAAGTAAGTATGTGGCTAATAAAATGTATGAAACCTATAATTACAAAAAAAAATTATATATATCTATTTTATATTTCTTTATCTGTTTTAGCTATATATCACCAATACTGGGATGATGACCAATATAGAGCCTATGTCACCTCCACAGTGTTCCCCAGAGAACAGTGATGGAGGCAATGAAGAGCCTATGTCACCTCCACAGTGTTCCCAAGAGAACAGTGATGAAGGCAATGAAGTGCCTACGTCACCTCCAGGGTGTTCCCCAGAGATCAATGAAAAACGCTCAGAAATGTGAGTAGATTATTATTATTATGAGATTTAGTCCTGATATATGTCGGATCCAAATACAAGATACGAGTAACACAAATCTAAATCTAGCATCCACCACCCCATGACTACACAATCTCTGTGGGTCTTACTTGTGATAACTTCAATAACAGCTGATTGTTGCGACCAACCATTCATTTCCAACTCACTACAGGCCAATATTACTAATTAGACTCCATTCTTGCTGGTAAAATGTGGTCTTGAGCAGGATATCTCCTCTATGTTGTCCTAATTGACCTTACAGACAGGTGTTCTTCCGTTATTCTATTGTTTTTTCCTTGTAATTTACGTGTCTTTTTTCTACCAACAGGCAGAAAGAATCTTCCCCTTCCAAAACTGTTGGAGACAATCAGTGTTTTACTGCTAAAAACAGTGAGTCATCCTCGCCCTCATTGTCAGGTATGTACAGGTTTATAGGCCATCCAATTATAGCCTATGATCCAAAATTTAAATATTAAGGCTCTAAAATTACTTCCTTTATTCTTTCTGCTCCCCTGAGTATTCTATTTTTTGTTTTGTTAAAATCCCCCATACGGTTCCAGAGTTATGGGCATTTGTAATTAGTGGTAATTTTTATTCTTTACAAAGGGGCGGTGCTCACAGGATCCTCTGGGGCGTGCCCTTAGGTTACCACGCCCACATGATAAAGACCATAATAATTAACACTAAATAAAAAGTCCCATATCTCTACAACCGTACTGTGGATTTTAGGAAAACAAATATCAGAATACTCAGGGGAGAAGCCGACATAAAATAAGAGCGAATCTTGGACACTTTTGACCTGGTGATGGGTCTTCTTTAAAGTTACAATGAAGTTTTATCTAACTGATTATATAACACTGTGGCTTGCTGAAAGTAATGTCATATTAATATGGGGACATGGTTCTTTGGGGAGACACCACCGGAACCCAGAAAAGCTACAGGTTCATATTAATCAGTTGCATAACTCTATAAAGATACAAAGCTCATCTTTTAGGAGTTTATAATCAACATTTTTTTCTGGCTTTTTGATTAGAATCTCCAGTTCAGAAGAGAAGAAAATATTTTCGAACACTGAGAAAACAACTAAAAACAGAGAAAGTTGAAGAGGGGGAAACTAGGCGAGGTAAGTGTGACGATAATCTCCATGTTGTATGACGTCAGTGAGAAGAAGTCATGTGGAGCAGATGTTATCCGTCAGTGGTGGGATTGTCACATGTATGATGGCTGACAATGATTCTGCTCCTCTGTATGATGAGATTCCTCTAATGTCATGTCACAGTGACACCACAGTAGTGTCCTCCAATATGGAGTCCCATTACTTACATCAGTTTTACATCTTTTCTCCTAGGTTCTCTCTTCCGCCGGATGATAACATCCTGCCGGCGTGGATTATCCAGGGCTGCTCGTGCTGTCAGAGAAAGCTGCATTTTTGGCTGCTGCCACCAACGCACCATTGACATCTCGAGGACAGAAAACCCCCAAATCTAGCGCTCTGAAGAAACTACAGCACATCCACCATTAATGCTGTACCTGTATGGAAGGAGTTGTACCACCTACCTGTGGCCTCCTGACCAGCAAGAGACACGTGCAAAAGTTGAAGGCTCCTCCAAGAACTTGTCTTCATCCTTCCATGCAATTTTAATTCAAAGAAATAAAAAATTAAAATTGTTTAATGTCTTTTCGCATTTAATTGATTATTACTGACTTTTATGGTATATTAATACTATACCTCATATATAGTATGTCTGAAGGGTTAGATCCCAAACTGGAGAATAGCGGTTCTATGTCTCCCATTAATCCTCTAAACTCTGGCCAAAAATGGAGGAGATGACCAGAGATTCTGTTATTCCTAAGGGTACGTACACACAGCACCTTATAGACGCCAGCATACCCACTGATTTTTTATTTTATAAGAAGACACTTAAGGAAAACATCAGTGTTTTTGTTAACTACATATAAAATAGTGAGCGGCTTCCAAACAGAAGCCACCAGCAGAATGAACCGATCACTTTCTTTAACCACTTCATAATTTTCAAAGCTGGAAGCGGATAAAAGAAGCTGAAAAAGACTGAAAAATACACAATGCACAGCAAGTTGTTTTTATATTGCAGTGCATATGTTCAATCATTTACATTTTTATCTAGTGCTTTTCATGAGGGATCCAGGTGGAATCCACCTGATGAAGACATTGTTTGCACATTACGAAGAGTGGCAATTAGTGTTGAGTGAGCACTAAAATGCTCGGGTGCTCGAAGCTCGGGCCGAGCTCACCGTGATACTCGGGTGCTCGAACCGAGCAACGAGCCCAATGTTAGTCTATGGGAGACCCGAGCATTTTTGCGGCGGCACCCCCGACAGTCTGTAGAAAGCCTAAAAAGTGCCCAAAACGATAGTGACAGTGCTCAAATGACATGGGGACAGCATGGGGATCGCCCCAGGAAGCATTTCAGACCCCCAGGTCACTGCTGTCAACAGCGCCGGACTGGGGTGTCTGGGGCCCACCAGGGACATTGACTCCAGGGGCCCACCCACCCTTCAGCTATTTGCAAATACCTGTTAGCCGTTATACCCATTATATTGGCCGCTTCTGCCCATCACTGTGCGCTCACCAGAAATGCGATGTACAATTACTGTAGTTTGCATTAAAGGGTTTTTATTGGTGAAAACAAGTTCTCAGCGATGCACAGGTTGGGAAGGTGATCACTTATTTATTGGTGGAATCAGCACTGTCAGAAGATTGTTGCACTTTGAGTATTTGGTGAGATTTTTACCTCTGTATTTATAAGACAAAACCAGGAGTGGAGCAATCCGAGGTAATGTTTTATGAATTTCTCACCCACTCCTGGTTTTGTCTTATAAATACAGAGGTGAAAATCTCACCAAATGCCAACTTGCTTTCTCTGGTGAACCTTTGCAACTGCATCTCTGCTGCTGTGTAATAGTCACAGGGCAGGGAGGGGTTAAACATCCAAGTATTTAATATCTATTGGAAATAAAGAGGTTTCCCCTTATTGATATCAGATAAAACAAATGACCAACCACAATCCACTCTACCAAGACCAATATTACCAGATAGAAGCCAGAAATACCACCACACCGTGACCAGATCACATATTACCACCACATAGTGCCCAAATAATGCCACATACAAGGCACAAATACCGCCACACCATGACCAAAGCACATAATACCACCACATAGTGATCAAATGCTACCAGATACAAGGTATAAATACTGACACACCATGAGACCACATATTACCACCACATAGTGACTGAATAATACCACATACAAGGGACAAATATCGTCATGTCATGACCAAAGCACATAATGCCACAACATAGTGACAAATAATGCTAAAATAATAAAAATGTAAAAAAGCTCTGTATATTGGGTCAGTGTACAGGTTATACAGTGATCACCAGTGATATTATACACAGGAGCTCTGTATATAGTGTACAGGTTATCAGTCATCACCAGTGACATTATACACAGAAGCTCTGTATATAGTGTCAGTGTACAGGTAATGCAATGATCACCATTAATATTATACACAGGAGCTCTGTATATAGTGTCAGTGTGTGTGTATAGGTAACACATATACTCAACATAGGTAATACACATACTCACCAGTGATGTCTCTAGGTGAAGTTCTTTATCTGCAGACCGATATATCCCATCTTCTATGCAGGACTTATCTCTGCAGAAAATAACATAGTTAGCTATAATGATCACTTCCAGAGCACAATCCACACTTTTCCCAAGATTTCTACACTGCATGAAATGACAAAAAAGCAACATAGTGCCGCACTACACAGTAACAGTGCTCCAGTGTCATTCTGTGCCTGCTCATCTGTCAGCAGACATATTTCTCTGATGGCAAAGATGTAGCAGAGCTGAAGACAGAAGACCCATGGATTACGTCGGAGCGAGGATTTTTTTTTATTAAAGATAGAGTCCCTTAGGCTACGTTCCTGCTTTTATGCGGCGCTTTAGATCGCTCGCGTAAAAGAAGTGCCAAAGAAAGCTGGAAACGCCTTCCAGCAAAAGCTATGGATTTTGCTGAAAAGCGTTCAGATGCCGCGTTTTGCCACGTATTTTTGCGCGGGCGCTTTTACTGCAAAAGCGGCCGCGCAAAAAGAATTGACATGCCAATTCTTGGCGTTTTTTTCGGCGCGCTTTCCCCATAGGCTACATGTTAACATGCCTCGGGAAAAGCGCGCTGAGAAAAGCGCAACGTCGGCATGCAGTAGAGATTTTTTGCGCCGCGTATGAACGGAGCCTAAATGGGTTTTGTGTTTTATTTTTAATTAAAAAAAAAATTTCTGTGTTTTTTTTCTATTTACTAGAAATTCATGGTGGCCATGTCTAATTTGGCGTGACAACATGAATTTCGGGCTTAGTACCGGCTGATAATACAAAGCTGGCCTGGTACTAACACTATTATTACCCAGGGTGCCACTCACCACCAGGGCCGCTGGAAGAGCCAGGTAAAGCGCCTGGAAATTTTCAGGGGTGGCTGCGGGCTGCGATTTTCAGTGTGGGGGGCCAAGAACACTTGGGCCTTACCATGCTGAGAATCCCAGCCCCCAGCTCCTTTGTTTTATCTGGCTGGCAATCAACATATGGCAGGAGCACACACCTTTTCCTAAAAAAAAAAATATTTTAAATAAGTTTAAAACAAATATTCGGCTTCTCTGTCTTTTGATCGGCAGCCAAGGTAAAGCCAGGCAGCTGGGGGTGGCAGTACGTAGCTGTCCGCTTTATCTGCGGTGAGAATCAAAAATTCTGCAGAGCACTACACCGTTTTTAAAAATGATTTCTTTTCACACTTCTATATGTCACAGACCCAACAGCCAATCACAGATGCTGTCAAAGAGGATGGGCGTCTGTGATTGGCTGTTTGAGTAATCTACAATCAGCCCATACATTCTAGTATGGTACTATGTATGGGCTGCTTTCAGGTTACTCAAGCAGCCAATCACAGAAGCCCGTTCTCTGTGTCAGCGGCTGTGATTAGCTGTTGGGACTGTCACACATATAGAAGTGTGAAAATAAATAAATAATAAAACAAAAATGACAGCGCTCCGCAGAATTTTTGATTCTCAGCGCAGATAAAGCAGACAGCTACGGGCTGCCACCTCCAGCTGCCTGGCGATCAAAAGTCAGGAAAGCCCAATGTTTTTTTAAATTATTTAAAAAAATAATTAAAAAAAAAATACGTGGGTTCCCGCCATATTTTGATCGCCAGCCTGGTAAAAACCAGGCAGCTGGGGGCTGGGATTCTCAGCATGGTAAGGCCCAAGCATTCTGGGCCCCCCACGCTGAAGACGGCAGCCCGCAGCCACCCCTGGAATTGGCGCATTCATCATAGCACCATTTCCAGGCGCTTTATCCGGCTCTTCCAGCGGCCCTGGTGGGGGTGGCACGCTGGGTAATAATGGGGTTAGTACCAGCTTTGTATTATCAGCTGGCACTAAGCCTGAAATTCATGGCGTCATGCCAAACTAGACATGGCCACCATGAATTTCTAGTAAACAGAAAAAAACACATGTAGGGACTCCATCTTTAATAAAAAAAACAAAATCCTCGCTCTGACGTAATCCACGGATCTTCTGTCTCCAGCTCTGCTACATCTTTGCCATCAGACAAATACCCCTGCTGACAGAGATGAGCAGGCACAGAATGACACTAGAACACAGTTGTCAGAGAAGTGCTCAGCTGGCCTCCAGCCGCCGACCATGTTTTCCTGTGCGTTGCAAATAATGCATACTTTCAAACACATGCCTATTTTTGCAATGCAAGTCTACAGTACATTGCGTCTGCGCTGATTTACAACGGATCCGTTGTAACGCACAGTATAAACGCAATGTTAACCCAGCCTAACAGCAGCGAGAAGGGGAGACGGAGCCCTGGAGACCGCCAAGTCAGTCTACTGGTGGTACTATCATGCCCATTGCCCAGTATGTCCTCCCAGCCTTTGTGGTATTATTATGCCCATTGCCCAGTATGTACTGCCAGCCTCTGTGGTACTATCATTCAAGCTCACATGGCATGTCCTGCCAGCCAGCCACTGGTGGTAGTAGTACTAGCATGATAGTACCACAAAGGGCCGGCTCCAGGTTTTTCTGGGCCCTGGGAGAAAGAGTCTCAGTGGGCCCCTTTAACACATACCACGATTCATGATGCACAGATACCGCAGAGAAATATAAGTATAGTACAATGCAAAGATTTCACTTCTTATATTACATGAGTGATATCTATTATACTGGCCTCCAAAAAGTGCTCCATACAGAATACTGGTCCCCATATAACGCTCCATACAGAATACTGGTCCCCATATAACGCTCCATACAGAATACTGGTCCCCATATAACGCTCCATAAAGGATATTGGTCCCCATATAATGCTCCATACAGAATACTGGCCCCCATAAAATGCTCCGTACAGAATACTGGCCCCCATATAACGCTCCATACAGGATACTGGTCCCCATATAAAGCTCCACACAGTATACTGGCCTCCAAAAAGTGCTCCATACAGAATACTGGTCCCCATATAACGCTCCATACAGAATACTGGTCCCCATATAACGCTCCATAAAGGATATTGGTCCCCATATAATGCTCCATACAGAATACTGGCCCCCATAAAATGCTCCGTACAGAATACTGGCCCCCATATAACGCTCCATACAGGATACTGGTCCCCATATAACGCTCCACACAGTATACTGGCCCCCAAAAAATGCTCCATACAGAATACTGGCCCCCATATAATGCTCCATACAGAATACTGACCCCATATAACTGTCACGGGTGTGTCGCCACGAAGATCATCACGATTACACAGCCTGACTTCTCGCAGCTGACTTTTTGGTGCTTTGTGTTTTTCGGCAGTGAGGGAGTTAATTCTCTCTCTCTCTGTGCTAGACAAGGTCCAGCCTCGTCCAGCTGCAATCAATGCTGCTGTAGTGAGACTCCTTCAAATGCCTGCTGGTCTGTTAGGGAAGTGTCGGTGAAAGCATTTCATGCAGACTAACAGAGCGGATCGTGGTTTTTGGAGTTTCAGAGATAAGTGTATTTGGAGAGTTTTTTCCCTTCCTCGCTTGATCATTTATCTCCTTTCCCGTTGGTGTTCCCTCTGTTGTAGTTGTGTAGTTTTTGTATGCAAGGTGGTTTTGGTTTTTCCCTTGTACTGTCTCATTCGTCTAAGTACTGTGTGTGGGCATATTATTACTTGTCCCCTTTTGTTGTGATCGGGGTCCTTCTCAGGACTAGATTACTTAGGTGCAGGGATCCTCAGGAGGTAGGGGTTACGCTGGTGGCCTGGACCTCTGTACCTTTAACAGTACCTCCAGGTTGAGGGATTAGTCAGGGCCCCAGCTTAGGGTCAGCTTAGGCCCCCTACCTCCAGTATACAGAGACAGCGTGACATTTTCACCGACCCACTTAGTTTTTCTCCAGCTACCATGGATCCAGTAGCCGGTCTAGCTCGGCAGTTGCAGAGTTTGTCCATGGAGCTGGCGGACGTTAGGTCCAAGGTTTTGTATCCTCGGGAGCAAGCCGGACCAGAACCTAAAGTAGCTCTCCCTGACAGGTTCACTGGGGGGCGGGACAAGTTTTTTGTTTTCCGGGAGGCATGCAAGTTGTACTTTCGGCTGCGGCCTCGGTCATCGGGGAGTGAAGAACAAAGGGTGGGAATTGTCATCTCGCTCCTACAAGGGGACCCACAATCTTGGGCGTTCTCTCTTCCCCCGGGCTCCCTGGCTCTCCAGTCAGTGGATAGGTTTTTCGCTGCTCTGGGACTCGTATATGATGACCCAGATCGGATCTCCCTTGCTGAGTCTAAGTTACGTAGGATTCAGCAGGGAGATCGTCCGGCGGAGGAATTCTGTTCGGAGTTCCGTAGGTGGGCCACGGACACCCAGTGGAATGACCCGGCTCTTAGGAGCCAGTTTTGTCAAGGTTTATCCGACAAATTACAGGATGTGTTGGCACAGTATGACTCTCCCGCGTCACTGGAAGCCGCTATGGCCCTTGCTATTCGCGTTGACAGACGGCTTCGGGAGAGGTGCGGGATAACTCTACCCCCTGTGATGACTCCACCTCCTACAAGGTCCCCTCATATGGTGGTTCCCCTGGTCAGTCCAGAGGAGCCTATGCAATTAGGAGGGACATCATTTCGGGGGAGGGGACCGGTGGTGCGCCATAAGACAGGAAGGTGTTTCTTCTGCGGGAGAAAGGGACATTTTATTGGGGGGTGTCCATCCCGTCCCTTGCAGAGTGAAGAGTCGTCGGAAAACTGTTGATCCCAGGTTGTGTGGTGGACGGCAATCTGGGAGTAGGTATTTCGTCCCTAGGTTCGTCTCAGTTTCTCGTACCGGCGGAGGTGGTGGTGGGTACGAGAACTGAGAGGATATCTGTTCTTCTGGATAGTGGGGCCGGGGCTAATCTGGTTGATGCTCGGTTTGCCCGGGTTCAAGGTATGCGATTGAGTGAGTTGGCTAAACCCATCCCCATATTCTCGATCGATGCCAGGCCTCTCGGTCAGGGAAGTTTTTTGCAAGCTGTGCATGACGTAAAACTTCAAGTGGGGGCGATACATAAAGAACTGTTGTCTTGCTACGTGTTGGAGGGTCTTCCCACTCCTATAGTGTTGGGCCTTCCTTGGTTAACTAAGCATAACCCGGTTATTAATTGGCAAACCAGAGAGATAAGCCAATGGAGTAAATTCTGTAATAAAAACTGCATGAACACGGTCATCGGTGCGGTTACTCCTTGGGTCTTACCTCCATTTCTGGCGGACTTTGAGGATGTATTCTCGGAGAAAGGGTGTCAGGAACTACCTCCTCATCGCGAGTATGACTGTTCTGTAAAACTGCTCCCTGAGGCCAAGTTACCTAAAGCTAGGTTGTATAACCTTTCTGGTCCTGAGAGGCAGGCCATGAAGGATTATATTTCAGAAAGTCTGGCTAAGGGGCATATTAGACCTTCATCTTCACCGGTGGCTGCGGGGTTCTTCTTTGTTAAGAAGAAAGATGGAGGCCTACGCCCTTGCCTGGATTTCCGTGAACTTAATCGGATTACGGTCCGAGATCCGTATCCGCTCCCACTTATTCCCGATCTCTTTAATCAGATCGTGGGCGCCAAATGGTTCTCTAAGTTGGATCTCAGGGGGGCGTACAATCTGATTAGGATGAAGGAGGGGGATGAGTGGAAGACGGCGTTTAACACTCCGGAGGGGCATTATGAGAACCTTGTCATGCCATTCGGTCTGACTAATGCCCCGGCGGTGTTCCAACACTTTGTTAATGACATTTTTCGCCGCCTGGTGGGACAGTTTGTTGTCATATATCTGGATGATATCTTAATTTACTCGCCGGATCTGGTGTCTCATCAGGAGCACGTTAGGCAGGTGTTACAGATCTTGCGGGATAATAAACTGTATGCCAAATGGGAAAAGTGTGTGTTCGCCGTACAGGAACTCCAGTTTTTAGGCTTCCTGGTTTCAGCGTCCGGTTTTCGTATGGACCCTGGGAAAGTGCGGGCAGTTCTTGAGTGGGATCGGCCAGAGAATCTTAAGGCACTACAACGTTTCCTGGGGTTTGCTAATTATTACCGGAAGTTCATTCGTAATTTCTCGTCCATGGTTAAGCCTCTCACAGACATGACTAAAAAGGGGACGGATTTTTCTAGGTGGTCTGACAAGGCTTGTCAAGCATTCTCCTCCTTGAAAAAATGTTTTGCCTCGGCACCCATACTCATTCAACCTGATGCGTCACAGCCATTCATTGTAGAGGTAGACGCTTCCGAGGTAGGGGTGGGAGCAGTATTGTCACAAGGTTCGTCCCCTGGTAAGTGGCATCCGTGCGCCTTTTTCTCTAAAAAATTGTCGTCCGCTGAGAGGAATTACGATGTCGGCAATAGGGAACTCTTGGCCATTAAGTTAGCTTTTGAGGAGTGGCGCCATTTTTTGGAGGGGGCAGTCCATCCGGTCACCGTCATCACCGATCACAAGAACCTGTTATATCTGGAGTCCGCGAAACGTCTGAATCCCAGACAAGCTAGGTGGTCATTGTTTTTTACCAGGTTTAATTTTGTCGTTACATATCGTCCTGGGTCAAAAAATGTAAAGGCGGATGCCTTATCTCGTAGTTTCCCTGGGGCCGGGAATACGGACGACCCGATTCCTATCCTTCAGGAGGGGGTGGTGGTTTCGGCAGTATGCTCTGAGCTGGAGGAGGAGGAGGTATTGGAGGCTCAGGGGGACGCCCCTGTTGGACCTCCGGGGAGACTGTTTGTTCCAGATCAGTTGCGACAAAAGGTGATCGAGGCACACCATAACTCAGTTTTTGCAGGACACCCGGGGAGTAGAGCAACTGTGGATCTCCTCTCGCGTCGGTTTTGGTGGCCTAACTTACATAAGGAGGTGGTAACTTTTGTCGCGTCCTGTGGGGTTTGTGCACGCTCTAAGACCTCACATACCCGTCCGTCTGGGGCCCTCTTACCTTTGAAGATCCCGGAGCGTCCTTGGACTCATCTGTCTATGGACTTTATTACGGACCTCCCTCCGTCTTCGGGTAAAACGGTCATACTCGTTGTAGTGGACAGGTTCAGCAAGATGGCACATTTTATCGCTCTTCCGGCTCTCCCTAATGCTAAAACTCTTGCGCAGGTGTTCATTGGGGAGATTGTGAGGCTTCACGGGGTACCTCGGGTACCCTCCGAGGTGGTGTCTGATCGGGGGTCTCAGTTTGTGTCCAAGTTCTGGAAGGCGTTTTGTGCACGGCGGGGGATGCATTTGTCATTCTCATCGGCTTTTCATCCTCAGACCAATGGTCAGACGGAACGTATGAACCAGAGCTTGGAGACATATCTCCGGTGTTTTGTGTCAGAGAACCAGGAGGACTGGGCTTCTTTCTTACCTCTGGCAGAGTTTGCTCTTAATAATAGGCGGAGCGAGTCCACTGGTAAGTCCCCGTTTTTTGGGGCATATGGTTTTCACCCCCAGTTTTGTACTTTCAGTAGGGGGGGGCTCTTCGGGGGTTCCTGAGGAGGAACGATTTTCCTCATCACTCGCTTCAGTATGGAGAGGGGTGCTGAAGAATCTGAATACTATGGGGAACCGATACAAACGTATGGCTGATAGGAGGAGAGTGTCTGGTCCGGACCTAAGTGTGAACGATCGGGTATGGTTGTCTACCAGGAATATAAAACTTAAGGTTCCCTCCTGGAAACTGGGTCCCAGGTTCATCGGGCCGTACAGAATCAGTTCTATTATTAATCCGGTGGCATTCCGTCTTGACCTCCCCCCTACGTTTAAAATTCACAACGTGTTCCACAGATCGTTGCTTAAGAGGTATGTGGCGCCGGTGGTACCGTCACCTTTACCTCCCCCTCCAGTGGTGGTCAAGGGTAACTTGGAGTTCCAGGTATCGAGGGTCATCGATTCACGCTTTAATCGCAGGTCCCTTCAGTACCTGGTTCATTGGAAAGGGTATGGTCCTGAGGAGAGGATGTGGGTTCCTGCGTCGGATATTAACGCAGACCGATTAGTTCGGGCCTTCCACACGACTCACCCGGATAAACCTGGGCCTGAGGGTCCGGAGGCCCCTCGTAGAAGGGGGGGTACTGTCACGGGTGTGTCGCCACGAAGATCGTCACGATTACACAGCCTGACTTCTCGCAGCTGACTTTTTGGTGCTTTGTGTTTTTCGGCAGTGAGGGAGTTAATTCTCTCTCTCTCTGTGCTAGACGAGGTCCAGCCTCGCCCAGCTGCAATCAATGCTGCTGTAGTGAGACTCCTTCAAATGCCTGCTGGTCTGTTAGGGAAGTGTCGGTGAAAGCATTTCATGCAGACTAACAGAGCGGATCGTGGTTTTTGGAGTTTCAGAGATAAGTGTATTTGGAGAGTTTTTTCCCTTCCTCGCTTTATCATTTATCTCCTTTCCCGTTGGTGTTCCCTCTGTTGTAGTTGTGTAGTTTTTGTATGCAAGGTGGTTTTGGTTTTTCCCTTGTACTGTCTCGTTCGTCTAAGTACTGTGTGTGGGCATATTATTACTTGTCCCCTTTTGTTGTGATCGGGGTCCTTCTCAGGACTAGATTACTTAGGTGCAGGGATCCTCAGGAGGTAGGGGTTACGCTGGTGGCCTGGTACCTTTAACAGTACCTCCAGGTTGAGGGATTAGTCAGGGCCCCAGCTTAGGGTCAGCTTAGGCCCCCTACCTCCAGTATACAGAGACAGCGTGACAATAACGCTCCATACAGAATACTGGCCCCCATAAAATGCTCTGTACAGGATACTGGCCCCATATAAAGCTCCATGCAGGCTGTTCTCCCCACATAATGCCCTATGCAGGCTGTTCCCCCCCTTATAATGCCCCATGCAGGATGTCACCCCCCTCCATATAATGCCCCATGCAGGATGTCACCTCCCCCATATAATGCCCCATGCAGGATGTCACCTCCCCCATATAATGCCCCATGCAGGATGTCACCCCCCTCCATATAATGCCCCATGCAGGATGTCACCTCCCCCATATAACGCCCCATGCAGGATGTCACCCCCCCATATAATGCCCCATGCAGGATGTCACCCACCATATAATGCCCCATGCAGGATATCACCCCCCCTCTCTTTAAAATGCCCCATGCAGGATGTCACACCCCCCTTTTATAATGCCCAATGCAGGATGTCACCCTTCTCTTTAAAATGCCCCATGCAGGATGTCACCGCCCCCATATAATGCCCCATGCAGGATGTCACCCCCCCATATAATGCCCCATGCTGGATGTCACCCCCCATATAATGCCCCATGCAGGATGTCACTCCCCCATATAATGCCCCATGCAGGATATCACCACCGCACCCATATAATGCCCCATGCCTCCATACATTAAATAAATAATCGAATACTCACCTCACTCCTCCTCACCTGTTGCCGCTGCTCAGGTCTGGACTCCAGCGCCGCAGGATGTCACCCCCCTCCATATAATGCCCCATGCAGGATGTCACCTCCCCAATATAATGCCCCATGCAGGATGTCACCCCCATATAATGCCCCATGCAGGATGTCACCCCCCCTCTTTATAATGCCCCATGCAGGATATCACCCCCCTCTCTTTAAAATTCCCAATGCAGGATGTCACCCCCCTCTTTAAAATGCCCCATGCTGGATGTCACCCCCCCATATAATGCCCCATGCAGAATGTCACTCCCCCATATAATGCCCCATGCAGGATATCACCCCCCCCATATAATGCCCCATGCCTCCATACATTAAAAAAAATAATAATCAAATACTCACCTCACTCCTCCTTACCTGCTGCCGCTGCTCAGGTCCGTACTCCAGCGTCGCCGGCGTCTTCCCGCTCTGCGCTGCCTGTGATGGCTCAGGGGAGGGCGCGGTGGAAAGACGTCACCGCACCCTCTGACCTGATATGTCACAGGGAGCGCAGAGCAGAAATACAGCGGATCTGCGGAGGCAGGAGGAGAGGTAAGTATCCGGCTGCTGGGCCCTGAGCAAGCGGGGGAGAAGGGCGGGCGCTGGCACCGCTCTCCTCCACCCATAGCCCGATTCATGCTTAGTATGTCCTGCCAGCCTCCTTGGTACTTTCATGCCCACCCAGCATGTCCTGCCAGCCACTGGTGGTAGTACATGCTGCTAGGCATAGTAACAGTAACGAGAGGTTGGCAGCAGGACAGGCTGGGCAATGGGCATGATGATAATCATGACCATTGCTCAGTAGCATTTACTGACAGCCTCGGCCAGGGGTCCTCTCAGTCACCCCTCCCCCCTATCCCTTCCTCCCCTCCCGGCCCCTGCTTTTCATACTCATGCGTCGAGATGAGCTGCAGGCCTGCAGCCGCTGCCTAGGGCGACGGCGGATCCGTCCTCCACAGCGCGCACAGGAAGCAGTCCCAGGGCCATGATGTCATCGCCCTGAGACTGACCTCCTGCGCACGCGCCGGCAGAGGGGCACTGCGGCAGCAGGCAGAGCAGGGAGACCGGTCTCCTTGCTGTGCTGCTGCAGAGGGCCCATCACTAATCATATCGGCAGTGCTGCCTATCTGATTAGCGAACCGGGGGGTCCTCTGTTCTCTGTACAGGGCCCAGTGGGTGTGAGGGCGGGGCTTAGGGGCATGGCCATCGGAACCCGGAGCCCACCGGGGGTTTTCCCGATCATACGGTGGGCCAGTACGCCCCTGCCCATAAGGGCACACACTGTGCAATTATCTGACATTCTAGCGTGACCTCCGCAGGGAGGATGAGAGTGATACGTGGTGCAGAATACGTTGGTCTATAAGCAGGCATGCAATACATGGGGTGCAGAGAAAAAGGTTGCACTTGGGTCACGACCTGACTAAGGAGGCACGGTACCGTGTGAGGCTTATTCTCTTAGCTCCCCCGCCACCAATTTATATACAAATAAGATATTATACAGTGCTACATTATACAAGGTATAAAGGATGGTGCCCACATAAGAGTGCCATTCTTTAGCAACAAAATAACAGTGCCACTCAGAGCCAAAATAAATACGGCTATATAGTGTTCTCAAGATAGCACAATAGATTGCTCAAATAAATACTGTCATACAGTGCTCACATATTAACACTATGAAATGCCCAAATAAACACCACTTTACACTTCTCACATGTTATGACCATACAGTGCTCAAATAAATACTGTCATACAGTGCTCACATATTAACACTATGAAATGCCCAAATAAACACCACTTTACAGTTCTCACATGTTATAACCATACAGTGCCCAAATAAATACTACAATACAGTGCTCACATATTAACACTATGAAATGCCCAAATAAACACCACTTTACAGTTCTCACATGTTATGACCATACAGTGCTCAAATAAATACTGTCATACAGTGCTCACATATTAACACTATGAAATGCCCAAATAAATACCACTTTACAGTTCTCACATGTTATGACCATACAGTGCCCAAATAAATACTACAATACAGTGCTCACATATTATCAAAATACAAGGCACAAATAAATAGTACCGGACACTGTTCACATATTATCACTATACAGTTCCCAATACATAATCTAACAGTGCTATACAATGGCTAACTAAAAATACAATATTTAGACTGAGTCATGGTCATAACCTTGTCAATCATTCCTGGCACCAATATAGAAGCGGGAAGCTGATGGGACCCATGTGTAAATGCCCTGGGAAATGTCTGTGCTTCATATGAGGGCATCAGCACTATTATTTTGGGAGACCTTGTTTCAGGGTTTAGATTGGGCCCAGTTACTTGCTGGCCACCTTCTTCGGAACGGCTCTCCATCACCCCTCACCACAATTCAGTAGACCCATACCAGCTATTACTGAAATTATTGATTGCCAAGTGTAACAGCGGAAAATAAATTATTGAAAAAAAATAAATAAATAAGCACGATGCTCCCCGATCCTCTGGGCGGCATGTAGACTTCTTTTTATAATTTTATAAACTTGTGTATTTATAGATTTGATGTCATTAATCATTAATGGTCCATTACTTATTATTCCTCTATGTAGTCCTTTCTCCAGCTCCGGTGTTATATACTTATTTTATATAAAAAAAGTTCCAGTTATTAGCTAAGGCTGAAAATAAATAAAGTTTTAGAGTCAGTAAAATATAAAAGCGGTATTTTATATTGGGATTTCTTATAGCAAACTCATCTTCTGCTTGTGAGTGCACATTGCTATATAATGACGCAGCCACCCAACCAACCCGAACCAAAGACACCCCAGTGACAGCCACATAGTCACTATATAGCTCTCACTGGCGGTAAACTGACCGTTTTAGGCAGCGGATGCAACCAAAACTCACTCATGTACTTGAAATCCCACCTACCCAGTTTTTTCATTGACTAACGTGGGCTAGGTTTCAACCACATCAGAAAAAGGTGATGAGTAAGCACATATATAATAGGTATCCGTTTGATCCCATGATCTAATATTGGCGATGCCAGGGGTTCTAGGGGAAGGAGAGGCTGCTCACACTGCTGTCCACCCTGTCTATCTGATCTAATAATGAAGATACCAGGGGTGCAGCGGTAAGAAGAGGCTGCTCACACTGCTGTCCACCTGTCTAATTGATCTAATACTGGAGATACCAGAGATCCTGAGGTAAGAAGAGGCTGCTCACACTGCTGTCCACCATGTGTATTTGATCTAATACTAGAGATACTAGGGGTGCTGAAGTAAGAAGAGGCTGTTCACACTGCTGTCCGCCATGTGTTTCTGAGCTAATACTGGTGATACCATGGTTGCTGAGGTATGAAGAGGCTGCTCACACTGCTGTACACCTGTCTAATTGATCTAATACTAGAGATTCCAGGGGTGCAGAGGTAAGAAGAGGCTGCTCACACTGCTGTTCACCATGTCTTTCTGAGCTAATACTGGAGATACCAGGGGTGTTGAGGTAAGAAGAGGCTGCTCACACTGCAGTCCACTATGTGTATCTGATCTAATACTAGAGATACCAGGGGTGCAGAGGTAAGAAGAGGTTGCTCACACTGCTGTACACCTGTCTAACTGATCTAATACTAGAGATACCAGGGGTGCAGAGGTAAGAAGAGGCTGCTCACACTGCTGTCCACCATGTCTTTCTGAGCTTATACTAGAGATACCAGGGGTGCAGAGGTAAGAAGAGGCTGCTCACACTGCTGTCCACCATGTGTATCTGATCTAATACTGGAGATACTAGGAATGCTGAGGTAAGAAGAGACTGCTCACAGTGCTGTCTACTCTATCTATCTGATCTAATACTGGAGATACCAGGAGTGCTGAAGTAAGAAGAGGCTCTTCACACTGCTGTCCACCATGTCTATCTGATATTATGCTGGAGATACAAGCAGTGCTTAAATAAGAAGAGGCGGCTCACACTGATGTCTACCCTGTCTATATGATCTAATACTGGAGATACCAGGGCTATTAAGGTACGAAAAGTCTGCTCACACTGTTATAGGTTATCTCTAAGTCATATCAGGAATATTCCTATGGCACATGCTCACAAGTTTCTGTGCTAATATTCTAGGACAGGTTTCTTTCTGTGTAACAAGACACTGACCATATTAATTGTGTAGTGTTTACCTCCCTAAACAAAAAAGCTAAAATTGCTAATTAAAGGTATTTATAAATGTATTCATTAAGATTCCATTTAGTTATTTATTTTTTTCTATTCCCAGAGAGCCCCGTTAAGGAAAAATTGCAAAACAATGAGATACATTTCTCAGAGTCCTATTTTATATATCCATATACTGTATGTGATACTGAGTTTGTATGTTTTCCCCGTATTCTTGTGGGTTTCCGCTGGGTTCTCCGGTTTCTTCCTACACTCCAAAGACATACTGATAGGGAATTTAGATTGTGAGCCCCGATGGGGAAAGTGTCGATAATGTCTGTAAAGCGCTGCGGAATTAATGGTGCTACATAAGTGAATAAAATAAATCAAAATAAATACTAGAGTAAAATAAGAGAAGCCAAAGAAGGCGGGGATAATAAAAGTGACGGTGCACTTGTGTAGAGCTTGAGTAAAGTACCTATATGCAGGCCTGGCGTCAGAACCCAGGCAAGTGCTGGGGCTCTAAGGAGATGGATGGGCCCACTTACCGTCGGGCACCCCTGCGCGCTATGGGACCCGTGAGCGGTGCGGTGCCGGTGCCAGCGCCCGCCACCCACCCCCGCTTGTTCAGGGCCCCTCTCCCCGTGCCTCCGCACCATCTCTGGTCTCTTCCGCGGCTGCTGCACTGTGACGTCTCAGGCCAGAGGATGCGGTGATGTCTTTACACCATGCTCGCTCCAGATCCATGACAGCGCAGAGCGGGAAGACGCCGGCGATGCTGAAGAGTCTGGAGCAACGGCAGCAAGTGAGGAGAGGTGAGTACTTGATTATTTTTTTTATATGTATGGAGTCATGGGGAATTATATGGGGGGGGAACAAGTGACATTCTGCATGGGGCATTATATGGGGGGAACAAGTGACATCCTGCATGGGGCATTATATGGGGGGGGATAGGTGACCTCCTGCATAGGACATTATATGGGGGGACAGGTGACATACTGCATGGGGCATTATATGGGGGGGAGGTGACCTCCTGCATAGGACAATATATGGGGGGGAGAGGTGACATCCTGCATGGGGCATTATATGGGGGGAGAGGTGACATCCTACATGTGGCATTATATGGGGGGAGAGGTGACATCTTGTATGGGGCATTATATGGGGGTGAGACGTTAAATCCTGCATGGGGCATTATATGGGGGGGGAGAGGAAGAGATGGAGGAGAAAGAGCAAGTGAGAGAGAGGAGAGAGTGAGAGAGATGGAGGAAAGGGTAAGGGAGAGAGATGGATGAGAGAGAGATATGGAGGAGAGACAGATGGAGGAGACAGAGCAAAGGAGGAGAGAGAGAGAGGGAGGAGAGAGAGGGAGGAGAGAGATAGAGGGAGGAGAGAGAAAGAGATGGAGGACAAAGAGCAATCGAGAGAGAGATTGAGAAGAGAGAGGAGAGAGTGACAGAATGGAGAAGAGTGCGAGGGAGAGAGATGGAGGAGAGAGAGAGATAGAGGAGAGAGATGGAGGAGAGAGAGATGGAGGAGAGAGAGAGATGGAGGAGAGAGAGATGAAGGAGAGATAGAGAGGGAGGAGAGAGAGAGGGAGGAAAGAGAGAGAGGGAGGAGAGAGGCGGGAGGAGAGAGATAGAGAAAAGAGAAGGAGGGCGGAGGGAGAGTGAGATTTTTCCATCTCAAAAGTTGGAGTTCACAATGATTTCAATGGGGTCCATGTACTGGATCAAGTTCGGTTACAGTTTTGGTACCCGAACCAAACTTTGGACTAAAGTTCAGTTGGGTACCAAAACCTGAACTTCCACGGGTCTGCTCATCCCTTGTCATGCTAGGTATGGGAAGAACCCAGCGTACGACAACGGGAAAAGGGGGAAAGCCCAGAAACTAGGGAAAGGGGGAGTGGAGACCCCTAAGCAGATCTAACAACACCATGACTCCCTTATCGTTCCTAAATAGGTTCCACAGCTATCGCCAAGCAGGATACCTTATCCCTGGCTGACCCTAGAGCTAGGCCCTAGGTAGGGAGGGGGAGGAGTTAGCACTAGTCGGCCCCACTGCAACTAAAGACAATGAAGGGAAACAGACAAGGAGATACACTTAGCTTTGAGGAGACACCAGAGAGAACACAACTACAATCCATAAAGGAACTCCAAGAAGAATATCGCTGACTGCTAGAACTCCAGACCTGAACAGAGGAATTTACTCTATCACCAGCAACTCTCTTGAGAAACTGAGTATATTTAAAGATCCAGAAAGGGTGTGTTAATTAGCAGGCGATCGTGGAGATCACTGCTGGGTGCTAGAGTGGGAGGGATGATGAAAGGATCAAGAAGGTGTCTGCAAGGCCAAGCGCAGCGACCTTCTACAGCCGGATCCAGAATGACTGTATGTCAAGCCTGACACACCCGTGACATCCCTAGTTCCTAATCCTTTAACTGGTTGGGATGCAATATTACATTTCACCTCTAGTAGCCACTAGTGAAAAATTTGATTACCTGTCACAATCACAATAATAGTCGATCATTAGTGATCCAGTTCTCAATCTACGTCCCATTAGTTTACACAGTCTGTAAAATTGCCCTCCAGGAGGAGACTGGTATCTTTGTCCTGCCTACCACTGTTCTCCTACACATGTGCAGACTTCCATTTCTTAAGTGGACTTATTTTCAGTCAATGTCTATGGCACCTAGGTTTTGTAAATTCCTCCCCCATCCCCCATATCAATCTGTGGTTTTGCAACCACTGAGTTCCAATACTGTGCTATGGTCCACAGTTACAAATGTCTTTATAATAATTCCGATTGTTGGATGTCAGTTGATGTTGAACCCCACCGGAGAAGAGGTCAATATAGTAAACCTGGAAAACCCCTACAATGCATTAAGTTTATGGCTGCTAATTGTCATCATGTAGTTGATGGCGAAATATAACAGGTACAGTCTAGGGGTACGGGAGACATTTGAGCTGATAAAAGCTGAGTGTGCATGGTGATAGATAGCGGCTCTGTAAGACTAAACTTACCTTGTGGCCGGAGTCTGTAGAGCAGAGTTACTGTACATGTCCAGACTCTCTGACCAGGTCTATGCAAAAGTATGAAAAGTGATATAGCAATGTGAAATTCAGGCCAACACTCCCTTTTTCCATAAAAGTCAGCACTTTATTTAATCCATATAAACACAACCAAATTTAAGTGGCTTCGTACAAAAATAGCACATGAAAAATGTACAAATGCCATCAGCAAAACGTACTTCAACCAGACGGCAACGCGTTTCTGAGCTCTACGTTTCTTAGTTTGAGCCTGAAAAATTCCACAATACTTAACACAGGATATCTGAGTTCGCAGATTCGTAACACTCAGGTTAAAATGTGCATAGACAAAATATATAGATAAAACCTGTAAAAACCACAATGTGGATAATGCGGATAAACGAACCATACAATAAAGTAAAAACAGGAGCCGAGGCTGTAAGTGCGGGGATTTCTGTGCTTGGGGATCATACTCGATACTGGATAAATTGAGATGTTTTGAAAATGTTGTATCCATTATTTTATCATTTGCAGATCACCAACACGTCTCTCCGACCTGTGATTTCCATAGTTCCACGACTTTTCCGTCTTATGCTCAGAGGTCTAGTATTAACCCCTTTACCCCCAGGGTGGTTTGCACGTTAATGACCAGGCCAATTTTTACAATTCTGACCACTGTCACTTTATGAGGTAATTACTCTGGAACGCTTCAAATGGATCCCGCTGATTCTGAGACTGTTTTTTCGTGACATATTGTACTTCATCATTGTGGTAAAATTTCTTTGACATCACTTGCGTTTATTTGTGAAAAAATCAGAAATTTGGTAAAAATGTAGAAAGTTTTGCAATTTTCAAAATTTTTAATTTTATGCCCTTAAATAGAGATATGTTACACTAAATAGTTAATAAATAACATTTCCCACATGTCTACTTTACATCAGCACAATTTTGGAACCACATTTTTTTTTTTTAGGGAGCTACAAGGGTTAAAAGTTGACCAGCGATTTCTCATTTTTACAACAAAATTTACAAAAACACTTTTTTAGAGACCCCATCACATCTGGCGTGACTTTGAGGGGCCTTTATGATAGAAAATACCCAAAAGTGACACCATTGTAAATACTGCACCCCCCAAGGTGCTCAAAACCACATTCAAGAAGTTTATTAACCCTTCAGGTGCTTCACAGTAATTTTTGGAATGTGGAAGAAAAAAATGAACATTTAACTTTTTTCACAAAAATGTTACTTTAGACCGCAATTTTCTTTATTTTCGACTTTTTGAATGTAAAATTTGCTTGAAAAATTAGCGGACACCATGTTGCGTTTGGGGAGCCCCCGATGTGCCTAAACAGTGGAAACCCCCCACAAGTGACACCATTTTGGAAACTAGACCCCTCAGGGAACTTATCTAGGTGTGTGGTGAGCACCTTGAACCCCCAGGTGCTTCACAGAAGTTTATATCATGGAGCTGTAAAAATAACATTTTCACATTTTTCCAACAAAAATGTTTTGCAGACCCCAATTTTGCATTTTCATAAGGGTAACAGGAGAAATTGCACCACGCGATTTGTTGTGCAATTTTTCCTGAGTAAGCCAATACCCCATATGTGGGGAAAAAACACTGTTTGGGCACACGGCAGGGTTCGGAAGAGAAGGAACGCCATTTGACTTTTTGAATGTAAAATTTGCTTGAATTAGTGGACGCCATGTTGCGTTTGGGGAGCGCCTGATGTGCCTAAATAGTGGAAACCCCCCCCCCCCCAAGTGACTCCATTTAGGAAACTACACCCCTGAAGGATTTTATCAAGGGGTATAGTGAACATTTTGAACCCAGAGGTACGACACAGAATTTGATAACATTAGGTCATCATATTGAATAAGTTGTCATTAGTCTTGAGTGCAAGTGCTCGCTACTTGAGTTTGCATCGGGTACTCAGGTATGGACCATGTATGGCGGGTGCTCAAGTGACATGCTCGAGTCCCCGCCCGCATGTTTCATGGTTGTTAGTCACCCAAATAAAAACATGTGGGGATCGCTTGTGCATGACAGGCAGTCCCAGCAAGGTTTTTTTGGCTATATAACAGCTGCAAAACATTTGAGGCGGAGACTTGAGCATGTCACTCGAGCACCCGCTATACTCGGTGCATACCCGAGCACCTGATGCAAACTCAAGTAGCGAGCTCTTGTGCTCAACATTAGTTGCCATATAGACGGTATTTTTTTCTTTACTTCTGAAAAAATCCCAACCCCAATCCTAATACAACCACAACCCTAGCCCAAACTCAACCTTAGCTCAACCCTAATCCTAGCCCAACCCTAACCCTAGCTCAACCCTAACGCAACCCTAACCCTTGCCCAACCCTAACCCAATCCTAGCCTAACCATAGCACAACCCTAACCCTAGCCCTAGTACAACCCTAACCCTAGCACAACCCTACCCATAGCTCAATGTTACCCCTAGCCCAACCCTAACCCTAGCTCCACCCTACCCCAACACTACCCCTAGCCCCACCCTAGCTCAACCCTCACCCTAGCCCAACCCTAACCCTAGCCCAATCCAAACCCTAGCACAACCCTAACCCTAGCCCAACCCTAACCCTAGCACAACACTAACCCTAACCCTAGCACAACCCTATCCCTAACCCTAAAGTTTATTTTTACGCCATTCCTCGTGCGGTATAAGTGATTAGACAACTTTATTTTTCGGGTCGGTGCAATTACAGGGATACTAGATTCATATCAGGTTTTTATGATTGAGAGCTGTCACACACTAAAAAACCCTTTTTTTTGCAAAGACTAGTTTTTGCATCGCAATTTTTTGAGAGCTATAATTTTTCCATATTTCGGCCGACAGAGTCATGTGATTTTTTTTTTTTTTTTTTGTGGGACAAGTTGATGTTTTTATTGGTACCATTTTTGGGCACATTACATTTTTTGATTGCTTTCTATTTCGATTTTTGGAAGGCAGAATAAACAAAAACCAACAATTCACGAATTGTTTTTTGGTGTTTTTTTATGCCGTTCTATGTGTCGTCAAATTGATAAGGAAGCTTTATTCTTCGGGTCAGTACGTTTACAGCGGTGCCACAGTTATATTTTTTTTCACGTTATGGCACTTTTACTCAATGAAAACTATTTTATAGAAAAAAGAATTGTTTATGCATCGCTAGAGAGCTATAAATGTTTTATTTTTCTGCCGTTGGAGCTGTATGGTGGCTTGTTTTTTGCGGGATAAGATGACGTTTTCAGTGGTACCATTTTTATTTACATTTGTCTTTTTGATCTCGTTTTATTCCATTTTTTGTTTGGTGGTATGATGATAAAGCATCGTTTTATGTTTTGTTTTTTATTTTATTTTTTTACCCTGTTCACTAAAGGGGTTAACTTCATCACCATCCCTGTGCTATGCAGCCTGTCAGCGCTGCACAGAGAAAAGTTACTTTGGTCACGCGTGGCGCATGACCAAAGCAACTTCCTGCCTTCTGATGACCCGGATGTTGTCATGATGACATCGGGTCACCATGACAACATCTGGGACCGGACTCAGACACTGCGGGATGCCGGCAGAGAAGGTAAGTATCGCGCTAACCTCCTCTTGCCACCAGAATGCTGCGATCGATTTCAATCACAGCATTTCTGGGGTTAATGTGCAGGGAGCGGTGCAGGAACGTTCCTTGCACATAGCACCGGGTGTCAGCAGTGACAATCAGGTGGATGACTTGATATCACGACCTCCTCAGGAAAAAGACAATAGGCTCTAGCTACAGAGACCTTCAAACTCTCTGTGTCACTCCCCCTACTGCACCCCTGGTGGAGCCCAAGTCTCCATCCCTGTTATTTCCCAGCTAAGAGCTCCCAAAACTAAAATGGGCCATATGTTCTTACTGGACAGTCCTAGGGAGCCCGTTCTGGTGTCATTGGACCCAACCGGGCCCCTGCTACGCATGGATGCTAAACATCGGAGTCCTAGGGGCCCCTGCAAGGCTGTGCTGGGTATCTCCTTTCCTTACGCTGGACTATGTTTAAAACTAGGGTTACAATCCGCATCCCCTCAGGTCTATTTTGTGTATCACTGAGATGAATCTTTTCCCCATAACTCGCTGTTGAATTATGTTTCTTGAATAGGCACATGGCGTCAGGGGAAGGGACATCCTGTGTAGCTTGCAGCTGCTGTGAGAATTCTCACTCTTCGCTTCTTCAGCTCCTTCCTTTGCAAGCTGCAGTGTCAAATTTTCATATGTAGAGCTTCGTAAAACCCGCCTGCCAGTGCACAGTGATCGACAGGGGATTACCTTGAATATCTTCACATCATTGTTCCCTGTAAAAAACAGAAAATAAATAAGCTAATTTATACTCACCTAACACCTAATCCCAGAAGCCGCTGTCAACTGTAAAACAGCAAAAATAAAAAACAACCATATCCCTCACCTATCCAAAGTGATGAAATAATCCATAGTGTCCTACGATGATCTAGATGACTTATACTTGTATAATTTTCAAACGGTGCCACTCCATAATGTACACATACTACAATGTGAAGAGTGCCAACTATTGACCGTATAATGGCAAAATCGCAAGATAAACATAAACAACCGAAGCAACCACGATCAAAGGTCGATCTACATCATAAAAAATTGTTTTATTAAATATTCAATTTTGTTAAAAATTATCACATGCAGATAATTGGTGCAAAAAATGGTGCAAAACAACATACAGTGTGTAAAAAAATTCTACCGCTATATGGGACACGCAGGACCCAAATTGTACAGCCTAGTAGATATTAAGTGATCATCCAAGTAGCATAGTATTTATACACAGGCCAATGTGATCCGATTAGTAAAAAGGCTCATATAGTCAAAGGTTGTTAGGTCAGAGAAACAGACAATGTTAATACATTCCTCAAAATAATATTACGGGTATAATGAGCCACCATATATATATTTACATGTGTATAACAACAGTATATATATGTGTCAACAGTATATAGACATACAATATATTGTACATGACAACAGGCTCACACTGACACAAGTAATGTGTAGCGATCAGCTGCCGTGAGAGAGTTCACAGGAGTTCATCAGCTGATGAAACCCGGTAACCTCACTTACGGCACCGCCGCTGCGTGAGAACTGTCTCACGCCGTAGCGGTGCCGTAAGTGAGATCACTGGAGCTCATCAGCTGATGAACTCCTGTGAACTCTTTCACGGCAGCTCAGCGCTATACACTGCAGGAGTGATTACACAGCGGCGTCTGCTCTGTAACAGCAGGCATAGGCTGATGGGAGTAGTACTCTCATCAGCTGATGCCTGTGACCTGTGGTAAGCTTTTTACGACTGGTCACAGTCACAGCTGCGGGCTCACACTGTCATCTGACAGAGTGAGCCCGTAGTTCTAACCGATCAGAGCCCCTTTTTCCCACGCTGTCATCTGCGTGGGAAACCATGGATGTTCGGGGGCCCCATTCATATGAATGGGGTCCGTGTTCCGGGTCAGGTACTGTTCTGGTAACCGCACCAAACTTTTAATAGATATTCGGATATCCACGGGTCCGCCCATCACTAGTAAATAATCCTACCAAGTTATGACCATATAATGCCACCACATAATGCTAAAATAATGCCACCATACTGATCATTACCATTATGACTGTACTAAGACCAATATTACAATCAATACCACAATATGAGACAATAATCAATAAATACAGCCAGATCATAACAACATATCACCAACATGTACTGTAGTGATAATATACCATACTGATTATTAACAGTATAAACACTGATATTATCACTGTGCAGCAACCATGTAGTGGTATAATTGTATATATCAATTCCAGTGCTCTGCATACTATATACAGTACAGACCAAAAGTTTGGACACACCTTCTAATTTAAAGATTTTTCTGTATTTTCATGACTATGAAAATTGTACATTCACACTGAAGGCATCAAAACTATGAATTAACACATGTGAAATTATATACTTAACAAAAAGGTGTGAAACAACTGAAAATATGTCTTATATTTTACGTTCTTCAAAGTAGCCACCTTTTGCTTTGATGACTGCTTTGCACACTTGTCATTCTCTTGATGAGCTTCAAGAGGTAGTCACCGGAAATGGTTTTCACTTCACAGGTGTGCCCTGTCAGGTTTAATAAGTGGGATTTCTTGCCTTATAAATGGGGTTGGGACTATCAGTTGTGTTGTGCAGAAGTCTGCTGGATACACAGATGATAGTCTTACTGAATAGACTGTTAGAATTTGTATTATGGCAAGAAAAAAGTAGCTAAGTAAAGAAAAACGAGTGGCCATCATTACTTTAAGAAATGAAGGTCTGTCAGTCCGAAAAATTGGGCAAACTTTGAAAGTGTCCCCAAGTACAGTTGTAAAAACCATCAAGCGCTACAAAGTAACTGGCTCACCAAAAGTACCACCCCAGGAAAGGAAGACCAAGAGTCACCTCTGCTTCTGAGGATAAGTTTATCTGAGTCACCAGCCTCAGAAATCACAGGTTAACAGCAGCTCAGATTAGAGACCAGGTCAATGCCACACAGAGTTCTAGAAGCAAACACATCTCTACAACAACTGTGTTAATTCATAGCTTTGATGTCTTCAGTGTGAATGCACAATTTTCAAAGTCATGAAAATACCGAAAAATCTTTAAATGAGAAGGTGTGTCCAAACTTTTGGTCTGTACTGTATGTGCATAGTGTGCTGGTAATTGTACAAATATATGTATATTAAGTCATCTACCATCTCTCTGATCATAGTTGTTCACTTTCCCTTTTCTTTTTCATTCAGCCCACACCACCATAACCACTTCTTCCATCCATGACTTGTCTCTGCAAAATGTAATTCACGTCACCTCATCGCGTCTGCTGTATGGAGAGTCAGGGTGTTGGAGACCGGAGCAGCACACCTGGGGAACAGGAGCGAGATGAGTATGTTTTTTCTGCATGTATATATGAGTCTATGTGGGGCTCACACTGTATATACCAAGGCTACGTGGTGGCTCAAACTGTATTTAGGAGGCTATGTGGAGCTCACACTGTATACAGGAGGCTATGTGCGGCCTCATACTGTATATAGGAGGCTATGAGGGTGCTCACAGTATATATAGGAGGCTATGATGGGGCTCACAATGTATATAGGAGACTATGTGGGGGGCTTATGCTGTATATGGGAAAATATGTGGGGGCTTATACTGCATATAGGAGGCTATATGGGGGCTTATACTGTATTTAGGAGGCTATGTGGGGGCTCATACTGTATAAAGGGACTATGTGGGGCTCATACTGTTTATATAGGGCAGCGTGGGGGTTCATACTGTATATAGGTTACCTAGGGCTCATACTGTATATAGGGAGGCTATGTGTGGGCACATACTGTATACAGTATATGGGGTTATCTGGGGTTCATACTGTATATAGAGTGGCTAAGTGAGGGCTCATACTGTTATAGGAGGATATGTGAGGCTCAACCTCTATATAGAGAGGCTATGTGGGGGCTCACACTGTTTATAGGGGGCCATATGGGGGCTCATACTGGATATAGGAAGCTATGTGAGGGTCATACTGTTTATAGGGTCCATGTGGGGGCTCATACTGTTTATAGGGGGCTATGTGGGGGCTCATCATGTAAATAGGAGGCTATATGAGGGCTCATATTGTATGTAGAAAGTCTATGTGGAGGCTCATACTGTATATAGGGGACTTTATGGGGACTCACACTGTATATAGAGCGGCTATGTTGGTCTTATATATTATATGTAGGGGGCTGTGTGGGGCTCATACTGTATATAGGGGCAGTTTTCAGGCTTATACGGTAAATAGGGGAATGTCAGCATACCCCGTAAGGTTCGAGTTCGGTTCGTCGAACGCCCGTATGTTCGCCGAACTGTTCGTCGAACTGTTCATGGAACACCATCGAACACCGTTAAAACCAATGGCAGGCAAACAAAAACACATAGAAACACATAGAAAACACATAGAAAACACTTCAAAGGTGTCCAAAAGCTGACAAACTGCTCAGAAGACACAACTAACACATGGAAAAGTGACAAGTACATATAGTCATGCAAAAAGAAAAGAAGTTGAGGAGTAAAAGGAGGGGGAGACACAGATATAGGCATGTAATGCCCTTCTAAAACCAAAAAAGTGTGAAGCTGACACAGCCAGTCCGTTCTTGCCCATGCGACCTCCGTGTCGCCGGGTTTGTGCCAGAGCTGCGGTGGACCCTGATGGCCAGCCCCCTTCTCCCAATACTGGTGCCTGTCCGCTGGTGGGTCGAGCGAGCCCCCCTGCGGTGGAGGTAGGTCTAAGCTTTTTAATTTAAATTGTCTCTCTAATTTGAATGAGTACACTATAAATCCTTTTACAAGGATCTATTGGAGGGCAAGTCTGATGCCAGCAGCCGCGGGAATTACAGCTCCAGTAGCGTCCACTAAAGCTGCTGCAGTTAAAAAGCTTTTATAAGGAGAGAGCTTGGCGGTCCACTTCAAGGCGTCCTACCGCCAGTCCCAGCCCCTGTGGCTTGGGGTGCCTCCCGATGCTCTTCACTGAGTGTCCCGAGGGCCCGAAGCATTTGCTTTGAAAAAATTAAGTGTCCAAACTACAGGTGGTGTAGCTTGCTTAACAGCCGGAATAATCCGCTGACTAGCAGACACTGCTACTAGGCATAAAGTATTTCCTGGGCTAGATGCAGTTAAAATTTTGTAATTAGATACTCTCATTAGATGCTGAGAAAGCATTCCATAGAGTCTCCTGGCACGCCATATATTATTCTCTTAAAAAGCTTGGGGTAGGGGTCTAGGGGACCCTTTTATAGCCCAAATCACGGCCCTGTATAGCAATACGTCACCTAGGCTGAAGATAAATGGAACATTTTCATCACCTTTCATAATCACCAATGGGACAAGGCAGGGATGTCCTCTGTCCCCTCTCTTATACATCCTAGTGACGGAGCACCTGCTCTCATCAATTCGCCATAACCCCAATATTAGGTGGATTGAGGTGGGAGGCACCGAGTACAAATGCTCTACATTTTCTGATGATGTCCTAGTATATATCACTCAATCACATATATCCATCCCTGCTGTTATGACTGAAATAGATCACTTTGTTACATGGTCCAATTTTAAAATCAATGCAGCGAAGTCTGAGGCCCTCGATGTCTCCCTCCCCAAATCCATACAGGATTCCATCCAGTTCAACTTTCCCTTTGCCTGGCCCTCACAGGGTATCAAATACTTAGGAATTCCTATTCATAGAGACCTCTCCCGTCTATGTTATCTTAATTTTGGGCCCTTTATTGAACAACTCCATACAGACCATGGTTGGCAAGTTAGAACTGTAAGATTCACTACGTGAACCACTGGAGCTTTGTGGAAAAGCACATGTACACTGTGTTCCAAATTATTATGCAAAAAGTGTTTAGGAGTGATAAGGTAAGAATTTTTTTGTTTGTCAGTTAAACTCATTGATGGTGATGTGTGTCAGGGCTCTTTATATCACTGTAAGCAATTGCAGACACCTGTGCTAATTAGTTTGGCAGGTGTGTCCAATGAAAGGCAAGACTACTTAAGAAGGCTGTCCCACATTATTAAGCAGCCTACATTTTCTGCCAAAATGGGAAAGAAAAAGGATGTGTCGGCTGCTGAGAAGCAACAAATTGTGGAGTGTTTAGGTCAAGGCATGACTACATTCAACATTGCCAAGACACTTCATCGTGATCATTGCACAATCAAGAAGTATGTAGCTGATTCACAGTACACACGTGTGCGTGCTGATAAGGGAAAATTGAGGACTCTTTCCTACAGGCAATTACGTCAGGTTAAAAGAGCAGCGGCAAAAAAGCCTTCTCATAGCAGCAGACAAGTTTTTGAAGCTGCTGGTGCCTCCAAAGTCCCCCGAACAACAAGATGCAGGGCCCTTCAGAGGTTTGCAGCTGTGCATAAGCCATCCTGTTGACCTCTTCTATCCACTGTACACAAGCAGAAACAGCTCCAGTGGGCCAAACAATACATGAAGACTGACTTCAAAACTGTTTTATTCACCGATGAGTGCTGTGCAACGCTCGATAGTCCAGATGGATGGAGTGGAGGATGGCTGGTTGATGGACACCCCATGCAAACATGGCTACGGCGCCAACAAGGAGGAGGTGGAGTAATGTTTTGGGCTGGAATCACGGGGAGAGAGATTGTTGGCCCCTTTAGGATCCCTGAAGGGGTAAAGATGAACTCCATGATGTATGTGGAGTTTCTCAAACAGCACTTCCTGCCATGGTTCAAGAAGAAGAACCATGTATTCCACAGCAAGATCATTTTCATGCATGATAATGCACCGTCTCATGATGCACATAACACATCTGCATCTCTGGCTGATATGGGCATAAAAGGGGACAAACTTATGGTGTGACCTCCATGTTCCCCTGACCTCAAACCCATTGAGAACCTCTGGAACATCATCAAAAGGAGTGTCTATGATGGCGGGAGGCAGTTCACATCTAAGCAACAGCTCTGGGAGGGTATTCTGTTCTCATGCAAAACAATTGAAGCAGAAACCATCCAAAACCTGACAAATTCAATGGACGAGAGAGTTCAGAAGCTCCTTTCGAACAAGGGGTCCTATGTGCAAATGTAACATCACCTAGAATAAAGCTTTGAGTTGAAAACTGTTTGATTTAAGTTTCTCATAACCTGCTAATGCTTATAATTTCAAAAATGACCATTTTTTTGTTCTTTATTAAAATGAAAAGGTTGATCGAAGAGTGTGGGGGATCTAAGAGTGTGGCAACCCAGTAGTCAGGATTATTTCGAATTCTGACAATCTGAGGGTCATCTTGCAGGTAGTGCAGCAAGAAGGCACCCATGTGTCTTGCGCATCTAGGAGCCCCAAAATTATTTTCCGGGCTAGATGCAGCTAAAAATTATTATTAATTTGAAAGCTGGTGGAGCTTAGTATAGATGGCCTAATAGAATCAGTATTGCAAACTGCTATAAGGCCAAAATTATTTTACAGGGAAGATAGAGATAAACATGATTAGTAATAATTTGAAATCTGGTGGAGCTTAGTATAGATGGCCTAATAGAATCAGTACTCCACACTGCTACTATGCCCAAAATTATTTTCCAGGCAAGATACAGATAAAAATGATAATTAATTTGAAAGCTTTAAACGGTTGGTGAGGTGATTTTACCAAATCCTCAAGCTTTTACTCTCCCCAGGATGACACAGGGCTAGAAAAGTCCTTGCTGATGCATGATGTGTTCATCTTTATGAACCTGAGTCTGTCTACATTGTCAGCGGACAGCCGCGTGCGCTTATCTGTCAGCACAACACCAGCAGCGCTGAACACACGTTCAGAGAGAACAAAAATTATTATTAATTTGAAATCTGGTGGAGCTTAGTATAGATGGCCTAATAGAATCAGTACTGCAAACTGCTACAAGGCCAAAATTATTTTACAGGCAAGATACAGATAAACATGATTAGTAATAATTTGAAATCTGGTGAGCTTAGTATAGATGGCCTAATAGAATCAGTACTGCAAACTGCTACAAGGCCAAAATTATTTTACAAGCAAGATGCAGATAAACATGATTATTAATAACACTGGTGTACAAAAAAAAAAAAAAAAATTCTGGCATGGACTTTAAGAACAGTTTTAGACTAATTTGAGGGTGCTGAATTCAAATCTGATCTTATAATTTCTCTATCACATCACGTTTTTGCGCTATAGGTATATAGCCCATTTTCAATAATTCCAAGAAAAATATAAGCAGTGTATGAAAAGTGCCGTTTTATACGGTTCACTAAGGTAAATTTAGTTTTCATTTAGTCTCCCAATAAATGTGAGAATATCTTTGTTTTCTTTGAACATGCATAATTCCCATTTGTTATGATAATAAAGTAAAAAAACAGTTTTCAAACACCCTTGTTTTCTGTGCTACTGGGACAGTAGAGCTACAGCAGAGCATTGGGTGAAAACTGAATGGCCTCAGCGACAGAGTTTGGCACCTGGCGATAAGAATGTCATCCATGATTCACTAGTGGATAGGAAGAACATTGTCTTTCCTCCCTTGCACATAAAACTTGGATTGATGAAGCAGTTCGTCAAAGCTCTCAATCACAGTGGAGAATGCTTTAACTATATATATGTTCAACTTTTCCAGGTCTTAGTGAAGAGAAGAAAAAGGCTGGAATATTGTATAATAAGAACACTTATGAGAGACCCAAACTTTATCACATCAATGAATGAGACAGAAGAAAGAGCTCGGAATGCATTTTGTAATGTGGTGCAGAATTTTCTAGGGAATAAGAAAGCAGACAACTATGAAGAGATTGTGGAAGAGCTACTAATGAGTCTGCAAAATCTTGGATGTAGAATGAGTACCAAGATTCACTATTTAAACAGCCATTTGGACTTTTTTCCAGAGAACCTTGGGGATGTGAGCGAGGAACAAGGGGAGCGTTTTCATCAGGACATTAAAACAATGGAAGAACGGTATCAAGGCCGGTGGGACTCACATATGATGGTTGACTATTGCTGGAGCTTGATGAGAGACAACCCAGAAGTTGTACATCACAGATCAGCCAAGAAAAGAAAGTTCAAATAACTGCCATTTGCCATTCATCTGTGTGCCATATATATGTGTTTTTATATTTTGTAGTTTAATTTTGTAAGTATATTTGATTTGCTGTACACAGACTTTGTAATTTGTTATTCCTTGATTAAAAATATACAAAATGTAGTAACGAAAATCATGAGGTTTTTATCAAAAAACATTCGATAGGATTAATTTCCATCAAAAATATCTCGAAATCCTGATGTGATAGCCAAAAACGGAGTTCGTATTAGTAATCAGCAGCCAAAATTGACTTAAAATATGTTTTAAAACCTTTTGACAGAAAAACTGCATTGACCAGTGTAATTTTAAATCTGGTGGAGCTTAGTATAGATGGCCTAATAGAATCAGTACTGCACAGTGCTACAAGGCCAAAATTATTATACAGGCAAGATACAGATAAACATGATTAGTAATTTGAAATCTGGTGGAGTTTAGTATAGATGGCCTAATAGAATCAGTACTGCACAGTGCTACAAGGCCAAAATTATTATACAGGCAAGATACAGATAAACATGATTAGTAATTTGAAAGCTTAAAACGGTTGGTGAGGTGATATTAACAAATCATCAAGCTTTTACTCTCCCCAGGATGACACAGGGGTAGAAAAGTCCTTTCGGATCCATGATTTGTACATCTTTATGAACGTGAATCTGTCTACATTATCAGTGGAGAGCCGCGTGCGCTTATCTGTCAGCACACCACCAGCAGCGCTGAACACACGTTCAGACAGAACGCTGGCTGCGGGGCATGACAAGATCTCCAAGGCATAAGTGGCGAGCTCCGGCCATTTATCCAGATTGGAAGCCCAAAAAGAGCAAGGGTCCAGTGACACAGTCATGGCTTCAATGTTTACTTGGAGATACTCCTGTACCATCGTCTCTAGGAGTTGACTATGTGTCAGACTTCTTGTCTCCTGTGGCCTTGCAAAGGATGGGCTAAAAAAGTGGTGAAATGATTCCGCAAAATTGATGTTACCAGCAGATACTGTGTTTCTGTTACGGTTTGAGTGCTGAACACTCGACGGTCCCACAGTTGGCAAGTTGGAACTGTGAGATTCACTACGTGCACCACTGGTGTTTTGTGGAAAAGCACATGTAAGTTTCTGCAACAGTCTCTGCTGATACTCCTGCATGCGTGCATCCCTTTCTATGGCAGGAATAATTTCTGCAAATTTACTTTTGTACCGGGGATCTAACAGTGTGGCAACCCAGTAGTCAGGATTATTTCTAATTCTCACAATTCGAGGGTCATGTTGCAGGTAGTGCAGCAAGAAGGCACTCATGTGTCTTGCGCATCCAGGAGCACCAAGTCCCTGTTGTGTTGGTGGCGAGGTAACAATCATGCTTCCTTCCTCTGCCCTCTCTCCCCAACCTCGCACAACAGAAATGTGATCAAGGTCTCCCTCATCTGATGAGTCTTCCATCAGTTCGTCCTCCACTTCTTCCTGGGCTCCTGCACATTTCTCACTAGTTTGGCTGCTACCATGCGCCCTGCTAAAACCATCTCCCCCACCCTCACATGCCTGCCGCCTTGGTGCTGCCGACCGTCTGGACTTTGCAGATGTTAGCCCTTCCGCATACAACTCCTCCTCCTCTACTTCCTCCACCTCCTCTTGTGCCACCACCTGACTCCGAATTCTGTTTAACATGTGCTCCAGCATGTGAATCACCGGAATAGTCATGCTGATAATGGCATCGTCAGCACTAAACATCTTCGTCGCCATTTCAAAACTGTGCAGAAGGATGCATAGGTCCCTGATCTGAGACCACTCCTCCAGCGTGATTTGCCCCACCTCTGGATCTCGTTGGCCCAGGCTATACGTCAGAACATATTGCACCAGGGCTTGTCGGTGCTGCCACAGTCGCTGCAACATGTGCAGAGTTGAATTCCACCGGGTAGGCACATCGCGTTTTAGCCTGTGAAGTGGCAGGCTCAACGACTTCTGTAGAGATGTAAGTCGCTGAGCTGCGGGATGCGAACGGCGGAAGTGAGCACACAGCGACCGTGCCCTCTGCAGAAGGCTATCTAGTCCGGGATAGTGGCCTAAAAATTGCTGGACACCAGGTTCAACACGTGAGCCATACAAGGCACGTGTGTGACATTGCCCCGGCGAAGGGCCGCACTGAGGTTTGCAGCATTGTCGCACACGGCCTTCCCTGGTTTCAGGTCCAGTGGAGACAACCATTCATGAAACTGGTTCTCCAGAGCTGACCACAACTCCTCAGCTGTGTGACTCACATTTCCCAGACATTTCAAAGTAAAAACCGCCTGATGACGTTGAGCCCTGCTGCCAGCATAGTAAGGAGCTGTACAGGATCCCTTCTGCGCAGTTAGAAAGCTTGTGGCATTACCAGACAGGCTTTGGGTGCAGGTGGAGGACCGAGAGGAGGTTGAGGAGGCAGAAGCAGTGGAGGAACTTCGAGATAAAGAGGATTGACGCACAACTCGTGGGGACGGCAAGACTTGGACAGAAGCCCCTTGTCCTGCTGTCACCATAGTTACCCAGTACCCAGTCAGCGACATGTAACGCCCCTGTCCATGCCTACTCGTCCAAGTGTCTGTGGTGAAATGCACCCTGTCACACACAGAGTTTCTCAAAGAAGCGGTGATGTTGTGTGCGACATGCTGGTGGAGTGCAGGCACACCTTTCTTTGAGAAGTAGTGCCGACTGGGCATCTGGTACTGGGGCACTGTGACGGGACAAAAGGTCTCGAAAATCCTCTGTGTCCACCAGGCGGAAAGGCAGCATTTATGTAGCCAAGAGCTTGCAGATGGTGAAATTCAACCTCTTAGCTTTCTCATGGCTAGGAGGAAATGGTCTTTTACTTGTCCATGTGAAGCCCAGCTGTGCTTGGCATCACAGACCCAGAAGGGTGTATTGAAGGACTCCTCCACAAGAGGCCCCCATAACCATTCACACATCTGCACCTTCCACCTCAGACCACCAGAGGGAGCTCCTTAGGGAGATATATAAGGGAAGGTGGGGCCAGGCAGCCGTTAGTCTGTCAGAGTCTGGTTTAGCAGTGAGTTCAGTGCAGTCTGAGACGTGTTACCTCAGAGGACAAAAGCCTGTTCCAGCTCCTGCATTCTACCCTGCAGTGGAGCTTATCCAGATCAAGACTCGGTGTAGCTCAGTGAGGTGAGCTGTAGGTGTGCCGGCGCCATAAGATCGGTGAACCGCGGCACGCTGCCGTTTGTGTGAGTAGCCTATCGAGGGCTCGAGTAGGCCGAAGGCAAAGGAGTAGAGAGTTAGTTCATACGGGAGCAGAGGAGCTTAGCTGGCTCACCCCGAGAAGAAGAATTTACCGGACACCGGGTCCGAAGCTTGCCGGGAACTCCACGACCCAGCAAGATAAACCGGAATGCCTGGAGAACTACAGGTCCCAGGATCGCTAAAGTGCTGATACGTACCAGAGCCAGGAGACACATAGGCCCCGTAGGTCGGGAGCGTGCACTCCAAGAGAAGGCCCTACCACAAGGTCAGCCAGCGCAGGACAGAGACAAAGTTAGGCCTAGCTCCAGGCAGGTCAGAAACTTATTATGCAGAAGCCAGAACCAGGAGGCCCAAAACCTGCTCATTGGGGAGGATCTGGACATACACCCTTCACCCTACAGTGCTCCGGGGAGTGCCTGAAATTCCACCAGTAAAAGGTACTGAAGTGACTATCGTGTCCGTCCCTGTTCTTGCTCTGGCCCAGAGTAGTCTCTATATCCTGCATCCCCGTTCCTATACTGCCCTGAGGCCCAGCTCTAACTGTGGAGAGCTATACCATCAAGCTGCCTTATCATCAGCCTCAGTAGACTGCGCAGCGCTGGTGATCCTCACCAGAAACCACAGGTGGCGTCACGAACTCTTTCTTTTATAAACTTTACAAATATCAACCCCTTTTTAGGAGAGACCCCAGGGTACGGGCCCGGGAGCCGACCACCGCGACATCCCTAAAGGCCAGGCCAAAGGCCTGGGTACCGAGTTATCCCCATTCCCCTGGGTGCCACATCCACATCTGAGGGACCGAGGGCTGGCTGTTGTGCTTAGACGGGGTTGAGAAGGGTGTCCCCGGCAAACTGCCGGTCTGTGAGGAAGATGCAGGCGGACATGTTAGGTTGCCTTGATCCAAAGGTGGTGCTATCGATGTCGGAGAGCGCTCAACACCAGCTGGTGTTTCCACCTCCAAATAAAATGATGACCTGACAATCACACTGGCTGTTGCGGGTAAAGAGGTGGCCGGTCTGCGTCCCAAAACAGGTGTGACTGCTGTCCCCCAGTCACAGAGGATGAAGAGGCTGCGGATGCACAAGATGTGGCTGATGGTGGTTGGCCCAGCCGGCTAGGCCGCATTGTAGCACAGTGAGCTTCCCACTGCAACTTATGCTTCATATCCATGTGCCGGTTCATGTATGAAGTACTCAAACTATGTATTTTTTGGCCTCTACTTAGCTTTTTCTGACAAATGTTACAGATAACACGAGTTGGGTCATTCTTATCGATCTGAAAAAATGCCCAAGCTATGCAAGGCTTAGCACCCATGCGACCTGAAGAGCCACTACGACTTGTGGTCAGAGGCAGAGTTGTGTTTGAGGATGCAGTTGTTGACGTGCTTCCAGTACTACGTCTCTGTCCAAGAAGGCGCAACCTGACCTCGTCGTCACTAGCATCCTCCTCCACCTCCTCTGCTGACCTCATCGACTGGCTGACTGTGGGTTGACAGTAAGTGGGATCTCCAACCTCGTCATCATCACCCTGTGTGTTATCACACCAGTCGTCCTCAGAGTCAACCTCTTCCTGCCCTGACAAAAATCTCAAGTTGTCGTTCCAATCAGGTATTTGAGTCTCATCATCGCCTTCCTCATTCTCTCCACCAACAGGAGATACAGTTTGGGAACGAGGGTCTACATTATGGTTGAGGTGGAGGAGAGCCCACTTGAAGGAGCACTTGATATCCGTTGAAGCACCTGCTGTTTTTGTGCCTCATCTGGAATTTGTAGCGATTGGCGTGGCCGTAAGAAAGGGATCTTATCACATTGTCCACTAAAAGAAGTAGACATCTTAGTTTGGCTGGAAGATGGTCTTTCTTCTGCAGATGTTACTGTTGCTTTAACACCTACCCCACGGACACAACCTTTTTTTCCCTTCCCAACACACCTATTCCCCTTTCCACCATCAGCAGGCCTTTTTCCACTCATTTTGGTGGTTAACTAATTGACAACTCTGGAGTTGTTTGCACAAAAAACAATGGATGGGAACCGAGCAGAGCTGAGTGGCCAAACTGTTGTTTTAGCCCAAAAGTATTGGCTGGGTTAGATGCAGTAAAACAATTTTATTACATACACAGGTGGTGGAGCTTAGTATAGATGGACTAATAGAACAAGTCCCACACACTGCTACAAGCCCAAATTTTTTTTCAGAGCTAGATGCAGATAAAAATTATTTTTAATTTGCAACCTGGTGGAGGTTAGTATAGATGGACTAATAGAACAAGTCCCACACACTGCTACAAGCCCAAATTTTTTTTCAGAGCTAGATGCAGATAAAAATTATTTTTAATTTGCAACCTGGTGGAGGTTAGTATAGATGGACTAATAGAACAAGTCCCACACACTGCTACAAGCCCAATTTTTTTTTCAGAGCTAGATGCAGCTAAAAATTATTTTTAATTTGCAACCTGGTGGAGGTTAGTATAGATGGACTAATAGAACAAGTCCCATACACTGCTACAAGCCCAAATTTTTTTTCAGAGCTAGATGCAGATAAAAATTATTTTTAATTTGCAACCTGGTGGAGCTTAGTATAGATGGACTAATAGAACAAGTCCCACACACTGCTACAAGCCCAATTTTTTTTTCAGAGCTAGATGCAGATAAAAATTATTTTTAATTTGCAACCTGGTGGTGGTTAGTATACATGGACTAATAGAACAAGTCCCACACACTGCTACAAGCCCAATTTTTTTTTCAGAGCTAGATGCAGATAAAAATTATTTTTAATTTGCAACCTGGTGGAGGTTAGTATAGATGGACTAATAGAATGATGCTATGCCCAAAAGGTTTTACTTGGCTAGGTGCAGTAAAAAAATTTGTATTCTATACACAGGTGGTATAGCTTGCAACACAGATAGGCTACTCCACTGACTAACACACACTGCAAGAGGCCAAAAAGGATTTGCTTAGCTAGATTTAGCCAAATGCTGTGAAAAAAACTTGCACAGCACTGGCACAGACCTGCCTAGCAAAAAGTCCTAGGAAATGCTGTAACCTAGTCCAGAAAAGGACTGCAATTACAAGTAGACCCTACTCCCAACCTATCTATTTAAGAGCACAGACCTGCCTGATAAAAGTCGTAGGAAATGATGTAACCTAGTCCTCAAAAGGACTGCAATCACAACTATCCCCTACTCCCAAGCTATCTGTAGATTTGTGCGAAAATTGGCTTGAAATGAACACTCAAAGTATAGCGCACACAGCAACAGCGGTGCCGTCTAACACGCAGCTGCAGCAGTGAGAAAATGGTGGCTACGTGGAAAATGGCTGGGTCTTATAGGGCAAGGACATGTGACATACACTGCCAATGACACATGCCTTTGCTTGTGTGAAAAAAGCAGTTCGCTCCGTGTGTGCGCTGCTGATAGGCTGACAGATTGCATCTCCCCACTGTAAATGGGGGAAAGAGAAAAAAAAATGGAGATCTTCATTATTTCTGCAGAGATCCATCCCCTGCCCCTCCCCCCGCCCCGCTGTACACTCAAACTGCGTATTAACATTAATTTTCAGCATTACTGAGAAAAAATCCAGTTATGATTTTGGTGCACGAACAGTTATGGAACATAACCTCGAACAGCCGGATTTTTTTCAAATTGTTCGTGTTCGCCGAACGGCTCGAACACCGCCCAAAACAGCTCGAATTTGAGATTGGCGAACAGTTCGAGTCGAACACCGCTCATCTCTAGTGATAATATTAATATATTATAATAAATGTAATTAATATGTTGATATGAATATTGAGCAGAATTCATATCTGTCTATTGGTTCGTTCTCCGCAACAGTCATGGTCTCTCATGTGATCTCTTTGGAAAATTAATTGCCCACCCTTGCCTTAGATAGTAATAATGCCCCCTGTGTGCCGATACTGAATAATAATGCCCCCATCTATGCCTGATAATAATAGTGCACATGGGGTTTCTTACAATAATAATATTGCAGCTCATGGTATGCAAGGGGCTTATATTAATATGGGGTCTACCAGTAGATACATAGGGGGAGAGGGTTAATAAGAGGCTTTAATACAGAGCCCAGACAGGCTGTACTATAACAGCAGGTGAAAGGGGGAGGTAAGAGGAGGAGCAGGCATTCTGACGCTTAGGCTTGAAGGGGAATAGAGCCTGTAATAACACAGCGGGGCAGGCGGAGGGTTGTGTTTATTAGGAGCTTAGACCCGGCTGCTGCATTCAATGACACTTTACATAAAAATGTGTTCCAGCGATGAGACCGGAGGGGGCGTCAGTGCGCATTGGGAGGCACGCGGCGCTCCAGCGAGAGGTTTCCTCCCCATACAGATACCAGAAGGTCCATGCTTGAAACGAACAGTGGGCTCCAATAGGGGGCGCTGTTTTATGGATCTCATCAAGTATTTATCACATCATAGGTCCAGATTGGTTCCCATAATGGCTAGGCAACAAGACAACAGGGAATATAGGTGTATAGATATATTATAAATATAGAGGATGTATTAATATAGTGTAAATGTACCAGATATAATCGATGCACACACAAAGGAGAATCATTTAACCCTGAATCAATATTCAGTGCAGCCAAGATTAAAAGTATAGATAAAGAAAAGAAGTCCGTCCAAATGGCCGACTATGCCGTATAGAAGAGCGCAGCCACAATTGGCCTACACACTGTATGGTGATAGTCTATGTAATAGGGCCATACTGAATAGTGAACACACTATAACAATAGGCCATTAGATAATAAAATCCATCTAGTCTCTCGTTGAATGATTTTCTTATCCCAGTCGACCAACCTCGCTGGTAAAGGGACCACGTGTATAACGTATGCCCATAAAGACGGCTTGGGAGGGAGAGCTGATCCTCCTGACAGATTACCTTTAATCTTATAAGGAGACGCAGAGGGGCACTATTATTATTATAAGGAGACCCAGAGGGGCACTATTATTATTATAAGGAGACCCAGACAGGCACTATTATTATTATAAGGAGACCCAGAGGGGCACTATTATTATTATAAGGAGACCCAGAGGGGCACTATTATTATTATAAGGAGTCCCAGAGGGGCACTATTATTATTATAAGGAGACCCAGAGGGGCACTATTATTATTAAAGGGAGACCCAGAGGGGCACTATTATTATTATAAGGAGACCCAGAGGGGCACTATTATTATTAAAGGGAGACCCAGAGGGGCACTATTATTATTATAAGGAGACCCAGAGGGGCACTATTATTATTATAAGGAGACCCAGAGGGGCACTATTATTATTATAAGGAGACCCAGAGGGGCACTATTATTATTATAAGGAGTCCCAGAGGGGCACTATTATTATTATAAGGAGACCCAGAGGGGCACTATTATTATTATAAGGAGTCCCAGAGGGGCACTATTATTATTATAAGGAGACCCAGAGGGGCACTATTATTATTATAAGGAGACCCAGAGAGGCACTATTATTATTATAAGGAGACCCAGAGGGGCACTATTATTATTATAAGGAGACCCAGAGGGGCACTATTATTATTAAAGGGAGACCCAGAGGGGCACTATTATTATTATAAGGAGACCCAGAGGGGCACTATTATTATTATAAGGAGACCCAGAGGGGCACTATTATTATTATAAGGAGTCCCAGAGGGGCACTATTATTATTATAAGGAGACCCAGAGGGGCACTATTATTATTATAAGGAGTCCCAGAGGGGCACTATTATTATTATAAGGAGACCCAGAGGGGCACTATTATTATTATAAGGAGACCCAGAGAGGCACTATTATTATTATAAGGAGACCCAGAGGGGCACTATTATTATTATAAGGAGACCCAGAGGGGCACTATTATTATTATAAGGAGACCCAGAGAGGCACTATTATTATTATAAGGAGACCCAGAGGGGCACTATTATTATTATAAGGAGACCCAGAGAGGCACTATTATTATTATAAGGAGACCCAGAGAGGCACTATTATTATTATAAGGAGACCCAGAGAGGCACTAATATTATTATAGGGAGACCCAGAGGGGCACTATTATTATCATAAGGAGACCCAGAGGGGCACTATTATTATTATAAGGAGACCCAGAGGGGCACTATTATTATTATAGGGAGACCCAGAGGGGCACTATTATTATTATAAGGAGTCCCAGAGGGGCACTATTATTATTATAAGGAGACCCAGAGGGGCACTATTATTATTATAGGGAGACCCAGAGGGGCACAATTATTATTATAAGGAGAACCAGAGGGGCACTATTATTATTATAAGGAGTCCCAGAGGGGCACTATTATTATTATAAGGAGACCCAGAGGGGCACTATTATTATTATAAGGAGTCCCAGAGGGGCACTATTATTGTTATAAGGAGACCCAGAGGGGCACTATTATTATTATAAGGAGACCCAGAGAGGCACTATTATTATTATAAGGAGACCCAGAGGGGCACTATTATTATTATAAGGAGACCCAGAGGGGCACTATTATTATTATAAGGAGACCCAGAGAGGCACTATTATTATTATAAGGAGACCCAGAGGGGCACTATTATTATTATAAGGAGACCCAGAGAGGCACTATTATTATTATAAGGAGACCCAGAGAGGCACTATTATTATTATAAGGAGACCCAGAGAGGCACTAATATTATTATAGGGAGACCCAGAGGGGCACTATTATTATTATAAGGAGACCCAGAGGGGCACTATTATTATTATAAGGAGACCCAGAGGGGCACTATTATTATTATAGGGAGACCCAGAGGGGCACTATTATTATTATAAGGAGTCCCAGAGGGGCACTATTATTATTATAAGGAGACCCAGAGGGGCACTATTATTATTATAGGGAGACTCAGAGGGGCACTATTATTATTATAAGGAGACCCAGAGGGGCACTATTATTATTATAGGGAGACCCAGAGGGGCACTATTATTATTATAGGGAGACCCAGAGGGGCACTATTATTATTATAAGGAGACCCAGAGGGGCACTATTATTATTATAAGGAGTCCCAGAGGGGCACTATTATTATTATAAGGAGACCCAGAGGGGCACTATTATTATTATAAGGAGACCAAGAGGGGCACTATTATTATTATAGGGAGACCCAGAGGGGCACTATTATTATTATAAGGAGACCCAGAGGGGCACTATTATTATTATAGGGAGACCCAGAGGGGCACTATTATTATTATAAGGAGACCCAGAGGGGCACTATTATTATTATAAGGAGTCCCAGAGGGGCACTATTATTATTATAAGGAGACCCAGAGGGGCACTATTATTATTATAAGGAGACCCAGAGGGGCACTATTATTATTATAAGGAGACCCAGAGGGGCACTATTATTATTATAGGGAGACCCAGAGGGGCACTATTATTTTTATAAGGAGACCCAGAGGGGCACTAATATTATTATAAGGAGACCCAGAGGGGCACTCTTATTATTATAAGGATGCCCAAGGGGAACTATTAATGTGATAAAGAGACCTAAATGATCATCCTAATAAATTGGTATCACGGGGAGTAGTAAATTTAGATTTTCTCCAATGGTAGGCAGGGTCATATTTGTAATAGAGACCCTCATCTTTGAAAGTGGGTGTGGGAGAGTAACATGGGCCTGTGTGCGTCCTATGCCAGAGCTGGGCGCAGCCCCTAGTCCGGCCCTGTTCCCTCAGTAAAGATACTTCTTTTAGCCCCTAACACGGTACAAAGATATACATTGTCTTTTAGCCCCGGAATATGACTTTCTTATTGATACAAAACACTGTAATTTTTATTGTGTGGAACAGATATAAATAATTTATGTAACAACATAATAATACTCTAACTGCTCAGAAGAGTAAAGCGTCCATAGCTCTATCATCCATGTCTGCATATGGTACTGATGCTCAGCCTATATTGTTGCCTCCTTAAGGGATGCTAGGCAACTTCCTTATAAGGTAAGCTGCCCCTTTAAGAGTAGAACACAAGATTCCATTATGACATCACAATTAACCATCACTACTTCTACAAGTGATTACACTCTAGTTGTCACTTTGACTTTCCGGTGTCATTGTTGTCGGTGTGATAAGCCATATAGCTAGTCATATACAGACTGCGCTTGGATTTACTGGAAATGTCTGGAATTCCTCCAGACAGACTTCAGGTGTTAGCACTACTCCAGGGGATTCTTACCACCTATGACCCTGACTTTGTGCTACCACTACCCGATGGCGTCCTCAGCTTCACTTACCGGCTGGTAATGGAGCTTGTGAGAGATTGCCTGACCAAATACAAACGAGGTCATATAAGCTCAGAATATCTTGAGCATTTACAGAAGAACATATGGACATTAGTACAACAGGTAAATAGCAGACAATCTGCACAAATCATATAGTAATAATGGAAAATAATAATGGAATATAAGTTTAACCTGTACCAAATACCCAGATAAGAATAGCCGGGGAGCAGTAATAGGGCATACAGGCTACATGACAAGGGAGAGGGTGATATCTACAGGGTTATTGGGAGGGTTGTGGAGGTAGGGGGGAATTGGATTGGTTAACCAATTATGGACCACAGAGTTTTCAGTTGTTATGCCTTCATTTTTTCCTCACTTTCTTTCAAGAGCCATAAATTTGTTATTTTTCCATTGCCATAGACATGTGAGGGCTTGATTCTTTTGCAGGACAAGTTGTAGCTTTCAGTGGCTCCATTCTATTTACCATACATTGTACTGAAACAAGGGAAAAAAACTCCAAGTGAGATGCAATGGTTCTTTGTGTCGCTATATTCAGGGACCCATAACATTTTAGTTTTCTGTCGATTGGGATGAGTGAAGATTTGAGTTTTGCAGTGAACTTTGTGTACATAGAGTGTCATAGAATCATAGATTCTATGGGTGTTTTGATTGTTTATTATTAATGTTTTTAAGTGAAATGAGAAGACAAAAAAAACCCACAAATCCAATTTTTTTTCCTCTTTTCGGTGTTTATTGATCGTATTAATTAATTCCCTATCTTAAAAGATCAGACTTTAACAACCGCATCAATATCAAATATGATCATTAATTTTTTCCTTTCTTTATTTTAAATGGTGAAAAGAGGAGTGATTTGAACTTTTATATTTTTAACATTTTTTTAAATCTTTTCTTCTTTATTTTTAAATTTTTTTTTTCATTCCCTTAGGGGACTTAATCCTGCAAATCGCTCATACTATATATTGCAATACTACAGTATTGCGCTATATAGTGAAAATCTTGATCTCCTCTGGAGCTCAGCCTATAGCTAAGCTTCACAAGGAGGACCGTGGTTTCAGCAACGGAGGTCTTCAGCAGACCCCTGGTTGTCCTAGAAATGCATTAGACCCCTGTGATCGCCTTGTGGAGGGCCGATGAAAGCAAGAGTGCTCAGGCATCGGTGCATGCACAATTGAAATGATACTGTCACAGACTGACAGCTTTATTTAAATGGTTAACAGAAGAATTCTGCGTTGTCCACGGTTTTTAGGGACAGATGCTGGCTATTTCATATACGCATGTTTGGGGAGCTCAGCTCCTGAGCCCCCTCCACATGTGAGGACCCTTCCAGGATGTTAATAACCCGTACATTTGCGGGAAGGAGTTGAGGAGCTGGGTTACAGGGGGACAATAAAAGGAAGAAGGTAGGAGTTTCACGTTCCAGCATCCAACCAGCCCTTATAAAGAGATGGGAGGAAAGTTTGAAGGCTGGCACTTGATAAGTAGAGGTTTTGGGACGGTCACAGCGGTGGGGGATAGGTTTGGGTCAGAGTCTTGATAAATGTGATGTCCTTTGGACAGAGGTTACTGTTGGGGGAATAGTGACTTTGGTTACATCTCAATATAACTAGTGGACTTCGGTCCTGTGAGGATAGTGGTATTAATGTGGGATATTAATGCCTTAACCCTTGTGTCGGTGTGGTGTCGGTGTGGTGCGGCTAGGGTCTAACTCTTAATTAGGTGTTGTTTTTCTTCTGGTTTAAAGCCTATTAGATATCTACTGTATATAATTGTGGGGCTATCATTGTTGCAGTCACCCCGCGTTTTGAGTTGGAGTCTGCTGTGGCCATTTTACACAGGTCACAAGCAGCCATGTGTCTTATATACATACATTGGGTATGGAGGGAGGACGTGGGGATTTAAAGGTTTACAAGCGACCGGATCCCTCGTCAGTTGTCATGTAGTACTTGTAGTGTAGATAGCATAAGGAACATGGTGATATAAATGGCCTCCTCCGTTTTGCTTTTTCTCTCATGATTTTCCTTTCTTCTTTGTTTTCATCTCTATAGGCTGAAGAAAAATCCCAAAGTGGAGAATTGGCCTTTATTAAACAACTGGCCCAAAATGTCCTGCTTGTACTGGAGTATCCGGCCTACTCAGTGGAGCGCCTGGTAAGGATCTATCATCTTCTACATCTCATGTCCTTGTTGTCTGATCTTCTCCAGATCACCAGCCATATAGCAGAAGCTCAGGTTCATGATGGTGGAGGCCTCCCTGTCCTCTCCAGGCAGACACAGGTTTCCATCTCATGTCATTGTTCTCTGATCTTCTCCAGATCACCAGCCATATAGCAGAAGCTCAGATTTATGATGGTGGAGGCCTCCATGTCCGCTCCAGGCAGACACAGGTCTACATCTCATGTCCTTGTCTCATCTTCTCCAGATTACCAATCATATAGCAGAAGGTCAGTTTCATGATGGTGGAGGCCTCCCTGTCCTCTCCAGGCAGACACAGGTCTACATCTCATGTCCTTGTTGTCTGATCTTCTCCAGATTACCAACCATTTAGCAGAAGGTCAGATTTATGATGGTGGAGGCCTCCATGTCCACTCCAGGCAGACACAGGGTATTTTATGGCCACCTGTCCCTGTGGCTTCATCATCTGTGAGGACAGTCTGTACTCAGTGGTGCGGAGTTTGTATTTCCGCCTGTGTCTTTGTATAAGGGGGATATCTCCTATAATATAATAGTGTCTGTGCAGGGTCCGGCTTGTATCACGTCCCCTACATCTGCTGCAGTGTAATCATCATGGACATAATATAGAAGAGAGACGTTCCTGCATCTTCATCTTTTATTCCCCTGCAGTTTCTATGTCTTAATGTCATTTCTTATTCCTTTTTAGGCCACGATCGGATCATTGAACCTGGGGAGAATTCCTTGTAAGAGCGACTATAAACCGATCAAACTGATCAGCAGTGGAGCCTTTGGGTGAGCTTTACTTTGGTATTATATATATTTCCCAGGGCTCCTTATGACGATGTCTCTGCGTCCTTCTCATGTTATGTTCCCATGGACAAATTATGAGTTCACATCACGGTCCACATCTATCTGTCACTATTCAGGTCAGTTAGGATGTGACGTGGATGAGGACCCCCCATTGGTGATCATTTGTGGAGTGTTATTTTATGTATTTATAGACATGGTTTTCTAGTGATGGCCCCACATTAATCATTAATACAGGAGATCATTTGATGAGATCTATAGATAGATTGTTAATAAGAATTTATAGTAAATCATGTTTTTTTCTCCTCTCCAGGGCCGTCCACTTAGTTCGCCATAAAGACACAAACCAAGTCTGCGCTATGAAGAAAATGGACAAGGAGAACCTGAAAAAGCCAAAGAGGCTTGAATGGGCCTTTCTGGAGAGGGACATCTCAGCATTCGCAGATTGTCCCTTTGTGGTCTCCACGTTCTGCTCCTTTCCTACTAAACTTCATCTATGTATGGTCATGGAGTATGTACCAGGTAGGACACATCCATTGTATCTATATCCAGCCCACGTCTGCTTAATCCTAGCTCCTATATATGACCACAATGTGCCCACATGGACGGTTGCATGTCCTCTTTGCAATTATTATAAGTCATCTGTTACCAAGATGCCTGAAAAACCATTGATCTCTATGAAAGTCCCCCAGTATGTCCTCGCTGAGCACGGCAGCAATTTCCACTATGGGTAAAAGGAAGATTTGTCTTTTTGAAGAGTTTTTATAGATAAGAACGTTCACAGAGAAAAAAATTAGAGGCTCGTAGATGAGGCTCTGTCTCTATGTATAGGGTCTATCTGCAGTATACAGTATACGCACTACATTATACAGTATATATAGACCATCCTGTCCCAATGTCTCCGCCTTTTTCACATTCCCACTCATCATGTGTAATTTACATTGTAACAAACCCTCAGTTCTCATATTTGCTTTCTCCTGTAGGAGGTGACTGTGGTACCCTTCTAAAGCACAGGGGTCCTTTACCAGTCCTCTTGGCCCGTATGTACATTGCGGAAACGGTCCTTGCTGTGGAATACCTGCACAGCTATGGTGTGGTGCACAGAGATCTGAAGCCTGAGAAGTAAGTGACCCCTCTAGCATATTAGAGGGGAAGAAAGTTAGAGTTTCTTATACAGTCTGTGGGTTATTACTTGGTGCTGACACCATCTTTTCTTTCACAGCCTCCTGATAACATCAACAGGACATATTAAGGTCACTGATTTTGGGGTTTCAAAACTCGGCCTCATGAGACCAAACTCAGACTTCTACAAGACTCCAACTAAGGACATCACCAAAGAGTTCCTTGATAAAGAGGTAGGCTTTATTTACAGGGTCTTGTACTTTACAGATCTCATCTCTTTCTCCTTCTCTGATTTATAATTTCTCTAGAAAAACATTTCCACTGATGTTATGTGTCGCAATTATATTTATTGATCATCATCTCCTTTTTCTGTTGGTTTCCAGACTGCTGGCACCCCTACTTACATGGCCCCAGAAGTTATCCTAAAGATAGGCTATGGAAGACCTGTTGACTGGTGGTCAATAGGGATCATCCTATATAAATTTCTATTTGGATATCCACCATTTACAGGGGCTTGCAGAAGGAATATTTTACACAGTATCATCCAGGGTAAGTAAAATAATCTGAATGCTTGTGATGTCACTGTCATTTGACTTGAATAGTTCTGTAGTTTTTTCTAGCTTTGTTAAGGAATTTTATTTTAATGAAAATAAATGAAGAGGTTTTATTTCTTATAATATTTGCTTTTTATATAACAGATGATATACCTTGGAGATGTAATTACTTTCCTCCAACTAATGCTCGAGGCATCATCACTCAACTGCTCAGAAAAATTCCAGCACTGAGACTTGGAACAGGTAATATTAATAGTATTATCAATGAATTATTACAGCGTGACCAGACAAATGATGGGTTCCATGAGGATCAGCACTGAGGTTCTGTACTCTACCTACTTGTCTATTACCCATTCTTCATGCTATAATGTTCAATATATTTCCTTTATGTCGGCTCTGTTACATCTTCAGTTCAGATTAACATAAATTCTACAGATATGGAGCAGTTTCTCTGACAATGACTGTATCACTTTATTTCTTGTCTTCCTTTTCCAGGAGGCGCAAATGAGATCAAAATTCATCCATTTATGCGTGACTTAGACTTTGACAACCTTTTAAGTCAGAAGCCCCTGTTCGTTCCTGACCTAAAGTCAGATGAGGACACCCGCTACTTTATCAGTAAGTAAAATGAGACGTCATCTGCAGAAAACTGACGAGTGTCTTGTCTTTCATTTTATGTCAAAATCAGTTCCCATCATTATTAGTGATAACATGGTGACTGTCTGGGTATTATACTAATAATCTCTAATAACACTTGTATTTTTTAGCTCGAAGTAGCAGCTTCAAACATATAAATTCAGATGAGGGGGACACAAGTGAGGACAATGACTGGCCAGAAATCAAAAACTTTGCATCAACTTATCAAAGGTCTTCTAAAGTAAGTATGTGGCTAATAAAATGTATGAAACCTATAATTACAAAAAAAAATTAAATATATTTATTTTATATTTCTTTATCTGTTTTAGCTATATATCACCAATACTGGGATGATGACCAATATAGAGCCTATGTCACCTCCACAGTGTTCCCAAGAGAACAGTGATGGAGGCAATGAAGAGCCTTTGTCACCTCCACAGTGTTCCCAAGAGAACAGTGATGAAGGCAATGAAGTGCCTATGTCACCTCCAGGGTGTTCCCCAGAGATCAATGAAAAACGCTCAGAAATGTGAGTAGATTATTATTATTATGAGATTTAGTCCTGATATACAGTACAGACCAAAAGTTTGGACACACCTTCTCATTTAAAGATTTTTCTGTATTTTCTTGACTATGAAAATTGTACATTCACACTGAAGGCATCAAAACTATGAATTAACACATGTGGAATTATATACTTAACAAAAAAGTGTGAAACAACTGAAAATATGTCTTATAATCTAGGTTCTTCAAAGTAGCCACCTTTTGCTTTGATGACTGCTTTGCACACTCTTGGCATTCTCTTGATGAGCTTCAAGAGGTAGTCACCGGAAATGGTCTTCCAACAATCTTGAAGGAGTTCCCAGAGATGCTTAGCACTTGTTTGCCCTTTTGCCTTCACTCTGCGGTCCAGCTCACCCCAAACCATCTCGATTGGGTTCAGGTCTGGTGACTCTGGAGGCCAGGTCATCTGGCGTAGCCCCCCATCACTCTCCGTCTTGGTCAAATAGCCCTTACACAGCCTGGAGGTGTGTTTGGGGTCATTGTCCTGTGGAAAAATAAATGATGGTCCGACTAAACGCAAACCGGATGGAATAGCATGCCGCTGCAAGATGCTGTGGTAGCCATGCTGGTTCAGTATGCCTTCAATTTTTTGTTAAGTATATAATTCCACATGTGTTAATTCATAGTTTTGATGCCTTCAGTGTGAATGTACAATTTTCATAGTCATGAAAATACAGAAAAATCTTTATATGAGAAGGTGTGTCCAAACTTTTGGTCTGTACTGTATGTCGGATCCAAATACAAGATACGAGTAACACAAATCTAAATCTAGCATCCACCACCCCATGACTACACAATCTCTGTGGGTCTTACTTGTGATAACTTCAATAACAGCTGATTGTTGCGACCAACCATTCATTTCCAACTCACTACAGGCCAATATTACTAATTAGACTCCATTCTTGCTGGTAAAATGTGGTCTTGAGCAGGATATCTCCTCTATGTTGTCCTAATTGACCTTACAGACAGGTGTTCTTCCGTTATTCTATTGTTTTTTCCTTGTAATTTACGTGTCTTTTTTCTACCAACAGGCAGAAAGAATCTTCCCCTTCCAAAACTGTTGGAGACAATCAGTGTTTTACTGCTAAAAACAGTGAGTCATCCTCGCCCTCATTGTCAGGTATGTACAGGTTTATAGGCCATCCAATTATAGCCTATGATCCAAAATTTAAATATTAAGGCTCTAAAATTACTTCCTTTATTCTTTCTACTCCCCTGAGTATTCTATTTTTTGTTTTGTTAAAATCCCCCATACGGTTCCAGAGTTATGGGCCTTTGTAATTAGTGGTAATTTTTATTCTTTACAAAGGGGCGGTGTTCACAGGATCCTCTGGGGCGTGCCCTTAGGTTACCACGCCCACATGATAAAGACCATAATAATTAACACTAAATAAAAAGTCCCATATCTCTACAACCGTACTGTGGATTTTAGGAAAACAAATATCAGAATACTCAGGGGAGAAGCCGACATAAAATAAGAGCGAATCTTGGACACTTTTGACCTGGTGATGGGTCTTCTTTAAAGTTACAATGAAGTTTTATCCAACTGATTATATAACACCGTGGCTTGCTGAAAGTAATGTCATATTAATATGGGGACATGGTTCTTTGGGGAGACACCACCGGAACCCAGAAAAGCTACAGGTTCATATTAATCAGTTGCATAACTCTATAAAGATACAAAGCTCATCTTTTAGGAGTTTATAATCAACATTTTTTTCTGGCTTTTTGATTAGAATCTCCAGTTCAGAAGAGAAGAAAATATTTTCTAACACTGAGAAAACAACTAAAAACAGAGAAAGTTGAAGAGGGGGAAACTAGGCGAGGTAAGTGTGACGATAATCTCCATGTTGTATGACGTCAGTGAGAAGAAGTCATGTGGAGCAGATGTTATCCGTCAGTGGTGGGATTGTCACATGTATGATGGCTGACAATGATTCTGCTCCTCTGTATGATGAGATTCCTCTAACGTCATGCTACAGTGACACCACAGTAGTGTCCTCTAATATGGAGTCCCATTACTTACATCAGTTTTACATCTTTTCTCCTAGGTTCTCTCTTCCGCCGGATGATAACATCCTGCCGGCGTGGATTATCCAGGGCTGCTCGTGCTGTCAGAGAAAGCTGCATTTTTGGCTGCTGCCACCAACGCACCATTGACATCTCGAGGACAGAAAACACCCAAATCTAGCGCTCTGAAGAAACTACAGCACATCCACCATTAATGCTGTACCTGTATGGAAGGAGTTGTACCACCTACCTGTGGCCTCCTGACCAGCAAGAGACACGTGCAAAAGTTGAAGGCTCCTCCAAAAACTTGTCTTCATCCTTCCATGCAATTTTAATTCAAAGAAATAAAAAATTAAAATTGTTTAATGTCTTTTCGCATTTAATTGATTATTAGTGACTTTTATGGTATATTAATACTATACCTCATATATAGTATGTCTGAAGGGTTAGATCCCAAACTGGAGAATAGCGGTTCTATGTCTCCCATTAATCCTCTAAACTCTGGCCAAAAATGGAGGAGATGACCAGAGATTCTGTTATTCCTAAGGGTACGTACACACAGCACCTTATAGACGCCAGCATAAACCACTGATTTTTTATTTTATAAGAAGACACTTAAGGAAAACATCAGTGTTTTTGTTAACTACATATAAAATAGTGAGTGGCTTCCAAACAGAAGCCACCAGCAGAATGAACCGATCACTTTCTTTAACCACTTCATAATTTTCAAAGCTGGAAGCGGAGAAAAGAAGCTGAAAAAGACTGAAAAATACACAATGCACAGCAAGTTGTTTTTATATTGCAGTGCATATGTTCAATCATTTACATTTTTATCTAGTGCTTTTCATGAGGGATCCAGGTGGAATCCAACTGATGAAGACATTGTTTGCACATTACGAAGAGTGGCAATTAGTGTTGAGTGAGCACTAAAATGCTCGGGTGCTCGAAGCTCGGGCCGAGCTCACCGTGATACTCGGGTGCTCGGCCCGAGCAACGAGCCCAATGTTAGTCTATGGGAGACCTGAGCATTTTTGCGGCGGCACCCCCTACAGTCTGTAGAAAGCCTAAAAAGTGCCCAAAACGATAGTGACAGTGCTCAAATGACATGGGGATCGCCCCAGGAAGCATTTCAGACCCCCAGGTCACTGCTGTCAACAGCGCCGGACTGGGGTGTCTGGGGCCCACCAGGGACATTGACTCCAGGGGCCCACCCACCCTTCAGCTATTTGCAAATACCTGTTAGCCGTTATACCCATTATATTGGCCGCTTCTGCCCATCACTGTGCGCTCACCAGAAATGCGATGTACAATTACTGTAGTTTGCATTAAAGGGTTTTTATTGGTGAAAACAAGTTATCAGCGATGCACAGGTTGGGAAGGTGATCACTTATTTATTGGTGGAATCAGCACTGTCAGAAGATTGTGGCACTTTGAGTATTTGGTGAGATTTTTACCTCTGTATTTATAAGACAAAACCAGGAGTGGAGCAATCCGAGGTAATGTTTTATGAATTTCTCACCCACTCCTGGTTTTGTCTTATAAATACAGAGGTGAAAATCTCACCAAATGCCAACTTGCTTTCTCTGGTGAACCTCTGCAACTGCATCTCTGCTGCTGTGTAATAGTCACAGGGCAGGGAGGGGTTAAACATCCAAGTATTTAATATCTATTGGAAATAAAGAGGTTTCCCCTTATTGATATCAGATAAAACAAATGACCAACCACAATCCACTCTACCAAGACCAATATTACCAGATAGAAGGCAGAAATACCACCACACCGTGACCAGATCACATATTACCACCACATAGTGCCCAAATAATGCCACATACAAGGCACAAATACCGCCACACCATGACCAAAGCACATAATACCACCACATAGTGATCAAATGCTACCAGATACAAGGTATAAATACTGACACACCATGAGACCACATATTACCACCACATAGTGACTGAATAATACCACATACAAGGGACAAATATCGTCATGTCATGACCAAAGCACATAATGCCACAACATAGTGACAAATAATGCTAAAATAATAAAAATGTAAAAAAGCTCTGTATATTGGGTCAGTGTACAGGTTATACAGTGATCACCAGTGATATTATACACAGGAGCTCTGTATATAGTGTACAGGTTATCAGTCATCACCAGTGACATTATACACAGAAGCTCTGTATATAGTGTCAGTGTACAGGTAATGCAATGATCACCATTAATATTATACACAGGAGCTCTGTATATAGTGTCAGTGTGTGTGTATAGGTAATACACATACTCACCAGTGATGTCTCTAGGTGAAGTTCTTTATCTGCAGACCGATATATCCCATCTTCTATGCAGGACTTATCTCTGCAGAAAATAACATAGTTAGCTATAACTGATCACTTCCAGAGCACAATCCACACTTTTCCCAAGATTTCTACACTGCATGAAATGACAAAAGAGCAACATAGTGCGGCACTACACAGTAACAGTGCTCCAGTGTCATTCTGTGCCTGCTCATCTGTCAGCAGACATATATCTCTGATGGCAAAGATGTAGCAGAGCTGAAGAAAGAAGACCCATGGATTACGTCGGAGCGAGGATTTTTTTTATTAAAGATAGAGTCCCTTAGGCTACGTTCCTGCTTTTACGCGGCGCTTTAGATCGCTCGCGTAAAAGAAGTGCCAAAGAAAGCTGGAAACGCCTTCCAGCAAAAGCTATGGCTTTTGCTGAAAAGCGTTCAGATGCCGCGTTTTGCCACGTATTTTTGCGTGGGCGCTTTCACTGCAAAAGCGGCCGCGCAAAAAGAATTGACATGCCAATTCTTGGTTTTTTTTTTGGCGCGCTTTCCCCATAGGCTACATGTTAACATGCCTCGGGAAAAGCGCGCTGAGAAAAGCGCAACGTCGGCATGCAGTAGAGATTTTTTGCGCCGCGTATGAACGGAGCCTAAATGGGTTTTGTGTTTTATTTTTAATTAAAAAAAAAATTTCTGTGTTTTTTTCTATTTACTAGAAATTCATGGTGGCCATGTCTAATTTGGCGTGACAACATGAATTTCGGGCTTAGTACCGGCTGATAATACAAAGCTGGCCTGGTACTAACACTATTATTACCCAGGGTGCCACTCACCACCAGGGCCGCTGGAAGAGCCAGGTAAAGCGCCTGGAAATTTTCAGGGGTGGCTGCGGGCTGCGATTTTCAGTGTGGGGGGCCAAGAACACTTGGGCCTTACCATGCTGAGAATCCCAGCCCCCAGCTGCCTTGTTTATCTGGCTGGCGATCAACATATGGCAGGAGCACACACCTTTTTCTAAAAAAAAAAATATTTTAAATAAGTTTAAAACAAATATTCGGCTTCTCTGTCTTTTGATCGGCAGCCAAGGTAAAGCCAGGCAGCTGGGGGTGGCAGTACGTAGCTGTCCGCTTTATCTGCGGTGAGAATCAAAAATTCTGCAGAGCGCTACACCGTTTTTAAAAATTTCTTTTCACACTTCTATATGTCACAGACCCAACAGCCATTCACAGATGCTGTCAAAGAGGATGGGCGTCTGTGATTGGCTGTTTGAGTAATCTACAATCAGCCCATACATTCTAGTATGGTACTATGTATGGGCTGCTTTCAGGTTACTCAAGCAGCCAATCACAGAAGCCCGTTCTCTGTGTCAGCGGCTGTGATTAGCTGTTGGGACTGTCACACATATAGAAGTGTGAAAATAAATAAATAATAAAACAAAAATGACAGCGCTCTGCAGAATTTTTGATTCTCAGCGCAGATAAAGCAGACAGCTACGGGCTGCCACCTCCAGCTGCCTGGCGATCAAAAGTCAGGAAAGCCCAATGTTTTTTAAATTATTTAAAAAAATAATTTAAAAAAAAATACGTGGGTTCCTGCCATATTTTGATCGCCAGCCTGGTAAAAACCAGGCAGCTGGGGGCTGGGATTCTCAGCATGGTAAGGCCCAAGCATTCTGGGCCCCCCACGCTGAAGACGGCAGCCCGCAGCCACCCCTGGAATTGGCGCATTCATCATAGCACCATTTCCAGGCGCTTTATCCGGCTCTTCCAGCGGCCCTGGTGGGGGTGGCACGCTGGGTAATAATGGGGTTAGTACCAGCTTTGTATTATCAGCTGGCAGTAAGCCTGAAATTCATGGCGTCACGCCAAACTAGACATGGCCACCATGAATTTCTAGTAAACAGAAAAAAACACATGTAGGGACTCCATCTTTAATAAAAAAACAAAATCCTCGCTCTGACGTAATCCACGGATCTTCTGTCTCCAGCTCTGCTACATCTTTGCCATCAGACAAATACCCCTGCTGACAGAGATGAGCAGGCACAGAATGACACTAGAACACAGTTGTCAGAGAAGTGCTCAGCTGGCCTCCAGCCGCCGACCATGTTTTCCTGTGCGTTGCAAATAATGCATACTTTCAAACACATGCCTATTTTTGCAATGCAAGTCTACAGTACACTGCGTCTGCGCTGATTTACAACGGATCCGTTGTAACGCACAGTATAAACGCAATGTTAACCCAGCCTAACAGCAGCGAGAAGGGGAGACGGAGCCCTGGAGACCGCCAAGTCAGTCTACTGGTGGTACTATCATGCCCATTGCCCAGTATGTCCTCCCAGCCTTTGTGGTATTATTATGCCCATTGCCCAGTATGTACTGCCAGCCTCTGTGGTACTATCATTCAAGCTCACATGGCATGTCCTGCCAGCCAGCCACTGGTGGTAGTAGTACTAGCATGATAGTACCACAAAGGGCCGGCTCCAGGTTTTTCTGGGCCCTGGGAGAAAGAGTCTCAGTGGGCCCCTTTAACACATACCACGATTCATGATGCACAGATACCGCAGAGAAATATAAGTATAGTACAATGCAAAGATTTCACTCCTTATATTACATGAGTGATATCTATTGTAAATTCTATAATAGTTCAGAAACCGGCGAATCGCTCCACACAGTATACTGGCCTCCAAAAAGTGCGCCATACAGAATACTGGTCCCCATATAACGCTCCATACAGAATACTGGTCCCCATATAACGCTCCATACAGGATATTGGTCCCCATATAATGCTCCATACAGAATACTGGCCCCCATAAAATGCTCCGTACAGAATACTGGCCCCCATAAAACGCTCCATACAGGATACTGGTCCCCATATAACGCTCCACACCGTATACTGGCCCCCAAAAAATGCTCCATACAGAATACTGGCCCCCATATAATGCTCCATACAGAATACTGACCCCATATAACGCTCCAAACAGAATACTGGCCCCCAGAAAATGCTCTGTACAGGATACTGGCCCCATATAAAGCTCCATGCAGGCTGTTCCCCCCACATAATGCCCTATGCAGGCTTTTCCCCCCCTTATAATGCCCCATGCAGGATGTCACCCCCCTCCATATAATGCCCCATGCAGGATGTCACCTCCCTCATATAATGCCCCATGCAGGATGTCACCTCCCCCATATAACGCCCCATGCAGGATGTCACCCCCCATATAATGCCCCATGCAGGATGTCACCCCCCATATAATGCCCCATGCAGGATATCACCCCCCCTCTCTTTAAAATGCCCCATGCAGGATGTCACATCCCCCCTTTTATAATGCCCAATGCAGGATGTCACCCTTCTCTTTAAAATGCCCCATGCAGGATGTCACCGCCCCCATATAATGCCCCATGCAGGATGTCATCTCCCCAATATAATGCCCCATGCAGGATGTCATCTCCCCAATATAATGCCCCATGCAGGATGTCACCCCCCATATAATGCCCCATGCAGGATGTCACCCCCCCTCTTTATATTGCCCCATGCAGGATATCACCCCCCTCTCTTTAAAATGCCCAATGCAGGATGTCACCCCCCTCTTTAAAATGCCCCATGCAGGATGTCACCCCCCATATAATGCCCCATGGAGGATGTCACCCCCCCCATATAATGCCCCATGCTGGATGTCACCCCCACATATAATGCCCCATGCAGGATATCACCCCCCCATATAATGCCCCATGCCTCCATACATTAAAAAAAATAATAATCAAATACTCACCTCACTCCTCCTTACCTGCTGCCGCTGCTCAGGTCCGTACTCCAGCGTCGCCGGCGTCTTCCCGCTCTGCGCTGCCTGTGATGGCTCAGGGACCTGATATGTCACAGGGAGCGCAGAGCAAAAATACAGCGGATCTGCGGAGGCAGGAGGAGAGGTAAGTATCCGGCTGCTGGGCCCTGAACAAGCGGGGGAGAAGGGCGGGCGCTGGCACCGCTCTCCTCCGCCCATAGCCCGATTCATGCTTAGTATGTCCTGCCAGCCTCCTTGGTACTTTCATGCCCACCCAGCATGTCCTGCCAGCCACTGGTGGTAGCACATGCTGCTAGGCATAGTAACAGTAACGAGAGGTTGGCAGCAGGACAGGCTGGGCAATGGGCATGATGATAATCATGCCCATTGCCCAGTAGCATTTACTGACAGCCTCGGCCAGGGGTCCTCTCAGCCACCCCTCCCCCCTATCCCTTCCTCCCCTCCCGGCCCCTGCTTTTCATACTCAGGCGTTGAGATGAGCTGCAGGCCTGCAGCCGCTGCCTAGGGCGACGGCGGATCCGTCCTCCACAGCGCGCACAGGAAGCAGTCCCAGGGCGATGATGTCATCGCTCTGAGACTCACCTCCTGCGCACGCGCCGGCAGAGGCGGCAGAGGGGCACTGCGGCAGCAGGCAGAGCAGGGAGACCGGTCTCCTTGCTGTGCTGCTGCAGAGAGCCCATCACTAATCATATCGGCAGTGCTGCCTATCTGATTAGCGAACCGGGGGGTCCTCTGTTCTCTGTACAGGGCCCAGTGGGTGTGAGGGCGGGGCTTAGGGGCATGGCCATCGGAACCCGGAGCTCACCGGGGGTTTTCCCGATCATACGGTGGGCGAGTACGCCCCTGCCCATAAGGGCACACACTGTGCAATTATCTGAGATTCTAGCGTGACCTCCGCAGGGAGGATGAGAGTGATACGTGGTGCAGAATACGTTGGTCTAAAAGCAGGCATGCAATACATGGGGTGCAGAGAAAAAGGTTGCACTTGGGTCACGACCTGACTAATGAGGCACGGTACCGTGTGAGGCTTATTCTCTTAGCTCCCCCGCCAACAATTTATATACAAATAAGATATTATACAGTGCTACATTATACAAGGTATAAAGGATGGTGCCCACATAAGAGTGCCATTCTTTAGCAACAAAATAACAGTGCCACTCAGAGCCAAAATAAATACGGCTATATAGTGTTCTCAAGATAGCACAATAGATTGCTCAAATAAATACTGTCATACAGTGCTCACATATTAACACTATGAAATGCCCAAATAAACACCACTTTACAGTTCTCACATGTTATGACCATACAGTGCCCAAATAAATACTGTCATACAGCGCTCACATATTAACACTATGAAATGCCCAAATAAACACCACTTTACAGTTCTCACATGTTATGACCATACAGTGCTCAAATAAATACTACAATACAGTGCTCACATATAAACACTATGAAATGCCCAAATAAACACCACTTTACAGTTCTCACATGTTATGACCATACAGTGCCCAAATAAATACTGTCATACAGTGCTCACATATTAACACTATGAAATGCCCAAATAAATACCACTTTACAGTTCTCACATGTTATGACCATACAGTGCCCAAATAAATACTACAATACAGTGCTCACATATTATCAAAATACAAGGCACAAATAAATAGTACCGGACATTGTTCACATATTATCACTATACAGTTCCCAATACATAATCTAACAGTGCTATACAATGGCTAACTAAAAATACAATATTTAGACTGAGTCATGGTCATAACCTTGTCAATCATTCCTGGCACCAATATAGAAGCGGGAGGCTGATGGGACCCATGTGTAAATGCCCTGGGAAATGTCTGTGCTTCATATGAGGGCATCAGCACTATTATTTTGGGAGGCCTTGTTTCAGGGTTTAGATTGGGCCCAGTTACTTGCTGGCCACCTTCTTCGGAACGGCTCTCCATCACCCCTCACCACAATTCAGTAGACCCATACCAGCTATTACTGAAATTATTGATTGCCAAGTGTAACAGCGGAAAATAAATTATTGAAAAAAAATAAATAAATAAGCACGATGCTCCCCGATCCTCTGGGCGGCATGTAGACTTCTTTTTATAATTTTATAAACTTGTGTATTTATAGATTTGATGTCATTAATCATTAATGGTCCATTACTTATTATTCCTCTATGTAGTCCTTTCTCCAGCTCCGGTGTTATATACTTATTTTATATAAAAAAAGTTCCAGTTATTAGCTAAGGCTGAAAATAAATAAAGTTTTAGAGTCAGTAAAATATAAAAGCGGTATTTTATATTGGGATTTCTTATAGCAAACTCATCTTCTGCTTGTGAGTGCACGTTGCTATATAAGGACGCAGCCACCCAACCAACCCGAACCAAAGACACCCCAGTGACAGCCACATAGTCACTATATAGCTCTCACTGGCGGTAAACTGACCGTTTTAGGCAGCGGATGCAACCAAAACACACTCATGTACTTGAAATCCCACCTACCCAGTTTTTTCATTGACTAACGTGGGCTAGGTTTCAACCACATTAGAAAAAGGTGATGAGTGAGCACATATATAATAGGTATCCGTTTGATCCCATGATCTAATATTGGCGATGCCAGGGGTTCTAGGGGAAGGAGAGGCTGCTCACACTGCTGTCCACCCTGTCTATCTGATCTAATAATGAAGATACCAGGGGTGCAGCGGTAAGAAGAGGCTGCTCACACTGCTGTCCACCTGTCTAATTGATCTAATACTGGAGATACCAGAGATCCTGAGGTAAGAAGAGGCTGCTCACACTGCTGTCCACCATGTGTATTTGATCTAATACTAGAGATACTAGGGGTGCTGAGGTAAGAAGAGGCTGCTCACACTGCTGTCCGCCATGTGTTTCTGAGCTAATACTGGTGATACCATGGTTGCTGAGGTATGAAGAGGCTGCTCACACTGCTGTACACCTGTCTAATTGATCTAATACTAGAGATACCAGGGGTGCAGAGGTAAGAAGAGGCTGCTCACACTGCTGTTCACCATGTCTTTCTGAGCTAATACTGGAGATACCAGGGGTGTTGAGGTAAGAAGAGGCTGCTCACACTGCAGTCCACCATGTGTATCTGATCTAATACTAGAGATACCAGGGGTGCAGAGGTAAGAAGAGGTTGCTCACACTGCTGTACACCTGTCTAACTGATCTAATACTAGAAATACCAGGGGTGCAGAGGTAAGAAGAGGCTGCTCACACTGCTGTCCACCATGTCTTTCTGAGCTTATACTAGAGATACCAGGGGTGCAGAGGTAAGAAGAGGCTGCTCACACTGCTGTCCACCATGTGTATCTGATCTAATACTGGAGATACTAGGAATGCTGAGGTAAGAAGAGACTGCTCACAGTGCTGTCTACTCTAATACTGGAGATACCAGGAGTGCTGAAGTAAGAAGAGGCTCTTCACACTGCTGTCCACCATGTCTATCTGATATTATGCTGGAGATACAAGCAGTGCTTAAATAAGAAGAGGCGGCTCACACTGATGTCTACCCTGTCTATATGATCTAATACTGGAGATACCAGGGCTATTAAGGTACGAAAAGTCTGCTCACACTGTTATAGGTTATCTCTAAGTCATATCAGGAATATTCCTATGGCACATGCTCACAAGTTTCTGTGCTAATATTCTAGGACAGGTTTCTTTCTGTGTAACAAGACACTGACCATATTAATTGTGTAGTGTTTACCTCCCTAAACAAAAAAGCTAAAATTGCTAATTAAAGGTATTTATAAATGTATTCATTAAGATTCCATTTAGTTATTTATTTTTTTCTATTCCCAGAGAGCCCCGTTAAGGAAAAATTGCAAAACAATGAGATACATTTCTCAGAGTCCTATTTTATATATCCATATACTGTATGTGATACTGAGTTTGTATGTTTTCCCCGTATTCTTGTGGGTTTCCGCTGGGTTCTCCGGTTTCTTCCTACACTCCAAAGACATACTGATAGGGAATTTAGATTGTGAGCCCCGATGGAGAAAGTGTCGATAATGTCTGTAAAGCGCTGCGGAATTAATGGTGCTATATAAGTGAATAAAATAAATCAAAATAAATACTAGAGTAAAATAAGAGAAGCCAAAGAAGGCGGGGATAATAAAAGTGACGGTGCACTTGTGTAGAGCTTGAGTAAAGTACCTATATGCAGGCCTGGCGTCAGAACCCAGCGCACCCGGGCAAGTGCTGGGGCCCTAAGGATATGGATGTGCGCACTTACCGTCGGGCACCCCTGCGCGCTATGGGACCCGTGAGCGGTGCGGTGCCGGTGCCAGCGCCCGCCAACCACCCCCACTTGTTCAGGGCCCCTCTCCCCGTGCCTCCGCACCATCTCTGGTCTCTTCCGTGGCTGCTGCACTGTGACGTCTCAGGCCAGAGGATGCGGTGATGTCTTTACACCATGCTCGCTCCAGATCCATCACAGCGCAGAGCGGGAAGACACCGGCGACGCTGAAGAGTCTGGAGAAACGGCAGCAAGTGAGGAGAGGTGAGTACTTGATTATTTTTTTTATATGTATGGAGTCATGGGGAATTATATGGGGGGGGGGAGACAAGTGACATTCTGCATGGGGCATTATATGGGGGGAACAAGTGACATCCTGCATGGGGCATTATATGGGGGGGGGATAGGTGACCTCCTGCATAGGACATTATATGGGGGGACAGGTGACATCCTGCATGGGGCACTATATGGGGGGGAGGTGACCTCCTGCATAGGACATTATATGGGGGGGAGAGGTGACATCCTGCATGGGGCATTATATGGGGGGAGAGGTGACATCCTACATGTGGCATTATATGGGGGGAGAGGTGACATCTTGTATGGGGCATTATATGGGGGTGAGACGTTAAATCCTGCATGGGGCATTATATGGGGGGGGGGGAAGAGATGGAGGAGAAAGAGCAAGTGAGAGACAGGAGAGAGTGAGAGAGATGGAGGAAAGGGTAAGGGAGAGAGATGGATGAGAGAGAGAGATATGGAGGAGAGACAGATGGAGGAGACAGAGCAAAGGAGGAGAGAGAGAGAGGGAGGAGAGAGAGAGAGGGAGGAGAGAGAAAGAGATGGAGGACAAATAGCAAGGGAGAGAGAGATTGAGAAGAGAGAGGAGAGAGTGACAGAAATGGAGAGAGTGCGAGGGAGAGAGATGGAGGAGAGAGAGAGATAGAGGAGAGAGAGATGGAGGAGAGAGAGATGAAGGAGAGAGAGATGGAGGAGAGAGAGATGAAGGAGAGAGAGAGAGGGAGGAGAGAGAGAGGGAGGAAAGAGAGAGAGGGAGGAGAGAAGCGGGAGGAGAGAGATAGAGAAAAGAGAAGGAGGGAGGAGGGAGAATGAGATTTTTCCATCTCAAAAGTTGGAGTTCACAATGATTTCAATGGGGTCCATGTACTGGATCAAGTTCGGGTACAGTTTTGGTACCCGAACCAAACTTTGGACTAAAGTTCAGTTGGGTACCAAAACCTGAACTTCCACGGGTCTGCTCATCCCTTGTCATGCTAGGTATGGGAAGAACCCAGCGTACGACAACGGGAAAAGGGGGAAAGCCCAGAAACTAGGGAAAGGGGGAGTGGAGACCCCTAAGCAGATCTAACAACACCATGACTCCCTTATCATTCCTAAATAGGTTCCACACCTATCGCCAAGCAGGATACCTTAGCCCTGGCTGACCCTAGAGCTAGGCCCTAGGTAGGGAGGGGGAGGAGTTAGCACTAGTCGGCCCCACTGCAACTAAAGACAAACAAGGGAAACAGACAAGGAGATACACTTAGCTTTGAGGAGACACCAGAGAGAACACAACTACAATCCATAAAGGAACTCCAAGAAGAATATCGCTGACTGCTAGAACTCCAGACTTGAACAGAGGAATTTACTCTATCACCAGCAACTCTCTTGAGAAACTGAGTATATTTAAAGATCCAGAAAGGGTGTGTTAATTAGCAGGCGATCGTGGAGATCACCGCTGGGTGCTAGAGTGGGAGGGATGATGAAAGGATCAAGAAGGTGTCTGCAAGGCCAAGCGCAGCGACCTTCTACAGCCGGATTCAGAATGACTGTATGTCAAGCCTGACACACCCGTGACATCCCTAGTTCCTAATCCTTTAACTGGTTGGGATGCAATACTACATTTCACCTCTAGTAGCCACTAGTGAAAAATTTGATTACCTGTCACAATCACAATAATAGTCGATCATTAGTGATCCAGTTCTCAATCTACATCCCATTGGTTTACACAGTCTGTAAAATTGCCCTCCAGGAGGAGACTGGTATCTTTGTCCTGCCTACCACTGTTCTCCTACACATGTGCAGACTTCCATTTCTTAAGGGGACTTATTTTCAGTCAATGTCTATGGCACCTAGGTTTTGTAAATGCCTCCCCCACCCCCCATATCAATCTGTGGTTTTGCAACCACTGAGTTCCAATACTGTGCTATGGTCCACAGTTACAAATGTCTTTATAATAATTCCGATTGTTGGATGTCAGTTGATGTTGAACCCCACCGGTGAAGAGGTCAATATAGTAAACCTGGAAAACCCCTACAATGCATTAAGTTTATGGCTGCTAATTGTCATCATGTAGTTGATGGGGAAATATAACAGTCTAGGGGTACGGGAGACATTTGAGCTGATAAAAGCTGAGTGTGCATGGTGATAGATAGCGGCTCTGTAAGACTAAACTTACCTTGTGGCCGGAGTCTGTAGAGCAGAGTTACTGTACATGTCCAGACTCTCTGACCAGGTCTATGCAAAAGTATGAAAAGTGATATAGCAATGTGAAATTCAGGCCAACACTCCCTTTTTCCATAAAAGTCAGCACTTTATTTAATCCATATAAACACAACCAAATTTAAGTGGCTTCTTACAAAAATAGCACATGAAAAACGTACAAATGCCATCAGCAAAACGTACTTCAACCAGACGGCAACGCGTTTCTGAGCTCTACGTTTCTTAGTTTGAGCCTGAAAAATTCCACAATACTTAACACAGGATATCTGAGTTCGCAGATTCGTAACACTCAGGTTAAAATGTGCATAGACAAAATATATAGATAAAACCTGTAAAAACCACAATGTGGATAATGCGGATAAACGAACCATACAATAAAGTAAAAACAGGAGCCGAGGCTGTAAGTGCGGGGATTTCTGTGCTTGGGGATCATACTCGATACTGGATAAATTGAGATGTTTTGAAAATGTTGTATCCATTATTTTATCATTTGCAGATCACCAACACGTCTCTCCGACCTGTGATTTCCATAGTTCCACGACTTTTCCGTCTTATGCTCAGAGGTCTAGTATTAACCCCTTTACCCCCAGGGTGGTTTGCACGTTAATGACCAGGCCAATTTTTACAATTCTGACCACTGTCACTTTATGAGGTAATTACTCTGGAACGCTTCAAATGGATCCCGCTGATTCTGAGACTGTTTTTTCGTGACATATTGTACTTCATCATTGTGGTAAAATTTCTTTGACATCACTTGCGTTTATTTGTGAAAAAATCAGAAATTTGGTAAAAATGTAGAAAGTTTTGCAATTTTCAAAATTTTTAATTTTATGCCCTTAAATAGAGATATGTTACACTAAATAGTTAATAAACAACATTTCCCACATGTCTACTTTACATCAGCACAATTTTGGAACCACATTTTTTTTTTTTAGGGAGCTATAAGGGTTAAAAGTTGACCAGCGATTTCTCATTTTTACAACAAAATTTACAAAAACACTTTTTTAGAGACCCCATCACATCTGGCGTGACTTTGAGGGGCCTTTATGATAGAAAATACCCAAAAGTGACACCATTGTAAAAACTGCACCCCCCAAGGTGCTCAAAACCACATTCAACAAGTTTATTAACCCTTCAGGTGCTTCACAGTAATTTTTGGAATGTGGAAGAAAACAATGAACATTTAACTTTTTTCACAAAAATGTTACTTTAGACCGCAATTTTTTTTCATTTTCGACTTTTTGAATGTAAAATTTGCTTGAAAAATTAGCGGACACCATGTTGCGTTTGGGGAGCCCCCGATGTGCCTAAACAGTGGAAACCCCCCACAAGTGACACCATTTTGGAAACTAGACCCCTCAGGGAACTTATCTAGGTGTGTGGTGGGCACCTTGAACCCCCAGGTGCTTCACAGAAGTTTATATCATGGAGCTGTAAAAATAACATTTTCACATTTTTCCAACAAAAATGTTTTGCAGACCCCAATTTTGCATTTTCATAAGGGTAACAGGAGAAATTGCACCACGCGATTTGTTGTGCAATTTTTCCTGAGTAAGCCGATACCCCATATGTGGGGAAAAAACACTGTTTGGGCACACGGCAAGGTTCGGAAGAGAAGGAACGCCATTTGACTTTTTGAATGTAAAATTTGCTTGAATTAGTGGACGCCATGTTGCGTTTGGGGAGCCCCTGATGTGCCTAAATAGTGGAAACCCCCCCCCCAAGTGACTCCATTTTGGAAACTACACCCCTGAAGGATTTTATCAAGGGGTATAGTGAACATTTTGAACCCAGAGGTACGACACAGAATTTGATAACATTAAGTCATCATATTGAATAAGTTGTCATTAGTCTTGAGTGCAAGTGCTCGCTACTTGAGTTTGCATCGGGTACTCAGGTATGGACCATGTATGGCGGGTGCTCAAGTGACATGCTCGAGTCCCCGCCCGCATGTTTCATGGTTGTTAGTCACCCAAATAAAAACATGTGGGGATCGCTTGTGCATGACAGGCAGTCCCAGCAAGGTTTTTTTGGCTATATAACAGCTGCAAAACATTTGAGGCGGAGACTTGAGCATGTCACTCGAGCACCCGCTATACTCGGTGCATACCCGAGCACCCGATGCAAACTCAAGCAGCGAGCTCTTGTGCTCAACATTAGTTGCCATATAGACGGTATTTTTTTCTTTACTTCTGAAAAAATCCCAACCCCAACCCTAATACAACCACAACCCTAGCCCAAACGCAACCTTAGCTCAACCCTAACCCTAGCCCAACCCTAACCCTAGCTCAGCCCTAACGCAACCCTAACCCTTGCCCAACCCTAACCCAATCCTAGCCTAACCATAGCACAACCCTAACCCTAGTACAACCCTAACCCTAGCACAACCCTACCCATAGCTCAATGCTACCCCTAGCCCAACCCTAACCCTAGCTCCACCCTACCCCAAACCTACCCCTAGCCCCACCCTAGCTCAACCCTCACCCTAGCCCAACCCTAACCCTAGCCCAACCCAAACCCTAGCACAACCCTAACCCTAGCCCAACCCTAACCCTAGCACAACACTAACCCTAACCCTAGCACAACCCTATCCCTAACCCTAAAGTTTTATTTTTTACGCCATTCCTCGTGCGGTATAAGTGATTAGACAACTTTATTTTTCGGGTCGGTGCAATTACAGGGATACTAGATTCATATCAGGTTTTTATGATTGAGAGCTGTCACACACTAAAAAAGCCTTTTTATTGCAAAGACTAGTTTTTGCATCGCAATTTTTTGAGAGCTATAATTTTTCCATATTTCGGCCGACAGAGTCCTGTGATTTTTTTTTTTTTTGTGGGACAAGTTGATGTTTTTATTGGTACCATTTTTGGGCACATTACATTTTTTGATTGCTTTCTATTCCGATTTTTGGAAGGCAGAATAAACAAAAACCAACAATTCACGAATTGTTTTTTGGTGTTTTTTTTATGCCGTTCTATGTGTCGTCAAATTGATAAGGAAGCTTTATTCTTCGGTTCAGTATGTTTACAGCGGCACCACAGTTATATTTTTTTTCACGTTATGGCACTTTTACTCAATGAAAACTATTTTATAGAAAAAAGAATTGTTTATGCATCGCTAGAGAGCTATAAATGTTTTATTTTTCTGCCGTTGGAGCTGTATGGTGGCTTGTTTTTTTGCGGGATAAGATGACGTTTTCAGCGGTACCATTTTTATTTACATTTGTCTTTTTGATCTCGTTTTATTCCATTTTTTGTTTGGTGGTATGATGATAAAGCATCGTTTTATGTTTTGTTTTTTATTTTATTTTTTTACCCTGTTCACTAAAGGGGTTAACTTCATCACCATCCCTGTGCTATGCAGCCTGTCAGCGCTGCACAGGGAAAAGTTACTTTGGTCACGCGTGGCGCATGACCAAAGCAACTTCCTGCCTTCTGATGACCCGGATGTTGTCATGATGACATCGGGTCACCATGACAACATCTGGGACCGGACTCAGACGCTGCGGGATGCCGGCAGAGAAGGTAAGTATCGCGCTAACCTCCTCTTGCCACCAGAATGCTGCGATCGATTTCAATCACAGCATTTCGGGGGTTAATGTGCAGGGAGCGGTGCGGGACCGTTCCTTGCACATAGCACCGGGTGTCAGCTGTGACAATCAGGTGGATGACTTGATATCACGACCTCCCCAGGAAAAAGACAATAGGCTCTAGCTACAGAGACCTTCAAACTCTCTGTGTCACTCCCCCTACTGCACCCCTGGTGGAGCCCAAGTCTCCATCCCTGTTATTTCCCAGCTAAGAGCTCCCAAAACTAAAATGGGCCATATGTTCTTACTGGACAGTCCTAGGGAGCCCGTTCTGGTGTCATTGGACCCAGCCGGGCCCCTGCTACGCATGGATGCTAAACATCAGAGTCCTAGGGGCCCCTGCAAGGCTGTGCTGGGTATCTCCTTTCCTTACGCTGGACTATGTTTAAAACTAGGGTTACAATCCGCATCCCCTCAGGTCTATTTTGTGTATCACTGAGATGAATCTTTTCCCCATAACTCGCTGTTGAATTATGTTTCTTGAATAGGCACATGGCGTCAGGGGAAGGGACATCCTGTGTAGCTTGCAGCTGCTGTGAGAATTCTCACTCTTCGCTTCTTCAGCTCCTTCCTTTGCAAGCTGCAGTGTCAAATTTTCATATGTAGAGCTTCGTAAAACCCGCCTGCCAGTGCACAGTGATCGACAGGGGATTACCTTGAATATCTTCACACCATTGTTCCCTGTAAAAAACAGAAAATAAATAAGCTAATTTATACTCACCTAACACCTAATCCCAGAAGCCGCTGTCAACTGTAAAACAGCAAAAATAAAAAACAACCATATCCCTCACCTATCCAAAGTGATGAAATAATCCATAGTGTCCTACGATGATCTAGATGACTTATACTAGTATAATTTTCAAACGGTGCCACTCCATAATGTACACATACTACAATGTGAAGAGTGGCAACTATTGACCGTATAATGGCAAAATCGCAAGATAAACATAAACAACCGAAGCAACCACGATCAAAGGCCAATCTACATCATAAAAAATTTTTTATTAAATATTCAATTTTGTTAAAAATTATCACATGCAGATAATTGGTGCAAAAAATGTTGCAAAACAACATACAGTGTGTAAAAAAATTCTACCGCTATATGGGACACGCAGGACCCAAATTGTACAGCCTAGTAGATATTAAGTGATCATCCAAGTAGCATAGTATTTATACACAGGCCAATGTGACCCTATTAGTAAAAAGGCTCATATAGTCAAAGGTTGTTAGGTCAGAGAAACAGACAATGTTAATACATTCCTCAAAATAATATTACGGGTATAATGAGCCACCATATATATATTTACATGTGTATAACAACAGTATATATATGTGTCAACAGTATATAGACATACAATATATTGTACATGACAACAGGCTCACACTGACACAAGTAATGTGTAGCGATCAGCTGCCGTGAGAGAGTTCACAGGAGTTCATCAGCTGATGAAACCCGGTAACCTCACTTACGGCACCGCCGCTGCGTGAGAACTGTCTCACGCCGTAGCGGTGCCGTAAGTGAGATCACTGGAGCTCATCAGCTGATGAACTCCTGTGAACTCTTTCACGGCAGCTCAGCGCTATACACTGCAGGAGTGATTACACAGCGGCGTCTGCTCTGTAACAGCAGGCATAGGCTGATGGGAGTAGTACTCTCATCAGCTGATGCCTGTGACGTGTGGTAAGCTTTTTACGACTGGTCACAGTCACAGCTGCGGGCTCACACTGTCATCTGACAGAGTGAGCCCGTAGTTCTAACCGATCAGAGCCCCTTTTTCCCACGCTGTCATCTGCGTGGGAAACCATGGATGTTCGGGGGCCCCATTCATATGAATGGGGTCCGTGTTCCGGGTCAGGTACTGTTCTGGTAACCGAACCAAACTTTTAATAGATATTCGGATATCCACGGGTCCGCCCATCACTAGTAAATAATCCTACCAAGTTATGACCACATAATGCCACCACATAATGCTAAAATAATGCCACCATACTGATCATTACCATCATGACTGTACTAAGACCAATATTACAATCAATACCACAATATGAGACAATAATCAATAAATACAGCCAGATCATAACAACATATCACCAACATGTACTGTAGTGATAATATACCATACTGATTATTAACAGTATAAACACTGATATTATCACTGTGCAGCAACCATGTAGTGGTATAATTGTATATATCAATTCCAGTGCTCTGCATACTATATACAGTACAGACCAAAAGTTTGGACACACCTTCTCATTAAAAGATTTTTCTGTATTTTCATGACTATGAAAATTGTACATTCACACTGAAGGCATCAAAACTATGAATTAACACATGTGAAATTATATACTTAACAAAAAGGTGTGAAACAACTGAAAATATGTCTTATATTTTACTTTCTTCAAAGTAGCCACCTTTTGCTTTGATGACTGCTTTGCACACTTGTCATTCTCTTGATGAGCTTCAAGAGGTAGTCACCGGAAATGGTTTTCACTTCACAGGTGTGCCCTGTCAGGTTTAATAAGTGGGATTTCTTGCCTTATAAATGGGGTTGGGACTATCAGTTGTGTTGTGCAGAAGTCTGCTGGATACACAGATGATAGTCTTACTGAATAGACTGTTAGAATTTGTATTATGGCAAGAAAAAAGTAGCTAAGTAAAGAAAAACGAGTGGCCATCATTACTTTAAGAAAAGAAGGTCTGTCAGTCCGAAAAATTGGGCAAACTTTGAAAGTGTCCCCAAGTACAGTTGTAAAAACCATCAAGCGCTACAAAGTAACTGGCTCACCAAAAGTACCACCCCAGGAAAGGAAGACCAAGAGTCACCTCTGCTTCTGAGGATAAGTTTATCCGAGTCACCAGCCTCAGAAATCGCAGGTTAACAGCAGCTCAGATTAGAGACCAGGTCAATGCCACACAGAGTTCTAGAAGCAAACACATCTCTACAACAACTGTGTTAATTCATAGCTTTGATGTCTTCAGTGTGAATGCACAATTTTCAAAGTCATGAAAACACCGAAAAATCTTTAAATGAGAAGGTGTGTCCAAACTTTTGGTCTGTACTGTATGTGCATAGTGTGCTGGTAATTGTACAAATATATGTATATTAAGTCATCTACCATCTCTCTGATCATAGTTGTTCACTTTCCCTTTTCTTTTTCATTCAGCCCACACCACCATAACCACTTCTTCCATCCATGACTTGTATCTGCTAGAGATGAGCGGTGTTCGACTAGAACTGTTCGCCAATCTCAAATTCGAGCTGTTTTGGGCGGTGTTCGAGTTGTTCGACGAACCCGAATGATTTGCAAAAAATTCGGCTGTTCGAGGTTATGTTCGATAACTGTTCGTGCACCAAAAGCGTGTCCTGCATGTCTGGCGCTATTTAGAGCACCAATCATGCAGGGATTGTCTGTCACTCACTGTAATGCCACAGCCATGGTGGTTGTGGCATTACAGTGATTGCCCAAATCGATGGGAACAGTGCCAACAGTGAAACATGAAAAGCCGGCAATTCAGCAGCGGCATATACCGGTTCCCGACAATTTAGAATCGAAAGAATAGAGCTTCACACATAGATTAGATAGATAGAAACATGTCAGCCACATATATATGAAGTACAGTGACAGTGTTGCTTATTGTACTTGTCATTTAGTGTAAAGGATTTATCAAAAAAAATAATAGTGTTTTCATGCACCGTCTCTTTAAAAAAGCCGGTCGGCAATTCAGCAGCGGTACCCGACAATTTGGAATAGAAAGAATAGAGAATCACACATAGATTAGATAGATAGAAACATGTCAGTCACATATATATGAAGTACAGTGACAGTGTTGCTTACTGTACTTGTCATTTAGTGTAAAGGATTTATTAAAAAAAATAATAGTGTTTTCATGCACTGTCTCTTTAAAAAAGCCGACTGGCAATTCAGCATCTGTACCCGACAATTTATAACAGAAGGAATAGAGAATCACACATAGATTAGATAGATAGAAACATGTCAGTCACATATATAAGAAGTACAGTGATAGTGTTGATTACTGTACTTGTCATTTAGTGTTAAAATAAAGGATTTATTTAAAAAAAAATTGGCGTGGGGTTAAGGCTCTAGCGGAGGTTAAGCAGACGGCTGGGGCAGATGTTTGAAGCCTGGGAAGGGGGTAATACCCACGGAGCTTCCCAGGCTACTAATATCAGCCCCCAGCGGAATACCTAGCCTTTACTAGCTATTAAAGTGGGGGACCCCACAAAAAAATGACGTCCAATGAACTCAGCTCACCTCATGTACGTCACTGACAGCGTTGAAGAATTCTCCTGCACTCAGCGCTTCAGTGTGAGAATTCTCCCACGCTGTCAGTGACGTACATGAGGTCAGCTGAGTTCAATGGACATGAATGAGCTCACCTCATGCACGTCACTGACAGCGTGGGAAAATTCTCCTGCACTCAGCGCTTCAGCGTGAGAATTTTCCCAGCGCCCGCGACCAATCAGCGATTTTTAATACAAATGTCCGGACCTTTGTAACACCATGCGGATACTGTGGGGACATCAGCGGCTAGGGTGTGAAGGGAGGACCGGGGAGCGGCGCTGCGGGTCGGGATACTTCTGCTGCGAGCGGCCGCTCATGTCCCGGGTTCTCGCAGCGGAAGTAGCCGCACAGGCAGCGCCGCTGAAATCCATGCGGCTAGGGTGTAAAGGGAGGACCGGGGAGCGGCGCTGACATCCAATTGGTCGCGGCCGCTATTTAAATGTGCCGCACAAATCGGTGATTGGTCGCCGTCTTGACCGCGACCAATCACTGATCTTGCCGCCAAAGTTAAACACTACCGTGCTGATTGGTCGCGGACGCTGCCCACGACCAATCACCGATTTGTGCGCCAAATTTAAATATCAGCCTCATGCACGTCACTGACAGCCTGGGAAAATTCTCCTGCACTCAGCGCTTCAGCGTGAGAATTCTCCCACGCTGTCAGTGACGTACATGAGGTGAGATGAGTTCATTGGACATGACCTCGGCTCATCTGGATGCCGTCACAGCGAGACACTGAGGAGCGCAAGCATGCCTGCGCTTCTCAGTGTCTGCGGGATGACAGGCTGGATGGCAGCGTTCTGCTGCGGTCCAGCCTGTCATCTCGATGTAGCAGAGCTGAAGCTGTCTGGGAACCATGGAAAGGTAAGGATGAGGTTGCTTTATTATTTTACTTTTATTGCAGGAGATCGTTGGCTTCAGCTGGAATGGGCGTGGTGGTAAGTATGGTTTAATTTAGAACAATAAAGGATTGTGTCTTTATTTCAATTAAAGGACTTTATTCTGGGTGTTTGTGTTTTCTTTTAACTTTGACTATGGGGTTAGTAATGGGGGTGTCTTATAGACGCCTCTCCATTACTAACCTGGGCTTGATGACAGCTGGCATTATAAGCTGACATCAACCCCAGCCTTATTACCCCACTGCCACCGCTACAGGGCAGTGGGAAGAGCGAGGCTAAGTGCCAGAATTGGCGCATCCTATGGATGCGCCATTTCTGGGGCGGCTGACGGCTGGTGTTTCTAGCCTGGGAGGGGGCCAATATTCATGGCACCCTTCCTGGGCTATTAATATCAGCCCCCAGCTGTCTGCCTAGCCTTTGCTAGCTATTAAAATAGGGGGGACCCCACGTCATTTTTTTGGGGGGGTCCCCCATTTTAATAGCTAGTAAAGGCTAGGTATTCAGCTGGGGGCTGATATTAGTAGCCAGGGAAGCTCCGTGGGTATTACCCCCTTCCCAGGCTTCAAACATCTGCCCCAGCCGTCTGCTTAACCTCCGCTAGAGCCTAAAATTACGGGGAACCCCACGCCAATTTTTTTTTTAATAAATCCTTTATTTTAACACTAAATGACAAGTACAGTAATCAACACTGTCACTGTACTTCATATATATATGACTGACATGTTTCTATCTATCTAATCTATGTGTGATGCTCTATTCTTTCTGTTCTAAATTGTCGGGTACCGCTGTTGAATTGCCGGCCGGCTTTTTTAAAGAGACGGTGCACGAAAACACTATTATTTTTTTAAATAAATCCTTTACACTAAATGACAAGTACAGTAACCAACACTATCACTGTACTTATTATATATGTGATTGGCATGTTTATATCTATCTATGTGTGATGCTCTATTCTTTCTGTTATAAATTGTCGGGTACAGCTGCTGAATTGCCGGCCGGCTTTTTTAAAGAGACGGTGCATGAAAACACTATTATTTTTTTAAATAAATCCTTTACACTAAATGACAAGTACAGTAAGCAACACTGTCACTGTACTTCATATATGTGTGACTGACATGTTTCTATCTATCTAATCTATGTGTGAGGCTCTATTCCTTCTTGTCTAAATTGTCGGGTACCGGTGTATGCCGCTGCTGAATTGCCGGCCGGCTTTTTTAAAGAGAGCGTCTTCTGAGCAGTTTGTCAGCTTTTGGACACCTTTGAAGGTGTTTTCTATGTGTTTCTATGTGTTTTTGTTTGCCTGCCATTGGTTTTAACGGTGTTCGACAGTGTTCTAAGGTGTTCGACGAACAGTTCGACGAACAGTTCCTCGAACATCCCGGTGTTCGACGAACCGAACCCGAACACTACGGGGGTGGCTCAACACTAGTCTCTGCAAAATGTAATTCACGTCACCTCATCGCGTCTGCTGTATGGAGAGTCAGGGTGTTGGAGACTGGAGCAGCACACCCGGGGAACAGGAGCGAGATGAGTATGTTTTTTCTGCATGTATATATGAGTCTATGTGGGGGCTCACACTGTATATACAAAGGCTACGTGGTGGCTCAAACTGTATTTAGGAGGCTATGTGGAGCTCACACTGTATACAGGAGACTATGTGCGGCCTCATACTGTATATAGGAGGCTATGAGGGTGCTCACAGTATATGTAGGAGGCTATGATGGGGCTCACAATGTATATAGGAGACTATGTGGGGGGCTTATGCTGTATATGGGAAAATATGTGGGGGCTTATACTGCATATAGGAGGCTATATGGGGGCTTATACTGTATTTAGGAGGCTATGTGGGGGCTCATACTGTATAAAGGGACTATGTGGGGCTCATACTGTTTATATAGGGCTGCGTGGGGGTTCATACTGTATATAGGAGGTTACCTAGGGCTCATACTGTATATAGGGAGGCTATGTGTGGGCACATACTGTATACAGTATATGGGGTTATGTGGGGTTCATACTGTATATAGAGTGGCTAAGTGAGGGCTCATACTGTTATAGGAGGATATGTGAGGCTCAACCTCTATATAGAGAGGCTATGTGGGGGCTCACACTGTTTATAGGGGGCCATATGGGGGCTCATACTGGATATAGGAAGCTATGTGAGGGTCATACTGTTTATAGGGTCCATGTGGGGGCTCATACTGTTTATAGGAGGAATTGTTCAGGCTCATACTGTTTATAGGAGGATATGTGAGAGTTCACACTCTATATAGAGAGGCTATATGGGGGCTCATACTGTTTATAGGGGGCTATGTGGGGGCTCATCATGTAAATAGGAGGCTATATGAGGGCTCATATTGTATGTAGAAAGTCTATGTGGAGGCTCATACTGTATATAGGGGACTATATGGGGACTCACACTGTATATAGAGGGGCTATGTTGGTCTTATATTATATGTAGGGGGCTGTGTGGGGGCTCATACTGTATATAGGGGCAGTTTTCAGGCTTATACGGTAAATAGGGGAATGTCAGCATACTTAAATATTAAGTGATAATTAGAGTTGAGCCACCCCCGTAAGGTTCGAGTTCGGTTCGTCGAACGCCCGTATGTTCGCCGAACTGTTCATGGAACACCGTCGAACACCGTTAAAACCAATGGCAGGCAAACAAAAACACATAGAAACACATAGAAAACACATAGAAAACACTTCAAAGGTGTCCAAAAGCTGACAAACTGCTCAGAAGACACAACTAACACATGGAAAAGTGACAAGTACATATAGTCATGCAAAAAGAAAAGAGGTTGAGGAGTAAAATGAGGGGGAGACACAGATATAGGCATGTAATGCCCTTCTAAAACCAAAAAGTGCGAAGCTGACACGGCCAGTCCGTTCTTGCCCATGCGACCTCCGTGTCGCCGGGTTTGGGCCAGAGCTGCGGTGGACCCTGATGGCCAGCCCCCTTCTCCCAATACTGGGGCCTGTCCGCTGGTGGGTCGAGCGAGCCCCCCTGCGGTGGAGGCAGGTCTAAGCTTTTTAATTTAAATTGTCTCTCTAATTTGAATGAGTACACTTTAAATCCTTTTACAAGGATCTATTGGAGGGCAAGTCTGATGCCAGCAGCCGCGGGAATTACAGCTCCAGTAGCGTCCACTAAAGCTGCTGCAGTTAAAAAGCTTTTATAAGGATCGAGCTTGGCGGTCCACTTCAAGGCGTCCTACCGCCAGTCCCAGCCCCTGTGGCTTGGGGTGCCTCCCGATGCTCTTCACTGAGTGTCCCGGGGGCCCGAAGCATTTCCTTAGAAAAAATTAAGTGTCCAAACTACAGGTGGTGTAGCTTGCTTAACAGCCGGGATAATCCGCTGACTAGCAGACACTGCTACTAGGAACAAAGTATTTCCTGGGCTAGATGCAGTTAAAATTTTGTAATTAGATACTCTCGTTAGATGTTGAGAAAGCATTCCATAGAGTCTCCTGGCATGCCTGGCCCTCAAAGGGTATCAAATACTTAGGAATTCCTATTCATAGAGACCTCTCCCGTCTATGTTATCTTAATTTTGGGCCCTTTATTGAACAACTCCATACAGACCACGGTTGGCAAGTTAGAACTGTAAGATTCACTACGTGAACCACTGGAGCTTTGTGGAAAAGCACATGTACACTGTGTTCCAAATTATTATGCAAAAAGTGTTTAGGAGTGATAAGGTAAGAATTTTTTTGTTTGTCAGTTAAACTCATTGATGGTGATGTGTGTCAGGGCTCTTTATATCACTCTAAGCAATTGCAGACACCTTTGCTAATTAGTTTGGCAGGTGTGTCCAATGAAAGGCAAGACTACTTAAGAAGGCTGTCCCACATTATTAAGCAGCCTACATTTTCTGCCAAAATGGGAAAGAAAAAGGATGTGTCGGCTGCTGAGAAGCAACAAATTGTGGAGTGTTTAGGTCAAGGCATGACTACATTCTACATTGCCAAGACACTTCATCGTGATCATTGCACAATCAAGAAGTATGTAGCTGATTCACAGTACACACGTGTGCGTGCTGATAAGGGAAAATTGAGGACTCTTTCCTACAGGCAATTACGTCAGGTTAAAAGAGCAGCGGCAAAAAAGCCTTGTCATAGCAGCAGACAAGTTTTTGAAGCTGCTCCAACGTCCCCCGAACAACAAGATGCAGGGCCCTTCAGAGGTTTGCAGCTGTGCATAAGCCATCCTGTTGACCTCCTCTATCCACTGTACACAAGCAGAAACAGCTCCAGTGGGCCAAACAATACATGAAGACTGACTTCAAAACTGTTTTATTCACCGATGAGTGCTGTGCAACGCTCGATAGTCCAGATGGATGGAGTGGAGGATGGCTGGTTGATGGACACCCCATGCAAACATGGCTACGGCGCCAACAAGGAGGAGGTGGAGTAATGTTTTGGGCTGGAATCATGAGGAGAGAGATTGTCGGCCCCTTTAGGATCCCTGAAGGGGTAAAGATGAACTCCATGATGTATGTGGAGTTTCTCAAACAGCACTTCCTGCCATGGTTCAAGAAGAAGAACCATGTATTCCACAGCAAGATCATTTTCATGCATGATAATGCACCGTCTCATGATGCACATAACACATCTGCATCTCTGGCTGATATGGGCATAAAAGGGGACAAACTTATGGTGTGACCTCCATGCTCCCCTGACCTCAAACCCATTGAGAACCTCTGGAGCATCATCAAAAGGAGTGTCTATGATGGCGGGAGGCAGTTCACATCTAAGCAACAGCTCTGGGAGGGTATTCTGTTCTCATGCAAAACAATTGAAGCAGAAACCATCCAAAACCTGACAAATTCAATGGACGAGAGAGTTCAGAAGCTCCTTTCGAACAAGGGGTCCTATGTGCAAATGTAACATCACCTAGAATAAAGCTTTGAGTTGAAAACTGTTTGATTTAAGTTTCTAATAACCTGCTAATGCTTATAATTTCAAAAATGACCATTTTTTTGTTCTTTATTAAAATGAAAAGGTTGATCGAAGAGTGTGGGGGATCTAAGAGTGTGGCAACCCAGTAGTCAGGAATATTTCGAATTCTGACAATCTGAGGGTCATGTTGCAGGTAGTGCAGCAAGAAGGCACCCATGTGTCTTGCGCATCTAGGAGCCCCAAAATTATTTTCCGGGCTACATGCAGCTAAAAATTATTATTAATTTGAAAGCTGGTGGAGCTTAGTATAGATGGCCTAATAGAATCAGTACTGCAAACTGCTATAAGGCCAAAATTATTTTACAGGGAAGATAGAGATAAACATGATTAGTAATAATTTGAAATCTGGTGGAGCTTAGTATAGATGGCCTAATAGAATCAGTACTCCACACTGCTACTATGCCCAAAATTATTTTCCAGGCAAGATACAGATAAAAATGATAATTAATTTGAAAGCTTAAAACGGTTGGTGAGGTGATTTTACCAAATCCTCAAGCTTTTACTCTCCCCAGGATGACACAGGGCTAGAAAAGTCCTTGCTGATGCATGATGTGTTCATCTTTATGAACCTGAGTCTGTCTACATTGTCAGCGGACAGCCGCGTGCGCTTATCTGTCAGCACAACACCAGCAGCGCTGAACACACGTTCAGAGAGAACAAAAATTATTATTAATTTGAAATCTGGTGGAGCTTAGTATAGATGGCCTAATAGAATCAGTACTGCAAACTGCTACAAGGCCAAAATTATTTTACAGGCAAGATACAGATAAACATGATTAGTAATAATTTGAAATCTGGCGGAGCTTAGTATAGATGGCCTAATAGAATCAGTACTGCAAACTGCTACAAGGCCAAAATTATTTTACAGGCAAGATGCAGATAAACATGATTATTAATAACACTGGTGTACAAAAAAAAAAAAAATTCTGGCATGGACTTTAAGAACAGTTTTAGACTAATTTGTGGGTGCTGAATTCAAATCTGATCTTATAATTTCTCTATCACATCACGTTTTTGCGCTATAGGTATATAGCCCATTTTCAATAATTCCAAGAAAAATATAAGTAGTGTATGAAAAGTGCCGTTTTATACGGTTCACTAAGGTAAATTTAGTTTTCATTTAGTCTCCCAATAAATGTGAGAATATCTTTGTTTTCTTTGAACATGCATAATTCCCATTTGTTATGATAATAAAGTAAAAAAACAGTTTTCAAACACCCTTGTTTTCTGTGCTACTGGGACAGTAGAGCTACAGCAGAGCATTGGGTGAAAACTGAATGGCCTCAGCGACAGAGTTTGGCACCTGGCGATAAGAATGTCATCCATGATTCACTAGTGGATAGGAAGAACATTGTCTTTCCTCCCTTGCACATAAAACTTGGATTGATGAAGCAGTTCGTCAAAGCTCTCAATCACAGTGGAGAATGCTTTAACTATATATGTTCAACTTTTCCAGGTCTTAGTGAAGAGAAGAAAAAGGCTGGAATATTGGATGTACCTCAAATAAGAACACTTATGAGAGACGCAAACTTTATCACATCAATGAATGAGACAGAAGAAAGAGCTCGGAATGCATTTTGTAATGTGGTGCAGAATTTTCTAGGGAATAAGAAAGCAGACAACTATGAAGAGATTGTGGAAGAGCTACTAATGAGTCTGCAAAATCTTGGATGTAGAATGAGTACCAAGATTCACTATTTAAACAGCCATTTGGACTTTTTTCCAGAGAACCTTGGGGATGTGAGCGAGGAACAAGGGGAGCGTTTTCATCAGGACATTAAAACAATGGAAGAACGGTATCAAGGCCGGTGGGACTCACATATGATGGCTAACTATTGCTGGAGCTTGATGAGAGACAACCCAGAAGCTGTACATCACAGATCAGCCAAGAAATGAAAGTTCAAATAACTGCCATTTGCCATTCATCTGTGTGCCATATATATGTGTTTTTATATTTTGTAGTTTAATTTTGTAAGTATATTTGATTTGCTGTACACAGACTTTGTAATTTGTTATTCCTTGATTAAAAATATACAAAATGTAGTAACGAAAATCATGAGGTTTTTATCAAAAAACATTCGATAGGATTACTTTCCATCAAAAATATCTCGAAATCCTGATGTGATAGCCAAAAATGGAGTTCGTATTAGTAATCAGCAGCCAAAATTGACTTAAAATATGTTTTAAAACCTTTTGACAGAAAAACTGCATTGACCAGTGTAATTTTAAATCTGGTGGAGCTTAGTATAGATGGCCTAATAGAATCAGTACTGCACAGTGCTACAAGGCCAAAATTATTATACAGGCAAGATACAGATAAACATGATTAGTAATTTGAAATCTGGTGGAGTTTAGTATAGATGGCCTAATAGAATCAGTACTGCACAGTGCTACAAGGCCAAAATTATTATACAGGCAAGATACAGATAAACATGATTAGTAATTTGGAAGCTTAAAACGGTTGGTGAGGTGATATTAACAAATCATCAAGCTTTTACTCTCCCCAGGATGACACAGGGGTAGAAAAGTCCTTTCGGATCCATGATTTGTACATCTTTATGAACGTGAATCTGTCTACATTATCAGTGGAGAGCCGCGTGCGCTTATCTGTCAGCACACCACCAGCAGCGCTGAACACACGTTCAGACAGAACGCTGGCTGCGGGGCATGACAAGATCTCCAAGGCATAAGTGGCGAGCTCAGGCCATTTATCCAGATTGGAAGCCCAAAAAGAGCAAGGGTCCAGTGACACAGTCATGGCTTCAATGTTTACTTGGAGATACTCCTGTACCATCGTCTCTAGGAGTTGACTATGTGTCAGACTTCTTGTCTCCTGTGGCCTTGCAAAGGATGGGCTAAAAAAGTGGTGAAATGATTCCGCAAAATTGATGTTACCAGCAGATACTGTGTTTCTGTTACATTTTGAGTGCTGAACACTCGACGGTCCCACAGTTGGCAAGTTGGAACTGTGAGATTCACTACGTGCACCACTGGTGTTTTGTGGAAAAGCACATGTAAGATTCTGCAACAGTCTCTGCTGATACTCCTGCATGCGTGCATCCCTTTCTATGGCAGGAATAATTTCTGCAAATTTACTTTTGTACCGGGGATCTAACAGTGTGGCAACCCAGTAGTCAGGATTATTTCTAATTCTCACAATTCGAGGGTCATGTTGCAGGTAGTGCAGCAAGAAGGCACTCATGTGTCTTGCGCATCCAGGAGCACCAAGTCCCTGTTGTGTTGGTGGCGAGGTAACAATCATGCTTCCTTCCTCTGCCCTCTCTCCCCAACCTCGCACAACAGAAATGTGATCAAGGTCTCCCTCATCTGATGAGTCTTCCATCAGTTCGTCCTCCACTTCTTCCTGGGCTCCTGCACATTTCTCACTAGTTTGGCTGCTACCATGCACCCTGCTAAAACCATCTCCCCCACCCTCACATGCCTGCCGCCTTGGTGCTGCCGACCGTCTGGACTTTGCAGATGTTAGCCCTTCCGCATACAACTCCTCCTCCTCTACTTTCTCCACCTCCTCTTGTGCCACCACCTGACTCCGAATTCTGTTTAACATGTGCTCCAGCATGTAAATCACCGGAATAGTCATGCTGATAATGGCATCGTCAGCACTAAACATCTTCGTCGCCATTTCAAAACTGTGCAGAAGGATGCATAGGTCCCTGATCTGAGACCACTTCTCCAGCGTGATTTGCCCCACCTCTGGATCTCGTTGGCCCAGGCTATACGTCAGAACATATTGCACCAGGGCTTGTCGGTGCTACCACAGTCGCTGCAACATGTGCAGAGTTGAATTCCACCGGGTAGGCACATCGCGTTTTAGCCTGTGAAGTGGCAGGCTCAACGACTTCTGTAGAGATGTAAGTCGCTGAGCTGCGGGATGCGAACGGCGGAAGTGAGCACACAGCGACCGTGCCCTCTGCAGAAGGCTATCTAGTCCAGGATAGTGGCCTAAAAATTGCTGGACACCAGGTTCAACACGTGAGCCATACAAGGCACGTGTGTGACATTGCCCCGGCGAAGGGCCGCACTGAGGTTTGCAGCATTGTCGCACACGGCCTTCCCTGGTTTCAGGTCCAGTGGAGACAACCATTCATGAAACTGGTTCTCCAGAGCTGACCACAACTCCTCAGCTGTGTGACTCACATTTCCCAGACATTTCAAAGTAAAAACCGCCTGATGACGTTGAGCCCTGCTGCCAGCATAGTAAGGAGCTGTGCAGGATCCCTTCTGCGCAGTTAGAAAGTTTGTGGCATGACCAGACAGGCTTTGGGTGCAGGTGGAGGACCGAGAGGAGGTTGAGGAGGCAGAAGCAGTGGAGGAACTTCGAGATAAAGAGGATTGACGCACAACTCGTGGGGACGGCAAGACTTGGACAGCAGCCCCTTGTCCTGCTGTCACCATAGTTACCCAGTACCCAGTCAGCGACATGTAACGCCCCTGTCCATGCCTACTCGTCCAAGTGTCTGTGGTGAAATGCACCCTGTCACACACAGAGTTTCTCAAAGAAGCGGTGATGTTGTGTGCGACATGCTGGTGGAGTGCAGGCACACCTTTCTTTGAGAAGTAGTGCCGACTGGGCATCTGGTACTGTGGCACTGTGACGGGACATAAGGTCTCGAAAATCCTCTGTGTCCACCAGGTGGAAAGGCAGCATTTATGTAGCCAAGAGCTTGCAGATGGTGAAATTCAACCTCTTAGCTTTCTCATGGCTAGGAGGAAATGGTCTTTTACTTGTCCATGTGAAGCACAGCTGTGCTTGGCATCACAGACCCAGAAGGGTGTATTGAAGGACTCCTCCACAAGAGGCCCCCATAACCATTCACACATCTGCACCTTCCACCTCAGACCACCAGAGGGAGCTCCTTAGGAAGGTGGGGCCAGGCAGCCGTTAGTCTGTCAGAGTCTGGTTTAGCAGTGAGTACAGTGCAGTCTGAGACGTGTTACCTCAGAGGACAAAAGCCTGTTCCAGCTCCTGCATTCTACCCTGCAGTGGAGCTTATCCAGATCAAGACTCGGTGTAGCTCATTGAGGTGAGCTGTAGGTGTGCCGGCGCCATAAGATCGGTGAACCGCGGCACGCTGCCGTTTGTGTGAGTAGCCTATCGAGGGCTTGAGTAGGCCGAAGGCAAAGGAGTAGAGAGTTAGTTCATAGGGGAGCAGAGGAGCTTAGCTGGCTCACCCCGAGAAGAAGAATTTACCGGACACCGGGTCCGAAGCTTGCCGGGAACTCCACGACCCAGCAAGATAAACCGGAATCCCTGGAGAACTACAGGTCCCAGGATCGCTAAAGTGCTGATACGTACCAGAGCCAGGAGACACATAGGCCCCGTAGGTCGGGAGCGTGCACTCCAAGAGAAGGCCCTACCACAAGGTCAGCCAGCGCAGGACAGAGACAAAGTTAGGCCTAGCTCCAGGCAGGTCAGAAACTTATTATGCAGAAGCCAGAACCAGGAGGCCCAAAACCTGCTCATTGGGGAGGATCTGGACATACACCCATCACCCTACAGTGCTCCGGGGAGTGCCTGAAATTCCACCAGTAAAAGGTACTGAAGTGACTATCGTGTCCGTCCCTGTTCTTGCTCTGGCCCAGAGTAGTCTCTATATCCTGCATCCCCGTTCCTATACTGCCCTGAGGCCCAGCTCTAACTGTGGAGAGCTATACCATCAAGCTGCCTTATCATCAGCCTCAGTAGACTGCGCAGCGCTGGTGATCCTCACCAGAAACCACAGGTGGCGTCACGAACTCTTTCTTTTATAAACTTTACAAATATCAACCCCTTTTTAGGAGAGACCCCAGGGTACGGGCCCGGGAGCCGACCACCGCGACATCCCTAAAGGCCAGGCCAAAGGCCCGGGTACCGAGTTATCCCCATTCCCCTGGGTGCCACATCCACATCTGAGGGACCGAGGGCTGGCTGTTGTGCTTAGACGGGGTTGAGAAGGGTGTCCCCGGCAAACTGCCGGTCTGTGAGGAAGATGCAGGCGGACATGTTAGGTTGCCTTGATCCAAAGGTGGTGCTATCGATGTCGGAGAGCGCTCAACACCAGCTGGTGTTTCCACCTCCAAATAAAATGATGACCTGACAATCACACTGGCTGTTGCGGGTAAAGAGGTGGCCGGTCTGCGTCCCAAAACAGGTGTGACTGCTGTCCCCCCAGTCACAGAGGATGAAGAGGCTGCGGATGCACAAGATGTGGCTGATGGTGGTTGGATCAGCCGGCTAGGCCGCATTGTAGCACAGTGAGCTTCCCACTGCAACTTATGCTTCTTATCTATGTGCCGGTTCATGTATGAAGTACTCAAACTATGTATTTTTTGGCCTCTACTGAGCTTTTTCTGACAAATGTTACAGATAACACGAGTTGGGTCATTCTTATCGATCTGAAAAAATGCCCAAGCTATGCAAGGCTTAGCACCCATGCGACCTGAAGAGCCACTACGACTTGTGGTCAGAGGCAGAGTTGTGTTTGAGGATGCAGTTGTTGACGTGCTTCCAGTACTACGTCTCTGTCCAGGAAGGCGCAACCTGACCTCGTCGTCACTAGCATCCTCCTCCACCTCCTCTGCTGACCTCATCGACTGGCTGACTGTGGGTTGACAGTAAGTGGGATCTCCAACCTCGTCATCATCACCCTGTGTGTTATCACACCAGTCGTCCTCAGAGTCAACCTCTTCCTGCCCTGACAAAAATCTCAAGTTGTCGTTCCAATCAGGTATTTGAGTCTCATCATCGCCTTCCTCATTCTCTCCACCAACAGGAGATACAGTTTGGGAACGAGGGTCTACATTATGGTTGAGGTGGAGGAGAGCCCACTTGAAGGAGCACTTGATATCTGTTGAAGCACCTGCTGTTTTTGTGCCTCATCTGGAATTTGTAGCGATTGGCGTGGCCGTAAGAAAGGGATCTTATCACATTGTCCACTAAAAGAAGTAGACATCTTAGTTTGGCTGGAAGATGGTCTTTCTTCTGCAGATGTTACTGTTGCTTTAACACCTACCCCACGGACACAACCTTTTTTTCCCTTCCCAACACACCTATTCCCCTTTCCACCATCAGCAGGCCTTTTTCCACTCATTTTGGTGGTTAACTAATTGACAACTCTGGAGTTGTTTGCACAAAAAACAATGTATGGGAACCGAGCAGAGCTGAGTGGCCAAACTGTTGTATTAGCCCAAAAGTATTGGCTGGGTTAGATGCAGTAAAACAATTTTATTACATACACAGGTGGTGGAGCTTAGTATAGATGGACTAATAGAACAAGTCCCACACACTGCTACAAGCCCAAATTTTTTTTCAGAGCTAGATGCAAATAAAAATTATTTTTAATTTGCAACCTGGTGGAGCTTAGTATAGATGGACTAATAGAACAAGTCCCATACACTGCTACAAGCCCAAATTTTTTTTCAGAGCTAGATGCAGATAAATATTATTTTTAATTTGCAACCTGGTGGAGGTTAGAATAGATGGACTAATAGAACAAGTCCCACACACTGCTACAAGACCACATTTTTTTTCAGAGCTAGATGCAGATAAAAATTATTTTTAATTTGCAACCTGGTGGAGGTTAGTATAGATGGACTAATAGAATGATGCTATGCCCAAAAGGTTTTACTTGGCTAGGTGCAGTAAAAAAATTTGTATTCTATACACAGGTGGTATAGCTTGCAACACAGATAGGCTACTCCACTGACTAACACACACTGCAAGAGGCCAAAAAGGATTTGCTTAGCTAGATTTAGCCAAATGCTGTGAAAAAAACTTGCACAGCACTGGCACAGACCTGCCTAGCAGAAAGTCCTAGGAAATGCTGTAACCTAGTCCAGAAAAGGACTGCAATTACAAGTAGACCCTACTCCCAACCTATCTATTTAAGAGCACAGACCTGCCTGATAAAAGTCGTAGGAAATGATGTAACCTAGTCCTCAAAAGGACTGAAATCACAACTATCCCCTACTCCCAAGCTATCTGTAGATTTGTGCGAATACATCCTCTATATTTATAATATATCTATACACCTATATTCCCTGTTGTCTTGTTGCCTAGCCATTATGGGAACCAATCTGGACCTATGATGTGATAAATGGTCTGAGGTGGAAGGTGCAGATGTGTGAATGGTTGAGAAGTCGTTGAGCCTGCCACTTCACAGGCTAAAATGCGATGTGCCTACCCGGTGGAATTCAACTCTGCACATGTTGCAGCGACTGTGGCAGCACCGACATGCCCTGGTGCAATATGTTCTGACGTATAGCCTGGGCCAACGAGATCCAGAGGTGGGGCAAATCACGCTGGAGGAGTGGTCTCAGATCAGGGACCTATGCATCCTTCTGCACAGTTTTGAAATGGCGACGAAGATGTTTAGTGCTGACGATGCCATTATCAGCATGACTATTCCGGTGATTTACATGCTGGAGCACATGTTAAACAGAATTCGGAGTCAGGTGGTGGCTCAAGAGGAGGTGGAGGAAGTAGAGGAGGAGGAGTTGTATGCGGAAGGGCTAACATCTGCAAAGTCCAGACGGTCGGCAGCACCAAGGCGGCAGGCATGTGAGGGTGGGGGAGATGGTTTTAGCAGGGCGCATGGTAGCAGCCAAACTAGTGAGAAATGTGCAGGAGCCCAGGAAGAAGTGGAGGACGAACTGATGGAAGACTCATCAGATGAGGGAGACCTTGATCACATTTCTGTTGTGCGAGGTTGGGGAGAGAGGGCAGAGGAAGGAAGCATGATTGTTACCTCGCCACCAACACAACAGGGACTTGGTGCTCCTGGATGCGCAAGACACATGAGTGCCTTCTTGCTGCACTACCTGCAACATGACCCTCGAATTGTGAGAATTAGAAATAATCCTGACTACTGGGTTGCCACACTATTAGATCCCCGGTACAAAAGTAAATTTGCAGAAATTATTCCTGCCATAGAAAGGGATGCACGCATGCAGGAGTATCAGCAGAGACTGTTGCAGAATCTTACATGTGCTTTTCCACAAAACACCAGTGGTGCACGTAGTGAATCTCACAGTTCCAACTTGCCAACTGTGGGACCGTCGAGTGTTCAGCACTCAAAATGTAACAGAAACACAGTATCTGCTGGTAACATCAATTTTGCGGAATCATTTCACCACTTTTTTAGCCCATCCTTTGCAAGGCCACAGGAGACAAGAAGTCTGACACATAGTCAACTCCTAGAGACGATGGTACAGGAGTATCTCCAAGTAAACATTGAAGCCATGACTGTGTCACTGGACCCTTGCTCTTTTTGGGCTTCCAATCTGGATAAATGGCCGGAGCTCGCCACTTATGCCTTGGAGATCTTGTCATGCCCCGCAGCCAGCGTTCTGTCTGAACGTGTGTTCAGCGCTGCTGGTGGTGTGCTGACAGATAAGCGCACGCGGCTCTCCACTGATAATGTAGACAGATTCACGTTCATAAAGATGTACAAATCATGGATCCGAAAGGACTTTTCTACCCCTGTGTCATCCTGGGGAGAGTAAAAGCTTGATGATTTGTTAATATCACCTCACCAACCGTTTTAAGATTTCAAATTACTAATCATGTTTATCTGTATCTTGCCTGTATAATAATTTTGGCCTTGTAGCACTGTGCAGTACTGATTCTATTAGGCCATCTATACTAAACTCCACCAGATTTCAAATTACTAATCATGTTTATCTGTATCTTGCCTGTATAATAATTTTGGCCTTGTAGCACTGTGCAGTACTGATTCTATTAGGCCATCTATACTAAGCTCCACCAGATTTAAAATTACACTGGTCAATGCAGTTTTTCTGTCAAAAGGTTTTAAAACATATTTTAAGTCAATTTTGGCTGCTGATTACTAATACGAACTCTGTTTTTGGCTATCACATCAGGATTTCGAGATATTTTTGATGGAAATTAATCCTATCGAATGTTTCTTGATAAAAACCTCATGATTTTCGTTACTACATTTTGTATATTTTTAATCAAGGAATAACAAATTACAAAGTCTGTGTACAGCAAATCAAATATACTTACAAAATTAAATTACAAAATATAAAAACACATATATATGGCACACAGATGAATGGCAAATGGCAGTTATTTGAACTTTCTTTTCTTGGCTGATCTGTGATGTACAGCTTCTGGGTTGTCTCTCATCAAGCTCCAGCAATAGTCAGCCATCATATGTGAGTCCCACCGGCCTTGATACCGTTCTTCCATTGTTTTAATGTCCTGATGAAAACGCTCCCCTTGTTCCTCGCTCACATCCCCAAGGTTCTCTGGAAAAAAGTCCAAATGGCTGTTTAAATAGTGAATCTTGGTACTCATTCTACATCCAAGATTTTGCAGACTCATTAGTAGCTCTTCCACAATCTCTTCATAGTTGTCTGCTTTCTTATTCCCTAGAAAATTCTGCACCACATTACAAAATGCATTCCGAGCTCTTTCTTCTGTCTCATTCATTGATGTGATAAAGTTTGGGTCTCTCATAAGTGTTCTTATTATACAATATTCCAGCCTTTTTCTTCTCTTCACTAAGACCTGGAAAAGTTGAACATATATAGTTAAAGCATTCTCCACTGTGATTGAGAGCTTTGACGAACTGCTTCATCAATCCAAGTTTTATGTGCAAGGGAGGAAAGACAATGTTCTTCCTATCCACTAGTGAATCATGGATGACATTCTTATCGCCAGGTGCCAAACTCTGTCGCTGAGGCCATTCAGTTTTCACCCAATGCTCTGCTGTAGCTCTACTGTCCCAGTAGCACAGAAAACAAGGGTGTTTGAAAACTGTTTTTTTTACTTTATTATCATAACAAATGGGAATTATGCATGTTCAAAGAAAACAAAGATATTCTCACATTTATTGGGAGACTAAATGAAAACTAAATTTACCTTAGTGAACCGTATAAAACGGCACTTTTCATACACTACTTATATTTTTCTTGGAATTATTGAAAATGGGCTATATACCTATAGCGCAAAAACGTGATGTGATAGAGAAATTATAAGATCAGATTTGAATTCAGCACCCTCAAATTAGTCTAAAACTGTTCTTAAAGTCCATGCCAGAATTTTTTTTTTTTTGTACACCAGTGTTATTAATAATCATGTTTATCTGCATCTTGCCTGTAAAATAATTTTGGCCTTGTAGCAGTTTGCAGTACTGATTCTATTAGGCCATCTATACTAAGCTCCACCAGATTTCAAATAAATAATAATTTTTGTTCTCTCTGAACATGTGTTCAGCGCTGCTGGTGTTGTGCTGACAGATAAGCGCACACGGCTGTCCGCTGACAATGTAGACAGACTCAGGTTCATAAAGATGAACACATCATGCATCAGCAAGGACTTTTCTAGCCCTGTGTCATCCTGGGGAGAGTAAAAGCTTGAGGATTTGGTAAAATCACCTCACCAACCGTTTTAAGCTTTCAAATTAATTATCATTTTTATCTGTATCTTGCCTGGAAAATAATTTTGGGCATAGTAGCAGTGTGGAGTACTGATTCTATTAGGCCATCTATACTAAGCTCCACCAGATTTCAAATTATTACTAATCATGTTTATCTCTATCTTCCCTGTAAAATAATTTTGGCCTTATAGCAGTTTGCAGTACTGATTCTATTAGGCCATCTATACTAAGCTCCACCAGCTTTCAAATTAATAATAATTTTTAGCTGCATCTAGCCCGGAAAATAATTTTGGGGCTCCTAGATGCGCAAGACACATGGGTGCCTTCTTGTTGCACTACCTGCAACATGACCCTCAGATTGTCAGAATTCGAAATAATCCTGACTACTGGGTTGCCACACTCTTAGATCCCCCACACTCTTCGATCAACCTTTTCATTTTAATAAAGAACAAAAAAATGGTCATTTTTGAAATTATAAGCATTAGCAGGTTATTAGAAACTTAAATCAAACAGTTTTCAACTCAAAGCTTTATTCTAGGTGATGTTACATTTGCACATAGGACCCCTTGTTCGAAAGGAGCTTCTGAACTCTCTCGTCCATTGAATTTGTCAGGTTTTGGATGGTTTCTGCTTCAATTGTTTTGCATGAGAACAGAATACCCTCCCAGAGCTGTTGCTTAGATGTGAACTGCCTCCCGCCATCATAGACACTCCTTTTGATGATGCTCCAGAGGTTCTCAATGGGTTTGAGGTCAGGGGAGCATGGAGGTCACACCATAAGTTTGTCCCCTTTTATGCCCATATCAGCCAGAGATGCAGATGTGTTATGTGCATCATGAGACGGTGCATTATCATGCATGAAAATGATCTTGCTGTGGAATACATGGTTTTTCTTCTTGAACCATGGCAGGAAGTGCTATTTGAGAAACTCCACATACATCATGGAGTTCATCTTTACCCCTTCAGGGATCCTAAAGGGGCCGACAATCTCTCTCCCCATGATTCCAGCCCAAAACATTACTCCACCTCCTCCTTGTTGGCGCCGTAGCCATGTTTGCATGGGGTGTCCATCAACCAGCCATCCTCCACTCCATCCATCTGGACTATCGAGCATTGCACAGCACTCATCGGTGAATAAAACAGTTTTGAAGTCAGTCTTCATGTATTGTTTGGCCCACTGGAGCTGTTTCTGCTTGTGTACAGTGGATAGAGGAGGTCAACAGGATGGCTTATGCACAGCTGCAAACCTCTGAAGGGCCCTGCATCTTGTTGTTCGGGGGACGTTGGAGGCACCAGCAGCTTCAAAAACTTGTCTGCTGCTATGACAAGGCTTTTTTGCCGCTGCTCTTTTAACCTGACGTAATTGCCTGTAGGAAAGAGTCCTCAATTTTCCCTTAGCACGCACACGTGTGTACTGTGAATCAGCTACATACTTCTTGATTGTGCAATGATCACGATGAAGTGTCTTGGCAATGTTGAATGTAGTCATGCCTTGACCTAAACACTCCACAATTTGTTGCTTCTCAGCAGCCGACACATCCTTTTTCTTTCCCATTTTGGCAGAAAATGTAGGCTGCTTAATAATGTGGGACAGCCTTCTTAAGTAGTCTTGCCTTTCATTGGACACACCTGCCAAACTAATTAGCACAGGTGTCTGCAATTGCTTACAGTGATATAAAGAGTCCTGACACACATCACCATCAATGAGTTTAACTGACAAACAAAAAAATTCTTACCTTATCACTCCTAAACACTTTTTGCATAATAATTTGGAACACAGTGTACATGTGCTTTTCCACAAAGCTCCAGTGGTTCACGTAGTGAATCTTACAGTTTTAACTTGCCAACCGTGGTCTGTATGGAGTTGTTCAATAAAGGGCCCAAAATTAAGATAACATAGATGGGAGAGGTCTCTATGAATAGGAATTCCTAAGTATTTGATACCCTGTGAGGGCCAGGCATGCCAGGAGACTCTATGGAATGCTTTCTCAGCATCTAACGAGAGTATCTAATTACAAAATTTTAACTGCATCTAGCCCAGGAAATACTTTGTGCCTAGTAGCAGTGTCTGCTAGTCAGCGGATTATCCCAGCTGTTAAGCAAGCTACACCACCTGTAGTTTGGACACTTAATTTTTTCAAAGGAAATGCTTCGGGCCCCCGGGACACTCAGTGAAGAGCATCGGGAGGCACCCCAAGCCACAGGGGCTGGGACTGGCGATAGGACGCCTTGAAGTGGACCGCCAAGCTCGATCCTTATAAAAGCTTTTTAACTGCAGCAGCTTTAGTGGACGCTACTGGAGCTGTAATTCCCGCGGCTGCTGGCATCAGACTTGCCCTCCAATAGATCCTTGTAAAAGGATTTAAAGTGTACTCATTCAAATTAGAGAGACAATATAAATTAAAAAGCTTAGACCTGCCTCCACCGCAGGGGGGCTCGCTCGACCCACCAGCGGACAGGCACCAGTATTGGGAGAAGGGGGCTGGCCATCAGGGTCCACCGCAGCTCTGGCACAAACCCGGCGACACGGAGGTCGCATGGGCAAGAACGGACTGGCCGTGTCAGCTTCGCACTTTTTTGGTTTTAGAAGGGCATTACATGCCTATATCTGTGTCTCCCCCTCCTTTTACTCCTCAACCTCTTTTCTTTTTGCATGACTATATGTACTTGTCACTTTTCCATGTGTTAGTTGTGTCTTCTGAGCAGTTTGTCAGCTTTTGGACACCTTTGAAGTGTTTTCTATGTGTTTCTATGTGTTTTTGTTTGCCTGCCATTGGTTTTAACGGTGTTCGACGGTGTTCCATGAACAGTTCGACGAACAGTTCGGCGAACATACGGGCGTTCGACGAACCGAACTCGAACCTTACGGGGGTGGCTCAACTCTAATTATCACTTAATATTTAAGTATGCTGACATTCCCCTATTTACTGTATAAGCCTGAAAACTGCACCTATATACAGTATGAGCCCCACACAGCCCCCTACATATAATATAAGACCAACATAGCCCCTCTATATACAGTGTGAGTCCCCATATAGTCCCCTATATACAGTATGAGCCTCCACATAGACTTTCTACATACAATATGTGTAAAGGGTCTGGGAGGCGGAACCTCTGAGCTACTATAGAAGGTGGCGGTCCTTGTAAGGGAGCGGGTGGCGACCAGGGTAGACGGGCAGGCAGTCACAGCAAGTGACCGGGGCAGTCTCTGGATGAACGGGCAGGAGGTCACGGCAAGTGACCGGGGCAGTCTCTGGGTAAAGGATTGGTACGACCTGGCGGCAGATGATAGACGTGAGCTCCCAGGTGAGCAGGCGAGAGTCTCTGGATAAACGGGTGGTCACAGCATGTGACGGCGGAGCCTCCAGGAAGACCAACAGACAGGTAGCAGATGAGCGCTCCCAGGTGAGCGGGCAGGAGTCTCTGGACAGGCGGGTGGTTACAGCACGTGACGACAGAGCCTCCTGGTAGGCTAGCAGACAGGCAGCAGATGAGAACTCCCAGGTGAGCGGACAAGCTGCTCCTTAGACAGACTGACAGGAGTTGGAAGGCAGACCGTCGGACCTCAGGCAAGCAGGCAGGTAGAAGATGTGTGCTCCCAGGTGAGCGGGCAAGCTGGTCCTTAGACAGACTGACAGGAGTTGGAAGGCAGACCGTCGGACCTCAGGCTAGCAGGCAGGTAGCAGGATATCAGGCAGGAATTAGACAGCAGACTGGCAGGAATCTGGCAGGTATCTGGCAACGGGACCTGAGGGCTGAAGCAGAGTAGTGAACAGTGCTACAACATTGCTCGGGCACCTCCATTTTGGAGGAGGTGCCTTTTATATGGGAGGTCCTCCGGCAATTGGCCGGGGACTCCTTAGGACGGCGCGCGTGGTCCCTTTAAGAGAGGGGGAGCGCGCGCGCGCGCACCCTAAGCACATTGCCGGGGAAGGAGCGCGTGCCGGAAGCAGCGGGGAGAGAAGCGCTGGAGGACGCCGCGCCAGGAGCGGGGAGGTGAGAGGGACGGCGTCTCTGCCTAGAATGGGGCAGAGACGCCGATGCTACAATATGAGCCCTCATATAGCCTCCTATTTACATGATGAGCCCCCACATAGCCCCCTATAAACAGTATGAGCCCCCATATAGCCTCTCTATATAAAGTGTGAGCTCTCACATATCCTCCTATAAACAGTATGAGCCTGAACAATTCCTCCTATAAACAGTATGAGCCCCCACATGGACCCTATAAACAGTATGACCCTCACATAGCTTCCTATATCCAGTATGAGCCCCCATATGGCCCCCTATAAACAGTGTGAGCCCCCACATAGCCTCTCTATATAGAGGTTGAGCCTCACATATCCTCCTATAACAGTATGAGCCCTCACTTAGCCACTCTATATACAGTATGAACCCCACATAACCCCATATACTGTATACAGTATGTGCCCACACATAGCCTCCCTATATACAGTATGAGCCCTAGGTAACCTCCTATATACAGTATGAACCCCCACGCAGCCCTATATAAAAAGTATGAGCCCCACATAGTCCCTTTATACAGTATGAGCCCCCACATAGCCTCCTAAATACAGTATAAGCCCCCATATAGCCTCCTATATGCAGTATAAGCCCCCACATATTTTCCCATATACAGCATAAGCCCCCCACATAGTCTCCTATATACATTGTGAGCCCCATCATAGCCTCCTATATATACTGTGAGCACCCTCATAGCCTCCTATATACAGTATGAGGCCGAACATAGCCTCCTGTATACAGTGTGAGCTCCACATAGCCTCCTAAATACAGTTTGAGCCACCACGTAGCCTTTGTATATACAGTGTGAGCCCCCACATAGACTCATATATACATGCAGAAAAAACATACTCATCTCGCTCCTGTTCCCCAGGTGTGCTGCTCCGGTCTCCAACACCCTGACTCTCCATGCAGCAGACGCGATGAAGTGACGTGAATTACATTTTGCAGAGACAAGTCATGGATGGAAGAAGTGGTTATGGTGGTGTGGGCTGAATGAAAAAGAAAAGGGAAAGTGAACAACTATGATCAGAGAGATGGTAGATGACTTAATATACATATATTTGTACAATTACCAGCACACTATGCACATACAGTACAGACCAAAAGTTTGGACACACCTTCTCATTTAAAGATTTTTCGGTATTTTCATGACTTTGAAAATTGTGCATTCACACTGAAGACATCAAAGCTATGAATTAACACAGTTGTTGTAGAGATGTGTTTGCTTCTAGAACTCTGTGTGGCATTGACCTGGTCTCTAATCTGAGCTGCTGTTAACCTGCGATTTCTGAGGCTGGTGACTCAGATAAACTTATCCTCAGAAGCAGAGGTGACTCTTGGTCTTCCTTTCCTGGGGTGGTACTTTTGGTGAGCCAGTTACTTTGTAGCGCTTGATGGTTTTTACAACTGTACTTGGGGACACTTTCAAAGTTTGCCCAATTTTTCGGACTGACAGACCTTCATTTCTTAAAGTAATGATGGCCACTCGTTTTTCTTTACTTAGCTACTTTTTTCTTGCCATAATACAAATTCTAACAGTCTATTCAGTAAGACTATCATCTGTGTATCCAGCAGACTTCTGCACAACACAACTGATAGTCCCAACCCCATTTATAAGGCAAGAAATCCCACTTATTAAACCTGACAGGGCACACCTGTGAAGTGAAAACCATTTCCGGTGACTACCTCTTGAAGCTCATCAAGAGAATGACAAGTGTGCAAAGCAGTCATCAAAGCAAAAGGTGGCTACTTTGAAGAACGTAAAATATAAGACATATTTTCAGTTGTTTCACACCTTTTTGTTAAGTATATAATTTCACATGTGTTAATTCATAGTTTTGATGCCTTCAGTGTGAATGTACAATTTTCATAGTCATGAAAATACAGAAAAATCTTTAAATGAGAAGGTGTGTCCAAACTTTTGGTCTGTACTGTATATAGTATGCAGAGCACTGGAATTGATATATACAATTATACCACTACATGGTTGCTGCACAGTGATAATATCAGTGTTTATACTGTTAATAATCAGTATGGTATATTATCACTACAGTACATGTTGGTGATATGTTGTTATGATCTGGCTGTATTTATTGATTATTGTCTCATATTGTGGTATTGATTGTAATATTGGTCTTAGTACAGTCATGATGGTAATGATCAGTATGGTGGCATTATTTTAGCATTATGTGGTGGCATTATGTGGTCATAACTTGGTAGGATTATTTACTAGTGATGGGCGGACCCGTGGATATCCGAATATCTATTAAAAGTTTGGTTCGGTTACCAGAACAGTACCTGACCCGGAACACGGACCCCATTCATATGAATGGGGCCCCCGAACATCCATGATTTCCCACGCAGATGACAGCGTGGGAAAAAGGGGCTCTGATCGGTTAGAACTACGGGCTCACTCTGTCAGATGACAGTGTGAGCCCGCAGCTGTGACTGTGACCAGTCGTAAAAAGCTTACCACAGGTCACAGGCATCAGCTGATGAGAGTACTACTCCCATCAGCCTATGCCTGCTGTTACAGAGCAGACGCCGCTGTGTAATCACTCCTGCAGTGTATAGCGCTGAGCTGCCGTGAAAGAGTTCACAGGAGTTCATCAGCTGATGAGCTCCAGTGATCTCACTTACGGCACCGCTACGGCGTGAGACAGTTCTCACGCAGCGGCGGTGCCGTAAGTGAGGTTACCGGGTTTCATCAGCTGATGAACTCCTGTGAACTCTCTCACGGCAGCTGATCGCTACACATTACTTGTGTCAGTGTGAGCCTGTTGTCATGTACAATATATTGTATGTCTATATACTGTTGACACATATATATACTGTTGTTATACACATGTAAATATATATATGGTGGCTCATTATACCCGTAATATTATTTTGAGGAATGTATTAACATTGTCTGTTTCTCTGACCTAACAACCTTTGACTATATGAGCCTTTTTACTAATCGGGTCACATTGGCCTGTGTATAAATACTATGCTACTTGGATGATCACTTAATATCTACTAGGCTGTACAATTTGGGTCCTGATTGTCCCATATAGCGGTAGAATTTTTTTACACACTGTATGTTGTTTTGCACCATTTTTTGCACCAATTATCTGCATGTGATAATTTTTAACAAAATTGAATATTTAATAAAACAATTTTTTATGATGTAGATCGGCCTTTGATCGTCATCATAAACGTCAGTCAGCTTAACGTCTGTTGTGGGTAAATTGTTTGAAGGATTTCTTAGAGATGCTATTGTAGAATATCTTAATGATAATAACTGTCTAACTCCATATCAACATGGATTCATGAGGGATCGCTCCTGCCAAACAAACCTGATCGCCTTCTACGAGGAGGTGAGCTCACAGCTGGACCGGGGAGAGTCAGTGGATGTTGTATACCTTGACTTCTCCAAAGCGTTTGATACCGTGCCACACAAAAGGTTGGTATATAAAATGAGAATGCTTGGTCTGGGGGATAATGTGTGCAAGTGGGTAAATAGCTGGCTGAGTGATAGAAAGCAGAGGGTGGTTATCAATGGAGTAAGCTCAGGGTGTGTCAGGGTTACTAGCGGGGTGCCTCAAGGGTCTGTCTTGGGCCCTATATTATTTAATATATTTATTAATGATCTAGTGGAAGGGTTGCATAGTAAAATAGCAATATTTGCAGATGATACTAAACTTTGTAAAGTAGTTAATACAGATGAGGACAGGGCACAGCTACAGGAGGATTTAGATAAATTGGGGAGTTGGGCCAAAAAATGGCAAATGGGGTTCAATGCCGATAAATGTAAGGTCATGCACATGGGAAAGAAAAACAGCAGTCACCCATACATATTAAATGGGAAACCGTTGGGGAAATCTGACATGGAGAAGGACCTGGGCGTCTTGGTTAATAGCAAATTAAATTGGAGTGCCCAGTGTCAGGCAGCAGCTGCGAAGGCAAATAGAGTCATGGCATGCATCAGAAGAGGAATAGGGGCATATGATGAGAAGATTGTTCTTCCTCTGTATAAAGCGCTGGTAAGGCCGCACTTAGAATATTGTGCACAGTTCTGGGCTCCGGTGCTCAGGAAAGACATATTGGAGCTAGAGAGGGTACAAAGGAGGGCGACTAAGGTAATAAAGGGAATGGAGGGACTAGAATACCCAGAGAGGTTGTCAAAATTAGGCCTATTTACATTGGAAAAGAGAAGGCTTAGGGGAGACCTCATAAACATGTATAAATACATCAGGGGGCAGTACAGAGATCTCTCCCATGACCTGTTTATACCAAGGATGGTGACAAAGACGAGGGGGCACACTATGCGTCTGGAGGAAAGGAGGTTCCTGCACCAGCATAGAAGGGGATTCTTTACGGTCAGAGCCGTGAGACTCTGGAACTCTCTGGGAGAGGAAGTGGTGATGTCCAACTCACTTAATGAGTTCAAGAGAGGCCTGGACGCCTTTCTTGAGAACAATAAAATTACATCTTATGCTTAGTTAATTAATCCAGGGATTTAATCTTACTGCCAGATTGGTGTCGGGAAGTGAATTTTTCCTCAATGATGTAAATTGGCCTATACCTCATGGTTTTTTGTTGCCTTCCCCTGGATCAGCGCTGCGGAATAGCTGCAGTGCACAAGAAATAGGCTGAACTGGATGGACGCTTGTCTTTTTTCGGCCTTATAAACTATGTAACTATGTAACTATGTTGCTTCGGTTGTTTATGTTTATCTTGCGATTTTGCCATTATACGGTCAATAGTTGCCACTCTTCACATTGTAGTATGTGTAGATTATGGAGTGGCACCGTTTGAAAATTATACTAGTATAAGTCATCTAGATCATCGTAGGACACTATGGATTATTTCATCACTTTGAATAGGTGAGGGATATGGTTGTTTTTTATTTTTGCTGTTTTACAGTTGACAGTGGCTTCTGGGATTAGGTGTTAGGTGAGTATAAATTAGCTTATTTATTTTCTGTTTTTTACAGGGAACAATGGTGTGAAGATATTCAAGGTAATCCCCTGTCGATCACTGTGCACTGGCAGGCGGGTTTTACGAAGCTCTACATATGAAAATTTGACACTGCAGCTTGCAAAGGAAGGAGCTGAAGAAGCGAAGAGTGAGAATTCTCACAGCAGCTGCAAGCTACACAGGATGTCCCTTCCCCTGACGCCATGTGCCTATTCAAGAAACATAATTCAACAGCGAGTTATGGGGAAAAGATTAATCTCAGTGATACACAAAATAGACCTGAGGGGATGCGGATTGTAACCCTAGTTTTAAACATAGTCCAGCGTAAGGAAAGGAGATACCCAGCACAGCCTTGCAGGGGCCCCTAGGACTCTGATGTTTAGCATCCATGCGTAGCAGGGGCCCGGCTGGGTCCAATGACACCAGAACGGGCTCCCTAGGACTGTCCAGTAAGAACATATGGCCCATTTTAGTTTTGGGAGCTCTTAGCTGGGAAATAACAGGGATGGAGACTTGGGCTCCACCAGGGGTGCAGTAGGGGGAGTGACACAGAGAGTTTGAAGGTCTCTGTAGCTAGAGCCTATTGTCTTTTTCCTGGGGAGGTCGTGATATCAAGTCATCCACCTGATTGTCACAGCTGACACCCGGTGCTATGTGCAAGGAACGGTCCCGCACCGCTCCCTGCACATTAACCCCCGAAATGCTGTGATTGAAATCGATCGCAGCATTCTGGTGGCAAGAGGAGGTTAGCGCGATACTTACCTTCTCTGCCGGCATCCCGCAGCGTCTGAGTCCGGTCCCAGATGTTGTCATGGTGACCCGATGTCATCATGACAACATCCGGGTCATCAGAAGGCAGGAAGTTGCTTTGGTCATGCGCCACGCGTGACCAAAGTAACTTTTCCCTGTGCAGCGCTGACAGGCTGCATAGCACAGGGATGGTGATGAAGTTAACCCCTTTAGTGAACAGGGTAAAAAAATAAAATAAAAAACAAAACATAAAACGATGCTTTATCATCATACCACCAAACAAAAAATGGAATAAAACGAGATCAAAAAGACAAATGTAAATAAAAATGGTACCGCTGAAAACGTCATCTATCCCGCAAAAAACAAGCCACCATACAGCTCCAACGGCAGAAAAATAAAACATTTATAGCTCTCTAGCGATGCATAAACAATTCTTTTTTCTATAAAATAGTTTTCATTGAGTAAAAGTGCCATAACGTGAAAAAAAATATAACTGTGGTACCGCTGTAAACGTACTGACCCGAAGAATAAAGCTTCCTTATCAATTTGACGACACATAGAACGGCATAAAAAAACCACCAAAAAACAATTCGTGAATTGTTGTTTTTTGTTTATTCTGCCTTCCAAAAATCGGAATAGAAAGCAATCAAAAAATGTAATGTGCCCAAAAATGGTACCAATAAAAACATCAACTTGTCCCACAAAAAAAAAAAAAAAATCACATGACTCTGTCGGCCGAAATATGGAAAAATTATAGCTCTCAAAAAATTGCGATCCATAAACTAGTCTTTGCAATAAAAAGGGTTTTTTAGTGTGTGACAGCTCTCAATCATAAAAACCTGATATGAATCTAGTATCCCTGTAATTGCACCGACCCGAAAAATAAAGTTGTCTAATCACTTATACCGCACGAGGAATGGCGTAAAAAATAAACTTTAGCGTTAGGGATAGGGTTGTGCTAGGGTTAGGGTTAGTGTTTTGCTAGGGTTAGGGTTGGGCTAGGGTTAGGGTTGTGCTAGGGTTTGGGTTGGGCTAGGGTTAGGGTTGGGCTAGGGTGAGGGTTGAGCTAGGGTGGGGCTAGGGGTAGGGTTGGGGTAGGGTGGAGCTAGGGTTAGGGTTGGGCTAGGGGTAGCATTGAGCTATGGGTAGGGTTGTGCTAGGGTTAGGGTTGTACTAGGGCTAGGGTTAGGGTTGTGCTATGGTTAGGCTAGGATTGGGTTAGGGTTGGGCAAGGGTTAGGGTTGCGTTAGGGTTGAGCTAGGGTTAGGGTTGGGCTAGGGTTAGGGTTGAGCTAAGGTTGCGTTTGGGCTAGGGTTGTGGTTGTATTAGGGTTGGGGTTTGGATTTTTTCAGAAGTAAAGAAAAAAATACCGTCTATATGGCAACTAATGTTGAGCACAAGAGCTCGCTACTTGAGTTTGCATCGGGTGCTCAGGTATGCACCGAGTATAGCGGGTGCTCGAGTGACATGCTCAAGTCTCCGCCTCAAATGTTTTGCAGCTGTTATACAGCCAAAAAAACCTTGCTGGGACTTCTTGTCATGCACAAGCGATCCCCACATGTTTTTATTTGGGTGACTAACAACCATGAAACATGCGGGCGGGGACTCGAGCATGTCACTTGAGCACCCGCCATACATGGTCCATACCTGAGTACCCGATGCAAACTCAAGTAGCGAGCACTTGCACTCAAGACTAATGACAACTTATTCAATATGATGACCTAATGTTATCAAATTCTGTGTCGTACCTCTGGGTTCAAAATGTTCACTATACCCCTTGATAAAATCCTTCAGGGGTGTAGTTTCCAAAATGGAGTCACTTGGGGGGGGGGGTTTCCACTATTTAGGCACATCAGGGGCTCCCCAGTGCTGCCTATCTGATTAGCGAACCGGGGGGTCCTCTGTTCTCTGTACAGGGCCCAGTGGGTGTGAGGGCGGGGCTTAGGGGCATGGCCATCGGAACCCGGAGCCCACCGGGGGTTTTCCCGATCATACGGTGGGCCAGTACGCCCCTGCCCATAATCCCAGCTGGGGGCTGGGATTCGAAGCATGGTAAGGCCCAAACTAGACATGGCCACCATGAATTTCTAGTAAACAGAAAAAAACACATGTAGGGACTCCATCTTTAATAAAAAAAAAAAATCCTCGTTCCGACGTAATCCATGGGTCTTCTGTCTTCAGCTCTGCTACATATTTGCCATCAGAGAAATATGTCTGCTGACAGATGAGCAGGCACAGAATGACACTGGAGCACTGTTACTGTGTAGTGCGGCACTATGTTGCTTTTTTGTCATTTCATGCTGTGTAGAAATCTTGGGAAAAGTGTGGATTGTGCTCTGGAAGTGATCAGTTATAGCTAACTATGTTATTTTCTGCAGAGATAAGTCCTGCATAGAAGATGGGATATATCGGTCTGCAGATAAAGAACTTCACCTAGAGACATCACTGGTGAGTATGTGTATTACCTATGTTGAGTATATGTATTACCTATACACACACACTGACACTATATACAGAGCTCCTGTGTATAATATTAATGGTGATCATTGCATTACCTGTACACTGACACTATATACAGAGCTTCTGTGTATAATGTCACTGGTGATGACTGATAACCTGTACACTATATACAGAGCTCCTGTGTATAATATCACTGGTGATCACTGTATAACCTGTACACTGACCCAATATACAGAGCTTTTTTACATTTTTATTATTTTAGCATTATTTGTCACTATGTTGTGGCATTATGTGCTTTGGTCATGAGATGACGATATTTGTCCCTTGTATGTGGTATTATTCAGTCACTATGTGGTGGTAATATGTGGTCTCATGGTGTGTCAGTATTTATACCTTGTATCTGGTAGCATTTGATCACTATGTGGTGGTATTATGTGCTTTGGTCATGGTGTGGCGGTATTTGTGCCTTGTATGTGGCATTATTTGGGCACTATGTGGTGGTAATATGTGATCTGGTCACGGTGTGGTGGTATTTCTGCCTTCTATCTGGTAATATTGGTCTTGGTAGAGTGGATTGTGGTTGGTCATTTGTTTTATCTGATATCAATAAGGGGAAACCTCTTTATTTCCAATATATATTAAATACTTGGATGTTTAACCCCTCCCTGCCCTGTGACTATTACACAGCAGCAGAGATGCAGTTGCAAAGGTTCACCAGAGAAAGCAAGTTGGCATTTGGTGAGATTTTCACCTCTGTATTTATCAGACAAAACCAGGAGTGGGTGAGAAATTCATAAAACATTACCTCGGATTGCTCCACTCCTGGTTTTGTCTTATAAATACAGAGGTAAAAATCTCACCAAATACTCAAAGTGCCACAATCTTCTGACAGTGCTGATTCCACCAATAAATAAGTGATCACCTTCCCAACCTGTGCATCGCTGATGACTTGTTTTCACCAATAAAAACCCTTTAATGCAAACTACAGTAATTGTACATCGCATTTCTGGTGAGCGCACAGTGATGGGCAGAAGCGGCCAATATAATGGGTATAACGGCTAACAGGTATTTGCAAATAGCTGAAGGGTGGGTGGGCCCCTGGAGTCAATGTCCCTGGTGGGCCCCAGACACCCCAGTCCGGCGCTGTTGACAGCAGTGACCTGGGGGTCTGAAATGCTTCCTGGGGCGATCCCCATGCTGTCCCCATGTCATTTGAGCACTGTCACTATCGTTTTGGGCACTTTTTAGGCTTTCTACAGACTGTCAGGGGTGCCGCCGCAAAAATGCTCGGGTCTCCCATAGACTAACATTGGGCTCGTTGCTCGGGTCGAGCACCCGAGTATCACGGTGAGCTCGGCCCGAGCTTCGAGCACCGGAGCATTTTAGTGCTCACTCAACACTAATTGCCACTCTTCGTAATGTGCAAACAATGTCTTCTTCAGGTGGATTCCACCTGGATCCCTCATGAAAAGCACTAGATAAAAATGTAAATGATTGAACATATGCACTGCAATATAAAAACAACTTGCTGTGCATTGTGTATTTTTCAGTCTTTTTCAGCTTCTTTTCTCCGCTTCCAGCTTTGAAAATTATGAAGTGGTTAAAGAAAGTGATCGGTTCATTCTGCTGGTGGCTTCTGTTTGGAAGCCGCTCACTATTTTATATGTAGTTAACAAAAACACTGATGTTTTCCTTAAGTGTCTTCTTATAAAATAAAAAATCAGTGGGTATGCTGGCGTCTATAAGGTGCTGTGTGTACGTACCCTTAGGAATAACAGAATCTCTGGTCATCTCCTCCATTTTTGGCCAGAGTTTAGAGGATTAATGGGAGACATAGAACCGCTATTCTCCAGTTTGGGATCTATCCCTTCAGACATACTATATATGAGGTATAGTATTAATATACCATAAAAGTCAGTAATAATCAATTAAATGCGAAAAGACATTAAACAATTTTAATTTTTTATTTCTTTGAATTAAAATTGCATGGAAGGATGAAGACAAGTTCTTGGAGGAGCCTTCAACTTTTGCACGTGTCTCTTGCTGGTCAGGAGGCCACAGGTAGGTGGTACAACTCCTTCCATACAGGTACAGCATTAATGGTGGATGTGCTGTAGTTTCTTCAGAGCGCTAGATTTGGGGGTTTTCTGTCCTCGAGATGTCAATGGTGCGTTGGTGGCAGCAGCCAAAAATGCAGCTTTCTCTGACAGCACGAGCAGCCCTGGATAATCCACGCCGGCAGGATGTTATCATCCGGCGGAAGAGAGAACCTAGGAGAAAAGATGTAAAACTGATGTAAGTAATGGGACTCCATATTAGAGGACACTACTGTGGTGTCACTGTAGCATGACGTTAGAGGAATCTCATCATACAGAGGAGCAGAATCATTGTCAGCCATCATACATGTGACAATCCCACCACTGACGGATAACATCTGCTCCACATGACTTCTTCTCACTGACGTCATACAACATGGAGATTATCGTCACACTTACCTCGCCTAGTTTCCCCCTCTTCAACTTTCTCTGTTTTTAGTTGTTTTCTCAGTGTTCGAAAATATTTTCTTCTCTTCTGAACTGGAGATTCTAATCAAAAAGCCAGAAAAAAATGTTGATTATAAACTCCTAAAAGATGAGCTTTGTATCTTTATAGAGTTATGCACCTGATTAATATGAACCTGTAGCTTTTCTGGGTTCCGGTGGTGTCTCCCCAAAGAACCATGTCCCCATATTAATATGACATTACTTTCAGCAAGCCACAGAAAGAAGACCCATCACCAGGTCAAAAGTGTCCAAGATTCGCTCTTATTTTATGTCGGCTTCTCCCCTGAGTATTCTGATATTTGTTTTCCTAAAATCCACAGTACGGTTGTAGAGATATGGGACTTTTTATTTAGTGTTAATTATTATGGTCTTTATCATGTGGGCGTGGTAACCTAAGGGCACGCCCCAGAGGATCCTGTGAGCACCGCCCCTTTGTAAAGAATAAAAATTACCACTAATTACAAAGGCCCATAACTCTGGAACCTTATGGGGGATTTTAACAAAACAAAAAATAGAATACTCAGGGGAGCAGAAAGAATAAAGGAAGTAATTTTAGAGCCTTAATATTTAAATTTTGGATCATAGGCTATAATTGGATGGCCTATAAACCTGTACATACCTGACAATGAGGGCGAGGATGACTCACTGTTTTTAGCAGTAAAACACTGATTGTCTCCAACAGTTTTGGAAGGGGAAGATTCTTTCTGCCTGTTGGTAGAAAAAAGACACGTAAATTACAAGGAATAAACAATAGAATAACGGAAGAAAACCTGTCTGTAAGGTCAATTAGGACAACATAGAGGAGATAGCCTGCTCAAGACCACATTTTACCAGCAAGAATGGAGTCTAATTAGTAATATTGGCCTGTAGTGAGTTGGAAATGAATGGTTGGTCGCAACAATCAGCTGTTATTGAAGTTATCACAAGTAAGACCCACAGAGATTGTGTAGTCATGGGGTGGTGGATGCTAGATTTAGATTTGTGTTACTCGTATCTTGTATTTGGATCCGACATATATCAGGACTAAATCTCATAATAATAATAATCTACTCACATTTCTGAGCCTTTTTCATTGATCTCTGGGGAACACCCTGGAGGTGACGTAGGCACTTCATTGCCTTCATCACTGTTCTCTTGGGAACACTGTGGAGGTGACATAGGCTCTTCATTGCCTCCATCACTGTTCTCTTGGGAACACTGTGGAGGTGACATAGGCTCTATATTGGTCATCATCCCAGTATTGGTGATATATAGCTAAAACAGATAAAGAAATATAAAATAGATATATTTAATTTTTTTTTGTAATTATAGGTTTCATACATTTTATTAGCCACATACTTACTTTAGAAGACCTTTGATAAGTTGATGCAAAGTTTTTGATTTCTGGCCAGTCATTGTCCTCACTTGTGTCCCCCTCATCTGAATTCATATGTTTGAAGCTGCTACTTCGAGCTAAAAAATACAAGTGTTATTAGAGATTATTAGTATAATACCCAGACAGTCACCATGTTATCACTAATAATGATGAGAACTGATTTTGACATAAAATGAAAGACAAGACACACGTCAGTTTTCTGCAGATGACGTCTCATTTTACTTACTGATAAAGTAGCGGGTGTCCTCATCTGACTTTAGGTCAGGAACGAACAGGGGCTTCTGACTTAAAAGGTTGTCAAAGTCTAAGTCACGCATAAATGGATGAATTTTGATCTCATTTGCGCCTCCTGGAAAAGGAAGACAAGAAAGAAAGTGATACAGTCATTGTCAGAGAAACTGCTCCATATCTGTAGAATTTATGTTAATCTGAACTGAAGATGTAACAGAGCCGACATAAAGGAAATATATTGAACATTATAGCATGAAGAATGGGTAATAGACAAGTAGGTAGAGTACAGAACCTCAGTGCTGATCCTCATGGAACCCATCATTTGTCTGGTCACGCTGTAATAATTCATTGATAATACTATTAATATTACCTGTTCCAAGTCTCAGTGCTGGAATTTTTCTGAGCAGTTGAGTGATGATGCCTCGAGCATTAGTTGGAGGAAAGTAATTACATCTCCAAGGTATATCATCTGTTATATAAAAAGCAAATATTATAAGAAATAAAACCTCTTCATTTATTTTCAGAAAAAAAAATTCCTTAACAAAGCTAGAAAAAACTACAGAACTATTCAAGTCAAATAACAGTGACATCACAAGCATTCAGATTATTTTACTTACCCTGGATGATACTGTGTAAAATATTCCTTCTGCAAGCCCCTGTAAATGGTGGATATCCAAATAGAAATTTATATAGGATGATCCCTATTGACCACCAGTCAACAGGCCTTCCATAACCTATCTTTAGGATAACTTCTGGGGCCATGTAAGTAGGGGTGCCAGCAGTCTGGAAACCAACAGAAAAAGGAGATGATGATCAATAAATATAATTGCGACACATAACATCAGTGGAAATGTTTTTCTAGAGAAATTATAAATCAGAGAAGGAGAAAGAGATGAGATCTGTAAAGTACAAGACCCTGTAAGTAAAGCCTACCTCTTTATCAAGGAACTCTTTGGTGATGTCCTTAGTTGGAGTCTTGTAGAAGTCTGAGTTTGGTCTCATGAGGCCGAGTTTTGAAACCCCAAAATCAGTGACCTTAATATGTCCTGTTGATGTTATCAGGAGGCTGTGAAAGAAAAGATGGTGTCAGCACCATCAGCACCAAGTAATAACCCACAGACTGTATAAGAAACTCTAACTTTCTTCCCCTCTAATATGCTAGAGGGGTCACTTACTTCTCAGGCTTCAGATCTCTGTGCACCACACCATAGCTGTGCAGGTATTCCACAGCAAGGACCGTTTCCGCAATGTACATACGGGCCAAGAGGACCGGTAAAGGACCCCTGTGCTTTAGAAGGGTACCACAGTCACCTCCTACAGGAGAAAGCAAATATGAGAACTGAGGGTTTGTTACAATGTAAATTACACATGATGAGTGGGAATGTGAAGAAGGCGGAGACATTGGGACAGGATGGTCTATATATACTGTATAATGTAGTGCGTATACTGTATACTGCAGATAGACCCTATACATAGAGACAGAGCCTCATCTACGAGCCTCTAATTTTTTTCTCTGTGAACGTTCTTATCTATAAAAACTCTTCAAAAAGACAAATCTTCCTTTTACCCATAGTGGAAATTGCTGCCGTGCTCAGCGAGGACATACTGGGGGACTTTCATAGAGATCAATGGTTTTTCAGGCATCTTGGTAACAGATGACTTATAATAATTGCAAAGAGGACATGTAACCGTCCATGTGGGCACATTGTGGTCATATATAGGTGCTAGGATTAAGCAGACGTGGGCTGGATATAGATACAATGGATGTGTCCTACCTGGTACATACTCCATGACCATACATAGATGAAGTTTAGTAGGAAAGGAGCAGAACGTGGAGACCACAAAGGGACAATCTGCGAATGCTGAGATGTCCCTCTCCAGAAAGGCCCATTCAAGCCTCTTTGGCTTTTTCAGGTTCTCCTTGTCCATTTTCTTCATAGCGCAGACTTGGTTTGTATCTTTATGGCGAACTAAGTGGACGGCCCTGGAGAGGAGAAAAAAACATGATTTACTATAAATTCTTATTAACAATCTATCTATAGATCTCATCAAATGATCTCCTGTATTAATGATTAATGTGGGGCCATCACTAGAAAACCATGTCTATAAATACATAAAATAACACTCCACAAATGATCACCAATGGGGGGTCCTCATCCACGTCACATCCTAACTGACCTGAATAGTGACAGATAGATGTGGACCGTGATGTGAACTCATAATTTGTCCATGGGAACATAACATGGGAAGGGCGCAGAGACATCGTCATAAGGAGCCCTGGGAAATATATATAATACCAAAGTAAAGCTCACCCAAAGGCTCCACTGCTGATCAGTTTGATCGGTTTATAGTCGCTCTTACAAGGATTTCTCCCCAGGTTCAATGATCCGATCGCGGCCTAAAAAGGAATAAGAAATGACATTAAGACATAGAAACTGCAGGGGAATAAAAGCTGAAGATGCAGGAACGTCTCTCTTCTATATTATGTCCATGATGATTACACTGCAGCAGATGTAGGGGACGTGATACAAGCCGGACCCTGCACAGACACTATTATATTATAGGAGATATCCCCCTTATACAAAGACACAGGCGGAAATACAAACTCCGCACCACTGAGTACAGACTGTCCTCACAGATGATGAAGCCACAGGGACAGGTGGCCATAAAATACCCTGTGTCTGCCTGGAGTGGACATGGAGGCCTCCACCATCATAAATCTGACCTTCTGCTAAATGGCTGGTAATCTGGAGAAGATCAGACAACAAGGACATGAGATGTAGACCTGTGTCTGCCTGGAGAGGACAGGGAGGCCTCCACCATCATGAAACTGACCTTCTGCTATATGATTGGTAATCTGGAGAAGATGAGACAAGGACATGAGATGTAGACCTGTGTCTGCCTGGAGCGGACATGGAGGCCTCCACCATCATAAATCTGAGCTTCTGCTATATGGCTGGTGATCTGGAGAAGATCAGAGAACAATGACATGAGATGGAAACCTGTGTCTGCCTGGAGAGGACAGGGAGGCCTCCACCATCATGAACCTGAGCTTCTGCTATATGGCTGGTGATCTGGAGAAGATCAGACAACAAGGACATGAGATGTAGAAGATGATAGATCCTTACCAGGCGCTCCACTGAGTAGGCCGGATACTCCAGTACAAGCAGGACATTTTGGGCCAGTTGTTTAATAAAGGCCAATTCTCCACTTTGGGATTTTTCTTCAGCCTATAGAGATGAAAACAAAGAAGAAAGGAAAATCATGAGAGAAAAAGCAAAACGGAGGAGGCCATTTATATCACCATGTTACTTATGCTATCTACACTACAAGTACTACATGACAACTGACGAGGGATCCGGTCGCTTGTAAACCTTTAAATCCCCACGTCCTCCCTCCATACCCAATGTATGTATATAAGACACATGGCTGCTTGTGACCTGTGTAAAATGGCCACAGCAGACTCCAACTCAAAACGCGGGGTGACTGCAACAATGATAGCCCCACAATTATATACAGTAGATATCTAATAGGCTTTAAACCAGAAGAAAAACAACACCTAATTAAGAGTTAGACCCTAGCCGCACCACACCGACACCACACCGACACAAGGGTTAAGGCATTAATATCCCACATTAATACCACTATCCTCACAGGACCGAAGTCCACTAGTTATATTGAGATGTAACCAAAGTCACTATTCCCCCAACAGTAACCTCCGTCCAAAGGACATCACATTTATCAAGACTCTGACCCAAACCTATCCCCCACCGCTGTGACCGTCCCAAAACCTCTACTTATCAAGTGCCAGCCATCAAACTTTCCTCCCATCTCTTTATAAGGGCTGGTTGGATGCTGGAACGTGAAACTCCTACCTTCTTCCTTTTATTGTCCCCCTGTAACCCAGCTCCTCAACTCCTTCCCGCAAATGTACGGGTTATTAACATCCTGGAAGGGTCCTCACATGTGGAGGGGGCTCAGGAGCTGAGCTCCCCAAACATGCGTATATGAAATAGCCAGCATCTGTCCCTAAAAACCGTGGACAACGCAGAATTCTTCTGTTAACCATTTAAATAAAGCTGTCAGTCTGTGACAGTATCATTTCAATTGTGCATGCACCGATGCCTGAGCACTCTTGCTTTCATCGGCCCTCTACAAGGCGATCACAGGGGTCTAATGCATTTCTAGGACAACCAGGGGTCTGCTGAAGACCTCCGTTGCTGAAACCACGGTCCTCCTTGTGAAGCTTAGCTATAGGCTGAGCTCCAGAGGAGATCCAGATTTTCACTATATAGCGCAATACTGTAGTATTGCAATATATAGTATGAGCGATTTGCAGGATTAAGTCCCCTAAGGGAACGAAAAAAAAAAATTAAAAATAAAGAAGAAAAGATTTAAAAAAAATGTTAAAAATATAAAAGTTCAAATCACTCCTCTTTTCACCATTTAAAATAAAGAAAGGAAAAAATGAATGATCATATTTGATATTGATGCGGTTGTTAAAGTCTGATCTTTTAAGATAGGGAATTAATTAATACGATCAATAAACACCGAAAAGAGGAAAAAAAATTGGATTTGTGGGGTTTTTTTGTCTTCTCATTTCACTTAAAAACATTAATAATAAACAATCAAAACACCCATAGAATCTATGATTCTATGACACTCTATGTACACAAAGTTCACTGCAAAACTCAAATCTTCACTCATCCCAATCGACAGAAAACTAAAATGTTATGGGTCCCTGAATATAGCGACACAAAGAACCATTGCATCTCACTTGGAGTTTTTTTCCCTTGTTTCAGTACAATGTATGGTAAATAGAATGGAGCCACTGAAAGCTACAACTTGTCCTGCAAAAGAATCAAGCCCTCACATGTCTATGGCAATGGAAAAATAACAAATTTATGGCTCTTGAAAGAAAGTGAGGAAAAAATGAAGGCATAACAACTGAAAACTCTGTGGTCCATAATTGGTTAACCAATCCAATTCCCCCCTACCTCCACAACCCTCCCAATAACCCTGTAGATATCACCCTCTCCCTTGTCATGTAGCCTGTATGCCCTATTACTGCTCCCCGGCTATTCTTATCTGGGTATTTGGTACAGGTTAAACTTATATTCCATTATTATTTTCCATTATTACTATATGATTTGTGCAGATTGTCTGCTATTTACCTGTTGTACTAATGTCCATATGTTCTTCTGTAAATGCTCAAGATATTCTGAGCTTATATGACCTCGTTTGTATTTGGTCAGGCAATCTCTCACAAGCTCCATTACCAGCCGGTAAATGAAGCTGAGGACGCCATCGGGTAGTGGTAGCACAAAGTCAGGGTCATAGGTGGTAAGAATCCCCTGGAGTAGTGCTAACACCTGAAGTCTGTCTGGAGGAATTCCAGACATTTCCAGTAAATCCAAGCGCAGTCTGTATATGACTAGCTATATGGCTTATCACACCGACAACAATGACACCGGAAAGTCAAAGTGACAACTAGAGTGTAATCACTTGTAGAAGTAGTGATGGTTAATTGTGATGTCATAATGGAATCTTGTGTTCTACTCTTAAAGGGGCAGCTTACCTTATAAGGAAGTTGCCTAGCATCCCTTAAGGAGGCAACAATATAGGCTGAGCATCGGTACCATATGCAGACATGGATGATAGAACTATGGACGCTTTACTCTTCTGAGCAGTTAGAGTATTATTATGTTGTTACATAAATTATTTATATCTGTTCCACACAATAAAAATTACAGTGTTTTGTATCAATAAGAAAGTCATATTCCGGGGCTAAAAGACAATGTATATCTTTGTACCGTGTTAGGGGCTAAAAGAAGTATCTTTACTGAGGGAACAGGGCCGGACTAGGGGCTGCGCCCAGCTCTGGCATAGGACGCACACAGGCCCATGTTACTCTCCCACACCCACTTTCAAAGATGAGGGTCTCTATTACAAATATGACCCTGCCTACCATTGGAGAAAATCTAAATTTACTACTCCCCGTGATACCAATTTATTAGGATGATCATTTAGGTCTCTTTATCACATTAATAGTTCCCCTTGGGCATCCTTATAATAATAAGAGTGCCCCTCTGGGTTTCCTTATAATAATATTAGTGCCCCTCTGGGTCTCCTTATAATAATAATAGTGCCCCTCTGGGTCTCCCTATAATAATAATAGTGCCCCTCTGGGTCTCCTTATAATAATAATAATAGTGCCTCTCTGGGTCTCCTTATAATAATAATAGTGCCCCTCTGGGTCTCCCTATAATAATAATAGTGCCCCTCTGGGTCTCCTTATAATAATAATAGTGCCCCTCTGGGTCTCCCTATAATAATAATAGTGCCCCTCTGGGTCTCCCTATAATAATAATAGTGCCCCTCTGGGTCTCCTTATAATAATAATAGTGCCCCTCTGGGTCTCCTTATAATAATAATAGTGCCCCTCTGGGTCTCCTTATAATAATAATAGTGCCCCTCTGGGTCTCCTTATAATAATAATAATAGTGCCTCTCTGGGTCTCCCTATAATAATAATAGTGCCCCTCTGGGTCTCCTTATAATAATAATAGTGCCCCTCTGGGTCTCCTTATAATAATAATAATAGTGCCCCTCTGGGTCTCCCTATAATAATAATAGTGCCCCTCTGGGTCTCCTTATAATAATAATAATAGTGCCTCTCTGGGTCTCCTTATAATAATAATAGTGCCCCTCTGGGTCTCCCTATAATAATAATAGTGCCCCTCTGGGTCTCCTTATAATAATAATAGTGCCCCTCTGGGTCTCCCTATAATAATAATAGTGCCCCTCTGGGTCTCCCTATAATAATAATAGTGCCCCTCTGGGTCTCCTTATAATAATAATAGTGCCCCTCTGGGTCTCCTTATAATAATAATAGTGCCCCTCTGGGTCTCCTTATAATAATAATAGTGCCCCTCTGGGTCTCCTTATAATAATAATAGTGCCCCTCTGCGTCTCCTTATAAGATTAAAGGGAATCTGTCAGAAGGATCAGCTCTCCCTCCCAAGCCGTCTATATGGGCATACGTTATACACGTGGTCCCTTTACCAGCGAGGTTGGTCGACTGGGATAAGAAAATCATTCAACGAGAGACTAGATGGATTTTATTAACGAATGGCCTATTGTTATAGTGTGATCACTATTCAGTATGGCCCTATTACATAGACTATCACCATACAGTGTGTAGGCCAATTGTGGCTGCGCTCTTCTATACGGCATAGTCGGCCATTTGGACGGACTTCTTTTCTTTATCTATACTTTTAATCTTGGCTGCACTGAATATTGATTCAGGGTTAAATGATTCTCCTTTGTGTGTGCATCGATTATATCTGGTACATTTACACTATATTAATACATCCTCTATATTTATAATATATCTATACACCTATATTCCCTGTTGTCTTGTTGCCTAGCCATTATGGGAACCAATCTGGACCTATGATGTGATAAATACTTGATGAGATCCATAAAACAGCGCCCCCTATTGGAGCCCACTGTTCGTTTCAAGCATGGACCTTCTGGTATCTGTATGGGGAGGAAACCTCTCGCTGGAGCGCCGCGTGCCTCCCAATGCGCACTGACGCCCCCTCCGGTCTCATCGCTGGAACACATTTTTATGTAAAGTGTCATTGAATGCAGCAGCCGGGTCTAAGCTCCTAATAAACACAACCCTCCGCCTGCCCCGCTGTGTTATTACAGGCTCTATTCCCCTTCAAGCCTAAGCGTCAGAATGCCTGCTCCTCCTCTTACCTCCCCCTTTCACCTGCTGTTATAGTACAGCCTGTCTGGGCTCTGTATTAAAGCCTCTTATTAACCCTCTCCCCCTATGTATCTACTGGTAGACCCCATATTAATATAAGCCCCTTGCATACCATGAGCTGCAATATTATTATTGTAAGAAACCCCATGTGCACTATTATTATCAGGCATAGATGGGGGCATTATTATTCAGTATCGGCACACAGGGGGCATTATTACTATCTAAGGCAAGGGTGGGCAATTAATTTTCCAAAGAGATCACATGAGAGACCATGACTGTTGCGGAGAACGAACCAATAGACAGATATGAATTCTGCTCAATATTCATATCAACATATTAATTACATTTATTATAATATATTAATATTATCACTAGAGATGAGCGGTGTTCGACTCGAACTGTTCGCCAATCTCAAATTCGAGCTGTTTTGGGCGGTGTTCGAGCCGTTCGGCGAACACGAACAATTTGAAAAAAATCCGGCTGTTCGAGGTTATGTTCCATAACTGTTCGTGCACCAAAATCATAACTGGATTTTTTCTCAGTAATGCTGAAAATTAATGTTAATACGCAGTTTGAGTGTACAGCGGGGCGGGGGGAGGGGCAGGGGATGGATCTCTGCAGAAATAATGAAGATCTCCATTTTTTTTTCTCTTTCCCCCATTTACAGTGGGGAGGTGCAATCTGTCAGCCTATCAGCAGCGCACACACGGAGCGAACTGCTTTTTTCACACAAGCAAAGGCATGTGTCATTGGCAGTGTATGTCACATGTCCTTGCCCTATAAGACCCAGCCATTTTCCACGTAGCCACCATTTTCTCACTGCTGCAGCTGCGTGTTAGACGGCACCGCTGTTGCTGTGTGCGCTATACTTTGAGTGTTCATTTCAAGTCAATTTTCGCACAAATCTACAGATAGCTTGGGAGTAGGGGATAGTTGTGATTGCAGTCCTTTTGAGGACTAGGTTACATCATTTCCTACGACTTTTATCAGGCAGGTCTGTGCTCTTAAATAGATAGGTTGGGAGTAGGGTCTACTTGTAATTGCAGTCCTTTTCTGGACTAGGTTACAGCATTTCCTAGGACTTTTTGCTAGGCAGGTCTGTGCCAGTGCTGTGCAAGTTTTTTTCACAGCATTTGGCTAAATCTAGCTAAGCAAATCCTTTTTGGCCTCTTGCAGTGTGTGTTAGTCAGTGGAGTAGCCTATCTGTGTTGCAAGCTATACCACCTGTGTATAGAATACAAATTTTTTTACTGCACCTAGCCAAGTAAAACCTTTTGGGTATAGCATCATTCTATTAGTCCATCTATACTAACCTCCACCAGGTTGCAAATTAAAAATAATTTTTATCTGCATCTAGCTCTGAAAAAAAATGTGGTCTTGTAGCAGTGTGTGGGACTTGTTCTATTAGTCCATCTATACTAACCTCCACCAGGTTGCAAATTAAAAATAATTTTTATCTGCATCTAGCTCTGAAAAAAAAATTGGGCTTGTAGCAGTGTGTGGGACTTGTTCTATTAGTCCATCTATACTAAGCTCCACCAGGTTGCAAATTAAAAATAATTTTTATCTGCATCTAGCTCTGAAAAAAAATTTGGGCTTGTAGCAGTGTGTGGGACTTGTTCTATTAGTCCATCTATACTAACCTCCACCAGGTTGCAAATTAAAAATAATTTTTAGCTGCATCTAGCTCTGAAAAAAAATTTGGGCTTGTAGCAGTGTGTGGGACTTGTTCTATTAGTCCATCTATACTAACCTCCACCAGGTTGCAAATTAAAAATAATTTTTATCTGCATCTAGCTCTGAAAAAAAATTTCGGCTTGTAGCAGTGTGTGGGACTTGTTCTATTAGTCCATCTATACTAAGTTCCACCAGGTTGCAAATTAAAAATAATTTTTATTTGCATCTAGCTCTGAAAAAAAATTTGGGCGTATAGCAGTGTGTGGGACTTGTTCTATTAGTCCATCTATACTAAGCTCCACCACCTGTGTATGTAATAAAATTGTTTTACTGCATCTAACCCAGCCAATACTTTTGGGCTAATACAACAGTTTGGCCACTCAGCTCTGCTCGGTTCCCATCCATTGTTTTTTTGTGCAAACAACTCCAGAGTTGTCAATTAGTTAACCACCAAAATGAGTGGAAAAAGGCCTGCTGATGGTGGAAAGGGGAATAGGTGTGTTGGGAAGGGAAAAAAAGGTTGTGTCCGTGGGGTAGGTGTTAAAGCAACAGTAACATCTGCAGAAGAAAGACCATCTTCCAGCCAAACTAAGATGTCTACTTCTTTTAGTGGACAATGTGATAAGATCCCTTTCTTACGGCCACGCCAATCGCTACAAATTCCAGATGAGGCACAAAAACAGCAGGTGCTTCAACGGATATCAAGTGCTCCTTCAAGTGGGCTTCAAGTTATGACCACCATACTGATTACTAACAGTATAAACACTGATATTATCACTGCGCAGCAACCATGTAGTGGTATAATTGTATATATCAATTCCAGTGCTCTGCATACTATATACAGTACAGACCAAAAGTTTGGACACACCTTCTCATTAAAAGATTTTTCTGTATTTTCATGACTATGAAAATTGTACATTCACACTGAAGGCATCAAAACTATGAATTAACACATGTGAAATTATATACTTAACAAAAAGGTGTGAAACAACTGAAAATATGTCTTATATTTTACTTTCTTCAAAGTAGCCACCTTTTGCTTTGATGACTGCTTTGCACACTTGTCATTCTCTTGATGAGCTTCAAGAGGTAGTCACCGGAAATGGTTTTCACTTCACAGGTGTGCCCTGTCAGGTTTAATAAGTGGGATTTCTTGCCTTATAAATGGGGTTGGGACTATCAGTTGTGTTGTGCAGAAGTCTGCTGGATACACAGATGATAGTCTTACTGAATAGACTGTTAGAATTTGTATTATGGCAAGAAAAAAGTAGCTAAGTAAAGAAAAACGAGTGGCCATCATTACTTTAAGAAAGGAAGGTCTGTCAGTCCGAAAAATTGGGCAAACTTTGAAAGTGTCCCCAAGTACAGTTGTAAAAACCATCAAGCGCTACAAAGTAACTGGCTCACCAAAAGTACCACCCCAGGAAAGGAAGACCAAGAGTCACCTTTGCTTCTGAGGATAAGTTTATCCGAGTCACCAGCCTCAGAAATCGCAGGTTAACAGCAGCTCAGATTAGAGACCAGGTCAATGCCACACAGAGTTCTAGAAGCAAACACATCTCTACAACAACTGTGTTAATTCATAGCTTTGATGTCTTCAGTGTGAATGCACAATTTTCAAAGTCATGAAAACACCGAAAAATCTTTAAATGAGAAGGTGTGTCCAAACTTTTGGTCTGTACTGTATGTGCATAGTGTGCTGGTAATTGTACAAATATATGTATATTAAGTCATCTACCATCTCTCTGATCATAGTTGTTCACTTTCCCTTTTCTTTTTCATTCAGCCCACACCACCATAACCACTTCTTCCATCCATGACTTGTATCTGCTAGAGATGAGCGGTGTTCAACTAGAACTGTTCGCCAATCTCAAATTCGAGCTGTTTTGGGCGGTGTTCGAGTTGTTCGACGAACCCGAACGATTTGCAAAAAATTCGGCTGTTCGAGGTTATGTTCGATAACTGTTCGTGCACCAAAAGCGTGTCCTGCATGTCTGGCGCTATTTAGAGCACCAATCATGCAGGGATTGTCTGCCACTCACTGTAATGCCACAGCCATGGTGGTTGTGGCATTACACTGATTGCCCAAATCGATGGGAACAGTGCCAACAGTGAAACATGAAAAGCCGGCAATTCAGCAGCGGCATATACCGGTACCCGACAATTTAGAATCGAAAGAATAGAGCTTCACACATAGATTAGATAGATAGAAACATGTCAGCCACATATATATGAAGTACAGTGACAGTGTTGCTTATTGTACTTGTCATTTAGTGTAAAGGATTTATCAAAAAAAATAATAGTGTTTTCATGCACCGTCTCTTTAAAAAAGCCGGCCGGCAATTCAGCAGCGGTACCCGACAATTTGGAATAGAAAGAATAGAGAATCACACATAGATTAGATAGATAGAAACATGTCAGTCACATATATATGAAGTACAGTGACAGTGTTGCTTACTGTACTTGTCATTTAGTGTAAAGGATTTATTAAAAAAAATAATAGTGTTTTCATGCACTGTCTCTTTAAAAAAGCCGACTGGCAATTCAGCATCTGTACCCGACAATTTATAACAGAAGGAATAGAGAATCACACATAGATTAGATAGATAGAAACATGTCAGTCACATATATAAGAAGTACAGTGATAGTGTTGATTACTGTACTTGTCATTTAGTGTTAAAATAAAGGATTTATTTAAAAAAAAATTGGCGTGGGGTTCCCCCTAATTTTAGGCTCTAGCGGAGGTTAAGCAGACGGCTGGGGCAGATGTTTGAAGCCTGGGAAGGGGGTAATACCCACGGAGCTTCCCAGGCTACTAATATCAGCCCCCAGCGGAATACCTAGCCTTTACTAGCTATTAAAATGGGGGACCCCACAAAAAAATGACGTGGGGTCCCCCCTATTTTAATAGCTAGCAAAGGCTAGGCAGACAGCTGGGGGCTGATATTAATAGCCCAGGAAGGGTGCCATGAATATTGGCCCCCTCCCAGGCTAGAAACACCAGCCGTCAGCCGCCCCAGAAATGGCGCATCCATAGGATGCGCCAATTCTGGCACTTAGCCTCGCTCTTCCCACTGCCCTGTAGCGGTGGCAGTGGGGTAATAGGGCTGGGGTTGATGTCAGCTTATAATGCCAGCTGACATCAAGCCCAGGTTAGTAATGGAGAGGCGTCTATAAGACACCCCCATTACTAACCCCATAGTCAAAGTTAAAAGAAAACACAAACACCCAGAATAAAGTCCTTTAATTGAAATAAAGACACAATCCTTTATTGTTCTAAATTAAACCATACTTACCACCACGCCCATTCCAGCTGAAGCCAACGATCTCCTGCAATAAAAGTAAAATAATAAAGCAACCTCATCCTTACCTTTCCATGGTTCCCAGACAGCTTCAGCTCTGCTACATCGAGATGACAGGCTGGACCGCAGCAGAACGCTGCCATCCAGCCTGTCATCCCGCAGACACTGAGAAGCGCAGGCATGCTTGCGCTCCTCAGTGTCTCGCTGTGATGGCATAAAGATGAGCCGACAATGAACTCGGCTCACCTCATGCACGTCACTGACAGCGTGGGAGAATTCTCCTGCACTCAGCGCTTCAGCGTGAGAATTTTCCCACGCTGTCAGTGACGTGCATGAGGTGAGCCGAGTTCATTGGACATGAATGAGCTCACCTCATGCACGTCACTGACAGCGTGGGAAAATTCTCACGCTGAAGCGCTGAGTGCAGGAGAATTTTCCCACGCTGTCAGTGACGTGCATGAGGTGAGCTCATGTCCAATGAACTCATCTCACCTCATGTACGTCACTGACAGCGTGGGAGAATTCTCACGCTGAAGCGCTGAGTGCAGGAGAATTTTCCCACGCTGTCAGTGACGTGCATGAGGCTGATATTTAAATTTGGCGCACAAATCGGTGATTGGTCGCGGGCAGCGTCCGCGACCAATCAGCACAGTAGTGTTTAACTTTGGCGGCAAGATCAGTGATTGGTCGCGGTCAAGACGGCGACCAATCACCGATTTGTGCGGCACATTTAAATAGCGGCCGCGACCAATTGGATGTCAGCGCCGCTCCCCGGTCCTCCCTTTACACCCTAGCCGCATGGATTTCAGCGGCGCTGCCTGTGCGGCTACTTCCGCTGCGAGAACCCGGGACATGAGCGGCCGCTCGCAGCAGAAGTATCCCGACCCGCAGCGCCGCTCCCCGGTCCTCCCTTCACACCCTAGCCGCTGATGTCCCCACAGTATCCGCATGGTGTTACAAAGGTCCGGACATTTGTGTTAAAAATCGCTGATTGGTCGCGGGCGCTGGGAAAATTCTCACGCTGAAGCGCTGAGTGCAGGAGAATTTTCCCACGCTGTCAGTGACGTGCATGAGGTGAGCTCATTCATGTCCATTGAACTCAGCTGACCTCATGTACGTCACTGACAGCGTGGGAGAATTCTCACGCTGAAGCGCTGAGTGCAGGAGAATTCTTCCACGCTGTCAGTGACGTACATGAGGTGAGCTGAGTTCATTGGACATGACCTCGGCTCATCTGGATGCCGTCACAGTGAGACACTGAGGAGCGCAAGCATGCCTGCGCTTCTCAGTGTCTGCGGGATGACAGGCTGGATGGCAGCGTTCTGCTGCGGTCCAGCCTGTCATCTCGATGTAGCAGAGCTGAAGCTGTCTGGGAACCATGGAAAGGTAAGGATGAGGTTGCTTTATTATTTTACTTTAATTGCAGGAGATCATTGGCTTCAGCTGGAATGGGCGTGGTGGTAAGTATGGTTTAATTTAGAACAATAAAGAATTGTGTGTTTATTTCAATTAAAGGACTTTTTTCTGGGTGTTGTGTTTTTTTTAAATACTTTACTAGAAATTCATGGTGGTCATGTCTAATATTGGCGTGACCCCATGAATTTCGGGCTTAGGGCCTGCTGATAATGCCAAGCTGGCCCTAACCCCTTTATTACCCAGTGAGCCACCGCACCAGGGCCCTGGATGAGTTGGGTACAGCGCCAGAAGATGGCGCTTCTATGAACGCGCCATTTTCCGGGGTGGCTGCGGACTGCAATTTGCAGCTGGGGGGACCCAGAAAGCTTGGGCCTCCCTGCGCTGCGGATTCCAGCCCCCAGCTGCCTAGTTGTACCTGGCTGGACACAAAAATAGGGCGAAGCCCCACGTATTTTTTTTTTTTAATTATTTCATGAAATTCATGAAATAATTAAGAAAAAAAGGGCTTCCCTATATTGTTGTGTCCGGCCAGGTACAAATAGGCAGCTGGTGGTTGGGGGCAGCCCGTTCCTGCCTGCTGTACCTGGCTGGACACAAATATAGTGCGAAGCCCTACGTCAATTTTTTTTAAAATTATTTCATGAAACTAGATGGTGGCCCGATTCTAACGCATCGTGTATTCTAGAATATGTATGCGGCAGACCCGGCGCAATCAGCAGAGCGGTGTTTAAATTTGGCGCCAAAATCGCTGACTGGTTGCGGCCAGCAACCGCGACCAATCAGCAAAGTGGTGTTGAAATTTGGCGACTATATCACTGATTGGTCACGGCCGGCGGTCGCGACTAATCAGCAGAGCGGGGTTTAAATTTTGCGCCAATAATGCTGATAGGTTGTGGTCGCGACCAATCAGCAAAGCGGTGTTTAAATTTGGCGCCAATAATGGTGATTGGTCACGACCTCGACAATTCAGCAGAGCGGTGTTTAAATTTGGCGGCAACAATGTTGATTAGTCGCGGCCGGCGGTCACGACCAATCAGCAGAGCGGGGTTTAAATTTGGCGCCAATAATGCTGATTGGTCGCAACCGCCGGCCGCGACCAATCAGCAGAGCGGTGTTTAAATTTGGCGTCAAAATCGCTGATTGGTCGCGGAAGGCAACTGTGACCAATCAGCAGAGCGGTGTTTAAATTTGGCGCCGATACTGCTGATTGGTCGCGGCCGGCAACAGTGACCAATCAGCCGAGCAGGGTTTAAATTTGGCGCCAATACTACTGATTGGTCGCGGACGGCGACCGCGATCAATCAGCAGAGCGGTGTTTAAATTTTGCGCCAAGAATACTGATTAGTCGCGGCCGGCATCCGCGACCAATTAGCAGAGCGGGGTTTAAATTTGGCGCCAATCTCGCTGATTGGTCGCGGCTGGAGTCCGCGACCAATCAGCAGAGCGTTGTTTAAATTTGGCGCCAATCTCACTGATTGGACGCGTCTGGCGTCCGCGACCAATCAGCAGAGCGTTGTTTAAATTTGGCGCCAAGCTCGCTGATTGGTCGCGGCCGCTATTTAAATGTGGCGCCAAGATCACTGATTGGTCGGGTGCGGAGAGCGCGACCAATCAGCTAATCGTATTGGTGAGGACCGGGGAGCGCCGCTGCCTGGTCGGATACTTCCGTTGCGAGAAGCCGGGAGATGAGCGACTGCTCGCAGCAGAAGTATCCCGACCCGCAGCGCCGCTCCCCGGTCCTCCCTTGACACCCTAGCTGCTGATGTCCCCACAGTATCCGCATGGTGTTACAAAGATCCGGACATTTGTGTTAAAAATCGCTGATTGGTCGCGAGCGCTGCCCGCGACCAATCACCGATTTGGGCGCCAAATTTAAATATCGGCCGCAAGCAATCACCAATCTTGGCTCCACATTTAAACACCGCTGTGCTGATTGGTCGCCGACGCTGGGCGCGACCAATCACCGATTTTGGCGCCACATTTAAATAGCGTCCGCGACCAATCAGTACAGCGGTGTTTAAATGTGGAGCCAAGATGGGTGATTGGTCGCGGAGGATATTTAAATTTGGCGCCCAAATCGGTGATTGGTCGCGGCTGATATTTAAATTTGGCGCCCAAATCGGTGATTGGTCGCGGCTGATATTTAAATTTGGCGCCCAAATCGGTGATTGGTCGCGGGCAGCGCCAGCGACCAATCAGCGATTTTTAACACAAATGTCCGGACCTTTGTAACACCATGCGGATACTGTGGGGACATCAGCGGCTAGGGTGTGAAGGGAGGACCGGGGAGCGGCGCTGCGGGTCGGGATACTTCTGCTGCGAGCGCCCGCTCATATCCCGGGTTCTCGCAGCGGAAGTATCCGCACAGGCAGCGCCGCTGACATCCATGCGGCTAGGGCGTGAAGGGAGGACCGGGGAGCGGCGCTGACATCCAATTGGTCGCGGCCGTCTTGACCGCGACCAATCACTGATCTTGCCGCCAAAGTTAAACACTACTGTGCTGATTGGTCGCGGACGCTGCCCGCGACCAATCACAGATTTGTGCGTCAAATTTAAATATCGGCCGCGACCAATCACCGATCTTGGATCCACATTTAAACAACGCTGTGCTGATTGGTCGCAGCCGATATTTAAATGTGGCGCCCAAATCGGTGATTGGTCGTGGTCTTGGCGCGCGACCAATCACTGATCTTGCCGCCAAAGTTAAACACTACCGTGCTGATTGGTCGCGGACGCTGCCCACGACCAATCACCGATTTGTGCGCCAAATTTAAATATCAGCCTCATGCACGTCACTGACAGCCTGGGAAAATTCTCCTGCACTCAGCGCTTCAGCGTGAGAATTCTCCCACGCTGTCAGTGACGTACATGAGGTGAGCTGAGTTCATTGGACATGACCTCGGCTCATCTGGATGCCGTCACAGAGAGACACTGAGGAGCGGAAGCATGCCTGCTCTTCTCAGTGTCCGCGGGATGACAGGCTGGATGGCAGCGTTCTGCTGCGGTCCAGCCTGTCATCTCGATGTAGCAGAGCTGAAGCTGTCATGGGAACCATGGAAAGGTAAGGATGAGGTTGCTTTATTATTTTTCTTTTATTGCAGGAGATCGTTGGCTTCAGCTGGAATGGGCGTGGTGGTAAGTATGGTTTAATTTAGAACAATAAAGAATTGTGTGTTTATTTCAATTAAAGGACTTTATTCTGGGTGTTTGTGTTTTTTTTTTTTAACTTTGACTATGGGGTTAGTAATGGGGGTGTCTTATAGACGCCTCTCCATTACTAACCTGGGCTTGATGTCAGCTGGCATTATAAGCTGACATGAACCCCAGCCCTATTACCCCCTGCCACCGCACCAGGGCAGCGTGGAAGAGCGAGGCTAAGTGCCAGAGTTGGCGCATCCTATGGATGCGCCATTTCTGGGGCGGCTGACGGCTGGTGTTTCTAGCCTGGGAGGGGGCCAATATTCATGGTACCCTTTCTGGGCTATTAATATCAGCCCCCAGCTGTCTGCCTAGCCTTTGCTAGCTATTAAAATAGGGGGGACCCCACGTCATTTTTTTGGGGGGGTCCCCCATTTTAATAGCTAGTAAAGGCTAGGTATTCAGCTGGGGGCTGATATTAGTAGCCAGGGAAGCTCCGTGGGTATTACCCCCTTCCCAGGCTTCAAACATCTGCCCCAGCCGTCTGCTTAACCTCCGCTAGAGCCTAAAATTACGGGGAACCCCACGCCAATTTTTTTTTTTAATAAATCCTTTATTTTAACACTAAATGACAAGTACAGTAATCAACACTGTCACTGTACTTCATATATATATGACTGACATGTTTCTATCTATCTAATCTATGTGTGATGCTCTATTCTTTCTGTTCTAAATTGTCGGGTACCGCTGTTGAATTGCCGGCCGGCTTTTTTAAAGAGACGGTGCACGAAAACACTATTATTTTTTTAAATAAATCCTTTACACTAAATGACAAGTACAGTAACCAACACTATCACTGTACTTATTATATATGTGATTGGCATGTTTATATCTATCTATGTGTGATGCTCTATTCTTTCTGTTATAAATTGTCGGGTACAGCTGCTGAATTGCCGGCTGGCTTTTTTAAAGAGACGGTGCATGAAAACACTATTATTTTTTTAAATAAATCCTTTACACTAAATGACAAGTACAGTAAGCAACACTGTCACTGTACTTCATATATGTGTGACTGACATGTTTCTATCTATCTAATCTATGTGTGAGGCTCTATTCCTTCTTGTCTAAATTGTCGGGTACCGGTGTATGCCGCTGCTGAATTGCCGGCCGGCTTTTTTAAAGAGAGCGTCTTCTGAGCAGTTTGTCAGCTTTTGGACACCTTTGAAGGTGTTTTCTATGTGTTTCTATGTGTTTTTGTTTGCCTGTCATTGGTTTTAACGGTGTTCGACAGTGTTCTAAGGTGTTCGACGAACAGTTCGACGAACAGTTCCTCGAACATCCCGGTGTTCGACGAACCGAACCCGAACACTACGGGGGTGGCTCAACACTAGTCTCTGCAAAATGTAATTCACGTCACCTCATCGCGTCTTCTGTATGGAGAGTCAGGGTGTTGGAGACCGGAGCAGCACACCCGGGGAACAGGAGCGAGATGAGTATGTTTTTTCTGCATGTATATATGAGTCTATGTGGGGGCTCACACTGTATATACAAAGGCTACGTGGTGGCTCAAACTGTATTTAGGAGGCTATGTGGAGCTCACACTGTATACAGGAGGCTATGTGCGGCCTCATACTGTATATAGGAGGCTATGAGGGTGCTCACAGTATATGTAGGAGGCTATGATGGGGCTCACAATGTATATAGGAGACTATGTGGGGGGCTTATGCTGTATATGGGAAAATATGTGGGGGCTTATACTGCATATAGGAGGCTATATGGGGGCTTATACTGTATTTAGGAGGCTATGTGGGGGCTCATACTGTATAAAGGGACTATGTGGGGCTCATACTGTTTATATAGGGCTGCGTGGGGGTTCATACTGTATATAGGAGGTTACCTAGGGCTCATACTGTATATAGGGAGGCTATGTGTGGGCACATACTGTATACAGTATATGGGGTTATGTGGGGTTCATACTGTATATAGAGTGGCTAAGTGAGGGCTCATACTGTTATAGGAGGATATGTGAGGCTCAACCTCTATATAGAGAGGCTATGTGGGGGCTCACACTGTTTATAGGGGGCCATATGGGGGCTCATACTGGATATAGGAAGCTATGTGAGGGTCATACTGTTTATAGGGTCCATGTGGGGGCTCATACTGTTTATAGGAGGAATTGTTCAGGCTCATACTGTTTATAGGAGGATATGTGAGAGCTCACACTCTATATAGAGAGGCTATATGGGGGCTCATACTGTTTATAGGGGGCTATGTGGGGGCTCATCATGTAAATAGGAGGCTATATGAGGGCTCATATTGTATGTAGAAAGTCTATGTGGAGGCTCATACTGTATATAGGGGACTATATGGGGACTCACACTGTATATAGAGGGGCTATGTTGGTCTTATATTATATGTAGGGGGCTGTGTGGGGGCTCATACTGTATATAGGGGCAGTTTTCAGGCTTATACGGTAAATAGGGGAATGTCAGCATACTTAAATATTAAGTGATAATTAGAGTTGAGCCACCCCCGTAAGGTTCGAGTTCGGTTCGTCGAACGCCCGTATGTTCGCCGAACTGTTCGTCGAACTGTTCATGGAACACCGTCGAACACCGTTAAAACCAATGGCAGGCAAACAAAAACACATAGAAACACATAGAAAACACATAGAAAACACATAGAAAACACTTCAAAGGTGTCCAAAAGCTGACAAACTGCTCAGAAGACACAACTAACACATGGAAAAGTGACAAGTACATATAGTCATGCAAAAAGAAAAGAGGTTGAGGAGTAAAATGAGGGGGAGACACAGATATAGGCATGTAATGCCCTTCTAAAACCAAAAAAGTGCGAAGCTGACACGGCCAGTCCGTTCTTGCCCATGCGACCTCCGTGTCGCCGGGTTTGGGCCAGAGCTGCGGTGGACCCTGATGGCCAGCCCCCTTCTCCCAATACTGGGGCCTGTCCGCTGGTGGGTCGAGCGAGCCCCCCTGCGGTGGAGGCAGGTCTAAGCTTTTTAATTTAAATTGTCTCTCTAATTTGAATGAGTACACTTTAAATCCTTTTACAAGGATCTATTGGAGGGCAAGTCTGATGCCAGCAGCCGCGGGAATTACAGCTCCAGTAGCGTCCACTAAAGCTGCTGCAGTTAAAAAGCTTTTATAAGGATCGAGCTTGGCGGTCCACTTCAAGGCGTCCTACCGCCAGTCCCAGCCCCTGTGGCTTGGGGTGCCTCCCGATGCTCTTCACTGAGTGTCCCGGGGGCCCGAAGCATTTCCTTAGAAAAAATTAAGTGTCCAAACTACAGGTGGTGTAGCTTGCTTAACAGCCGGGATAATCCGCTGACTAGCAGACACTGCTACTAGGAACAAAGTATTTCCTGGGCTAGATGCAGTTAAAATTTTGTAATTAGATACTCTCGTTAGATGTTGAGAAAGCATTCCATAGAGTCTCCTGGCATGCCTGGCCCTCACAGGGTATCAAATACTTAGGAATTCCTATTCATAGAGACCTCTCCCGTCTATGTTATCTTAATTTTGGGCCCTTTATTGAACAACTCCATACAGACCACGGTTGGCAAGTTAGAACTGTAAGATTCACTACGTGAACCACTGGAGCTTTGTGGAAAAGCACATGTACACTGTGTTCCAAATTATTATGCAAAAAGTGTTTAGGAGTGATAAGGTAAGAATTTTTTTGTTTGTCAGTTAAACTCATTGATGGTGATGTGTGTCAGGGCTCTTTATATCACTCTAAGCAATTGCAGACACCTGTGCTAATTAGTTTGGCAGGTGTGTCCAATGAAAGGCAAGACTACTTAAGAAGGCTGTCCCACATTATTAAGCAGCCTACATTTTCTGCCAAAATGGGAAAGAAAAAGGATGTGTCGGCTGCTGAGAAGCAACAAATTGTGGAGTGTTTAGGTCAAGGCATGACTACATTCAACATTGCCAAGACACTTCATCGTGATCATTGCACAATCAAGAAGTATGTAGCTGATTCACAGTACACACGTGTGCGTGCTGATAAGGGAAAATTGAGGACTCTTTCCTACAGGCAATTACGTCAGGTTAAAAGAGCAGCGGCAAAAAAGCCTTGTCATAGCAGCAGACAAGTTTTTGAAGCTGCTCCAACGTCCCCCGAACAACAAGATGCAGGGCCCTTCAGAGGTTTGCAGCTGTGCATAAGCCATCCTGTTGACCTCCTCTATCCACTGTACACAAGCAGAAACAGCTCCAGTGGGCCAAACAATACATGAAGACTGACTTCAAAACTGTTTTATTCACCGATGAGTGCTGTGCAACGCTCGATAGTCCAGATGGATGGAGTGGAGGATGGCTGGTTGATGGACACCCCATGCAAACATGGCTACGGCGCCAACAAGGAGGAGGTGGAGTAATGTTTTGGGCTGGAATCATGAGGAGAGAGATTGTCGGCCCCTTTAGGATCCCTGAAGGGGTAAAGATGAACTCCATGATGTATGTGGAGTTTCTCAAACAGCACTTCATGCCATGGTTCAAGAAGAAGAACCATGTATTCCACAGCAAGATCATTTTCATGCATGATAATGCACCGTCTCATGATGCACATAACACATCTGCATCTCTGGCTGATATGGGCATAAAAGGGGACAAACTTATGGTGTGACCTCCATGCTCCCCTGACCTCAAACCCATTGAGAACCTCTGGAGCATCATCAAAAGGAGTGTCTATGATGGCGGGAGGCAGTTCACATCTAAGCAACAGCTCTGGGAGGGTATTCTGTTCTCATGCAAAACAATTGAAGCAGAAACCATCCAAAACCTGACAAATTCAATGGACGAGAGAGTTCAGAAGCTCCTTTCGAACAAGGGGTCCTATGTGCAAATGTAACATCACCTAGAATAAAGCTTTGAGTTGAAAACTGTTTGATTTAAGTTTCTAATAACCTGCTAATGCTTATAATTTCAAAAATGACCATTTTTTTGTTCTTTATTAAAATGAAAAGGTTGATCGAAGAGTGTGGGGGATCTAAGAGTGTGGCAACCCAGTAGTCAGGAATATTTCGAATTCTGACAATCTGAGGGTCATGTTGCAGGTAGTGCAGCAAGAAGGCACCCATGTGTCTTGCGCATCTAGGAGCCCCAAAATTATTTTCCGGGCTACATGCAGCTAAAAATTATTATTAATTTGAAAGCTGGTGGTGCTTAGTATAGATGGCCTAATAGAATCAGTACTGCAAACTGCTATAAGGCCAAAATTATTTTACAGGGAAGATAGAGATAAACATGATTAGTAATAATTTGAAATCTAGTGGAGCTTAGTATAGATGGCCTAATAGAATCAGTACTCCACACTGCTACTATGCCCAAAATTATTTTCCAGGCAAGATACAGATAAAAATGATAATTAATTTGAAAGCTTAAAACGGTTGGTGAGGTGATTTTACCAAATCCTCAAGCTTTTACTCTCCCCAGGATGACACAGGGCTAGAAAAGTCCTTGCTGATGCATGATGTGTTCATCTTTATGAACCTGAGTCTGTCTACATTGTCAGCGGACAGCCGCGTGCGCTTATCTGTCAGCACAACACCAGCAGCGCTGAACACACGTTCAGAGAGAACAAAAATTATTATTAATTTGAAATCTGGTGGAGCTTAGTATAGATGGCCTAATAGAATCAGTACTGCAAACTGCTACAAGGCCAAAATTATTTTACAGGCAAGATACAGATAAACATGATTAGTAATAATTTGAAATCTGGCGGAGCTTAGTATAGATGGCCTAATAGAATCAGTACTGCAAACTGCTACAAGGCCAAAATTATTTTACAGGCAAGATGCAGATAAACATGATTATTAATAACACTGGTGTACAAAAAAAAAAAAAATTCTGGCATGGACTTTAAGAACAGTTTTAGACTAATTTGTGGGTGCTGAATTCAAATCTGATCTTATAATTTCTCTATCACATCACGTTTTTACGCTATAGGTATATAGCCCATTTTCAATAATTCCAAGAAAAATATAAGTAGTGTATGAAAAGTGCCGTTTTATACGGTTCACTAAGGTAAATTTAGTTTTCATTTAGTCTCCCAATAAATGTGAGAATATCTTTGTTTTCTTTGAACATGCATAATTCCCATTTGTTATGATAATAAAGTAAAAAAACAGTTTTCAAACACCCTTGTTTTCTGTGCTACTGGGACAGTAGAGCTACAGCAGAGCATTGGGTGAAAACTGAATGGCCTCAGCGACAGAGTTTGGCACCTGGCGATAAGAATGTCATCCATGATTCACTAGTGGATAGAAAGAACATTGTCTTTCCTCCCTTGCACATAAAACTTGGATTGATGAAGCAGTTCGTCAAAGCTCTCAATCACAGTGGAGAATGCTTTAACTATATATGTTCAACTTTTCCAGGTCTTAGTGAAGAGAAGAAAAAGGCTGGAATATTGGATGTACCTCAAATAAGAACACTTATGAGAGACGCAAACTTTATCACATCAATGAATGAGACAGAAGAAAGAGCTCGGAATGCATTTTGTAATGTGGTGCAGAATTTTCTAGGGAATAAGAAAGCAGACAACTATGAAGAGATTGTGGAAGAGCTACTAATGAGTCTGCAAAATCTTGGATGTAGAATGAGTACCAAGATTCACTATTTAAACAGCCATTTGGACTTTTTTCCAGAGAACCTTTGGGATGTGAGCGAGGAACAAGGGGAGCGTTTTCATCAGGACATTAAAACAATGGAAGAACGGTATCAAGGCCGGTGGGACTCACATATGATGGTTGACTATTGCTGGAGCTTGATGAGAGACAACCCAGAAGCTGTACATCACAGATCAGCCAAGAAAAGAAAGTTCAAATAACTGCCATTTGCCATTCATCTGTGTGCCATATATATGTGTTTTTATATTTTGTAGTTTAATTTTGTAAGTATATTTGATTTGCTGTACACAGACTTTGTAATTTGTTATTCCTTGATTAAAAATATACAAAATGTAGTAACGAAAATCATGAGGTTTTTATCAAAAAACATTCGATAGGATTACTTTCCATCAAAAATATCTCGAAATCTTGATGTGATAGCCAAAAACGGAGTTCGTATTAGTAATCAGCAGCCAAAATTGACTTAAAATATGTTTTAAAACCTTTTGACAGAAAAACTGCATTGACCAGTGTAATTTTAAATCTGGTGGAGCTTAGTATAGATGGCCTAATAGAATCAGTACTGCACAGTGCTACAAGGCCAAAATTATTATACAGGCAAGATACAGATAAACATGATTAGTAATTTGAAATCTGGTGGAGTTTAGTATAGATGGCCTAATAGAATCAGTACTGCACAGTGCTACAAGGCCAAAATTATTATACAGGCAAGATACAGATAAACATGATTAGTAATTTGGAAGCTTAAAACGGTTGGTGAGGTGATATTAACAAATCATCAAGCTTTTACTCTCCCCAGGATGACACAGGGGTAGAAAAGTCCTTTCGGATCCATGATTTGTACATCTTTATGAACGTGAATCTGTCTACATTATCAGTGGAGAGCCGCGTGCGCTTATCTGTCAGCACACCACCAGCAGCGCTGAACACACGTTCAGACAGAACGCTGGCTGTGGGGCATGACAAGATCTCCAAGGCATAAGTGGCGAGCTCAGGCCATTTATCCAGATTGGAAGCCCAAAAAGAGCAAGGGTCCAGTGACACAGTCATGGCTTCAATGTTTACTTGGAGATACTCCTGTACCATCGTCTCTAGGAGTTGACTATGTGTCAGACTTCTTGTCTCCTGTGGCCTTGCAAAGGATGGGCTAAAAAAGTGGTGAAGTGATTCCGCAAAATTGATGTTACCAGCAGACACTGTGTTTCTGTTACATTTTGAGTGCTGAACACTCGACGGTCCCACAGTTGGCAAGTTGGAACTGTGAGATTCACTACGTGCACCACTGGTGTTTTGTGGAAAAGCACATGTAAGATTCTGCAACAGTCTCTGCTGATACTCCTGCATGCGTGCATCCCTTTCTATGGCAGGAATAATTTCTGCAAATTTACTTTTGTACCGGGGATCTAACAGTGTGGCAACCCAGTAGTCAGGATTATTTCTAATTCTCACAATTCGAGGGTCATGTTGCAGGTAGTGCAGCAAGAAGGCACTCATGTGTCTTGCGCATCCAGGAGCACCAAGTCCCTGTTGTGTTGGTGGCGAGGTAACAATCATGCTTCCTTCCTCTGCCCTCTCTCTCCAACCTCGCACAACAGAAATGTGATCAAGGTCTCCCTCATCTGATGAGTCTTCCATCAGTTCGTCCTCCACTTCTTCCTGGGCTCCTGCACATTTCTCACTAGTTTGGCTGCTACCATGCACCCTGCTAAAACCATCTCCCCCACCCTCACATGCCTGCCGCCTTGGTGCTGCCGACCGTCTGGACTTTGCAGATGTTAGCCCTTCCGCATACAACTCCTCCTCCTCTACTTTCTCCACCTCCTCTTGTGCCACCACCTGACTCCGAATTCTGTTTAACATGTGCTCCAGCATGTAAATCACCGGAATAGTCATGCTGATAATGGCATCGTCAGCACTAAACATCTTCGTCGCCATTTCAAAACTGTGCAGAAGGATGCATAGGTCCCTGATCTGAGACCACTTCTCCAGCGTGATTTGCCCCACCTCTGGATCTCGTTGGCCCAGGCTATACGTCAGAACATATTGCACCAGGGCTTGTCGGTGCTACCACAGTCGCTGCAACATGTGCAGAGTTGAATTCCACCAGGTAGGCACATCGCGTTTTAGCCTGTGAAGTGGCAGGCTCAACGACTTCTGTAGAGATGTAAGTCGCTGAGCTGCGGGATGCGAACGGCGGAAGTGAGCACACAGCGACCGTGCCCTCTGCAGAAGGCTATCTAGTCCAGGATAGTGGCCTAAAAATTGCTGGACACCAGGTTCAACACGTGAGCCATACAAGGCACGTGTGTGACATTGCCCCGGCGAAGGGCCGCACTGAGGTTTGCAGCATTGTCGCACACGGCCTTCCCTGGTTTCAGGTCCAGTGGAGACAACCATTCATGAAACTGGTTCTCCAGAGCTGACCACAACTCCTCAGCTGTGTGACTCACATTTCCCAGACATTTCAAAGTAAAAACCGCCTGATGACGTTGAGCCCTGCTGCCAGCATAGTAAGGAGCTGTGCAGGATCCCTTCTGCGCAGTTAGAAAGCTTGTGGCATGACCAGACAGGCTTTGGGTGCAGGTGGAGGACCGAGAGGAGGTTGAGGAGGCAGAAGCAGTGGAGGAACTTCGAGATAAAGAGGATTGACGCACAACTCGTGGGGACGGCAAGACTTGGACAGCAGCCCCTTGTCCTGCTGTCACCATAGTTACCCAGTACCCAGTCAGCGACATGTAACGCCCCTGTCCATGCCTACTCGTCCAAGTGTCTGTGGTGAAATGCACCCTGTCACACACAGAGTTTCTCAAAGAAGCGGTGATGTTGTGTGCGACATGCTGGTGGAGTGCAGGCACACCTTTCTTTGAGAAGTAGTGCCGACTGGGCATCTGGTACTGGGGCACTGTGACGGGACATAAGGTCTCGAAAATCCTCTGTGTCCACCAGGCGGAAAGGCAGCATTTATGTAGCCAAGAGCTTGCAGATGGTGAAATTCAACCTCTTAGCTTTCTCATGGCTAGGAGGAAATGGTCTTTTACTTGTCCATGTGAAGCACAGCTGTGCTTGGCATCACAGACCCAGAAGGGTGTATTGAAGGACTCCTCCACAAGAGGCCCCCATAACCATTCACACATCTGCACCTTCCACCTCAGACCACCAGAGGGAGCTCCTTAGGGAGATATATAAGGGAAGGTGGGGCCAGGCAGCCGTTAGTCTGTCAGAGTCTGGTTTAGCAGTGAGTCCAGTGCAGTCTGAGACGTGTTACCTCAGAGGACAAAAGCCTGTTCCAGCTCCTGCATTCTACCCTGCAGTGGAGCTTATCCAGATCAAGACTCGGTGTAGCTCAGTGAGGTGAGCTGTAGGTGTGCCGGCGCCATAAGATCGGTGAACCGCGGCACGCTGCCGTTTGTGTGAGTAGCCTATCGAGGGCTCGAGTAGGCCGAAGGCAAAGGAGTAGAGAGTTAGTTCATAGGGGAGCAGAGGAGCTTAGCTGGCTCACCCCGAGAAGAAGAATTTACCGGACACCGGGTCCGAAGCTTGCCGGGAACTCCACGACCCAGCAAGATAAACCGGAATCCCTGGAGAACTACAGGTCCCAGGATCGCTAAAGTGCTGATACGTACCAGAGCCAGGAGACACATAGGCCCCGTAGGTCGGGAGCGTGCACTCCAAGAGAAGGCCCTACCACAAGGTCAGCCAGCGCAGGACAGAGACAAAGTTAGGCCTAGCTCCAGGCAGGTCAGAAACTTATTATGCAGAAGCCAGAACCAGGAGGCCCAAAACCTGCTCATTGGGGAGGATCTGGACATACACCCATCACCCTACAGTGCTCCGGGGAGTGCCTGAAATTCCACCAGTAAAAGGTACTGAAGTGACTATCGTGTCCGTCCCTGTTCTTGCTCTGGCCCAGAGTAGTCTCTATATCCTGCATCCCCGTTCCTATACTGCCCTGAGGCCCAGCTCTAACTGTGGAGAGCTATACCATCAAGCTGCCTTATCATCAGCCTCAGTAGACTGCGCAGCGCTGGTGATCCTCACCAGAAACCACAGGTGGCGTCACGAACTCTTTCTTTTATAAACTTTACAAATATCAACCCCTTTTTAGGAGAGACCCCAGGGTACGGGCCCGGGAGCCGACCACCGCGACATCCCTAAAGGCCAGGCCAAAGGCCCGGGTACCGAGTTATCCCCATTCCCCTGGGTGCCACATCCACATCTGAGGGACCGAGGGCTGGCTGTTGTGCTTAGACGGGGTTGAGAAGGGTGTCCCCGGCAAACTGCCGGTCTGTGAGGAAGATGCAGGCGGACATGTTAGGTTGCCTTGATCCAAAGGTGGTGCTATCGATGTCGGAGAGCGCTCAACACCAGCTGGTGTTTCCACCTCCAAATAAAATGATGACCTGACAATCACACTGGCTGTTGCGGGTAAAGAGGTGGCCGGTCTGCGTCCCAAAACAGGTGTGACTGCTGTCCCCCCAGTCACAGAGGATGAAGAGGCTGCGGATGCACAAGATGTGGCTGATGGTGGTTGGCCCAGCCGGCTAGGCCGCATTGTAGCACAGTGAGCTTCCCACTGCAACTTATGCTTCATATCCATGTGCCGGTTCATGTATGAAGTACTCAAACTATGTATTTTTTGGCCTCTACTGAGCTTTTTCTGACAAATGTTACAGATAACACGAGTTGGGTCATTCTTATCGATCTGAAAAAATGCCCAAGCTATGCAAGGCTTAGCACCCATGCGACCTGAAGAGCCACTACGACTTGTGGTCAGAGGCAGAGTTGTGTTTGAGGATGCAGTTGTTGACGTGCTTCCAGTACTACGTCTCTGTCCAGGAAGGCGCAACCTGACCTCGTCGTCACTAGCATCCTCCTCCACCTCCTCTGCTGACCTCATCGACTGGCTGACTGTGGGTTGACAGTAAGTGGGATCTCCAACCTCGTCATCATCACCCTGTGTGTTATCACACCAGTCGTCCTCAGAGTCAACCTCTTCCTGCCCTGACAAAAATCTCAAGTTGTCGTTCCAATCAGGTATTTGAGTCTCATCATCGCCTTCCTCATTCTCTCCACCAACAGGAGATACAGTTTGGGAACGAGGGTCTACATTATGGTTGAGGTGGAGGAGAGCCCACTTGAAGGAGCACTTGATATCTGTTGAAGCACCTGCTGTTTTTGTGCCTCATCTGGAATTTGTAGCGATTGGCGTGGCCGTAAGAAAGGGATCTTATCACATTGTCCACTAAAAGAAGTAGACATCTTAGTTTGGCTGGAAGATGGTCTTTCTTCTGCAGATGTTACTGTTGCTTTAACACCTACCCCACGGACACAACCTTTTTTTCCCTTCCCAACACACCTATTCCCCTTTCCACCATCAGCAGGCCTTTTTCCACTCATTTTGGTGGTTAACTAATTGACAACTCTGGAGTTGTTTGCACAAAAAACAATGTATGGGAACCGAGCAGAGCTGAGTGGCCAAACTGTTGTATTAGCCCAAAAGTATTGGCTGGGTTAGATGCAGTAAAACAATTTTATTACATACACAGGTGGTGGAGCTTAGTATAGATGGACTAATAGAACAAGTCCCACACACTGCTACAAGCCCAAATTTTTTTTCAGAGCTAGATGCAAATAAAAATTATTTTTAATTTGCAACCTGGTGGAGCTTAGTATAGATGGACTAATAGAACAAGTCCCATACACTGCTACAAGCCCAAATTTTTTTTCAGAGCTAGATGCAGATAAAAATTATTTTTAATTTGCAACCTGGTGGAGGTTAGAATAGATGGACTAATAGAACAAGTCCCACACACTGCTACAAGCCCAAATTTTTTTTCAGAGCTAGATGCAGATAAAAATTATTTTTAATTTGCAACCTGGTGGAGGTTAGTATAGATGGACTAATAGAACAAGTCCCACACACTACTACAAGCCCAATTTTTTTTTCAGAGCTAGATGCAGATAAAAATAATTTTTAATTTGCAACCTGGTGGAGGTTAGTATAGATGGACTAATAGAACAAGTCCCACACACTGCTACAAGACCACATTTTTTTTCAGAGCTAGATGCAGATAAAAATTATTTTTAATTTGCAACCTGGTGGAGGTTAGTATAGATGGACTAATAGAATGATGCTATGCCCAAAAGGTTTTACTTGGCTAGGTGCAGTAAAAAAATTTGTATTCTATACACAGGTGGTATAGCTTGCAACACAGATAGGCTACTCCACTGACTAACACACACTGCAAGAGGCCAAAAAGGATTTGCTTAGCTAGATTTAGCCAAATGCTGTGAAAAAAACTTGCACAGCACTGGCACAGACCTGCCTAGCAGAAAGTCCTAGGAAATGCTGTAACCTAGTCCAGAAAAGGACTGCAATTACAAGTAGACCCTACTCCCAACCTATCTATTTAAGAGCACAGACCTGCCTGATAAAAGTCGTAGGAAATGATGTAACCTAGTCCTCAAAAGGACTGCAATCACAACTATCCCCTACTCCCAAGCTATCTGTAGATTTGTGCGAAAATTGGCTTGAAATGAACACTCAAAGTATAGCGCACACAGCAACAGCGGTGCCGTCTAACACGCAGCTGCAGCAGTGAGAAAATGGTGGCTATGTGGAAAATGGCTGGGTCTTATAGGGCAAGGACATGTGACATACACTGCCAATGACACATGCCTTTGCTTGTGTGAAAAAAGCAGTTCGCTCCGTGTGTGCGCTGCTGATAGGCTGACAGATTGCACCTCCCCACTGTAAATGGGGGAAAGAGAAAAAAAAATGGAGATCTTCATTATTTCTGCAGAGATCCATCCCCTGCCCCTCCCCCCGCCCCGCTGTACACTCAAACTGCGTATTAACATTAATTTTCAGCATTACTGAGAAAAAATCCAGTTATGATTTTGGTGCACGAACAGTTATGGAACATAACCTCGAACAGCCGGATTTTTTTCAAATTGTTCGTGTTCGCCGAACGGCTCGAACACCGCCCAAAACAGCTCGAATTTGAGATTGGCGAACAGTTCGAGTCGAACACCGCTCATCTCTAGTGATAATATTAATATATTATAATAAATGTAATTAATATGTTGATATGAATATTGAGCAGAATTCATATCTGTCTATTGGTTCGTTCTCCGCAACAGTCATGGTCTCTCATGTGATCTCTTTGGAAAATTAATTGCCCACCCTTGCCTTAGATAGTAATAATGCCCCCTGTGTGCCGATACTGAATAATAATGCCCCCATCTATGCCTGATAATAATAGTGCACATGGGGTTTCTTACAATAATAATATTGCAGCTCATGGTATGCAAGGGGCTTATATTAATATGGGGTCTACCAGTAGATACATAGGGGGAGAGGGTTAATAAGAGGCTTTAATACAGAGCCCAGACAGGCTGTACTATAACAGCAGGTGAAAGGGGGAGGTAAGAGGAGGAGCAGGCATTCTGACGCTTAGGCTTGAAGGGGAATAGAGCCTGTAATAACACAGCGGGGCAGGCGGAGGGTTGTGTTTATTAGGAGCTTAGACCCGGCTGCTGCATTCAATGACACTTTACATAAAAATGTGTTCCAGCGATGAGACCGGAGGGGGCGTCAGTGCGCATTGGGAGGCACGCGGCGCTCCAGCGAGAGGTTTCCTCCCCATACAGATACCAGAAGGTCCATGCTTGAAACGAACAGTGGGCTCCAATAGGGGGCGCTGTTTTATGGATCTCATCAAGTATTTATCACATCATACAGTGCTGGCCAAAAGTATTGGCACCCCTGCAATTCAGATAATACTCAGTTTCTTCCAGAAAATGATTGCAATCACAAATTCTTTGGTATTATTCTCTTCATTTAATTTGTCTTCAATGAAAAAAACACAAAAAGAATTGTCCTAAAGCCAAATTGAATATAATTCCACACCAAACCTAAAAAAGGGGGTGGACAAAAGTATTGGCACCCTTTGAAAAATCATGTGATGCTTCTCTAATTCATGTAATTAACAGCACCTGTAACTTACCTGTGGCACCTAACAGGTGTTGGCAATAACTAAATCACACTTGCAGCCAGTTAACATGGATTAAAGTTGACTCAACCTCTGTCCTGTGTCCTTGTGTGTACCACATTGAGCATGGAGAAAAGAAAGAAGACCAAAGAACTGTCTGAGGACTTGAGAAACCAAATTGTGAGGAAGCATGAGCAATCTCAAGGCTACAAGTCCATCTCCAAAGACCTGAATGTTCCTGTGTCTTCCGTGCGCAGTGTCATCAAGAAGTTTAAAGCCCATGGCAGTGTGGCTAACCTCCCTAGATGTGGATGGAAAAGAAAAATTGACGAGAGATTTCAATGCAAGATTGTGCAGATGGTGGATAAAGAACTTCGACTAACATCCAAACAAGTTCAAGCTGCCCTGCAGTCCAAGGGTACAACAGTGTCAACCCGTACTATCCGTCGACGTCTGAATGAAAAGGGACTGCATGGTAGGATACCCAGGAAGACTCCACTTCTTACCCCGAGACATGAAAAAACCAGGCTGGAGTTTGCCAAAACTTACCTGAGAAAGCCTAAAACATTTTGGAAGAATGTTCTCTGGTCAGATGAGACAAAAGTAGAGCTTTTTGGGAAAAAGTATCAACATGGAGTGTACAGGAAAATAAAAGAGGCATTCAAAGAAAAGAACACGGTCCCTACAGTCAAACATGGCGGAGGTTCCCTGATGTTTTGAGGTTGCTTTGCTGCCTCTGGCACTGGACTGCTTGACCTTGTGCATGGCATTATGAAGTCTGAAGACTACCAACAAATTTTGCAGCATAATGTAGGGCCCAGTGTGAGCTGGGTCTCCCTCAGAGGTCATGGGTCTTCCAGCAGGACAATGACCAAAACACACTTCCAAAAGAACTATAAAATGGTTTGAGAGAAAGCACTGGAGACTTCTAAGGTGGCCAGCAATGAGTCCAGACCTAAATCCCATAGAACACATGTGGAGAGATCTCAAAATGGCAGTTTGGAGAAGGCACCCTTCAAATATCAGGGACCTGGAGCAGTTTGCCAAAGAAGAATGGTTTACAATTCCAGCAGAGCATTGTAAGAAACTCATTGATGGTTACCGGAAGCGGTTGTTCGTAGTTATTTTGGCTAAAGGTTCTTCAACCAAGTATTAGGCTGAGGGTGCCAATACTTTTGTCCGGCCCTTTTTTGGAGTTTTGTGTGAAATGATAAATGATTTGTTTTTTGCTTCATTATCTTTTGTGTTTTTTCCTTGCAAGCAAATTAAATGAAGAGAATAATACCAAAGAATTTGTGATTGCAATCATTTTCAGGAAGAAACTGAGTATTATCTGACAGAATTGCAGGGGTGGCAATACTTTTGGCCAGCACTGTAGGTCCAGATTGGTTCCCATAAAGGTTGGGCAACAAGACAACAGGGAATATAGGTGTATGGATATATTATAAATATAGAGGATGTATTAATATAGTGTAAATGTACCAGATATAATCGATGCACACACAAAGGAGAATCATTTAACCCTGAATCAATATTCAGTGCAGCCAAGATTAAAAGTATAGATAAAGAAAAGAAGTCCGTCCAAATGGCCGACTATGCCGTATAGAAGAGCGCAGCCACAATTGGCCTACAAACTGTATGGTGATAGTCTATGTAATAGGGCCATACTGAATAGTGAACACACTATAACAATAGGCCATTCGATAATAAAATCCATCTAGTCTCTCGTTGAATGATTTTCTTATCCCAGTCGACCAACCTTGCTGGTAAAGGGACCACGTGTATAACGTATGCCCATAAAGACGGCTTGGGAGGGAGGGCTGATCCTCCTGACAGATTCCCTTTAATCTTATAAGGAGACGCAGAGGGGCACTATTATTATTATAAGGAGTCCCAGAGGGGCACTATTATTATTATAGGGAGACCCAGAGGGGCACTATTATTATTATAAGGAGACCCAGAGGGGCACTATTATTATTATAAGGAGACCCAGAGGGGCACTATTATTATTATAGGGAGACCCAGAGGGGCACTATTATTATTATAAGGAGACCCAGAGGGGCACTATTATTATTATAGGGAGACCCAGAGGGGCACTATTATTATTATAGGGAGACCCAGAGGGGCACTATTATTATTATAAGGAGACCCAGAGGGGCACTAATATTATTATAAGGAGACCCAGAGGGGCACTAATATTATTATAAGGAGACCCAGAGGGGCACTCTTATTATTATAAGGATGCCCAAGGGGAACTATTAATGTGATAAAGAGACCTAAATGATCATCCTAATAAATTGGTATCACGGGGAGTAGTAAATTTAGATTTTCTCCAATGGTAGGCAGGGTCATATTTGTAATAGAGACCCTCATCTTTGAAAGTGGGTGTGGGAGAGTAACATGGGCCTGTGTGCGTCCTATGCCAGAGCTGGGCGCAGCCCCTAGTCCGGCCCTGTTCCCTCAGTAAAGATACTTCTTTTAGCCCCTAACACGGTACAAAGATATACATTGTCTTTTAGCCCCGGAATCTGACTTTCTTGTTGATACAAAACACTAATTTTTATTGTGTGGAACAGATATAAATAATTTATGTAACAACATAATAATACTCTAACTGCTCAGAAGAGTAAAGCGTCCATAGCTCTATCATCCATGTCTGCATATGGTACCGATGCTCAGCCTATATTGTTGCCTCCTTAAGGGATGCTAGGCAACTTCCTTATAAGGTAAGCTGCCCCTTTAAGAGTAGAACACAAGATTCCATTATGACATCACAATTAACCATCACTACTTCTACAAGTGATTACACTCTAGTTGTCACTTTGACTTTCCGGTGTCATTGTTGTCGGTGTGATAAGCCATATAGCTAGTCATATACAGACTGCGCTTGGATTTACTGGAAATGTCTGGAATTCCTCCAGACAGACTTCAGGTGTTAGCACTACTCCAGGGGATTCTTACCACCTATGACCCTGACTTTGTGCTACCACTACCCGATGGCGTCCTCAGCTTCATTTACCGGCTGGTAATGGAGCTTGTGAGAGATTGCCTGACCAAATACAAACGAGGTCATATAAGCTCAGAATATCTTGAGCATTTACAGAAGAACATATGGACATTAGTACAACAGGTAAATAGCAGACAATCTGCACAAATCATATAGTAATAATGGAAAATAATAATGGAATATAAGTTTAACCTGTACCAAATACTCAGATAAGAATAGCCGGGGAGCAGTAATAGGGCATACAGGCTACATGACAAGGGAGAGGGTGATATCTACAGGGTTATTGGGAGGGTTGTGGAGGTAGGGGGGAATTGGATTGGTTAACCAATTATGGACCACAGAGTTTTCAGTTGTTATGCCTTCATTTTTTCCTCACTTTCTTTCAAGAGCCATAAATTTGTTATTTTTCCATTGACATAGACATGTGAGGGCTTGATTCTTTTGCAGGACAAGTTGTAGCTTTCAGTGGCTCCATTCTATTTACCATACATTGTACTGAAACAAGGGAAAAAAACTCCAAGTGAGATGCAATGGTTCTTTGTGTCGCTATATTCAGGGACCCATAACATTTTAGTTTTCTGTCGATTGGGATGAGTGAAGATTTGAGTTTTGCAGTGAACTTTGTGTACATAGAGTGTCATAGAATCATAGATTCTATGGGTGTTTTGATTGTTTATTATTAATGTTTTTAAGTGAAATGAGAAGACAAAAAAACCCCACAAATCCAATTTTTTTTCCTCTTTTCGGTGTTTATTGATCGTATTAATTAATTCCCTATCTTAAAAGATCAGACTTTAACAACCGCATCAATATCAAATATGATCATTCATTTTTTCCTTTCTTTATTTTAAATGGTGAAAAGAGGAGTGATTTGAACTTTTATATTTTTAACATTTTTTTAAATCTTTTCTTCTTTATTTTAAAATTTTTTTTTTCGTTCCCTTAGGGGACTTAATCCTGCAAATCGCTCATACTATATATTGCAATACTACAGTATTGCGCTATATAGTGAAAATCTGGATCTCCTCTGGAGCTCAGCCTATAGCTAAGCTTCACAAGGAGGACCGTGGTTTCAGCAACGGAGGTCTTCAGCAGACCCCTGGTTGTCCTAGAAATGCATTAGACCCCTGTGATCGCCTTGTAGAGGGCCGATGAAAGCAAGAGTGCTCAGGCATCGGTGCATGCACAATTGAAATGATACTGTCACAGACTGACAGCTTTATTTAAATGGTTAACAGAAGAATTCTGCGTTGTCCACGGTTTTTAGGGACAGATGCTGGCTATTTCATATACGCATGTTTGGGGAGCTCAGCTCCTGAGCCCCCTCCACATGTGAGGACCCTTCCAGGATGTTAATAACCCGTACATTTGCGGGAAGGAGTTAAGGAGCTGGGTTACAGGGGGACAATAAAAGGAAGAAGGTAGGAGTTTCACGTTCCAGCATCCAACCAGCCCTTATAAAGAGATGGGAGGAAAGTTTGATGGCTGGCACTTGATAAGTAGAGGTTTTGGGACGGTCACAGCGGTGGGGGATAGGTTTGGGTCAGAGTCTTGATAAATGTGATGTCCTTTGGACGGAGGTTACTGTTGGGGGAATAGTGACTTTGGTTACATCTCAATATAACTAGTGGACTTCGGTCCTGTGAGGATAGTGGTATTAATGTGGGATATTAATGCCTTAACCCTTGTGTCGGTGTGGTGTCGGTGTGGTGCGGCTAGGGTCTAACTCTTAATTAGGTGTTGTTTTTCTTCTGGTTTAAAGCCTATTAGATATCTACTGTATATAATTGTGGGGCTATCATTGTTGCAGTCACCCCGCGTTTTGAGTTGGAGTCTGCTGTGGCCATTTTACACAGGTCACAAGCAGCCATGTGTCTTATATACATACATTGGGTATGGAGGGAGGACGTGGGGATTTAAAGGTTTACAAGCGACCGGATCCCTCGTCAGTTGTCATGTAGTACTTGTAGTGTAGATAGCATAAGTAACATGGTGATATAAATGGCCTCCTCCGTTTTGCTTTTTCTCTCATGATTTTCCTTTCTTCTTTGTTTTCATCTCTATAGGCTGAAGAAAAATCCCAAAGTGGAGAATTGGCCTTTATTAAACAACTGGCCCAAAATGTCCTGCTTGTACTGGAGTATCCGGCCTACTCAGTGGAGCGCCTGGTAAGGATCTATCATCTTCTACATCTCATGTCCTTGTTGTCTGATCTTCTCCAGATCACCAGCCATATAGCAGAAGCTCAGGTTCATGATGGTGGAGGCCTCCCTGTCCTCTCCAGGCAGACACAGGTTTCCATCTCATGTCATTGTTCTCTGATCTTCTCCAGATCACCAGCCATATAGCAGAAGCTCAGATTTATGATGGTGGAGGCCTCCATGTCCGCTCCAGGCAGACACAGGTCTACATCTCATGTCCTTGTCTCATCTTCTCCAGATTACCAATCATATAGCAGAAGGTCAGTTTCATGATGGTGGAGGCCTCCCTGTCCTCTCCAGGCAGACACAGGTCTACATCTCATGTCCTTGTTGTCTGATCTTCTCCAGATTACCAGCCATTTAGCAGAAGGTCAGATTTATGATGGTGGAGGCCTCCATGTCCACTCCAGGCAGACACAGGGTATTTTATGGCCACCTGTCCCTGTGGCTTCATCATCTGTGAGGACAGTCTGTACTCAGTGGTGCGGAGTTTGTATTTCCGCCTGTGTCTTTGTATAAGGGGGATATCTCCTATAATATAATAGTGTCTGTGCAGGGTCCGGCTTGTATCACGTCCCCTACATCTGCTGCAGTGTAATCATCATGGACATAATATAGAAGAGAGACGTTCCTGCATCTTCAGCTTTTATTCCCCTGCAGTTTCTATGTCTTAATGTCATTTCTTATTCCTTTTTAGGCCGCGATCGGATCATTGAACCTGGGGAGAAATCCTTGTAAGAGCGACTATAAACCGATCAAACTGATCAGCAGTGGAGCCTTTGGGTGAGCTTTACTTTGGTATTATATATATTTCCCAGGGCTCCTTATGACGATATCTCTGCGCCCTTCCCATGTTATGTTCCCATGGACAAATTATGAGTTCACATCACGGTCCACATCTATCTGTCACTATTCAGGTCAGTTAGGATGTGACGTGGATGAGGACCCCCCATTGGTGATCATTTGTGGAGTGTTATTTTATGTATTTATAGACATGGTTTTCTAGTGATGGCCCCACATTAATCATTAATACAGGAGATCATTTGATGAGATCTATAGATAGATTGTTAATAAGAATTTATAGTAAATCATGTTTTTTTCTCCTCTCCAGGGCCGTCCACTTAGTTCGCCATAAAGATACAAACCAAGTCTGCGCTATGAAGAAAATGGACAAGGAGAACCTGAAAAAGCCAAAGAGGCTTGAATGGGCCTTTCTGGAGAGGGACATCTCAGCATTCGCAGATTGTCCCTTTGTGGTCTCCACGTTCTGCTCCTTTCCTACTAAACTTCATCTATGTATGGTCATGGAGTATGTACCAGGTAGGACACATCCATTGTATCTATATCCAGCCCACGTCTGCTTAATCATAGCACCTATATATGACCACAATGTGCCCACATGGACGGTTACATGTCCTCTTTGCAATTATTATAAGTCATCTGTTACCAAGATGCCTGAAAAACCATTGATCTCTATGAAAGTCCCCCAGTATGTCCTCGCTGAGCACGGCAGCAATTTCCACTATGGGTAAAAGGAAGATTTGTCTTTTTGAAGAGTTTTTATAGATAAGAACGTTCACAGAGAAAAAAATTAGAGGCTCGTAGATGAGGCTCTGTCTCTATGTATAGGGTCTATCTGCAGTATACAGTATACGCACTACATTATACAGTATATATAGACCATCCTGTCCCAATGTCTCCGCCTTCTTCACATTCCCACTCATCATGTGTAATTTACATTGTAACAAACCCTCAGTTCTCATATTTGCTTTCTCCTGTAGGAGGTGACTGTGGTACCCTTCTAAAGCACAGGGGTCCTTTACCGGTCCTCTTGGCCCGTATGTACATTGCGGAAACGGTCCTTGCTGTGGAATACCTGCACAGCTATGGTGTGGTGCACAGAGATCTGAAGCCTGAGAAGTAAGTGACCCCTCTAGCATATTAGAGGGGAAGAAAGTTAGAGTTTCTTATACAGTCTGTGGGTTATTACTTGGTGCTGACACCATCTTTTCTTTCACAGCCTCCTGATAACATCAACAGGACATATTAAGGTCACTGATTTTGGGGTTTCAAAACTCGGCCTCATGAGACCAAACTCAGACTTCTACAAGACTCCAACTAAGGACATCACCAAAGAGTTCCTTGATAAAGAGGTAGGCTTTACTTACAGGGTTTTGTACTTTACAGATCTCATCTCTTTCTCCTTCTCTGATTTATAATTTCTCTAGAAAAACATTTCCACTGATGTTATGTGTCGCAATTATATTTATTGATCATCATCTCCTTTTTCTGTTGGTTTCCAGACTGCTGGCACCCCTACTTACATGGCCCCAGAAGTTATCCTAAAGATAGGCTATGGAAGGCCTGTTGACTGGTGGTCAATAGGGATCATCCTATATAAATTTCTATTTGGATATCCACCATTTACAGGGGCTTGCAGAAGGAATATTTTACACAGTATCATCCAGGGTAAGTAAAATAATCTGAATGCTTGTGATGTCACTGTTATTTGACTTGAATAGTTCTGTAGTTTTTTCTAGCTTTGTTAAGGAATTTTTTTTTTCTGAAAATAAATGAAGAGGTTTTATTTCTTATAATATTTGCTTTTTATATAACAGATGATATACCTTGGAGATGTAATTACTTTCCTCCAACTAATGCTCGAGGCATCATCACTCAACTGCTCAGAAAAATTCCAGCACTGAGACTTGGAACAGGTAATATTAATAGTATTATCAATGAATTATTACAGCGTGACCAGACAAATGATGGGTTCCATGAGGATCAGCACTGAGGTTCTGTACTCTACCTACTTTTCTATTACCCATTCTTCATGCTATAATGTTCAATATATTTCCTTTATGTCGGCTCTGTTACATCTTCAGTTCAGATTAACATAAATTCTACAGATATGGAGCAGTTTCTCTGACAATGACTGTATCACTTTCTTTCTTGTCTTCCTTTTCCAGGAGGCGCAAATGAGATCAAAATTCATCCATTTATGCGTGACTTAGACTTTGACAACCTTTTAAGTCAGAATCCCCTGTTCGTTCCTGACCTAAAGTCAGATGAGGACACCCGCTACTTTATCAGTAAGTAAAATGAGACGTCATCTGCAGAAAACTGACGTGTGTCTTGTCTTTCATTTTATGTCAAAATCAGTTCTCATCATTATTAGTGATAACATGGTGACTGTCTGGGTATTATACTAATAATCTCTAATAACACTTGTATTTTTTAGCTCGAAGTAGCAGCTTCAAACATATGAATTCAGATGAGGGGGACACAAGTGAGGACAATGACTGGCCAGAAATCAAAAACTTTGCATCAACTTATCAAAGGTCTTCTAAAGTAAGTATGTGGCTAATAAAATGTATGAAACCTATAATTACAAAAAAAAATTAAATATATCTATTTTATATTTCTTTATCTGTTTTAGCTATATATCACCAATACTGGGATGATGACCAATATAGAGCCTATGTCACCTCCACAGTGTTCCCAAGAGAACAGTGATGGAGGCAATGAAGAGCCTATGTCACCTCCACAGTGTTCCCAAGAGAACAGTGATGAAGGCAATGAAGTGCCTATGTCACCTCCAGGGTGTTCCCCAGAGATCAATGAAAAAGGCTCAGAAATGTGAGTAGATTATTATTATTATGAGATTTAGTCCTGATATATGTCGGATCCAAATACAAGATACGAGTAACACAAATCTAAATCTAGCATCCACCACCCCATGACTACACAATCTCTGTGGGTCTTACTTGTGATAACTTCAATAACAGCTGATTGTTGCGACCAACCATTCATTTCCAACTCACTACAGGCCAATATTACTAATTAGACTCCATTCTTGCTGGTAAAATGTGGTCTTAAGCAGGCTATCTCCTCTATGTTGTCCTAATTGACCTAACAGACAGGTGTTCTTCCGTTATTCTATTGTTTTTTCCTTGTAATTTACGTGTCTTTTTTCTACCAACAGGCAGAAAGAATCTTCCCCTTCCAAAACTGTTGGAGACAATCAGTGTTTTACTGCTAAAAACAGTGAGTCATCCTCGCCCTCATTGTCAGGTATGTACAGGTTTATAGGCCATCCAATTATAGCCTATGATCCAAAATTTAAATATTAAGGCTCTAAAATTACTTCCTTTATTCTTTCTGCTCCCCTGAGTATTCTATTTTTTGTTTTGTTAAAATCCCCCATACGGTTCCAGAGTTATGGGCCTTTGTAATTAGTGGTAATTTTTATTCTTTACAAAGGGGCGGTGCTCACAGGATCCTCTGGGGCGTGCCCTTAGGTTACCACGCCCACATGATAAAGACCATAATAATTAACACTAAATAAAAAGTCCCATATCTCTACAACCGTACTGTGGATTTTAGGAAAACAAATATCAGAATACTCAGGGGAGAAGCCGACATAAAATAAGAGCGAATCTTGGACACTTTTGACCTGGTGATGGGTCTTCTTTAAAGTTACAATGAAGTTTTATCTAACTGATTATATAACACTGTGGCTTGCTGAAAGTAATGTCATATTAATATGGGGACATGGTTCTTTGGAGAGACACCACCGGAACCCAGAAAAGCTACAGGTTCATATTAATCAGTTGCATAACTCTATAAAGATACAAAGCTCATCTTTTAGGAGTTTATAATCAACATTTTTTTCTGGCTTTTTGATTAGAATCTCCAGTTCAGAAGAGAAGAAAATATTTTCGAACACTGAGAAAACAACTAAAAACAGAGAAAGTTGAAGAGGGGGAAACTAGGCGAGGTAAGTGTGACGATAATCTCCATGTTGTATGACGTCAGTGAGAAGAAGTCATGTGGAGCAGATGTTATCCGTCAGTGGTGGGATTGTCACATGTATGATGGCTGACAATGATTCTGCTCCTCTGTATGATGAGATTCCTCTAACGTCATGCTACAGTGACACCACAGTAGTGTCCTCTAATATGGAGTCCCATTACTTACATCAGTTTTACATCTTTTCTCCTAGGTTCTCTCTTCCGCCGGATGATAACATCCTGCCGGCGTGGATTATCCAGGGCTGCTCGTGCTGTCAGAGAAAGCTGCATTTTTGGCTGCTGCCACCAACGCACCATTGACATCTCGAGGACAGAAAACCCCCAAATCTAGCGCTCTGAAGAAACTACAGCACATCCACCATTAATGCTGTACCTGTATGGAAGGAGTTGTACCACCTACCTGTGGCCTCCTGACCAGCAAGAGACACGTGCAAAAGTTGAAGGCTCCTCCAAGAACTTGTCTTCATCCTTCCATGCAATTTTAATTCAAAGAAATAAAAAATTAAAATTGTTTAATGTCTTTTCGCATTTAATTGATTATTACTGACTTTTATGGTATATTAATACTATACCTCATATATAGTATGTCTGAAGGGATAGATCCCAAACTGGAGAATAGCGGTTCTATGTCTCCCATTAATCCTCTAAACTCTGGCCAAAAATGGAGGAGATGACCAGAGATTCTGTTATTCCTAAGGGTATGTACACACAGCACCTTATAGACGCCAGCATACCCACTGATTTTTTATTTTATAAGAAGACACTTAAGGAAAACATCAGTGTTTTTGTTAACTACATATAAAATAGTGAGCGGCTTCCAAACAGAAGCCACCAGCAGAATGAACCGATCACTTTCTTTAACCACTTCATAATTTTCAAAGCTGGAAGCGGAGAAAAGAAGCTGAAAAAGACTGAAAAATACACAATGCACAGCAAGTTGTTTTTATATTGCAGTGCATATGTTCAATCATTTACATTTTTATCTAGTGCTTTTCATGAGGGATCCAGGTGGAATCCACCTGAAGAAGACATTGTTTGCACATTACGAAGAGTGGCAATTAGTGTTGAGTGAGCACTAAAATGCTCGGGTGCTCGAAGCTCGGGCCGAGCTCACCGTGATACTCGGGTGCTCGACCCGAGCAACGAGCCCAATGTTAGTCTATGGGAGACCCGAGCATTTTTGCGGCGGCACCCCCGACAGTCTGTAGAAAGCCTAAAAAGTGCCCAAAACGATAGTGACAGTGCTCAAATGACATGGGGACAGCATGGGGATCGCCCCAGGAAGCATTTCAGACCCCCAGGTCACTGCTGTCAACAGCGCCGGACTGGGGTGTCTGGGGCCCACCAGGGACATTGACTCCAGGGGCCCACCCACCCTTCAGCTATTTGCAAATACCTGTTAGCCGTTATACCCATTATATTGGCCGCTTCTGCCCATCACTGTGCGCTCACCAGAAATGCGATGTACAATTACTGTAGTTTGCATTAAAGGGTTTTTATTGGTGAAAACAAGTCATCAGCGATGCACAGGTTGGGAAGGTGATCACTTATTTATTGGTGGAATCAGCACTGTCAGAAGATTGTGGCACTTTGAGTATTTGGTGAGATTTTTACCTCTGTATTTATAAGACAAAACCAGGAGTGGAGCAATCCGAGGTAATGTTTTATGAATTTCTCACCCACTCCTGGTTTTGTCTTATAAATACAGAGGTGAAAATCTCACCAAATGCCAACTTTCTTTCTCTGGTGAACCTTTGCAACTGCATCTCTGCTGCTGTGTAATAGTCACAGGGCAGGGAGGGGTTAAACATCCAAGTATTTAATATATATTGGAAATAAAGAGGTTTCCCCTTATTGATATCAGATAAAACAAATGACCAACCACAATCCACTCTACCAAGACCAATATTACCAGATAGAAGGCAGAAATACCACCACACCATGACCAGATCACATATTACCACCACATAGTGCCCAAATAATGCCACATACAAGGCATAAATACCGCCACACCATGACCAAAGCACATAATACCACCACATAGTGATCAAATGCTACCAGATACAAGGTATAAATACTGACACACCATGAGACCACATATTACCACCACATAGTGACTGAATAATACCACATACAAGGGACAAATATCGTCATCTCATGACCAAAGCACATAATGCCACAACATAGTGACAAATAATGCTAAAATAATAAAAATGTAAAAAAGCTCTGTATATTGGGTCAGTGTACAGGTTATACAGTGATCACCAGTGATATTATACACAGGAGCTCTGTATATAGTGTACAGGTTATCAGTCATCACCAGTGACATTATACACAGAAGCTCTGTATATAGTGTCAGTGTACAGGTAATGCAATGATCACCATTAATATTATACACAGGAGCTCTGTATATAGTGTCAGTGTGTGTGTATAGGTAATACATATACTCAACATAGGTAATACACATACTCACCAGTGATGTCTCTAGGTGAAGTTCTTTATCTGCAGACCGATATATCCCATCTTCTATGCAGGACTTATCTCTGCAGAAAATAACATAGTTAGCTATAACTGATCACTTCCAGAGCACAATCCACACTTTTCCCAAGATTTCTACACAGCATGAAATGACAAAAAAGCAACATAGTGCCGCACTACACAGTAACAGTGCTCCAGTGTCATTCTGTGCCTGCTCATCTGTCAGCAGACATATTTCTCTGATGGCAAAGATGTAGCAGAGCTGAAGACAGAAGACCCATGGATTACGTCGGAACGAGGATTTTTTTTTTTATTAAAGATGGAGTCCCTACATGTGTTTTTTTCTGTTTACTAGAAATTCATGGTGGCCATGTCTAGTTTGGGCCTTACCATGCTTCGAATCCCAGCCCCCAGCTGGGATTATGGGCAGGGGCGTACTGGCCCACCGTATGATCGGGAAAACCCCCGGTGGGCTCCGGGTTCCGATGGCCATGCCCCTAAGCCCCGCCCTCACACCCACTGGGCCCTGTACAGAGAACAGAGGACCCCCCGGTTCGCTAATCAGATAGGCAGCACTGCCGATATGATAAGTGATGGGCCCTCTGCAGCAGCACAGCAAGGAGACTGGTCTCCCTGCTCTGCCTGCTGCCGCAGTGCCCCTCTGCCACCTCTGCCGGCGCGTGCGCAGGAGGTCAGTCTCAGGGCGATGACATCATCGCCCTGGGACGGCTTCCTGTGCGCACTGTGGAGGACGGATCCGCCGTTGCCCTAGGCAGCGGCTGCAGGCCTGCAGCTCATCTCGACGCGTGAGTTTGAAAAGCAGGGGTCGGGAGGGGAGGAAGGGATAGGGGGGAGGGGTGGCTGAGAGGACCCCTGGCCGAGGCTGTCAGTAAATGCTACTGGGCAATGGGCATGATTATCATCATGCCCATTGCCCAGCCTGTCCTGCTGCCAACCTCTCGTTACTGTTACTATGCCTAGCAGCATGTACTACCACCAGTGGCTGGCAGGACATGCTGGGTGGGCATGAAAGTACCAAGGAGGCTGGCAGGACATACTAAGCATGAATCGGGCTATGGGCGGAGGAGAGCGGTGCCAGCGCCCGCCCTTCTCCCCCGCTTGCTCAGGGCCCAGCAGCCGGATACTTACCTCTCCTCCTGCCTCCGCAGATCCGCTGAGCCATCACAGGCAGCGCAGAGCGGGAAGACGCCGGAGACGCTGGAGTACGGACCTGAGCAGCGGCAGCAGGTAAGGAGGAGTGAGGTGAGTATTTGATTATTATTTTTTTTAATGTACGGAGGCATGGGGCATTATATGGGGGGGGTGATATCCTGCATGGGGCATTATATGGGGGAGTGACATCCTGCATGGGGCATTGTATGGGGGGGTGACATCCAGCATGGGGCATTATATGGGGGGGGTGACATCCTGCATGGGGCATTATATGGGGGGTGACATCCTGCATGGGGCATTTTAAAGAGGGGGGTGACATCCTGCATTGGGCATTTTAAAGAGAGGGGGGTGATATCCTGCATGGGGCGTTATATGGAGGGGGGTGACATCCTGCATGGGGCATTATATGGGGTTGGTGATATCCTATGGGGCATTATATGGGGGAGGTGACATCCTGCATGGGGCATTATATGGGGGGAGAGGTGACATCCTACATGTGGCATTATATGGGGGGAGAGGTGACATCTTGTATGGGGCATTATATGGGGGTGAGAAGTTAAATCCTGCATGGGGCATTATATGGGGGGGAGAGGAAGAGATGGAGGAGAAAGAGCAAGTGAGAGAGAGGAGAGAGATGGAGGAAAGGGTAAGGGAGAGAGATGGATGAGAGAGAGATATGGAGGAGAGACAGATGGAGGAGACAGAGCAAAGGAGGAGAGAGAGAGAGGGAGGAGAGAGAGAGAGGGAGGAGAGAGATAGAGGGAGGAGAGAGAAAGAGATGGAGGACAAAGAGCAAGGGAGAGAGAGATTGAGAAGAGAGAAATGGAGAACAGTGCGAGGGAGAGAGATGGAGGAGAGAGAGAGATAGAGGAGAGAGAGAGATGGAGGAGAGAGAGATGAAGGAGAGAGAGATGGAGGAGAGATGAAGGAGAGAGAGAGGGAGGAGAGAGAGAGGGAGGAAAGAGAGAAAGGGAGGAGAGAAGCGGGAGGAGAGAGATAGAGAAAAGAGAAGGAGGGAGGAGGGAGAGTGAGATTTTTCCATCTCAAAAGTTGGAGTTCACAATGATTTCAATGGGGTCCATGTACTGGATCAAGTTCGGGTACAGTTTTGGTACCCGAACCAAACTTTGGACTAAAGTTCAGTTGGGTACCAAAACCTGAACTTCCACGGGTCTGCTCATCCCTTGTCATGCTAGGTAAGGGAAGAACCCAGCGTACGACAACGGGAAAAGGGGGAGTGGAGACCCCTAAGCAGATCTAACAACACCATGACTCCCTTATCGTTCCTAAATAGGTTCCACACCTATCGCCAAGCAGGATACCTTAGCCCTGGCTGACCCTAGAGCTAGGCCCTAGGTAGGGAGGGGGAGGAGTTAGCACTAGTCGGCCCCACTGCAACTAAAGACAAACAAGGGAAACAGACAAGGAGATACACTTAGCTTTGAGGAGACACCAGAGAGAACACAACTACAATCCATAAAGGAACTCCAAGAAGAATATCGCTGACTGCTAGAACTCCAGACCTGAACAGAGGAATTTACTCTATCACCAGCAACTCTCTTGAGAAACTGAGTATATTTAAAGATCCAGAAAGGGTGTGTTAATTAGCAGGCGATCGTGGAGATCACCGCTGGGTGCTAGAGTGGGAGGGATGATGAAAGGATCAAGAAGGTGTCTGCAAGGCCAAGCGCAGCGACCTTCTACAGCCGGATCCAGAATGACTGTATGTCAAGCCTGACACACCCGTGACATCCCTAGTTCCTAATCCTTTAACTGGTTGGGATGCAATACTACATTTCACCTCTAGTAGCCACTAGTGAAAAATTTGATTACCTGTCACAATCACAATAATAGTCGATCATTAGTGATCCAGTTCTCAATCTACGTCCCATTAGTTTACACAGTCTGTAAAATTGCCCTCCAGGAGGAGACTGGTATCTTTGTCCTGCCTACCACTGTTCTCCTACACATGTGCAGACTTCCATTTCTTAAGGGGACTTATTTTCAGTCAATGTCTATGGCACCTAGGTTTTGTAAATGCCTCCCCCATCCCCCATATCAATCTGTGGTTTTGCAACCACTGAGTTCCAAATACTGTGCTATGGTCCACAGTTACAAATGTCTTTATAATAATTCCGATTGTTGGATGTCAGTTGATGTTGAACCCCACCGGTGAAGAGGTCAATATAGTAAACCTGGAAAAACCCTACAATGCATTAAGTTTATGGCTGCTAATTGTCATCATGTAGTTGATGGCGAAATATAACAGGTACAGTCTAGGGGTACGGGAGACATTTGAGCTGATAAAAGCTGAGTGTGCATGGTGATAGATAGCGGCTCTGTAAGACTAAACTTACCTTGTGGCCGGAGTCTGTAGAGCAGAGTTACTGTACATGTCCAGACTCTCTGACCAGGTCTATGCAAAAGTATGAAAAGTGATATAGCAATGTGAAATTCAGGCCAACACTCCCTTTTTCCATAAAAGTCAGCACTTTATTTAATCCATATAAACACAACCAAATTTAAGTGGCTTCGTACAAAAATAGCACATGAAAAATGTACAAATGCCATCAGCAAAACGTACTTCAACCAGACGGCAACGCGTTTCTGAGCTCTACGTTTCTTAGTTTGAGCCTGAAAAATTCCACAATACTTAACACAGGATATCTGAGTTCGCAGATTCGTAACACTCAGGTTAAAATGTGCATAGACAAAATATATAGATAAAACCTGTAAAAACCACAATGTGGATAATGCGGATAAACGAACCATACAATAAAGTAAAAACAGGAGCCGAGGCTGTAAGTGCGGGGATTTCTGTGCTTGGGGATCATACTCGATACTGGATAAATTGAGATGTTTTGAAAATGTTGTATCCATTATTTTATCATTTGCAGATCACCAACACGTCTCTCCGACCTGTGATTTCCATAGTTCCACGACTTTTCCGTCTTATGCTCAGAGGTCTAGTATTAACCCCTTTACCCCCAGGGTGGTTTGCACGTTAATGACCAGGCCAATTTTTACAATTCTGACCACTGTCACTTTATGAGGTAATTACTCTGGAACGCTTCAAATGGATCCCACTGATTCTGAGACTGTTTTTTCGTGACATATTGTACTTCATCATTGTGGTAAAATTTCTTTGACATCACTTGCGTTTATTTGTGAAAAAATCAGAAATTTGGTAAAAATGTATAAAGTTTTGCAATTTTCAAAATTTTTAATTTTATGCCCTTAAATAGAGATATGTTACACTAAATAGTTAATAAATAACATTTCCCACATGTCTACTTTACATCAGCACAATTTTGGAACCACATTTTTTTTTTTTTAGGGAGCTATAAGGGTTAAAAGTTGACCAGCGATTTCTCATTTTTACAACAAAATTTACAAAAACACTTTTTTAGAGACCCCATCACATCTGGCGTGACTTTGAGGGGCCTTTATGATAGAAAATACCCAAAAGTGACACCATTGTAAAAACTGCACCCCCCAAGGTGCTCAAAACCACATTCAAGAAGTTTATTAACCCTTCAGGTGCTTCACAGTAATTTTTGGAATGTGGAAGAAAAAAATGAACATTTAACTTTTTTCACAAAAATGTTACTTTAGACCGCAATTTTTTTTATTTTCGACTTTTTGAATGTAAAATTTGCTTGAAAAATTAGCAGACACCATGTTGCGTTTGGGGAGCCCCCGATGTGCCTAAACAGTGGAAACCCCCACAAGTGACACCATTTTGGAAACTAGACCCCTCAAGGAACTTATCTAGGTGTGTGGTGAGCACCTTGAACCCCCAGGTGCTTCACAGAAGTTTATATCATGGAGCTGTAAAAATAACATTTTCACATTTTTCCAACAAAAATGTTTTGCAGACCCCAATTTTGCATTTTCATAAGGGTAACAGGAGAAATTGCACCACGCGATTTGTTGTGCAATTTTTCCTGAGTAAGCCGATACCCCATATGTGGGGAAAAAACACTGTTTGGGCACACGGCAGGGTTCGGAAGAGAAGGAACGCCATTTGACTTTTTGAATGTAAAATTTGCTTGAATTAGTGGACGCCATGTTGCGTTTGGGGAGCCCCTGATGTGCCTAAATAGTGGAACTCCCCCCCCCCCCCAAGTGACTCCATTTAGGAAACTACACCCCTGAAGGATTTTATCAAGGGGTATAGTGAACATTTTGAACCCAGAGGTACGACACAGAATTTGATAACATTAGGTCATCATATTGAATAAGTTGTCATTAGTCTTGAGTGCAAGTGCTCGCTACTTGAGTTTGCATCGGGTACTCAGGTATGGACCATGTATGGCGGGTGCTCAAGTGACATGCTCGAGTCCCCGCCCGCATGTTTCATGGTTGTTAGTCACCCAAATAAAAACATGTGGGGATCGCTTGTGCATGACAGGCAGTCCCAGCAAGGTTTTTTTGGCTATATAACAGCTGCAAAACATTTGAGGCGGAGACTTGAGCATGTCACTCGAGCACCCGCTATACTCGGTGCATACCCGAGCACCCGATGCAAACTCAAGTAGCGAGCTCTTGTGCTCAACATTAGTTGCCATATAGACGGTATTTTTTTCTTTACTTCTGAAAAAATCCCAACCCCAATCCTAATACAACCACAACCCTAGCCCAAACTCAACCTTAGCTCAACCCTAACCCTAGCCCAACCCTAACCCTTGCTCAACCCTAACGCAACCCTAACCCTTGCCCAACCCTAACCCAATCCTAGCCTAACCATAGCACAACCCTAACCCTAGCCCTAGTACAACCCTAACCCTAGCACAACCCTACCCATAGCTCAATGTTACCCCTAGCCCAACCCTAACCCTAGCTCCACCCTACCCCAACACTACCCCTAGCCCCACCCTAGCTCAACCCTCACCCTAGCCCAACCCTAACCCTAGCCCAACCCAAACCCTAGCACAACCCTAACCCTAGCCCAACCCTAACCCTAGCACAACACTAACCCTAACCCTAGCACAACCCTAAAGTTTATTTTTACGCCATTCCTCGTGCGGTATAAGTGATTAGACAACTTTATTTTTCGGGTCGGTGCAATTACAGGGATACTAGATTCATATCAGGCTTTTATGATTGAGAGCTGTCATACACTAAAAAACCCTTTTTTTTGCAAAGACTAGTTTTTGCATCGCAATTTTTTGAGAGCTATAATTTTTCCATATTTCGGCCGACAGAGTCATGTGATTTTTTTTTTTTTTTTTTGTGGGACAAGTTGATGTTTTTATTGGTACCATTTTTGGGCACATTACATTTTTTGATTGCTTTCTATTTCGATTTTTGGAAGGCAGAATAAACAAAAACCAACAATTCACGAATTGTTTTTTGGTGTTTTTTTATGCCGTTCTATGTGTCGTCAAATTGATAAGGAAGCTTTATTCTTCGGGTCAGTACGTTTACAGCGGTGCCACAGTTATATTTTTTTTCACGTTATGGCACTTTTACTCAATGAAAACTATTTTATAGAAAAAAGAATTGTTTATGCATCGCTAGAGAGCTATAAATGTTTTATTTTTCTGCCGTTGGAGCTGTATGGTGGCTTGTTTTTTGCGGGATAAGATGACGTTTTCAGTGGTACCATTTTTATTTACATTTGTCTTTTTGATCTCGTTTTATTCCATTTTTTGTTTGGTGGTATGATGATAAAGCATCGTTTTATGTTTTGTTTTTTATTTTATTTTTTTACCCTGTTCACTAAAGGGGTTAACTTCATCACCATCCCTGTGCTATGCAGCCTGTCAGCGCTGCACAGGGAAAAGTTACTTTGGTCACGCGTGGCGCATGACCAAAGCAACTTCCTGCCTTCTGATGACCCGGATGTTGTCATGATGACATCGGGTCACCATGACAACATCTGGGACCGGACTCAGACACTGCGGGATGCCGGCAGAGAAGGTAAGTATCGCACTAACCTCCTCTTGCCACCAGAATGCTGCGATCGATTTCAATCACAGCATTTCTGGGGTTAATGTGCAGGGAGCGGTGCGGGAACGTTCCTTGCACATAGCACCGGGTGTCAGCTGTGACAATCAGGTGGATGACTTGATATCACGACCTCCCCAGGAAAAAGACAATAGGCTCTAGCTACAGAGACCTTCAAACTCTCTGTGTCACTCCCCCTACTGCACCCCTGGTGGAGCCCAAGTCTCCATCCCTGTTATTTCCCAGCTAAGAGCTCCCAAAACTAAAATGGGCCATATGTTCTTACTGGACAGTCCTAGGGAGCCCGTTCTGGTGTCATTGGACCCAACCGGGCCCCTGCTACGCATGGATGCTAAACATCGGAGTCCTAGGGGCCCCTGCAAGGCTGTGCTGGGTATCTCCTTTCCTTACGCTGGACTATGTTTAAAACTAGGGTTACAATCCGCATCCCCTCAGGTCTATTTTGTGTATCACTGAGATTAATCTTTTCCCCATAACTCGCTGTTGAATTATGTTTCTTGAATAGGCACATGGCGTCAGGGGAAGGGACATCCTGTGTAGCTTGCAGCTGCTGTGAGAATTCTCACTCTTCGCTTCTTCAGCTCCTTCCTTTGCAAGCTGCAGTGTCAAATTTTCATATGTAGAGCTTCGTAAAACCCGCCTGCCAGTGCACAGTGATCGACAGGGGATTACCTTGAATATCTTCACACCATTGTTCCCTGTAAAAACCAGAAAATAAATAAGCTAATTTATACTCACCTAACACCTAATCCCAGAAGCCGCTGTCAACTGTAAAACAGCAAAAATAAAAAACAACCATATCCCTCACCTATCCAAAGTGATGAAATAATCCATAGTGTCCTACGATGATCTAGATGACTTATACTAGTATAATTTTCAAACGGTGCCACTCCATAATGTACACATACTACAATGTGAAGAGTGCCAACTATTGACCGTATAATGGCAAAATCGCAAGATAAACATAAACAACCGAAGCAACCACGATCAAAGGTCGATCTAGATTATAAAAAATTGTTTTCTTAAATATTCAATTTTGTTAAAAATTATCACATGCAGATAATTGGTGCAAAAAATGGTGCAAAACAACATACAGTGTGTAAAAAAATTCTACCGCTATATGGGACACGCAGGACCCAAATTGTACAGCCTAGTAGATATTAAGTGATCATCCAAGTAGCATAGTATTTACACACAGGCCAATGTGATCCGATTAGTAAAAAGGCTCATATAGTCAAAGGTTGTTAGGTCAGAGAAACAGACAATGTTAATACATTCCTCAAAATAATATTACGGGTATAATGAGCCACCATATATATATTTACATGTGTATAACAACAGTATATATATGTGTCAACAGTATATAGACATACAATATATTGTACATGACAACAGGCTCACACTGACACAAGTAATGTGTAGCGATCAGCTGCCGTGAGAGAGTTCACAGGAGTTCATCAGCTGATGAAACCCGGTAACCTCACTTACGGCACCGCCGCTGCGTGAGAACTGTCTCACGCCAAAGCGGTGCCGTAAGTGAGATCACTGGAGCTCATCAGCTGATGAACTCCTGTGAACTCTTTCACGGCAGCTCAGCGCTATACACTGCAGGAGTGATTACACAGCGGCGTCTGCTCTGTAACAGCAGGCATAGGCTGATGGGAGTAGTACTCTCATCAGCTGATGCCTGTGACCTGTGGTAAGCTTTTTACGACTGGTCACAGTCACAGCTGCGGGCTCACACTGTCATCTGACAGAGTGAGCCCGTAGTTCTAACCGATCAGAGCCCCTTTTTCCCACGCTGTCATCTGCGTGGGAAACCATGGATGTTCGGGGGCCCCATTCATATGAATGGGGTCCGTGTTCCGGGTCAGGTACTGTTCTGGTAACCGCACCAAACTTTTAATAGATATTCGGATATCCACGGGTCCGCCCATCACTAGTAAATAATCCTACCAAGTTATGACCATATAATGCCACCACATAATGCTAAAATAATGCCACCATACTGATCATTACCATTATGACTGTACTAAGACCAATATTACAATCAATACCACAATATGAGACAATAATCAATAAATACAGCCAGATCATAACATCACTACAGTACATGTTGGTGATATGTTAATATACCATACTGATTATTAACAGTATAAACACTGATATTATCACTGTGCAGCAACCATGTAGTGGTATAATTGTATATATCAATTCCAGTGCTCTGCATACTATATACAGTACAGACCAAAAGTTTGGACACACCTTCTCATTTAAAGATTTTTCTGTATTTTCATGACTATGAAAATTGTACATTCACACTGAAGGCATCAAAACTATGAATTAACACATGTGAAATTATATACTTAACAAAAAGGTGTGAAACAACTGAAAATATGTCTTATATTTTACGTTCTTCAAAGTAGCCACCTTTTGCTTTGATGACTGCTTTGCACACTTGTCATTCTCTTGATGAGCTTCAAGAGGTAGTCACCGGAAATGGTTTTCACTTCACAGGTGTGCCCTGTCAGGTTTAATAAGTGGGATTTCTTGCCTTATAAATGGGGTTGGGACTATCAGTTGTGTTGTGCAGAAGTCTGCTGGATACACAGATGATAGTCTTACTGAATAGACTGTTAGAATTTGTATTATGGCAAGAAAAAAGTAGCTAAGTAAAGAAAAACGAGTGGCCATCATTACTTTAAGAAATGAAGGTCTGTCAGTCCGAAAAATTGGGCAAACTTTGAAAGTGTCCCCAAGTACAGTTGTAAAAACCATCAAGCGCTACAAAGTAACTGGCTCACCAAAAGTACCACCCCAGGAAAGGAAGACCAAGAGTCACCTCTGCTTCTGAGGATAAGTTTATCCGAGTCACCAGCCTCAGAAATCGCAGGTTAACAGCAGCTCAGATTAGAGACCAGGTCAATGCCACACAGAGTTCTAGAAGCAAACACATCTCTACAACAACTGTGTTAATTCATAGCTTTGATGTCTTCAGTGTGAATGCACAATTTTCAAAGTCATGAAAATACCGAAAAATCTTTAAATGAGAAGGTGTGTCCAAACTTTTGGTCTGTACTGTATGTGCATAGTGTGCTGGTAATTGTACAAATATATGTATATTAAGTCATCTACCATCTCTCTGATCATAGTTGTTCACTTTCCCTTTTCTTTTTCATTCAGCCCACACCACCATAACCACTTCTTCCATCCATGACTTGTCTCTGCAAAATGTAATTCACGTCACCTCATCGCGTCTGCTGTATGGAGAGTCAGGGTGTTGGAGACCGGAGCAGCACACCTGGGGAACAGGAGCGAGATGAGTATGTTTTTTCTGCATGTATATATGAGTCTATGTGGGGCTCACACTGTATATACCAAGGCTACGTGGTGGCTCAAACTGTATTTAGGAGGCTATGTGGAGCTCACACTGTATACAGGAGGCTATGTGCGGCCTCATACTGTATATAGGAGGCTATGAGGGTGCTCACAGTATATATAGGAGGCTATGATGGGGCTCACAATGTATATAGGAGACTATGTGGGGGGCTTATGCTGTATATGGGAAAATATGTGGGGGCTTATACTGCATATAGGAGGCTATATGGGGGCTTATACTGTATTTAGGAGGCTATGTGGGGGCTCATACTGTATAAAGGGACTATGTGGGGCTCATACTGTTTATATAGGGCTGCGTGGGGGTTCATACTGTATATAGGAGGTTACCTAGGGCTCATATTGTATATAGGGAGGCTATGTGTGGGCACATACTGTATACAGTATATGGGGTTATGTGGGGTTCATACTGTATATAGAGTGGCTAAGTGAGGGCTCATACTGTTATAGGAGGATATGTGAGGCTCAACCTCTATATAGAGAGGCTATGTGGGGGCTCACACTGTTTATAGGGGGCCATATGGGGGCTCATACTGGATATAGGAAGCTATGTGAGGGTCATACTGTTTATAGGGTCCATGTGGGGGCTCATACGGTTTATAGGAGGAATTGTTCAGGCTCATACTGTTTATAGGAGGATATTTGAGAGCTCACACTCTATATAGAGAGGCTATATGGGGGCTCATACTGTTTATAGGGGGCTATGTGGGGGCTCATCATGTAAATAGGAGGCTATATGAGGGCTCATATTGTATGTAGAAAGTCTATGTGGAGGCTCATACTGTATATAGGGGACTATATGGGGACTCACACTGTATATAGAGGGGCTATGTTGGTCTTATATTATATGTCGGGGGCTGTGTGGGGCTCATACTGTATATAGGGGCAGTTTTCAGGCTTATACGGTAAATAGGGGAATGTCAGCATACTTAAATATTAAGTGATAATTAGAGTTGAGCCACCCCCGTAAGGTTCGAGTTCGGTTCGTCGAACGCCCGTATGTTCGCCGAACTGTTCGTCGAACTGTTCATGGAACACCGTCGAACACCATTAAAACCAATGGCAGGCAAACAAAAACACATAGAAACACATAGAAAACACATAGAAAACACTTGAAAGGTGTCCAAAAGCTGACAAACTGCTCAGAAGACACAACTAACACATGGAAAAGTGACAAGTACATATAGTCATGCAAAAAGAAAAGAGGTTGAGGAGTAAAAGGAGGGGGAGACACAGATATAGGCATGTAATGCCCTTCTAAAACCAAAAAAGTGCGAAGCTGACACGGCCAGTCCGTTCTTGCCCATGCGACCTCCGTGTCGCCGGGTTTGTGCCAGAGCTGCGGTGGACCCTGATGGCCAGCCCCCTTCTCCCAATACTGGTGCCTGTCCGCTGGTGGGTCGAGCGAGCCCCCCTGCAGTGGAGGCAGGTCTAAGCTTTTTAATTTAAATTGTCTCTCTAATTTGAATGAGTACACTTTAAATCCTTTTACAAGGATCTATTGGAGGGCAAGTCTGATGCCAGCAGCCGCGGGAATTACAGCTCCAGTAGCGTCCACTAAAGCTGCTGCAGTTAAAAAGCTTTTATAAGGATCGAGCTTGGCGGTCCACTTCAAGGCGTCCTACCGCCAGTCCCAGCCCCTGTGGCTTGGGGTGCCTCCCGATGCTCTTCACTGAGTGTCCCGGGGGCCCGAAGCATTTCCTTTGAAAAAATTAAGTGTCCAAACTACAGGTGGTGTAGCTTACTTAACAGCCGGGATAATCCGCTGACTAGCAGACACTGCTACTAGGCACAAAGTATTTCCTGGGCTAGATGCAGTTAAAATTTTGTAATTAGATACTCTCGTTAGATGCTGAGAAAGCATTCCGTAGAGTCTCCTGGCATGCCTGGCCCTCACAGGGTATCAAATACTTAGGAATTCCTATTCATAGAGACCTCTCCCGTCTATGTTATCTTAATTTTGGGCCCTTTATTGAACAACTCCATACAGACAACGGTTGGCAAGTTAGAACTGTAAGATTCACTACGTGAACCACTGGAGCTTTGTGGAAAAGCACATGTACACTGTGTTCCAAATTATTATGCAAAAAGTGTTTAGGAGTGATAAGGTAAGAATTTTTTTGTTTGTCAGTTAAACTCATTGATGGTGATGTGTGTCAGGGCTCTTTATATCACTGTAAGCAATTGCAGACACCTGTGCTAATTAGTTTGGCAGGTGTGTCCAATGAAAGGCAAGACTACTTAAGAAGGCTGTCCCACATTATTAAGCAGCCTACATTTTCTGCCAAAATGGGAAAGAAAAAGGATGTGTCGGCTGCTGAGAAGCAACAAATTGTGGAGTGTTTAGATCAAGGCATGACTACATTCAGCATTGCCAAGACACTTCATCGTTATCATTGCACAATCAAGAAGTATGTAGCTGATTCACAGTACACACGTGTGCGTGCTGATAAGGGAAAATTGAGGACTCTTTCCTACAGGCAATTACGTCAGGTTAAAAGAGCAGCGGCAAAAAAGCCTTGTCATAGCAGCAGACAAGTTTTTGAAGCTGCTGGTGCCTCCAACGTCCCCCGAACAACAAGATGCAGGGCCCTTCAGAGGTTTGCAGCTGTGCATAAGCCATCCTATTGACCTCCTGTATCCACTGTACACAAGCAGAAACAGCTCCAATGGGCCAAACAATACATGAAGACTGACTTCAAAACTGTTTTATTCACCGATGAGTGCTGTGCAACGCTCGATAGTCCAGATGGATGGAGTGGAGGATGGCTGGTTGATGGACACCCCATGCAAACATGGCTACGGCGCCAACAAGGAGGAGGTGGAGTAATGTTTTGGGCTGGAATCATGGGGAGAGAGATTGTCGGCCCCTTTAGGATCCCTGAAGGGGTAAAGATGAACTCCATGATGTATGTGGAGTTTCTCAAACAGCACTTCCTGCCATGGTTCAAGAAAAAGAACCATGTATTCCACAGCAAGATCATTTTCATGCATGATAATGCACCGTCTCATGATGCACATAACACATCTGCATCTCTGGCTGATATGGGCATAAAAGGGGACAAACTTATGGTGTGTCCTCCATGCTCCCCTGACCTCAAACGCATTGAGAACCTCTGGAGCATCATCAAAAGGAGTGTCTATGATGGCGGGAGGCAGTTCACATCTAAGCAACAGCTCTGGGAGCGTATTCTGTTCTCATGCAAAACAATTGAAGCAGAAACCATCCAAAACCTGACAAATTCAATGGACGAGAGAGTTCAGAAGCTCCTTTCGAACAAGGGGTCCTATGTGCAAATGTAACATCACCTAGAATAAAGCTTTGAGTTGAAAACTGTTTGATTTAAGTTTCTAATAACCTGCTAATGCTTATAATTTCAAAAATGACCATTTTTTTGTTCTTTATTAAAATGAAAAGGTTGATCGAAGAGTGTGGGGGATCTAAGAGTGTGGCAACCCAGTAGTCAGGATTATTTCGAATTCTGACAATCTGAGGGTCATGTTGCAGGTAGTGCAGCAAGAAGGCACCCATGTGTCTTGCGCATCTAGGAGCCCCAAAATTATTTTCCGGGATAGATGCAGCGAAAAATTATTATTAATTTGAAAGCTGGTGGAGCTTAGTATAGATGGCCTAATAGAATCAGTACTGCAAACTGCTATAAGGCCAAAATTATTTTACAGGGTAGATAGAGATAAACATGATTAGTAATAATTTGAAATCTGGTGGAGCTTAGTATAGATGGCCTAATAGAATCAGTACTCCACACTGCTACTATGCCCAAAATTATTTTCCAGGCAAGATACAGATAAAAATGATAATTAATTTGAAAGCTTAAAACGGTTGGTGAGGTGATTTTACCAAATCCTCAAGCTTTTACTCTCCCCAGGATGACACAGGGCTAGAAAAGTCCTTGCTGATGCATGATGTGTTCATCTTTATGAACCTGAGTCTGTCTACATTGTCAGCGGACAGCCGCGTGCGCTTATCTGTCAGCACAACACCAGCAGCGCTGAACACATGTTCAGAGAGAACAAAAATTATTATTAATTTGAAATCTGGTGGAGCTTAGTATAGATGGCCTAATAGAATCAGTACTGCAAACTGCTACAAGGCCAAAATTATTTTACAGGCAAGATGCAGATAAACATGATTATTAATAACACTGGTGTACAAAAAAAAAAAAAATTCTGGCATGGACTTTAAGAACAGTTTTAGACTAATTTGAGGGTGCTGAATTCAAATCTGATCTTATAATTTCTCTATCACATCACGTTTTTGCGCTATAGGTATATAGCCCATTTTCAATAATTCCAAGAAAAATATAAGTAGTGTATGAAAAGTGCCGTTTTATACGGTTCACTAAGGTAAATTTAGTTTTCATTTAGTCTCCCAATAAATGTGAGAAGATCTTTGTTTTCTTTGAACATGCATAATTCCCATTTGTTCTGATAATAAAGTAAAAAAACAGTTTTCAAACACCCTTGTTTTCTGTGCTACTGGGACAGTAGAGCTACAGCAGAGCATTGGGTGAAAACTGAATGGCCTCAGCGACAGAGTTTGGCACCTGGCGATAAGAATGTCATCCATGATTCACTAGTGGATAGGAAGAACATTGTCTTTCCTCCCTTGCACATAAAACTTGGATTGATGAAGCAGTTCGTCAAAGCTCTCAATCACAGTGGAGAATGCTTTAACTATATATGTTCAACTTTTCCAGGTCTTAGTGAAGAGAAGAAAAAGGCTGGAATATTGGATAATAAGAACACTTATGAGAGACCCAAACTTTATCACATCAATGAATGAGACAGAAGAAAGAGCTCGGAATGCATTTTGTAATGTGGTGCAGAATTTTCTAGGGAATAAGAAAGCAGACAACTATGAAGAGATTGTGGAAGAGCTACTAATGAGTCTGCAAAATCTTGGATGTAGAATGAGTACCAAGATTCACTATTTAAACAGCCATTTGGACTTTTTTCCAGAGAACCTTGGGGATGTGAGCGAGGAACAAGGGGAGCGTTTTCATCAGGACATTAAAACAATGGAAGAACGGTATCAAGGCCGGTGGGACTCACATATGATGGCTGACTATTGCTGGAGCTTGATGAGAGACAACCCAGAAGCTGTACATCACAGATCAGCCAAGAAAAGAAAGTTCAAATAACTGCCATTTGCCATTCATCTGTGTGCCATATATATGTGTTTTTATATTTTGTAGTTTAATTTTGTAAGTATATTTGATTTGCTGTACACAGACTTTGTAATTTGTTATTCCTTGATTAAAAATATACAAAATGTAGTAACGAAAATCATGAGGTTTTTATCAAAAAACATTCGATAGGATTAATTTCCATCAAAAATATCTCGAAATCCTGATGTGATAGCCAAAAACGGAGTTCGTATTAGTAATCAGCAGCCAAAATTGACTTAAAATATGTTTTAAAACCTTTTGACAGAAAAACTGCATTGACCAGTGTAATTTTAAATCTGGTGGAGCTTAGTATAGATGGCCTAATAGAATCAGTACTGCACAGTGCTACAAGGCCAAAATTATTATACAGGCAAGATACAGATAAACATGATTAGTAATTTGAAATCTGGTGGAGTTTAGTATAGATGGCCTAATAGAATCAGTACTGCACAGTGCTACAAGGCTAAAATTATTATACAGGCAAGATACAGATAAACATGATTAGTAATTTGAAAGCTTAAAACGGTTGGTGAGGTGATATTAACAAATCATCAAGCTTTTACTCTCCCCAGGATGACACAGGGGTAGAAAAGTCCTTTCGGATCCATGATTTGTTCATCTTTATGAACGTGAATCTGTCTACATTATCAGTGGAGAGCCGCGTGCGCTTATCTGTCAGCACACCACCAGCAGCGCTGAACACACGTTCAGACAGAACGCTGGCTGCGGGGCATGACAAGATCTCCAAGGCATAAGTGGTGAGCTCCGGCCATTTATCCAGATTGGAAGCCCAAAAAGAGCAAGGGTCCAGTGACACAGTCATGGCTTCAATGTTTACTTGGAGATACTCCTGTACCATCGTCTCTAGGAGTGGACTATGTGTCAGTCTTCTTGTCTCCTGTGGCCTTGCAAAGGATGGGCTAAAAAAGTGGTGAAATGATTCCGCAAAATTGATGTTACCAGCAGATACTGTGTTTCTGTTACATTTTGAGTGCTGAACACTCGACGGTCCCACAGTTGGCAAGTTGGAACTGTGAGATTCACTACGTGCACCACTGGTGTTTTGTGGAAAAGCACATGTAAGATTCTGCAACAGTCTCTGCTGATACTCCTGCATGCGTGCATCCCTTTCTATGGCAGGAATAATTTCTGCAAATTTACTTTTGTACCGGGGATCTAACAGTGTGGCAACCCAGTAGTCAGGATTATTTCTAATTCTCACAATTCGAGGGTCATGTTGCAGGTAGTGCAGCAAGAAGGCACTCATGTGTCTTGCGCATCCAGGAGCACCAAGTCCCTGTTGTGTTGGTGGCGAGGTAACAATCATGCTTCCTTCCTCTGCCCTCTCTCCCCAACCTCGCACAACAGAAATGTGATCAAGGTCTCCCTCATCTGATGAGTCTTCCATCAGTTCGTCCTCCACTTCTTCCTGGGCTCCTGCACATTTCTCACTAGTTTGGCTGCTACCATGCGCCCTGCTAAAACCATCTCCCCCACCCTCACATGCCTGCCGCCTTGGTGCTGCCGACCGTCTGGACTTTGCAGATGTTAGCCCTTCCGCATACAACTCCTCCTCCTCTAATTCCTCCACCTCCTCTTGTGCCACCACCTGACTCCGAATTCTGTTTAATATGTGCTCCAGCATGTAAATCACCGGAATAGTCATGCTGATAATGGCATCGTCAGCACTAAACATCTTCGTCGCCATTTCAAAACTGTGCAGAAGGATGCATAGGTCCCTGATCTGAGACCACTCCTCCAGCGTGATTTGCCCCACCTCTGGATCTCGTTGGCCCAGGCTATACGTCAGAACATATTGCACCAGGGCTTGTCGGTGCTGCCACAATCGCTGCAACATGTGCAGAGTTGAATTCCACCGGGTAGGCACATCGCGTTTTAGCCTGTGAAGTGGCAGGCTCAACGACTTCTGTAGAGATGTAAGTCGCTGAGCTGCGGGATGCGAACGGCGGAAGTGAGCACACAGCGACCGTGCCCTCTGCAGAAGGCTATCTAGTCCGGGATAGTGGCCTAAAAATTGCTGGACACCAGGATCAACACGTGAGCCATGCAAGGCACGTGTGTGACATTGCCCCGGCGAAGGGCCGCACTGAGGTTTGCAGCATTGTCGCACACGGCCTTCCCTGGTTTCAGGTCCAGTGGAGACAACCATTCATGAAACTGGTTCTCCAGAGCTGACCACAACTCCTCAGCTGTGTGACTCACATTTCCCAGTCATTTCAAAGTAAAAACTGCCTGATGACGTTGAGCCCTGCTGCCAGCATAGTAAGGAGCTGTGCAGGATCCCTTCTGCGCAGTTAGAAAGCTTGTGGCATGACCAGACAGGCTTTGGGTGCAGGTGGAGGACCGAGAGGAGGTTGAGGAGGCAGAAGCAGTGGAGGAACTTCGAGATAAAGAGGATTGACGCACAACTCGTGGGGACGGCAAGACTTGGACAGCAGCCCATTGTCCTGCTGTCACCATAGTTACCCAGTACCCAGTCAGCGACATGTAACGCCCCTGTCCATGCCTACTCGTCCAAGTGTCTGTGGTGAAATGCACCCTGTCACACACAGAGTTTCTCAAAGAAGCGGTGATGTTGTGTGCGACATGCTGGTGGAGTGCAGGCACACCTTTCTTTGAGAAGTAGTGCCGACTGGGCATCTGGTACTGGGGCACTGTGACGGGACATAAGGTCTCGAAAATCCTCTGTGTCCACCAGGCGGAAAGGCAGCATTTATGTAGCCAAGAGCTTGCAGATGGTGAAATTCAACCTCTTAGCTTTCTCATGGCTAGGAGGAAATGGTCTTTTACTTGTCCATGTGAAGCCCAGCTGTGCTTGGCATCACAGACCCAGAAGGGTGTATTGAAGGACTCCTCCACAAGAGGCCCCCATAACCATTCACAGATTTGCACCTTCCACCTCAGACCACCAGAGGGAGCTCCTTAGGGAGATATATAAGGGAAGGTGGGGCCAGGCAGCAGTTAGTCTGTCAGAGTCTGGTTTAGCAGTGAGTACAGTGCAGTCTGAGACGTGTTACCTCAGAGGACAAAAGCCTGTTCCAGCTCCTGCATTCTACCCTGCTGTGGAGCTTATCCAGATCAAGACTCGGTGTAGCTCAGTGAGGTGAGCTGTAGGTGTGCCGGCGCCATAAGATCGGTGAACCGCGGCACGCTGCCGTTTGTGTGAGTAGCCTATCGAGGGCTCGAGTAGGCCGAAGGCAAAGGAGTAGAGAGTTAGTTCATAGGGGAGCAGAGGAGCTTAGCTGGCTCACCCCGAGAAGAAGAATTTACCGGACACCGGGTCCGAAGCTTGCCGGGAACTCCATGACCCAGCAAGATAAACCGGAATCCCTGGAGAACTACAGGTCCCAGGATCGCTAAAGTGCTGATACGTACCAGAGCCAGGAGACACATAGGCCCCGTAGGTCGGGAGCGTGCGCTCCAAGAGAAGGCCCTACCACAAGGTCAGCCAGCGCAGGACAGAGACAAAGTTAGGCCTAGCTCCAGGCAGGTCAGAAACTAATTATGCAGAAGCCAGAACCAGGAGGCCCAAAACCTCCTCATTGGGGAGGATCTGGACATACACCCTTCACCCTACAGTGCTCCGGGGAGTGCCTGAAATTCCACCAGTAAAAGGTACTGAAGTGACTATCGTGTCCATCCCTGTTCTTGCTCTGGCCCAGAGTAGTCTCTATATCCTGCATCCCCGTTCCTATACTGCCCTGAGGCCCAGCTCTAACTGTGGAGAGCTATACCATCAAGCTGCCTTATCAGCCTCAGTAGACTGCGCAGCGCTGGTGATCCTCACCAGAAACCACAGGTGGCGTCACGAACTCTTTCTTTTATAAACTTTACAAATATCAACCCCTTTTTAGGAGAGACCCCAGGGTACGGGCCCGGGAGCCGACCACCGCGACATCCCTAAAGGCCAGGCCAAAGGCCCGGGTACCGAGTTATCCCCATTCCCCTGGGTGCCACATCCACATCTGAGGGACCGAGGGCTGGCTGTTGTGCTTAGACGGGGTTGAGAAGGGTGTCCCCGGCAAACTGCCGGTCTGTGAGGAAGATGCAGGCGGACATGTTAGGTTGCCTTGATCCAAAGGTGGTGCTATCGATGTCGGAGAGCGCTCAACACCAGCTGGTGTTTCCACCTCCAAATAAAATGATGACCTGACAATCACACTGGCTGTTGCGGGTAAAGAGGTGGCCGGTCTGCGTCCCAAAACAGGTGTGACTGCTGTCCACCCAGTCACAGAGGATGAAGAGATGTGGCTGATGGTGGTTGGCCCAGCCGGCTAGGCCGCATTGTAGCACAGTGAGCTTCCCACTGCAACTTATGCTTCATATCCATGTGCCGGTTCATGTATGAAGAACTCAAACTATGTATTTTTTGGCCTCTACTTAGCTTTTTCTGACAAATGTTACAGATAACACGAGTCGGGTCATTCTTATCGATCTGAAAAAATGCCCAAGCTATGCAAGGCTTAGCACCCATGCGACCTGAAGAGCCACTACGACTTGTGGTCAGAGGCAGAGTTGTGTTTGAGGATGCAGTTGTTGACGTGCTTCCAGTACTACGTCTCTGTCCAGGAAGGCGCAACCTGACCTCGTCGTCACTAGCATCCTCCTCAACCTCCTCTGCTGACCTCATCGACTGGCTGACTGTGGGTTGACAGTAAGTGGGATCTCCAACCTCGTCATCATCACCCTGTGTGTTATCACACCAGTCGTCCTCAGAGTTAACCTCTTCCTGCCCTGACAAAAATCTCAAGTTGTCGTTCCAATCAGGTATTTGAGTCTCATCATCGCCTTCCTCATTCTCTCCACCAACAGGAGATACAGTTTGGGAACGAGGGTCTACATTATGGTTGAGGTGGAGGAGAGCCCACTTGAAGGAGCCCTTGATATTCGTTGAAGCACCTGCTGTTTTTGTGCCTCATCTGGAATTTATAGCGATTGGCGTGGCCGTAAGAAAGGGATCTTATCACATTGTCCACTAAAAGAAGTAGACATCTTAGTTTGGCTGGAAGATGGTCTTTCTTCTGCAGATGTTACTGTTGCTTTAACACCTACCCCACGGACACAACCTTTTTTTCCCTTCCCAACACACCTATTCCCCTTTCCACCATCAGCAGGCCTTTTTCCACTCATTTTGGTGGTTAACTAATTGACAACTCTGGAGTTGTTTGCACAAAAAACAATGGATGGGAACCGAGCAGAGCTGAGTGGCCAAACTGTTGTATTAGCCCAAAAGTATTGGCTGGGTTAGATGCAGTAAAACAATTTTATTACATACACAGGTGGTGGAGCTTAGTATAGATGGACTAATAGAACAAGTCCCACACACTGATACAAGCCCACATTTTTTTTCAGAGCTAGATGCAAATAAAAATTATTTTTAATTTGCAACCTGGTGGAGCTTAGTATAGATGGACTAATAGAACAAGTCCCACACACTGCTACAAGCCCAAATTTTTTTTCAGAGCTAGATGCAGATAAAAATTATTTTTAATTTGCAACCTGGTGGAGGTTAGTATAGATGGACTAATAGAACAAGTCCCACACACTGTTACAAGCCCAAATTTTTTTTCAGAGCTAGATGCAGCTACAAATTATTTTTAATTTGCAACCTGGTGGAGGTTAGTATAGATGGACTAATAGAACAAGTCCCACACACTGCTACAAGCCCAAATTTTTTTTCAGAGCTAGATGCAGATAAAAATTATTTTTAATTTGCAACCTGGTGGAGCTTAGTATAGATGGACTAATAGAACAAGTCCCACACACTGCTACAAGCCCAAATTTTTTTTCAGAGCTAGATGCAGATAAAAATTATTTTTAATTTGCAACCTGGTGGTGGTTAGTATACATGGACTAATAGAACAAGTCCCACACACTGCTACAAGCCCAATTTTTTTTTCAGAGCTAGATGCAGATAAAAATTATTTTTAATTTGCAACCTGGTGGAGGTTAGTATAGATAGACTAATAGAACAAGTCCCACACACTGCTACAAGACCACATTTTTTTTCAGAGCTAGATGCAGATAAAAATTATTTTTAATTTGCAACCTGGTGGAGTTTAGTATAGATGGACTAATAGAATGATGCTATGCCCAAAAGGTTTTACTTGGCTAGGTGCAGTAAAAAAATTTGTATTCTATACACAGGTGGCATAGCTTGCAACACAGATAGGCTACTCCACTGACTAACACACACTGCAAGAGGCTAAAAAGGATTTGCTTAGCTAGATTTAGCCAAATGCTGTGAAAAAAACTTGCACAGCACTGGCACAGACCTGCCTAGCAAAAAGTCCTAGGAAATGCTGTAACCTAGTCCAGAAAAGGACTGCAATTACAAGTAGACCCTACTCCCAACCTATCTATTTAAGAGCACAGACCTGCCTGATAAAAGTCGTAGGAAATGATGTAATCTAGTCCTCAAAAGGACTGCAATCACAACTATCCCCTACTCCCAAGCTATCTGTAGATTTGTACGAAAATTGGCTTGAAATGAACACTCAAAGTATAGCGCACACAGCAACAGCGGTGCCGTCTAACACGCAGCTGCAGCAGTGAGAAAATGGTGGCTACGTGGAAATGGCTGGGTCTTATAGGGCAAGGACATGTGACATACACTGCCAATGACACATGCCTTTGCTTGTGTGAAAAAAGCAGTTCGCTCCGTGTGTGCGCTGCTGATAGGCTGACAGATTGCATCTCCCCACTGTAAATGGGGGAAAGAGAAAAAAAAATGGAGATCTTCATTATTTCTGCAGAGATCCATCCCCTGCCCCTCCCCCCGCCCCACTGTACACTCAAACTGCGTATTAACATTAATTTTCAGCATTACTGAGAAAAAATCCAGTTATGATTTTGGTGCACGAACATTTATGGAACATAACCTCGAACAGCCGGAATTTTTTCAAATTGTTCGTGTTCGCCGAACGGCTCGAACACCGCCCAAAACAGCTCGAATTTGAGATTGGCGAACAGTTCGAGTCGAACACCGCTCATCTCTAGTGATAATATTAATATATTATAATAAATGTAATTAATATGTTGATATGAATATTGAGCAGAATTCATATCTGTCTATTGGTTCGTTCTCCGCAACAGTCATGGTCTCTCATGTGATCTCTTTGGAAAATTAATTGCCCACCCTTGCCTTAGATAGTAATAATGCCCCCTGTGTGCCGATACTGAATAATAATGCCCCCATCTATGCCTGATAATAATAGTGCACATGGGGTTTCTTACAATAATAATATTGCAGCTCATGGTATGCAAGGGGCTTATATTAATATGGGGTCTACCAGTAGATACATAGGGGGAGAGGGTTAATAAGAGGCTTTAATACAGAGCCCAGACAGGCTGTACTATAACAGCAGGTGAAAGGGGGAGGTAAGAGGAGGAGCAGGCATTCTGACGCTTAGGCTTGAAGGGGAATAGAGCCTGTAATAACACAGCGGGGCAGGCGGAGGGTTGTGTTTATTAGGAGCTTAGACCCGGCTGCTGCATTCAATGACACTTTACATAAAAATGTGTTCCAGCGATGAGACCGGAGGGGGCGTCAGTGCGCATTGGGAGGCATGCGGCGCTCCAGCGAGAGGTTTCCTCCCCATACAGATACCAGAAGGTCCATGCTTGAAACGAACAGTGGGCTCCAATAGGGGGCGCTGTTTTATGGATCTCATCAAGTATTTATCACATCATAGGTCCAGATTGGTTCCCATAATGGCTAGGCAACAAGACAACAGGGAATATAGGTGTATAGATATATTATAAATATAGAGGATGTATTAATATAGTGTAAATGTACCAGATATAATCGATGCGCACACAAAGGAGAATCATTTAACCCTGAATCAATATTCAGTGCAGCCAAGATTAAAAGTATAGATAAAGAAAAGAAGTCCGTCCAAATGGCCGACTATGCCGTATAGAAGAGCGCAGCCACAATTGGCCTACAAACTGTATGGTGATAGTCTATGTAATAGGGCCATACTGAATAGTGATCACACTATAACAATAGGCCATTAGATAATAAAATCCATCTAGTCTCTCGTTGAATGATTTTCTTATCCCAGTCGACCAACCTCGCTGGTAAAGGGACCACGTGTATAACGTATGCCCATATAGACGGCTTGGGAGGGAGAGCTGATCCTTCTGACAGATTCCCTTTAATCTTATAAGGAGACCCAGAGGGGCACTATTATTATTATAAGGAGACCCAGAGGGGCACTATTTGTTAGAACCTTGCTGTTAGGTTTTTTTTCCTTTGCTGGTCACATGACCTTGTTGGCCTATTTAATCCTGCTCCGCCCTTCTGGCTTTGCTGGACTTCATTGTATATCTACTTTCTAGATAGCCTGTGCTCTGTATCTAACTCTGTTAGTTTGCTTGGTCTACGGACCTCTATGTTCTATCTATTTTGTTTGTTCGTCTGTCTGCTACTATTTCTGTTAGGAGGTGTCCCATATTCCTCCCAGTCCTTAGTACTTGTAGGGATTCCCTCCCCACATCTATAGGTCTCCGTACAGACTAGATTAGGACTTTAGCAGGTCTGATCGCAGGATCAGGTTCCCTGTTACATCGTAGGGATTCAGCTGAGTCCTATAGTAGGGACAGATCTCCTCTCTTTCCTTAGCTTTGGTAGCAGAACATAACAGTAAGTCCAGCCTGCAAATTCTCTAAGGAAAGATTTTTTTTTTTTTTTTTGTTCCATCATGGTGTCGGTTCAGGATTTGGCTAAACACCTGCAGGGACTCTCTCTGGAAGTGGCCGAGCTCCGTCAGCACGTGAGTAACTGTCCTGGAGCATATTTCTTGGAGCCTAAGGTATGTTTGCCGGATTTATTTTTTGGTGAACATCGAGAATTTTTTTCATTTAAAAATGCTTGCTTATTGTATTTTCGTTTGAGACCCAAGTCCTCTGGGGATGAATCCCAGCGCGTAGGGTTCATAATGTCACTTTTGCGCAAAGAGCCTCAGGAGTGGGCCTTTTCTTTGCAACCTAGTGATACATGCTTCAGATCAGTGGATAGTTTTTTTTCTGCTTTAGGATTATTATATGATGATCCTGACCGTGTGGCATCAGCTGAGACTGAGTTGAGACGTTTAAAACAAGGATCAGGTAATGTCGAAAAATATTGTACTCATTTTCGTCGTTGGTCCACTCAAACAGGGTGGAACGATTCTGCTCTGAAAAGTCTATTTCTTGCTGGGCTCAGTGAAAGGGTTAAAGACCTGCTAATTGCTTATCCTACACCTGAGGATTTGCAACAGGCTATGCAATTAGCTATACGGGTGGATAGAAGACTGCGTGCTAGGGTTAATGAGAGCAAATCCTCTGCTATGTCAGTTTCTGGTTATGATAATGTGTGTACTAACAGTGGTGAACCGATGGAGATTGGATCGGTGGCACCTCGCTCTCAAGAAAAAGACCGTCGTTTTTCAGAAGGCTTGTGTTTCTATTGCGGAAAATCTGGTCATTTGATTAAAGGCTGTGAGCTTCGTATGAAGAAAGAAAAAAAAATGGTCAGTCACGCCCGTATTGCCTGTTTAAATTCCAAGGGTATATTTTTAGCTGCTTCCACGATTGCTCAGGAAAAATTAATGGAATTTCGGGTGTTTGTTGATTGCGGGTCTACACTGAATGTAATTGATGGGGGATTCGTGGAAAAACTCAATTTAAAACCTGAACCTTTATCATCCCCCATTGCTGTGGTTTCTGTGGATGGCTCCCCTTTGAAGAATATTACTCTCAAGGTCAGTGAATTTCCTCTCACTATTAATGGTGTTCACCATGAGAAATTGGATTTGGTAGTGTTGAATAACTTGCCTTCTCCAGTAATATTGGGTTTGCCCTGGTTAAAATTTCACAATCCTGTACTGGATTGGTCTACCAGTGAAATTAAATCCTGGAGCCATAAATGTTATGACAAGTGTTGTAACGGGCGTATTGCAGCTTTGGATAGGGGAGAATTGCCTGTTCCTATTCAGGATTTTTGGAGAGTTTTTTCTGAGAAGGAATCGCAGGTTTTGCCTCCCCATAGAGACTATGATTGTTCTATTGAATTTGTCCCTGGAGCGACTCTTCCTAAAAGTCGTTTATTTAACCTTACTATTCCTGAGAGGAAGGCTTTGGAGGAATACATACAGACAAGTTTGGCCGCCGGTCACATTAGGCCCTCTAAGTCTCCTGTGGCGGTTGGATTTTTTTTTGTAAAAAAAAAGGACGGCGGTTTACGTCCTTGTCTGGATTTTCGTGAGATTAACAAAATTACGGTACGCAATCCTTACCCACTGCCATTGATTCCTGATCTGTTTAACCAGTTATTGGGGGCCAAGTGGTTCTCTAAAATTGACCTTAAGGGGGCATACAATCTGTTGCGCATGAAGGAGGGTGATGAATGGAAGACTGCTTTTAACACTCCTGTGGGTCATTTTGAGAATCTGGTTATGCCTTTTGGTCTTACTAATGCTCCTGCATTTTTTCAGAATCTGATTAATGACATCCTTAGACCTTTGATCGGTAAAAATGTGGTTGTGTATTTGGATGACATTTTGATTTATTCGCCAGATCTGGAGTCTCATTGGCAGAGCGTGCGTGAGGTATTACAGTTATTGATGGACAATTCGCTTTTTGCTAAGCTGGAGAAATGTGAGTTCGCTGTACAGAGAATTAGTTTTTTGGGCTACATTATCTCCAGCAAAGGTTTTGAGATGGATCCGGTTAAGGTTCAGGCTGTGCAGGAATGGCCTAGGCCTATTGGTTTGAAATCGATACAGAGGTTTTTGGGTTTCGCCAATTACTACAGAAAATTCATAAAAAATTTTTCTAGTATTGTCAAACCTCTGACTGATCTCACCAGGAAAGGTGCTGATGCGGTTCAGTGGTCTTCTGAGGCCATTGAAGCTTTTGTGTATCTCAAGGAGAGGTTCACCTCTGCTCCCATCCTTATGCAGCCTGATGTTACTAGGCCGTTTTTGGTTGAGGTTGATGCTTCCTCTGTGGGGGTTGGCGCAGTATTGTCTCAGGATAACGGGGATGGATTACATCCCTGTGCCTTTTTTTCAAAAAAATTTTCGGAGACTGAACTGAATTACGATATTGGTAATCGGGAATTATTGGCTATTAAACTCGCATTTGAACACTGGCGCCACTTCTTGGAAGGTGCGGAATTTCCCGTTCAGGTTCTTACGGATCATAAAAATCTGATATATCTTGATGCTGCCAAGCGCCTGAATGCCCGTCAGGCTAGGTGGGCACTGTTTTTCTCGCGGTTTAATTTCTCCGTTACTTACATCCCTGGTACTAAGAATGTTAAGGCGGATGCCTTGTCTCGCAGTTTTTCTCCCATAGTCGGTGCTGAGAAAGAGGAAAACATTTTACAAGAAGGTGTTGTGATAGCTGCTTTAGACTCCGTTTTGGAAGATGAGATTCTTAAAGCTCAGGAGAATGCCCCATCTAACACTCCTCATGGGAGGTTGTTTGTGCCTGGGACCTTTAGGAGAGATTTGTTTGTTGAGTGTCACGAATCTCGGTTGGCAGGTCATCCCGGAATCTCTGAGACCAAGAGACTGGTGGGTCGCAGTTTTTGGTGGCCTGGATGGCAGAAGGAAGTCATTAAGTGGGTGCGCCAATGTACTATATGTGCTAGATCTAAGTCCTCACATACTCCTGCTGCGGGGTTGCTTTGTCCTTTGGAGGTCCCCAGTGCTCCTTGGACACATTTGGCTATGGACTTTATAACTGACCTTCCCCCCTCTGAGGGTTTTACTGTCATCTGGGTGGTCGTGGACCGTTTTAGCAAGATGTGTCACTTGGTTCCCTTCGTCAAACTGCCCTGCGCTAAAACTCTCGCTAAGGCCTTTGTCAAGGAAATTGTCAGACTTCATGGCGTTCCTACTGACATTGTTTCTGATAGGGGTCCTCAGTTCGTGGCTCGTTTTTGGCGTGCCTTTTGTGACAGGTTGGGAATTCATTTGTCGTTTTCGTCCGGATATCATCCTGAATCTAATGGCCAGACAGAAAGGAAAAACCAGGATGTTGAGCAGTTCTTGCGTTGTTTTGTGGCAGACAATCAAGAGGGGTGGTCTGAGTTTCTGCCACTTGCCGAATTTGCTCTGAACAATCATACATCTTCTTCTGCTGGTTGTTCGCCTTTTTTTTGTTGTTCTGGGAGACATCCGTCGTTTGGGTCGTTCTCCAAGTTGGGATCTGCCGTGCCTGAGGAGGAGAATTTTTCCGGTGATTTGGAAAGAGTTTGGACGGATGTGCGTGGTAATCTTCAGGAGGCCAACAGAAAATCTAGACTACTTTGATAGGAAACGACAGGAGGTTTTGTTCGCTGTTGGTGACATGGTTTGGTTGTCCTCTAGGAATCTGCGGTTGAGGATTCCTTCTAAGAAATTGGGTCCCAAGTTTGTAGGGCCCTTTAAGGTGCTTCAGGTTGTCAACCAATCTGCTGTTAGGTTGGAGGTTCCTACCTCCTGGAGAATTAATCCGGTCTTTCATGTCTCTCTGTTAAAAAAAGCTGTTGTGTCGGATGGTGACGCCTCTGCCTCTGTTCCTCCGGTGGTGGAGGACGGGGAATATGAAATTTCTCGCATCCTTGACTCTAGACGGTATAGAGGTAGTTTGCAGTATCTTGTGGCCTGGAAAGGTTTCGGACCCGAGGATAACTCTTGGGTGAGGTCAGATGATGTTTCCGCGTCCAGACTTATCAGAGCGTTTCACAGGAGATTTCCTGATAAGCCTGGTCCTAGGGGATCCGGAGGATCCTCTTAGAAGGGGGGGTACTGTTAGAACCTTGCTGTTAGGTTTTTTTTCCTTTGCTGGTCACATGACCTTGTTGGCCTATTTAATCCTGCTCCGCCCTTCTGGCTTTGCTGGACTTCATTGTATATCTACTTTCTAGCTAGCCTGTGCTCTGTATCTAACTCTGTTAGTTTGCTTGGTCTACGGACCTCTATGTTCTATCTATTTTGTTTGTTCGTCTGTCTGCGACTATTTCTGTTAGGAGGTGTCCCATATTCCTCCCAGTCCTTAGTACTTGTAGGGATTCCCTCCCCACATCTATAGGTCTCCGTACAGACTAGATTAGGACTTTAGCAGGTCTGATAGGCAGGATCAGGTTCCCTGTTACATCGTAGGGATTCAGCTGAGTCCTATAGTAGGGACAGATCTCCTCTCTTTCCTTAGCTTTGGTAGCAGAACATAACACTATTATTATTATAGGGAGACCCAGAGGGGCACTATTATTATTATAGGGAGACCCAGAGGGGCACTATTATTATTATAAGGAGACCCAGAGGGGCACTATTATTATTATAAGGAGACCCAGAGGGGCACTATTATTATTATAAGGAGACCCAGAGGGGCACTATTATTATTATAAGGAGACCCAGAGGGGCACTATTATTATTATAAGGAGACCCAGAGGGGCACTATTATTATTATAAGGAGACCCAGAGGGGCACTATTATTATTATAGGGAGACCCAGAGGGGCACTATTATTATTATAAGGAGACCCAGAGGGGCACTATTATTATTATAGGGAGACCCAGAGGGGCACTATTATTATTATAAGGAGACCCAGAGGGGCACTATTATTATTATAAGGAGACCCAGAGGGGCACTATTATTATTATAGGGAGACCCAGAGGGGCACTATTATTATTATAGGGAGACCCAGAGGGGCACTATTATTATTATAAGGAGACCCAGAGGGGCACTATTATTATTATAGGGAGACCCAGATGGGCACTATTATTATTATAAGGATGCCCAAGGGGAACTATTAATGTGATAAAGAGACCTAAATGATCATCCTAATAAATTGGTATCACGGGGAGTAGTAAATTTAGATTTTCTCCAATGGTAGGCAGGGTCATATTTGTAATAGAGAACCTCATCTTTGAAAGTGGGTGTGGGAGAGTAACATGGGCCTGTGTGCGTCCTATGCCAGAGCTGGGCGCAGCCCCTAGTCCGGCCCTGTTCCCTCAGTAAAGATACTTCTTTTAGCCCCTAACACGGTACAAAGATATACATTGTCTTTTAGCCCCGGAATCTGACTTTCTTATTGATACAAAACACTAATTTTTATTGTGTGGAACAGATATAAATAATTTATGTAACAACATAATAATACTCTAACTGCTCAGAAGAGTAAAGTGTCCATAGCTCTATCATCCATGTCTGCATATGGTACCGATGCTCAGCCTATATTGTTGCCTCCTTAAGGGATGCTAGGCAACTTCCTTATAAGGTAAGCTGCCCCTTTAAGAGTAGAACACAAGATTCCATTATGACATCACAATTAACCATCACTACTTCTACAAGTGATTACACTCTAGTTGTCACTTTGACTTTCCAGTGTCATTGTTGTCGGTGTGATAAGCCATATAGCTAGTCATATACAGACTGCGCTTGGATTTACTGGAAATGTCTGGAATTCCTCCAGACAGACTTCAGGTGTTAGCACTACTCCAGGGGATTCTTGCCACCTATGACCCTGACTTTGTGCTACCACTACCCGATGGCGTCCTCAGCTTCACTTACCGGCTGGTAATGGAGCTTGTGAGAGATTGCCTGACCAAATACAAACGAGGTCATATAAGCTCAGAATATCTTGAGCATTTACAGAAGAACATATGGACATTAGTACAACAGGTAAATAGCAGACAATCTGCACAAATCATAAAGTAATAATGGAAAATAATAATGGAATATAAGTTTAACCTGTACCAAATACCCAGATAAGAATAGCCGGGGAGCAGTAATAGGGCATACAGGCTACATGACAAGGGAGAGGGTGATATCTACAGGGTTATTGGGAGGGTTGTGGAGGTAGGGGGGAATTGGATTGGTTAACCAATTATGGACCACAGAGTTTTCAGTTGTTATGCCTTCATTTTTTCCTCACTTTCTTTCAAGAGCCATAAATTTGTTATTTTTCCATTGCCATAGACATGTGAGGGCTTGATTCTTTTGCAGGACAAGTTGTAGCTTTCAGTGGCTCCATTCTATTTACCATACATTGTACTGAAACAAGGGAAAAAAATTCCAAGTGAGATGCAATGGTTCTTTGTGTCGCTATATTCAGGGACCCATAACATTTTAGTTTTCTGTCGATTGGGATGAGTGAAGATTTGAGTTTTGCAGTGAACTTTGTGTACATAGAGTGTCATAGAATCATAGATTCTATGGGTGTTTTGATTGTTTATTATTAATGTTTTTAAGTGAAATGAGAAGACAAAAAAACCCACAAATCCAATTTTTTTTCCTCTTTTCGGTGTTTATTGATCGTATTAATTAATTCCCTATCTTAAAAGATCAGACTTTAACAACCGCATCAATATCAAATATGATCATTAATTTTTTCCTTTCTTTATTTTAAATGGTGAAAAGAGGAGTGATTTTAACTTTTAAATTTTTAACATTTTTTTAAATATTTTCTTCTTTATTTTTACATTTTTTTTTTCGTTCCCTTAGGGGACTTAATCCTGCAAATCGCTCATACTATATATTGCAATACTACAGTATTGCGCTATATAGTGAAAATCTTGATCTCCTCTGGAGCTCAGCCTATAGCTAAGCTTCACAAGGAGGACCATGGTTTCAGCAACGGAGGTCTTCAGCAGACCCCTGGTTGTCCTAGAAATGCATTAGACCCTTGTGATCGCCTTGTGGAGGGCCGATGAAAGCAAGAGTGCTCAGGCATTGGTGCATGCACAATTGAAATGATACTGTCACAGACTGACAGCTTTATTTAAATGGTTAACAGAAGAATTCTGCGTTGTCCACGGTTTTTAGGGACAGATGCTGGCTATTTCATATACGCATGTTTGGGGAGCTCAGCTCCTGAGCCCCCTCCACATGTGAGGACCCTTCCAGGATGTTAATAACCCGTACATTTGCTGGAAGGAGTTGAGGAGCTGGGTTACAGGGGGACAATAAAAGGAAGAAGGTAGGAGTTTCACGTTCCAGCATCCAACCAGCCCTTATAAAGAGATGGGAGGAAAGTTTGAAGGCTGGCACTTGATAAGTAGAGGTTTTGGGACGGTCACAGCGGTGGGGGATAGGTTTGGGTCAGAGTCTTGATAAATGTGATGTCCTTTGGACGGAGGTTACTGTTGGGGGAATAGTGACTTTGGTTACATCTCAATATAACTAGTGGACTTCGGTCCTGTGAGGATAGTGGTATTAATGTGGGATATTAATGCCTTAACCCTTGTGTCGGTGTGGTGTCGGTGTGGTGCGGCTAGGGTCTAACTCTTAATTAGGTGTTGTTTTTCTTCTGGTTTAAAGCCTATTAGATATCTACTGTATATAATTGTGGGGCTATCATTGTTGCAGTCACCCCGCGTTTTGAGTTGGAGTCTGCTGTGGCCATTTTACACAGGTCACAAGCAGCCATGTGTCTTATATACATACATTGGGTATGGAGGGAGGACGTGGGGATTTAAAGGTTTACAAGCGACCGGATCCCTCGTCAGTTGTCATGTAGTACTTGTAGTGTAGATAGCATAAGTAACATGGTGATATAAATGGCCTCCTCCGTTTTGCTTTTTCTCTCATGATTTTCCTTTCTTCTTTGTTTTCATCTCTATAGGCTGAAGAAAAATCCCAAAGTGGAGAATTGGCCTTTATTAAACAACTGGCCCAAAATGTCCTGCTTGTACTGGAGTATCCGTCCTACTCAGTGGAGCGCCTGGTAAGGATCTATCATCTTCTACATCTCATGTCCTTGTTGTCTGATCTTCTCCAGATCACCAGCCATATAGCAGAAGCTCAGGTTCATGATGGTGGAGGCCTCCCTGTCCTCTCCAGGCAGACACAGGTTTCCATCTCATGTCATTGTTCTCTGATCTTCTCCAGATCACCAGCCATATAGCAGAAGCTCAGATTTATGATGGTGGAGGCCTCCATGTCCGCTCCAGGCAGACACAGGTCTACATCTCATGTCCTTGTCTCATCTTCTCCAGATTACCAATCATATAGCAGAAGGTCAGTTTCATGATGGTGGAGGCCTCCCTGTCCTCTCCAGGCAGACACAGGTCTACATCTCATGTCCTTGTTGTCTGATCTTCTCCAGATTACCAGCCATTTAGCAGAAGGTCAGATTTATGATGGTGGAGGCCTCCATGTCCACTCCAGGCAGACACAGGGTATTTTATGGCCACCTGTCCCTGTGGCTTCATCATCTGTGAGGACAGTCTGTACTCAGTGGTGCGGAGTTTGTATTTCCGCCTGTGTCTTTGTATAAGGGGGATATCTCCTATAATATAATAGTGTCTGTGCAGGGTCCGGCTTGTATCACGTCCCCTACATCTGCTGCAGTGTAATCATCATGGACATAATATAGAAGAGAGACGTTCCTGCATCTTCAGCTTTTATTCCCCTGCAGTTTCTATGTCTTAATGTCATTTCTTATTCCTTTTTAGGCCGAGATCGGATCATTGAACCTGGGGAGAAATCCTTGTAAGAGCGACTATAAACCGATCAAACTGATCAGCAGTGGAGCCTTTGGGTGAGCTTTACTTTGGTATTATATATATTTCCCAGGGCTCCTTATGACGATGTCTCTGCGTCCTTCCCATGTTATGTTCCCATGGACAAATTATGAGTTCACATCACGGTCCACATCTATCTGTCACTATTCAGGTCAGTTAGGATGTGACGTGGATGAGGACCCCCCATTGGTGATCATTTGTGGAGTGTTATTTTATGTATTTATAGACATGGTTTTCTAGTGATGGCCCCACATTAATCATTAATACAGGAGATCATTTGATGAGATCTATAGATAGATTGTTAATAAGAATTTATAGTAAATCATGTTTTTTTCTCCTCTCCAGGGCCGTCCACTTAGTTCGCCATAAAGATACAAACCAAGTCTGCGCTATGAAGAAAATGGACAAGGAGAACCTGAAAAAGCCAAAGAGGCTTGAATGGGCCTTTCTGGAGAGGGACATCTCAGCATTCGCAGATTGTCCCTTTGTGGTCTCCACGTTCTGCTCCTTTCCTACTAAACTTCATCTATGTATGGTCATGGAGTATGTACCAGGTAGGACACATCCATTGTATCTATATCCAGCCCACGTCTGCTTAATCCTAGCATCTATATATGACCACAATGTGCCCACATGGACGGTTACATGTCCTCTTTGCAATTATTATAAGTCATCTGTTACCAAGATGCCTGAAAAACCATTGATCTCTATGAAAGTCCCCCAGTATGTCCTCGCTGAGCACGGCAGCAATTTCCACTATGGGTAAAAGGAAGATTTGTCTTTTTGAAGAGTTTTTATAGATAAGAACGTTCACAGAGAAAAAAATTAGAGGCTCGTAGATGAGGCTCTGTCTCTATGTATAGGGTCTATCTGCAGTATACAGTATACGCACTACATTATACAGTATATATAGACCATCCTGTCCCAATGTCTCCGCCTTTTTCACATTCCCACTCATCATGTGTAATTTACATTGTAACAAACCCTCAGTTCTCATATTTGCTTTCTCCTGTAGGAGGTGACTGTGGTACCCTTCTAAAGCACAGGGGTCCTTTACCGGTCCTCTTGGCCCGTATGTACATTGCGGAAACGGTCCTTGCTGTGGAATACCTGCACAGCTATGGTGTGGTGCACAGAGATCTGAAGCCTGAGAAGTAAGTGACCCCTCTAGCATATTAGAGGGGAAGAAAGTTAGAGTTTCTTATACAGTCTGTGGGTTATTACTTGGTGCTGACACCATCTTTTCTTTCACAGCCTCCTGATAACATCAACAGGACATATTAAGGTCACTGATTTTGGGGTTTCAAAACTCGGCCTCATGAGACCAAACTCAGACTTCTACAAGACTCCAACTAAGGACATCACCAAAGAGTTCCTTGATAAAGAGGTAGGCTTTACTTACAGGGTCTTGTACTTTACAGATCTCATCTTTCTCCTTCTCTGATTTATAATTTCTCTAGAAAAACATTTCCACTGATGTTATGTGTCGCAATTATATTTATTGATCATCATCTCCTTTTTCTGTTGGTTTCCAGACTGCTGGCACCCCTACTTACATGGCCCCAGAAGTTATCCTAAAGATAGGCTATGGAAGGCCTGTTGACTGGTGGTCAATAGGGATCATCCTATATAAATTTCTATTTGGATATCCACCATTTACAGGGGCTTGCAGAAGGAATATTTTACACAGTATCATCCAGGGTAAGTAAAATAATCTGAATGCTTGTGATGTCACTGTTATTTGACTTGAATAGTTCTGTAGTTTTTTCTAGCTTTGTTAAGGAATTTTTTTTTTATGAAAATAAATGAAGAGGTTTTATTTCTTATAATATTTGCTTTTTATATAACAGATGATATACCTTGGAGATGTAATTACTTTCCTCCAACTAATGCTCGAGGCATCATCACTCAACTGCTCAGAAAAATTCCAGCACTGAGACTTGGAACAGGTAATATTAATAGTATTATCAATGAATTATTACAGCGTGACCAGACAAATGATGGGTTCCATGAGGATCAGCACTGAGGTTCTGTACTCTACCTACTTTTCTATTACCCATTCTTCATGCTATAATGTTCAATATATTTCCTTTATGTCGGCTCTTTTACATCTTCAGTTCAGATTAACATAAATTCTACAGATATGGAGCAGTTTCTCTGACAATGACTGTATCACTTTCTTTCTTGTCTTCCTTTTCCAGGAGGCGCAAATGAGATCAAAATTCATCCATTTATGCGTGACTTAGACTTTGACAACCTTTTAAGTCAGAAGCCCCTGTTCGTTCCTGACCTAAAGTCAGATGAGGACACCCGCTACTTTATCAGTAAGTAAAATGAGACGTCATCTGCAGAAAACTGACGTGTGTCTTGTCTTTCATTTTATGTCAAAATCAGTTCCCATCATTATTAGTGATAACATGGTGACTGTCTGGGTATTATACTAATAATCTCTAATAACACTTGTATTTTTTAGCTCGAAGTAGCAGCTTCAAACATATGAATTCAGATGAGGGGGACACAAGTGAGGACAATGACTGGCCAGAAATCAAAAACTTTGCATCAACTTATCAAAGGTCTTCTAAAGTAAGTATGTGGCTAATAAAATGTATGAAACCTATAATTACAAAAAAAATTAAATATATCTATTTTATATTTCTTTATCTGTTTTAGCTATATATCACCAATACTGGGTTGATGACCAATATAGAGCCTATGTCACCTCCACAGTGTTCCCAAGAGAACAGTGATGGAGGCAATGAAGAGCCTATGTCACCTTCACAGTGTTCCCAAGAGAACAGTGATGAAGGCAATGAAGTGCCTATGTCACCTCCAGGGTGTTCCCCAGAGATCAATGAAAAACGCTCAGAAATGTGAGTAGATTATTATTATTATGAGATTTAGTCCTGATATATGTCGGATCCAAATACAAGATACGAGTAACACAAATCTAAATCTAGCATCCACCACCCCATGACTACACAATCTCTGTGGGTCTTACTTGTGATAACTTCAATAACAGCTGATTGTTGCGACCAACCATTCATTTCCAACTCACTACAGGCCAATATTACTAATTAGACTCCATTCTTGCTGGTAAAATGTGGTCTTGAGCAGGATATCTCCTCTATGTTGTCCTAATTGACCTTACAGACAGGTGTTCTTCCGTTATTCTATTGTTTTTTCCTTGTAATTTACGTGTCTTTTTTCTACCAACAGGCAGAAAGAATCTTCCCCTTCCAAAACTGTTGGAGACAATCAGTGTTTTACTGCTAAAAACAGTGAGTCATCCTCGCCCTCATTGTCAGGTATGTACAGGTTTATAGGCCATCCAATTATAGCCTATGATCCAAAATTTAAATATTAAGGCTCTAAAATTACTTCCTTTATTCTTTCTGCTCCCCTGAGTATTCTATTTTTGTTTTGTTAAAATCCCCCATACGGTTCCAGAGTTATGGGCCTTTGTAATTAGTGGTAATTTTTATTCTTTACAAAGGGGCGGTGTTCACAGGATCCTCTGGGGCGTGCCCTTAGGTTACCACGCCCACATGATAAAGACCATAATAATTAACACTAAATAAAAAGTCCCATATCTCTACAACCGTACTGTGGATTTTAGGAAAACAAATATCAGAATACTCAGGGGAGAAGCCGACATAAAATAAGAGCGAATCTTGGACACTTTTGACCTGGTGATGGGTCTTCTTTAAAGTTACAATGAAGTTTTATCCAACTGATTATATAACACCGTGGCTTGCTGAAAGTAATGTCATATTAATATGGGGACATGGTTCTTTGGGGAGACACCACCGGAACCCAGAAAAGCTACAGGTTCATATTAATCAGTTGCATAACTCTATAAAGATACAAAGCTCATCTTTTAGGAGTTTATAATCAACATTTTTTTCTGGCTTTTTGATTAGAATCTCCAGTTCAGAAGAGAAGAAAATATTTTCGAACACTGAGAAAACAACTAAAAACAGAGAAAGTTGAAGAGGGGGAAACTAGGAGAGGTAAGTGTGACGATAATCTCCATGTTGTATAACGTCAGTGAGAAGAAGTCATGTGGAGCAGATGTTATCCGTCAGTGGTGGGATTGTCACATGTATGATGGCTGACAATGATTCTGCTCCTCTGTATGATGAGATTCCTCTAACGTCATGTTACAGTGACACCACAGTAGTATCCTCTAATATGGAGTCCCATTACTTACATCAGTTTTACATCTTTTCTCCTAGGTTCTCTCTTCCGCCGGATGATAACATCCTGCCGGCGTGGATTATCCAGGGCTGCTCGTGCTGTCAGAGAAAGCTGCATTTTTGGCTGCTGCCACCAACGCACCATTGACATCTCGAGGACAGAAAACCCCCAAATCTAGCGCTCTGAAGAAACTACAGCACATCCACCATTAATGCTGTACCTGTATGGAAGGAGTTGTACCACCTACCTGTGGCCTCCTGACGAGCAAGAGACACGTGCAAAAGTTGAAGGCTCCTCCAAGAACTTGTCTTCATCCTTCCATGCAATTTTAATTCAAAGAAATAAAAAATTAAAATTGTTTAATGTCTTTTCGCATTTAATTGATTATTACTGACTTTTATGGTATATTAATACTATACCTCATATATAGTATGTCTGAAGGGTTAGATCCCAAACTGGAGAATAGCGGTTCTATGTCTCCCATTAATCCTCTAAACTCTGGCCAAAAATGGAGGAGATGACCAGAGATTCTGTTATTCCTAAGGGTACGTACACACAGCACCTTATAGACACCAGCATACCCACTGATTTTTTATTTTATAAGAAGACACTTAAGGAAAACATCAGTGTTTTTGTTAACTACATATAAAATAGTGAGCGGCTTCCAAACAGAAGCCACCAGCAGAATGAACCAATCACTTTCTTTAACCACTTCATAATTTTCAAAGCTGGAAGCGGATAAAAGAAGCTGAAAAAGACTGAAAAATACACAATGCACAGCAAGTTGTTTTTATATTGCAGTGCATATGTTCAATCATTTACATTTTATCTAGTGCTTTTCATGAGGGATCCAGGTGGAATCCACCTGAAGAAGACATTGTTTGCACATTACGAAGAGTGGCAATTAGTGTTGAGTGAGCACTAAAATGCTCGGGTGCTCGAAGCTCGGGCCGAGCTCACCGTGATACTCGGGTGCTCGAACCGAGCAACGAGCTCAATGTTAGTCTATGGGAGACCCGAGCATTTTTGCGGCGGCACCCCCGACAGTCTGTAGAAAGCCTAAAAAGTGCCCAAAACGATAGTGACAGTGCTCAAATGACATGGGGACAGCATGGGGATCGCCCCAGGAAGCATTTCAGACCCCCAGGTCACTGCTGTCAACAGCGCCGGACTGGGGTGTCTGGGGTCCACCAGGGACATTGACTCCAGGGGCCCACCCACCCTTCAGCTATTTGCAAATACCTGTTAGCCGTTATACCCATTATATTGGCCGCTTCTGCCCATCACTGTGCGCTCACCAGAAATGCGATGTACAATTACTGTAGTTTGCATTAAAGGGTTTTTATTGGTGAAAACAAGTTATCAGCGATGCACAGGTTGGGAAGGTGATTACTTATTTATTGGTGGAATCAGCACTGTCAGAAGATTGTGGCACTTTGAGTATTTGGTGAGATTTTTACCTCTGTATTTATAAGACAAAACCAGGAGTGGAGCAATCCGAGGTAATGTTTTATGAATTTCTCACCCACTCCTGGTTTTGTCTTATAAATACAGAGGTGAAAATCTCACCAAATGCCAACTTGCTTTCTCTGGTGAACCTTTGCAACTGCATCTCTGCTGCTGTGTAATAGTCACAGGGCAGGGAGGGGTTAAACATCCAAGTATTTAATATCTATTGGAAATAAAGAGGTTTCCCCTTATTGATATCAGATAAAACAAATGACCAACCACAATCCACTCTACCAAGACCAATATTACCAGATAGAAGGCAGAAATACCACCACACCGTGACCAGATCACATATTACCACCACATAGTGCCCAAATAATGCCACATACAAGGCACAAATACCGCCACACCATGACCAAAGCACATAATACCACCACATAGTGATCAAATGCTACCAGATACAAGGTATAAATACTGACACACCATGAGACCACATATTACCACCACATAGTGACTGAATAATACCACATACAAGGGACAAATATCGTCATGTCATGACCAAAGCACATAATGCCACAACATAGTGACAAATAATGCTAAAATAATAAAAATGTAAAAAAGCTCTGTATATTGGGTCAGTGTACAGGTTATACAGTGATCACCAGTGATATTATACACAGGAGCTCTGTATATAGTGTACAGGTTATCAGTCATCACCAGTGACATTATACACAGAAGCTCTGTATATAGTGTCAGTGTACAGGTAATGCAATGATCACCATTAATATTATACACAGGAGCTCTGTATATAGTGTCAGTGTGTGTGTATAGGTAATACATATACTCAACATAGGTAATACACATACTCACCAGTGATGTCTCTAGGTGAAGTTCTTCATCTGCAGACCGATATATCCCATCTTCTATGCAGGACTTATCTCTGCAGAAAATAACATAGTTAGCTATAACTGATCACTTCCAGAGCACAATCCACACTTTTCCCAAGATTTCTACACTGCATGAAATGACAAAAAAAGAAACATAGCGCCGCACTACACAGTAACAGTGCTCCAGTGTCATTCTGTGCCTGCTCATCTGTCAGCAGACATATTTCTCTGATGGCAAAGATGTAGCAGAGCTGAAGACAGAAGACCCATGGATTACGTCGGAGCGAGGATTTTTTTTTATTAAAGATAGAGTCCCTTAGGCTACGTTCCTGCTTTTATGCGGCGCTTTAGACCGCTCGCGTAAAAGAAGTGCCAAAGAAAGCTGGAAACGCCTTTCAGCAAAAGCTATGGATTTTGCTGAAAAGCGTTCAGATGCCGCGTTTTGCCACGTATTTTTGCGCGGGCGCTTTTACTGCAAAAGCGGCCGCGCAAAAAGAATTGACATGCCAATTCTTGGCGTTTTTTTCGGCGCGCTTTCCCCATAGGCTACATGTTAACATGCCTCGGGAAAAGCGCGCTGAGAAAAGCGCAACGTCGGCATGCAGTAGAGATTTTTTGCGCCGCGTATGAACGGAGCCTAAATGGGTTTTGTGTTTTATTTTTAATTAAAAAAAAATTTCTGTGTTTTTTTTCTATTTACTAGAAATTCATGGTGGCCATGTCTAATTTGGCGTGACAACATGAATTTCGGGCTTAGTACCGGCTGATAATACAAAGCTGGCCTGGTACTAACACTATTATTACCCAGGGTGCCACTCACCACCAGGGCCGCTGGAAGAGCCAGGTAAAGCGCCTGGAAATTTTCAGGGGTGGCTGCGGGCTGCGATTTTCAGTGTGGGGGGCCAAGAACACTTGGGCCTTACCATGCTGAGAATCCCAGCCCCCAGCTCATTTGTTTTATCTGGCTGGCAATCAACATATGGCAGGAGCACACACCTTTTCCTAAAAAAAAAAATATTTTAAATAAGTTTAAAACAAATATTCGGCTTCTCTGTCTTTTGATCGGCAGCCAAGGTAAAGCCAGGCAGCTGGGGGTGGCAGTACGTAGCTGTCCGCTTTATCTGCGGTGAGAATCAAAAATTCTGCAGAGCGCTACACCGTTTTTAAAAATGATTTCTTTTCACACTTCTATATGTCACAGACCCAACAGCCAATCACACATGCTGTCAAAGAGGATGGGCGTCTGTGATTGGCTGTTTGAGTAATCTACAATCAGCCCATACATTCTAGTATGGTACTATGTATGGGCTGCTTTCAGGTTACTCAAGCAGCCAATCACAGAAGCCCGTTCTCTGTGTCAGCGGCTGTGATTGGCTGTTGGGACTGTCACTCATATAGAAGTGTGAAAATAAATAAATAATAAAACAAAAATACAGCGCTCCGCAGAATTTTTGATTCTCAGCGCAGATAAAGCAGACAGCTACGGGCTGCCATCTCCAGCTGCCTGGCGATCAAAAGTCAGGAAAGCCCAATGTTTTTTTAAATTATTTAAAAAAATAATTAAAAAAAAAATACGTGGGTTCCCGCCATATTTTGATCGCCAGCCTGGTAAAAACCAGGCAGCTGGGGGCTGGGATTCTCAGCATGGTAAGGCCCAAGCATTCTGGGCCCCCCACGCTGAAGACGGCAGCCCGCAGCCACCCCTGGAATTGGCGCATTCATCATAGCACCATTTCCAGGCGCTTTATCCGGCTCTTCCAGCGGCCCTGGTGGGGGTGGCACGCTGGGTAATAATGGGGTTAGTACCAGCTTTGTATTATCAGCTGGCAGTAAGCCTGAAATTCATGGCGTCACGCCAAACTAGACATGGCCACCATGAATTTCTAGTAAACAGAAAAAAACACATGTAGGGACTCCATCTTTAATAAAAAAACAAAATCCTCGCTCTGACGTAATCCACGGATCTTCTGTCTCCAGCTCTGCTACATCTTTGCCATCAGACAAATACCCCTGCTGACAGAGATGAGCAGGCACAGAATGACACTAGAACACAGTTGTCAGAGAAGTGCTCAGCTGGCCTCCAGCCGCCGACCATGTTTTCCTGTGCGTTGCAAATAATGCATACTTTCAAACACATGCCTATTTTTGCAATGCAAGTCTACAGTACATTGCGTCTGCGCTGATTTACAACGGATCCGTTGTAACGCACAGTATAAACGCAATGTTAACCCAGCCTAACAGCAGCGAGAAGGGGAGACGGAGCCCTGGAGACCGCCAAGTCAGTCTACTGGTGGTACTATCATGCCCATTGCCCAGTATGTCCTCCCAGCCTTTGTGGTATTATTATGCCCATTGCCCAGTATGTACTGCCAGCCTCTGTGGTACTATCATTCAAGCTCACATGGCATGTCCTGCCAGCCAGCCACTGGTGGTAGTAGTACTAGCATGATAGTACCACAAAGGGCCGGCTCCAGGTTTTTCTGGGCCCTGGGAGAAAGAGTCTCAGTGGGCCCCTTTAACACATACCACGATTCATGATGCACAGATACCGCAGAGAATTATAAGTATAGTACAATGCAAAGATTTCACTTCTTATATTACATGAGTGATATCTATTGTAAATTCTATAATAGCTCAGAAACCGGCGAATCGCTCCACACAGTATACTGGCCTCCAAAAAGTGCTCCATACAGAATACTGGTCCCCATATAACGCTCCATACAGAATACTGGTCCCCATATAACGCTCCATAAAGGATATTGGTCCCCATATAATGCTCCATACAGAATACTGGCCCCCATAAAATGCTCCGTACAGAATACTGGCCCCCATATAACGCTCCATACAGGATACTGGTCCCCATATAACGCTCCACACAGTATACTGGCCCCCAAAAAATGCTCCATACAGAATACTGGCCCCCATATAATGCTCCATACAGAATACTGACCCCATATAACGCTCCATACAGAATACTGGCCCCCATAAAATGCTCTGTACAGGATACTGGCCCCATATAAAGCTCCATGCAGGCTGTTCCCCCCACATAATGCCCTATGCAGGCTGTTCCCCCCCTTATAATGCCCCATGCAGGATGTCACCCCCCTCCATATAATGCCCCATGCAGGATGTCACCTCCCCCATATAATGCCCCATGCAGGATGTCACCTCCCCCATATAATGCCCCATGCAGGATGTCACCCACCCCATATAATGCCCCATGCAGGATGTCACCTCCCTCCATATAATGCCCCATGCAGGATGTCACCTCCCCCATATAACGCCCCATGCAGGATGTCACCCCCCCATATAATGCCCCATGCAGGATGTCACCCACCATATAATGCCCCATGCAGGATATCACCCCCCCTCTCTTTAAAATGCCCCATGCAGGATGTCACACCCCCCTTTTATAATGCCCAATGCAGGATGTCACCCTTCTCTTTAAAATGCCCCATGCAGGATGTCACCGCCCCCATATAATGCCCCATGCAGGATGTCACCCCCCCATATAATGCCCCATGCTGGATGTCACCCCCCATATAATGCCCCATGCAGGATGTCACTCCCCCATATAATGACCCATGCAGGATATCACCACCCCACCCATATAATGCCCCATGCCTCCATACATTAAATAAATAATCGAATACTCACCTCACTCCTCCTCACCTGTTGCCGCTGCTCAGGTCTGGACTCCAGCGCCGCAGGATGTCACCCCCCTCCATATAATGCCCCATGCAGGATGTCACCTCCCCAATATAATGCCCCATGCAGGATGTCACCCCCCATATAATGCCCCATGCAGGATGTCAACCCCCCTCTTTATAATGCCCCATGCAGGATATCACCCCCCTCTCTTTAAAATTCCCAATGCTGGATGTCACCCCCCTCTTTAAAATGCCCCATGCAGGATGTCACCCCCCATATAATGCCCCATGCAGGATGTCACCCCCCCATATAATGCCCCATGCTGGATGTCACCCCCCCATATAATGCCCCATGCAGGATGTCACTCCCCCATATAATGCCCCATGCAGGATATCACCCCCCCATATAATGCCCCATGCCTCCATACATTAAAAAAAATAATAATCAAATACTCACCTCACTCCTCCTTACCTGCTGCCGCTGCTCAGGTCCGTACTCCAGCGTCGCCGGCGTCTTCCCGCTCTGCGCTGCCTGTGATGGCTCAGGGGAGGGCGCGGTGGAAAGACGTCACCGCACCCTCTGACCTGATATGTCACAGGGAGCGCAGAGCAGAAATACAGCGGATCTGCGGAGGCAGGAGGAGAGGTAAGTATCCGGCTGCTGGGCCCTGAGCAAGCGGGGGAGAAGGGCGGGCGCTGGCACCGCTCTCCTCCACCCATAGCCCGATTCATGCTTAGTATGTCCTGCCAGCCTCCTTGGTACTTTCATGCCCACCCAGCATGTCCTGCCAGCCACTGGTGGTAGTACATGCTGCTAGGCATAGTAACAGTAACGAGAGGTTGGCAGCAGGACAGGCTGGGCAATGGGCATGATGATAATCATGCCCATTGCCCAGTAGCATTTACTGACAGCCTCGGCCAGGGGTCCTCTCAGTCACCCCTCCCCCCTATCCCTTCCTCCCCTCCCGGCCCCTGCTTTTCATACTCATGCGTCGAGATGAGCTGCAGGCCTGCAGCCGCTGCCTAGGGCGACGGCGATTCCGTCCTCCACAGCGCGCACAGGAAGCAGTCCCAGGGCGATGATGTCATCGCCCTGAGACTGACCTCCTGGGCACGCGCCTGCAGAGGCGGCAGAGGGGCACTGCGGCAGCAGGCAGAGCAGGGAGACCGGTCTCCTTGCTGTGCTGCTGCAGAGGGCCCATCACTAATCATATTGGCAGTGCTGCCTATCTGATTAGCGAACCGGGGGGTCCTCTGTTCTCTGTACAGGGCCCAGTGGGTGTGAGGGCGGGGCTTAGGGGCATGGCCATCGGAACCCGGAGCGCACCGGGGGTTTTCCTGATCATACGGTGGGCCAGTACGCCCCTGCTCATAAGGGCACACACTGTGCAATTATCTGAGATTCTAGCGTGACCTCCGCAGGGAGGATGAGAGTGATACGTGGTGCAGAATACGTTGGTCTATAAGCAGGCATGCAATACATGGGGTGCAGAGAAAAAGGTTGCACTTGGGTCACGACCTGACTAAGGAGGCACGGTACCGTGTGAGGCTTATTCTCTTAGCTCCCCCGCCAACAATTTATATACAAATAAGATATTATACAGTGCTACATTATACAAGGTATAAAGGATGGTGCCCACATAAGAGTGCCATTCTTTAGCAACAAAATAACAGTGCCACTCAGAGCCAAAATAAATACGGCTATATAGTGTTCTCAAGATAGCACAATAGATTGCTCAAATAAATACTGTCATACAGTGCTCACATATTAACACTATGAAATGCCCAAATAAACACCACTTTACAGTTCTCACATGTTATGACCATACAGTGCCCAAATAAATACTACATTACAGTGCTCACATATTAACACTATGAAATGCCCAAATAAACACCACTTTACAGTTCTCACATGTTATGACCATACAGTGCTCAAATAAATACTGTCATACAGTGCTCACATATTAACACTATGAAATGCCCAAATAAATACCACTTTACAGTTCTCACATGTTATGACCATACAGTGCCCAAATAAATACTACAATACAGTGCTCACATATTATCAAAATACAAGGCACAAATAAATAGTACCGGACATTGTTCACATATTATCACTATACAGTTCCCAATACATAATCTAACAGTGCTATACAATGGCTAACTAAAAATACAATATTTAGACTGAGTCATGGTCATAACCTTGTCAATCATTCCTGGCACCAATATAGAAGCGGGAGGCTGATGGGACCCATGTGTAAATGCCCTGGGAAATGTCTGTGCTTCATATGAGGGCATCAGCACTATTATTTTGGGAGGCCTTGTTTCAGGGTTTAGATTGGGCCCAGTTACTTGCTGGCCACCTTCTTCGGAACGGCTCTCCATCACCCCTCACCACAATTCAGTAGACCCATACCAGCTATTACTGAAATTATTGATTGCCAAGTGTAACAGCGGAAAATAAATTATTGAAAAAAAATAAATAAATAAGCACGATGCTCCCCGATCCTCTGGGCGGCATGTAGACTTCTTTTTATAATTTTATAAACTTGTGTATTTATAGATTTGATGTCATTAATCATTAATGGTCCATTACTTATTATTCCTCTATGTAGTCCTTTCTCCAGCTCCGGTGTTATATACTTATTTTATATAAAAAAAGTTCCAGTTATTAGCTAAGGCTGAAAATAAATAAAGTTTTAGAGTCAGTAAAATATAAAAGCGGTATTTTATATTGGGATTTCTTATAGCAAACTCATCTTCTGCTTGTGAGTGCACGTTGCTATATAAGGACGCAGCCACCCAACCAACCCGAACCAAAGACACCCCAGTGACAGCCACATAGTCACTATATAGCTCTCACTGGCGGTAAACTGACCGTTTTAGGCAGCGGATGCAACCAAAACTCACTCATGTACTTGAAATCCCACCTACCCAGTTTTTTCATTGACTAACGTGGGCTAGGTTTCAACCACATCAGAAAAAGGTGATGAGTGAGCACATATATAATAGGTATCCGTTTGATCCCATGATCTAATATTGGCGATGCCAGGGGTTCTAGGGGAAGGAGAGGCTGCTCACACTGCTGTCCACCCTGTCTGATCTAATAATGAAGATACCAGGGGTGCAGCGGTAAGAAGAGGCTGCTCACACTGCTGTCCACCCTATCTGATCTAATAATGAAGATACCAGGGGTGCAGCGGTAAGAAGAGGCTGCTCACACTGCTGTCCACCTGTCTAATTGATCTAATACTGGAGATACCAGAGATCCTGAGGTAAGAAGAGGCTGCTCACACTGCTGTCCACCATGTGTATTTGATCTAATACTAGAGTTACTAGGGGTGTTGAGGTAAGAAGAGGCTGCTCACACTGCAGTCCACTATGTGTATCTGATCTAATACTAGAGATACCAGGGGTGCAGAGGTAAGAAGAGGTTGCTCACACTGCTGTACACCTGTCTAACTGATCTAATACTAGAGATACCAGGGGTGCAGAGGTAAGAAGAGGCTGCTCACACTGCTGTCCACCATGTCTTTCTGAGCTTATACTAGAGATACCAGGGGTGCAGAGGTAAGAAGAGGCTGCTCACACTGCTGTCCACCATGTGTATCTGATCTAATACTGGAGATACTAGGAATGCTGAGGTAAGAAGAGACTGCTCACAGTGCTGTCTACTCTATCTATCTGATCTAATACTGGAGATACCAGGAGTGCTGAAGTAAGAAGAGGCTCTTCACACTGCTGTCCACCATGTCTATCTGATATTATGCTGGAGATACAAGCAGTGCTTAAATAAGAAGAGGCGGCTCACACTGATGTCTACCCTGTCTATATGATCTAATACTGGAGATACCAGGGCTATTAAGGTACGAAAAGTCTGCTCACACTGTTATAGGTTATCTCTAAGTCATATCAGGAATATTCCTATGGCACATGCTCACAAGTTTCTGTGCTAATATTCTAGGACAGGTTTCTGTGTAACAAGACACTGACCATATTAATTGTGTAGTGTTTACCTCCCTAAACAAAAAATCTAAAATTGCTAATTAAAGGTATTTATAAATGTATTCATTAAGATTCCATTTAGTTATTTATTTTTTTCTATTCCCAGAGAGCCCCGTTAAGGAAAAATTGCAAAACAATGAGATACATTTCTCAGAGTCCTATTTTATATATCCATATACTGTATGTGATACTGAGTTTGTATGTTTTCCCCGTATTCTTGTGGGTTTCCGCTGGGTTCTCCGGTTTCTTCCTACACTCCAAAGACATACTGATAGGGAATTTAGATTGTGAGCCCCGATGGGGAAAGTGTCGATAATGTCTGTAAAGCGCTGCGGAATTAATGGTGCTATATAAGTGAATAAAATAAATCAAAATAAATACTAGAGTAAAATAAGAGAAGCCAAAGAAGGCGGGGATAATAAAAGTGACGGTGCACTTGTGTAGAGCTTGAGTAAAGTACCTATATGCAGTCCTGGCGTCAGAACCCAGCGCACCCGGGCAAGTGCTGGGGCCCTAAGGAGATGGATGGGCCCACTTACCGTCGGGCACCCCTGCGCGCTATGGGACCCGTGAGCGGTGCGGTGCCGGTGCCAGCGCCCGCCACCCACCCCCGCTTGTTCAGGGCCCCTCTCCCCGTGCCTCCGCACCATCTCTGGTCTCTTCCGCGGCTGCTGCACTGTGACGTCTCAGGCCAGAGGATGCGGTGATGTCTTTACACCATGCTCGCTCCAGATCCATGACAGCGCAGAGCGGGAAGACGCCGGCGATGCTGAAGAGTCTGGAGCAACGGCAGCAAGTGAGGAGAGGTGAGTACTTGATTATTTTTTTTATATGTATGGAGTCATGGGGAATTATATGGGGGGGGGACAAGTGACATTCTGCATGGGGCATTATATGGGGGGAACAAGTGACATCCCGCATGGGGCATTATATGGGGGGGGACAGGTGACCTCCTGCATAGGACATTATATGGGGGGACAGGTGACATCCTGCATGGGGCATTATATGGGGGGGAGGTGACCTCCTGCATAGGACATTATATGGGGGGAGAGGTGACATCCTGCATGGGGCATTATATGGGGGGAGAGGTGACATCCTACATGTGGCATTATATGGGGGGAGAGGTGACATCTTGTATGGGGCATTATATGGGGGTGAGACGTTAAATCCTGCATGGGGCATTATATGGGGGGGAGAGGAAGAGATGGAGGAGAAAGAGCAAGTGAGAGAGAGGAGAGAGTGAGAGAGATGGAGGAAAGGGTAAGGGAGAGAGATGGATGAGACAGAGATATGGAGGAGAGACAGATGGAGGAGACAGAGCAAAGGAGGAGAGAGAGAGAGGGAGGAGAGAGAGAGAGGGAGGAGAGAGATAGAGGGAGGAGAGAGAAAGAGATGGAGGACAAAGAGCAAGGGAGAGAGAGATTGAGAAGAGAGAGGAGAGAGTGACAGAAATGGAGAAGAGTGCGAGGGAGAGAGATGGAGGAGAGAGAGAGATAGAGGAGAGAGAGATGAAGGAGAGAGAGATGGAGGAGAGAGAGATGAAGGAGAGAGAGAGAGGGAGGAGAGAGAGAGGGAGGAAAGAGAGAGAGGGAGGAGAGAGGCGGGAGGAGAGAGATAGAGAAAAGAGAAGGAGGGCGGAGGGAGAGTGAGATTTTTCCATCTCAAAAGTTGGATTTCACAATGATTTCAATGGGGTCCATGTACTGGATCAAGTTCGGGTACAGTTTTGGTACCCGAACCAAACTTTGGACTAAAGTTCAGTTGGGTACCAAAACCTGAACTTCCACGGGTCTGCTCATCCCTTGTCATGCTAGGTATGGGAAGAAAACAGCGTACGACAACGGGAAAAGGGGGAAAGCCCAGAAACTAGGGAAAGGGGGAGTGGAGACCCCTAAGCAGATCTAACAACACCATGACTCCCTTATCGTTCTTAAATAGGTTCCACACCTATCGCCAAGCAGGATACCTTAGCCCTGGCTGACCCTAGAGCTAGGCCCTAGGTAGGGAGGGGGAGGAGTTAGCACTAGTCGGCCCCACTGCAACTAAAGACAAACAAGGGAAACAGACAAGGAGATACACTTAGCTTTGAGGAGACACCAGAGAGAACACAACTACAATCCATAAAGGAACTCCAAGAAGAATATCGCTGACTGCTAGAACTCCAGACCTGAACAGAGGAATTTACTCTATCACCAGCAACTCTCTTGAGAAACTGAGTATATTTAAAGATCCAGAAAGGGTGTGTTAATTAGCAGGCGATCGTGGAGATCACCGCTGGGTGCTAGAGTGGGAGGGATGATGAAAGGATCAAGAAGGTGTCTGCAAGGCCAAGTGCAGCGACCTTCTACAGCCGGATCCAGAATGACTGTATGTCAAGCCTGACACACCCGTGACATCCCTAGTTCCTAATCCTTTAACTGGTTGGGATGCAATACTACATTTCACCTCTAGTAGCCACTAGTGAAAAATTTGATTACCTGTCACAATCACAATAATAGTCGATCATTAGTGATCCAGTTCTCAATCTACGTCCCATTAGTTTACACAGTCTGTAAAATTGCCCTCCAGGAGGAGACTGGTATCTTTGTCCTGCCTACCACTGTTCTCCTACACATGTGCAGACTTCCATTTCTTAAGGGGACTTATTTTCAGTCAATGTCTATGGCACCTAGGTTTTGTAAATGCCTCCCCCATCCCCCATATCAATCTGTGGTTTTGCAACCACTGAGTTCCAATACTGTGCTATGGTCCACAGTTACAAATGTCTTTATAATAATTCCGATTGTTGGATGTCAGTTGATGTTGAACCCCACCGGTGAAGAGGTCAATATAGTAAACCTGGAAAACCCCTACAATGCATCAAGTTTATGGCTGCTAATTGTCATCATGTAGTTGATGGCGAAATATAACAGGTACAGTCTAGGGGTACGGGAGACATTTGAGCTGATAAAAGCTGAGTGTGCATGGTGATAGATAGCGGCTCTGTAAGACTAAACTTACCTTGTGGCCGGAGTCTGTAGAGCAGAGTTACTGTAGATGTCCAGACTCTCTGACCAGGTCTATGCAAAAGTATGAAAAGTGATATAGCAATGTGAAATTCAGGCCAACACTCCCTTTTTCCATAAAAGTCAGCACTTTATTTAATCCATATAAACACAACCAAATTTAAGTGGCTTCGTACAAAAATAGCACATGAAAAATGTACAAATGCCATCAGCAAAACGTACTTCAACCAGACGGCAACGCGTTTCTGAGCTCTACGTTTCTTAGTTTGAGCCTGAAAAATTCCACAATACTTAACACAGGATATCTGAGTTCGCAGATTCGTAACACTCAGGTTAAAATGTGCATAGACAAAATATATAGATAAAACCTGTAAAAACCACAATGTGGATAATGCGGATAAACGAACCATACAATAAAGTAAAAACAGGAGCCGAGGCTGTAAGTGCGGGGATTTCTGTGCTTGGGGATCATACTCGATACTGGATAAATTGAGATGTTTTGAAAATGTTGTATCCATTATTTTATCATTTGCAGATCACTAACACGTCTCTCCGACCTCTGATTTCCATAGTTCCACGACTTTTCCGTCTTATGCTCAGAGGTCTAGTATTAACCCCTTTACCCCCAGGGTGGTTTGCACGTTAATGACCAGGCCAATTTTTACAATTCTGACCACTGTCACTTTATGAGGTAATTACTCTGGAACGCTTCAAATGGATCCCGCTGATTCTGAGACTGTTTTTTCGTGACATATTGTACTTCATGATTGTGGTAAAATTTCTTTGACATCACTTGCGTTTATTTGTGAAAAAATAAGAAATTTCGTAAAAATGTAGAAAGTTTTGCAATTTTCAAAATTTTAAATTTTATGCCCTTAAATAGAGATATGTTACACTAAATAGTTAATAAATAACATTTCCCACATGTCTACTTTACATCAGCACAATTTTGGAACCACATTTTTTTTTTTTAGGGAGCTATAAGGGTTAAAAGTTGACCAGCGATTTCTCATTTTTACAATTAAATTTACAAAAACACTTTTTTAAAGACCCCATCACATCTGGCGTGACTTTGAGGGGCCTTTATGATAGAAAATACCCAAAAGTGACACCATTGTAAAAACTGCACCCCCCAAGGTGCTCAAAACCACATTCAAGAAGTTTATTAACCCTTCAGGTGCTTCACAGTAATTTTTGGAATGTGGAAGAAAAAAATTAACATTTAACTTTTTTCACAAAAATGTTACTTTAGACCGCAATTTTTTTTATTTTCGACTTTTTGAATGTAAAATTTGCTTGAAAAATTAGCGGACACCATGTTGCGTTTGGGGAGCCCCCGATGTGCCTAAACAGTGGAAACCCCCCACAAGTGACACCATTTTGGAAACTAGACCCCTCAGGGAACTTATCTAGGTGTGTGGTGAGCACCTTGAACCCCCAGGTGCTTCACAGAAATTTATATCATGGAGCTGTAAAAATAACATTTTCACATTTTTCCAACAAAAATGTTTTGCAGACCCCAATTTTGCATTTTCATAAGGGTAACAGGAGAAATTGCACCACGCGATTTGTTGTGCAATTTTTCCTGAGTAAGCCGATACCCCATATGTGGGGAAAAAACACTGTTTGGGCACACGGCAGAGTTCGGAAGAGAAGGAACGCCATTTGACTTTTTGAATGTAAAATTTGCTTGAATTAGTGGACGCCATGTTTCGTTTGGGGAGCCCCTGATGTGCCTAAATAGTGGAACCCCCCCCCCAAGTGACTCCATTTAGGAAACTACACCCCTGAAGGATTTTATCAAGGGGTATAGTGAACATTTTGAACCCAGAGGTACGACACAGAATTTGAAAACATTAGGTCATCATATTGAATAAGTTGTCATTAGTCTTGAGTGCAAGTGCTCGCTACTTGAGTTTGCATCGGGTACTCAGGTATGGACCATGTATGGCGGGTGCTCAAGTGACATGCTCGAGTCCCCGCCCGCATGTTTCATGGTTGTTAGTCACCCAAATAAAAACATGTGGGGATCGCTTGTGCATGACAGGCAGTCCCAGCAAGGTTTTTTTGGCTATATAAAAGCTGCAAAACATTTGAGGCAGAGACTTGAGCATGTCACTCGAGCACCCGCTATACTCGGTGCATACCCGAGCACCCGATGCAAACTCAAGTAGCGAGCTCTTGTGCGCAACATTAGTCGCCATATAGACAGTATTTTTTTCTTTACTTCTGAAAAAATCCCAACCCCAACCCTAATACAACCACAACCCTAGCCCAAACTCAACCTTAGCTCAACCCTAACCCTAGCCCAACCCTAACCCTAGCTCAACCCTAACCCTAGCTCAACCCTAACGCAACCCTAACCCTTGCCCAACCCTAACCCAATCCTAGCCTAACCATAGCACAACCCTAACCCTAGCCCTAGTACAACCCTAACCCTAGCACAACCCTACCCATAGCTCAATGTTACCCCTAGCCCAACCCTAACCGTAGCTCCACCCTACCCCAACACTACCCCTAGCCCCACCCTAGCTCAACCCTCACCCTAGCCCAACCCTAACCCTAGCCCAACCCAAACCCTAGCACAACCCTAACCCTAGCCCAACCCTAACCCTAGCACAACACTAACCCTAACCCTAGCACAACCCTATCCCTAACCCTAAAGTTTATTTTTTACGCCATTCCTCGTGCGGTATAAGTGATTAGACAACTTTATTTTTCGGGTCGGTGCAATTACAGGGATACTAGATTCATATCAGGTTTTTATGATTGAGAGCTGTCACACACTAAAAAACCCTTTTTTTTTTGCAAAGACTAGTTTTTGCATCGCAATTTTTTGAGAGCTATAATTTTTCCATATTTCGGCCGACAGAGTCATGTGATTTTTTTTTTTTTTTTTGTGGGACAAGTTGATGTTTTTATTGGTACCATTTTTGGGCACATTTCATTTTTTGATTGCTTTCTATTTCGATTTTTGGAAGGCAGAATAAACAAAAACCAACAATTCACGAATTGTTTTTTGGTGTTTTTTTATGCCGTTCTATGTGTCGTCAAATTGATAAGGAAGCTTTATTCTTCGGGTCAGTACGTTTACAGCGGTACCACAGTTATATTTTTTTTCACGTTATGGCACTTTTACTCAATGAAAACTATTTTATAGAAAAAAGAATTGTTTATGCATCGCTAGAGAGCTATAAATGTTTTATTTTTCTGCCGTTGGAGCTGTATGGTGGCTTGTTTTTTGCGGGATAAGATGACGTTTTCAGCGGTACCATTTTTATTTACATTTGTCTTTTTGATCTCGTTTTATTCCATTTTTTGTTTGGTGGTATGATGATAAAGCATCGTTTTATGTTTTGTTTTTTATTTTATTTTTTTACCCTGTTCACTAAAGGGGTTAACTTCATCACCATCCCTGTGCTATGCAGCCTGTCAGCGCTGCACAGGGAAAAGTTACTTTGGTCACACGTGGCGCATGACCAAAGCAACTTCCTGCCTTCTGATGACCCGGATGTTGTCATGATGACATCGGGTCACCATGACAACATCTGGGACCGGACTCAGACGCTGCGGGATGCCGGCAGAGAAGGTAAGTATCGCGCTAACCTCCTCTTGCCACCAGAATGCTGCGATCGATTTCAATCACAGCATTTCTGGGGTTAATGTGCAGGGAGCGGTGCGGGACCGTTCCTTGCACATAGCACCGGGTGTCAGCTGTGACAATCAGGTGGATGACTTGATATCACGACCTCCCCAGGAAAAAGACAATAGGCTCTAGCTACAGAGACCTTCAAACTCTCTGTGTCACTCCCCCTACTGCACCCCTGGTGGAGCCCAAGTCTCCATCCCTGTTATTTCCCAGCTAAGAGCTCCCAAAACTAAAATGGGCCATATGTTCTTACTGGACAGTCCTAGGGAGCCCGTTCTGGTGTCATTGGACCCAGCCGGGCCCCTGCTACGCATGGATGCTAAACATCAGAGTCCTAGGGGCCCCTGCAAGGCTGTGCTGGGTATCTCCTTTCCTTACGCTGGACTATGTTTAAAACTAGGGTTACAATCCGCATCCCCTCAGGTCTATTTTGTGTATCACTGAGATGAATCTTTTCCCCATAACTCGCTGTTGAATTATGTTTCTTGAATAGGCACATGGCGTCAGGGGAAGGGACATCCTGTGTAGCTTGCAGCTGCTGTGAGAATTCTCACTCTTCGCTTCTTCAGCTCCTTCCTTTGCAAGCTGCAGTGTCAAATTTTCATATGTGGAGCTTCGTAAAACCCGCCTGCCAGTGCACAGTGATCGACAGGGGTTTACCTTGAATATCTTCACACCATTGTTCCCTGTAAAAAACAGAAAATAAATAAGCTAATTTATACTCACCTAACACCTAATCCCAGAAGCCGCTGTCAACTGTAAAACAGCAAAAATAAAAAACAACCATATCCCTCACCTATCCAAAGTGATGAAATAATCCGTAGTGTCCTACGATGATCTAGATGACTTATACTAGTATAATTTTCAAACGGTGCCACTCCATAATGTACACATACTACAATGTGAAGAGTGGCAACTATTGACCGTATAATGGCAAAATCGCAAGATAAACATAAACAACCGAAGCAACCACGATCAAAGGCCGATCTACATCATAAAAAATTGTTTTATTAAATATTCAATTTTGTTAAAAATGATCACATGCAGATAATTGGTGCAAAAAATGGTGCAAAACAACATACAGTGTGTAAAAAAATTCTGCCGCTATATGGGACACGCAGGACCCAAATTGTACAGCCTAGTAGATATTAAGTGATCATCCAAGTAGCATAGTATTTATACACAGGCCAATGTGACCCGATTAGTAAAAAGGCTCATATAGTCAAAGTTTGTTAGGTCAGAGAAACAGACAATGTTAATACATTCCTCAAAATAATATTACGGGTATAATGAGCCACCATATATATATTTACATGTGTATAACAACAGTATATATATGTGTCAACAGTATATAGACATACAATATATTGTACATGACAACAGGCTCACACTGACACAAGTAATGTGTAGCAATCAGCTGCCGTGAGAGAGTTCACAGGAGTTCATCAGCTGATGAAACCCGGTAACCTCACTTACGGCACCGCCGCTGCGTGAGAACTGTCTCACGCCGTAGCGGTGCCGTAAGTGAGATCACTGGAGCTCATCAGCTGATGAACTCCTGTGAACTCTTTCACGGCAGCTCAGCGCTATACACTGCAGGAGTGATTACACAGCGGCGTCTGCTCTGTAACAGCAGGCATAGGCTGATGGGAGTAGTACTCTCATCAGCTGATGCCTGTGACCTGTGGTAAGCTTTTTACGACTGGTCACAGTCACAGCTGCGGGCTCACACTGTCATCTGACAGAGTGAGCCCGTAGTTCTAACCGATCAGAGCCCCTTTTTCCCACGCTGTCATCTGCGTGGGAAACCATGGATGTTCGGGGGCCCCATTCATATGAATGGGGTCCGTGTTCCGGGTCAAGTACTGTTCTGGAAACCGAACCAAACTTTTAATAGATATTCGGATATCCACGGGTCCGCCCATCACTAGTAAATAATCCTACCAAGTTATGACCACATAATGCCACCACATAATGCTAAAATAATGCCACCATACTGATCATTACCATCATGACTGTACTAAGACCAATATTACAATCAATACCACAATATGAGACAATAATCAATAAATACAGCCAGATCATAACAACATATCACCAACATGTACTGTAGTGATAATATACCATACTGATTATTAACAGTATAAACACTGATATTATCACTGTGCAGCAACCATGTAGTGGTATAATTGCATATATCAATTCCAGTGCTCTGCATACTATATACAGTACAGAAAAATCTTTAAATGAGAAGGTGTGTCCAAACTTTTGGTCTGTACTGTATGTGCATAGTGTGCTGGTAATTGTACAAATATATGTATATTAAGTCATCTACCATCTCTCTGATCATAATTGTTCACTTTCCCTTTTCTTTTTCATTCAGCCCACACCACCATAACCACTTCTTCCATCCATGACTTGTAATTCACGTTACCTCATCGCGTCTGCTGCATGGAGAGTCAGGGTGTTGGAGACCGGAGCAGCACACCCGGGGAACAGGAGCGAGATGAGTATGTTTTTTCTGCATGTATATATGAGTCTATGTGGGGGCTCGCACTGTATATACAAAGGCTACGTGGTGGCTCAAACTGTATTTAGGAGGCTATGTGGAGCTCACACTGTATACAGGAGGCTATGTGCGGCCTCATACTGTATATAGGAGGCTATGAGGGTGCTCACAGTATATGTAGGAGGCTATGATGGGGCTCACAATGCATATAGGAGACTATGTGGGGGGCTTATGCTGTATATGAGAAAATATGTGGGGGCTTATACTGCATATAGGAGGCTATATGGGGGCTTATACTGTATTTAGGAGGCTATGTGGGGGCTCATACTGTATAAAGGGACTATGTGGGGCTCATACTGTTTATGTAGGGCTGCGTGGGGGTTCATACTGTATATAGGAGGTTACCTAGGGCTCATACTGTATATAGGGAGGCTATGTGTGGGCACATACTGTATACAGTATATGGGGTTATGTGGGGTTCATACTGTATATAGAGTGGCTAAGTGAGGGCTCATACTGTTATAGGAGGATATGTGAGGCTCAACCTCTATATAGAGAGGCTATGTGGGGGCTCACACTGTTTATAGGGGGCCATATGGGGGCTCATACTGGATATAGGAAGCTATGTGAGGGTCATACTGTTTATAGGGTCCATGTGGGGGCTCATACTGTTTATAGGAGGAATTGTTCAGGCTCATACTGTTTATAGGAGGATATGTGAGAGCTCACACTCTATATAGAGAGGCTATATGGGGGCTCATACTGTTTATAGGGGGCTATGTGGGGGCTCATCATGTAAATAGGAGGCTATATGAGGGCTCATATTGTATGTAGAAAGTCTATGTGGAGGCTCATACTGTATATAGGGGACTATATGGGGACTCACACTGTATATAGAGGGGCTATGTTGGTCTTATATTATATGTAGGGGGCTGTGTGTGGGCTCATACTGTATATAGGGGCAGTTTTCAGGCTTATACGGTAAATAGGGGAATGTCAGCAAACTTAAATATTAAGTGAAAATTAGAGTTGAGCCACCCCCGTAAGGTTCGAGTTCGGTTCGTCGAACGCCCGTATGTTCGCCGAACTGTTCGTCGAACTGTTCATGGAACACCGTCGAACACCGTTAAAACCAATGGCAGGCAAACAAAAACACATAGAAACACATAGAAAACACATAGAAAACACATAGAAAACACATAGAAAACACTTCAAAGGTGTCCAAAAGCTGACAAACTGCTCAGAAGACACAACTAACACATGGAAAAGTGACAAGTACATATAGTCATGCAAAAAGAAAAGAGGTTGAGGAGTAAAAGGAGGGGGAGACACAGATATAGGCATGTAATGCCCTTCTAAAACCAAAAAAGTGCGAAGCTGACACGGCCAGTCCGTTCTTGCCCATGCGACCTCCGTGTCGCCGGGTTTGTGCCAGAGCTGCGGTGGACCCTGATGGCCAGCCCCCTTCTCCCAATACTGGTGCCTGTCCGCTGGTGGGTCGAGCGAGCCCCCCTGCGGTGGAGGCAGGTCTAAGCTTTTTAATTTAAATTGTCTCTCTAATTTGAATGAGTACACTTTAAATCCTTTTACAAGGATCTATTGGAAGGCAAGTCTGATGCCAGCAGCCGCGGGAATTACAGCTCCAGTAGCGTCCACTAAAGCTGCTGCAGTTAAAAAGCTTTTATAAGGATCGAGCTTGGCGGTCCACTTCAAGGCGTCCTACCGCCAGTCCCAGCCCCTGTGGCTTGGGGTGCCTCCCGATGCTCTTCACTGAGTGTCCCGGGGGCCCGAAGCATTTCCTTTGAAAAAATTAAAGTGTCCAAACTACAGGTGGTGTAGCTTGCTTAACAGCCGGGATAATCCGCTGACTAGCAGACACTGCTACTAGGCACAAAGTATTTCCTGGGCTAGATGCAGTTAAAATTTTGTAATTAGATACTCTCGTTAGATGCTGAGAAAGCATTCCATAGAGTCTCCTGGCATGCCTGGCCCTCACAGGGTATCAAATACTTAGGAATTCCTATTCATAGAGACCTCTCCCGTCTATGTTATCTTAATTTTGGGCGCTTTATTGAACAACTCCATACAGACCACGGTTGGCAAGTTAGAACTGTAAGATTCACTACGTGAACCACTGGAGCTTTGTGGAAAAGCACATGTACACTGTGTTCCAAATTATTATGCAAAAAGTGTTTAGGAGTGATAAGGTAAGAATTTTTTTGTTTGTCAGTTAAACTCATTGATGGTGATGTGTGTCAGGGCTCTTTATATCACTGTATGCAATTGCAGACACCTGTGCTAACTAGTTTGGCAGGTGTGTCCAATGAAAGGCAAGACTACTTAAGAAGGCTGTCCCACATTATTAAGCAGCCTACATTTTCTGCCAAAATGGGAAAGAAAAAGGATGTGTCGGCTGCTGAGAAGCAACAAATTGTGGAGTGTTTAGGTCAAGGCATGACTACATTCAACATTGCCAAGACACTTCATCGTGATCATTGCACAATCAAGAAGTATGTAGCTGATTCACAGAACACACGTGTGCGTGCTGATAAGGGAAAATTGAGGACTCTTTCCTACAGGCAATTACGTCAGGTTAAAAGAGCAGCGGCAAAAAAGCCTTGTCATAGCAGCAGACAAGTTTTTGAAGCTGCTGGTGCCTCCAACGTCCCCCGAACAACAAGATGCAGGGCCCTTCAGAGGTTTGCAGCTGTGCATAAGCCATCCTGTTGACCTCCTCTATCCACTGTACACAAGCAGAAACAGCTCCAGTGGGCCAAACAATACATGAAGACTGACTTCAAAACTGTTTTATTCACCGATGAGTGCTGTGCAACGCTCGATAGTCCAGATGGATGGAGTGGAGGATGGCTGGTTGATGGACACCCCATGCAAACATGGCTACGGCGCCAACAAGGAGGAGGTGGAGTAATGTTTTGGGCTGGAATCATGAGGAGAGAGATTGTCGGCCCCTTTAGGATCCCTGAAGGGGTAAAGATGAACTCCATGATGTATGTGGAGTTTCTCAAACAGCACTTCCTGCCATGGTTCAAGAAGAAGAACCATGTATTCCACAGCAAGATCATTTTCATGCATGATAATGCACCGTCTCATGATGCACATAACACATCTGCATCTCTGGCTGATATGGGCATAAAAGGGGACAAACTTATGGTGTGACCTCCATGCTCCCCTGACCTCAAACCCATTGAGAACCTCTGGAGCATCATCAAAAGGAGTGTCTATGATGGCGGGAGGCAGTTCACATCTAAGCAACAGCTCTGAGAGGGTATTCTGTTCTCATGCAAAACAATTGAAGCAGAAACCATCCAAAACCTGACAAATTCAATGGACGAGAGAGTTCAGAAGCTCCTTTCGAACAAGGGGTCCTATGTGCAAATGTAACATCACCTAGAATAAAGCTTTGAGTTGAAAACTGTTTGATTTAAGTTTCTAATAACCTGCTAATGCTTATAATTTCAAAAATGACCATTTTTTTGTTCTTTATTAAAATGAAAAGGTTGATCGAAGAGTGTGGGGGATCTAAGAGTGTGGCAACCCAGTAGTCAGGATTATTTCGAATTCTGACAATCTGAGGGTCATGTTGCAGGTAGTGCAGCAAGAAGGCACCCATGCGTCTTGCGCATCTAGGAGCCCCAAAATTATTTTCCGGGATAGATGCAGCGAAAAATTATTATTAATTTGAAAGCTGGTGGAGCTTAGTATAGATGGCCTAATAGAATCAGTACTGCAAACTGCTATAAGGCCAAAATTATTTTACAGGGAAGATAGAGATAAACATGATTAGTAATAATTTGAAATCTGGTGGAGCTTAGTATAGATGGCCTAATAGAATCAGTACTCCACACTGCTACTATGCCCAAAATTATTTTCCAGGCAAGATACAGATAAAAATGATAATTAATTTGAAAGCTTAAAATGGTTGGTGAGGTGATTTTACCAAAATCCTCAAGCTTTTACTCTCCCCAGGATGACACAGGGCTAGAAAAGTCCTTGCTTATGCATGATGTGTTCATCTTTATGAACCTGAGTCTGTCTACATTGTCAGCGGACAGCCACGTGCGCTTATCTGTCAGCACAACACCAGCAGCGCTGAACACACGTTCAGAGAGAACAAAAATTATTATTAATTTGAAATCTGGTGGAGCTTAGTATTGATGGCCTAATAGAATCAGTACTTCAAACTGCTACAAGGCCAAAATTATTTTACAGGCAAGATACAGATAAACATGATTAGTAATAATTTGAAATCTGGTGGAGCTTAGTATAGATGGCCTAATAGAATCAGTACTGCAAACTGCTACAAGGCCAAAATTATTTTACAGGCAAGATGCAGATAAACATGATTATTAATAACACTGGTGTACAAAAAAAAAAAAATTCTGGCATGGACTTTAAGAACAGTTTTAGACTAATTTGAGGGTGCTGAATTCAAATCTGATCTTATAATTTCTCTATCACATCACGTTTTTGCGCTATAGGTATATAGCCCATTTTCAATAATTCCAAGAAAAATATAAGTAGTGTATGAAAAGTGCCGTTTTATACGGTTCACTAAGGTAAATTTAGTTTTCATTTAGTCTCCCAAAAAATGTGAGAATATCTTTGTTTTCTTTGAACATGCATAATTCCCATTTGTTATGATAATAAAGTAAAAAAACAGTTTTCAAACACCCTTGTTTTCTGTGCTACTGGGACAGTAGAGCTACAGCAGAGCATTGGGTGAAAACTGAATGGCCTCAGCGACAGAGTTTGGCACCTGCCGATAAGAATGTCATCCATGATTCACTAGTGGATAGGAAGAACATTGTCTTTCCTTCCTTGCACATAAAACTTGGATTGATGAAGCAGTTCGTCAAAGCTCTCAATCACAGTGGAGAATGCTTTAACTATACATGTTCAACTTTTCCACGTCTTAGTGAAGAGAAGAAAAAGGCTGGAATATTGGATGTACCTCAAATAAGAACACTTATGAGAGACCCAAACTTTATCACATCAATGAATGAGACAGAAGAAAGAGCTCGGAATGCATTTTGTAATGTGGTGCAGAATTTTCTAGGGAATAAGAAAGCAGACAACTATGAAGAGATTGTGGAAGAGCTACTAATGAGTCTGCAAAATCTTGGATGTAGAATGAGTACCAAGATTCACTATTTAAACAGCCATTTGGACTTTTTTCCAGAGAATCTTGGGGATGTGAGCGAGGAACAAGGGGAGCGTTTTCATCAGGACATTAAAACAATGGAAGAACGGTATCAAGGCCGGTGGGACTCACATATGATGGCTGACTATTGCTGGAGCTTGATGAGAGACAACCCAGAAGCTGTACATCACAGATCAGCCAAGAAAAGAAAGTTCAAATAACTGCCATTTGCCATTCATCTGTGTGCCATATATATGTGTTTTTATATTTTGTAGTTTAATTTTGTAAGTATATTTGATTTGCTGTACACAGACTTTGTAATTTGTTATTCCTTGATTAAAAATATACAAAATGTAGTAACGAAAATCATGAGGTTTTTATCAAAAAACATTCGATAGGATTAATTTCCATCAAAAATATCTCGAAATCCTGATGTGATAGCCAAAAACGGAGTTCGTATTAGTAATCAGCAGCCAAAATTGACTTAAAATATGTTTTAAAACCTTTTGACAGAAAAACTGCATTGACCAGTGTAATTTTAAATCTGGTGGAGCTTAGTATAGATGGCCTAATAGAATCAGTACTGCACAGTGCTACAAGGCCAAAATTATTATACAGGCAAGATACAGATAAACATGATTAGTAATTTGAAATCTGGTGGAGCTTAGTATAGATGGCCTAATAGAATCAGTACTGCACAGTGCTACAAGGCCAAAATTATTATACAGGCAAGATACAGATAAACATGATTAGTAATTTGAAAGCTTAAAACGGTTGGTGAGGTGATATTAACAAATCATCAAGCTTTTACTCTCCCCAGGATGACACAGGGGTAGAAAAGTCCTTTCGGATCCATGATTTGTACATCTGTATGAACGTGAATCTGTCTACATTATCAGTGGAGAGCCGCGTGCGCTTATCTGTCAGCACACCACCAGCAGCGCTGAACACACGTTCAGACAGAACGCTGGCTGCGGGGCATGACAAGATCTCCAAGGCATAAGTGGCGAGCTCAGGCCATTTAACCAGATTGGAAGCCCAAAAAGAGCAAGAGTCCAGTGACACAGTCATGGCTTAATGTTTACTTGGAGATACTCCTGTACCATCGTCTCTAGGCGTTGACTATGTGTCAGACTTCTTGTCTCCTGTGGCCATGCAAAGGATGGGCTAAAAAAGTGGTGAAATGATTCCGCAAAATTGATGTTACCAGCAGATACTGTGTTTCTGTTACATTTTGAGTGCTGAACACTCGACGGTCCCACAGTTGGCTAGTTGGAACTGTGAGATTCACTACGTGCACCACTGGTGTTTTGTGGAAAAGCACATGTAAGATTCTGCAACAGTCTCTGCTGATACTCCTGCATGCGTGCATCCCTTTCTATGGCAGGAATAATTTCTGCAAATTTACTTTTGTACCGGGGATCTAATAGTGTGGCAACCCAGTAGTCAGGATTATTTCTAATTCTCACAATTCGAGGGTCATGTTGCAGGTAGTGCAGCAAGAAGGCACTCATGTGTCTTGCGCATCCAGGAGCACCAAGTCCCTGTTGTGTTGGTGGCGAGGTAACAATCATGCTTCCTTCCTCTGCCCTCTCTCCCCAACCTCGCACAACAGAAATGTGATCAAGGTCTCCCTCATCTGATGAGTCTTCCATCAGTTCGTCCTCCACTTCTTCCTGGGCTCCTGCACATTTCTCACTAGTTTGGCTGCTACCATGCGCCCTGCTAAAACCATCTCCCCCACCCTCACATGCCTGCCGCCTTGGTGCTGCCGACCGTCTGGACTTTGCAGATGTTAGCCCTTCCGCATACAACTCCTCCTCCTCTACTTCCTCCACCTCCTCTTGTGCCACCACCTGACTCCGAATTCTGTTTAACATGTGCTCCAGCATGTAAATCACCGGAATAGTCATGCTGATAATGGCATCGTCAGCACTAAACATCTTCGTCGCCATTTCAAAACTGTGCAGAAGGATGCATAGGTCCCTGATCTGAGACCACTCCTCCAGCGTGATTTGTCCCACCTCTGGATCTCGTTGGCCCAGGCTATACGTCAGAACATATTGCACCAGGGCTTGTCGGTGCTGCCACAGTCACTGCAACATGTGCAGAGTTGAATTCCACCGGGTAGGCACATCGCGTTTTAGCCTGTGAAGTGGCAGGCTCAACGACTTCTGTAGAGATGTAAGTCGCTGAGCTGCGGGATGCGAACGGCGGAAGTGAGCACACAGCGACCGTGCCCTCTGCAGAAGGCTATCTAGTCCAGGATAGTGGCCTAAAAATTGCTGGACACCAGGTTCAACACGTGAGCCATACAAGGCACGTGTGTGACATTGCCCCGGCGAAGGGCCGCACTGAGGTTTGCAGCATTGTCGCACACGGCCTTCCCTGGTTTCAGGTCCAGTGGAGACAACCATTCATGAAACTGGTTCTCCAGAGCTGACCACAACTCCTCAGCTGTGTGACTCACATTTCCCAGACATTTCAAAGTAAAAACCGCCTGATGACGTTGAGCCCTGCTGCCAGCATAGTAAGGAGCTGTGCAGGATCCCTTCTGCGCAGTTAGAAAGCTTGTGGCATGACCAGACAGGCTTTGGGTGCAGGTGGAGGACCGAGAGGAGGTTGAGGAGGCAGAAGCAGTGGAGGAACTTCGAGATAAAGAGGATTGACGCACAACTCGTGGGGACGGCAAGACTTGGACAGCAGCCCCTTGTCCTGTCACCGTAGTTACCCAGTACCCAGTCAGCGACATGTAACGCCCCTGTCCATGCTTACTCGTCCAAGTGTCTGTGGTGAAATGCACCCTGTCACACACAGAGTTTCTCAAAGAAGCGGTGATGTTGTGTGCGACATGCTGGTGGAGTGCAGGCACACCTTTCTTTGAGAAGTAGTGCCGACTGGACATCTGGTACTGGGGCACTGTGACGGGACATAAGGTCTCGAAAATCCTCTGTGTCCACCAGGCGGAAAGGCAGCATTTATGTAGCCAAGAGCTTGCAGATGGTGAAATTCAACCTCTTAGCTTTCTCATGGCTAGGAGGAAATGGTCTTTTACTTGTCCATGTGAAGCCCAGCTGTGCTTGGCATCACAGACCCAGAAGGGTGTATTGAAGGACTCCTCCACAAGAGGCCCCCATAACCATTCACACATCTGCACCTTCCACCTCAGACCACCAGAGGGGGCTCCTTAGGGAGATATATAAGGGAAGGTGGGGCCAGGCAGCCGTTAGTCTGTCAGAGTCTGGTTTAGCAGTGAGTCCAGTGCAGGCTGAGACGTGTTACCTCAGAGGACAAAAGCCTGTTCCAGCTCCTGCATTCTACCCTGCAGTGGAGCTTATCCAGATCAAGACTCGGTGTAGCTCAGTGAGGTGAGCTGTAGGTGTGCCGGCGCCATAAGATCGGTGAACCGCGGCACGCTGCCGTTTGTGTGAGTAGCCTATCGAGGGCTCGAGTAGGCCGAAGGCAAAGGAGTAGAGAGTTAGTTCATAGGGGAGCAGAGGAGCTTAGCTGGCTCACCCCGAGAAGAAGAATTTACCGGACACCGGGTCCGAAGCTTGCCGGGAACTCCACGACCCAGCAAGATAAACAGGAATCCCTGGAGAACTACAGGTCCCAGGATCGCTAAAGTGCTGATACGTACCAGAGCCAGGAGACACATAGGCCCCGTAGGTCGGGAGCGTGCACTCCAAGAGAAGGCCCTACCACAAGGTCAGCCAGCGCAGGACAGAGACAAAGTTAGGCCTAGCTCCAGGCAGGTCAGAAACTTATTATGCAGAAGCCAGAACCAGGAGGCCCAAAACCTGCTCATTGGGGAGGATCTGGACATACACCCTTCATCCTACAGTGCTCCGGGGAGTGCCTGAAATTCCACCAGTAAAAGGTACTGAAGTGGCTATCGTGTCCGTCCCTGTTCTTGCTCTGGACCAGAATAGTCTCTATATCCTGCATCCCCGTTCCTATACTGCCCTGAGGCCCAGCTCTAACTGTGGAGAGCTATACCATCAAGCTGCCTTATCATCAGCCTCAGTAGACTGCGCAGCGCTGGTGATCCTCACCAGAAACCACAGGTGGCGTCACGAACTCTTTCTTTTATAAACTTTACAAATATCAACCCCTTTTTAGGAGAGACCCCAGGGTACGGGCCCGGGAGCCGACCACCGCGACATCCCTAAAGGCCAGGCCAAAGGCCCGGGTACCGAGTTATCCCCATTCCCCTCGGTGCCACATCCACATCTGAGGGACCGAGGGCTGGCTGTTGTGCTTAGACGGGGTTGAGAAGGGTGTCCCCGGCAAACTGCGGGTCTGTGAGGAAGATGCAGGCGGACATGTTAGGTTGCCTTGATCCAAAGGTGGTGCTATCGATGTCGGAGAGCGCTCAACACCAGCTGGTGTTTCCACCTCCAAATAAAATGATGACCTGACAATCACACTGGCTGTTGCGGGTAAAGAGGTGGCCGGTCTGCATCCCAAAACAGGTGTGACTGCTATCCCCCCAGTCACAGAGGATGAAGAGGCTGCGGATGCACAAGATGTGGCTGATGGTGGTTGGCCCAGCCGGCTAGGCCGCATTGTAGCACAGTGAGCTTCCCACTGCAACTTATGCTTCATATCCATGTGCCGGTTCATGTATGAAGTACTCAAACTATGTATTTTTTGCCCTCTACTTAGCTTTTTCTGACAAATGTTACAGATAACACGAGTTGGGTCATTCTTATCGATCTGAAAAAATGCCCAAGCTATGCAAGGCTTAGCACCCATGCGACCTGAAGAGCCACTACGACTTGTGGTCAGAGGCAGAGTTGTGTTTGAGGATGCAGTTGTTGACGTGCTTCCAGTACTACGTCTCTGTCCAGGAAGGCGCAACCTGACCTCGTCGTCACTAGCATCCTCCTCCACCTCCTCTGCTGACCTCATCGACTGGCTGACTGTGGGTTGACAGTAAGTGGGATCTCCAACCTCGTCATCATCACCCTGTGTGTTATCACACCAGTCGTCCTCAGAGTCAACCTCTTCCTGCCCTGACAAAAATCTCAAGTTGTCGTTCCAATCAGGTATTTGAGTCTCATCATCGCCTTCCTCATTCTCTCCACCAACAGGAGATACAGTTTGGGAACGAGGGTCTACATTATGGTTGAGGTGGAGGAGAGCCCACTTGAAGGAGCACTTGATATCCGTTGAAGCACCTGCTGTTTTTGTGCCTCATCTGGAATTTGTAGCGATTGGCGTGGCCGTAAGAAAGGGATCTTATCACATTGTCCACTAAAAGAAGTAGACATCTTAGTTTGGCTGGAAGATGGTCTTTCTTCTGCAGATGTTACTGTTGCTTTAACACCTAACCCACGGACACAACCTTTTTTTCCCTTCCCAACACACCTATTCCCCTTTCCACCATCAGCAGGCATTTTTCCACTCATTTTGGTGGTTAACTAATTGACAACTCTGGAGTTGTTTGCACAAAAAACAATGGATGGGAACCGAGCAGAGCTGAGTGGCCAAACTGTTGTATTAGCCCAAAAGCATTGGCTGGGTTAGATGCAGTAAAACAATTTTATTACATACATAGGTGGTGGAGCTTAGTATAGATGGACTAATAGAACAAGTCCCACACACTGCTACAAGCCCAAATTTTTTTTCAGAGCTAGATGCAAATAAAAATTATTTTTAATTTGCAACCTGGTGGAGCTTAGTATAGATGGACTAATAGAACAAGTCCCACACACTGCTACAAGCTCAAATTTTTTTTCAGAGCTAGATGCAGCTAAAAATTATTTTTAATTTGCAACCTGGTGGAGGTTAGTATAGATGGACTAATAGAACAAGTCCCACACACTGCTACAAGCCCAAATTTTTTTTCAGAGCTAGATGCAGATAAAAATTATTTTTAATTTGCAACCTGGTGGAGCTTAGTATAGATGGACTAATAGAACAAGTCCCACACACTGCTACAAGACCACATTTTTTTCAGAGCTAGATGCAGATAAAAATTATTTTTAATTTGCAACCTGGTGGAGGTTAGTATAGATTGACTAATAGAATGATGCTATGCCCAAAAGGTTTTACTTGGCTAGGTGCAGTAAAAAAATTTGTATTCTATACACAGGTGGTATAGCTTGCAACACAGATAGGCTACTCCACTGACTAACACACACTGCAAGAGGCCAAAAAGGATTTGCTTAGCTAGATTTAGCCAAATGCTGTGAAAAAAACTTGCACAGCACTGGCACAGACCTGCCTAGCAAAAAGTCCTAGGAAATGCTGTAACCTAGTCCAGAAAAGGACTGCAATTACAAGTAGACCCTACTCCCAACCTATCTATTTAAGAGCACAGACCTGCCTGATAAAAGTCGTAGGAAATGATGTAACCTAGTCCTCAAAAGGACTGCAATCACAACTATCCCCTACTCCCAAGCTATCTGTAGATTTGTGCGAAAATTGGCTTGAAATGAACACTCAAAGTATAGCGCACACAGCAACAGCGGTGCCGTCTAACACGCAGCTGCAGCAGTGAGAAAATGGTGGCTACGTGGAAAATGGCTGGGTCTTATAGGGCAAGGACATGTGACATACACTGCCAATGACACATGCCTTTGCTTGTGTGAAAAAAGCAGTTCGCTCCGTGTGTGCGCTGCTGATAGGCTGACAGATTGCATCTCCCCACTGTAAATGGGGGAAAGAGAAAAAAAAATGGAGATCTTCATTATTTCTGCAGAGATCCATCCCCTGCCCCTCCCCCCGCCCCGCTGTACACTCAAACTGCGTATTAACATTAATTTTCAGCATTACTGAGAAAAAATCCAGTTATGATTTTGGTGCACGAACAGTTATGGAAGATAACCTCGAACAGCCGGATTTTTTTCAAATTGTTCGTGTTCGCCGAAGGGCTCGAACACTGCCCAAAACAGCTCGAATTTGAGATTGGCGAACAGTTCGAGTCGAACACCGCTCATCTCTAGTGATAATATTAATATATTATAATAAATGTAATTAATATGTTGATATGAATATTGAGCAGAATTCATATCTGTCTATTGGTTCGTTCTCCGCAACAGTCATGGTCTCTCATGTGATCTCTTTGGAAAATTAATTGCCCACCCTTGCCTTAGATAGTAATAATGCCCCCTGTGTGCCGATACTGAATAATAATGCCCCCATCTATGCCTGATAATAATAGTGCACATGGGGTTTCTTACAATAATAATATTGCAGCTCATGGTATGCAAGGGGCTTATATTAATATGGGGTCTACCAGTAGATACATAGGGAGAGAGGGTTAATAAGAGGCTTTAATACAGAGCCCAGACAGGCTGTACTATAACAGCAGGTGAAAGGGGGAGGTAAGAGGAGGAGCAGGCATTCTGACGCTTAGGCTTGAAGGGGAATAGAGCCTGTAATAACACAGCGGGGCAGGCGGAGGGTTGTGTTTATTAGGAGCTTAGACCCGGCTGCTGCATTCAATGACACTTTACATAAAAATGTGTTCCAGCGATGAGACCGGAGGGGGCGTCAGTGCGCACTGGGAGGCACGCGGCGCTCCAGCGAGAGGTTTCCTCCCCATACAGATACCAGAAGTTCCATGCTTGAAACGAACAGTGGGCTCCAATAGGGGGCGCTGTTTTATGGATCTCATCAAGTATTTATCACATCATACAGTGCTGGCCAAAAGTATTGGCACCCCTGCAATTCAGATAATACTCAGTTTCTTCCAGAAAATGATTGCAATCACAAATTCTTTGGTATTATTCTCTTCATTTAATTTGTCTTCAATGAAAAAAACACAAAAGGAATTGTCCTAAAGCCAAATTGAATATAATTCCACACCAAACCTAAAAAAGGGGGTGGACAAAAGTATTGGCACCCTTTGAAAAATCATGTGATGCTTCTCTAATTCATGTAATTAACAGCACCTGTAAATTACCTGTGGCACCTAACAGGTGTTGGCAATAACTAAATCACACTTGCAGCCAGTTAACATGGATTAAAGTTGACTCAACCTCTGTCCTGTGTCCTTGTGTGTACCACATTGAGCATGGAGAAAAGAAAGAAGACCAAAGAACTGTCTGAGGACTTGAGAAACCAAATTGTGAGGAAGCATGAGCAATCTCAAGGCTACAAGTCCATCTCCAAAGACCTGAATGTTCCTGTGTCTTCCGTGCGCAGTGTCATCAAGAAGTTTAAAGCCCATGGCACTGTGGCTAACCTCCCTAGATGTGGACGGAAAAGAAAAATTGACGAGAGATTTCAATGCAAGATTGTGCAGATGGTGGATAAAGAACCTCGACTAACATCCAAACAAGTTCAAGCTGCCCTGCAGTCCAAGGGTACAACAGTGTCAACCCGTACTATCCGTCGACGTCTGAATGAAAAGGGACTGCATGGTAGGATACCCAGGAAGACTCCACTTCTTACCCCGAGACATGAAAAAACCAGGCTGGAGTTTGCCAAAACTTACCTGGGAAAGCCTAAAACATTTTGGAAGAATGTTCTCTGGTCAGATGAGACAAAAGTAGAGCTTTTTGGGAAAAAGTATCAACATGGAGTGTACAGGAAAATAAAAGAGGCATTCAAAGAAAAGAACACGGTCCCTACAGTCAAACATGGCGGAGGTTCCCTGATGTTTTGAGGTTGCTTTGCTGCCTCTGGCACTGGACTGCTTGACCTTGTGCATGGCATTATGAAGTCTGAAGACTACCAACAAATTTTGCAGCATAATGTAGGGCCCAGTGTGAGCTGGGTCTCCCTCAGAGGTCATGGGTCTTCCAGCAGGACAATGACCAAAACACACTTCCAAAAGCAATATAACATGGTTTGAGAGAAAGCACTGGAGACTTCTAAGGTGGCCAGCAATGAGTCCAGACCTAAATCCCATAGAACACATGTGGAGAGATCTCAAAATGGCAGTTTGGAGAAGGCACCCTTCAAATATCAGGGACCTGGAGCAGTTTGCCAAAGAAGAATGGTCTACAATTCCAGCAGAGCATTGTAAGAAACTCATTGATGGTTACCGTAAGCGGTTGTTCGTAGTTATTTTGGCTAAAGGTTCTTCAACCAAGTATTAGGCTGAGGGTGCCAATACTTTTGTCCGGCCCTTTTTTGGAGTTTTGTGTGAAATGATAAATGATTTGGTTTTTGCTTCATTATCTTTTGTGTTTTTTCCTTGCAAGCAAATTAAATGAAGAGAATAATACCAAAGAATTTGTGATTGCAATCATTTTCAGGAAGAAACTGAGTATTATCTGACAGAATTGCAGGGGTGCCAATACTTTTGGCCAGCACTGTAGGTCCAGATTGGTTCCCATAATGGCTAGGCAACAAGACAACAGGGAATATAGGTGTATAGATATATTATAAATATAGAGGATGTATTAATATAGTGTAAATGTACCAGATATAATCGATGCACACACAAAGGAGAATCATTTAACCCTGAATCAATATTCAGTGCAGCCAAGATTAAAAGTATAGATAAAGAAAAGAAGTCCGTCCAAATGGCCGACTATGCCGTATAGAAGAGCGCAGCCACAATTGGCCTACAAACTGTATGGTGATAGTCTATGTAATAGGGCCATACTGAATAGTGATCACACTATAACAATAGGCCATTCGATAATAAAATCCATCTAGTCTCTCGTTGAATGATTTTCTTATCCCAGTCGACCAACCTCGCTGGTAAAGGGACCACGTGTATAACGTATGCCCATATAGACGGCTTGGGAGGGAGGGCTGATCCTTCTGACAGATTCCCTTTAATCTTATAAGGAGACGCAGAGGGGCACTATTATTATTATAAGGAGACCCAGAGGGGCACTATTATTATTATAAGGAGACCCAGAGGGGTACTATTATTATTATAAGGAGTCCCAGAGGGGCACTATTATTATTATAGGGAGACCCAGAGGGGCACTATTATTATTATAAGGAGACCCAGAGGGGCACTATTATTATTATAGGGAGACCCAGAGGGGCACTATTATTATTATAAGGAGACCCAGAGGGGCACTATTATTATAATAAGGAGACCCAGAGGGGCACTATTATTATTATAGGGAGACCCAGAGGGGCACTATTATTATTATAGGGAGACCCAGAGGGGCACTATTATTATTATAAGGAGACCCAGAGGGGCACTATTATTATTATAGGGAGACCCAGAGGGGCACTATTATTATTATAGGGAGACCCAGAGGGGCACTATTATTATTATAAGGAGACCCAGAGGGGCACTAATATTATTATAAGGAGACCCAGAGGGGCACTAATATTATTATAAGGAGACCCAGAGGGGCACTCTTATTATTATAAGGATGCCCAAGGGGAACTATTAATGTGATAAAGAGACCTAAATGATCATCCTAATAAATTGGTATCACGGGGAGTAGTAAATTTAGATTTTCTCCAATGGTAGGCAGGGTCATATTTGTAATAGAGACCCTCATCTTTGAAAGTGGGTGTGGGAGAGTAACATGGGCCTGTGTGCGTCCTATGCCAGAGCTGGGAGCAGCCCCTAGTCCGGCCCTTTTCCCTCAGTAAAGATACTTCTTTTAGCCCCTAACACGGTACAAAGATATACATTGTCTTTTAGCCCCGGAATCTGACTTTCTTATTGATACAAAACACTGTAATTTTTATTGTGTGGAACAGATATAAATAATTTATGTAACAACATAATAATACTCTAACTGCTCAGAAGAGTAAAGCGTCCATAGCTCTATCATCCATGTCTGCATATGGTACCGATGCTCAGCCTATATTGTTGCCTCCTTAAGGGATGCTAGGCAACTTCCTTATAAGGTAAGCTGCCCCTTTAAGAGTAGAACACAAGATTCCATTATGACATCACAATTAACCATCACTACTTCTACAAGTCATTACACTCTAGTTGTCACTTTGACTTTCCGGTGTCATTGTTGTCGGTGTGATAAGCCATATAGCTAGTCATATACAGACTGCGCTTGGATTTACTGGAAATGTCTGGAATTTCTCCAGACAGACTTCAGGTGTTAGCACTACTCCAGGGGATTCTTACCACCTATGACCCTGACTTTGTGCTACCACTACCCGATGGCGTCCTCAGCTTCACTTACCGGCTGGTAATGGAGCTTGTGAGAGATTGCCTGACCAAATACAAACGAGGTCATATAAGCTCAGAATATCTTGAGCATTTACAGAAGAACATATGGACATTAGTACAACAGGTAAATAGCAGACAATCTGCACAAATCATATAGTAATAATGGAAAATAATAATGGAATATAAGTTTAACCTGTACCAAATACCCAGATAAGAATAGCCGGGGAGCAGTAATAGGGCATACAGGCTACATGACAAGGGAGAGGGTGATATCTACAGGGTTATTGGGAGGGTTGTGGAGGTAGGGGGGAATTGGATTGGTTAACCAATTATGGACCACAGAGTTTTCAGTTGTTATGCCTTCATTTTTTCCTCACTTTCTTTCAAGAGCCATAAATTTGTTATTTTTCCATTGACATAGACATGTGAGGGCTTGATTCTTTTGCAGGACAAGTTGTAGCTTTCAGTGGCTCCATTCTATTTACCATACATTGTACTGAAACAAGGGAAAAAAATTCCAAGTGAGATGCAATGGTTCTTTGTGTCGCTATATTCAGGGACCCATAACATTTTAGTTTTCTGTCGATTGGGATGAGTGAAGATTTGAGTTTTGCAGTGAACTTTGTGTACATAGAGTGTCATAGAATCATAGATTCTATGGGTGTTTTGATTGTTTATTATTAATGTTTTTAACTGAAATGAGAAGACAAAAAAACCCCACAAATCCAATTTTTTTTCCTCTTTTCGGTGTTTATTGATCGTATTAATTAATTCCCTATCTTAAAAGATCAGACTTTAACAACCGCATCAATATCAAATATGATCATTCATTTTTTCCTTTCTTTATTTTAAATGGTGAAAAGAGGAGTGATTTGAACTTTTATATTTTTAACATTTTTTTAAATCTTTTCTTCTTTATTTTTAAATTTTTTTTTTCGTTCCCTTAGGGGACTTAATCCTGCAAATCGCTCATACTATATATTGCAATACTACAGTATTGCGCTATATAGTGAAAATCTTGATCTCCTCTGGAGCTCAGCCTATAGCTAAGCTTCACAAGGAGGACCGTGGTTTCAGCAACGGAGGTCTTCAGCAGACCCCTGGTTGTCCTAGAAATGCATTAGACCCCTGTGATCGCCTTGTGGAGGGCCGATGAAAGCAAGAGTGCTCAGGCATCGGTGCATGCACAATTGAAATGATACTGTCACAGACTGACAGCTTTATTTAAATGGTTAACAGAAGAATTCTGCGTTGTCCACGGTTTTTAGGGACAGATGCTGGCTATTTCATATACGCATGTTTGGGGAGCTCAGCTCCTGAGCCCCCTCCACATGTGAGGACCCTTCCAGGATGTTAATAACCCGTACATTTGCGGGAAGGAGTTGAGGAGCTAGGTTACAGGGGGACAATAAAAGGAAGAAGGTAGGAGTTTCACGTTCCAGCATCCAACCAGCCCTTATAAAGAGATGGGAGGAAAGTTTGAAGGCTGGCACTTGATAAGTAGAGGTTTTGGGACGGTCACAGCGGTGGGGGATAGGTTTGGGTCAGAGTCTTGATAAATGTGATGTCCTTTGGACGGAGGTTACTGTTGGGGGAATAGTGACTTTGGTTACATCTCAATATAACTAGTGGACTTCGGTCCTGTGAGGATAGTGGTATTAATGTGGGATATTAATGCCTTAACCCTTGTGTCGGTGTGGTGCGGCTAGGGTCTAACTCTTAATTAGGTGTTGTTTTTCTTCTGGTTTAAAGCCTATTAGATATCTACTGTATATAATTGTGGGGCTATCATTGTTGCAGTCACCCCGCGTTTTGAGTTGGAGTCTGCTGTGGCCATTTTACACAGGTCACAAGCAGCCATGTGTCTTATATACATACATTGGGTATGGAGGGAGGACGTGGGGATTTAAAGGTTTAGAAGCGACCGGATCCCTCGTCAGTTGTCATGTAGTACTTGTAGTGTAGATAGCATAAGTAACATGGTGATATAAATGGCCTCCTCCGTTTTGCTTTTTCTCTCATGATTTTCATTCTTCTTTGTTTTCATCTCTATAGGCTGAAGAAAAATCCCAAAGTGGAGAATTGGCCTTTATTAAACAACTGGCCCAAAATGTCCTGCTTGTACTGGAGTATCCGGCCTACTCAGTGGAGCGCCTGGTAAGGATTTATCATCTTCTACATCTCATGTCCTTGTTGTCTGATCTTCTCCAGATCACCAGCCATATAGCAGAAGCTCAGGTTCATGATGGTGGAGGCCTCCCTGTCCTCTCCAGGCAGACACAGGTTTCCATCTCATGTCATTGTTCTCTGATCTTCTCCAGATCACCAGCCATATAGCAGAAGCTCAGATTTATGATGGTGGAGGCCTCCATGTCCGCTCCAGGCAGACACAGGTCTACATCTCATGTCCTTGTCTCATCTTCTCCAGATTACCAATCATATAGCAGAAGGTCAGTTTCATGATGGTGGCCTCCCTGTCCTCTCCAGGCAGACACAGGTCTACATCTCATGTCCTTGTTGTCTGATCTTCTCCAGATTACCAGCCATTTAGCAGAAGGTCGGATTTATGATGGTGGAGGCCTCCATGTCCACTCCAGGCAGACACAGGGTATTTTATGGCCACCTGTCCCTGTGGCTTCATCATCTGTGAGGACAGTCTGTACTCAGTGGTGCGGAGTTTGTATTTCCGCCTGTGTCTTTGTATAAGGGGGATATCTCCTATAATATAATAGTGTCTGTGCAGGGTCCGGCTTGTATCACGTCCCCTACATCTGCTGCAGTGTAATCATCATGGACATAATATAGAAGAGAGACGTTCCTGCATCTTCAGCTTTTATTCCCCTGCAGTTTCTATGTCTTAATGTCATTTCTTATTCCTTTTTAGGCCGCGATCGGATCATTGAACCTGGGGAGAAATCCTTGTAAGAGCGACTATAAACCGATCAAACTGATCAGCAGTGGAGCCTTTGGGTGAGCTTTACTTTGGTATTATATATATTTCCCAGGGCTCCTTATGACGATGTCTCTGCGTCCTTCCCATGTTATGTTCCCATGGACAAATTATGAGTTCACATCACGGTCCACATCTATCTGTCACTATTCAGGTCAGTTAGGATGTGACGTGGATGAGGACCCCCCATTGGTGATCATTTGTGGAGTGTTATTTTATGTATTTATAGACATGGTTTTCTAGTGATGGCCCCACATTAATCATTAATACAGGAGATCATTTGATGAGATCTATAGATAGATTGTTAATAAGAATTTATAGTAAATCATGTTTTTTTCTCCTCTCCAGGGCCGTCCACTTAGTTCGCCATAAAGACACAAACCAAGTCTGCGCTATGAAGAAAATGGACAAGGAGAACCTGAAAAAGCCAAAGAGGCTTGAATGGGCCTTTCTGGAGAGGGACATCTCAGCATTTGCAGATTGTCCCTTTGTGGTCTCCACGTTCTGCTCCTTTCCTACTAAACTTCATCTATGTATGGTCATGGAGTATGTACCAGGTAGGACACATCCATTGTATCTATATCCAGCCCACGTCTGCTTAATCCTAGCACCTATATATGACCACAATGTGCCCACATGGACGGTTACATGTCCTCTTTGCAATTATTATAAGTCATCTGTTACCAAGATGCCTGAAAAACCATTGATCTCTATGAAAGTCCCCCAGTATGTCCTCGCTGAGCACGGCAGCAATTTCCACTATGGGTAAAAGGAAGATTTGTCTTTTTGAAGAGTTTTTATAGATAAGAACGTTCACAGAGAAAAAAATTATAGGCTCGTAGATGAGGCTCTGTCTCTATGTATAGGGTCTATCTGCAGTATACAGTATACGCACTACATTATACAGTATATATAGACCATCCTGTCCCAATGTCTCCGCCTTTTTCACATTCCCACTCATCATGTGTAATTTACATTGTAACAAACCCTCAGTTCTCATATTTGCTTTCTCCTGTAGGAGGTGACTGTGGTACCCTTCTAAAGCACAGGGGTCCTTTACCAGTCCTCTTGGCCCGTATGTACATTGCGGAAACGGTCCTTGCTGTGGAATACCTGCACAGCTATGGTGTGGTGCACAGAGATCTGAAGCCTGAGAAGTAAGTGACCCCTCTAGCATATTAGAGGGGAAGAAAGTTAGAGTTTCTTATACAGTCTGTGGGTTATTACTTGGTGCTGACACCATCTTTTCTTTCACAGCCTCCTGATAACATCAACAGGACATATTAAGGTCACTGATTTTGGGGTTTCAAAACTCGGCCTCATGAGACCAAACTCAGACTTCTACAAGACTCCAACTAAGGACATCACCAAAGAGTTCCTTGATAAAGAGGTAGGCTTTACTTACAGGGTCTTGTACTTTACAGATCTCATCTTTCTCCTTCTCTGATTTATAATTTCTCTAGAAAAACATTTCCACTGATGTTATGTGTCGCAATTATATTTATTGATCATCATCTCCTTTTTCTGTTGGTTTCCAGACTGCTGGCACCCCTACTTACATGGCCCCAGAAGTTATCCTAAAGATAGGCTATGGAAGGCCTGTTGACTGGTGGTCAATAGGGATCATCCTATATAAATTTCTATTTGGATATCCACCATTTACAGGGGCTTGCAGAAGGAATATTTTACACAGTATCATCCAGGGTAAGTAAAATAATCTGAATGCTTGTGATGTCACTGTTATTTGACTCGAATAGTTCTGTAGTTTTTTCTAGCTTTGTTAAGGAATTTTTTTTTTCTGAAAATAAATGAAGAGGTTTTATTTCTTATAATATTTGCTTTTTATATAACAGATGATATACCTTGGAGATGTAATTACTTTCCTCCAACTAATGCTCGAGGCATCATCACTCAACTGCTCAGAAAAATTCCAGCACTGAGACTTGGAACAGGTAATATTAATAGTATTATCAATGAATTATTACAGCGTGACCAGACAAATGATGGGTTCCATGAGGATCAGCACTGAGGTTCTGTACTCTACCTACTTGTCTATTACCCATTCTTCATGCTATAATGTTCAATATATTTCCTTTATGTCGGCTCTGTTACATCTTCAGTTCAGATTAACATAAATTCTACAGATATGGAGCAGTTTCTCTGACAATGACTGTATCACTCTCTTTCTTGTCTTCCTTTTCCAGGAGGCGCAAATGAGATCAAAATTCATCCATTTATGCGTGACTTAGACTTTGACAACCTTTTAAGTCATAAGCCCCTGTTCGTTCCTGACCTAAAGTCAGATGAGGACACCCGCTACTTTATCAGTAAGTAAAATGAGACGTCATCTGCAGAAAACTGACGTGTGTCTTGTCTTTCATTTTATGTCAAAATCAGTTCCCATCATTATTAGTGATAACATGGTGACTGTCTGGGTATTATACTAATAATCTCTAATAACACTTGTATTTTTTAGCTCGAAGTAGCAGCTTCAAACATATGAATTCAGATGAGGGGGACACAAGTGAGGACAATGACTGGCCAGAAATCAAAAACTTTGCATCAAATTATCAAAGGTCTTCTAAAGTAAGTATGTGGCTAATAAAATGTATGAAACCTATAATTACAAAAAAAAATTAAATATATCTATTTTATATTTCTTTATCTGTTTTAGCTATATATCACCAATACTGGGATGATGACCAATATAGAGCCTATGTCACCTCCACAGTGTTCCCAAGAGAACAGTGATGGAGGCAATGAAGAGCCTATGTCACCTCCAGGGTGTTCCCCAGAGATCAATGAAAAACGCTCAGAAATGTGAGTAGATTATTATTATTATGAGATTTAGTCCTGATATATGTCGGATCCAAATACAAGATACGAGTAACACAAATCTAAATCTAGCATCCACCACCCCATGACTACACAATCTCTGTGGGTCTTACTTGTGATAACTTCTATAACAGCTGATTGTTGCGACCAACCATTCATTTCCAACTCACTACAGGCCAATATTACTAATTAGACTCCATTCTTGCTGGTAAAATGTGGTCTTGAGCAGGATATCTCCTCTATGTTGTCCTAATTGACCTAACAGACAGGTGTTCTTCCGTTATTCTATTGTTTTTTCCTTGTAACTTACGTGTCTTTTTTCTACCAACAGGCAGAAAGAATCTTCCCCTTCCAAAACTGTTGGAGACAATCAGTGTTTTACTGCTAAAAACAGTGAGTCATCCTCGCCCTCATTGTCAGGTATGTACAGGTTTATAGGCCATCCAATTATAGCCTATGATCCAAAATTTAAATATTAAGGCTCTAAAATTACTTCCTTTATTCTTTCTGCTCCCCTGAGTATTCTATTTTTTGTTTTGTTAAAATCCCCCATACGGTTCCAGAGTTATGGGCCTTTGTAATTAGTGGTAATTTTTATTCTTTACAAAGGGGCGGTGCTCACAGGATCCTCTGGGGCGTGCCCTTAGGTTACCACGCCCACATGATAAAGACCATAATAATTAACACTAAATAAAAAGTCCCATATCTCTACAACCGTACTGTGGATTTTAGGAAAACAAATATCAGAATACTCAGGGGAGAAGCCGACATAAAATAAGAGCGAATCTTGGACACTTTTGACCTGGTGATGGGTCTTCTTTAAAGTTACAATGAAGTTTTATCCAACTGATTACATAACACCGTGGCTTGCTGAAAGTAATGTCATATTAATATGGGGACATGGTTCTTTGGGGAGACACCACCGGAACCCAGAAAAGCTACAGGTTCATATTAATCAGTTGCATAACTCTATAAAGATACAAAGCTCATCTTTTAGGAGTTTATAATCAACATTTTTTTCTGGCTTTTTGATTAGAATCTCCAGTTCAGAAGAGAAGAAAATATTTTCGAACACTGAGAAAACAACTAAAAACAGAGAAAGTTGAAGAGGGGGAAACTAGGCGAGGTAAGTGTGACGATAATCTCCATGTTGTATGACGTCAGTGAGAAGAAGTCATGTGGAGCAGATGTTATCCGTCAGTGGTGGGATTGTCACATGTATGATGGCTGACAATGATTCTGCTCCTCTGTATGATGAGATTCCTCTAATGTCATGTCACAGTGACACCACAGTAGTGTCCTCTAATATGGAGTCCCATTACTTACATCAGTTTTACATCTTTTCTCCTAGGTTCTCTGTTCCGCCGGATGATAACATCCTGCCGGCGTGGATTATCCAGGGCTGCTCGTGCTGTCAGAGAAAGCTGTATTTTTGGCTGCTGCCACCAACGCACCATTGACATCTCGAGGACAGAAACCCCCCCAAATCTAGCGCTCTGAAGAAACTACAGCACATCCACCATTAATGCTGTACCTGTATGGAAGGAGTTGTACCACCTACCTGTGGCCTCCTGACCAGCAAGAGACACGTGCAAAAGTTGAAGGCTCCTCCAAGAACTTGTCTTCATCCTTCCATGCAATTTTAATTCAAAGAAATAAAAAATTAAAATTGTTTAATGTCTTTTCGCATTTAATTGATTATTACTGACTTTTATGGTATATTAATACTATACCTCATATATAGTATGTCTGAAGGGTTAGATCCCAAACTGGAGAATAGCGGTTCTATGTCTCCCATTAATCCTCTAAACTCTGGCCAAAAATGGAGGAGATGACCAGAGATTCTGTTATTCCTAAGGGTACGTACACACAGCACCTTATAGACGCCAGCATAAACCACTGATTTTTTATTTTATAAGAAGACACTTAAGGAAAACATCAGTGTTTTTGTTAACTACATATAAAATAGTCAGCGGCTTCCAAACAGAAGCCACCAGCAGAATGAACCGATCACTTTCTTTAACCACTTCATAATTTTCAAAGCTGGAAGCGGAGAAAAGAAGCTGAAAAAGACTGAAAAATACACAATGCACAGCAAGTTGTTTTTATATTGCAGTGCATATGTTCAATCATTTACATTTTTATCTAGTTCTTTTCATGAGGGATCCAGGTGGAATCCACCTGAAGAAGACCTTGTTTGCACATTACGAAGAGTGGCAATTAGTGTTGAGTGAGCACTAAAATGCTCGGGTGCTCGAAGCTCGGGCCGAGCTCACCGTGATACTCGGGTGCTCGACCCGAGCAACGAGCCCAATGTTAGTCTATGGGAGACCCGAGCATTTTTGCGGCGGCACCCCCGACAGTCTGTAGAAAGCCTAAAAAGTGCCCAAAACAATAGTGACAGTGCTCAAATGACATGGGGACAGCATGGGGATCGCCCCAGGAAGCATTTCAGACCCCCAGGTCACTGTTGTCAACAGCGCCGGACTGGGGTGTCTGGGGCCCACCAGGGACATTGACTCCAGGGGCCCACCCACCCTTCAGCTATTTGCAAATACCTGTTAGCCGTTATACCCATTATATTGGCCGCTTCTGCCCATCACTGTGCGCTCACCAGAAATGCGATGTACAATTACTGTAATTTGCATTAAAGGGTTTTTATTGGTGAAAACAAGTTCTCAGCGATGCACAGGTTGGGAAGGTGATCACTTATTTATTGGTGGAATCAGCACTGTCAGAAGATTGTGGCACTTTGAGTATTTGGTGAGATTTTTACCTCTGTATTTATAAGACAAAACCAGGAGTGGAGCAATCCGAGGTAATGTTTTATGAATTTCTCACCCACTCCTGGTTTTGTCTTATAAATACAGAGGTGAAAATCTCACCAAATGCCAACTTGCTTTCTCTGGTGAACCTCTGCAACTGCATCTCTGCTGCTGTGTAATAGTCACAGGGCAGGGAGGGGTTAAACATCCAAGTATTTAATATCTATTGAAAATAAAGAGGTTTCCCCTTATTGATATCAGATAAAACAAATGACCAACCACAATCCACTCTACCAAGACCAATATTACCAGATAGAAGGCAGAAATACCACCACACCGTGACCAGATCACATATTACCACCACATAGTGCCCAAATAATGCCACATACAAGGCACAAATACCGCCACACCATGACCAAAGCACATAATACCACCACATAGCGATCAAATGCTACCAGATACAAGGTATAAATACTGACACACCATGAGACCACATATTACCACCACATGGTGACTGAATAATACCACATACAAGGGACAAATATCGTCATGTCATGACCAAAGCACATAATGCCACAACATAGTGACAAATAATGCTAAAATAATAAAAATGTAAAAAAGCTCTGTATATTGGGTCAGTGTACAGGTTATACAGTGATCACCAGTGATATTATACACAGGAGCTCTGTATATAGTGTACCGGTTATCAGTCATCACCAGTGACATTATACACAGAAGCTCTGTATATAGTGTCAGTGTACAGGTAATGCAATGATCACCATTAATATTATACACAGGAGCTCTGTATATAGTGTCAGTGTGTGTGTATAGGTAATACATATACTCAACATAGGTAATACACATACTCACCAGTGATGTCTCTAGGTGAAGTTCTTTATCTGCAGACCGATATATCCCATCTTCTATGCAGGACTTATCTCTGCAGAAAATAACATAGTTAGCTATAACTGATCACTTCCAGAGCACAATCCACACTTTTCCCAAGATTTCTACACTGCATGAAATGACAAAAAAGCAACATAGTGCGGCACTACACAGTAACAGTGCTCCAGTGTCATTCTGTGCCTGCTCATCTGTCAGCAGACATATTTCTCTGATGGCAAAGATGTAGCAGAGCTGAAGACAGAAGACCCATGGATTACGTCGGAGCGAGGATTTTTTTTTATTAAAGATAGAGTCCCTTAGGCTACGTTCCTGCTTTTATGCGGCGCTTTAGACCGCTCGCGTAAAAGAAGTGCCAAAGAAAGCTGGAAACGCCTTCCAGCAAAAGCTATGGTTTTTGCTGAAAAGCGTTCAGATGCCGCGTTTTGCCACGTATTTTTGCGCGGGCGCTTTCACTGCAAAAGCGGCCGCGCAAAAAGAATTGACATGCCAATTCTTGGCGTTTTTTTCGGCGCGCTTTCCCCATAGGCTACATGTTAACATGCCTCGGGAAAAGCGCGCTGAGAAAAGCGCAACGTCGGCATGCAGTAGAGATTTTTTGCGCCGCGTATGAACGGAGCCTAAATGGGTTTTGTGTTTTATTTTTAATTAAAAAAAAAATTTCTGTGTTTTTTTTCTATTTACTAGAAATTCATGGTGGCCATGTCTAATTTGGCGTGACAACATGAATTTCGGGCTTAGTACCGGCTGATAATACAAAGCTGGCCTGGTACTAACACTATTATTACCCAGGGTGCCACTCACCACCAGGGCCGCTGGAAGAGCCAGGTAAAGGGCCTGGAAATTTTCAGGGGTGGCTGCGGGCTGCGATTTTCAGTGTGGGGGGCCAAAAACACTTGGGCCTTACCATGCTGAGAATCCCAGCCCCCAGCTCCTTTGTTTTATCTGGCTGGCGATCAACATATGGCTGGAGCACACACCTTTTCCTAAAAAAAAAATATTTTAAATAAGTTTAAAACAAATATTCGGCTTCTCTGTCTTTTGATCAGCAGCCAAGGTAAAGCCAGGCAGCTGGGGGTGGCAGTACGTAGCTGTCCGCTTTATCTGCGGTGAGAATCAAAAATTCTGCAGAGCGCTACACCGTTTTTAAAAATGATTTCTTTTCACACTTCTATATGTCACAGACCCAACAGCCAATCACAGATGCTGTCAAAGAGGATGGGCGTCTGTGATTGGCTGTTTGAGTAATCTACAATCAGCCCATACATTCTAGTATGGTACTATGTATGGGCTGCTTTCAGGTTACTCAAGCAGCCAATCACAGACGCCCGTTCTCTGTGTCAGCGTCTGTGATTGGCTGTTGGGACTGTCACACATATAGAAGTGTGAAAATAAATAAATAATAAAACAAAAATGACAGCGCTCCGCAGAATTTTTGATTCTCAGCGCAGATAAAGCAGACAGCTACGGGCTGCCACCTCCAGCTGCCTGGCGATCAAAAGTCAGGAAAGCCCAATGTTTTTTTAAATTATTTAAAAAAATAATTAAAAAAAAAATACGTGGGTTCCCGCCATATTTTGATCGCCAGCCTGGTAAAAACCAGGCAGCTGGGGGCTGGGATTCTCAGCATGGTAAGGCCCAAGCATTCTGGGCCCCCCACGCTGAAGACGGCAGCCCGCAGCCACCCCTGGAATTGGCGCATTCATCATAGCTCCATTTCCATGCGCTTTATCCGGCTCTTCCAGCGGCCCTGGTGGGGGTGGCACGCTGGGTAATAATGGGGTTAGTACCAGCTTTGTATTATCAGCTGGCACTAAGCCTGAAATTCATGGCGTCACGCCAAACTAGACATGGCCACCATGAATTTCTAGTAAACAGAAAAAAACACATGTAGGGACTCCATCTTTAATAAAAAACAAAATCCTCGCTCTGACGTAATCCATGGATCTTCTGTCTCCAGCTCTGCTACATCTTTGCCATCAGACAAATACCCCTGCTGACAGAGATGAGCAGGCACAGAATGACACTAGAACACAGTTGTCAGAGAAGTGCTCAGCTGGCCTCCAGCCGCCGACCATGTTTTCCTGTGCGTTGCAAATAATGCATACTTTCAAACACATGCCTATTTTTGCAATGCAAGTCTACAGTACATTGCGTCTGCGCTGATTTACAACGGATCCGTTGTAACGCACAGTATAAACGCAATGTTAACCCAGCCTAACAGCAGCGAGAAGGGGAGACGGAGCCCTGGAGACCGCCAAGTCAGTCTACTGGTGGTACTATCATGCCCATTGCCCAGTATGTCCTCCCAGCCTTTGTGGTATTATTATGCCCATTGCCCAGTATGTACTGCCAGCCTCTGTGGTACTATAATTCAAGCTCACATGGCATGTCCTGCCAGCCAGCCACTGGTGGTAGTAGTACTAGCATGATAGTACCACAAAGGGCCGGCTCCAGGTTTTTCTGGGCCCTGGGAGAAAGAGTCTCAGTGGGCCCCTTTAACACATACCACGATTCATGATGCACAGATACCGCAGAGAAATATAAGTATAGTACAATGCAAAGATTTCACTTCTTATATTACATGAGTGATATCTATTGTAAATTCTATAATAGCTCAGAAACCGGCGAATCGCTCCACACAGTATACTGGCCTCCAAAAAGTGCTCCATACAGGATACTGGTCCCCATATAGCGCTCCATACAGAATACTGGTCCCCATATAACGCTCCATACAGGATATTGGTCCCCATATAATGCTCCATACAGAATACTGGCCCCCATAAAATGCTCTGTACAGAATACTGGCCCCCATATAACGCTCCATACAGGATACTGGTCCCCATATAACGCTCCACACAGTATACTGGCCCCCAAAAAATGCTCCATACAGAATACTGGACCCATATAATGCTCCTTACAGAATACTGACCCCATATAACGCTCCATACAGAATACTGGCCCCCATAAAATGCTCTGTACAGGATACTGGCCCCATATAAAGCTCCATGCAGGCTGTTCCCCCCACACAATGCCCTATGCAAGCTGTTCCCCCCCTTATAATGCCCCATGCAGGATGTCACCACCCTCCATATAAAGCCCCATGCAGGATGTCACCTCCCCCATATAATGCCCCATGCAGGATGTCACCTCCCCCATATAATGCCCCATGCAGGATGTCACCCCCCTCCATATAATGCCCCATGCAGGATGTCACCTCCCCATATAATGCCCCATGCAGGATGTCACCCCCCTCCATATAAAGCCCCATGCAGGATGTCACCTCCCCCATATAATGCCCCATGCAGGATGTCACCTCCCCCATATAATGCCCCATGCAGGATGTCACCCCCCTCCATATAATGCCCCATGCAGGATGTCACCTCCCCCATATAATGCCCCATGCAGGATGTCACCCCCCTCCATATAACGCCCCATGCAGGATGTCACCCCCCATATAATGCCCCATGCAGGATGTCACCCCCCATATAATGCCCCATGCAGGATATCACCCCCCCTCTCTTTAAAATGCCCCATGCAGTTTGTCACACACCCCTTTTATAATGCCCAATGCAGGATGTCACCCTTCTCTTAAAAATGCCCCATGCAGGATGTCACCGCCCCCATATAATGCCCCATGCAGGATGTCACCCCCCCATATAATGCCCCATGCTGGATGTCACCCCCCATATAATGCTCCATGCAGGATGTCACTCCCCCATATAATGCCCCATGCAGGATATCACCACCCCACCCATATAATGCCCCATGCCTCCATACATTAAATAAATAATCGAATACTCACCTCACTCCTCCTCACCTGTTGCCGCTGCTCAGGTCTGGACTCCAGCGCCGCAGGATGTCAACCCCCTCCATATAATGCCCCATGCAGGATGTCACCTCCCCAATATAATGCCCCATGCAGGATGTCACCCCCATATAATGCCCCATGCAGGATGTCACCCCCCCTCTTTATAATGCCCCATGCAGGATATCACCCCCCTCTCTTTAAAATGCCCAATGCAGGATGGCACCCCCCTCTTTAAAATGCCCCATGCAGGATGTCACCCCCCATATAATGCCACATGCAGGATGTCACCCCCCATATAACGCCACATGCAGGATGTCACCCCCCCCCATATAATGCCCCATGCTGGATGTCACCCCTCCCCCATATAATGCCCCATGCAGGATGTCACTCCCCCATATAATGCCCCATGCAGGATGTCACTCCCCCATATAATGCCCCATGCAGAATATCACCCCCCCCATATAATGCCCCATGCCTCCATACATTAAAAAAAATAATAATCAAATACTCACCTCACTCCTCCTTACCTGCTGCCGCTGCTCAGGTCCGTACTCCAGCGTCGCCGGCGTCTTCCCGCTCTGCGCTGCCTGTGATGGCTCAGGGGAGGGCGCGGTGGAAAGACGTCACCGTACCCTCTGACCTGATATGTCACAGGGAGCGCAGAGCAGAAATACAGCGGATCTGCGGAGGCAGGAGGAGAGGTAAGTATCCGGCTGCTGGGCCCTGAGCAAGCGGGGGGAGAAGGGCGGGCGCTGGCACCGCTCTCCTCCGCCCATAGCCCGATTCATGCTTAGTATGTCCTGCCAGCCTCCTTGGTACTTTCATGCCCACCCAGCATGTCCTGCCAACCACTGGTGGTAGTACATGCTGCTAGGCATAGTAACAGTAACGAGAGGTTGGCAGCAGGACAGGCTGGGCAATGGGCATGATGATAATCATGCCCATTGCCCAGTAGCATTTACTGCCAGCCTCGGCCAGGGGTCCTCTCAGTCACCCCTCCCCCCTATCCCTTCCTCCCCTCCCGGCCCCTGCTTTTCATACTCACGCGTCGAGATGAGCTGCAGGCCTGCAGCCGCTGCCTAGGGCGACGGCGGATCCGTCCTCCACAGCGCGCACAGGAAGCAGTCCCAGGGCGATGACGTGTTCGCCCGATGACGTCATCGCCCTGAGACTGACCTCCTGCGCACGCGCCGGCAGAGGAGGCAGAGGGGCACTGCGGCAGCAGGCAGAGCAGGGAGACCGGTCTCCTTGCTGTGCTGCTGCAGAGGGCCCATCACTAATCATATCGGCAGTGCTGCCTATCTGATTAGCGAACCGGAGGGTGCTCTGTTCTCTGTACAGGGCCCAGTGGGTGTGGGGGCGGGGCTTAGGGGCATGGCCATCGGAACCCGGAGCCCACCGGGGGTTTTCCCGATCATACGGTGGGCCAGTACGCCCCTGCCCATAAGGGCACACACTGTGCAATTATCTGAGATTCTAGCGTGACCTCCGCAGGGAGGATGAGAGTGATACGTGGTGCAGAATACGTTGGTCTATAAGCAGGCATGCAATACATGGGGTGCAGAGAAAAAGGTTGCACTTGGGTCACGACCTGACTAAGGAGGCACGGTACCGTGTGAGGCTTATTCTCTTAGCTCCCCCGCCAACAATTTATATACAAATAAGATATTATACAGTGCTACATTATACAAGGTATAAAGGATGGTGCCCACATAAGAGTGCCATTCTTTAGCAACAAAATAACAGTGCCACTCAGAGCCAAAATAAATACGGCTATATAGTGTTCTCAAGATAGCACAATAGATTGCTCAAATAAATACTGTCATACAGCGCTCACATATTATCACTATGAAATGCCCAAATAACTACCACTTTACAGTTCTCACATGTTATGACCATACTGTGCTCAAATAAATACTACAATACAGTGCTCACATATTATCAAAATACAGGCACAAATAAATAGTAACGGACATTGTTCACATATTATCACTATGCAGTTCTCAATGCATAATCTAACAGTGCTATTGACGCGCCCCCTGGGCCGTGGGGTACCCGGTGCCGGGACAATAAATGCTGGGGGATGATGTCACAGTGGCGATGACCCGGTCCGTGACCCAGGGCGGTCAATAAAAGGGGTTATTTATAGGGGATTTATAGTGTTTTTATAAAGTTCGTGACGCCACCTGTGGATTCTGGTAATAGGTACCAGCGCTGCTTCAGACCTCTGGGGCGCTTGATAGGGCAGCTGGTTTGGAGTGGCTCCCCACAGGTGGAGCGGGCCCCAGGGCAGTGTAGAATGGTAGGTGGTGATGATGGGGCTTGTAGTGCAGGAGAGATGGCGCAGAGGAAATAACTGACGGAGGCAGTGGAGTCCTGTCATCCGAGTTTACTCACAGTTCTGTTCAAGTTCCTCAGGTACACTGTACGGGTGTCAGCCTCTCGCGTCACACTGCGTATGCCAGACAGGGGTTCAGCACTTCCTCAGGTATATCAGGAGCGCTTGACGGGACCCCGCTTTTGTGTGTTCCTCTCTAGACCGACTTCCCGCGCTGGGTCTTCTCCCTCCTGCCCTGCTCCTTCCAGTAAAGTCTCGAACGGGTACTCCGTGATCCCTCTGGACAACTTGGAGTTCCCGGACCTACTTGGTGCCCTTTTCGGTGACTTAGGTGTGAGAGTACGGCGACTGCACCCTGGAAGTGCAGAAGCCTCCGGTTTTCTGGCTGAGACGTGAAGTACTCGGCCAGTCCGGGGACTGGTTCCCCTCTTGCGGCCCGATCCCTCTGACGCTTGGCAGATTCAGGCGTACGGGTGGCTTCCTGCTCCTTCCATACCCCTGAGATCCCTTTCCTTAATGAAGCCTTCTCCTCTGCTCCCCTCCTGGGCCTTCCTGGCTAGGCCCCACTCTGGAGCAGAGCTCCTGACGAGACTCTGCTCCCCTCCTACTCCTCTTCCACTTACAAAAGACTACTCACTGATCTAAGATGGCTTCTCTTTTTATGTGTTTTTCTAAAGTGCTCCCCTGAACTACGTCCTCCACCCACACGCACTACATGGTACCCAATCTCTTTGGTTCTCCCTTCTGCAGCCAGGGACGGGGCAGCAAATCAGAGTGCATCTTGCCCTTCCAGCCGGCCTGGAGTAGTGTAGTGATGGGTGCTGGTGTTGGGGTCCCGGGCAGTACTCCATCCTTACCTGAGAGAAGGAGATACCACACCTCTGGGTGAGGTGCAGTAACCCTGTGGCGACTGAACCCTCAGGGGCGCCACACTATACAATGGCTAACTAAAAATACAATAATTAGACTGAGTCATGGTCATAACCATGTCAATCATTCGTGGCACCAATATAGAAGCAGGAGGCTGATGGGACCCATGTGTAAATGCCCAGGGAAATGTCTGTGCTTCATATGAGGGCATCAGCACTATTATTTTGGGAGGCCTTGTTTCAGGGTTTGCATTGGGTCCTAGTTACTTGCTGGACACCTTCTTCGAAACGGCTCTCCGTCACCCCTCACCACAATTCAGTAGACCCATACCAGCTATTACTGAAATTATTGATTGCCAAGTGTAACAGCGGAAAATAAATTATTGAAAAAAAATAAATAAATAAGCACGATGCTCCCCGATCCTCTGGGCGGCATGTAGACTTCTTTTTATAATTTTATAAACTTGTGTATTTATAGATTTGATGTTATTAATCATTAATGGTCCATTACTTATTATTCCTCTATGCAGTCCTTTCTCCAGCTCTGGTGTTATATACTTATTTTATAAAAAAAAAAAAAGTTCCAGTTATTAGCTAAGGCTGAAAATAAATAAAGTTTTAGAGTCAGTAAAATATAAAAGCGGTATTTTATATTGGGATTTCTTATAGCAAACTCATCTTCTGCTTGTGAGTGCACATTGCTATATAATGACGCAGCCACCCAACCAACCCGAACCAAAGACACCCCAGTGACAGCCACATAGTCACTATATAGCTCTCACTGGCGGTAAACTGACCGTTTTAGGCAGCGGATGCAACCAAAACTCACTCATGTACTTGAAATCCCACCTACCCAGTTTTTTCATTGACTAACGTGGGCTAGGTTTCAACCACATCGGAAAAAGGTGATGAGTGAGCACATATTTCATAGGTATCCGTTTGATCCGATGATCTAATATTGGCGATGCCAGGGGTTCTGGGGTAAGAAGAAGCTGCTCACACTGCTGTCCACCCTGTCTATCTGATCTAGTAATGGAGATACCAGGGGTGCAGTGGTAAGATGAGGCTGCTCACACTGCTGTCCACCTGTCTAATTGATCTAATACTGGAGATAACAGAGGTCCTGAGGTAAGAAGAGGCTGCTCACACTGCTGTACATCTGTCTAATTGATCTAATACTAGAGAAACCAGGGGTGCAGAGGTAAGAAGAGGCTGCTCACACTGCTGTTCACCATGTCTTTCTGAGTTAATACTGGAGATACCAGGGGTGCTGAGGTAAGAAGAGGCTGCTCACACTGCAGTCCACTATGTGTATCTGATCTAATACTAGAGATACCAGGGGTGCAGAGGTAAGAAGAGGCTGCTCACACTGCTGTACACCTGTCTAACTAATCTAATACTAGAGATACCAGGGGTGCTGAGGTAAGAAGAGGCTGCTCACACTGCTGTCCACCTTGTGTATCTGATCTAATACTGGAGATACTAGGAGTGCTGAAGTAAGAAGAGACTGCTCACAGTGCTGTCTACTCTATCTATCTGATCTAATACTGGAGATGCCAGGAGTGCTGAAGTAAGAAGAGGCTCTTCACACTGCTGTTCACCATGTCTATCTGATATTATGCTGGAGGTACAAGGAGTGCTTAAATAAGAAGAGGCGGCTCACACTGATGTCTACCCTGTCTATATGATCTAATGCTGGAGATACCAGGGCTATTAAGGTATGAAAAGGCTGCTCACACTGTTATAGGTTATCTCTAAGTCATATCAGGAATATTCTTACGGCACATGCTCACAAGTTTCTGTGCTAATATTCTAGGACAGGTTTCTTTCTGTGTAACAAGACAGTGACCATATTAATTCTTTAATGTTTACCTCCCTAAACAAAAATGAGCTAAAATTGCTAATTAAAGGTATTTATAAATGTATTTATTAAGATTCCCTTTAGTTATTTATTTTTTTCTATTCCCGGAGAGCCCCGTTAAGGAAAAATTGCAAAACAAAGAGATACATTTCTCAGAATCCTATTTTATATATCCATATACTGTATGTGATACTGAGTTTGTATGTTTTCCCCGTATTCTCATGGGTTTCCGCCGGATTCTCCGGTTTCTTCCTATACTCCAAAGACATACTGATAGGGAATTTAGATTGTGAGCTCCGATGGGGAAAGTGTCGATAATGTCTGTAAAGCTCTGCGGAATTAATGGTGCTATATAAGTGAATAAAATAAATAAATAAATAAAAATAAATACTAGAGTACAATAAGAGAAGCCAAAGAAGGCGGGAATAATAAAAGTCACGGTGCACTTGTGTGGAGCTTGAGAAAAGTAACTATATGCAGGCCCGGCGTCAGAACCCAGCGCACCCGGGCAAGTGCTGGGGCCCTGAGCAGACAGGGGGGCCCACTCACCGTCGGGCACCCCTGTGCGCTATGGGACCCGTGAGCGGTGTAGTGCCGGTGCCAGCGCCCGCCACTCACCCCCACTTGCTCAGGGCCCAATACTTTCCTCTCCCCGTGCTTCAGCAGCAGCTCTGGTCTCTTCCCCGACTGCTGCACTGCGACGTCTCAGGTCAGAGGGCGCGGTGACGTCTTTACACCATGCTCTCTCCTGATCCATCACAGCGCAGAGCGGGAAGACGCCGGCGGAGCTGAAGAGTCTCGAGCAATGGCAGCAGGTGAGGAGAGGTGAGTATTTGATTTTTTTTATATATATATGTATGGTGGCATGGGGCATTATATGGGGGGGGGACAAGTCACATCCTGCATGGGGCATTATATGGGGGGGAACAAGTGACATCCTGCATGGTGCATTATATGGGGGGGATAGGTCACCTCCTGCATAGGACATTATATGGGGGGACAGGTGACATCCTGCATGGGGCATTATATGGAGGGGGAGAGGTGACCTCCTGCATAGGACATTATATTGGTGGAGAGGTGACATTCTGCATGGGGAATTATATGGGGGGAGAGGTGACATTCTGCATGGAGCATTATATGGGGGGAGTGACATCCTGCATAGGGCATTATGTGGGGGCCAGTATTCTGTATGGAGCGTTATATGGAGGCCAGTATCCTGTATGGAGCGTTATATGGGGGCCAGTATCCTGTATGGAGCATTATATGGGGGCCAGTATTCTGTATGGAGCATTATATGGGGACCAGTATCCTATATGGAGCCTTATATGGGGGCCAGTATCCAGTATGGAGCGATATATGGGGACCAATATCCTGTATAGAGCCTTATATGTGGACCAGTATCCTGCATGGAGCGTTATATGGGGACCAGTATCCTGTATGGAGCGTTATAAGGGGTCCATTATCCTGTATGGAGCCTTATATGGGGACCAGTATCCTGTATGGAGCGTTATATGGGGACTAGTATCCTGTATGAAGCATTTTATGGGGGCCAGTATCCTGTATGGAACGTTTTATGAGGGCCAGTATCCTGTATGGAGCGTTATATGGGGACCAGTATCCTGTATGGAGCATTATATGGGGACCAGTATCCTGTATGGAGCGTTATATGGGGACCAGTATCCTGTATGGAGCGTTATATGGGGGCCAGTATACTGTATGAAGCGTTATATGGGAACCAGTATCCTGTATGGAGCGTTATATGGGGTTCATTATTCTGTATGGAGCGTTATATGGGGTTCATTATTCTGTATGGAGCGTTATATGGGGTCCATTATTCTGTATGGAGCGTTTTATGGGGTTCATTATTCTGTATGGAGCGTTATATGGGGTTCATTATTCTGTATGGAGAGTTATATGGGGTTCATTATTCTGTATGGAGCGTTACATGGGGTCCATTATTCTGTATGGAGCGTTTTATGGGGTTCATTATTCTGTATGGAGCGTTATATGGGGTTCATTATTCTGTATGGAGCGTTATATGGGGTCCATTATTCTGTATGGAGCGTTATATGGGGTCCATTATTCTGTATGGAGCGTTATATGGGGTCCATTATTCTGTATGGAGCGTTTTATGGGGTTCATTATTCTGTATGGAGCGTTATATGGGGTCCATTATTCTGTATGGAGCGTTTTATGGGGTTCATTATTCTGTATGGAGCGTTATATGGGGTCCATTATTCTGTATGGAGCTTTATATGGGGTTCATTATTCTGTATGGAGCGTTATATGGGGTCCATTATTCTGTATGGAGCGTTTTATGGGGTTCATTATTCTGTATGGAGCGTTATATGGGGTCCATTATTCTGTATGGAGCTTTATATGGGGTTCATTATTCTGTATGGAGCGTTATATGGGGTCCATTATTCTGTATGGAGCGTTTTATGGGGTTCATAATTCTGTATGGAGCGTTATATGGGGTCCATTATTCTGTATGGAGCTTTATATGGGGTTCATTATTCTGTATGGAGCGTTATATGGGGTCCATTATTCTGTATGGAGCGTTTTATGGGGTTCATTATTCTGTATGGAGCGTTATATGGGGTCCATTATTCTGTATGGAGCTTTATATGGGGTTCATTATTCTGTATGGAGCGTTATATGGGGTCCATTATTCTGTATGGAGCGTTTTATGGGGTTCATTATTCTGTATGGAGCATTATATGGGGTCCATTATTCTGTATGGAGCGTTATATGGGGTCCATTATTCTGTATGGAGCTTTATATGGGGTCCATTATTCTGTATGGAGCGTTATATGGGGTCCATTATTCTGTATGGAGCGTTTTATGGGGTTCATTATTCTGTATGGAGCGTTATATGGGGTTCATTATTCTGTATGGAGCGTTATATGGGGTCCATTATTCTGTATGGAGCGTTTTATGGGGTTCATTATTCTGTATGGAGCGTTATATGGGGTCCATTATTCTGTATGGAGCTTTATATGGGGTTCATTATTCTGTATGGAGCGTTATATGGGGTCCATTATTCTGTATGGAGCGTTTTATGGGGTTCATTATTCTGTGTGGAGCGTTATATGGGGTCCATTATTCTGTATGGAGCTTTATATGGGGTTCATTATTCTGTATGGAGCGTTATATGGGGTCCATTATTCTGTATGGAGCGTTTTATGGGGTTCATTATTCTGTATGGAGCGTTATATGGGGTCCATTATTCTGTATGGAGCTTTATATGGGGTTCATTATTCTGTATGGAGCGTTATATGGGGTCCATTATTCTGTATGGAGCGTTTTATGGGGTTCATTATTCTGTATGGAGCGTTATATGGGGTCCATTATTCTGTATGGAGCGTTTTATGGGGTTCATTATTCTGTATGGAGCGTTATATGGGGTCCATTATTCTGTATGGAGCGTTTTATGGGGTTCATTATTCTGTATGGAGCGTTATATGGGGTCCATTATTCTGTATGGAGCGTTATATGGGGACCAGTATTCTGTATGGAGCGTTATATGGGGTTCATTATTCTGTATGGAGCGTTATATGGGGTTCATTATTCTGTATGGAGCGTTTTATGGGGTTCATTATTCTGTATGGAGCGTTATATGGGGTTCATTATTCTGTATGGAGCGTTATATGGGGTCCATTATTCTGTATGGAGCGTTTTATGGGGTTCATTATTCTGTATGGAGCGTTATATGGGGTCCATTATTCTGTATGGAGCTTTATATGGGGTTCATTATTCTGTATGGAGCGTTATATGGGGTCCATTATTCTGTATGGAGCGTTTTATGGGGTTCATTATTCTGTATGGAGCGTTATATGGGGTCCATTATTCTGTATGGAGCTTTATATGGGGTTCATTATTCTGTATGGAGCGTTATATGGGGTCCATTATTCTGTATGGAGCGTTTTATGGGGTTCATTATTCTGTATGGAGCGTTATATGGGGTCCATTATTCTGTATGGAGCTTTATATGGGGTTCATTATTCTGTATGGAGCGTTATATGGGGTTCATTATTCTGTATGGAGCGTTATATGGGGTTCATTATTCTGTATGGAGCGTTATATGGGGTCCATTATTCTGTATGGAGCGTTTTATGGGGTCCATTATTCTGTATGGAGCGTTTTATGGGGTTCATTATTCTGTATGGAGCGTTATATGGGGTCCATTATTCTGTATGGAGCGTTTTATGGGGTTCATTATTCTGTATGGAGCGTTATATGGGGTCCATTATTCTGTATGGAGCGTTATATGGGGACCAGTATTCTGTATGGAGCGTTGGAGCGTTATATGGGGTTCATTATTCTGTATGGAGCGTTATATGGGGTTCATTATTCTGTATGGAGCGTTTTATGGGGTTCATTATTCTGTATGGAGCGTTATATGGGGTTCATTATTCTGTATGGAGCGTTATATGGGGTCCATTATTCTGTATGGAGCGTTTTATGGGGTTCATTATTCTGTATGGAGCGTTATATGGGGTCCATTATTCTGTATGGAGCGTTATATGGGGTTCATTATTCTGTATGGAGCGTTATATGGGGTCCATTATTCTGTATGGAGCGTTATATGGGGTCCATTATTCTGTATGGAGCGTTATATGGGGTCCATTATTCTGTATGGAGCGTTTTATGGGGTTCATTATTCTGTATGGAGCGTTATATGGGGTTCATTATTCTGTATGGAGCGTTATATGGGGTCCATTATTCTGTATGGAGCGTTTTATGGGGACCAGTATTCTGTATGGAGCGTTATATGGGGTCCATTATTCTGTATGGAGCGTTTTATGGGGTTCATTATTCTGTATGGAGGACTATACTGTCTGCTCTGCATTGTGAGCTGCGAGGATTCGCTGGTTTCTGAGCTATTATAGAATTTGCTATAGATATCGCTCATGTAATGTAAGAAGTGAAATCTTCGGCATTGTACTATATATATATTTCTCTGCGGTATCTGTGCATCATGAATCGTGTATGTGTTAAAGGGGCCACTGAGACTCTTTCGCCCGGGGCCCCCAAAACCTGGAGCCGGCCCTGACTATATGATAGCTACTGTACTGCAAATGGCTGTTGTAACCTACCTACTTTCTCATACTGAAAGAGTGGTCAAAAGTGGCAAGTTTTTGCTCTTATTTTATTCCTGTTGTCTCCTGACTATTCTATCTTATGTGTTTTTTTACATCCAGATTCCAGAGATATGGACCTTTATATTTAGTGCTAATTTTTATGATCTTTACTAAGGTAGTGGTGCTCATAGGATAATAATGCGGTCAGTCTAAAGACGCACCCAAGAGGATCTTGTGAGACCGGCCTCTTGCAAAGACTAAATATCTCTGGAACCGTACGGTGGATTAAAGGAAGGAATCCTCAGATGAGTAGTGGGAATAAAATAAAAGCAAAAACTGCCCACTTTGATCTGCTGACAGATCAGTTGAGCTTTAAGTTGTGCATAGTATATGACACGGAGAAACCAGATCCATTTTACTCTCTATTCAAACACAGTATGTGCACCCCTGTAACCCTTCTCCCCCAATCTAAAGATGGAGGTCAGAGGAGCAAGTCTGGTCTTTATGGACTCTACCTATTACCACCACAATCACATTGCCCATTAATAACAAATTGTAGTCCTCACCGCAAGCTTGATGTCTCCCTGGAACAGGTCTTGGTCTATAAATTATAAAAATAATAAACTATATAGTTAGAAAACACAGATAATGATGGAAAAGTCCAGTATATCAGAGTATTTGTTTAGCGTCTCCAGAGGTAGAGAATAACTCCTTGTTACTGTCACAGTGCTGGGTATAAGCAGATGATGGGAGACAGCTCTGAATTCACTTTATGTATGTTATATATATACAGTATATGACTGCAGGACCAGACTACGCAGGATACGTCTGTAGTCTGTTACCGTGGAGGAGACCAACAGTTCTTCTTAGGAACAGTACAAACAAAACAGAAAATATTTGCAAAGTTGCATTTTTTTAGATTTTAGATTACTTAAAATAATAATAAAGATGCAAAATGAACTGTGACTTTCACAATTTTTGGAAAGAGCTCTCTTTTCCCCATGTAGTACATTAATATCTTTTTATACTGTAGGTGTGCTTCCAGCCAGGCCTTCATGTACACCGGAGAACGTTGTGAAACTACACGGTTACAGGGAAATGTTATTGGGATGATGATCGGAGGAGCGGCCGGGACCATCGCTATGACTATAGCTGTCCTCGCTGTAACTGGCAGAAAATAAATGCAGCGTATATCTGAAAATAAAGATCTCTATATACTCACACACCAGTGTCTTCCCCTGTATGTAAATAAAGGAATCCACCATTAATGGATCACTTATGTAATGTATTCTGTTATACGATGCTGCACCTAAAGGGCTGGAACCTTTTATAGTTTATTTGTAGGACTGTAGGGCTTTTTTTAGGCTTAAAAGGGGAAGAAGGCTTTGCCACTCGATCAATGTGTTATATAGTTCTCAATAGAGATGAGCGAACCCGAACTGTAAAATTTGGGGTTCCTACCGGACACCTAGTGTCAGGTGCTGAACTCCGAACACGGGCTTCTCCTGGAAGTCCATTTTACAGTTCGGGAGTCTGGGGAGAAGAGAAAGGAGAGAGGAGAGAGAGGGAGCAGGGAGAGAGAGGTAGGAGAGAGAGAGAAGGAGGAGAAAGATAGAGGGAGGAGAGAGAAAGAGATGGAAGAGAAAGAGCAAGTGAGAGAGAGTGAAAGAGATGGTAGAAAGGGTAAGGAAGAGAGATGGAGGAGAGAGAGAGATATGGAGGAGAGAGAGATGGAGGATACAGAGCAAGGGAGGAGAGAGAGAGAGGGTGGAGAGAGATAGCGGTAGGAGAAAGAGGGAGGAGAGAGATAGAGGGAGGAGAGAGAAAGAGATGGAGGAGACAGAGCAAGTGAGAGAGAGTGAGAAGAGATGGAAGAAAGGATAAGGGAGAGAGATGGAGGAGAGAGAGAGATATGGAGGAGAGAGAGATGGAGGAGACAGAGAAAGGGAGGAGAGAGAGAGAGGGAGCGGAGAGAGGTAGGAGAGAGAGAGGAAGGAGAAAGAGGGAGGAGAGAGATAGAGGGAGGAGAGAAAAAAGGGATGGAGGAGAAAGAGCAAGAGAGAGAGTGAGAAGAGATGGAAGAAAGGGTAAGGGAGAGAGATGTAGGAGAGAGAGAGATATGGAGGAGAGAGAGATGGAGGAGACAGAGAAAGGGAGCAGAGAGAGAGAGGGAGCGGAGAGAGGTAGGAGAGAGAGAGGAAGGAGAAAGAGGGAGGAGAGAGATAGAGGGAGGAGAGAGAAAGAGATGGAGGACAAAGAGCAAGGGAGAGAGAGATTGAGAAGAGAGAGGAGAGAGTGAATAAAATGGAGGAGAGGGCGAGGGAGAGAGATGGAGGAGAGAGAGAGATAGAGGAGAGAGAGAGTGAGGAGAGCGATGAAGGAGAGAGAGTGAGGGAGGAGAGAGGGAGGAAAGAGAGAGGGAGGAAAGAGAGAGAGGGAGGAGAGAAGCAGGAGGAGAGAGATAGAGAGAAAAGAGAAGGAGGAAGGAAATAGAGAGAAAAGGAGAGAGAGGGAGGAGGGAGATTGAGTTTTTTACATCTCCAAAGTTGAAGTTCCCAATGATTTCAATGGGGTCCAGGTACTGGATCAAGATCGGGTACAGTTTTGGTACCCGAACCGAACTTTGGACTAAAGTTCAGTTGGGTACCAAAACCTGAACTTCCACGAGTCTGCTCATCCGTTGTCATGCTAAGTATGGGAAGAACCCAGCGTACGACAACGGGAAAAGGGGGAAAGCCCAGCAACTAAGTAAAGGGGGATTGGAGACCCCTAAGCAGATCTAACAACACCATGACTCCCTTATCGTCCCTAAATAGGTTCCGCACCTATCGCCAAGCAGGATACCTTAGCCCTGGCTGGCCCTAGAGCTAGGCCCTAGGTAGGGAGGGGGAGGAGTGAGCACTAGTCAGCCCCACTGCAACTAAAGACAAACAAGGGAAACAGACAAGGGGATACACTTAGCTTTGAGGAGACACCAGAGAGATCACAACTACAATCCATAAAGGAACTCCAAGAAGAATCTAGCTGACTTCTAGAACACCAGACCTGAACAGAGGAATTTACTCTATCACCAGCAACTCTCTTGAGAAACTGAGTATATTTAAAGATCCAGAAAAGGTGTGTTAATTAGCAGGCGATGGTGGAGATCACCGCTGGGTCCTAGAGTGGGAGGGATGATGAAAGGAACAAGAAGGTGTCTGCAAGGCCAAGCGCAGCGACCTTCTACAGCCGGATCCAGAATGACTGTATGTCAAACCTGACACACCCGTGACATCCCTAGTTCCTAATTCTTTAACTAGTTAGGATGCAATACTACAGTTCACCTCTAGTAGCCACTAGTGAAAAATTTGATTACCTGTCACAATCACAATAATAGTCGATCATTAGTGATCCAGTTCTCAATCTACGTCCCATTGGTTTACACAGTCTGTAAAATTACCCTTCAGAAGGAGACTGGTATCTTTGTTCTGCCTGCCACTGTTCTCCTACACGTGTGCAGACTTCCATTTCTTAAGGGGACTTATTCTCAGTCAATGTCTATGGCATCTAGGTTTTGTAAATGACCCTCCCCACTCCCCCATATCAATTATCAATCTGTGGTTTTGCAACCACGTGAGTTCCAATACTGTGCTATGGTCCACAGTTACAAATGTCTTTATAATAATTCCGATTGTTGGATGTCAGTTGATGTTGAACCCCACCGGTGAAGAGGTCAATATAGTAAACCTGGAAAACCCCTACAATGCATTGAGTTTATGGCAGCTAATTGTCATCATGTAGTTGATGGGGAAATATAACAGGTACAGTCTAGGGGTACAGGAGACATTTGAGCTGATAAAAGCTGAGTGTGCATGGTGACAGATAGCGGCTCTGTAAGACTAAACTTACCTTGTGGCCGGAGTCTGTAGAGCAGAGTTACTGTACATGTCCAGACTCTCTGACCAGGTCTATGCAAAAGTATGAAAAGTGATATAGTAATGTGAAATTCAGGCCAACACTCCCTTTTTTCCACTTTATTTAATCCATATAAACACAACCAAATTTAAGTGGCTTCTTACAAAAACAGCACATGAAAAATGTACAAATGCCATCAGCAAAACGTACTTCAACCAGACGACAACGCGTTTCTGAGCTCTACGTTTCTTAGTTTGAGCCTGAAAAATTCCACAATACTTAACACAGGATATCTGAGTTCGCAGATTCGTAACACTCAGGTTAAAATGTGCATAGACAAAATATATAGATAAAACCTGTAAAAACCACAATGTGGATAATGCAGATAAACCAACCATACAATAAAGTAAAAACAGGAGCCAAGGCTGTAAGTGCGGGGATTTCTGTGCTTGGGGATCATACTCGATACTGGATAAATTGAGATGTGAAAATGTTGTATCCATTTTTTCATCATTTGCAGATCACTAACACGTCTCTCCGTCCTGTGATTTCCATAGTTCCACGACTTTTCCTTCTTAGTGTTGCAATTTCAATGTTGAGGATTGTAGTTATGCTCAGTGTTCTAGTATTAAAGTAAATAATCCGACCTCTGATTCAGATTTATGGGATGGGAGGTATTTAATATTAAAATCCAAAAAGCCTCCCTGAAATCCAGCCCCTGCACTTGAAGCACACAGGCCCATGCTGCTCTCCCACACCCACAAGATTGGGGTCTTTATTGAACATATGACCCTGCCTCACATTGGAGAAAATCTATATGTGGTGCCCTGCTGCGCAATGGTGCCACAGATCCCAGAGGGGTGCATGGACGGATTTCTCCACAAGAGGCCCTCACAGCATACACACACCTCCACCTTCCACCTCAGACCACCAGAGGAAGCCCGATAGGGATATAAATAGGGAAGGTGGAGTGATTCAGCAGTTCCTGCTCAGACACAGAAGGAGTGAGTCTGTGAGTTAGTTCTCCTCAGGAAGAGAGTAGAGACAGAACAGTCTGGAGTCCACAGCCAGTTCCTGCAGAGTGAGACACAGAGAAACAGGTCAGTCTGCAGTGGAGCTCAGTCAGACTCAAGCAGCTCGAGTTAAGTGAGCTAGGAGCGTTGCTGACGCTCAGAGAGCAGCAGAAGAGGCAGCCAACCAACTGCCAGTGTGTATAGCCTAGTGAGAGCCCGAGTATGCCGAAGGCTAGAGGAGTAAATAGCATTGGGGGCAGAGGAGCTTTAACGGCTCACCCCAGGAACCATATACCGGACATCGGGTCTGAGTCTGCAGGGATTCTTTACACCCAGCAGAAGACAACCAGAACCCCTGGCGAACTACATGTCCCAGGAATACCAAACGCTGACTGTTATACCAGGGTCAGGAGTTACCGAGGCCCCATATACCAGGGAGTGTGTACTCCAACAGAAGGCCCTACCACAGGATCTGCTGGTGCAGAACAGAGACTAAGTTAGGCCTAGCTCCAGGCAGGCCAGAGACTAACACTAAGCGGCGAAGAAACAGGAGGCCTTACACCTGCTCACTGGGGAGAGTCCTGCAGTGCACCCCTCACCCTGCAGTGCTCCGGACAGTACCTGCATTTCCACCAGTAAAAGGTACAGAAGCAAACCGTGTGTGGGTGTGTCCCCTGTTCTTCCTTGGACCCGGCTGGGTCATCTCCATATTGTGCACCTCGTCAAACATCGCTGCCCTGAGGCCTAGCTCCACCTGTGGGGAGCTACACCATCATAGCTGCCATAACACCGGCCTCAGTGGACTGCCGCAGCGCTGGTGATCCTCACCAGACACCACAGGTGGCGTCACGAACTTTGACATTTCATTTTCCCCGTTTTTAAGAGAGACCCCAGGGTACGGGCCCGGGAGCCGACCACCGCGACCTCCCCCAAGACCAGGCATTAAGTCCCTGGCGCCGAGTAGTCCCCATCCCCTGGGTGCCACATTTACATATGGGACAAAGGGACCTTTTTGGCTCCCCTAGTCTCTAGGGCACGAAGGAAACAGTAAACCCTGCACTTATTATAGGCAAGCCCCTGGGAGAGGTGGGTTTTTGGTGGTGTGTAGTAATGGACTTACCAAAAACTTTCATCATAGCTTTTTTTATCAGAAAACTGGAGTAATCTGCTTTGAAAGGTATTAAAAAAAATTGAGCAAAGAGGAGTTGTACAGAAATGTTCCCACTTTTAAATTTTATTTCGCTAGTTTGAAGAAACTCCGCCAAAATGTGCAGAGCTAGAGAGGAGCCGGGACTGGATGGGACATGGCTATGTCCACCTGTCAAATTCTGCAAGAGCGTTGGCGTTTCTTCTGCCAGTAATGCTACTTCAGTCCGTGCACAACTTTAGTCTTAATATATCGGCCTCACAGTATTTTATAATGGCCAAAAAACTGATTTTCAGCCATGTCAGAAACTTTCAAGATAATTTATAGTCTGATCCGCCATCTTGTCCGTGTCTTGGAAACCTGAGAATGAGCGCTAGTCTCGGCAATCCAACAATCCCATACACAATGAGGGGTCCGCATACTTGACCTCCAGTCCATTCATTATGGAGCCCACATTTGGGATTAGTGGGGTCTTTAGTGATTGGGCCCCAAGCGATCAGTAATTATCCCCTGTCCTATGGATAAGTGATAACGCACCATCTTGTTCCAAACCTTTAAGGTGAAGGCCCATTTGCACATCGCCTGTAGAGCATCACACAGATTCCCTCATATTACGGAGCTGCAGACGTTCTGCCATATTAGATTTATTTTTATGGAGGAACTTTCCCTAGAAACATTGTATTGTAATCTAAAGAAGAAAAGACGCCTCCATATGAACTTGAGGACACCTGAAGGAGCAGCATGGCCCTATACAATGAGAATATACGGCATGTGTCCTCTGATGATACCAGTATGTTCCACCATAACATGGACCTGTGTAATGGACAAGTAGCTACTACCAAACCCCAAAACCTATTGTAACCAGAGATAACACTATAAAAAAATTAAAGTTGCTTTTATTTTATTATTTAAATAAAAAATTCTCAAGAAATCTTAAAAGTTGACAATCAGGCGTCCATCATCCATATTTCCACGCATTCAGTAATAGCTGATGGTCGGTCTGACACATGTGCAGCCCAGAGTCACCAGCTCGCCCTCCAGTCTGTAGGAGAAGCTGCAGCCTTTCTGCTCCCGTCGTAGGACCATCACCTCCTGCTGGATGGGGAAGGAGATCAGGTCTGGACTTTCATGGCCATCAGCGTCTACACAAGCAAAAGTCAGACAATCGGCCTCGGCAATGACGACAGGGAACCTGTTGGTATCTGTGCTGAGACTGGGAATAAAAATACACAGTGAGAGAAGCTGTGTAACACCTGGTCCATGTCCGCGCTCCTTGTTCTTATCCTGCAGATTCTCGAGGCTTTTTCTTCAGTCTTCTGCTCTATAAATCTCCAGTTTCTCCCTCCATACAAGGTTATTCTGGGTGATGTCAGAGCCGCGCCGTGCGCTCTCAGCTTCTCTCCTTCATGTTTTATTTCTAATAACTGCAGCTGCATCTCCCTCCTCCCCTGAAGTCTATTTGGGGACAGGGGAGATTTCTGAACGGTTACTGGGAGCTTGTAGGCAGGAAAAGAAGAACGAGAGGCGGCTAGAAGATGGGAAGACGTTATTCTCCACTAAAGGGGTTATAAAAACATCCCGACAAGCTATTCCCTGCTATTGTAACTCTACTGAAAAGATTATTTTCTTTCTATACTTTACTAGACGTCCTTCTATAGGAGACTCCGGGAATCTCCACCGGACTGTATCACTATTCAGCGCTGCTTGTAATGTGACAGGTTGTGATATTACCTGTATTCCCAGGGGGACAGAGAGCGGGTGTGACCGTCCTCCATCTGCTCCGAGCCGTCCATAGAGCTGCTGTCAATCAGACTGGTGTCCACTGTCATACTGGTCATCTCTGTCTGCCCTCTAGAGGGAGCTCTTCACCCCTAGATCCTTCCTGATTATGGGGCAAATCCTCCTCTGGTAGAAAGGCCGATGAGCTGAAGGAGACCAGGACGGCCACCTGAGAGATAGGGAAAGATGGGGAGAACATGGAGAATAATTCACATCATTCCAAAAATAGGGGAAACTTGTCTTGTGCAGATGACGTTTGCCTTGAAGGGGTTGTCCCCTTTCAGAATAGTGACTATCATGGGCTACAGTGGCTGTAACAAAACAAACTGAGTATTACTCCCCCTCCCTGGGTCTAACTCCAGCTCTCCGCTGCTGCCTGATCTCTGCTGATTGTCTGCAGCACTGACATCACATCAACAACTCTACAGCCAATCATGGCTGTGTTCAGCTCACTGATTGGTTGCAATGCTGTCAACTTGATGTCAGCACTGCAGACAATCAGCACAGACCAGGCAGTGTCGGAAAGATGGCGTTAGACCCGGGGAGGGTGAGCAATACCTGGTGTGTTTTCTTATTTTATATATATATATAACCCTTTCTTATAACCCCTTTAGCAAGGCTGAGTCTATTATCTTCCTTTAGAGGGGGAATTACAAATATTATGTGTCCTGTCCTGAAATGTAACGTCACCACTAGTGATGGGAGCAGCGGTAAATCAGTGAATAAATGAAATCTTCTACATCTTTGTGTTATTCCACTTTGTGTTTCATCTCTCACCATCTTCAGGATCTGTTTGATGTCAGTGAATGAGGACGGTTCTGTTTCCATTCGGAGGCCGTAATCCTGCACATTGCTGCTCCTGCTCTCAGCGGATACATTGTATCCAGTCTAGAAAATGCTCCTGAGCAAAATATATATCAGGACTAGTGTTGAGCATTCCGATACTGAAATATCGGGTATCGACCGATATTCGCGGTATGGGAGTTCTGATACTGAGTTCCGATACTTTTAGAATATAGAATACCGGAATCGGAAGTTCCCATAATGCCTGTGCTCTGCAGTGTCTCTGAAGGATGACAAGCTGGATGGCAGCGCTCAGCTTACTCTACTTGTCATTTAATGTTAAAGGATTTATTTAAAAAAATAATAGTGTTTTCATGCACCGTCTCTTTAAAAAAGCCGGCCGGCAATTCAGCATCGGCATACACCGGTACCCGACAATTTACAACAGAAAGAATAGAGCATCACACATAGATTAGAAAGATAGAAACATGTCAGTCACACATATATGAAGTACAGTGACAGTGTTGCTTACTGTACTTGTCATTTAGTGTAAAGGATTTATTTAAAAAAATAATAGTGTTTTCGTGCACCGTCTCTTTAAAAAAGTCGGCCGGCAATTCAGCAGCGGTACCCGACAATTTATAACAGAAAGAATAGAGCATCACACATAGATTAGAAAGATAGAAACATGTCAGTCACATATATAAGAAGTACAGTGATAGTGTTGATTACTGTACTTGTCATTTAGTGTTAAAATAAAGGATTTATTTAAAAAAAAATTGGCGCGGGGTTCCCCGTACTTTTAGGCTCTAGCGGAGGTTAAGCAGACGGCTGGGGCAGATGTTTGAAGCCTGGGAAGGGGGTAATACCCACGGAGCTTCCCAGGCTACTAATATCAGCCTTTACTAGCTATTAAAATGGGGGACCGCCCCAAAAAAATGACGTGGGGTTCCCCCTATTTTAATAGCTAGCAAAGGCTAGGCAGACAGCTGGGGGCTGATATTAATAGCCCAGGAAGGGTACCATGAATATTGGCCCCCTCCCAGGCTAGAAACACCAGCAGTCAGCTGCCCCAGAAATGGCGCATCCTTAGGATGCGCCAATTCTGGCACTTAGCCTCACTCTTCCCATAGCTCTTGAGCAGGAGAATTTTCCCACGCTGTCAGTGACGTGCATGACGTGAGCTGAGTTCATTGGACATGAACTCGGCTCATCTGGATGCGGTCACAGCGAGACACTGAGGAGCACAAGCATGTCTGCGCTTCTCAGTCTCTGCGGCATGGCAAGCTGGATGGCAGCTTTCGGCTGCGATCCAGCCTGTCATGTGAATGTGACGCGCCCCCTGGGCCTATGCTGTGCTGCTATGCAGGGGGAATACCCGGAACCGGATCGCTGGGGGTTGTAGTTCTCCGTGGCGGTGACCCGGTCCGTGCCCAGGGTGGTCAAACCAGTGGCAGTCTTAATGGTGTTATAATAAGTGTCCGACTACGCCACCCGTGGATTGCGGTCAGTGGGGACCGCCGCTGCGCTGCAGACCGCTGAGGCTGATGTTGTTTGCGCAGCCAAGAATGGGATAACTCCCCACGGGAGAAGTATTACCTCAGGGCAGCTAGTGTAAGAGATGATGGTGGTGATGGTGTGAGTGTCCCAGTACTGATGGTGCTGGTGCGGCGAGGAACCACAGAGACGTGCAGCTGCAGTTTTCAATGCTTTACTCACAGTTCTTTATCAGGTCACTTGTGCACAGTTAGGACCGCCCGAGCCGTGCTGCGTTCACCAGGTGAGGGACTCGGTCAACTCCCAGGCAATTCCAGAGTGTGGTTCAGAGCTCCCCTCTCTTCCTTTCTACTGGCCGTCCCCACCAGTGACCCACCTTTGTCCAGCTTCCTCGGGCCTTCTGTTGGCGAAACCTCTCCCGGTTTCCCTGACCCTATACGGTATGCCTTTCTGGTGGATGTAGTGAGGGGTCGCACCAAGATGTGGTCACAACCTCCGGTTTTGGCTGAGGATTAGTCGCCTCCACCAATTCGGGTTCCGGTACCCTGCTCTGCCAACCCTTCACCCTATATCTCCTGGACATATGGGCTCCCTGTCAGCCCTCTCTGGCTGAACTCCTCTCTGAACTGACCACGGGACTGAACACTGTTCTAAGATGGTGCCCACCTTATATACCTCCCTCTATGTGTGAGCCCAGGTGACTAGCAACCAATGGGCTCCTACCTATGCCCAGAGACCCACCCCTATCTGCTCCTACACCACTGGGTTTTCCTCCCACCCCCCCACTCCAGCCAGGAACAGATGCTGTCTTGCCTGCACTTCTGTCTAGTGGGAGCACCGTTGAGCTGTCCCTCGGAAATGGGGTGTGTGTGGTGCATGCAGCTTACTGAGTCCTGGTCCACACTCCATCCTTACCCGGGAGTGGAATATCACACCTCTGGTTTGAGGTGCAATACCCCTGTAGCAGCCGAGTCCTCGGGGTGCTACAAATGTAGCAGAGCTGGAGCCGTCCTGGGAACCATGGAAAGGTAAGGATACGGTTGGTTTATTATTTTTCTTTTATTGCAGGAGATCACTGGCTTCAGCTGGAATGGGCGTGATGGTAAGTATGGTTTAATGTAGAACAATAAAGAATTGTGTCTTTATTTCAATTAAAGGACTTTATTCTGGGTGATTGTGTTTTTTTTTTAACTTTGACTTCGATGCTGAATTGCATGGCCCCTCATCCGAATCCTGGTATGCATGCCTCCCTCATCCCCAATCCCGGTATGCGTGGCACCCCTCATCCCCAATCCTGGTATGCGTGGCACCCCTCATCCCCAATCCCGGTATGCGTGGCACCCCTCATCCACAATCCCGGTATGCATGGAACCCCTCATCCCCAATCCCGGTATGCGTGGCATCCCTCATCCCTATTCTGGTATGCGTGGCACCTTTCATACCCAATCCTGGTATGCGGTGCACCCCTCATCCCCAATCCTGGTAAGCGTGGCACCCCTCATCCCCAATCCCGGTATGCGTGGCACCCCTCATCCCTATTCTGGTATGCGTGGCACCCCTCATCCCTATTCTGGTATGTGTGGCACCCCTCATCCCTATTCTGGTATGCATGGCAACTTTCATCCCCAATCCTGGTATGCATGGCACCCCTCATCCCCAATCCCGGTATGCGTGGCACCCCTCATCCCTATTCTGGTATGCGTGGCACCTTTCATCCCCAATCCTGGTATGCGTGGCACCCCTCATCCCCAATCCTGGTATGCATGGCTCCCCTCATCCCCAATGCCATTATGCGTGGCACCCCTCATCCCCAATCCTGGTATGCGTGTCACCCCTCATCCCCAATCCTGGTATGCGTGTTTCCCCTCATCCCCAATCCCATTATGCGTCGCACCCCTCATCCCCAATCCCATTATGCGTGGCACCCCTCATCCCCAATCCCATTATGCGTGGCTCCCGTCATCCCCAATCACATTATGCGTGGCACCCCTCATCCCCTATCCCGGTATGCGTGGCACCCCTCATACCCAATCCTGGTATGCGTGTCACCCCTCATCTCCAATCCTGGTATGCGTGTTTCCCCTCATCCCCAATCCCATTATGCGTCGCACCCCTCATCCCCAATCCCATTATGCGTGGCACCCCTCATCCCCAATCTCATTATGCGTGGCTCCCCTCATCCCCAATCCCATTATGCGTGGCACCCCTCATACCCAGTCCTGATATGCGTGGCACCCCTCATCCCCAATCCTGGTATGCGTGGCACCCCTCATCCCCCCACTATACATACATCCCCCAAAAAATAAACAGTTATACTCACGTTTCTTCTCTGTACCCCAGCGCTGCAGCGTCCTGTTCTGCCGGAGGCCGGGGGAGGAGTGCGGCGACAGAGCACCGCGCTGTAAATGTGCCTTCAGTAAAATGGCACCGGATAGCGTTATGCGCATGCGCTGATCCGACGTCTCACTCCGCACCCGGTCTCCGCTGAAGAGAGGTACCGCGGCAACGCTCCTCCCGGTCAGGTAAGTATGTAAGTATGGCGCCGGAGATCGCAGTGTGCTTTCAGTGCCCATGCATACCGCGCTCTCCGACGCCATACACCTCCTCTTACCGGTAACGGCTGGATGCGGTCTTCTGTGTGGAGCTTCGGACAGAGACCCGCATCCCCGGTTATATTATAGATACTGTAATATTACAGGACAGTGAGGTTTCTCCAATGTTCAAGAGGGAATGTTGTTAGAAAGGGTTTGTCGAATTGTGAGACAGATATTACTGCTTAAATATATTGTATTACTTATCATTGCAACCAGTATAATACTCCAGAGCTGTATTCATAATTCTCTCGGATCAGTAATGTAATGTATGTACACAGTGACTGCACCAGCAGAATAGTGAGTGCATCTCTAGGGTATAATACAGGATATAACTCAGGATCAGTACAGGATCAGTAATGTAATATATATACACAGTGACTGCACCAGCAGAATAGTGAGTGCAGCTCTGGAGTATAATATAGGATGTAACTCAGGATCAGTACAGGATAAATAATGTAATATATGTATACAGTGACTGCTCCAGCAGAATAGTGAGTGCAGCTCTGGGGTATAATACAGGATATAACTCAGGATCAGTAATGTAATATATGTACACAGTGACTCCACCAGCAGAATAGTGAGTGCAGCTCTGGGGTATAATACAGGATGTAACTCAGGATCAGTACAGGATCAGTAATGTAATGTATGTACACAGTGACTGCACCAGCAGAATAGTGAGTGCAGCTCTGATCAGCTGTTGCTCACTGTGGTGATTTAGGGTGTGGTGGCCGCAGATCCTGCTGTGTGCTCCAGCTCTCCTGAGAACCAACACCTCTCCACCTGGGGATCTGCTCTCTCTCCTACCCAGGGAGAGAGTGGGTTTCCTGGGATGAGTGATGGAGCCAAGTCCCAGGCTTCTGCTTCCCGAACCAGGCGGTGGGGGGCAGAAGAAACCAGCAACCGGCCTGCACATCGGAGGACTCGGGGGTGAGACCCTCCACCAGGAGTCGCAGCAATGTGGCTCCTACTCCCCCCAGGACTGTGGAGACTCCTAGAAGCCGCAAGGCTTCCAACATGGAGGAAAAGCCTGACAGCGCGCACGATGGTGCTCCTTCCGGAGTTAATCTGAGTGCTCACGGAGGTGAGGCCGACCTCACTGAGGGGGGTTGGGGGCTGCAGGGACCCCGGGAGTCTGTGTCCACCTATGCCTCCCGGGTCATGATCCACCACCGTGAGTATGAAGATGCAAGTAAGCTCGTCAAGAGGCTTTGGGAGGAGCTGCGCTGCACAAGCGCCAAAGCTGCAGGTGCCTCCAAACCGAGGAAGACAAAGCTCCAAGCAAAGGTAAAGAGGCTCAAAACTGAGATTAATGTGCTGGATCTAAGGAAAGCTGCCATCAGGGAGCAGAGTGGTCCATTTAAAGAAAATCTGATAAATGAAGATTGTTTCAGAGAAATGGCTGATAACAGAGAGCAAAGGCAGATGGGGCTGCAGCCTGAGAGACAGGTGGATGATGAGAGTGATGATGACCAGCAGAAAGCCCCACCTGGCAGCCAGCAAAGTCAACCGCAGGCCACGTGCAGTGAGCTCCCTGCAGGGCAGGCAACAATGGCCTCCGGTCGCAGTTCTGCCAGCTCTGTGGAGGACAGTGACAGTAGCGGCAAGGAAGGGGCGCTAATGGCAGAAATAAAGCTCCTGGAGTCCCCAGTGTGCCTCCAAAACTTCCATCTTGGTGACGATCTACCAGAAGAGGCACCTGGGGGCCACAAAAAGCTGCAGGAAGTGGTAAGCTATGTATATGCCCCCCTCCCTGTACCCCCTGAGTCAGCGGCAGGCTCACCTCGCTGTATAAGCCCCGTTGCCCAGCCCAGCCCGGGTTCTGCTGTGGATCCGGTGCAAAGTCGCGGGGAGATTACACAGCGTGGTAGTGAGGCGCAGAGCTCCGTCTCTGCTTGTAGTAGCGGGGACGCAGCAGGAGGTGCATCAGCCGAGAGGCTGGAAAGTGATGGCGGCCCAGCGGCGCGCGTTCGGTCAGACCATGATGCTGCGGTGCGCTCCTCAGTGGGATGGGGGAGCAGCCCGGTGTCGGGGGCAGCTTCGATAGCCTCGGCGCCTCTGAATGCTGTTGCCGCTGATCACTTAGTTGAGAAGCTGCGACAGTGTGAGGGGGCTGCTGGGGCTGAGCGTTCCAGTCCTCCCATGAAAGTGTTATTTTGTGTTGGCGCCACTGGTCAGGAAGATCCTGATGCTAAAGATCAGCAGCGCCTCACAACAGCTAAAGATCAGCGTCGCATCTCTACAAATGCAAAACAGCGGAAATTACCGACTGATGATGTGGAGGGCACACATAAGACCAGGGGTGAGGTCTCCTCCAGTTCTATGGAGGGGACTGAGCCCCTTGTGCCTGATGATGCTGAGGTCAAAATGTCATCCACCATTGTTACTGGTCTAGTAGGAATGAATGTGGTGGTGGGTGTGAATGAGGCCAATTCATTGTCCAGTGGTGTGGTTGCTGGTTTGGTGGAGGGTGAGATGGAGGTGGGTAATGGTGATGCTGTTTGGGCTTATGTAGTCACTGGTCCGATTGCCCCCCCGGTGGTGGCAATACCTGTCCAAAGTTATGCTAGTGTCACCGCCGGGGCAAATAGGGCATCCTCCTCGTCTCCGGGCTTTGGGGACAGCATGTTGCAACGGCGCCTTCTGGAGGCTCTAAAGAAGGGGGAGAGATCACTAATGGTAGAGGGTCGAGAGGTTGATCTATACTTCTGGATAGAGAGGCATGGCCTCGGGGCCTTCCGAGAGCAAAAAGGGGGGGATACAGTGTGGTCCCTCCCAACAGCCGGGCCAGGCAGTGTGCGTAAGAATGTGGTCCGTCTTCGGTGGAGGGGCAGTGATGCATGTCCTCCAAGGTCTAAAGTTGTGGAGCTCCTGCTGAGGATGGGCTTCAAGGCTATTGACATCTATGCCTTGATACATCCCTATTCCACGCCTGAGTTTGATGTCAGCTTTGTTCAGCCGGAGGGGCTTGAGCTCTTCTGGACGAATTATGAGTTGGCAAAAAATGAGCCCGGCTGGCGAGACTTTGCCGTTCAGGCAGTGTCTCGCCAAAACCAAATCAAGAAAGTGACCGTGATGACTCGTAACGAGTCACTTTCTTGTTATGACATCATGACGTGGCTTGGTCGGTATGGAGAGGTAGTGGAGACGCCAAAGAAAAAACGCGACGAGTTTAGTATCTGGTCAGGGTCCTGGACATTTATGGTAAAACTTAAGCATTCAGGTGGTACGGTTGCCCACATTCCAACATCTGCCTTCCTTGGTATGGATCGTATCCTGGTGTTCTACCAGGGGCAACCGAAGCTCTGTCACAGGTGCGGCGACCCCACACACTTCAGTGCAAACTGCACTGTGCAGAAATGTGCGTTGTGTGGGGGTGTCGGCCATCTTGCTGCCTCTTGTGTGGAGATTAGGTGCCACCTGTGTGGTGAGTTAGGTCACCTATTCAGCCGTTGTCCTCGCTCCTTCGTTAATGCAGTTGAGACCCCGGTGGGAGAAAGCCGTGAGGCCGATTCTGCTGGGGAGGGGACTAGCAGGGGTGGGGGAGATGAGGGGCCAGGGAAGAAAAGCAATAAAAGACGCCTGCCCAGCTGAGGCATCTAGACAAGTGCAGACAGGAGAGGTAGTAGTAAGTCAGAGTGGTGGGAGATGTTCAAGAAAAGGGTGGCGAGATTCTTCCGCCAGCTCTTGAGCCTCAGGAGCCTGGACAGGTATCGCCTGTATCAGGGCCTGAGGAGGAAACTCGAGCATCTTGTCTCAACTGGAGGTAGCCGCGAGGAGATCTCCAGAGTGAAATCTTTGCTAATGAGGTGTCAGTATGATAGGCACGCATCTTTGGGTTTTGAGAGGGATTATGGGAAGTACCGCTCGCCAGACCCTTACTAAAACTGCAAGATATCAGTGAATAGTAAAGTTGTTACAGGACTGGTTGACACTGCGGGGTCCCTGAAAAGATCCAGATCAGGGATCCTAGAGGTAGTCAGATCCTTCTACTCGCACCTCTTGGGGAAGAGGGATCTGGATTGGGATGAGATGTCGGCTTTTCTGGCTGAAGCCATCCCCGAACCAGGGGTAGACCCCTCTCTTGGTGTTTTGACAGAGATGATCAGGGAAGAGGAAGTTAAGTTGGCGATTGAAGGGCTTACCCTAAAGAAATCTCCCGGTCCAGATGGCTTAACATCTGAATTCTATAAGACCTTTAAGGACGCCTTGGTTCCCCTCTTGACTGCGGTATTCAATGAGTGTCTTTCCTCGGGCACTCTGCCAAAGTCAATGAGGCGGTCTACCCTGATCATCTTGTCAAAGGGTAAGGACTCATTTTGCATTGAGAATTGGTGTCCCATAGCGCTTCTCAATGCAGACAGGAAGGTTTTGGCAAAGGTGCTGTTTAATCGGCTGGTGAAATTTGTGCCCCGACTCCTTTCGGGAGCCCAGCTTTGCTCTGTTCCGAGCCGCAATACAATTAGTGCTCTACTCTGTGTCCGAGAGGTGGTGGAGCAGGGTAGGGCTGGCCACTTCAAGGGGTACATGCTGTTATTGGACCAGGAAAAAGCGTTTGATCGGTTTAATCATGAGTACCTCTGGTCTGTCCTTCTGAGGTATGGGCTGCCGGGGGGGTTTGTTGATTGGCTTAAGACCTTGTACGCTGGGGCAGAGAGTTTCCCGCATGTGAACGGTTGGATTGGCAGCTCTTTCGAGGTTGGGTGTGGTGTTCACCAGGGTTGTCCCTTGAGCCCACTGCTGTACGTGTTTGCGCTTGACCCACTTCTTAGGAGGGTGGAGCGTGGACCGTTGGCTGGGATCGGGATGGACCGGGAAGCACCAGAAGCCACTCTGAGAGTGGTGGCGTATGCCGATGACGTCACTGTTTTTGTTTCCTCTGATGGGGAGGCAGAATGGCTGATGTCAGAGGTAAATCGCTACTTGGAGGCATCCGGGTCTAAGATCAACCGGGATAAGTGTGAGAGTCTCGGGCTGGGAGGAGGAGATTCTGGTTTTGATCTCCCAGACACCCTTCCAGAACCCAAAGTCTCTGGAATAGTTCTTGGCTTTGAATTTGGCCAGGGGGATTACCCCAAACAAAATTGGGACAGCAGGCTGGAAATCACCACTCAGTAGGTGAACCAATGGAAGGGTTGGTCTTTGACCCTAAGGGAAAGGGTAAACCTGATTAAAACCTACCTGCTCCCTTTGCTGATCTATCTGGGCAGTGTGTGCATCTTGCCGGAGCCTCTCTGGACTCGGGTCTACAGTTTGTTCTTCCAACTGTTATAGGGGAATAGACTGAACCTGGTCAAGAGGGAGCTTACTTACCGTACGAGGAGACTAGGAGGGTTGGGTATGGTCAACCCTGTGGTATTCCTTGTGAATACCTTCATTAAGATCAATATTGCAAACCTCTGGAAAGAGAGGGCTCCTCTGTGGGTATTCTCCTGTAGGGGATGGTTTCAGCCTTTCTTCCAGGAATGGGAGACAGGATGGCAAGTGAAGGATCTACGCACACCGCATGGACATCTCCCGGCTTACGCTACCGTGGTTCTGAAGGTAATTCGATGGTGGGGTCTGGAAATGTGGGAGGTCAGGACTCTGCCAAGGAAGCTCTCCTTGACAAAAGGGTTCTGTTGACCCATTTTCAGAGGCCTCTGGTGCTCAGGGATTGTCCAAGTCGGGATCTTGTGGTGGGTCTGCATCTTTTGAATTCTATCAGGATCCCCTCGAAGTTTTGGGACTTGGCTTGGCGCTGTTTCCATGGGAAACTGTGTGTGAGGGACAATCTGAAGTGTAGGAGCTCTGAGGACAGGAACTGTCCTCGGGAGCATTGTGGTACCATGCTAGAAGGCATGGACCACTTCCTGCTTTGTTGTCCCTTTAACACAGAGGTGTACAACAGGGTGGGCGCCTCCATTGGCTGGCCACGGCTGGCCGATCTCTCTTATGCGGAATGGGCCTATGGAGCATTCGGAGACCTGGGTGGTCGGGGCCGCTGCACCTTATTTCTAGTTAGCACAGTGGTTAGGTATCACAAGTGGAACGCACGGTGCTTAGTATCGACGCAAAGGAAAATCCTCCCAATGGACGATGTGTTTAGGACCATACTCGGTGACCTGGTGAAGATACGTTCTCTGGAGTATGAGAGACTGGGCACACGTCGGGCCTCTCTCCTCTTGAGGGGCTTTTCTTTTAGTGTGCCCTAGTCTGGTCATCTCTTCTCCTGGTGGTGGGCTGCTGCTGACACCATAGATTTTTGTTTTGTTTTGATCAGTAGACAGTGATGTAGGGCTGCAGTCGCCGAACTTGGGCTTGTGGTTATTTTATTGTTTGTTATTGTATTGTTTGTTTCTGTATATATTGTATATAAGGATACGGATTTGGGTGTAGGTGTGAGGTTGGGTGGTGGGAAAAGGGGGGAGGTGGGTTCATCTTGTGGGACACTAATTATTTGGGTGAGAAACTGGCACTGCCTGATCTGGCCTATGGACGTTGGACATGGACTGAGGCATGAGACGCAGGACCAGCTTTCAGGTCAGTGCCGGGGTTGGGACTGGTCGGCTCGAGTGTGGGATGTTTTGTTTTCTCTTGTATATATTTGTATAGTTAGTATTTATTTTATATTATTTATAAAAAAAGTGTATATATATATATATATATATATATATATATATATATATATATATATATATATTAGTTTGTATATAATTTTGTCGGCTATTGTTTATTTTACTTACTATATTGTTATTTGTTTGGCAACCGGACCAGATGTCATAGTGTAAGTAGTTGTTTATTCTGTATATATGTATAATATGTGTGTGAGGAGAGAGGGAGCGGCTGGACCAGTTCATTACATTGTTTATTTTGTGGTTATTAATTTTGTTTTGTTTCTGTTATTATTATTGTTATGTTTTTCATTTTTATAATAAAAAGATCTACAGGATGTAACTCAGGATCAGTACAGGATCAGTAATGTAATGCATGTACACAGTGACTGCACCAGCAGAATAGTGAGTGCAGCTCTGGAGTATAATACAGGATGTAACTCAGGATCAGTACAGGATCAGTAATGTAATGTATGTACACAGTGACTGCACCAGCAGAATAAAGAGTGCAGCTCTGGAGTATAATACAGGATGTAACTCAGGATCAGTACAGGATCAGTAATGTAATTTATGTACACAGTGACTGGACCAGCAGAATAGTGAGTGCAGCTCTGGAGTATAATACAGGATGTAACTCAGGATCAGTACAAAATCAGTAATGTAATGTATGTACACAGCGACTGCACCAGCAGAATAGTGAGTGCAGCTCCGGAGTATAATACAGGATGTAACTCAGGATTAGTAATGTAATATATGTACACAGTGACTGCACCAGCAGAATAGTGAGTGCAGCTCTGGAGTATAATACAGGATGTAACTCAGGATCAGTACAAAATCAGTAATGTAATGTATGTACACAGTGACTGCAAAAGCAGAATAGTGAGTGCAGCTCTGGAGTATAATACAGGATGTAACTCAGGATCAGTAATGTAATGTATGTACACAGTGACTGCACCAGCAGAATAGTGAGTGCAGCTCCGTGGTATAATACAGGATGTAACTCAGGATCAGTACAGGATCAGTAATGTAATTTATGTACACAGTGACTGGACCAGCAGAATAGTGAGTGCAGCTCTGGAGTATAATACAGGATGTAACTCAGGATCAGTACAAAATCAGTAATGTAATGTATGTACACAGTGACTGCAAAAGCAGAATAGTGAGTGCAGCTCTGGAGTATAATACAGGATGTAACTCAGGATCAGTAATGTAATGTATGTACACAGTGACTGCACCAGCAGAATAGTGAGTGCAGCTCCGGGGTATAATACAGGATGTAACTCAGGATCAGTACAGGATCAGTAATGTAATGTATGTACACAGTGACTGCACCAGCAGAATAGTGAGTGCAGCTCTGGGGTATAATACAGGATGTAACTCAGGATCAGTACAGGATCAGTAATGTAATCTATGTACACAGCGACTGCACCAGCAGAATAGTGAGTGCAGCTCTGGAGTATAATACAGGATGTAACTAAGGATCAGTAATGTAATGTATGTACACAGTGACTGCACCAGCAGAATAGTGAGTGCAGCTCTGGGGTATAATACAGGATGTAACTCAGGATCAGTACAGGATCAGTAATGTAATGTATGTACACAGCGACTGCACCAGCAGAATAGTGAGTGCAGCTCTGGAGTATAATACAGGATGTAACTCAGGATCAGTACAGGATCAGTAATGTAATGTATGTACACAGTGACTGCACCAGCAGAATAGTGAGTGCAGCTCTGGAGTATAATACAGGATGTAACTCAGGATCAGTACAGGATCAGTAATGTAATGTATGTACACAGTGACTGACCAGCAGAATAGTGAGTGCAGCTCTGGAGTATAATACAGGATGTAACTCAGGATCAGTAATGTAATGTATGTACACAGTGACTGCACCAGCAGAATAGTGAGTGCAGCTGTGGAGTATAATACAGGATGTAACTCAGGATCAGAAATGTAATGCATGTACACAGTGACTGCTCCAGCAGAATAGTGAGTGCAGCACTTGCATGGAGCCACCACCATTTTGTTTGTTATCCTGTGTTATGATACAATGACATGACAATATAATATATTGGTGAATGAATTCCACTTAGAATGTTGGAATTTCTTCTATGTGTTATATAGTCATATCTGGTTGCTTTTGGCTTGAGCGCTGTTGCATATCTTTGGGATAGGTCCATACGAGTATGAATATTATTAGTGTATATTATTGATCCATTATTTAACCCTTACTTATACCACTACATAATGCTGACACTTCCACAATGTCCCCTATCACATGTGTGACATCTTCTGTCCTCAGGTTTTCTCCACTTTGCTTCTTCTGATCTTCATCTCTTGTGTCCATGGAAGAGAAGAGCAGGTCCCTGGCGCTGATGGCTGGGAGGCCCCTCTAGGGTCCGGCGGGGGATGTCTCTTCACACCGGACACCACATTTCCTCCACGTGTGAAGGTGGATATGAAGGTCGGCAGTCGGAGTTCTGCACAAGTAATGGCGGACAGTGTGAGGAGCCGCTCCATCTCTCCATGGGAATACAGGGAAATGTACATGGAGTAATGGCAGAAATAATAATAATGATATATGGGGGTCAGCAGGCCGGAGTATGGGGGACTAAACATGGTTACTGCTGTGTCCTGATCTCTCTCATCTCCTTCCACCAGCTCTAATGTGGACAGTAACAGATTCCCTGCGGTCATCAGCGAGGCCCGATGTCTCCACCGCGGATGTTTGGACCCGGAGGGTCATGTGGACCTCAGCATGAACTCAGTCCCCATCAGACAGGAGATCCTTGTCCTGCGTGGTGAGATGAGAGGATGTGTCCCCACCTATAGGCTGGAGAAGCAGCTGGTGACGGTGGGCTGCACCTGTGTCCGGCCCATCATCCAGTACCTGGAGTAACAGACGCCATTGTCACGGAGCCTCAGCTGTCATGTAGCGTCTTTGTTACCCCTAGCGACCAATCAGAAATCACGTTTATTTTTCTTGTGTAATTTACAAATGTAAAAGCTGAATTCTAATCGGTTGCTATCGGCAACGAGAGTTCAAGGATTATTTATACAATGTAGAGAATAATGAAAGTGTTGCCCGTAGCAACCAGTCAGATTCCAGCCATCGATTCCGCACTGCAAGAGGCAAAACGGCAGAAATCTGATTGGTCGTCAGGAGCAGCAGCGACAAGAACTTTGTTATTTTTATAAATCGCTGAGTAATATTATTATAAGACGTATTTCTTGCTTTATAATTGAATTATTTATTATTAGTTGTTGTATTTTTATATAAATGTTTCTCATATTTATACAAATATTTATTACAGAAAATCATTAAAACTATTAGTTAACCTTTGTGTTGTGAGTATATACTGTATATATAGTGGAAAGACAATCCTGGAATCATTTCTAGCTGTTAGAAGATCTTTTACAGTATTTTTTTTTAGTTGATCCATTAAAATAAAACAATGAAACAAATTTGTAAATCTTGTGTAGTGTATACAGCTCTTATGCAGACCTATGTGTCTCCATGGTTACAGATTAGAATACACCTGTTTCTTCAGTTATTTTCTCTTTCCGATGCTTTGAGGCTCTTGGAATACAAATATGGTGGTGATCGGAGAACGTAGGAGGAGATTTATTAGGACAAGTGTTTCATTTCCCAAGATTACAGAGGACCTGTCACCTGCTCAAAAAAATTGAGCTAAATATCTAAACATCCCTGAGCTCCACTGATTTCGACTCTTTTTTTATGTTTTGTAGAAAGAATTAAAAATAATTAACTATTAAAATGTAGAATTTCTCTAATGTCAGGCAGGGTTATTTATAATAGAGACCTGGGTGTGGTGGTGAGTAATAATTAGCGATGAGCGAGCTTGCTCGCAACTGCTCGGTACTCGCCACTCGTCACTGTAATACCGCAGCCATGTTGGTTGTGGCATTACAGTGATTGGCTGGCCGCACGGCGTCATCAGGTCTATATCAAACCCGGGACCCTAAGCTCGTCACAGTCTACCCTTCAGACAGGCAGAGTAGGGAGAGCTGCTGCTGAGCGAGGGAGAGAATTGGCGGTTGAATTAGTCAGGTATTCCACAGCAATATTCATCTATACTAACAGTCCTGCTAAGGACTAATCCAGATGCATATATTACTGGTGATAGCAGGAGTTAGGCAGAGTTTGTGGAGAGTGTATACAGCACAATAAATCCATTGAACGTTCTGTCTGCTGCTGTTACTCATATCCACAGCCTTAGATAACAGGTTTAATATTCTTTTTGCGCTTAATCCTAATTATTTGGTTGAAATGCAATATAATACACCATTTTTACTGCTCCATTTGCTTGTTAGCAGCATACAGCCAGATTTGTTTGATTTTAATAGCATTGCTGTATTGTGGAAGCAGAGAAACTTGTCCATCTCAGGTGATACGATGTTACTGCGGAAATAATCCTGACATTTTTGGAAATGTGACTAATATTATACTCCATTTAAAGTGTGTCAGTTGTGTGCTGTTCAAACCTATTCACACTTGGACGCTAACCAATACCATACTATAAGGCCACTGCTTAAAACCGTGGTCATCAGACGTGATCCGATATTACTGCTGTAATAATCCTGACATTTTTGGGTACGTGACAAATATTATACTCCATTTAAAATGGGCAAAGCACGTGGCAAGGGACTGGAAAGAGGACAAGATGCTGATGGTGCACGCAGAGGCCGAGGTCATGGGCAAGCTGAAATTATGCCTGCTGAGGGAGCACTACAAGCACCCATATCATGTCGACCTACCTTCCTGCTCCACTTTGTAGGGGGCCGCGAAACACCACTATTGAAGCCAAAGCAGTGTGAAAAGGTTGTTGGTTGGATAGCAGATAATGTTTCCAGTCAGTTTGCCACCACCACCACCCTGTCTTCCACATGGTCCAGTCTCAGTAGCCGTGAGTCTGGACCGCATATTCCTCACTCTGATCCTCCTTTCTCCCACCATGCCGAGTGCCTGGAGACAACTGATCCCACACTTGGACACTCTGAAGAGCTGTTCACATTTCCATTTATGGCATGGGCGGACACAGACTGTAGTGGGCCCCTGTGCAAGAAATTTTTTGGGCCCCCCCCTGCCCTTCATAGGGCAACAAAGTTATGTAAACATAACCCCCCCATGTGCAGCTCTCATTCCCCCCATGTGCATCTCTCATTCCCCCCATGTGCATCTCTCATCCCCCCATGTGCATCTCTCATCCCCCCCATGTGCATCTCTCATCCCCCCATGTGCATCTCTCATCCCCCCCATGTGCATCTCTCATCCCCCCATGTGCATCTCTCATCCCCCCCATGTGCATCTCTCATCCCCCCCATGTGCATCTCTCATGCCCCCCATGTGCATCTCTCATCCCCCTGTGCATCTCTCATCCCCCTGTGCATCTCTCATCCCCCCCATGTGCATCTCTGATTCCCCCCACTCCTAGTTAATTAATTGTATTTAAAAAAAAATAAAACTTGTTATACTTACCCCATGTGATCCCTGCAGAATCCTGGCGCTCGTCCACGTCTCTGCCACCAGGTTCTCCTGACGTTCGGCCATGTGATGGCGCCACATACATAGCCAGCAGCTTTTGTTTTGGCCAAAAGATTTTTAAAGCCACCACCACGGTAAGGTAGACTCTTCTGGCCGGGCCCTACTCTAACCTATTAAAATTTTCTTAAAATATCCAATACTCTTTTTAGATATATTTTTATTTAGTTTTCTTTAAGGGAATGTGTCATATACATTTTTTTTTAAAATGACCAATAATACCACATACAGGGAATACCGCCACACCATGACCAGACCACATATTACCACAACATAGTGACCGAATAATACCACACAAAAGGGAGAAAAACTGCCACACCATGACCAGACCACATATTACCACCACATTACTAATATTACCACCACATTACTAATATTACCATAAGTGTCATTATACACGGGAGCTCTATACATGGTATACAGCTTATAATGTAAGTGTCCAGGTAATCTAGTGATCACCAGTGACATTATACACAGGAGCTCTGTATATAGTGTCAGTGTACAGGTAATACAGTGATCACCAGTAACATTATACACAGGAGCCCTGTACATAGTATATAGTGTAAGTGTACATGTAATACACTGACTCGCTGGTGACGTCTCTAGGTGAAGTCCTTCAGCTACGCTTTTCTCCTTCATCCAGTGCAGACCGCCATCACGTCTTCCAGCCAGGACTCGTCTCTGCATAAAATAACACAGTTATCTAGAGCACATTCCCCAACTTCTACATTACGCAGCTGAATACAGACGTGCATCCACCATCAATATATGGTTAGTTATTATGCAATCTACCATTCCAAATATAAATTGTAATCCACCACGGTGCCCCCATTAACTGTAAATAGCCACTTAATATATAATTTAATTAGAACCTCTACTCTTTCCGCCAATTTGCTACCAGTCACACTCCTGCATCCGCAACGCCCCCTACTCTATACTTCCTGCTCCCCGGATTCATTATTTACATGCACCCCCTTCCCCAATTCATTATATCATGTCCGTGCTCTCCCCACCCCATCATCATTTACTCTCCCCCACCCCACATTCATTATGTGCAGCTCATTATCCCCCTACTCCCAATTCCCCCATGTGCAGCTCTCAAACCCCCCCATGTGCACATCTCTCACCCCCCTCCCCCACATGTGCACATCTCTCATCCGCCTCCCCCACATGTGCACATCTCTCATCCCCCTCCCCCACATGTGCACATCTCTCATCCTCCCCCCATAGTGCACATCTCTCATCCCCCCCACCATAGTGCATCTCTCATCCCCCCACCATAGTGCATCTCTCATCCCCTCACCATAGTGCATCTCTCACCCCCCCCCCCATAGTGCATCTCTCATCCCCCCCATAGTGCATTTCTCATCCCCCCCATAGTGCATCTCTCATCCCCCCCCCATAGTGCATCTCTCATCCCCCCCCATAGTGCATCTCTCATCCCCCCATAGTGCATCTCTCACCCCCCCCATAGTGCATCTCTCATCCCCCCCCATAGTACATCTCTCATCCCCCCCATAGTGCATCTCTCATACCCCCCATAGTGCATCTCTCATCCCCCCCATAGTGCATCTCTCATCCCCCCATAGTGCATCTCTCATCCCCCCCATAGTGCATCTCTCACCCCCCCATAGTGCATCTCTCATCCCCCCATAGTGCATCTCTCCCCCCCCCCATAGTGCATCTCTCATCCCCCCCATAGTGCATCTCTCATCCCCCCACCATAGTGCAGCTCTCATCCCCCCCATAGTGCATCTCTCAATCCCCCCATAGTGCATCTCTCACCCCCCCATAGTGCATCTCTCACCCCCCCATAGTGCTTCTCTCATCCCCCCCCATAGTGCATCTCTCATCCCCCCCCATAGTGCATCTCTCATCCCTCCCCCATAGTGCATCTCTCATCCCCCCCATAGTGCATCTCTCATCCCCCCCCATAGTGCATCTCTCATCCCCCCCATAGTGCATCTCTCACCCCCCCCCCATAGTGCATCTCTCACCCCCCCATAGTGGATCTCTCACCCCCCCCATAGTGCATCTCTCATCCCCCCCATAGTGCATCTCTCATCCCCCCCCATAATGCATCTCTCATCCCTCCCCCATAGTGCATCTCTCATCCCCCCCCATAGTGCATCTCTCACCCCCCCCATAGTGCATCTCTCATCCCTCCCCCATAGTGCATCTCTCATCCCTCCCCCATAGTGCATCTCTCACCCCCCCCATAGTGCATCTCTCATCCCCCCCATAGTGCATCTCTCATCCCCCCCCATAATGCATCTCTCATCCCTCCCCCATAGTGCATCTCTCATCCCCCCCCATAGTGCATCTCTCACCCCCCCATAGTGCATCTCTCATCCCTCCCCCATAGTGCATCTCTCATCCCTCCCCCATAGTGCATCTCTCATCCCCCCCCATAGTGCATCTCTCACCCCCCCCATAGTGCATCTCTCACCCCCCCCCACTTCTAGTTAATTGTATTTAAAAAAAATAAAACTTGTTATACTTACCCCCATACGATCCCTGCAGAATCCTGGCGCTCGTCCAAATCGCTGACACCACGTTCTCCTGACTTCCGGCCATGTGACGGCGCTGTCACATGACCGGAAGTCAGGGGAATCATGGAGGCGCTGCCGCAGCAGCGCAGCGTTGAGATGTCCCGGACTCGGCGCTTAGCAAGGGGCCGGGGGCCCCATGAGGAGAGAGACGCACAAGAGGGGGGCCCCCGAGGGGGCCCCGACCGGCCGGGCCCCATACTGGAGTCAGGGCAGTCATGCCCTGATGGCGGCCCTGCTGGAGGGGCCCCCTCTCCCTCGGGGCCCCCATTCAATGAACCAGCTGCACGGGCGGTAGTTCCGCCCCTGATTTATGGATTCAGGACTCTCGCCCGGCGTGCTTCAAGAGGGGTAAGAGGAGATCACATGTAGCGATGCCCATGTATTTGAGCAGCTACAGTCACATGAAGGCGATGGTGGGAAAATGCAATTACTGTCGCAAGAGGTGGATGATGATGAGACGCAATTGCCAGCAAGTCATCAGGAGGCCCAGGGTGCATACTTGGAAGACGAGGTGGTGGACAATGAAGTCACTGACCCAACCTGTCAAGGTGACATGCATAGCGAGGACAGCAGCACATAGGGGGAGGGAGGTGTAGCACCACAACAGGCAGGAACAAGCAGTGGGGTGGCCACAGCCACAGACACAAGGCGGGCAACAGTTCTCCGGAACACTAACACGAGGGAAGTTGCTTGCCAGTCCAACTGTTAGGTCTTCCATAGTCTGACTCTTTTTTAAAGACTGTCAAGTTAATTCCAAAAAGGCCATTTGCAACATCTGCCATGCCAGCATCAGCAGGGGCAGCAAAACTACCAGCCTGACCACCATCAGCATGATCAGGCACATGACAGCAAAGCACCCGACTAATTGGACCAAACGCTAGGGTCCAGAAACAGTTTCTGCGGGGGACACCACTGCCTGATCTGCTGTTGTGCGTGCACACCAATCCCCTGTCCATGGTGCAGGCAAAGATGCCTCTTTTTGCACACTTGCAACAATCACCATCAGTAACCACGTCCACGTCCTTGTCCCAGCGCAGTATTCAGTTGTCCCTAACCCAGTCCTTTGAATGCAAGCGCAAATATGCAGCTAATGCCCCACAGGCCACAATACTAAACTGCCACATTTCTCAAATGCTTGCACTTGAAATGTTGCCTTTTAGGCTCGTGGAGACAAAATCTTTCTGCAAATTCATGGCGGCGGGTGTCCCTCGGTACTCTGTCCCCAGCCACCACTATTTCTCCCGGTGTGCCGTCCCCACCTTACACAAGCACGTGTCCCAGAACATTTCACGTGCCTTTACCAACACAGTCACTGGGAAGGTCTACCTAACCACGGGCACGTGGACAAGTGCTTGTGGCCAGAACGGATTGCGGGCCCTAGGTCAACCAGGGTTGCCCCCACATTCTACAGCTTCTGAACATCCTCCTCTTCAGCCTCCATCTCCGAAATGACCACATCAGTCGGAGACTGGAAGCACTATAGCACTGCTTCGGCCAAGTGGCAACAGGCACTGCTGAAGCTGATATGCTTAGGTGACAAACTGCACATCGCTGCAGAGTTGTTGACAGCGGTAATAGAGCAGGCAGATCTGTGGCTGTCAACGTTGAACTTACAGCCAGGCATGGTCATGTGTGACAATGGCCGGAACCTGGTTGCGACTCTGAGGCTTGGCAAACTCGCACACATACCATGCCTGTCCCATGTGATCAATCTAGTGGTTCAGCGGTTTCTCAAAACCTACATAGATCTGCGTGACCTGCTTGTGAAAGAACTCCACGTGTGTGCCCATTTCAAGAAGTCACTTATAGCTTCCCCCACCCTCGCCATACCAACTCTCCGACTCGTGTGCGATGTCACCACACGATGGAACTCAATGTTTCATATGTTGGGAAGGATTTGTGAGCAGCAGATGGCAGTTGTTGAGTTCTAGCTTCAACATGCCCGTCGGTATTCAGGTCAGCCTCCGCACATTAGAGATGATGAGTGGGCATGGATGTCTGACATCTGTGCCGTCCACCAAAACTTTGACGATTCCACCAAGATGGTGAGCGGCGATGACGCCATAATTAGCATCACCATCCTGCCTCTCTTTCTACTGAAACGCTCGGTGCTCACAATTAAAGAGGAGGCATTGTAGGTGGAGCACGATGAGATGGAGCAAGGAACTATACAGGGTGATGTCACAAAGCCCAACCTCATCTCATCTCAACATGGATTGGGTGATAATGAGGAAGAGGAGGAGGAACAGGAGCTGTTTTCCTGCACTACAGACTGTACTACGCACACAATTTTTTTAATGAGGACTTCCTCTACGTCTCTTCAACGGGGTATTTGGTTGCGTCCTAAATTTTGACAGCCCTTGCACTTAGTGCATAAGCATTACCAGTGTTAGAGACCCGCTCCTTAATAATGGGAACATTTTTTTTAATGTGGCCCTCTTCTACGTCTGTTCAAAGGGGGTATTGGAGTGCGTCCAAATTTTTGTCAGCCCTTGCAGTCACTGCATATGCAATAACAGTATAGGAGACCCACTCCTTTATAATGGGAACATTTTTTTAATGAGGCCCTCCTCTATGTCTCTTCAAAGGGGTATTGGAGTGTGTCCTAATTTTTGGCAGCCCTTGCAGTCACTGCATATGTAATAACAGTATAGGAGACCCACTCCTTTATAATGGGAACAACAAAGCATAGCCGGCTGATGGCTCTCTAGCAATAGTGAGGATCGACTGTTGGCCCTCTAACAATAGTAAGAGCCGCCTAATGGCCTTGTGAAAATAGGCTTTGTGACTTTTGACAGTCCCTCTTTCATAAATATAACAGGATGTGTCTGATCATGTCTCACACACCACATGACAAGATAAGGTAGTAAAATGTTAAAATTACTTTTATTGGTAAATGTATTTTTCACCATTGAAAGCAATGCAAAAGTGCAAAAACGTATCAAAAACGCTACTTGTGAACATAGCCCAAGGTGTGGAGGAGCCATTTTTGTTTTTGGTTATTTATTTTGCCTTATATATAAGTCATTACCCTGGAAAGGTTGTTCCTTAACATTTTTTGCAGGAAAATCCATTTTGGTTTCGTATTTGTAAAAAAGTGGCGTAATACTCTGACAATATTGTTCACAGCAGTGGCCTGGGAGACAGAGATGCTTCCAGGGGTCTTCCCCATGCTGTTACCATATCATGGCCAATTTATAGGCCCCCTCCAGACCCCGGGGGGGGGGGGGGGGCACCGAAAAGATGCTCAAGTTTCCCATTGGCTTACATTGGGCTCGCTACTCGAGTTGAGCACCCAAGCATTACGATTTTCTCGACTGGAGCAACGAGCTCCCATGCACTTTAGTGCTCGATCATCACTAGTAATAATATACATTTTACTGTGTATAACAGATATAAATGATTTGTCTTAGAACATAAAAATCCCCCCACTGGTCAGAGGAGTAAAGCGCCCACAGCTCTTTCCTCCATGTCTGCATCTGGTACTGATGCTCAGCCTGTAGTACTGCTGCCTTATTTCTTGCTAGGCAACCTCTTTATAAGTTGAGGTGCTCTATATAAGGTAACATCTCAAGATTCCATGATGACATTACTACAAGATTCCATGAATTTACCATCATTACTTATACCAGTGTTTATAGCAGGGCTGTGGAGTCGATAAGAGAAATGTCCGAGTCCTCAATTTCCCTGAGTCCAACTCCCTCATACATAGCTCATGTTTAAGGCTATGTGCCCACGATGCAGAAATGAAGCAGAAAATCTCCCTGGCAGAAAAACGCATGCAGATTGTACATGCGTTTTTCCTGCAGAATACATGCGGATTCACATGCGTTTCCGCATGCGGACTGACAAGCACTTTCCAGGCGATTAGCATCACTTGGAAAGTGCTTGTCAACTAGGTCACACTATATAAATCCATGCAAACAGCATGGATTTATATAGTGTGACCGTAAAACAATGCTTAAAATAAAGCTATACTCACCCCCGATGCCCCGGCGTGTGCTGCAGCGCTCGTTCCTGTCTGGTTCCTGGCTGCCGGCATATTGCAAGACACAGCGGTGAAGGGCCTGCGGTCACATGACTGCGACGTCACCGAAGGTCCTTCAGCGCTGTCGGCATGCAGAGAGAGCCGTCAGAAAGGTGAATATAAACTTTATTAGTTATTTTATTCTTTTTTTCACAGGTAGAATGGTACCCGGGTCTGGATGAGAGTCTTCTCTCCTCCAGAACTGGGTACCATCCGCCCATTGAATTGCATATTATCCGCGGGTACAAATGTACAGACACGGATTCTATGCGTCTCAATGCAAGTCAATGGCGGCGCTTCCGCAAAATTAATGAACATGCTGCGGATTTATGAGCGCTGCAGAAACGCTGCGGAAAAATCAGCAACATGTGCATTGACATTGTGGAATGCCATTGGGGACCATGGGGTGCGGATTGCCAAGCATTTTTGATGCGTTTCCGCTGCGGAAATTCTGCAGCGGAAAAGCATTAAAAACGCATCGTGGGCACGCAGCCTTAGTGATAAATGTTCTGTAGTAAAATGGTAACATCAGGCTTTTAATCATCATTATGATACTATAATCAAGCTATTTTTTATAGAACCTGAAATATTTTTATTGGAATACAACATTAAAATAAAAAAAAACGTCAATAAATTGTAAATATGCAATGCACTATGCAGTAAGTGGGAGCAAAAACAGTTTTCAACAAAAACAAACTGAAGAACATTTGTGCAGTCTATGAATTTTTTCTAATATTTAAGATTATTTTCCTTATGTAATGATAATGAAGCTTCTACCCAGACCGTTTTGAATAGATATGATGACATTTTTTACAGAAGCAGTTTGAAGGGCTGTGGTTGTTTCTGTACCTAGGTGTGAATAACAGATTTCACTCCTGTAACAATTTATTCGCCCCTTTCTTATATTGATACATTTCTGGGTTCATGTAACAAAAGATAGAACCATAGTTGACCTTGTGGTACAAAATTAGTTAAGTGTGTTATTGCAAATGAAAGTTTGGATACTTGGACATCCCCATAAGCAATGATAAAGATTTGCTTTTGGAGTTATTTGTTGTGTATAGTCCCATTCTATATCCCCTTGAGGGGGTCCGGTACGACCTGGGACAAACTTTTAGCCTCTTTTCTAGATACCTGGATGATGGAAGATATTTTTGTGCTTGAACTAAAGAATCTAATATGTTTGAATGAGTTAGATTTGGATCATCCATGTTCCATATTTTGTCATTGGAGTTTGTGTTTAGTATTGTCTATAAGGGCATAGAGAAATGTATCATTCAGGGATACTTGTCCTTTCATTATATTCACTTTGGAAAGCCATTGAATGATTTGGGGTCCCAGTCTTGTTTTGTTAGATTAGTGATGATGACAGATGTGATATAACTGGCTTATATTTGGATATTTCGCCATAATTTCGTCAATTTGGGCGTCCTGTGTGGTTAGTACCTAGTAGCGCCCCCTTTTGCAAGTATCACAGCTTGTAAACGCTTTTTGTAACCAAACAAAAGTCTTTCAATTCTTGTTTGAGGGATTTTCATCCATTCTTCCTTGGATTATAAGGCTGTGTGCCCACGATGCATTTTTTAAACATTTCCACAGCAGCAATTCCGCTGCGGAACGGCTTAAAAAACGCTTGGTAGAAGGTCTGCAATGTTCCCCAATGATAATCCGCATGTGCTGTGCACATGCTGTGGAAATTTCTGCTGCTGATTATCATTGCGAAAAAATCCGCAGCACTACCAATTATTTTGCGTACCGCCATTGACTTGCATTGAATCGCATAATATCCGCATGACTACATGTGCACATGCGGATATTAAGCGACTCAATGTGCGGATGGTACCTGGGTGGGGAGAAGAGGAGACTCTCATCCAGACCCGGGTACCATGGTACCTGTAAAAAAAAGAATTGAAAATAAAAAATAAACGTTATACTCACCTTCTGATGGGCCGCGTTCTCCTTAGAGGTGTGTCCTGGCTCCCTGACGGCTCGCGATGGTCTAAAAGGACCTTCCATGATGTCATTTAGTCATGTGAAGGGTCACGCGACCGCTGATGTCGGCGGTCGCATGACCTGTCACATGACTAAATGACATCATGGAAGGTCCTTTTAGACCACTGTAAGCTGCCCAACACACTGGACGCACCGGAGAAGGAGACCCGAGGCCATCAGAAGGTAAGTATAATGTTTATTTTTTACCATTCTTTTTAACTATTAACTTGGTCACACTATATAAATCCATGCCGGTTACATGGATTTATATAGTGTGACCAAGTTGTCAAGCACTTTTCCAAGTGATGCTAAAATTGCTGGGAAAAGCGCTTGACAACCCGCATGCGAAATCGCATGTGAAAAACGCGGGGCATACGCTTGTCCCTGGCAGAAAAAAAGCAGTTAAAATCCGCATGCGTTTTTTCTGCCAGGGAGATGCAGAAATACTCAGGAAAAAATCCAGAGCATTTCTGCATCATGGGTACATAGCCTTACTCCAGTTCTGTGAGATTCCTGGGTTGTCTTGCAAGCACTGCTATTTTGAGGTTGAGCCAAAGATTTTCATTGATATTCAGATCAGGGGACTGTGAGGGCCATTGCAAAGCCTTCAGCTTGCTCCTTTTGAAGTCTATTGTGGATTGTGACATGTGCTTAGGATCATTATCAATTTGTAGAAGCCATCCTCTTTTCAACTTCAGCTTTTTTACAGATGATGTTATGCTGGCATCAAGAATTTGTTGAAATTTCATTTAATTCATTCTTCCCTCTACCCGTGAAATGTTCCAGGTGCCATTGGCTGTAACACAGCCCCAAAGCATGATTGATCCACCTCCATGCTTAAGGGTTGGCAAGATGTTCTTTTCCTGAAAATCTGTGCCCTTTTTTCTCCACACAGACCTTTGATCATTGTGGCCAAAGAGTTCTATTTTAACCTCATCGGTCCACAGGACTTGTTTCCAAAATGCATCAGGCTTGTTTAGATGTTCTTTTGCATACTTTTGATGCTGAATTTTATGGTGAGAAGTCGGACGCAGGGGAGGTTTTCTTCTGATGACTCTTCCATGAAGGCCATATTTGTGCAGGTGTCTCTGAATAGTAGAACAATGTATCACAACTCAAAAGTCTGCTAAATCTTTCTGAAGGTTTTTTGCAGTCAATCGGGGTTCTGATTTGCCTCTCTAGCAACCCTACGAGTGACTCTTACTGAAATTTTGTTTGGTTTTCCAGACTTTATCTTGACCTCCACTGTTCCTGGTAACTGCCATTTCTTAATTACAATTCAAACTGGGGAAAGGGCAACTTGAAAACGCTTTGCTATCTTCTTATAGCCTTCTCCTTCCTTGTGGCCCTCCACCATTTTCATTGTCAGAGTACTAGGCAGCTGCTTAGAAGAACCCATGGCTGCTGGTTTTTGTCACACGGTTAGAGGAGGTTGGGTTTTTATAAAGCTGGGAAATTTGCATCACCTGGCCTTTCCTAACAATGATAATGAACAAGCTATAACACTAACAGGCTAATTAAGGTCTGAAATCGTGGTCAACAAAGGTATCTGAGCACACAAATCTCCAAGGGTGCCCAAAGTTTTGCATCGGCCCATTTTTCTTTTTGTAATTTTTAAAAAGTAAAAACTGACCATATATATATATATATATATATATGTATATATATATATATATATATATATATTGCCTAAAATACAAAAGAAATGTGTCATCTTTATCTTTAGGCCTTATAGAGATCAATTCATCTTCAACTTGCTTAGCTGTTCACTATAACATTAATTTTGACCAGGGGTGCCCAAACTTTTACATGTCACTGTATATCCCCAAATATTTCAGCGCCGTTTCAATCCAGCAGAACTGGAATCTCTTTGTCCATAGTGGCTTTGAAGGGCTTCTTAATAATAAGGTCTCAGATTTGTCTATATCTAAGGTGTAACTCAATAGTCCTCCCAGTTCTTCTATTTCTTTAATAAGGAGTGCAGGCAGGGTCATATTTGTAATAGAGACCCCCATCTTGGGAAGTTGGGGGGTGGTGAGGCGTGGGCTTCTGACTTTCAGTCCGTGGACCCTCAGTAAAGATATTTCTTTTAGCTCCTGAATCCGGATTTCTTATAAATACGTAATTATGATTTTTATTGTGTATAACAGATATTAATAATTTATCTCAACGCTTATAAATCCCCTCACTGATGAGAAGAGCCCGGCGCCCACAGCTCCCTCTTACATACAAGCACTGATGCTCACCCTATGGTTTTACCATCTTCACTGTTGCTAGGCAACTTCCTTATAAAGTGAGAAGCTCCATATAAGATTCCATCACAAGATTCCATGATGACATCACCGCTATTATGACATCAGAATTCACCACCACTACAGTTTCTTTCTTTTTTAATGGTATGATATGAGTGACAATGAATAAATAAATAAATCTTCCATCACTTTTTTATTTTCCTTTTTTTTTTGCCGCTCACTGTAGACAAATTAACTTTATTCTGCAGGTTGATACAATTACACAGATATCCAGTTTATTTTGCTTTTTAATCATTGACCCATAACTTTCATTTTCTGTTTAGATTTAGGCAAGAGCTTTTTTAATGGAACGAGCTACAATATTTATGGGTAACAGTGCGCGGTACATGAGATGTTTTCATCATTTTTTTTTTGTGTAGTGAAAAGAACAAAAAATATTCTACACGGATTTGGTGGAATCTTGATTTCTTTTATAGATTAAAAGTGTTCTCCGGCCGCTTCCTTCCACATTGGGAGGTGAGTGAGCTGCCGTCTGAGGAAACCTACCAAGTCACAGGCATGATGGCGGCCACACTTACACCGTCCCATCATGTATCTGTAGACGTGATGTCACCTCCCAGTATGGAAGTAAGCGGCGCTGAACAAACCCTTGAAGATCCTATAGGGGCCATTTATGTTACATGTGGTTGACTATAATCCTTTTGCCTTTGGAGAGAACCACAACTCACAGCATTTCTTGAATTTCTGCAGCTTCCAGGGCATTCTGGGGGTTATAATTGTCCAAAGAAGTAGAGTCATTATTTTTTTACCTAGTGACATAGGAGTGGATGCAGGGCTTTTTTTTAATAACTTATTAATGCTTGCCTCTGACACTTGCTTTATTTTTACCTCTGACAACGCTCACTGCGTTCACAATCACTGCTGATCTCCATGTTCAGTCTGTGATCTTGCCGACAGCCTATAGAGTTGCTGCTTGTGTTTCTAGGCAACTTCCTTTTATGGAGAGAAGCTCCATATATGGTAACATCTCAACATTCCGTGATGATATTATGACATCATAATGCACCACCATTACTTGTGCCAGTGTTTACAGCTACAGTGTCACTTTGACATTCCGGTGTCATTTTTGTTGGTGATTAGCTACATAGCTAGTGATTTACTGACTGCGATTTGGATTTATTTGGATTTATTTGAAATGTTTGAAATTCCTTTAGACAATTTTCAGGTGTTGGCACTGCTGCAGGGGATTCTTACCACCTATGCCCCTGACATTGTGCTGCCACTACCCGATGGCGTCCTCAGCTTCACTTACCGGCTGGTTATGGAGATATTGAGAGACTGCCTGACCAAATACCAGCAAGGTCGTATAAGCTCAGCATATCTTGAGCATTTACAGAAAAACATCAGGACATTGGTGCAACAGGTAAGTGACAGAAATCTGCACAAGACATCGAAAAGTTATAATAACAGAATATAAGTTTATTCACGTAAAATAGTTCTTTAGGCCGATAATAATATAATATATAACCGGCACTAAGTCACCAGATATGTAGTAATTGTAGAGCAGATCGCAGGAGTAAAGTGGTGACATAACCGACCTCCTCCATGTTCTCTCATGATTTTCCTTTTCTATTTATTTCCATCTTTATAGGCTGAAGAAAAATCCACAAGTGGAGAATTGACCTTTATTATACAACTGGCCCAAAATGTCCTATATGTACTGGAGCGTCCGGCCGGCTCAATGGAGCGTCTGGTAAGGATCCATCACCTTCTATATCACACGTCCTGGTCTGATCTTTTCCAGATTAGCCGTCATATAGCAGAGGGGCAGATTTATGATGTCAGATGCGCAGGATGTTCTATGGCCGCCTGTCTCTGCAGCTCAACCCTCTGTAGTGACATTCTGTACTCAGCGATGCAGAGGTTGTGTTTCCACCTCTATCTCACTTCATCATTACAATCTTCATTCTTGTAAATGCTGCAGTTCTGACAATAGAAGTTATTAGAGGACAGTTGTAGATACTAGTCCCTTAGATATATATATGTGGATTTTCTGGAGGGAGCGGCCATGTATAGTCCTTCCAATACTGAGATTGTCCCATAGATCCAGGTTTTGTACTTCATGCCTTATGTATAGTCCGTCCAGTAATGAGATTATCCCATAGATCCAGGTTTAGTACTTCCTGCCTTATGTACAGGCCGTCCTTGGGTTACGAACTAGATAAATCCTATAGTTTTGTTTGTAACCCAAATTTGAATGTAAAATGGAAAGAGTGAAAAAAAACAATAATATTTTGCTCGCTGTGCGCCACCTGGTCCTCTTTTTTCCATCATAGTGTGCCACATTTCCAGCCTCTTCACTATGGGGCAGGACTTCCCGTCTCGTCCTTATGACCTTATGATTAGCAGTGAAATCTAGGTCCTGAATGTGGCCAGAAGTCATGGACTATAGTGAAGAGACCGGAGAAGCGGCACATGACATTGGAAAGAAGGGGACTGGACGGTAGGTGGTGAGCAGCCGGGTGGCCGGAGAGGAGAGTGGTGAATATTAGCTTTTTTTTTTCATAATCAACCCTTTGTATCTTGGAGTCGTTCTTAAGTCAGATGTTTGTAAGTCGAGGATGGACTGTATACGGTGATTTAGTATTTGTGAAATGTTATATTAATTGTACATATTGTGACCATCAGGAAACATCAGAAGGTGACTCTGAAGAGGGGGAAAACCTGACTATCCCGGACCCTAATACCAGTCAGCCAGGGCTGAACACTGATCTGATGGAAGGTGAGCACTCATCTAATATTCTTACATTCAAATATCGAGATATTATAGAGAACGGCAGAGAACATGTAGATTTACTCTCCATCCTCTGTACGAGGCCGGTGATCGCTCCGGAGCCCCCCATAGACTATAATGGAGGGAGGCAGGTAATTCTGCTTCTCTCCTCTGTGCTCTTCTCCATCATGTACAAGGAGGCTTCTAGGTCCCCGATCATGTAATTGTTCTAGGATTAATCAGATCCTGAACAATGGCCATTTATGGTCCAGAATATCCATCTATGGAGGAGCCATAAATATATACGTTGTGTGCAGAATCCCATATACCAGTATTACACCGTGTACAGAGCCCGTGTCATCTCCTTCTTTATATGGATGTTATATATTATGTACTGATATCGTCTAATTCAAAACGTCTCCTCATTATTATAGGAATATCTGTGCCGGCAATTACTGACGGTGGAATATGTGAGACCCCCGAGGTCCAGGAATCTGCCAGTGTAAGTATCAGCAGAGACGCCTGTGTATCATCAGGTAACGGGGGTGAATTACACTTATAATATTATCCCACATATGACGAGGGGATATCCCTATTCTTCATGTAGATCAGATCTATTGTGTGTGATGGCGGCATTATTATTCCTGCCCCCGCTGTGTGATCTCCCGTCTCCTCCCCTGCAGTACAGTGATGTCTGTGTATGGGGGATATCCCCTATATATAATGGTGTCTGTGGGGGTCCGGCTTGTATCACGTCCACATAATATACAGGAGAAGTTCCTGCATCCACAGATTTTATCTTTCTGCAGATTTTATGCTTTAATGCCATTTCTTATTATTTCTAGGCCTTGATCGGATCATTGAACCCAGGGAGAAATCCTTGTAAGAGCGACTACAAACAGATCAAACAGTTCAGCTGTGGAGCTTTTGGGTGAGCTTGATGTCGGCATAATATACGTTTTATAGGGCTCCTTATGACGATCCCTCTGTCTCTGTGCCCGTACAGTGTTACCATAGAGGAATTATAGGAGTCCACATTCCTGTTCTCTAGAGAAGAGCGGATCTGGCATAATTCACATTCGCCTTTCGTGCAGACTTTCTTGGGAAAAGCGATTCACGTAGTAGTTATCACTCGGCAAATGTAATATCTCTTATTACGCTCTGGGTTCTCTCCAGACCCCAGATCTTAATAAATGTAAGATGTACAAAATGGAAAAAATACTCATACTCACCTCACTGCTCAGCTCTCCGACCCCTCCGCTTCTCAGCGTCATCTGTCCGATCCTCACCGCATCTTCAGATTGCTGCCGCTCACGCTGGGCCAGAACTTCTAGTTTGGAGAAGGTCCAGGAGGATTCTATGCAAGCGCACGAAGATTTGCAATGTCATGCCACCATGACCTTTTATGCGTTTGTGCAGAATCTTCCTAGACGTCATCAATGCCAGAAGTCCTGTCTCAGCCTTAGACATTTTTTTGGCCTTCAGCACTGGCAGCAGATTTGAAAGTGCAGTGAGGACCAAAAGGTTGAGATAGAGGGGCCAGAGAGGTAAGTATAAGAGTTTGTTTATTTTTTAACATTTTGAAGGGCTTTTAAGGTTTAGAAAATAGTAGCCAACGTTCACAATCTTGCCGAATCCAAGAGGAAGAGAATTACAAAAATTTTGCCATTTTGGCCAATGCGGATAAATGTAAAATTTGAGTAGAATTCTAATCCATTGTAATTTATTCGCTCATCTCTTCTGTGCACATCTAATTGTCTCTTTTCCAGTGAGTCAGGATGTGACACGGATGAGGACCTCCCAGTGGAGATCATCTATGTAGCGATGGCAGCACATCTAGTATTCACCATTAGTACAGGAGATGTGATGAGGTCTATAGACAGACTATTAGTAAGAATACATTATAAACCACAGATTTTCTTCCTCTTCAGAACCGTCCACTTAGTGCGCCAAAAAGACTCCAAACAGTTATACGCCATGAAGAAACTGGACAAGCAGAAGCTGAAAGATCCAGTAAGACTTGAACGGGCCTTTCTAGAGAGGGACATCCTAACATTCGCAGATTGTCCCTTCGTGGCCTCCATGTTCTGCTCCTTTCCAACTACACGTCATCTGTGCATGGTCATGGAGTATGTACCAGGTAGGACATATCCATCGTATCTATATCCAGCGCTGGTCTGCTCATCTCTAGGACCTTCTCCATAAGCAGAATGTGGCCACATAGATGGTTACATGTCCACACTGCTTTTACTATAAGTTATCTGTTATCAAAATGCCAGAAAACTGATTGTGTGGCAGAAATTTTCACTATAGATAAAGGAGGGTTTGACTGAATTTTAACAGTTTGTACAGTGTTTTTCCAAAAAATAAGACAAGGTCTTATATCATTTTTTGCTCCAAAAGATGGGTTAGGGCTTATTTTTAGGGGATGCCTTATTGTTTTGTCATGAACAACAATCCACATTTATTTTTGAATAAAAAAAAACTTATTTAAATATAATCATGTCATGACACACACACTGCACATACACATCTATATACACATATACTGCACATACACATGTATATACATAGTATAGCTTCACATTTTATATGGGACGTTGTTTCCTTGCACTTATTTCTGCAGCTTTTGCACATTTGTGGTTTTGCTTCATAGACATTCAGCGCAGTCCTAGTTACTATTAGGGTATGCTCCATTGTTTTTCTTTTGCATTATTACACAGTATATCTCTATGTGTGACATCCTGCCCCAATGTCTCCGCTTATTTCTCATTCACACGTATCATGTGTAATTTACATTGTAACAAACCCTCTCCTGTCATATTTGCTTTCTCCTGTAGGAGGAGACTGTGGCAGTCTTATGAACATCTATGGACCTTTACCTGTCCCCTTGGCCCGAAAGTACATTGCAGAAACAGTCCTGGCTGTGGAATACCTGCACAGCTTTGGCGTGGTGCACCGAGACCTGAAGCCTGAGAAGTAAGTGCCCCCTCTAGGAGGAAGAAAGTTAGAGATTGTCATAAAGTCTATGGGTTATTACTTGGGGCTGACACCGTCTGTTTTTTCACAGCCTCCTGGTATCGGCATCTGGTCATATTAAAGTCACGGACTTCGGACTTTCCAAACTCGGCCTCATGAGACCAACATCAGAAACCTACAAGGCTCCAACCGAGGACGTCACCAGAGAGTTCCGTGATGATGAGGTCGGCTTTACTTACAGGATCTTGTTCTTTACTCTCCTCGTCTATTTCTCCTTCTCTGATATCTTCTCATTTAGAAAACTTTTTCCTCTGATGTTATTCGTCACAATTATTTTCTCAGCTCCTCATCTCCTTCTTCTGTTGCTTTCCAGATTGCTGGCTCCCCTGAATACATCGCCCCTGAAGTCATCTTACAGGAAGGCTATGGGCGGCCTGTGGACTGGTGGTCGGTAGGGATCATCCTACACGAATTCCTTCTATTCCGTGTACCATTTCATGGGGATTCCAAATATGAGACTTACTGCAGTATATTAAGGGGTAAGTAAAATAATCTGAATGCGGTGTGGTATCATTGTTATTTGCTTAGATTGGTTCTGTGGTTTAGTTACTTGTTGTGTTAATACAAAAGATTTTTGGTTTAATAAACTAAATGAAGAGGTTTTATTTTCTGTAACATTTTCTTTTAATATAACAGATGACATAACCTGGACATTTGATAATCGCACTCCTCCACCTGATGCTCAGGACATCATCACTGAGCTGCTCAGAAAAGATCCGGCACATAGACTTGGGACAGGTAATGTATATAATAGTATTAATAATGACTTATTTCACCTCTGTGACCAGATAAATGATCACGCCCCTGAGGATCAGCACTGAGATGCTCTGCTTTACCTGCTTGTTCATTCCCTTTCTTCATGCTCTGACTTTCAGCAAGTTTTCTTCACATCAGCTCTGTTACGTCTTCAGTTCAAATTAACATAAACTGTTCAGATATGGAGCTGTCTGTCTGATAATGTCTATATCACTTTTTATTGTTTTCCTTTCCCAGGAGGAGCTAAAGAGATCAAAATGCATCCATTCCTATGTGGCATGGACTTTGACAGTCTTCTAAGTAAGGAGCCGCATTTCATTCCTGACTTTGAGTCAGAAGAGGACACCGGCTACTTTGACCGTAAGTCATAGAATCATAGAATCATAGAATGGTAGAGTTGGAAGGGACCTCCTGGGTCATCTGGTCCAACCCCCTGCTCAAAGCAGGATTCACTAAATCATCTCAGACAGATGTCTGTCCAGCCTCTGTTTGAAGACGTCCATTGAAGGGGAACTCACCACCTCTCGTGGCAGCCTGTTCCACTCATTAATCACCCTAACTGTCAAAATTTTTTTTCTAATATCTAATAAGTGTCTCCTCCCATTTAGTTTCATCCCATTGCTTCTAGTCTTTCCTTGTGCAAATGAGAATAAAGATGATCCTTCTACAATGTGACAGCCCTTGACATATTTGTAGACAGCTATTAAGTCTCCTCTCAGTCTTCTTTTTTGCAAGCTAAACATTCCCAAATCCTGCAACCGTTCCTCATAGGACATGGTTTGCAGACCGGTCACCATTCTGGTCGCTCTTCTCTGAACTTGCTCCAGTTTGTCTATGTCTTTTTTAAAATGTGGTGCCCAAAACTGTACACAGTATTCCAGATGAGGTCTGACCAAAGAGGAGTAAAGACCGATAATGACTTCACGTGATCTAGACTGTATGCTTCTGTTAATACATCCCAGAATTGTATTTGCCTTTTTTGCTGCTGCATCACACTGTTGACTCATGTTCAGTCTATGATCTATTAGTATACCTAAGTCTTTTTCACATGTACTGTTGCTTAGCTCTATTCCTCCCATTTTGTATATGCTTTTTTCATTTTTATTGCCCAGATGTAGTACTTTGCATTTTTCCCTGTTAAAAACCATTCTGTTGGTTGCTGCCCACTGCTCCAGTTTATTTAGGTCTTTTTGAATCCTCTCTCTCTCTTCTCTAGTATTAGCTATCCCTCCTAGCTTTGTGTCATCAGCAAATTTAATCAGTTTACCCTCAATTCCTTCATCTAAATCATTGATAAAGATGTTGAACAATACAGGTCCCAGGACGGAGCCCTGTGGTACCCCACTTGAGACATTCATCCAGCTGGATGTGAAGCCATTTACAACCACCCTTTGAGTCCGATCACTAAGCCAGTTATGAATCCACCTAACAGTTGCCTGGTCCATTGCATACTTGGTCATTTTTTCAATAAGGATGGTGTGAGATACTTTGTCAAATGCTTTGCTGAAGTCAAGATATACTATATCTACAGCATTTCCCTGATCCACCCAGTCAGTGATTCTGTCATAGAAGGAAATTAATTTAGTCTGACATGACTTGTTAGTTACAAACCCATGCTGACTCTGGTTAATCACTTCATTCTTATCCATGTACTTACATACATGATGTTTAATAATTTGTTCAAAGATCTTTCCTGGTATAGAAGTCAGACTCACCGGCCTATGAACTGGGTCCACCTTCTTCCCCTTTTTGAAGATAGGAACAACATTTGCTCTTCTCCAGTCTTCTGGGACTTCTCCTGTTCTCCAAGAATTTTCAAAGATTATGGAGAGTGGTTCTAAAATTTCTTCTACGATCTCCTTCAGTACTCTGGGGTGTAATTCATCTGGACCTGGAAGTAGAATGAGACGTTATCTGCAGAAAGCTGTTGTGTGTCTTGTCTTTCATTATATGTGACAACCAGTCCCCATCATTATTAGTAATAAAATGGTGACTTTCCGTGACTGAATCTTATGCCAATAATCTCTAATAACACTTATACCTTGCAGCTCAATGTAGCAATTATGAACTTATTGATTCAGATGAGGGGGACACAAGCGAGGACAATGACTGGCCAGAAAGCCTGAACTTTATATCATCGTCTCAAAGGCTTTCTAAAGTAAGTGTGACCGGTAAGATCTATAAAACCTATAATTAAAATAAAGTTTAAATAGATATTTATTTTATTTTTCTCTATGTTTTAGCTCTGTTCCACCAATACCAGGGTGATGAACGATCAAGAACTGAAGCCACCTCCAGTGTATTCCCCAGAGAGTGCAAAACACTCAGATATGTGAGTAAATTATTATTATGGGGTTTGGATTTGATATATCAGAAGATGAACTGTAATATAAGTGTAACTCAGTACTATATCCAGCGCCACCACCCCATGATTGATGATCACTGTGGTTCTGGCTTGTGATAACGCTGGCGATAACAGCCAATCATTGCGACCAGTCAATCATTTCCAACTCATTACAGGCCAATATTACTAGCGATTCTCCATTCTTAGTGATAGAAGTGGGTCCTGAGCAGGGTGCCTCTTCCATGTTATCCAAATGTCCTAACCGGCCTTGCAGACGGGTGTTCTTATTGTTTTTACTTGTAATTTATATGTTTTTCTTCTACCAAACAGGCAGCAAGAATCTTCCCCTTCCAAACCTGATGTAGACAAGCAGTGTTTTACTGCTAAGGACAGCGAGTCCTCCCCATTGTCAGGTGTGTACAGGTCTATATGACATCCTATTACAGCCTATGATCAAAACGTGTAATGTAAACGTGCACATAAAGGATCAGAAAATTACTACTTTTTTCTCCCTATAAAGCAATAAGCAGTTCATTCTGTAAAAATCTCCATTCTTTTATTCATTAAAAGTTATAAGGGGCCTTTTAGTCTTCTTCCAAACTGACCCGAATCCTGCGCCCACTGCCCCATATGGCCCATACTGACCCCTTTATGGCCTCAATGTTACACTGAGGTTTATATAACTGATTATAAGGCAACACTGAGGCACACTACAAGTAATGTCATGTTATTAAGGGTCACCTGTGTATGGATGATTCCTCTGGCGTCCGGCCACAGTGACAGCACAGCCGTGTCCTCTGATTTGGAGTCCTGTTACTGACATCAGTGTTACGTCTCTTCTCATAGGTTCTCTCTTCCGCCGGGTGATCTCTTCCTGCCGTCGTGGACTATCCAGGGCTGCTCACTCCATCCGAAAAAGCTGCTTATTTGGTGTCTGTCACCGCGGCTCCATAAACATCGCGAGGGCAGAAAACCGCCACGTCTAGCGTCCTGAGGAAAGTACAGCGCGTCCACCATCAATGCTGTACCTGTATGGAAGGACTGGTACAATCTACATGTGGCCTCCTGACCAGCAAGGAACATCTGCTGAAGAAGGAGGTTCCTCCAAGAACATCTCCTCGTCCTTCCATGCAATTCTTAATTTAAAAATAAAACTTTCAAATTGATTAATGTCCCTTTGGATTTAATGGACATTTATGGGGGGTCAGTACTATACGTTATACATGTTTGATGGGTGGGCTCCAAACAGGAGAATATCTGTTACATGTCTCCCATTAATCCTCTAAACCTCAACCAAAAGTGTATGCGAGGACCAGTGATTCTGTTACACCTAAGAATGACGGTCAATGTAGAAAAAACATGTTCTGATCTATAGATTTTATCCATAGACTAGGACCTTTTTACCTAATATGGCTCTACATAAGTGTTATGCACAGGGACCAGTTGGATTCGGTGCTGGGCGTCCTGGGGAGCCCAGGGGTCACATCCCCACTGTCACATAAACTTCTGTATTCTAGTGATCACTTCTGCGACCACCCTTCTCACTAGGGCTGTGGGGTCAGTAAGAAAATCTCCACCTATAATAATGACTAATAACAAATTTATAACAGCAAATAATAGAGAATATTCAGCAACTTTTGCAGGAAAATCATTTATATTACACAATATTAACAACATGGACGGTTTTACATTTTTCTACCTGGAGTAGGGGGCGGTACGTTCCTCTGATTTAGGTGCCTGGTGAATGGTGGGATCTACTTACATAGGACCTCCAGTGCTGATGATTGACCAGTTCATACACAATGCCCCCATAACAGTGTTAGCTACACAGTGCCTCCATAACATTGCCGTTGATGCCATGCTAGCCACATTGTGTGCCATTAGTGCTGTCTTGTCCATGCTGGGCATCACTTTAAGCCACAAGCCAGAAAAGATACATGGGAGCAGTCGATAGCGGGTGCTGACCCGGATCTCACAAGGACTTCAGGACATAGATTGTGGCACGTCCATCTACATACTGTGGAGCCCGGGCTGCATGTTGCGCTCACGTGGCCTAAATGTTCCTTAGCCCTGGTGCACATTATAGCTCCGGCTCCTCTTCCTCTCAATGACCCAGTGTTTTATATAATAACACAATACGGGCAATACATGAACCAAGTGACATGTCGGAGACCAAATAGATGACCCTGAAAGAGTCATAACATAGACACACGTAAGTGAAGACATTGGTGGACTTTTTGGCAGTCATTGTCTTGAGTACTGGATAAGTCTATAGGTCTCGACAATCCCTGCCATGTTCCCCAATCCTCACTTAAGCTTCAGGTTTATCCACGCGTCCTTTATTGAGTTGATTTGGTCAGTGACCCCACCACATTGTTGTTTTTTAGTCCATACTGTGTAGTTTTGGTTTTACGGTCTGAGTTCTCGCTTTGCTGGAAGATAAATCTGCTCACGAGTTGTCACCTGCAGAAGGTTTGCTCCAGGATTTCCCTGTTTTCCTCAGAACCCATTTTACTCCTTACCTTCACACGTCTTCCAGAGCCTGAGACAGAAGATGATGCTGCCATATCCTTATTTTAGTATAAGGGTGATCAGTGATGTATCCAGAAGCTCGAGGGCCCAGATGCTAAATCTCCATCAGTTCCTCCAACTGACTATTAGTAGTAATAATCTAGAGTCTTTATGTGACGCCCTGCTGCGCATGGAGCCACAGATCCTGGAGGGGTGCATTTCAGGTTTTATCCACAAGAGGCCCTCACAGCATACACACACCTCCACCTTCCACCTCAGACCACCAGAGGGAGCCCGATAGGGATATAAATAGGGAAGGTGGAGTGATTCAGCAGTTCCTGCTCAGACACAGAAGGAGTGAGTCTGTGAGTTAGTTCTCCTCAGGAAGAGAGTGGAGACAGAACAGTCTGGAGTCCACAGCCAGTTCCTGCAGAGTGAGACACAGAGAAACAGGTCAGTCTGCAGTGGAGCTCAGTCAGACTCAAGCAGCTCGAGTTAAGTGAGCTAGGAGCGTTGCTGACACTCAGAGAGCAGCAGAAGAGGCAGCCAACCAACTGCCAGTTTGTATAGCCTAGTGAGGGCCTGAGTAGGCCGAAGGCTAGAGGAGTAAATAGCATTGGGGGCAGAGGAGCTTTACCGGCTCACCCCAGGAACCATATACCGGACATCGGGTCCGAGTCTGCAGGGATTCTTTACACCCAGCAGAAGACAACCAGAACCCCTGGCGAACTACATGTCCCAGGAATACCAAACGCTGACTGTTATACCAGGGTCAGGAGTTACCGAGGCCCCATATACCAGGGAGTGTGTACTCCAACAGAAGGCCCTACCACAGGATCAGCCGGTGCAGAACAGAGACTAAGTTAGGCCTAGCTCCAGGCAGGCCAGAGACTAACACTAAGCGGCGAAGAAACAGGAGGCCCTACACCTGCTCACTGGGGAGAGTCCTGCAGTGCACCCCTCACCCTACAGTGCTCCGGACAGTACCTGCATTTCCACCAGTAAAAGGTACAGAAGCAAACCGTGTGTGTGTGTCCCCTGTTCTTCCTTGGACCCGGCTGGGTCACCGCCATATTGTGCACCTCGTCAAACATCGCTGCCCTGAGGCCTAGCTCCACCTGTGGGGAGCTACACCATCATAGCTGCCGTAACACCGGCCTCAGTGGACTGCCGCAGCGCTGGTGATCCTCACCAGACACCACAGGTGGCGTCACGAACTTTGACATTTCATTTTCCCCTTTTTTAAGAGAGACCCCAGGGTACGGGCCCGGGAGCCGACCACCGCGACATCCCCCAAGACCAGGCATTAAGGCCCGGGCGCCGAGTAGTCCCCATCCCCTGGGTGCCACATTTGCATATGGGACAAAGGGACCTTTTTGGCTCCCCTAGTCTCTAGGGCACGAAGGAGACAGTAAACCCTGCATTTATTATAGGCAAGCCCCTGGGAGAGGTGGGTTTTTGGTGGTGTGTAGTAATGGACTTACCAAAAACTTTCATCATAGCTTTTTTAATCAGAAAACTGGAGTAATCTGCTTTGAAAGTTTTTTAAAAAAATTGAGCAAAGAGGAGTTGTACAGAAATGTTCCCACTTTTAAATTTTTTTTCGCTAGTTTGAAGAAACTCCGCCAAAATGGGCAGAGCTAGAGAGGAGCCGGGACTGGATGGGACATGGCTATGTCCACCTGTCAAATTCTGCAAGAGCGTTGGCGTTTCTTCTGCCAGTAATGCTACTTCAGTCCGTGCACAACTTTAGTCTTAATATATCGGCCTCACAGTATTTTATAATGGCCAAAAAACTGATTTTCAGCCATGTCAGAAACTTTCAAGATAATTTATAGTCTGATCCGCCATCTTGTCCGTGTCTTGGAAACCTGAGAATGAGCGCTAGTCTCGGCAATCCAACAATCCCATACACAATGAGGGGTCCGCATACTTGACCTCCAGTCCATTCATTATGGAGCCCACATTTGGGATTAGTGGGGTCTTTAGTGATTGGGCCCCAAGCGATCAGTAATTATCCCCTGTCCTATGGATAAGTGATAACTCACCATCTTGTTCCAAACCTTTAAGGTGAAGGCCCATTTGCACATCGCCTGTAGAGCGTCACACAGATTCCCTCATATTACGGAGCTGCAGACGTTCTGCCATATTAGATTTCTTTTTATGGAGGAACTTTCCCTAGAAACATTGTATTGTAATCTAAAGAAGAAAAGACGCCTCCATATGAACTTGAGGACACCTGAAGGAGCAGCATGGCCCTATACAATGAGAATATACGGCATGTGTCCTCTGATGATACCAGTATGTTCCACCATAACATGGACCTGTGTAATGGACAAGTAGCTACTACCAAACCCCAAAACCTATTGTAATCAGAGATAACACTATAAAAAAATTAAAGTTGCTTTTATTTTATTATTTAAATAAAAAATTCTCAAGAAATTTTAAAAGTTGACAATCAGGCGTCCATCATCCATATTTCCACATATTCAGTAATAGCTGATGGTCGGTCTGACACATGTGCAGCCCAGAGTCACCACCTCGCCCTCCAGTCTGTAGGAGAAGCTGCAGCCTTTCTGCTCCCGTCGTAGGACCATCACCTCCTGCTGGATGGGGAAGGAGATCAGGTCTGGACTTTCATGGCCATCAGCGTCTACACAAGCAAAAGTCAGACAATCGGCCTCGGCAATGACGACAGGGAACCTGTTGGTATCTGTGCTGAGACTGGGAATAAAAATACACAGTGAGAGAAGCTGTGTAACACCTGGTCCATGTCCGCGCTCCTTGTTCTTATCCTGCAGATTCTCGAGGCTTTTTCTTCAGTCTTCTGCTCTATAAATCTCCAGTTTCTCCCTCCATACAAGGTTATTCTGGGTGATGTCAGAGCCGCGCCGTGCGCTCTCAGCTTCTCTCCTTCATGTTTTATTTCTAATAACTGCAGCTGCATCTCCCTCCTCCCCTGAAGTCTATTTGGGGACAGGGGAGATTTCTGAACAGTTACTGGGAGCTTGTAGGCAGGAAAAGAAGAACGAGAGGCGGCTAGAAGATGGGAAGACGTTATTCTCCACTAAAGGGGTTATAAAAACATCCCGACAAGCTATTCCCTGCTATTGTAACTCTACTGAAAAGATTATTTTCTTTCTATACTTTACTAGACGTCCTTCTACAGGAGACTCCGGGAATCTCCACCGGACTGTATCACTATTCAGCGCTGCTTGTAATGTGACAGGTTGTGATATTACCTGTATTCCCAGGGGGACAGAGAGCGGGTGTGACCGTCCTCCATCTGCTCCGAGCCGTCCATAGAGCTGCTGTCAATCAGACTGGTGTCCACTGTCATACTGGTCGGCAGGTGCCGGTTCCTTCTTCCAGGACATCTCTGTCTGCCCTCTAGAGGGAGCTCTTCACCCCTAGATCCTTCCTGATTATGGGGCAAATCCTCCTCTGGTAGAAAGGCCGACGAGCTGAAGGAGACCGGGACGGCCACCTGAGAGATAGGGAAAGATGGGGAGAACATGGAGAATAATTCACATCATTCCAAAAATAGGGGAAACTTGTCTTGTGCAGATGACGTTTGCCTTGAAGGGGTTGTCCCCTTTCAGAATAGTGACTATCATGGGCTACAGTGGCTGTAACAAAACAAACTGAGTATTACTCCCCCTCCCTGGGTCTAACTCCAGCTCTCCGCTGCTGCCGGATCTCTGCTGATTGTCTGCAGCACTGACATCACATCGACAACTCTACAGCCAATCATGACTGTGTTCAGCTCATTGATTGGTTGCAATGCTGTCAACTTGATGTCAGCACTGCAGACAATCAGCACAGACCAGGCAGTGTCGGAAAGCTGGAGTTAGACCCGGGGAGGGTGAGCAATACTTGGTTTGTTTTCTTATTATATATATAAAACCCTTTCTTATAACCCCTCTAACAAGGCTGAGTCTATTATCTTCCTTTAGAGGGGGAATTACAAATATTATGTGTTCTGTCCTGAAATGTAACGTCACCACTAGTGATGGGAGCAGCGGTAAATCAGTGAATAAATGAAATCTTCTACATCTTTGTGTTATTCCACTTTGTGTTTCATCTCTCACCATCTTCAGGATCTGTTTGATGTCAGTGAATGAGGACGGTTCTGTTTCCATTCGGAGGCCGTAATCCTGCACATTGCTGCTCCTGCTCTCAGCGGATACATTGTATCCAGTCTAGAAAATGCTCCTGAGCAAAATATATATCAGCCACAATCTAATAGCTTGTTACAATGTATCAGTCTGGAGTTTTGCTTACAGAGCATTGTCTGCACTGGATACAATTGTATCCGCTTCTCGACTAGATACAGACAGGTTTACTGAATGGAAACAGCAGTGTTCTCATTCACTGACAGCAAACTAATATCTTTAGTTGGGAGCAATTGAAACATAAAGGGTCCAGTTTATCATTTGCATTTTTTTTTCTTTTTTTTGTCATTTGGTTTTCATTGCGCCAAAGTCATCAAAATGGCCCAAACGTTTCATCAACTTTGCTCAAAATCAAAAAATGCTTTTTACTTTAACCTGTCTTGCAACTTTTTAGCTTAAAAAGTTGAATGTCCTGCTAAAATGTTGCAAAATATGGGCAAGATTTTAGTGATGCATCAAATCACTCCGAGAGGTTGGAGAAAATTAGCAACAAAATGTGCGACTTTTTGAAAAGTCACAAATGATAAATCAAATGAAAACATCTGGAAACCCTAAACTCCGAAATGTAGCGAAAAAAAGAAGCGAACAAACAAAAAAAGGACGTAAACATAAAAAAGGGACTGAAACAAAAGGTGTAAATGTTAAGATGAATACGCCACAAACAAAAATAAAAGGTGCCGAACACCAAAAACTCGGCAAAAAAACAGTCAGCAAAGAATCGGCTCCAAAGTATAATAGAAAGATATAGAACTTTTCATTTATAAACTGTTTTATTAACCCCGAGCTGAAAAATCATTTTAAAATAACTATTTAGGATCAGAGTCCTGCCTTTCTCCTCTTCTGATTTCATAAAATCATTCAATATAATCTTACCTCTTCAAAGGAAAATTCCTTTAACTATTATTTTATCAAATACTTGCAAGTGCTATAAATCATGGAACTTTTTCCAGACTATTGGAATTAACATTTGAATTCTGGATATCATCTCCTTTACTGAACACAATAGCATAACATGGTCTCTATAATACTCACAAGGATGAGAGATGTCCTTGTAAGGACCATCCTGATTCTTCTGGTCGCTCTATATTCCGGTGGATCTCCAGTCTGATCCTTCCATCCCCGTCCCTCTCGCTTTTTATATCACTTTTTGCTTCAGGTGGAGTCTCCATCCCAGGAATCAGAGTTTTCCGAAAAGTTTCTGTAAGTTCCCGCAGTGTCTGTGACCGGTGAGGAATGGAGGCCGTCACTGTGGACTGTCCGACTCTGCCCTATAATGTCCGATTATAGGAAAAACCAGCATAAGATCCCAGCACTTCCCTAAATCACAGCCATCGTTTATCTGAACTCTCCGCTTATCTGGGGCCACAGAGATAATAACTCACAGCAGTGACGGACCTCGGTGTTTCCTAATATAACTATCCCCCCATCATTGCTTTGTGGTAATGTAACTATTAAAGACTAGATGGTGGCCCGATTCTAACGCATCGGGTATTCTAGAATAGGTATGCGGCCGACCGGGCGCAAGCAGCAGAGCGGTGTTTACATTTGGCGCCAAAATCGCTGATTGGTCGAGGCCGGCAACCGCGACCAATCAGCAAAGCAGTGTTAAAATATGGCGCCTATATCGCACATTGGTCACGGCCGGCGGTCGCGACTAATCAGCAGAGCAGGGTTTAAATTTGGCGCCAATAATGCTGATTGGTCGCGGCCAGCGAACGCGACCCATCAGCAGAGCGGGGTTTAAATTTGGCGGCAATAATGCTGATTATTTGCAGCCGGCGGTCGTGACCAATCAGCAGAGCGGTATTTAAATTTGGCGCCAATAATGGTGAATGGTCACGGCCGCGACCAATCAGCAGAGCGGTGTTTAAATTTGTCGCCAATAATGCTGGTTATTCGTGACCGGTAACCGCGACCAATAAGCAGAGCGGTGTTTAAATATGGCGCCAATATCGCTGATTGGTCACGGCCGGTGGTTGCGACTAATCAACAGAGCGAAGTTTAAATTTGGCGCCAATACTGCTGATTGGTCGCGTCGTATTAGTGAGGACCGGGGAGCGGCGCTGTCTGTGCGGGTACTTCCGCTGCGAGCAGCTGGGAGATGAGCGGCTGCTCGCAGCAGAAGCAGCCCGACCGGCGGCGCCGCTCCTCGGTCCTCCGTTCACAGTTGCCGTCGGGAGATCATAGCGCTGTTTAAATTAGGCGCCAATCTCGCTGATTGGTCGCAGTCGGCTGGCGGCCGCAACCAATCAGCAGAGCGTTGTTTAAATTTGGCGCTAATCTTGCTGATTGGTCGCGGTCGGCTGTCATCCGCGACCAATCAGCAGAGCATTGTTTAAATTTGGCACCAATCTCGCTTATTGGTCGCGTCTGGCATCCGCGACCAATCAGCAGAGCGTTCTTTAAATTTGGCGCCAATCTCGCTGATTGATCGTGGCTGCCGTCCGCGACCAATCAGCAGAGCGTTGTTTAAATTTTGCGCCAATCTCGCTGATTGGTCGCGGCTGGCAACCGCGACCAATCAGCAGAGCGTTGTTTAAATTTGGCGCCAATCTCGCTGATTGGTCGCGGCTGCCATCCGCGACCAATCAGCAGAGCGTTGTTTAAATTTGGCGCCAATCTTGCTGATTGGTCGCGTCTGGCGTCCTCGACCAATCAGCACAGCAGTGTTTAAATGTGGCTGCAAGATCAGTGATTGGTCGCGGCCGCTATTTAAATGTGGCGCCCAAATCGGTGATTGGTCGCGGGCAGCGGCCGCGACCAATAAGCAGAGCGGTGTTTAACTTTAGCGCCAAGATCACTGATTGGTCGCGGGCGGAGAGCACGACCAATCAGCGAATCGTATTGGTGAGGACTGGGGAGTGGAATCGTATTGGTGAGGACCGCGGAGCGCCGCTACCTGTGCAGATAATTCCGCTGCGAGAACCCGGGATATGAGCGACTGCTCGCAGCAGAAGTATCCCGACCCGCAGCGCAGCTCCCCGGTCCTCCCTTGACACGCTAGCCGCTGATGTCCCCACAGTATCCGCATGGTGTTACAAAGGTCCGGACATTTGTGTTAAAAATCGCTGATTGGTCGCTGGCGCTGCCCGCGACCAATCACTGATTTGGGCGCCAAATTTAAATATCGGCCGCAACCAATCACCGATTTTGGCGCCACATTTAAATAGTGTACGCGACTAATCAGTACAGCAGTGTTTAAATGTGGAGCCAAGATCGGTGATTAGTCGCGGCCGATATTTAAATTTGGCACCCAAATCGGTGATTGGTCGCGGGCAGCATCCGCGACCAATCAGCACAGTAGTGTTAAACTTTTGCGGCAAGATCAGTGATTGGTCGCGGGCCAAGACCGCGACCAATCACCGATTTGGGCGCAACATTTAAATAGCGTCCGCGACCAATCAGCACAGCGGTGTTTAAATGTGGCGCCAAGATCGGTGATTGGTCGCGGCCGATATTTAAATGTGGCGCCAAGATCGGTGATTGGTCGCGGGCAGCGCCTGCGACCAATCAGCGATTTTTAACACAAATGTCCGGACCTTTGTAACACCATGCGGATACAGTGGGGACATCAGCGGCTAGCGTGTCAAGGGAGGACCGGGGAGCGGCGCTGCGGGTCGAGATACTTCTGCTGCGCCCGCTCATGTCCCGGGTTCTCGCAGCGGAAGTATCCGCACAGGCAGCGCCACTGACATCCATGCGCCTAGGGTGTGAAGGGAGGACCGGGGAGCGGCGCTGACATCCAATTGGTCGCGGCCGCTATTTAAATGTGCCGCACAAATCGGTGATTGGTCGCGGTCTTGGCCCGCGACCAATCACTGATCTTGCCGCAAAAGTTAAACACTACTGTGCTGATTGGTCGCGGACGCTGTCCGCGACCAATCACCGATTTGGGCGCCAAATTTAAATATCGGCCGCGACCAATCACCGATCTTGACTCCACATTTAAACACCGCTGTGCTGATTGGTCGTGGACGCTATTTAAATGTGGCGCCAAAATCGGTGATTGGTCGCGCCCGGCGTCGGAAACCAATCAGCACAGCGGTGTTTAAATGTGAAGCCAAGATCGGTGATTGGTCGCGGCCGATATTTAAATGTGGCGCCCAAATCGGTGATTGGTGCGGGCAGCGTCCGCGACCAATCAGCACAGCGGTGTTTAACTTTTGCAGTAAGATCAGTGATTGGTCGGGTCCGAAGACCGCGACCAATCATCGAATCGTCTTGGTGAGGACCGGGGAGCGGCGCTGCCTGTGCGGGTACTTCCGCTGCGAGAACCCGGGACATGAGCGGGCGCTCGCAGCAGAAGTATCCCGACCCTCAGCGCCGCTCCCCGGTCCTCCCTTCCGCATGGAGGTCAGCGACGCCGGCGGTCCTTCCGCTGCTACCGGCCAGGAGATGAGCGCCTCGCGCCGCTCATCTCCCGGCTGCATCTCCGTCCCGCAGATGGGTCCGGCGGTCGAGGTCCTTCTGCTGGTACCGGCCGGGAGATGAGCGCTCACGGAGGTGAGGCTGACCTCACTGAGGGGGGTTGGGGGCTGCAGGGACCAAGGGAGTCTGTGTCCACCTATGCCTCCCGGGTCATGATCCCCTTCCGTGAGTATGAAGATGCAAGTAAGCTCGTCAAGAGGCTTCGGGAGGAGGTGCGCTGCACAAGCGCCAAAGCTGCAGGTGCCTCCAAACCGAGGAAGACAAACCTCCAAGCAAAGATAAAGAGGCTCAAAACTGAGATTAATGTGCTGGAACTAAGGAAAGCTACCATCAGGGAGCAGATTGGTCCCTTTAAAGAAAAACTGATAAATGAAGATTGTTTCAGAGAAATGGCTGATAACAGAGAGCAAAGACAGATGGGGCTGCAGCCTGAGAGCCAGCTGGATGATGAGAGTGATGATGACCAGCAGAAAGCCCCACCTGGCAGCCTGCAAAGTCAACCGCAGGCCACGTGCAGCGAGCTCCCTGCAGGACAGGCAACAATGGCATCCGGTCGCAGTTCTGCCAGCTCTGTGGAGGACAGTGACAGTAGCAGCCAGGAAGGGGCGCTAATGGCAGAAATAAAGCTCCTGGAGTCCCCAGTGTGCCTCCAAAACTTCCATCTTGGTGACGATCTGCCAGAAGAGGCACCTGGGGGCCACAAAAAGCTGAAGGAAGCGGTAAGCTATGTATATGCCCCCCTCCCTGTACCCCCTGAGTCGGCGGCAGGCTCACCTCGCTGTATAAGCCCCGTTGCCCAGCCCAGCCCGGGTTCTGCTGTGGATCCGGTGCAAAGGCGTGGGGAGATTACACAGCTTGGTAGTGAGGCGCAGAACTCCGTCTCTGCTTGTAGTAGCAGGGACGCAGCAGGAGGTGCATCAGCCGAGAGGCTGGACAGTGAGGGCGGCCGGGCGGCGGGCGTTCGGTCAGACCATGATGCTGCGGTGCGCTCCTCAGTGGGATGGAGGAGCAGCACGGTGTCGGGGGCAGCTTCGGTAGCCTCGGTGCCTCTGAATGCTGTTGCCGCTGATCACTTAGTTGAGAAGCGGCGACAGGGTGAAGGGGCTGCTGGGGCTGAGCGTTCCAGTCCTCCCATGAAAGTGTTATTTTGTGTTGGCGCCGCTGGTCAGGAAGATCCTGATGCTAAAGATCAGCAGCACCTCACAACAGCTAAAGATCAGCATCGCATCTCTACAAATGCAAAACAGCAGAAATTACCGACTGATGATGTGGAGGGCACACATAAGACCAGAGGTGAGCTCTCCTCCAGTTCTATGGAGGGGACTGAGCCCCTTGTGCCCGATGATGCTGAGGTCAAAATGTCATCCACCATTGTTACTGGTCTAGCAGGAATGAATGTGGTGGTGGGTGTGAATGAGGCCAATTCATTCTCCAGTGGTGTGGTTGCTGGTTTGGTGGAGGGTGAGATGGAGGTGGGTAATGGTGATGCTGTTGGGGCTGATGTAGTCACTGGTCCGGTTGCCCCCCCGGTGGTGGCAATACCTGTCCAGAGTTATGCCAGTGTCACCGCCGGGGCAAATAGGGCATCCTCCTCGTCTCCGGGCTTTGGGGACAGCATGTTGCAACGGCGCCTTCTGGAGGCTCTAAAGAAGGGGGAGAGATCACTAATGGTAGAGGGTCGAGAGGTTGATCTATACTTCTGGATAGAGAGGCATGGCCTCGGGGCCTTCCGATACCAAAAATGGGGGGATACAGTGTGGTCCCTCCCAACAGCTGGGCCAGGCAGTGTGCGTAAGAATGTGGTCCGTCTTCGGTGGAGGGGCACTGATGCATGTCCTCCAAGGTCTAAAGTTGTGGAGCTCCTCCTGAGGATGGGCTTCAAGGCTATTGACATCTACGCCTTGATACATCCCTATTCCACGCCTGAGTTTGATGTCAGCTTTGTTCAGCTGGAGGGGCTTGAGCTCTTCCGGACGAATTATGAGTAGGCAAAAAATGAGCCCGGCTGGCGAGACTTTGCCTTTCAGGCAGTGTCTCGCCAAAACCAAATCAAGAAAGTGACCGTGATGACTCGTAACGAGTCACTTTCTTGTTATTACATCATGACGTGGCTTGGTCAGTATGGAGAGGTAGTGGAGATGCCAAAGAAAAACCGCGACGAGTTTGGTATCTGGTCAGGGTCCTGGACGTTTATGGTAAAACTTAAGCATTCAGGTAGTACGGTTGCCCACATTCCATCATCTGCCTTCCTGGGTAGGGATCGTATCCTGGTCTTCTACCAGGGGCAACCGAAGCTCTGTCACAGGTGCGGCGATCCCACACACTTCAGTGCAAACTGCACCGTGCAGAAATGTGCGTTGTGTGGGTGTGTCGGCCATCTTGCTGCCTCTTGTGTGTAGATTAGGTGCCACCTGTGTGGTGAGTTAGGTCACCCATTCAGCCGTTGTCCTCGCTCATTCGTTAATGCAGTTGAGACCCCGGTGGGAGAAAGCAGTGAGGCCGATTCTGCTGGGGAGGGGACTAGCAGGGGTGGGGGAGCTGAGGGGCCAGGGAAGAAAAGCAATAAAATACGCCTGCCCAGCTGAGGCGTCTAGACAAGCGCAGACAGGAGAGGGAGCGGGGCGAGCCCCAGACTACCGGGGCGGCCCCTGTCCTGGATGCCAGTCTTGCTGCTGAGGCCCCGAGGGATGATGAGTTGGATGAGGAGGTCAGGAGGATCCACAGGGAGGAAATCACCTCTGCCTGAGAATCCTCCCATTATGAAAGTATGGATGAGGATAATAAGCGGTGGCTAGAGGACAAGCGTAAGCTCGGCACCAAAAAGAAGAGAAAGAAGGGAGATAAAACATCTTCTACCGCTCTGACCAAGGTACCTAAGGAAGGTAAAACTGACTCCCCTCTGGTTGGTCTTTCTAACCGATTCCAAGCCCTTGATAACATCTCTTCCTCTGAGGAGGAGGCCGAGGGTGAGGCTCCAGCTTCGGCGCAGCTTACAGGGGTCTCCTTCTCCTGGGGATGCAATGTCCTTGGGGGGAGGGACTGGCCCAGAGTCCTGAGACGAGGACGAATAAAGAAGGAAAAATGTTGTGATGGACACGTCTGTATCATTAAAGAGGGGGAAGGATTTCTCATCTGAGGCAGAGGATAAGGGGAGTGGGAAGAAGAAAGCCATCGAACTCAATCACCAATGATGGCGGTACCCAATCCGTTGACACTGAAGTCCATTAATGTCGCCAGCATTAAGTCAAATATGGCTAGATTTGCGGCCTTTGATTTTCTCAGCAGGGTTGAAGCTGATATTTTCTTTTTGCAAGAGACCAGGCTGCCAAATATGGCAGAGGTGTTTATCGCTAAGAGGGAGTGGAGACCCGGGCCCTCCTATTGGTCTCTTGCGGCTGAGCCATATAGCGGAGTAGCGGTCCTTTTTACCGCACCGGTAGAATGCCGGCGGGTTATTGAGTTAGAAATGGGGAGGTGCCTGATATTAGATGTCCTCATGAAGGGACAGGAGCTTCGGCTCATTAATATCTATGGTCCCCAATCTAAGTGGGACCGGAAGTGTCTCTTTATTAGGATCAAGCCCTACCTTTTTACGAGTCGGCAGGTCGTTTTTGGAGGGGACTTCAACACTGTCACGAGGCCCCGGGATAGAGGAGGTTCCAGAGACAAGCTGACTTATGATAGTGTCACCCTTAATAGTATAGCTAGTGAGGCTCGCCTGGTGAATGTCCACATTCGGCACACCCCAGGCCACGAGGGGTTCACCTATCATAGAGGTAACTGTAGGTCCAGGATAGACAGGTTTTATTTAAAGGAGGAAGCCGTCTCTTCGGTAGTGTCTGTTGTTGAGGTGGAGTACTCCGATCACTGTTTGATTTTGTTTTCTCTGAATGTTACAGAGACCCCCCGGATGGGAAGAGGCTTTTGGAGGCTCAATTCGTCTCTCTTGGAAGAAGCGGAGATAACACAGTCCTTTGAGGATTTTCTTCAGAGCCAGGTACCCTTACTAGATCTTTGTAGTAGTAAGTCAGAGTGGTGGGAGATGTTCAAGAAAAGGGTGGCGAGATTCTTCCACCAGCTCTTGAGCCTCAGGAGTCTGGACAGGTACCGCGTGTATCAGGGCCTGAGGAGGAAACTCGAGAATCTTGTCTCAACTGGAGGTAGCCGCGAGGAGATCTCCAGAGTGAAATCTTTGCTAATGAGGTGTCAGTATGATAGACACGCATCTTTGGGTTTTGAGAGGGATTATGGGAAGTACCGCTCGCCAGACGCTTACAAAAACTGCAAGATATCAGTGAATAGTAAAGTTGTTACAGGACTGGTTGACACTGCGGTGTCCCTGAAAAGATCCAGATCAGGGATCCTGGAGGTCGTCAGATCCTTCTACTCGCACCTCTTGGGGAAGAGGGATCTGGATTGGGATGAGATGTCGGCTTTTTTGGCTGAAGCCATCCCCGAACCAGGGGTAGACCCCTCTCTTGGCGTTTTGACAGAGATGATCAGGGAAGAGGAAGTTAAGTTGGCGATTGAAGGGCTTGCCCTAAAGAAATCTCCCGATCCAGATGGCTTAACATCTGAATTCTATAAGACCTTTAAGGACGCCTTGGTTCCCCTCTTGACTGCGGTATTCAATGAGTGTCTTTCCTCGGGCACTCTGCCAAAGTCAATGAGGAGGTCTGCCCTGATCATCTTGTCAAAGGGTAAGGACTCATCTTGCATTGAGAATTGGCGTCCCATAGCGCTTCTCAATGCAGACAGGAAGGTTTTGGCAAAGGTGATGTTTAATCGGCTGGTGAAATTTGTGCCCCGACTCCTTTCGGGAGCCCAGCATTGCTCTGTTCCGGGCCGCAGTACAATTAGTGCTCTACTCTGTGTCCGAGAGGCGGTGGAGCAGGTTAGGGCTGGCCACTTCAAGGGGTACATGCTGTCATTGGACGAGGCAAAAGCGTTTGATCGGTTCAATCATGAGTACCTCTGGTCTCTCCTTCTGAAGTATGGCCTGCCGGGGGTGGGTTTGTTGATTGGCTTAAGACCTTGTACGCTGGGGCAGAGAGTTTCCCGCTTGAGAACGGTTGGATTGGCAGCTCTTTCGAGGTTGGGTGTGGTGTTCGCCATGGTTGTCCCTTGAGCCCGCTGCTGTACGTGTTTGCGATTGACCCACTTCTTAGGAGGGTGGAGCGTGGACCGTTGGCTAGGATCGGGATGGACCGGGCAGCACCGGAAGCTACTCTGAGAGTGGTGGCGTATGCCGATGACGTCACCGTTTTTGTTTCCTCTGATGGGGAGGCAGAGTGGCTGATGTCAGAGGTAAATCGCTACTCGGAGGCATCCGGGTCTAAGATCAACCGGGATAAGTGTGAGAGTCTCTGGCTGGGAGGAGGAGATTCTGGTTTTGATCTCCCGGACACCCTTCCAGGACCCAAAGTCTCTGCAAAAGTTCTTGGCTTCGAATTTGGCCAGGGGGATTACCCCAAACAAAATTGGGACAGCAGGCTAGAGATCGCCACTCAGAAGGTGAACCAATGGAAGGGTTGGTCTTTGACCCTAAGGGAAAGGGTAAACCTGATTAAAACCAACCTGCTCCCTTTGCTGATCTATCTGCTCAGTGTGTGCATCTTGCCGGAGCCTCTCTGGACTCAGGTCTACAGTTTGTTCTTCCAACTGTTATGGGGGAATAGACTGAACCTGGTCAAGAGGGAGGTTACTTACCGTACGAGGAGACTAGGAGGGTTCGGTATGGTCAACCCTGTGGTATTCCTTGTGAATACCTTCATTAAGATCAATATTGCAAACCTCTGGAAAGAGAGGGCTCCTCTGTGGGTATTCTCCTGTAGGGGATGGTTTCAGCCTTTCTTCCAGGAATGGGAGACAGGAGGGCAAGTGAAGGATCTATGAACACCGCATGGACATCTCCCGGCTTACGCTACCGTGGTTCTGAAGGTAATTCGCCGGTGGGGTCTGGGAATGTGGGAGGTCAGGACTCTGCCAAGGAAGCTCTCCTTGACAAAAGGGTTCTGTTCACCCATTTTCAGAGGCCTCTGGCGCTCAGGGATTGCCCAAGTCGGGATCTTGGGGTGGGTCTGCATCTTTTGAAATCTATCAGGATCCCGTCGAAGTTTTGGGACTTGGCTTGGCGCTGCTTCCATGGGAAACTGTGTGTGAGGAACAATCTGAAGTGTAGGAGCTCTGAGGACAGGAACTGTCCTCGGGAGCATTGTGGTACCATGCTTGAAAGCATGGACCACTTCCTGCTTCGTTGTCCCTTTAACACAGAGGTGTACAACAGGGTGGGCGCCTCCATTGACTGGCCCTCTTATGCGGAATGGGCCTATGGAGCATTCGGAGACCTGGGTGGTCGGGGCCGCTGCACCTTATTTCTAGTTAGCACAGTGGTTAGGTATCACACGTGGAACGCACGGTGCTTAGTATAGACGCAACGAAAAATCCTCCCAATGGACGATGTGTTTAGGACCATACTCGGTGACCTGGTGAAGGTGAGTTCTCTGGAGTATGAGAGACTGGGCACACGTAGGGCCACTCTCCTCTTGAGGGGCTTTTCTTTTAATGTGCCCTAATCTGGTCATCTCCTCTCCTGGTGGTGGGCTGCTGCTGACACCATAGATTTTTGTTTTGTTTTGATCAGTAGACAGTGATGTAGGGCTGCAGGCGCCGAACTTGGGCTTTGTCAGTTGTGGTTATTGTATTGTTTGTTATTGTATTGTTTGCTTCTGTATATATTGTATATAAGGATACGGATTTGGGTGTAGGTGTTAGGTTGGGTGGTGGGAAAAGGGGGGAGGTGGGTTCATCTTGTGGGACAATGATTATTTGGGTGAGAAACTGGCACTGCCTGATCTGGCCTATGGACGTTGGACATGGACTGAGGCATGAGACGCAGGACCAGCTCTCAGGTCAGTGCCGGGGTTGGGACTGGTCGGCTCGAGTGTGGGATGTTTTGTTTTGTCTTGTATAGTTAGTATTTATTTTATATTTTTTTTAAAAAAAGTGTATATATATATATATTAGTTTGTATATATATATATATTAGTTTGTATATAATTTTGTCGGCTATTGTTTATTTTACTTACTATATTGTTATTTGTTTGGTAACCGGACCAGATGTCATAGTGTAAGTAGTTGTTTATTCTGTATATATGTATAATATGTGTGTGAGGAGAGAGGGAGCGGCTGGACCAGTTCATTACATTGTTTATTTTGTGGTTATTAATTTTGTTATGTTTCTGTTATTATTATTGTTATGTTTTTCATTTTTATGATAAAAAGATCTACAGGATGTAACTCAGGATCAGTACAGGACCAGTAATATAATGTATGCACACAGTGACTGCACCAGCAGAATAGTGAGTGCAGCTCTGGAGTATAATACAGGATGTAACTCAGGATCAGTACAGGATCAGTAATGTAATGTATGCACACAGTGACTGCACCAGCAGAATAGTGAGTGCAGCTCTGGAGTATAATACAGGATGTAACTCAGGATCAGTACAGGATCAGTAATGTAATGTATGTACACAGTGACTGCTCCAGCAGAATAGTGAGTGCAGCTCTGGAGTATAATACAGGATGTAACTCAGGATCAGTACAGGATCAGTAATGTAATGTATGTACACTGTGACTGCACCAGCAGAATAGTGAGTGCAGCTCTGGAGTATAATACAGGATGTAACTCAGGATCAGTAATGTAATGTATGTACACAGTGACTGCACCAGCAGAATAGTGAGTGCAGCTCTGGAGTATAATACAGGATGTAACTCAGGATCAGTAATGTAATGTATGTACACAGTGACTGCACCAGAAGAATAGTGAGTGCAGCTCTGGAGTATAATACAGGATGTAACTCAGGATCAGTAATGTATGTACACAGTGACTGCACCAGAAGAATAGTGAGTGCAGCTCTGGAGTATAATACAGGATGTAACTCAGGATCAGAAATGTAATGTATGTGCACAGTGACTGCACCAGCAGAATAGTGAGTGCAGCTCTTGAGTATAATACAGGATGTAACTCAGGATCAGTAATGTAATGTATGTACACAGCGACTGCACCAGAAGAATAGTGAGTGCAGCTCTGGAGTATAATACTGGATGTAACTCAGGATCAGTAATGTAATGTATGTACACAGTGACTGCACCAGCAGAATAGTGAGTGCAGCTCCGGAGTATAATACTGGATGTAACTCAGGATCAGAAATGTAATGTATGTACACAGTGACTGCACCAGAAGAATAGTGAGTGCAGCTCTGGAGTATAATACAGGATGTAACTCAGGATCAGTACAGGATCAGTAATGTAATGTATGTACACAGTGACTGCACCAGCAGAATAGTGAGTGCAGCTCCGGAGTATAATACTGCATGTAACTCAGGATCAGAAATGTAATGTATGTACACAGTGACTGCACCAGAAGAATAGTGAGTGCAGCTCTGGAGTATAATACTGGATGTAACTCAGGATCAGTAATGTAATGTATGTACACAGTGACTGCACCAGAAGAATAGTGAGTGCAGCTCCGGAGTATAATACTGGATGTAACTCAGGATCAGAAATGTAATGTATGTACACAGTGACTGCACCAGAAGAATAGTGAGTGCAGCTCTGGAGTATAATACTGGATGTAACTCAGGATCAGTAATGTAATGTATGTACACAGTGACTGCACCAGAAGAATAGTGAGTGCAGCTCTGGAGTATAATACAGGATGTAACTCAGGATCAGTAATGTAATGTATGTACACAGTGACTGCACCAGAAGAATAGTGAGTGCAGCTCTGGAGTATAATACAGGATGTAACTCCGGATCAGTAATGTATGTACACAGTGACTGCACCAGAAGAATAGTGAGTGCAGCTCTGGAGTATAATACAGGATGTAACTCAGGATCAGAAATGTAATGTATGTGCACAGTGACTGCACCAGCAGAATAGTGAGTGCAGCTCTTGAGTATAATACAGGATGTAACTCAGGATCAGTAATGTAATGTATGTACACAGCGACTGCACCAGAAGAATAGTGAGTGCAGCTCTGGAGTATAATACTGGATGTAACTCAGGATCAGTAATGTAATGTATGTACACAGTGACTGCACCAGCAGAATAGTGAGTGCAGCTCCGGAGTATAATACTGGATGTAACTCAGGATCAGAAATGTAATGTATGTACACAGTGACTGCACCAGAAGAATAGTGAGTGCAGCTCTGGAGTATAATACAGGATGTAACTCAGGATCAGTACAGGATCAGTAATGTAATGTATGTACACAGTGACTGCACCAGCAGAATAGTGAGTGCAGCTCCGGAGTATAATACTGGATGTAACTCAGGATCAGAAATGTAATGTATGTACACAGTGACTGCACCAGAAGAATAGTGAGTGCAGCTCTGGAGTATAATACTGGATGTAACTCAGGATCAGTAATGTAATGTATGTACACAGTGACTGCACCAGAAGAATAGTGAGTGCAGCTCCGGAGTATAATACTGGATGTAACTCAGGATCAGAAATGTAATGTATGTACACAGTGACTGCACCAGAAGAATAGTGAGTGCAGCTCTGGAGTATAATACTGGATGTAACTCAGGATCAGTAATGTAATGTATGTACACAGTGACTGCACCAGAAGAATAGTGAGTGCAGCTCTGGAGTATAATACAGGATGTAACTCAGGATCAGTAATGTAATGTATGTACACAGTGACTGCACCAGAAGAATAGTGAGTGCAGCTCTGGAGTATAATACAGGATGTAACTCAGGATCAGTAATGTATGTACACAGTGACTGCACCAGAAGAATAGTGAGTGCAGCTCTGGAGTATAATACAGGATGTAACTCAGGATCAGAAATGTAATGTATGTGCACAGTGACTGCACCAGCAGAATAGTGAGTGCAGCTCTTGAGTATAATACAGGATGTAACTCAGGATCAGTACAGGATCAGTAATGTAATGTATGTACACAGTGACTGCACCAGCAGAATAGTGAGTGCAGCTCCGGAGTATAATACTGGATGTAACTCAGGATCAGAAATGTAATGTATGTACACAGTGACTGCACCAGAAGAATAGTGAGTGCAGCTCTGGAGTATAATACAGGATGTAACTCAGGATCAGTACAGGATCAGTAATGTAATGTATGTACACAGTGACTGCACCAGCAGAATAGTGAGTGCAGCTCCGGAGTATAATACTGGATGTAACTCAGGATCAGAAATGTAATGTATGTACACAGTGACTGCACCAGAAGAATAGTGAGTGCAGCTCTGGAGTATAATACTGGATGTAACTCAGGATCAGTAATGTAATGTATGTACACAGTGACTGCACCAGAAGAATAGTGAGTGCAGCTCCGGAGTATAATACTGGATGTAACTCAGGATCAGAAATGTAATGTATGTACACAGTGACTGCACCAGAAGAATAGTGAGTGCAGCTCTGGAGTATAATACTGGATGTAACTCAGGATCAGTAATGTAATGTATGTACACAGTGACTGCACCAGAAGAATAGTGAGTGCAGCTCTGGAGTATAATACAGGATGTAACTCAGGATCAGTAATGTAATGTATGTACACAGTGACTGCACCAGAAGAATAGTGAGTGCAGCTCTGGAGTATAATACAGGATGTAACTCAGGATCAGTAATGTATGTACACAGTGACTGCACCAGAAGAATAGTGAGTGCAGCTCTGGAGTATAATACAGGATGTAACTCAGGATCAGAAATGTAATGTATGTGCACACAGTGACTGCACCAGCAGAATAGTGAGTGCAGCTCTGGAGTATAATACAGGATGTAACTCAGGATCAGTACAGGATCAGTAATGTAATGTATGTACACAGTGACTGCACCAGAAGAATAGTGAGTGCAGCTCTGGAGTATAATACAGGATGTAACTCAGGATCAGTAATGTAATGTATGTACACAGTGTCTGCACCAGCAGAATAGTGAGTGCAGCTCTGGAGTATAATACAGGATGTAACTCAGGATCAGTAATGTATGTACACAGTGACTGCACCAGAAGAATAGTGAGTGCAGCTCTGGAGTATAATACAGGATGTAACTCAGGATCAGTAATGTATGTACACAGTGACTGCACCAGAAGAATAGTGAGTGCAGCTCTGGAGTATAATACTGGATGTAACTCAGGATCAGAAATGTAATGTATGTACACAGTGACTGCACCAGCAGAATAGTGAGTGCAGCTCTGGAGTATAATACAGGATGTAACTCAGGATCAGTAATGTAATGTATGTACACAGTGTCTGCACCAGCAGAATAGTGAGTGCAGCTCTGGAGTATAATACAGGATGTAACTCAGGATCAGTAATGTATGTACACAGTGACTGCACCAGAAGAATAGTGAGTGCAGCTCTGGAGTATAATACAGGATGTAACTCAGGATCAGTAATGTATGTACACAGTGACTGCACCAGAAGAATAGTGAGTGCAGCTCTGGAGTATAATGCAGGATGTAACTCAGGATCAGTAATGTAATGTATGTACACAGTGACTGCACCAGAAGAATAGTGAGTGCAGCTCTGGAGTATAATACAGGATGTAACTCAGGATCAGAAATGTATGTACACAGTGACTGCACCAGAAGAATAGTGAGTGCAGCTCTGGAGTATAATACAGGATGTAACTCAGGATCAGAAATGTAATGTATGTACACAGCGACTGCACCAGCAGAATAGTGAGTGCAGCTCTGGAGTGTAATACAGGATGTAACTCAGGATCAGTAATGTATGTACACAGTGACTGCACCAGAAGAATAGTGAGTGCAGCTCTGGAGTATAATACTGGATGTAACTCAGGATCAGAAATGTAATGTATGTACACAGTGACTGCACCAGAAGAATAGTGAGTGCAGCTCTGGAGTATAATACAGGATGTAACTCAGGATCAGTAATGTAATGTATGTACACAGTGACTGCACCAGAAGAATAGTGAGTGCAGCTCTGGAGTATAATACAGGATGTAACTCAGGATCAGAAATGTAATGTATGTACACAGTGACTGCACCAGCAGAATAGTGAGTGCAGCTCTGGAGTATAATACAGGATGTAACTCAGGATCAGTACAGGATCAGTAATGTAATGTATGTACACAGTGACTGACCAGCAGAATAGTGAGTGCAGCTCTGAAGTATAATACAGGATGTAACTCAGGATCAGTAATGTAATGTATGTACACAGTGACTGCACCAGCAGAATAGTGAGTGCAGCTTTGGAGTATAATACAGGATGTAACTCAGGATCAGTACAGGATCAGTAATGTAATGTATGTACACAGCGACTGCACCAGCAGAATAGTGAGTGCAGCTCTGGAGTATAATACAGGATGTAACTCAGGATCAGTACAGGATCAGTAATGTAATGTATGTACACAGTGACTGCACCAGCAGAATAGTGAGTGCAGCTCTGGAGTATAATACAGGATGTAACTCAGGATCAGTACAGGATCAGTAATGTAATGTATGTACACAGCGACTGCACCAGCAGAATAGTGAGTGCAGCTCTGGAGCATAATACAGGATGTAACTCAGGATCAGTAATGTAATGTATGTACACAGTGACTGCACCAGCAGAATAGTGAGTGCAGCTCTGGAGTATAATACAGGATGTAACTCAGGATCAGTACAGGATCAGTAATGTAATGCATGTACACAGTGACTGCACCAGCAGAATAGTGAGTGCAGCTCTGGAGTATAATACAGGATGTAACTCAGGATCAGTACAGGATAAGTAATTAATGCATGTACACAGTGACTGCACCAGCAGAATAGTGAGTGCAGCTCTGGGGTATAATACAGGATGTAACTCAGGATCAGTACAGGATCAGTAATGTAATGTATGTACACAGTGAATGCACCAGCAGAATAGTGAGTGCAGCTCTGGAGTATAATACAGGATGTAACTCAGGATCAGTACAGGATCAGTAATGTAATGTATGTACACAGTGACTGCACCACCAGAATAGTGAGTGCAGCTCTGGAGTATAATACAGGATGTAACTCAGGATCAGTACAGGATCAGTAATGTAATGCATGTACACAGTGACTGCACCAGCAGAATAGTGAGTGCAGTTCTGGAGTATAATACAGGATGTAACTCAGGATCAGTACAGGATCAGTAATGTAATGTATGTACACAGTGACTGCACCAGCAGAATAGTGAGTGCAGCTCTGGAGCATAATACAGGATGTAACTCAGGATCAGTAATGTAATGTATGTACACAGTGACTACACCAGCAGAATAGTGAGTGCAGCTCTGGAGTATAATACAGGATGTAACTCAGGATCAGAAATGTAATGTATGTACACAGCGACTGCACCAGCAGAATAGTGAGTGCAGCTCTGGAGTGTAATACAGGATGTAACTCAGGATCAGTAATGTATGTACACAGTGACTGCACCAGAAGAATAGTGAGTGCAGCTCTGGAGTATAATACTGGATGTAACTCAGGATCAGAAATGTAATGTATGTACACAGTGACTGCACCAGAAGAATAGTGAGTGCAGCTCTGGAGTATAATACAGGATGTAACTCAGGATCAGTAATGTAATGTATGTACACAGTGACTGCACCAGAAGAATAGTGAGTGCAGCTCTGGAGTATAATACAGGATGTAACTCAGGATCAGAAATGTAATGTATGTACACAGTGACTGCACCAGCAGAATAGTGAGTGCAGCTCTGGAGTATAATACAGGATGTAACTCAGGATCAGTACAGGATCAGTAATGTAATGTATGTACACAGTGACTGACCAGCAGAATAGTGAGTGCAGCTCTGAAGTATAATACAGGATGTAACTCAGGATCAGTACAGGATCAGTAATGTAATGTATGTACACAGTGACTGCACCAGCAGAATAGTGAGTGCAGCTCTGGAGTATAATACAGGATGTAACTCAGGATCAGTACAGGATCAGTAATGTAATGTATGTACACAGCGACTGCACCAGCAGAATAGTGAGTGCAGCTCTGGAGCATAATACAGGATGTAACTCAGGATCAGTAATGTAATGTATGTACACAGTGACTGCACCAGCAGAATAGTGAGTGCAGCTCTGGAGTATAATACAGGATGTAACTCAGGATCAGTACAGGATCAGTAATGTAATGCATGTACACAGTGACTGCACCAGCAGAATAGTGAGTGCAGCTCTGGAGTATAATACAGGATGTAACTCAGGATCAGTACAGGATAAGTAATTAATGCATGTACACAGTGACTGCACCAGCAGAATAGTGAGTGCAGCTCTGGGGTATAATACAGGATGTAACTCAGGATCAGTACAGGATCAGTAATGTAATGTATGTACACAGTGAATGCACCAGCAGAATAGTGAGTGCAGCTCTGGAGTATAATACAGGATGTAACTCAGGATCAGTACAGGATCAGTAATGTAATGTATGTACACAGTGACTGCACCACCAGAATAGTGAGTGCAGCTCTGGAGTATAATACAGGATGTAACTCAGGATCAGTACAGGATCAGTAATGTAATGCATGTACACAGTGACTGCACCAGCAGAATAGTGAGTGCAGCTCTGGAGTATAATACAGGATGTAACTCAGGATCAGTAATGTAATGTATGTACACAGTGACTACACCAGCAGAATAGTGAGTGCAGCTCTGGAGTATAATACAGGATGTAACTCAGGATCGGTACCGGATCAGTAATGTAATGTATGTACACAGTGACTGCACCAGCAGAATAGTGAGTGCAGCTCTGGAGTATAATACAGGATGTAACTCAGGATCAGTACAGGATCAGAAATGTAATGTATGTGCACAGTGACTGCACCAGCAGAATAGTGAGTGCAGCTCTGGGTATAATACAGGATGTAACTCAGGATCAGTAATGTAATGTATGTACACAGTGACTGCACCAGCAGAATAGTGAGTGCAGCTCTGGAGTATAATACAGGATGTAACTCAGGATCAGTACAGGATCAGAAATGTAATGTATGTGCACAGTGACTGCACCAGCAGAATAGTGAGTGCAGCTCTGGAGTATAATACAGGATGTAACTCAGGATCAGTAATGTAATTTATGTACACAGTGACTGCACCAGAAGAATAGTGAGTGCAGCTCTGGAGTATAATACAGGATGTAACTCAGGATCAGTACAGGATCAGTAATGTAATGCATGTACACAGTGACTGCTCCAGCAGAATAGTGAGTGCTGCTCTGGAGTATAATACAGGATGTAACTCAGGATCAGTACAGGATCAGTAATGTAATGCATGTACACAGTGACTGCACCAGCAGAATAGTGAGTGCAGCTCTGGAGTATAATACAGGATGTAACTCAGGGTCAGTAATGTAATATATGTACACAGTGACTGCACCAGCAGAATAGTGAGTGCAGCTCTGGAGTATAATACAGGATGTAACTCAGGAGCAGTACAGGATCAGTAATGTAATGCATGTACACAGTGACTGCACCAGCAGAATAGTGAGTGCAGCTCTGGAGTATAATACAGGATGTAACTCAGGATCAGTAATGTAAAGTATGTACACAGTGACTGTACCAGCAGAATAGTGAGTGCAGCTCTGGAGTATAATACAGGATGTAACTCAGGATCAGTACAGGATCAGTAATGTAATGTATGTACACAGTGACTGCACCAGAAGAATAGTGAGTGCAGCTCTGGAGTATAATACAGGATGTAACTCAGGATCAGTACAGGATCAGTAATGTAATGCATGTACACAGTGACTGCACCCGCAGAATAGTGAGTGCAGCTCTGGAGTATAATACAGGATGTAACTCAGGATCAGTAATGTAATGTATGTACACAGTGACTGCACCAGCAGAATAGTGAGTGCAGCTCTGGAGTATAATACAGGATGTAACTCAGGATCAGTAATGTAATGTATGTACACAGTGACTGCACCAGAAGAATAGTGAGTGCAGCTCTGGAGTATAATACAGGATGTAACTCAGGATCAGTACAGGATCAGTAATGTAATGTATGTACAAAGCGACTGCACGAGCAGAATAGTGAGTGCAGCTTTGGAGCATAATACAGGATGTAACTCAGGATCAGTAATGTAATGTATGTACAAAGCGACTGCACGAGCAGAATAGTGAGTGCAGCTTTGGAGTATAATACAGGATGTAACTCAGGATCAGTACAGGATCAGTAATGTAATGTATGTACACAGTGACTGCACCAGCAGAATAGTGAGTGCAGCTCTGGGGTATAATACAGGATGTAACTCAGGATCAGTACAGGATCAGTAATGTAATGTATGTACACAGTGACTGCACCAGCAGAATAGTGAGTGCAGCTCTGGAGCATAATACAGGATGTAACTCAGGATCAGTAATGTAATGTATGTACACAGTGACTACACCAGCAGAATAGTGAGTGCAGCTCTGGAGTATAATACAGGATGTAACTCAGGATCAGTACCGGATCAGTAATGTAATGTATGTACACAGTGACTGCACCAGCAGAATAGTGAGTGCAGCTCTGGAGTATAATACAGGATGTAACTCAGGATCAGTACAGGATCAGAAATGTAATGTATGTGCACAGTGACTGCACCAGCAGAATAGTGAGTGCAGCTCTGGGTATAATACAGGATGTAACTCAGGATCAGGAATGTAATGTATGTACACAGTGACTGCACCAGCAGAATAGTGAGTGCAGCTCTGGAGTATAATACAAGATGTAACTCAGGATCAGTACAGGATCAGAAATGTAATGTATGTGCACAGTGACTGCACCAGCAGAATAGTGAGTGCAGCTCTGGGTATAATACAGGATGTAACTCAGGATCAGTAATGTAATATATGTACACAGTGACTGCACCAGCAGAATAGTGAGTGCAGCTCTGGAGTATAATACAGGATGTAACTCAGGATCAGTACAGGATCAGTAATGTAATGTATGTACACAGTGACTGCACCAGAAGAATAGTGAGTGCAGCTCTGGAGTATAATACAGGATGTAACTCAGGATCAGTACAGGATCAGTAATGTAATGCATGTACACAGTGACTGCTCCAGCAGAATAGTGAGTGCAGCTCTGGAGTATAATACAGCATGTAACTCAGGATCAGTACAGGATCAGTAATGTAATGCATGTACACAGTGACTGCACCAGCAGAATAGTGAGTGCAGCTCTGGAGTATAATACAGGATGTAACTCAGGGTCAGTAATGTAATATATGTACACAGTGACTGCACCAGCAGAATAGTGAGTGCAGCTCTGGAGTATAATACAGGATGTAACTCAGGATCAGAAATGTAATGTATGTACACAGTGACTGCACCAGAAGAATAGTGAGTGCAGCTCTGGAGTATAATACAGGATGTAACTCAGGATCAGTAATGTAATGTATGTACACAGTGACTGCACCAGAAGAATAGTGAGTGCAGCTCTGGAGTATAATACAGGATGTAACTCAGGATCAGTAATGTAATGTATGTACACAGTGACTGCACCAGAAGAATAGTGAGTGCAGCTCTGGAGTATAATACAGGATGTAACTCAGGATCAGTACAGGATCAGTAATGTAATGTATGTACACAGTGACTGACCAGCAGAATAGTGAGTGCAGCCCTGGAGTATAATACAGGATGTAACTCAGGATCAGTAATGTAATGTATGTACACAGTGACTGCACCAGAAGAATAGTAAGTGCAGCTCTGGAGTATAATACAGGATGTAACTCAGGATCAGAAATGTAATGTATGTACACAGTGACTGCACCAGAAGAATAGTGAGTGCAGCTCTGGAGTATAACACAGGATGTAACTCAGGATCAGTACAGGATCAGTAATGTAATGTATGTACACAGTGACTGACCAGCAGAATAGTGAGTGCAGCTCTGGAGTATAATACAGGATGTAACTCAGGATCAGTAATGTAATGTATGTACACAGTGACTGCACCAGCAGAATAATGAGTGCAGCTCTGGAGTATAATACAGGATGTAACTCAGGATCAGAAATGTAATGTATGTACACAGTGACTGCACCAGAAGAATAGTGAGTGCAGCTCTGGAGTATAATACAGGATGTAACTCAGGATCAGTAATGTAATGTATGTACACAGTGACTGCACCAGCAGAATAGTGAGTGCAGCTCTGGAGTATAATACAGGATGTAACTCAGGATCAGTAATGTAATGTATGTACACAGTGACTGCACCAGAAGAATAGTGAGTGCAGCTCTGGAGTATAATACAGGATGTAACTCAGGATCAGTAATGTAATGTATGTACACAGTGACTGCACCAGAAGAATAGTGAGTGCAGCTCTGGAGTATAATACTGGATGTAACTCAGGATCAGAAATGTAATGTATGTACACAGTGACTGCACCAGAAGAATAGTGAGTGCAGCTCTGGAGTATAATACAGGATATAACTCAGGATCAGTAATGTAATGTATGTACACAGTGACTGCACCAGAAGAATAGTGAGTGCAGCTCTGGAGTATAATACTGGATGTAACTCAGGATCAGAAATGTAATGTATGTACACAGTGACTGCACCAGCAGAATAGTGAGTGCAGCTCTGGAGTATAATACTGGATGTAACTCAGGATCAGAAATGTAATGTATGTACACAGTGACTGCACCAGAAGAATAGTGAGTGCAGCTCTGGAGTATAATACAGGATATAACTCAGGATCAGTAATGTAATGTATGTACACAGTGACTGCACCAGCAGAATAGTGAGTGCAGCTCTGGAGTATAATACTGGATGTAACTCAGGATCAGAAATGTAATGTATGTACACAGTGACTGCACCAGAAGAATAGTGAGTGCAGCTCTGGAGTATAATACAGGATATAACTCAGGATCAGTAATGTAATGTATGTACACAGTGACTGACCAGCAGAATAGTGAGTGCAGCTCTGGAGTATAATACTGGATGTAACTCAGGATCAGAAATGTAATGTATGTACACAGTGACTGCACCAGAAGAATAGTGAGTGCAGCTCTGGAGTATAATACAGGATGTAACTCAGGATCAGAAATGTAATGTATGTACACAGTGACTGCACCAGAAGAATAGTGAGTGCAGCTCTGGAGTATAATACTGGATGTAACTCAGGATCAGAAATGTAATGTATGTACACAGTGACTGCACCAGCAGAATAGTGAGTGCAGCTCTGGAGTATAATACAGGATGTAACTCAGGATCAGTAATGTAATGTATGTACACAGTGACTGCACCAGAAGAATAGTGAGTGCAGCTCTGGAGTATAATACAGGATGTAATTCAGGATCAGTAATGTAATGTATGTACACAGTGACTGCACCAGAAGAATAGTGAGTGCAGCTCTGGAGTATAATACAGGATGTAACTCAGGATCAGTAATGTAATGTATGTACACAGTGACTGCACCAGAAGAATAGTGAGTGCAGCTCTGGAGTATAATACAGGATGTAACTCAGGATCAGTACAGAATCAGTAATGTAATGTATGTACACAGTGACTGACCAGCAGAATAGTGAGTGCAGCTCTGGAGTATAATACAGGATGTAACTCAGGATCAGTAATGTAATGTATGTACACAGTGACTGCACCAGCAGAATAGTGAGTGCAGCTCTGGAGTATAATACAGGATGTAACTCAGGATCAGTAATGTAATGTATGTACACAGTGACTGCACCAGAAGAATAGTGAGTGCAGCTCTGGAGTATAATACAGGATGTAACTCAAGATCAGTACAGAATCAGTAATGTAATGTATGTACACAGTGACTGACCAGCAGAATAGTGAGTGCAGCTCTGGAGTATAATACAGGATGTAACTCAGGATCAGTAATGTAATGTATGTACACAGTGACTGCACCAGCAGAATAGTGAGTGCAGCTCTGGGGTATAATACAGGATGTAACTTAGGATCAGTACAGGATCAGTAATGTAATGTATGTACACAGTGAATGCACCAGCAGAATAGTGAGTGCAGCTCTGGAGTATAATACAGGATGTAACTCAGGATCAGTACAGGATCAGTAATATAATGTATGTACACAGTGACTGCACCACCAGAATAGTGAGTGCAGCTCTGGAGTATAATACAGGATGTAACTCAGGATCAGTACAGGATCAGTAATGTAATGCATGTACACAGTGACTGCACCAGCAGAATAGTGAGTGCAGCTCTGGAGTATAATACAGGATGTAACTCAGGATCAGTACAGGATCAGTAATGTAATGTATGTACACAGTGACTGCACCAGCAGAATAGTGAGTGCAGCTCTGGAGCATAATACAGGATGTAACTCAGGATCAGTAATGTAATCTATGTACACAGTGACTACACCAGCAGAATAGTGAGTGCAGCTCTGGAGTATAATACAGGATGTAACTCAGGATCAGTACCGGATCAGTAATGTAATGTATGTACACAGTGACTGCACCAGCAGAATAGTGAGTGCAGCTCTGGAGTATAATACAGGATGTAACTCAGGATCAGTACAGGATCAGAAATGTAATGTATGTGCACAGTGACTGCACCAGCAGAATAGTGAGTGCAGCTCTGGGTATAATACAGGATGTAACTCAGGATCAGTAATGTAATGTATGTACACAGTGACTGCACCAGCAGAATAGTGAGTGCAGCTCTGGAGTATAATACAGGATGTAACTCAGGATCAGTACAGGATCAGAAATGTAATGTATGTGCACAGTGACTGCACCAGCAGAATAGTGAGTGCAGCTCTGGAGTATAATACAGGATGTAACTCAGGATCAGTAATGTAATGTATGTACACAGTGACTGCACCAGAAGAATAGTGAGTGCAGCTCTGGAGTATAATACAGGATGTAACTCAGGATCAGTACAGGATCAGTAATGTAATGCATGTACACAGTGACTGCTCCAGCAGAATAGTGAGTGCAGCTCTGGAGTATAATACAGGATGTAACTCAGGATCAGTACAGGATCAGTAATGTTATGCATGTACACAGTGACTGCACCAGCAGAATAGTGAGTGCAGCTCTGGAGTATAATACAGGATGTAACTCAGGGTCAGTAATGTAATATATGTACACAGTGACTGCACCAGCAGAATAGTGAGTGCAGCTCTGTAGTATAATAGAGGATGTAACTCAGGATCAGTACAGGATCAGTAATGTAATGTATGTAAACTGTGACTGAACCAGCAGAATAGTGAGTGCAGCTCTGGAGTATAATACAGGATGTAACTCAGGATCAGTACAGGATCAGTAATGTAATGCATGTACACAGTGACTGCACCAGCAGAATAGTGAGTGCAGCTCTGGAGTATAATACAGGATGTATCTCAGGATCAGTAATGTAAAGTATGTACACAGTGACTGCACCAGCAGAATAGTGAGTGCAGCTCTGGAGTATAATACAGGATGTAACTCAGGATCAGTACAGGATCAGTAATGTAAAGTATGTACACAGTGACTGCACCAGAAGAATAGTGAGTGCAGCTCTGGAGTATAATACAGGATGTAACTCAGGATCAGTACAGGATCAGTAATGTAATGCATGTACACAGTGACTGCACCAGCAGAATAGTGAGTGCAGCTCTGGAGTATAATACAGGATGTAACTCATGATCAGTAATGTAATGTATGTACACAGTGACTGCACCAGCAGAATAGTGAGTGCAGCTCTGGAGTATAATACAGGATGTAACTCAGGATCAGTAATGTAATGTATGTACACAGTGACTGCACCAGAAGAATAGTGAGTGCAGCTCTGGAGTATAATACAGGATGTAACTCAGGATCAGTACAGGATCAGTAATGTAATGTATGTACACAGCGACTGCACCAGCAGAATAGTGAGTGCAGCTTTGGAGCATAATACAGGATGTAACTCAGGATCAGTAATGTAATGTATGTACACAGTGACTGCACCAGCAGAATAGTGAGTGCAGCTCTGGAGTATAATACAGGATGTAACTCAGGATCAGTACAGGATCAGTAATGTAATGCATGTACACAGTGACTGCACCAGCAGAATAGTGAGTGCAGCTCTGGAGTATAATACAGGATGTAACTCAGGATCAGTACAGGATCAGTAATGTAATGTATGTACACAGTGACTGCACCAGCAGAATAGTGAGTGCAGCTCTGGGGTATAATACATTATGTAACTCAGGATCAGTACAGGATCAGTAATGTAATGTATGTACACAGTGACTGTACCAGCAGAATAGTGAGTGCAGCTCTGGAGCATAATACAGGATGTAACTCAGGATCAGTAATGTAATGTATGTTCACAGTGACTACACCAGCAGAATAGTGAGTGCAGCTCTGGAGTATAATACAGAATGTAACTCAGGATCAGTACCGGATCAGTAATGTAATGTATCTACACAGTGACTGCACCAGCAGAATAGTGAGTGCAGCTCTGGAGTATAATACAGGATGTAACTCAGGATCAGTACAGGATCAGAAATGTAATGTATGTGCACAGTGACTGCACCAGCAGAATAGTGAGTGCAGCTCTGGGTATAACACAGGATGTAACTCAGGATCAGGAATGTAATGTATGTACACAGTGACTGCACCAGCAGAATAGTGAGTGCAGCTCTGGAGTATAATACAGGATGTAACTCAGGATCAGTACAGGATCAGAAATGTAATGTATGTGCACAGTGACTGCACCAGCAGAATAGTGAGTGCAGCTCTGGGTATAATACAGGATGTAACTCAGGATCAGTAATGTAATATATGTACACAGTGACTGCACCAGCAGAATAGTGAGTGCAGCTCTGGAGTATAATACAGGATGTAACTCAGGATCAGTACAGGATCAGTAATGTAATGTATGTACACAGTGACTACACCAGAAGAATAGTGAGTGCAGCTCTGGAGTATAATACAGGATGTAACTCAGGATCAGTACAGGATCAGTAATGTAATGCATGTACACAGTGACTGCTCCAGCAGAATAGTGAGTGCAGCTCTGGAGTATAATACAGCATGTAACTCAGGATCAGTACAGGATCAGTAATGTAATGCATGTACACAGTGACTGCACCAGCAGAATAGTGAGTGCAGCTCTGGAGTATAATACAGGATGTAACTCAGGGTCAGTAATGTAATATATGTACACAGTGACTGCACCAGCAGAATAGTGAGTGCAGCTCTGGAGTATAATACAGGATGTAACTCAGGATCAGAAATGTAATGTATGTACACAGTGACTGCACCAGAAGAATAGTGAGTGCAGCTCTGGAGTATAATACAGGATGTAACTCAGGATCAGTAATGTAATGTATGTACACAGTGGCTGCACCAGAAGAATAGTGAGTGCAGCTCTGGAGTATAATACAGGATGTAACTCAGGATCAGTAATGTAATGTATGTACACAGTGACTGCACCAGAAGAATAGTGAGTGCAGCTCTGGAGTATAATACAGGATGTAACTCAGGATCAGTACAGGATCAGTAATGTAATGTATGTACACAGTGACTGACCAGCAGAATAGTGAGTGCAGCTCTGGAGTATTATACAGGATGTAACTCAGGATCAGTAATGTAATGTATGTACACAGTGACTGCACCAGAAGAATAGTGAGTGCAGCTCTGGAGTATAATACAGGATGTAACTCAGGATCAGAAATGTAATGTATGTACACAGTGACTGCACCAGAAGAATAGTGAGTGCAGCTCTGGAGTATAATACAGGATGTAACTCAGGATCAGTAATGTAATGTATGTACACAGTGACTGCACCAGAAGAATAGTGAGTGCAGCTCTGGAGTATAATACAGGATGTAACTCAGGATCAGTACAGGATCAGTAATGTAATGTATGTACACAGTGACTGACCAGCAGAATAGTGAGTGCAGCTCTGGAGTATAATACAGGATGTAACTCAGGATCAGAAATATAATGTATGTACACAGTGACTGCACCAGAAGAATAGTGAGTGCAGCTCTGGAGTATAATACAGGATGTAACTCAGGATCAGTAATGTAATGTATGTACACAGTGACTGCACCAGCAGAATAGTGAGTGCAGCTCTGGAGTATAATACAGGATGTAACTCAGGATCAGAAATGTAATGTATGTACACAGTGACTGCACCAGAAGAATAGTGAGTGCAGCTCTGGAGTATAATACTGGATGTAACTCAGGATCAGAAATGTAATGTATGTACACAGTGACTGCACCAGAAGAATAGTGAGTGCAGCTCTGGAGTATAATACAGGATATAACTCAGGATCAGTAATGTAATGTATGTACACAGTGACTGCACCAGAAGAATAGTGAGTGCAGCTCTGGAGTATAATACAGGATATAACTCAGGATCGGTAATGTAATGTATGTACACAGTGACTGCACCAGCAGAATAGTGAGTGCAGCTCTGGAGTATAATACTGGATGTAACTCAGGATCAGAAATGTAATGTATGTACACAGTGACTGCACCAGAAGAATAGTGAGTGCAGCTCTGGAGTATAATACAGGATATAACTCAGGATCAGTAATGTAATGTATGTACACAGTGACTGACCAGCAGAATAGTGAGTGCAGCTCTGGAGTATAATACTGGATGTAACTCAGGATCAGAAATGTAATGTATGTACACAGTGACTGCACCAGAAGAATAGTGAGTGCAGCTCTGGAGTATAATACAGGATGTAACTCAGGATCAGAAATGTAATGTATGTACACAGTGACTGCACCAGAAGAATAGTGAGTGCAGCTCTGGAGTATAATACTGGATGTAACTCAGGATCAGAAATGTAATGTATGTACACAGTGACTGCACCAGCAGAATAGTGAGTGCAGCTCTGGAGTATAATACAGGATGTAACTCAGGATCAGTAATGTAATGTATGTACACAGTGACTGCACCAGAAGAATAGTGAGTGCAGCTCTGGAGTATAATACAGGATGTAACTCAGGATCAGTAATGTAATGTATGTACACAGTGACTGCACCAGAAGAATAGTGAGTGCAGCTCTGGAGTATAATACAGGATGTAACTCAGGATCAGTACAGAATCAGTAATGTAATGTATGTACACAGTGACTGACCAGCAGAATAGTGAGTGCAGCTCTGGAGTATAATACAGGATGTAACTCAGGATCAGTAATGTAATGTATGTACACAGTGACTGCACCAGCAGAATAGTGAGTGCAGCTCTGGAGTATAATACAGGATGTAACTCAGGATCAGTAATGTAATGTATGTACACAGTGACTGCGCCAGAAGAATAGTGAGTGCAGCTCTGCAGTATAATACAGGATGTAACTCAAGATCAGTACAGAATCAGTAATGTAATGTATGTACACAGTGACTGACCAGCAGAATAGTGAGTGCAGCTCTGGAGTATAATACAGGATGTAACTCAGGATCAGTAATGTAATGTATGTACACAGTGACTGCACCAGCAGAATAGTGAGTGCAGCTCTGGGGTATAATACAGGATGTAACTCAGGATCAGTACAGGATCAGTAATGTAATGTATGTACACAGTGACTGCACCAGCAGAATAGTGAGTGCAGCTCTGGAGTATAATACAGGATGTAACTCAGGATCAGTACAGGATCAGTAATGTAATGTATGTACCCAGTGACTGCACCAGCAGAATAGTGAGTGCAGCTCTGGAGTATAATACAGGATGTAACTCAGGATCAGTACAGGATCAGTAATGTAATGTATGTACACAGCGACTGCACCAGCAGAATAGTGAGTGCAGCTCTGGAGTATAATACAGGATGTTACTCAGGATCAGTAATGTAATGTATGTACACAGTGACTGCACCAGCAGAATAGTGAGTGCAGCTCTGGGGTATAATACAGGATGTTACTCAGGATCAGTAATGTAATGTATGTACACAGTGACTGCACCAGCAGAATAGTGAGTGCAGCTCTGGAGTATAATACAGGATGTAACTCAGGATCAGTACAGGATCAGTAATGTATGTACACAGTGACTGCACCAGCAGAATAGTGAGTGCAGCTCTGGAGTATAATACAGGATGTAACTCAGGATCAGTACAGGATCAGTAATGTAATGTATGTACACAGTGACTGCACCAGAAGAATAGTGAGTGCAGCTCTGGAGTATAATACAGGATGTAACTCCGGATCAGTAATGTAATGTATGTACACAGTGACTGCACCAGAAGAATAGTGAGTGCAGCTCTGGAGTATAATACAGGATGTAACTCAGGATCAGTACAGAATCAGTAATGTAATGTATGTACACAGTGACTGACCAGCAGAATAGTGAGTGCAGCTCTGGAGTATAATACAGGATGTAACTCAGGATCAGTAATGTAATGTATGTACACAGTGACTGCACCAGCAGAATAGTGAGTGTAGCTCTGGAGTATAATACAGGATGTAACTCAGGATCAGTAATGTAATGTATGTACACAGTGACTGCACCAGAAGAATAGTGAGTGCAGCTCTGGAGTATAATACAGGATGTAACTCAGGATCAGTACAGAATCAGTAATGTAATGTATGTACACAGTGACTGCACCAGCAGAATAATGAGTGCAGCTCTGGGGTATAATACAGGATGTAACTCAGGATCAGTAATGTAATGTATGTACACAGTGACTGCACCAGAAGAATAGTGAGTGCAGCTCTGGAGTATAATACAGGATGTAACTCAGGATCAGTACAGGATCAGTAATGTAATGTATGTACACAGTGACTGCACCAGCAGAATAGTGAGTGCAGCTCTGGGGTATAATACAGGATGTAACTCAGGATCAGTACAGGATCAGTAATGTAATGTATGTACACAGTGACTGCACCAGCAGAATAGTGAGTGCAGCTCTGGAGTATAATACAGGATGTAACTCAGGATCAGTACAGGATCAGTAATGTAATGTATGTACCCAGTGACTGCACCAGCAGAATAGTGAGTGCAGCTCTGGAGTATAATACAGGATGTAACTCAGGATCAGTACAGGATCAGTAATGTAATGTATGTACACAGCGACTGCACCAGCAGAATAGTGAGTGCAGCTCTGGAGTATAATACAGGATGTTACTCAGGATCAGTAATGTAATGTATGTACACAGTGACTGCACCAGCAGAATAGTGAGTGCAGCTCTGGGGTATAATACAGGATGTTACTCAGGATCAGTAATGTAATGTATGTACACAGTGACTGCACCAGCAGAATAGTGAGTGCAGCTCTGGAGTATAATACAGGATGTAACTCAGGATCAGTACAGGATCAGTAATGTATGTACACAGTGACTGCACCAGCAGAATAGTGAGTGCAGCTCTGGAGTATAATACAGGATGTAACTCAGGATCAGTACAGGATCAGTAATGTAATGTATGTACACAGTGACTGCACCAGAAGAATAGTGAGTGCAGCTCTGGAGTATAATACAGGATGTAACTCCGGATCAGTAATGTAATGTATGTACACAGTGACTGCACCAGAAGAATAGTGAGTGCAGCTCTGGAGTATAATACAGGATGTAACTCAGGATCAGTACAGAATCAGTAATGTAATGTATGTACACAGTGACTGACCAGCAGAATAGTGAGTGCAGCTCTGGAGTATAATACAGGATGTAACTCAGGATCAGTAATGTAATGTATGTACACAGTGACTGCACCAGCAGAATAGTGAGTGTAGCTCTGGAGTATAATACAGGATGTAACTCAGGATCAGTAATGTAATGTATGTACACAGTGACTGCACCAGAAGAATAGTGGGTGCAGCTCTGGAGTATAATACAGGATGTAACTCAGGATCAGTACAGAATCAGTAATGTAATGTATGTACACAGTGACTGACCAGCAGAATAGTGAGTGCAGCTCTGGAGTATAATACAGGATGTAACTCAGGATCAGTAATGTAATGTATGTACACAGTGACTGCACCAGCAGAATAGTGAGTGCAGCTCTGGAGTATAATACAGGATGTAACTCAGGATCAGTACAGGATCAGTAATGTAATGTATGTACACAGTGACTGCACCAGCAGAATAGTGAGTGCAGCTCTGGGGTATAATACAGGATGTAACTCAGGATCAGTACAGGATCAGTAATGTAATGTATGTACACAGTGACTGCACCAGCAGAATAGTGAGTGCAGCTCTGGAGTATAATACAGGATGTAACTCAGGATCAGTACAGGATCAGTAATGTAATGTATGTACACAGCGACTGCACCAGCAGAATAGTGAGTGCAGCTCTGGAGTATAATACAGGATGTTACTCAGGATCAGTAATGTAATGTATGTACACAGTGACTGCACCAGCAGAATAGTGAGTGCAGCTCTGGGGTATAATACATGATGTTACTCAGGATCAGTAATGTAATGTATGTACACAGTGACTGCACCAGGAGAATAGTGAGTGCAGCTCTGGAGTATAACACAGGATGTAACTCAGGATCAGTACAGGATCAGTAATGTATGTACACAGTGACTGCACCAGCAGAATAGTGAGTGCAGCTCTGGAGTATAATACAGGATGTAACTCAGGATCAGTACAGGATCAGTAATGTAATGTATGTACACAGCGACTGCACCAGCAGAATAGTGAGTGCAGCTCTGGGGTATAATACAGGATGTTACTCAGGATCAGTAATGTAATGTATGTACACAGTGACTGCACCACCAGAATAGTGAGTGCAGCTCTGGAGTATAATACAGGATGTAACTCAGGATCAGGACAGGATCAGTAATGTAATGTATGGACACAGTGACTGCACCAGCAGAATAGTGAGTGCAGCTCTGGAGTATAATACAGGATGTAACTCAGGATCAGTACAGGATCAGTAATGTAATGTATGTACACAGTGACTGCACCAGCAGAATAGTGAGTGCAGCTCTGGGGTATAATACAGGTTGTAACTCAGGATCAGTACAGGATCAGTAATGTAATGTATGTACACAGTGACTGCACCAGCAGAATAGTGAGTGCAGCTCTGGAGCATAATACAGGATGTAACTCAGGATCAGTAATGTAATGTATGTACACAGTGACTACACCAGCAGAATAGTGAGTGCAGCTCTGGAGTATAATACAGGATGTAACTCAGGATCAGTACCGGATCAGTAATGTAATGTATGTACACAGTGACTGCACCAGCAGAATAGTGAGTGCAGCTCTGGAGTATAATACAGGATGTAACTCAGGATCAGTACAGGATCAGAAATGTAATGTATGTGCACAGTGACTGCACCAGCAGAATAGTGAGTGCAGCTCTGGGTATAATACAGGATGTAACTCAGGATCAGTAATGTAATGAATGTACACAGTGACTGCACCAGCAGAATAGTGAGTGCAGCTCTGGAGTATAATACAGGATGTAACTCAGGATCAGTAATGTAATGCATGTACACAGTGACTGCACCAGCAGAATAGTGAGTGCAGCTCTGGAGTATAATACAGGATGTAACTCAGGATCAGTACAGGATCAGTAATGTAATGTATGTACACAGTGACTGCACCAGCAGAATAGTGAGTGCAGCTCTGGGGTATAATACAGGATGTAACTCAGGATCAGTACAGGATCAGTAATGTAATGTATGTACACAGTGACTGCACCAGCAGAATAGTGAGTGCAGCTCTGGAGCATAATACAGGATGTAACTCAGGATCAGTAATGTAATGTATGTACACAGTGACTACACCAGCAGAATAGTGAGTGCAGCTCTGGAGTATAATACAGGATGTAACTCAGGATCAGTACCGGATCAGTAATGTAATGTATGGACACAGTGACTGCACCAGCAGAATAGTGAGTGCAGCTCTGGAGTATAATACAGGATGTAACTCAGGATCAGAAATGTAATGTATGTGCACAGTGACTGCACCAGCAGAATAGTGAGTGCAGCTCTGGGTATAATACAGGATGTAACTCAGGATCAGTAATGTAATGTATGTACACAGTGACTGCACCAGCAGAATAGTGAGTGCAGCTCTGGAGTATAATACAGGATGTAACTCAGGATCAGTACAGGATCAGTAATGTAATGCATGTACACAGTGACTGCTCCAGCAGAATAGTGAGTGCAGCTCTGGAGTATAATACAGGATGTAACTCAGGATCAGTACAGGATCAGTAATGTAATGCATGTACACAGTGACTGCACCAGCAGAATAGTGAGTGCAGCTCTGGAGTATAATACAGGATGTAACTCAGGGTCAGTAATGTAATATATGTACACAGTGACTGCACCAGCAGAATAGTGAGTGCAGCTCTGGAGTATAATACAGGATGTAACTCAGGATCAGTACAGGATCAGTAATGTATGTACACAGTGACTGCACCAGCAGAATAGTGAGTGCATCTCTGGAGTATAATACAGGATGTAACTCAGGATCAGTAATGTAATGTATGTACACAGTGACTGCACCAGAAGAATAGTGAGTGCAGCTCTAGAGTATAATACAGGATGTAACTCAGGATCAGTAATGTAATGTATGTACACAGTGACTGCACCAGAAGAATAGTGAGTGCAGCTCTGGAGTATAATACAGGATGTAACTCAGGATCAGTACAGAATCAGTAATGTAATGTATGTACACAGTGACTGACCAGCAGAATAGTGAGTGCAGCTCTGGAGTATAATACAGGATGTAACTCAGGATCAGTAATGTAATGTATGTACACAGTGACTGCACCAGCAGAATAGTGAGTGTAGCTCTGGAGTATAATACAGGATGTAACTCAGGCTCAGTAATGTAATGTATGTACACAGTGACTGCACCAGAAGAATAGTGAGTGCAGCTCTGGAGTATAATACAGGATGTAACTCAGGATCAGTACAGAATTAGTAATATAATGTATGTACACAGTGACTGACCAGCAGAATAGTGAGTGCAGCTCTGGAGTATAATACAGGATGTAACTCAGGATCAGTAATGTAATGTATGTACACAGTGACTGCACCAGCAGAAAAGTGAGTGCAGCTCTGGAGTATAATACAGGATGTAACTCAGGATCAGTACAGGATCAGTAATGTAATGTATGTACACAGTGACTGCACCAGCAGAATAGTGAGTGCAGCTCTGGTGTATAATACAGGATGTAACTCAGGATCAGTACAGGATCAGTAATGTAATGTGTTATGCACACGCCCGGGCTAAGCGGCGTGTGCGTGTGATTGGTAGTGATTCCACTGGACCGTGCCGGAGAGTGAATGCCTGGAGGGGCGTAACTAGGTATTCACCCGATCCGACCAGGGTCGCACGACGGCATACGACGCCAGTGCACCAAGGAGGAACCGAGCAGAGGGACCAGGTGCTACTCCAGGACAGACCCCGGACACGGCTGTTGACCCACACAGGGGAATACAGGAACAGACTGGTAGGCTGGCACACAGACTGGTGGGTATAGGCAGGCACGACTGGTATGCAGGCAGGCGGGTAAGCAGGCAGGGGGGTACAGGTAAGCACAGCTAGAGTGCAGACAGGGAGGCACTAGCAGGTAGGAACACAGGCGGGATAGGACCCAGTACACACTGGGACTCAGGAACATTACAGGCAGAGGGGTACAGGCAGGGCAGGACAGGACTGCCGGAGCAGCGGGCAGAAGCAGGGCAGGACAGGACTGCCGGAGCAGCGGGCAGAAGCAGGGCAGGACAGGACTGCCGGAGCAGCGGGCAGAAGCAGGGCAGGAGCGGAGCAAGGCTGCCGGAGCAGAACGGACAGGACTCTGTTCACACGGAACAGACAGGAAGGGAAAGGCAGAGCCAGATACCCACAGGGTACTTGCAGAGAAGTAGCGAGTGGACCACAAACTCACAAACGGGAGTACAGAGACAACAAGCAGGAGTTAGGTACGAGTTCAGACTCTGCAGAAAAAGGAAGGGAACGGACATAGAGGCAAAACAGGTAAAGGATAGGAGAGAGTTCAGACTGGAACTGAGTGTACGGAGGAGACCGACACTGCAGCGGGATACAGGAGCGGGTCTGGGAATACTGCCCCCAAAGAGGCAGGACGAACAGGCAAGGAGCGTGTTCAGACAGGACAGACAAGATACAGGAGCAGGTCTAGGTAATCGGCCCCTAGAAGGCGGGAGGAACAGGCTAGGAGCGTGTTCAGACAGGACAGACAAGATACAGGAGAGGGTCTAGGTAATCGGCCCCTAGAAGGCGGGAGAAACAGGCTAAGAGCGAGTTCAGACAGGACAGACAAGAGAACACAGAAATGACTCAGTTCAGACACGGGAACTAATACCGCAAAGCAGGAGACATACAAGACTCAGTTCAGACACGGGAACTAATACCGCAAAGCAGGAAACATACAGGACTCAGTTCAGACACGGGAACTAATACCGCAAAGCAGGAGACATACAGGACTCAGTTCAGACACGGGAGCTGATACCGCAAAGCAGGAGACATACAGGACTCAGTTCAGACACGGGAGCTGATACCGCAAAGCAGGAGACATACAGGACTAAGTTCAGACAGGCCTGGAAATACAGCCTCCAGGAAAGGCAGACAAGGAAACAAAGAACGGGACCTGGCACCTTCAGAGGGCAAGCACACACTGAAGGAAACACTATGCTCAGGCCGGGATAGAAGGGAGCTGCTGAGCTATATACCAAGTGTCAGACAGCAATAGGCTGAGGACGCACAAGGGCGTGACCCACAGCAGGTACAAAAAGCAGGAAGTGATCGGGCGCCGCCCTTAAGCAGCAGAAACAGACACAAACAGACAGCATGGAGGGAAGCCAGAGAGACATTCTGGACAGGAGATCAAGTGCGCTCTCTTGCACAGTGGGAGATGGACCACCATGCAAGGACGCCGCCAGGTATGTTACATAATGTATGTACACAGTGACTGCACCAGCAGAATAGTGAGTGCAGCTCTGGAGTATAATACAGGATGTAACTCAGGATCAGTACAGGATCAGTAATGTAATGTATGTACACAGCGACTGCACCAGCAGAATAGTGAGTGCAGCTCTGGAGTATAATACAGGATGTTACTCAGGATCAGTAATGTAATGTATGTACACAGTGACTGCACCAGCAGAATAGTGAGTGCAGCTCTGGGGTATAATACAGGATGTTACTCAGGATCAGTAATGTAATGTATGTACACAGTGACTGCACCAGCAGAATAGTGAGTGCAGCTCTGGAGTATAACACAGGATGTAACTCAGGATCAGTACAGGATCAGTAATGTATGTACACAGTGACTGCACCAGCAGAATAGTGAGTGCAGCTCTGGAGTATAATACAGGATGTAACTCAGGATCAGTACAGGATCAGTAATGTAATGTATGTACACAGCGACTGCACCAGCAGAATAGTGAGTGCAGCTCTGGGGTATAATACAGGATGTTATTCAGGATCAGTAATGTAATGTATGTACACAGTGACTGCACCAGCAGAATAGTGAGTGCAGCTCTGGAGTATAATACAGGATGTAACTCAGGATCAGTACAGGATCAGTAATGTAATGCATGTACACAGTGACTGCACCAGCAGAATAGTGAGTGCAGCTCTGGAGTATAATACAGGATGTAACTCAGGATCAGTACAGGATCAGTAATATAACGTATGTACACAGTGACTGCACCAGCAGAATAGTGAGTGCAGCTCTGGGGTATAATACAGGATGTAACTCAGGATCAGTACAGGATCAGTAATGTAATGTATGTACACAGTGACTGCACCAGCAGAATAGTGAGTGCAGCTCTGGAGTATAATACAGGATGTAACTCAGGATCAGTACAGGATCAGTAATGTAATGTATGTACACAGTGACTGCACCACCAGAATAGTGAGTGCAGCTCTGGAGTATAATACAGGATGTAACTCAGGATCAGTACAGAATCAGTAATGTAATGCATGTACACAGTGACTGCACCAGCAGAATAGTGAGTGCAGCTCTGGAGTATAATACAGGATGTAACTCAGGATCAGTACAGGATCAGTAATGTAATGTATGTACACAGTGACTGCACCAGCAGAATAGTGAGTGCAGCTCTGGGGTATAATGCAGGATGTAACTGAGGATCAGTACAGGATCAGTAATGTAATGTATGTACACAGTGACTGCACCAGCAGAATAGTGAGTGCAGCTCTGGAGCATAATACAGGATGTAACTCAGGATCAGTAATGTAATGTATGTACACAGTGACTACACCAGCAGAATAGTGAGTGCAGCTCTGGAGTATAATACAGGATGTAACTCAGGATCAGTACAGGATCAGTAATGTAATGCATGTACACAGTGACTGCACCAGCAGAATAGTGAGTGCAGCTCTGGAGTATAATACAGGATGTAACTCAGGATCAGTAATGTAATGTATGTACACAGTGACTGCTCCAGCAGAATAGTGAGTGCAGCTCTGGAGTATAATACAGGATGTAACTCAGGATCAGTACAGGATCAGTAATGTAATGTATGTACACAGTAACTGCACCAGAAGAATAGTGAGTGCAGCTCTGGAGTATAATACAGGATGTAACTCAGGATCAGTACAGGATCAGTAATGTAATGCATGTACACAGTGACTGCTCCAGCAGAATAGTGAGTGCAGCACTTGCATGGGGCCACCACCATTTTGTTTGTTATCCTGTGTTATGATACAATGACATGACAATATAATATATTGTTGAATGAATTCCACTTAGAATGTTGGAATTTCTTCTATGTGTTATATAGTCATATCTGGTTGCTCTTGGCTTGAGCGCTGTTGCATATCTTTGGGATAGGTCCATACGAGTATGAATATTATTAGTGTATATTATTGATCCATTATTTAACCCTTACTTATACCACTACATAATGTTGACACTTCCACAATGTCCCCTATCACATGTGTGACATCTTCTGTCCTCAGGTTTTCTCCACTTTGCTTCTTCTGATCTTCATCTCTTGTGTCCATGGAAGAGAAGAGCAGGTCCCTGGCGCTGATGGCTGGGAGGCCCCTCTAGGGTCCGGCGGGGGATGTCTCTTCACACCGGACACCACATTTCCTCCACGTGTGAAGGTGGATATGAAGGTCGGCAGTCGGAGTTCTGCACAAGTAATGGCGGACAGTGTGAGGAGCCGCTCCATCTCTCCATGGGAATACAGGGAAATGTACATGGAGTAATGGCAGAAATAATAATAATGATATATGGGGGTCAGCAGGCCGGAGTATGGGGGACTAAACATGGTTACTGCTGTGTCCTGATCTCTCTCATCTCCTTCCACCAGCTCTAATGTGGACAGTAACAGATTCCCTGCGGTCATCAGCGAGGCCCGATGTCTCCACCGCGGATGTTTGGACCCGGAGGGTCATGTGGACCTCAGCATGAACTCAGTCCCCATCAGACAGGAGATCCTGCTCCTGCGTGGTGAGATGAGAGGATGTGTCCCCACCTATAGGCTGGAGAAGCAGCTGGTGACGGTGGGCTGCACCTGTGTCCGACCCATCATCCAGTACCTGGAGTAACAGACGCCATTGTCACGGAGCCTCAGCTGTCATGTAGCGTCTTTGTTACCCCTAACGACCAATCAGAAATCACGTTTATTTTTCTTGTGTAATTTACAAATGTAAAAGCTGAATTCTAATCGGTTGCTATCGGCAACGAGAGTTCAAGGATTATTTATACAATGTAGAGAATAATGAAAGTGTTGCCCGTAGCAACCAGTCAGATTCCAGCCATCGATTCCGCACTGCAAGAGGCAAAACGGCAGAAATCTGATTGGTCGTCAGGAGCAGCAGCGACAAGAACTTTGTTATTTTTATAAATCGCTGAGTAATATTATTATAAGACGTATTTCTTGCTTTATAATTGAATTATTTATTATTAGTTGTTGTATTTTTATATAAATGTTTCTCATATTGATACAAATATTTATTACAGAAAATCATTAAAACTATTAGTTAACCTTTGTGTTGTGAGTATATACTGTATATATAGTGGAAAGACAATCCTGGAATCATTTCTAGCTGTTAGAAGATCTTTTACAGTATTTTTTTTTAGTTGGTCCATTAAAATAAAACAATGAAACAAATTTGTAAATCTTGTGTAGTGTATACAGCTCTTATGCAGACCTATGTGTCTCCATGGTTACAGATTAGAATACACCTGTTTCTTCAGTTATTTTCTCTTTCCGGTGCTTTGTGGCTCTTGGAATACAAAAATGGTGGTGATCGGAGAACGTAGGAGGAGATTTATTAGGACAAGTGTTTCATTCTGCAAGATTACAGAGGACCTGTCACCTGCTCAAAAAAATTGAGCTAAATATCTAAAAAAGACTCAGTTATACTAATAGATCATAGACTGAACATGAGTCATCAGGAACAAGGAGTCTTGAAGTTAGAGTATTGTCCTACTGATGAAATGACAGCAGACATCTTCACGAAGGCGTTGAATGCTGATAAACACCAGACTAATAAAAAAGTTGGGTTTCATTGAATAAGTCCTTACTTTTGAGAAAGGGTGTTGGCATTTGCAACAGATTAGGACTTATTATAAGTGAAAGGAGGACTTTATACAAACCAGACAGCAGATGGCGATAGTGTGTAAAGTTATATGCTTGCTGTAATGGTGGGAGGAAAGCTCTCAATTGTTGGTTGTTTTTACTTCCTGTGTTTTTTCCTTTTTTCCTGAATGTGTTATATCAGAAACACACGGACTGTGTGACACTGAATTGTATCTCATGTTTAACCAGTATGAAGTAAATACTGTCTACTCAAGATATCTTGCTGATTGAAGCTCTCGTAAGTACAGTGATGACTGTAAGAAGATGCACTCTGCGACACAGGCCGCACTTCCGGTGGGGCCCTCTCTTTGGTCCCGGACTGCAACCCACTGACGGCAGCACCAGCAGGCCGGCTGGGCGGATTCCTGCAGTGGCGAGCGCGGCGGGGGATTCTGCCGCCATGCTCACCTGACTCAGGGTCCCCTGAGGGGCTCCGCAGCCTGCACCTGCTGAACGTGGACATCTCGGGTGAGAGCTTCTTGGGGGGTCGCGTTCTCCTTGTTCTCCTTCCTGACCCCGCTGGCGATTCTTCGGATGAGACATTCAGCAACTCTGCAAGTTGTGACTCCAGCCACCCTCCACGCCTGGATCGAGCTGCATCCCGCAGCCTGCTAATCAGGGATTCCACCATCTCCATTACTCCCGGTCAGTGTCCAGAATTAATGGGTGAGTGGTTATTTGCTTCTTTTTTTATGTCTGTTTCTGTGAACTTTCTCCTATGACTCCCCTGCTGGACTGACTATTTCCCGCACTTTTCCCTCATATACTCCCCCCCCCACCAAATGCCCGCCCCACCACTCTTGTACCCAATCCGGATCTGTTTATTTCAAAAAATTGCACCCTCCTGGCCCATCCCGGTCATGTGGGGCTTCCGTCTAGTTTCTCTTGCTTCCAGCCCCTTTCTTTATTGTGCATAGGATAATTGATTATATATTAGTGTCCCCTGATTACTGCTGGTGTTTGTTATACCCATTTATATAATTATATATCGATATCTTGTGGTAAATATACATATATTACCTCTATACACTGTGTTCCAAATTATTATTCCAAAAGTGTTTAAACTCATTGATGGTGATGTGTGTCAGGGCTCTTTATATCACTGTAAGCAATTGCAGACACCTGTGCTAATTAGTTTGGCAGATGTGTCCAATGAAAGGCAAGACTACTTAAGAAGGCGGTCCCACATTATTAAGCAGTCTACATTTTCTGCCAAAATGGGAAGGAAAAAGGATGTGTCGGCTGCTGAGAAGCAACAAATTGTGGAGTGTTTAGGTCAAGGCATGACTACAATCAACATTGCCAAGACACTTCATCGTGATCATTGCACAATCAAGAAGTATGTAGCTGATTCACAGTACACACGTGTGCGTGCTGATAAGGGAAAATTGAGGACTCTTTCCTACAGGCAATTACGTCAGGTTAAAAGAGCAGCGGCAAAAAAGCCTTGTCATAGCAGCAGACAAGTTTTTGAAGCTGCTGGTGCCTCCAACGTCCCCCGAACAACAAGATGCAGGGTCCTTCAGAGGTTTGCAGCTGTGCGTAAGCCATCCTGTCGACCTCCTCTATCCACTGCACACAAGCAGAAACGGCTCCAGTGGGCCAAACAATACATGAAGACTAACTTCAAAACTGTTCTGTTCACCGATGAGTGCCATGCAACGCTCGATGGTCCAGATGGATGGAGTGGAGGATGGCTGGTTGATGGACACCCCATGCAAGCACGGCTACGGCGCCAACAAGGAGGAGGTGGAGTAATGTTTTGGGCTGGAATCATGGGGAGAGAGGTTGTTGGCCCCTTTAGGATCCCTGAAGGGGTAAAGACGAACTCCATAATGTATGTTGAGTTTCTCAAACAGCACTTCCTGCCATGGTTCAAGAAGAAGAACCGTGCATTCTGCAGCAAGATCATTTCATGCATGATAATGCACCATCTCATGCTGCACATAACACATCTGCATCTCTGGCTGCTATGGACATAAAAGGGGACAAACTTATGGTGTGGCCCCCATGCTCCCCTGACCTCAACCCCATTGAGAACCTCTGGAGCATCATCAAAAGGAGTGTCTATGATGGCGGGAGGCAGTTCACATCTAAGCAACAGCTCTGGGAGGGTATTCTGTTCTCATGCAAAACAATTGAAGCAGAAACCATCCAAAACCTGACAAATTCAATGAACGAGAGAGTTCAGAAGCTCCTTTCGAACAAGCGGTCCTACGTGCAAATGTAACATCACCTAAAATAAAGTTTTGAGTTGAAAACTGTTTGATTTCAGTTTGTAATAACCTGCTAATGCTTATAATTTCAAAAATGACCATTTTTTTGTTCTTTATTAAAATGAAAAGGTTGAAAACTCTTCTGTGTTTTATTTTTAAAAAAATATACTGTTATCATAGGCAGTTTGTACAAAAAACTTTCAATTGTACTCTAATAGTTATTTGACTGGAAAATTACAATGACTGCAATTCATATAGGTAATTTGGGAAAATCTGAGAAAATATTATTTGCATAATAATTTGGAACACAGTGTATTTTATGGTTCAGGTTCACTCACCCATTTTTTCGTCTGTGGTGTTTCTTTTCTTCTCCCTTTATTATGTATACGTTGTTTTTACATGTAGTGAAATAAAGTATTTGCAATTTTATTCTTGGGCATCAATTTATTGCTCTCTTTTTGGTGTTGACTGATATTGAACGCTATTAAAACAATTGTGGAATTGCGGTTTTATCACAATTTCGCCGCAACTGGAATTTTTTTCCTGCTTTCCAGTACATCATATAATTAAATGTATGGTGTCATTCCAAAGTACAACTGGTCCTGGAGAAAGCAAGCCCTCATATGCCTATGTAGAAGAAAAAAATCATGGCTCTTAGAAATTGAGGGGGGAGGGAGAGCACAAAAGCGCAAATATGAAACTAATTATAAATTATTATGCATAGACATCTATATGGATTGTGACTTAACCTCCAAATTTCTGAAATTGTAGAGAAGTGAAATCTCCTGCATAAGGTTTAAAATCCACGGAAGATTTCAGATGGAAAAACTTAAATCCTTTAAGAATGGCTCCCTTAGCGTTCAGGTCTAAAATCATCAACGAAAATCAAATACAGATTGGTTAGTAGATGAAGTTAAAAGTTTTATGAATGGATGGATAGAAAGATATATGATAGATATGAGATAGAGAGATAGATAATAGATGATAGATAGAAAGACAGATGATTGATAGATGATAGATAGATAATAGATGATAGATAGATAGATAGATAGATGATAGATAGATGATAGATAGCTAATAGATGATAGAAAGATAGATGATAGATAAATGATAGATAGAAAGATAGATGATAGATAATAGATGATAGATAGATAATAGATATAGATAGATGATAGGTGATAGATAGATGATAGATAAATACATAGATAGATAGATAATAGATAGATAGATAGATATATACAGTAGATAGATAGATAGATAGATAGATAGATAGATAATAGATAGATACATAGATAGACAGTGTAACGGGTCAGGGAGGCGGAACCTCTGAGCTACTATACAAGGGGGCGGTCCTTGTAAGGGAGCGGGTGGCAACCAGGGATGACGGGCAGGCAGTCACAGCAGGTGACCGGGACAGTCTCTGAATGAAAGGGCTGGGGGTCACGGCAAGTGATCGGGGCAGTCTCTGGAAGAACGGGCAGGAGGTTACGGCAAGGGATCGGGGCAGTCTCTGGAAGAACGGGCAGGAGGTTACGGCAAGGGATCGGGGCAGTCTCTGGAAGAACGGGCAGGAGGTTACGGCAAGAGATCGGGGCAGTCTCTGGATGAACGGGCAGGGAGTTACGGCAAGTGACCGGGGCAGTCTCTAGGTAAAGGGTAGGTACGACCTGTGATGGCAGAGCCTCCGGGTAGGCTAGCAGGCAGATAGTAGATGTGTGCTCCCAGGTGAGCAAGCGAGAGTCTCTGGAATGGCAGGTGGTCACAGCACGTGACGGCGAAGCCTCCGGGTAGGCTAGCGGGCAGGTAACAGGTGGGCACTCCCAGGTGAGCGGGCAGGAGTCTCTGGAAAGGCAGATGGTCACAGCACGTGACAGTGAAGCCTCCGGGTAGGCTAGCAGGCAGGTAACAGGTGGGCGCTCCCAGGTGAGCGGGCTGGAGTCTCTGGAAAGGCAGATGGTCACAGCACGTGACGGCGGAGCCTCCAGGTAGGCTAGCAGGCAGGTAACTGATGTGCGCTCCCAGGTGAGCGGGCAAGCAGGTCCATAGACAGACTGACAGGAGTAGGAAGGCAGACCGTCGGACCTCAGGCTAGCAGGCAGGTGACTGGATATCAGGCAGGACAAAGACAGCAAGCTGGCAGGAATCTGGCAGGTAACTGGCAGGTAACTGGCAACGGGACCTGAGGGCTGAAGCACAGGTGAGACACAGGTGCAAACAACATTGCTCGGGCACCTCCATTTTGGAGGAGGTGCCTTTTATATGGGAGGTCCTCCGGCAATTGGCCGGGGACTCCTTAGGACGGCGCGCGCGGTCCCTTTAAGAGAGGGGGAGCGCGCGCGCCCTAAGCACACTGCCGGGGAAGGAGCGCGCGCCGGAAGCAGCGGGGAGAGCAGCGCTGGAGGACGCCGCGCCAGGAGCGGGGAGGTGAGAGGGACGGCGTCTCTGCCTAGAACGGGGCAGAGACGCCGATGCTACAGACAGATTGTGCATTGATATTACCTAAGTTATCAGCCAATATATACGGAATAGGAAACTTCCACCGGGCGTTTTCATTACGCAGAGCATTTCGGTCACCTTTCTGCAGACAGAAAACACAAATATTCTGCACTGTGCCCGGCTATGAAAGTGACGCGCCCCTGGGCCTGTCTCGCGCTGCGTTGCGCATGCGGGAGCCTACCCGGAGCCGGATCAGTGGAGGGTTGTAGTCTCGTGGCGGTGACCCGGTCCGTGCCCAGGGAGTCAAACTAGACGGCAGTCTATTAGTAGTAAATAGTGGATGACTACGCCACCCGTTGAGTGCAGCCAGGGAGCTGCTGCTGCAGGGCAGACCGCTGAGGCCGGTGGTAGGATTGTGCAGCGTGATAGTATAACCCCCAACGGGAGGGGTATGGCCTCAGGGCAGCCGACGTGGATGATGGGGGTAGCAGGAACCACTCAGAGACGGTACGGTGTAGTTCAGGGTCTTTACTGGTAACAACGATAGACCCTCCCGGAGTACTTGCTAGCAAACGGGGCCTGGTCAGTCTTTGAGCAGATGGGATCTCCCCTGGCCAGGCGTAGTTGTAGGCCTCACAAACTGACTGTACTCTTCTGGCTACCTTGCTAGAAGCTGATGTAGGTAGCCCACGTCCCTGAGTGTACCGTGTGGTGCTCACCCGTATGGCCGGTGACTCGGGGCCTTCTAATGGCTTCCGCTCCACGATGGCGGTGCTGGTCCCACGCGTGTGACCGTGCCTTCGGGCTTCTGGGCCAGAGGACCTGAAATCCCCTGCCTGATGGATTCTGCTGCTGGGTAGAAGTTAGTCCCCACAGCCTCGGACTCCGGGTCCGGTAAAGAATCTTCTTAGTCAGGGCGAGCGCTGCAGCTGCCAGCCCCTGACTCCTTGGAACTCTCCTGTTTCCTATGCTGCTTCTTGTCTCCACTCTCCTTGTCTGACTCACCCTGCCTCAGCCCCGGGTTTATACAGGGGAAGTTCTTCCCCTCCCAAGACTGGGCAGGAGGTGTGGCATGCACAGGATCCCTGACCAAAGGACCTCCCACCTGCTCTCAGACATAACATTACATTACTGTGGAAAACCAGACCCCTGGGGTGCCACATTCCCCCCTAGTGAAATTTAGTACTCCGGGACTAAACACATTTAGAAAAACATAACAAGGCAAAAACATTAATAATACAATAAGAAAACATATAAAGATGGTTACGGCGTGTCCGCAACCGGGTGCAGTCTCTGAAGAGAGCAAGGTGTCCATTTCACCAACACAGGGAGACGTAACCAGGTAGGGGTCTGTCCTACCCCGAGTCCTTAACAGTCTCTAGTCCATCCTGGGTTACGCTCCAACTATATACAAGGATTCCCGGTAAATCCACCAAGGTTTCCTAAAAACAACTGGAAACACAAAATTATACACAAGCAACAATACACAGATAAACATAAATAAAACTATTTTTACACTTCAAATTCTCCAGCGTGCGGGTAACTGGCCTCTAGTGGCCCTAGTGGACCTACGGAGCTGACTGTCTGGCCCTGAACTACAGGGTGTAGGAGCTGTCAAGGGTAAACTGGGCAGCTGTCTACCGGCTCTTTGTCTCACTAGGGGTACGGCAGGCTCACTATAAGCAGAGGGTTGATTCTCCTGTTCTACTCGTGTGGAGTCTTCTGCCTCCTGGACCGGCTGTTCTTCCAGCTCTACCCGTTGCTCCGTAGGTTCTTGGAATGATGGTTGGAGGAAGGTGAGTACGGGTACCACAACTGCACCATTGACTTGAGTCCAAGACCGAGGGAAGTCCCCGAGCACGGTACTAACCATATCTTCCCTTTCTCCCACGGGTCGATGGTCTTCTTGTTCCTCTTCAGGGTTCCTCAGTTGTTCGGGACACTTCTTCAGGTGGTCCCGGGATACAATGGCTGTGGTTTCCCCTCCGTCTTTACTGATGGTACAGACCTTCGGGTTCTCGTGGCTTGAGGGCAGTACGGTGTACGGGTCCTCCTCCCACTGGTCATCCAACTTGTGGAGCCGTCTTTTCCTCTTCAAGACCTGCTCTCCGGGTACCAGGGGAACAGCGGGAGCATACTGGTTGTAAGTCTTCTCTTGTCTTTCCCTAGCCTGACAGAGACTTCGCTCCACGCTCTCTTGTACTCTCCGGTACTGCTGCTGCCTCTCTGTGTCCCAGTCTGTTTCTGGTGAAGTGTCCTCGGGGGTCAGGACTCCCATTTCCAGGTCAACAGGTAACTTACCAGGTCTTGCCCTCATTAGGTAAGCCGGGGTACAGTTGGTGGAACCTACCGGGATGTGGTTGTATAGGTCCACCAGATCGGGCAACTTTTCAGGCCACAGACTGCGTTCTTCCAGGGGCAACGTTTTTAGAAGATCCATTACCACCTGGTTCATTTTTTCACAAAGTCCATTAGTCTGCGGATGGTAGGGTGTCGTCCTTATCTTCCGGCAGCCATACAGATTGCAGAATTCCTGAAAGACCTCCGCTTCAAAGGCAGGTCCCTGGTCCGTCAGCACTTGGTCCGGGTACCCGTGTGGACGGCAGAAGTGCTGCTGGAAGGCTCTAGCTGCTGTTTGAGCCGTTAAGTCCTTGACGGGGACGACAACCAAGAACCGGGAGTAATGATCCACGATGGTTAACGCGTAGACGTAGCCACTTCTGCTTGGGGTCAGTTTTACATGATCCAAGGCTACCAGTTCCAACGGTTGCCGGGTGACGATGGACTGCAGGGGAGTCTTCTGGCTGGCCCGGTCCTTCCTTCTCAGATTGCACGGGCCACAGTCTCTGCACCACTTCTCGATGGTTCCCCTCATGCCTACCCAGTGGAACCGCTCGCGCAGCAGGAACTCCAGCTTTTTCCACCCGAAGTGTCCAGCTCCGTCGTGGTATGCCTCCATCACCATGGCTGCGTCTCTTCGTGGCACCACTACTTGCCAGAGTAGTTCATGCGTCCGGGAGTTGACCATTCTGCGGCACAACTTCCCCTTGTAAAGGAATAGTCGACTCTTCTCCGCCCATAGTTGTTTGGCTTCCTCCGGAGCGTCTGGTTCAAGGCGAGCCTCCGGCCGAGTCAGCATCTCCTTCACCAGTCGGACGGCAGGGTCGCTGTCTTGCGTTTCCGCCCAGTTGTAGTGGGGTAAGGGGTTCAACGTAGCAGCCTGCTTACCCCTTACCCGGTGGGAATACTGGATAGTCCCATGACGGTGGAACGCAGGGAGTTCAACTTCTTCCAGTCCCTCCGGATCTTCTCCTTCGTCCGGCAGGTTGGGCATCCTGGACAGGGCATCCGCGTTAGTATTGGAGCGTCCTGCCCGGTATTTGATTGTGAACTCGTAGTTGGACAGACGGGCCATCCACCTCTGCTCCAGGGCACCGAGTCTTGCCGTGTCCAGGTGTGTCAGCGGGTTGTTATCCGTGTACACGGTGAACCGGGAAGAAGCGAGGTAATGCTTAAAGCGCTCAGTGATTGCCCATACTACGGCCAGGAACTCTAACTTAAATGAGCTGTAATTCTCGGGGTTCCTTTCGGTGGGTCGCAGTTTTCGGCTGGCATAGGCGATTACTCGTTCCTTCCCCTGCTGGATCTGGGACAGTACGGCTCCTAGCCCGATGTTACTGGCGTCGGTGTAGAGGATAAAGGGCTGGCTATAATCCGGGTACGCTAGGATTTCGTCCCCCGTAAGGGCCATCTTCAGCTGGCGGAAGGACTCTTCTTCCAGCTCTTCCCATTTGAAGGGCGGCTTCTGGTTCTTGGCCTTCCGGGACTGGCCTATCAGGAGGTCCTGCATAGGTGCTGCCTTTTTGGTGAAACCGGGAATAAACCTTCGGTAGTAGCCTACCAACCCGAGGAACTGCCGCACTTCTTTTACGCTGGAGGGGCTTGGCCATTCCTTAATTGCGGTGATTTTATCAGGGTCGGGAGCCACTCCGTCAGCGCTCACTACGTGTCCCAGGTACTGCACCTTTGGTTTCAGGAGGTGACACTTGGAGGGTTTCACCTTTAGGCCGTAACTCGCCAGAGCCTCGAACACTTCCGCCAGGTGTTTCAGGTGGTCCTCATACGTCTTGGAATATACGATGACATCGTCCAGGTACAACAGGACCGTCTCGAAGTTTCTGTGGCCCAGACAACACTCCATTAGGCGTTGGAAGGTTCCTGGTGCGTTGCAGAGTCCGAACGGCATGCAGGTGAACTCGCTAAGTCCCATCGGGGTGGTGAATGCGGTCTTCTCCCGGTCTGCCTCTGCTACAGGAACCTGCCAGTACCCGCTAGTGAGATCCAAGGTAGAGAAGAAGTTAGCAGATCTTAAAGCAGCCAATGACTCCTCTATCCTTGGTAAGGGGTACGCATCCTTGTGTGTGATACGGTTGATTTTCCGGTAATCTACACACATCCTCATGGTGTTGTCTTTCTTTTTGACTAAAACTAATGGGGCTGCCCAGGGGCTACAACTATCCCGGATTACCCCAGCCTCCTTCATGTCTCTAAGCATCCCCTTGGCGTGTTGGTAATGTGCAGGGGGTACGGGTCGATACCTCTCTTTTATGGGAGGATGATCTCCCGTGGGGATGCGATGTTCTACCCCCTTGACTCGCCCGAAGTCTAACGGGTGTTTACTAAACACTCTCTCATACTCTTGAACCACCCGATAGACTCCTTGTTTCTGATGTGAGGGAGTGGAATCAGTACCCAAATGTAGTTGCTGACACCAGTCCTCCATGTCTTTCTTAGAGCCGTTACCTTCCTCCGGGTGAGATGGAGGCAAGGGTTCCACAGATTGTATAGAATTTTGATTAGTGGTATATAATTTGGCTAGCGTGGCATACCGGGGCAGGTACACTTCCCTCTCCCCGATATTTATTATGCGAATGGGCACCCTCCCATGGCGTACATTGACCACCCCCCGTGCTGTCAAAATGGTGGGCCTACTGTCTGAGTAAACTGGTTCTACCATTGCCTGGTAATCTCTTCCTCTCAGACCAATAGCTGCCCGGCACCAAATCATCATTTCACTTTTTGGGGGCATGGCAATAGGAAAAGGGTCACACATTCTTACGCTACCAATCTCACCGCCGGAGAGTTCCACTTGTTGCCGTTGCATCAGTGCCCGGATCTCTTTCTGGAGCACCCGCTGCTCGCCGGAGCTGGCGTTCTTGGCAACCTGCTGTAAAAGGAAAATCACCTCTGCAAGACAATTTTCAATTACGTTAGTTCCTAGAGTTATTTTTGGGTGACTCTCATGTTTATCAATATCTACAATGATCAGTCCCTGTGCGGCCAGTTCGACTCTACCGATTTTGAGGGCCACCTCCTTAAATCCGATCTGTGGCACGGGCTGGCCATTGCTGGCGATGATACTCAAGTCGTCGTCAGGGTAGTGGGTAATATCCGAGTCATTCCAGTACTGCTTGAAGAGCACGTACGGGATGGTGGTGACCTGTGACCCGGTATCCAGTAGGGCACTCATGGGAATGCCATCCAGTACCACAGGCAAGACTGGACGTCCTCCCACATATCTGTCGCGCCAGTTCGATGGGCCTGGTGATCTTTTTCCTGGGGGTTGGCCCTCTACCCCAGGTTGTGCCCGTTTAAAGAACAGTACCTTTCCATATGTCCGGGTTGATTGCAGCGGCGGCAGATGGGTCGTCCGTCCTCGCTGTATCGGTCACTGGGTCTTCCTCTGGCCGGTGGGGTCCTCCTTGGTCGACGCCACGGGATGTCCTCCGGTCCGGATGCCAGCTGGATCTTCCCTGGGGTGGAAACCTGTAAAGACTGCACAGTTCGGGTTAGCGCAGCAACGCTCTTAGCTAGCTCTTGGACCTGATGGTGTAGGTCTGGAGCCGGGTCATTGTCCAAAGCCTGCGCATCAGCTCCCACAGGCCCTGCTGACAAGGGCGCCGCCTCCTGGTAGTAAGTGGTAGTGGGGCGTCTGTGGGTCACAACGCCACCTGGTGCCGGTTCTCGGAGCACCCGGATGGCTCTGTCCTTGAACTGTGCAAAGTCCAGATGGGGATCCTGTAAGGCCATTGCCCGCAACTGGGTTCGGTGGGCATTGCAATATAAACCCTCTATAAATTGTTCAGTCAACAGCCTGTCCTCGTTTCCCACCCCATCAGGGTCGGTCTGCTTTATGGCCCTCAGGGCCTCTTGTAGGTTTAGTGCATAGTCCCTTATACTCTCATGCGCTCGCTGCTTGCACCCGTAGAATCTAAGCTTAATCTCGGCTGAGGTGCGGGTATCAAAGGTGTCCTTCAGCCGGGTTAGTATCCCTGCGACAGTCTTCCTCCCAGGTGGCCAGGATTTTACTTCCCTTTTGGCTGCCCCGGTTAGTTGGGCCACCAGGATGCTCACTTTTTGCTCTTCTGTGAGGGGGTACACCTGGAAGAGGCTATCCAGCTTTTCTCTAAAGTCATGCAGGGTATGTGACTCCCCTGAGTACTGGGGTAGCCAAGCTGCTCCCGGGATATAGGGCATGGTGAAGGGCATAACTGCAGCAGCGGTAGCGCTGGCGGGGGTTGGGGCAGTGAAGCTCTCCTCCGTATCCGACATCTTCCTCCCCCCTAGTGGACCGTGGCCTACCTTGCGATGATCCTCTTCCGTAGGCCGCGGCTCCGCAGTGGATCGTCAGGGTTGAGGACCTTCCGTCGCGCTCCTGTGACGTCGGCGTCTGCTGGGCTCCTTCCAGGACCTTACGCAACGTCCGGACGTGAGGCGGGGCTTCAGTTCTCGCGCGCTTTCGGAGTCCACGCCCCTCTTCTTCCCGCGCGGCGTCCCCAAGATGGCGTCCAACGGCGGGAAAACTCCACGGATGGCGGGAAGAAGGACGAAGATGGCGCCGGATGGCGGGAAACTTCACCGATGGCGGGAAGAAGGTAGAAGATGGCGCCGGATGGCGGGAAACCTCCACGGATAGCGGGAATCTTCACCACTGGTAAGTTTGAACAGTCTTTGCTTTTCAGGCACGCAGTACCCGGTGGTTGCGGGCACGAAATCCTGCCGACTACGCCAAAGTTGACGCGCCCCTGGGCCTGTCTCGCGCTGCGTTGCGCATGCGGGAGCCTACCCGGAGCCGGATCAGTGGAGGGTTGTAGTCTCGTGGCGGTGACCCGGTCCGTGCCCAGGGAGTCAAACTAGACGGCAGTCTATTAGTAGTAAATAGTGGATGACTACGCCACCCGTTGAGTGCAGCCAGGGAGCTGCTGCTGCAGGGCAGACCGCTGAGGCCGGTGGTAGGATTGTGCAGCGTGATAGTATAACCCCCAACGGGAGGGGTATGGCCTCAGGGCAGCCGACGTGGATGATGGGGGTAGCAGGAACCACTCAGAGACGGTACGGTGTAGTTCAGGGTCTTTACTGGTAACAACGATAGACCCTCCCGGAGTACTTGCTAGCAAACGGGGCCTGGTCAGTCTTTGAGCAGATGGGATCTCCCCTGGCCAGGCGTAGTTGTAGGCCTCACAAACTGACTGTACTCTTCTGGCTACCTTGCTAGAAGCTGATGTAGGTAGCCCACGTCCCTGAGTGTACCGTGTGGTGCTCACCCGTATGGCCGGTGACTCGGGGCCTTCTAATGGCTTCCGCTCCACGATGGCGGTGCTGGTCCCACGCGTGTGACCGTGCCTTCGGGCTTCTGGGCCAGAGGACCTGAAATCCCCTGCCTGATGGATTCTGCTGCTGGGTAGAAGTTAGTCCCCACAGCCTCGGACTCCGGGTCCGGTAAAGAATCTTATTAGTCAGGGCGAGCGCTGCAGCTGCCAGCCCCTGACTCCTTGGAACTCTCCTGTTTCCTATGCTGCTTCTTGTCTCCACTCTCCTTGTCTGACTCACCCTGCCTCAGCCCCGGGTTTATACAGGGGAAGTTCTTCCCCTCCCAAGACTGGGCAGGAGGTGTGGCATGCACAGGATCCCTGACCAAAGGACCTCCCACCTGCTCTCAGGCATAACATTACATTACTGTGGAAAACCAGACCCCTGGGGTGCCACAAAAGCACCACATGTCAGCTCATGAATGTAGCCCCCCGTGTTCCTCAAGAACCTTAGTTTTTTTCCTAAGCCCCATAAGGGCACACACTGTGCAATTATCTGAGATTCTAGCGTGACCTCCGCAGGGAGGATGAGAGTGATACGTGGTGCAGAATACGTTGGTCTATAAGCAGGCATGCAATACATGGGGTGCAGAGAAAAAGGTTGCACTTGGGTCACGACCTGACTAAGGAGGCACGGTACCGTGTGAGGCTTATTCTCTTAGCTCCCCCGCCAACAATTTATATACAAATAAGATATTATACAGTGCTACATTATACAAGGTATAAAGGATGGTGCCCACATAAGAGTGCCATGCTTTAGCAACAAAATAACAGTGCCACTCAGAGCCAAAATAAATACGGCTATATAGTGTTCTCAAGATAGCACAATAGATTGCTCAAATAAATACTGTCATACAGTGCTCACATATTATCACTATGAAATGCCCAAATAAACACCACTTTACAGTTCTCACATGTTATGACCATACAGTGCCCAAATAAATACTGTCATACAGTGCTCACATATTATCACTATGAAATGCCCAAATAAACACCACTTTACAGTTCTCACATGTTATGACCATACAGTGCTCAAATAAATACTGTCATACAGTGCTCACATATTATCACTATGAAATGCCCAAATAAACACCACTTTACAGTTCTCACATGTTATGACCATACAGTGCCCAAATAAATACTGTCATACAGCGCTCACATATTAACACTATGAAATGCCCAAATAAACACCACTTTACAGTTCTCACATGTTATGACCATACAGTGCTCAAATAAATACTACAATACAGTGCTCACATATTATCACTATGAAATGCCCAAATAAACACCACTTTACAGTTCTCACATGTTATGACCATACAGTGCCCAAATAAATACTACAATACAGTGCTCACATATTATCAAAATACAAGGCACAAATAAATAGTACCGGACATTGTTCACATATTATCACTATACAGTTCCCAATACATAATCTAACAGTGCTATACAATGGCTAACTAAAAATACAATATTTAGACTGAGTCATGGTCATAACCTTGTCAATCATTCCTGGCACCAATATAGAAGCGGGAGGCTGATGGGACCCATGTGTAAATGCCCTGGGAAATGTCTGTGCTTCATATGAGGGCATCAGCACTATTATTTTGGGAGGCCTTGTTTCAGGGTTTAGATTGGGCCCAGTTACTTGCTGGCCACCTTCTTCGGAGCGGCTCTCCGTCACCCCTCACCACAATTCAGTAGACCCATACCAGCTATTACTGAAATTATTGATTGCCAAGTGTAACAGCGGAAAATAAATTATTGAAAAAAAATAAATAAATAAGCACGATGCTCCCCGATCCTCTGGGCGGCATGTAGACTTCTTTTTATAATTTTATAAACTTGTGTATTTATAGATTTGATGTCATTAATCATTAATGGTCCATTACTTCTTATTCCTCTATGTAGTCCTTTCTCCAGCTCCGGTGTTATATACTTATTTTATATAAAAAAAGTTCCAGTTATTAGCTAAGGCTGAAAATAAATAAAGTTTTAGAGTCAGTAAAATATAAAAGCGGTATTTTATATTGGGATTTCTTATAGCAAACTCATCTTCTGCTTGTGAGTGCACGTTGCTATATAAGGACGCAGCCACCCAACCAACCCGAACCAAAGACACCCCAGTGACAGCCACATAGTCACTATATAGCTCTCACTGGCGGTAAACTGACCGTTTTAGGCAGCGGATGCAACCAAAACTCACTCATGTACTTGAAATCCTACCTACCCAGTTTTTTCATTGACTAACGTGGGCTAGGTTTCAACCACATTAGAAAAAGGTGATGAGTGAGCACATATATAATAGGTATCCGTTTGATCCCATGATCTAATATTGGCGATGCCAGGGGTTCTAGGGGAAGGAGAGGCTGCTCACACTGCTGTCCACCCTGTCTATCTGATCTAATAATGAAGATACCAGGGGTGCAGCGGTAAGAAGAGGCTGCTCACACTGCTGTCCACCTGTCTAATTGATCTAATACTGGAGATACCAGAGATCCTGAGGTAAGAAGAGGCTGCTCACACTGCTGTCCACCATGTGTATTTGATCTAATACTAGAGATACTAGGGGTGCTGAGGTAAGAAGAGGCTGCTCACACTGCTGTCCGCCATGTGTTTCTGAGCTAATACTGGTGATACCATGGTTGCTGAGGTATGAAGAGGCTGCTCACACTGCTGTACACCTGTCTAATTGATCTAATACTAGAGATACCAGGGGTGCAGAGGTAAGAAGAGGCTGCTCACACTGCTGTTCACCATGTCTTTCTGAGCTAATACTGGAGATACCAGGGGTGTTGAGGTAAGAAGAGGCTGCTCACACTGCAGTCCACTATGTGTATCTGATCTAATACTAGAGATACCAGGGGTGCAGAGGTAAGAAGAGGCTGCTCACACTGCTGTACACCTGTCTAACTGATCTAATACTAGAGATACCAGGGGTGCAGAGGTAAGAAGAGGCTGCTCACACTGCTGTCCACCATGTGTATCTGATCTAATACTGGAGATACTAGGAATGCTGAGGTAAGAAGAGACTGCTCACAGTGCTGTCTACTCTATCTATCTGATCTAATACTGGAGATACTAGGAATGCTGAGGTAAGAAGAGACTGCTCACAGTGCTGTCTACTCTATCTATCTGATCTAATACTGGAGATACCAGGAGTGCTGAAGTAAGAAGAGGCTCTTCACACTGCTGTACACCTGTCTAACTAATCTAATACTAGAGATACCAGGGGTGCTGAGGTAAGAAGAGGCTGCTCACACTGCTGTCCACCTTGTGTATCTGATCTAATACTGGAGATACTAGGAGTGCTGAGGTAAGAAGAGACTGCTCACACTGCTGTCCACCTTGTGTATCTGATCTAATACTGGAGATACCAGGAGTGCTGAAGTAAGAAGAGGCTCTTCACACTGCTGTCCACCATGTCTATCTGATATTATGCTGGAGATACAAGCAGTGCTTAAATAAGAAGAGGCGGCTCACACTGATGTCTACCCTGTCTATATGATCTAATAATGGAGATACCAGGGCTATTAAGGTACGAAAAGTCTGCTCACACTGTTATAGGTTATCTCTAAGTCATATCAGGAATATTCCTATGGCACATGCTCACAAGTTTCTGTGCTAATATTCTAGGACAAGTTTCTTTCTGTTTAACAAGACACTGATCATATTAATTGTGTAGTGTTTACCTCCCTAAACAAAAAAGCTAAAATTGCTAATTAAAGGTATTTATAAATGTATTTATTAAGATTCCCTTTAGTTATTTATTTTTTTCTATTCCCAGAGAGCCCCGTTAAGGAAAAATTGCAAAACATTGAGATACATTTCTCAGAGTCCTATTTTATATATCCATATACTGTATGTGATACTGAGTTTGTATGTTTTCCCCGTATTCTTGTGGGTTTCCGCTGGGTTCTCCGGTTTCTTCCTACACTCCAAAGACATACTGATAGGGAATTTAGATTGTGAGCCCCGATGGGGAAAGTGTCGATAATGTCTGTAAAGCGCAGCGGAATTAATGGTGCTATATAAGTGAATAAAATAAATCAAAATAAATACTAGAGTAAAATAAGAGAAGCCAAAGAAGGCGGGGATAATAAATGTGACGGTGCACTTGTGTAGAGCTTGAGTAAAGTACCTATATGCAGGCCTGGCGTCAGAACCCAGCGCACCCGGGCAAGTGCTGGGGCCCTAAGCAGATGGATGGGCCCACTTACCCGTGAGCGGTGCGGTGCCGGTGCCAGTGCCCGCCACCCACCCCCACTTGTTCAGGGCCCCTCTCCCCGTGCCTCCGCACCATTTCTGGTCTCTTCCGCGGCTGCTGCACTGTGATGTCTCAGGCCAGAGGATGCGGTGATGTCTTTACACCATGCTCGCTCCAGATCCATCACAGCGCAGAGCAGGAAGACGCCGGCGACGCTGAAGAGTCTGGAGCAATGGCAGCAAGTGAGGAGAGGTGAGTACTTGATTATTTTTTTTATATGTATGGAGTCATGGGGAATTATATGGGGGGGACAAGTGACATTCTGCATGGGGCATTATATGGGGGGAACAAGTGACATCCTGCATGGGGCATTATATGGGGGGGGATAGGTGACCTCCTGCATAGGACATTATATGGGGGGACAGGTGACATCCTGCATGGGGCATTATATGGGGGGGAGGTGACCTCCTGCATAGGACATTATGTGGGGGGGAGAGGTGACATCCTGCATGGGGCATTATATGGGGGGAGAGGTGACATCCTACATGTGGCATTATATGGGGGGAGAGGTGACATCTTGTATGGGGCATTATATGGGGGTGAGACGTTAAATCCTGCATGGGGCATTATATGGGGGGGAGAGGAAGAGATGGAAGAGAAAGAGCAAGTGAGAGAGAGGAGAGAGTGAGAGAGATGGAGGAAAGGGTAAGGGAGAGAGATGGATGAGAGAGAGAGATATGGAGGAGAGACAGATGGAGGAGACAGAGCAAAGGAGGAGAGAGAGAGAGGGAGGAGAGAGAGAGAGGGAGGAGCGAGATAGAGGGAGGAGAGAGAAAGAGATGGAGGACAAAGAGCAAGGGAGACAGAGATTGAGAAGAGAGAGGAGAGAGTGACAGAAATGGAGAAGAGTGCGAGGGAGAGAGATGGAGGAGAGAGAGAGATAGAGGAGAGAGAGATGGAGGAGAGAGAGATGAAGGAGAGAGAGATGGAGGAGAGAGAGATGGAGGAGAGAGAGAGAGGGAGGAGAGAGAGGGAGGAAAGAGAGAGAGGGAGGAGGGAAGCGGGAGGAGAGAGATAGAGAAAAGAGAAGGAGGGAGGAGGGAGAGTGAGATTTTTCCATCTCAAAATTTGGAGTTCACAATGATTTCAATGGGGTCCATGTACTGGATCAAGTTCGGGTACAGTTTTGGTACCCGAACCAAACTTTGGACTAAAGTTCAGTTGGGTACCAAAACCTGAACTTCCACGGGTCTGCTCATCCCTTGTAATGCTAGGTATGGGAAGAACCCAGCGTACGACAACGGGAAAAGGGGGAAAGCCCAGAAACTAGGGAAAGGGGGAGTGGAGACCCCTAAGCAGATCTAACAACACCATGACTCCCTTATCGTCCCTAAATAGGTTCCACACCTATCGCCAAGCAGGATACCTTAGTCCTGGCTGACCCTAGAGCTAGGCCCTAGGTAGGGAGGGGGAGGAGTTAGCACTAGTCGGCCCCACTGCAACTAAAGACAAACAAGGGAAACAGACAAGGAGATACACTTAGCTTTGAGGAGACACCAGAGAGAACACAACTTCAATCCATAAAGGAACTCCAAGAAGAATCTAGCTGACTGCTAGAACTCCAGACCTGAACAGAGGAATTTACTCTATCACCAGCAACTCTCTTGAGAAACTGAGTATATTTAAAGATCCAGAAAGGGTGTGTTAATTAGCAGGCGATCGTGGAGATCACCGCTGGGTCCTAGAGTGGGAGGGATGATGAAAGGATCAAGAAGGTGTCTGCAAGGCCAAGCGCAGCGACCTTCTACAGCCGGATTCAGAATGACTGTATGTCAAGCCTGACACACCCGTCACATCCCTAGTTCCTAATCCTTTAACTGGTTCGGATGCAATACTACATTTCACCTCTAGTAGCCACTAGTGAAAAATTTGATTACCTGTCACAATCACAATAATAGTCGATCATTAGTGATCCAGTTCTCAATCTACGTCCCATTGGTTTACACAGTCTGTAAAATTGCCCTCCAGGAGGAGACTGGTATCTTTGTCCTGCCTACCACTGTTCTCCTACACATGTGCAGACTTCCATTTCTTAAGGGGACTTATTTTCAGTCAATGTCTATGGCACCTAGGTTTTGTAAATGCCTCCCCCACCCCCATATCAATCTGTGGTTTTGCAACCACGTGAGTTCCAATACTGTGCTATGGTCCACAGTTACAAATGTCTTTATAATAATTCCGATTGTTGGATGTCAGTTGATGTTGAACCCCACCGGTGAAGAGGTCAATATAGTAAACCTGGAAAACCCCTACAATGCATTAAGCTTATGGCTGCTAATTGTCATCATGTAGTTGATGGGGAAATATAACAGGTACAGTCTAGGGGTACGGGAGACATTTGAGCTGATAAAAGCTGAGTGTGCATGGTGATAGATAGCGGCTCTGTAAGACTAAACTTACCTTGTGGCCGGAGTCTGTAGAGAAGAGTTACTGTACATGTCCAGACTCTCTGACCAGGTCTATGCAAAAGTATGAAAAGTGATATAGCAATGTGAAATTCAGGCCAACACTCCCTTTTTCCATAAAAGTCAGCACTTTATTTAATCCATATAAACACAACCAAATTTAAGTGGCTTCGTACAAAAATAGCACATGAAAAATGTACAAATGCCATCAGCAAAACGTACTTCAACCAGACGGCAACGCGTTTCTGAGCTCTACGTTTCTTAGTTTGAGCCTGAAAAATTCCACAATACTTAACACAGGATATCTGAGTTCGCAGATTCGTAACACTCAGGTTAAAATGTGCATAGACAAAATATATAGATAAAACCTGTAAAAACCACAATGTGGATAATGCGGATAAACGAACCATACAATAAAGTAAAAACAGGAGCCGAGGCTGTAAGTGCGGGGATTTCTGTGCTTGGGGATCATACTCGATACTGGATAAATTGAGATGTTTTGAAAATGTTGTATCCATTATTTTATCATTTGCAGATCACCAACACGTCTCTCCGACCTGTGATTTCCATAGTTCCACGACTTTTCCGTCTTATGCTCAGAGGTCTAGTATTAACCCCTTTACCCCCAGGGTGGTTTGCACGTTAATGACCAGGCCAATTTTTACAATTCTGACCACTGTCACTTTATGAGGTAATTACTCTGGAACGCTTCAAATGGATCCCGCTGATTCTGAGACTGTTTTTTCGTGACATATTGTACTTCATGATTGTGGTAAAATTTCTTTGACATCACTTGCGTTTATTTGTGAAAAAATCAGAAATTTGGTAAAAATGTAGAAAGTTTTGCAATTTTCAAAATTTTAAATTTTATACCCTTAAATAGAGATATGTTACACTAAATAGTTAATAAATAACATTTCCCACATGTCTACTTTACATCAGCACAATTTTGGAACCACATTTTTTTTTTTTAGGGAGCTATAAGGGTTAAAAGTTGACCAGCGATTTCTCATTTTTACAACAAAATTTACAAAAACACTTTTTTAGAGACCCCATCACATCTGGCGTGACTTTGAGGGGCCTTTATGATAGAAAATACCCAAAAGTGACACCATTGTAAAAACTGTAGCCCCCAAGGTGCTCAAAACCACATTCAAGAAGTTTATTAACCCTTCAGATGCTTCACAGTAATTTTTGGAATGTGGAAGAAAAAAATGAACATTTAACTTTTTTCACAAAAATGTTACTTTAGACCGCAATTTTTTTTATTTTAGACTTTTTGAATGTAAAATTTGCTTGAAAAATTAGTGGACACCATGTTGCGTTTGGGGAGCCCCCGATGTGCCTAAACAGTGGAAACCCCCCACAAGTGACACCATTTTGGAAACTAGACCCCTCAGGGAACTTATCTAGGTGTGTGGTGAGCACCTTGAACCCCCAGGTGCTTCACAGAAGTTTATATCATGGAGCTGTAAAAATAACATTTTCACATTTTTCCAACAAAAATGTTTTGCAGACCCCTATTTTGCATTTTCATAAGGGTAACAGGAGAAATTGCACCACGCGATTTGTTGTGCAATTTTTCCTGAGTAAGCCGATACCCTATATGTGGGGAAAAAACACTGTTTGGGCACAAGGCAGGGTTCGGAAGAGAAGGAACGCCATTTGACTTTTTGAATGTAAAATTTGCTTGAATTAGTGGACGCCATGTTGCGTTTGGGGAGCCCCTGATGTGCCTAAATAGTGGAAACCCCCATCCACCAAGTGACTCCATTTTGGAAACTACACCCCTGAAGGATTTTATCAAGGGGTATAGTGAATATTTTGAACCCAGAGGTACGACACAGAATTTGATAACATTAGGTCATCATATTGAATAAGTTGTCATTAGTCTTGAGTGCAAGTGCTCGCTACTTGAGTTTGCATCGGGTACTCAGGTATGGACCATGTATGGCGGGCGCTCAAGTGACATGCTCGAGTCCCCGCCCGCATGTTTCATGGTTGTTAGTCACCCAAATAAAAACATGTGGGGATCGCTTGTGCATGACAGGCAGTCCCAGCAAGGTTTTTTTGGCTGTATAACAGCTGCAAAACATTTGAGGCGGAGACTTGAGCATGTCACTCGAGCACCCGCTATACTCGGTGCATACCCGAGCACCCGATGCAAACTCAAGTAGCGAGCTCTTGTGCTCAACATTAGTCGCCATATAGATGGTATTTTTTTCTTTACTTCTGAAAAAATCCCAACCCCAACCCTAATACAACCACAACCCTAGCCCAAACGCAACCTTAGCTCAACCCTAACCCTAGCCCAACCCTAACTCAACCCTAACCCTTGCCCAACCCTAACCCAATCCTAGCCTAACCATAGCACAACCCTAACCCTAGCCCTAGTACAACCCTAACCCTAGCACAACCCTACCCATAGCTCAATGCTACCCCTAGCCCAACCCTAACCCTAGCTCAACCCTACCCCTAGCCCCACCCTAGCTCAACCCTCACCCTAGCCCAACCCTAACCCTAACCCTAGCCCAACCCAAACCCTAGCACAACCCTAACCCTAGCCCAACCCTAACCCTAGCACAACACTAACCCTAACCCTAGCACAACCCTATCCCTAACCCTAAAGTTTATTTTTTACGCCATTCCTCGTGCGGTATAAGTGATTAGACAACTTTATTTTTCGGGTCGGTGCAATTACAGGGATACTAGATTCATATCAAGTTTTTATGATTGAGAGCTGTCACACACTAAAAAACCCTTTTTTTTGCAAAGACTAGTTTTTGCATTGCAATTTTTTGAGAGCTATAATTTTTCCATATTTCGTTCGACAGAGTCATGTGATTTTTTTTTTTTTTTTTTGTGGGACAAGTTGATGTTTTTATTGGTACCATTTTTGGGCACATTACATTTTTTGATTGCTTTCTATTCCGATTTTTGGAAGGCAGAATAAATAAAAACCAACAATTCACGAATTGTTTTTTGGTGTTTTTTTTATGCCGTTCTATGTGTCGTCAAATTGATAAGGAAGCTTTATTCTTCGGGTCAGTACGTTTACAGCGGTACCACAGTTATATTTTTTTTCACGTTATGGCACTTTTACTCAATGAAAACTATTTTATAGAAAAAAGAATTGTTTATGCATCGCTAGAGAGCTATAAATGTTTTATTTTTCTGCCGTTGGAGCTGTATGGTGGCTTGTTTTTTGCGGGATAAGATGACGTTTTCAGCGGTACCATTTTTATTTACATTCGTCTTTTTGATCGCGTTTTATTCCATTTTTTGTTTGCTGGTATGATGATAAAGCATCGTTTTATGTTTTGTTTTTTATTTTTTTACCCTGTTCACTAAAGGGGTTAACTTCATCACCATCCCTGTGCTATGCAGCCTGTCAGCGCTGCACAGGGAAAAGTTACTTTGGTCACGCTTGGCGCATGACCAAAGCAACTTCCTGCCTTCTGATGACCCGGATGTTGTCATGATGACATCTGGTCACCATGACAACATCTGGGACCGGACTCAGACGCTGCGGGATGCCGGCAGAGAAGGTAAGTATCGCGCTAACCTCCTCTTGCCACCAGAATGCTGCGATCGATTTCAATCACAGCATTTCGGGGGTTAATGTGCAGGGAGCGATGCGGGACCGTTCCTTGCACATAGCACCGGGTGTCAGCTGTGACAATCAGGTGGATGACTTGATATCACAACCTCCCCAGGAAAAAGACAATAGGCTCTAGCTACAGAGACCTTCAAACTCTCTGTGTCACTCCCCCTACTGCACCCCTGGTGGAGCCCAAGTCTCCATCCATGTTATTTCCCAGCTAAGAGCTCCCAAAACTAAAATGGGCCATACGTTCTTACTGGACAGTCCTAGGGAGCCCGTTCTGGTGTCATTGGACCCAGCCCGGCCCCTGCTACGCATGGATGCTAAACATCAGAGTCCTAGGGGCCCCTGCAAGGCTGTGCTGGGTATCTCCTTTCCTTACGCTGGACTATGTTTAAAACTAGGGTTACAATCCGCATCCCCTCAGGTCTATTTTGTGTATCACTGAGATGAATCTTTTCCCCATAACTCGCTGTTGAATTATGTTTCTTGAATAGGCACATGGCGTCAGGGGAAGGGACATCCTGTGTAGCTTGCAGCTGCTGTGAGAATTATCACTCTTCGCTTCTTCAGCTCCTTCCTTTGCAAGCTGCAGTGTCAAATTTTCATATGTAGAGCTTCGTAAAACCCGCCTGCCAGTGCACAGTGATCGACAGGGGATTACCTTGAATATCTTCACACCATTGTTCCCTGTAAAAAACAGAAAATAAATAAGCTAATTTATACTCACCTAACACCTAATCCCAGAAGCCACTGTCAACTGTAAAACAGCAAAAATAAAAAACAATCATATCCCTCACCTATCCAAAGTGATGAAATAATCCATAGTGTCTTACGATGATCTAGATGACTTATCCTAGTATAATTTTCAAACGGTGCCACTCCATAATGTACACATACTACAATGTGAAGAGTGGCAACTATTGACCGTATAATGGCAAAATCGCAAGATAAACATAAACAACCGAAGCAACCACGATCAAAGGCCGATCTACATCATAAAAAATTGTTTTATTGAATATTCAATTTTGTTAAAAATTATCACATGCAGATAATTGGTGCAAAAAATGGTGCAAAACAACATACAGTGTGTAAAAAAATTCCACCGCTATATGGGACACGCAGGACCCAAATTGTACAGCCTAGTAGATATTAAGTGATCATCCAAGTAGCATAGTATTTATACACAGGCCAATGTGACCCGATTAGTAAAAAGGCTCATATAGTCAAAGGTTGTTAGGTCAGAGAAACAGACAATGTTAATATATTCCTCAAAATAATATTACGGGTATAATGAGCCACCATATATATATTTACATGTGTATAACAACAGTATATATATGTGTCAACAGTATATAGACATACAATATATTGTACATGACAACAGGCTCACACTGACACAAGTAATGTGTAGCAATCAGCTGCCGTGAGAGAGTTCACAGGAGTTCATCAGCTGATGAAACCCGGTAACCTCACTTACGGCACCGCCGCTGCGTGAGAACTGTCTCACGCCGTAGCGGTGCCGTAAGTGAGATCACTGGAGCTCATCAGCTGATGAACTCCTGTGAACTCTTTCACGGCAGCTCAGCGCTATACACTGCAGGAGTGATTACACAGCGGCGTCTGCCCTGTAACAGCAGGCATAGGCTGATGGGAGTAGTACTCTCATCAGCTGATGCCTGTGACCCGTGGTAAGCTTTTTACGACTGGTCACAGTCACAGCTGCGGGCTCACACTGTCATCTGACAGAGTGAGCCCGTAGTTCTAACCAATCAGAGCCCCTTTTTCCCACGCTGTCATCTGCGTGGGAAACCATGGATGTTCGGGGGCCCCATTCATATGAATGGGGTCCGTGTTCCGGGTCAGGTACTGTTCTGGTAACCGAACCAAACTTTTAATAGATATTCGGATATCCACGGGTCCGCCCATCACTAGTAAATAATCCTACCAAGTTATGACCACATAATGCCACCACATAATGCTAAAATAATGCCACCATATTGATCATTACCATCATGACTGTACTAAGACCAATATTACAATCAATACCACAATATGAGACAATAATCAATAAATACAGCCAGATCATAACAACATATCACCAACATGTACTGTAGTGATAATATACCATACTGATTATTAACAGTATAAACACTGATATTATCACTGTGCAGCAACCATGTAGTGGTATAATTGTATATATCAATTCCAGTGCTCTGCATACTATATACAGTACAGACCAAAAGTTTGGACACACCTTCTCATTTAAAGATTTTTCTGTATTTTCATGACTATGAAAATTGTACATTCACACTGAAGGCATCAAAACTATGAATTAACACATGTGAAATTATATACTTAACAAAAAGGTGTGAAACAACTGAAAATATGTCTTATATTTTACGTTCTTCAAAGTAGCCACCTTTTGCTTTGATGACTGCTTTGCACACTTGTCATTCTCTTGATGAACTTCAAGAGGTAGTCAACGGAAATGTTTTTCACTTCACAGGTGTGCCCTGTCAGGTTTAATAAGTGGGATTTCTTGCCTTATAAATGGGGTTAGGACCATCAGTTGTGCTGTGCAGATACACAGATGATAGTCTTACTGAATAGACTGTTAGAATTTGTATTATGGCAAGAAAAAAGTAGCTAAGTAAAGAAAAACGAGTGGCCATCATTACTTTAAGAAATGAAGGTCTGTCAGTCCGAAAAATTGGGCAAACTTTGAAAGCGTCCCCAAGTACAGTTGTAAAAACCATCAAGCGCTACAAAGTAACTGGCTCACCAAAAGTACCACCCCAGGAAAGGAAGACCAAGAGTCACCTCTGCTTCTGAGGATAAGTTTATCCGAGTCACCAGCCTCAGAAATCGCAGGTTAACAGCAGCTCAGATTAGAGCCCAGGTCAATGCCACACAGAGTTCTAGAAGCAAACACATCTCTACAACAACTGTGTTAATTCATAGCTTTGATGTCTTCAGTGTGAATGTACAATTTTCAAAGTCATGAAAATACAGAAAAATCTTTAAATGAGAAGGTGTGTCCAAACTTTTGGTCTGTACTGTATGTGCATAGTGTGCTGGTAATTGTACAAATATATGTATATTAAGTCATCTACCATCTCTCTGATCATAGTTGTTCACTTTCCCTTTTCTTTTTCATTCAGCCCACACCACCATAACCACTTCTTCCATCCATGACTTGTCTCTGCAAAATGTAATTCACGTCACCTCATCGCGTCTGCTGTATGGAGAGTCAGGGTGTTGGAGACCGGAGCAGCACACCCGGGGAACAGGAGCGAGATGAGTATGTTTTTTCTGCATGTATATATGAGTCTATGTGGGGGCTCACACTGTATATACAAAGGCTACGTGGTGGCTCAAACTTTATTTAGGAGGCTATGTGGAGCTCACACTGTATACAGGAGTCTATGTACGGCCTCATACTGTATATAGGAGGCTATGAGGGTGCTCACAGTATATATAGGAGGCCATGATGGGGCTCACAATGTATATAGGAGACTATGTGGGGGGCTTATGCTGTATATGGGAAAATATGTGGGGGCTTATACTGCATATAGGAGGCTATATGGGGGCTTATACTGTATTTAGGAGGCTATGTGGGGGCTCATACTGTATAAAGGGACTATGTGGGGCTCATACTGTTTATATAGGGCAGCGTGGGGGTTCATACTGTATATAGGTTACCTAGGGCTCATACTGTATATAGGGAGGCTATGTGTGGGCACATACTGTATACAGTATATGGGGTTATCTGGGGTTCATACTGTATATAGAGTGGCTAAGTGAGGGCTCATACTGTTATAGGAGGATATGTGAGGCTCAACCTCTATATAGAGAGGCTATGTGGGGGCTCACACTGTTTATAGGGGGCCATATGGGGGCTCATACTGGATATAGGAAGCTATGTGAGGGTCATACTGTTTATAGGGTCCATGTGGGGGCTCATACTGTTTATAGGGGGCTATGTGGGGGCTCATCATGTAAATAGGAGGCTATATGAGGGCTCATATTGTATGTAGAAAGTCTATGTGGAGGCTCATACTGTATATAGGGGACTTTATGGGGACTCACACTGTATATAGAGCGGCTATGTTGGTCTTATATATTATATGTAGGGGGCTGTGTGGGGCTCATACTGTATATAGGGGCAGTTTTCAGGCTTATACGGTAAATAGGGGAATGTCAGCATACCCCGTAAGGTTCGAGTTCGGTTCGTCGAACGCCCGTATGTTCGCCGAACTGTTCGTCGAACTGTTCATGGAACACCATCGAACACCGTTAAAACCAATGGCAGGCAAACAAAAACACATAGAAACACATAGAAAACACTTCAAAGGTGTCCAAAAGCTGACAAACTGCTCAGAAGACACAACTAACACATGGAAAAGTGACAAGTACATATAGTCATGCAAAAAGAAAAGAGGTTGAGGAGTAAAAGGAGGGGGAGACACAGATATAGGCATGTAATGCCCTTCTAAAACCAAAAAAGTGTGAAGCTGACACAGCCAGTCCGTTCTTGCCCATGCGACCTCCGTGTCGCCGGGTTTGTGCCAGAGCTGCGGTGGACCCTGATGGCCAGCCCCCTTCTCCCAATACTGGTGCCTGTCCGCTGGTGGGTCGAGCGAGCCCCCCTGCGGTGGAGGCAGGTCTAAGCTTTTTAATTTAAATTGTCTCTCTAATTTGAATGAGTACACTATAAATCCTTTTACAAGGATCTATTGGAGGGCAAGTCTGATGCCAGCAGCCGCGGGAATTACAGCTCCAGTAGCGTCCACTAAAGCTGCTGCAGTTAAAAAGCTTTTATAAGGATAGAGCTTAGCGGTCCACTTCAAGGCGTCCTACCGCCAGTCCCAGCCCCTGTGGCTTGGGGTGCCTCCCCATGCTCTTCACTGAGTGTCCCGAGGGCCCGAAGCATTTGCTTTGAAAAAATTAAGTGTCCAAACTACAGGTGGTGTAGCTTGCTTAACAGCCGGAATAATCCGCTGACTAGCAGACACTGCTACTAGGCACAAAGTATTTCCTGGGCTAGATGCAGTTAAAATTTTGTAATTAGATACTCTCATTAGATGCTGAGAAAGCATTCCATAGAGTCTCCTGGCACGCCATATATTATTCTCTTAAAAAGCTTGGGGTAGGGGTCTAGGGGACCCTTTTATAGCCCAAATCACGGCCCTGTATAGCAATACGTCACCTAGGCTGAAGATAAATGGAACATTTTCATCACCTTTCATAATCACCAATGGGACAAGGCAGGGATGTCCTCTGTCCCCTCTCTTATACATCCTAGTGACGGAGCACCTGCTCTCATCAATTCGCCATAACCCCAATATTAGGTGGATTGAGGTGGGAGGCACCGAGTACAAATGCTCTACATTTTCTGATGATGTCCTAGTATATATCACTCAATCACATATATCCATCCCTGCTGTTATGACTGAAATAGATCACTTTGTTACATGGTCCAATTTTAAAATCAATGCAGCGAAGTCTGAGGCCCTCGATGTCTCCCTCTCCAAATCCATACAGGATTCCATCCAGTCCAACTTTCCCTTTGCCTGGCCCTCACAGGGTATCAAATACTTAGGAATTCCTATTCATAGAGACCTCTCCCGTCTATGTTATCTTAATTTTGGGCCCTTTATTGAACAACTCCATACAGACCATGGTTGGCAAGTTAGAACTGTAAGATTCACTACGTGAACCACTGGAGCTTTGTGGAAAAGCACATGTACACTGTGTTCCAAATTATTATGCAAAAGTGTTTAGGAGTGATAAGGTAAGAATTTTTTTGTTTGTCAGTTAAACTCATTGATGGTGATGTGTGTCAGGGCTCTTTATATCACTGTAAGCAATTGCAGACACCTGTGCTAATTAGTTTGGCAGGTGTGTCCAATGAAAGGCAAGACTACTTAAGAAGGCTGTCCCACATTATTAAGCAGCCTACATTTTCTGCCAAAATGGGAAAGAAAAAGGATGTGTCGGCTGCTGAGAAGCAACAAATTGTGGAGTGTTTAGGTCAAGGCATGACTACATTCAACATTGCCAAGACACTTCATCGTGATCATTGCACAATCAAGAAGTATGTAGCTGATTCACAGTACACACGTGTGCGTGCTGATAAGGGAAAATTGAGGACTCTTTCCTACAGGCAATTACGTCAGGTTAAAAGAGCAGCGGCAAAAAAGCCTTGTCATAGCAGCAGACAAGTTTTTGAAGCTGCTGGTGCCTCCAAAGTCCCCCGAACAACAAGATGCAGGGCCCTTCAGAGGTTTGCAGCTGTGCATAAGCCATCCTGTTGACCTCCTCTATCCACTGTACACAAGCAGAAACAGCTCCAGTGGGCCAAACAATACATGAAGACTGACTTCAAAACTGTTTTATTCACCGATGAGTGCTGTGCAACGCTCGATAGTCCAGATGGATGGAGTGGAGGATGGCTGGTTGATGGACACCCCATGCAAACATGGCTACGGCGCCAACAAGGAGGAGGTGGAGTAATGTTTTGGGCTGGAATCATGGGGAGAGAGATTGTTGGCCCCTTTAGGATCCCTGAAGGGGTAAAGATGAACTCCATGATGTATATGGAGTTTCTCAAACAGCACTTCCTGCCATGGTTCAAGAAGAAGAACCATGTATTCCACAGCAAGATCATTTTCATGCATGATAATGCACCGTCTCATGATGCACATAACACATCTGCATCTCTGGCTGATATGGGCATAAAAGGGGACAAACTTATGGTGTGACCTCCATGCTCCCCTGACCTCAAACCCATTGAGAACCTCTGGAACATCATCAAAAGGAGTGTCTATGATGGCGGGAGGCAGTTCACATCTAAGCAACAGCTCTGGGAGGGTATTCTGTTCTCATGCAAAACAATTGAAGCAGAAACCATCCAAAACCTGACAAATTCAATGGACGAGAGAGTTCAGAAGCTCCTTTCGAACAAGGGGTCCTATGTGCAAATGTAACATCACCTAGAATAAAGCTTTGAGTTGAAAACTGTTTGATTTAAGTTTCTAATAACCTGCTAATGCTTATAATTTCAAAAATGACCATTTTTTTGTTCTTTATTAAAATGAAAAGGTTGATCGAAGAGTGTGGGGGATCTAAGAGTGTGGCAACCCAGTAGTCAGGATTATTTCGAATTCTGACAATCTGAGGGTCATGTTGCAGGTAGTGCAGCAAGAAGGCACCCATGTGTCTTGCGCATCTAGGAGCCCCAAAATTATTTTCCGGGCTAGATGCAGCTAAAAATTATTATTAATTTGAAAGCTGGTGGAGCTTAGTATAGATGGCCTAATAGAATCAGTATTGCAAACTGCTATAAGGCCAAAATTATTTTACAGGGAAGATAGAGATAAACATGATTAGTAATAATTTGAAATCTGGTGGAGCTTAGTATAGATGGCCTAATAGAATCAGTACTCCACACTGCTACTATGCCAAAAATTATTTTCCAGGCAAGATACAGATAAAAATGATAATTAATTTGAAAGCTTTAAATGGTTGGTGAGGTGATTTTACCAAATCCTCAAGCTTTTACTCTCCCCAGGATGACACAGGGCTAGAAAAGTCCTTGCTGATGCATGATGTGTTCATCTTTATGAACCTGAGTCTGTCTACATTGTCAGCGGACAGCCGCGTGCGCTTATCTGTCAGCACAACACCAGCAGCGCTGAACACACGTTCAGAGAGAACAAAAATTATTATTAATTTGAAATCTGGTGGAGCTTAGTATAGATGGCCTAATAGAATCAGTACTGCAAACTGCTACAAGGCCAAAATTATTTTACAGGCAAGATACAGATAAACATGATTAGTAATAATTTGAAATCTGGTGAGCTTAGTATAGATGGCCTAATAGAATCAGTACTGCAAACTGCTACAAGGCCAAAATTATTTTACAAGCAAGATGCAGATAAACATGATTATTAATAACACTGGTGTACAAAAAAAAAAAAAAAAATTCTGGCATGGACTTTAAGAACAGTTTTAGACTAATTTGAGGGTGCTGAATTCAAATCTGATCTTATAATTTCTCTATCACATCACGTTTTTGCGCTATAGGTATATAGCCCATTTTCAATAATTCCAAGAAAAATATAAGTAGTGTATGAAAAGTGCCGTTTTATACGGTTCACTAAGGTAAATTTAGTTTTCATTTAGTCTCCCAATAAATGTGAGAATATCTTTGTTTTCTTTGAACATGCATAATTCCCATTTGTTATGATAATAAAGTAAAAAAACAGTTTTCAAACACCCTTGTTTTCTGTGCTACTGGGACAGTAGAGCTACAGCAGAGCATTGGGTGAAAACTGAATGGCCTCAGCGACAGAGTTTGGCACCTGGCGATAAGAATGTCATCCATGATTCACTAGTGGATAGGAAGAACATTGTCTTTCCTCCCTTGCACATAAAACTTGGATTGATGAAGCAGTTCGTCAAAGCTCTCAATCACAGTGGAGAATGCTTTAACTATATATATGTTCAACTTTTCCAGGTCTTAGTGAAGAGAAGAAAAAGGCTGGAATATTGTATAATAAGAACACTTATGAGAGACCCAAACTTTATCACATCAATGAATGAGACAGAAGAAAGAGCTCGGAATGCATTTTGCAATGTGGTGCAGAATTTTCTAGGGAATAAGAAAGCAGACAACTATGAAGAGATTGTGGAAGAGCTACTAATGAGTCTGCAAAATCTTGGATGTAGAATGAGTACCAAGATTCACTATTTAAACAGCCATTTGGACTTTTTTCCAGAGAACCTTGGGGATGTGAGCGAGGAACAAGGGGAGCGTTTTCATCAGGACATTAAAACAATGGAAGAACGGTATCAAGGCCGGTGGGACTCACATATGATGGTTGACTATTGCTGGAGCTTGATGAGAGACAACCCAGAAGTTGTACATCACAGATCAGCCAAGAAAAGAATGCTCAAATAACTGCCATTTGCCATTCATCTGTGTGCCACATATATGTGTTTTATATTTTGTAGTTTAATTTTGTAAGTATATTTGATTTGCTGTACACAGACTTTGTAATTTGTTATTCCTTGATTAAAAATATACAAAATGTAGTAACGAAAATCATGAGGTTTTTATCAAAAAACATTCGATAGGATTAATTTCCATCAAAAATATCTCGAAATCCTGATGTGATAGCCAAAAACGGAGTTCGTATTAGTAATCAGCAGCCAAAATTGACTTAAAATATGTTTTAAAACCTTTTGACAGAAAAACTGCATTGACCAGTGTAATTTTAAATCTGGTGGAGCTTAGTATAGATGGCCTAATAGAATCAGTACTGCACAGTGCTACAAGGCCAAAATTATTATACAGGCAAGATACAGATAAACATGATTAGTAATTTGAAATCTGGTGGAGTTTAGTATAGATGGCCTAATAGAATCAGTACTGCACAGTGCTACAAGGCCAAAATTATTATACAGGCAAGATACAGATAAACATGATTAGTAATTTGAAAGCTTAAAACGGTTGGTGAGGTGATATTAACAAATCATCAAGCTTTTACTCTCCCCAGGATGACACAGGGGTAGAAAAGTCCTTTCGGATCCATGATTTGTACATCTTTATGAACATGAATCTGTCTACATTATCAGTGGAGAGCCGCGTGCGCTTATCTGTCAGCACACCACCAGCAGCGCTGAACACACGTTCAGACAGAACGCTGGCTGCGGGGCATGACAAGATCTCCAAGGCATAAGTGGTGAGCTCCGGCCATTTATCCAGATTGGAAGCCCAAAAAGAGCAAGGGTCCAGTGACACAGTCATGGCTTCAATGTTTACTTGGAGATACTCCTGTACCATCGTCTCTAGGAGTTGACTATGTGTCAGACTTCTTGTCTCCTGTGGCCTTGCAAAGGATGGGCTAAAAAAGTGGTGAAATGATTCCGCAAAATTGATGTTACCAGCAGATACTGTGTTTCTGTTACGGTTTGAGTGCTGAACACTCGACGGTCCCACAGTTGGCAAGTTGGAACTGTGAGATTCACTACGTGCACCACTGGTGTTTTGTGGAAAAGCACATGTAAGATTCTGCAACAGTCTCTGCTGATACTCCTGCATGCGTGCATCCCTTTCTATGGCAGGAATAATTTCTGCAAATTTACTTTTGTACCGGGGATCTAACAGTGTGGCAACCCAGTAGTCAGGATTATTTCTAATTCTCACAATTCGAGGGTCATGTTGCAGGTAGTGCAGCAAGAAGGCACTCATGTGTCTTGCGCATCCAGGAGCACCAAGTCCCTGTTGTGTTGGTGGCGAGGTAACAATCATGCTTCCTTCCTCTGCCCTCTCTCCCCAACCTCGCACAACAGAAATGTGATCAAGGTCTCCCTCATCTGATGAGTCTTCCATCAGTTCGTCCTCCACTTCTTCCTGGGCTCCTGCACATTTCTCACTAGTTTGGCTGCTACCATGCGCCCTGCTAAAACCATCTCCCCCACCCTCACATGCCTGCCGCCTTGGTGCTGCCGACCGTCTGGACTTTGCAGATGTTAGCCCTTCCGCATACAACTCCTCCTCCTCTACTTCCTCCACCTCCTCTTGTGCCACCACCTGACTCCGAATTCTGTTTAACATGTGCTCCAGCATGTGAATCACCGGAATAGTCATGCTGATAATGGCATCGTCAGCACTAAACATCTTCGTCGCCATTTCAAAACTGTGCAGAAGGATGCATAGGTCCCTGATCTGAGACCACTCCTCCAGCGTGATTTGCCCCACCTCTGGATCTCGTTGGCCCAGGCTATACGTCAGAACATATTGCACCAGGGCTTGTCGGTGCTGCCACAGTCGCTTACCACGGGCCTAGGTGGTCTGGAGTTGGGACCCGGTCCTATTTGTCTACCCTTTTATATGCATTACTTCAACTTTGATATACAGTAAGGTTTTTAATATAGGCAGTATAGGTACCGTCCCAATTTAGGGTCACCTTGCCGCTGGTGGGACGGCTTGTATACTTTTTTTGATCAAAAATAGTTCACTAAGTACCCTATATTTATTATGCAACTTTGCTTTACATTTATATATAATTATGGTAGGGTATGAGATATATTTTTGTCTTGCTTCTTTTTTTCTTTTTTGCTAGTGTGAACATGCCTCTGTTTCTTGTATGTCTGCCATCTTAGACCTCAGTTCACATTGTCTGGTTTTTTGACTTGTTTGCATTCTGTGCAATTTAAGGGTGTGGCATGCCCTTTGTTGAGCTGATTGGTATATATGTAGCTTACCACGGGCCTAGGTGGTCTGGAGTTGGGACCCGGTCCTATTTGTCTACCCTTTTATATGCATTACTTCAACTTTGATATACAGTAAGGTTTTTAATATAGGCAGTATAGGTACCGTCCCAATTTAGGGTCACCTTGCCGCTGGTGGGACGGCTTGTATACTTTTTTTGATCAAAAATAGTTCACTAAGTACCCTATATTTATTATGCAACTTTGCTTTACATTTATATATAATTATGGTAGGGTATGAGATATATTTTTGTCTTGCTTCTTTTTTTCTTTTTTGCAACATGTGCAGAGTTGAATTCCACCGGGTAGGCACATCGCGTTTTAGCCTGTGAAGTGGCAGGCTCAACGACTTCTGTAGAGATTTAAGTCGCTGAGCTGCGGGATGCGAACGGCGGAAGTGAGCACACAGCGACCGTGCCCTCTGCAGAAGGCTATCTAGTCCGGGATAGTGGCCTAAAAATTGCTGGACACCAGGTTCAACACGTGAGCCATACAAGGCACGTGTGTGACATTGCCCCGGCGAAGGGCCGCACTGAGGTTTCCAGCATTGTCGCACACGGCCTTCCCTGGTTTCAGGTCCAGTGGAGACAACCATTCATGAAACTGGTTCTCCAGAGCTGACCACAACTCCTCAGCTGTGTGACTCACATTTCCCAGACATTTCAAAGTAAAAACCGCCTGATGACGTTGAGCCCTGCTGCCAGCATAGTAAGGAGCTGTACAGGATCCCTTCTGCGCAGTTAGAAAGCTTGTGGCATGACCAGACAGGCTTTGGGTGCAGGTGGAGGACCGAGAGGAGGTTGAGGAGGCAGAAGCAGTGGAGGAACTTCGAGATAAAGAGGATTGACGCACAACTCGTGGGGACGGCAAGACTTGGACAGAAGCCCCTTGTCCTGCTGTCACCATAGTTACCCAGTACCCAGTCAGCGACATGTAACGCCCCTGTCCATGCCTACTCGTCCAAGTGTCTGTGGTGAAATGCACCCTGTCACACACAGAGTTTCTCAAAGAAGCGGTGATGTTGTGTGCGACATGCTGGTGGAGTGCAGGCACACCTTTCTTTGAGAAGTAGTGCCGACTGGGCATCTGGTACTGGGGCACTGTGACGGGACAAAAGGTCTCGAAAATCCTCTGTGTCCACCAGGCGGAAAGGCAGCATTTATGTAGCCAAGAGCTTGCAGATGGTGAAATTCAACCTCTTAGCTTTCTCATGGCTAGGAGGAAATGGTCTTTTACTTGTCCATGTGAAGCCCAGCTGTGCTTGGCATCACAGACCCAGAAGGGTGTATTGAAGGACTCCTCCACAAGAGGCCCCCATAACCATTCACACATCTGCACCTTCCACCTCAGACCACCAGAGGGAGCTCCTTAGGGAGATATATAAGGGAAGGTGGGGCCAGGCAGCCGTTAGTCTGTCAGAGTCTGGTTTAGCAGTGAGTTCAGTGCAGTCTGAGACGTGTTACCTCAGAGGACAAAAGCCTGTTCCAGCTCCTGCATTCTACCCTGCAGTGGAGCTTATCCAGATCAAGACTCGGTGTAGCTCAGTGAGGTGAGCTGTAGGTGTGCCGGCACCATAAGATCGGTGAACCGCGGCACGCTGCCGTTTGTGTGAGTAGCCTATCGAGGGCTCGAGTAGGCCGAAGGCAAAGGAGTAGAGAGTTAGTTCATAGGGGAGCAGAGGAGCTTAGCTGGCTCACCCCGAGAAGAAGAATTTACCGGACACCGGGTCCGAAGCTTGCCGGGAACTCCACGACCCAGCAAGATAAACCGGAATGCCTGGAGAACTATAGGTCCCAGGATCGCTAAAGTGCTGATACGTACCAGAGCCAGGAGACACATAGGCCCCGTAGGTCGGGAGCGTGCACTCCAAGAGAAGGCCCTACCACAAGGTCAGCCAGCGCAGGACAGAGACAAAGTTAGGCCTAGCTCCAGGCAGGTCAGAAACTTATTATGCAGAAGCCAGAACCAGGAGGCCCAAAACCTGCTCATTGGGGAGGATCTGGACATACACCCTTCACCCTACAGTGCTCCGGGGAGTGCCTGAAATTCCACCAGTAAAAGGTACTGAAGTGACTATCGTGTCCGTCCCTGTTCTTGCTCTGGCCCAGAGTAGTCTCTATATCCTGCATCCCCGTTCCTATACTGCCCTGAGGCCCAGCTCTAACTGTGGAGAGCTATACCATCAAGCTGCCTTATCATTAGCCTCAGTAGACTGCGCAGCGCTGGTGATCCTCACCAGAAACCACAGGTGGCGTCACGAACTCTTTCTTTTATAAACTTTACAAATATCAACCCCTTTTTAGGAGAGACCCCAGGGTACGGGCCCGGGAGCCGACCACCGCGACATCCCTAAAGGCCAGGCCAAAGGCCTGGGTACCGAGTTATCCCCATTCCCCTGGGTGCCACATCCACATCTGAGGGACCGAGGGCTGGCTGTTGTGCTTAGACGGGGTTGAGAAGGGTGTCCCCGGCAAACTGCCGGTCTGTGAGGAAGATGCAGGCGGACATGTTAGGTTGCCTTGATCCAAAGGTGGTGCTATCGATGTCAGAGAGCGCTCAACACCAGCTGGTGTTTCCACCTCCAAATAAAATGATGACCTGACAATCACACTGGCTGTTGCGGGTAAAGAGGTGGCCGGTCTGCGTCCCAAAACAGGTGTGACTGCTGTCCCCCAGTCACAGAGGATGAAGAGGCTGCGGATGCACAAGATGTGGCTGATGGTGGTTGGCCCAGCCGGCTAGGCCGCATTGTAGCACAGTGAGCTTCCCACTGCAACTTATGCTTCATATCCATGTGCCGGTTCATGTATGAAGTACTCAAACTATGTATTTTTTGGCCTCTACTTAGCTTTTTCTGACAAATGTTACAGATAACACGAGTTGGGTCATTCTTATCGATCTGAAAAAATGCCCAAGCTATGCAAGGCTTAGCACCCATGCGACCTGAAGAGCCACTACGACTTGTGGTCAGAGGCAGAGTTGTGTTTGAGGATGCAGTTGTTGACGTGCTTCTAGTACTACGTCTCTGTCCAGGAAGGCGCAACCTGACCTCGTCGTCACTAGCATCCTCCTCCACCTCCTCTGCTGACCTCATCGACTGGCTGACTGTGGGTTGACAGTAAGTGGGATCTCCAACCTCGTCATCATCACCCTGTGTGTTCTCACACCAGTCGTCCTCAGAGTCAACCTCTTCCTGCCCTGGCAAAAATCTCAAGTTGTCGTTCCAATCAGGTATTTGAGTCTCATCATCGCCTTCCTCATTCTCTCCACCAACAGGAGATACAGTTTGGGAACGAGGGTCTACATTATGGTTGAGGTGGAGGAGAGCCCACTTGAAGGAGCACTTGATATCCGTTGAAGCACCTGCTGTTTTTGTGCCTCATCTGGAATTTGTAGCGATTGGCGTGGCCGTAAGAAAGGGATCTTATCACATTGTCCACTAAAAGAAGTAGACATCTTAGTTTGGCTGGAAGATGGTCTTTCTTCTGCAGATGTTACTGTTGCTTTAACACCTACCCCACGGACACAACCTTTTTTTCCCTTCCCAACACACCTATTCCCCTTTCCACCATCAGCAGGCCTTTTTCCACTCATTTTGGTGGTTAACTAATTGACAACTCTGGAGTTGTTTGCACAAAAAAACAATGGATGGGAACCGAGCAGAGCTGAGTGGCCAAACTGTTGTATTAGCCCAAAAGTATTGGCTGGGTTAGATGCAGTAAAACAATTTTATTACATACACAGGTGGTGGAGCTTAGTATAGATGGACTAATAGAACAAATCCCACACACTGCTATAAGCCCAAATTTTTTTTCAGAGCTAGATGCAAATAAAAATTATTTTTAATTTGCAACCTGGTGGAACTTAGTATAGATGGACTAATAGAACAAGTCCCACACACTGCTACAAGCCGAAATTTTTTTTCAGAGCTAGATGCAGATAAAAATTATTTTTAATTTGCAACCTGGTGGAGGTTAGTATAGATGGACTAATAGAACAAGTCCCACACACTGCTACAAGCCCAAATTTTTTTTCAGAGCTAGATGCAGCTAAAAATTATTTTTAATTTGCAACCTGGTGGAGGTTAGTATAGATGGACTAATAGAACAAGTCCCACACACTGCTACAAGCCCAAATTTTTTTTCAGAGCTAGATGCAGATAAAAATTATTTTTAATTTGCAACCTGGTGGAGCTTAGTATAGATGGACTAATAGAACAAGTCCCACACACTGCTACAAGCCCAATTTTTTTTTCAGAGCTAGATGCAGATAAAAATTATTTTTAATTTGCAACCTGGTGGAGGTTAGTATAGATGGACTAATAGAACAAGTCCCACACACTGCTACAAGACCACATTTTTTTTCAGAGCTAGATGCAGATAAAAATTATTTTTAATTTGCAACCTGGTGGAGGTTAGTATAGATGGACTAATAGAATGATGCTATACCCAAAAGGTTTTACTTGGCTAGGTGCAGTAAAAAAATTTGTATTCTATACACAGGTGGTATAGCTTGCAACACAGATAGGCTACTCCACTGACTAACACACACTGCAAGAGGCCAAAAAGGATTTGCTTAGCTAGATTTAGCCAAATGCTGTGAAAAAAACTTGCACAGCACTGGCACAGACCTGCCTAGCAAAAAGTCCTAGGAAATGCTGTAACCTAGTCCAGAAAAGGACTGCAATTACAAGTAGACCCTACTCCCAACCTATCTATTTAAGAGCACAGACCTGCCTGATAAAAGTCGTAGGAAATGATGTAACCTAGTCCTCAAAAGGACTGCAATCACAACTATCCCCTACTCCCAAGCTATCTGTAGATTTGTGCGAAAATTGGCTTGAAATGAACACTCAAAGTATAGCGCACACAGCAACAGCGGTGCCGTCTAACACGCAGCTGCAGCAGTGAGAAAATGGTGGCTACGTGGAAAATGGCTGGGTCTTATAGGGCAAGGACATGTGACATACACTGCCAATGACACATGCCTTTGCTTGTGTGAAAAAAGCAGTTCGCTCCGTGTGTGCGCTGCTGATAGGCTGACAGATTGCATCTCCCCACTGTAAATGGGGGAAAGAGAAAAAAAAATGGAGATCTTCATTATTTCTGCAGAGATCCATCCCATGAACCTCCCCCCGCCCCGCTGTACACTCAAACTGCGTATTAACATTAATTTTCAGCATTACTGAGAAAAAATCCAGTTATGATTTTGGTGCACGAACAGTTATGGAACATAACCTCGAACAGCCGGATTTTTTTCAAATTGTTCGTGTTCGCCGAACGGCTCGAACACCGCCCAAAACAGCTCGAATTTGAGATTGGCGAACAGTTCGAGTCGAACACCGCTCATCTCTAGTGATAATATTAATATATTATAATAAATGTAATTAATATGTTGATATGAATATTGAGCAGAATTCATATCTGTCTATTGGTTCGTTCTCCGCAACAGTCATGGTCTCTCATGTGATCTCTTTGGAAAATTAATTGCCCACCCTTGCCTTAGATAGTAATAATGCCCCCTGTGTGCCGATACTGAATAATAATGCCACCATCTATGCCTGATAATAATAGTGCACATGGGGTTTCTTACAATAATAATATTGCAGCTCATGGTATGCAAGGGGCTTATATTAATATGGGGTCTACCAGTAGATACATAGGGGGAGAGGGTTAATAAGAGGCTTTAATACAGAGCCCAGACAGGCTGTACTATAACAGCAGGTGAAAGGGGGAGGTAAGAGGAGGAGCAGGCATTCTGACGCTTAGGCTTGAAGGGGAATAGAGCCTGTAATAACACAGCGGGGCAGGCGGAGGGTTGTGTTTATTAGGAGCTTAGACCCGGCTGCTGCATTCAATGACACTTTACATAAAAATGTGTTCCAGCGATGAGACCGGAGGGGGCGTCAGTGCGCATTGGGAGGCACGCTGCGCTCCAGCGAGAGGTTTCCTCCCCATACAGATACCAGAAGGTCCATGCTTGAAACGCACAGTGGGCTCCAATAGGGGGCGCTGTTTTATGGATCTCATCAAGTATTTATCACATCATAGGTCCAGATTGGTTCCCATAATGGCTAGGCAACAAGACAACAGGGAATATAGGTGTATAGATATATTATAAATATAGAGGATGTATTAATATAGTGTAAATGTACCAGATATAATCGATGCACACACAAAGGAGAATCATTTAACCCTGAATCAATATTCAGTGCAGCCAAGATTAAAAGTATAGATAAAGAAAAGAAGTCCGTCCAAATGGCCGACTATGCCGTATAGAAGAGCGCAGCCACAATTGGCCTACACACTGTATGGTGATAGTCTATGTAATAGGGCCATACTGAATAGTGATCACACTATAACAATAGGCCATTCGATAATAAAATCCATCTAGTCTCTCGTTGAATGATTTTCTTATCCCAGTCGACCAACCTCGCTGGTAAAGGGACCACGTGTATAACGTATGCCCATAAAGACGGCTTGGGAGGGAGGGCTGATCCTCCTGACAGATTCCCTTTAAAGTTATAAGGAGACGCAGAGGGGCACTATTATTATTATAAGGAGACCCAGAGGGGCACTATTATTATTATAAGGAGACCCAGAGGGGCACTATTATTATTATAAGGAGACCCAGAGGGGCACTATTATTATTATAAGGAGACCCAGAGGGGCACTATTATTATTATAAGGAGATCCAGAGGGGCACTATTATTATTATAGGGAGACCCAGAGGGGCACTATTATTATTAAAGGGAGACCCAGAGGGGCACTATTATTATTATAAGGAGACCCAGAGGGGCACTATTATTATTATAAGGAGACCCAGAGGGGCACTATTATTATTATAAGGAGTCCCAGAGGGGCACTATTATTATTATAAGGAGACCCAGAGGGGCACTATTATTATTATAAGGAGTCCCAGAGGGGCACTATTATTATTATAAGGAGACCCAGAAGGGCACTATTATTATTATAAGGAGACCCAGAGAGGCACTATTATTATTATAAGGAGACCCAGAGGGGCACTATTATTATTATAAGGAGACCCAGAGGGGCACTATTATTATTATAAGGAGACCCAGAGAGGCACTATTATTATTATAAGGAGACCCAGAGGGGCACTATTATTATTATAAGGAGACCCAGAGAGGCACTATTATTATTATAAGGAGACCCAGAGAGGCACTATTATTATTATAAGGAGACCCAGAGGGGCACTATTATTATTATAAGGAGACCCAGAGGGGCACTATTATTATTATAAGGAGACCCAGAGGGGCACTATTATTATTATAAGGAGACCCAGAGGGGCACTATTATTATTATAGGGAGACCCAGAGGGGCACTATTATTATTATAAGGAGACCCAGAGGGGCACTATTATTATTATAAGGAGACCCAGAGGGGCACTATTATTATTATAAGGAGACCCAGAGGGGCACTATTATTATTATAAGGAGACCCAGAGGGGCACTATTATTATTATAGGGAGACCCAGAGGGGCACTATTATTATTATAAGGAGACCCAGAGGGGCACTAATATTATTATAAGGAGACCCAGAGGGGCACTCTTATTATTATAAGGATGCCCAAGGGGAACTATTAATGTGATAAAGAGACCTAAATGATCATCCTAATAAATTGGTATCACGGGGAGTAGTAAATTTAGATTTTCTCCAATGGTAGGCAGGGTCATATTTGTAATAGAGACCCTCATCTTTGAAAGTGGGTGTGGGAGAGTAACATGGGCCTGTGTGCGTCCTATGCCAGAGCTGGGCGCAGCCCCTAGTCCGGCCCTGTTCCCTCAGTAAAGATACTTCTTTTAGCCCCTAACACGGTACAAAGATATACATTGTCTTTTAGCCCCGGAATATGACTTTCTTATTGATACAAAACACTAATTTTTATTGTGTGGAACAGATATAAATAATTTATGTAACAACATAATAATACTCTAACTGCTCAGAAGAGTAAAGCGTCCATAGCTCTATCATCCATGTCTGCATATGGTACCGATGCTCAGCCTATATTGTTGCCTCCTTAAGGGATGCTAGGCAACTTCCTTATAAGGTAAGCTGCCCCTTTAAGAGTAGAACACAAGATTCCATTATGACATCACAATTAACCATCACTACTTCTACAAGTCATTACACTCTAGTTGTCACTTTGACTTTCCGGTGTCATTGTTGTCGGTGTGATAAGCCATATAGCTAGTCATATACAGACTGCGCTTGGATTTACTGGAAATGTCTGGAATTCCTCCAGACAGACTTCAGGTGTTAGCACTACTCAAGGGGATTCTTGCCACCTATGACCCTGACTTTGTGCTACCACTACCCGATGGCGTCCTCAGCTTCACTTACCGGCTGGTAATGGAGCTTGTGAGAGATTGCCTGACCAAATACAAACGAGGTCATATAAGCTCAGAATATCTTGAGCATTTACAGAAGAACATATGGACATTAGTACAACAGGTAAATAGCAGACAATCTGCACAAATCATATAGTAATAATGGAAAATAATAATGGAATATAAGTTTAACCTGTACCAAATACCCAGATAAGAATAGCCGGGGAGCAGTAATAGGGCATACAGGCTACATGACAAGGGAGAGGGTGATATCTACAGGGTTATTGGGAGGGTTGTGGGGGTAGGGGGGAATTGGATTGGTTAACCAATTATGGACCACAGAGTTTTCAGTTGTTATGCCTTCATTTTTTCCTCACTTTCTTTCAAGAGCCATAAATTTGTTATTTTTCCATTGACATAGACATGTGAGGGCTTGATTCTTTTGCAGGACAAGTTGTAGCTTTCAGTGGCTCCATTCTATTTACCATACATTGTACTGAAACAAGGGAAAAAAATTCCAAGTGAGATGCAATGGTTCTTTGTGTCGCTATATTCAGGGACCCATAACATTTTAGTTTTCTGTCGATTGGGATGAGTGAAGATTTGAGTTTTGCAGTGAACTTTGTGTACATAGAGTGTCATAGAATCATAGATTCTATGGGTGTTTTGATTGTTTATTATTAATGTTTTTAAGTGAAATGAGAAGACAAAAAAAACCCACAAATCCAATTTTTTTTCCTCTTTTCGGTGTTTATTGATCGTATTAATTAATTCCCTATCTTAAAAGATCAGACTTTAACAACCGCATCAATATCAAATATGATCATTAATTTTTTCCTTTATTTTAAATGGTGAAAAGAGGAGTGATTTGAACTTTTATATTTTTAACATTTTTTTAAATCTTTTCTTCTTTATTTTTAAATTTTTTTTTTCGTTCCCTTAGGGGACTTAATCCTGCAAATCGCTCATACTATATATTGCAATACTACAGTATTGCGCTATATAGTGAAAATCTTGATCTCCTCTGGAGCTCAGCCTATAGCTAAGCTTCACAAGGAGGACCGTGGTTTCAGCAACGGAGGTCTTCAGCAGACCCCTGGTTGTCCTAGAAATGCATTAGACCCCTGTGATCGCCTTGTGGAGGGCCGATGAAAGCAAGAGTGCTCAGGCATCGGTGCATGCACAATTGAAATGATACTGTCACAGACTGACAGCTTTATTTAAATGGTTAACAGAAGAATTCTGCGTTGTCCACGGTTTTTAGGGACAGATGCTGGCTATTTCATATACGCATGTTTGGGGAGCTCAGCTCCTGAGCCCCCTCCACATGTGAGGATCCTTCCAGGATGTTAATAACCCGTACATTTGCGGGAAGGAGTTGAGGAGCTGGGTTACATGGGACAATAAAGGGAAGAAGGTAGGAGTTTCACGTTCCAGCATCCAACCAGCCCTTATAAAGAGATGGGAGGAAAGTTTGAAGGCTGGCACTTGATAAGTAGAGGTTTTGGGACAGTCACAGCGGTGGGGGATAGGTTTGGGTCAGAGTCTTGATAAATGTGATGTCCTTTGGACAGAGGTTACTGTTGGGGGAATAGTGACTTTGGTTACATCTCAATATAACTAGTGGACTTCGGTCCTGTGAGGATAGTGGTATTAATGTGGGATATTAATGCCTTAACCCTTGTGTCGGTGTGGTGTCGGTGTGGTGCGGCTAGGGTCTAACTCTTAATTAGGTGTTGTTTTTCTTCTGGTTTAAAGCCTATTAGATATCTACTGTATATAATTGTGGGGCTATCATTGTTGCAGTCACCCCGCGTTTTGAGTTGGAGTCTGCTGTGGCCATTTTACACAGGTCACAAGCAGCCATGTGTCTTATATACATACATTGGGTATGGAGGGAGGACGTGGGGATTTAAAGGTTTACAAGCGACCGGATCCCTCGTCAGTTGTCATGTAGTACTTGTAGTGTAGATAGCATAAGTAACATGGTGATATAAATGGCCTCCTCCGTTTTGCTTTTTCTCTCATGATTTTCCTTTCTTCTTTGTTTTCATCTCTATAGGCTGAAGAAAAATCCCAAAGTGGAGAATTGGCCTTTATTAAACAACTGGCCCAAAATGTCCTGCTTGTACTGGAGTATCCGGCCTACTCAGTGGAGCGCCTGGTAAGGATCTATCATCTTCTACATCTCATGTCCTTGTTGTCTGATCTTCTCCAGATCACCAGCCATATAGCAGAAGCTCAGGTTCATGATGGTGGAGGCCTCCCTGTCCTCTCCAGGCAGACACAGGTTTCCATCTCATGTCATTGTTCTCTGATCTTCTCCAGATCACCAGCCATATAGCAGAAGCTCAGATTTATGATGGTGGAGGCCTCCATGTCCGCTCCAGGCAGACACAGGTCTACATCTCATGTCCTTGTCTCATCTTCTCCAGATTACCAATCATATAGCAGAAGGTCAGTTTCATGATGGTGGAGGCCTCCCTGTCCTCTCCAGGCAGACACAGGTCTACATCTCATGTCCTTGTTGTCTGATCTTCTCCAGATTACCAGCCATTTAGCAGAAGGTCAGATTTATGATGGTGGAGGCCTCCATGTCCACTCCAGGCAGACACAGGGTATTTTATGGCCACCTGTCCCTGTGGCTTCATCATCTGTGAGGACAGTCTGTACTCAGTGGTGCGGAGTTTGTATTTCCGCCTGTGTCTTTGTATAAGGGGGATATCTCCTATAATATAATAGTGTCTGTGCAGGGTCCGGCTTGTATCACGTCCCCTACATCTGCTGCAGTGTAATCATCATGGACATAATATAGAAGAGAGACGTTCCTGCATCTTCATCTTTTATTCCCCTGCAGTTTCTATGTCTTAATGTCATTTCTTATTCCTTTTTAGGCCGCGATCGGATCATTGAACCTGGGGAGAATTCCTTGTAAGAGCGACTATAAACCGATCAAACTGATCAGCAGTGGAGCCTTTGGGTGAGCTTTACTTTGGTATTATATATTTTTCCCAGGGCTCCTTATGACGATGTCTCTGCGTCCTTCCCATGTTATGTTCCCATGGACAAATTATGAGTTCACATCACGGTTCACATCTCTCTGTCACTATTCAGGTCAGTTAGGATGTGACGTGGATGAGGACCCCCCCATTGGTGATCATTTGTGGAGTGTTATTTTATGTATTTATAGACATGGTTTTCTAGTGATGGCCCCACATTAATCATTAATACAGGAGATCATTTGATGAGATCTATAGATAGATTGTTAATAAGAATTTATAGTAAATCATGTTTTTTTCTCCTCTCCAGGGCCGTCCACTTAGTTCGCCATAAAGACACAAACCAAGTCTGCGCTATGAAGAAAATGGACAAGGAGAACCTGAAAAAGCCAAAGAGGCTTGAATGGGCCTTTCTGGAGAGGGACATCTCAGCATTCGCAGATTGTCCCTTTGTGGTCTCCACGTTCTGCTCCTTTCCTACTAAACTTCATCTATGTATGGTCATGGAGTATGTACCAGGTAGGACACATCCATTGTATCTATATCCAGCCCACGTCTGCTTAATCCTAGCACCTATATATGACCACAATGTGCCCACATGGACGGTTACATGTCCTCTTTGCAATTATTATAAGTCATCTGTTACCAAGATGCCTGAAAAACCATTGATCTCTATGAAAGTCCCCCAGTATGTCCTCGCTGAGCACGGCAGCAATTTCCACTATGGGTAAAAGGAAGATTGGTCTTTTTGAAGAGTTTTTATAGATAAGAACGTTCACAGAGAAAAAAATTAGAGGCTCGTAGATGAGGCTCTGTCTCTATGTATAGGGTCTATCTGCAGTATACAGTATACGCACTACATTATACAGTATATATAGACCATCCTGTCCCAATGTCTCCGCCTTTTTCACATTCCCACTCATCATGTGTAATTTATATTGTAACAAACCCTCAGTTCTCATATTTGCTTTCTCCTGTAGGAGGTGACTGTGGTACCCTTCTAAAGCACAGGGGTCCTTTACCAGTCCTCTTGGCCCGTATGTACATTGCGGAAACGGTCCTTGCTGTGGAATACCTGCACAGCTATGGTGTGGTGCACAGAGATCTGAAGCCTGAGAAGTAAGTGACCCCTCTAGCATATTAGAGGGGAAGAAAGTTAGAGTTTCTTATACAGTCTGTGGGTTATTACTTGGTGCTGACACCATCTTTTCTTTCACAGCCTCCTGATAACATCAACAGGACATATTAAGGTCACTGATTTTGGGGTTTCAAAACTCGGCCTCATGAGACCAAACTCAGACTTCTACAAGACTCCAACTAAGGACATCACCAAAGAGTTCCTTGATAAAGAGGTAGGCTTTACTTACAGGGTCTTGTACTTTACAGATCTCATCTCTTTCTCCTTCTCTGATTTATAATTTCTCTAGAAAAACATTTCCACTGATGTTATGTGTCGCAATTATATTTATTGATCATCATCTCCTTTTTCTGTTGGTTTCCAGACTGCTGGCACCCCTACTTACATGGCCCCAGAAGTTATCCTAAAGATAGGCTATGGAAGGCCTGTTGACTGGTGGTCAATAGGGATCATCCTATATAAATTTCTATTTGGATATCCACCATTTACAGGGGCTTGCAGAAGGAATATTTTACACAGTATCATCCAGGGTAAGTAAAATAATCTGAATGCTTGTGATGTCACTGTCATTTGACTTGAATAGTTCTGTAGTTTTTTCTAGCTTTGTTAAGGAATTTTATTTTAATGAAAATAAATGAAGAGGTTTTATTTCTTATAATATTTGCTTTTTATATAACAGATGATATACCTTGGAGATGTAATTACTTTCCTCCAACTAATGCTCGAGGCATCATCACTCAACTGCTCAGAAAAATTCCAGCACTGAGACTTGGAACAGGTAATATTAATAGTATTATCAATGAATTATTACAGCGTGACCAGACAAATGATGGGTTCCATGAGGATCAGCACTGAGGTTCTGTACTCTACCTACTTGTCTATTACCCATTCTTCATGCTATAATGTTCAATATATTTCCTTTATGTCGGCTCTGTTACATCTTCAGTTCAGATTAACATAAATTCTACAGATATGGAGCAGTTTCTCTGACAATGACTGTATCACTTTCTTTCTTGTCTTCCTTTTCCAGGAGGCGCAAATGAGATCAAAATTCATCCATTTATGCGTGACTTAGACTTTGACAACCTTTTAAGTCAGAAGCCCCTGTTCGTTCCTGACCTAAAGTCAGATGAGGACACCCGCTACTTTATCAGTAAGTAAAATGAGACGTCATCTGCAGAAAACTGACGAGTGTCTTGTCTTTCATTTTATGTCAAAATCAGTTCCCATCATTATTAGTGATAACATGGTGACTGTCTGGGTATTATACTAATAATCTCTAATAACACTTGTATTTTTTAGCTCGAAGTAGCAGCTTCAAACATATAAATTCAGATGAGGGGGACACAAGTGAGGACAATGACTGGCCAGAAATCAAAAACTTTGCATCAACTTATCAAAGGTCTTCTAAAGTAAGTATGTGGCTAATAAAATGTATGAAACCTATAATTACAAAAAAAAATTAAATATATCTATTTTATATTTCTTTATCTGTTTTAGCTATATATCACCAATACTGGGATGATGACCAATATAGAGCCTATGTCACCTCCACAGTGTTCCCAAGAGAACAGTGATGGAGGCAATGAAGAGCCTATGTCACCTCCACAGTGTTCCCAAGAGAACAGTGATGAAGGCAATGAAGTGCCTATGTCACCTCCAGGGTGTTCCCCAGAGATCAATGAAAAACGCTCAGAAATGTGAGTAGATTATTATTATTATGAGATTTAGTCCTGATATATGTCGGATCCAAATACAAGATACGAGTAACACAAATCTAAATCTAGCATCCACCACCCCATGACTACACAATCTCTGTGGGTCTTACTTGTGATAACTTCAATAACAGCTGATTGTTGCGACCAACCATTCATTTCCAACTCACTACAGGCCAATATTACTAATTAGACTCCATTCTTGCTGGTAAAATGTGGTCTTGAGCAGGATATCTCCTCTATGTTGTCCTAATTGACCTTACAGACAGGGGTTCTTCCGTTATTCTATTGTTTTTTCCTTGTAATTTACGTGTCTTTTTTCTACCAACAGGCAGAAAGAATCTTCCCCTTCCAAAACTGTTGGAGACAATCAGTGTTTTACTGCTAAAAACAGTGAGTCATCCTCGCCCTCATTGTCAGGTATGTACAGGTTTATAGGCCATCCAATTATAGCCTATGATCCAAAATTTAAATATTAAGGCTCTAAAATTACTTCCTTTATTCTTTCTGCTCCCCTGAGTATTCTATTTTTTGTTTTGTTAAAATCCCCCATACGGTTCCAGAGTTATGGGCCTTTGTAATTAGTGGTAATTTTTATTCTTTACAAAGGGGCGGTGTTCACAGGATCCTCTGGGGCGTGCCCTTAGGTTACCACGCCCACATGATAAAGACCATAATAATTAACACTAAATAAAAAGTCCCATATCTCTACAACCGTACTGTGGATTTTAGGAAAACAAATATCAGAATACTCAGGGGAGAAGCCGACATAAAATAAGAGCGAATCTTGGACACTTTTGACCTGGTGATGGGTCTTCTTTAAAGTTACAATGAAGTTTTATCCAACTGATTATATAACACCGTGGCTTGCTGAAAGTAATGTCATATTAATATGGGGACATGGTTCTTTGGGGAGACACCACCGGAACCCAGAAAAGCTACAGGTTCATATTAATCAGTTGCATAACTCTATAAAGATACAAAGCTCATCTTTTAGGAGTTTATAATCAACATTTTTTTCTGGCTTTTTGATTAGAATCTCCAGTTCAGAAGAGAAGAAAATATTTTCGAACACTGAGAAAACAACTAAAAACAGAGAAAGTTGAAGAGGGGGAAACTAGGCGAGGTAAGTGTGACGATAATCTCCATGTTGTATGACGTCAGTGAGAAGAAGTCATGTGGAGCAGATGTTATCCGTCAGTGGTGGGATTGTCACATGTATGATGGCTGACAATGATTCTGCTCCTCTGTATGATGAGATTCCTCTAACGTCATGCTACAGTGACACCACAGTAGTGTCCTCTAATATGGAGTCCCATTACTTACATCAGTTTTACATCTTTTCTCCTAGGTTCTCTCTTCCGCCGGATGATAACATCCTGCCGGCGTGGATTATCCAGGGCTGCTCGTGCTGTCAGAGAAAGCTGCATTTTTGGCTGCTGCCACCAACGCACCATTGACATCTCGAGGACAGAAAACACCCAAATCTAGCGCTCTGAAGAAACTACAGCACATCCACCATTAATGCTGTACCTGTATGGAAGGAGTTGTACCACCTACCTGTGGCCTCCTGACCAGCAAGAGACACGTGCAAAAGTTGAAGGCTCCTCCAAAAACTTGTCTTCATCCTTCCATGCAATTTTAATTCAAAGAAATAAAAAACTAAAATTGTTTAATGTCTTTTCGCATTTAATTGATTATTAGTGACTTTTATGGTATATTAATACTATACCTCATATATAGTATGTCTGAAGGGTTAGATCCCAAACTGGAGAATAGCGGTTCTATGTCTCCCATTAATCCTCTAAACTCTGGCCAAAAATGGAGGATATGACCAGAGATTCTGTTATTCCTAAGGGTACGTACACACAGCACCTTATAGACGCCAGCATAAACCACTGATTTTTTATTTTATAAGAAGACACTTAAGGAAAACATCAGTGTTTTTGTTAACTACATATAAAATAGTCAGCGGCTTCCAAACAGAAGCCACCAGCAGAATGAACCGATCACTTTCTTTAACCACTTCATAATTTTCAAAGCTGGAAGCGGATAAAAGAAGCTGAAAAAGACTGAAAAATACACAATGCACAGCAAGTTGTTTTTATATTGCAGTGCATATGTTCAATCATTTACATTTTTATCTAGTGCTTTTCATGAGGGATCCAGGTGGAATCCACCTGATGAAGACATTGTTTGCACATTACGAAGAGTGGCAATTAGTGTTGAGTGAGCACTAAAATGCTCGGGTGCTCGAAGCTCGGGCCGAGCTCACCGTGATACTCGGGTGCTCGGCCCGAGAAACGAGCCCAATGTTAGTCTATGGGAGACCCGAGCATTTTTGCGGCGGCACCCCCGACAGTCTGTAGAAAGCCTAAAAAGTGCCCAAAACAATAGTGACAGTGCTCAAATGACATGGGGACAGCATGGGGATCGCCCCAGGAAGCATTTCAGACCCCCAGGTCACTGCTGTCAACAGCGCCGGACTGGGGTGTCTGGGGCCCACCAGGGACATTGACTCCAGGGGCCCACCCACCCTTCAGCTATTTGCAAATACCTGTTAGCCATTATACCCATTATATTGGCCGCTTCTGCCCATCACTGTGCGCTCACCAGAAATGCGATGTACAATTACTGTAGTTTGCATTAAAGGGTTTTTATTGGTGAAAACAAGTTCTCAGCGATGCACAGGTTGGGAAGGTGATCACTTATTTATTGGTGGAATCAGCACTGTCAGAAGATTGTGGCACTTTGAGTATTTGGTGAGATTTTTACCTCTGTATTTATAAGACAAAACCAGGAGTGGAGCAATCCGAGGTAATGTTTTATGAATTTCTCACCCACTCCTGGTTTTGTCTTATAAATACAGAGGTGAAAATCTCACCAAATGCCAACTTGCTTTCTCTGGTGAACCTCTGCAACTGCATCTCTGCTGCTGTGTAATAGTCACAGGGCAGGGAGGGGTTAAACATCCAAGTATTTAATATCTATTGGAAATAAAGAGGTTTCCCCTTATTGATATCAGATAAAACAAATGACCAACCACAATCCACTCTACCAAGACCAATATTACCAGATAGAAGGCAGAAATACCACCACACCGTGACCAGATCACATATTACCACCACATAGTGCCCAAATAATGCCACATACAAGGCACAAATACCGCCACACCATGACCAAAGCACATAATACCACCACATAGTGATCAAATGCTACCAGATACAAGGTATAAATACTGACACACCATGAGACCACATATTACCACCACATAGTGACTGAATAATACCACATACAAAGGACAAATATCGTCATGTCATGACCAAAGCACATAATGCCACAACATAGTGACAAATAATGCTAAAATAATAAAAATGTAAAAAAGCTCTGTATATTGGGTCAGTGTACAGGTTATACAGTGATCACCAGTGATATTATACACAGGAGCTCTGTATATAGTGTACAGGTTATCAGTCATCACCAGTGACATTATACACAGAAGCTCTGTATATAGTGTCAGTGTACAGGTAATGCAATGATCACCATTAATATTATACACAGGAGCTCTGTATATAGTGTCAGTGTGTGTGTATAGGTAATACACATACTCACCAGTGATGTCTCTAGGTGAAGTTCTTTATCTGCAGACCGATATATCCCATCTTCTATGCAGGACTTATCTCTGCAGAAAATAACATAGTTAGCTATAACTGATCACTTCCAGAGCACAATCCACACTTTTCCCAAGATTTCTACACTGCATGAAATGACAAAAAAGCAACATAGTGCCGCACTACACAGTAACAGTGCTCCAGTGTCATTCTGTGCCTGCTCATCTGTCAGCAGACATATATCTCTGATGGCAAAGATGTAGCAGAGCTGAAGAAAGAAGACCCATGGATTACGTCGGAGCGAGGATTTTTTTTTATTAAAGATAGAGTCCCTTAGGCTACGTTCCTGCTTTTACGCGGCGCTTTAGACCGCTCGCGTAAAAGAAGTGCCAAAGAAAGCTGGAAACGCCTTCCAGCAAAAGCTATGGCTTTTGCTGAAAAGCGTTCAGATGCCGCGTTTTGCCACGTATTTTTGCGTGGGCGCTTTCACTGCAAAAGCGGCCGCGCAAAAAGAATTGACATGCCAATTCTTGGCGGTTTTTTTGGCACGCTTTCCCCATAGGCTACATGTTAACATGCCTCGGGAAAAGCGCGCTGAGAAAAGCGCAACGTCGGCATGCAGTAGAGATTTTTTGCGCCGCGTATGAACGGAGCCTAAATGGGTTTTGTGTTTTATTTTTAATTAAAAAAAAAATTTCTGTGTTTTTTTTCTATTTACTAGAAATTCATGGTGGCCATGTCTAATTTGGCGTGACAACATGAATTTCGGGCTTAGTACCGGCTGATAATACAAAGCTGGCCTGGTACTAACACTATTATTACCCAGGGTGCCACTCACCACCAGGGTCGCTGGAAGAGCCAGGTAAAGCGCCTGGAAATTTTCAGGGGTGGCTGCGGGCTGCGATTTTCAGTGTGGGGGGCCAAGAACACTTGGGCCTTACCATGCTGAGAATCCCAGCCCCCAGCTGCCTTGTTTATCTGGCTGGCGATCAACATATGGCAGGAGCACACACCTTTTCCTAAAAAAAAAAATATTTTAAATAAGTTTAAAACAAATATTCGGCTTCTCTGTCTTTTGATCGGCAGCCAAGGTAAAGCCAGGCAGCTGGGGGTGGCAGTACGTAGCTGTCCGCTTTATCTGCGGTGAGAATCAAAAATTCAGCAGAGCGCTACACCGTTTTTAAAAATTTCTTTTCACACTTCTATATGTCACAGACCCAACAGCCAATCACAGATGCTGTCAAAGAGGATGGGCGTCTGTGATTGGCTGTTTGAGTAATCTACAATCAGCCCATACATTCTAGTATGGTACTATGTATGGGCTGCTTTCAGGTTACTCAAGCAGCCAATCACAGACGCCCGTTCTCAGTGTCAGCGTCTGTGATTGGCTGTTGGGACTGTCACACATATAGAAGTGTGAAAATAAATAAATAATAAAACAAAAATGACAGCGCTCCGCAGAATTTTTGATTCTCAGCGCAGATAAAGCAGACAGCTATGGGCTGCCACCTCCAGCTGCCTGGCGATCAAAAGTCAGGAAAGCCCAATGTTTTTTAAATTATTTAAAAAAATAATTAAAAAAAAAATACGTGGGTTCCCGCCATATTTTGATCGCCAGCCTGGTAAAAACCAGGCAGCTGGGGGCTGGGATTCTCAGCATGGTAAGGCCCAAGCATTCTGGGCCCTCCACGCTGAAGACGGCAGCCCGCAGCCACCCCTGGAATTGGCGCATTCATCATAGCACCATTTCCAGGCGCTTTATCCGGCTCTTCCAGCGGCCCTGGTGGGGGTGGCACGCTGGGTAATAATGGGGTTAGTACCAGCTTTGTATTATCAGCTGGCAGTAAGCCTGAAATTCATGGCGTCACGCCAAACTACACATGGCCACCATGAATTTCTAGTAAACAGAAAAAAACACATGTAGGGACTCCATCTTTAATAAAAAAACAAAATCCTCGCTCTGACGTAATCCACGGATCTTCTGTCTCCAGCTCTGCTACATCTTTGCCATCAGACAAATACCCCTGCTGACAGAGATGAGCAGGCACAGAATGACACTAGAACACAGTTGTCAGAGAAGTGCTCAGCTGGCCTCCAGCCGCCGACCATGTTTTCCTGTGCGTTGCAAATAATGCATACTTTCAAACACATGCCTATTTTTGCAATGCAAGTCTACAGTACATTGCGTCTGCGCTGATTTACAACGGATCCGTTGTAACGCACAGTATAAACGCAATGTTAACCCAGCCTAACAGCAGCGAGAAGGGGAGACGGAGCCCTGGAGACCGCCAAGTCAGTCTACTGGTGGTACTATCATGCCCATTGCCCAGTATGTCCTCCCAGCCTTTGTGGTATTATTATGCCCATTGCCCAGTATGTACTGCCAGCCTCTGTGGTACTATCATTCAAGCTCACATGGCATGTCCTGCCAGCCAGCCACTGGTGGTAGTAGTACTAGCATGATAGTACCACAAAGGGCCGGCTCCAGGTTTTTCTGGGCCCTGGGAGAAAGAGTCTCAGTGGGCCCCTTTAACACATACCACGATTCATGATGCACAGATACCGCAGAGAAATATAAGTATAGTACAATGCAAAGATTTCACTTCTTATATTACATGAGTGATATCTATTGTAAATTCTATAATAGTTCAGAAACCGGCGAATCGCTCCACACAGTATACTGGCCTCCAAAAAGTGCGCCATACAGAATACTGGTCTCCATATAACGCTCCATACAGAATACTGGTCCCCATATAACGCTCCATACAGGATATTGGTCCCCATATAATGCTCCATACAGAATACTGGCCCCCATAAAATGCTCCGTACAGAATACTGGCCCCCATAAAACGCTCCATACAGGATACTGGTCCCCATATAACGCTCCACACCGTATACTGGCCCCCAAAAAATGCTCCATACAGAATACTGGCCCCCATATAATGCTCCATACAGAATACTGACCCCATATAACGCTCCAAACAGAATACTGGCCCCCAGAAAATGCTCTGTACAGGATACTGGCCCCATATAAAGCTCCATGCAGGCTGTTCCTCCCACATAATGCCCTATGCAGGCTTTTCCCCCCCTTATAATGCCCCATGCAGGATGTCACCCCCCTCCATATAATGCCCCATGCAGGATGTCACCTCCCTCATATAATGCCCCATGCAGGATGTCACCTCCCCCATATAACGCCCCATGCAGGATGTCACCCCCCATATAATGCCCCATGCAGGATGTCACCCCCCATATAATGCCCCATGCAGGATATCACCCCCCCTCTCTTTAAAATGCCCCATGCAGGATGTCACACACCCCCTTTTATAATGCCCAATGCAGGATGTCACCCTTCTCTTTAAAATGCCCCATGCAGGATGTCACCGCCCCCATATAATGCCCCATGCAGGATGTCATCTCCCCAATATAATGCCCCATGCAGGATGTCACCCCCCATATAATGCCCCATGCAGGATGTCACCCCCCCTCTTTATAATGCCCCATGCAGGATATCACCCCCCTCTCTTTAAAATGCCCAATGCAGGATGTCACCCCCCTCTTTAAAATGCCCCATGCAGGATGTCACCCCCCATATAATGCCCCATGCAGGATGTCACCCCCCCATATAATGCCCCATGCTGGATGTCACCCCCCCATATAATGCCCCATGCAGGATATCACCCCCCCATATAATGCCCCATGCCTCCATACATTAAAAAAAAAAATAATCAAATACTCACCTCACTCCTCCTTACCTGCTGCCGCTGCTCAGGTCCGTACTCCAGCGTCGCCGGCGTCTTCCCGCTCTGCGCTGCCTGTGATGGCTCAGGGGAGGGTGCGGTGGAAAGACGTCACCGTACCCTCTGACCTGATATGTCACAGGGAGCGCAGAGCAAAAATACAGCGGATCTGCGGAGGCAGGAGGAGAGGTAAGTATCCGGCTGCTGGGCCCTGAGCAAGCGGGGGAGAAGGGCGGGCGCTGGCACCGCTCTCCTCCGCCCATAGCCCGATTCATGCTTAGTATGTCCTGCCAGCCGCCTTGGTACTTTCATGCGCACCCAGCATGTCCTGCCAGCCACTGGTGGTAGCACATGCTGCTAGGCATAGTAACAGTAACGAGAGGTTGGCAGCAGGACAGGCTGGGCAATGGGCATGATGATAATCATGCCCATTGCCCAGTAGCATTTACTGCCAGCCTCGGCCAGGGGTCCTCTCAGTCACCCCTCCCCCCTATCCCTTCCTCCCCTCCCGGCCCCTGCTTTTCATACTCAAGCGTTGAGATGAGCTGCAGGCCTGCAGCCGCTGCCTAGGGCGACGGCGGATCCGTCCTCCACAGCGCGCACAGGAAGCAGTCCCAGGGCGATGATGTCATCGCTCTGAGACTCACCTCCTGCGCACGCGCCGGCAGAGGCGGCAGAGGGGCACTGCGGCAGCAGGCAGAGCAGGGAGACCGGTCTCCTTGCTGTGCTGCTGCAGAGAGCCCATCACTAATCATATCGGCAGTGCTGCCTATCTGATTAGCGAACCGGGGGGTCCTCTGTTCTCTGTACAGGGCCCAGTGGGTGTGAGGGCGGGGCTTAGGGGCATGGCCATCGGAACCCGGAGCTCACCGGGGGTTTTCCCGATCATACGGTGGGCCAGTACGCCCCTGCCCATAAGGGCACACACTGTGCAATTATCTGAGATTCTAGCGTGACCTCCGCAGGGAGGATGAGAGTGATACGTGGTGCAGAATACGTTGGTCTATAAGCAGGCATGCAATACATGGGGTGCAGAGAAAAAGGTTGCACTTGGGTCACGACCTGACTAAGGAGGCACGGTACCGTGTGAGGCTTATTCTCTTAGCTCTCCCGCCAACAATTTATATACAAATAAGATATTATACAGTGCTACATTATACAAGGTATAAAGGATGGTGCCCACATAAGAGTGCCATTCTTTAGCAACAAAATAACAGTGCCACTCAGAGCCAAAATAAATACGGCTATATAGTGTTCTCAAGATAGCACAATAGATTGCTCAAATAAATACTGTCATACAGTGCTCACATATTAACACTATGAAATGCCCAAATAAACACCACTTTACAGTTCTCACATGTTATGACCATACAGTGCTCAAATAAATACTACAATACAGTGCTCACATATTATCAAAATACAAGGCACAAATAAATAGTACCGGACATTGTTCACATATTATCACTATACAGTTCCCAATACATAATCTAACAGTGCTATACAATGGCTAACTAAAAATACAATATTTAGACTGAGTCATGGTCATAACCTTGTCAATCATTCCTGGCACCAATATAGAAGCGGGAGGCTGATGGGACCCATGTGTAAATGCCCTGGGAAATGTCTGTGCTTCATATGAGGGCATCAGCACTATTATTTTGGGAGGCCTTGTTTAAGGGTTTAGATTGGGCCCAGTTACTTGCTGGCCACCTTCTTCGGAACGGCTCTCCATCACCCCTCACCACAATTCAGTAGACCCATACCAGCTATTACTGAAATTATTGATTGCCAAGTGTAACAGCGGAAAATAAATTATTGAAAAAAAATAAATAAATAAGCACGATGCTCCCCGATCCTCTGGGCGGCATGTAGACTTCTTTTTATAATTTTATAAACTTGTGTATTTATAGATTTGATGTCATTAATCATTAATGGTCCATTACTTCTTATTCCTCTATGTAGTCCTTTCTCCAGCTCCGGTGTTATATACTTATTTTATATAAAAAAAGTTCCAGTTATTAGCTAAGGCTGAAAATAAATAAAGTTTTAGAGTCAGTAAAATATAAAAGCGGTATTTTATATTGGGATTTCTTATAGCAAACTCATCTTCTGCTTGTGAGTGCACGTTGCTATATAAGGACGCAGCCACCCAACCAACCCGAACCAAAGACACCCCAGTGACAGCCACATAGTCACTATATAGCTCTCACTGGCGGTAAACTGACCGTTTTAGGCAGCGGATGCAACCAAAACTCACTCATGTACTTGAAATCCCACCTACCCAGTTTTTTCATTGACTAACGTGGGCTAGGTTTCAACCACATCAGAAAAAGGTGATGAGTGAGCACATATATAATAGGTATCCGTTTGATCCCATGATCTAATATTGCCGATGCCAGGGGTTCTAGGGGAAGGAGAGGCTGCTCACACTGCTGTCCACCCTGTCTATCTGATCTAATAATGAAGATACCAGGGGTGCAGCGGTAAGAAGAGGCTGCTCACACTGCTGTCCACCTGTCTAATTGATCTAATACTGGAGATACCAGAGATCCTGAGGTAAGAAGAGGCTGCTCACACTGCTGTCCACCATGTGTATTTGATCTAATACTAGAGATACTAGGGGTGCTGAGGTAAGAAGAGGCTGCTCACACTGCTGTCCGCCATGTGTTTCTGAGCTAATACTGGTGATACCATGGTTGCTGAGGTATGAAGAGGTTGCTCACACTGCTGTACACCTGTCTAACTGATCTAATACTAGAAATACCAGGGGTGCAGAGGTAAGAAGAGGCTGCTCACACTGCTGTCCACCATGTCTTTCTGAGCTTATACTAGAGATACCAGGGGTGCAGAGGTAAGAAGAGGCTGCTCACACTGCTGTCCACCATGTGTATCTGATCTAATACTGGAGATACTAGGAATGCTGAGGTAAGAAGAGACTGCTCACAGTGCTGTCTACTCTATCTATCTGATCTAATACTGGAGATGCCAGGAGTGCTGAAGTAAGAAGAGGCTGCTCACACTGCTGTCCACCATGTCTTTCTGAGCTAATACTGGAGATACTAGGAATGCTGAGGTAAGAAGAGACTGCTCACAGTGCTGTCTACTCTAATACTGGAGATACCAGGAGTGCTGAAGTAAGAAGAGGCTCTTCACACTGCTGTCCACCATGTCTATCTGATATTATGCTGGAGATACAAGCAGTGCTTAAATAAGAAGAGGCGGCTCACACTGATGTCTACCCTGTCTATATGATCTAATACTGGAGATACCAGGGCTATTAAGGTACGAAAAGTCTGCTCACACTGTTATAGGTTATCTCTAAGTCATATCAGGAATATTCCTATGGCACACGCTCACAAGTTTCTGTGCTAATATTCTAGGACAGGTTTCTTTCTGTGTAACAAGACACTGACCATATTAATTGTGTAGTGTTTACCTCCCTAAACAAAAAAGCTAAAATTGCTAATTAAAGGTATTTATAAATGTATTCATTAAGATTCCATTTAGTTATTTATTTTTTTCTATTCCCAGAGAGCCCCGTTAAGGAAAAATTGCAAAACAATGAGATACATTTCTCAGAGTCCTATTTTATATATCCATATACTGTATGTGATACTGAGTTTGTATGTTTTCCCCGTATTCTTGTGGGTTTCCGCTGGGTTCTCCGGTTTCTTCCTACACTCCAAAGACATACTGATAGGGAATTTAGATTGTGAGCCCCGATGGAGAAAGTGTCGATAATGTCTGTAAAGCGCTGCGGAATTAATGGTGCTATATAAGTGAATAAAATAAATCAAAATAAATACTAGAGTAAAATAAGAGAAGCCAAAGAAGGCGGGGATAATAAAAGTGACGGTGCACTTGTGTAGAGCTTGAGTAAAGTACCTATATGCAGGCCTGGCGTCAGAACCCAGCGCACCCGGGCAAGTGCTGGGGCCCTAAGGATATGGATGTGCGCACTTACCGTCGGGCACCCCTGCGCGCTATGGGACCCGTGAGCGGTGCGGTGCCGGTGCCAGCGCCCGCCAACCACCCCCGCTTGTTCAGGGCCCCTCTCCCCGTGCCTCCGCACCATCTCTGGTCTCTTCCGTGGCTGCTGCACTGTGACGTCTCAGGCCAGAGGATGCGGTGATGTCTTTACACCATGCTCGCTCCAGATCCATCACAGCGCAGAGCGGGAAGACACCGGCGACGCTGAAGAGTCTGGAGAAACGGCAGCAAGTGAGGAGAGGTGAGTACTTGATTATTTTTTTTATATGTATGGAGTCATGGGGAATTATATGGGGGGGGGGAGACAAGTGACATTCTGCATGGGGCATTATATGGGGGGAAAAAGTGACATCCTGCATGGGGCATTATATGGGGGGGGGGATAGGTGACCTCCTGCATAGGACATTATATGGGGGGACAGGTGACATCCTGCATGGGGCACTATATGGGGGGGAGGTGACCTCCTGCATAGGACATTATATGGGGGGGAGAGGTGACATCCTGCATGGGGCATTATATGGGGGGAGAGGTGACATCTTGTATGGGGCATTATATGGGGGTGAGACGTTAAATCCTGCATGGGGCATTATATGGGGGGGGAGGAAGAGATGGAGGAGAAAGAGCAAGTGAGAGACAGGAGAGAGTGAGAGAGATGGAGGAAAGGGTAAGGGAGAGAGATGGATGAGAGAGAGATATGGAGGAGAGACAGATGGAGGAGACAGAGCAAAGGAGGAGAGAGAGAGAGGGAGGAGAGAGAGAGAGGGAGGAGAGAGAAAGAGATGGAGGACAAATAGCAAGGGAGAGAGAGATTGAGAAGAGAGAGGAGAGAGTGACAGAAATGGAGAAGAGTGCGAGGGAGAGAGATGGAGGAGAGAGAGAGATAGAGGAGAGAGAGATGGAGGAGAGAGAGATGAAGGAGAGAGAGATGGAGGAGAGAGAGATGAAGGAGAGAGAGAGAGGGAGGAGAGAGAGAGGGAGGAAAGAGAGAGAGGGAGGAGAGAAGCGGGAGGAGAGAGATAGAGAAAAGAGAAGGAGGGAGGAGGGAGAATGAGATTTTTCCATCTCAAAATTTGGAGTTCACAATGATTTCAATGGGGTCCATGTACTGGATCAAGTTCGGGTACAGTTTTGGTACCCGAACCAAACTTTGGACTAAAGTTCAGTTGGGTACCAAAACCTGAACTTCCACGGGTCTGCTCATCCCTTGTCATGCTAGGTATGGGAAGAACCCAGCGTACGACAACGGGAAAAGGGGGAAAGCCCAGAAACTAGGGAAAGGGGGAGTGGAGACCCCTAAGCAGATCTAACAACACCATGACTCCCTTATCATTCCTAAATAGGTTCCACACCTATCGCCAAGCAGGATACCTTAGCCCTGGCTGACCCTAGAGCTAGGCCCTAGGTAGGGAGGGGGAGGAGTTAGCACTAGTCGGCCCCACTGCAACTAAAGACAAACAAGGGAAACAGACAAGGAGATACACTTAGCTTTGAGGAGACACCAGAGAGAACACAACTACAATCCATAAAGGAACTCCAAGAAGAATATCGCTGACTGCTAGAACTCCAGACCTGAACAGAGGAATTTACTCTATCACCAGCAACTCTCTTGAGAAACTGAGTATATTTAAAGATCCAGAAAGGGTGTGTTAATTAGCAGGCGATCGTGGAGATCACCGCTGGGTGCTAGAGTGGGAGGGATGATGAAAGGATCAAGAAGGTGTCTGCAAGGCCAAGCGCAGCGACCTTCTACAGCCGGATCCAGAATGACTGTATGTCAAGCCTGACACACCCGTGACATCCCTAGTTCCTAATCCTTTAACTGGTTGGGATGCAATACTACATTTCACCTCTAGTAGCCACTAGTGAAAAATTTGATTACCTGTCACAATCACAATAATAGTCGATCATTAGTGATCCAGTTCTCAATCTACATCCCATTGGTTTACACAGTCTGTAAAATTGCCCTCCAGGAGGAGACTGGTATCTTTGTCCTGCCTACCACTGTTCTCCTACACATGTGCAGACTTCCATTTCTTAAGGGGACTTATTTTCAGTCAATGTCTATGGCACCTAGGTTTTGTAAATGCCTCCCCCACCCCCCATATCAATCTGTGGTTTTGCAACCACTGAGTTCCAATACTGTGCTATCGTCCACAGTTACAAATGTCTTTATAATAATTCCGATTGTTGGATGTCAGTTGATGTTGAACCCCACCGGTGAAGAGGTCAATATAGTAAACCTGGAAAACCCCTACAATGAATTGAGTTTATGGCAGCTAATTGTCATCATGTAGTTGATGGGGAAATATAACAGGTACAGTCTAGGGGTACAGGAGACATTTGAGCTGATAAAAGCTGAGTGTGCATGGTGATAGATAGCGGCTCTGTAAGACTAAACTTACCTTGTGGCCGGAGTCTGTAGAGCAGAGTTACTGTAGATGTCCAGACTCTCTGACCAGGTCTATGCAAAAGTATGAAAAGTGATATAGCAATGTGAAATTCAGGCCAACACTCCCTTTTTCCATAAAAGTCAGCACTTTATTTAATCCATATAAACACAACCAAATTTAAGTGGCTTCGTACAAAAATAGCACATGAAAAATGTACAAATGCCATCAGCAAAACGTACTTCAACCAGACGGCAACGCGTTTCTGAGCTCTACGTTTCTTAGTTTGAGCCTGAAAAATTCCACAATACTTAACACAGGATATCTGAGTTCGCAGATTCGTAACACTCAGGTTAAAATGTGCATAGACAAAATATATAGATAAAACCTGTAAAAACCACAATGTGGATAATGCGGATAAACGAACCATACAATAAAGTAAAAACAGGAGCCGAGGCTGTAAGTGCGGGGATTTCTGTGCTTGGGGATCATACTCGATACTGGATAAATTGAGATGTTTTGAAAATGTTGTATCCATTATTTTATCATTTGCAGATCACTAACACGTCTCTCCGACCTGTGATTTCCATAGTTCCACGACTTTTCCGTCTTATGCTCAGAGGTCTAGTATTAACCCCTTTACCCCCAGGGTGGTTTGCACGTTAATGACCAGGCCAATTTTTACAATTCTGACCACTGTCACTTTATGAGGTAATTACTCTGGAACGCTTCAAATGGATCCCGCTGATTCTGAGACTGTTTTTTCGTGACATATTGTACTTCATGATTGTGGTAAAATTTCTTTGACATCACTTGCGTTTATTTGTGAAAAAATCAGAAATTTGGTAAAAATGTAGAAAGTTTTGCAATTTTCAAAATTTTTAATTTTATGCCCTTAAATAGAGATATGTTACACTAAATAGTTAATAAATAACATTTCCCACATGTCTACTTTACATCAGCACAATTTTGGAACCACATTTTTTTTTTTTAGGGAGCTATAAGGGTTAAAAGTTGACCAGCGATTTCTCATTTTTACAACAAAATTTACAAAAACACTTTTTTAGAGACCCCATCACATCTGGCGTGACTTTGAGGGGCCTTTATGATAGAAAATACCCAAAAGTGACACCATTGTAAAAACTGCACCCCCCAAGGTGCTCAAAACCACATTCAAGAAGTTTATTAACCCTTCAGGTGCTTCACAGTAATTTTTGGAATGTGGAAGAAAACAATGAACATTTAACTTTTTTCACAAAAATGTTACTTTAGACCGCAATTTTTTTTAATTTTCGACTTTTTGAATGTAAAATTTGCTTGAAAAATTAGCGGACACCATGTTGCGTTTGGGGAGCCCCCGATGTGCCTTAACAGTGGAAACCCCCCACAAGTGACACCATTTTGGAAACTAGACCCCTCAGGGAACTTATCTAGGTGTGTGGTGAGCACCTTGAACCCCCAGGTGCTTCACAGAAGTTTATATCATGGAGCTGTAAAAATAACATTTTCACATTTTTCCAACAAAAATGTTTTGCAGACCCCAATTTTGCATTTTCATAAGGGTAACAGGAGAAATTGCACCACGCGATTTGTTGTGCAATTTTTCCTGAGTAAGCCGATACCCCATATGTGGGGAAAAAACACTGTTTGGGCACACGGCAAGGTTCGGAAGAGAAGGAACGCCATTTGACTTTTTGAATGTAAAATTTGCTTGAATTAGTGGACGCCATGTTGCGTTTGGGGAGCCCCTGATGTGCCTAAATAGTGGAAACCCCCCCCCCAAGTGACTCCATTTTGGAAACTACACCCCTGAAGGATTTTATCAAGGGGTATAGTGAACATTTTGAACCCAGAGGTACGACACAGAATTTGATAACATTAAGTCATCATATTGAATAAGTTGTCATTAGTCTTGAGTGCAAGTGCTCGCTACTTGAGTTTGCATCGGGTACTCAGGTATGGACCATGTATGGCGGGTGCTCAAGTGACATGCTCGAGTCCCCGCCCGCATGTTTCATGGTTGTTAGTCACCCAAATAAAAACATGTGGGGATCGCTTGTGCATGACAGGCAGTCCCAGCAAGGTTTTTTTGGCTATATAACAGCTGCAAAACATTTGAGGCGGAGACTTGAGCATGTCACTCGAGCACCCGCTATACTCGGTGCATACCCGAGCACCCGATGCAAACTCAAGTAGCGAGCTCTTGTGCTCAACATTAGTTGCCATATAGACGGTATTTTTTTCTTTACTTCTGAAAAAATCCCAACCCCAACCCTAATACAACCACAACCCTAGCCCAAACGCAACCTTAGCTCAACCCTAACCCTAGCCCAACCCTAACCCTAGCTCAACCCTAACGCAACCCTAACCCTTGCCCAACCCTAACCCAATCCTAGCCTAACCATAGCACAACCCTAACCCTAGTACAACCCTAACCCTAGCACAACCCTACCCATAGCTCAATGCTACCCCTAGCCCAACCCTAACCCTAGCTCCACCCTACCCCAACCCTACCCCTAGCCCCACCCTAGCTCAACCCTCACCCTAGCCCAACCCAAACCCTAGCCCAACCCTAACCCTAGCACAACCCTAACCCTAGCACAACCCTAACCCTAACCCTAGCACAACCCTATCCCTAACCCTAAAGTTTATTTTTTACGCCATTCCTCGTGCGGTATAAGTGATTAGACAACTTTATTTTTCAGGTCGGTGCAATTACAGGGATACTGGATTCATATCAGGTTTTTATGATTGAGAGCTGTCACACACTAAAAAACCCTTTTTATTGCAAAGACTAGTTTTTGCATCGCAATTTTTTGAGAGCTACAATTTTTCCATATTTCGGCCGACAGAGTCATGTGATTTTTTTTTTTTTTTTGTGGGACAAGTTGATGTTTTTATTGGTACCATTTTTGGGCACATTACATTTTTTGATTGCTTTCTATTCCGATTAGTGCGGGACCGTTCCTTGCACATAGCACCGGGTGTCAGCTGTGACAATCAGGTGGATGACTTGATATCACGACCTCCCCAGGAAAAAGACAATAGGCTCTAGCTACAGAGACCTTCAAACTCTCTGTGTCACTCCCCCTACTGCACCCCTGGTGGAGCCCAAGTCTCCATCCCTGTTATTTCCCAGCTAAGAGCTCCCAAAACTAAAATGGGCCATATGTTCTTACTGGACAGTCCTAGGGAGCCCGTTCTGGTGTCATTGGACCCAGGCGGGCCCCTGCTACGCATGGATGCTAAACATCAGAGTCCTAGGGGCCCCTGCAAGGCTGTGCTGGGTATCTCCTTTCCTTAGGCTGGACTATGTTTAAAACTAGGGTTACAATCCGCATCCCCTCAGGTCTATTTTGTGTATCACTGAGATGAATCTTTTCCCCATAACTATAAGGGTTAAAAGTTGACCAGTGATTTCTCATTTTTACAACAAAATTTACAAAAACACTTTTTTAGAGACCCCATCACATCTGGCGTGACTTTGAGGGGCCTTTATGATAGAAAATACCCAAAAGTGACACCATTGTAAAAACTGCACCCCCCAAGGTGCTCAAAACCACATTCAAGAAGTTTATTAACCCTTCAGGTGCTTCACAGTAATTTTTGGAATGTGGAAGAAAAAAATGAACATTTAACTTTTTTCACAAAAATGTTACTTTAGACCGCAATTTTTTTTATTTTCGACTTTTTGAATGTAAAATTTGCTTGAAAAGTTAGCGGACACCATGTTGCGTTTGGGGAGCCCCCGATGTGCCTAAACAGTGGAAACCCCCCACAAGTGACACCATTTTGGAAACTAGACCCCTCAGGGAACTTATCTAGGTGTGTGGTGAGCACCTTGAACCCCCAGGTGCTTCACAGAAGTTTATATCATGGAGCTGTAAAAATAACATTTTCACATTTTTCCAACAAAAATGTTTTGCAGACCCCAATTTTGCATTTTCATAAGGGTAACAGGAGAAATTGCACCACGCGATTTGTTGTGCAATTTTTCCTGAGTAAGCCGATACCCCATATGTGGGGAAAAAACACTGTTTGGGCACACGGCAAGGTTCGGAAGAGAAGGAACGCCATTTAACTTTTTGAATGTAAAATTTGCTTGAATTAGTGGACGCCATGTTGCGTTTGGGGAGCCCCTGATGTGCCTAAATAGTGGAAACCCCCCCCCCCAAGTGACTCCATTTTGGAAACTACACCCCTGAAGGATTTTATCAAGGGGTATAGTGAACATTTTGAACCCAGAGGTACGACACAGAATTTGATAACATTAGGTCATCATATTGAATAAGTTGTCATTAGTCTTGAGTGCAAGTGCTCGCTACTTGAGTTTGCATCGGGTACTCAGGTATGGACCATGTATGGCGGGTGCTCAAGTGACAAGCTCGAGTCCCCGCCCGCATGTTTCATGGTTGTTAGTCACCCAAATAAAAACATGTGGGGATCGCTTGTGCATGACAGGCAGTCCCAGCAAGGTTTTTTTGGCTGTATAACAGCTGCAAAACATTTGAGGTGGAGACTTGAGCATGTCACTCGAGCACCCGCTATACTCGGTGCATACCCGAGCACCCGATGCAAACTCAAGTAGCGAGCTCTTGTGCTCAACATTAGTTGCCATATAGACGGTATTTTTTTCTTTACTTCTGAAAAAATCCCAACCCCAACCCTAATACAACCACAACCCTAGCCCAAACGCAACCTTAGCTCAACACTAACCCTAGCCCAACCCTAACCCTAGCTCAACCCTAACGCAACCCTAACCCTTGCCCAACCCTAACCCAATCCTAGCCTAACCATAGCACAACCCTAACCCTAGCCCTAGTACAACCCTAACCCTAGCACAACCCTACCCATAGCTCAATGCTACCCCTAGCCCAACCCTAACCCTAGCTCCACCCTACCCCAAACCTACCCCTAGCCCCACCCTAGCTCAACCCTCACCCTAGCCCAACCCTAACCCTAGCCCAACCCAAACCCTAGCACAACCCTAACCCTAGCCCAACCCTAACCCTAGCACAACACTAACCCTAACCCTAGCACAACCCTATCCCTAACCCTAAAGTTTTATTTTTTACGCCATTCCTCGTGCGGTATAAGTGATTAGACAACTTTATTTTTCGGGTCGGTGCAATTACAGGGATACTAGATTCATATCAGGTTTTTATGATTGAGAGCTGTCACACACTAAAAAACCCTTTTTATTGCAAAGACTAGTTTTTGCATCGCAATTTTTTGAGAGCTATAATTTTTCCATATTTCGGCCGACAGAGTCCTGTGATTTTTTTTTTTTTTTGTGGGACAAGTTGATGTTTTTATTGGTACCATTTTTGGGCACATTACATTTTTTGATTGCTTTCTATTCCGATTTTTGGAAGGCAGAATAAACAAAAACCAACAATTCACAAATTGTTTTTTGGTGTATTTTTTATGCCGTTCTATGTGTCGTCAAATTGATAAGGAAGCTTTATTCTTCGGTTCAGTACGTTTACAGCGGCACCACAGTTATATTTTTTTTCACGTTATGGCACTTTTACTCAATGAAAACTATTTTATAGAAAAAAGAATTGTTTATGCATCGCTAGAGAGCTATAAATGTTTTATTTTTCTGCCGTTGGAGCTGTATGGTGGCTTGTTTTTTTGCGGGATAAGATGACGTTTTCAGCGGTACCATTTTTATTTACATTTGTCTTTTTGATCTCGTTTTATTCCATTTTTTGTTTGGTGGTATGATGATAAAGCATCGTTTTATGTTTTGTTTTTTATTTTATTTTTTTACCCTGTTCACTAAAGGGGTTAACTTCATCACCATCCCTGTGCTATGCAGCCTGTCAGCGCTGCACAGGGAAAAGTTACTTTGGTCACGCGTGACGCATGACCAAAGCAACTTCCTGCCTTCTGATGACCCGGATGTTGTCATGATGACATCGGGTCACCATGACAACATCTGGGACCGGACTCAGACGCTGCGGGATGCCGGCAGAGAAGGTAAGTATCGCGCTAACCTCCTCTTGCCACCAGAATGCTGCGATCGATTTCAATCACAGCATTTCGGGGGTTAATGTGCAGGGAGCGGTGCGGGACCGTTCCTTGCACATAGCACCGGGTGTCAGCTGTGACAATCAGGTGGATGACTTGATATCACGACCTCCCCAGGAAAAAGACAATAGGCTCTAGCTACAGAGACCTTCAAACTCTCTGTGTCACTCCCCCTACTGCACCCCTGGTGGAGCCCAAGTCTCCATCCCTGTTATTTCCCAGCTAAGAGCTCCCAAAACTAAAATGGGCCATATGTTCTTACTGGACAGTCCTAGGGAGCCCGTTCTGGTGTCATTGGACCCAGCCGGGCCCCTGCTACGCATGGATGCTAAACATCAGAGTCCTAGGGGCTCCTGCAAGGCTGTGCTGGGTATCTCCTTTCCTTACGCTGGACTATGTTTAAAACTAGGGTTACAATCCGCATCCCCTCAGGTCTATTTTGTGTATCACTGAGATGAATCTTTTCCCCATAACTCGCTGTTGAATTATGTTTCTTGAATAGGCACATGGCGTCAGGGGAAGGGACATCCTGTGTAGCTTGCAGCTGCTGTGAGAATTCTCACTCTTCGCTTCTTCAGCTCCTTCCTTTGCAAGCTGCAGTGTCAAATTTTCATATGTAGAGCTTCGTAAAACCCGCCTGCCAGTGCACAGTGATCGACAGGGGATTACCTTGAATATCTTCACACCATTGTTCCCTGTAAAAAACAGAAAATAAATAAGCTAATTTATACTCACCTAACACCTAATCCCAGAAGCCGCTGTCAACTGTAAAACAGCAAAAATAAAAAACAACCATATCCCTCACCTATGCAAAGTGATGAAATAATCCATAGTGTCCTACGATGATCTAGATGACTTATACTAGTATAATTTTCAAACGGTGCCACTCCATAATGTACACATACTACAATGTGAAGAGTGGCAACTATTGACCGTATAATGGCAAAATCGCAAGATAAACATAAACAACCGAAGCAACCACGATCAAAGGCCAATCTACATCATAAAAAATTGTTTTATTAAATATTCAATTTTGTTAAAAATTATCACATGCAGATAATTGGTGCAAAAAATGTTGCAAAACAACATACAGTGTGTAAAAAAATTCTACCGCTATATGGGACAAGCAGGACCCAAATTGTACAGCCTAGTAGATATTAAGTGATCATCCAAGTAGCATAGTATTTATACACAGGCCAATGTGACCCGATTAGTAAAAAGGCTCATATAGTCAAAGGTTGTTAGGTCAGAGAAACAGACAATGTTAATACATTCCTCAAAATAATATTACGGGTATAATGAGCCACCATATATATATTTACATGTGTATAACAACAGTATATATATGTGTCAACAGTATATAGACATACAATATATTGTACATGACAACAGGCTCACACTGACACAAGTAATGTGTAGCGATCAGCTGCCGTGAGAGAGTTCACAGGAGTTCATCAGCTGATGAAACCCGGTAACCTCACTTACGGCACCGCCGCTGCGTGAGAACTGTCTCACGCCGTAGCGGTGCCGTAAGTGAGATCACTGGAGCTCATCAGCTGATGAACTCCTGTGAACTCTTTCACGGCAGCTCAGCGCTATACACTGCAGGCGTGATTACACAGCGGCGTCTGCTCTGTAACAGCAGGCATAGGCTGATGGGAGTAGTACTCTCATCAGCTGATGCCTGTGACGTGTGGTAAGCTTTTTACGACTGGTCACAGTCACAGCTGCGGGCTCACACTGTCATCTGACAGAGTGAGCCCGTAGTTCTAACCGATCAGAGCCCCTTTTTCCCACGCTGTCATCTGCGTGGGAAACCATGGATGTTCGGGGGCCCCATTCATATGAATGGGGTCCGTGTTCCGGGTCAGGTACTGTTCTGGTAACCGAACCAAACTTTTAATAGATATTCGGATATCCACGGGTCCGCCCATCACTAGTAAATAATCCTACCAAGTTATGACCACATAATGCCACCACATAATGCTAAAATAATGCCACCATACTGATCATTACCATCATGACTGTACTAAGACCAATATTACAATCAATACCACAATATGAGACAATAATCAATAAATACAGCCAGATCATAACAACATATCACCAACATGTACTGTAGTGATAATATACCATACTGATTATTAACAGTATAAACACTGATATTATCACTGTGCAGCAACCATGTAGTGGTATAATTGTATATATCAATTCCAGTGCTCTGCATACTATATACAGTACAGACCAAAAGTTTGGACACACCTTCTCATTAAAAGATTTTTCTGTATTTTCATGACTATGAAAATTGTACATTCACACTGAAGGCATCAAAACTATGAATTAACACATGTGAAATTATATACTTAACAAAAAGGTGTGAAACAACTGAAAATATGTCTTATATTTTACTTTCTTCAAAGTAGCCACCTTTTGCTTTGATGACTGCTTTGCACACTTGTCATTCTCTTGATGAGCTTCAAGAGGTAGTCACCGGAAATGGTTTTCACTTCACAGGTGTGCCCTGTCAGGTTTAATAAGTGGGATTTCTTGCCTTATAAATGGGGTTGGGACTATCAGTTGTGTTGTGCAGAAGTCTGCTGGATACACAGATGATAGTCTTACTGAATAGACTGTTAGAATTTGTATTATGGCAAGAAAAAAGTAGCTAAGTAAAGAAAAACGAGTGGCCATCATTACTTTAAGAAAGGAAGGTCTGTCAGTCCGAAAAATTGGGCAAACTTTGAAAGTGTCCCCAAGTACAGTTGTAAAAACCATCAAGCGCTACAAAGTAACTGGCTCACCAAAAGTACCACCCCAGGAAAGGAAGACCAAGAGTCACCTCTGCTTCTGAGGATAAGTTTATCCGAGTCACCAGCCTCAGAAATCGCAGGTTAACAGCAGCTCAGATTAGAGACCAGGTCAATGCCACACAGAGTTCTAGAAGCAAACACATCTCTACAACAACTGTGTTAATTCATAGCTTTGATGTCTTCAGTGTGAATGCACAATTTTCAAAGTCATGAAAACACCGAAAAATCTTTAAATGAGAAGGTGTGTCCAAACTTTTGGTCTGTACTGTATGTGCATAGTGTGCTGGTAATTGTACAAATATATGTATATTAAGTCATCTACCATCTCTCTGATCATAGTTGTTCACTTTCCCTTTTCTTTTTCATTCAGCCCACACCACCATAACCACTTCGTCCATCCATGACTTGTATCTGCTAGAGATGAGCGGTGTTCGACTAGAACTGTTCGCCAATCTCAAATTCGAGCTGTTTTGGGCGGTGTTCGAGTTGTTCGACGAACCCGAACGATTTGCAAAAAATTCGGCTGTTCGAGGTTATGTTCGATAACTGTTCGTGCACCAAAAGCGTGTCCTGCATGTCTGGCGCTATTTAGAGCACCAATCATGCAGGGATTGTCTGCCACTCACTGTAATGCCACAGCCATGGTGGTTGTGGCATTACAGTGATTGCCCAAATCGATGGGAACAGTGCCAACAGTGAAACATGAAAAGCCGGCAATTCAGCAGCGGCATATACCGGTACCTGACAATTTAGAATCGAAAGAATAGAGCTTCACACATAGATTAGATAGATAGAAACATGTCAGCCACATATATATGAAGTACAGTGACAGTGTTGCTTATTGTACTTGTCATTTAGTGTAAAGGATTTATCAAAAAAAATAATAGTGTTTTCATGCACCGTCTCTTTAAAAAAGCCGGCCGGCAATTCAGCAGCGGTACCCGACAATTTGGAATAGAAAGAATAGAGAATCACACATAGATTAGATAGATAGAAACATGTCAGTCACATATATATGAAGTACAGTGACAGTGTTGCTTACTGTACTTGTCATTTAGTGTAAAGGATTTATTAAAAAAAATAATAGTGTTTTCATGCACCGTCTCTTTAAAAAAGCCGACTGGCAATTCAGCATCTGTACCCGACAATTTATAACAGAAGGAATAGAGAATCACACATAGATTAGATAGATAGAAACATGTCAGTCACATATATAAGAAGTACAGTGATAGTGTTGATTACTGTACTTGTCATTTAGTGTTAAAATAAAGGATTTATTTAAAAAAAAATTGGCGTGGGGTTCCCCCTAATTTTAGGCTCTAGCGGAGGTTAAGCAGACGGCTGGGGCAGATGTTTGAAGCCTGGGAAGGGGGTAATACCCACGGAGCTTCCCAGGCTACTAATATCAGCCCCCAGCGGAATACCTAGCCTTTACTAGCTATTAAAATGGGGGACCCCACAAAAAAATGACGTGGGGTCCCCCCTATTTTAATAGCTAGCAAAGGCTAGGCAGACAGCTGGGGGCTGATATTAATAGCCCAGGAAGGGTGCCATGAATATTGGCCCCCTCCCAGGCTAGAAACACCAGCCGTCAGCCGCCCCAGAAATGGCGCATCCATAGGATGCGCCAATTCTGGCACTTAGCCTCGCTCTTCCCACTGCCCTGTAGCGGTGGCAGTGGGGTAATAGGGCTGGGGTTGATGTCAGCTTATAATGCCAGCTGACATCAAGCCCAGGTTAGTAATGGAGAGGCGTCTATAAGACACCCCCATTACTAACCCCATAGTCAAAGTTAAAAGAAAACACAAACACCCAGAATAAAGTCCTTTAATTGAAATAAAGACACAATCCTTTATTGTTCTAAATTAAACCATAATTACCACCACGCCCATTCCAGCTGAAGCCAACGATCTCCTGCAATAAAAGTAAAATAATAAAGCAACCTCATCCTTACCTTTCCATGGTTCCCAGACAGCTTCAGCTCTGCTACATCGAGATGACAGGCTGGACCGCAGCAGAACGCTGCCATCCAGCCTGTCATCCCGCAGACACTGAGAAGCGCAGGCATGCTTGCGCTCCTCAGTGTCTCGCTGTGATGGCATAAAGATGAGCCGACAATGAACTCGGCTCACCTCATGCACGTCACTGACAGCGTGGGAGAATTCTCCTGCACTCAGCGCTTCAGCGTGAGAATTTTCCCACGCTGTCAGTGACGTGCATGAGGTGAGCCGAGTTCATTGGACATGAATGAGCTCACCTCATGCACGTCACTGACAGCGTGGGAAAATTCTCACGCTGAAGCGCTGAGTGCAGGAGAATTTTCCCACGCTGTCAGTGACGTGCATGAGGTGAGCTCATGTCCAATGAACTCATCTCACCTCATGTACGTCACTGACAGCGTGGGAGAATTCTCACGCTGAAGCGTTGAGTGCAGGAGAATTTTCCCACGCTGTCAGTGACGTGCATGAGGCTGATATTTAAATTTGGCGCACAAATCGGTGATTGGTCGCGGGCAGCGTCCGCGACCAATCAGCACAGTAGTGTTTAACTTTGGCGGCAAGATCAGTGATTGGTCGCGGTCAAGACGGCGACCAATCACCGATTTGTGCGGCACATTTAAATAGCGGCCGCGACCAATTGGATGTCAGCGCCGCTCCCCGGTCCTCCCTTTACACCCTAGCCGCATGGATTTCAGCGGCGCTGCCTGTGCGGCTACTTCCGCTGCGAGAACCCGGGACATGAGCGGCCGCTCGCAGCAGAAGTATCCCGACCCGCAGAGCCGCTCCCCGGTCCTCCCTTCACACCCTAGCCGCTGATGTCCCCACAGTATCCTCATGGTGTTACAAAGGTCCGGACATTTGTGTTAAAAATCGCTGATTGGTTGCGGGCGCTGGGAAAATTCTCACGCTGAAGCGCTGAGTGCAGGAGAATTTTCCCACGCTGTCAGTGACGTGCATGAGGTGAGCTCATTCATGTCCATTGAACTCAGCTGACCTCATGTACGTCACTGACAGCGTGGGAGAATTCTCACGCTGAAGCGCTGAGTGCAGGAGAATTCTTCCACGCTGTCAGTGACGTACATGAGGTGAGCTGAGTTCATTGGACATGACCTCGGCTCATCTGGATGCCGTCACAGCGAGACACTGAGGAGCGCAAGCATGCCTGCGCTTCTCAGTGTCTGCGGGATGACAGGCTGGATGGCAGCGTTCTGCTGCGGTCCAGCCTGTCATCTCGATGTAGCAGAGCTGAAGCTGTCTGGGAACCATGGAAAGGTAAGGATGAGGTTGCTTTATTATTTTACTTTTATTGCAGGAGATCATTGGCTTCAGCTGGAATGGGCGTGGTGGTAAGTATGGTTTAATTTAGAACAATAAAGAATTGTGTGTTTATTTCAATTAAAGGACTTTTTTCTGGGTGTTGTGTTTTTTTTAAATACTTTACTAGAAATTCATGGTGGTCATGTCTAATATTGGCGTGACCCCATGAATTTCGGGCTTAGGGCCTGCTGATAATGCCAAGCTGGCCCTAACCCCTTTATTACCCAGTGAGCCACCGCACCAGGGCCCTGGATGAGTTGGGTACAGCGCCAGAAGATGGCGCTTCTATGAACGCGCCATTTTCCGGGGTGGCTGTGGACTGCAATTTGCAGCTGGGGGGACCCAGAAAGCTTGGGCCTCCCTGCGCTGCGGATTCCAGCCCCCAGCTGCCTAGTTGTACCTGGCTGGACACAAAAATAGGGCGAAGCCCCACGTATTTTTTTTTTTTAATTATTTCATGAAATTCATGAAATAATTAAGAAAAAAAGGGCTTCCCTATATTGTTGTGTCCGGCCAGGTACAAATAGGCAGCTGGTGGTTGGGGGCAGCCCGTTCCTGCCTGCTGTACCTGGCTGGACACAAATATAGTGCGAAGCCCTACGTCAATTTTTTTTTAAATTATTTCATGAAACTAGATGGTGGCCCGATTCTAACGCATCGTGTATTCTAGAATATGTATGCGGCAGACCCGGCGCAATCAGCAGAGCGGTGTTTAAATTTGGCGCCAAAATCGCTGACTGGTTGCGGCCAGCAACCGCGACCAATCAGCAAAGCGGTGTTGAAATTTGGCGACTATATCACTGATTGGTCACGGCCGGCGGTCGCGACTAATCAGCAGAGCGGGGTTTAAATTTTGCGCCAATAATGCTGATAGGTTGTGGTCGCGACCAATCAGCAAAGCGGTGTTTAAATTTGGCGCCAATAATGGTGATTGGTCACGACCTCGACAATTCAGCAGAGCGGTGTTTAAATTTGGCGGCAACAATGTTGATTAGTCGCGGCCGGCGGTCACGACCAATCAGCAGAGCGGGGTTTAAATTTGGCGCCAATAATGCTGATTGGTCGCAACCGCCGGCCGCGACCAATCAGCAGAGCGGTGTTTAAATTTGGCGTCAAAATCGCTGATTGGTCGCGGAAGGCAACTGTGACCAATCAGCAGAGCGGTGTTTAAATTTGGCGCCGATACTGCTGATTGGTCGCGGCCGGCAACAGTGACCAATCAGCCGAGCAGGGTTTAAATTTGGCGCCAATACTACTGATTGGTCGCGGACGGCGACCGCGATCAATCAGCAGAGCGGTGTTTAAATTTGGCGCCAATAATGCTGATTAGTCGCGGCCGGCATCCGCGACCAATTAGCAGAGCGGGGTTTAAATTTGGCGCCAATCTCGCTGATTGGTCGCGGCTGGAGTCCGCGACCAATCAGCAGAGCGTTGTTTAAATTTGGCGCCAATCTCACTGATTGGACGCGTCTGGCGTCCGCGACCAATCAGCAGAGCGTTGTTTAAATTTGGCGCCAAGCTCGCTGATTGGTCGCGGCCGCTATTTAAATGTGGCGCCAAGATCACTGATTGGTCGGGTGCGGAGAGCGCGACCAATCAGCTAATCGTATTGGTGAGGACCGGGGAGCGCTGCTGCCTGGTCGGATACTTCCGTTGCGAGAAGCCGGGAGATGAGCGACTGCTCGCAGCAGAAGTATCCCGACCCGCAGCGCCGCTCCCCGGTCCTCCCTTGACACCCTAGCCGCTGATGTCCCCACAGTATCCGCATGGTGTTACAAAGATCCGGACATTTGTGTTAAAAATCGCTGATTGGTCGCGGGCGCTGCCCGCGACCAATCACCGATTTGGGCGCCAAATTTAAATATCGGCCGCAAGCAATCACCAATCTTGGCTCCACATTTAAACACCGCTGTGCTGATTGGTCGCCGACGCTGGGCGCGACCCATCACCGATTTTGGCGCCACATTTAAATAGCGTCCGCGACCAATCAGTACAGCGGTGTTTAAATGTGGAGCCAAGATGGGTGATTGGTCGCGGAGGATATTTAAATTTGGCGCCCAAATCGGTGATTGGTCGCGGCTGATATTTAAATTTGGCGCCCAAATCGGTGATTGGTCGCGGGCAGCGCCAGCGACCAATCAGCGATTTTTAACACAAATGTCCGGACCTTTGTAACACCATGCGGATACTGTGGGGACATCAGCGGCTAGGGTGTGAAGGGAGGACCGGGGAGCGGCGCTGCGGGTCGGGATACTTCTGCTGCGAGCGCCCGCTCATATCCCGGGTTCTCGCAGCGGAAGTATCCGCACAGGCAGCGCCGCTGACATCCATGCGGCTAGGGCGTGAAGGGAGAACCGGGGAGCGGCGCTGACATCCAATTGGTCGCGGCCGTCTTGACCGCGACCAATCACTGATCTTGCCGCCAAAGTTAAACACTACTGTGCTGATTGGTCGCGGACGCTGCCCGCGACCAATCACAGATTTGTGCGTCAAATTTAAATATCGGCCGCGACCAATCACCGATCTTGGATCCACATTTAAACAACGCTGTGCTGATTGGTCGCGGCCGATATTTAAATGTGGCGCCCAAATCGGTGATTGGTCGCGGTCTTGGCGCGCGACCAATCACTGATCTTGCCGCCAAAGTTAAACACTACCGTGCTGATTGGTCGCGGACGCTGCCCACGACCAATCACCGATTTGTGCGCCAAATTTAAATATCAGCCTCATGCACGTCACTGACAGCCTGGGAAAATTCTCCTGCACTCAGCGCTTCAGCGTGAGAATTCTCCCACGCTGTCAGTGACGTACATGAGGTGAGCTGAGTTCATTGGACATGACCTCGGCTCATCTGGATGCCGTCACAGAGAGACACTGAGGAGCGGAAGCATGCCTGCTCTTCTCAGTGTCCGCGGGATGACAGGCTGGATGGCAGCGTTCTGCTGCGGTCCAGCCTGTCATCTCGATGTAGCAGAGCTGAAGCTGTCTGGGAACCATGGAAAGGTAAGGATGAGGTTGCTTTATTATTTTTCTTTTATTGCAGGAGATCGTTGGCTTCAGCTGGAATGGGCGTGACTGTAAGTATGGTTTAATTTAGAACAATAAAGAATTGTGTGCTTATTTCAATTAAAGGACTTTATTCTGGGTGTTTGTGTTTTTTTTTTTTAACTTTGACTATGGGGTTAGTAATGGGGGTGTCTTATAGACGCCTCTCCATTACTAACCTGGGCTTGATGTCAGCTGGCATTATAAGCTGACATGAACCCCAGCCCTATTACCCCCTGCCACCGCACCAGGGCAGCGTGGAAGAGCGAGGCTAAGTGCCAGAGTTGGCGCATCCTATGGATGCGCCATTTCTGGGGCGGCTGACGGCTGGTGTTTCTAGCCTGGGAGGGGGCCAATATTCATGGTACCCTTCCTGGGCTATTAATATCAGCCCCCAGCTGTCTGCCTAGCCTTTGCTAGCTATTAAAATAGGGGGGACCCCATGTCATTTTTTTGGGGGGGTCCCCCATTTTAATAGCTAGTAAAGGCTAGGTATTCAGCTGGGGGCTGATATTAGTAGCCAGGGAAGCTCCGTGGGTATTACCCCCTTCCCAGGCTTCAAACATCTGCCCCAGCCGTCTGCTTAACCTCCGCTAGAGCCTAAAATTAGGGGGAACCCCACGCCAATTTTTTTTTTAATAAATCCTTTATTTTAACACTAAATGACAAGTACAGTAATCAACACTGTCACTGTACTTCATATATATGTGACTGACATGTTTCTATCTATCTAATCTATGTGTGATGCTCTATTCTTTCTGTTCTAAATTGTCGGGTACAGATGCTGAATTGCCGGCCGGCTTTTTTAAAGAGACGGTGCACGAAAACACTATTATTTTTTTAAATAAATCCTTTACACTAAATGACAAGTACAGTAACCAACACTATCACTGTACTTATTATATATGTGATTGGCATGTTTATATCTATCTATGTGTGATGCTCTATTCTTTCTGTTATAAATTGTCGGGTACCGCTGCTGAATTGCCGGCCGGCTTTTTTAAAGAGACGGTGCATGAAAACACTATTATTTTTTTAAATAAATCCTTTACACTAAATGACAAGTACAGTAAGCAACACTGTCACTGTACTTCATATATGTGTGACTGACATGTTTCTATCTATCTAATCTATGTGTGAGGCTCTATTCCTTCTTGTCTAAATTGTCGGGTACCGGTGTATGCCACTGCTGAATTGCCGGCCGGCTTTTTTAAAGAGAGCGTCTTCTGAGCAGTTTGTCAGCTTTTGGACACCTTTGAAGGTGTTTTCTATGTGTTTCTATGTGTTTTTGTTTGCCTGCCATTGGTTTTAACGGTGTTCGACGGTGTTCTAAGGTGTTCGACGAACAGTTCGACGAACAGTTCCTCGAACATCCCGGTGTTCGACGAACCGAACCCGAACACTACGGGGGTGGCTCAACACTAGTCTCTGCAAAATGTAATTCACGTCACATCATCGCGTCTGCTGTATGGAGAGTCAGGGTGTTGGAGACCGGAGCAGCACACCCGGGGAACAGGAGCGAGATGAGTATGTTGTTTCTGCATGTATATATGAGTCTATGTGGGGGCTCACACTGTATATACAAAGGCTACGTGGTGGCTCAAACTGTATTTAGGAGGCTATGTGGAGCTCACACTGTATACAGGAGGCTATGTGCGGCCTCATACTGTATATAGGAGGCTATGAGGGTGCTCACAGTATATGTAGGAGGCTATGATGGGGCTCACAATGTATATAGGAGACTATGTGGGGGGCTTATGCTGTATATGGGAAAATATGTGGGGGCTTATACTGCATATAGGAGGCTATATGGGGGCTTATACTGTATTTAGGAGGCTATGTGGGGGCTCATACTGTATAAAGGGACTATGTGGGGCTCATACTGTTTATATAGGGCTGCGTGGGGGTTCATACTGTATATAGGAGGTTACCTAGGGCTCATACTGTATATAGGGAGGCTATGTGTGGGCACATACTGTATACAGTATATGGGGTTATGTGGGGTTCATACTGTATATAGAGTGGCTAAGTGAGGGCTCATACTGTTATAGGAGGATATGTGAGGCTCAACCTCTATATAGAGAGGCTATGTGGGGGCTCACACTGTTTATAGGGGGACATATGGGGGCTCATACTGGATATAGGAAGCTATGTGAGGGTCATACTGTTTATAGGGTCCATGTGGGGGCTCATACTGTTTATAGGAGGAATTGTTCAGGCTCATACTGTTTATAGGAGGATATGTGAGAGCTCACACTCTATATAGAGAGGCTATATGGGGGCTCATACTGTTTATAGGGGGCTATGTGGGGGCTCATCATGTAAATAGGAGGCTATATGAGGGCTCATATTGTATGTAGAAAGTCTATGTGGAGGCTCATACTGTATATAGGGGACCATATGGGGACTCACACTGTATATAGAGGGGCTATGTTGGTCTTATATTATATGTAGGGGGCTGTGTGGGGGCTCATACTGTATATAGGGGCAGTTTTCAGGCTTATACGGTAAATAGGGGAATGTCAGCATACTTAAATATTAAGTGATAATTAGAGTTGAGCCACCCCCGTAAGGTTCGAGTTCGGTTCGTCGAACGCCCGTATGTTCGCCGAACTGTTCGTCGAACTGTTCATGGAACACCGTCGAACACCGTTAAAACCAATGGCAGGCAAACAAAAACACATAGAAACACATAGAAAACACATAGAAAACACTTCAAAGGTGTCCAAAAGCTGACAAACTGCTCAGAAGACACAACTAACACATGGAAAAGTGACAAGTACATATAGTCATGCAAAAAGAAAAGAGGTTGAGGAGTAAAATGAGGGGGAGACACAGATATAGGCATGTAATGCCCTTCTAAAACCAAAAAAGTGCGAAGCTGACACGGCCAGTCCGTTCTTGCCCATGCGACCTCCGTGTCGCCGGGTTTGGGCCAGAGCTGCGGTGGACCCTGATGCCCAGCCCCCTTCTCCCAATACTGGGGCCTGTCCGCTGGTGGGTCGAGCGAGCCCCCCTGCGGTGGAGGCAGGTCTAAGCTTTTTAATTTAAATTGTCTCTCTAATTTGAATGAGTACACTTTAAATCCTTTTACAAGGATCTATTGGAGGGCAAGTCTGATGCCAGCAGCCGCGGGAATTACAGCTCCAGTAGCGTCCACTAAAGCTGCTGCAGTTAAAAAGCTTTTATAAGGATCGAGCTTGGCGGTCCACTTCAAGGCGTCCTACCGCCAGTCCCAGCCCCTGTGGCTTGGGGTGCCTCCCGATGCTCTTCACTGAGTGTCCCGTGGGCCCAAAGCATTTCCTTAGAAAAAATTAAGTGTCCAAACTACAGGTGGTGTAGCTTGCTTAACAGCCGGGATAATCCGCTGACTAGCAGACACTGCTACTAGGAACAAAGTATTTCCTGGGCTAGATGCAGTTAAAATTTTGTAATTAGATACTCTCGTTAGATGTTGAGAAAGCATTCCATAGAGTCTCCTGGCATGCCTGGCCCTCACAGGGTATCAAATACTTAGGAATTCCTATTCATAGAGACCTCTCCCGTCTATGTTATCTTAATTTTGGGCCCTTTATTGAACAACTCCATACAGACCACGGTTGGCAAGTTAGAACTGTAACATTCACTACGTGAACCACTGGAGCTTTGTGGAAAAGCACATGTACACTGTGTTCCAAATTATTATGCAAAAAGTGTTTAGGAGTGATAAGGTAAGAATTTTTTTGTTTGTCAGTTAAACTCATTGATGGTGATGTGTGTCAGGGCTCTTTATATCACTCTAAGCAATTGCAGACACCTGTGCTAATTAGTTTGGCAGGTGTGTCCAATGAAAGGCAAGACTACTTAAGAAGGCTGTCCCACATTATTAAGCAGCCTACATTTTCTGCCAAAATGGGAAAGAAAAAGGATGTGTCGGCTGCTGAGAAGCAACAAATTGTGGAGTGTTTAGGTCAAGGCATGACTACATTCAACATTGCCAAGACACTTCATCGTGATCATTGCACAATCAAGAAGTATGTAGCTGATTCACAGTACACACGTGTGCGTGCTGATAAGGGAAAATTGAGGACTCTTTCCTACAGGCAATTACGTCAGGTTAAAAGAGCAGCGGCAAAAAAGCCTTGTCATAGCAGCAGACAAGTTTTTGAAGCTGCTCCAACGTCCCCCGAACAACAAGATGCAGGGCCCTTCAGAGGTTTGCAGCTGTGCATAAGCCATCCTGTTGACCTCCTCTATCCACTGTACACAAGCAGAAACAGCTCCAGTGGGCCAAACAATACATGAAGACTGACTTCAAAACTGTTTTATTCACCGATGAGTGCTGTGCAACGCTCGATAGTCCAGATGGATGGAGTGGAGGATGGCTGGTTGATGGACACCCCATGCAAACATGGCTACGGCGCCAACAAGGAGGAGGTGGAGTAATGTTTTGGGCTGGAATCATGAGGAGAGAGATTGTCGGCCCCTTTAGGATCCCTGAAGGGGTAAAGATGAACTCCATGATGTATGTGGAGTTTCTCAAACAGCACTTCCTGCCATGGTTCAAGAAGAAGAACCATGTATTCCACAGCAAGATCATTTTCATGCATGATAATGCACCGTCTCATGATGCACATAACACATCTGCATCTCTGGCTGATATGGGCATAAAAGGGGACAAACTTATGGTGTGACCTCCATGCTCCCCTGACCTCAAACCCATTGAGAACCTCTGGAGCATCATCAAAAGGAGTGTCTATGATGGCGGGAGGCAGTTCACATCTAAGCAACAGCTCTGGGAGGGTATTCTGTTCTCATGCAAAACAATTGAAGCAGAAACCATCCAAAACCTGACAAATTCAATGGACGAGAGAGTTCAGAAGCTCCTTTCGAACAAGGGGTCCTATGTGCAAATGTAACATCACCTAGAATAAAGCTTTGAGTTGAAAACTGTTTGATTTAAGTTTCTAATAACCTGCTAATGCTTATAATTTCAAAAATGACCATTTTTTTGTTCTTTATTAAAATGAAAAGGTTGATCGAAGAGTGTGGGGGATCTAAGAGTGTGGAAACCCAGTAGTCAGGAATATTTCGAATTCTGACAATCTGAGGGTCATGTTGCAGGTAGTGCAGCAAGAAGGCACCCATGTGTCTTGCGCATCTAGGAGCCCCAAAATTATTTTCCGGGCTACATGCAGCTAAAAATTATTATTAATTTGAAAGCTGGTGGAGCTTAGTATAGATGGCCTAATAGAATCAGTACTGCAAACTGCTATAAGGCCAAAATTATTTTACAGGGAAGATAGAGATAAACATGATTAGTAATAATTTGAAATCTGGTGGAGCTTAGTATAGATGGCCTAATAGAATCAGTACTCCACACTGCTACTATGCCCAAAATTATTTTCCAGGCAAGATACAGATAAAAATGATAATTAATTTGAAAGCTTAAAACGGTTGGTGAGGTGATTTTACCAAATCCTCAAGCTTTTACTCTCCCCAGGATGACACAGGGCTAGAAAAGTCCTTGCTGATGCATGATGTGTTCATCTTTATGAACCTGAGTCTGTCTACATTGTCAGCGGACAGCCGCGTGCGCTTATCTGTCAGCACAACACCAGCAGCGCTGAACACACGTTCAGAGAGAACAAAAATTATTATTAATTTGAAATCTGGTGGAGCTTAGTATAGATGGCCTAATAGAATCAGTACTGCAAACTGCTACAAGGCCAAAATTATTTTACAGGCAAGATACAGATAAACATGATTAGTAATAATTTGAAATCTGGCGGAGCTTAGTATAGATGGCCTAATAGAATCAGTACTGCAAACTGCTACAAGGCCAAAATTATTTTACAGGCAAGATGCAGATAAACATGATTATTAATAACACTGGTGTACAAAAAAAAAAAAAATTCTGGCATGGACTTTAAGAACAGTTTTAGACTAATTTGTGGGTGCTGAATTCAAATCTGATCTTATAATTTCTCTATCACATCACGTTTTTGCGCTATAGGTATATAGCCCATTTTCAATAATTCCAAGAAAAATATAAGTAGTGTATGAAAAGTGCCGTTTTATACGGTTCACTAAGGTAAATTTAGTTTTCATTTAGTCTCCCAATAAATGTGAGAATATCTTTGTTTTCTTTGAACATGCATAATTCCCATTTGTTATGATAATAAAGTAAAAAAACAGTTTTCAAACACCCTTGTTTTCTGTGCTACTGGGACAGTAGAGCTACAGCAGAGCATTGGGTGAAAACTGAATGGCCTCAGCGACAGAGTTTGGCACCTGGCGATAAGAATGTCATCCATGATTCACTAGTGGATAGAAAGAACATTGTCTTTCCTCCCTTGCACATAAAACTTGGATTGATGAAGCAGTTCGTCAAAGCTCTCAATCACAGTGGAGAATGCTTTAACTATTTATGTTCAACTTTTCCAGGTCTTAGTGAAGAGAAGAAAAAGGCTGGAATATTGGATGTACCTCAAATAAGAACACTTATGAGAGACGCAAACTTTATCACATCAATGAATGAGACAGAAGAAAGAGCTCGGAATGCATTTTGTAATGTGGTGCAGAATTTTCTAGGGAATAAGAAAGCAGACAACTATGAAGAGATTGTGGAAGAGCTACTAATGAGTCTGCAAAATCTTGGATGTAGAATGAGTACCAAGATTCACTATTTAAACAGCCATTTGGACTTTTTTCCAGAGAACCTTTGGGATGTGAGCGAGGAACAAGGGGAGCGTTTTCATCAGGACATTAAAACAATGGAAGAACGGTATCAAGGCCGGTGGGACTCACATATGATGGCTGACTATTGCTGGAGCTTGATGAGAGACAACCCAGAAGCTGTACATCACAGATCAGCCAAGAAAAGAAAGTTCAAATAACTGCCATTTGCCATTCATCTGTGTGCCATATATATGTGTTTTTATATTTTGTAGTTTAATTTTGTAAGTATATTTGATTTGCTGTACACAGACTTTGTAATTTGTTATTCCTTGATTAAAAATATACAAAATGTAGTAACGAAAATCATGAGGTTTTTATCAAAAAACATTCGATAGGATTACTTTCCATCAAAAATATCTCGAAATCCTGATGTGATAGCCAAAAACGGAGTTCGTATTAGTAATCAGCAGCCAAAATTGACTTAAAATATGTTTTAAAACCTTTTGACAGAAAAACTGCATTGACCAGTGTAATTTTAAATCTGGTGGAGCTTAGTATAGATGGCCTAATAGAATCAGTACTGCACAGTGCTACAAGGCCAAAATTATTATACAGGCAAGATACAGATAAACATGATTAGTAATTTGAAATCTGGTGGAGTTTAGTATAGATGGCCTAATAGAATCAGTACTGCACAGTGCTACAAGGCCAAAATTATTATACAGGTAAGATACAGATAAACATGATTAGTAATTTGGAAGCTTAAAACGGTTGGTGAGGTGATATTAACAAATCATCAAGCTTTTACTCTCCCCAGGATGACACAGGGGTAGAAAAGTCCTTTCGGATCCATGATTTGTACATCTTTATGAACGTGAATCTGTCTACATTATCAGTGGAGAGCCGCGTGCGCTTATCTGTCAGCACACCACCAGCAGCGCTGAACACACGTTCAGACAGAACGCTGGCTGCGGGGCATGACAAGATCTCCAAGGCATAAGTGGCGAGCTCAGGCCATTTATCCAGATTGGAAGCCCAAAAAGAGCAAGGGTCCAGTGACACAGTCATGGCTTCAATGTTTACTTGGAGATACTCCTGTACCATCGTCTCTAGGAGTTGACTATGTGTCAGACTTCTTGTCTCCTGTGGCCTTGCAAAGGATGGGCTAAAAAAGTGGTGAAATGATTCCGCAAAATTGATGTTACCAGCAGATACTGTGTTTCTGTTACATTTTGAGTGCTGAACACTCGACGGTCCCACAGTTGGCAAGTTGGAACTGTGAGATTCACTACGTGCACCACTGGTGTTTTGTGGAAAAGCACATGTAAGATTCTGCAACAGTCTCTGCTGATACTCCTGCATGCGTGCATCCCTTTCTATGGCAGGAATAATTTCTGCAAATTTACTTTTGTACCGGGGATCTAACAGTGTGGCAACCCAGTAGTCAGGATTATTTCTAATTCTCACAATTCGAGGGTCATGTTGCAGGTAGTGCAGCAAGAAGGCACTCATGTGTCTTGCGCATCCAGGAGCACCAAGTCCCTGTTGTGTTGGTGGCGAGGTAACAATCATGCTTCCTTCCTCTCCCCTCTCTCCCCAACCTCGCACAACAGAAATGTGATCAAGATATCCCTCATCTGATGAGTCTTCCATCAGTTCGTCCTCCACTTCTTCCTGGGCTCCTGCACATTTCTCACTAGTTTGGCTGCTACCATGCACCCTGCTAAAACCATCTCCCCCACCCTCACATGCCTGCCGCCTTGGTGCTGCCGACCGTCTGGACTTTGCAGATGTTAGCCCTTCCGCATACAACTCCTCCTCCTCTACTTTCTCCACCTCCTCTTGTGCCACCACCTGACTCCGAATTCTGTTTAACATGTGCTCCAGCATGTAAATCACCGGAATAGTCATGCTGATAATGGCATCGTCAGCACTAAACATCTTCGTCGCCATTTCAAAACTGTGCAGAAGGATGCATAGGTCCCTGATCTGAGACCACTTCTCCAGCGTGATTTGCCCCACCTCTGGATCTCGTTGGCCCAGGCTATACGTCAGAACATATTGCACCAGGGCTTGTCGGTGCTACCACAGTCGCTGCAACATGTGCAGAGTTGAATTCCACCGGGTAGGCACATCGCGTTTTAGCCTGTGAAGTGGCAGGCTCAACGACTTCTGTAGAGATGTAAGTCGCTGAGCTGCGGGATGCGAACGGCGGAAGTGAGCACACAGCGACCGTGCCCTCTGCAGAAGGCTATCTAGTCCAGGATAGTGGCCTAAAAATTCCTGGACACCAGGTTCAACACGTGAGCCATACAAGGCACGTGTGTGACATTGCCCCGGCGAAGGGCCGCACTGAGGTTTGCAGCATTGTCGCACACGGCCTTCCCTGGTTTCAGGTCCAGTGGAGACAACCATTCATGAAACTGGTTCTCCAGAGCTGACCACAACTCCTCAGCTGTGTGACTCACATTTCCCAGACATTTCAAAGTAAAAACCGCCTGATGACGTTGAGCCCTGCTGCCAGCATAGTAAGGAGCTGTGCAGGATCCCTTCTGCGCAGTTAGAAAGCTTGTGGCATGACCAGACAGGCTTTGGGTGCAGGTGGAGGACCGAGAGGAGGTTGAGGAGGCAGAAGCAGTGGAGGAACTTCGAGATAAAGAGGATTGACGCACAACTCGTGGGGACGGCAAGACTTGGACAGAAGCCCCTTGTCCTGCTGTCACCATAGTTACCCAGTACCCAGTCAGCGACATGTAACGCCCCTGTCCATGCCTACTCGTCCAAGTGTCTGTGGTGAAATGCACCCTGTCACACACAGAGTTTCTCAAAGAAGCGGTGATGTTGTGTGCGACATGCTGGTGGAGTGCAGGCACACCTTTGTTTGAGAAGTAGTGCCGACTGGGCATCTGGTACTGGGGCACTGTGACGGGACAAAAGGTCTCGAAAATCCTCTGTGTCCACCAGGCGGAAAGGCAGCATTTATGTAGCCAAGAGCTTGTGACGCGCCCCCTGGGCCATATTCTTTAGGGGGAATACCCGGAGCCGGATCAGATGGGAGTTGTAGTCGCCGAGTGGCTGCGACCCGGTCCGTGCCCAGGGTGTCAAGCTCAGAGTGTGTGGCAGTCCTACAGATGTTACACAGTTCGTTATGTCGACTACGCCACCCGTTGTATTGCGGTCACTACGGCCGCCGCTGCAGCAGGGTCCGCTGAGGCTGATGGTGTTGGTGCAGCTTTTGATAGTATAACCCCCAACGGGTGGGGTATAGCCTCAGGGGGTCAGGTGCAGAGGATGGGGGTTTGTGGTGGTGCAGCGTAGATGGTAATTAAAGACAGAGTCGGGTTGTGCAGTTTAGGGTATTTACTTACTGCTGATGTTCCGGTCACTCCAGCTTCAAGTGACCACCCGAGCCGTGCTGCGTCCACCAGGTCCTGGACTCGGCCAACCCCCAAGTAAGTCCGGAGCGTGACCCTGAGCCCTCCTTCCTGTCCTGTCTTCTGGCCGTCCCCACCAGGGATCCACCTAGGTCCAGCTTCCTCGGGCCTTCTGTTGGGAGACCCTTGGCCTTGGGTTCCCTGACCCTACACGTGGTCTGCCTTCAGGGTGGATGTGGTGGGTGGCCGTGGCAGACGCTGCCCACGGCCTCCGGTCTCTGGCTAGGGTGTGCTTTAGCCCCCACCAGTTTGGGATCCGGTACCCTGTTGCCGACTCTTCACCCGGTGATGGACTTTGGGTTCTCAGAGTCCTTTTCTTTCACCCCCTCTGGGTCTTTCTTCCTTTCTCCTCTCTCACTCTGGCTCAGGTCACTTCTTCTGACTCCTCTGACTCCTCTGCAAAGACTCACTCTCACAGGCTGACTCTCACAGACTGACCCTGATCTTAGATGGTTCCCACCTTTTATAACCCTCTATGTGTGAGCTCAGGTGACCAGCACCCAATGAGCTCCTAGCACTACCCAGACTGCTCCCCCTATCTGCCCCTACACTACTTGGGATGTTCCACCCCCCTCCCACTCCAGCCAAGGACAGACTCGGTCGTACCTGCACATTTCCAAGTGGGAGTACCGTTGGTCTGCCCTCCGGAAATGGGATGTGTGTAGTGCATGCAGCTCTCTGGGCTCAGTCCCACACTCCATCCTTACCCGGGAGTGGAATATCACACCTCTGGGTTGAGGTGCAATACCCCTGTAGCAGCCGAATCCTCAGGGTGCTACATTCCCCCCTGGTAAATCACAGCACGTCCTCGGGCTGTAGGACAAAACACCACAAAACATACAAATTTTTTTCATATAAACAACATAATAAAAACATATAAAATATCATATATATATCAGCATCATCATAAAACTTTTCATATAAATAACATTCTCGTCGCCTCTGGCTCCTCCTCCGGTCACTGTGCAACGTGTGACCGGGTAAAGTGCGACAGTCTTTGGAACTCGTGGCTTTCCCGTAAAACCAGTAGGGAGCGCTTTAGGACGCGCAACTATATACAGGGGTAGTTGGCCGCTCTCAGTCCTCGGCCAGGTATAAGGGAGGAATGACCGCTCTCAGTCCTCGGTCAGTGGGATTTAAGGGATAAACGGGTAAACAGTTCACACATGCTGGTCCCAACGGGGACTATATTATCAGCAACAGTTTCTTTGGTACCCCGACGGGTAACTATGTACAGCTTCTACTCTGCCGTACTTAACGACGACGTCCTCCTGCTCTTTCTTTGTGGTTACCTTTAGCTTCAGACCCGTCCGGGTCCTCTTGTTCTTCCTCCTCACACCGCAGCTCTTCCTCCGTCAGGCGATGCACATGGAGGGCGTAGGGTCCTTTGGCACACTTGTGCCGGGTGAAGGTGACCTCGTCCCCGATGTAAAGGTCACGACCTCTGTGTCCCTCCGGTAGGTGGGACTCAACGTCTCTCCTGGTCACGAAGACGTCGCCTGGGGTGCGGTGGTCTCGGATGAAGCCCCACCCATGCTGCATGTTAAACTTGATCACAGTCCCGGTGGTGCGGGGACTATGCGCTGCACGGGGGTCTCTCCTGGCCCGGCTCTTCTGCTCCGCGCTCTTTATTTGAGCTTGCTGTTCCCGGACCCGCCTCCCTCTCCGCTCCATCTCGAAGACCTCGAGCTGCTGGCGGCAGCACTCAGCACGCTCCGCTGCGGCTGCCCGAGTCTCCTGAGTGAACCCCATGAGATCTTCTCCGGTGGGGTCCCACTCAAATTGGGCCTCTTCTAGCGGGGGCGAGATCCTTTTCACGGGCTTTGGAGCCGGTATCAGGGGTTCACACATGGGCCTTGCCCTCTGGCGTTCTAGTTCGTAGTACTCTTGGGGCCAGATGAAGGGCTGCCCGTCCGGGCACGTGTGTTGGGCGAACAAGTTTTCTCCCAGATGTGGCACTCTTGGTCTTATGGGCGCGGTGGTGGTGGCGCCCGGGTTGCCCAGGCCTTGCGGCCAGGCCTGGGGCACCTGGAAAGTGAAGGGCACCGTTAGGACGGCGGCGCCCTGGGCTACTTGGCCCTGCGACCAGGCCGGGGGCTCCGCGGAGGTAGGGGGCGCTGTTGGTATTGCGGCGCCCGGGTGTACTAGGCCTTGCGACCAGGCTGGTGGTACTTCCTGCTTGGTCACGCTCGGGGTCGAGGCGTGTGACGTCACAGGGGTCGCGGCTTCCGGTTGGGGCCTAGTCTGCGGTGGTGACGTTGCGGTTGCGGGCACGGCCGGGGGTACTTCGGGCTCTGCGACGGGGAGCTGGGGCAGGCAAGCGGTTTCCCGGTTTGGGGTAAAGACGTCCCCTTTACCTGCCTCCATTCGTTCGGCTCCCTTCTCGGCGCCGTCTCCGGCCTTCAGTCCTCCTGCGCCATCCTCAGAGGCGGTCTGTTTCCTCGTCTTGGTTGGCGTGCTCCGCTGACGGGTCTCGGTCTGCTGGGCCATCTCACGGCTCCACTCCGCCAACGTCTCTCGCTGCACCCGGGCCATCCTCCGTGCGAGGCCCTCCAGAGCGGTCTGCGCACACTCCCGGTCTCGGGAGAGCTGTGCTAGGACCTCCACTAGGCCTAGTGGGGTCGTTGCTTCCAGCAGGCTCCTGACCAACGGGTCGGTGCTGCTCTGCTCTCCTTCTGCTGTTTCCGGCAGGCTCCTGGCCAGCGGGCCGGTGCTGCTCTGCTCTCCTTCCATCTCCGGGTAAGCTTCTTCTGGACTCAGCACTAGGCTTCTTGTCTCCGGGTGCGCTCTCTCCAGACTGCTCCAGGCGACACCCATCTTTGCTCTTTTCTTTCGTCTCCTCCCACTTCGAGGGCGGTCCCGGGGCAACTTGGTGACTGTCAGCTCCAGGGGCTGTTTTTCACGCTGACCGACACCTCTAGCATCACAGTCTCTGTTGGTGGGGGCGGTTTCCACTTTTGGCGCCATTTTCGGTCCTGGCCCACGATGGGAGGCGGCCTCTTGCCATCCTCTGGCACGCCCATAATGGCGTCCGCTCTGCCAAGGCGGGAAATCCTTGGAAATGGCGGGAACCGCTTCCCAGTGGCGGGAAACTCTGCAGATGGCGGGAAAAAGCTGTTAATGGCGGACAACCGGCAGGAATCGACTGGTGATGGGGTCCGATGGCGGGGACCCTCCGGAACCGGCAGGAGACTTCTTTTTGAGGTAAACTTGTTCTTTTCTTCAGGCACGCAGTACCCGGTTGTTGCGAGCACGTAATCCTGCCGACTACGCCAAAGTTGACGCGCCCCCTGGGCCATATTCTTTAGGGGGAATACCCGGAGCCGGATCAGATGGGAGTTGTAGTCGCCGAGTGGCTGCGACCCGGTCCGTGCCCAGGGTGTCAAGCTCAGAGTGTGTGGCAGTCCTACAGATGTTACACAGTTCGTTATGTCGACTACGCCACCCGTTGTATTGCGGTCACTACGGCCGCCGCTGCAGCAGGGTCCGCTGAGGCTGATGGTGTTGGTGCAGCTTTTGATAGTATAACCCCCAACGGGTGGGGTATAGCCTCAGGGGGTCAGGTGCAGAGGATGGGGGGTTGTGGTGGTGCAGCGTAGATGGTAATTAAAGACAGAGTCGGGTTGTGCAGTTTAGGGTATTTACTTACTGCTGATGTTTCGGTCACTCCAGCTTCAAGTGACCACCCGAGCCGTGCTGCGTCCACCAGGTCCTGGACTCGGCCAACCCCCAAGTAAGTCCGGAGCGTGGCCCTGAGCCCTCCTTCCTGTCCTGTCTTCTGGCCGTCCCCACCAGGGATCCACCTAGGTCCAGCTTCCTCGGGCCTTCTGTTGGGAGACCCTTGGCCTTGGGTTCCCTGACCCTACACGTGGTCTGCCTTCAGGGTGGATGTGGTGGGTGGCCGTGGCAGACGCTGCCCACGGCCTCCGGTCTCTGGCTAGGGTGTGCTTTAGCCCCCACCAGTTTGGGATCCGGTACCCTGTTGCCGACTCTTCACCCGGTGATGGACTTTGGGTTCTCAGAGTCCTTTTCTTTCACCCCCTCTGGGTCTTTCTTCCTTTCTCCTCTCTCACTCTGGCTCAGGTCACTTCTTCTGACTCCTCTGCAAAGACTCACTCTCACAGGCTGACTCTCACAGACTGACCCTGATCTTAGATGGTTCCCACCTTTTATAACCCTCTATGTGTGAGCTCAGGTGACCAGCACCCAATGAGCTCCTAGCACTACCCAGACTGCTCCCCCTATCTGCCCCTACACTACTTGGGATGTTCCACCCCCCTCCCACTCCAGCCAAGGACAGACTCGGTCGTACCTGCACATTTCCAAGTGGGAGTACCGTTGGTCTGCCCTCCGGAAATGGGATGTGTGTAGTGCATGCAGCTCTCTGGGCTCAGTCCCACACTCCATCCTTACCCGGGAGTGGAATATCACACCTCTGGGTTGAGGTGCAATACCCCTGTAGCAGCCGAATCCTCAGGGTGCTACACTTGCAGATGGTGAAATTCAACCTCTTAGCTTTCTCATGGCTAGGAGGAAATGGTCTTTTACTTGTCCATGTGAAGCACAGCTGTGCTTGGCATCACAGACCCAGAAGGGTGTATTGAAGGACTCCTCCACAAGAGGCCCCCATAACCATTCACACATCTGCACCTTCCACCTCAGACCACCAGAGGGAGCTCCTTAGGGAGATATATAAGGGAAGGTGGGGCCAGGCAGCCCTTAGTCTGTCAGAGTCTGGTTTAGCAGTGAGTCCAGTGCAGTCTGAGACGTGTTACCTCAGAGGACAAAAGCCTGTTCCAGCTCCTGCATTCTACCCTGCAGTGGAGCTTATCCAGATCAAGACTCGGTGTAGCTCAGTGAGGTGAGCTGTAGGTGTGCCGGCGCCATAAGATCGGTGAACCGCGGCACGCTGCCGTTTGTGTGAGTAGCCTATCGAGGGCTCGAGTAGGCCGAAGGCAAAGGAGTAGAGAGTTAGTTCATAGGGGAGCAGAGGAGCTTAGCTGGCTCACCCCGAGAAGAAGAATTTACCGGACACCGGGTCCGAAGCTTGCCGAGAACTCCACGACCCAGCAAGATAAACCGGAATCCCTGGAGAACTACAGGTCCCAGGATAGCTAAAGTGCTGATACGTACCAGAGTCAGGAGACACATAGGCCCCGTAGGTTGGGAGCGTGCACTCCAAGAGAAGGCCCTACCACAAGGTCAGCCAGCGCAGGACAGAGACAAAGTTAGGCCTAGCTCCAGGCAGGTCAGAAACTTATTATGCAGAAGCCAGAACCAGGAGGCCCAAAACCTGCTCATTGGGGAGGATCTGGACATACACCCTTCACCCTACAGTGCTCCGGGGAGTGCCTGAAATTCCACCAGTAAAAGGTACTGAAGTGACTATCGTGTCCGTCCCTGTTCTTGCTCTGGCCCAGAGTAGTCTCTCTATCTTGCATCCCCGTTCCTATACTGCCCTGAGGCCCAGCTCTAACTGTGGAGAGCTATACCATCAAGCTGCCTTATCATCAGCCTCAGTAGACTGCGCAGCGCTGGTGATCCTCACCAGAAACCACAGGTGGCGTCACGAACTCTTTCTTTTATAAACTTTACAAATATCAACCCCTTTTTAGGAGAGACCCCAGGGTACGGGCCCGGGAGCCGACCACCGCGACATCCCTAAAGGCCAGGCCAAAGGCCCGGGTACCGAGTTATCCCCATTCCCCTGGGTGCCACATCCACATCTGAGGGACCGAGGGCTGGCTGTTGTGCTTAGACGGGGTTGAGAAGGGTGTCCCCGGCAAACTGCCGGTCTGTGAGGAAGATGCAGGCGGACATGTTAGGTTGCCTTGATCCAAAGGTGGTGCTATCGATGTCGGAGAGCGCTCAACACCAGCTGGTGTTTCCACCTCCAAATAAAATGATGACCTGACAATCACACTGGCTGTTGCGGGTAAAGAGGTGGCCGGTCTGCGTCCCAAAACAGGTGTGACTGCTGTCCCCCCAGTCACAGAGGATGAAGAGGCTGCGGATGCACAAGATGTGGCTGATGGTGGTTGGCCCAGCCGGCTAGGCCGCATTGTAGCACAGTGAGCTTCCCACTGCAACTTATGCTTCATATCCATGTGCCGGTTCATGTATGAAGTACTCAAACTATATATTTTTTGGCCTCTACTTAGCTTTTTCTGACAAATGTTACAGATAACACGAGTTGGGTCATTCTTATCGATCTGAAAAAATGCCCAAGCTATGCAAGGCTTAGCACCCATGCGACCTGAAGAGCCACTACGACTTGTGGTCAGAGGCAGAGTTGTGTTTGAGGATGCAGTTGTTGACGTGCTTCCAGTACTACGTCTCTGTCCAGGAAGGCGCAACCTGACCTCGTCGTCACTAGCATCCTCCTCCACCTCCTCTGCTGACCTCATCGACTGGCTGACTGTGGGTTGACAGTAAGTGGGATCTCCAAACTCGTCATCATCACCCTGTGTGTTCTCACACCAGTCGTCCTCAGAGTCAACCTCTTCCTGCCCTGGCAAAAATCTCAAGTTGTCGTTCCAATCAGGTATTTGAGTCTCATCATCGCCTTCCTCATTCTCTCCACCAACAGGAGATACAGTTTGGGAACGAGGGTCTACATTATGGTTGAGGTGGAGGAGAGCCCACTTGAAGGAGCACTTGATATCCGTTGAAGCACCTGCTGTTTTTGTGCCTCATCTGGAATTTGTAGCGATTGGCGTGGCCGTAAGAAAGGGATCTTATCACATTGTCCACTAAAAGAAGTAGACATCTTAGTTTGGCTGGAAGATGGTCTTTCTTCTGCAGATGTTACTGTTGCTTTAACACCTACCCCACGGACACAACCTTTTTTTCCCTTCCCAACACACCTATTCCCCTTTCCACCATCAGCAGGCCTTTTTCCACTCATTTTGGTGGTTAACTAATTGACAACTCTGGAGTTGCTTGCACAAAAAAACAATGGATGGGAACCGAGCAGAGCTGAGTGGCCAAACTGTTGTATTAGCCCAAAAGTATTGGCTGGGTTAGATGCAGTAAAACAATTTTATTACATACACAGGTGGTGGAGCTTAGTATAGATGGACTAATAGAACAAGTCCCACACACTGCTATAAGCCCAAATTTTTTTTCAGAGCTAGATGCAAATAAAAATTATTTTTAATTTGCAACCTGGTGGAACTTAGTATAGATGGACTAATAGAACAAGTCCCACACACTGCTACAAGCCGAAATTTTTTTTCAGAGCTAGATGCAGATAAAAATTATTTTTAATTTGCAACCTGGTGGAGGTTAGTATAGATGGACTAATAGAACAAGTCCCACACACTGCTACAAGCCCAAATTTTTTTTCAGAGCTAGATGCAGCTAAAAATTATTTTTAATTTGCAACCTGGTGGAGGTTAGTATAGATGGACTAATAGAACAAGTCCCACACACTGCTACAAGCCCAAATTTTTTTTCAGAGCTAGATGCAGATAAAAATTATTTTTAATTTGCAACCTGGTGGAGCTTAGTATAGATGGACTAATAGAACAAGTCCCACACACTGCTACAAGCCCAATTTTTTTTTCAGAGCTAGATGCAGATAAAAATTATTTTTAATTTGCAACCTGGTGGAGGTTAGTATAGATGGACTAATAGAACAAGTCCCACACACTGCTACAAGACCACATTTTTTTTCAGAGCTAGATGTAGATAAAAATTATTTTTAATTTGCAACCTGGTGGAGGTTAGTATAGATGGACTAATAGAATGATGCTATGCCCAAAAGGTTTTAATTGGCTAGGTGCAGTAAAAAAATTTGTATTCTATACACAGGTGGTATAGCTTGCAACACAGATAGGCTACTCCACTGACTAACACACACTGCAAGAGGCCAAAAAGGATTTGCTTAGCTAGATTTAGCCAAATGCTGTGAAAAAAACTTGCACAGCACTGGCACAGACCTGCCTAGCAAAAAGTCCTAGGAAATGCTGTAACCTAGTCCAGAAAAGGACTGCAATTACAAGTAGACCCTACTCCCAACCTATCTATTTAAGAGCACAGACCTGCCTGATAAAAGTCGTAGGAAATGATGTAACCTAGTCCTCAAAAGGACTGCAATCACAACTATCCCCTACTCCCAAGCTATCTGTAGATTTGTGCGAAAATTGGCTTGAAATGAACACTCAAAGTATAGCGCACACAGCAACAGCGGTGCCGTCTAACACGCAGCTGCAGCAGTGAGAAAATGGTGGCTACGTGGAAAATGGCTGGGTCTTATAGGGCAAGGACATGTGACATACACTGCCAATGACACATGCCTTTGCTTGTGTGAAAAAAGCAGTTCGCTCCGTGTGTGCGCTGCTGATAGGCTGACAGATTGCATCTCCCCACTGTAAATGGGGGAAAGAGAAAAAAAAATGGAGATCTTCATTATTTCTGCAGAGATCCATCCCATGAACCTCCCCCCGCCCCGCTGTACACTCAAACTGCGTATTAACATTAATTTTCAGCATTACTGAGAAAAAATCCAGTTATGATTTTGGTGCACGAACAGTTATGGAACATAACCTCGAACAGCCGGATTTTTTTCAAATTGTTCGTGTTCGCCGAACGGCTCGAACACCGCCCAAAACAGCTCGAATTTGAGATTGGCGAACAGTTCGAGTCGAACACCGCTCATCTCTAGTGATAATATTAATATATTATAATAAATGTAATTAATATGTTGATATGAATATTGAGCAGAATTCATATCTGTCTATTGGTTCGTTCTCCGCAACAGTCATGGTCTCTCATGTGATCTCTTTGGAAAATTAATTGCCCACCCTTGCCTTAGATAGTAATAATGCCCCCTGTGTGCCGATACTGAATAATAATGCCACCATCTATGCCTGATAATAATAGTGCACATGGGGTTTCTTACAATAATAATATTGCAGCTCATGGTATGCAAGGGGCTTATATTAATATGGGGTCTACCAGTAGATACATAGGGGGAGAGGGTTAATAAGAGGCTTTAATACAGAGCCCAGACAGGCTGTACTATAACAGCAGGTGAAAGGGGGAGGTAAGAGGAGGAGCAGGCATTCTGACGCTTAGGCTTGAAGGGGAATAGAGCCTGTAATAACACAGCGGGGCAGGCGGAGGGTTGTGTTTATTAGGAGCTTAGACCCGGCTGCTGCATTCAATGACACTTTACATAAAAATGTGTTCCAGCGATGAGACCGGAGGGGGCGTCAGTGCGCATTGGGAGGCACGCTGCGCTCCAGCGAGAGGTTTCCTCCCCATACAGATACCAGAAGGTCCATGCTTGAAACGCACAGTGGGCTCCAATAGGGGGCGCTGTTTTATGGATCTCATCAAGTATTTATCACATCATAGGTCCAGATTGGTTCCCATAATGGCTAGGCAACAAGACAACAGGGAATATAGGTGTATAGATATATTATAAATATAGAGGATGTATTAATATAGTGTAAATGTACCAGATATAATCGATGCACACACAAAGGAGAATCATTTAACCCTGAATCAATATTCAGTGCAGCCAAGATTAAAAGTATAGATAAAGAAAAGAAGTCCGTCCAAATGGCCGACTATGCCGTATAGAAGAGCGCAGCCACAATTGGCCTACACACTGTATGGTGATAGTCTATGTAATAGGGCCATACTGAATAGTGATCACACTATAACAATAGGCCATTCGATAATAAAATCCATCTAGTCTCTCGTTGAATGATTTTCTTATCCCAGTCGACCAACCTCGCTGGTAAAGGGACCACGTGTATAACGTATGCCCATATAGACGGCTTGGGAGGGAGAGCTGATCCTCCTGACAGATTCCCTTTAATCTTATAAGGAGACGCAGAGGGGCACTATTATTATTATAAGGAGACCCAGAGGGGCACTATTATTATTATAAGGAGACCCAGAGGGGCACTATTATTATTATAAGGAGACCCAGAGGGGCACTATTATTATTATAGGGAGACCCAGAGGGGCACTATTATTATTATAGGGAGACCCAGAGGGGCACTATTATTATTATAAGGAGACCCAGAGGGGCACTATTATTATTATAGGGAGACCCAGATGGGCACTATTATTATTATAAGGAGACCCAGAGAGGCACTATTATTATTATAAGGAGACCCAGAGGGGCACTATTATTATTATAGGGAGACCCAGAGGGGCACTATTATTATTATAAGGAGACCCAGAGGGGCACTAATATTATTATAAGGAAACCCAGAGGGGCACTCTTATTATTATAAGGATGCCCAAGGGGAACTATTAATGTGATAAAGAGACCTAAATGATCATCCTAATAAATTGGTATCACGGGGAGTAGTAAATTTAGATTTTCTCCAATGGTAGGCAGGGTCATATTTGTAATAGAGACCCTCATCTTTGAAAGTGGGTGTGGGAGAGTAACATGGGCCTGTGTGCGTCCTATGCCAGAGCTGGGCGCAGCCCCTAGTCCGGCCCTGTTCCCTCAGTAAAGATACTTCTTTTAGCCCCTAACACGGTACAAAGATATACATTGTCTTTTAGCCCCGGAATATGACTTTCTTATTGATACAAAACACTGTAATTTTTATTGTGTGGAACAGATATAAATAATTTATGTAACAACATAATAATACTCTAACTGCTCAGAAGAGTAAAGCGTCCATAGTTCTATCATCCATGTCTGCATATGGTACCGATGCTCAGCCTATATTGTTGCCTCCTTAAGGGATGCTAGGCAACTTCCTTATAAGGTAAGCTGCCCCTTTAAGAGTAGAACACAAGATTCCATTATGACATCACAATTAACCATCACTATTTCTACAAGTGATTACACTCTAGTTGTCACTTTGACTTTCCGGTGTCATTGTTGTCGGTGTGATAAGCCATATAGCTAGTCATATACAGACTGCGCTTGGATTTACTGGAAATGTCTGGAATTCCTCCAGACAGACTTCAGGTGTTAGCACTACTCCAGGGGATTCTTGCCACCTATGACCCTGACTTTGTGCTACCACTACCCGATGGCGTCCTCAGCTTCACTTACCGGCTGGTAATGGAGCTTGTGAGAGATTGCCTGACCAAATACAAACGAGGTCATATAAGCTCAGAATATCTTGAGCATTTACAGAAGAACATATGGACATTAGTACAACAGGTAAATAGCAGACAATCTGCACAAATCATATAGTAATAATGGAAAATAATAATGGAATATAAGTTTAACCTGTACCAAATACCCAGATAAGAATAGCCGGGGAGCAGTAATAGGGCATACAGGCTACATGACAAGGGAGATGCAATGGTTCTTTGTGTCGCTATATTCAGGGACCCATAACATTTTAGTTTTCTGTCGATTGGGATGAGTGAAGATTTGAGTTTTGCAGTGAACTTTGTGTACATAGAGTGTCATAGAATCATAGATTCTATGGGTGTTTTGATTGTTTATTATTAATGTTTTTAAGTGAAATGAGAAGACAAAAAAAAACCACAAATCCAATTTTTTTTCCTCTTTTCGGTGTTTATTGATCGTATTAATTAATTCCCTATCTTAAAAGATCAGACTTTAACAACCGCATCAATATCAAATATGATCATTAATTTTTTCCTTTCTTTATTTTAAATGGTGAAAAGAGGAGTGATTTGAACTTTTATATTTTTAAAATTTTTTTAAATCTTTTCTTCTTTATTTTTAAATTTTTTTTTTCGTTCCCTTAGGGGACTTAATCCTGCAAATCGCTCATACTATATATTGCAATACTACAGTATTGCGCTATATAGTGAAAATCTTGATCTCCTCTGGAGCTCAGCCTATAGCTAAGCTTCACAAGGAGGACCGTGGTTTCAGCAACGGAGGTCTTCAGCAGACCCCTGGTTGTCCTAGAAATGCATTAGACCCCTGTGATCGCCTTGTGGAGGGCCGATGAAAGCAAGAGCGCTCAGGCATTGGTGCATGCACAATTGAAATGATACTGTCACAGACTGACAGCTTTATTTAAATGGTTAACAGAAGAATTCTGCGTTGTCCACGGTTTTTAGGGACAGATGCTGGCTATTTCATATACGCATGTTTGGGGAGCTCAGCTCCTGAGCCCCCTCCACATGTGAGGACCCTTCCAGGACGTGAATAACCCGTACATTTGCGGGAAGGAGTTGAGGAGCTGGGTTACAGGGGGACAATAAAGGGAAGAAGGTAGGAGTTTCACGTTCCAGCATCCAACCAGCCCTTATAAAGAGATGGGAGGAAAGTTTGAAGGCTGGCACTTGATAAGTAGAGGTTTTGGGACGGTCACAGCGGTGGGGGATAGGTTTGGGTCAGAGTCTTGATAAATGTGATGTCCTTTGGACGGAGGTTACTGTTGGGGGAATAGTGACTTTGGTTACATCTCAATATAACTAGTGGACTTTGGTCCTGTGAGGATAGTGGTATTAATGTGGGATATTAATGCCTTAACCCTTGTGTCGGTGTGGTGTCGGTGTGGTGCGGCTAGGGTCTAACTCTTAATTAGGTGTTGTTTTTCTTCTGGTTTAAAGCCTATTAGATATCTACTGTATATAATTGTGGGGCTATCATTGTTGCAGTCACCCCGCGTTTTGAGTTGGAGTCTGCTGTGGCCATTTTACACAGGTCACAAGCAGCCATGTGTCTTATATACATACATTGGGTATGGAGGGAGGACGTGGGGATTTAAAGGTTTACAAGCGACCGGATCCCTCGTCAGTTGTCATGTAGTACTTGTAGTGTAGATAGCATAAGTAACATGGTGATATAAATGGCCTCCTCCGTTTTGCTTTTTCTCTCATGATTTTCCTTTCTTCTTTGTTTTCATCTCTATAGGCTGAAGAAAAATCCCAAAGTGGAGAATTGGCCTTTATTAAACAACTGGCCCAAAATGTCCTGCTTGTACTGGAGTATCCGGCCTACTCAGTGGAGCGCCTGGTAAGGATCTATCATCTTCTACATCTCATGTCCTTGTTGTCTGATCTTCTCCAGATCACCAGCCATATAGCAGAAGCTCAGGTTCATGATGGTGGAGGCCTCCCTGTCCTCTCCAGGCAGACACAGGTTTCCATCTCATGTCATTGTTCTCTGATCTTCTCCAGATCACCAGCCATATAGCAGAAGCTCAGATTTATGATGGTGGAGGCCTCCATGTCCGCTCCAGGCAGACACAGGTCTACATCTCATGTCCTTGTCTCATCTTCTCCAGATTACCAATCATATAGCAGAAGGTCAGTTTCATGATGGTGGAGGCCTCCCTGTCCTCTCCAGGCAGACACAGGTCTACATCTCATGTCCTTGTTGTCTGATCTTCTCCAGATTACCAGCCATTTAGCAGAAGGTCAGATTTATGATGGTGGAGGCCTCCATGTCCACTCCAGGCAGACACAGGGTATTTTATGGCCACCTGTCCCTGTGGTTTCATCATCTGTGAGGACAGTCTGTACTCAGTGGTGCGGAGTTTGTATTTCCGCCTGTGTCTTTGTATAAGGGGGATATCTCCTATAATATAATAGTGTCTGTGCAGGGTCCGGCTTGTATCACGTCCCCTACATCTGCTGCAGTGTAATCATCATGGACATAATATAGAAGAGAGACGTTCCTGCATCTTCAGCTTTTATTTCCCTGCAGTTTCTATGTCTTAATGTCATTTCTTATTCCTTTTTAGGCCACGATCGGATCATTGAACCTGGGGAGAAATCCTTGTAAGAGCGACTATAAACCGATCAAACTGATCAGCAGTGGAGCCTTTGGGTGAGCTTTACTTTGGTATTATATATATTTCCCAGGGCTCCTTATGACGATGTCTCTGCGTCCTTCCCATGTTATGTTCCCATGGACAAATTATGAGTTCACATCACGGTCCACATCTATCTGTCACTATTCAGGTCAGTTAGGATGTGACGTGGATGAGGACCCCCCATTGGTGATCATTTGTGGAGTGTTATTTTATGTATTTATAGACATGGTTTTCTAGTGATGGCCCCACATTAATCATTAATACAGGAGATCATTTGATGAGATCTATAGATAGATTGTTAATAAGAATTTATAGTAAATCATGTTTTTTTCTCCTCTCCAGGGCCGTCCACTTAGTTCGCCATAAAGACACAAACCAAGTCTGCGCTATGAAGAAAATGGACAAGGAGAACCTGAAAAAGCCAAAGAGGCTTGAATGGGCCTTTCTGGAGAGGGACATCTCAGCATTCGCAGATTGTCCCTTTGTGGTCTCCACGTTCTGCTCCTTTCCTACTAAACTTCATCTATGTATGGTCATGGAGTATGTACCAGGTAGGACGCATCCATTGTATCTATATCCAGCCCACGTCTGCTTAATCCTAGCACCTATATATGACCACAATGTGCCCACATGGACGGTTACATGTCCTCTTTGCAATTATTATAAGTCATCTGTTACCAAGATGCCTGAAAAACCATTGATCTCTATGAAAGTCCCCCAGTATGTCCTCGCTGAGCACGGCAGCAATTTCCACTATGGGTAAAAGGAAGATTTGTCTTTTTGAAGAGTTTTTATAGATAAGAACGTTCACAGAGAAAAAAATTAGAGGCTCGTAGATGAGGCTCTGTCTCTATGTATAGGGTCTATCTGCAGTATACAGTATACGCACTACATTATACAGTATATATAGACCATCCTGTCCCAATGTCTCCGCCTTTTTCACATTCCCACTCATCATGTGTAATTTACATTGTAACAAACCCTCAGTTCTCATATTTGCTTTCTCCTGTAGGAGGTGACTGTGGTACCCTTCTAAAGCACAGGGGTCCTTTACCAGTCCTCTTGGCCCGTATGTACATTGCGGAAACGGTCCTTGCTGTGGAATACCTGCACAGCTATGGTGTGGTGCACAGAGATCTGAAGCCTGAGAAGTAAGTGACCCCTCTAGCATATTAGAGGGGAAGAAAGTTAGAGTTTCTTATACAGTCTGTGGGTTATTACTTGGTGCTGACACCATCTTTTCTTTCACAGCCTCCTGATAACATCAACAGGACATATTAAGGTCACTGATTTTGGGGTTTCAAAACTCGGCCTCATGAGACCAAACTCAGACTTCTACAAGACTCCAACTAAGGACATCACCAAAGAGTTCCTTGATAAAGAGGTAGGCTTTACTTACAGGGTCTTGTACTTTACAGATCTCATCTTTCTCCTTCTCTGATTTATAATTTCTCTAGAAAAACATTTCCACTGATGTTATGTGTCGCAATTATATTTATTGATCATCATCTCCTTTTTCTGTTGGTTTCCAGACTGCTGGCACCCCTACTTACATGGCCCCAGAAGTTATCCTAAAGATAGGCTATGGAAGGCCTGTTGACTGGTGGTCAATAGGGATCATCCTATATAAATTTCTATTTGGATATCCACCATTTACAGGGGCTTGCAGAAGGAATATTTTACACAGTATCATCCAGGGTAAGTAAAATAATCTGAATGCTTGTGATGTCACTGTTATTTGACTCGAATAGTTCTGTAGTTTTTTCTAGCTTTGTTAAGGAATTTTTTTTTTTATGAAAATAAATGAAGAGGTTTTATTTCTTATAATATTTGCTTTTTATATAACAGATGATATACCTTGGAGATGTAATTACTTTCCTCCAACTAATGCTCGAGGCATCATCACTCAACTGCTCAGAAAAATTCCAGCACTGAGACTTGGAACAGGTAATATTAATAGTATTATCAATGAATTATTACAGCGTGAATAGACAAATGATGGGTTCCATGAGGATCAGCACTGAGGTTCTGTACTCTACCTACTTTTCTATTACCCATTCTTCATGCTATAATGTTCAATATATTTCCTTTATGTCGGCTCTGTTACATCTTCAGTTCAGATTAACATAAATTCTACAGATATGGAGCAGTTTCTCTGACAATGACTGTATCACTTTCTTTCTTGTCTTCCTTTTCCAGGAGGCGCAAATGAGATCAAAATTCATCCATTTATGCGTGACTTAGACTTTGACAACCTTTTAAGTCAGAAGCCCCTGTTCGTTCCTGACCTAAAGTCAGATGAGGACACCCGCTACTTTATCAGTCAGTAAAATGAGACGTCATCTGCAGAAAACTGACGTCTGTCTTGTCTTTCATTTTATGTCAAAATCAGTTCCCATCATTATTAGTGATAACATGGTGACTGTCTGGGTATTATACTAATAATCTCTAATAACACTTGTATTTTTTAGCTCGAAGTAGCAGCTTCAAACATATGAATTCAGATGAGGGGGACACAAGTGAGGACAATGACTGGCCAGAAATCAAAAACTTTGCATCAACTTATCAAAGGTCTTCTAAAGTAAGTATGTGGCTAATAAAATGTATGAAACCTATAATTACAAAAAAAAATTAAATATATCTATTTTATATTTCTTTATCTGTTTTAGCTATATATCACCAATACTGGGATGATGACCAATATAGAGCCTATGTCACCTCCACAGTGTTCCCCAGAGAACAGTGATGGAGGCAATGAAGAGCCTATGTCACCTCCACAGTGTTCCCAAGAGAACAGTGATGAAGGCAATGAAGTGCCTATGTCACCTCCAGGGTGTTCCCCAGAGATCAATGAAAAACGCTCAGAAATGTGAGTAGATTATTATTATTATGAGATTTAGTCCTGATATATGTCGGATCCAAATACAAGATACGAGTAACACAAATCTAAATCTAGCATCCACCACCCCATGACTACACAATCTCTGTGGGTCTTACTTGTGATAACTTCAATAACAGCTGATTGTTGCGACCAACCATTCATTTACAACTCACTACAGGCCAATATTACTAATTAGACTCCATTCTTGCTGGTAAAATGTGGTCTTGAGCAGGCTATCTCCTCTATGTTGTCCTAATTGACCTTACAGACAGGTTTTCTTCCGTTATTCTATTGTTTATTCCTTGTAATTTACGTGTCTTTTTTCTACCAACAGGCAGAAAGAATCTTCCCCTTCCAAAACTGTTGGAGACAATCAGTGTTTTACTGCTAAAAACAGTGAGTCATCCTCGCCCTCATTGTCAGGTATGTACAGGTTTATAGGCCATCCAATTATAGCCTATGATCCAAAATTTAAATATTAAGGCTCTAAAATTACTTCCTTTATTCTTTCTACTCCCCTGAGTATTCTATTTTTTGTTTTGTTAAAATCCCCCATACGGTTCCAGAGTTATGGGCATTTGTAATTAGTGGTAATTTTTATTCTTTACAAAGGGACGGTGCTCACAGGATCCTCTGGGGCGTGCCCTTAGGTTACCACGCCCACATGATAAAGACCATAATAATTAACACTAAATAAAAAGTCCCATATCTCTACAACCGTACTGTGGATTTTAGGAAAACAAATATCAGAATACTCAGGGGAGAAGCAGACATAAAATAAGAGCGAATCGTGGACACTTTTGACCTGGTGATGGGTCTTCTTTAAAGTTACAATGAAGTTTTATCTAACTGATTATATAACACTGTGGCTTGCTGAAAGTAATGTCATATTAATATGGGGACATGGTTCTTTGGGGAGACACCACCGGAACCCAGAAAAGCTACAGGTTCATATTAATCAGTTGCATAACTCTATAAAGATACAAAGCTCATCTTTTAGGAGTTTATAATCAACATTTTTTTCTGGCTTTTTGATTAGAATCTCCAGTTCAGAAGAGAAGAAAATATTTTCGAACACTGAGAAAACAACTAAAAACAGAGAAAGTTGAAGAGGGGGAAACTAGGCGAGGTAAGTGTGACGATAATCTCCATGTTGTATGACGTCAGTGAGAAGAAGTCATGTGGAGCAGATGTTATCCGTCAGTGGTGGGATTGTCATATGTATGATGGCTGACAATGATTCTGCTCCTCTGTATGATGAGATTCCTCTAACGTCATGTCACAGTGACACCACAGTAGTGTCCTCTAATATGGAGTCCCATTACTTACATCAGTTTTACATCTTTTCTCCTAGGTTCTCTCTTCCGCCGGATGATAACATCCTGCCGGCGTGGATTATCCAGGGCTGCTCGTGCTGTCAGAGAAAGCTGCATTTTTGGCTGCTGCCACCAACGCACCATTGACATCTCGAGGACAGAAAACCCCCAAATCTAGCGCTCTGAAGAAACTACAGCACATCCACCATTAATGCTGTACCTGTATGGAAGGAGTTGTACCACCTACCTGTGGCCTCCTGACCAGCAAGAGACACGTGCAAAAGTTGAAGGCTCCTCCAAGAACTTGTCTTCATCCTTCCATGCAATTTTAATTCAAAGAAATAAAAAATTAAAATTGTTTAATGTCTTTTCGCATTTAATTGATTATTAGTGACTTTTATGGTATATTAATACTATACCTCATATATAGTATGTCTGAAGGGTTAGATCCCAAACTGGAGAATAGCGGTTCTATGTCTCCCATTAATCCTCTAAACTCTGGCCAAAAATGGAGGAGATGACCAGAGATTCTGTTATTCCTAAGGGTACGTACACACAGCACCTTATAGACGCCAGCATACCCACTGATTTTTTATTTTATAAGAAGACACTTAAGGAAAACATCAGTGTTTTTGTTAACTACATATAAAATAGTGAGCGGCTTCCAAACAGAAGCCACCAGCAGAATGAACCGATCACTTTCTTTAACCACTTCATAATTTTCAAAGCTGGAAGCGGATAAAAGAAGCTGAAAAAGACTGAAAAATACACAATGCACAGCAAGTTGTTTTTATATTGCAGTGCATATGTTCAATCATTTACATTTTTATCTAGTGCTTTTCATGAGGGATCCAGGTGGAATCCACCTGATGAAGACATTGTTTGCACATTACGAAGAGTGGCAATTAGTGTTGAGTGAGCACTAAAATGCTCAGGTGCTCGAAGCTCGGGCCGAGCTCACCGTGATACTCGGGTGCTCGAACCGAGCAACGAGCCCAATGTTAGTCTATGGGAGACCCGAGCATTTTTGCGGCGGCACCCCCGACAGTCTGTAGAAAGCCTAAAAAGTGCCCAAAACGATAGTGACAGTGCTCAAATGACATGGGGACAGCATGGGGATCACCCCAGGAAGCATTTCAGACCCCCAGGTCACTGCTGTCAACAGCGCCGGACTGGGATGTCTGGGGCCCACCAGGGACATTGACTCCAGGGGCCCACCCACCCTTCAGCTATTTGCAAATACCTGTTAGCCGTTATACCCATTATATTGGCCGCTTCTGCCCATCACTGTGCGCTCACCAGAAATGCGATGTACAATTACTGTAGTTTGCATTAAAGGGTTTTTATTGGTGAAAACAAGTTATCAGCGATGCACAGGTTGGGAAGGTGATCACTTATTTATTGGTGGAATCAGCACTGTCAGAAGATTGTTGCACTTTGAGTATTTGGTGAGATTTTTACCTCTGTATTTATAAGACAAAACCAGGAGTGGAGCAATCCGAGGTAATGTTTTATGAATTTCTCACCCACTCCTGGTTTTGTCTTATAAATACAGAGGTGAAAATCTCACCAAATGCCAACTTGCTTTCTCTGGTGAACCTTTGCAACTGCATCTCTGCTGCTGTGTAATAGTCACAGGGCAGGGAGGGGTTAAACATCCAAGTATTTAATATCTATTGGAAATAAAGAGGTTTCCCCTTATTGATATCAGATAAAACAAATGACCAACCACAATCCACTCTATCAAGACCAATATTACCAGATAGAAGCCAGAAATACCACCACACCGTGACCAGATCACATATTACCACCACATAGTGCCCAAATAATGCCACATACAAGGCACAAATACCGCCACACCATGACCAAAGCACATAATACCACCACATAGTGATCAAATGCTACCAGATACAAGGTATAAATACTGACACACCATGAGACCACATATTACCACCACATAGTGACTGAATAATACCACATACAAGGGACAAATATCGTCATGTCATGACCAAAGCACATAATGCCACAACATAGTGACAAATAATGCTAAAATAATAAAAATGTAAAAAAGCTCTGTATATTGGGTCAGTGTACAGGTTATACAGTGATCACCAGTGATATTATACACAGGAGCTCTGTATATAGTGTACAGGTTATCAGTCATCACCAGTGACATTATACACAGAAGCTCTGTATATAGTGTCAGTGTACAGGTAATGCAATGATCACCATTAATATTATACACAGGAGCTCTGTATATAGTGTCAGTGTGTGTGTATAGGTAATACATATACTCAACATAGGTAATACACATACTCACCAGTGATGTCTCTAGGTGAACTTCTTTATCTGCAGACCGATATATCCCATCTTCTATGCAGGACTTATCTCTGCAGAAAATAACATAGTTAGCTATAATGATCACTTCCAGAGCACAATCCACACTTTTCCCAAGATTTCTACACTGCATGAAATGACAAAAAAGCAACATAGTGCCGCACTACACAGTAACAGTGCTCCAGTGTCATTCTGTGCCTGCTCATCTGTCAGCAGACATATTTCTCTGATGGCAAAGATGTAGCAGAGCTGAAGACAGAAGACCCATGGATTACGTCGGAGCGAGGATTTTTTTTTATTAAAGATAGAGTCCCTTAGGCTACGTTCCTGCTTTTATGCGGCGCTTTAGACCGCTCGCGTAAAAGAAGTGCCAAAGAAAGCTGGAAACGCCTTCCAGCAAAAGCTATGGATTTTGCTGAAAAGCGTTCAGATGCCGCGTTTTGCCACGTATTTTTGCGCGGGCGCTTTTACTGCAAAAGCGGCCGCGCAAAAAGAATTGACATGCCAATTCTTGGCGTTCTTTTCGGCGCGCTTTCCCCATAGGCTACATGTTAACATGCCTCGGGAAAAGCGCGCTGAGAAAAGCGCAACGTCGGCATGCAGTAGAGATTTTTTGCGCCGCGTATGAACGGAGCCTAAATGGGTTTTGTGTTTTATTTTTAATTAAAAAAAAAATTTCTGTGTTTTTTTTCTATTTACTAGAAATTCATGGTGGCCATGTCTAATTTGGCGTGACAACATGAATTTCGGGCTTAGTACCGGCTGATAATACAAAGCTGGCCTGGTACTAACACTATTATTACCCAGGGTGCCACTCACCACCAGGGCCGCTGGAAGAGCCAGGTAAAGCGCCTGGAAATTTTCAGGGGTGGCTGCGGGCTGCGATTTTCAGTGTGGGGGGCCAAGCACACTTGGGCCTTACCATGCTGAGAATCCCAGCCCCCAGCTCCTTTGTTTTATCTGGCTGGCAATCAACATATGGCAGGAGCACACACCTTTTCCTAAAAAAAAAAATATTTTAAATAAGTTTAAAACAAATATTCGGCTTCTCTGTCTTTTGATCAGCAGCCAAGGTAAAGCCAGGCAGCTGGGGGTGGCAGTACGTAGCTGTCCGCTTTATCTGCGGTGAGAATCAAAAATTCTGCAGAGCGCTACACCGTTTTTAAAAATGATTTCTTTTCACACTTCTATATGTCACAGACCCAACAGCCAATCACAGATGCTGTCAAAGAGGATGGGCGTCTGTGATTGGCTGTTTGAGTAATCTACAATCAGCCCATACATTCTAGTATGGTACTATGTATGGGCTGCTTTCAGGTTACTCAAGCAGCCAATCACAGAAGCCCGTTCTCTGTGTCAGCGTCTGTGATTAGCTGTTGGGACTGTCACACATATAGAAGTGTGAAAATAAATAAATAATAAAACAAAAATGACATAGTGCTCCGCAGAATTTTTGATTCTCAGCGCAGATAAAGCAGACAGCTACGGGCTGCCACCTCCAGCTGCCTGGCGATCAAAAGTCAGGAAAGCCCAATGTTTTTTTAAATTATTTAAAAAAATAATTAAAAAAAAAATACGTGGGTTCCCGCCATATTTTGATCGCCAGCCTGGTAAAAACCAGGCAGCTGGGGGCTGGGATTCTCAGCATGGTAAGGCCCAAGCATTCTGGGCCCCCCACGCTGAAGACGGCAGCCCGCAGCCACCCCTGGAATTGGCGCATTCATCATAGCACCATTTCCAGGCGCTTTATCCGGCTCTTCCAGCGGCCCTGGTGGGGGTGGCACGCTGGGTAATAATGGGGTTAGTACCAGCTTTGTATTATCAGCTGGCACTAAGCCTGAAATTCATGGCGTCACGCCAAACTAGACATGGCCACCATGAATTTCTAGTAAACAGAAAAAAACACATGTAGGGACTCCATCTTTAATAAAAAAACAAAATCCTCGCTCTGACGTAATCCACGGATCTTCTGTCTCCAGCTCTGCTACATCTTTGCCATCAGACAAATACCCCTGCTGACAGAGATGAGCAGGCACAGAATGACACTAGAACACAGTTGTCAGAGAAGTGCTCAGCTGGCCTCCAGCCGCCGACCATGTTTTCCTGTGCGTTGCAAATAATGCATACTTTCAAACACATGCCTATTTTTGCAATGCAAGTCTACAGTACATTGCGTCTGCGCTGATTTACAACGGATCCGTTGTAACGCACAGTATAAACGCAATGTTAACCCAGCCTAACAGCAGCGAGAAGGGGAGACGGAGCCCTGGAGACCGCCAAGTCAGTCTACTGGTGGTACTATCATGCCCATTGCCCAGTATGTCCTCCCAGCCTTTGTGGTATTATTATGCCCATTGCCCAGTATGTACTGCCAGCCTCTGTGGTACTATCATTCAAGCTCACATGGCATGTCCTGCCAGCCAGCCACTGGTGGTAGTAGTACTAGCATGATAGTACCACAAAGGGCCGGCTCCAGGTTTTTCTGGGCCCTGGGAGAAAGAGTCTCAGTGGGCCCCTTTAACACATACCACGATTCATGATGCACAGATACCGCAGAGAAATATAAGTATAGTACAATGCAAAGATTTCACTTCTTATATTACATGAGTGATATCTATTATACTGGCCTCCAAAAAGTGCTCCATACAGAATACTGGTCCCCATATAACGCTCCATACAGAATACTGGTCCCCATATAACGCTCCATACAGAATACTGGTCCCCATATAACGCTCCATAAAGGATATTGGTCCCCATATAATGCTCCATACAGAATACTGGCCCCCATAAAATGCTCCGTACAGAATACTGGCCCCCATATAACGCTCCATACAGGATACTGGTCCCCATATAACGCTCCACACAGTATACTGGCCTCCAAAAAGTGCTCCATACAGAATACTGGTCCCCATATAACGCTCCATACAGAATACTGGTCCCCATATAACGCTCCATAAAGGATATTGGTCCCCATATAATGCTCCATACAGAATACTGGCCCCCATAAAATGCTCCGTACAGAATACTGGCCCCCATATAACGCTCCATACAGGATACTGGTCCCCATATAACGCTCCACACAGTATACTGGCCCCCAAAAAATGCTCCATACAGAATACTGGCCCCCATATAATGCTCCATACAGAATACTGACCCCATATAACTGTCACGAGTGTGTCGCCACGAAGATCGTCACGATTACACAGCCTGACTTCTCGCAGCTGACTTTTTGGTGCTTTGTGTTTTTCGGCAGTGAGGGAGTTAATTCTCTCTCTCTCTGTGCTAGACGAGGTCCAGCCTCGCCCAGCTGCAATCAATGCTGCTGTAGTGAGACTCCTTCAAATGCCTGCTGGTCTGTTAGGGAAGTGTCGGTGAAAGCATTTCATGCAGACTAACAGAGCGGATCGTGGTTTTTGGAGTTTCAGAGATAAGTGTATTTGGAGAGTTTTTTCCCTTCCTCGCTTTATCATTTATCTCCTTTCCCGTTGGTGTTCCCTCTGTTGTAGTTGTGTAGTTTTTGTATGCAAGGTGGTTTTGGTTTTTCCCTTGTACTGTCTCGTTCGTCTAGGTACTGTGTGTGGGCATATTATTACTTGTCCCCTTTTGTTGTGATCGGGGTCCTTCTCAGGACTAGATTACTTAGGTGCAGGGATCCTCAGGAGGTAGGGGTTACGCTGGTGGCCTGGACCTCTGTACCTTTAACAGTACCTCCAGGTTGAGGGATTAGTCAGGGCCCCAGCTTAGGGTCAGCTTAGGCCCCCTACCTCCAGTATACAGAGACAGCGTGACATTTTCACCGACCCACTTAGTTTTTCTCCAGCTACCATGGATCCAGTAGCCGGTCTAGCTCGGCAGTTGCAGAGTTTGTCCATGGAGCTGGCGGACGTTAGGTCCAAGGTTTTGTATCCTCGGGAGCAAGCCGGACCAGAACCTAAAGTAGCTCTCCCTGACAGGTTCACTGGGGGGCGGGACAAGTTTTTTGTTTTCCGGGAGGCATGCAAGTTGTACTTTCGGCTGCGGCCTCGGTCATCGGGGAGTGAAGAACAAAGGGTGGGAATTGTCATCTCGCTCCTACAAGGGGACCCACAATCTTGGGCGTTCTCTCTTCCCCCGGGCTCCCTGGCTCTCCAGTCAGTGGATAGGTTTTTCGCTGCTCTGGGACTCGTATATGATGACCCAGATCGGATCTCCCTTGCTGAGTCTAAGTTACGTAGGATTCAGCAGGGAGATCGTCCGGCGGAGGAATTCTGTTCGGAGTTCCGTAGGTGGGCCACGGACACCCAGTGGAATGACCCGGCTCTTAGGAGCCAGTTTTGTCAAGGTTTATCCGACAAATTACAGGATGTGTTGGCACAGTATGACTCTCCCGCGTCACTGGAAGCCGCTATGGCCCTTGCTATTCGCGTTGACAGACGGCTTCGGGAGAGGTGCGGGATAACTCTACCCCCTGTGATGACTCCACCTCCTACAAGGTCCCCTCATATGGTGGTTCCCCTGGTCAGTCCAGAGGAGCCTATGCAATTAGGAGGGACATCATTTCGGGGGAGGGGACCGGTGGTGCGCCATAAGACAGGAAGGTGTTTCTTCTGCGGGAGAAAGGGACATTTTATTGGGGGGTGTCCATCCCGTCCCTTGCAGAGTGAAGAGTCGTCGGAAAACTGTTGATCCCAGGTTGTGTGGTGGACGGCAATCTGGGAGTAGGTATTTCGTCCCTAGGTTCGTCTCAGTTTCTCGTACCGGCGGAGGTGGTGGTGGGTACGAGAACTGAGAGGATATCTGTTCTTCTGGATAGTGGGGCCGGGGCTAATCTGGTTGATGCTCGGTTTGCCCGGGTTCAAGGTATGCGATTGAGTGAGTTGGCTAAACCCATCCCCATATTCTCGATCAATGCCAGGCCTCTCGGTCAGGGAAGTTTTTTGCAAGCTGTGCATGACGTAAAACTTCAAGTGGGGGCGATACATAAAGAACTGTTGTCTTGCTATGTGTTGGAGGGTCTTCCCACTCCTATAGTGTTGGGCCTTCCTTGGTTAACTAAGCATAACCCGGTAATTAATTGGCAAACCAGAGAGATAAGCCAATGGAGTAAATTCTGTAATAAAAACTGCATGAACACGGTCATCGGTGCGGTTACTCCTTGGGTCTTACCTCCATTTCTGGCGGACTTTGAGGATGTATTCTCGGAGAAAGGGTGTCAGGAACTACCTCCTCATCGCGAGTATGACTGTTCTGTAAAACTGCTCCCTGAGGCCAAGTTACCTAAAGCTAGGTTATATAACCTTTCTGGTCCTGAGAGGCAGGCCATGAAGGATTATATTTCAGAAAGTCTGGCTAAGGGGCATATTAGACCTTCATCTTCACCGGTGGCTGCGGGGTTCTTCTTTGTTAAGAAGAAAGATGGAGGCCTACGCCCTTGCCTGGATTTCCGTGAACTTAATCGGATTACGGTCCGAGATCCGTATCCGCTCCCACTTATTCCCGATCTCTTTAATCAGATCGTGGGCGCCAAATGGTTCTCTAAGTTGGATCTCAGGGGGGCGTACAATCTGATTAGGATGAAGGAGGGGGATGAGTGGAAGACGGCGTTTAACACTCCGGAGGGGCATTATGAGAACCTTGTCATGCCATTCGGTCTGACTAATGCCCCGGCGGTGTTCCAACACTTTGTTAATGACATTTTTCGCCGCCTGGTGGGACAGTTTGTTGTCATATATCTGGATGATATCTTAATTTACTCGCCGGATCTGGTGTCTCATCAGGAGCACGTTAGGCAGGTGTTACAGATCTTGCGGGATAATAAACTGTATGCCAAATGGGAAAAGTGTGTGTTCGCCGTACAGGAACTCCAGTTTTTAGGCTTCCTGGTTTCAGCGTCCGGTTTTCGTATGGACCCTGGGAAAGTGCGGGCAGTTCTTGAGTGGGATCGGCCAGAGAATCTTAAGGCACTACAACGTTTCCTGGGGTTTGCTAATTATTACCGGAAGTTCATTCGTAATTTCTCGTCCATGGTTAAGCCTCTCACAGACATGACTAAAAAGGGGACGGATTTTTCTAGGTGGTCTGACAAGGCTTGTCAAGCATTCTCCTCCTTGAAAAAATGTTTTGCCTCGGCACCCATACTCATTCAACCTGATGCGTCACAGCCATTCATTGTAGAGGTAGACGCTTCCGAGGTAGGGGTGGGAGCAGTATTGTCACAAGGTTCGTCCCCTGGTAAGTGGCATCCGTGCGCCTTTTTCTCTAAAAAATTGTCGTCCGCTGAGAGGAATTACGATGTCGGCAATAGGGAACTCTTGGCCATTAAGTTAGCTTTTGAGGAGTGGCGCCATTTTTTGGAGGGGGCAGTCCATCCGGTCACCGTCATCACCGATCACAAGAACCTGCTATATCTGGAGTCCGCGAAACGTCTGAATCCCAGACAAGCTAGGTGGTCATTGTTTTTTACCAGGTTTAATTTTGTCGTTACATATCGTCCTGGGTCAAAAAAATGTAAAGGCGGATGCCTTATCTCGTAGTTTCCCTGGGGCCGGGAATACGGACGACCCGATTCCTATCCTTCAGGAGGGGGTGGTGGTTTCGGCAGTATGCTCTGAGCTGGAGGAGGAGGTATTGGAGGCTCAGGGGGACGCCCCTGTTGGACCTCCGGGGAGACTGTTTGTTCCAGATCAGTTGCGACAAAAGGTGATCGAGGCACACCATAACTCAGTTTTTGCAGGACACCCGGGGAGTAGAGCAACTGTGGATCTCCTCTCGCGTCGGTTTTGGTGGCCTAACTTACATAAGGAGGTGGTAACTTTTGTCGCGTCCTGTGGGGTTTGTGCACGCTCTAAGACCTCACATACCCGTCCGTCTGGGGCCCTCTTACCTTTGAAGATCCCGGAGCGTCCTTGGACTCATCTGTCTATGGACTTTATTACGGACCTCCCTCCGTCTTCGGGTAAAACGGTCATACTCGTTGTAGTGGACAGGTTCAGCAAGATGGCACATTTTATCGCTCTTCCGGCTCTCCCTAATGCTAAAACTCTTGCGCAGGTGTTCATTGGGGAGATTGTGAGGCTTCACGGGGTACCCTCCGAGGTGGTGTCTGATCGGGGGTCTCAGTTTGTGTCCAAGTTCTGGAAGGCGTTTTGTGCACGGCGGGGGATGCATTTGTCATTCTCATCGGCTTTTCATCCTCAGACCAATGGTCAGACGGAACGTATGAACCAGAGCTTGGAGACATATCTCCGGTGTTTTGTGTCAGAGAACCAGGAGGACTGGGCTTCTTTCTTACCTCTGGCAGAGTTTGCTCTTAATAATAGGCGGAGCGAGTCCACTGGTAAGTCCCCGTTTTTTGGGGCATATGGTTTTCACCCCCAGTTTTGTACTTTCAGTAGGGGGGGCTCTTCGGGGGTTCCTGAGGAGGAACGATTTTCCTCATCACTCGCTTCAGTATGGAGAGGGGTGCTGAAGAATCTGAATACTATGGGGAACCGATACAAACGTATGGCTGATAGGAGGAGAGTGTCTGGTCCGGACCTAAGTGTGAACGATCGGGTAGGGTTGTCTACCAGGAATATAAAACTTAAGGTTCCCTCCTGGAAACTGGGTCCCAGGTTCATCGGGCCGTACAGAATCAGTTCTATTATTAATCCGGTGGCATTCCGTCTTGACCTCCCGCCTACGTTTAAAATTCACAACGTGTTCCACAGATCGTTGCTTAAGAGGTATGTGGCGCCGGTGGTACCGTCACCTTTACCTCCCCCTCCAGTGGTGGTCAAGGGTAACTTGGAGTTCCAGGTATCGAGGGTCATCGATTCACGCTTTAATCGCAGGTCCCTTCAGTACCTGGTTCATTGGAAAGGGTATGGTCCTGAGGAGAGGATGTGGGTTCCTGCGTCGGATATTAACGCAGACCGATTAGTTCGGGCCTTCCACACGACTCACCCGGATAAACCTGGCCCTGAGGGTCCGGAGGCCCCTCGTAGAAGGGGGGGTACTGTCACGGGTGTGTCGCCACGAAGATCGTCACGATTACACAGCCTGACTTCTCGCAGCTGACTTTTTGGTGCTTTGTGTTTTTCGGCAGTGAGGGAGTTAATTCTCTCTCTCTCTGTGCTAGACGAGGTCCAGCCTCGCCCAGCTGCAATCAATGCTGCTGTAGTGAGACTCCTTCAAATGCCTGCTGGTCTGTTAGGGAAGTGTCGGTGAAAGCATTTCATGCAGACTAACAGAGCGGATCGTGGTTTTTGGAGTTTCAGAGATAAGTGTATTTGGAGAGTTTTTTCCCTTCCTCGCTTTATCATTTATCTCCTTTCCCGTTGGTGTTCCCTCTGTTGTAGTTGTGTAGTTTTTGTATGCAAGGTGGTTTTGGTTTTTCCCTTGTACTGTCTCGTTCGTCTAAGTACTGTGTGTGGGCATATTATTACTTGTCCCCTTTTGTTGTGATCGGGGTCCTTCTCAGGACTAGATTACTTAGGTGCAGGGATCCTCAGGAGGTAGGGGTTACGCTGGTGGCCTGGACCTCTGTACCTTTAACAGTACCTCCAGGTTGAGGGATTAGTCAGGGCCCCAGCTTAGGGTCAGCTTAGGCCCCCTACCTCCAGTATACAGAGACAGCGTGACAATAACGCTCCATACAGAATACTGGCCCCCATAAAATGCTCTGTACAGGATACTGGCCCCATATAAAGCTCCATGCAGGCTGTTCTCCCCACATAATGCCCTATGCAGGCTGTTCCCCCCCTTATAATGCCCCATGCAGGATGTCACCCCCCTCCATATAATGCCCCATGCAGGATGTCACCTCCCCCATATAATGCCCCATGCAGGATGTCACCTCCCCCATATAATGCCCCATGCAGGATGTCACCCACCCCATATAATGCCCCATGCAGGATGTCACCCCCCTCCATATAATGCCCCATGCAGGATGTCACCTCCCCCATATAACGCCCCATGCAGGATGTCACCCCCCCATATAATGCCCCATGCAGGATGTCACCCACCATATAATGCCCCATGCAGGATATCACCCCCCCTCTCTTTAAAATGCCCCATGCAGGATGTCACACCCCCCTTTTATAATGCCCAATGCAGGATGTCACCCTTCTCTTTAAAATGCCCCATGCAGGATGTCACCGCCCCCATATAATGCCCCATGCAGGATGTCACCCCCCCCATATAATGCCCCATGCTGGATGTCACCCCCCATATAATGCCCCATGCAGGATGTCACTCCCCCATATAATGCCCCATGCAGGATATCACCACCGCACCCATATAATGCCCCATGCCTCCATACATTAAATAAATAATCGAATACTCACCTCACTCCTCCTCACCTGTTGCCGCTGCTCAGGTCTGGACTCCAGCGCCGCAGGATGTCACCCCCCTCCATATAATGCCCCATGCAGGATGTCACCTCCCCAATATAATGCCCCATGCAGGATGTCACCCCCATATAATGCCCCATGCAGGATGTCACCCCCCCTCTTTATAATGCCCCATGCAGGATATCACCCCCTCTCTTTAAAATTCCCAATGCAGGATGTCACCCCCCTCTTTAAAATGCCCCATGCTGGATGTCACCCCCCCATATAATGCCCCATGCAGAATGTCACTCCCCCATATAATGCCCCATGCAGGATATCACCCCCCCCATATAATGCCCCATGCCTCCATACATTAAAAAAAATAATAATCAAATACTCACCTCACTCCTCCTTACCTGCTGCCGCTGCTCAGGTCCGTACTCCAGCGTCGCCGGCGTCTTCCCGCTCTGCGCTGCCTGTGATGGCTCAGGGGAGGGCGCGGTGGAAAGACGTCACCGCACCCTCTGACCTGATATGTCACAGGGAGCGCAGAGCAGAAATACAGCGGATCTGCGGAGGCAGGAGGAGAGGTAAGTATCCGGCTGCTGGGCCCTGAGCAAGCGGGGGAGAAGGGCGGGCGCTGGCACCGCTCTCCTCCACCCATAGCCCGATTCATGCTTAGTATGTCCTGCCAGCCTCCTTGGTACTTTCATGCCCACCCAGCATGTCCTGCCAGCCACTGGTGGTAGTACATGCTGCTAGGCATAGTAACAGTAACGAGAGGTTGGCAGCAGGACAGGCTGGGCAATGGGCATGATGATAATCATGACCATTGCCCAGTAGCATTTACTGACAGCCTCGGCCAGGGGTCCTCTCAGTCACCCCTCCCTCCTATCCCTTCCTCCCCTCCCGGCCCCTGCTTTTCATACTCATGCGTCGAGATGAGCTGCAGGCCTGCAGCCGCTGCCTAGGGCGACGGCGGATCCGTCCTCCACAGCGCGCACAGGAAGCAGTCCCAGGGCCATGATGTCATCGCCCTGAGACTGACCTCCTGCGCACGCGCCGGCAGAGGCGGCAGAGGGGCACTGCGGCAGCAGGCAGAGCAGGGAGACCGGTCTCCTTGCTGTGCTGCTGCAGAGGGCCCATCACTAATCATATCGGCAGTGCTGCCTATCTGATTAGCGAACCGGGGGGTCCTCTGTTCTCTGTACAGGGCCCAGTGGGTGTGAGGGCGGGGCTTAGGGGCATGGCCATCGGAACCCGGAGCCCACCGGGGGTTTTCCCGATCATACGGTGGGCCAGTACGCCCCTGCCCATAAGGGCACACACTGTGCAATTATCTGACATTCTAGCGTGACCTCCGCAGGGAGGATGAGAGTGATACGTGGTGCAGAATACGTTGGTCTATAAGCAGGCATGCAATACATGGGGTGCAGAGAAAAAGGTTGCACTTGGGTCACGACCTGACTAAGGAGGCACGGTACCGTGTGAGGCTTATTCTCTTAGCTCCCCCGCCAACAATTTATATACAAATAAGATATTATACAGTGCTACATTATACAAGGTATAAAGGATGGTGCCCACATAAGAGTGCCATTCTTTAGCAACAAAATAACAGTGCCACTCAGAGCCAAAATAAATACGGCTATATAGTGTTCTCAAGATAGCACAATAGATTGCTCAAATAAATACTGTCATACAGTGCTCACATATTAACACTATGAAATGCCCAAATAAACACCACTTTACAGTTCTCACATGTTATGACCATACAGTGCCCAAATAAATACTACAATACAGTGCTCACATATTATCAAAATACAAGGCACAAATAAATAGTACCGGACATTGTTCACATATTATCACTATACAGTTCCCAATACATAATCTAACAGTGCTATACAATGGCTAACTAAAAATACAATATTTAGACTGAGTCATGGTCATAACCTTGTCATTCATTCCTGGCACCAATATAGAAGCGGGAGGCTGATGGGACCCATGTGTAAATGACCTGGGAAATGTCTGTGCTTCATATGAGGGCATCAGCACTATTATTTTGGGAGGCCTTGTTTCAGGGTTTAGATTGGGCCCAGTTACTTGCTGGCCACCTTCTTCGGAGCGGCTCTCCGTCACCCCTCACCACAATTCAGTAGACCCATACCAGCTATTACTGAAATTATTGATTGCCAAGTGTAACAGCGGAAAATAAATTATTGAAAAAAAATAAATAAATAAGCACGATGCTCCCCGATCCTCTGGGCGGCATGTAGACTTCTTTTTATAATTTTATAAACTTGTGTATTTATAGATTTGATGTCATTAATCATTAATGGTCCATTACTTATTATTCCTCTATGTAGTCCTTTCTCCAGCTCCGGTGTTATATACTTATTTTATATAAAAAAAGTTCCAGTTATTAGCTAAGGCTGAAAATAAATAAAGTTTTAGAGTCAGTAAAATATAAAAGCGGTATTTTATATTGGGATTTCTTATAGCAAACTCATCTTCTGCTTGTGAGTGCACGTTGCTATATAAGGACGCAGCCACCCAACCAACCCGAACCAAAGACACCCCAGTGACAGCCACATAGTCACTATATAGCTCTCACTGGCGGTAAACTGACCGTTTTAGGCAGCGGATGCAACCAAAACTCACTCATGTACTTGAAATCCCACCTACCCAGTTTTTTCATTGACTAACGTGGGCTAGGTTTCAACCACATCAGAAAAAGGTGATGAGTGAGCACATATTTCATAGGTATCCGTTTGATCCCATGATCTAATATTGGCGATGCCAGGGGTTCTAGGGGAAGGAGGGGCTGCTCACACTGCTGTCCACCCTGTCTATCTGATCTAATAATGAAGATACCAGGGGTGCAGCGGTAAGAAGAGGCTGCTCACACTGCTGTCCACCTGTCTAATTGATCTAATACTGGAGATACCAGAGATCCTGAGGTAAGAAGAGGCTGCTCACACTGCTGTCCACCATGTGTATTTGATCTAATACTAGAGATACTAGGGGTGCTGAGGTAAGAAGAGGCTGCTCACACTGCTGTCCGCCATGTGTTTCTGAGCTAATACTGGTGATACCATGGTTGCTGAGGTATGAAGAGGCTGCTCACACTGCTGTACACCTGTCTAATTGATCTAATACTAGAGATTCCAGGGGTGCAGAGGTAAGAAGAGGCTGCTCACACTGCTGTTCACCATGTCTTTCTGAGCTAATACTGGAGATACCAGGGGTGTTGAGGTAAGAAGAGGCTGCTCACACTGCAGTCCACTATGTGTATCTGATCTAATACTAGAGATACCAGGGGTGCAGAGGTAAGAAGAGGTTGCTCACACTGCTGTACACCTGTCTAACTGATCTAATACTAGAGATACCAGGGGTGCAGAGGTAAGAAGAGGCTGCTCACACTGCTGTCCACCATGTCTTTCTGAGCTTAAACTAGAGATACCAGGGGTGCAGAGGTAAGAAGAGGCTGCTCACACTGCTGTCCACCATGTGTATCTGATCTAATACTGGAGATACTAGGAATGCTGAGGTAAGAAGAGACTGCTCACAGTGCTGTCTACTCTATCTATCTGATCTAATACTGGAGATACCAGGAGTGCTGAAGTAAGAAGAGGCTCTTCACACTGCTGTCCACCATGTCTATCTGATATTATGCTGGAGATACAAGCAGTGCTTAAATAAGAAGAGGCGGCTCACACTGATGTCTACCCTGTCTATATGATCTAATACTGGAGATACCAGGGCTATTAAGGTACGAAAAGTCTGCTCACACTGTTATAGGTTATCTCTAAGTCATATCAGGAATATTCCTATGGCACATGCTCACAAGTTTCTGTGCTAATATTCTAGGACAGGTTTCTTTCTGTGTAACAAGACACTGACCATATTAATTGTGTAGTGTTTACCTCCCTAAACAAAAAAGCTAAAATTGCTAATTAAAGGTATTTATAAATGTATTCATTAAGATTCCATTTAGTTATTTATTTTTTTCTATTCCCAGAGAGCCCCGTTAAGGAAAAATTGCAAAACAATGAGATACATTTCTCAGAGTCCTATTTTATATATCCATATACTGTATGTGATACTGAGTTTGTATGTTTTCCCCGTATTCTTGTGGGTTTCCGCTGGGTTCTCCGGTTTCTTCCTACACTCCAAAGACATACTGATAGGGAATTTAGATTGTGAGCCCCGATGGGGAAAGTGTCGATAATGTCTGTAAAGCGCTGCGGAATTAATGGTGCTACATAAGTGAATAAAATAAATCAAAATAAATACTAGAGTAAAATAAGAGAAGCCAAAGAAGGCGGGGATAATAAAAGTGACGGTGCACTTGTGTAGAGCTTGAGTAAAGTACCTATATGCAGGCCTGGCGTCAGAACCCAGCGCACCCGGGCAAGTGCTGGGGCCCTAAGGAGATGGATGGGCCCACTTACCGTCGGGCACCCCTGCGCGCTATGGGACCCGTGAGCGGTGCGGTGCCGGTGCCAGCGCCCGCCACCCACCCCCGCTTGTTCAGGGCCCCTCTCCCCGTGCCTCAGCACCATCTCTGGTCTCTTCCGCGGCTGCTGCACTGTGACGTCTCAGGCCAGAGGATGCGGTGATGTCTTTACACCATGCTCGCTCCAGATCCATGACAGCGCAGAGCGGGAAGACGCCGGCGATGCTGAAGAGTCTGGAGCAACGGCAGCAAGTGAGGAGAGGTGAGTACTTGATTATTTTTTTTATATGTATGGAGTCATGGGGAATTATATGGGGGGGGAACAAGTGACATTCTGCATGGGGCATTATATGGGGGGAACAAGTGACATCCTGCATGGGGCATTATATGGGGGGGGATAGGTGACCTCCTGCATAGGACATTATATGGGGGGACAGGTGACATCCTGCATGGGGCATTATATGGGGGGGAGGTGACCTCCTGCATAGGACATTATATGGGGGGGAGAGGTGACATCCTGCATGGGGCATTATATGGGGGGAGAGGTGACATCCTACATGTGGCATTATATGGGGGGAGAGGTGACATCTTGTATGGGGCATTATATGGGGGTGAGACGTTAAATCCTGCATGGGGCATTATATGGGGGGGAGAGGAAGAGATGGAGGAGAAAGAGCAAGTGAGAGAGAGGAGAGAGTGAGAGAGATGGAGGAAAGGGTAAGGGAGAGAGATGGATGAGAGAGAGATATGGAGGAGAGACAGATGGAGGAGACAGAGCAAAGGAGGAGAGAGAGAGAGGGAGGAGAGAGAGGGAGGAGAGAGATAGAGGGAGGAGAGAGAAAGAGATGGAGGACAAAGAGCAATCGAGAGAGAGATTGAGAAGAGAGAGGAGAGAGTGACAGAATGGAGAAGAGTGCGAGGGAGAGAGATGGAGGAGAGAGAGAGATAGAGGAGAGAGAGATGGAGGAGAGAGAGATGGAGGAGAGAGAGAGATGGAGGAGAGAGAGATGAAGGAGAGATAGAGAGGGAGGAGAGAGAGAGGGAGGAAAGAGAGAGAGGGAGGAGAGAGGCGGGAGGAGAGAGATAGAGAAAAGAGAAGGAGGGCGGAGGGAGAGTGAGATTTTTCCATCTCAAAAGTTGGAGTTCACAATGATTTCAATGGGGTCCATGTACTGGATCAAGTTCGGTTACAGTTTTGGTACCCGAACCAAACTTTGGACTAAAGTTCAGTTGGGTACCAAAACCTGAACTTCCACGGGTCTGCTCATCCCTTGTCATGCTAGGTATGGGAAGAACCCAGCGTACGACAACGGGAAAAGGGGGAAAGCCCAGAAACTAGGGAAAGGGGGAGTGGAGACCCCTAAGCAGATCTAACAACACCATGACTCCCTTATCGTTCCTAAATAGGTTCCACACCTATCGCCAAGCAGGATACCTTAGCCATGGCTGACCCTAGAGCTAGGCCCTAGGTAGGGAGGGGGAGGAGTTAGCACTAGTCGGCCCCACTGCAGCTAAAGACAAACAAGGGAAACAGACAAGGAGATACACTTAGCTTTGAGGAGACACCAGAGAAAACACAACTACAATCCATAAAGGAACTCCAAGAAGAATATCGCTGACTGCTAGAACTCCAGACCTGAACAGAGGAATTTACTCTATCACCAGCAACTCTCTTGAGAAACTGAGTATATTTAAAGATCCAGAAAGGGTGTGTTAATTAGCAGGCGATCGTGGAGATCACCGCTGGGTGCTAGAGTGGGAGGGATGATGAAAGGATCAAGAAGGTGTCTGCAAGGCCAAGCGCAGCGACCTTCTACAGCCGGATCCAGAATGACTGTATGTCAAGCCTGACACACCCGTGATATCCCTAGTTCCTAATCCTTTAACTGGTTGGGATGCAATACTACATTTCACCTCTAGTAGCCACTAGTGAAAAATTTGATTACCTGTCACAATCACAATAATAGTCGATCATTAGTGATCCAGTTCTCAATCTACGTCCCATTAGTTTACACAGTCTGTAAAATTGCCCTCCAGGAGGAGACTGGTATCTTTGTCCTGCCTACCACTGTTCTCCTACACATGTGCAGACTTCCATTTCTTAAGGGGACTTATTTTCAGTCAATGTCTATGGCACCTAGGTTTTGTAAATGCCTCCCCCACCCCCCATATCAATCTGTGGTTTTGCAACCACTGAGTTCCAATACTGTGCTATGGTCCACAGTTACAAATGTCTTTATAATAATTCCGATTGTTGGATGTCAGTTGATGTTGAACCCCACCGGTGAAGAGGTCAATATAGTAAACCTGGAAAACCCCTACAATCCCTTAAGTTTATGGCTGCTAATTGTCATCATGTAGTTGATGGCGAAATATAACAGGTACAGTCTAGGGGTACGGGAGACATTTGAGCTGATAAAAGCTGAGTGTGCATGGTGATAGATAGCGGCTCTGTAAGACTAAACTTACCTTGTGGCCGGAGTCTGTAGAGCAGAGTTACTGTACATGTCCAGACTCTCTGACCAGGTCTATGCAAAAGTATGAAAAGTGATATAGCAATGTGAAATTCAGGCCAACACTCCCTTTTTCCATAAAAGTCAGCACTTTATTTAATCCATATAAACACAACCAAATTTAAGTGGCTTCGTACAAAAATAGCACATGAAAAATGTACAAATGCCATCAGCAAAACGTACTTCAACCAGACGGCAACGCGTTTCTGAGCTCTACGTTTCTTAGTTTGAGCCTGAAAAATTCCACAATACTTAACACAGGATATCTGAGTTCGCAGATTCGTAACACTCAGGTTAAAATGTGCATAGACAAAATATATAGATAAAACCTGTAAAAACCACAATGTGGATAATGCGGATAAACGAACCATACAATAAAGTAAAAACAGGAGCCGAGGCTGTAAGTGCGGGGATTTCTGTGCTTGGGGATCATACTCGATACTGGATAAATTGAGATGTTTTGAAAATGTTGTATCCATTATTTTATCATTTGCAGATCACCAACACGTCTCTCCGACCTGTGATTTCCATAGTTCCACGACTTTTCCGTCTTATGCTCAGAGGTCTAGTATTAACCCCTTTACCCCCAGGGTGGTTTGCACGTTAATGACCAGGCCAATTTTTACAATTCTGACCACTGTCACTTTATGAGGTAATTACTCTGGAACGCTTCAAATGGATCCCGCTGATTCTGAGACTGTTTTTTCGTGACATATTGTACTTCATCATTGTGGTAAAATTTCTTTGACATCACTTGCGTTTATTTGTGAAAAAATCAGAAATTTGGTAAAAATGTAGAAAGTTTTGCAATTTTCAAAATTTTAAATTTTATACCCTTAAATAGAGATATGTTACACTAAATAGTTAATAAATAACATTTCTCACATGTCTACTTTACATCAGCACAATTTTGAAACCACATTTTTTTTTTTTAGGGAGCTATAAGGGTTAAAAGTTGACCAGCGATTTCTCATTTTTACAACAAAATTTACAAAAACACTTTTTTAGAGACCCCATCACATCTGGCGTGACTTTGAGGGGCCTTTATGATAGAAAATACCCAAAAGTGACACCATTGTAAAAACTGTAGCCCCCAAGGTGCTCAAAACCACATTCAAGAAGTTTATTAACCCTTCAGATGCTTCACAGTAATTTTTGGAATGTGGAAGAAAAAAATGAACATTTAACTTTTTTCACAAAAATGTTACTTTAGACCGCAATTTTTTTTATTTTAGACTTTTTGAATGTAAAATTTGCTTGAAAAATTAGTGGACACCATGTTGCGTTTGGGGAGCACCCGATGTGCCTAAACAGTGGAAACCCCCCACAAGTGACACCATTTTGGAAACTAGACCCCTCAGGGAACTTATCTAGGTGTGTGGTGAGCACCTTGAACCCCCAGGTGCTTCACAGAAGTTTATATCATGGAGCTGTAAAAATAACATTTTCACATTTTTCCAACAAAAATGTTTTGCAGACCCCAATTTTGCATTTTCATAAGGGTAACAGGAGAAATTGCACCACGCGATTTGTTGTGCAATTTTTCCTGAGTAAGCCGATACCCCATATGTGGGGAAAAAACACTGTTTGGGCACAAGGCAGGGTTCGGAAGAGAAGGAACGCCATTTGACTTTTTGAATGTAAAATTTGCTTGAATTAGTGGACGCCATGTTGCGTTTGGGGAGCCCCTGATGTGCCTAAATAGTGGAAACCCCCCCCCACCAAGTGACTCCATTTTGGAAACTACACCCCTGAAGGATTTTATCAAGGGGTATAGTGAATATTTTGAACCCAGAGGTACGACACAGAATTTGATAACATTAGGTCATCATATTGAATAAGTTGTCATTAGTCTTGAGTGCAAGTGCTCGCTACTTGAGTTTGCATCGGGTACTCAGGTATGGACCATGTATGGCGGGCGCTCAAGTGACATGCTCGAGTCCCCGCCCGCATGTTTCATGGTTGTTAGTCACCCAAATAAAAACATGTGGGGATCGCTTGTGCATGACAGGCAGTCCCAGCAAGGTTTTTTTGGCTGTATAACAGCTGCAAAACATTTGAGGCGGAGACTTGAGCATGTCACTCGAGCACCCGCTATACTCGGTGCATACCCGAGCACCCGATGCAAACTCAAGTAGCGAGCTCTTGTGCGCAACATTAGTCGCCATTTAGATGGTATTTTTTTCTTTACTTCTGAAAAAATCCCAACCCCAACCCTAATACAACCACAACCCTAGCCCAAACGCAACCTTAGCTCAACCCTAACCCTAGCCCAACCCTAACTCAACCCTAACCCTTGCCCAACCCTAACCCAATCCTAGCCTAACCATAGCACAACCCTAACCCTAGCCCTAGTACAACCCTAACCCTAGCACAACCCTACCCATAGCTCAATGCTACCCCTAGCCCAACACTAACCCTAGCTCAACCCTACCCCTAGCCCCACCCTAGCTCAACCCTCACCCTAGCCCAACCCTAACCCTAGCCCAACCCAAACCCTAGCACAACCCTAACCCTAGCCCAACCCTAACCCTAGCACAACACTAACCCTAACCCTAGCACAACCCTATCCCTAACCCTAAAGTTTATTTTTTACGCCATTCCTCGTGCGGTATAAGTGATTAGACAACTTTATTTTTCGGGTCGGTGCAATTACAGGGATACTAGATTCATATCAAGTTTTTATGATTGAGAGCTGTCACACACTAAAAAACCCTTTTTTTTGCAAAGACTAGTTTTTGCATTGCAATTTTTTGAGAGCTATAATTTTTCCATATTTCGTTCGACAGAGTCATGTGATTTTTTTTTTTTTTTTTTGTGGGACAAGTTGATGTTTTTATTGGTACCATTTTTGGGCACATTACATTTTTTGATTGCTTTCTATTCCGATTTTTAGAAGGCAGAATAAATAAAAACCAACAATTCACGAACTGTTTTTTGGTGTTTTTTTTATGCCGTTCTATGTGTCGTCAAATTGATAAGGAAGCTTTATTCTTCGGGTCAGTACGTTTACAGCGGTACCACAGTTATATTTTTTTTCACGTTATGGCACTTTTACTCAATGAAAACTATTTTATAGAAAAAAGAATTGTTTATGCATCGCTAGAGAGCTATAAATGTTTTATTTTTCTGCCGTTGGAGCTGTATGGTGGCTTGTTTTTTGCGGGATAAGATGACGTTTTCAGCGGTACCATTTTTATTTACATTCGTCTTTTTGATCGCGTTTTATTCCATTTTTTGTTTGCTGGTATGATGATAAAGCATCGTTTTATGTTTTGTTTTTTATTTTTTTACCCTGTTCACTAAAGGGGTTAACTTCATCACCATCCCTGTGCTATGCAGCCTGTCAGCGCTGCACAGGGAAAAGTTACTTTGGTCACGCTTGGCGCATGACCAAAGCAACTTCCTGCCTTCTGATGACCCGGATGTTGTCATGATGACATCTGGTCACCATGACAACATCTGGGACCGGACTCAGACGCTGCGGGATGCCGGCAGAGAAGGTAAGTATCGCGCTAACCTCCTCTTGCCACCAGAATGCTGCGATCGATTTCAATCACAGCATTTCGGGGGTTAATGTGCAGGGAGCGATGCGGGACCGTTCCTTGCACATAGCACCGGGTGTCAGCTGTGACAATCAGGTGGATGACTTGATATCACGACCTCCCCAGGAAAAAGACAATAGGCTCTAGCTACAGAGACCTTCAAACTCTCTGTGTCACTCCCCCTACTGCACCCCTGGTGGAGCCCAAGTCTCCATCCATGTTATTTCCCAGCTAAGAGCTCCCAAAACTAAAATGGGCCATACGTTCTTACTGGACAGTCCTAGGGAGCCCGTTCTGGTGTCATTGGACCCAGCCCGGCCCCTGCTACGCATGGATGCTAAACATCAGAGTCCTAGGGGCCCCTGCAAGGCTGTGCTGGGTATCTCCTTTCCTTACGCTGGACTATGTTTAAATCTAGGGTTACAATCCGCATCCCCTCAGGTCTATTTTGTGTATCACTGAGATGAATCTTTTCCCCATAACTCGCTGTTGAATTATGTTTCTTGAATAGGCACATGGCGTCAGGGGAAGGGACATCCTGTGTAGCTTGCAGCTGCTGTGAGAATTATCACTCTTCGCTTCTTCAGCTCCTTCCTTTGCAAGCTGCAGTGTCAAATTTTCATATGTAGAGCTTCGTAAAACCCGCCTGCCAGTGCACAGTGATCGACAGGGGATTACCTTGAATATCTTCACACCATTGTTCCCTGTAAAAAACAGAAAATAAATAAGCTAATTTATACTCACCTAACACCTAATCCCAGAAGCCACTGTCAACTGTAAAACAGCAAAAATAAAAAACAATCATATCCCTCACCTATCCAAAGTGATGAAATAATCCATAGTGTCTTACGATGATCTAGATGACTTATCCTAGTATAATTTTCAAACGGTGCCACTCCATAATGTACACATACTACAATGTGAAGAGTGGCAACTATTGACCGTATAATGGCAAAATCGCAAGATAAACATAAACAACCGAAGCAACCACGATCAAAGGCCGATCTACATCATAAAAAATTGTTTTATTGAATATTCAATTTTGTTAAAAATTATCACATGCAGATAATTGGTGCAAAAAATGGTGCAAAACAACATACAGTGTGTAAAAAAATTCCACCGCTATATGGGACACGCAGGACCCAAATTGTACAGCCTAGTAGATATTAAGTGATCATCCAAGTAGCATAGTATTTATACACAGGCCAATGTGACCCGATTAGTAAAAAGGCTCATATAGTCAAAGGTTGTTAGGTCAGAGAAACAGACAATGTTAATACATTCCTCAAAATAATATTACGGGTATAATGAGCCACCATATATATATTTACATGTGTATAACAACAGTATATATATGTGTCAACAGTATATAGACATACAATATATTGTACATGACAACAGGCTCACACTGACACAAGTAATGTGTAGCAATCAGCTGCCGTGAGAGAGTTCACAGGAGTTCATCAGCTGATGAAACCCGGTAACCTCACTTACGGCACCGCCGCTGCGTGAGAACTGTCTCACGCCGTAGCGGTGCCGTAAGTGAGATCACTGGAGCTCATCAGCTGATGAACTCCTGTGAACTCTTTCACGGCAGCTCAGCGCTATACACTGCAGGAGTGATTACACAGCGGCGTCTGCTCTGTAACAGCAGGCATAGGCTGATGGGAGTAGTACTCTCATCAGCTGATGCCTGTGACCCGTGGTAAGCTTTTTACGACTGGTCACAGTCACAGCTGCGGGCTCACACTGTCATCTGACAGAGTGAGCCCGTAGTTCTAACCAATCAGAGCCCCTTTTTCCCACGCTGTCATCTGCGTGGGAAACCATGGATGTTCGGGGGCCCCATTCATATGAATGGGGTCCGTGTTCCGGGTCAGGTACTGTTCTGGTAACCGAATCAAACTTTTAATAGATATTCGGATATTCACGGGTCCGCCCATCACTAGTAAATAATCCTACCAAGTTATGACCACATAATGCCACCACATAATGCTAAAATAATGCCACCATACTGATCATTACCATCATGACTGTACTAAGACCAATATTACAATCAATACCACAGTATGAGACAATAATCAATAAATACAGCCAGATCATAACAACATATCACCAACATGTACTGTAGTGATAATATACCATACTGATTATTAACAGTATAAACACTGATATTATCACTGTGCAGCAACCATGTAGTGGTATAATTGTATATATCAATTCCAGTGCTCTGCATACTATATACAGTACAGACCAAAAGTTTGGACACACCTTCTCATTTAAAGATTTTTCTGTATTTTCATGACTATGAAAATTGTACATTCACACTGAAGGCATCAAAACTATGAATTAACACATGTGAAATTATATACTTAACAAAAAGGTGTGAAACAACTGAAAATATGTCTTATATTTTACGTTCTTCAAAGTAGCCACCTTTTGCTTTGATGACTGCTTTGCACACTTGTCATTCTCTTGATGAACTTCAAGAGGTAGTCAACGGAAATGTTTTTCACTTCACAGGTGTGCCCTGTCAGGTTTAATAAGTGGGATTTCTTGCCTTATAAATGGGGTTAGGACCATCAGTTGTGCTGTGCAGATACACAGATGATAGTCTTACTGAATAGACTGTTAGAATTTGTATTATGGCAAGAAAAAAGTAGCTAAGTAAAGAAAAACGAGTGGCCATCATTACTTTAAGAAATGAAGGTCTGTCAGTCCGAAAAATTGGGCAAACTTTGAAAGCGTCCCCAAGTACAGTTGTAAAAACCATCAAGCGCTACAAAGTAACTGGCTCACCAAAAGTACCACCCCAGGAAAGGAAGACCAAGAGTCACCTCTGCTTCTGAGGATAAGTTTATCCGAGTCACCAGCCTCAGAAATCGCAGGTTAACAGCAGCTCAGATTAGAGCCCAGGTCAATGCCACACAGAGTTCTAGAAGCAAACACATCTCTACAACAACTGTGTTAATTCATAGCTTTGATGTCTTCAGTGTGAATGTACAATTTTCAAAGTCATGAAAATACAGAAAAATCTTTAAATGAGAAGGTGTGTCCAAACTTTTGGTCTGTACTGTATGTGCATAGTGTGCTGGTAATTGTACAAATATATGTATATTAAGTCATCTACCATCTCTCTGATCATAGTTGTTCACTTTCCCTTTTCTTTTTCATTCAGCCCACACCACCATAACCACTTCTTCCATCCATGACTTGTCTCTGCAAAATGTAATTCACGTCTCCTCATCGCGTCTGCTGTATGGAGAGTCAGGGTGTTGGAGACCGGAGCAGCACACCCGGGGAACAGGAGCGAGATGAGTATGTTTTTTCTGCATGTATATATGAGTCTATGTGGGGGCTCACACTGTATATACAAAGGCTACGTGGTGGCTCAAACTTTATTTAGGAGGCTATGTGGAGCTCACACTGTATACAGGAGTCTATGTCCGGCCTCATACTGTATATAGGAGACTATGAGGGTGCTCACAGTATATATAGGAGGCTATGATGGGGCTCACAATGTATATAGGAGACTATGTGGGGGGCTTATGCTGTATATGGGAAAATATGTGGGGGCTTATACTGCATATAGGAGGCTATATGGGGGCTTATACTGTATTTAGGAGGCTATGTGGGGGCTCATACTGTATAAAGGGACTATGTGGGGCTCATACTGTTTATATAGGGCAGCGTGGGGGTTCATACTGTATATAGGTTACCTAGGGCTCATACTGTATATAGGGAGGCTATGTGTGGGCACATACTGTATACAGTATATGGGGTTATCTGGGGTTCATACTGTATATAGAGTGGCTAAGTGAGGGCTCATACTGTTATAGGAGGATATGTGAGGCTCAACCTCTATATAGAGAGGCTATGTGGGGGCTCACACTGTTTATAGGGGGCCATATGGGGGCTCATACTGGATATAGGAAGCTATGTGAGGGTCATACTGTTTATAGGGTCCATGTGGGGGCTCATACTGTTTATAGGGGGCTATGTGGGGGCTCATCATGTAAATAGGAGGCTATATGAGGGCTCATATTGTATGTAGAAAGTCTATGTGGAGGCTCATACTGTATATAGGGGACTATATGGGCACTCACACTGTATATAGAGCGGCTATGTTGGTCTTATATATTATATGTAGGGGGCTGTGTGGGGCTCATACTGTATATAGGGGCAGTTTTCAGGCTTATACGGTAAATAGGGGAATGTCAGCATACCCCGTAAGGTTCGAGTTCGGTTCGTCGAACGCCCGTATGTTCGCCGAACTGTTCGTCGAACTGTTCATGGAACACCATCGAACACCGTTAAAACCAATGGCAGGCAAACAAAAACACATAGAAACACATAGAAAACACATAGAAAACACTTCAAAGGTGTCCAAAAGCTGACAAACTGCTCAGAAGACACAACTAACACATGGAAAAGTGACAAGTACATATAGTCATGCAAAAAGAAAAGAGGTTGAGGAGTAAAAGGAGGGGGAGACACAGATATAGGCATGTAATGCCCTTCTAAAACCAAAAAAGTGTGAAGCTGACACAGCCAGTCCGTTCTTGCCCATGCGACCTCCGTGTCGCCGGGTTTGTGCCAGAGCTGCGGTGGACCCTGATGGCCAGCCCCCTTCTCCCAATACTGGTGCCTGTCCGCTGGTGGGTCGAGCGAGCCCCCCTGCGGTGGAGGCAGGTCTAAGCTTTTTAATTTAAATTGTCTCTCTAATTTGAATGAGTACACTATAAATCCTTTTACAAGGATCTATTGGAGGGCAAGTCTGATGCCAGCAGCCGCGGGAATTACAGCTCCAGTAGCGTCCACTAAAGCTGCTGCAGTTAAAATGCTTTTATAAGGATAGAGCTTGGCGGTCCACTTCAAGGCGTCCTACCGCCAGTCCCAGCCCCTGTGGCTTGGGGTGCCTCCCGATGCTCTTCACTGAGTGTCCCGAGGGCCCGAAGCATTTGCTTTGAAAAAATTAAGTGTCCAAACTACAGGTGGTGTAGCTTGCTTAACAGCCGGAATAATCCGCTGACTAGCAGACACTGCTACTAGGCACAAAGTATTTCCTGGGCTAGATGCAGTTAAAATTTTGTAATTAGATACTCTCATTAGATGCTGAGAAAGCATTCCATAGAGTCTCCTGGCACGCCATATATTATTCTCTTAAAAAGCTTGGGGTAGGGGTCTAGGGGACCCTTTTATAGCCCAAATCACGGCCCTGTATAGCAATACGTCACCTAGGCTGAAGATAAATGGAACATTTTCATCACCTTTCATAATCACCAATGGGACAAGGCAGGGATGTCCTCTGTCCCCTCTCTTATACATCCTAGTGACGGAGCACCTGCTCTCATCAATTCGCCATAACCCCAATATTAGGTGGATTGAGGTGGGAGGCACCGAGTACAAATGCTCTACATTTTCTGATGATGTCCTAGTATATATCACTCAATCACATATATCCATCCCTGCTGTTATGACTGAAATAGATCACTTTGTTACATGGTCCAATTTTAAAATCAATGCAGCGAAGTCTGAGGCCCTCGATGTCTCCCTCCCCAAATCCATACAGGATTCCATCCAGTCCAACTTTCCCTTTGCCTGGCCCTCACAGGGTATCAAATACTTAGGAATTCCTATTCATAGAGACCTCTCCCATCTATGTTATCTTAATTTTGGGCCCTTTATTGAACAACTCCATACAGACCATGGTTGGCAAGTTAGAACTGTAAGATTCACTACGTGAACCACTGGAGCTTTGTGGAAAAGCACATGTACACTGTGTTCCAAATTATTATGCAAAAAGTGTTTAGGAGTGATAAGGTAAGAATTTTTTTGTTTGTCAGTTAAACTCATTGATGGTGATGTGTGTCAGGGCTCTTTATATCACTGTAAGCAATTGCAGACACCTGTGCTAATTAGTTTGGCAGGTGTGTCCAATGAAAGGCAAGACTACTTAAGAAGGCTGTCCCACATTATTAAGCAGCCTACATTTTCTGCCAAAATGGGAAAGAAAAAGGATGTGTCGGCTGCTGAGAAGCAACAAATTGTGGAGTGTTTAGGTCAAGGCATGACTACATTCAACATTGCCAAGACACTTCATCGTGATCATTGCACAATCAAGAAGTATGTAGCTGATTCACAGTACACACATGTGCGTGCTGATAAGGGAAAATTGAGGACTCTTTCCTACAGGCAATTACGTCAGGTTAAAAGAGCAGCGGCAAAAAAGCCTTGTCATAGCAGCAGACAAGTTTTTGAAGCTGCTGGTGCCTCCAAAGTCCCCCGAACAACAAGATGCAGGGCCCTTCAGAGGTTTGCAGCTGTGCATAAGCCATCCTGTTGACCTCCTCTATCCACTGTACACAAGCAGAAACAGCTCCAGTGGGCCAAACAATACATGAAGACTGACTTCAAAACTGTTTTATTCACCGATGAGTGCTGTGCAACGCTCGATAGTCCAGATGGATGGAGTGGAGGATGGCTGGTTGATGGACACCCCATGCAAACATGGCTACGGCGCCAACAAGGAGGAGGTGGAGTAATGTTTTGGGCTGGAATCATGGGGAGAGAGATTGTTGGCCCCTTTAGGATCCCTGAAGGGGTAAAGATGAACTCCATGATGTATGTGGAGTTTCTCAAACAGCACTTCCTGCCATGGTTCAAGAAGAAGAACCATGTATTCCACAGCAAGATCATTTTCATGCATGATAATGCACCGTCTCATGATGCACATAACACATCTGCATCTCTGGCTGATATGGGCATAAAAGGGGACAAACTTATGGTGTGACCTCCATGCTCCCCTGACCTCAAACCCATTGAGAACCTCTGGAACATCATCAAAAGGAGTGTCTATGATGGCGGGAGGCAGTTCACATCTAAGCAACAGCTCTGGGAGGGTATTCTGTTCTCATGCAAAACAATTGAAGCAGAAACCATCCAAAACCTGACAAATTCAATGGACGAGACAGTTCAGAAGCTCCTTTCGAACAAGGGGTCCTATGTGCAAATGTAACATCACCTAGAATAAAGCTTTGAGTTGAAAACTGTTTGATTTAAGTTTCTAATAACCTGCTAATGCTTATAATTTCAAAAATGACCATTTTTTTGTTCTTTATTAAAATGAAAAGGTTGATCGAAGAGTGTGGGGGATCTAAGAGTGTGGCAACCCAGTAGTCAGGATTATTTCGAATTCTGACAATCTGAGGGTCATGTTGCAGGTAGTGCAGCAAGAAGGCACCCATGTGTCTTGCGCATCTAGGAGCCCCAAAATTATTTTCCGGGCTAGATGCAGCTAAAAATTATTATTAATTTGAAAGCTGGTGGAGCTTAGTATAGATGGCCTAATAGAATCAGTATTGCAAACTGCTATAAGGCCAAAATTATTTTACAGGGAAGATAGAGATAAACATGATTAGTAATAATTTGAAATCTGGTGGAGCTTAGTATAGATGGCCTAATAGAATCAGTACTCCACACTGCTACTATGCCCAAAATTATTTTCCAGGCAAGATACAGATAAAAATGATAATTAATTTGAAAGCTTTAAACGGTTGGTGAGGTGATTTTACCAAATCCTCAAGCTTTTACTCTCCCCAGGATGAAACAGGGCTAGAAAAGTCCTTGCTGATGCATGATGTGTTCATCTTTATGAACCTGAGTCTGTCTACATTGTCAGCGGACAGCCGCGTGCGCTTATCTGTCAGCACAACACCAGCAGCGCTGAACACACGTTCAGAGAGAACAAAAATTATTATTAATTTGAAATCTGGTGGAGCTTAGTATAGATGGCCTAATAGAATCAGTACTGCAAACTGCTACAAGGCCAAAATTATTTTACAGGCAAGATACAGATAAACATGATTAGTAATAATTTGAAATCTGGTGAGCTTAGTATAGATGGACTAATAGAATCAGTACTGCAAACTGCTACAAGGCCAAAATTATTTTACAAGCAAGATGCAGATAAACATGATTATTAATAACACTGGTGTACAAAAAAAAAAAAAAAAATTCTGGCATGGACTTTAAGAACAGTTTTAGACTAATTTGAGGGTGCTGAATTCAAATCTGATCTTATAATTTCTCTATCACATCACGTTTTTGCGCTATAGGTATATAGCCCATTTTCAATAATTCCAAGAAAAATATAAGTAGTGTATGAAAAGTGCCGTTTTATACGGTTCACTAAGGTAAATTTAGTTTTCATTTAGTCTCCCAATAAATGTGAGAATATCTTTGTTTTCTTTGAACATGCATAATTCCCATTTGTTATGATAATAAAGTAAAAAAACAGTTTTCAAACACCCTTGTTTTCTGTGCTACTGGGACAGTAGAGCTACAGCAGAGCATTGGGTGAAAACTGAATGGCCTCAGCGACAGAGTTTGGCACCTGGCGATAAGAATGTCATCCATGATTCACTAGTGGATAGGAAGAACATTGTCTTTCCTCCCTTGCACATAAAACTTGGATTGATGAAGCAGTTCGTCAAAGCTCTCAATCACAGTGGAGAATGCTTTAACTATATATATGTTCAACTTTTCCAGGTCTTAGTGAAGAGAAGAAAAAGGCTGGAATATTGTATAATAAGAACACTTATGAGAGACCCAAACTTTATCACATCAATGAATGAGACAGAAGAAAGAGCTCGGAATGCATTTTGTAATGTGGTGCAGAATTTTCTAGGGAATAAGAAAGCAGACAACTATGAAGAGATTGTGGAAGAGCTACTAATGAGTCTGCAAAATCTTGGATGTAGAATGAGTACCAAGATTCACTATTTAAACAGCCATTTGGACTTTTTTCCAGAGAACCTTGGGGATGTGAGCGAGGAACAAGGGGAGCGTTTTCATCAGGACATTAAAACAATGGAAGAACGGTATCAAGGCCGGTGGGACTCACATATGATGGTTGACTATTGCTGGAGCTTGATGAGAGACAAACCAGAAGTTGTACATCACAGATCAGCCAAGAAAAGAAAGTTCAAATAACTGCCATTTGCCATTCATCTGTGTGCCATATATATGTGTTTTTATATTTTGTAGTTTAATTTTGTAAGTATATTTGATTTGCTGTACACAGACTTTGTAATTTGTTATTCCTTGATTAAAAATATACAAAATGTAGTAACGAAAATCATGAGGTTTTTATCAAAAAACATTCGATAGGATTAATTTCCATCAAAAATATCTCGAAATCCTGATGTGATAGCCAAAAACGGAGTTCGTATTAGTAATCAGCAGCCAAAATTGACTTAAAATATGTTTTAAAACCTTTTGACAGAAAAACTGCATTGACCAGTGTAATTTTAAATCTGGTGGAGCTTAGTATAGATGGCCTAATAGAATCAGTACTGCACAGTGCTACAAGGCCAAAATTATTATACAGGCAAGATACAGATAAACATGATTAGTAATTTGAAATCTGGTGGAGTTTAGTATAGATGGCCTAATAGAATCAGTACTGCACAGTGCTACAAGGCCAAAATTATTATACAGGCAAGATACAGATAAACATGATTAGTAATTTGAAAGCTTAAAACGGTTGGTGAGGTGATATTAACAAATCATCAAGCTTTTACTCTCCCCAGGATGACACAGGGGTAGAAAAGTCCTTTCGGATCCATGATTTGTACATCTTTATGAACATGAATCTGTCTACATTATCAGTGGAGAGCCGCGTGCGCTTATCTGTCAGCACACCACCAGCAGCGCTGAACACACGTTCAGACAGAACGCTGGCTGCGGGGCATGACAAGATCTCCAAGGCATAAGTGGTGAGCTCCGGCCATTTATCCAGATTGGAAGCCCAAAAAGAGCAAGGGTCCAGTGACACAGTCATGGCTTCAATGTTTACTTGGAGATACTCCTGTACCATCGTCTCTAGCAGTTGACTATGTGTCAGACTTCTTGTCTCCTGTGGCCTTGCAAAGGATGGGCTAAAAAAGTGGTGAAATGATTCCGCAAAATTGATGTTACCAGCAGATACTGTGTTTCTGTTACGGTTTGAGTGCTGAACACTCGACGGTCCCACAGTTGGCAAGTTGGAACTGTGAGATTCACTACGTGCACCACTGGTGTTTTGTGGAAAAGCACATGTAAGATTCTGCAACAGTCTCTGCTGATACTCCTGCATGCGTGCATCCCTTTCTATGGCAGGAATAATTTCTGCAAATTTACTTTTGTACCGGGGATCTAACAGTGTGGCAACCCAGTAGTCAGGATTATTTCTAATTCTCACAATTCGAGGGTCATGTTGCAGGTAGTGCAGCAAGAAGGCACTCATGTGTCTTGCGCATCCAGGAGCACCAAGTCCCTGTTGTGTTGGTGGCGAGGTAACAATCATGCTTCCTTCCTCTGCCCTCTCTCCCCAACCTCGCACAACAGAAATGTGATCAAGGTCTCCCTCATCTGATGAGTCTTCCATCAGTTCGTCCTCCACTTCTTCCTGGGCTCCTGCACATTTCTCACTAGTTTGGCTGCTACCATGCGCCCTGCTAAAACCATCTCCCCCACCCTCACATGCCTGCCGCCTTGGTGCTGCCGACCGTCTGGACTTTGCAGATGTTAGCCCTTCCGCATACAACTCCTCCTCCTCTACTTCCTCCACCTCCTCTTGTGCCACCACCTGACTCCGAATTCTGTTTAACATGTGCTCCAGCATGTGAATCACCGGAATAGTCATGCTGATAATGGCATCGTCAGCACTAAACATCTTCGTCGCCATTTCAAAACTGTGCAGAAGGATGCATAGGTCCCTGATCTGAGACCACTCCTCCAGCGTGATTTGCCCCACCTCTGGATCCCGTTGGCCCAGGCTATACGTCAGAACATATTGCACCAGGGCTTGTCGGTGCTGCCACAGTCGCTGCAACATGTGCAGAGTTGAATTCCACCGGGTAGGCACATCGCGTTTTAGCCTGTGAAGTGGCAGGCTCAACGACTTCTGTAGAGATGTAAGTCGCTGAGCTGAGGGATGCGAACGGCGGAAGTGAGCACACAGCGACCGTGCCCTCTGCAGAAGGCTATCTAGTCCAGGATAGTGGCCTAAAAATTGCTGGACACCAGGTTCAACAAGTGAGCCATACAAGGCACGTGTGTGACATTGCCCCGGCGAAGGGCCGCACTGAGGTTTGCAGCATTGTCGCACACGGCCTTCCCTGGTTTCAGGTCCAGTGGAGACAACCATTCATGAAACTGGTTCTCCAGAGCTGACCACAACTCCTCAGCTGTGTGACTCACATTTCCCAGACATTTCAAAGTAAAAACCGCCTGATGACGTTGAGCCCTGCTGCCAGCATAGTAAGGAGCTGTACAGGATCCCTTCTGCGCAGTTAGAAAGCTTGTGGCATGACCAGACAGGCTTTGGGTGCAGGTGGAGGACCGAGAGGAGGTTGAGGAGGCAGAAGCAGTGGAGGAACTTCGAGATAAAGAGGATTGACGCACAACTCGTGGGGACGGCAAGACTTGGACAGAAGCCCCTTGTCCTGCTGTCACCATAGTTACCCAGTACCCAGTCAGCGACATGTAACGCCCCTGTCCATGCCTACTCGTCCAAGTGTCTGTGGTGAAATGCACCCTGTCACACACAGAGTTTCTCAAAGAAGCGGTGATGTTGTGTGCGACATGCTGGTGGAGTGCAGGCACACCTTTCTTTGAGAAGTAGTGCCGACTGGGCATCTGGTACTGGGGCACTGTGACGGGACAAAAGGTCTCGAAAATCCTCTGTGTCCACCAGGCGGAAAGGCAGCATTTATGTAGCCAAGAGCTTGCAGATGGTGAAATTCAACCTCTTAGCTTTCTCATGGCTAGGAGGAAATGGTCTTTTACTTGTCCATGTGAAGCCCAGCTGTGCTTGGCATCACAGACCCAGAAGGGTGTATTGAAGGACTCCTCCACAAGAGGCCCCCATAACCATTCACACATCTGCACCTTCCACCTCAGACCACCAGAGGGAGCTCCTTAGGGAGATATATAAGGGAAGGTGGGGCCAGGCAGCCGTTAGTCTGTCAGAGTCTGGTTTAGCAGTGAGTTCAGTGCAGTCTGAGACGTGTTACCTCAGAGGACAAAAGCCTGTTCCAGCTCCTGCATTCTACCCTGCAGTGGAGCTTATCCAGATCAAGACTCGGTGTAGCTCAGTGAGGTGAGCTGTAGGTGTGCCGGCGCCATAAGATCGGTGAACCGCGGCACGCTGCCGTTTGTGTGAGTAGCCTATCGAGGGCTCGAGTAGGCCGAAGGCAAAGGAGTAGAGAGTTAGTTCATAGGGGAGCAGAGGAGCTTAGCTGGCTCACCCCGAGAAGAAGAATTTACCGGACACCGGGTCCGAAGCTTGCCGGGAACTCCACGACCCAGCAAGATAAACCGGAATGCCTGGAGAACTACAGGTCCCAGGATCGCTAAAGTGCTGATACGTACCAGAACCAGGAGACACATAGGCCCCGTAGGTCGGGAGCGTGCACTCCAAGAGAAGGCCCTACCACAAGGTCAGCCAGCGCAGGACAGAGACAAAGTTAGGCCTAGCTCCAGGCAGGTCAGAAACTTATTATGCAGAAGCCAGAACCAGGAGGCCCAAAACCTGCTCATTGGGGAGGATCTGGACATACACCCTTCACCCTACAGTGCTCCGGGGAGTGCCTGAAATTCCACCAGTAAAAGGTACTGAAGTGACTATCGTGTCCGTCCCTGTTCTTGCTCTGGCCCAGAGTAGTCTCTATATCCTGCATCCCCGTTCCTATACTGCCCTGAGGCCCAGCTCTAACTGTGGAGAGCTATACCATCAAGCTGCCTTATCATCAGCCTCAGTAGACTGCGCAGCGCTGGTGATCCTCACCAGAAACCACAGGTGGCGTCACGAACTCTTTCTTTTATATAAACTTTACAAATATCAACCCCTTTTTAGGAGAGACCCCAGGGTACGGGCCCGGGAGCCGACCACCGCGACATCCCTAAAGGCCAGGCCAAAGGCCTGGGTACCGAGTTATCCCCATTCCCCTGGGTGCCACATCCACATCTGAGGGACCGAGGGCTGGCTGTTGTGCTTAGACGGGGTTGAGAAGGGTGTTCCCGGCAAACTGCCGGTCTGTGAGGAAGATGCAGGCGGACATGTTAGGTTGCCTTGATCCAAAGGTGGTGCTATCGATGTCGGAGAGCGCTCAACACCAGCTGGTGTTTCCACCTCCAAATAAAATGATGACCTGACAATCACACTGGCTGTTGCGGGTAAAGAGGTGGCCGGTCTGCGTCCCAAAACAGGTGTGACTGCTGTCCCCCAGTCACAGAGGATGAAGAGGCTGCGGATGCACAAGATGTGGCTGATGGTGGTTGGCCCAGCCGGCTAGGCCGCATTGTAGCACAGTGAGCTTCCCACTGCAACTTATGCTTCATATCCATGTGCCGGTTCATGTATGAAGTACTCAAACTATGTATTTTTTGGCCTCTACTTAGCTTTTTCTGACAAATGTTACAGATAACACGAGTTGGGTCATTCTTATCGATCTGAAAAAATGCCCAAGCTATGCAAGGCTTAGCACCTATGCGACCTGAAGAGCCACTACGACTTGTGGTCAGAGGCAGAGTTGTGTTTGAGGATGCAGTTGTTGACGTGCTTCCAGTACTACGTCTCTGTCCAGGAAGGCGCAACCTGACCTCGTCGTCACTAGCATCCTCCTCCACCTCCTCTGCTGACCTCATCGACTGGCTGACTGTGGGTTGACAGTAAGTGGGATCTCCAACCTCGTCATCATCACCCTGTGTGTTATCACACCAGTCGTCCTCAGAGTCAACCTCTTCCTGCCCTGACAAAAATCTCAAGTTGTCGTTCCAATCAGGTATTTGAGTCTCATCATCGCCTTCCTCATTCTCTCCACCAACAGGAGATACAGTTTGGGAACGAGGGTCTACATTATGGTTGAGGTGGAGGAGAGCCCACTTGAAGGAGCACTTGATATCCGTTGAAGCACCTGCTGTTTTTGTGCCTCATCTGGAATTTGTAGCGATTAGCGTGGCCGTAAGAAAGGGATCTTATCACATTGTCCACTAAAAGAAGTAGACATCTTAGTTTGGCTGGAAGATGGTCTTTCTTCTGCAGATGTTACTGTTGCTTTAACACCTACCCCACGGACACAACCTTTTTTTCCCTTCCCAACACACCTATTCCCCTTTCCACCATCAGCAGGCCTTTTTCCACTCATTTTGGTGGTTAACTAATTGACAACTCTGGAGTTGTTTGCACAAAAAACAATGGATGGGAACCGAGCAGAGCTGAGTGGCCAAACTGTTGTTTTAGCCCAAAAGTATTGGCTGGGTTAGATGCAGTAAAACAATTTTATTACATACACAGGTGGTGGAGCTTAGTATAGATGGACTAATAGAACAAGTCCCACACACTGCTACAAGCCCAAATTTTTTTTCAGAGCTAGATGTAGATAAAAATTATTTTTAATTTGCAACCTGGTGGAGGTTAGTATAGATGGACTAATAGAACAAGTCCCACACACTGCTACAAGCCCAAATTTTTTTTCAGAGCTAGATGCAGCTAAAAATTATTTTTAATTTGCAACCTGGTGGAGGTTAGTATAGATGGACTAATAGAACAAGTCCCATACACTGCTACAAGCCCAAATTTTTTTTCAGAGCTAGATGCAGATAAAAATTATTTTTAATTTGCAACCTGGTGGAGCTTAGTATAGATGGACTAATAGAACAAGTCCCACACACTGCTACAAGCCCAATATTTTTTTTCAGAGCTAGATGCAGATAAAAATTATTTTTAATTTGCAACCTGGTGGTGGTTAGTATACATGGACTAATAGAACAAGTCCCACACACTGCTACAAGCCCAATTTTTTTTTCAGAGCTAGATGCAGATAAAAATTATTTTTAATTTGCAACCTGGTGGAGGTTAGTATAGATGGACTAATAGAATGATGCTATGCCCAAAAGGTTTTACTTGGCTAGGTGCAGTAAAAAAATTTGTATTCTATACACAGGTGGTATAGCTTGCAACACAGATAGGCTACTCCACTGACTAACACACACTGCAAGAGGCCAAAAAGGATTTGCTTAGCTAGATTTAGCCAAATGCTGTGAAAAAAACTTGCACAGCACTGGCACAGACCTGCCTAGCAAAAAGTCCTAGGAAATGCTGTAACCTAGTCCAGAAAAGGACTGCAATTACAAGTAGACCCTACTCCCAACCTATCTATTTAAGAGCACAGACCTGCCTGATAAAAGTCGTAGGAAATGATGTAACCTAGTCGTCAAAAGGACTGCAATCACAACTATCCCCTACTCCCAAGCTATCTGTAGATTTGTGCGAAAATTGGCTTGAAATGAACACTCAAAGTATAGCGCACACAGCAACAGCGGTGCCGTCTAACACGCAGCTGCAGCAGTGAGAAAATGGTGGCTACGTGGAAAATGGCTGGGTCTTATAGGGCAAGGACATGTGACATACACTGCCAATGACACATGCCTTTGCTTGTGTGAAAAAAGCAGTTCGCTCCGTGTGTGCGCTGCTGATAGGCTGACAGATTGCATCTCCCCACTGTAAATGGGGGAAAGAGAAAAAAAAATGGAGATCTTCATTATTTCTGCAGAGATCCATCCCCTGCCCCTCCCCCCGCCCCGCTGTACACTCAAACTGCGTATTAACATTAATTTTCAGCATTACTGAGAAAAAATCCAGTTATGATTTTGGTGCACGAACAGTTATCGAACATAACCTCGAACAGCCGGATTTTTTTCAAATTGTTCGTGTTCGCCGAACGGCTCGAACACTGCCCAAAACAGCTCGAATTTGAGATTGGCGAACAGTTCGAGTCGAACACCGCTCATCTCTAGTGATAATATTAATATATTATAATAAATGTAATTAATATGTTGATATGAATATTGAGCAGAATTCATATCTGTCTATTGGTTCGTTCTCCGCAACAGTCATGGTCTCTCATGTGATCTCTTTGGAAAATTAATTGCCCACCCTTGCCTTAGATAGTAATAATGCCCCCTGTGTGCCGATACTGAATAATAATGCCCCCATCTATGCCTGATAATAATAGTGCACATGGGGTTTCTTACAATAATAATATTGCAACTCATGGTATGCAAGGGGCTTATATTAATATGGGGTCTACCAGTAGATACATAGGGGGAGAGGGTTAATAAGAGGCTTTAATACAGAGCCCAGACAGGCTGTACTATAACAGCAGGTGAAAGGGGGAGGTAAGAGGAGGAGCAGGCATTCTGACGCTTAGGCTTGAAGGGGAATAGAGCCTGTAATAACACAGCGGGGCAGGCGGAGGGTTGTGTTTATTAGGAGCTTAGACCCGGCTGCTGCATTCAATGACACTTTACATAAAAATGTGTTCCAGCGATGAGACCGGAGGGGGCGTCAGTGCGCATTGGGAGGCACGCTGCGCTCCAGCGAGAGGTTTCCTCCCCATACAGATACCAGAAGGTCCATGCTTGAAACGCACAGTGGGCTCCAATAGGGGGCGCTGTTTTATGGATCTCATCAAGTATTTATCACATCATAGGTCCAGATTGGTTCCCATAATGGCTAGGCAACAAGACAACAGGGAATATAGGTGTATAGATATATTATAAATATAGAGGATGTATTAATATAGTGTAAATGTACCAGATATAATCGATGCACACACAAAGGAGAATCATTTAACCCTGAATCAATATTCAGTGCAGCCAAGATTAAAAGTATAGATAAAGAAAAGAAGTCCGTCCAAATGGCCGACTATGCCGTATAGAAGAGCGCAGCCACAATTGGCCTACACACTGTATGGTGATAGTCTATGTAATAGGGCCATACTGAATAGTGATCACACTATAACAATAGGCCATTCGTTAATAAAATCCATCTAGTCTCTCGTTGAATGATTTTCTTATCCCAGTCGACCAACCTCGCTGGTAAAGGGACCACGTGTATAACGTATGCCCATATAGACGGCTTGGGAGGGAGGGCTGATCCTCCTGACAGATTCCCTTTAATCTTATAAGGAGACGCAGAGGGGCACTATTATTATTATAAGGAGACCCAGAGGGGCACTATTATTATTATAAGGAGACCCAGAGGGGCACTATTATTATTATAAGGAGACCCAGAGGGGCACTATTATTATTATAGGGAGACCCAGAGGGGCACTATTATTATTATAGGGAGACCCAGAGGGGCACTATTATTATTATAAGGAGACCCAGAGGGGCACTATTATTATTATAGGGAGACCCAGAGGGGCACTATTATTATTATAGGGAGACCCAGAGGGGCACTATTATTATTATAAGGAGACCCAGAGAGGCACTATTATTATTATTATAAGGAGACCCAGAGGGGCACTATTATTATTATAGGGAGACCCAGAGGGGCACTATTATTATTATAAGGAGACCCAGAGGGGCACTAATATTATTATAAGGAGACCCAGAGGGGCACTCTTATTATTATAAGGATGCCCAAGGGGAACTATTAATGTGATAAAGAGACCTAAATGATCATCCTAATAAATTGGTATCACGGGGAGTAGTAAATTTAGATTTTCTCCAATGGTAGGCAGGGTCATATTTGTAATAGAGACCCTCATCTTTGAAAGTGGGTGTGGGAGAGTAACATGGGCCTGTGTGCGTCCTATGCCAGAGCTGGGCGCAGCCCCTAGTCCGGCCCTGTTCCCTCAGTAAAGATACTTCTTTTAGCCCCTAACACGGTACAAAGATATACATTGTCTTTTAGCCCCGGAATCTGACTTTCTTATTGATACAAAACACTGTAATTTTTATTGTGTGGAACAGATATAAATAATTTATGTAACAACATAATAATACTCTAACTGCTCAGAAGAGTAAAGCGTCCATAGTTCTATCATCCATGTCTGCATATGGTACCGATGCTCAGCCTATATTGTTGCCTCCTTAAGGGATGCTAGGCAACTTCCTTATAAGGTAAGCTGCCCCTTTAAGAGTAGAACACAAGATTCCATTATGACATCACAATTAACCATCACTATTTCTACAAGTGATTACACTCTAGTTGTCACTTTGACTTTCCGGTGTCATTGTTGTCGGTGTGATAAGCCATATAGCTAGTCATATACAGACTGCGCTTGGATTTACTGGAAATGTCTGGAATTCCTCCAGACAGACTTCAGGTGTTAGCACTACTCCAGGGGATTCTTGCCACCTATGACCCTGACTTTGTGCTACCACTACCCGATGGCGTCCTCAGCTTCACTTACCGGCTGGTAATGGAGCTTGTGAGAGATTGCCTGACCAAATACAAACGAGGTCATATAAGCTCAGAATATCTTGAGCATTTACAGAAGAACATATGGACATTAGTACAACAGGTAAATAGCAGACAATCTGCACAAATCATATAGTAATAATGGAAAATAATAATGGAATATAAGTTTAACCTGTACCAAATACCCAGATAAGAATAGCCGGGGAGCAGTAATAGGGCATACAGGCTACATGACAAGGGAGAGGGTGATATCTACAGGGTTATTGGGAGGGTTGTGGAGGTAGGGGGGAATTGGATTGGTTAACCAATTATGGACCACAGAGTTTTCAGTTGTTATGCCTTCATTTTTTCCTCACTTTCTTTCAAGAGCCATAAATTTGTTATTTTTCCATTGACATAGACATGTGAGGGCTTGATTCTTTTGCAGGACAAGTTGTAGCTTTCAGTGGCTCCATTCTATTTACCATACATTGTACTGAAACAAGGGAAAAAAATTCCAAGTGAGATGCAATGGTTCTTTGTGTCGCTATATTCAGGGACCCATAACATTTTAGTTTTCTGTCGATTGGGATGAGTGACGATTTGAGTTTTGCAGTGAACTTTGTGTACATAGAGTGTCATAGAATCATAGATTCTATGGGTGTTTTGATTGTTTATTATTAATGTTTTTAAGTGAAATGAGAAGACAAAAAAAAAACACAAATCCAATTTTTTTTCCTCTTTTCGGTGTTTATTGATCGTATTAATTAATTCCCTATCTTAAAAGATCAGACTTTAACAACCGCATCAATATCAAATATGATCATTAATTTTTTCCTTTCTTTATTTTAAATGGTGAAAAGAGGAGTGATTTGAACTTTTATATTTTTAACATTTTTTTAAATCTTTTCTTCTTTATTTTTAATTTTTTTTTTTCGTTCCCTTAGGGGACTTAATCCTGCAAATCGCTCATACTATATATTGCAATACTACAGTATTGCGCTATATAGTGAAAATCTTGATCTCCTCTGGAGCTCAGCCTATAGCTAAGCTTCACAAGGAGGACCGTGGTTTCAGCAACGGAGGTCTTCAGCAGACCCCTGGTTGTCCTAGAAATGCATTAGACCCTTGTGATCGCCTTGTGGAGGGCCGATGAAAGCAAGAGTGCTCAGGCATCGGTGCATGCACAATTGAAATGATACTGTCACAGACTGACAGCTTTATTTAAATGGTTAACAGAAGAATTCTGCGTTGTCCACGGTTTTTAGGGACAGATGCTGGCTATTTCATATACGCATGTTTGGGGAGCTCAGCTCCTGAGCCCCCTCCACATGTGAGGACCCTTCCAGGATGTTAATAACCCGTACATTTGCGGGAAGGAGTTGAGGAGCTGGGTTACAGGGGGACAATAAAAGGAAGAAGGTAGGAGTTTCACGTTCCAGCATCCAACCAGCCCTTATAAAGAGATGGGAGGAAAGTTTGAAGGCTGGCACTTGATAAGTAGAGGTTTTGGGACGGTCACAGCGGTGGGGGATAGGTTTGGGTCAGAGTCTTGATAAATGTGATGTCCTTTGGACGGAGGTTACTGTTGGGGGAATAGTGACTTTGGTTACATCTCAATATAACTAGTGGACTTCGGTCCTGTGAGGATAGTGGTATTAATGTGGGATATTAATGCCTTAACCCTTGTGTCGGTGTGGTGTCGGTGTGGTGCGGCTAGGGTCTAACTCTTAATTAGGTGTTGTTTTTCTTCTGGTTTAAAGCCTATTAGATATCTACTGTATATAATTGTGGGGCTATCATTGTTGCAGTCACCCCGCGTTTTGAGTTGGAGTCTGCTGTGGCCATTTTACACAGGTCACAAGCAGCCATGTGTCTTATATACATACATTGGGTATGGAGGGAGGACGTGGGGATTTAAAGGTTTACAAGCGACCGGATCCCTCGTCAGTTGTCATGTAGTACTTGTAGTGTAGATAGCATAAGTAACATGGTGATATAAATGGCCTCCTCCGTTTTGCTTTTCCTCTCATGATTTTCCTTTCTTCTTTGTTTTCATCTCTATAGGCTGAAGAAAAATCCCAAAGTGGAGAATTGGCCTTTATTAAACAACTGGCCCAAAATGTCCTGCTTGTACTGGAGTATCCGGCCTACTCAGTGGAGTGCCTGGTAAGGATCTATCATCTTCTACATCTCATGTCCTTGTTGTCTGATCTTCTCCAGATCACCAGCCATATAGCAGAAGCTCAGGTTCATGATGGTGGAGGCCTCCCTGTCCTCTCCAGGCAGACACAGGTTTCCATCTCATGTCATTGTTCTCTGATCTTCTCCAGATCACCAGCCATATAGCAGAAGCTCAGATTTATGATGGTGGAGGCCTCCATGTCCGCTCCAGGCAGACACAGGTCTACATCTCATGTCCTTGTCTCATCTTCTCCAGATTACCAATCATATAGCAGAAGGTCAGTTTCATGATGGTGGAGGCCTCCCTGTCCTCTCCAGGCAGACACAGGTCTACATCTCATGTCCTTGTTGTCTGATCTTCTCCAGATTACCAGCCATTTAGCAGAAGGTCGGATTTATGATGGTGGAGGCCTCCATGTCCACTCCAGGCAGACACAGGGTATTTTATGGCCACCTGTCCCTGTGGTTTCATCATCTGTGAGGACAGTCTGTACTCAGTGGTGCGGAGTTTGTATTTCCGCCTGTGTCTTTGTATAAGGGGGATATCTCCTATAATATAATAGTGTCTGTGCAGGGTCCGGCTTGTATCACGTCCCCTACATCTGCTGCAGTGTAATCATCATGGACATAATATAGAAGAGAGACGTTCCTGCATCTTCAGCTTTTATTTCCCTGCAGTTTCTATGTCTTAATGTCATTTCTTATTCCTTTTTAGGCCACGATCGGATCATTGAACCTGGGGAGAAATCCTTGTAAGAGCGACTATAAACCGATCAAACTGATCAGCAGTGGAGCCTTTGGGTGAGCTTTACTTTGGTATTATATATATTTCCCAGGGCTCCTTATGACGATGTCTCTGCGTCCTTCCCATGTTATGTTCCCATGGACAAATTATGAGTTCACATCACGGTCCACATCTATCTGTCACTATTCAGGTCAGTTAGGATGTGACGTGGATGAGGACCCCCATTGGTGATCATTTGTGGAGTGTTATTTTATGTATTTATAGACATGGTTTTCTAGTGATGGCCCCACATTAATCATTAATACAGGAGATCATTTGATGAGATCTATAGATAGATTGTTAATAAGAATTTATAGTAAATCATGTTTTTTTCTCCTCTCCAGGGCCGTCCACTTAGTTCGCCATAAAGATACAAACCAAGTCTGCGCTATGAAGAAAATGGACAAGGAGAACCTGAAAAAGCCAAAGAGGCTTGAATGGGCCTTTCTGGAGAGGGACATCTCAGCATTCGCAGATTGTCCCTTTGTGGTCTCCACGTTCTGCTCCTTTCCTACTAAACTTCATCTATGTATGGTCATGGAGTATGTACCAGGTAGGACACATCCATTGTATCTATATCCAGCCCACGTCTGCTTAATCCTAGCACCTATATATGACCACAATGTGCCCACATGGACGGTTACATGTCCTCTTTGCAATTATTATAAGTCATCTGTTACCAAGATGCCTGAAAAACCATTGATCTCTATGAAAGTCCCCCAGTATGTCCTCGCTGAGCACGGCAGCAATTTCCACTATGGGTAAAAGGAAGATTGGTCTTTTTGAAGAGTTTTTATAGATAAGAACGTTCACAGAGAAAAAAATTAGAGGCTCGTAGATGAGGCTCTGTCTCTATGTATAGGGTCTATCTGCAGTATACAGTATACGCACTACATTATACAGTATATATAGACCATCCTGTCCCAATGTCTCCGCCTTTTTCACATTCCCACTCATCATGTGTAATTTACATTGTAACAAACTCTCAGTTCTCATATTTGCTTTCTCCTGTAGGAGGTGACTGTGGTACCCTTCTAAAGCACAGGGGTCCTTTACCAGTCCTCTTGGCCCGTATGTACATTGCGGAAACGGTCCTTGCTGTGGAATACCTGCACAGCTATGGTGTGGTGCACAGAGATCTGAAGCCTGAGAAGTAAGTGACCCCTCTAGCATATTAGAGGGGAAGAAAGTTAGAGTTTCTTATACAGTCTGTGGGTTATTACTTGGTGCTGACACCATCTTTTCTTTCACAGCCTCCTGATAACATCAACAGGACATATTAAGGTCACTGATTTTGGGGTTTCAAAACTCGGCCTCATGAGACCAAACTCAGACTTCTACAAGACTCCAACTAAGGACATCACCAAAGAGTTCCTTGATAAAGAGGTAGGCTTTACTTACAGGGTCTTGTACTTTACAGATCTCATCTTTCTCCTTCTCTGATTTATAATTTCTCTAGAAAAACATTTCCACTGATGTTATGTGTCGCAATTATATTTATTGATCATCATCTCCTTTTTCTGTTGGTTTCCAGACTGCTGGCACCCCTACTTACATGGCCCCGGAAGTTATCCTAAAGATAGGTTATGGAAGGCCTGTTGACTGGTGGTCAATAGGGATCATCCTATATAAATTTCTATTTGGATATCCACCATTTACAGGGGCTTGCAGAAGGAATATTTTACACAGTATCATCCAGGGTAAGTAAAATAATCTGAATGCTTGTGATGTCACTGTCATTTGACTTGAATAGTTCTGTAGTTTTTTCTAGCTTTGTTAAGGAATTTTTTTTTTCTGAAAATAAATGAAGAGGTTTTATTTCTTATAATATTTGCTTTTTATATAACAGATGATATACCTTGGAGATGTAATTACTTTCCTCCAACTAATGCTCGAGGCATCATCACTCAACTGCTCAGAAAAATTCCAGCACTGAGACTTGGAACAGGTAATATTAATAGTATTATCAATGAATTATTACAGCGTGAATAGACAAATGATGGGTTCCATGAGGATCAGCACTGAGGTTCTGTACTCTACCTACTTTTCTATTACCCATTCTTCATGCTATAATGTTCAATATATTTCCTTTATGTCGGCTCTGTTACATCTTCAGTTCAGATTAACATAAATTCTACAGATATGGAGCAGTTTCTCTGACAATGACTGTATCACTTTCTTTCTTGTCTTCCTTTTCCAGGAGGCGCAAATGAGATCAAAATTCATCCATTTATGCGTGACTTAGACTTTGACAACCTTTTAAGTCAGAAGCCCCTGTTCGTTCCTGACCTAAAGTCAGATGAGGACACCCGCTACTTTATCAGTAAGTAAAATGAGACGTCATCTGCAGAAAACTGACGTCTGTCTTGTCTTTCATTTTATGTCAAAATCAGTTCCCATCATTATTAGTGATAACATGGTGACTGTCTGGGTATTATACTAATAATCTCTAATAACACTTGTATTTTTTAGCTCGAAGTAGCAGCTTCAAACATATGAATTCAGATGAGGGGGACACAAGTGAGGACAATGACTGGCCAGAAATCAAAAACTTTGCATCAACTTATCAAAGGTCTTCTAAAGTAAGTATGTGGCTAATAAAATGTATGAAACCTATAATTACAAAAAAAAATTAAATATATCTATTTTATATTTCTTTATCTGTTTTAGCTATATATCACCAATACTGGGATGATGACCAATATAGAGCCTATGTCACCTCCACAGTGTTCCCCAGAGAACAGTGATGGAGGCAATGAAGAGCCTATGTCACCTCCACAGTGTTCCCAAGAGAACAGTGATGAAGGCAATGAAGTGCCTATGTCACCTCCAGGGTGTTCCCCAGAGATCAATGAAAAACGCTCAGAAATGTGAGTAGATTATTATTATTATGAGATTTAGTCCTGATATATGTCGGATCCAAATACAAGATACGAGTAACACAAATCTAAATCTAGCATCCACCACCCCATGACTACACAATCTCTGTGGGTCTTACTTGTGATAACTTCAATAACAGCTGATTGTTGCGACCAACCATTCATTTACAACTCACTACAGGCCAATATTACTAATTAGACTCCATTCTTGCTGGTAAAATGTGGTCTTGAGCAGGATATCTCCTCTATGTTGTCCTAATTGACCTTACAGACAGGTGTTCTTCCGTTATTCTATTGTTTTTTCCTTGTAATTTACGTGTCTTTTTTCTACCAACAGGCAGAAAGAATCTTCCCCTTCCAAAACTGTTGGAGACAATCAGTGTTTTACTGCTAAAAACAGTGAGTCATCCTCGCCCTCATTGTCAGGTATGTACAGGTTTATAGGCCATCCAATTATAGCCTATGATCCAAAATTTAAATATTAAGGCTCTAAAATTACTTCCTTTATTCTTTCTGCTCCCCTGAGTATTCTATTTTTTGTTTTGTTAAAATCCCCCATACGGTTCCAGAGTTATGGGCCTTTGTAATTAGTGGTAATTTTTATTCTTTACAAAGGGGCGGTGCTCACAGGATCCTCTGGGGCGTGCCCTTAGGTTACCACGCCCACATGATAAAGACCATAATAATTAACACTAAATAAAAAGTCCCATATCTCTACAACCGTACTGTGGATTTTAGGAAAACAAATATCAGAATACTCAGGGGAGAAGCCGACATAAAATAAGAGCGAATCTTGGACACTTTTGACCTGGTGATGGGTCTTCTTTAAAGTTACAATGAAGTTTTATCTAACTGATTATATAACACTGTGGCTTGCTGAAAGTAATGTCATATTAATATGGGGACATGGTTCTTTGGGGAGACACCACCGGAACCCAGAAAAGCTACAGGTTCATATTAATCAGTTGCATAACTCTATAAAGATACAAAGCTCATCTTTTAGGAGTTTATAATCAACATTTTTTTCTGGCTTTTTGATTAGAATCTCCAGTTCAGAAGAGAAGAAAATATTTTCGAACACTGAGAAAACAACTAAAAACAGAGAAAGTTGAAGAGGGGGAAACTAGGCGAGGTAAGTGTGACGATAATCTCCATGTTGTATGACGTCAGTGAGAAGAAGTCATGTGGAGCAGATGTTATCCGTCAGTGGTGGGATTGTCACATGTATGATGGCTGACAATGATTCTGCTCCTCTGTATGATGAGATTCCTCTAACGTCATGTTACAGTGACACCACAGTAGTGTCCTCTAATATGGAGTCCCATTACTTACATCAGTTTTACATCTTTTCTCCTAGGTTCTCTCTTCCGCCGGATGATAACATCCTGCCGGCGTGGATTATCCAGGGCTGCTCGTGCTGTCAGAGAAAGCTGCATTTTTGGCTGCTGCCACCAACGCACCATTGACATCTCGAGGACAGAAAACCCCCAAATCTAGCGCTCTGAAGAAACTACAGCACATCCACCATTAATGCTGTACCTGTATGGAAGGAGTTGTACCACCTACCTGTGGCCTCCTGACCAGCAAGAGACACGTGCAAAAGTTGAAGGCTCCTCCAAGAACTTGTCTTCATCCTTCCATGCAATTTTAATTCAAAGAAATAAAAAATTAAAATTGTTTAATGTCTTTTCGCATTTAATTGATTATTACTGACTTTTATGGTATATTAATACTATACCTCATATATAGTATGTCTGAAGGGTTAGATCCCAAACTGGAGAATAGCGGTTCTATGTCTCCCATTAATCCTCTAAACTCTGGCCAAAAATGGTGGAGATGACCAGAGATTCTGTTATTCCTAAGGGTACGTACACACAGCACCTTATAGACGCCAGCATACCCACTGATTTTTTATTTTATAAGAAGACACTTAAGGAAAACATCAGTGTTTTTGTTAACTAAAGATAAAATAGTGAGCGGCTTCCAAACAGAAGCCACCAGCAGAATGAACCGATCACTTTCTTTAACCACTTCATAATTTTCAAAGCTGGAAGCGGATAAAAGAAGCTGAAAAAGACTGAAAAATACACAATGCACAGCAAGTTGTTTTTATATTGCAGTGCATATGTTCAATCATTTACATTTTTATCTAGTGATTTTCATGAGGGATCCATGTGGAATCCACCTGAAGAAGACATTGTTTGCACATTACGAAGAGTGGCAATTAGTGTTGAGTGAGCACTAAAATGCTCGGGTGCTCGAAGCTCGGGCCGAGCTCACCGTGATACTCGGGTGCTCGACCCGAGCAACGAGCCCAATGTTAGTCTATGGGAGACCCGAGCATTTTTGCGGCGGCACCCCCGACAGTCTGTAGAAAGCCTAAAAAGTGCCCAAAACGATAGTGACAGTGCTCAAATGACATGGGGACAGCATGGGGATCGCCCCAGGAAGCATTTCAGACCCCCAGGTCACTGCTGTCAACAGCGCCGGACTGGGGTGTCTGGGGCCCACCAGGGACATTGACTCCAGGGGCCCACCCACCCTTCAGCTATTTGCAAATACCTGTTAGCCGTTATACCCATTATATTGGCCGCTTCTGCCCATCACTGTGCGCTCACCAGAAATGCGATGTACAATTACTGTAGTTTGCATTAAAGGGTTTTTATTGGTGAAAACAAGTTATCAGCGATGCACAGGTTGGGAAGGTGATCACTTATTTATTGGTGGAATCAGCACTGTCAGAAGATTGTGGCACTTTGAGTATTTGGTGAGATTTTTACCTCTGTATTTATAAGACAAAACCAGGAGTGGAGCAATCCGAGGTAATGTTTTATGAATTTCTCACCCACTCCTGGTTTTGTCTTATAAATACAGAGGTGAAAATCTCACCAAATGCCAACTTGCTTTCTCTGGTGAACCTTTGCAACTGCATCTCTGCTGCTGTGTAATAGTCACAGGGCAGGGAGGGGTTAAACATCCAAGTATTTAATATATATTGGAAATAAAGAGGTTTCCCCTTATTGATATCAGATAAAACAAATGACCAACCACAATCCACTCTACCAAGACCAATATTACCAGATAGAAGGCAGAAATACCACCACACCGTGACCAGTTCACATAGTACCACCACATAGTGCCCAAATAATGCCACATACAAGGCACAAATACCGCCACACCATGACAAAAGCACATAATACCACCACATAGTGATCAAATGCTACCAGATACAAGGTATAAATACTGACACACCATGAGACCACATATTACCACCACATAGTGACTGAATAATACCACATACAAGGGACAAATATCGTCATCTCATGACCAAAGCACATAATGCCACAACATAGTGACAAATAATGCTAAAATAATAAAAATGTAAAAAAGCTCTGTATATTGGGTCAGTGTACAGGTTATACAGTGATCACCAGTGATATTATACACAGGAGCTCTGTATATAGTGTACAGGTTATCAGTCATCACCAGTGACATTATACACAGAAGCTCTGTATATAGTGTCAGTGTACAGGTAATGCAATGATCACCATTAATATTATACACAGGAGCTCTGTATATAGTGTCAGTGTGTGTGTATAGGTAATACATATACTCAACATAGGTAATACACATACTCACCAGTGATGTCTCTAGGTGAAGTTCTTTATCTGCAGACCGATATATCCCATCTTCTATGCAGGACTTATCTCTGCAGAAAATAACATAGTTAGCTATAACTGATCACTTCCAGAGCACAATCCACACTTTTCCCAAGATTTCTACACAGCATGAAATGACAAAAAAGCAACATAGTGCCGCACTACACAGTAACAGTGCTCCAGTGTCATTCTGTGCCTGCTCATCTGTCAGCAGACATATTTCTCTGATGGCAAAGATGTAGCAGAGCTGAAGACAGAAGACCCATGGATTACGTCGGAACGAGGATTTTTTTTTTTTATTAAAGATGGAGTCCCTACATGTGTTTTTTTCTGTTTACTAGAAATTCATGGTGGCCATGTCTAGTTTGGGCCTTACCATGCTTCGAATCCCAGCCCCCAGCTGGGATTATGGGCAGGGGCGTACTGGCCCACCGTATGATCGGGAAAACCCCCGGTGGGCTCCGGGTTCCGATGGCCATGCCCCTAAGCCCCGCCCTCACACCCACTGGGCCCTGTACAGAGAACAGAGGACCTCCCGGTTCGCTAATCAGATAGGCAGCACTGCCGATATGATTAGTGATGGGCCCTCTGCAGCAGCACAGCAAGGAGACTGGTCTCCCTGCTCTGCCTGCTGCCGCAGTGCCCCTCTGCCACCTCTGCCGGCGCGTGCGCAGGACGTCAGTCTCAGGGCGATGACATCATCGCCCTGGGACGGCTTCCTGTGCGCGCTGTGGAGGACGGATCCGCCGTTGCCCTAGGCAGCGGCTGCAGGCCTGCAGCTCATCTCGACGCGTGAGTATGAAAAGCAGGGGTCGGGAGGGGAGGAAGGGATAGGGGGGAGGGGTGGCTGAGAGGACCCCTGGCCGAGGCTGGCAGTAAATGCTACTGGGCAATGGGCATGATTATCATCATGCCCATTGCCCAGCCTGTCCTGCTGCCAACCTCTCGTTACTGTTACTATGCCTAGCAGCATGTACTACCACCAGTGGCTGGCAGGACATGCTGGGTGGGCATGAAAGTACCAAGGAGGCTGGCAGGACATACTAAGCATGAATCGGGCTATGGGCGGAGGAGAGCGGTGCCAGCGCCCGCCCTTCTCCCCCGCTTGCTCAGGGCCCAGCAGCCGGATACTTACCTCTCCTCCTGCCTCCGCAGATCCGCTGAGCCATCACAGGCAGCGCAGGGCGGGAAGACGCCGGCGACGCTGGAGTACGGACCTGAGCAGCGGCAGCAGGTAAGGAGGAGTGAGGTGAGTATTTGATTATTATTTTTTTTAATGTACGGAGGCATGGGGCATTATATGGGGGGGGTGATATCCTGCATGGGGCATTATATGGGGGAGTGACATCCTGCATGGGGCATTATATGGGGGGGTGACATCCAGCATGGGGCATTATATGGGGGGGTGACATCCTGCATGGGGCATTATATGGGGGGTGACATCCTGCATGGGGCATTTTAAAGAGAGGGGGGTGATATCCTGCATGGGGCATTATATGGAGGGGGGTGACATCCTGCATGGGGCATTATATGGGGTTGGTGATATCCTATGGGGCATTATATGGGGGAGGTGACATCCTGCATGGGGCATTATATGGGGGGAGAGGTGACATCCTACATGTGGCATTATATGGGGGGAGAGGTGACATCTTGTATGGGGCATTATATGGGGGTGAGAAGTTAAATCCTGCATGGAGCATTATATGGGGGGGAGAGGAAGAGATGGAGGAGAAAGAGCAAGTGAGAGAGAGGAGAGAGTGAGAGAGATGGAGGAAAGGGTAAGGGAGAGAGATGGATGAGAGAGAGATATGGAGGAGAGACAGATGGAGGAGACAGAGCAAAGGAGGAGAGAGAGAGAGGGAGGAGAGAGAGAGAGGGAGGAGAGAGATAGAGGGAGGAGAGAGAAAGAGATGGAGGACAAAGAGCAAGGGGGAGAGAGATTGAGAAGAGAGAAATGGAGAAGAGTGCGAGGGAGAGAGATGGAGGAGAGAGAGAGATAGAGGAGAGAGAGATGGAGGAGAGAGAGATGAAGGAGAGAGAGATGGAGGAGAGATGAAGGAGAGAGAGAGAGGGAGGAGAGAGAGAGGGAGGAAAGAGAGAGAGGGAGGAGAGAAGCGGGAGGAGAGAGATAGAGAAAAGAGAAGGAGGGAGAGTGAGATTTTTCCATCTCAAAAGTTGGAGTTCACAATGATTTCAATGGGGTCCATGTACTGGATCAAGTTCGGGTACAGTTTTGGTACCCGAACCAAACTTTGGACTAAAGTTCAGTTGGGTACCAAAACCTGAACTTCCACGGGTCTGCTCATCCCTTGTCATGCTAGGTATGGGAAGAACCCGGCGTACGACAACGGGAAAAGGGGGAAAGCCCAGAAACTAGGGAAAGGGGGAGTGGAGACCCCTAAGCAGATCTAACAACACCATGACTCCCTTATCGTTCCTAAATAGGTTCCACACCTATCGCCAAGCAGGATACCTTAGCCCTGGCTGACCCTAGAGCTAGGCCCTAGGTAGGGAGGGGGAGGAGTTAGCACTAGTCGGCCCCACTGCAACTAAAGACAAACAAGGGAAACAGACAAGGAGATACACTTAGCTTTGAGGAGACACCAGAGAGAACACAACTACAATCCATAAAGGAACTCCAAGAAGAATATCGCTGACTGCTAGAACTCCAGACCTGAACAGAGGAATTTACTCTATCACCAGCAACTCTCTTGAGAAACTGAGTATATTTAAAGATCCAGAAAGGGTGTGTTAATTAGCAGGCGATCGTGGAGATCACCGCTGGGTGCTAGAGTGGGAGGGATGATGAAAGGATCAAGAAGGTGTCTGCAAGGCCAAGCGCAGCGACCTTCTACAGCCGGATCCAGAATGACTGTATGTCAAGCCTGACACACCCGTGACATCCCTAGTTCCTAATCCTTTAACTGGTTGGGATGCAATACTACATTTCACCTCTAGTAGCCACTAGTGAAAAATTTGATTACCTGTCACAATCACAATAATAGTCGATCATTAGTGATCCAGTTCTCAATCTACGTCCCATTGGTTTACACAGTCTGTAAAATTGCCCTCCAGGAGGAGACTGGTATCTTTGTCCTGCCTACCACTGTTCTCCTACACATGTGCAGACTTCCATTTCTTAAGGGGACTTATTTTCAGTCAATGTCTATGGCACCTAGGTTTTGTAAATGCCTCCCCCACCCCCATATCAATCTGTGGTTTTGCAACCACTGAGTTCCAATACTGTGCTATGGTCCACAGTTACAAATGTCTTTATAATAATTCCGATTGTTGGATGTCAGTTGATGTTGAACCCCACCGGTGAAGAGGTCAATATAGTAAACCTGGAAAACCCCTACAATGCATTAAGTTTATGGCTGCTAATTGTCATCATGTAGTTGATGGGGAAATATAACAGGTACAGTCTAGGGGTACGGGAGACATTTGAGCTGATAAAATCTGAGTGTGCATGGTGACAGATAGCGGCTCTGTAAGACTAAACTTACCTTGTGGCCGGAGTCTGTAGAGCAGAGTTACTGTACATGTCCAGACTCTCTGACCAGGTCTATGCAAAAGTATGAAAAGTGATATAGCAATGTGAAATTCAGGCCAACACTCCCTTTTTCCATAAAAGTCAGCACTTTATTTAATCCATATAAACACAACCAAATTTAAGTGGCTTCGTACAAAAATAGCACATGAAAAATGTACAAATGCCATCAGCAAAACGTACTTCAACCAGACGGCAACGCGTTTCTGAGCTCTACGTTTCTTAGTTTGAGCCTGAAAAATTCCACAATACTTAACACAGGATATCTGAGTTCGCAGATTCGTAACACTCAGGTTAAAATGTGCATAGACAAAATATATAGATAAAACCTGTAAAAACCACAATGTGGATAATGCGGATAAACGAACCATACAATAAAGTAAAAACAGGAGCCGAGGCTGTAAGTGCGGGGATTTCTGTGCTTGGGGATCATACTCGATACTGGATAAATTGAGACGTTTTGAAAATGTTGTATCCATTATTTTATCATTTGCAGATCACCAACACGTCTCTCCGACCTGTGATTTCCATAGTTCCACGACTTTTCCGTCTTATGCTCAGAGGTCTAGTATTAACCCCTTTACCCCCAGGGTGGTTTGCACGTTAATGACCAGGCCAATTTTTACAATTCTGACCACTGTCACTTTATGAGGTAATTACTCTGGAACGCTTCAAATGGATCCCGCTGATTCTGAGACTGTTTTTTCGTGACATATTGTACTTCATGATTGTGGTAAAATTTCTTTGACATCACTTGCGTTTATTTGTGAAAAAATCAGAAATTTGGTAAAAATGTAGAAAGTTTTGCAATTTTCAAAATTTTAAATTTTATGCCCTTAAATAGAGATATGTTACACTAAATAGTTAATAAATAACATTTCCCACATGTCTACTTTACATCAGCACAATTTTGGAATCACATTTTTTTTTTTTAGGGAGCTATAAGGGTTAAAAATTGACCAGCGATTTCTCATTTTTACAACAAAATTTACAAAAATACTTTTTTAGAGACCCCATCACATCTGGCGTGACTTTGAGGGGCCTTTATGATAGAAAATACCCAAAAGTGACACCATTGTAAAAACTGCACCCCCCAAGGTGCTCAAAACCACATTCAAGAAGTTTATTAACCCTTCAGGTGCTTCACAGTAATTTTTGGAAAGTGGAAGAAAAAAATGAACATTTAACTTTTTTCACAAAAATGTTACTTTAGACCGCAATTTTTTTTCATTTTCGACTTTTTGAATGTAAAATTTGCTTGAAAAATTAGCGGACACCATGTTGCGTTTGGGGAGCCCCCGATGTGCCTAAACAGTGGAAACCCCCCACAAGTGACACCATTTTGGAAACTAGACCCCTCAGGGAACTTATCTAGGTGTGTGGTGAGCACCTTGAACCCCCAGGTGCTTCACAGAAGTTTATATCATGGAGCTGTAAAAATAACATTTTCACATTTTTCCAACAAAAATGTTTTGCAGACCCCAATTTTGCATTTTCATAAGGGTAACAGGAGAAATTGCACCACGCGATTTGTTGTGCAATTTTTCCTGAGTAAGCCGATACCCCATATGTGGGGAAAAAACACTGTTTGGGCACACGGCAGGGTTCGGAAGAGAAGGAACGCCATTTGACTTTTTGAATGTAAAATTTGCTTGAATTAGTGGACGCCATGTTGCGTTTGGGGAGCCCCTGATGTGCCTAAATAGTGGAACCCCCCCCCCCCCCCAAGTGACTCCATTTTGGAAACTACACCCCTGAAGGATTTTATCAAGGGGTATAGTGAACATTTTGAACCCAGAGGTACGACACAGAATTTGATAACATTAGGTCATCATATTGAATAAGTTGTCATTAGTCTTGAGTGCAAGTGCTCGCTACTTGAGTTTGCATCGGGTACTCAGGTATGGACCATGTATGGCGGGCGCTCAAGTGACATGCTCGAGTCCCCGCCCGCATGTTTCATGGTTGTTAGTCACCCAAATAAAAACATGTGGGGATCGCTTGTGCATGACAGGCAGTCCCAGCAAGGTTTTTTTTGCTATATAACAGCTGCAAAACATTTGAGGCGGAGACTTGAGCATGTCACTCGAGCACCCGCTATACTCGGTGCATACCCGAGCACCCGATGCAAACTCAAGTAGCGAGCTCTTGTGCTCAACATTAGTTGCCATATAGACGGTATTTTTTTCTTTACTTCTGAAAAAATCCCAACCCCAACCCTAATACAACCACAACCCTAGCCCAAACGCAACCTTAGCTCAACCCTAACCCTAGCCCAACCCTAACCCTAGCTCAACCCTAACGCAACCCTAACCCTTGCCCAACCCTAACCCAATCCTAGCCTAACCATAGCACAACCCTAACCCTAGTACAAACCTAACCCTAGCACAACCCTACCCATAGCTCAATGCTACCCCTAGCCCAACCCTAACCCTAGCTCCACCCTACCCCAACACTACCCCTAGCCCCACCCTAGCTCAACCCTCACCCTAGCCCAACCCTAACCCTAGCCAACCCAAACCCTAGCCCAACCCTAACCCTAGCCCAACCCTAACCCTAGCACAACACTAACCCTAACCCTAGCACAACCCTATCCCTAACCCTAAAGTTTATTTTTTACGCCATTCCTCGTGCGGTATAAGTGATTAGACAACTTTATTTTTCGGGTCGGTGCAATTACAGGGATACTAGATTCATATCAGGTTTTTATGATTGAGAGCTGTCACACACTAAAAAACCCTTTTTTTTTGCAAAGACTAGTTTATGGATCGCAATTTTTTGAGAGCTATAATTTTTCCATATTTTTTTTTTTTTGTGGGACAAGTTGATGTTTTTATTGGTACCATTTTTGGGCACATTACATTTTTTGATTGCTTTCTATTCCGATTTTTGGAAGGCAGAATAAACAAAAAACAACAATTCACGAATTGTTTTTTGGTGGTTTTTTTATGCCGTTCTATGTGTCGTCAAATTGATAAGGAAGCTTTTTTCTTCGGGTCAGTACGTTTACAGCGGTACCACAGTTACATTTTTTTTTCACGTTATGGCACTTTTACTCAATGAAAACTATTTTATAGAAAAAAGAATTGTTTATGCATCGCTAGAGAGCTATAAATGTTTTATTTTTCTGCCGTTGGAGCTGTATGGTGGCTTGTTTTTTGCGGGATAAGATGACGTTTTCAGCGGTACCATTTTTATTTACATTTGTCTTTTTGATCTCGTTTTATTCCATTTTTTGTTTGGTGGTATGATAAAGCATCGTTTTATGTTTTGTTTTTTATTTTATTTTTTTACCCTGTTCACTAAAGGGGTTAACTTCATCACCATCCCTGTGCTATGCAGCCTGTCAGCGCTGCACAGGGAAAAGTTACTTTGGTCACGCGTGGCGCATGACCAAAGCAACTTCCTGCCTTCTGATGACCCGGATGTTGTCATGATGACATCGGGTCACCATGACAACATCTGGGACCGGACTCAGACGCTGCAGGATGCCGGCAGAGAAGGTAAGTATCGCGCTAACCTCCTCTTGCCACCAGAATGCTGCGATCGATTTCAATCACAGCATTTCGGGGGTTAATGTGCAGGGAGCCGTGCGGGACCGTTCCTTGCACATAGCACCGGGTGTCAGCTGTGACAATCAGGTGGATGACTTGATATCACGACCTCCCCAGGAAAAAGACAATAGGCTCTAGCTACAGAGACCTTCAAACTCTCTGTGTCACTCCCCCTACTGCACCCCTGGTGGAGCCCAAGTCTCCATCCCTGTTATTTCCCAGCTAAGAGCTCCCAAAACTAAAATGGGCCATATGTTCTTACTGGACAGTCCTAGGGAGCCCGTTCTGGTGTCATTGGACCCAGCCGGGCCCCTGCTACGCATGGATGCTAAACATCAGAGTCCTAGGGGCCCCTGCAAGGCTGTGCTGGGTATCTCCTTTCCTTACGCTGGACTATGTTTAAAACTAGGGTTACAATCCGCATCCCCTCAGGTCTATTTTGTGTATCACTGAGATTAATCTTTTCCCCATAACTCGCTGTTGAATTATGTTTCTTGAATAGGCACATGGCGTCAGGGGAAGGGACATCCTGTGTAGCTTGCAGCTGCTGTGAGAATTCTCACTCTTCGCTTCTTCAGCTCCTTCCTTTGCAAGCTGCAGTGTCAAATTTTCATATGTAGAGCTTCGTAAAACCCGCCTGCCAGTGCACAGTGATCGACAGGGGATTACCTTGAATATCTTCACACCATTGTTCCCTGTAAAAAACAGAAAATAAATAAGCTAATTTATACTCACCTAACACCTAATCCCAGAAGCCACTGTCAACTGTAAAACAGCAAAAATAAAAAACAACCATATCCCTCACCTATCCAAAGTGATGAAATAATCCATAGTGTCCTACGATGATCTAGATGACTTATACTAGTATAATTTTCAAACGGTGCCACTCCATAATCTACACATACTACAATGTGAAGAGTGGCAACTATTGACCGTATAATGGCAAAATCGCAAGATAAACATAAACAACCGAAGCAACATAGTTACATAGTTACATAGTTTATAAGGCCGAAAAAAGACAAGCGTCCATCCAGTTCAGCCTATTTCTTGTGCACTGCAGCTATTCCGCAGCGCTGATCCAGGGGAAGGCAACAAAAAACCATGAGGTATAGGCCAATTTACATCATTGAGGAAAAATTCACTTCCCGACACCAATCTGGCAGTAAGATTAAATCCCTGGATTAATTAACTAAGCATAAGATGTAATTTTATTGTTCTCAAGAAAGGCGTCCAGGCCTCTCTTGAACTCATTAAGTGAGTTGGACATCACCACTTCCTCTCCCAGAGAGTTCCAGAGTCTCACGGCTCTGACCGTAAAGAATCCCCTTCTATGCTGGTGCAGGAACCTCCTTTCCTCCAGACGCATAGTGTGCCCCCTCGTCTTTGTCACCATCCTTGGTATAAACAGGTCATGGGAGAGATCTCTGTACTGCCCCCTGATGTATTTATACATGTTTATGAGGTCTCCCCTAAGCCTTCTCTTTTCCAATGTAAATAGGCCTAATTTTGACAACCTCTCTGGGTATTCTAGTCCCTCCATTCCCTTTATTACCTTAGTCGCCCTCCTTTGTACCCTCTCTAGCTCCAATATGTCTTTCCTGAGCACCGGAGCCCAGAACTGTGCACAATATTCTAAGTGCGGCCTTACCAGCGCTTTATACAGAGGAAGAACAATCTTCTCATCATATGCCCCTATTCCTCTTCTGATGCATGCCATGACTCTATTTGCCTTCGCAGCTGCTGCCTGACACTGGGCACTCCAATTTAATTTGCTATTAACCAAGACGCCCAGGTCCTTCTCCATGTCAGATTTCCCCAACGGTTTCCCATTTAATATGTATGGGTGACTGCTGTTTTTCTTTCCCATGTGCATGACCTTACATTTATCGGCATTGAACCCCATTTGCCATTTTTTGGCCCAACTCCCCAATTTATCTAAATCCTCCTGTAGCTGTGCCCTGTCCTCATCTGTATTAACTACTTTACAAAGTTTAGTATCATCTGCAAATATTGCTATTTTACTATGCAACCCTTCCACTAGATCATTAATAAATATATTAAATAATATAGGGCCCAAGACAGACCCTTGAGGCACCCCGCTAGTAACCCTGACACACCCTGAGCTTACTCCATTGATAACCACCCTCTGCTTTCTATCACTCAGCCAGCTATTTACCCACTTGCACACATTATCCCCCAGACCAAGCATTCTCATTTTATATACCAACCTTTTGTGTGGCACGGTATCAAACGCTTTGGAGAAGTCAAGGTATACAACATCCACTGACTCTCCCCGGTCCAGCTGTGAGCTCACCTCCTCGTAGAAGGCGATCAGGTTTGTTTGGCAGGAGCGATCCCTCATGAATCCATGTTGATATGGAGTTAGACAGTTATTATCATTAAGATATTCTACAATAGCATCTCTAAGAAATCCTTCAAACAATTTACCCACAACAGACGTTAAGCTGACTGACGTTTATGATGACGATCAAAGGCCGATCTACATCATAAAAAATTGTTTTATTAAATATTCAATTTTGTTAAAAATTATCACATGCAGATAATTGGTGCAAAAAATGGTGCAAAACAACATACAGTGTGTAAAAAAATTCTACCGCTATATGGGACAATCAGGACCCAAATTGTACAGCCTAGTAGATATTAAGTGATCATCCAAGTAGCATAGTATTTATACACAGGCCAATGTGACCCGATTAGTAAAAAGGCTCATATAGTCAAAGGTTGTTAGGTCAGAGAAACAGACAATGTTAATACATTCCTCAAAATAATATTACGGGTATAATGAGCCACCATATATATATTTACATGTGTATAACAACAGTATATATATGTGTCAACAGTATATAGACATACAATATATTGTACATGACAACAGGCTCACACTGACACAAGTAATGTGTAGCGATCAGCTGCCGTGAGAGAGTTCACAGGAGTTCATCAGCTGATGAAACCCGGTAACCTCACTTACGGCACCGCCGCTGCGTGAGAACTGTCTCACGCCGTAGCGGTGCCGTAAGTGAGATCACTGGAGCTCATCAGCTGATGAACTCCTGTGAACTCTTTCACGGCAGCTCAGCGCTATACACTGCAGGAGTGATTACACAGCGGCGTCTGCTCTGTAACAGCAGGCATAGGCTGATGGGAGTAGTACTCTCATCAGCTGATGCCTGTGACCTGTGGTAAGCTTTTTACGACTGGTCACAGTCACAGCTGCGGGCTCACACTGTCATCTGACAGAGTGAGCCCGTAGTTCTAACCGATCAGAGCCCCTTTTTCCCACGCTGTCATCTGCGTGGGAAATCATGGATGTTCGGGGGCCCCATTCATATGAATGGGGTCCGTGTTCCGGGTCAGGTACTGTTCTGGTAACCGAACCAAACTTTTAATAGATATTCGGATATCCACGGGTCCGCCCATCACTAGTAAATAATCCTACCAAGTTATGACCACATAATGCCACCACATAATGCTAAAATAATGCCACCATACTGATCATTACCATCATGACTGTACTAAGACCAATATTACAATCAATACCACAATATGAGACAATAATCAATAAATACAGCCAGATCATAACAATATATCACCAACATGTACTGTAGTGATAATATACCATACTGATTATTAACAGTATAAACACTGATATTATCACTGTGCAGCAACCATGTAGTGGTATAATTGTATATATCAATTCCAGTGCTCTGCATACTATATACAGTACAGACCAAAAGTTTGGACACACCTCATTTAAAGATTTTTCTGTATTTTCATGACTATGAAAATTGTACATTCACACTGAAGGCATCAAAACTATGAATTAACACATGTGAAATTATATACTTAACAAAAAGGTGTGAAACAACTGAAAATATGTCTTATATTTTACGTTCTTCAAAGTAGCCACCTTTTGCTTTGATGACTGCTTTGCACACTTGTCATTCTCTTGATGAGCTTCAAGAGGTAGTCACCGGAAATGGTTTTCACTTCACAGGTGTGCCCTGTCAGGTTTAATAAGTGGGATTTCTTGCCTTATAAATGGGGTTGGGACTATCAGTTGTGTTGTGCAGAAGTCTGCTGGATACACAGATGATAGTCTTACTGAATAGACTGTTAGAATTTGTATTATGGCAAGAAAAAAGTAGCTAAGTAAAGAAAAACGAGTGGCCATCATTACTTTAAGAAATGAAGGTCTGTCAGTCCGAAAAATTGGGCAAACTTTGAAAGTGTCCCCAAGTACAGTTGTAAAAACCATCAAGCGCTACAAAGTAACTGGCTCACCAAAAGTACCACCCCAGGAAAGGAAGACCAAGAGTCACCTCTGCTTCTGAGGATAAGTTTATCTGAGTCACCAGCCTCAGAAATCGCAGGTTAACAGCAGCTCAGATTAGAGCCCAGGTCAATGCCACACAGAGTTCTAGAAGCAAACACATCTCTACAACAACTGTGTTAATTCATAGCTTTGATGTCTTCAGTGTGAATGCACAATTTTCAAAGTCATGAAAATACCGAAAAATCTTTAAATGAGAAGGTGTGTCCAAACTTTTGGTCTGTACTGTATGTGCATAGTGTGCTGGTAATTGTACAAATATATGTATATTAAGTCATCTACCATCTCTCTGATCATAGTTGTTCACTTTCCCTTTTCTTTTTCATTCAGCCCACACCACCATAACCACTTCTTCCATCCATGACTTGTCTCTGCAAAATGTAATTCACGTCACCTCATCGCGTCTGCTGCATGGAGAGTCAGGGTGTTGGAGACCGGAGCAGCACACCCGGGGAACAGGAGCGAGATGAGTATGTTTTTTCTGCATGTATATATGAGTCTATGTGGGGGCTCACACTGTATATACAAAGGCTACGTGGTGGCTCAAACTGTATTTAGGAGGCTATGTGGAGCTCACACTGTATACAGGAGGCTATGTGCGGTCTCATACTGTATATAGGAGGCTATGAGGGTGCTCACAGTATATATAGGAGGCTATGATGGGGCTCACAATGTATATAGGAGACTATGTGGGGGGCTTATGCTGTATATGGGAAAATATGTGGGGGCTTATACTGCATATAGGAGGCTATATGGGGGCTTATACTGTATTTAGGAGGCTATGTGGGGGCTCATACTGTATAAAGGGACTATGTGGGGCTCATACTGTTTATATAGGGCTGCGTGGGGGTTCATACTGTATATAGGAGGTTACCTAGGGCTCATACTGTATATAGGGAGGCTATGTGTGGGCACATACTGTATACAGTATATGGGGTTATGTGGGGTTCATACTGTATATAGAGTGGCTAAATGAGGGCTCATACTGTTATAGGAGGATATGTGAGGCTCAACCTCTATATAGAGAGGCTATGTGGGGGCTCACACTGTTTATAGGGGGCCATATGGGGGCTCATACTGGATATAGGAAGCTATGTGAGGGTCATACTGTTTATAGGGTTCATGTGGGGGCTCATACTGTTTATAGGAGGAATTGTTCAGGCTCATACTGTTTATAGGAGGATATGTGAGAGCTCACACTCTATATAGAGAGGCTATATGGGGGCTCATACTGTTTATAGGGGGCTATGTGGGGGCTCATCATGTAAATAGGAGGCTATATGAGGGCTCATATTGTAGCATCGGCGTCTCTGCCCCATTCTAGGCAGAGACGCCGTCCCTCTCACCTCCCCGCTCCTGGCGCGGCGTCCTCCAGCGCTTCTCTCCCCGCTGCTTCCGGCACGCGCTCCTTCCCCGGCAGTGTGCTTAGGGTGCGCGCGCGCGCTCCCCCTCTCTTAAAGGGACCGCGCGCGCCGTCCTAAGGAGTCCCCGGCCAATTGCCGGAGGACCTCCCATATAAAAGGCACCTCCTCCAAAATGGAGGTGCCCGAGCAATGTTGTAGCACTGTTCACTACTCTGCTTCAGCCCTCAGGTCCCGTTGCCAGTTACCTGCCAGATACCTGCCAGATTCCTGCCAGTCTGCTGTCTAATTCCTGCCTGATATCCTGCTACCTGCCTGCTAGCCTGAGGTCCGACGGTCTGCCTTCCAACTCCTGTCAGTCTGTCTAAGGACCAGCTTGCCCGCTCACCTGGGAGCGCACATCTTCTACCTGCCTGCTTGCCTGAGGTCCGACGGTCTGCCTTCCAACTCCTGTCAGTCTGTCTAAGGAGCAGCTTGTCCGCTCACCTGGGAGCGCTCATCTGCTGCCTGTCTGCTAGCCTACCAGGAGGCTCTGTCGTCACGTGCTGTGACCACCCGCCTGTCCAGAGACTCCTGCCCGCTCACCTGGGAGCGCTCACCTGCTACCTGTCTGTTGGTCTTCCTGGAGGCTCCGCCGTCACATGCTGTGACCACCCGTTTATCCAGAGACTCTCGCCTGCTCACCTGGGAGCTCACGTCTATCATCTGCCGCCACAGGTCGTACCAATCCTTTACCCAGAGACTGCCCCGGTCACTTGCCGTGACCTCCTGCCCGTTCATCCAGAGACTGCCCCGGTCACTTGCCGTGACCTCCTGCCCGTTCATCCAGAGACTGCCCCGGTCACTTGCTGTGACCTCCTGTCCGTTCATTCAGAGACTGTCCCGGTCACCTGCTGTGACTGCCTGCCCGTCTACCCTGGTCGCCACCCGCTCCCTTACAAGGACTGCCACCTTGTATAGTAGCTCAGAGGTTCCGCCTCCCAGACCCGTTACAGTTTGCTCGGGCCATGGAACCCGGTGACACCCAAGGTCCCTCGCTCTCGGACCTGTGTCATGAACTGTCCCGTCAGAGGTCCCAGCAGGACTCCATCCTGGGTCACCTGCGGAATGTCAATTCTCGCCTGGACACTCTGACTGCTCTGCCTGCAACCACCGCCAGTGCCATGACTCGCAATCCGGCAGCTCCACTGCCCACTAATAACATGGTATCCTACCCCGGACCCCGGCTTTCTGCACCTCCTCGTTTCGGAGGCGACTCCGCCCAGGCTTGGGGCTTCATAAATCAGTGCACCCTGCACTTTGAACTCCTGTCTCACCAGTTTAACTCCGACCGGGCCAAAATTGCCTTCTTCATGTCCCATCTCACCGGGGAGGCCCTGGCCTGGCTAAATCCTCTATGGGAGAGAGGAGACCCCCTGGTGTCCGACTTGCCTGCCTTTCTCACGGCTTTCCGGAAAGTCTTCGACGAACCCGGATGGAAGACCTCATCCGCATCATCTCTGCTACGCCTCCGTCAGGGAAGTCTCACCGTGGGCCAATATGCCATATGGTTCCGTACCCTTGCCTCGGAGCTGGCCTGGGATAATGACGCTCTGGTTTCCGTCTTCTGGGAGGGTCTGTCCGGCCGTATTAAAGATGAACTTGCCGGTCGGGACATTCCTACCACTCTCGATGACCTAATAACTCTTGCCACCCGGATTGACCTGCGGTTCCAGGATCGTGCCAAAGAGATCACCCGTGAGAGGAGGTTTCCACGTCTAGCTCCTACTTTTCAGAAACCCGTCACTCCCTCCGTCTCTCCTCAGGTACACTCTCCTGAGCCTATGCAGGTCGACCAGACCAAGATGGTCGGTTCTCGCCGAGAATCTCGCCGAGCCGAGGGAAGCTGTTTCTATTGTGGCAGTATGAAGCACTTCATCCGTTCCTGCCCGGAAAAGCCGGGAAACGCCAGTGTCTAGGACCACTCGGAGAGGTCGTCCTAGACAAAAGTAAGCCCTCTCCGTCTCTGACCTTACCGGTCTCTATTGCTTGGGGAGAGAACCGTCTCTTTGAACTCGCCCATCTGGATTCTGGAGCTGCTGGAAACCTCATCTCCCACTCTCTGGTAGAGAGATACCATATTCCCACCAAGTCCCTGGCTGAACCATTGTCAGTCGCCTCCGTGGATGGAAGACTTCTCTCGGAGACCATCCTGCTCGTCACTGAACCCATAACCCTGCAGGTGGGAATGCTGCACTCTGAGGAGATGTCATTCCATGTGCTGTCCGGACTTTCTCACTCCCTGTTGCTAGGTCTACCTTGGCTCCAGACACATGAACCCGTATTGAACTGGCGGTCCGGTGAAGTACTCCGATGGGGTCCTGACTGCCATAGGACCTGCCTGGTCCCGGTCCGTCCACTTCGCCCTCAGCCTACTCCAGCTAACTTACCTGGTCTCCCGGCTCCCTACTGGCCGTATGCGGACGTCTTCGGTAAGAAGGAAGCTGAGACGTTGCCACCCCATAGGCCATACGATTGCCCGATCGACCTGGTACCTGGCACCACTCCTCCCCGTGGGCGTATCTACCCGTTGTCTGCAGCCGAGACCCGAGCCATGTCTGAGTACATTGAAGAGAATCTGGCCAGGGGATTTATCCGAAAGTCTACCTCCCCGGCTGGAGCCGGATTCTTCTTTGTCAAAAAGAAAGACGGCTCGCTACGTCCCTGTATTGACTACAGAGGACTCAATCTCATCACGGTAAAAAACAAATATCCCCTGCCACTCATCTCCGAATTGTTTGACCGTCTCAAGGGCGCCAGGATCTTCTCCAAGCTGGATCTACGAGGAGCGTATAATCTGGTCCGTATCCGTCAAGGAGACGAGTGGAAGACGGCATTCAATACCCGGGACGGTCACTACGAGTACCTTGTGATGCCCTTCGGTCTCTGTAATGCTCCCGCGGTCTTTCAGGAACTAGTCAACGACATCTTCCGTGACCTCCTGTACTCCTGCGTAGTGGTATACCTGGACGATATCTTGGTCTTCTCTCCGGATCTCCCCACACACCGGAGGGATGTTCGTCAGGTCCTGCTTAGGCTTCGGCAGAACCACCTTTATGCCAAATACGAGAAGTGCCTCTTCGATCAGACCTCCCTTCCGTTCTTGGGCTATGTCATCTCCCAAACAGGTCTGCAAATGGATCCCGAGAAGCTCTCTTCCGTTCTAAAATGGCCTCGTCCTGAAGGTTTGAAGGCGATACAGCGATTCCTGGGCTTCGCTAATTACTATTGTCTTTTCATCCCACACTTCTCGTCTCGGACTGCTCCCATATCTGCACTTACCCGTAAGGGGGCTAACCCCAGGACATGGTCGCCTGAAGCCGAGGAGGACTTCCTTTCCCTAAAGAAAGCCTTCGCCTCTGCTCCCGTCCTGCACCGTCCGGACTGTAATAAACAATTCTACCTGGAGGTTGATGCCTCCTCCTCCGGAGCCGGAGCAGTGCTCACCCAGAAGTCTTCTACCGGGAGAATGGTAACGTGTGGCTTCTTCTCCAAAATCTTCTCCTCGTCGGAGCGCAACTACTCCATAGGAGACCGTGAATTGCTAGCCATCAAATTGGCACTGGGAGAGTGGCGCTATCTGCTTGAAGGGGCTCTCTACCCGGTAATTATCTACACGGATCACAAAAACCTGGCATATCTCCAAAATGCCCAGAGACTCAATCCTCGCCAGGCCCGGTGGTCGTTGTTTTTTGCCCGCTTCGACTTCATTCTTCATTTCCGTCCGGCGGACAAGAACGTCAAAGCTGATGCCTTGTCCCGGTCCTTTCTGTCCTCCGATCAAGAGGAGGAACCTACGTACATCATCGACTCCTCCAAGGTGATGAAAGTGGCCCCCTTGGATCTGACTCGTCTTCCACCCGGTAAGACGTTCGTAGCTGTGCCAGATCGGGAGAGGGTTCTTCGCTGGGGACATTCTTCTAAACTAGCTGGCCATGCTGGCCAAAAGAAGACCTTCCAACTCATTACCCGGCATTACTGGTGGCCTACCCTGCGTAAGGACGTGGTAGACTTCGTCGCGGCCTGTTCATCCTGTGCCCGTAACAAAGTTCCCCGACATCTACCTGCCGGCCATCTCCTGCCCCTTCCCGTACCTGCTGCTCCTTGGCAACACATCGCTATGGACTTTATCACCGACCTTCCAGTTTCTGCCTGTTGTACTGTCATTTGGGTTGTCGCTGACCGTTTTTCTAAGATGGCCCACTTCATTCCCCTGCCTGGTCTTCCGTCTGCACCCGAGCTGGCTAAAGACTTTATCCGCCACATCTTCCGTCTCCATGGTCTGCCCCTCCACATCGTGTCGGATCGTGGGGTTCAGTTCACCTCTCGCTTCTGGAGAGCCACATGTAAGCTGCTGGACATTACCCTGGATTTCTCCTCCGCTTACCACCCTCAGTCCAATGGTCAAGTGGAGCGGATCAATCAGATCTTGACCAGCTACCTCCGGCACTTCGTTGATGCTCACCACTCGGACTGGGTGGATCTCCTACCATGGGCCGAGTTCTCTTATAACAACCATGAGAGCGAGTCCTCTTCCAAATCCCCGTTCTTTATAGTCGGTGGCCAACATCCCCGGATTCCACTTCCTGTCTCCGTTTCTGTGGACAACCCTGCTGCGGAGTCTCTTGTCAGCGAATTTTCTACTATTTGGGAGAGCACCAGGTCCGCTCTTCTTCTCTCCTCTGAGCGGATGAAGAGATATGCTGATAAGAGACGTCTGGATCCGCCCCAATTCCGTCCGGGAGACAAGGTTTGGCTCTCATCCAAACATGTGCGGCTCAAAGTACCCTCCTACAAGTTGGGTCCTCGATTCATCGGCCCCTTCGAAGTCCTCAGGCAAATTAACCCTGTGGCCTACAAATTAAAACTCCCGGCCACCCTACGGATCCCCAACTCCTTCCACGTATCTCTCCTCAAACCCGTTGTCTTTAACTTTTTTTCCAAAAATCCAGGTGCCCCTCCTGCTCCGGTTTCCGCTGATGACATCTTTGAGGTAGAGAGTATTCTGGCCTCCAAGAGGGTAAGAGGAAAAACCTTTTTTCTGGTAGACTGGAAGGGGTTTGGTCCTGAGGAGAGAACTTGGGAACCCAGGGAGAACATCAACGCCCCGCTTCTCCTTGAGAAATTTCTTTCTGGCCAAAAAAAGAGGGGGCCTAAAGGGGGGGGTACTGTAGCATTGGCGTCTCTGCCCCGTTCTAGGCAGAGACGCCGTCCCTCTCACCTCCCCGCTCCTGGCGCGGCGTCCTCCAGCGCTTCTCTCCCCGCTGCTTCCGGCACGCGCTCCTTCCCCGGCAGTGTGCTTAGGGCGCGCGCGCGCGCGCTCCCCCTCTCTTAAAGGGACCGCGCGCGCCGTCCTAAGGAGTCCCCGGCCAATTGCCGGAGGACCTCCCATATAAAAGGCACCTCCTCCAAAATGGAGGTGCCCGAGCAATGTTGTAGCACTGTTCACTACTCTGCTTCAGCCCTCAGGTCCCGTTGCCAGTTACCTGCCAGATACCTGCCAGATTCCTGCCAGTCTGCTGTCTAATTCCTGCCTGATATCCTGCTACCTGCCTGCTAGCCCGAGGTCCGACGGTCTGCCTTCCAACTCCTGTCAGTCTGTCTAAGGACCAGCTTGCCCGCTCACCTGGGAGCGCACATCTTCTACCTGCCTGCTTGCCTGAGGTCCGACGGTCTGCCTTCCAACTCCTGTCAGTCTGTCTAAGGAGCAGCTTGTCCGCTCACCTGGGAGCGCTCATCTGCTGCCTGTCTGCTAGCCTACCAGGAGGCTCTGTCGTCACGTGCTGTGACCACCCGCCTGTCCAGAGACTCCTGCCCGCTCACCTGGGAGCGCTCATCTGCTACCTGTCTGTTGGTCTTCCTGGAGGCTCCGCCGTCACATGCTGTGACCACCCGTTTATCCAGAGACTCTCGCCTGCTCACCTGGGAGCTCACGTCTATCATCTGCCGCCACAGGTCGTACCAATCCTTTACCCAGAGACTGCCCCAGTCACTTGCCGTGACCTCCTGCCCGTTCATCCAGAGACTGCCCCGGTCACTTGCCGTGACCTCCTGCCCGTTCATCCAGAGACTGTCCCGGTCACCTGCTGTGACTGCCTGCCCGTCTACCCTGGTCGCCACCCGCTCCCTTACAAGGACCGCCACCTTCTATAGTAGCTCAGAGGTTCCGCCTCCCAGACCCGTTACACATATTGTATGTAGAAAGTCTATGTGGAGGCTCATACTGTATATAGGGGACTATATGGGGACTCACACTGTATATAGAGGGGCTATGTTGGTCTTATATTATATGTAGGGGGCTGTGTGGGGCTCATACTGTATATAGGGGCAGTTTTCAGGCTTATACGGTAAATAGGGGAATGTCAGCATACTTAAATATTAAGTGATAATTAGAGTTGAGCCACCCCCGTAAGGTTCGAGTTCGGTTAGTCGAACGCCCGTATGTTCGCCGAACTGTTCGTCGAACTGTTCATGGAACACCGTCGAACACCGTTAAAACCAATGGCAGGCAAACAAAAACACATAGAAACACATAGAAAACACATAGAAAACACTTCAAAGGTGTCCAAATGCTGACAAACTGCTCAGAAGACACAACTAACACATGGAAAAGTGACAAGTACATATAGTCATGCAAAAAGAAAAGAGGTTGAGGAGTAAAAGGAGGGGGAGACACAGATATAGGCATGTAATGCCCTTCTAAAACCAAAAAAGTGCGAAGCTGACACGGCCAGTCCGTTCTTGCCCATGCGACCTCCCTGTCGCCGGGTTTGTGCCAGAGCTGCGGTGGACCCTGATGGCCAGCCCCCTTCTCCCAATACTAGTGCCTGTCCGCTGGTGGGTCGAGCGAGCCCCCCTTCGGTGGAGGCAGGTCTAAGCTTTTTAATTTAAATTGTCTCTCTAATTTGAATGAGTACACTTTAAATCCTTTTACAAGGATCTATTGGAGGGCAAGTCTGATGCCAGCAGCCGCGGGAATTACAGCTCCAGTAGCGTCCACTAAAGCTGCTGCAGTTAAAGAGCTTTTATAAGGATCGAGCTTGGTGGTCCACTTCAAGGCGTCCTACCGCCAGTCCCAGCCCCTGTGGCTTGGGGTGCCTCTCGATGCTCTTCACTGAGTGTCCCGGGGGCCCGAAGCATTTCCTTTGAAAAAATTAAGTGTCCAAACTACAGATGGTGTACCTTGCTTAACAGCCGGGATAATCTGCTGACTAGCAGACACTGCTACTAGGCACAAAGTATTTCCTGGGCTAGATGCAGTTAAAATTTTGTAATTAGATACTCTCGTTAGATGCTGAGAAAGCATTCCATAGAGTCTCCTGGCATGCCTGGCCCTCACAGGGTATCAAATACTTAGGAATTCCTATTCATAGAGACCTCTCCCGTCTATGTTATCTTAATTTTGGGCCCTTTATTGAACAACTCCATACAGACCACGGTTGGCAAGTTAGAACTGTAAGATTCACTACGTGAACCACTGGAGCTTTGTGGAAAAGCACATGTACACTGTGTTCCAAATTATTATGCAAAAAGTGTTTAGGAGTGATAAGGTAAGAATTTTTTTGTTTGTCAGTTAAACTCATTGATGGTGATGTGTGTCAGGGCTCTTTATATCACTGTAAGCAATTGCAGACACCTGTGCTAATTAGTTTGGCAGGTGTGTCCAATGAAAGGCAAGACTACTTAAGAAGGCTGTCCCACATTATTATGCAGCCTACATTTTCTGCCAAAATGGGAAAGAAAAAGGATGTGTCGGCTGCTGAGAAGCAACAAATTGTGGAGTGTTTAGGTCAAGGCATGACTACATTCAACATTGCCAAGACACTTCATCGTGATCATTGCACAATCAAGAAGTATGTAGCTGATTCACAGTACACACGTGTGCGTGCTGATAAGGGAAAATTGAGGACTCTTTCCTACAGGCAATTACGTCAGGTTAAAAGAACAGCGGCAAAAAAGCCTTGTCATAGCAGCAGACAAGTTTTTGAAGCTGCTGGTGCCTCCAACGTCCCCCGAACAACAAGATGCAGGGCCCTTCAGAGGTTTGCAGCTGTGCATAAGCCATCCTGTTGACCTCCTGTATCCACTGTACACAAGCAGAAACAGCTCCAATGGGCCAAACAATACATGAAGACTGACTTCAAAACGGTTTTATTCACCGATGAGTGCTGTGCAACGCTCGATAGTCCAGATGGATGGAGTGGAGGATGGCTGGTTGATGGACACCCCATGCAAACATGGCTACGGCGCCAACAAGGAGGAGGTGGAGTAATGTTTTGGGCTGGAATCATGGGGAGAGAGATTGTCGGCCCCTTTAGGATCCCTGAAGGGGTAAAGATGAACTCCATGATGTATGTGGAGTTTCTCAAACAGCACTTCCTGCCATGGTTCAAGAAGAAGAACCATGTATTCCACAGCAAGATCATTTTCATGCATGATAATGCACCGTCTCATGATGCACATAACACATCTGCATCTCTGGCTGATATGGGCATAAAAGGGGACAAACTTATGGTGTGACCTCCATGCTCCCCTGACCTCAAACCCATTGAGAACCTCTGGAGCATCATCAAAAGGAGTGTCTATGATGGCGGGAGGCAGTTCACATCTAAGCAACAGCTCTGGGAGGGCATTCTGTTCTCATGCAAAACAATTGAAGCAGAAACCATCCAAAACCTGACAAATTCAATGGACGAGAGAGTTCAGAAGCTCCTTTCGAACAAGGGGTCCTATGTGCAAATGTAACATCACCTAGAATAAAGCTTTGAGTTGAAAACTGTTTGATTTAAGTTTCTAATAACCTGCTAATGCTTATAATTTCAAAAATGACCATTTTTTTGTTCTTTATTAAAATGAAAAGGTTGATCGAAGAGTGTGGGGGATCTAAGAGTGTGGCAACCCAGTAGTCAGGATTATTTCGAATTCTGACAATCTGAGGGTCATGTTGCAGGTAGTGCAGCAAGAAGGCACCCATGTGTCTTGCGCATCTAGGAGCCCCAAAATTATTTTCCGGGCTAGATGCAGCTAAAAATTATTATTAATTTGAAAGCTGGTGGAGCTTAGTATAGATGGCCTAATAGAATCAGTATTGCAAACTGCAATAAGGCCAAAATTATTTTACAGGGAAGATAGAGATAAACATGATTAGTAATAATTTGAAATCTAGTGGAGCTTAGTATAGATGGCCTAATAGAATCAGTACTCCACACTGCTACTATGCCCAAAATTATTTTCCAGGCAAGATACAGATAAAAATGATAATTAATTTGAAAGCTTTAAACGGTTGGTGAGGTGATTTTACCAAATCCTCAAGCTTTTACTCTCCCCAGGATGACACAGGGCTAGAAAAGTCCTTGCTGATGCATGATGTGTTCATCTTTATGAACCTGAGTCTGTCTACATTGTCAGCGGACAGCCGCGTGCGCTTATCTGTCAGCACAACACCAGCAGCGCTGAACACACGTTCAGAGAGAACAAAAATTATTATTAATTTGAAATCTGGTGGAGCTTAGTATAGATGGCCTAATAGAATCAGTACTGCAAACTGCTACAAGGCCAAAATTATTTTACAAGCAAGATGCAGATAAACATGATTATTAATAACACTGGTGTACAAAAAAAAAAAAAAAAATTCTGGCATGGACTTTAAGAACAGTTTTAGACTAATTTGAGGGTGCTGAATTCAAATCTGATCTTATAATTTCTCTATCACATCACGTTTTTGCGCTATAGGTATATAGCCCATTTTCAATAATTCCAAGAAAAATATAAGTAGTGTATGAAAAGTGCCGTTTTATACGGTTCACTAAGGTAAATTTAGTTTTCATTTAGTCTCCCAATAAATGTGAGAATATCTTTGTTTTCTTTGAACATGCATAATTCCCATTTGTTATGATAATAAAGTAAAAAAACAGTTTTCAAACACCCTTGTTTTCTGTGCTACTGGGACAGTAGAGCTACAGCAGAGCATTGGGTGAAAACTGAATGGCCTCAGCGACAGAGTTTGGCACCTGGCGATAAGAATGTCATCCATGATTCACTAGTGGATAGGAAGAACATTGTCTTTCCTCCCTTGCACATAAAACTTGGATTGATGAAGCAGTTCGTCAAAGCTCTCAATCACAGTGGAGAATGCTTTAACTATATATATGTTCAACTTTTCCAGGTCTTAGTGAAGAGAAGAAAAAGGCTGGAATATTGTATAATAAGAACACTTATGAGAGACCCAAACTTTATCACATCAATGAATGAGACAGAAGAAAGAGCTCGGAATGCATTTTGTAATGTGGTGCAGAATTTTCTAGGGAATAAGAAAGCAGACAACTATGAAGAGATTGTGGAAGAGCTACTAATGAGTCTGCAAAATCTTGGATGTAGAATGAGTACCAAGATTCACTATTTAAACAGCCATTTGGACTTTTTTCCAGAGAACCTTGGGGATGTGAGCGAGGAACAAGGGGAGCGTTTTCATCAGGACATTAAAACAATGGAAGAACGGTATCAAGGCCGGTGGGACTCACATATGATGGTTGACTATTGCTGGAGCTTGATGAGAGACAAACCAGAAGTTGTACATCACAGATCAGCCAAGAAAAGAAAGTTCAAATAACTGCCATTTGCCATTCATCTGTGTGCCATATATATGTGTTTTTATATTTTGTAGTTTAATTTTGTAAGTATATTTGATTTGCTGTACACAGACTTTGTAATTTGTTATTCCTTGATTAAAAATATACAAAATGTAGTAACGAAAATCATGAGGTTTTTATCAAAAAACATTCGATAGGATTAATTTCCATCAAAAATATCTCGAAATCCTGATGTGATAGCCAAAAACGGAGTTCGTATTAGTAATCAGCAGCCAAAATTGACTTAAAATATGTTTTAAAACCTTTTGACAGAAAAACTGCATTGACCAGTGTAATTTTAAATCTGGTGGAGCTTAGTATAGATGGCCTAATAGAATCAGTACTGCACAGTGCTACAAGGCCAAAATTATTATACAGGCAAGATACAGATAAACATGATTAGTAATTTGAAATCTGGTGGAGTTTAGTATAGATGGCCTAATAGAATCAGTACTGCACAGTGCTACAAGGCCAAAATTATTATACAGGCAAGATACAGATAAACATGATTAGTAATTTGAAAGCTTAAAACGGTTGGTGAGGTGATATTAACAAATCATCAAGCTTTTACTCTCCCCAGGATGACACAGGGGTAGAAAAGTCCTTTCGGATCCATGATTTGTACATCTTTATGAACATGAATCTGTCTACATTATCAGTGGAGAGCCGCGTGCGCTTATCTGTCAGCACACCACCAGCAGCGCTGAACACACGTTCAGACAGAACGCTGGCTGCGGGGCATGACAAGATCTCCAAGGCATAAGTGGTGAGCTCCGGCCATTTATCCAGATTGGAAGCCCAAAAAGAGCAAGGGTCCAGTGACACAGTCATGGCTTCAATGTTTACTTGGAGATACTCCTGTACCATCGTCTCTAGGAGTTGACTATGTGTCAGACTTCTTGTCTCCTGTGGCCTTGCAAAGGATGGGCTAAAAAAGTGGTGAAATGATTCCGCAAAATTGATGTTACCAGCAGATACTGTGTTTCTGTTACGGTTTGAGTGCTGAACACTCGACGGTCCCACAGTTGGCAAGTTGGAACTGTGAGATTCACTACGTGCACCACTGGTGTTTTGTGGAAAAGCACATGTAAGATTCTGCAACAGTCTCTGCTGATACTCCTGCATGCGTGCATCCCTTTCTATGGCAGGAATAATTTCTGCAAATTTACTTTTGTACCGGGGATCTAACAGTGTGGCAACCCAGTAGTCAGGATTATTTCTAATTCTCACAATTCGAGGGTCATGTTGCAGGTAGTGCAGCAAGAAGGCACTCATGTGTCTTGCGCATCCAGGAGCACCAAGTCCCTGTTGTGTTGGTGGCGAGGTAACAATCATGCTTCCTTCCTCTGCCCTCTCTCCCCAACCTCGCACAACAGAAATGTGATCAAGGTCTCCCTCATCTGATGAGTCTTCCATCAGTTCGTCCTCCACTTCTTCCTGGGCTCCTGCACATTTCTCACTAGTTTGGCTGCTACCATGCGCCCTGCTAAAACCATCTCCCCCACCCTCACATGCCTGCCGCCTTGGTGCTGCCGACCGTCTGGACTTTGCAGATGTTAGCCCTTCCGCATACAACTCCTCCTCCTCTACTTCCTCCACCTCCTCTTGTGCCACCACCTGACTCCGAATTCTGTTTAACATGTGCTCCAGCATGTGAATCACCGGAATAGTCATGCTGATAATGGCATCGTCAGCACTAAACATCTTCGTCGCCATTTCAAAACTGTGCAGAAGGATGCATAGGTCCCTGATCTGAGACCACTCCTCCAGCGTGATTTGCCCCACCTCTGGATCCCGTTGGCCCAGGCTATACGTCAGAACATATTGCACCAGGGCTTGTCGGTGCTGCCACAGTCGCTGCAACATGTGCAGAGTTGAATTCCACCGGGTAGGCACATCGCGTTTAGCCTGTGAAGTGGCAGGCTCAACGACTTCTGTAGAGATGTAAGTCGCTGAGCTGAGGGATGCGAACGGCGGAAGTGAGCACACAGCGACCGTGCCCTCTGCAGAAGGCTATCTAGTCCAGGATAGTGGCCTAAAAATTGCTGGACACCAGGTTCAACAAGTGAGCCATACAAGGCACGTGTGTGACATTGCCCCGGCGAAGGGCCGCACTGAGGTTTGCAGCATTGTCGCACACGGCCTTCCCTGGTTTCAGGTCCAGTGGAGACAACCATTCATGAAACTGGTTCTCCAGAGCTGACCACAACTCCTCAGCTGTGTGACTCACATTTCCCAGACATTTCAAAGTAAAAACCGCCTGATGACGTTGAGCCCTGCTGCCAGCATAGTAAGGAGCTGTACAGGATCCCTTCTGCGCAGTTAGAAAGCTTGTGGCATGACCAGACAGGCTTTGGGTGCAGGTGGAGGACCGAGAGGAGGTTGAGGAGGCAGAAGCAGTGGAGGAACTTCGAGATAAAGAGGATTGACGCACAACTCGTGGGGACGGCAAGACTTGGACAGAAGCCCCTTGTCCTGCTGTCACCATAGTTACCCAGTACCCAGTCAGCGACATGTAACGCCCCTGTCCATGCCTACTCGTCCAAGTGTCTGTGGTGAAATGCACCCTGTCACACACAGAGTTTCTCAAAGAAGCGGTGATGTTGTGTGCGACATGCTGGTGGAGTGCAGGCACACCTTTCTTTGAGAAGTAGTGCCGACTGGGCATCTGGTACTGGGGCACTGTGACGGGACAAAAGGTCTCGAAAATCCTCTGTGTCCACCAGGCGGAAAGGCAGCATTTATGTAGCCAAGAGCTTGCAGATGGTGAAATTCAACCTCTTAGCTTTCTCATGGCTAGGAGGAAATGGTCTTTTACTTGTCCATGTGAAGCCCAGCTGTGCTTGGCATCACAGACCCAGAAGGGTGTATTGAAGGACTCCTCCACAAGAGGCCCCCATAACCATTCACACATCTGCACCTTCCACCTCAGACCACCAGAGGGAGCTCCTTAGGGAGATATATAAGGGAAGGTGGGGCCAGGCAGCCGTTAGTCTGTCAGAGTCTGGTTTAGCAGTGAGTTCAGTGCAGTCTGAAACGTGTTACCTCAGAGGACAAAAGCCTGTTCCAGCTCCTGCATTCTACCCTGCAGTGGAGCTTATCCAGATCAAGACTCGGTGTAGCTCAGTGAGGTGAGCTGTAGGTGTGCCGGCGCCATAAGATCGGTGAACCGCGGCACGCTGCCGTTTGTGTGAGTAGCCTATCGAGGGCTCGAGTAGGCCGAAGGCAAAGGAGTAGAGAGTTAGTTCATAGGGGAGCAGAGGAGCTTAGCTGGCTCACCCCGAGAAGAAGAATTTACCGGACACCGGGTCCGAAGCTTGCCGGGAACTCCACGACCCAGCAAGATAAACCGGAATGCCTGGAGAACTACAGGTCCCAGGATCGCTAAAGTGCTGATACGTACCAGAACCAGGAGACACATAGGCCCCGTAGGTCGGGAGCGTGCACTCCAAGAGAAGGCCCTACCACAAGGTCAGCCAGCGCAGGACAGAGACAAAGTTAGGCCTAGCTCCAGGCAGGTCAGAAACTTATTATGCAGAAGCCAGAACCAGGAGGCCCAAAACCTGCTCATTGGGGAGGATCTGGACATACACCCTTCACCCTACAGTGCTCCGGGGAGTGCCTGAAATTCCACCAGTAAAAGGTACTGAAGTGACTATCGTGTCCGTCCCTGTTCTTGCTCTGCCCCAGAGTAGTCTCTATATCCTGCATCCCCGTTCCTATACTGCCCTGAGGCCCAGCTCTAACTGTGGAGAGCTATACCATCAAGCTGCCTTATCATCAGCCTCAGTAGACTGCGCAGCGCTGGTGATCCTCACCAGAAACCACAGGTGGCGTCACGAACTCTTTCTTTTATAAACTTTACAAATATCAACCCCTTTTTAGGAGAGACCCCAGGGTACGGGCCCGGGAGCCGACCACCGCGACATCCCTAAAGGCCAGGCCAAAGGCCTGGGTACCGAGTTATCCCCATTCCCCTGGGTGCCACATCCACATCTGAGGGACCGAGGGCTGGCTGTTGTGCTTAGACGGGGTTGAGAAGGGTGTTCCCGGCAAACTGCCGGTCTGTGAGGAAGATGCAGGCGGACATGTTAGGTTGCCTTGATCCAAAGGTGGTGCTATCGATGTCGGAGAGCGCTCAACACCAGCTGGTGTTTCCACCTCCAAATAAAATGATGACCTGACAATCACACTGGCTGTTGCGGGTAAAGAGGTGGCCGGTCTGCGTCCCAAAACAGGTGTGACTGCTGTCCCCCAGTCACAGAGGATGAAGAGGCTGCGGATGAACAAGATGTGGCTGATGGTGGTTGGCCCAGCCGGCTAGGCCGCATTGTAGCACAGTGAGCTTCCCACTGCAACTTATGCTTCATATCCATGTGCCGGTTCATGTATGAAGTACTCAAACTATGTATTTTTTGGCCTCTACTTAGCTTTTTCTGACAAATGTTACAGATAACACGAGTTGGGTCATTCTTATCGATCTGAAAAAATGCCCAAGCTATGCAAGGCTTAGCACCTATGCGACCTGAAGAGCCACTACGACTTGTGGTCAGAGGCAGAGTTGTGTTTGACGATGCAGTTGTTGACGTGCTTCCAGTACTACGTCTCTGTCCAGGAAGGCGCAACCTGACCTCGTCGTCACTAGCATCCTCCTCCACCTCCTCTGCTGACCTCATCGACTGGCTGACTGTGGGTTGACAGTAAGTGGGATCTCCAACCTCGTCATCATCACCCTGTGTGTTATCACACCAGTCGTCCTCAGAGTCAACCTCTTCCTGCCCTGACAAAAATCTCAAGTTGTCGTTCCAATCAGGTATTTGAGTCTCATCATCGCCTTCCTCATTCTCTCCACCAACAGGAGATACAGTTTGGGAACGAGGGTCTACATTATGGTTGAGGTGGAGGAGAGCCCACTTGAAGGAGCACTTGATATCCGTTGAAGCACCTGCTGTTTTTGTGCCTCATCTGGAATTTGTAGCGATTAGCGTGGCCGTAAGAAAGGGATCTTATCACATTGTCCACTAAAAGAAGTAGACATCTTAGTTTGGCTGGAAGATGGTCTTTCTTCTGCAGATGTTACTGTTGCTTTAACACCTACCCCACGGACACAACCTTTTTTTCCCTTCCCAACACACCTATTCCCCTTTCCACCATCAGCAGGCCTTTTTCCACTCATTTTGGTGGTTAACTAATTGACAACTCTGGAGTTGTTTGCACAAAAAACAATGGATGGGAACCGAGCAGAGCTGAGTGGCCAAACTGTTGTTTTAGCCCAAAAGTATTGGCTGGGTTAGATGCAGTAAAACAATTTTATTACATACACAGGTGGTGGAGCTTAGTATAGATGGACTAATAGAACAAGTCCCACACACTGCTACAAGCCCAAATTTTTTTTCAGCGCTAGATGTAGATAAAAATTATTTTTAATTTGCAACCTGGTGGAGGTTAGTATAGATGGACTAATAGAACAAGTCCCACACACTGCTACAAGCCCAAATTTTTTTTCAGAGCTAGATGCAGCTAAAAATTATTTTTAATTTGCAACCTGGTGGAGGTTAGTATAGATGGACTAATAGAACAAGTCCCATACACTGCTACAAGCCCAAATTTTTTTCAGAGCTAGATGCAGATAAAAATTATTTTTAATTTGCAACCTGGTGGAGGTTAGTATAGATGGACTAATAGAACAAGTCCCACACACTGCTACAAGCCCAATTTTTTTTTCAGAGCTAGATGCAGATAAAAATTATTTTTAATTTGCAACCTGGAGGTGGTTAGTATACATGGACTAATAGAACAAGTCCCACACACTGCTACAAGCCCAATTTTTTTTTCAGAGCTAGATGCAGATAAAAATTATTTTTAATTTGCAACCTGGTGGAGGTTAGTATAGATGGACTAATAGAATGATGCTATGCCCAAAAGGTTTTACTTGGCTAGGTGCAGTAAAAAAATTTGTATTCTATACACAGGTGGTATAGCTTGCAACACAGATAGGCTACTCCACTGACTAACACACACTGCAAGAGGCCAAAAAGGATTTGCTTAGCTAGATTTAGCCAAATGCTGTGAAAAAAACTTGCACAGCACTGGCACAGACCTGCCTAGCAAAAAGTCCTAGGAAATGCTGTAACCTAGTCCAGAAAAGGACTGCAATTACAAGTAGACCCTACTCCCAACCTATCTATTTAAGAGCACAGACCTGCCTGATAAAAGTCGTAGGAAATGATGTAACCTAGTCCTCAAAAGGACTGCAATCACAACTATCCCCTACTCCCAAGCTATCTGTAGATTTGTGCGAAAATTGGCTTGAAATGAACACTCAAAGTATAGCGCACACAGCAACAGCGGTGCCGTCTAACACGCAGCTGCAGCAGTGAGAAAATGGTGGCTACGTGGAAAATGGCTGGGTCTTATAGGGCAAGGACATGTGACATACACTGCCAATGACACATGCCTTTGCTTGTGTGAAAAAAGCAGTTCGCTCCGTGTGTGCGCTGCTGATAGGCTGACAGATTGCATCTCCCCACTGTAAATGGGGGAAAGAGAAAAAAAAATGGAGATCTTCATTATTTCTGCAGAGATCCATCCCCTGCCCCTCCCCCCGCCCCGCTGTACACTCAAACTGCGTATTAACATTAATTTTCAGCATTACTGAGAAAAAATCCAGTTATGATTTTGGTGCACGAACAGTTATGGAACATAACCTCGAACAGCCGGATTTTTTTCAAATTGTTCGTGTTCGCCGAACGGCTCGAACACCGCCCAAAACAGCTCGAATTTGAGATTGGCGAACAGTTCGAGTCGAACACCGCTCATCTCTAGTGATAATATTAATATATTATAATAAATGTAATTAATATGTTGATATGAATATTGAGCAGAATTCATATCTGTCTATTGGTTCGTTCTCCGCAACAGTCATGGTCTCTCATGTGATCTCTTTGGAAAATTAATTGCCCACCCTTGCCTTAGATAGTAATAATGCCCCCTGTGTGCCGATACTGAATAATAATGCCCCCATCTATGCCTGATAATAATAGTGCACATGGGGTTTCTTACAATAATAATATTGCAGCTCATGGTATGCAAGGGGCTTATATTAATATGGGGTCTACCAGTAGATACATAGGGGGAGAGGGATAATAAGAGGCTTTAATACAGAGCCCAGACAGGCTGTACTATAACAGCAGGTGAAAGGGGGAGGTAAGAGGAGGAGCAGGCATTCTGACGCTTAGGCTTGAAGGGGAATAGAGCCTGTAATAACACAGCGGGGCAGGCGGAGGGTTGTGTTTATTAGGAGCTTAGACCCGGCTGCTGCATTCAATGACACTTTACATAAAAATGTGTTCCAGCGATGAGACCGGAGGGGGCGTCAGTGCGCATTGGGAGGCACGCTGCGCTCCAGCGAGAGGTTTCCTCCCCATACAGATACCAGAAGGTCCATGCTTGAAACGAACAGTGGGCTCCAATAGGGGGCGCTGTTTTATGGATCTCATCAAGTATTTATCACATCATAGGTCCAGATTGGTTCCCATAATGGCTAGGCAACAAGACAACAGGGAATATAGGTGTATAGATATATTATAAATATAGAGGATGTATTAATATAGTGTAAATGTACCAGATATAATCGATGCACACACAAAGGAGAATCATTTAACCCTGAATCAATATTCAGTGCAGCCAAGATTAAAAGTATAGATAAAGAAAAGAAGTCCGTCCAAATGGCCGACTATGCCGTATAGAAGAGCGCAGCCACAATTGGCCTACACACTGTATGGTGATAGTCTATGTAATAGGGCCATACTGAATAGTGATCACACTATAACAATAGGCCATTAGATAATAAAATCCATCTAGTCTCTCGTTGAATGATTTTCTTATCCCAGTCGACCAACCTCGCTGGTAAAGGGACCACGTGTATAACGTATGCCCATATAGACGGCTTGGGAGGGAGAGCTGATCCTCCTGACAGATTCCCTTTAATCTTATAAGGAGACGCAGAGGGGCACTATTATTATTATAAGGAGACCCAGAGGGGCACTATTATTATTATAAGGAGACCCAGAGGGGCACTATTATTATTATAAGGAGTTCCAGAGGGGCACTATTATTATTATAAGGAGTTCCAGAGGGGCACTATTATTATTATAGGGAGACCCAGAGGGGCACTATTATTATTATAAGGAGACCCAGAGGGGCACTATTATTATTATAAGGAGTCCCAGAGGGGCACTATTATTATTATAAGGAGACCCAGAGGGGCACTATTATTATTATAGGGAGACCCAGAGGGGCACTATTATTATTATAAGGAGACCCAGAGGGGCACTATTATTATTATAAGGAGTCCCAGAGGGGCACTATTATTATTATAGGGAGACCCAGAGGGGCACTATTATTATTATAAGGAGACCCAGAGGGGCACTATTATTATTATAAGGAGACCCAGAGAGGCACTATTATTATTATAAGGAGACCCAGAGGGGCACTATTATTATTATAAGGAGACCCAGAGGGGCACTATTATTATTATAAGGAGTCCCAGAGGGGCACTATTATTATTATAAGGAGACCCAGAGGGGCACTATTATTATTAAAGGGAGACCCAGAGGGGCACTATTATTATTATAAGGAGACCCAGAGGGGCACTATTATTATTATAAGGAGACCCAGAGGGGCACTATTATTATTATAAGGAGTCCCAGAGGGGCACTATTATTATTATAAGGAGACCCAGAGGGGCACTATTATTATTATAAGGAGTCCCAGAGGGGCACTATTATTATTATAAGGAGACCCAGAGGGGCACTATTATTATTATAAGGAGACCCAGAGGGGCACTATTATTATTATAGGGAGACCCAGAGGGGCACTATTATTATTATTATAAGGAGACCCAGAGAGGCACTATTATTATTATAAGGAGACCCAGAGGGGCACTATTATTATTATAAGGAGACCCAGAGGGGCACTATTATTATTATAAGGAGACCCAGAGAGGCACTATTATTATTATAAGGAGACCCAGAGGGGCACTATTATTATTATAAGGAGACCCAGAGAGGCACTATTATTATTATAAGGAGACCCAGAGAGGCACTATTATTATTATAAGGAGACCCAGAGGGGCACTATTATTATTATAAGGAGACCCAGAGGGGCACTCTTATTATTATAGGGAGACCCAGAGGGGCACTATTATTATTATAAGGAGTCCCAGAGGGGCACTATTATTATTATAAGGAGACCCAGAGGGGCACTATTATTATTATAGAGAGACCCAGAGGGGCACTATTATTATTATAAGGAGACCCAGAGGGGCACTATTATTATTATAAGGAGTCCCAGAGGGGCACTATTATTATTATAAGGAGACCCAGAGGGGCACTATTATTATTATAAGGAGACCCAGAGGGGCACTATTATTATTATAAGGAGACCCAGAGGGGCACTATTATTATTATAGGGAGACCCAGAGGGGCACTATTATTATTATAAGGAGACCCAGAGGGGCACTAATATTATTATAAGGAGACCCAGAGGGGCACTCTTATTATTATAAGGATGCCCAAGGGGAACTATTAATGTGATAAAGAGACCTAAATGATCATCCTAATAAATTGGTATCACGGGGAGTAGTAAATTTAGATTTTCTCCAATGGTAGGCAGGGTCATATTTGTAATAGAGACCCTCATCTTTGAAAGTGGGTGTGGGAGAGTAACATGGGCCTGTGTGTGTCCTATGCCAGAGCTGGGCGCAGCCCCTAGTCCGGCCCTGTTCCCTCAGTAAAGATACTTCTTTTAGCCCCTAACACGGTACAAAGATATACATTGTATTTTAGCCCCGGAATATGACTTTCTTATTGATACAAAACACTGTAATTTTTATTGTGTGGAACAGATATAAATAATTTATGTAACAACATAATAATACTCTAACTGCTCAGAAGAGTAAAGTGTCCATAGCTCTATCATCCATGTCTGCATATGGTACCGATGCTCAGCCTATATTGTTGCCTCCTTAAGGGATGCTAGGCAACTTCCTTATAAGGTAAGCTGCCCCTTTAAGAGTAGAACACAAGATTCCATTATGACATCACAATTAACCATCACTACTTCTACAAGTGATTACACTCTAGTTGTCACTTTGACTTTCCGGTGTCATTGTTGTCGGTGTGATAAGCCATATAGCTAGTCATATACAGACTGCGCTTGGATTTACTGGAAATGTCTGGAATTCCTCCAGACAGACTTCAGGTGTTAGCACTACTCCAGGGGATTCTTACCACCTATGACCCTGACTTTGTGCTACCACTACCCGATGGCGTCCTCAGCTTCATTTACCGGCTGGTAATGGAGCTTGTGAGAGATTGCCTGACCAAATACAAACGAGGTCATATAAGCTCAGAATATCTTGAGCATTTACAGAAGAACATATGGACATTAGTACAACAGGTAAATAGCAGACAATCTGCACAAATCATATAGTAATAATGGAAAATAATAATGGAATATAAGTTTAACCTGTACCAAATACCCAGATAAGAATAGCCGGGGAGCAGTAATAGGGCATACAGGCTACATGACAAGGGAGAGGGTGATATCTACAGGGTTATTGGGAGGGTTGTGGAGGTAGGGGGGAATTGGATTGGTTAACCAATTATGGACCACAGAGTTTTCAGTTGTTATGCCTTCATTTTTTCCTCACTTTCTTTCAAGAGCCATAAATTTGTTATTTTTCCATTGACATAGACATGTGAGGGCTTGATTCTTTTGCAGGACAAGTTGTAGCTTTCAGTGGCTCCATTCTATTTACCATACATTGTACTGAAACAAGGGAAAAAAACTCCAAGTGAGATGCAATGGTTCTTTGTGTCGCTATATTCAGGGACCCATAACATTTTAGTTTTCTGTCGATTGGGATGAGTGAAGATTTGAGTTTTGCAGTGAACTTTGTGTACATAGAGTGTCATAGAATCATAGATTCTATGGGTGTTTTGATTGTTTATTATTAATGTTTTTAAGTGAAATGAGAAGACAAAAAAAACCCACAAATCCATTTTTTTTTCCTCTTTTCGGTGTTTATTGATCGTATTAATTAATTCCCTATCTTAAAAGATCAGACTTTAACAACCGCATCAATATCAAATATGATCATTAATTTTTTCCTTTCTTTATTTTAAATGGTGAAAAGAGGAGTGATTTGAACTTTTATATTTTTAACATTTTTTTAAATCTTTTCTTCTTTATTTTTAATTTTTTTTTTCGTTCCCTTAGGGGACTTAATCCTGCAAATCGCTCATACTATATATTGCAATACTACAGTATTGCGCTATATAGTGAAAATCTTGATCTCCTCTGGAGCTCAGCCTATAGCTAAGCTTCACAAGGAGGACCGTGGTTTCAGCAACGGAGGTCTTCAGCAGACCCCTGGTTGTCCTAGAAATGCATTAGACCCCTGTGATCGCCTTGTGGAGGGCCGATGAAAGCAAGAGTGCTCAGGCATTGGTGCATGCACAATTGAAATGATACTGTCACAGACTGACAGCTTTATTTAAATGGTTAACAGAAGAATTCTGCGTTGTCCACGGTTTTTAGGGACAGATGCTGGCTATTTCATATACGCATGTTTGGGGAGCTCAGCTCCTGAGCCCCCTCCACATGTGAGGACCCTTCCAGGATGTTAATAACCCGTACATTTGCGGGAAGGAGTTGAGGAGCTGGGTTACAGGGGGACAATAAAGGGAAGAAGGTAGGAGTTTCACGTTCCAGCATCCAACCAGCCCTTATAAAGAGATGGGAGGAAAGTTTGAAGGCTGGCACTTGATAAGTAGAGGTTTTGGGACGGTCACAGCGGTGGGGGATAGGTTTGGGTCAGAGTCTTGATAAATATGATGTCCTTTGGACGGAGGTTACTGTTGGGGGAATAGTGACTTTGGTTACATCTCAATATAACTAGTGGACTTCGGTCCTGTGAGGATAGTGGTATTAATGTGGGATATTAATGCCTTAACCCTTGTGTCGGTGTGGTGTCGGTGTGGTGCGGCTAGGGTCTAACTCTTAATTAGGTGTTGTTTTTCTTCTGGTTTAAAGCCTATTAGATATCTACTGTATATAATTGTGGGGCTATCATTGTTGCAGTCACCCCGCGTTTTGAGTTGGAGTCTGCTGTGGCCATTTTACACAGGTCACAAGCAGCCATGTGTCTTATATACATACATTGGGTATGGAGGGAGGACGTGGGGATTTAAAGGTTTACAAGCGACCGGATCCCTCGTCAGTTGTCATGTAGTACTTGTAGTGTAGATAGCATAAGTAACATGGTGATATAAATGGCCTCCTCCGTTTTGCTTTTTCTCTCATGATTTTCCTTTCTTCTTTGTTTTCATCTCTATAGGCTGAAGAAAAATCCCAAAGTGGAGAATTGGCCTTTATTAAACAACTGGCCCAAAATGTCCTGCTTGTACTGGAGTATCCGGCCTACTCAGTGGAGCGCCTGGTAAGGATCTATCATCTTCTACATCTCATGTCCTTGTTGTCTGATCTTCTCCAGATCACCAGCCATATAGCAGAAGCTCAGGTTCATGATGGTGGAGGCCTCCCTGTCCTCTCCAGGCAGACACAGGTTTCCATCTCATGTCATTGTTCTCTGATCTTCTCCAGATCACCAGCCATATAGCAGAAGCTCAGATTTATGATGGTGGAGGCCTCCATGTCCGCTCCAGGCAGACACAGGTCTACATCTCATGTCCTTGTCTCATCTTCTCCAGATTACTAATCATATAGCAGAAGGTCAGTTTCATGATGGTGGAGGCCTCCCTGTCCTCTCCAGGCAGACACAGGTCTACATCTCATGTCCTTGTTGTCTGATCTTCTCCAGATTACCAGCTATTTAGCAGAAGGTCAGATTTATGATGGTGGAGGCCTCCATGTCCACTCCAGGCAGACACAGGGTATTTTATGGCCACCTGTCCCTGTGGCTTCATCATCTGTGAGGACAGTCTGTACTCAGTGGTGCGGAGTTTGTATTTCCGCCTGTGTCTTTGTATAAGGGGGATATCTCCTATAATATAATAGTGTCTGTGCAGGGTCCGGCTTGTATCACGTCCCCTACATCTGCTGCAGTGTAATCATCATGGACATAATATAGAAGAGAGACGTTCCTGCATCTTCATCTTTTATTCCCCTGCAGTTTCTATGTCTTAATGTCATTTCTTATTCCTTTTTAGGCCACGATCGGATCATTGAACCTGGGGAGAATTCCTTGTAAGAGCGACTATAAACCGATCAAACTGATCAGCAGTGGAGCCTTTGGGTGAGCTTTACTTTGGTATTATATATATTTCCCAGGGCTCCTTATGACGATGTCTCTGCGTCCTTCTCATGTTATGTTCCCATGGACAAATTATGAGTTCACATCACGGTCCACATCTATCTGTCACTATTCAGGTCAGTTAGGATGTGACGTGGATGAGGACCCCCCATTGGTGATCATTTGTGGAGTGTTATTTTATGTATTTATAGACATGGTTTTCTAGTGATGGCCCCACATTAATCATTAATACAGGAGATCATTTGATGAGATCTATAGATAGATTGTTAATAAGAATTTATAGTAAATCATGTTTTTTTCTCCTCTCCAGGGCCGTCCACTTAGTTCGCCATAAAGACACAAACCAAGTCTGCGCTATGAAGAAAATGGACAAGGAGAACCTGAAAAAGCCAAAGAGGCTTGAATGGGCCTTTCTGGAGAGGGACATCTCAGCATTCGCAGATTGTCCCTTTGTGGTCTCCACGTTCTGCTCCTTTCCTACTAAACTTCATCTATGTATGGTCATGGAGTATGTACCAGGTAGGACACATCCATTGTATCTATATCCAGCCCACGTCTGCTTAATCCTAGCACCTATATATGACCACAATGTGCCCACATGGACGGTTACATGTCCTCTTTGCAATTATTATAAGTCATCTGTTACCAAGATGCCTGAAAAACCATTGATCTCTATGAAAGTCCCCCAGTATGTCCTCGCTGAGCACGGCAGCAATTTCCACTATGGGTAAAAGGAAGATTGGTCTTTTTGAAGAGTTTTTATAGATAAGAACGTTCACAGAGAAAAAAATTAGAGGCTCGTAGATGAGGCTCTGTCTCTATGTATAGGGTCTATCTGCAGTATACAGTATACGCACTACATTATACAGTATATATAGACCATCCTGTCCCAATGTCTCCGCCTTTTTCACATTCCCACTCATCATGTGTAATTTACATTGTAACAAACCCTCAGTTCTCATATTTGCTTTCTCCTGTAGGAGGTGACTGTGGTACCCTTCTAAAGCACAGGGGTCCTTTACCAGTCCTCTTGGCCCGTATGTACATTGCGGAAACGGTCCTTGCTGTGGAATACCTGCACAGCTATGGTGTGGTGCACAGAGATCTGAAGCCTGAGAAGTAAGTGACCCCTCTAGCATATTAGAGGGGAAGAAAGTTAGAGTTTCTTATACAGTCTGTGGGTTATTACTTGGTGCTGACACCATCTTTTCTTTCACAGCCTCCTGATAACATCAACAGGACATATTAAGGTCACTGATTTTGGGGTTTCAAAACTCGGCCTCATGAGACCAAACTCAGACTTCTACAAGACTCCAACTAAGGACATCACCAAAGAGTTCCTTGATAAAGAGGTAGGCTTTACTTACAGGGTCTTGTACTTTACAGATCTCATCTCTTTCTCCTTCTCTGATTTATAATTTCTCTAGAAAAACATTTCCACTGATGTTATGTGTCGCAATTATATTTATTGATCATCATCTCCTTTTTCTGTTGGTTTCCAGACTGCTGGCACCCCTACTTACATGGCCCCAGAAGTTATCCTAAAGATAGGCTATGGAAGGCCTGTTGACTGGTGGTCAATAGGGATCATCCTATATAAATTTCTATTTGGATATCCACCATTTACAGGGGCTTGCAGAAGGAATATTTTACACAGTATCATCCAGGGTAAGTAAAATAATCTGAATGCTTGTGATGTCACTGTCATTTGACTTGAATAGTTCTGTAGTTTTTTCTAGCTTTGTTAAGGAATTTTATTTTAATGAAAATAAATGAAGAGGTTTTATTTCTTATAATATTTGCTTTTTATATAACAGATGATATACCTTGGAGATGTAATTACTTTCCTCCAACTAATGCTCGAGGCATCATCACTCAACTGCTCAGAAAAATTCCAGCACTGAGACTTGGAACAGGTAATATTAATAGTATTATCAATGAATTATTACAGCGTGACCAGACAAATGATGGGTTCCATGAGGATCAGCACTGAGGTTCTGTACTCTACCTACTTGTCTATTACCCATTCTTCATGCTATAATGTTCAATATATTTCCTTTATGTCGGCTCTGTTACATCTTCAGTTCAGATTAACATAAATTCTACAGATATGGAGCAGTTTCTCTGACAATGACTGTATCACTTTCTTTCTTGTCTTCCTTTTCCAGGAGGCGCAAATGAGATCAAAATTCATCCATTTATGCGTGACTTAGACTTTGACAACCTTTTAAGTCAGAAGCCCCTGTTCGTTCCTGACCTAAAGTCAGATGAGGACACCCGCTACTTTATCAGTAAGTAAAATGAGACGTCATCTGCAGAAAACTGACGAGTGTCTTGTCTTTCATTTTATGTCAAAATCAGTTCCCATCATTATTAGTGATAACATGGTGACTGTCTGGGTATTATACTAATAATCTCTAATAACACTTGTATTTTTTAGCTCGAAGTAGCAGCTTCAAACATATAAATTCAGATGAGGGGGACACAAGTGAGGACAATGACTGGCCAGAAATCAAAAACTTTGCATCAACTTATCAAAGGTCTTCTAAAGTAAGTATGTGGCTAATAAAATGTATGAAACCTATAATTACAAAAAAAAATTAAATATATCTATTTTATATTTCTTTATCTGTTTTAGCTATATATCACCAATACTGGGATGATGACCAATATAGAGCCTATGTCACCTCCACAGTGTTCCCAAGAGAACAGTGATGGAGGCAATGAAGAGCCTATGTCACCTCCACAGTGTTCCCAAGAGAACAGTGATGAAGGCAATGAAGTAACTATGTCACCTCCAGGGTGTTCCCCAGAGATCAATGAAAAACGCTCAGAAATGTGAGTAGATTATTATTATTATGAGATTTAGTCCTGATATACAGTACAGACCAAAAGTTTGGACACACCTTCTCATTTAAAGATTTTTCTGTATTTTCTTGACTATGAAAATTGTACATTCACACTGAAGGCATCAAAACTATGAATTAACACATGTGGAATTATATACTTAACAAAAAAGTGTGAAACAACTGAAAATATGTCTTATATTCTAGGTTCTTCAAAGTAGCCACCTTTTGCTTTGATGACTGCTTTGCACACTCTTGGCATTCTCTTGATGAGCTTCAAGAGGTAGTCACCGGAAATGGTCTTCCAACAATCTTGAAGGAGTTCCCAGAGATGCTTAGCACTTGTTGGCCCTTTTGCCTTCACTCTGCGGTCCAGCTCACCCCAAACCATCTCGATTGGGTTCAGGTCTGGTGACTCTGGAGGCCAGGTCATCTGGCGTAGCCCCCCATCACTCTCCGTCTTGGTCAAATAGCCCTTACACAGCCTGGAGGTGTGTTTGGGGTCATTGTCCTGTGGAAAAATAAATGATGGTCCGACTAAACGCAAACCGGATGGAATAGCATGCCGCTGCAAGATGCTGTGGTAGCCATGCTGGTTCAGTATGCCTTCAATTTTGAATAAATCCCCAACAGTGTCACCAGCAAAGCACCCCCACACCATCACACCTCCTCCTCCATGCTTCACGGTGGGAACCAGCCCTGTAGAGTCCATCCGTTCACCTTTTCTGCGTCGCACAAAGACACGGTGGTTGGAACCAAAGATCTCAAATTTGGACTCATCAGACCAAAGCACAGATTTCCACTGGTCTAATGTCCATTCCTTGTGTTCTTTAGCCCAAACAAGTCTCTCCTGCTTGTTGCCTGTCCTTAGCAGTGGTTTCCTAGCAGCTATTTTACCATGAAGGCCTGCTGCACAAAGTCTCCTCTTAACAGTTGTTGTGGAGATGTGTCTGCTGCTAGAACTCTGTGTGGCATTAACCTGGTCTCTAATCTGAGCTGCTGTTAACCTGCGATTTCTGAGGCTGGTGACTCGGATAAACTTATACTCAGAAGCAGAGGTGACTCTTGGTCTTCCTTTCCTGCGGGGGTCCTCATGTGAGACAGTTTCTTTGTAGTGCTTGATGGTTTTTGCAACTGCACTTGGGGACACTTTCAAAGTTTTCCCAATTTTTCGCACTGACTGACCTTGATTTCTTAAAGTAATGATGGCCACTCGTTTTTCTTTACTTAGCTGCTTTTTTCTTGCCATAATACAAATTCTAACAGTCTATTCAGTAGGACTATCAGCTGTGTAGCCACCAGACTTCTGCACAACACAACTGATGGTCCCAACCCCATTTATAAGGCAAGAAATCGCACTTATTAAACCTGACAGGGCACACCTGTGAAGTGAAAACCATTTCTAGTGACTACCTCTTGAAGCTCATCAAGAGAATGCCAAGAGTGTGCAAAGCAGTCATCAAAGCAAAAGGTGGCTACTTTGAAGAAGCTAGAATATACGACATATTTTCAGTTGTTTCACACTTTTTTGTTAAGTATATAATTTCACATGTGTTAATTCATAGTTTTGATGCCTTCAGTGTGAATGTACAATTTTCATAGTCATGAAAATACAGAAAAATCTTTATATGAGAAGGTGTGTCCAAACTTTTGGTCTGTACTGTATGTCGGATCCAAATACAAGATACGAGTAACACAAATCTAAATCTAGCATCCACCACCCCATGACTACACAATCTCTGTGGGTCTTACTTGTGATAACTTCAATAACAGCTGATTGTTGCGACCAACCATTCATTTCCAACTCACTACAGGCCAATATTACTAATTAGACTCCATTCTTGCTGGTAAAATGTGGTCTTGAGCAGGATATCTCCTCTATGTTGTCCTAATTGACCTTACAGACAGGTGTTCTTCCGTTATTCTATTGTTTTTTCCTTGTAATTTACGTGTCTTTTTTCTACCAACAGGCAGAAAGAATCTTCCCCTTCCAAAACTGTTGGAGACAATCAGTGTTTTACTGCTAAAAACAGTGAGTCATCCTCGCCCTCATTGTCAGGTATGTACAGGTTTATAGGCCATCCAATTATAGCCTATGATCCAAAATTTAAATATTAAGGCTCTAAAATTACTTCCTTTATTCTTTCTGCTCCCCTGAGTATTCTATTTTTTGTTTTGTTAAAATCCCCCATACGGGTCCAGAGTTATGGGCCTTTGTAATTAGTGGTAATTTTTATTCTTTACAAAGGGGCGGTGTTCACAGGATCCTCTGGGGCGTGCCCTTAGGTTACCACGCCCACATGATAAAGACCATAATAATTAACACTAAATAAAAAGTCCCATATCTCTACACCCGTACTGTGGATTTTAGGAAAACAAATATCAGAATACTCAGGGGAGAAGCCGACATAAAATAAGAGCGAATCTTGGACACTTTTGACCTGGTGATGGGTCTTCTTTAAAGTTACAATGAAGTTTTATCCAACTGATTATATAACACCGTGGCTTGCTGAAAGTAATGTCATATTAATATGGGGACATGGTTCTTTGGGGAGACACCACCGGAACCCAGAAAAGCTACAGGTTCATATTAATCAGTTGCATAACTCTATAAAGATACAAAGCTCATCTTTTAGGAGTTTATAATCAACATTTTTTTCTGGCTTTTTGATTAGAATCTCCAGTTCAGAAGAGAAGAAAATATTTTCGAACACTGAGAAAACAACTAAAAACAGAGAAAGTTGAAGAGGGGGAAACTAGGCGAGGTAAGTGTGACGATAATCTCCATGTTGTATGACGTCAGTGAGAAGAAGTCATGTGGAGCAGATGTTATCCGTCAGTGGTGGGATTGTCACATGTATGATGGCTGACAATGATTCTGCTCCTCTGTATGATGAGATTCCTCTAACGTCATGTTACAGTGACACCACAGTAGTGTCCTCTAATATGGAGTCCCATTACTTACATCAGTTTTACATCTTTTCTCCTAGGTTCTCTCTTCCGCCGGATGATAACATCCTGCCGGCGTGGATTATCCAGGGCTGCTCGTGCTGTCAGAGAAAGCTGCATTTTTGGCTGCTGCCACCAACGCACCATTGACATCTCGAGGACAGAAAACACCCAAATCTAGCGCTCTGAAGAAACTACAGCACATCCACCATTAATGCTGTACCTGTATGGAAGGAGTTGTACCACCTACCTGTGGCCTCCTGACCAGCAAGGGACACGTGCAAAAGTTGAAGGCTCCTCCAAAAACTTGTCTTCATCCTTCCATGCAATTTTAATTCAAAGAAATAAAAAATTAAAATTGTTTAATGTCTTTTCGCATTTAATTGATTATTAGTGACTTTTATGGTATATTAATACTATACCTCATATATAGTATGTCTGAAGGGTTAGATCCCAAACTGGAGAATAGCGGTTCTATGTCTCCCATTAATCCTCTAAACTCTGGCCAAAAATGGAGGAGATGACCAGAGATTCTGTTATTCCTAAGGGTACGTACACACAGCACCTTATAGACGCCAGCATACCCACTGATTTTTTATTTTATAAGAAGACACTTAAGGAAAACATCAGTGTTTTTGTTAACTACATATAAAATAGTGAGCGGCTTCCAAACAGAAGCCACCAGCAGAATGAACCGATCACTTTCTTTAACCACTTCATAATTTTCAAAGCTGGAAGCGGAGAAAAGAAGCTGAAAAAGACTGAAAAATACACAATGCACAGCAAGTTGTTTTTATATTGCAGTGCATATGTTCAATCATTTACATTTTTATCTAGTGCTTTTCATGAGGGATCCAGGTGGAATCCACCTGAAGAAGACATTGTTTGCACATTACGAAGAGTGGCAATTAGTGTTGAGTGAGCACTAAAATGCTCGGATGCTCGAAGCTCGGGCCGAGCTCACCGTGATACTCGGGTGCTCGACCCGAGAAACGAGCCCAATGTTAGTCTATGGGAGACCCGAGCATTTTTGCGGCGGCACCCCCTACAGTCTGTAGAAAGCCTAAAAAGTGCCCAAAACGATAGTGACAGTGCTCAAATGACATGGGGACAGCATGGGGATCGCCCCAGGAAGCATTTCAGACCCCCAGGTCACTGCTGTCAACAGCGCCGGACTGGGGTGTCTGGGGCCCACCAGGGACATTGACTCCAGGGGCCCACCCACCCTTCAGCTATTTGCAAATACCTGTTAGCCGTTATACCCATTATATTGGCCGCTTCTGCCCATCACTGTGCGCTCACCAGAAATGCGATGTACAATTACTGTAGTTTGCATTAAAGGGTTTTTATTGGTGAAAACAAGTTATCAGCGATGCACAGGTTGGGAAGGTGATCACTTATTTATTGGTGGAATCAGCACTGTCAGAAGATTGTGGCACTTTGAGTATTTGGTGAGATTTTTACCTCTGTATTTATAAGACAAAACCAGGAGTGGAGCAATCCGAGGTAATGTTTTATGAATTTCTCACCCACTCCTGGTTTTGTCTTATAAATACAAAGGTGAAAATCTCACCAAATGCCAACTTGCTTTCTCTGGTGAACCTCTGCAACTGCATCTCTGCTGCTGTGTAATAGTCACAGGGCAGGGAGGGGTTAAACATCCAAGTATTTAATATCTATTGGAAATAAAGAGGTTTCCCCTTATTGATATCAGATAAAACAAATGACCAACCACAATCCACTCTACCAAGACCAATATTACCAGATAGAAGGCAGAAATACCACCACACCGTGACCAGATCACATATTACCACCACATAGTGCCCAAATAATGCCACATACAAGGCACAAATACCGCCACACCATGACCAAAGCACATAATACCACCACATAGTGATCAAATGCTACCAGATACAAGGTATAAATACTGACACACCATGAGACCACATATTACCACCACATAGTGACTGAATAATACCACATACAAGGGACAAATATCGTCATCTCATGACCAAAGCACATAATGCCACAACATAGTGACAAATAATGCTAAAATAATAAAAATGTAAAAAAGCTCTGTATATTGGGTCAGTGTACAGGTTATACAGTGATCACCAGTGATATTATACACAGGAGCTCTGTATATAGTGTACAGGTTATCAGTCATCACCAGTGACATTATACACAGAAGCTCTGTATATAGTGTCAGTGTACAGGTAATGCAATGATCACCATTAATATTATACACAGGAGCTCTGTATATAGTGTCAGTGTGTGTGTATAGGTAATACACATACTCACCAGTGATGTCTCTAGGTGAAGTTCTTTATCTGCAGACCGATATATCCCATCTTCTATGCAGGACTTATCTCTGCAGAAAATAACATAGTTAGCTATAACTGATCACTTCCAGAGCACAATCCACACTTTTCCCAAGATTTCTACACTGCATGAAATGACAAAAGAGCAACATAGTGCGGCACTACACAGTAACAGTGCTCCAGTGTCATTCTGTGCCTGCTCATCTGTCAGCAGACATATATCTCTGATGGCAAAGATGTAGCAGAGCTGAAGAAAGAAGACCCATGGATTACGTCGGAGCGAGGATTTTTTTTTATTAAAGATAGAGTCCCTTAGGCTACGTTCCTGCTTTTATGCGGCGCTTTAGACCGCTCGCGTAAAAGAAGTGCCAAAGAAAGCTGGAAACGCCTTCCAGCAAAAGCTATGGCTTTTGCTGAAAAGCGTTCAGATGCCGCGTTTTGCCACGTATTTTTGCGTGGGCGCTTTCACTGCAAAAGCGGCCGCGCAAAAAGAATTGACATGCCAATTCTTGGCGTTTTTTTTGGCGCGCTTTCCCCATAGGCTACATGTTAACATGCCTCGGGAAAAGCGCGCTGAGAAAAGCGCAACGTCGGCATGCAGTAGAGATTTTTTGCGCCGCGTATGAACGGAGCCTAAATGGGTTTTGTGTTTTATTTTTAATTAAAAAAAAAAATTCTGTGTTTTTTTTCTATTTACTAGAAATTCATGGTGGCCATGTCTAATTTGGCGTGACAACATGAATTTCGGGCTTAGTACCGGCTGATAATACAAAGCTGGCCTGGTACTAACACTATTATTACCCAGGGTGCCACTCACCACCAGGGCCGCTGGAAGAGCCAGGTAAAGCGCCTGGAAATTTTCAGGGGTGGCTGCGGGCTGCGATTTTCAGTGTGGGGGGCCAAGAACACTTGGGCCTTACCATGCTGAGAATCCCAGCCCCCAGCTGCCTTGTTTATCTGGCTGGCGATCAACATATGGCAGGAGCACACACCTTTTTCTAAAAAAAAAAATATTTTAAATAAGTTTAAAACAAATATTCGGCTTCTCTGTCTTTTGATCGGCAGCCAAGGTAAAGCCAGGCAGCTGGGGGTGGCAGTACGTAGCTGTCCGCTTTATCTGCGGTGAGAATCAAAAATTCAGCAGAGCGCTACACCGTTTTTAAAAATTTCTTTTCACACTTCTATATGTCACAGACCCAACAGCCAATCACAGATGCTGTCAAAGAGGATGGGCGTCTGTGATTGGCTGTTTGAGTAATCTACAATCAGCCCATACATTCTAGTATGGTACTATGTATGGGCTGCTTTCAGGTTACTCAAGCAGCCAATCACAGACGCCCGTTCTCTGTGTCAGCGTCTGTGATTGGCTGTTGGGACTGTCACACATATAGAAGTGTGAAAATAAATAAATAATAAAACAAAAATGACAGCGCTCCGCAGAATTTTTGATTCTCAGCGCAGATAAAGCAGACAGCTATGGGCTGCCACCTCCAGCTGCCTGGCGATCAAAAGTCAGGAAAGCCCAATGTTTTTTAAATTATTTAAAAAAATAATTTAAAAAAAAATACGTGGGTTCCCGCCATATTTTGATCGCCAGCCTGGTAAAAACCAGGCAGCTGGGGGCTGGGATTCTCAGCATGGTAAGGCCCAAGCATTCTGGGCCCCCCACGCTGAAGACGGCAGCCCGCAGCCACCCCTGGAATTGGCGCATTCATCATAGCACCATTTCCAGGCGCTTTATCCGGCTCTTCCAGCGGCCCTGGTGGGGGTGGCACGCTGGGTAATAATGGGGTTAGTACCAGCTTTGTATTATCAGCTGGCAGTAAGCCTGAAATTCATGGCGTCACGCCAAACTAGACATGGCCACCATGAATTTCTAGTAAACAGAAAAAAACACATGTAGGGACTCCATCTTTAATAAAAAAACAAAATCCTCGCTCTGACGTAATCCACGGATCTTCTGTCTCCAGCTCTGCTACATCTTTGCCATCAGACAAATACCCCTGCTGACAGAGATGAGCAGGCACAGAATGACACTAGAACACAGTTGTCAGAGAAGTGCTCAGCTGGCCTCCAGCCGCCGACCATGTTTTCCTGTGCGTTGCAAATAATGCATACTTTCAAACACATGCCTATTTTTGCAATGCAAGTCTACAGTACACTGCGTCTGCGCTGATTTACAACGGATCCGTTGTAACGCACAGTATAAACGCAATGTTAACCCAGCCTAACAGCAGCGAGAAGGGGAGACGGAGCCCTGGAGACCGCCAAGTCAGTCTACTGGTGGTACTATCATGCCCATTGCCCAGTATGTCCTCCCAGCCTTTGTGGTATTATTATGCCCATTGCCCAGTATGTACTGCCAGCCTCTGTGGTACTATCATTCAAGCTCACATGGCATGTCCTGCCAGCCAGCCACTGGTGGTAGTAGTACTAGCATGATAGTACCACAAAGGGCCGGCTCCAGGTTTTTCTGGGCCCTGGGAGAAAGAGTCTCAGTGGGCCCCTTTAACACATACCACGATTCATGATGCACAGATACCGCAGAGAAATATAAGTATAGTACAATGCAAAGATTTCACTCCTTATATTACATGAGTGATATCTATTGTAAATTCTATAATAGTTCAGAAACCGGCGAATCGCTCCACACAGTATACTGGCCTCCAAAAAGTGCGCCATACAGAATACTGGTCCCCATATAACGCTCCATACAGAATACTGGTCCCCATATAACGCTCCATACAGGATATTGGTCCCCATATAATGCTCCATACAGAATACTGGCCCCCATAAAATGCTCCGTACAGAATACTGGCCCCCATAAAACGCTCCATACAGGATACTGGTCCCCATATAACGCTCCACACCGTATACTGGCCCCCAAAAAATGCTCCATACAGAATACTGGCCCCCATATAATGCTCCATACAGAATACTGACCCCATATAACGCTCCAAACAGAATACTGGCCCCCAGAAAATGCTCTGTACAGGATACTGGCCCCATATAAAGCTCCATGCAGGCTGTTCCCCCCACATAATGCCCTATGCAGGCTTTTCCCCCCCTTATAATGCCCCATGCAGGATGTCACCCCCCTCCATATAATGCCCCATGCAGGATGTCACCTCCCTCATATAATGCCCCATGCAGGATGTCACCCCCCCCATATAACGCCCCATGCAGGATGTCACCCCCCATATAATGCCCCATGCAGGATGTCACCCCCCATATAATGCCCCATGCAGGATATCACCCCCCCTCTCTTTAAAATGCCCCATGCAGGATGTCACATCCCCCCTTTTATAATGCCCAATGCAGGATGTCACCCTTCTCTTTAAAATGCCCCATGCAGGATGTCACCGCCCCCATATAATGCCCCATGCAGGATGTCATCTCCCCAATATAATGCCCCATGCAGGATGTCATCTCCCCAATATAATGCCCCATGCAGGATGTCACCCCCCATATAATGCCCCATGCAGGATGTCACCCCCCCTCTTTATAATGCCCCATGCAGGATATCACCCCCCTCTCTTTAAAATGCCCAATGCAGGATGTCACCCCCCTCTTTAAAATGCCCCATGCAGGATGTCACCCCCCATATAATGCCCCATGCAGGATGTCACCCCCCCCATATAATGCCCCATGCTGGATGTCACCCCCACATATAATGCCCCATGCAGGATATCACCCCCCCATATAATGCCCCATGCCTCCATACATTAAAAAAAATAATAATCAAATACTCACCTCACTCCTCCTTACCTGCTGCCGCTGCTCAGGTCCGTACTCCAGCGTCGCCGGCGTCTTCCCGCTCTGCGCTGCCTGTGATGGCTCAGGGGAGGGTGCGGTGGAAAGACGTCACCGCACCCTCTGACCTGATATGTCACAGGGAGCGCAGAGCAAAAATACAGCGGATCTGCGGAGGCAGGAGGAGAGGTAAGTATCCGGCTGCTGGGCCCTGAACAAGCGGGGGAGAAGGGCGGGCGCTGGCACCGCTCTCCTCCGCCCATAGCCCGATTCATGCTTAGTATGTCCTGCCAGCCTCCTTGGTACTTTCATGCCCACCCAGCATGTCCTGCCAGCCACTGGTGGTAGCACATGCTGCTAGGCATAGTAACAGTAACGAGAGGTTGGCAGCAGGACAGGCTGGGCAATGGGCATGATGATAATCATGCCCATTGCCCAGTAGCATTTACTGACAGCCTCGGCCAGGGGTCCTCTCAGCCACCCCTCCCCCCTATCCCTTCCTCCCCTCCCGGCCCCTGCTTTTCATACTCAAGCGTTGAGATGAGCTGCAGGCCTGCAGCCGCTGCCTAGGGCGACGGCGGATCCGTCCTCCACAGCGCGCACAGGAAGCAGTCCCAGGGCGATGATGTCATCGCTCTGAGACTCACCTCCTGCGCACGCGCCGGCAGAGGCGGCAGAGGGGCACTGCGGCAGCAGGCAGAGCAGGGAGACCGGTCTCCTTGCTGTGCTGCTGCAGAGAGCCCATCACTAATCATATCGGCAGTGCTGCCTATCTGATTAGCGAACCGGGGGGTCCTCTGTTCTCTGTACAGGGCCCAGTGGGTGTGAGGGCGGGGCTTAGGGGCATGGCCATCGGAACCCGGAGCTCACCGGGGGTTTTCCCGATCATACGGTGGGCGAGTACGCCCCTGCCCATAAGGGCACACACTGTGCAATTATCTGAGATTCTAGTGTGACCTCCGCAGGGAGGATGAGAGTGATACGTGGTGCAGAATACGTTGGTCTAAAAGCAGGCATGCAATACATGGGGTGCAGAGAAAAAGGTTGCACTTGGGTCACGACCTGACTAATGAGGCACGGTACCGTGTGAGGCTTATTCTCTTAGCTCCCCCGCCAACAATTTATATACAAATAAGATATTATACAGTGCTACATTATACAAGGTATAAAGGATGGTGCCCACATAAGAGTGCCATTCTTTAGCAACAAAATAACAGTGCCACTCAGAGCCAAAATAAATACGGCTATATAGTGTTCTCAAGATAGCACAATAGATTGCTCAAATAAATACTGTCATACAGTGCTCACATATTAACACTATGAAATGCCCAAATAAACACCACTTTACAGTTCTCACATGTTATGACCATACAGTGCTCAAATAAATACTACAATACAGTGCTCACATATAAACACTATGAAATGCCCAAATAAACACCACTTTACAGTTCTCACATGTTATGACCATACAGTGCCCAAATAAATACTGTCATACAGTGCTCACATATTAACACTATGAAATGCCCAAATAAATACCACTTTACAGTTCTCACATGTTATGACCATACAGTGCCCAAATAAATACTACAATACAGTGCTCACATATTATCAAAATACAAGGCACAAATAAATAGTACCGGACATTGTTCACATATTATCACTATACAGTTCCCAATACATAATCTAACAGTGCTATACAATGGCTAACTAAAAATACAATATTTAGACTGAGTCATGGTCATAACCTTGTCAATCATTCCTGGCACCAATATAGAAGCGGGAGGCTGATGGGACCCATGTGTAAATGCCCTGGGAAATGTCTGTGCTTCATATGAGGGCATCAGCACTATTATTTTGGGAGGCCTTGTTTCAGGGTTTAGATTGGGCCCAGTTACTTGCTGGCCACCTTCTTCGGAACGGCTCTCCATCACCCCTCACCACAATTCAGTAGACCCATACCAGCTATTACTGAAATTATTGATTGCCAAGTGTAACAGCGGAAAATAAATTATTGAAAAAAAATAAATAAATAAGCGCGATGCTCCCCGATCCTCTGGGCGGCATGTAGACTTCTTTTTATAATTTTATAAACTTGTGTATTTATAGATTTGATGTCATTAATCATTAATGGTCCATTACTTATTATTCCTCTATGTAGTCCTTTCTCCAGCTCCGGTGTTATATACTTATTTTATATAAAAAAAGTTCCAGTTATTAGCTAAGGCTGAAAATAAATAAAGTTTTAGAGTCAGTAAAATATAAAAGCGGTATTTTATATTGGGATTTCTTATAGCAAACTCATCTTCTGCTTGTGAGTGCACGTTGCTATATAAGGACGCAGCCACCCAACCAACCCGAACCAAAGACACCCCAGTGACAGCCACATAGTCACTATATAGCTCTCACTGGCGGTAAACTGACCGTTTTAGGCAGCGGATGCAACCAAAACTCACTCATGTACTTGAAATCCCACCTACCCAGTTTTTTCATTGACTAACGTGGGCTAGGTTTCAACCACATTAGAAAAAGGTGATGAGTGAGCACATATATAATAGGTATCCGTTTGATCCCATGATCTAATATTGGCGATGCCAGGGGTTCTAGGGGAAGGAGAGGCTGCTCACACTGCTGTCCACCCTGTCTATCTGATCTAATAATGAAGATACCAGGGGTGCAGCGGTAAGAAGAGGCTGCTCACACTGCTGTCCACCTGTCTAATTGATCTAATACTGGAGATACCAGAGATCCTGAGGTAAGAAGAGGCTGCTCACACTGCTGTCCACCATGTGTATTTGATCTAATACTAGAGATACTAGGGGTGCTGAGGTAAGAAGAGGCTGCTCACACTGCTGTCCGCCATGTGTTTCTGAGCTAATACTGGTGATACCATGGTTGCTGAGGTATGAAGAGGCTGCTCACACTGCTGTACACCTGTCTAATTGATCTAATACTAGAGATACCAGGGGTGCAGAGGTAAGAAGAGGCTGCTCACACTGCTGTTCACCATGTCTTTCTGAGCTAATACTGGAGATACCAGGGGTGTTGAGGTAAGAAGAGGCTGCTCACACTGCAGTCCACTATGTGTATCTGATCTAATACTAGAGATACCAGGGGTGCAGAGGTAAGAAGAGGTTGCTCACACTGCTGTACACCTGTCTAACTGATCTAATACTAGAAATACCAGGGGTGCAGAGGTAAGAAGAGGCTGCTCACACTGCTGTCCACCATGTCTTTCTGAGCTTATACTAGAGATACCAGGGGTGCAGAGGTAAGAAGAGGCTGCTCACACTGCTGTCCACCATGTGTATCTGATCTAATACTGGAGATACTAGGAATGCTGAGGTAAGAAGAGACTGCTCACAGTGCTGTCTACTCTAATACTGGAGATACCAGGAGTGCTGAAGTAAGAAGAGGCTCTTCACACTGCTGTCCACCATGTCTATCTGATATTATGCTGGAGATACAAGCAGTGCTTAAATAAGAAGAGGCGGCTCACACTGATGTCTACCCTGTCTATATGATCTAATACTGGAGATACCAGGGCTATTAAGGTACGAAAAGTCTGCTCACACTGTTATAGGTTATCTCTAAGTCATATCAGGAATATTCCTATGGCACATGCTCACAAGTTTCTGTGCTAATATTCTAGGACAGGTTTCTTTCTGTGTAACAAGACACTGACCATATTAATTGTGTAGTGTTTACCTCCCTAAACAAAAAAGCTAAAATTGCTAATTAAAGGTATTTATAAATGTATTCATTAAGATTCCATTTAGTTATTTATTTTTTTCTATTCCCAGAGAGCCCCGTTAAGGAAAAATTGCAAAACAATGAGATACATTTCTCAGAGTCCTATTTTATATATCCATATACTGTATGTGATACTGAGTTTGTATGTTTTCCCCGTATTCTTGTGGGTTTCCGCTGGGTTCTCCGGTTTCTTCCTACACTCCAAAGACATACTGATAGGGAATTTAGATTGTGAGCCCCGATGGAGAAAGTGTCGATAATGTCTGTAAAGCGCTGCGGAATTAATGGTGCTATATAAGTGAATAAAATAAATCAAAATAAATACTAGAGTAAAATAAGAGAAGCCAAAGAAGGCGGGGATAATAAAAGTGACGGTGCACTTGTGTAGAGCTTGAGTAAAGTACCTATATGCAGGCCTGGCGTCAGAACCCAGCGCACCCGGGCAAGTGCTGGGGCCCTAAGGATATGGATGTGCGCACTTACCGTCGGGCACCCCTGCGCGCTATGGGACCCGTGAGCGGTGCGGTGCCGGTGCCAGCGCCCGCCAACCACCCCCACTTGTTCAGGGCCCCTCTCCCCGTGCCTCCGCACCATCTCTGGTCTCTTCCGTGGCTGCTGCACTGTGACGTCTCAGGCCAGAGGATGCGGTGATGTCTTTACACCATGCTCGCTCCAGATCCATCACAGCGCAGAGCGGGAAGACACCGGCGACGCTGAAGAGTCTGGAGAAACGGCAGCAAGTGAGGAGAGGTGAGTACTTGATTATTTTTTTTATATGTATGGAGTCATGGGGAATTATATGGGGGGGGGGAGACAAGTGACATTCTGCATGGGGCATTATATGGGGGGAACAAGTGACATCCTGCATGGGGCATTATATGGGGGGGGGATAGGTGACCTCCTGCATAGGACATTATATGGGGGGACAGGTGACATCCTGCATGGGGCACTATATGGGGGGGAGGTGACCTCCTGCATAGGACATTATATGGGGGGGAGAGGTGACATCCTGCATGGGGCATTATATGGGGGGAGAGGTGACATCCTACATGTGGCATTATATGGGGGGAGAGGTGACATCTTGTATGGGGCATTATATGGGGGTGAGACGTTAAATCCTGCATGGGGCATTATATGGGGGGGTGGGAAGAGATGGAGGAGAAAGAGCAAGTGAGAGACAGGAGAGAGTGAGAGAGATGGAGGAAAGGGTAAGGGAGAGAGATGGATGAGAGAGAGAGATATGGAGGAGAGACAGATGGAGGAGACAGAGCAAAGGAGGAGAGAGAGAGAGGGAGGAGAGAGAGAGAGGGAGGAGAGAGAAAGAGATGGAGGACAAATAGCAAGGGAGAGAGAGATTGAGAAGAGAGAGGAGAGAGTGACAGAAATGGAGAGAGTGCGAGGGAGAGAGATGGAGGAGAGAGAGAGATAGAGGAGAGAGAGATGGAGGAGAGAGAGATGAAGGAGAGAGAGATGGAGGAGAGAGAGATGAAGGAGAGAGAGAGAGGGAGGAGAGAGAGAGGGAGGAAAGAGAGAGAGGGAGGAGAGAAGCGGGAGGAGAGAGATAGAGAAAAGAGAAGGAGGGAGGAGGGAGAATGAGATTTTTCCATCTCAAAAGTTGGAGTTCACAATGATTTCAATGGGGTCCATGTACTGGATCAAGTTCGGGTACAGTTTTGGTACCCGAACCAAACTTTGGACTAAAGTTCAGTTGGGTACCAAAACCTGAACTTCCACGGGTCTGCTCATCCCTTGTCATGCTAGGTATGGGAAGAACCCAGCGTACGACAACGGGAAAAGGGGGAAAGCCCAGAAACTAGGGAAAGGGGGAGTGGAGACCCCTAAGCAGATCTAACAACACCATGACTCCCTTATCATTCCTAAATAGGTTCCACACCTATCGCCAAGCAGGATACCTTAGCCCTGGCTGACCCTAGAGCTAGGCCCTAGGTAGGGAGGGGGAGGAGTTAGCACTAGTCGGCCCCACTGCAACTAAAGACAAACAAGGGAAACAGACAAGGAGATACACTTAGCTTTGAGGAGACACCAGAGAGAACACAACTACAATCCATAAAGGAACTCCAAGAAGAATATCGCTGACTGCTAGAACTCCAGACTTGAACAGAGGAATTTACTCTATCACCAGCAACTCTCTTGAGAAACTGAGTATATTTAAAGATCCAGAAAGGGTGTGTTAATTAGCAGGCGATCGTGGAGATCACCGCTGGGTGCTAGAGTGGGAGGGATGATGAAAGGATCAAGAAGGTGTCTGCAAGGCCAAGCGCAGCGACCTTCTACAGCCGGATTCAGAATGACTGTATGTCAAGCCTGACACACCCGTGACATCCCTAGTTCCTAATCCTTTAACTGGTTGGGATGCAATACTACATTTCACCTCTAGTAGCCACTAGTGAAAAATTTGATTACCTGTCACAATCACAATAATAGTCGATCATTAGTGATCCAGTTCTCAATCTACATCCCATTGGTTTACACAGTCTGTAAAATTGCCCTCCAGGAGGAGACTGGTATCTTTGTCCTGCCTACCACTGTTCTCCTACACATGTGCAGACTTCCATTTCTTAAGGGGACTTATTTTCAGTCAATGTCTATGGCACCTAGGTTTTGTAAATGCCTCCCCCACCCCCCATATCAATCTGTGGTTTTGCAACCACTGAGTTCCAATACTGTGCTATGGTCCACAGTTACAAATGTCTTTATAATAATTCCGATTGTTGGATGTCAGTTGATGTTGAACCCCACCGGTGAAGAGGTCAATATAGTAAACCTGGAAAACCCCTACAATGCATTAAGTTTATGGCTGCTAATTGTCATCATGTAGTTGATGGGGAAATATAACAGTCTAGGGGTACGGGAGACATTTGAGCTGATAAAAGCTGAGTGTGCATGGTGATAGATAGCGGCTCTGTAAGACTAAACTTACCTTGTGGCCGGAGTCTGTAGAGCAGAGTTACTGTACATGTCCAGACTCTCTGACCAGGTCTATGCAAAAGTATGAAAAGTGATATAGCAATGTGAAATTCAGGCCAACACTCCCTTTTTCCATAAAAGTCAGCACTTTATTTAATCCATATAAACACAACCAAATTTAAGTGGCTTCTTACAAAAATAGCACATGAAAAACGTACAAATGCCATCAGCAAAACGTACTTCAACCAGACGGCAACGCGTTTCTGAGCTCTACGTTTCTTAGTTTGAGCCTGAAAAATTCCACAATACTTAACACAGGATATCTGAGTTCGCAGATTCGTAACACTCAGGTTAAAATGTGCATAGACAAAATATATAGATAAAACCTGTAAAAACCACAATGTGGATAATGCGGATAAACGAACCATACAATAAAGTAAAAACAGGAGCCGAGGCTGTAAGTGCGGGGATTTCTGTGCTTGGGGATCATACTCGATACTGGATAAATTGAGATGTTTTGAAAATGTTGTATCCATTATTTTATCATTTGCAGATCACTAACACGTCTCTCCGACCTGTGATTTCCATAGTTCCACGACTTTTCCGTCTTATGCTCAGAGGTCTAGTATTAACCCCTTTACCCCCAGGGTGGTTTGCACGTTAATGACCAGGCCAATTTTTACAATTCTGACCACTGTCACTTTATGAGGTAATTACTCTGGAACGCTTCAAATGGATCCCGCTGATTCTGAGACTGTTTTTTCGTGACATATTGTACTTCATCATTGTGGTAAAATTTCTTTGACATCACTTGCGTTTATTTGTGAAAAAATCAGAAATTTGGTAAAAATGTAGAAAGTTTTGCAATTTTCAAAATTTTTAATTTTATGCCCTTAAATAGAGATATGTTACACTAAATAGTTAATAAACAACATTTCCCACATGTCTACTTTACATCAGCACAATTTTGGAACCACATTTTTTTTTTTTAGGGAGCTATAAGGGTTAAAAGTTGACCAGCGATTTCTCATTTTTACAACAAAATTTACAAAAACACTTTTTTAGAGACCCCATCACATCTGGCGTGACTTTGAGGGGCCTTTATGATAGAAAATACCCAAAAGTGACACCATTGTAAAAACTGCACCCCCCAAGGTGCTCAAAACCACATTCAACAAGTTTATTAACCCTTCAGGTGCTTCACAGTAATTTTTGGAATGTGGAAGAAAACAATGAACATTTAACTTTTTTCACAAAAATGTTACTTTAGACCGCAATTTTTTTTCATTTTCGACTTTTTGAATGTAAAATTTGCTTGAAAAATTAGCGGACACCATGTTGCGTTTGGGGAGCCCCCGATGTGCCTAAACAGTGGAAACCCCCCACAAGTGACACCATTTTGGAAACTAGACCCCTCAGGGAACTTATCTAGGTGTGTGGTGGGCACCTTGAACCCCCAGGTGCTTCACAGAAGTTTATATCATGGAGCTGTAAAAATAACATTTTCACATTTTTCCAACAAAAATGTTTTGCAGACCCCAATTTTGCATTTTCATAAGGGTAACAGGAGAAATTGCACCACGCGATTTGTTGTGCAATTTTTCCTGAGTAAGCCGATACCCCATATGTGGGGAAAAAACACTGTTTGGGCACACGGCAAGGTTCGGAAGAGAAGGAACGCCATTTGACTTTTTGAATGTAAAATTTGCTTGAATTAGTGGACGCCATGTTGCGTTTGGGGAGCCCCTGATGTGCCTAAATAGTGGAAACCCCCCCCCCAAGTGACTCCATTTTGGAAACTACACCCCTGAAGGATTTTATCAAGGGGTATAGTGAACATTTTGAACCCAGAGGTACGACACAGAATTTGATAACATTAAGTCATCATATTGAATAAGTTGTCATTAGTCTTGAGTGCAAGTGCTCGCTACTTGAGTTTGCATCGGGTACTCAGGTATGGACCATGTATGGCGGGTGCTCAAGTGACATGCTCGAGTCCCCGCCCGCATGTTTCATGGTTGTTAGTCACCCAAATAAAAACATGTGGGGATCGCTTGTGCATGACAGGCAGTCCCAGCAAGGTTTTTTTGGCTATATAACAGCTGCAAAACATTTGAGGCGGAGACTTGAGCATGTCACTCGAGCACCCGCTATACTCGGTGCATACCCGAGCACCCGATGCAAACTCAAGCAGCGAGCTCTTGTGCTCAACATTAGTTGCCATATAGACGGTATTTTTTTCTTTACTTCTGAAAAAATCCCAACCCCAACCCTAATACAACCACAACCCTAGCCCAAACGCAACCTTAGCTCAACCCTAACCCTAGCCCAACCCTAACCCTAGCTCAGCCCTAACGCAACCCTAACCCTTGCCCAACCCTAACCCAATCCTAGCCTAACCATAGCACAACCCTAACCCTAGTACAACCCTAACCCTAGCACAACCCTACCCATAGCTCAATGCTACCCCTAGCCCAACCCTAACCCTAGCTCCACCCTACCCCAAACCTACCCCTAGCCCCACCCTTGCTCAACCCTCACCCTAGCCCAACCCTAACCCTAGCCCAACCCAAACCCTAGCACAACCCTAACCCTAGCCCAACCCTAACCCTAGCACAACACTAACCCTAACCCTAGCACAACCCTATCCCTAACCCTAAAGTTTTATTTTTTACGCCATTCCTCGTGCGGTATAAGTGATTAGACAACTTTATTTTTCGGGTCGGTGCAATTACAGGGATACTAGATTCATATCAGGTTTTTATGATTGAGAGCTGTCACACACTAAAAAAGCCTTTTTATTGCAAAGACTAGTTTTTGCATCGCAATTTTTTGAGAGCTATAATTTTTCCATATTTCGGCCGACAGAGTCCTGTGATTTTTTTTTTTTTTGTGGGACAAGTTGATGTTTTTATTGGTACCATTTTTGGGCACATTACATTTTTTGATTGCTTTCTATTCCGATTTTTGGAAGGCAGAATAAACAAAAACCAACAATTCACGAATTGTTTTTTGGTGTTTTTTTTATGCCGTTCTATGTGTCGTCAAATTGATAAGGAAGCTTTATTCTTCGGTTCAGTATGTTTACAGCGGCACCACAGTTATATTTTTTTTCACGTTATGGCACTTTTACTCAATGAAAACTATTTTATAGAAAAAAGAATTGTTTATGCATCGCTAGAGAGCTATAAATGTTTTATTTTTCTGCCGTTGGAGCTGTATGGTGGCTTGTTTTTTTGCGGGATAAGATGACGTTTTCAGCGGTACCATTTTTATTTACATTTGTCTTTTTGATCTCGTTTTATTCCATTTTTTGTTTGGTGGTATGATGATAAAGCATCGTTTTATGTTTTGTTTTTTATTTTATTTTTTTACCCTGTTCACTAAAGGGGTTAACTTCATCACCATCCCTGTGCTATGCAGCCTGTCAGCGCTGCACAGGGAAAAGTTACTTTGGTCACGCGTGGCGCATGACCAAAGCAACTTCCTGCCTTCTGATGACCCGGATGTTGTCATGATGACATCGGGTCACCATGACAACATCTGGGACCGGACTCAGACGCTGCGGGATGCCGGCAGAGAAGGTAAGTATCGCGCTAACCTCCTCTTGCCACCAGAATGCTGCGATCGATTTCAATCACAGCATTTCGGGGGTTAATGTGCAGGGAGCGGTGCGGGACCGTTCCTTGCACATAGCACCGGGTGTCAGCTGTGACAATCAGGTGGATGACTTGATATCACGACCTCCCCAGGAAAAAGACAATAGGCTCTAGCTACAGAGACCTTCAAACTCTCTGTGTCACTCCCCCTACTGCACCCCTGGTGGAGCCCAAGTCTCCATCCCTGTTATTTCCCAGCTAAGAGCTCCCAAAACTAAAATGGGCCATATGTTCTTACTGGACAGTCCTAGGGAGCCCGTTCTGGTGTCATTGGACCCAGCCGGGCCCCTGCTACGCATGGATGCTAAACATCAGAGTCCTAGGGGCCCCTGCAAGGCTGTGCTGGGTATCTCCTTTCCTTACGCTGGACTATGTTTAAAACTAGGGTTACAATCCGCATCCCCTCAGGTCTATTTTGTGTATCACTGAGATGAATCTTTTCCCCATAACTCGCTGTTGAATTATGTTTCTTGAATAGGCACATGGCGTCAGGGGAAGGGACATCCTGTGTAGCTTGCAGCTGCTGTGAGAATTCTCACTCTTCGCTTCTTCAGCTCCTTCCTTTGCAAGCTGCAGTGTCAAATTTTCATATGTAGAGCTTCGTAAAACCCGCCTGCCAGTGCACAGTGATCGACAGGGGATTACCTTGAATATCTTCACACCATTGTTCCCTGTAAAAAACAGAAAATAAATAAGCTAATTTATACTCACCTAACACCTAATCCCAGAAGCCGCTGTCAACTGTAAAACAGCAAAAATAAAAAACAACCATATCCCTCACCTATCCAAAGTGATGAAATAATCCATAGTGTCCTACGATGATCTAGATGACTTATACTAGTATAATTTTCAAACGGTGCCACTCCATAATGTACACATACTACAATGTGAAGAGTGGCAACTATTGACCGTATAATGGCAAAATCGCAAGATAAACATAAACAACCGAAGCAACCACGATCAAAGGCCAATCTACATCATAAAAAATTTTTTATTAAATATTCAATTTTGTTAAAAATTATCACATGCAGATAATTGGTGCAAAAAATGTTGCAAAACAACATACAGTGTGGAAAAAAATTCTACCGCTATATGGGACACGCAGGACCCAAATTGTACAGCCTAGTAGATATTAAGTGATCATCCAAGTAGCATAGTATTTATACACAGGCCAATGTGACCCTATTAGTAAAAAGGCTCATATAGTCAAAGGTTGTTAGGTCAGAGAAACAGACAATGTTAATACATTCCTCAAAATAATATTACGGGTATAATGAGCCACCATATATATATTTACATGTGTATAACAACAGTATATATATGTGTCAACAGTATATAGACATACAATATATTGTACATGACAACAGGCTCACACTGACACAAGTAATGTGTAGCGATCAGCTGCCGTGAGAGAGTTCACAGGAGTTCATCAGCTGATGAAACCCGGTAACCTCACTTACGGCACCGCCGCTGCGTGAGAACTGTCTCACGCCGTAGCGGTGCCGTAAGTGAGATCACTGGAGCTCATCAGCTGATGAACTCCTGTGAACTCTTTCACGGCAGCTCAGCGCTATACACTGCAGGAGTGATTACACAGCGGCGTCTGCTCTGTAACAGCAGGCATAGGCTGATGGGAGTAGTACTCTCATCAGCTGATGCCTGTGACGTGTGGTAAGCTTTTTACGACTGGTCACAGTCACAGCTGCGGGCTCACACTGTCATCTGACAGAGTGAGCCCGTAGTTCTAACCGATCAGAGCCCCTTTTTCCCACGCTGTCATCTGCGTGGGAAACCATGGATGTTCGGGGGCCCCATTCATATGAATGGGGTCCGTGTTCCGGGTCAGGTACTGTTCTGGTAACCGAACCAAACTTTTAATAGATATTCGGATATCCACGGGTCCGCCCATCACTAGTAAATAATCCTACCAAGTTATGACCACATAATGCCACCACATAATGCTAAAATAATGCCACCATACTGATCATTACCATCATGACTGTACTAAGACCAATATTACAATCAATACCACAATATGAGACAATAATCAATAAATACAGCCAGATCATAACAACATATCACCAACATGTACTGTAGTGATAATATACCATACTGATTATTAACAGTATAAACACTGATATTATCACTGTGCAGCAACCATGTAGTGGTATAATTGTATATATCAATTCCAGTGCTCTGCATACTATATACAGTACAGACCAAAAGTTTGGACACACCTTCTCATTAAAAGATTTTTCTGTATTTTCATGACTATGAAAATTGTACATTCACACTGAAGGCATCAAAACTATGAATTAACACATGTGAAATTATATACTTAACAAAAAGGTGTGAAACAACTGAAAATATGTCTTATATTTTACTTTCTTCAAAGTAGCCACCTTTTGCTTTGATGACTGCTTTGCACACTTGTCATTCTCTTGATGAGCTTCAAGAGGTAGTCACCGGAAATGGTTTTCACTTCACAGGTGTGCCCTGTCAGGTTTAATAAGTGGGATTTCTTGCCTTATAAATGGGGTTGGGACTATCAGTTGTGTTGTGCAGAAGTCTGCTGGATACACAGATGATAGTCTTACTGAATAGACTGTTAGAATTTGTATTATGGCAAGAAAAAAGTAGCTAAGTAAAGAAAAACGAGTGGCCATCATTACTTTAAGAAAAGAAGGTCTGTCAGTCCGAAAAATTGGGCAAACTTTGAAAGTGTCCCCAAGTACAGTTGTAAAAACCATCAAGCGCTACAAAGTAACTGGCTCACCAAAAGTACCACCCCAGGAAAGGAAGACCAAGAGTCACCTCTGCTTCTGAGGATAAGTTTATCCGAGTCACCAGCCTCAGAAATCGCAGGTTAACAGCAGCTCAGATTAGAGACCAGGTCAATGCCACACAGAGTTCTAGAAGCAAACACATCTCTACAACAACTGTGTTAATTCATAGCTTTGATGTCTTCAGTGTGAATGCACAATTTTCAAAGTCATGAAAACACCGAAAAATCTTTAAATGAGAAGGTGTGTCCAAACTTTTGGTCTGTACTGTATGTGCATAGTGTGCTGGTAATTGTACAAATATATGTATATTAAGTCATCTACCATCTCTCTGATCATAGTTGTTCACTTTCCCTTTTCTTTTTCATTCAGCCCACACCACCATAACCACTTCTTCCATCCATGACTTGTATCTGCTAGAGATGAGCGGTGTTCGACTAGAACTGTTCGCCAATCTCAAATTCGAGCTGTTTTGGGCGGTGTTCGAGTTGTTCGACGAACCCGAATGATTTGCAAAAAATTCGGCTGTTCGAGGTTATGTTCGATAACTGTTCGTGCACCAAAAGCGTGTCCTGCATGTCTGGCGCTATTTAGAGCACCAATCATGCAGGGATTGTCTGTCACTCACTGTAATGCCACAGCCATGGTGGTTGTGGCATTACAGTGATTGCCCAAATCGATGGGAACAGTGCCAACAGTGAAACATGAAAAGCCGGCAATTCAGCAGCGGCATATACCGGTTCCCGACAATTTAGAATCGAAAGAATAGAGCTTCACACATAGATTAGATAGATAGAAACATGTCAGCCACATATATATGAAGTACAGTGACAGTGTTGCTTATTGTACTTGTCATTTAGTGTAAAGGATTTATCAAAAAAAATAAGTGTTTTCATGCACAGTCTCTTTAAAAAAGCCGGTCGGCAATTCAGCAGCGGTACCCGACAATTTGGAATAGAAAGAATAGAGAATCACACATAGATTAGATAGATAGAAACATGTCAGTCACATATATATGAAGTACAGTGACAGTGTTGCTTACTGTACTTGTCATTTAGTGTAAAGGATTTATTAAAAAAAATAATAGTGTTTTCATGCACTGTCTCTTTAAAAAAGCCGACTGGCAATTCAGCATCTGTACCCGACAATTTATAACAGAAGGAATAGAGAATCACACATAGATTAGATAGATAGAAACATGTCAGTCACATATATAAGAAGTACAGTGATAGTGTTGATTACTGTACTTGTCATTTAGTGTTAAAATAAAGGATTTATTTAAAAAAAAATTGGCGTGGGGTTCCCCCTAATTTTAGGCTCTAGCGGAGGTTAAGCAGACGGCTGGGGCAGATGTTTGAAGCCTGGGAAGGGGGTAATACCCACGGAGCTTCCCAGGCTACTAATATCAGCCCCCAGCGGAATACCTAGCCTTTACTAGCTATTAAAATGGGGGACCCCACAAAAAAATGACGTGGGGTCCCCCCTATTTTAATAGCTAGCAAAGGCTAGGCAGACAGCTGGGGGCTGATATTAATAGCCCAGGAAGGGTGCCATGAATATTGGCCCCCTCCCAGGCTAGAAACACCAGCCGTCAGCCGCCCCAGAAATGGCGCATCCATAGGATGCGCCAATTCTGGCACTTAGCCTCGCTCTTCCCACTGCCCAGTAGCGGTGGCAGTGGGGTAATAGGGCTGGGGTTGATGTCAGCTTATAATGCCAGCTGTCATCAAGCCCAGGTTAGTAATGGAGAGGCGTCTATAAGACACCCCCATTACTAACCCCATAGTCAAAGTTAAAAGAAAACACAAACACCCAGAATAAAGTCCTTTAATTGAAATAAAGACACAATCCTTTATTGTTCTAAATTAAACCATACTTACCACCACGCCCATTCCAGCTGAAGCCAACGATCTCCTGCAATAAAAGTAAAATAATAAAGCAACCTCTTCCTTACCTTTCCATGGTTCCCAGACAGCTTCAGCTCTGCTACATCGAGATGACAGGCTGGACCGCAGCAGAACGCTGCCATCCAGCCTGTCATCCCGCAGACACTGAGAAGCGCAGGCATGCTTGCGCTCCTCAGTGTCTCGCTGTGATGGCATAAAGATGAGCCGACAATGAACTCGGCTCACCTCATGCACGTCACTGACAGCGTGGGAGAATTCTCCTGCACTCAGCGCTTCAGCGTGAGAATTTTCCCACGCTGTCAGTGACGTGCATGAGGTGAGCCGAGTTCATTGGACATGAATGAGCTCACCTCATGCACGTCACTGACAGCGTGGGAAAATTCTCACGCTGAAGCGCTGAGTGCAGGAGAATTTTTCCACGCTGTCAGTGACGTGCATGAGGTGAGCTCATGTCCAATGAACTCATCTCACCTCATGTACGTCACTGACAGCGTGGGAGAATTCTCACGCTGAAGCGCTGAGTGCAGGAGAATTTTCCCACGCTGTCAGTGACGTGCATGAGGCTGATATTTAAATTTGGCGCACAAATCGGTGATTGGTCGCGGGCAGCGTCCGCGACCAATCAGCACAGTAGTGTTTAACTTTGGCGGCAAGATCAGTGATTGGTCGCGGTCAAGACGGCGACCAATCACCGATTTGTGCGGCACATTTAAATAGCGGCCGCGACCAATTGGATGTCAGCGCCGCTCCCCGGTCCTCCCTTTACACCCTAGCCGCATGGATTTCAGCGGCGCTGCCTGTGCGGCTACTTCCGCTGCGAGAACCCGGGACATGAGCGGCCGCTCGCAGCAGAAGTATCCCGACCCGCAGCACCGCTCCCCGGTCCTCCCTTCACACCCTAGCCGCTGATGTCCCCACAGTATCCGCATGGTGTTACAAAGGTCCGGACATTTGTATTAAAAATCGCTGATTGGTCGCGGGCGCTGGGAAAATTCTCACGCTGAAGCGCTGAGTGCAGGAGAATTTTCCCACGCTGTCAGTGACGTGCATGAGGTGAGCTCATTCATGTCCATTGAACTCAGCTGACCTCATGTACGTCACTGACAGCGTGGGAGAATTCTCACACTGAAGCGCTGAGTGCAGGAGAATTCTTCAACGCTGTCAGTGACGTACATGAGGTGAGCTGAGTTCATTGGACATGACCTCGGCTCATCTGGATGCCGTCACAGCGAGACACTGAGGAGCGCAAGCATGCCTGCGCTTCTCAGTGTCTGCGGGATGACAGGCTGGATGGCAGCGTTCTGCTGCGGTCCAGCCTGTCATCTCGATGTAGCAGAGCTGAAGCTGTCTGGGAACCATGGAAAGGTAAGGATGAGGTTGCTTTATTATTTTACTTTTATTGCAGGAGATCATTGGCTTCAGCTGGAATGGGCGTGGTGGTAAGTATGGTTTAATTTAGAACAATAAAGAATTGTGTGTTTATTTCAATTAAAGGACTTTTTTCTGGGTGTTGTGTTTTTTTTAAATACTTTACTAGAAATTCATGGTGGTCATGTCTAATATTGGCGTGACCCCATGAATTTCGGGCTTAGGGCCTGCTGATAATGCCAAGCTGGCCCTAACCCCTTTATTACCCAGTGAGCCACCGCACCAGGGCCCTGGATGAGTTGGGTACAGCGCCAGAAGATGGCGCTTCTATGAACGCGCCATTTTCCGGGGTGGCTGCGGACTGCAATTTGCAGCTGGGGGGACCCAGAAAGCTTGGGCCTCCCTGCGCTGCGGATTCCAGCCCCCAGCTGCCTAGTTGTACCTGGCTGGACACAAAAATAGGGCGAAGCCCCACGTATTTTTTTTTTTTAATTATTTCATGAAATTCATGAAATAATTAAGAAAAAAAGGGCTTCCCTATATTGTTGTGTCCGGCCAGGTACAAATAGGCAGCTGGTGGTTGGGGGCAGCCCGTTCCTGCCTGCTGTACCTGGCTGGACACAAATATAGTGCGAAGCCCTACGTCAATTTTTTTTTAAATTATTTCATGAAACTAGATGGTGGCCCGATTCTAACGCATCGTGTATTCTAGAATATGTATGCGGCAGACCCGGCGCAATCAGCAGAGCGGTGTTTAAATTTGGCGCCAAAATCGCTGACTGGTTGCGGACAGCAACCGCGACCAATCAGCAAAGCGGTGTTGAAATTTGGCGACTATATCACTGATTGGTCACGGCCGGCGGTCGCGACTAATCAGCAGAGCGGGGTTTAAATTTTGCGCCAATAATGCTGATAGGTTGTGGTCGCGACCAATCAGCAAAGCGGTGTTTAAATTTGGCGCCAATAATGGTGATTGGTCACGACCTCGACAATTCAGCAGAGCGGTGTTTAAATTTGGCGGCAACAATGTTGATTAGTCGCGGCCGGCGGTCACGACCAATCAGCAGAGCGGGGTTTAAATTTGGCGCCAATAATGCTGATTGGTTGCAACCGCCGGCCGCGACCAATCAGCAGAGCGGTGTTTAAATTTGGCGTCAAAATCGCTGATTGGTCGCGGAAGGCAACTGTGACCAATCAGCAGAGCGGTGTTTAAATTTGGCGCCGATACTGCTGATTGGTCGCGGCCGGCAACAGTGACCAATCAGCCGAGCAGGGTTTAAATTTGGCGCCAATACTACTGATTGGTCGCGGACGGCGACCGCGATCAATCAGCAGAGCGGTGTTTAAATTTGGCGCCAAGAATACTGATTAGTCGCGGCCGGCATCCGCGACCAATTAGCAGAGCGGGGTTTAAATTTGGCGCCAATCTCGCTGATTGGTCGCGGCTGGAGTCCGCGACCAATCAGCAGAGTGTTGTTTAAATTTGGCGCCAATCTCACTGATTGGACGCGTCTGGCGTCCGCGACCAATCAGCAGAGCGTTGTTTAAATTTGGCGCCAAGCTCGCTGATTGGTCGCGGCCGCTATTTAAATGTGGCGCCAAGATCACTGATTGGTCGGGTGCGGAGAGCGCGACCAATCAGCTAATCGTATTGGTGAGGACCGGGGAGCGCCGCTGCCTGGTCGGATACTTCCGTTGCGAGAAGCCGGGAGATGAGCGACTGCTCGCAGCAGAAGTATCCCGACCCGCAGCGCCGCTCCCCGGTCCTCCCTTGACACCCTAGCCGCTGATGTCCCCACAGTATCCGCATGGTGTTACAAAGATCCGGACATTTGTGTTAAAAATCGCTGATTGGTCGCGGGCGCTGCCCGCGACCAATCACCGATTTGGGCGCCAAATTTAAATATCGGCCGCAAGCAATCACCAATCTTGGCTCCACATTTAAACACCGCTGTGCTGATTGGTCGCCGACGCTGGGCGCGACCAATCACCGATTTTGGCGCCACATTTAAATAGCGTCCGCGACCAATCAGTACAGCGGTGTTTAAATGTGGAGCCAAGATGGGTGATTGGTCGCGGAGGATATTTAAATTTGGCGCCCAAATCGGTGATTGGTCGCGGCTGATATTTAAATTTGGCGCCCAAATCGGTGATTGGTCGCGGGCAGCGCCAGCGACCAATCAGCGATTTTTATCACAAATGTCCGGACCTTTGTAACACCATGCGGATACTGTGGGGACATCAGCGGCTAGGGTGTGAAGGGAGGACCGGGGAGCGGCGCTGCGGGTCGGGATACTTCTGCTGCGAGCGCCCGCTCATGTCCCGGGTTCTCGCAGCGGAAGTATCCGCACAGGCAGCGCCGCTGACATCCATGCGGCTAGGGCGTGAAGGGAGGACCGGGGAGCGGCGCTGACATCCAATTGGTCGCGGCCGTCTTGACCGCGACCAATCACTGATCTTGCCGCCAAAGTTAAACACTACTGTGCTGATTGGTCGCGGACACTGCCCGCGACCAATCACAGATTTGTGCGTCAAATTTAAATATCGGCCGCGACCAATCACCGATCTTGGATCCACATTTAAACAACGCTGTGCTGATTGGTCGCAGCCGATATTTAAATGTGGCGCCCAAATCGGTGATTGGTCGCGGTCTTGGCGCGCGAAAAATCACTGATCTTGCCGCCAAAGTTAAACACTACCGTGCTGATTGGTCGCGGACGCTGCCCACGACCAATCACCGATTTGTGCGCCAAATTTAAATATCAGCCTCATGCACGTCACTGACAGCCTGGGAAAATTCTCCTGCACTCAGCGCTTCAGCGTGAGAATTCTCCCACGCTGTCAGTGACGTACATGAGGTGAGCTGAGTTCATTGGACATGACCTCGGCTCATCTGGATGCCGTCACAGAGAGACACTGAGGAGCGGAAGCATGCCTGCTCTTCTCAGTGTCCGCGGGATGACAGGCTGGATGGCAGCGTTCTGCTGCGGTCCAGCCTGTCATCTCGATGTAGCAGAGCTGAAGCTGTCATGGGAACCATGGAAAGGTAAGGATGAGGTTGCTTTATTATTTTTCTTTTGTTGCAGGAGATCGTTGGCTTCAGCTGGAATGGGCGTGGTGGTAAGTATGGTTTAATTTAGAACAATAAAGAATTGTGTGTTTATTTCAATTAAAGGACTTTATTCTGGGTGTTTGTGTTTTTTTTTTTTAACTTTGACTATGGGGTTAGTAATGGGGGTGTCTTATAGACGCCTCTCCATTACTAACCTGGGCTTGATGTCAGCTGGCATTATAAGCTGACATGAACCCCAGCCCTATTACCCCCTGCCACCGCACCAGGGCAGCGTGGAAGAGCGAGGCTAAGTGCCAGAGTTGGCGCATCCTATGGATGCGCCATTTCTGGGGCGGCTGACGGCTGGTGTTTCTAGCCTGGGAGGGGGCCAATATTCATGGTACCCTTCCTGGGCTATTAATATCAGCCCCCAGCTGTCTGCCTAGCCTTTGCTAGCTATTAAAATACGGGGGACCCCACGTCATTTTTTTGGGGGGGTCCCCCATTTTAATAGCTAGTAAAGGCTAGGTATTCAGCTGGGGGCTGATATTAGTAGCCAGGGAAGCTCCGTGGGTATTACCCCCTTCCCAGGCTTCAAACATCTGCCCCAGCCGTCTGCTTAACCTCCGCTAGAGCCTAAAATTACGGGGAACCCCACGCCAATTTTTTTTTTAATAAATCCTTTATTTTAACACTAAATGACAAGTACAGTAATCAACACTGTCACTGTACTTCATATATATATGACTGACATGTTTCTATCTATCTAATCTATGTGTGATGCTCTATTCTTTCTGTTCTAAATTGTCGGGTACCGCTGTTGAATTGCCGGCCGGCTTTTTTAAAGAGACGGTGCACGAAAACACTATTATTTTTTTAAATAAATCCTTTACACTAAATGACAAGTACAGTAACCAACACTATCACTGTACTTATTATATATGTGATTGGCATGTTTATATCTATCTATGTGTGATGCTCTATTCTTTCTGTTATAAATTGTCGGGTACAGCTGCTGAATTGCCGGCCGGCTTTTTTAAAGAGACGGTGCATGAAAACACTATTATTTTTTTAAATAAATCCTTTACACTAAATGACAAGTACAGTAAGCAACACTGTCACTGTACTTCATATATGTGTGACTGACATGTTTCTATCTATCTAATCTATGTGTGAGGCTCTATTCCTTCTTGTCTAAATTGTCGGGTACCGGTGTATGCCGCTGCTGAATTGCCGGCCGGCTTTTTTAAAGAGAGCGTCTTCTGAGCAGTTTGTCAGCTTTTGGACACCTTTGAAGGTGTTTTCTATGTGTTTCTATGTGTTTTTGTTTGCCTGCCATTGGTTTTAACGGTGTTCGACAGTGTTCTAAGGTGTTCGACGAACAGTTCGACGAACAGTTCCTCGAACATCCCGGTGTTCGACGAACCGAACCCGAACACTACGGGGGTGGCTCAACACTAGTCTCTGCAAAATGTAATTCACGTCACCTCATCGCGTCTGCTGTATGGAGAGTCAGGGTGTTGGAGACCGGAGCAGCACACCCGGGGAACAGGAGCGAGATGAGTATGTTTTTTCTGCATGTATATATGAGTCTATGTGGGGGCTCACACTGTATATACAAAGGCTACGTGGTGGCTCAAACTGTATTTAGGAGGCTATGTGGAGCTCACACTGTATACAGGAGACTATGTGCGGCCTCATACTGTATATAGGAGGCTATGAGGGTGCTCACAGTATATGTAGGAGGCTATGATGGGGCTCACAATGTATATAGGAGACTATGTGGGGGGCTTATGCTGTATATGGGAAAATATGTGGGGGCTTATACTGCATATAGGAGGCTATATGGGGGCTTATACTGTATTTAGGAGGCTATGTGGGGGCTCATACTGTATAAAGGGACTATGTGGGGCTCATACTGTTTATATAGGGCTGCGTGGGGGTTCATACTGTATATAGGAGGTTACCTAGGGCTCATACTGTATATAGGGAGGCTATGTGTGGGCACATACTGTATACAGTATATGGGGTTATGTGGGGTTCATACTGTATATAGAGTGGCTAAGTGAGGGCTCATACTGTTATAGGAGGATATGTGAGGCTCAACCTCTATATAGAGAGGCTATGTGGGGGCTCACACTGTTTATAGGGGGCCATATGGGGGCTCATACTGGATATAGGAAGCTATGTGAGGGTCATACTGTTTATAGGGTCCATGTGGGGGCTCATACTGTTTATAGGAGGAATTGTTCAGGCTCATACTGTTTATAGGAGGATATGTGAGAGCTCACACTCTATATAGAGAGGCTATATGGGGGCTCATACTGTTTATAGGGGGCTATGTGGGGGCTCATCATGTAAATAGGAGGCTATATGAGGGCTCATATTGTATGTAGAAAGTCTATGTGGAGGCTCATACTGTATATAGGGGACTATATGGGGACTCACACTGTATATAGAGGGGCTATGTTGGTCTTATATTATATGTAGGGGGCTGTGTGGGGGCTCATACTGTATATAGGGGCAGTTTTCAGGCTTATACGGTAAATAGGGGAATGTCAGCATACTTAAATATTAAGTGATAATTAGAGTTGAGCCACCCCCGTAAGGTTCGAGTTCGGTTCGTCGAACGCCCGTATGTTCGCCGAACTGTTCATGGAACACCGTCGAACACCGTTAAAACCAATGGCAGGCAAACAAAAACACATAGAAACACATAGAAAACACATAGAAAACACTTCAAAGGTGTCCAAAAGCTGACAAACTGCTCAGAAGACACAACTAACACATGGAAAAGTGACAAGTACATATAGTCATGCAAAAAGAAAAGAGGTTGAGGAGTAAAATGAGGGGGAGACACAGATATAGGCATGTAATGCCCTTCTAAAACCAAAAAGTGCGAAGCTGACACGGCCAGTCCGTTCTTGCCCATGCGACCTCCGTGTCGCCGGGTTTGGGCCAGAGCTGCGGTGGACCCTGATGGCCAGCCCCCTTCTCCCAATACTGGGGCCTGTCCGCTGGTGGGTCGAGCGAGCCCCCCTGTGGTGGAGGCAGGTCTAAGCTTTTTAATTTAAATTGTCTCTCTAATTTGAATGAGTACACTTTAAATCCTTTTACAAGGATCTATTGGAGGGCAAGTCTGATGCCAGCAGCCGCGGGAATTACAGCTCCAGTAGCGTCCACTAAAGCTGCTGCAGTTAAAAAGCTTTTATAAGGATCGAGCTTGGCGGTCCACTTCAAGGCGTCCTACCGCCAGTCCCAGCCCCTGTGGCTTGGGGTGCCTCCCGATGCTCTTCACTGAGTGTCCCGGGGGCCCGAAGCATTTCCTTAGAAAAAATTAAGTGTCCAAACTACAGGTGGTGTAGCTTGCTTAACAGCCGGGATAATCCGCTGACTAGCAGACACTGCTACTAGGAACAAAGTATTTCCTGGGCTAGATGCAGTTAAAATTTTGTAATTAGATACTCTCGTTAGATGTTGAGAAAGCATTCCATAGAGTCTCCTGGCATGCCTGGCCCTCAAAGGGTATCAAATACTTAGGAATTCCTATTCATAGAGACCTCTCCCGTCTATGTTATCTTAATTTTGGGCCCTTTATTGAACAACTCCATACAGACCACGGTTGGCAAGTTAGAACTGTAAGATTCACTACGTGAACCACTGGAGCTTTGTGGAAAAGCACATGTACACTGTGTTCCAAATTATTATGCAAAAAGTGTTTAGGAGTGATAAGGTAAGAATTTTTTTGTTTGTCAGTTAAACTCATTGATGGTGATGTGTGTCAGGGCTCTTTATATCACTCTAAGCAATTGCAGACACCTTTGCTAATTAGTTTGGCAGGTGTGTCCAATGAAAGGCAAGACTACTTAAGAAGGCTGTCCCACATTATTAAGCAGCCTACATTTTCTGCCAAAATGGGAAAGAAAAAGGATGTGTCGGCTGCTGAGAAGCAACAAATTGTGGAGTGTTTAGGTCAAGGCATGACTACATTCAACATTGCCAAGACACTTCATCGTGATCATTGCACAATCAAGAAGTATGTAGCTGATTCACAGTACACACGTGTGCGTGCTGATAAGGGAAAATTGAGGACTCTTTCCTACAGGCAATTACGTCAGGTTAAAAGAGCAGCGGCAAAAAAGCCTTGTCATAGCAGCAGACAAGTTTTTGAAGCTGCTCCAACGTCCCCCGAACAACAAGATGCAGGGCCCTTCAGAGGTTTGCAGCTGTGCATAAGCCATCCTGTTGACCTCCTCTATCCACTGTACACAAGCAGAAACAGCTCCAGTGGGCCAAACAATACATGAAGACTGACTTCAAAACTGTTTTATTCACCGATGAGTGCTGTGCAACGCTCGATAGTCCAGATGGATGGAGTGGAGGATGGCTGGTTGATGGACACCCCATGCAAACATGGCTACGGCGCCAACAAGGAGGAGGTGGAGTAATGTTTTGGGCTGGAATCATGAGGAGAGAGATTGTCGGCCCCTTTAGGATCCCTGAAGGGGTAAAGATGAACTCCATGATGTATGTGGAGTTTCTCAAACAGCACTTCCTGCCATGGTTCAAGAAGAAGAACCATGTATTCCACAGCAAGATCATTTTCATGCATGATAATGCACCGTCTCATGATGCACATAACACATCTGCATCTCTGGCTGATATGGGCATAAAAGGGGACAAACTTATGGTGTGACCTCCATGCTCCCCTGACCTCAAACCCATTGAGAACCTCTGGAGCATCATCAAAAGGAGTGTCTATGATGGCGGGAGGCAGTTCACATCTAAGCAACAGCTCTGGGAGGGTATTCTGTTCTCATGCAAAACAATTGAAGCAGAAACCATCCAAAACCTGACAAATTCAATGGACGAGAGAGTTCAGAAGCTCCTTTCGAACAAGGGGTCCTATGTGCAAATGTAACATCACCTAGAATAAAGCTTTGAGTTGAAAACTGTTTGATTTAAGTTTCTAATAACCTGCTAATGCTTATAATTTCAAAAATGACCATTTTTTTGTTCTTTATTAAAATGAAAAGGTTGATCGAAGAGTGTGGGGGATCTAAGAGTGTGGCAACCCAGTAGTCAGGAATATTTCGAATTCTGACAATCTGAGGGTCATGTTGCAGGTAGTGCAGCAAGAAGGCACCCATGTGTCTTGCGCATCTAGGAGCCCCAAAATTATTTTCCGGGCTACATGCAGCTAAAAATTATTATTAATTTGAAAGCTGGTGGAGCTTAGTATAGATGGCCTAATAGAATCAGTACTGCAAACTGCTATAAGGCCAAAATTATTTTACAGGGAAGATAGAGATAAACATGATTAGTAATAATTTGAAATCTGGTGGAGCTTAGTATAGATGGCCTAATAGAATCAGTACTCCACACTGCTACTATGCCCAAAATTATTTTCCAGGCAAGATACAGATAAAAATGATAATTAATTTGAAAGCTTAAAACGGTTGGTGAGGTGATTTTACCAAATCCTCAAGCTTTTACTCTCCCCAGGATGACACAGGGCTAGAAAAGTCCTTGCTGATGCATGATGTGTTCATCTTTATGAACCTGAGTCTGTCTACATTGTCAGCGGACAGCCGCGTGCGCTTATCTGTCAGCACAACACCAGCAGCGCTGAACACACGTTCAGAGAGAACAAAAATTATTATTAATTTGAAATCTGGTGGAGCTTAGTATAGATGGCCTAATAGAATCAGTACTGCAAACTGCTACAAGGCCAAAATTATTTTACAGGCAAGATACAGATAAACATGATTAGTAATAATTTGAAATCTGGCGGAGCTTAGTATAGATGGCCTAATAGAATCAGTACTGCAAACTGCTACAAGGCCAAAATTATTTTACAGGCAAGATGCAGATAAACATGATTATTAATAACACTGGTGTACAAAAAAAAAAAAAATTCTGGCATGGACTTTAAGAACAGTTTTAGACTAATTTGTGGGTGCTGAATTCAAATCTGATCTTATAATTTCTCTATCACATCACGTTTTTGCGCTATAGGTATATAGCCCATTTTCAATAATTCCAAGAAAAATATAAGTAGTGTATGAAAAGTGCCGTTTTATACGGTTCACTAAGGTAAATTTAGTTTTCATTTAGTCTCCCAATAAATGTGAGAATATCTTTGTTTTCTTTGAACATGGATAATTCCCATTTGTTATGATAATAAAGTAAAAAAACAGTTTTCAAACACCCTTGTTTTCTGTGCTACTGGGACAGTAGAGCTACAGCAGAGCATTGGGTGAAAACTGAATGGCCTCAGCGACAGAGTTTGGCACCTGGCGATAAGAATGTCATCCATGATTCACTAGTGGATAGGAAGAACATTGTCTTTCCTCCCTTGCACATAAAACTTGGATTGATGAAGCAGTTCGTCAAAGCTCTCAATCACAGTGGAGAATGCTTTAACTATATATGTTCAACTTTTCCAGGTCTTAGTGAAGAGAAGAAAAAGGCTGGAATATTGGATGTACCTCAAATAAGAACACTTATGAGAGACGCAAACTTTATCACATCAATGAATGAGACAGAAGAAAGAGCTCGGAATGCATTTTGTAATGTGGTGCAGAATTTTCTAGGGAATAAGAAAGCAGACAACTATGAAGAGATTGTGGAAGAGCTACTAATGAGTCTGCAAAATCTTGGATGTAGAATGAGTACCAAGATTCACTATTTAAACAGCCATTTGGACTTTTTTCCAGAGAACCTTGGGGATGTGAGCGAGGAACAAGGGGAGCGTTTTCATCAGGACATTAAAACAATGGAAGAACGGTATCAAGGCCGGTGGGACTCACATATGATGGCTAACTATTGCTGGAGCTTGATGAGAGACAACCCAGAAGCTGTACATCACAGATCAGCCAAGAAAAGAAAGTTCAAATAACTGCCATTTGCCATTCATCTGTGTGCCATATATATGTGTTTTTATATTTTGTAGTTTAATTTTGTAAGTATATTTGATTTGCTGTACACAGACTTTGTAATTTGTTATTCCTTGATTAAAAATATACAAAATGTAGTAACGAAAATCATGAGGTTTTTATCAAAAAACATTCGATAGGATTACTTTCCATCAAAAATATCTCGAAATCCTGATGTGATAGCCAAAAATGGAGTTCGTATTAGTAATCAGCAGCCAAAATTGACTTAAAATATGTTTTAAAACCTTTTGACAGAAAAACTGCATTGACCAGTGTAATTTTAAATCTGGTGGAGCTTAGTATAGATGGCCTAATAGAATCAGTACTGCACAGTGCTACAAGGCCAAAATTATTATACAGGCAAGATACAGATAAACATGATTAGTAATTTGAAATCTGGTGGAGTTTAGTATAGATGGCCTAATAGAATCAGTACTGCACAGTGCTACAAGGCCAAAATTATTATACAGGCAAGATACAGATAAACATGATTAGTAATTTGGAAGCTTAAAACGGTTGGTGAGGTGATATTAACAAATCATCAAGCTTTTACTCTCCCCAGGATGACACAGGGGTAGAAAAGTCCTTTCGGATCCATGATTTGTACATCTTTATGAACGTGAATCTGTCTACATTATCAGTGGAGAGCCGCGTGCGCTTATCTGTCAGCACACCACCAGCAGCGCTGAACACACGTTCAGACAGAACGCTGGCTGCGGGGCATGACAAGATCTCCAAGGCATAAGTGGCGAGCTCAGGCCATTTATCCAGATTGGAAGCCCAAAAAGAGCAAGGGTCCAGTGACACAGTCATGGCTTCAATGTTTACTTGGAGATACTCCTGTACCATCGTCTCTAGGAGTTGACTATGTGTCAGACTTCTTGTCTCCTGTGGCCTTGCAAAGGATGGGCTAAAAAAGTGGTGAAATGATTCCGCAAAATTGATGTTACCAGCAGATACTGTGTTTCTGTTACATTTTGAGTGCTGAACACTCGACGGTCCCACAGTTGGCAAGTTGGAACTGTGAGATTCACTACGTGCACCACTGGTGTTTTGTGGAAAAGCACATGTAAGATTCTGCAACAGTCTCTGCTGATACTCCTGCATGCGTGCATCCCTTTCTATGGCAGGAATAATTTCTGCAAATTTACTTTTGTACCGGGGATCTAACAGTGTGGCAACCCAGTAGTCAGGATTATTTCTAATTCTCACAATTCGAGGGTCATGTTGCAGGTAGTGCAGCAAGAAGGCACTCATGTGTCTTGCGCATCCAGGAGCACCAAGACCCTGTTGTGTTGGTGGCGAGGTAACAATCATGCTTCCTTCCTCTGCCCTCTCTCCCCAACCTCGCACAACAGAAATGTGATCAAGGTCTCCCTCATCTGATGAGTCTTCCATCAGTTCGTCCTCCACTTCTTCCTGGGCTCCTGCACATTTCTCACTAGTTTGGCTGCTACCATGCACCCTGCTAAAACCATCTCCCCCACCCTCACATGCCTGCCGCCTTGGTGCTGCCGACCGTCTGGACTTTGCAGATGTTAGCCCTTCCGCATACAACTCCTCCTCCTCTACTTTCTCCACCTCCTCTTGTGCCACCACCTGACTCCGAATTCTGTTTAACATGTGCTCCAGCATGTAAATCACCGGAATAGTCATGCTGATAATGGCATCGTCAGCACTAAACATCTTCGTCGCCATTTCAAAACTGTGCAGAAGGATGCATAGGTCCCTGATCTGAGACCACTTCTCCAGCGTGATTTGCCCCACCTCTGGATCTCGTTGGCCCAGGCTATACGTCAGAACATATTGCACCAGGGCTTGTCGGTGCTACCACAGTCGCTGCAACATGTGCAGAGTTGAATTCCACCGGGTAGGCACATCGCGTTTTAGCCTGTGAAGTGGCAGGCTCAACGACTTCTGTAGAGATGTAAGTCGCTGAGCTGCGGGATGCGAACGGCGGAAGTGAGCACACAGCGACCGTGCCCTCTGCAGAAGGCTATCTAGTCCAGGATAGTGGCCTAAAAATTGCTGGACACCAGGTTCAACACGTGAGCCATACAAGGCACGTGTGTGACATTGCCCCGGCGAAGGGCCGCACTGAGGTTTGCAGCATTGTCGCACACGGCCTTCCCTGGTTTCAGGTCCAGTGGAGACAACCATTCATGAAACTGGTTCTCCAGAGCTGACCACAACTCCTCAGCTGTGTGACTCACATTTCCCAGACATTTCAAAGTAAAAACCGCCTGATGACGTTGAGCCCTGCTGCCAGCATAGTAAGGAGCTGTGCAGGATCCCTTCTGCGCAGTTAGAAAGTTTGTGGCATGACCAGACAGGCTTTGGGTGCAGGTGGAGGACCGAGAGGAGGTTGAGGAGGCAGAAGCAGTGGAGGAACTTCGAGATAAAGAGGATTGACGCACAACTCGTGGGGACGGCAAGACTTGGACAGCAGCCCCTTGTCCTGCTGTCACCATAGTTACCCAGTACCCAGTCAGCGACATGTAACGCCCCTGTCCATGCCTACTCGTCCAAGTGTCTGTGGTGAAATGCACCCTGTCACACACAGAGTTTATCAAAGAAGCGGTGATGTTGTGTGCGACATGCTGGTGGAGTGCAGGCACACCTTTCTTTGAGAAGTAGTGACGACTGGGCATCTGGTACTGTGGCACTGTGACGGGACATAAGGTCTCGAAAATCCTCTGTGTCCACCAGGTGGAAAGGCAGCATTTATGTAGCCAAGAGCTTGCAGATGGTGAAATTCAACCTCTTAGCTTTCTCATGGCTAGGAGGAAATGGTCTTTTACTTGTCCATGTGAAGCACAGCTGTGCTTGGCATCACAGACCCAGAAGGGTGTATTGAAGGACTCCTCCACAAGAGGCCCCCATAACCATTCACACATCTGCACCTTCCACCTCAGACCACCAGAGGGAGCTCCTTAGGAAGGTGGGGCCAGGCAGCCGTTAGTCTGTCAGAGTCTGGTTTAGCAGTGAGTCCAGTGCAGTCTGAGACGTGTTACCTCAGAGGACAAAAGCCTGTTCCAGCTCCTGCATTCTACCCTGCAGTGGAGCTTATCCAGATCAAGACTCGGTGTAGCTCATTGAGGTGAGCTGTAGGTGTGCCGGCGCCATAAGATCGGTGAACCGCGGCACGCTGCCGTTTGTGTGAGTAGCCTATCGAGGGCTCGAGTAGGCCGAAGGCAAAGGAGTAGAGAGTTAGTTCATAGGGGAGCAGAGGAGCTTAGCTGGCTCACCCCGAGAAGAAGAATTTACCGGACACCGGGTCCGAAGCTTGCCGGGAACTCCACGACCCAGCAAGATAAACCGGAATCCCTGGAGAACTACAGGTCCCAGGATCGCTAAAGTGCTGATACGTACCAGAGCCAGGAGACACATAGGCCCCGTAGGTCGGGAGCGTGCACTCCAAGAGAAGGCCCTACCACAAGGTCAGCCAGCGCAGGACAGAGACAAAGTTAGGCCTAGCTCCAGGCAGGTCAGAAACTTATTATGCAGAAGCCAGAACCAGGAGGCCCAAAACCTGCTCATTGGGGAGGATCTGGACATACACCCATCACCCTACAGTGCTCCGGGGAGTGCCTGAAATTCCACCAGTAAAAGGTACTGAAGTGACTATCGTGTCCGTCCCTGTTCTTGCTCTGGCCCAGAGTAGTCTCTATATCCTGCATCCCCGTTCCTATACTGCCCTGAGGCCCAGCTCTAACTGTGGAGAGCTATACCATCAAGCTGCCTTATCATCAGCCTCAGTAGACTGCGCAGCGCTGGTGATCCTCACCAGAAACCACAGGTGGCGTCACGAACTCTTTCTTTTATAAACTTTACAAATATCAACCCCTTTTTAGGAGAGACCCCAGGGTACGGGCCCGGGAGCCGACCACCGCGACATCCCTAAAGGCCAGGCCAAAGGCCCGGGTACCGAGTTATCCCCATTCCCCTGGGTGCCACATCCACATCTGAGGGACCGAGGGCTGGCTGTTGTGCTTAGACGGGGTTGAGAAGGGTGTCCCCGGCAAACTGCCGGTCTGTGAGGAAGATGCAGGCGGACATGTTAGGTTGCCTTGATCCAAAGGTGGTGCTATCGATGTCGGAGAGCGCTCAACACCAGCTGGTGTTTCCACCTCCAAATAAAATGATGACCTGACAATCACACTGGCTGTTGCGGGTAAAGAGGTGGCCGGTCTGCGTCCCAAAACAGGTGTGACTGCTGTCCCCCCAGTCACAGAGGATGAAGAGGCTGCGGATGCACAAGATGTGGCTGATGGTGGTTGGCCCAGCCGGCTAGGCCGCATTGTAGCACAGTGAGCTTCCCACTGCAACTTATGCTTCATATCTATGTGCCGGTTCATGTATGAAGTACTCAAACTATGTATTTTTTGGCCTCTACTGAGCTTTTTCTGACAAATGTTACAGATAACACGAGTTGGGTCATTCTTATCGATCTGAAAAAATGCCCAAGCTATGCAAGGCTTAGCACCCATGCGACCTGAAGAGCCACTACGACTTGTGGTCAGAGGCAGAGTTGTGTTTGAGGATGCAGTTGTTGACGTGCTTCCAGTACTACGTCTCTGTCCAGGAAGGCGCAACCTGACCTCGTCGTCACTAGCATCCTCCTCCACCTCCTCTGCTGACCTCATCGACTGGCTGACTGTGGGTTGACAGTAAGTGGGATCTCCAACCTCGTCATCATCACCCTGTGTGTTATCACACCAGTCGTCCTCAGAGTCAACCTCTTCCTGCCCTGACAAAAATCTCAAGTTGTCGTTCCAATCAGGTATTTGAGTCTCATCATCGCCTTCCTCATTCTCTCCACCAACAGGAGATACAGTTTGGGAACGAGGGTCTACATTATGGTTGAGGTGGAGGAGAGCCCACTTGAAGGAGCACTTGATATCTGTTGAAGCACCTGCTGTTTTTGTGCCTCATCTGGAATTTGTAGCGATTGGCGTGGCCGTAAGAAAGGGATCTTATCACATTGTCCACTAAAAGAAGTAGACATCTTAGTTTGGCTGGAAGATGGTCTTTCTTCTGCAGATGTTACTGTTGCTTTAACACCTACCCCACGGACACAACCTTTTTTTCCCTTCCCAACACACCTATTCCCCTTTCCACCATCAGCAGGCCTTTTTCCACTCATTTTGGTGGTTAACTAATTGACAACTCTGGAGTTGTTTGCACAAAAAACAATGAATGGGAACCGAGCAGAGCTGAGTGGCCAAACTGTTGTATTAGCCCAAAAGTATTGGCTGGGTTAGATGCAGTAAAACAATTTTATTACATACACAGGTGGTGGAGCTTAGTATAGATGGACTAATAGAACAAGTCCCACACACTGCTACAAGCCCAAATTTTTTTTCAGAGCTAGATGCAAATAAAAATTATTTTTAATTTGCAACCTGGTGGAGCTTAGTATAGATGGACTAATAGAACAAGTCCCATACACTGCTACAAGCCCAAATTTTTTTTCAGAGCTAGATGCAGATAAAAATTATTTTTAATTTGCAACCTGGTGGAGGTTAGAATAGATGGACTAATAGAACAAGTCCCACACACTGCTACAAGACCACATTTTTTTTCAGAGCTAGATGCAGATAAAAATTATTTTTAATTTGCAACCTGGTGGAGGTTAGTATAGATGGACTAATAGAATGATGCTATGCCCAAAAGGTTTTACTTGGCTAGGTGCAGTAAAAAAATTTGTATTCTATACACAGGTGGTATAGCTTGCAACACAGATAGGCTACTCCACTGACTAACACACACTGCAAGAGGCCAAAAAGGATTTGCTTAGCTAGATTTAGCCAAATGCTGTGAAAAAAACTTGCACAGCACTGGCACAGACCTGCCTAGCAGAAAGTCCTAGGAAATGCTGTAACCTAGTCCAGAAAAGGACTGCAATTACAAGTAGACCCTACTCCCAACCTATCTATTTAAGAGCACAGACCTGCCTGATAAAAGTCGTAGGAAATGATGTAACCTAGTCCTCAAAAGGACTGAAATCACAACTATCCCCTACTCCCAAGCTATCTGTAGATTTGTGCGAATACATCCTCTATATTTATAATATATCTATACACCTATATTCCCTGTTGTCTTGTTGCCTAGCCATTATGGGAACCAATCTGGACCTATGATGTGATAAATGGTCTGAGGTGGAAGGTGCAGATGTGTGAATGGTTGAGAAGTCGTTGAGCCTGCCACTTCACAGGCTAAAATGCGATGTGCCTACCCGGTGGAATTCAACTCTGCACATGTTGCAGCGACTGTGGCAGCACCGACATGCCCTGGTGCAATATGTTCTGACGTATAGCCTGGGCCAACGAGATCCAGAGGTGGGGCAAATCACGCTGGAGGAGTGGTCTCAGATCAGGGACCTATGCATCCTTCTGCACAGTTTTGAAATGGCGACGAAGATGTTTAGTGCTGACGATGCCATTATCAGCATGACTATTCCGGTGATTTACATGCTGGAGCACATGTTAAACAGAATTCGGAGTCAGGTGGTGGCTCAAGAGGAGGTGGAGGAAGTAGAGGAGGAGGAGTTGTATGCGGAAGGGCTAACATCTGCAAAGTCCAGACGGTCGGCAGCACCAAGGCGGCAGGCATGTGAGGGTGGGGGAGATGGTTTTAGCAGGGCGCATGGTAGCAGCCAAACTAGTGAGAAATGTGCAGGAGCCCAGAAAGAAGTGGAGGACGAACTGATGGAAGACTCATCAGATGAGGGAGACCTTGATCACATTTCTGTTGTGCGAGGTTGGGGAGAGAGGGCAGAGGAAGGAAGCATGATTGTTACCTCGCCACCAACACAACAGGGACTTGGTGCTCCTGGATGCGCAAGACACATGAGTGCCTTCTTGCTGCACTACCTGCAACATGACCCTCGAATTGTGAGAATTAGAAATAATCCTGACTACTGGGTTGCCACACTATTAGATCCCCGGTACAAAAGTAAATTTGCAGAAATTATTCCTGCCATAGAAAGGGATGCACGCATGCAGGAGTATCAGCAGAGACTGTTGCAGAATCTTACATGTGCTTTTCCACAAAACACCAGTGGTGCACGTAGTGAATCTCACAGTTCCAACTTGCCAACTGTGGGACCGTCGAGTGTTCAGCACTCAAAATGTAACAGAAACACAGTATCTGCTGGTAACATCAATTTTGCGGAATCATTTCACCACTTTTTTAGCCCATCCTTTGCAAGGCCACAGGAGACAAGAAGTCTGACACATAGTCAACTCCTAGAGACGATGGTACAGGAGTATCTCCAAGTAAACATTGAAGCCATGACTGTGTCACTGGACCCTTGCTCTTTTTGGGCTTCCAATCTGGATAAATGGCCGGAGCTCGCCACTTATGCCTTGGAGATCTTGTCATGCCCCGCAGCCAGCGTTCTGTCTGAACGTGTGTTCAGCGCTGCTGGTGGTGTGCTGACAGATAAGCGCACGCGGCTCTCCACTGATAATGTAGACAGATTCACGTTCATAAAGATGTACAAATCATGGATCCGAAAGGACTTTTCTACCCCTGTGTCATCCTGGGGAGAGTAAAAGCTTGATGATTTGTTAATATCACCTCACCAACCGTTTTAAGATTTCAAATTACTAATCATGTTTATCTGTATCTTGCCTGTATAATAATTTTGGCCTTGTAGCACTGTGCAGTACTGATTCTATTAGGCCATCTATACTAAACTCCACCAGATTTCAAATTACTAATCATGTTTATCTGTATCTTGCCTGTATAATAATTTTGGCCTTGTAGCACTGTGCAGTACTGATTCTATTAGGCCATCTATACTAAGCTCCACCAGATTTAAAATTACACTGGTCAATGCAGTTTTTCTGTCAAAAGGTTTTAAAACATATTTTAAGTCAATTTTGGCTGCTGATTACTAATACGAACTCCGTTTTTGGCTATCACATCAGGATTTCGAGATATTTTTGATGGAAATTAATCCTATCGAATGTTTCTTGATAAAAACCTCATGATTTTCGTTACTACATTTTGTATATTTTTAATCAAGGAATAACAAATTACAAAGTCTGTGTACAGCAAATCAAATATACTTACAAAATTAAATTACAAAATATAAAAACACATATATATGGCACACAGATGAATGGCAAATGGCAGTTATTTGAACTTTCTTTTCTTGGCTGATCTGTGATGTACAGCTTCTGGGTTGTCTCTCATCAAGCTCCAGCAATAGTCAGCCATCATATGTGAGTCCCACCGGCCTTGATACCGTTCTTCCATTGTTTTAATGTCCTGATGAAAACGCTCCCCTTGTTCCTCGCTCACATCCCCAAGGTTCTCTGGAAAAAAGTCCAAATGGCTGTTTAAATAGTGAATCTTGGTACTCATTCTACATCCAAGATTTTGCAGACTCATTAGTAGCTCTTCCACAATCTCTTCATAGTTGTCTGCTTTCTTATTCCCTAGAAAATTCTGCACCACATTACAAAATGCATTCCGAGCTCTTTCTTCTGTCTCATTCATTGATGTGATAAAGTTTGGGTCTCTCATAAGTGTTCTTATTATACAATATTCCAGCCTTTTTCTTCTCTTCACTAAGACCTGGAAAAGTTGAACATATATAGTTAAAGCATTCTCCACTGTGATTGAGAGCTTTGACGAACTGCTTCATCAATCCAAGTTTTATGTGCAAGGGAGGAAAGACAATGTTCTTCCTATCCACTAGTGAATCATGGATGACATTCTTATCGCCAGGTGCCAAACTCTGTCGCTGAGGCCATTCAGTTTTCACCCAATGCTCTGCTGTAGCTCTACTGTCCCAGTAGCACAGAAAACAAGGGTGTTTGAAAACTGTTTTTTTTACTTTATTATCATAACAAATGGGAATTATGCATGTTCAAAGAAAACAAAGATATTCTCACATTTATTGGGAGACTAAATGAAAACTAAATTTACCTTAGTGAACCGTATAAAACGGCACTTTTCATACACTACTTATATTTTTCTTGGAATTATTGAAAATGGGCTATATACCTATAGCGCAAAAACGTGATGTGATAGAGAAATTATAAGATCAGATTTGAATTCAGCACCCTCAAATTAGTCTAAAACTGTTCTTAAAGTCCATGCCAGAATTTTTTTTTTTTTGTACACCAGTGTTATTAATAATCATGTTTATCTGCATCTTGCCTGTAAAATAATTTTGGCCTTGTAGCAGTTTGCAGTACTGATTCTATTAGGCCATCTATACTAAGCTCCACCAGATTTCAAATAAATAATAATTTTTGTTCTCTCTGAACATGTGTTCAGCGCTGCTGGTGTTGTGCTGACAGATAAGCGCACACGGCTGTCCGCTGACAATGTAGACAGACTCAGGTTCATAAAGATGAACACATCATGCATCAGCAAGGACTTTTCTAGCCCTGTGTCATCCTGGGGAGAGTAAAAGCTTGAGGATTTGGTAAAATCACCTCACCAACCGTTTTAAGCTTTCAAATTAATTATCATTTTTATCTGTATCTTGCCTGGAAAATAATTTTGGGCATAGTAGCAGTGTGGAGTACTGATTCTATTAGGCCATCTATACTAAGCTCCACCAGATTTCAAATTATTACTAATCATGTTTATCTCTATCTTCCCTGTAAAATAATTTTGGCCTTATAGCAGTTTGCAGTACTGATTCTATTAGGCCATCTATACTAAGCTCCACCAGCTTTCAAATTAATAATAATTTTTAGCTGCATCTAGCCCGGAAAATAATTTTGGGGCTCCTAGATGCGCAAGACACATGGGTGCCTTCTTGCTGCACTACCTGCAACATGACCCTCAGATTGTCAGAATTCGAAATAATCCTGACTACTGGGTTGCCACACTCTTAGATCCCCCACACTCTTCGATCAACCTTTTCATTTTAATAAAGAACAAAAAAATGGTCATTTTTGAAATTATAAGCATTAGCAGGTTATTAGAAACTTAAATCAAACAGTTTTCAACTCAAAGCTTTATTCTAGGTGATGTTACATTTGCACATAGGACCCCTTGTTCGAAAGGAGCTTCTGAACTCTCTCGTCCATTGAATTTGTCAGGTTTTGGATGGTTTCTGCTTCAATTGTTTTGCATGAGAACAGAATACCCTCCCAGAGCTGTTGCTTAGATGTGAACTGCCTCCCGCCATCATAGACACTCCTTTTGATGATGCTCCAGAGGTTCTCAATGGGTTTGAGGTCAGGGGAGCATGGAGGTCACACCATAAGTTTGTCCCCTTTTATGCCCATATCAGCCAGAGATGCAGATGTGTTATGTGCATCATGAGACGGTGCATTATCATGCATGAAAATGATCTTGCTGTGGAATACATGGTTTTTCTTCTTGAACCATGGCAGGAAGTGCTATTTGAGAAACTCCACATACATCATGGAGTTCATCTTTACCCCTTCAGGGATCCTAAAGGGGCCGACAATCTCTCTCCCCATGATTCCAGCCCAAAACATTACTCCACCTCCTCCTTGTTGGCGCCGTAGCCATGTTTGCATGGGGTGTCCATCAACCAGCCATCCTCCACTCCATCCATCTGGACTATCGAGCATTGCACAGCACTCATCGGTGAATAAAACAGTTTTGAAGTCAGTCTTCATGTATTGTTTGGCCCACTGGAGCTGTTTCTGCTTGTGTACAGTGGATAGAGGAGGTCAACAGGATGGCTTATGCACAGCTGCAAACCTCTGAAGGGCCCTGCATCTTGTTGTTCGGGGGACGTTGGAGGCACCAGCAGCTTCAAAAACTTGTCTGCTGCTATGACAAGGCTTTTTTGCCGCTGCTCTTTTAACCTGACGTAATTGCCTGTAGGAAAGAGTCCTCAATTTTCCCTTAGCACGCACACGTGTGTACTGTGAATCAGCTACATACTTCTTGATTGTGCAATGATCACGATGAAGTGTCTTGGCAATGTTGAATGTAGTCATGCCTTGACCTAAACACTCCACAATTTGTTGCTTCTCAGCAGCCGACACATCCTTTTTCTTTCCCATTTTGGCAGAAAATGTAGGCTGCTTAATAATGTGGGACAGCCTTCTTAAGTAGTCTTGCCTTTCATTGGACACACCTGCCAAACTAATTAGCACAGGTGTCTGCAATTGCTTACAGTGATATAAAGAGTCCTGACACACATCACCATCAATGAGTTTAACTGACAAACAAAAAAATTCTTACCTTATCACTCCTAAACACTTTTTGCATAATAATTTGGAACACAGTGTACATGTGCTTTTCCACAAAGCTCCAGTGGTTCACGTAGTGAATCTTACAGTTTTAACTTGCCAACCGTGGTCTGTATGGAGTTGTTCAATAAAGGGCCCAAAATTAAGATAACATAGATGGGAGAGGTCTCTATGAATAGGAATTCCTAAGTATTTGATACCCTGTGAGGGCCAGGCATGCCAGGAGACTCTATGGAATGCTTTCTCAGCATCTAACGAGAGTATCTAATTACAAAATTTTAACTGCATCTAGCCCAGGAAATACTTTGTGCCTAGTAGCAGTGTCTGCTAGTCAGCGGATTATCCCAGCTGTTAAGCAAGCTACACCACCTGTAGTTTGGACACTTAATTTTTTCAAAGGAAATGCTTCGGGCCCCCGGGACACTCAGTGAAGAGCATCGGGAGGCACCCCAAGCCACAGGGGCTGGGACTGGCGATAGGACGCCTTGAAGTGGACCGCCAAGCTCGATCCTTATAAAAGCTTTTTAACTGCAGCAGCTTTAGTGGACGCTACTGGAGCTGTAATTCCCGCGGCTGCTGGCATCAGACTTGCCCTCCAATAGATCCTTGTAAAAGGATTTAAAGTGTACTCATTCAAATTAGAGAGACAATATAAATTAAAAAGCTTAGACCTGCCTCCACCGCAGGGGGGCTCGCTCGACCCACCAGCGGACAGGCACCAGTATTGGGAGAAGGGGGCTGGCCATCAGGGTCCACCGCAGCTCTGGCACAAACCCGGCGACACGGAGGTCGCATGGGCAAGAACGGACTGGCCGTGTCAGCTTCGCACTTTTTTGGTTTTAGAAGGGCATTACATGCCTATATCTGTGTCTCCCCCTCCTTTTACTTCTCAACCTCTTTTCTTTTTGCATGACTATATGTACTTGTCACTTTTCCATGTGTTAGTTGTGTCTTCTGAGCAGTTTGTCAGCTTTTGGACACCTTTGAAGTGTTTTCTATGTGTTTCTATGTGTTTTTGTTTGCCTGCCATTGGTTTTAACGGTGTTCGACGGTGTTCCATGAACAGTTCGACGAACAGTTCGGCGAACATACGGGCGTTCGACGAACCGAACTCGAACCTTACGGGGGTGGCTCAACTCTAATTATCACTTAATATTTAAGTATGCTGACATTCCCCTATTTACTGTATAAGCCTGAAAACTGCACCTATATACAGTATGAGCCCCACACAGCCCCCTACATATAATATAAGACCAACATAGCCCCTCTATATACAGTGTGAGTCCCCATATAGTCCCCTATATACAGTATGAGCCTCCACATAGACTTTCTACATACAATATGTGTAAAGGGTCTGGGAGGCGGAACCTCTGAGCTACTATAGAAGGTGGCGGTCCTTGTAAGGGAGCGGGTGGCGACCAGGGTAGACGGGCAGGCAGTCACAGCAAGTGACCGGGGCAGTCTCTGGATGAACGGGCAGGAGGTCACGGCAAGTGACCGGGGCAGTCTCTGGGTAAAGGATTGGTACGACCTGGCGGCAGATGATAGACGTGAGCTCCCAGGTGAGCAGGCGAGAGTCTCTGGATAAACGGGTGGTCACAGCATGTGACGGCGGAGCCTCCAGGAAGACCAACAGACAGGTAGCAGATGAGCGCTCCCAGGTGAGCGGGCAGGAGTCTCTGGACAGGCGGGTGGTTACAGCACGTGACGACAGAGCCTCCTGGTAGGCTAGCAGACAGGCAGCAGATGAGAACTCCCAGGTGAGCGGACAAGCTGCTCCTTAGACAGACTGACAGGAGTTGGAAGGCAGACCGTCGGACCTCAGGCAAGCAGGCAGGTAGAAGATGTGCGCTCCCAGGTGAGCGGGCAAGCTGGTCCTTAGACAGACTGACAGGAGTTGGAAGGCAGACCGTCGGACCTCAGGCTAGCAGGCAGGTAGCAGGATATCAGGCAGGAATTAGACAGCAGACTGGCAGGAATCTGGCAGGTATCTGGCAACGGGACCTGAGGGCTGAAGCAGAGTAGTGAACAGTGCTACAACATTGCTCGGGCACCTCCATTTTGGAGGAGGTGCCTTTTATATGGGAGGTCCTCCGGCAATTGGCCGGGGACTCCTTAGGACGGCGCGCGCGGTCCCTTTAAGAGAGGGGGAGCGCGCGCGCGCGCACCCTAAGCACATTGCCGGGGAAGGAGCGCGTGCCGGAAGCAGCGGGGAGAGAAGCGCTGGAGGACGCCGCGCCAGGAGCGGGGAGGTGAGAGGGACGGCGTCTCTGCCTAGAATGGGGCAGAGACGCCGATGCTACAATATGAGCCCTCATATAGCCTCCTATTTACATGATGAGCCCCCACATAGCCCCCTATAAACAGTATGAGCCCCCATATAGCCTCTCTATATAAAGTGTGAGCTCTCACATATCCTCCTATAAACAGTATGAGCCTGAACAATTCCTCCTATAAACAGTATGAGCCCCCACATGGACCCTATAAACAGTATGACCCTCACATAGCTTCCTATATCCAGTATGAGCCCCCATATGGCCCCCTATAAACAGTGTGAGCCCCCACATAGCCTCTCTATATAGAGGTTGAGCCTCACATATCCTCCTATAACAGTATGAGCCCTCACTTAGCCACTCTATATACAGTATGAACCCCACATAACCCCATATACTGTATAAAGTATGTGCCCACACATAGCCTCCCTATATACAGTATGAGCCCTAGGTAACCTCCTATATACAGTATGAACCCCCACGCAGCCCTATATAAAAAGTATGAGCCCCACATAGTCCCTTTATACAGTATGAGCCCCCACATAGCCTCCTAAATACAGTATAAGCCCCCATATAGCCTCCTATATGCAGTATAAGCCCCCACATATTTTCCCATATACAGCATAAGCCCCCCACATAGTCTCCTATATACATTGTGAGCCCCATCATAGCCTCCTATATATACTGTGAGCACCCTCATAGCCTCCTATATACAGTATGAGGCCGAACATAGCCTCCTGTATACAGTGTGAGCTCCACATAGCCTCCTAAATACAGTTTGAGCCACCACGTAGCCTTTGTATATACAGTGTGAGCCCCCACATAGACTCATATATACATGCAGAAAAAACATACTCATCTCGCTCCTGTTCCCCAGGTGTGCTGCTCCGGTCTCCAACACCCTGACTCTCCATGCAGCAGACGCGATGAAGTGACGTGAATTACATTTTGCAGAGACAAGTCATGGATGGAAGAAGTGGTTATGGTGGTGTGGGCTGAATGAAAAAGAAAAGGGAAAGTGAACAACTATGATCAGAGAGATGGTAGATGACTTAATATACATATATTTGTACAATTACCAGCACACTATGCACATACAGTACAGACCAAAAGTTTGGACACACCTTCTCATTTAAAGATTTTTCGGTATTTTCATGACTTTGAAAATTGTGCATTCACACTGAAGACATCAAAGCTATGAATTAACACAGTTGTTGTAGAGATGTGTTTGCTTCTAGAACTCTGTGTGGCATTGACCTGGTCTCTAATCTGAGCTGCTGTTAACCTGCGATTTCTGAGGCTGGTGACTCAGATAAACTTATCCTCAGAAGCAGAGGTGACTCTTGGTCTTCCTTTCCTGGGGTGGTACTTTTGGTGAGCCAGTTACTTTGTAGCGCTTGATGGTTTTTACAACTGTACTTGGGGACACTTTCAAAGTTTGCCCAATTTTTCGGACTGACAGACCTTCATTTCTTAAAGTAATGATGGCCACTCGTTTTTCTTTACTTAGCTACTTTTTTCTTGCCATAATACAAATTCTAACAGTCTATTCAGTAAGACTATCATCTGTGTATCCAGCAGACTTCTGCACAACACAACTGATAGTCCCAACCCCATTTATAAGGCAAGAAATCCCACTTATTAAACCTGACAGGGCACACCTGTGAAGTGAAAACCATTTCCGGTGACTACCTCTTGAAGCTCATCAAGAGAATGACAAGTGTGCAAAGCAGTCATCAAAGCAAAAGGTGGCTACTTTGAAGAACGTAAAATATAAGACATATTTTCAGTTGTTTCACACCTTTTTGTTAAGTATATAATTTCACATGTGTTAATTCATAGTTTTGATGCCTTCAGTGTGAATGTACAATTTTCATAGTCATGAAAATACAGAAAAATCTTTAAATGAGGTGTGTCCAAACTTTTGGTCTGTACTGTATATAGTATGCAGAGCACTGGAATTGATATATACAATTATACCACTACATGGTTGCTGCACAGTGATAATATCAGTGTTTATACTGTTAATAATCAGTATGGTATATTATCACTACAGTACATGTTGGTGATATATTGTTATGATCTGGCTGTATTTATTGATTATTGTCTCATATTGTGGTATTGATTGTAATATTGGTCTTAGTACAGTCATGATGGTAATGATCAGTATGGTGGCATTATTTTAGCATTATGTGGTGGCATTATGTGGTCATAACTTGGTAGGATTATTTACTAGTGATGGGCGGACCCGTGGATATCCGAATATCTATTAAAAGTTTGGTTCGGTTACCAGAACAGTACCTGACCCGGAACACGGACCCCATTCATATGAATGGGGCCCCCGAACATCCATGATTTCCCACGCAGATGACAGCGTGGGAAAAAGGGGCTCTGATCGGTTAGAACTACGGGCTCACTCTGTCAGATGACAGTGTGAGCCCGCAGCTGTGACTGTGACCAGTCGTAAAAAGCTTACCACAGGTCACAGGCATCAGCTGATGAGAGTACTACTCCCATCAGCCTATGCCTGCTGTTACAGAGCAGACGCCGCTGTGTAATCACTCCTGCAGTGTATAGCGCTGAGCTGCCGTGAAAGAGTTCACAGGAGTTCATCAGCTGATGAGCTCCAGTGATCTCACTTACGGCACCGCTACGGCGTGAGACAGTTCTCACGCAGCGGCGGTGCCGTAAGTGAGGTTACCGGGTTTCATCAGCTGATGAACTCCTGTGAACTCTCTCACGGCAGCTGATCGCTACACATTACTTGTGTCAGTGTGAGCCTGTTGTCATGTACAATATATTGTATGTCTATATACTGTTGACACATATATATACTGTTGTTATACACATGTAAATATATATATGGTGGCTCATTATACCCGTAATATTATTTTGAGGAATGTATTAACATTGTCTGTTTCTCTGACCTAACAACCTTTGACTATATGAGCCTTTTTACTAATCGGGTCACATTGGCCTGTGTATAAATACTATGCTACTTGGATGATCACTTAATATCTACTAGGCTGTACAATTTGGGTCCTGATTGTCCCATATAGCGGTAGAATTTTTTTACACACTGTATGTTGTTTTGCACCATTTTTTGCACCAATTATCTGCATGTGATAATTTTTAACAAAATTGAATATTTAATAAAACAATTTTTTATGATGTAGATCGGCCTTTGATCGTCATCATAAACGTCAGTCAGCTTAACGTCTGTTGTGGGTAAATTGTTTGAAGGATTTCTTAGAGATGCTATTGTAGAATATCTTAATGATAATAACTGTCTAACTCCATATCAACATGGATTCATGAGGGATCGCTCCTGCCAAACAAACCTGATCGCCTTCTACGAGGAGGTGAGCTCACAGCTGGACCGGGGAGAGTCAGTGGATGTTGTATACCTTGACTTCTCCAAAGCGTTTGATACCGTGCCACACAAAAGGTTGGTATATAAAATGAGAATGCTTGGTCTGGGGGATAATGTGTGCAAGTGGGTAAATAGCTGGCTGAGTGATAGAAAGCAGAGGGTGGTTATCAATGGAGTAAGCTCAGGGTGTGTCAGGGTTACTAGCGGGGTGCCTCAAGGGTCTGTCTTGGGCCCTATATTATTTAATATATTTATTAATGATCTAGTGGAAGGGTTGCATAGTAAAATAGCAATATTTGCAGATGATACTAAACTTTGTAAAGTAGTTAATACAGATGAGGACAGGGCACAGCTACAGGAGGATTTAGATAAATTGGGGAGTTGGGCCAAAAAATGGCAAATGGGGTTCAATGCCGATAAATGTAAGGTCATGCACATGGGAAAGAAAAACAGCAGTCACCCATACATATTAAATGGGAAACCGTTGGGGAAATCTGACATGGAGAAGGACCTGGGCGTCTTGGTTAATAGCAAATTAAATTGGAGTGCCCAGTGTCAGGCAGCAGCTGCGAAGGCAAATAGAGTCATGGCATGCATCAGAAGAGGAATAGGGGCATATGATGAGAAGATTGTTCTTCCTCTGTATAAAGCGCTGGTAAGGCCGCACTTAGAATATTGTGCACAGTTCTGGGCTCCGGTGCTCAGGAAAAACATATTGGAGCTAGAGAGGGTACAAAGGAGGGCGACTAAGGTAATAAAGGGAATGGAGGGACTAGAATACCCAGAGAGGTTGTCAAAATTAGGCCTATTTACATTGGAAAAGAGAAGGCTTAGGGGAGACCTCATAAACATGTATAAATACATCAGGGGGCAGTACAGAGATCTCTCCCATGACCTGTTTATACCAAGGATGGTGACAAAGACGAGGGGGCACACTATGCGTCTGGAGGAAAGGAGGTTCCTGCACCAGCATAGAAGGGGATTCTTTACGGTCAGAGCCGTGAGACTCTGGAACTCTCTGGGAGAGGAAGTGGTGATGTCCAACTCACTTAATGAGATCAAGAGAGGCCTGGACGCCTTTCTTGAGAACAATAAAATTACATCTTATGCTTAGTTAATTAATCCAGGGATTTAATCTTACTGCCAGATTGGTGTCGGGAAGTGAATTTTTCCTCAATGATGTAAATTGGCCTATACCTCATGGTTTTTTGTTGCCTTCCCCTGGATCAGCGCTGCGGAATAGCTGCAGTGCACAAGAAATAGGCTGAACTGGATGGACGCTTGTCTTTTTTCGGCCTTATAAACTATGTAACTATGTAGCTTCGGTTGTTTATGTTTATCTTGCGATTTTGCCATTATACGGTCAATAGTTGCCACTCTTCACATTGTAGTATGTGTAGATTATGGAGTGGCACCGTTTGAAAATTATACTAGTATAAGTCATCTAGATCATCGTAGGACACTATGGATTATTTCATCACTTTGGATAGGTGAGGGATATGGTTGTTTTTTATTTTTGCTGTTTTACAGTTGACAGTGGCTTCTGGGATTAGGTGTTAGGTGAGTATAAATTAGCTTATTTATTTTCTGTTTTTTACAGGGAACAATGGTGTGAAGATATTCAAGGTAATCCCCTGTCGATCACTGTGCACTGGCAGGCGGGTTTTACGAAGCTCTACATATGAAAATTTGACACTGCAGCTTGCAAAGGAAGGAGCTGAAGAAGCGAAGAGTGAGAATTCTCACAGCAGCTGCAAGCTACACAGGATGTCCCTTCCCCTGACGCCATGTGCCTATTCAAGAAACATAATTCAACAGCGAGTTATGGGGAAAAGATTAATCTCAGTGATACACAAAATAGACCTGAGGGGATGCGGATTGTAACCCTAGTTTTAAACATAGTCCAGCGTAAGGAAAGGAGATACCCAGCACAGCCTTGCAGGGGCCCCTAGGACTCTGATGTTTAGCATCCATGCGTAGCAGGGGCCCGGCTGGGTCCAATGACACCAGAACGGCTCCCTAGGACTGTCCAGTAAGAACATATGGCCCATTTTAGTTTTGGGAGCTCTTAGCTGGGAAATAACAGGGATGGAGACTTGGGCTCCACCAGGGGTGCAGTAGGGGGAGTGACACAGAGAGTTTGAAGGTCTCTGTAGCTAGAGCCTATTGTCTTTTTCCTGGGGAGGTCGTGATATCAAGTCATCCACCTGATTGTCACAGCTGACACCCGGTGCTATGTGCAAGGAACGGTCCCGCACCGCTCCCTGCACATTAACCCCCGAAATGCTGTGATTGAAATCGATCGCAGCATTCTGGTGGCAAGAGGAGGTTAGCGCGATACTTACCTTCTCTGCCGGCATCCCGCAGCGTCTGAGTCCGGTCCCAGATGTTGTCATGGTGACCCGATGTCATCATGACAACATCCGGGTCATCAGAAGGCAGGAAGTTGCTTTGGTCATGCGCCACGCGTGACCAAAGTAACTTTTCCCTGTGCAGCGCTGACAGGCTGCATAGCACAGGGATGGTGATGAAGTTAACCCCTTTAGTGAACAGGGTAAAAAAATAAAATAAAAAACAAAACATAAAACGATGCTTTATCATCATACCACCAAACAAAAAATGGAATAAAACGAGATCAAAAAGACAAATGTAAATAAAAATGGTACCGCTGAAAACGTCATCTATCCCGCAAAAAACAAGCCACCATACAGCTCCAACGGCAGAAAAATAAAACATTTATAGCTCTCTAGCGATGCATAAACAATTCTTTTTTCTATAAAATAGTTTTCATTGAGTAAAAGTGCCATAACGTGAAAAAAAATATAACTGTGGTACCGCTGTAAACGTACTGACCCGAAGAATAAAGCTTCCTTATCAATTTGACGACACATAGAACGGCATAAAAAAACCACCAAAAAACAATTCGTGAATTGTTGTTTTTTGTTTATTCTGCCTTCCAAAAATCGGAATAGAAAGCAATCAAAAAATGTAATGTGCCCAAAAATGGTACCAATAAAAACATCAACTTGTCCCACAAAAAAAAAAAAAAAATCACATGACTCTGTCGGCCGAAATATGGAAAAATTATAGCTCTCAAAAAATTGCGATCCATAAACTAGTCTTTGCAATAAAAAGGGTTTTTTAGTGTGTGACAGCTCTCAATCATAAAAACCTGATATGAATCTAGTATCCCTGTAATTGCACCGACCCGAAAAATAAAGTTGTCTAATCACTTATACCGCACGAGGAATGGCGTAAAAAATAAACTTTAGCGTTAGGGATAGGGTTGTGCTAGGGTTAGGGTTAGTGTTTTGCTAGGGTTAGGGTTGGGCTAGGGTTAGGGTTGTGCTAGGGTTTGGGTTGGGCTAGGGTTAGGGTTGGGCTAGGGTGAGGGTTGAGCTAGGGTGGGGCTAGGGGTAGGGTTGGGGTAGGGTGGAGCTAGGGTTAGGGTTGGGCTAGGGGTAGCATTGAGCTATGGGTAGGGTTGTGCTAGGGTTAGGGTTGTACTAGGGCTAGGGTTAGGGTTGTGCTATGGTTAGGCTAGGATTGGGTTAGGGTTGGGCAAGGGTTAGGGTTGCGTTAGGGTTGAGCTAGGGTTAGGGTTGGGCTAGGGTTAGGGTTGAGCTAAGGTTGCGTTTGGGCTAGGGTTGTGGTTGTATTAGGGTTGGGGTTTGGATTTTTTCAGAAGTAAAGAAAAAAATACCGTCTATATGGCAACTAATGTTGAGCACAAGAGCTCGCTACTTGAGTTTGCATCGGGTGCTCAGGTATGCACCGAGTATAGCGGGTGCTCGAGTGACATGCTCAAGTCTCCGCCTCAAATGTTTTGCAGCTGTTATACAGCCAAAAAAACCTTGCTGGGACTTCTTGTCATGCACAAGCGATCCCCACATGTTTTTATTTGGGTGACTAACAACCATGAAACATGCGGGCGGGGACTCGAGCATGTCACTTGAGCACCCGCCATACATGGTCCATACCTGAGTACCCGATGCAAACTCAAGTAGCGAGCACTTGCACTCAAGACTAATGACAACTTATTCAATATGATGACCTAATGTTATCAAATTCTGTGTCGTACCTCTGGGTTCAAAATGTTCACTATACCCCTTGATAAAATCCTTCAGGGGTGTAGTTTCCAAAATGGAGTCACTTGGGGGGGGGGGTTTCCACTATTTAGGCACATCAGGGGCTCCCCAGTGCTGCCTATCTGATTAGCGAACCGGGGGGTCCTCTGTTCTCTGTACAGGGCCCAGTGGGTGTGAGGGCGGGGCTTAGGGGCATGGCCATCGGAACCCGGAGCCCACCGGGGGTTTTCCCGATCATACGGTGGGCCAGTACGCCCCTGCCCATAATCCCAGCTGGGGGCTGGGATTCGAAGCATGGTAAGGCCCAAACTAGACATGGCCACCATGAATTTCTAGTAAACAGAAAAAAACACATGTAGGGACTCCATCTTTAATAAAAAAAAAAAATCCTCGTTCCGACGTAATCCATGGGTCTTCTGTCTTCAGCTCTGCTACATCTCTGCCATCAGAGATATATGTCTGCTGACAGATGAGCAGGCACAGAATGACACTGGAGCACTGTTACTGTGTAGTGCGGCACTATGTTGCTTTTTTGTCATTTCATGCTGTGTAGAAATCTTGGGAAAAGTGTGGATTGTGCTCTGGAAGTGATCAGTTATAGCTAACTATGTTATTTTCTGCAGAGATAAGTCCTGCATAGAAGATGGGATATATCGGTCTGCAGATAAAGAACTTCACCTAGAGACATCACTGGTGAGTATGTGTATTACCTATGTTGAGTATATGTATTACCTATACACACACACTGACACTATATACAGAGCTCCTGTGTATAATATTAATGGTGATCATTGCATTACCTGTACACTGACACTATATACAGAGCTTCTGTGTATAATGTCACTGGTGATGACTGATAACCTGTACACTATATACAGAGCTCCTGTGTATAATATCACTGGTGATCACTGTATAACCTGTACACTGACCCAATATACAGAGCTTTTTTACATTTTTATTATTTTAGCATTATTTGTCACTATGTTGTGGCATTATGTGCTTTGGTCATGAGATGACGATATTTGTCCCTTGTATGTGGTATTATTCAGTCACTATGTGGTGGTAATATGTGGTCTCATGGTGTGTCAGTATTTATACCTTGTATCTGGTAGCATTTGATCACTATGTGGTGGTATTATGTGCTTTGGTCATGGTGTGGCGGTATTTGTGCCTTGTATGTGGCATTATTTGGGCACTATGTGGTGGTAATATGTGATCTGGTCACGGTGTGGTGGTATTTCTGCCTTCTATCTGGTAATATTGGTCTTGGTAGAGTGGATTGTGGTTGGTCATTTGTTTTATCTGATATCAATAAGGGGAAACCTCTTTATTTCCAATATATATTAAATACTTGGATGTTTAACCCCTCCCTGCCCTGTGACTATTACACAGCAGCAGAGATGCAGTTGCAAAGGTTCACCAGAGAAAGCAAGTTGGCATTTGGTGAGATTTTCACCTCTGTATTTATCAGACAAAACCAGGAGTGGGTGAGAAATTCATAAAACATTACCTCGGATTGCTCCACTCCTGGTTTTGTCTTATAAATACAGAGGTAAAAATCTCACCAAATACTCAAAGTGCCACAATCTTCTGACAGTGCTGATTCCACCAATAAATAAGTGATCACCTTCCCAACCTGTGCATCGCTGATGACTTGTTTTCACCAATAAAAACCCTTTAATGCAAACTACAGTAATTGTACATCGCATTTCTGGTGAGCGCACAGTGATGGGCAGAAGCGGCCAATATAATGGGTATAACGGCTAACAGGTATTTGCAAATAGCTGAAGGGTGGGTGGGCCCCTGGAGTCAATGTCCCTGGTGGGCCCCAGACACCCCAGTCCGGCGCTGTTGACAGCAGTGACCTGGGGGTCTGAAATGCTTCCTGGGGCGATCCCCATGCTGTCCCCATGTCATTTGAGCACTGTCACTATCGTTTTGGGCACTTTTTAGGCTTTCTACAGACTGTCGGGGGTGCCGCCGCAAAAATGCTCGGGTCTCCCATAGACTAACATTGGGCTCGTTGCTCGGGTCGAGCACCCGAGTATCACGGTGAGCTCGGCCCGAGCTTCGAGCACCGGAGCATTTTAGTGCTCACTCAACACTAATTGCCACTCTTCGTAATGTGCAAACAATGTCTTCTTCAGGTGGATTCCACCTGGATCCCTCATGAAAAGCACTAGATAAAAATGTAAATGATTGAACATATGCACTGCAATATAAAAACAACTTGCTGTGCATTGTGTATTTTTCAGTCTTTTTCAGCTTCTTTTCTCCGCTTCCAGCTTTGAAAATTATGAAGTGGTTAAAGAAAGTGATCGGTTCATTCTGCTGGTGGCTTCTGTTTGGAAGCCGCTCACTATTTTATATGTAGTTAACAAAAACACTGATGTTTTCCTTAAGTGTCTTCTTATAAAATAAAAAATCAGTGGGTATGCTGGCGTCTATAAGGTGCTGTGTGTACGTACCCTTAGGAATAACAGAATCTCTGGTCATCTCCTCCATTTTTGGCCAGAGTTTAGAGGATTAATGGGAGACATAGAACCGCTATTCTCCAGTTTGGGATCTATCCCTTCAGACATACTATATATGAGGTATAGTATTAATATACCATAAAAGTCAGTAATAATCAATTAAATGCGAAAAGACATTAAACAATTTTAATTTTTTATTTCTTTGAATTAAAATTGCATGGAAGGATGAAGACAAGTTCTTGGAGGAGCCTTCAACTTTTGCACGTGTCTCTTGCTGGTCAGGAGGCCACAGGTAGGTGGTACAACTCCTTCCATACAGGTACAGCATTAATGGTGGATGTGCTGTAGTTTCTTCAGAGCGCTAGATTTGGGGGTTTTCTGTCCTCGAGATGTCAATGGTGCGTTGGTGGCAGCAGCCAAAAATGCAGCTTTCTCTGACAGCACGAGCAGCCCTGGATAATCCACGCCGGCAGGATGTTATCATCCGGCGGAAGAGAGAACCTAGGAGAAAAGATGTAAAACTGTTGTAAGTAATGGGACTCCATATTAGAGGACACTACTGTGGTGTCACTGTAGCATGACGTTAGAGGAATCTCATCATACAGAGGAGCAGAATCATTGTCAGCCATCATACATGTGACAATCCCACCACTGACGGATAACATCTGCTCCACATGACTTCTTCTCACTGACGTCATACAACATGGAGATTATCGTCACACTTACCTCGCCTAGTTTCCCCCTCTTCAACTTTCTCTGTTTTTAGTTGTTTTCTCAGTGTTCGAAAATATTTTCTTCTCTTCTGAACTGGAGATTCTAATCAAAAAGCCAGAAAAAAATGTTGATTATAAACTCCTAAAAGATGAGCTTTGTATCTTTATAGAGTTATGCACCTGATTAATATGAACCTGTAGCTTTTCTGGGTTCCGGTGGTGTCTCCCCAAAGAACCATGTCCCCATATTAATATGACATTACTTTCAGCAAGCCACAGTGTTATATAATCAGTTGGATAAAACTTCATTGTAACTTTAAAGAAGACCCATCACCAGGTCAAAAGTGTCCAAGATTCGCTCTTATTTTATGTCGGCTTCTCCCCTGAGTATTCTGATATTTGTTTTCCTAAAATCCACAGTACGGTTGTAGAGATATGGGACTTTTTATTTAGTGTTAATTATTATGGTCTTTATCATGTGGGCGTGGTAACCTAAGGGCACGCCCCAGAGGATCCTGTGAGCACCGCCCCTTTGTAAAGAATAAAAATTACCACTAATTACAAAGGCCCATAACTCTGGAACCTTATGGGGGATTTTAACAAAACAAAAAATAGAATACTCAGGGGAGCAGAAAGAATAAAGGAAGTAATTTTAGAGCCTTAATATTTAAATTTTGGATCATAGGCTATAATTGGATGGCCTATAAACCTGTACATACCTGACAATGAGGGCGAGGATGACTCACTGTTTTTAGCAGTAAAACACTGATTGTCTCCAACAGTTTTGGAAGGGGAAGATTCTTTCTGCCTGTTGGTAGAAAAAAGACACGTAAATTACAAGGAATAAACAATAGAATAACGGAAGAACACCTGTCTGTAAGGTCAATTAGGACAACATAGAGGAGATAGCCTGCTCAAGACCACATTTTACCAGCAAGAATGGAGTCTAATTAGTAATATTGGCCTGTAGTGAGTTGGAAATGAATGGTTGGTCGCAACAATCAGCTGTTATTGAAGTTATCACAAGTAAGACCCACAGAGATTGTGTAGTCATGGGGTGGTGGATGCTAGATTTAGATTTGTGTTACTCGTATCTTGTATTTGGATCCGACATATATCAGGACTAAATCTCATAATAATAATAATCTACTCACATTTCTGAGCCTTTTTCATTGATCTCTGGGGAACACCCTGGAGGTGACATAGGCACTTCATTGCCTTCATCACTGTTCTCTTGGGAACACTGTGGAGGTGACATAGGCTCTTCATTGCCTCCATCACTGTTCTCTTGGGAACACTGTGGAGGTGACATAGGCTCTATATTGGTCATCATCCCAGTATTGGTGATATATAGCTAAAACAGATAAAGAAATATAAAATAGATATATTTAATTTTTTTTTGTAATTATAGGTTTCATACATTTTATTAGCCACATACTTACTTTAGAAGACCTTTGATAAGTTGATGCAAAGTTTTTGATTTCTGGCCAGTCATTGTCCTCACTTGTGTCCCCCTCATCTGAATTCATATGTTTGAAGCTGCTACTTCGAGCTAAAAAATACAAGTGTTATTAGAGATTATTAGTATAATACCCAGACAGTCACCATGTTATCACTAATAATGATGAGAACTGATTTTGACATAAAATGAAAGACAAGACACACGTCAGTTTTCTGCAGATGACGTCTCATTTTACTTACTGATAAAGTAGCGGGTGTCCTCATCTGACTTTAGGTCAGGAACGAACAGGGGCTTCTGACTTAAAAGGTTGTCAAAGTCTAAGTCACGCATAAATGGATGAATTTTGATCTCATTTGCGCCTCCTGGAAAAGGAAGACAAGAAAGAAAGTGATACAGTCATTGTCAGAGAAACTGCTCCATATCTGTAGAATTTATGTTAATCTGAACTGAAGATGTAACAGAGCCGACATAAAGAAAATATATTGAACATTATAGCATGAAGAATGGGTAATAGACAAGTAGGTAGAGTACAGAACCTCAGTGCTGATCCTCATGGAACCCATCATTTGTCTGGTCACGCTGTAATAATTCATTGATAATACTATTAATATTACCTGTTCCAAGTCTCAGTGCTGGAATTTTTCTGAGCAGTTGAGTGATGATGCCTCGAGCATTAGTTGGAGGAAAGTAATTACATCTCCAAGGTATATCATCTGTTATATAAAAAGCAAATATTATAAGAAATAAAACCTCTTCATTTATTTTCAGAAAAAAAAATTCCTTAACAAAGCTAGAAAAAACTACAGAACTATTCAAGTCAAATAACAGTGACATCACAAGCATTCAGATTATTTTACTTACCCTGGATGATACTGTGTAAAATATTCCTTCTGCAAGCCCCTGTAAATGGTGGATATCCAAATAGAAATTTATATAGGATGATCCCTATTGACCACTAGTCAACAGGCCTTCCATAACCTATCTTTAGGATAACTTCTGGGGCCATGTAAGTAGGGGTGCCAGCAGTCTGGAAACCAACAGAAAAAGGAGATGATGATCAATAAATATAATTGCGACACATAACATCAGTGGAAATGTTTTTCTAGAGAAATTATAAATCAGAGAAGGAGAAAGAGATGAGATCTGTAAAGTACAAGACCCTGTAAGTAAAGCCTACCTCTTTATCAAGGAACTCTTTGGTGATGTCCTTAGTTGGAGTCTTGTAGAAGTCTGAGTTTGGTCTCATGAGGCCGAGTTTTGAAACCCCAAAATCAGTGACCTTAATATGTCCTGTTGATGTTATCAGGAGGCTGTGAAAGAAAAGATGGTGTCAGCACCATCAGCACCAAGTAATAACCCACAGACTGTATAAGAAACTCTAACTTTCTTCCCCTCTAATATGCTAGAGGGGTCACTTACTTCTCAGGCTTCAGATCTCTGTGCACCACACCATAGCTGTGCAGGTATTCCACAGCAAGGACCGTTTCCGCAATGTACATACGGGCCAAGAGGACCGGTAAAGGACCCCTGTGCTTTAGAAGGGTACCACAGTCACCTCCTACAGGAGAAAGCAAATATGAGAACTGAGGGTTTGTTACAATGTAAATTACACATGATGAGTGGGAATGTGAAGAAGGCGGAGACATTGGGACAGGATGGTCTATATATACTGTATAATGTAGTGCGTATACTGTATACTGCAGATAGACCCTATACATAGAGACAGAGCCTCATCTACGAGCCTCTAATTTTTTTCTCTGTGAACGTTCTTATCTATAAAAACTCTTCAAAAAGACAAATCTTCCTTTTACCCATAGTGGAAATTGCTGCCGTGCTCAGCGAGGACATACTGGGGGACTTTCATAGAGATCAATGGTTTTTCAGGCATCTTGGTAACAGATGACTTATAATAATTGCAAAGAGGACATGTAACCGTCCATGTGGGCACATTGTGGTCATATATAGGTGCTAGGATTAAGCAGACGTGGGCTGGATATAGATACAATGGATGTGTCCTACCTGGTACATACTCCATGACCATACATAGATGAAGTTTAGTAGGAAAGGAGCAGAACGTGGAGACCACAAAGGGACAATCTGCGAATGCTGAGATGTCCCTCTCCAGAAAGGCCCATTCAAGCCTCTTTGGCTTTTTCAGGTTCTCCTTGTCCATTTTCTTCATAGCGCAGACTTGGTTTGTATCTTTATGGCGAACTAAGTGGACGGCCCTGGAGAGGAGAAAAAAACATGATTTACTATAAATTCTTATTAACAATCTATCTATAGATCTCATCAAATGATCTCCTGTATTAATGATTAATGTGGGGCCATCACTAGAAAACCATGTCTATAAATACATAAAATAACACTCCACAAATGATCACCAATGGGGGGTCCTCATCCACGTCACATCCTAACTGACCTGAATAGTGACAGATAGATGTGGACCGTGATGTGAACTCATAATTTGTCCATGGGAACATAACATGGGAAGGACGCAGAGACATCGTCATAAGGAGCCCTGGGAAATATATATAATACCAAAGTAAAGCTCACCCAAAGGCTCCACTGCTGATCAGTTTGATCGGTTTATAGTCGCTCTTACAAGGATTTCTCCCCAGGTTCAATGATCCGATCGCGGCCTAAAAAGGAATAAGAAATGACATTAAGACATAGAAACTGCAGGGGAATAAAAGCTGAAGATGCAGGAACGTCTCTCTTCTATATTATGTCCATGATGATTACACTGCAGCAGATGTAGGGGACGTGATACAAGCCGGACCCTGCACAGACACTATTATATTATAGGAGATATCCCCCTTATACAAAGACACAGGCGGAAATACAAACTCCGCACCACTGAGTACAGACTGTCCTCACAGATGATGAAGCCACAGGGACAGGTGGCCATAAAATACCCTGTGTCTGCCTGGAGTGGACATGGAGGCCTCCACCATCATAAATCTGACCTTCTGCTAAATGGCTGGTAATCTGGAGAAGATCAGACAACAAGGACATGAGATGTAGACCTGTGTCTGCCTGGAGAGGACAGGGAGGCCTCCACCATCATGAAACTGACCTTCTGCTATATGATTGGTAATCTGGAGAAGATGAGACAAGGACATGAGATGTAGACCTGTGTCTGCCTGGAGCGGACATGGAGGCCTCCACCATCATAAATCTGAGCTTCTGCTATATGGCTGGTGATCTGGAGAAGATCAGAGAACAATGACATGAGATGGAAACCTGTGTCTGCCTGGAGAGGACAGGGAGGCCTCCACCATCATGAACCTGAGCTTCTGCTATATGGCTGGTGATCTGGAGAAGATCAGACAACAAGGACATGAGATGTAGAAGATGATAGATCCTTACCAGGCGCTCCACTGAGTAGGCCGGATACTCCAGTACAAGCAGGACATTTTGGGCCAGTTGTTTAATAAAGGCCAATTCTCCACTTTGGGATTTTTCTTCAGCCTATAGAGATGAAAACAAAGAAGAAAGGAAAATCATGAGAGAAAAAGCAAAACGGAGGAGGCCATTTATATCACCATGTTACTTATGCTATCTACACTACAAGTACTACATGACAACTGACGAGGGATCCGGTCGCTTGTAAACCTTTAAATCCCCACGTCCTCCCTCCATACCCAATGTATGTATATAAGACACATGGCTGCTTGTGACCTGTGTAAAATGGCCACAGCAGACTCCAACTCAAAACGCGGGGTGACTGCAACAATGATAGCCCCACAATTATATACAGTAGATATCTAATAGGCTTTAAACCAGAAGAAAAACAACACCTAATTAAGAGTTAGACCCTAGCCGCACCACACCGACACCACACCGACACAAGGGTTAAGGCATTAATATCCCACATTAATACCACTATCCTCACAGGACCAAAGTCCACTAGTTATATTGAGATGTAACCAAAGTCACTATTCCCCCAACAGTAACCTCCGTCCAAAGGACATCACATTTATCAAGACTCTGACCCAAACCTATCCCCCACCGCTGTGACCGTCCCAAAACCTCTACTTATCAAGTGCCAGCCTTCAAACTTTCCTCCCATCTCTTTATAAGGGCTGGTTGGATGCTGGAACGTGAAACTCCTACCTTCTTCCCTTTATTGTCCCCCTGTAACCCAGCTCCTCAACTCCTTCCCGCAAATGTACGGGTTATTAACATCCTGGAAGGGTCCTCACATGTGGAGGGGGCTCAGGAGCTGAGCTCCCCAAACATGCGTATATGAAATAGCCAGCATCTGTCCCTAAAAACCGTGGACAACGCAGAATTCTTCTGTTAACCATTTAAATAAAGCTGTCAGTCTGTGACAGTATCATTTCAATTGTGCATGCACCGATGCCTGAGCACTCTTGCTTTCATCGGCCCTCTACAAGGCGATCACAGGAGTCTAATGCATTTCTAGGACAACCAGGGGTCTGCTGAAGACCTCCGTTGCTGAAACCACGGTCCTCCTTGTGAAGCTTAGCTATAGGCTGAGCTCCAGAGGAGATCAAGATTTTCACTATATAGCGCAATACTGTAGTATTGCAATATATAGTATGAGCGATTTGCAGGATTAAGTCCCCTAAGGGAACGAAAAAAAAAAATTAAAAATAAAGAAGAAAAGATTTAAAAAAAATGTTAAAAATATAAAAGTTCAAATCACTCCTCTTTTCACCATTTAAAATAAAGAAAGGAAAAAATGAATGATCATATTTGATATTGATGCGGTTGTTAAAGTCTGATCTTTTAAGATAGGGAATTAATTAATACGATCAATAAACACCGAAAAGAGGAAAAAAAATTGGATTTGTGGGTTTTTTTGTCTTCTCATTTCACTTAAAAACATTAATAATAAACAATCAAAACACCCATAGAATCTATGATTCTATGACACTCTATGTACACAAAGTTCACTGCAAAACTCAAATCTTCACTCATCCCAATCGACAGAAAACTAAAATGTTATGGGTCCCTGAATATAGCGACACAAAGAACCATTGCATCTCACTTGGAGTTTTTTTCCCTTGTTTCAGTACAATGTATGGTAAATAGAATGGAGCCACTGAAAGCTACAACTTGTCCTGCAAAAGAATCAAGCCCTCACATGTCTATGGCAATGGAAAAATAACAAATTTATGGCTCTTGAAAGAAAGTGAGGAAAAAATGAAGGCATAACAACTGAAAACTCTGTGGTCCATAATTGGTTAACCAATCCAATTCCCCCCTACCTCCACAACCCTCCCAATAACCCTGTAGATATCACCCTCTCCCTTGTCATGTAGCCTGTATGCCCTATTACTGCTCCCCGGCTATTCTTATCTGGGTATTTGGTACAGGTTAAACTTATATTCCATTATTATTTTCCATTATTACTATATGATTTGTGCAGATTGTCTGCTATTTACCTGTTGTACTAATGTCCATATGTTCTTCTGTAAATGCTCAAGATATTCTGAGCTTATATGACCTCGTTTGTATTTGGTCAGGCAATCTCTCACAAGCTCCATTACCAGCCGGTAAATGAAGCTGAGGACGCCATCGGGTAGTGGTAGCACAAAGTCAGGGTCATAGGTGGTAAGAATCCCCTGGAGTAGTGCTAACACCTGAAGTCTGTCTGGAGGAATTCCAGACATTTCCAGTAAATCCAAGCGCAGTCTGTATATGACTAGCTATATGGCTTATCACACCGACAACAATGACACCGGAAAGTCAAAGTGACAACTAGAGTGTAATCACTTGTAGAAGTAGTGATGGTTAATTGTGATGTCATAATGGAATCTTGTGTTCTACTCTTAAAGGGGCAGCTTACCTTATAAGGAAGTTGCCTAGCATCCCTTAAGGAGGCAACAATATAGGCTGAGCATCGGTACCATATGCAGACATGGATGATAGAACTATGGACGCTTTACTCTTCTGAGCAGTTAGAGTATTATTATGTTGTTACATAAATTATTTATATCTGTTCCACACAATAAAAATTACAGTGTTTTGTATCAATAAGAAAGTCATATTCCGGGGCTAAAAGACAATGTATATCTTTGTACCGTGTTAGGGGCTAAAAGAAGTATCTTTACTGAGGGAACAGGGCCGGACTAGGGGCTGCGCCCAGCTCTGGCATAGGACGCACACAGGCCCATGTTACTCTCCCACACCCACTTTCAAAGATGAGGGTCTCTATTACAAATATGACCCTGCCTACCATTGGAGAAAATCTAAATTTACTACTCCCCGTGATACCAATTTATTAGGATGATCATTTAGGTCTCTTTATCACATTAATAGTTCCCCTTGGGCATCCTTATAATAATAAGAGTGCCCCTCTGGGTTTCCTTATAATAATATTAGTGCCCCTCTGGGTCTCCTTATAATAATAATAGTGCCCCTCTGGGTCTCCCTATAATAATAATAGTGCCCCTCTGGGTCTCCTTATAATAATAATAATAGTGCCTCTCTGGGTCTCCTTATAATAATAATAGTGCCCCTCTGGGTCTCCCTATAATAATAATAGTGCCCCTCTGGGTCTCCTTATAATAATAATAGTGCCCCTCTGGGTCTCCCTATAATAATAATAGTGCCCCTCTGGGTCTCCCTATAATAATAATAGTGCCCCTCTGGGTCTCCTTATAATAATAATAGTGCCCCTCTGGGTCTCCTTATAATAATAATAGTGCCCCTCTGGGTCTCCTTATAATAATAATAGTGCCCCTCTGGGTCTCCTTATAATAATAATAATAGTGCCTCTCTGGGTCTCCCTATAATAATAATAGTGCCCCTCTGGGTCTCCTTATAATAATAATAGTGCCCCTCTGGGTCTCCTTATAATAATAATAATAGTGCCCCTCTGGGTCTCCCTATAATAATAATAGTGCCCCTCTGGGTCTCCTTATAATAATAATAATAGTGCCTCTCTGGGTCTCCTTATAATAATAATAGTGCCCCTCTGGGTCTCCCTATAATAATAATAGTGCCCCTCTGGGTCTCCTTATAATAATAATAGTGCCCCTCTGGGTCTCCCTATAATAATAATAGTGCCCCTCTGGGTCTCCCTATAATAATAATAGTGCCCCTCTGGGTCTCCTTATAATAATAATAGTGCCCCTCTGGGTCTCCTTATAATAATAATAGTGCCCCTCTGGGTCTCCTTATAATAATAATAGTGCCCCTCTGGGTCTCCTTATAATAATAATAGTGCCCCTCTGCGTCTCCTTATAAGATTAAAGGGAATCTGTCAGGAGGATCAGCTCTCCCTCCCAAGCCGTCTATATGGGCATACGTTATACACGTGGTCCCTTTACCAGCGAGGTTGGTCGACTGGGATAAGAAAATCATTCAACGAGAGACTAGATGGATTTTATTAACGAATGGCCTATTGTTATAGTGTGATCACTATTCAGTATGGCCCTATTACATAGACTATCACCATACAGTGTGTAGGCCAATTGTGGCTGCGCTCTTCTATACGGCATAGTCGGCCATTTGGACGGACTTCTTTTCTTTATCTATACTTTTAATCTTGGCTGCACTGAATATTGATTCAGGGTTAAATGATTCTCCTTTGTGTGTGCATCGATTATATCTGGTACATTTACACTATATTAATACATCCTCTATATTTATAATATATCTATACACCTATATTCCCTGTTGTCTTGTTGCCTAGCCATTATGGGAACCAATCTGGACCTATGATGTGATAAATACTTGATGAGATCCATAAAACAGCGCCCCCTATTGGAGCCCACTGTTCGTTTCAAGCATGGACCTTCTGGTATCTGTATGGGGAGGAAACCTCTCGCTGGAGCGCCGCGTGCCTCCCAATGCGCACTGACGCCCCCTCCGGTCTCATCGCTGGAACACATTTTTATGTAAAGTGTCATTGAATGCAGCAGCCGGGTCTAAGCTCCTAATAAACACAACCCTCCGCCTGCCCCGCTGTGTTATTACAGGCTCTATTCCCCTTCAAGCCTAAGCGTCAGAATGCCTGCTCCTCCTCTTACCTCCCCCTTTCACCTGCTGTTATAGTACAGCCTGTCTGGGCTCTGTATTAAAGCCTCTTATTAACCCTCTCCCCCTATGTATCTACTGGTAGACCCCATATTAATATAAGCCCCTTGCATACCATGAGCTGCAATATTATTATTGTAAGAAACCCCATGTGCACTATTATTATCAGGCATAGATGGGGGCATTATTATTCAGTATCGGCACACAGGGGGCATTATTACTATCTAAGGCAAGGGTGGGCAATTAATTTTCCAAAGAGATCACATGAGAGACCATGACTGTTGCGGAGAACGAGCCAATAGACAGATATGAATTCTGCTCAATATTCATATCAACATATTAATTACATTTATTATAATATATTAATATTATCACTAGAGATGAGCGGTGTTCGACTCGAACTGTTCGCCAATCTCAAATTCGAGCTGTTTTGGGCGGTGTTCGAGCCGTTCGGCGAACACGAACAATTTGAAAAAAATCCGGCTGTTCGAGGTTATGTTCCATAACTGTTCGTGCACCAAAATCATAACTGGATTTTTTCTCAGTAATGCTGAAAATTAATGTTAATACGCAGTTTGAGTGTACAGCGGGGCGGGGGGAGGGGCAGGGGATGGATCTCTGCAGAAATAATGAAGATCTCCATTTTTTTTTCTCTTTCCCCCATTTACAGTGGGGAGGTGCAATCTGTCAGCCTATCAGCAGCGCACACACGGAGCGAACTGCTTTTTTCACACAAGCAAAGGCATGTGTCATTGGCAGTGTATGTCACATGTCCTTGCCCTATAAGACCCAGCCATTTTCCACGTAGCCACCATTTTCTCACTGCTGCAGCTGCGTGTTAGACGGCACCGCTGTTGCTGTGTGCGCTATACTTTGAGTGTTCATTTCAAGCCAATTTTCGCACAAATCTACAGATAGCTTGGGAGTAGGGGATAGTTGTGATTGCAGTCCTTTTGAGGACTAGGTTACATCATTTCCTACGACTTTTATCAGGCAGGTCTGTGCTCTTAAATAGATAGGTTGGGAGTAGGGTCTACTTGTAATTGCAGTCCTTTTCTGGACTAGGTTACAGCATTTCCTAGGACTTTTTGCTAGGCAGGTCTGTGCCAGTGCTGTGCAAGTTTTTTTCACAGCATTTGGCTAAATCTAGCTAAGCAAATCCTTTTTGGCCTCTTGCAGTGTGTGTTAGTCAGTGGAGTAGCCTATCTGTGTTGCAAGCTATACCACCTGTGTATAGAATACAAATTTTTTTACTGCACCTAGCCAAGTAAAACCTTTTGGGTATAGCATCATTCTATTAGTCCATCTATACTAACCTCCACCAGGTTGCAAATTAAAAATAATTTTTATCTGCATCTAGCTCTGAAAAAAAATGTGGTCTTGTAGCAGTGTGTGGGACTTGTTCTATTAGTCCATCTATACTAACCTCCACCAGGTTGCAAATTAAAAATAATTTTTATCTGCATCTAGCTCTGAAAAAAAAATTGGGCTTGTAGCAGTGTGTGGGACTTGTTCTATTAGTCCATCTATACTAAGCTCCACCAGGTTGCAAATTAAAAATAATTTTTATCTGCATCTAGCTCTGAAAAAAAATTTGGGCTTGTAGCAGTGTGTGGGACTTGTTCTATTAGTCCATCTATACTAACCTCCACCAGGTTGCAAATTAAAAATAATTTTTAGCTGCATCTAGCTCTGAAAAAAAATTTGGGCTTGTAGCAGTGTATGGGACTTGTTCTATTAGTCCATCTATACTAACCTCCACCAGGTTGCAAATTAAAAATAATTTTTATTTGCATCTAGCTCTGAAAAAAAATTTGGGCTTATAGCAGTGTGTGGGACTTGTTCTATTAGTCCATCTATACTAAGCTCCACCACCTGTGTATGTAATAAAATTGTTTTACTGCATCTAACCCAGCCAATACTTTTGGGCTAATACAACAGTTTGGCCACTCAGCTCTGCTCGGTTCCCATCCATTGTTTTTTTGTGCAAACAACTCCAGAGTTGTCAATTAGTTAACCACCAAAATGAGTGGAAAAAGGCCTGCTGATGGTGGAAAGGGGAATAGGTGTGTTGGGAAGGGAAAAAAAGGTTGTGTCCGTGGGGTAGGTGTTAAAGCAACAGTAACATCTGCAGAAGAAAGACCATCTTCCAGCCAAACTAAGATGTCTACTTCTTTTAGTGGACAATGTGATAAGATCCCTTTCTTACGGCCACGCCAATCGCTACAAATTCCAGATGAGGCACAAAAACAGCAGGTGCTTCAACGGATATCAAGTGCTCCTTCAAGTGGGCTTCAAGTTATGACCACCATACTGATTACTAACAGTATAAACACTGATATTATCACTGCGCAGCAACCATGTAGTGGTATAATTGTATATATCAATTCCAGTGCTCTGCATACTATATACAGTACAGACCAAAAGTTTGGACACACCTTCTCATTAAAAGATTTTTCTGTATTTTCATGACTATGAAAATTGTACATTCACACTGAAGGCATCAAAACTATGAATTAACACATGTGAAATTATATACTTAACAAAAAGGTGTGAAACAACTGAAAATATGTCTTATATTTTACTTTCTTCAAAGTAGCCACCTTTTGCTTTGATGACTGCTTTGCACACTTGTCATTCTCTTGATGAGCTTCAAGAGGTAGTCACCGGAAATGGTTTTCACTTCACAGGTGTGCCCTGTCAGGTTTAATAAGTGGGATTTCTTGCCTTATAAATGGGGTTGGGACTATCAGTTGTGTTGTGCAGAAGTCTGCTGGATACACAGATGATAGTCTTACTGAATAGACTGTTAGAATTTGTATTATGGCAAGAAAAAAGTAGCTAAGTAAAGAAAAACGAGTGGCCATCATTACTTTAAGAAAGGAAGGTCTGTCAGTCCGAAAAATTGGGCAAACTTTGAAAGTGTCCCCAAGTACAGTTGTAAAAACCATCAAGCGCTACAAAGTAACTGGCTCACCAAAAGTACCACCCCAGGAAAGGAAGACCAAGAGTCACCTTTGCTTCTGAGGATAAGTTTATCCGAGTCACCTGCCTCAGAAATCGCAGGTTAACAGCAGCTCAGATTAGAGACCAGGTCAATGCCACACAGAGTTCTAGAAGCAAACACATCTCTACAACAACTGTGTTAATTCATAGCTTTGATGTCTTCAGTGTGAATGCACAATTTTCAAAGTCATGAAAACACCGAAAAATCTTTAAATGAGAAGGTGTGTCCAAACTTTTGGTCTGTACTGTATGTGCATAGTGTGCTGGTAATTGTACAAATATATGTATATTAAGTCATCTACCATCTCTCTGATCATAGTTGTTCACTTTCCCTTTTCTTTTTCATTCAGCCCACACCACCATAACCACTTCTTCCATCCATGACTTGTATCTGCTAGAGATGAGCGGTGTTCAACTAGAACTGTTCGCCAATCTCAAATTCGAGCTGTTTTGGGCGGTGTTCGAGTTGTTCGACGAACCCGAACGATTTGCAAAAAATTCGGCTGTTCGAGGTTATGTTCGATAACTGTTCGTGCACCAAAAGCGTGTCCTGCATGTCTGGCGCTATTTAGAGCACCAATCATGCAGGGATTGTCTGCCACTCACTGTAATGCCACAGCCATGGTGGTTGTGGCATTACACTGATTGCCCAAATCGATGGGAACAGTGCCAACAGTGAAACATGAAAAGCCGGCAATTCAGCAGCGGCATATACCGGTACCCGACAATTTAGAATCGAAAGAATAGAGCTTCACACATAGATTAGATAGATAGAAACATGTCAGCCACATATATATGAAGTACAGTGACAGTGTTGCTTATTGTACTTGTCATTTAGTGTAAAGGATTTATCAAAAAAAATAATAGTGTTTTCATGCACCGTCTCTTTAAAAAAGCCGGCCGGCAATTCAGCAGCGGTACCCGACAATTTGGAATAGAAAGAATAGAGAATCACACATAGATTAGATAGATAGAAACATGTCAGTCACATATATATGAAGTACAGTGACAGTGTTGCTTACTGTACTTGTCATTTAGTGTAAAGGATTTATTAAAAAAAATAATAGTGTTTTCATGCACTGTCTCTTTAAAAAAGCCGACTGGCAATTCAGCATCTGTACCCGACAATTTATAACAGAAGGAATAGAGAATCACACATAGATTAGATAGATAGAAACATGTCAGTCACATATATAAGAAGTACAGTGATAGTGTTGATTACTGTACTTGTCATTTAGTGTTAAAATAAAGGATTTATTTAAAAAAAAATTGGCGTGGGGTTTCCCCTAATTTTAGGCTCTAGCGGAGGTTAAGCAGACGGCTGGGGCAGATGTTTGAAGCCTGGGAAGGGGGTAATACCCACGGAGCTTCCCAGGCTACTAATATCAGCCCCCAGCGGAATACCTAGCCTTTACTAGCTATTAAAATGGGGGACCCCACAAAAAAATGACGTGGGGTCCCCCCTATTTTAATAGCTAGCAAAGGCTAGGCAGACAGCTGGGGGCTGATATTAATAGCCCAGGAAGGGTGCCATGAATATTGGCCCCCTCCCAGGCTAGAAACACCAGCCGTCAGCCGCCCCAGAAATGGCGCATCCATAGGATGCGCCAATTCTGGCACTTAGCCTCGCTCTTCCCACTGCCCTGTAGCGGTGGCAGTGGGGTAATAGGGCTGGGGTTGATGTCAGCTTATAATGCCAGCTGACATCAAGCCCAGGTTAGTAATGGAGAGGCGTCTATAAGACACCCCCATTACTAACCCCATAGTCAAAGTTAAAAGAAAACACAAACACCCAGAATAAAGTCCTTTAATTGAAATAAAGACACAATCCTTTATTGTTCTAAATTAAACCATACTTACCACCACGCCCATTCCAGCTGAAGCCAACGATCTCCTGCAATAAAAGTAAAATAATAAAGCAACCTCATCCTTACCTTTCCATGGTTCCCAGACAGCTTCAGCTCTGCTACATCGAGATGACAGGCTGGACCGCAGCAGAACGCTGCCATCCAGCCTGTCATCCCGCAGACACTGAGAAGCGCAGGCATGCTTGCGCTCCTCAGTGTCTCGCTGTGATGGCATAAAGATGAGCCGACAATGAACTCGGCTCACCTCATGCACGTCACTGACAGCGTGGGAGAATTCTCCTGCACTCAGCGCTTCAGCGTGAGAATTTTCCCACGCTGTCAGTGACGTGCATGAGGTGAGCCGAGTTCATTGGACATGAATGAGCTCACCTCATGCACGTCACTGACAGCGTGGGAAAATTCTCACGCTGAAGCGCTGAGTGCAGGAGAATTTTCCCACGCTGTCAGTGACGTGCATGAGGTGAGCTCATGTCCAATGAACTCATCTCACCTCATGTACGTCACTGACAGCGTGGGAGAATTCTCACGCTGAAGCGCTGAGTGCAGGAGAATTTTCCCACGCTGTCAGTGACGTGCATGAGGCTGATATTTAAATTTGGCGCACAAATCGGTGATTGGTCGCGGGCAGCGTCCGCGACCAATCAGCACAGTAGTGTTTAACTTTGGCGGCAAGATCAGTGATTGGTCGCGGTCAAGACGGCGACCAATCACCGATTTGTGCGGCACATTTAAATAGCGGCCGCGACCAATTGGATGTCAGCGCCGCTCCCCGGTCCTCCCTTTACACCCTAGCCGCATGGATTTCAGCGGCGCTGCCTGTGCGGCTACTTCCGCTGCGAGAACCCGGGACATGAGCGGCCGCTCGCAGCAGAAGTATCCCGACCCGCAGCGCCGCTCCCCGGTCCTCCCTTCACACCCTAGCCGCTGATGTCCCCACAGTATCCGCATGGTGTTACAAAGGTCCGGACATTTGTGTTAAAAATCGCTGATTGGTCGCGGGCGCTGGGAAAATTCTCACGCTGAAGCGCTGAGTGCAGGAGAATTTTCCCACGCTGTCAGTGACGTGCATGAGGTGAGCTCATTCATGTCCATTGAACTCAGCTGACCTCATGTACGTCACTGACAGCGTGGGAGAATTCTCACGCTGAAGCGCTGAGTGCAGGAGAATTCTTCCACGCTGTCAGTGATGTACATGAGGTGAGCTGAGTTCATTGGACATGACCTCGGCTCATCTGGATGCCGTCACAGCGAGACACTGAGGAGCGCAAGCATGCCTGCGCTTCTCAGTGTCTGCGGGATGACAGGCTGGATGGCAGCGTTCTGCTGCGGTCCAGCCTGTCATCTCGATGTAGCAGAGCTGAAGCTGTCTGGGAACCATGGAAAGGTAAGGATGAGGTTGCTTTATTATTTTACTTTAATTGCAGGAGATCATTGGCTTCAGCTGGAATGGGCGTGGTGGTAAGTATGGTTTAATTTAGAACAATAAAGAATTGTGTGTTTATTTCAATTAAAGGACTTTTTTCTGGGTGTTGTGTTTTTTTTAAATACTTTACTAGAAATTCATGGTGGTCATGTCTAATATTGGCGTGACCCCATGAATTTCGGGCTTAGGGCCTGCTGATAATGCCAAGCTGGCCCTAACCCCTTTATTACCCAGTGAGCCACCGCACCAGGGCCCTGGATGAGTTGGGTACAGCGCCAGAAGATGGCGCTTCTATGAACGCGCCATTTTCCGGGGTGGCTGCGGACTGCAATTTGCAGCTGGGGGGACCCAGAAAGCTTGGGCCTCCCTGCGCTGCGGATTCCAGCCCCCAGCTGCCTAGTTGTACCTGGCTGGACACAAAAATAGGGCGAAGCTCCACGTATTTTTTTTTTTTAATTATTTCATGAAATTCATGAAATAATTAAGAAAAAAAGGGCTTCCCTATATTGTTGTGTCCGGCCAGGTACAAATAGGCAGCTGGTGGTTGGGGGCAGCCCGTTCCTGCCTGCTGTACCTGGCTGGACACAAATATAGTGCGAAGCCCTACGTCAATTTTTTTTTAAATTATTTCATGAAACTAGATGGTGGCCCGATTCTAACGCATCGTGTATTCTAGAATATGTATGCGGCAGACCCGGCGCAATCAGCAGAGCGGTGTTTAAATTTGGCGCCAAAATCGCTGACTGGTTGCGGCCAGCAACCGCGACCAATCAGCAAAGTGGTGTTGAAATTTGGCGACTATATCACTGATTGGTCACGGCCGGCGGTCGCGACTAATCAGCAGAGCGGGGTTTAAATTTTGCGCCAATAATGCTGATAGGTTGTGGTCGCGACCAATCAGCAAAGCGGTGTTTAAATTTGGCGCCAATAATGGTGATTGGTCACGACCTCGACAATTCAGCAGAGCGGTGTTTAAATTTGGCGGCAACAATGTTGATTAGTCGCGGCCGGCGGTCACGACCAATCAGCAGAGCGGGGTTTAAATTTGGCGCCAATAATGCTGATTGGTCGCAACCGCCGGCCGCGACCAATCAGCAGAGCGGTGTTTAAATTTGGCGTCAAAATCGCTGATTGGTCGCGGAAGGCAACTGTGACCAATCAGCAGAGCGGTGTTTAAATTTGGCGCCGATACTGCTGATTGGTCGCGGCCGGCAACAGTGACCAATCAGCCGAGCAGGGTTTAAATTTGGCGCCAATACTACTGATTGGTCGCGGACGGCGACCGCGATCAATCAGCAGAGCGGTGTTTAAATTTTGCGCCAAGAATACTGATTAGTCGCGGCCGGCATCCGCGACCAATTAGCAGAGCGGGGTTTAAATTTGGCGCCAATCTCGCTGATTGGTCGCGGCTGGAGTCCGCGACCAATCAGCAGAGCGTTGTTTAAATTTGGCGCCAATCTCACTGATTGGACGCGTCTGGCGTCCGCGACCAATCAGCAGAGCGTTGTTTAAATTTGGCGCCAAGCTCGCTGATTGGTCGCGGCCGCTATTTAAATGTGGCGCCAAGATCACTGATTGGTCGGGTGCGGAGAGCGCGACCAATCAGCTAATCGTATTGGTGAGGACCGGGGAGCGCCGCTGCCTGGTCGGATACTTCCGTTGCGAGAAGCCGGGAGATGAGCGACTGCTCGCAGCAGAAGTATCCCGACCCGCAGCGCCGCTCCCCGGTCCTCCCTTGACACCCTAGCTGCTGATGTCCCCACAGTATCCGCATGGTGTTACAAAGATCCGGACATTTGTGTTAAAAATCGCTGATTGGTCGCGAGCGCTGCCCGCGACCAATCACCGATTTGGGCGCCAAATTTAAATATCGGCCGCAAGCAATCACCAATCTTGGCTCCACATTTAAACACCGCTGTGCTGATTGGTCGCCGACGCTGGGCGCGACCAATCACCGATTTTGGCGCCACATTTAAATAGCGTCCGCGACCAATCAGTACAGCGGTGTTTAAATGTGGAGCCAAGATGGGTGATTGGTCGCGGAGCATATTTAAATTTGGCGCCCAAATCGGTGATTGGTCGCGGCTGATATTTAAATTTGGCGCCCAAATCGGTGATTGGTCGCGGGCAGCGCCAGCGACCAATCAGCGATTTTTAACACAAATGTCCGGACCTTTGTAACACCATGCGGATACTGTGGGGACATCAGCGGCTAGGGTGTGAAGGGAGGACCGGGGAGCGGCGCTGCGGGTCGGGATACTTCTGCTGCGAGCGCCCGCTCATATCCCGGGTTCTCGCAGCGGAAGTATCCGCACAGGCAGCGCCGCTGACATCCATGCGGCTAGGGCGTGAAGGGAGGACCGGGGAGCGGCGCTGACATCCAATTGGTCGCGGCCGTCTTGACCGCGACCAATCACTGATCTTGCCGCCAAAGTTAAACACTACTGTGCTGATTGGTCGCGGATGCTGCCCGCGACCAATCACAGATTTGTGCGTCAAATTTAAATATCGGCCGCGACCAATCACCGATCTTGGATCCACATTTAAACAACGCTGTGCTGATTGGTCGCAGCCGATATTTAAATGTGGCGCCCAAATCGGTGATTGGTCGCGGTCTTGGCGCGCGACCAATCACTGATCTTGCCGCCAAAGTTAAACACTACCGTGCTGATTGGTCACGGACGCTGCCCACGACCAATCACCGATTTGTGCGCCAAATTTAAATATCAGCCTCATGCACGTCACTGACAGCCTGGGAAAATTCTCCTGCACTCAGCGCTTCAGCGTGAGAATTCTCCCACGCTGTCAGTGACGTACATGAGGTGAGCTGAGTTCATTGGACATGACCTCGGCTCATCTGGATGCCGTCACAGAGAGACACTGAGGAGCGGAAGCATGCCTGCTCTTCTCAGTGTCCGCGGGATGACAGGCTGGATGGCAGCGTTCTGCTGCGGTCCAGCCTGTCATCTCGATGTAGCAGAGCTGAAGCTGTCGTGGGAACCATGGAAAGGTAAGGATGAGGTTGCTTTATTATTTTACTTTTATTGCAGAAGACATTGGCTTCAGCTGGAATGGGCGTGATGGTAAGTATGGTTTAATTTAGAACAATAAAGAATTGTGTGTTTATTTCAATTAAAGGACTTTATTCTGGGTGTTTGTGTTTTTTTTAACTTTGACTATGGGGTTGGTAATGGGGGTGTCTTATAGACGCCTCTCCATTACTAACCTGGGCTTGATGTCAGCTGGCATTATAAGCTGACATCAACCCCAGCCCTATTACCCCCTGCCACCGCACCAGGGCAGCGTGGAAGAGCGAGGCTAAGTGCCAGAGTTGGCGCATCCTATGGATGCGCCATTTCTGGGGCGGCTGACGGCTGGTGTTTCTAGCCTGGGAGGGGGCCAATATTCATGGTACCCTTTCTGGGCTATTAGTATCAGCCCCCAGCTGTCTGCCTAGCCTTTGCTAGCTATTAAAATAGGGGGGACCCCACGTCATTTTTTTGGGGGGGTCCCCCATTTTAATAGCTAGTAAAGGCTAGGTATTCAGCTGGGGGCTGATATTAGTAGCCAGGGAAGCTCCGTGGGTATTACCCCCTTCCCAGGCTTCAAACATCTGCCCCAGCCGTCTGCTTAACCTCCGCTAGAGCCTAAAATTACGGGGAACCCCACGCCAATTTTTTTTTTAATAAATCCTTTATTTTAACACTAAATGACAAGTACAGTAATCAACACTGTCACTGTACTTCATATATATATGACTGACATGTTTCTATCTATCTAATCTATGTGTGATGCTCTATTCTTTCTGTTCTAAATTGTCGGGTACCGCTGTTGAATTGCCGGCCGGCTTTTTTAAAGAGACGGTGCACGAAAACACTATTATTTTTTTAAATAAATCCTTTACACTAAATGACAAGTACAGTAACCAACACTATCACTGTACTTATTATATATGTGATTGGCATGTTTATATCTATCTATGTGTGATGCTCTATTCTTTCTGTTATAAATTGTCGGGTACAGCTGCTGAATTGCCGGCCGGCTTTTTTAAAGAGACGGTGCATGAAAACACTATTATTTTTTTAAATAAATCCTTTACACTAAATGACAAGTACAGTAAGCAACACTGTCACTGTACTTCATATATGTGTGACTGACATGTTTCTATCTATCTAATCTATGTGTGAGGCTCTATTCCTTCTTGTCTAAATTGTCGGGTACCGGTGTATGCCGCTGCTGAATTGCCGGCCGGCTTTTTTAAAGAGAGCGTCTTCTGAGCAGTTTGTCAGCTTTTGGACACCTTTGAAGGTGTTTTCTATGTGTTTCTATGTGTTTTTGTTTGCCTGCCATTGGTTTTAACGGTGTTCGACAGTGTTCTAAGGTGTTCGACGAACAGTTCGACGAACAGTTCCTCGAACATCCCGGTGTTCGACGAACCGAACCCGAACACTACGGGGGTGGCTCAACACTAGTCTCTGCAAAATGTAATTCACGTCACCTCATCGCGTCTTCTGTATGGAGAGTCAGGGTGTTGGAGACCGGAGCAGCACACCCGGGGAACAGGAGCGAGATGAGTATGTTTTTTCTGCATGTATATATGAGTCTATGTGGGGGCTCACACTGTATATACAAAGGCTACGTGGTGGCTCAAACTGTATTTAGGAGGCTATGTGGAGCTCACACTGTATACAGGAGGCTATGTGCGGCCTCATACTGTATATAGGAGGCTATGAGGGTGCTCACAGTATATGTAGGAGGCTATGATGGGGCTCACAATGTATATAGGAGACTATGTGGGGGGCTTATGCTGTATATGGGAAAATATGTGGGGGCTTATACTGCATATAGGAGGCTATATGGGGGCTTATACTGTATTTAGGAGGCTATGTGGGGGCTCATACTGTATAAAGGGACTATGTGGGGCTCATACTGTTTATATAGGGCTGCGTGGGGGTTCATACTGTATATAGGAGGTTACCTAGGGCTCATACTGTATATAGGGAGGCTATGTGTGGGCACATACTGTATACAGTATATGGGGTTATGTGGGGTTCATACTGTATATAGAGTGGCTAAGTGAGGGCTCATACTGTTATAGGAGGATATGTGAGGCTCAACCTCTATATAGAGAGGCTATGTGGGGGCTCACACTGTTTATAGGGGGCCATATGGGGGCTCATACTGGATATAGGAAGCTATGTGAGGGTCATACTGTTTATAGGGTCCATGTGGGGGCTCATACTGTTTATAGGAGGAATTGTTCAGGCTCATACTGTTTATAGGAGGATATGTGAGAGCTCACACTCTATATAGAGAGGCTATATGGGGGCTCATACTGTTTATAGGGGGCTATGTGGGGGCTCATCATGTAAATAGGAGGCTATATGAGGGCTCATATTGTATGTAGAAAGTCTATGTGGAGGCTCATACTGTATATAGGGGACTATATGGGGACTCACACTGTATATAGAGGGGCTATGTTGGTCTTATATTATATGTAGGGGGCTGTGTGGGGGCTCATACTGTATATAGGGGCAGTTTTCAGGCTTATACGGTAAATAGGGGAATGTCAGCATACTTAAATATTAAGTGATAATTAGAGTTGAGCCACCCCCGTAAGGTTCGAGTTCGGTTCGTCGAACGCCCGTATGTTCGCCGAACTGTTCGTCGAACTGTTCATGGAACACCGTCGAACACCGTTAAAACCAATGGCAGGCAAACAAAAACACATAGAAACACATAGAAAACACATAGAAAACACTTCAAAGGTGTCCAAAAGCTGACAAACTGCTCAGAAGACACAACTAACACATGGAAAAGTGACAAGTACATATAGTCATGCAAAAAGAAAAGAGGTTGAGGAGTAAAATGAGGGGGAGACACAGATATAGGCATGTAATGCCCTTCTAAAACCAAAAAAGTGCGAAGCTGACACGGCCAGTCCGTTCTTGCCCATGCGACCTCCGTGTCGCCGGGTTTGGGCCAGAGCTGCGGTGGACCCTGATGGCCAGCCCCCTTCTCCCAATACTGGGGCCTGTCCGCTGGTGGGTCGAGCGAGCCCCCCTGCGGTGGAGGCAGGTCTAAGCTTTTTAATTTAAATTGTCTCTCTAATTTGAATGAGTACACTTTAAATCCTTTTACAAGGATCTATTGGAGGGCAAGTCTGATGCCAGCAGCCGCGGGAATTACAGCTCCAGTAGCGTCCACTAAAGCTGCTGCAGTTAAAAAGCTTTTATAAGGATCGAGCTTGACGGTCCACTTCAAGGCGTCCTACCGCCAGTCCCAGCCCCTGTGGCTTGGGGTGCCTCCCGATGCTCTTCACTGAGTGTCCCGGGGGCCCGAAGCATTTCCTTAGAAAAAATTAAGTGTCCAAACTACAGGTGGTGTAGCTTGCTTAACAGCCGGGATAATCCGCTGACTAGCAGACACTGCTACTAGGAACAAAGTATTTCCTGGGCTAGATGCAGTTAAAATTTTGTAATTAGATACTCTCGTTAGATGTTGAGAAAGCATTCCATAGAGTCTCCTGGCATGCCTGGCCCTCACAGGGTATCAAATACTTAGGAATTCCTATTCATAGAGACCTCTCCCGTCTATGTTATCTTAATTTTGGGCCCTTTATTGAACAACTCCATACAGACCACGGTTGGCAAGTTAGAACTGTAACATTCACTACGTGAACCACTGGAGCTTTGTGGAAAAGCACATGTACACTGTGTTCCAAATTATTATGCAAAAAGTGTTTAGGAGTGATAAGGTAAGAATTTTTTTGTTTGTCAGTTAAACTCATTGATGGTGATGTGTGTCAGGGCTCTTTATATCACTCTAAGCAATTGCAGACACCTGTGCTAATTAGTTTGGCAGGTGTGTCCAATGAAAGGCAAGACTACTTAAGAAGGCTGTCCCACATTATTAAGCAGCCTACATTTTCTGCCAAAATGGGAAAGAAAAAGGATGTGTCGGCTGCTGAGAAGCAACAAATTGTGGAGTGTTTAGGTCAAGGCATGACTACATTCAACATTGCCAAGACACTTCATCGTGATCATTGCACAATCAAGAAGTATGTAGCTGATTCACAGTACACACGTGTGCGTGCTGATAAGGGAAAATTGAGGACTCTTTCCTACAGGCAATTACGTCAGGTTAAAAGAGCAGCGGCAAAAAAGCCTTGTCATAGCAGCAGACAAGTTTTTGAAGCTGCTCCAACGTCCCCCGAACAACAAGATGCAGGGCCCTTCAGAGGTTTGCAGCTGTGCATAAGCCATCCTGTTGACCTCCTCTATCCACTGTACACAAGCAGAAACAGCTCCAGTGGGCCAAACAATACATGAAGACTGACTTCAAAACTGTTTTATTCACCGATGAGTGCTGTGCAACGCTCGATAGTCCAGATGGATGGAGTGGAGGATGGCTGGTTGATGGACACCCCATGCAAACATGGCTACGGCGCCAACAAGGAGGAGGTGGAGTAATGTTTTGGGCTGGAATCATGAGGAGAGAGATTGTCGGCCCCTTTAGGATCCCTGAAGGGGTAAAGATGAACTCCATGATGTATGTGGAGTTTCTCAAACAGCACTTCATGCCATGGTTCAAGAAGAAGAACCATGTATTCCACAGCAAGATCATTTTCATGCATGATAATGCACCGTCTCATGATGCACATAACACATCTGCATCTCTGGCTGATATGGGCATAAAAGGGGACAAACTTATGGTGTGACCTCCATGCTCCCCTGACCTCAAACCCATTGAGAACCTCTGGAGCATCATCAAAAGGAGTGTCTATGATGGCGGGAGGCAGTTCACATCTAAGCAACAGCTCTGGGAGGGTATTCTGTTCTCATGCAAAACAATTGAAGCAGAAACCATCCAAAACCTGACAAATTCAATGGACGAGAGAGTTCAGAAGCTCCTTTCGAACAAGGGGTCCTATGTGCAAATGTAACATCACCTAGAATAAAGCTTTGAGTTGAAAACTGTTTGATTTAAGTTTCTAATAACCTGCTAATGCTTATAATTTCAAAAATGACCATTTTTTTGTTCTTTATTAAAATGAAAAGGTTGATCGAAGAGTGTGGGGGATCTAAGAGTGTGGAAACCCAGTAGTCAGGAATATTTCGAATTCTGACAATCTGAGGGTCATGTTGCAGGTAGTGCAGCAAGAAGGCACCCATGTGTCTTGCGCATCTAGGAGCCCCAAAATTATTTTCCGGGCTACATGCAGCTAAAAATTATTATTAATTTGAAAGCTGGTGGTGCTTAGTATAGATGGCCTAATAGAATCAGTACTGCAAACTGCTATAAGGCCAAAATTATTTTACAGGGAAGATAGAGATAAACATGATTAGTAATAATTTGAAATCTAGTGGAGCTTAGTATAGATGGCCTAATAGAATCAGTACTCCACACTGCTACTATGCCCAAAATTATTTTCCAGGCAAGATACAGATAAAAATGATAATTAATTTGAAAGCTTAAAACAGTTGGTGAGGTGATTTTACCAAATCCTCAAGCTTTTACTCTCCCCAGGATGACACAGGGCTAGAAAAGTCCTTGCTGATGCATGATGTGTTCATCTTTATGAACCTGAGTCTGTCTACATTGTCAGCGGACAGCCGCGTGCGCTTATCTGTCAGCACAACACCAGCAGCGCTGAACACACGTTCAGAAAGAACAAAAATTATTATTAATTTGAAATCTGGTGGAGCTTAGTATAGATGGCCTAATAGAATCAGTACTGCAAACTGCTACAAGGCCAAAATTATTTTACAGGCAAGATACAGATAAACATGATTAGTAATAATTTGAAATCTGGCGGAGCTTAGTATAGATGGCCTAATAGAATCAGTACTGCAAACTGCTACAAGGCCAAAATTATTTTACAGGCAAGATGCAGATAAACATGATTATTAATAACACTGGTGTACAAAAAAAAAAAAAATTCTGGCATGGACTTTAAGAACAGTTTTAGACTAATTTGTGGGTGCTGAATTCAAATCTGATCTTATAATTTCTCTATCACATCACGTTTTTACGCTATAGGTATATAGCCCATTTTCAATAATTCCAAGAAAAATATAAGTAGTGTATGAAAAGTGCCGTTTTATACGGTTCACTAAGGTAAATTTAGTTTTCATTTAGTCTCCCAATAAATGTGAGAATATCTTTGTTTTCTTTGAACATGCATAATTCCCATTTGTTATGATAATAAAGTAAAAAAACAGTTTTCAAACACCCTTGTTTTCTGTGCTACTGGGACAGTAGAGCTACAGCAGAGCATTGGGTGAAAACTGAATGGCCTCAGCGACAGAGTTTGGCACCTGGCGATAAGAATGTCATCCATGATTCACTAGTGGATAGAAAGAACATTGTCTTTCCTCCCTTGCACATAAAACTTGGATTGATGAAGCAGTTCGTCAAAGCTCTCAATCACAGTGGAGAATGCTTTAACTATATATGTTCAACTTTTCCAGGTCTTAGTGAAGAGAAGAAAAAGGCTGGAATATTGGATGTACCTCAAATAAGAACACTTATGAGAGACGCAAACTTTATCACATCAATGAATGAGACAGAAGAAAGAGCTCGGAATGCATTTTGTAATGTGGTGCAGAATTTTCTAGGGAATAAGAAAGCAGACAACTATGAAGAGATTGTGGAAGAGCTACTAATGAGTCTGCAAAATCTTGGATGTAGAATGAGTACCAAGATTCACTATTTAAACAGCCATTTGGACTTTTTTCCAGAGAACCTTTGGGATGTGAGCGAGGAACAAGGGGAGCGTTTTCATCAGGACATTAAAACAATGGAAGAACGGTATCAAGGCCGGTGGGACTCACATATGATGGTTGACTATTGCTGGAGCTTGATGAGAGACAACCCAGAAGCTGTACATCACAGATCAGCCAAGAAAAGAAAGTTCAAATAACTGCCATTTGCCATTCATCTGTGTGCCATATATATGTGTTTTTATATTTTGTAGTTTAATTTTGTAAGTATATTTGATTTGCTGTACACAGACTTTGTAATTTGTTATTCCTTGATTAAAAATATACAAAATGTAGTAACGAAAATCATGAGGTTTTTATCAAAAAACATTCGATAGGATTACTTTCCATCAAAAATATCTCGAAATCCTGATGTGATAGCCAAAAACGGAGTTCGTATTAGTAATCAGCAGCCAAAATTGACTTAAAATATGTTTTAAAACCTTTTGACAGAAAAACTGCATTGACCAGTGTAATTTTAAATCTGGTGGAGCTTAGTATAGATGGCCTAATAGAATCAGTACTGCACAGTGCTACAAGGCCAAAATTATTATACAGGCAAGATACAGATAAACATGATTAGTAATTTGAAATCTGGTGGAGTTTAGTATAGATGGCCTAATAGAATCAGTACTGCACAGTGCTACAAGGCCAAAATTATTATACAGGCAAGATACAGATAAACATGATTAGTAATTTGGAAGCTTAAAACGGTTGGTGAGGTGATATTAACAAATCATCAAGCTTTTACTCTCCCCAGGATGACACAGGGGTAGAAAAGTCCTTTCGGATCCATGATTTGTACATCTTTATGAACGTGAATCTGTCTACATTATCAGTGGAGAGCCGCGTGCGCTTATCTGTCAGCACACCACCAGCAGCGCTGAACACACGTTCAGACAGAACGCTGGCTGTGGGGCATGACAAGATCTCCAAGGCATAAGTGGCGAGCTCAGGCCATTTATCCAGATTGGAAGCCCAAAAAGAGCAAGGGTCCAGTGACACAGTCATGGCTTCAATGTTTACTTGGAGATACTCCTGTACCATCGTCTCTAGGAGTTGACTATGTGTCAGACTTCTTGTCTCCTGTGGCCTTGCAAAGGATGGGCTAAAAAAGTGGTGAAGTGATTCCGCAAAATTGATGTTACCAGCAGACACTGTGTTTCTGTTACATTTTGAGTGCTGAACACTCGACGGTCCCACAGTTGGCAAGTTGGAACTGTGAGATTCACTACGTGCACCACTGGTGTTTTGTGGAAAAGCACATGTAAGATTCTGCAACAGTCTCTGCTGATACTCCTGCATGCGTGCATCCCTTTCTATGGCAGGAATAATTTCTGCAAATTTACTTTTGTACCGGGGATCTAACAGTGTGGCAACCCAGTAGTCAGGATTATTTCTAATTCTCACAATTCGAGGGTCATGTTGCAGGTAGTGCAGCAAGAAGGCACTCATGTGTCTTGCGCATCCAGGAGCACCAAGTCCCTGTTGTGTTGGTGGCGAGGTAACAATCATGCTTCCTTCCTCTGCCCTCTCTCCCCAACCTCGCACAACAGAAATGTGATCAAGGTCTCCCTCATCTGATGAGTCTTCCATCAGTTCGTCCTCCACTTCTTCCTGGGCTCCTGCACATTTCTCACTAGTTTGGCTGCTACCATGCACCCTGCTAAAACCATCTCCCCCACCCTCACATGCCTGCCGCCTTGGTGCTGCCGACCGTCTGGACTTTGCAGATGTTAGCCCTTCCGCATACAACTCCTCCTCCTCTACTTTCTCCACCTCCTCTTGTGCCACCACCTGACTCCGAATTCTGTTTAACATGTGCTCCAGCATGTAAATCACCGGAATAGTCATGCTGATAATGGCATCGTCAGCACTAAACATCTTCGTCGCCATTTCAAAACTGTGCAGAAGGATGCATAGGTCCCTGATCTGAGACCACTTCTCCAGCGTGATTTGCCCCACCTCTGGATCTCGTTGGCCCAGGCTATACGTCAGAACATATTGCACCAGGGCTTGTCGGTGCTACCACAGTCGCTGCAACATGTGCAGAGTTGAATTCCACCAGGTAGGCACATCGCGTTTTAGCCTGTGAAGTGGCAGGCTCAACGACTTCTGTAGAGATGTAAGTCGCTGAGCTGCGGGATGCGAACGGCGGAAGTGAGCACACAGCGACCGTGCCCTCTGCAGAAGGCTATCTAGTCCAGGATAGTGGCCTAAAAATTGCTGGACACCAGGTTCAACACGTGAGCCATACAAGGCACGTGTGTGACATTGCCCCGGCGAAGGGCCGCACTGAGGTTTGCAGCATTGTCGCACACGGCCTTCCCTGGTTTCAGGTCCAGTGGAGACAACCATTCATGAAACTGGTTCTCCAGAGCTGACCACAACTCCTCAGCTGTGTGACTCACATTTCCCAGACATTTCAAAGTAAAAACCGCCTGATGACGTTGAGCCCTGCTGCCAGCATAGTAAGGAGCTGTGCAGGATCCCTTCTGCGCAGTTAGAAAGCTTGTGGCATGACCAGACAGGCTTTGGGTGCAGGTGGAGGACCGAGAGGAGGTTGAGGAGGCAGAAGCAGTGGAGGAACTTCGAGATAAAGAGGATTGACGCACAACTCGTGGGGACGGCAAGACTTGGACAGCAGCCCCTTGTCCTGCTGTCACCATAGTTACCCAGTACCCAGTCAGCGACATGTAACGCCCCTGTCCATGCCTACTCGTCCAAGTGTCTGTGGTGAAATGCACCCTGTCACACACAGAGTTTCTCAAAGAAGCGGTGATGTTGTGTGCGACATGCTGGTGGAGTGCAGGCACACCTTTCTTTGAGAAGTAGTGCCGACTGGGCATCTGGTACTGGGGCACTGTGACGGGACATAAGGTCTCGAAAATCCTCTGTGTCCACCAGGCGGAAAGGCAGCATTTATGTAGCCAAGAGCTTGCAGATGGTGAAATTCAACCTCTTAGCTTTCTCATGGCTAGGAGGAAATGGTCTTTTACTTGTCCATGTGAAGCACAGCTGTGCTTGGCATCACAGACCCAGAAGGGTGTATTGAAGGACTCCTCCACAAGAGGCCCCCATAACCATTCACACATCTGCACCTTCCACCTCAGACCACCAGAGGGAGCTCCTTAGGGAGATATATAAGGGAAGGTGGGGCCAGGCAGCCGTTAGTCTGTCAGAGTCTGGTTTAGCAGTGAGTCCAGTGCAGTCTGAGACGTGTTACCTCAGAGGACAAAAGCCTGTTCCAGCTCCTGCATTCTACCCTGCAGTGGAGCTTATCCAGATCAAGACTCGGTGTAGCTCAGTGAGGTGAGCTGTAGGTGTGCCGGCGCCATAAGATCGGTGAACCGCGGCACGCTGCCGTTTGTGTGAGTAGCCTATCGAGGGCTCGAGTAGGCCGAAGGCAAAGGAGTAGAGAGTTAGTTCATAGGGGAGCAGAGGAGCTTAGCTGGCTCACCCCGAGAAGAAGAATTTACCGGACACCGGGTCCGAAGCTTGCCGGGAACTCCACGACCCAGCAAGATAAACCGGAATCCCTGGAGAACTACAGGTCCCAGGATCGCTAAAGTGCTGATACGTACCAGAGCCAGGAGACACATAGGCCCCGTAGGTCGGGAGCGTGCACTCCAAGAGAAGGCCCTACCACAAGGTCAGCCAGCGCAGGACAGAGACAAAGTTAGGCCTAGCTCCAGGCAGGTCAGAAACTTATTATGCAGAAGCCAGAACCAGGAGGCCCAAAACCTGCTCATTGGGGAGGATCTGGACATACACCCATCACCCTACAGTGCTCCGGGGAGTGCCTGAAATTCCACCAGTAAAAGGTACTGAAGTGACTATCGTGTCCGTCCCTGTTCTTGCTCTGGACCAGAGTAGTCTCTATATCCTGCATCCCCGTTCCTATACTGCCCTGAGGCCCAGCTCTAACTGTGGAGAGCTATACCATCAAGCTGCCTTATCATCAGCCTCAGTAGACTGCGCAGCGCTGGTGATCCTCACCAGAAACCACAGGTGGCGTCACAAACTCTTTCTTTTATAAACTTTACAAATATCAACCCCTTTTTAGGAGAGACCCCAGGGTACGGGCCCGGGAGCCGACCACCGCGACATCCCTAAAGGCCAGGCCAAAGGCCCGGGTACCGAGTTATCCCCATTCCCCTGGGTGCCACATCCACATCTGAGGGACCGAGGGCTGGCTGTTGTGCTTAGACGGGGTTGAGAAGGGTGTCCCCGGCAAACTGCCGGTCTGTGAGGAAGATGCAGGCGGACATGTTAGGTTGCCTTGATCCAAAGGTGGTGCTATCGATGTCGGAGAGCGCTCAACACCAGCTGGTGTTTCCACCTCCAAATAAAATGATGACCTGACAATCACACTGGCTGTTGCGGGTAAAGAGGTGGCCGGTCTGCGTCCCAAAACAGGTGTGACTGCTGTCCCCCCAGTCACAGAGGATGAAGAGGCTGCGGATGCACAAGATGTGGCTGATGGTGGTTGGCCCAGCCGGCTAGGCCGCATTGTAGCACAGTGAGCTTCCCACTGCAACTTATGCTTCATATCCATGTGCCGGTTCATGTATGAAGTACTCAAACTATGTATTTTTTGGCCTCTACTGAGCTTTTTCTGACAAATGTTACAGATAACACGAGTTGGGTCATTCTTATCGATCTGAAAAAATGCCCAAGCTATGCAAGGCTTAGCACCCATGCGACCTGAAGAGCCACTACGACTTGTGGTCAGAGGCAGAGTTGTGTTTGAGGATGCAGTTGTTGACGTGCTTCCAGTACTACGTCTCTGTCCAGGAAGGCGCAACCTGACCTCGTCGTCACTAGCATCCTCCTCCACCTCCTCTGCTGACCTCATCGACTGGCTGACTGTGGGTTGACAGTAAGTGGGATCTCCAACCTCGTCATCATCACCCTGTGTGTTATCACACCAGTCGTCCTCAGAGTCAACCTCTTCCTGCCCTGACAAAAATCTCAAGTTGTCGTTCCAATCAGGTATTTGAGTCTCATCATCGCCTTCCTCATTCTCTCCACCAACAGGAGATACAGTTTGGGAACGAGGGTCTACATTATGGTTGAGGTGGAGGAGAGCCCACTTGAAGGAGCACTTGATATCTGTTGAAGCACCTGCTGTTTTTGTGCCTCATCTGGAATTTGTAGCGATTGGCGTGGCCGTAAGAAAGGGATCTTATCACATTGTCCACTAAAAGAAGTAGACATCTTAGTTTGGCTGGAAGATGGTCTTTCTTCTGCAGATGTTACTGTTGCTTTAACACCTACCCCACGGACACAACCTTTTTTTCCCTTCCCAACACACCTATTCCCCTTTCCACCATCAGCAGGCCTTTTTCCACTCATTTTGGTGGTTAACTAATTGACAACTCTGGAGTTGTTTGCACAAAAAACAATGTATGGGAACCGAGCAGAGCTGAGTGGCCAAACTGTTGTATTAGCCCAAAAGTATTGGCTGGGTTAGATGCAGTAAAACAATTTTATTACATACACAGGTGGTGGAGCTTAGTATAGATGGACTAATAGAACAAGTCCAACACACTGCTACAAGCCCAAATTTTTTTTCAGAGCTAGATGCAAATAAAAATTATTTTTAATTTGCAACCTGGTGGAGCTTAGTATAGATGGACTAATAGAACAAGTCCCATACACTGCTACAAGCCCAAATTTTTTTTCAGAGCTAGATGCAGATAAAAATTATTTTTAATTTGCAACCTGGTGGAGGTTAGAATAGATGGACTAATAGAACAAGTCCCACACACTGCTACAAGCCCAAATTTTTTTTCAGAGCTAGATGCAGATAAAAATTATTTTTAATTTGCAACCTGGTGGAGGTTAGTATAGATGGACTAATAGAACAAGTCCCACACACTACTACAAGCCCAATTTTTTTTTCAGAGCTAGATGCAGATAAAAATAATTTTTAATTTGCAACCTGGTGGAGGTTAGTATAGATGGACTAATAGAACAAGTCCCACACACTGCTACAAGACCACATTTTTTTTCAGAGCTAGATGCAGATAAAAATTATTTTTAATTTGCAACCTGGTGGAGGTTAGTATAGATGGACTAATAGAATGATGCTATGCCCAAAAGGTTTTACTTGGCTAGGTGCAGTAAAAAAATTTGTATTCTATACACAGGTGGTATAGCTTGCAACACAGATAGGCTACTCCACTGACTAACACACACTGCAAGAGGCCAAAAAGGATTTGCTTAGCTAGATTTAGCCAAATGCTGTGAAAAAAACTTGCACAGCACTGGCACAGACCTGCCTAGCAGAAAGTCCTAGGAAATGCTGTAACCTAGTCCAGAAAAGGACTGCAATTACAAGTAGACCCTACTCCCAACCTATCTATTTAAGAGCACAGACCTGCCTGATAAAAGTCGTAGGAAATGATGTAACCTAGTCCTCAAAAGGACTGCAATCACAACTATCCCCTACTCCCAAGCTATCTGTAGATTTGTGCGAAAATTGGCTTGAAATGAACACTCAAAGTATAGCGCACACAGCAACAGCGGTGCCGTCTAACACGCAGCTGCAGCAGTGAGAAAATGGTGGCTATGTGGAAAATGGCTGGGTCTTATAGGGCAAGGACATGTGACATACACTGCCAATGACACATGCCTTTGCTTGTGTGAAAAAAGCAGTTCGCTCCGTGTGTGCGCTGCTGATAGGCTGACAGATTGCACCTCCCCACTGTAAATGGGGGAAAGAGAAAAAAAAATGGAGATCTTCATTATTTCTGCAGAGATCCATCCCCTGCCCCTCCCCCCGCCCCGCTGTACACTCAAACTGCGTATTAACATTAATTTTCAGCATTACTGAGAAAAAATCCAGTTATGATTTTGGTGCACGAACAGTTATGGAACATAACCTCGAACAGCCGGATTTTTTTCAAATTGTTCGTGTTCGCCGAACGGCTCGAACACCGCCCAAAACAGCTCGAATTTGAGATTGGCGAACAGTTCGAGTCGAACACCGCTCATCTCTAGTGATAATATTAATATATTATAATAAATGTAATTAATATGTTGATATGAATATTGAGCAGAATTCATATCTGTCTATTGGTTCGTTCTCCGCAACAGTCATGGTCTCTCATGTGATCTCTTTGGAAAATTAATTGCCCACCCTTGCCTTAGATAGTAATAATGCCCCCTGTGTGCCGATACTGAATAATAATGCCCCCATCTATGCCTGATAATAATAGTGCACATGGGGTTTCTTACAATAATAATATTGCAGCTCATGGTATGCAAGGGGCTTATATTAATATGGGGTCTACCAGTAGATACATAGGGGGAGAGGGTTAATAAGAGGCTTTAATACAGAGCCCAGACAGGCTGTACTATAACAGCAGGTGAAAGGGGGAGGTAAGAGGAGGAGCAGGCATTCTGACGCTTAGGCTTGAAGGGGAATAGAGCCTGTAATAACACAGCGGGGCAGGCGGAGGGTTGTGTTTATTAGGAGCTTAGACCCGGCTGCTGCATTCAATGACACTTTACATAAAAATGTGTTCCAGCGATGAGACCGGAGGGGGCGTCAGTGCGCATTGGGAGGCACGCGGCGCTCCAGCGAGAGGTTTCCTCCCCATACAGATACCAGAAGGTCCATGCTTGAAACGAACAGTGGGCTCCAATAGGGGGCGCTGTTTTATGGATCTCATCAAGTATTTATCACATCATACAGTGCTGGCCAAAAGTATTGGCACCCCTGCAATTCAGATAATACTCAGTTTCTTCCAGAAAATGATTGCAATCACAAATTCTTTGGTATTATTCTCTTCATTTAATTTGTCTTCAATGAAAAAAACACAAAAAGAATTGTCCTAAAGCCAAATTGAATATAATTCCACACCAAACCTAAAAAAGGGGGTGGACAAAAGTATTGGCACCCTTTGAAAAATCATGTGATGCTTCTCTAATTCATGTAATTAACAGCACCTGTAACTTACCTGTGGCACCTAACAGGTGTTGGCAATAACTAAATCACACTTGCAGCCAGTTAACATGGATTAAAGTTGACTCAACCTCTGTCCTGTGTCCTTGTGTGTACCACATTGAGCATGGAGAAAAGAAAGAAGACCAAAGAACTGTCTGAGGACTTGAGAAACCAAATTGTGAGGAAGCATGAGCAATCTCAAGGCTACAAGTCCATCTCCAAAGACCTGAATGTTCCTGTGTCTTCCGTGCGCAGTGTCATCAAGAAGTTTAAAGCCCATGGCAGTGTGGCTAACCTCCCTAGATGTGGATGGAAAAGAAAAATTGACGAGAGATTTCAATGCAAGATTGTGCAGATGGTGGATAAAGAACTTCGACTAACATCCAAACAAGTTCAAGCTGCCCTGCAGTCCAAGGGTACAACAGTGTCAACCCGTACTATCCGTCGACGTCTGAATGAAAAGGGACTGCATGGTAGGATACCCAGGAAGACTCCACTTCTTACCCCGAGACATGAAAAAACCAGGCTGGAGTTTGCCAAAACTTACCTGAGAAAGCCTAAAACATTTTGGAAGAATGTTCTCTGGTCAGATGAGACAAAAGTAGAGCTTTTTGGGAAAAAGTATCAACATGGAGTGTACAGGAAAATAAAAGAGGCATTCAAAGAAAAGAACACGGTCCCTACAGTCAAACATGGCGGAGGTTCCCTGATGTTTTGAGGTTGCTTTGCTGCCTCTGGCACTGGACTGCTTGACCTTGTGCATGGCATTATGAAGTCTGAAGACTACCAACAAATTTTGCAGCATAATGTAGGGCCCAGTGTGAGCTGGGTCTCCCTCAGAGGTCATGGGTCTTCCAGCAGGACAATGACCAAAACACACTTCCAAAAGAACTATAAAATGGTTTGAGAGAAAGCACTGGAGACTTCTAAGGTGGCCAGCAATGAGTCCAGACCTAAATCCCATAGAACACATGTGGAGAGATCTCAAAATGGCAGTTTGGAGAAGGCACCCTTCAAATATCAGGGACCTGGAGCAGTTTGCCAAAGAAGAATGGTTTACAATTCCAGCAGAGCATTGTAAGAAACTCATTGATGGTTACCGGAAGCGGTTGTTCGTAGTTATTTTGGCTAAAGGTTCTTCAACCAAGTATTAGGCTGAGGGTGCCAATACTTTTGTCCGGCCCTTTTTTGGAGTTTTGTGTGAAATGATAAATGATTTGTTTTTTGCTTCATTATCTTTTGTGTTTTTTCCTTGCAAGCAAATTAAATGAAGAGAATAATACCAAAGAATTTGTGATTGCAATCATTTTCAGGAAGAAACTGAGTATTATCTGACAGAATTGCAGGGGTGGCGATACTTTTGGCCAGCACTGTAGGTCCAGATTGGTTCCCATAAAGGTTGGGCAACAAGACAACAGGGAATATAGGTGTATGGATATATTATAAATATAGAGGATGTATTAATATAGTGTAAATGTACCAGATATAATCGATGCACACACAAAGGAGAATCATTTAACCCTGAATCAATATTCAGTGCAGCCAAGATTAAAAGTATAGATAAAGAAAAGAAGTCCGTCCAAATGGCCGACTATGCCGTATAGAAGAGCGCAGCCACAATTGGCCTACAAACTGTATGGTGATAGTCTATGTAATAGGGCCATACTGAATAGTGAACACACTATAACAATAGGCCATTCGATAATAAAATCCATCTAGTCTCTCGTTGAATGATTTTCTTATCCCAGTCGACCAACCTCGCTGGTAAAGGGACCACGTGTATAACGTATGCCCATAAAGACGGCTTGGGAGGGAGGGCTGATCCTCCTGACAGATTCCCTTTAATCTTATAAGGAGACGCAGAGGGGCACTATTATTATTATAAGGAGTCCCAGAGGGGCACTATTATTATTATAGGGAGACCCAGAGGGGCACTATTATTATTATAAGGAGACCCAGAGGGGCACTATTATTATTATAAGGAGACCCAGAGGGGCACTATTATTATTATAGGGAGACCCAGAGGGGCACTATTATTATTATAAGGAGACCCAGAGGGGCACTATTATTATTATAGGGAGACCCAGAGGGGCACTATTATTATTATAGGGAGACCCAGAGGGGCACTATTATTATTATAAGGAGACCCAGAGGGGCACTAATATTATTATAAGGAGACCCAGAGGGGCACTAATATTATTATAAGGAGACCCAGAGGGGCACTCTTATTATTATAAGGATGCCCAAGGGGAACTATTAATGTGATAAAGAGACCTAAATGATCATCCTAATAAATTGGTATCACGGGGAGTAGTAAATTTAGATTTTCTCCAATGGTAGGCAGGGTCATATTTGTAATAGAGACCCTCATCTTTGAAAGTGGGTGTGGGAGAGTAACATGGGCCTGTGTGCGTCCTATGCCAGAGCTGGGCGCAGCCCCTAGTCCGGCCCTGTTCCCTCAGTAAAGATACTTCTTTTAGCCCCTAACACGGTACAAAGATATACATTGTCTTTTAGCCCCGGAATCTGACTTTCTTGTTGATACAAAACACTAATTTTTATTGTGTGGAACAGATATAAATAATTTATGTAACAACATAATAATACTCTAACTGCTCAGAAGAGTAAAGCGTCCATAGCTCTATCATCCATGTCTGCATATGGTACCGATGCTCAGCCTATATTGTTGCCTCCTTAAGGGATGCTAGGCAACTTCCTTATAAGGTAAGCTGCCCCTTTAAGAGTAGAACACAAGATTCCATTATGACATCACAATTAACCATCACTACTTCTACAAGTGATTACACTCTAGTTGTCACTTTGACTTTCCGGTGTCATTGTTGTCGGTGTGATAAGCCATATAGCTAGTCATATACAGACTGCGCTTGGATTTACTGGAAATGTCTGGAATTCCTCCAGACAGACTTCAGGTGTTAGCACTACTCCAGGGGATTCTTGCCACCTATGACCCTGACTTTGTGCTACCACTACCCGATGGCGTCCTCAGCTTCATTTACCGGCTGGTAATGGAGCTTGTGAGAGATTGCCTGACCAAATACAAACGAGGTCATATAAGCTCAGAATATCTTGAGCATTTACAGAAGAACATATGGACATTAGTACAACAGGTAAATAGCAGACAATCTGCACAAATCATATAGTAATAATGGAAAATAATAATGGAATATAAGTTTAACATGTACCAAATACTCAGATAAGAATAGCCGGGGAGCAGTAATAGGGCATACAGGCTACATGACAAGGGAGAGGGTGATATCTACAGGGTTATTGGGAGGGTTGTGGAGGTAGGGGGGAATTGGATTGGTTAACCAATTATGGACCACAGAGTTTTCAGTTGTTATGCCTTCATTTTTTCCTCACTTTCTTTCAAGAGCCATAAATTTGTTATTTTTCCATTGCCATAGACATGTGAGGGCTTGATTCTTTTGCAGGACAAGTTGTAGCTTTCAGTGGCTCCATTCTATTTACCATACATTGTACTGAAACAAGGGAAAAAAACTCCAAGTGAGATGCAATGGTTCTTTGTGTCGCTATATTCAGGGACCCATAACATTTTAGTTTTCTGTCGATTGGGATGAGTGAAGATTTGAGTTTTGCAGTGAACTTTGTGTACATAGAGTGTCATAGAATCATAGATTCTATGGGTGTTTTGATTGTTTATTATTAATGTTTTTAAGTGAAATGAGAAGACAAAAAAACCCCACAAATCCAATTTTTTTTCCTCTTTTCGGTGTTTATTGATCGTATTAATTAATTCCCTATCTTAAAAGATCAGACTTTAACAACCGCATCAATATCAAATATGATCATTCATTTTTTCCTTTCTTTATTTTAAATGGTGAAAAGAGGAGTGATTTGAACTTTTATATTTTTAACATTTTTTTAAATCTTTTCTTCTTTATTTTAAAATTTTTTTTTTCGTTCCCTTAGGGGACTTAATCCTGCAAATCGCTCATACTATATATTGCAATACTACAGTATTGCGCTATATAGTGAAAATCTTGATCTCCTCTGGAGCTCAGCCTATAGCTAAGCTTCACAAGGAGGACCGTGGTTTCAGCAACGGAGGTCTTCAGCAGACCCCTGGTTGTCCTAGAAATGCATTAGACCCCTGTGATCGCCTTGTAGAGGGCCGATGAAAGCAAGAGTGCTCAGGCATCGGTGCATGCACAATTGAAATGATACTGTCACAGACTGACAGCTTTATTTAAATGGTTAACAGAAGAATTCTGCGTTGTCCACGGTTTTTAGGGACAGATGCTGGCTATTTCATATACGCATGTTTGGGGAGCTCAGCTCCTGAGCCCCCTCCACATGTGAGGACCCTTCCAGGATGTTAATAACCCGTACATTTGCGGGAAGGAGTTGAGGAGCTGGGTTACAGGGGGACAATAAAAGGAAGAAGGTAGGAGTTTCACGTTCCAGCATCCAACCAGCCCTTATAAAGAGATGGGAGGAAAGTTTGATGGCTGGCACTTGATAAGTAGAGGTTTTGGGACGGTCACAGCGGTGGGGGATAGGTTTGGGTCAGAGTCTTGATAAATGTGATGTCCTTTGGACGGAGGTTACTGTTGGGGGAATAGTGACTTTGGTTACATCTCAATATAACTAGTGGACTTCGGTCCTGTGAGGATAGTGGTATTAATGTGGGATATTAATGCCTTAACCCTTGTGTCGGTGTGGTGTCGGTGTGGTGCGGCTAGGGTCTAACTCTTAATTAGGTGTTGTTTTTCTTCTGGTTTAAAGCCTATTAGATATCTACTGTATATAATTGTGGGGCTATCATTGTTGCAGTCACCCCGCGTTTTGAGTTGGAGTCTGCTGTGGCCATTTTACACAGGTCACAAGCAGCCATGTGTCTTATATACATACATTGGGTATGGAGGGAGGACGTGGGGATTTAAAGGTTTACAAGAGACCGGATCCCTCGTCAGTTGTCATGTAGTACTTGTAGTGTAGATAGCATAAGTAACATGGTGATATAAATGGCCTCCTCCGTTTTGCTTTTTCTCTCATGATTTTCCTTTCTTCTTTGTTTTCATCTCTATAGGCTGAAGAAAAATCCCAAAGTGGAGAATTGGCCTTTATTAAACAACTGGCCCAAAATGTCCTGCTTGTACTGGAGTATCCGGCCTACTCAGTGGAGCGCCTGGTAAGGATCTATCATCTTCTACATCTCATGTCCTTGTTGTCTGATCTTCTCCAGATCACCAGCCATATAGCAGAAGCTCAGGTTCATGATGGTGGAGGCCTCCCTGTCCTCTCCAGGCAGACACAGGTTTCCATCTCATGTCATTGTTCTCTGATCTTCTCCAGATCACCAGCCATATAGCAGAAGCTCAGATTTATGATGGTGGAGGCCTCCATGTCCGCTCCAGGCAGACACAGGTCTACATCTCATGTCCTTGTCTCATCTTCTCCAGATTACCAATCATATAGCAGAAGGTCAGTTTCATGATGGTGGAGGCCTCCCTGTCCTCTCCAGGCAGACACAGGTCTACATCTCATGTCCTTGTTGTCTGATCTTCTCCAGATTACCAGCCATTTAGCAGAAGGTCAGATTTATGATGGTGGAGGCCTCCATGTCCACTCCAGGCAGACACAGGGTATTTTATGGCCACCTGTCCCTGTGGCTTCATCATCTGTGAGGACAGTCTGTACTCAGTGGTGCGGAGTTTGTATTTCCGCCTGTGTCTTTGTATAAGGGGGATATCTCCTATAATATAATAGTGTCTGTGCAGGGTCCGGCTTGTATCACGTCCCCTACATCTGCTGCAGTGTAATCATCATGGACATAATATAGAAGAGAGACGTTCCTGCATCTTCAGCTTTTATTCCCCTGCAGTTTCTATGTCTTAATGTCATTTCTTATTCCTTTTTAGGCCGCGATCGGATCATTGAACCTGGGGAGAAATCCTTGTAAGAGCGACTATAAACCGATCAAACTGATCAGCAGTGGAGCCTTTGGGTGAGCTTTACTTTGGTATTATATATATTTCCCAGGGCTCCTTATGACGATATCTCTGCGCCCTTCCCATGTTATGTTCCCATGGACAAATTATGAGTTCACATCACGGTCCACATCTATCTGTCACTATTCAGGTCAGTTAGGATGTGACGTGGATGAGGACCCCCCATTGGTGATCATTTGTGGAGTGTTATTTTATGTATTTATAGACATGGTTTTCTAGTGATGGCCCCACATTAATCATTAATACAGGAGATCATTTGATGAGATCTATAGATAGATTGTTAATAAGAATTTATAGTAAATCATGTTTTTTTCTCCTCTCCAGGGCCGTCCACTTAGTTCGCCATAAAGATACAAACCAAGTCTGCGCTATGAAGAAAATGGACAAGGAGAACCTGAAAAAGCCAAAGAGGCTTGAATGGGCCTTTCTGGAGAGGGACATCTCAGCATTCGCAGATTGTCCCTTTGTGGTCTCCACGTTCTGCTCCTTTCCTACTAAACTTCATCTATGTATGGTCATGGAGTATGTACCAGGTAGGACACATCCATTGTATCTATATCCAGCCCACGTCTGCTTAATCCTAGCACCTATATATGACCACAATGTGCCCACATGGACGGTTACATGTCCTCTTTGCAATTATTATAAGTCATCTGTTACCAAGATGCCTGAAAAACCATTGATCTCTATGAAAGTCCCCCAGTATGTCCTCGCTGAGCACGGCAGCAATTTCCACTATGGGTAAAAGGAAGATTTGTCTTTTTGAAGAGTTTTTATAGATAAGAACGTTCACAGAGAAAAAAATTAGAGGCTCGTAGATGAGGCTCTGTCTCTATGTATAGGGTCTATCTGCAGTATACAGTATACGCACTACATTATACAGTATATATAGACCATCCTGTCCCAATGTCTCCGCCTTCTTCACATTCCCACTCATCATGTGTAATTTACATTGTAACAAACCCTCAGTTCTCATATTTGCTTTCTCCTGTAGGAGGTGACTGTGGTACCCTTCTAAAGCACAGGGGTCCTTTACCGGTCCTCTTGGCCCGTATGTACATTGCGGAAACGGTCCTTGCTGTGGAATACCTGCACAGCTATGGTGTGGTGCACAGAGACCTGAAGCCTGAGAAGTAAGTGACCCCTCTAGCATATTAGAGGGGAAGAAAGTTAGAGTTTCTTATACAGTCTGTGGGTTATTACTTGGTGCTGACACCATCTTTTCTTTCACAGCCTCCTGATAACATCAACAGGACATATTAAGGTCACTGATTTTGGGGTTTCAAAACTCGGCCTCATGAGACCAAACTCAGACTTCTACAAGACTCCAACTAAGGACATCACCAAAGAGTTCCTTGATAAAGAGGTAGGCTTTACTTACAGGGTCTTGTACTTTACAGATCTCATCTCTTTCTCCTTCTCTGATTTATAATTTCTCTAGAAAAACATTTCCACTGATGTTATGTGTCGCAATTATATTTATTGATCATCATCTCCTTTTTCTGTTGGTTTCCAGACTGCTGGCACCCCTACTTACATGGCCCCAGAAGTTATCCTAAAGATAGGCTATGGAAGGCCTGTTGACTGGTGGTCAATAGGGATCATCCTATATAAATTTCTATTTGGATATCCACCATTTACAGGGGCTTGCAGAAGGAATATTTTACACAGTATCATCCAGGGTAAGTAAAATAATCTGAATGCTTGTGATGTCACTGTTATTTGACTTGAATAGTTCTGTAGTTTTTTCTAGCTTTGTTAAGGAATTTTTTTTTTCTGAAAATAAATGAAGAGGTTTTATTTCTTATAATATTTGCTTTTTATATAACAGATGATATACCTTGGAGATGTAATTACTTTCCTCCAACTAATGCTCGAGGCATCATCACTCAACTGCTCAGAAAAATTCCAGCACTGAGACTTGGAACAGGTAATATTAATAGTATTATCAATGAATTATTACAGCGTGACCAGACAAATGATGGGTTCCATGAGGATCAGCACTGAGGTTCTGTACTCTACCTACTTTTCTATTACCCATTCTTCATGCTATAATGTTCAATATATTTCCTTTATGTCGGCTCTGTTACATCTTCAGTTCAGATTAACATAAATTCTACAGATATGGAGCAGTTTCTCTGACAATGACTGTATCACTTTCTTTCTTGTCTTCCTTTTCCAGGAGGCGCAAATGAGATCAAAATTCATCCATTTATGCGTGACTTAGACTTTGACAACCTTTTAAGTCAGAATCCCCTGTTCGTTCCTGACCTAAAGTCAGATGAGGACACCCGCTACTTTATCAGTAAGTAAAATGAGACGTCATCTGCAGAAAACTGACGTGTGTCTTGTCTTTCATTTTATGTCAAAATCAGTTCTCATCATTATTAGTGATAACATGGTGACTGTCTGGGTATTATACTAATAATCTCTAATAACACTTGTATTTTTTAGCTCGAAGTAGCAGCTTCAAACATATGAATTCAGATGAGGGGGACACAAGTGAGGACAATGACTGGCCAGAAATCAAAAACTTTGCATCAACTTATCAAAGGTCTTCTAAAGTAAGTATGTGGCTAATAAAATGTATGAAACCTATAATTACAAAAAAAAATTAAATATATCTATTTTATATTTCTTTATCTGTTTTAGCTATATATCACCAATACTGGGATGATGACCAATATAGAGCCTATGTCACCTCCACAGTGTTCCCAAGAGAACAGTGATGGAGGCAATGAAGAGCCTATGTCACCTCCACAGTGTTCCCAAGAGAACAGTGATGAAGGCAATGAAGTGCCTATGTCACCTCCAGGGTGTTCCCCAGAGATCAATGAAAAAGGCTCAGAAATGTGAGTAGATTATTATTATTATGAGATTTAGTCCTGATATATGTCGGATCCAAATACAAGATACGAGTAACACAAATCTAAATCTAGCATCCACCACCCCATGACTACACAATCTCTGTGGGTCTTACTTGTGATAACTTCAATAACAGCTGATTGTTGCGACCAACCATTCATTTCCAACTCACTACAGGCCAATATTACTAATTAGACTCCATTCTTGCTGGTAAAATGTGGTCTTAAGCAGGCTATCTCCTCTATGTTGTCCTAATTGACCTAACAGACAGGTGTTCTTCCGTTATTCTATTGTTTTTTCCTTGTAATTTACGTGTCTTTTTTCTACCAACAGGCAGAAAGAATCTTCCCCTTCCAAAACTGTTGGAGACAATCAGTGTTTTACTGCTAAAAACAGTGAGTCATCCTCGCCCTCATTGTCAGGTATGTACAGGTTTATAGGCCATCCAATTATAGCCTATGATCCAAAATTTAAATATTAAGGCTCTAAAATTACTTCCTTTATTCTTTCTGCTCCCCTGAGTATTCTATTTTTTGTTTTGTTAAAATCCCCCATACGGTTCCAGAGTTATGGGCCTTTGTAATTAGTGGTAATTTTTATTCTTTACAAAGGGGCGGTGCTCACAGGATCCTCTGGGGCGTGCCCTTAGGTTACCACGCCCACATGATAAAGACCATAATAATTAACACTAAATAAAAAGTCCCATATCTCTACAACCGTACTGTGGATTTTAGGAAAACAAATATCAGAATACTCAGGGGAGAAGCCGACATAAAATAAGAGCGAATCTTGGACACTTTTGACCTGGTGATGGGTCTTCTTTAAAGTTACAATGAAGTTTTATCTAACTGATTATATAACACTGTGGCTTGCTGAAAGTAATGTCATATTAATATGGGGACATGGTTCTTTGGAGAGACACCACCGGAACCCAGAAAAGCTACAGGTTCATATTAATCAGTTGCATAACTCTATAAAGATACAAAGCTCATCTTTTAGGAGTTTATAATCAACATTTTTTTCTGGCTTTTTGATTAGAATCTCCAGTTCAGAAGAGAAGAAAATATTTTCGAACACTGAGAAAACAACTAAAAACAGAGAAAGTTGAAGAGGGGGAAACTAGGCGAGGTAAGTGTGACGATAATCTCCATGTTGTATGACGTCAGTGAGAAGAAGTCATGTGGAGCAGATGTTATCCGTCAGTGGTGGGATTGTCACATGTATGATGGCTGACAATGATTCTGCTCCTCTGTATGATGAGATTCCTCTAACGTCATGCTACAGTGACACCACAGTAGTGTCCTCTAATATGGAGTCCCATTACTTACATCAGTTTTACATCTTTTCTCCTAGGTTCTCTCTTCCGCCGGATGATAACATCCTGCCGGCGTGGATTATCCAGGGCTGCTCGTGCTGTCAGAGAAAGCTGCATTTTTGGCTGCTGCCACCAACGCACCATTGACATCTCGAGGACAGAAAACCCCCAAATCTAGCGCTCTGAAGAAACTACAGCACATCCACCATTAATGCTGTACCTGTATGGAAGGAGTTGTACCACCTACCTGTGGCCTCCTGACCAGCAAGAGACACGTGCAAAAGTTGAAGGCTCCTCCAAGAACTTGTCTTCATCCTTCCATGCAATTTTAATTCAAAGAAATAAAAAATTAAAATTGTTTAATGTCTTTTCGCATTTAATTGATTATTACTGACTTTTATGGTATATTAATACTATACCTCATATATAGTATGTCTGAAGGGATAGATCCCAAACTGGAGAATAGCGGTTCTATGTCTCCCATTAATCCTCTAAACTCTGGCCAAAAATGGAGGAGATGACCAGAGATTCTGTTATTCCTAAGGGTATGTACACACAGCACCTTATAGACGCCAGCATAAACCACTGATTTTTTATTTTATAAGAAGACACTTAAGGAAAACATCAGTGTTTTTGTTAACTACATATAAAATAGTGAGCGGCTTCCAAACAGAAGCCACCAGCAGAATGAACCGATCACTTTCTTTAACCACTTCATAATTTTCAAAGCTGGAAGCGGAGAAAAGAAGCTGAAAAAGACTGAAAAATACACAATGCACAGCAAGTTGTTTTTATATTGCAGTGCATATGTTCAATCATTTACATTTTTATCTAGTGCTTTTCATGAGGGATCCAGGTGGAATCCACCTGAAGAAGACATTGTTTGCACATTACGAAGAGTGGCAATTAGTGTTGAGTGAGCACTAAAATGCTCCGGTGCTCGAAGCTCGGGCCGAGCTCACCGTGATACTCGGGTGCTCGACCCGAGCAACGAGCCCAATGTTAGTCTATGGGAGACCCGAGCATTTTTGCGGCGGCACCCCCGACAGTCTGTAGAAAGCCTAAAAAGTGCCCAAAACGATAGTGACAGTGCTCAAATGACATGGGGACAGCATGGGGATCGCCCCAGGAAGCATTTCAGACCCCCAGGTCACTGCTGTCAACAGCGCCGGACTGGGGTGTCTGGGGCCCACCAGGGACATTGACTCCAGGGGCCCACCCACCCTTCAGCTATTTGCAAATACCTGTTAGCCGTTATACCCATTATATTGGCCGCTTCTGCCCATCACTGTGCGCTCACCAGAAATGCGATGTACAATTACTGTAGTTTGCATTAAAGGGTTTTTATTGGTGAAAACAAGTCATCAGCGATGCACAGGTTGGGAAGGTGATCACTTATTTATTGGTGGAATCAGCACTGTCAGAAGATTGTGGCACTTTGAGTATTTGGTGAGATTTTTACCTCTGTATTTATAAGACAAAACCAGGAGTGGAGCAATCCGAGGTAATGTTTTATGAATTTCTCACCCACTCCTGGTTTTGTCTTATAAATACAGAGGTGAAAATCTCACCAAATGCCAACTTTCTTTCTCTGGTGAACCTTTGCAACTGCATCTCTGCTGCTGTGTAATAGTCACAGGGCAGGGAGGGGTTAAACATCCAAGTATTTAATATATATTGGAAATAAAGAGGTTTCCCCTTATTGATATCAGATAAAACAAATGACCAACCACAATCCACTCTACCAAGACCAATATTACCAGATAGAAGGCAGAAATACCACCACACCATGACCAGATCACATATTACCACCACATAGTGCCCAAATAATGCCACATACAAGGCATAAATACCGCCACACCATGACCAAAGCACATAATACCACCACATAGTGATCAAATGCTACCAGATACAAGGTATAAATACTGACACACCATGAGACCACATATTACCACCACATAGTGACTGAATAATACCACATACAAGGGACAAATATCGTCATCTCATGACCAAAGCACATAATGCCACAACATAGTGACAAATAATGCTAAAATAATAAAAATGTAAAAAAGCTCTGTATATTGGGTCAGTGTACAGGTTATACAGTGATCACCAGTGATATTATACACAGGAGCTCTGTATATAGTGTACAGGTTATCAGTCATCACCAGTGACATTATACACAGAAGCTCTGTATATAGTGTCAGTGTACAGGTAATGCAATGATCACCATTAATATTATACACAGGAGCTCTGTATATAGTGTCAGTGTGTGTGTATAGGTAATACATATACTCAACATAGGTAATACACATACTCACCAGTGATGTCTCTAGGTGAAGTTCTTTATCTGCAGACCGATATATCCCATCTTCTATGCAGGACTTATCTCTGCAGAAAATAACATAGTTAGCTATAACTGATCACTTCCAGAGCACAATCCACACTTTTCCCAAGATTTCTACACAGCATGAAATGACAAAAAAGCAACATAGTGCCGCACTACACAGTAACAGTGCTCCAGTGTCATTCTGTGCCTGCTCATCTGTCAGCAGACATATTTCTCTGATGGCAAAGATGTAGCAGAGCTGAAGACAGAAGACCCATGGATAACGTCGGAACGAGGATTTTTTTTTTTTATTAAAGATGGAGTCCCTACATGTGTTTTTTTCTGTTTACTAGAAATTCATGGTGGCCATGTCTAGTTTGGGCCTTACCATGCTTCGAATCCCAGCCCCCAGCTGGGATTATGGGCAGGGGCGTACTGGCCCACCGTATGATCGGGAAAACCCCCGGTGGGCTCCGGGTTCCGATGGCCATGCCCCTAAGCCCCGCCCTCACACCCACTGGGCCCTGTACAGAGAACAGAGGACCCCCCGGTTCGCTAATCAGATAGGCAGCACTGCCGATATGATTAGTGATGGGCCCTCTGCAGCAGCACAGCAAGGAGACTGGTCTCCCTGCTCTGCCTGCTGCCGCAGTGCCCCTCTGCCACCTCTGCCGGCGCGTGCGCAGGAGGTCAGTCTCAGGGCGATGACATCATCGCCCTGGGACGGCTTCCTGTGCGCACTGTGGAGGACGGATCCGCCGTTGCCCTAGGCAGCGGCTGCAGGCCTGCAGCTCATCTCGACGCGTGAGTATGAAAAGCAGGGGTCGGGAGGGGAGGAAGGGATAGGGGGGAGGGGTGGCTGAGAGGACCCCTGGCCGAGGCTGTCAGTAAATGCTACTGGGCAATGGGCATGATTATCATCATGCCCATTGCCCAGCCTGTCCTGCTGCCAACCTCTCGTTACTGTTACTATGCCTAGCAGCATGTACTACCACCAGTGGCTGGCAGGACATGCTGGGTGGGCATGAAAGTACCAAGGAGGCTGGCAGGACATACTAAGCATGAATCGGGCTATGGGCGGAGGAGAGCGGTGCCAGCGCCCGCCCTTCTCCCCCGCTTGCTCAGGGCCCAGCAGCCGGATACTTACCTCTCCTCCTGCCTCCGCAGATCCGCTGAGCCATCACAGGCAGCGCAGAGCGGGAAGACGCCGGCGACGCTGGAGTACGGACCTGAGCAGCGGCAGCAGGTAAGGAGGAGTGAGGTGAGTATTTGATTATTATTTTTTTTAATGTACGGAGGCATGGGGCATTATATGGGGGGGGTGATATCCTGCATGGGGCATTATATGGGGGAGTGACATCCTGCATGGGGCATTGTATGGGGGGGTGACATCCAGCATGGGGCATTATATGGGGGGGGTGACATCCTGCATGGGGCATTATATGGGGGGTGACATCCTGCATGGGGCATTTTAAAGAGGGGGGTGACATCCTGCATTGGGCATTTTAAAGAGAGGGGGGTGATATCCTGCATGGGGCGTTATATGGAGGGGGGTGACATCCTGCATGGGGCATTATATGGGGTTGGTGATATCCTATGGGGCATTATATGGGGGAGGTGACATCCTGCATGGGGCATTATATGGGGGGAGAGGTGACATCCTACATGTGGCATTATATGGGGGGAGAGGTGACATCTTGTATGGGGCATTATATGGGGGTGAGAAGTTAAATCCTGCATGGGGCATTATATGGGGGGGAGAGGAAGAGATGGAGGAGAAAGAGCAAGTGAGAGAGAGGAGAGAGATGGAGGAAAGGGTAAGGGAGAGAGATGGATGAGAGAGAGATATGGAGGAGAGACAGATGGAGGAGACAGAGCAAAGGAGGAGAGAGAGAGAGGGAGGAGAGAGAGAGAGGGAGGAGAGAGATAGAGGGAGGAGAGAGAAAGAGATGGAGGACAAAGAGCAAGGGAGAGAGAGATTGAGAAGAGAGAAATGGAGAACAGTGCGAGGGAGAGAGATGGAGGAGAGAGAGATGAAGGAGAGAGAGATGGAGGAGAGATGAAGGAGAGAGAGAGGGAGGAGAGAGAGAGGGAGGAAAGAGAGAAAGGGAGGAGAGAAGCGGGAGGAGAGAGATAGAGAAAAGAGAAGGAGGGAGGAGGGAGAGTGAGATTTTTCCATCTCAAAAGTTGGAGTTCACAATGATTTCAATGGGGTCCATGTACTGGATCAAGTTCGGGTACAGTTTTGGTACCCGAACCAAACTTTGGACTAAAGTTCAGTTGGGTACCAAAACCTGAACTTCCACGGGTCTGCTCATCCCTTGTCATGCTAGGTATGGGAAGAACCCGGCGTACGACAACGGGAAAAGGGGGAAAGCCCAGAAACTAGGGAAAGGGGGAGTGGAGACCCCTAAGCAGATCTAACAACACCATGACTCCCTTATCGTTCCTAAATAGGTTCCACACCTATCGCCAAGCAGGATACCTTAGCCCTGGCTGACCCTAGAGCTAGGCCCTAGGTAGGGAGGGGGAGGAGTTAGCACTAGTCGGCCCCACTGCAACTAAAGACAAACAAGGGAAACAGACAAGGAGATACACTTAGCTTTGAGGAGACACCAGAGAGAACACAACTACAATCCATAAAGGAACTCCAAGAAGAATATCGCTGACTGCTAGAACTCCAGACCTGAACAGAGGAATTTACTCTATCACCAGCAACTCTCTTGAGAAACTGAGTATATTTAAAGATCCAGAAAGGGTGTGTTAATTAGCAGGCGATCGTGGAGATCACCGCTGGGTGCTAGAGTGGGAGGGATGATGAAAGGATCAAGAAGGTGTCTGCAAGGCCAAGCGCAGCGACCTTCTACAGCCGGATTCAGAATGACTGTATGTCAAGCCTGACACACCCGTGACATCCCTAGTTCCTAATCCTTTAACTGGTTCGGATGCAATACTACATTTCACCTCTAGTAGCCACTAGTGAAAAATTTGATTACCTGTCACAATCACAATAATAGTCGATCATTAGTGATCCAGTTCTCAATCTACGTCCCATTGGTTTACACAGTCTGTAAAATTGCCCTCCAGGAGGAGACTGGTATCTTTGTCCTGCCTACCACTGTTCTCCTACACATGTGCAGACTTCCATTTCTTAAGGGGACTTATTTTCAGTCAATGTCTATGGCACCTAGGTTTTGTAAATGCCTCCCCCACCCCCATATCAATCTGTGGTTTTGCAACCACTGAGTTCCAATACTGTGCTATGGTCCACAGTTACAAATGTCTTTATAATAATTCCGATTGTTGGATGTCAGTTGATGTTGAACCCCACCGGTGAAGAGGTCAATATAGTAAACCTGGAAAACCCCTACAATGCATTAAGTGTATGGCTGCTAATTGTCATCATGTAGTTGATGGCGAAATATAACAGGTACAGTCTAGGGGTACAGGAGACATTTGAGCTGATAAAAGCTGAGTGTGCATGGTGATAGATAGCGGCTTTGTAAGACTAAACTTACCTTGTGGCCGGAGTCTGTAGAGCAGAGTTACTGTACATGTCCAGACTCTCTGACCAGGTCTATGCAAAAGTATGAAAAGTGATATAGCAATGTGAAATTCAGGCCAACACTCCCTTTTTCCATAAAAGTCAGCACTTTATTTAATCCATATAAACACAACCAAATTTAAGTGGCTTCGTACAAAAATAGCACATGAAAAATGTACAAATGCCATCAGCAAAACGTACTTCAACCAGACGGCAACGCGTTTCTGAGCTCTACGTTTCTTAGTTTGAGCCTGAAAAATTCCACAATACTTAACACAGGATATCTGAGTTCGCAGATTCGTAACACTCAGGTTAAAATGTGCATAGACAAAATATATAGATAAAACCTGTAAAAACCACAATGTGGATAATGCGGATAAACGAACCATACAATAAAGTAAAAACAGGAGCCGAGGCTGTAAGTGCGGGGATTTCTGTGCTTGGGGATCATACTCGATACTGGATAAATTGAGATGTTTTGAAAATGTTGTATCCATTATTTTATCATTTGCAGATCACCAACACGTCTCTCCGACCTGTGATTTCCATAGTTCCACGACTTTTCCGTCTTATGCTCAGAGGTCTAGTATTAACCCCTTTACCCCCAGGGTGGTTTGCACGTTAATGACCAGGCCAATTTTTACAATTCTGACCACTGTCACTTTATGAGGTAATTACTCTGGAACGCTTCAAATGGATCCCGCTGATTCTGAGACTGTTTTTTCGTGACATATTGTACTTCATGATTGTGGTAAAATTTCTTTGACATCACTTGCGTTTATTTGTGAAAAAATCAGAAATTTGGTAAAAATGTAGAAAGTTTTGCAATTTTCAAAATTTTAAATTTTATGCCCTTAAATAGAGATATGTTACACTAAATAGTTAATAAATAACATTTCCCACATGTCTACTTTACATCAGCACAATTTTGGAATCACATTTGTTTTTTTTAGGGAGCTATAAGGGTTAAAAATTGACCAGCGATTTCTCATTTTTACAACAAATTTTACAAAAATACTTTTTTAGAGACCCCATCACATCTGGCGTGACTTTGAGGGGCCTTTATGATAGAAAATACCCAAAAGTGACACCAAAACCACATTCAAGAAGTTTATTAACCCTTCAGATGCTTCACAGTAATTTTTGGAATGTGGAAGAAAAAAATGAACATTTAACTTTTTACACAAAAATGTTACTTTAGACCGCAATTTTTTTTCATTTTCGACTTTTTGAATGTAAAATTTGCTTGAAAAATTAGCGGACACCATGTTGCGTTTGGGGAGCCCCCGATGTGCCTAAACAGTGGAAACCCCCCACAAGTGACACCATTTTGGAAACTAGACCCCTCAGGGAACTTATCTAGGTGTGTGGTGAGCACCTTGAACCCCCAGGTGCTTCACAGAAGTTTATATCATGGAGCTGTAAAAATAACATTTTCACATTTTTCCAACAAAAATGTTTTGCAGACCCCAATTTTGCATTTTCATAAGGGTAACAGGAGAAATTGCACCACGCGATTTGTTGTGCAATTTTTCCTGAGTAAGCCGATACCCCATATGTGGGGAAAAAACACTGTTTGGGCACACGGCAGGGTTCGGAAGAGAAGGAACGCCATTTGACTTTTTGAATGTAAAATTTGCTTGAATTAGTGGACGCCATGTTGCGTTTGGGGAGCCCCTGATGTGCCTAAATAGTGGAAACCCCCCCCCCAAGTGACGCCATTTTGGAAACTACACCCCTGAAGGATTTTATCAAGGGGTATAGTGAACATTTTGAACCCAGAGGTACGACACAGAATTTGATAACATTAGGTCATCATATTGAATAAGTTGTCATTAGTCTTGAGTGCAAGTGCTCGCTACTTGAGTTTGCATCGGGTACTCAGGTATGGACCATGTATGGCGGGTGCTCAAGTGACATGCTCGAGTCCCCGCCCGCATGTTTCATGGTTGTTAGTCACCCAAATAAAAACATGTGGGGATCGCTTGTGCATGACAAGAAGTCCCAGCAAGGTTTTTTTGGCTGTATAACAGCTGCAAAACATTTGAGGCGGAGACTTGAGCATGTCACTCGAGCACCCGCTATACTCGGTGCATACCTGAGCACCCGATGCAAACTCAAGTAGCGAGCTCTTGTGCTCAACATTAGTTGCCATATAGACGGTATTTTTTTCTTTACTTCTGAAAAAATCCAAACCCCAACCCTAATACAACCACAACCCTAGCCCAAACGCAACCTTAGCTCAACCCTAACCCTAGCCCAACCCTAACCCTAGCTCAACCCTAACGCAACCCTAACCCTTGCCCAACCCTAACCCAATCCTAGCCTAACCATAGCACAACCCTAACCCTAGTACAACCCTAACCCTAGCACAACCCTACCCATAGCTCAATGCTACCCCTAGCCCAACCCTAACCCTAGCTCCACCCTACCCCAACACTACCCCTAGCCCCACCCTAGCTCAACCCTCACCCTAGCCCAACCCTAACCCTAGCCCAACCCAAACCCTAGCACAACCCTAACCCTAGCCCAACCCTAACCCTAGCAAAACACTAACCCTAACCCTAGCACAGCCCTATCCCTAACGCTAAAGTTTATTTTTTACGCCATTCCTCGTGCGGTATAAGTGATTAGACAACTTTATTTTTCGGGTCGGTGCAATTACAGGGATACTAGATTCATATCAGGTTTTTATGATTGAGAGCTGTCACACACTAAAAAACCCTTTTTATTGCAAAGACTAGTTTATGGATCGCAATTTTTTGAGAGCTATAATTTTTCCATATTTCGGCCGACAGAGTCATGTGATTTTTTTTTTTTTTTGTGGGACAAGTTGATGTTTTTATTGGTACCATTTTTGGGCACATTACATTTTTTGATTGCTTTCTATTCCGATTTTTGGAAGGCAGAATAAACAAAAAACAACAATTCACGAATTGTTTTTTGGTGGTTTTTTTATGCCGTTCTATGTGTCGTCAAATTGATAAGGAAGCTTTATTCTTCGGGTCAGTACGTTTACAGCGGTACCACAGTTATATTTTTTTTCACGTTATGGCACTTTTACTCAATGAAAACTATTTTATAGAAAAAAGAATTGTTTATGCATCGCTAGAGAGCTATAAATGTTTTATTTTTCTGCCGTTGGAGCTGTATGGTGGCTTGTTTTTTGCGGGATAAGATGACGTTTTCAGCGGTACCATTTTTATTTACATTTGTCTTTTTGATCTCGTTTTATTCCATTTTTTGTTTGGTGGTATGATGATAAAGCATCGTTTTATGTTTTGTTTTTTATTTTATTTTTTTACCCTGTTCACTAAAGGGGTTAACTTCATCACCATCCCTGTGCTATGCAGCCTGTCAGCGCTGCACAGGGAAAAGTTACTTTGGTCACGCGTGGCGCATGACCAAAGCAACTTCCTGCCTTCTGATGACCCGGATGTTGTCATGATGACATCGGGTCACCATGACAACATCTGGGACCGGACTCAGACGCTGCGGGATGCCGGCAGAGAAGGTAAGTATCGCGCTAACCTCCTCTTGCCACCAGAATGCTGTGATCGATTTCAATCACAGCATTTCGGGGGTTAATGTGCAGGGAGCGGTGAGGGACCGTTCCTTGCACATAGCACCGGGTGTCAGCTGTGACAATCAGGTGGATGACTTGATATCACGACCTCCCCAGGAAAAAGACAATAGGCTCTAGCTACAGAGACCTTCAAACTCTCTGTGTCACTCCCCCTACTGCACCCCTGGTGGAGCCCAAGTCTCCATCCCTGTTATTTCCCAGCTAAGAGCTCCCAAAACTAAAATGGGCCATATGTTCTTACTGGACAGTCCTAGGGAGCCCGTTCTGGTGTCATTGGACCCAGCCGGGCCCCTGCTACGCATGGATGCTAAACATCAGAGTCCTAGGGGCCCCTGCAAGGCTGTGCTGGGTATCTCCTTTCCTTACGCTGGACTATGTTTAAAACTAGGGTTACAATCCGCATCCCCTCAGGTCTATTTTGTGTATCACTGAGATTAATCTTTTCCCCATAACTCGCTGTTGAATTATGTTTCTTGAATAGGCACATGGCGTCAGGGGAAGGGACATCCTGTGTAGCTTGCAGCTGCTGTGAGAATTCTCACTCTTCGCTTCTTCAGCTCCTTCCTTTGCAAGCTGCAGTGTCAAATTTTCATATGTAGAGCTTCGTAAAACCCGCCTGCCAGTGCACAGTGATCGACAGGGGATTACCTTGAATATCTTCACACCATTGTTCCCTGTAAAAAACAGAAAATAAATAAGCTAATTTATACTCACCTAACACCTAATCCCAGAAGCCACTGTCAACTGTAAAACAGCAAAAATAAAAAACAACCATATCCCTCACCTATCCAAAGTGATGAAATAATCCATAGTGTCCTACGATGATCTAGATGACTTATACTAGTATAATTTTCAAACGGTGCCACTCCATAATGTACACATACTACAATGTGAAGAGTGGCAACTATTGACCGTATAATGGCAAAATCGCAAGATAAACATAAACAACCGAAGCAACCACGATCAAAGTCCGATCTACATCATAAAAAATTGTTTTATTAAATATTCAATTTTGTTAAAAATGATCACATGCAGATAATTGGTGCAAAAAATGGTGCAAAACAACATACAGTGTGTAAAAAAATTCTACCGCTATATGGGACAAGCAGGACCCAAATTGTACAGCCTAGTAGATATTAAGTGATCATCCAAGTAGCATAGTATTTATACACAGGCCAATGTGACCCGATTAGTAAAAAGGCTCATATAGTCAAAGGTTGTTAGGTCAGAGAAACAGACAATGTTAATACATTCCTCAAAATAATATTACGGGTATAATGAGCCACCATATATATATTTACATGTGTATAACAACAGTATATATATGTGTCAACAGTATATAGACATACAATATATTGTACATGACAACAGGCTCACACTGACACAAGTAATGTGTAGCGATCAGCTGCCGTGAGAGAGTTCACAGGAGTTCATCAGCTGATGAAACCCGGTAACCTCACTTACGGCACCGCCGCTGCGTGAGAACTGTCTCACGCCGTAGCGGTGCCGTAAGTGAGATCACTGGAGCTCATCAGCTGATGAACTCCTGTGAACTCTTTCACGGCAGCTCAGCGCTATACACTGCAGGAGTGATTACACAGCGGCGTCTGCTCTGTAACAGCAGGCATAGGCTGATGGGAGTAGTACTCTCATCAGCTGATGCCTGTGACCTGTGGTAAGCTTTTTACGACTGGTCACAGTCACAGCTGCGGGCTCACACTGTCATCTGACAGAGTGAGCCCGTAGTTCTAACCGATCAGAGCCCCTTTTTCCCACGCTGTCATCTGCGTGGGAAATCATGGATGTTCGGGGGCCCCATTCATATGAATGGGGTCCGTGTTCCGGGTCAGGTACTGTTCTGGTAACCGAACCAAACTTTTAATAGATATTCGGATATCCACGGGTCCGCCCATCACTAGTAAATAATCCTACCAAGTTATGACCACATAATGCCACCACATAATGCTAAAATAATGCCACCATCCTGATCATTACCATCATGACTGTACTAAGACCAATATTACAATCAATACCACAATATGAGACAATAATCAATAAATACAGCCAGATCATAACAACATATCACCAACATGTACTGTAGTGATAATATACCATACTGATTATTAACAGTATAAACACTGATATTATCACTGTGCAGCAACCATGTAGTGGTATAATTGTATATATCAATTCCAGTGCTCTGCATACTATATACAGTACAGACCAAAAGTTTGGACACACCTTCTCATTTAAAGATTTTTCTGTATTTTCATGACTATGAAAATTGTACATTCACACTGAAGGCATCAAAACTATGAATTAACACATGTGAAATTATATACTTAACAAAAAGGTGTGAAACAACTGAAAATATGTCTTATATTTTACGTTCTTCAAAGTAGCCACCTTTTGCTTTGATGACTGCTTTGCACACTTGTCATTCTCTTGATGAGCTTCAAGAGGTAGTCACCGGAAATGGTTTTCACTTCACAGGTGTGCCCTGTCAGGTTTAATAAGTGGGATTTCTTGCCTTATAAATGAGGTTGGGACTATCAGTTGTGTTGTGCAGAAGTCTGCTGGATACACAGATGATAGTCTTACTGAATAGACTGTTAGAATTTGTATTATGGCAAGAAAAAAGTAGCTAAGTAAAGAAAAACGAGTGGCCATCATTACTTTAAGAAATGAAGGTCTGTCAGTCCGAAAAATTGGGCAAACTTTGAAAGTGTCCCCAAGTACAGTTGTAAAAACCATCAAGCGCTACAAAGTAACTGGCTCACCAAAAGTACCACCCCAGGAAAGGAAGACCAAGAGTCACCTCTGCTTCTGAGGATAAGTTTATCTGAGTCACCAGCCTCAGAAATCGCAGGTTAACAGCAGCTCAGATTAGAGACCAGGTCAATGCCACACAGAGTTCTAGAAGCAAACACATCTCTACAACAACTGTGTTAATTCATAGCTTTGATGTCTTCAGTGTGAATGCACAATTTTCAAAGTCATGAAAATACCGAAAAATCTTTAAATGAGAAGGTGTGTCCAAACTTTTGGTCTGTACTGTATGTGCATAGTGTGCTGGTAATTGTACAAATATATGTATATTAAGTCATCTACCATCTCTCTGATCATAGTTGTTCACTTTCCCTTTTCTTTTTCATTCAGCCCACACCACCATAACCACTTCTTCCATCCATGACTTGTCTCTGCAAAATGTAATTCACGTCACCTCATCGCGTCTGCTGCATGGAGAGTCAGGGTGTTGGAGACCGGAGCAGCACACCCGGGGAACAGGAGCGAGATGAGTATGTTTTTTCTGCATGTATATATGAGTCTATGTGGGGGCTCACACTGTATATACAAAGGCTACGTGGTGGCTCAAACTGTATTTAGGAGGCTATGTGGAGCTCACACTGTATACAGGAGGCTATGTGCGGCCTCATACTGTATATAGGAGGCTATGAGGGTGCTCACAGTATATATAGGAGGCTATGATGGGGCTCACAATGTATATAGGAGACTATGTGGGGGGCTTATGCTGTATATGGGAAAATATGTGGGGGCTTATACTGCATATAGGAGGCTATATGGGGGCTTATACTGTATTTAGGAGGCTATGTGGGGGCTCATACTGTATAAAGGGACTATGTGGGGCTCATACTGTTTATATAGGGCTGCGTGGGGGTTCATACTGTATATAGGAGGTTACCTAGGGCTCATACTGTATATAGGGAGGCTATGTGTGGGCACATACTGTATACAGTATATGGGGTTATGTGGGGTTCATACTGTATATAGAGTGGCTAAGTGAGGGCTCATACTGTTATAGGAGGATATGTGAGGCTCAACCTCTATATAGAGAGGCTATGTGGGGGCTCACACTGTTTATAGGGGGCCATATGGGGGCTCATACTGGATATAGGAAGCTATGTGAGGGTCATACTGTTTATAGGGTCCATGTGGGGGCTCATACTGTTTATAGGAGGAATTGTTCAGGCTCATACTGTTTATAGGAGAATATGTGAGAGCTCACACTCTATATAGAGAGGCTATATGGGGGCTCATACTGTTTATAGGGGGCTATGTGGGGGCTCATCATGTAAATAGGAGGCTATATGAGGGCTCATATTGTAGCATCGGCGTCTCTGCCCCATTCTAGGCAGAGACGCCGTCCCTCTCACCTCCCCGCTCCTGGCGCGGCGTCCTCCAGCGCTTCTCTCCTCGCTGCTTCCGGCACGCGCTCCTTCCCCGGCAATGTGCTTAGGGTGCGCGCGCGCGCGCTCCCCCTCTCTTAAAGGGACCGCGCGCGCCGTCCTAAGGAGTCCCCGGCCAATTGCCGGAGGACCTCCCATATAAAAGGCACCTCCTCCAAAATGGAGGTGCCCGAGCAATGTTGTAGCACTGTTCACTACTCTGCTTCAGCCCTCAGGTCCCGTTGCCAGTTACCTGCCAGATACCTGCCAGATTCCTGCCAGTCTGCTGTCTAATTCCTGCCTGATATCCTGCTACCTGCCTGCTAGCCTGAGGTCCGACGGTCTGCCTTCCAACTCCTGTCAGTCTGTCTAAGGACCAGCTTGCCCGCTCACCTGGGAGCGCACATCTTCTACCTGCCTGCTTGCCTGAGGTCCGACGGTCTGCCTTCCAACTCCTGTCAGTCTGTCTAAGGAGCAGCTTGTCCGCTCACCTGGGAGCGCTCATCTGCTGCCTGTCTGCTAGCCTACCAGGAGGCTCTGTCGTCACGTGCTGTAACCACCCGCCTGTCCAGAGACTCCTGCCCGCTCACCTGGGAGCGCTCATCTGCTACCTGTCTGTTGGTCTTCCTGGAGGCTCCGCCGTCACATGCTGTGACCACCCGTTTATCCAGAGACTCTCGCCTGCTCACCTGGGAGCTCACGTCTATCATCTGCCGCCACAGGTCGTACCAATCCTTTACCCAGAGACTGCCCCGGTCACTTGCCGTGACCTCCTGCCCGTTCATCCAGAGACTGCCCCGGTCACTTGCCGTGACCTCCTGCCCGTTCATCCAGAGACTGCCCCGGTCACTTGCTGTGACTGCCTGCCCGTCTACCCTGGTCGCCACCCGCTCCCTTACAAGGACCGCCACCTTCTATAGTAGCTCAGAGGTTCCGCCTCCCAGACCCTTTACACATATTGTATGTAGAAAGTCTATGTGGAGGCTCATACTGTATATAGGGGACTATATGGGGACTCACACTGTATATAGAGGGGCTATGTTGGTCTTATATTATATGTAGGGGGCTGTGTGGGGCTCATACTGTATATAGGGGCAGTTTTCAGGCTTATACAGTAAATAGGGGAATGTCAGCATACTTAAATATTAAGTGATAATTAGAGTTGAGCCACCCCCGTAAGGTTCGAGTTCGGTTCGTCGAACGCCCGTATGTTCGCCGAACTGTTCGTCGAACTGTTCATGGAACACCGTCGAACACCGTTAAAACCAATGGCAGGCAAACAAAAACACATAGAAACACATAGAAAACACTTCAAAGGTGTCCAAAAGCTGACAAACTGCTCAGAAGACACAACTAACACATGGAAAAGTGACAAGTACATATAGTCATGCAAAAAGAAAAGAGGTTGAGGAGTAAAAGGAGGGGGAGACACAGATATAGGCATGTAATGCCCTTCTAAAACCAAAAAAGTGCGAAGCTGACACGGCCAGTCCGTTCTTGCCCATGCGACCTCCGTGTCGCCGGGTTTGTGCCAGAGCTGCGGTGGACCCTGATGGCCAGCCCCCTTCTCCCAATACTGGTGCCTGTCCGCTGGTGGGTCGAGCGAGCCCCCCTGCGGTGGAGGCAGGTCTAAGCTTTTTAATTTATATTGTCTCTCTAATTTGAATGAGTACACTTTAAATCCTTTTACAAGGATCTATTGGAGGGCAAGTCTGATGCCAGCAGCCGCGGGAATTACAGCTCCAGTAGCGTCCACTAAAGCTGCTGCAGTTAAAAAGCTTTTATAAGGATCGAGCTTGGCGGTCCACTTCAAGGCGTCCTATCGCCAGTCCCAGCCCCTGTGGCTTGGGGTGCCTCCCGATGCTCTTCACTGAGTGTCCCGGGGGCCCGAAGCATTTCCTTTGAAAAAATTAAGTGTCCAAACTACAGGTGGTGTAGCTTGCTTAACAGCTGGGATAATCCGCTGACTAGCAGACACTGCTACTAGGCACAAAGTATTTCCTGGGCTAGATGCAGTTAAAATTTTGTAATTAGATACTCTCGTTAGATGCTGAGAAAGCATTCCATAGAGTCTCCTGGCATGCCTGGCCCTCACAGGGTATCAAATACTTAGGAATTCCTATTCATAGAGACCTCTCCCATCTATGTTATCTTAATTTTGGGCCCTTTATTGAACAACTCCATACAGACCACGGTTGGCAAGTTAAAACTGTAAGATTCACTACGTGAACCACTGGAGCTTTGTGGAAAAGCACATGTACACTGTGTTCCAAATTATTATGCAAAAAGTGTTTAGGAGTGATAAGGTAAGAATTTTTTTGTTTGTCAGTTAAACTCATTGATGGTGATGTGTGTCAGGACTCTTTATATCACTGTAAGCAATTGCAGACACCTGTGCTAATTAGTTTGGCAGGTGTGTCCAATGAAAGGCAAGACTACTTAAGAAGGCTGTCCCATATTATTAAGCAGCCTACATTTTCTGCCAAAATGGGAAAGAAAAAGGATGTGTCGGCTGCTGAGAAGCAACAAATTGTGGAGTGTTTAGGTCAAGGCATGACTACATTCAACATTGCCAAGACACTTCATCGTGATCATTGCACAATCAAGAAGTATGTAGCTGATTCACAGTACACACGTGTGCGTGCTGATAAGGGAAAATTGAGGACTCTTTCCTACAGGCAATTACGTCAGGTTAAAAGAGCAGCGGCAAAAAAGCCTTGTCATAGCAGCAGACAAGTTTTTGAAGCTGCTGGTGCCTCCAACGTCCCCCGAACAACAAGATGCAGGGCCCTTCAGAGGTTTGCAGCTGTGCATAAGCCATCCTGTTGACCTCCTCTATCCACTGTACACAAGCAGAAACAGCTCCAGTGGGCCAAACAATACATGAAGATTGACTTCAAAACTGTTTTATTCACCGATGAGTGCTGTGCAATGCTCGATAGTCCAGATGGATGGAGTGGAGGATGGCTGGTTGATGGACACCCCATGCAAACATGGCTACGGCGCCAACAAGGAGGAGGTGGAGTAATGTTTTGGGCTGGAATCATGGGGAGAGAGATTGTCGGCCCCTTTAGGATCCCTGAAGGGGTAAAGATGAACTCCATGATGTATGTGGAGTTTCTCAAATAGCACTTCCTGCCATGGTTCAAGAAGAAAAACCATGTATTCCACAGCAAGATCATTTTCATGCATGATAATGCACCGTCTCATGATGCACATAACACATCTGCATCTCTGGCTGATATGGGCATAAAAGGGGACAAACTTAAGGTGTGACCTCCATGCTCCCCTGACCTCAAACCCATTGAGAACCTCTGGAGCATCATCAAAAGGAGTGTCTATGATGGCGGGAGGCAGTTCACATCTAAGCAACAGCTCTGGGAGGGTATTCTGTTCTCATGCAAAACAATTGAAGCAGAAACCATCCAAAACCTGACAAATTCAATGGACGAGAGAGTTCAGAAGCTCCTTTCGAACAAGGGGTCCTATGTGCAAATGTAACATCACCTAGAATAAAGCTTTGAGTTAAAAACTGTTTGATTTAAGTTTCTAATAACCTGCTAATGCTTATAATTTCAAAAATGACCATTTTTTTGTTCTTTATTAAAATGAAAAGGTTGATCGAAGAGTGTGGGGGATCTAAGAGTGTGGCAACCCAGTAGTCAGGATTATTTCGAATTCTGACAATCTGAGGGTCATGTTGCAGGTAGTGCAGCAAGAAGGCACCCATGTGTCTTGCGCATCTAGGAGCCCCAAAATTATTTTCCGGGCTAGATGCAGCTAAAAATTATTATTAATTTGAAAGCTGGTGGAGCTTAGTATAGATGGCCTAATAGAATCAGTACTGCAAACTGCTATAAGGCAAAAATAATTTTACAGTGAAGATAGAGATAAACATGATTAGTAATAATTTGAAATCTGGTGGAGCTTAGTATAGATGGCCTAATAGAATCAGTACTCCACACTGCTACTATGCCCAAAATTATTTTCAAGGCAAGATACAGATAAAAATGATAATTAATTTGAAAGCTTAAAACGGTTGGTGAGGTGATTTTACCAAATCCTCAAGCTTTTACTCTCCCCAGGATGACACAGGGCTAGAAAAGTCCTTGCTGATGCATGATGTGTTCATCTTTATGAACCTGAGTCTGTCTACATTGTCAGCGGACAGCAGTGTGCGCTTATCTGTCAGCACAACACCAGCAGCGCTGAACACATGTTCAGAGAGAACAAAAATTATTATTTATTTGAAATCTGGTGGAGCTTAGTATAGATGGCCTAATAGAATCAGTACTGCAAACTGCTACAAGGCCAAAATTATTTTACAGGCAAGATGCAGATAAACATGATTATTAATAACACTGGTGTACAAAAAAAAAAAAATTCTGGCATGGACTTTAAGAACAGTTTTAGACTAATTTGAGGGTGCTGAATTCAAATCTGATCTTATAATTTCTCTATCACATCACGTTTTTGCGCTATAGGTATATAGCCCATTTTCAATAATTCCAAGAAAAATATAAGTAGTGTATGAAAAGTGCCGTTTTATACGGTTCACTAAGGTAAATTTAGTTTTCATTTAGTCTCCCAATAAATGTGAGAATATCTTTGTTTTCTTTGAACATGCATAATTCCCATTTGTTATGATAATAAAGTAAAAAAACAGTTTTCAAACACCCTTGTTTTCTGTGCTACTGGGACAGTAGAGCTACAGCAGAGCATTGGGTGAAAACTGAATGGCCTCACCGACAGAGTTTGGCACCTGGCGATAAGAATGTCATCCATGATTCACTAGTGGATAGAAAGAACATTGTCTTTCCTCCCTTGCACATAAAACTTGGATTGATGAAGCAGTTCGTCAAAGCTCTCAATCACAGTGGAGAATGCTTTAACTATATATGTTCAACTTTTCCAGGTCTTAGTGAAGAGAAGAAAAAGGCTGGAATATTGTATAATAAGAACACTTATGAGAGACCCAAACTTTATCACATCAATGAATGAGACAGAAGAAAGAGCTCGGAATGCATTTTGTAATGTGGTGCAGAAATTTCTAGGGAATAAGAAAGCAGACAACTATGAAGAGATTGTGGAAGAGCTACTAATGAGTCTGCAAAATCTTGGATGTAGAATGAGTACCAAGATTCACTATTTAAACAGCCATTTGGACTTTTTTCCAGAGAACCTTGGGGATGTGAGCGAGGAACAAGGGGAGCGTTTTCATCAGGACATTAAAACAATGGAAGAACGGTATCAAGGCCGGTGGGACTCACATATGATGGCTGACTATTGCTGGAGCTTGATGAGAGACAACCCAGAAGCTGTACATCACAGATCAGCCAAGAAAAGAAAGTTCAAATAACTGCCATTTTCCATTCATCTGTGTGCCATATATATGTGTTTTTATATTTTGTAATTTAATTTTGTAAGTATATTTGATTTGCTGTACACAGACTTTGTAATTTGTTATTCCTTGATTAAAAATATACAAAATGTAGTAACGAAAATCATGAGGTTTTTATCAAGAAACATTCGATAGGATTAATTTCCATCAAAAATATCTCGAAATCCTGATGTGATAGCCAAAAACGGAGTTCGTATTAGTAATCAGCAGCCAAAATTGACTTAAAATATGTTTTAAAACCTTTTGACAGAAAAACTGCATTGACCAGTGTAATTTTAAATCTGGTGGAGTTTAGTATAGATGGCCTAATAGAATCAGTACTGCACAGTGCTACAAGGCCAAAATTATTATACAGGCAAGATACAGATAAACATGATTAGTAATTTGAAATCTGGTGGAGTTTAGTATAGATGGCCTAATAGAATCAGTACTGCACAGTGCTACAAGGCCAAAATTATTATACAGGCAAGATACAGATAAACATGATTAGTAATTTGGAAGCTTAAAACAGTTGGTGAGGTGATATTAACAAATCATCAAGCTTTTACTCTCCCCAGGATGACACAGGGGTAGAAAAGTCCTTTCGGATCCATGATTTGTACATCTTTATGAACGTGAATCTGTCTACATTATCAGTGGAGAGCCGCGTGCGCTTATCTGTCAGCACACCACCAGCAGCGCTGAACACACGTTCAGACAGAACGCTGGCTGCGGGGCATGACAAGATCTCCAAGGCATAAGTGGCGAGCTGCGGCCATTTATCCAGATTGGAAGCCCAAAAAGAGCAAGGGTCCAGTGACACAGTCATGGCTTCAATGTTTACTTGGAGATACTCCTGTACCATCGTCTCTAGGAGTTGACTATGTGTCAGACTTCTTGTCTCCTGTGGCCTTGCAAAGGATGGGCTAAAAAAGTGGTGAAATGATTCCGCAAAATTGATGTTACCAGCAGATACTGTGTTTCTGTTACATTTTGAGTGCTGAACACTCGACGGTCCCACAGTTGGCAAGTTGGAACTGTGAGATTCACTACGTGCACCACTGGTGTTTTGTGGAAAAGCACATGTAAGATTCTGCAACAGTCTCTGCTGATACTCCTGCATGCGTGCATCCCTTTCTATGGCAGGAATAATTTCTGCAAATTTACTTTTGTACCGGGGATCTAATAGTGTGGCAACCCAGTAGTCAGGATTATTTCTAATTCTCACAATTCGAGGGTCATGTTGCAGGTAGTGCAGCAAGAAGGCACTCATGTGTCTTGCGCATCCAGGAGCACCAAGTCCCTGTTGTGTTGGTGGCGAGGTAACAATCATGCTTCCTTCCTCTGCCCTCTCTCCCCAACCTCGCACAACAGAAATGTGATCAAGGTCTCCCTCATCTGATGAGTCTTCCATCAGTTCGTCCTCCACTTCTTCCTGGGCTCCTGCACATTTCTCACTAGTTTGGCTGCTACCATGCGCCCTGCTAAAACCATCTCCCCCACCCTCACATGCCTGCCGCCTTGGTGCTGCCGACCGTCTGGACTTTGCAGATGTTAGCCCTTCCGCATACAACTCCTCCTCCTCTACTTCCTCCACCTCCTCTTGAGCCACCACCTGACTCCGAATTCTGTTTAACATGTGCTCCAGCATGTAAATCACCGGAATAGTCATGCTGATAATGGCATCGTCAGCACTAAACATCTTCGTCGCCATTTCAAAACTGTGCAGAAGGATGCATAGGTCCCTGATCTGAGACCACTCCTCCAGCGTGATTTGCCCCACCTCTGGATCTCGTTGGCCCAGGCTATACGTCAGAACATATTGCACCAGGGCATGTCGGTGCTGCCACAGTCGCTGCAACATGTGCAGAGTTGAATTCCACCGGGTAGGCACATCGCATTTTAGCCTGTGAAGTGGCAGGCTCAACGACTTCTGTAGAGATGTAAGTCGCTGAGCTGCGGGATGCGAACGGCGGAAGTGAGCACACAGCGACCGTGCCCTCTGCAGAAGGCTATCTAGTCCGGGATAGTGGCCTAAAAATTGCTGGACACCAGGTTCAACACGTGAGCCATACAAGGCACGTGTGTGACATTGCCCCGGCGAAGGGCCGCACTGAGGATTGCAGCATTGTCGCACACGGCCTTCCCTGGTTTCAGGTCCAGTGGAGACAACCATTCATGAAACTGGTTCTCCAGAGCTGACCACAACTCCTCAGCTGTGTGACTCACATTTCCCAGACATTTCAAAGTAAAAACCGCCTGATGACGTTGAGCCCTGCTGCCAGCATAGTAAGGAGCTGTGCAGGATCCCTTCTGCGCAGTTAGAAAGCTTGTGGCATGACCAGACAGGCTTTGGGTGCAGGTGGAGGACCGAGAGGAGGTTGAGGAGGCAGAAGCAGTGGAGGAACTTCGAGATAAAGAGGATTGACGCACAACTCGTGGGGACGGCAAGACTTGGACAGCAGCCCCTTGTCCTGCTGTCACCATAGTTACCCAGTACCCAGTCAGCGACATGTAACGCCCCTGTCCATGCCTACTCGTCCAAGTGTCTGTGGTGAAATGCACCCTGTCACACACAGAGTTTCTCAAAGAAGCGGTGATGTTGTGTGCGACATGCTGGTGGAGTGCAGGCACACCTTTCTTTGAGAAGTAGTGCCGACTGGGCATCTGGTACTGGGGCACTGTGATGGGACATAAGGTCTCGAAAATCCTCTGTGTCCACCAGGCGGAAAGGCAGCATTTATGTAGCCAAGAGCTTGCAGATGGTGAAATTCAACCTCTTAGCTTTCTCATGGCTAGGAGGAAATGGTCTTTTACTTGTCCATGTGAAGCCCAGCTGTGCTTGGCATCACAGACCCAGAAGGGTGTATTGAAGGACTCCTCCACAAGAGGCCCCCATAACCATTCACACATCTGCACCTTCCACCTCAGACCACCAGAGGGAGCTCCTTAGGGAGATATATAAGGGAAGGTGGGGCCAGGCAGCCGTTAGTCTGTCAGAGTCTGGTTTAGCAGTGAGTCCAGTGCAGTCTGAGACGTGTTACCTCAGAGGACAAAAGCCTGTTCCAGCTCCTGCATTCTACCCTGCAGTGGAGCTTATCCAGATCAAGACTCGGTGTAGCTCAGTGAGGTGAGCTGTAGGTGTGCCGGCGCCATAAGATCGGTGAACCGCGGCACGCTGCCGTTTGTGTGAGTAGCCTATCGAGGGCTCGAGTAGGCCGAAGGCAAAGGAGTAGAGAGTTAGTTCATAGGGGAGCAGAGGAGCTTAGCTGGCTCACCCCGAGAAGAAGAATTTACTGGACACCGGGTCCGAAGCTTGCCGAGAACTCCACGACCCAGCAAGATAAACCGGAATCCCTGGAGAACTACAGGTCCCAGGATAGCTAAAGTGCTGATACGTACCAGAGTCAGGAGACACATAGGCCCCGTAGGTTGGGAGCGTGCACTCCAAGAGAAGGCCCTACCACAAGGTCAGCCAGCGCAGGACAGAGACAAAGTTAGGCCTAGCTCCAGGCAGGTCAGAAACTTATTATGCAGAAGCCAGAACCAGGAGGCCCAAAACCTGCTCATTGGGGAGGATCTGGACATACACCCTTCACCCTACAGTGCTCCGGGGAGTGCCTGAAATTCCACCAGTAAAAGGTACTGAAGTGACTATCGTGTCCGTCCCTGTTCTTGCTCTGGCCCAGAGTAGTCTCTCTATCCTGCATCCCCGTTCCTATACTGCCCTGAGGCCCAGCTCTAACTGTGGAGAGCTATACCATCAAGCTGCCTTATCATCAGCCTCAGTAGACTGCGCAGCGCTGGTGATCCTCACCAGAAACCACAGGTGGCGTCACAAACTCTTTCTTTTATAAACTTTACAAATATCAACCCCTTTTTAGGAGAGACCCCAGGGTACGGGCCCGGGAGCCGACCACCGCGACATCCCTAAAGGCCAGGCCAAAGGCCCGGGTACCGAGTTATCCCCAGTCCCCTGGGTGCCACATCCACATCTGAGGGACCGAGGGCTGGCTGTTGTGCTTAGACGGGGTTGAGAAGGGTGTCCCCGGCAAACTGCCGGTCTGTGAGGAAGATGCAGGCGGACATGTTAGGTTGCCTTGATCCAAAGGTGGTGCTATCGATGTCGGAGAGCGCTCAACACCAGCTGGTGTTTCCACCTCCAAATAAAATGATGACCTGACAATCACACTGGCTGTTGCGGGTAAAGAGGTGGCCGGTCTGCGTCCCAAAACAGGTGTGACTGCTGTCCCCCCAGTCACAGAGGATGAAGAGGCTGCGGATGCACAAGATGTGGCTGATGGTGGTTGGCCCAGCCGGCTAGGCCGCATTGTAGCACAGTGAGCTTCCCACTGCAACTTATGCTTCATATCCATGTGCCGGTTCATGTATGAAGTACTCAAACTATGTATTTTTTGGCCTCTACTTAGCTTTTTCTGACAAATGTTACAGATAACACGAGTTGGGTCATTCTTATCGATCTGAAAAAATGCCCAAGCTATGCAAGGCTTAGCACCCATGCGACCTGAAGAGCCACTACGACTTGTGGTCAGAGGCAGAGTTGTGTTTGAGGATGCAGTTGTTGACGTGCTTCCAGTACTACGTCTCTGTCCAGGAAGGCGCAACCTGACCTCGTCGTCACTAGCATCCTCCTCCACCTCCTCTGCTGACCTCATCGACTGGCTGACTGTGGGTTGACAGTAAGTGGGATCTCCAACCTCGTCATCATCACCCTGTGTGTTCTCACACCAGTCGTCCTCAGAGTCAACCTCTTCCTGCCCTGGCAAAAATCTCAAGTTGTCGTTCCAATCAGGTATTTGAGTCTCATCATCGCCTTCCTCATTCTCTCCACCAACAGGAGATACAGTTTGGGAACGAGGGTCTACATTATGGTTGAGGTGGAGGAGAGCCCACTTGAAGGAGCACTTGATATCCGTTGAAGCACCTGCTGTTTTTGTGCCTCATCTGGAATTTGTAGCGATTGGCGTGGCCGTAAGAAAGGGATCTTATCACATTGTCCACTAAAAGAAGTAGACATCTTAGTTTGGCTGGAAGATGGTCTTTCTTCTGCAGATGTTACTGTTGCTTTAACACCTACCCCACGGACACAACCTTTTTTTCCCTTCCCAACACACCTATTCCCCTTTCCACCATCAGCAGGCCTTTTTCCACTCATTTTGGTGGTTAACTAATTGACAACTCTGGAGTTGTTTGCACAAAAAAACAATGGATGGGAACCGAGCAGAGCTGAGTGGCCAAACTGTTGTATTAGCCCAAAAGTATTGGCTGGGTTAGATGCAGTAAAACAATTTTATTACATACACAGGTGGTGGAGCTTAGTATAGATGGACTAATAGAACAAGTCCCACACACTGCTATAAGCCCAAATTTTTTTTCAGAGCTAGATGCAAATAAAAATTATTTTTAATTTGCAACCTGGTGGAACTTAGTATAGATGGACTAATAGAACAAGTCCCACACACTGCTACAAGCCCAAATTTTTTTTCAGAGCTAGATGCAGCTAAAAATTATTTTTAATTTGCAACCTGGTGGAGGTCAGTATAGATGGACTAATAGAACAAGTCCCATACACTGCTACAAGCCCAAATTTTTTTTCAGAGCTAGATGCAGATAAAAATTATTTTTAATTTGCAACCTGGTGGAGCTTAGTATAGATGGACTAATAGAACAAGTCCCACACACTGCTACAAGCCCAATTTTTTTTTCAGAGCTAGATGCAGATAAAAATTATTTTTAATTTGCAACCTGGTGGAGGTTAGTATAGATGGACTAATAGAATGATGCTATGCCCAAAAGGTTTTACTTGGCTAGGTGCAGTAAAAAAATTTGTATTCTATACACAGGTGGTATAGCTTGCAACACAGATAGGCTACTCCACTGACTAACACACACTGCAAGAGGCCAAAAAGGATTTGCTTAGCTAGATTTAGCCAAATGCTGTGAAAAAAACTTGCACAGCACTGGCACAGACCTGCCTAGCAAAAAGTCCTAGGAAATGCTGTAACCTAGTCCACAAAAGGACTGCAATTACAAGTAGACCCTACTCCCAACCTATCTATTTAAGAGCACAGACCTGCCTGATAAAAGTCGTAGGAAATGATGTAACCTAGTCCTCAAAAGGACTGCAATCACAACTATCCCCTACTCCCAAGCTATCTGTAGATTTGTGCGAAAATTGGCTTGAAATGAACACTCAAAGTATAGCGCACACAGCAACAGCGGTGCCGTCTAACACGCAGCTGCAGCAGTGAGAAAATGGTGGCTACGTGGAAAATGGCTGGGTCTTATAGGGCAAGGACATGTGACATACACTGCCAATGACACATGCCTTTGCTTGTGTGAAAAAAGCAGTTCGCTCCGTGTGTGCGCTGCTGATAGGCTGACAGATTGCACCTCCCCACTGTAAATGGGGGAAAGAGAAAAAAAAATGGAGATCTTCATTATTTCTGCAGAGATCCATCCCATGAACCTCCCCCCGCCCCGCTGTACACTCAAACTGCGTATTAACATTAATTTTCAGCATTACTGAGAAAAAATCCAGTTATGATTTTGGTGCACGAACAGTTATGGAACATAACCTCGAACAGCCGGATTTTTTTCAAATTGTTCGTGTTCGCCGAACGGCTCGAACACTGCCCAAAACAGCTCGAATTTGAGATTGGCGAACAGTTCGAGTCGAACACCGCTCATCTCTAGTGATAATATTAATATATTATAATAAATGTAATTAATATGTTGATATGAATATTGAGCAGAATTCATATCTGTCTATTGGTTCGTTCTCCGCAACAGTCATGGTCTCTCATGTGATCTCTTTGGAAAATTAATTGCCCACCCTTGCCTTAGATAGTAATAATGCCCCCTGTGTGCCGATACTGAATAATAATGCCACCATCTATGCCTGATAATAATAGTGCACATGGGGTTTCTTACAATAATAATATTGCAGCTCATGGTATGCAAGGGGCTTATATTAATATGGGGTCTACCAGTAGATACATAGGGGGAGAGGGTTAATAAGAGGCTTTAATACAGAGCCCAGACAGGCTGTACTATAACAGCAGGTGAAAGGGGGAGGTAAGAGGAGGAGCAGGCATTCTGACGCTTAGGCTTGAAGGGGAATAGAGCCTGTAATAACACAGCGGGGCAGGCGGAGGGTTGTGTTTATTAGGAGCTTAGACCCGGCTGCTGCATTCAATGACACTTTACATAAAAATGTGTTCCAGCGATGAGACCGGAGGGGGCGTCAGTGCGCATTGGGAGGCACGCGGCGCTCCAGCGAGAGGTTTCCTCCCCATACAGATACCAGAAGGTCCATGCTTGAAACGCACAGTGGGCTCCAATAGGGGGCGCTGTTTTATGGATCTCATCAAGTATTTATCACATCATAGGTCCAGATTGGTTCCCATAATGGCTAGGCAACAAGACAACAGGGAATATAGGTGTATAGATATATTATAAATATAGAGGATGTATTAATATAGTGTAAATGTACCAGATATAATCGATGCACACACAAAGGAGAATCATTTAACCCTGAATCAATATTCAGTGCAGCCAAGATTAAAAGTATAGATAAAGAAAAGAAGTCCGTCCAAATGGCCGACTATGCCGTATAGAAGAGCGCAGCCACAATTGGCCTACACACTGTATGGTGATAGTCTATGTAATAGGGCCATACTGAATAGTGATCACACTATAACAATAGGCCATTCGATAATAAAATCCATCTAGTCTCTCGTTGAATGATTTTCTTATCCCAGTCGACCAACCTCGCTGGTAAAGGGACCACGTGTATAACGTATGCCCATATAGACGGCTTGGGAGGGAGGGCTGATCCTTCTGACAGATTCCCTTTAATCTTATAAGGAGACGCAGAGGGGCACTATTATTATTATAAGGAGACCCAGAGGGGCACTATTATTATTATAAGGAGACCCAGAGGGGCACTATTATTATTATAAGGAGACCCAGAGGGGCACTATTATTATTATAGGGAGACCCAGAGGGGCACTATTATTATTATAAGGAGACCCAGAGGGGCACTATTATTATTATAAGGAGACCCAGAGGGGCACTATTATTATTATAGGGAGACCCAGAGGGGCACTATTATTATTATAGGGAGACCCAGAGGGGCACTATTATTATTATAAGGAGACCCAGAGGGGCACTATTATTATTATAGGGAGACCCAGAGGGGCACTATTATTATTATAAGGAGACCCAGAGAGGCACTATTATTATTATAAGGAGACCCAGAGGGGCACTATTATTATTATAGGGAGACCCAGAGGGGCACTATTATTATTATAAGGAGACCCAGAGGGGCACTAATATTATTATAAGGAAACCCAGAGGGGCACTCTTATTATTATAAGGATGCCCAAGGGGAACTATTAATGTGATAAAGAGACCTAAATGATCATCCTAATAAATTGGTATCACGGGGAGTAGTAAATTTAGATTTTCTCCAATGGTAGGCAGGGTCATATTTGTAATAGAGACCCTCATCTTTGAAAGTGGGTGTGGGAGAGTAACATGGGCCTGTGTGCGTCCTATGCCAGAGCTGGGCGCAGCCCCTAGTCCGGCCCTGTTCCCTCAGTAAAGATACTTCTTTTAGCCCCTAACACGGTACAAAGATATACATTGTCTTTTAGCCCCGGAATATGACTTTCTTATTGATACAAAACACTGTAATTTTTATTGTGTGGAACAGATATAAATAATTTATGTAACAACATAATAATACTCTAACTGCTCAGAAGAGTAAAGCGTCCATAGTTCTATCATCCATGTCTGCATATGGTACCGATGCTCAGCCTATATTGTTGCCTCCTTAAGGGATGCTAGGCAACTTCCTTATAAGGTAAGCTGCCCCTTTAAGAGTAGAACACAAGATTCCATTATGACATCACAATTAACCATCACTATTTCTACAAGTGATTACACTCTAGTTGTCACTTTGACTTTCCGGTGTCATTGTTGTCGGTGTGATAAGCCATATAGCTAGTCATATACAGACTGCGCTTGGATTTACTGGAAATGTCTGGAATTCCTCCAGACAGACTTCAGGTGTTAGCACTACTCCAGGGGATTCTTGCCACCTATGACCCTGACTTTGTGCTACCACTACCCGATGGCGTCCTCAGCTTCACTTACCGGCTGGTAATGGAGCTTGTGAGAGATTGCCTGACCAAATACAAACGAGGTCATATAAGCTCAGAATATCTTGAGCATTTACAGAAGAACATATGGACATTAGTACAACAGGTAAATAGCAGACAATCTGCACAAATCATATAGTAATAATGGAAAATAATAATGGAATATAAGTTTAACCTGTACCAAATACCCAGATAAGAATAGCCGGGGAGCAGTAATAGGGAATACAGGCTACATGACAAGGGAGAGGGTGATATCTACAGGGTTATTGGGAGGGTTGTGGAGGTAGGGGGGAATTGGATTGGTTAACCAATTATGGACCACAGAGTTTTCAGTTGTTATGCCTTCATTTTTTCCTCACTTTCTTTCAAGAGCCATAAATTTGTTATTTTTCCATTGCCATAGACATGTGAGGGCTTGATTCTTTTGCAGGACAAGTTGTAGCTTTCAGTGGCTCCATTCTATTTACCATACATTGTACTGAAACAAGGGAAAAAAATTCCAAGTGAGATGCAATGGTTCTTTGTGTCGCTATATTCAGGGACCCATAACATTTTAGTTTTCTGTCGATTGGGATGAGTGAAGATTTGAGTTTTGCAGTGAACTTTGTGTACATAGAGTGTCATAGAATCATAGATTCTATGGGTGTTTTGATTGTTTATTATTAATGTTTTTAAGTGAAATGAGAAGACAAAAAAAAACCACAAATCCAATTTTTTTTCCTCTTTTCGGTGTTTATTGATCGTATTAATTAATTCCCTATCTTAAAAGATCAGACTTTAACAACCGCATCAATATCAAATATGATCATTAATTTTTTCCTTTCTTTATTTTAAATGGTGAAAAGAGGAGTGATTTGAACTTTTATATTTTTAACATTTTTTTAAATCTTTTCTTCTTTATTTTTAAATTTTTTTTTTCGTTCCCTTAGGGGACTTAATCCTGCAAATCGCTCATACTATATATTGCAATACTACAGTATTGCGCTATATAGTGAAAATCTTGATCTCCTCTGGAGCTCAGCCTATAGCTAAGCTTCACAAGGAGGACCGTGGTTTCAGCAACGGAGGTCTTCAGCAGACCCCTGGTTGTCCTAGAAATGCATTAGACCCTTGTGATCGCCTTGTGGAGGGCCGATAAAAGCAAGAGTGCTCAGGCATCGGTGCATGCACAATTGAAATGATACTGTCACAGACTGACAGCTTTATTTAAATGGTTAACAGAAGAATTCTGCGTTGTCCACGGTTTTTAGGGACAGATGCTGGCTATTTCATATACGCATGTTTGGGGAGCTCAGCTCCTGAGCCCCCTCCACATGTGAGGACCCTTCCAGGACGTGAATAACCCGTACATTTGCGGGAAGGAGTTGAGGAGCTGGGTTACAGGGGGACAATAAAAGGAAGAAGGTAGGAGTTTCACGTTCCAGCATCCAACCAGCCCTTATAAAGAGATGGGAGGAAAGTTTGAAGGCTGGCACTTGATAAGTAGAGGTTTTGGGACGGTCACAGCGGTGGGGGATAGGTTTGGGTCAGAGTCTTGATAAATGTGATGTCCTTTGGACGGAGGTTACTGTTGGGGGAATAGTGACTTTGGTTACATCTCAATATAACTAGTGGACTTCGGTCCTGTGAGGATAGTGGTATTAATGTGGGATATTAATGCCTTAACCCTTGTGTCGGTGTGGTGTCGGTGTGGTGCGGCTAGGGTCTAACTCTTAATTAGGTGTTGTTTCTCTTCTGGTTTAAAGCCTATTAGATATCTACTGTATATAATTGTGGGGCTATCATTGTTGCAGTCACCCCGCGTTTTGAGTTGGAGTCTGCTGTGGCCATTTTACACAGGTCACAAGCAGCCATGTGTCTTATATACATACATTGGGTATGGAGGGAGGACGTGGGGATTTAAAGGTTTACAAGCGACCGGATCCCTCGTCAGTTGTCATGTAGTACTTGTAGTGTAGATAGCATAAGTAACATGGTGATATAAATGGCCTCCTCCGTTTTGCTTTTTCTCTCATGATTTTCCTTTCTTCTTTGTTTTCATCTCTATAGGCTGAAGAAAAATCCCAAAGTGGAGAATTGGCCTTTATTAAACAACTGGCCCAAAATGTCCTGCTTGTACTGGAGTATCCGGCCTACTCAGTGGAGCGCCTGGTAAGGATCTATCATCTTCTACATCTCATGTCCTTGTTGTCTGATCTTCTCCAGATCACCAGCCATATAGCAGAAGCTCAGGTTCATGATGGTGGAGGCCTCCCTGTCCTCTCCAGGCAGACACAGGTTTCCATCTCATGTCATTGTTCTCTGATCTTCTCCAGATCACCAGCCATATAGCAGAAGCTCAGATTTATGATGGTGGAGGCCTCCATGTCCGCTCCAGGCAGACACAGGTCTACATCTCATGTCCTTGTCTCATCTTCTCCAGATTACCAATCATATAGCAGAAGGTCAGTTTCATGATGGTGGAGGCCTCCCTGTCCTCTCCAGGCAGACACAGGTCTACATCTCATGTCCTTGTTGTCTCATCTTCTCCAGATTACCAATCATATAGCAGAAGGTCAGTTTCATGATGGTGGAGGCCTCCCTGTCCTCTCCAGGCAGACACAGGTCTACATCTCATGTCCTTGTTGTCTGATCTTCTCCAGATTACCAGCCATTTAGCAGAAGGTCAGATTTATGATGGTGGAGGCCTCCATGTCCACTGCAGGCAGACACAGGGTATTTTATGGCCACCTGTCCCTGTGGTTTCATCATCTGTGAGGACAGTCTGTACTCAGTGGTGCGGAGTTTGTATTTCCGCCTGTGTCTTTGTATAAGGGGGATATCTCCTATAATATAATAGTGTCTGTGCAGGGTCCGGCTTGTATCACGTCCCCTACATCTGCTGCAGTGTAATCATCATGGACATAATATAGAAGAGAGACGTTCCTGCATCTTCAGCTTTTATTTCCCTGCAGTTTCTATGTCTTAATGTCATTTCTTATTCCTTTTTAGGCCACGATCGGATCATTGAACCTGGGGAGAAATCCTTGTAAGAGCGACTATAAACCGATCAAACTGATCAGCAGTGGAGCCTTTGGGTGAGCTTTACTTTGGTATTATATATATTTCCCAGGGCTCCTTATGACGATGTCTCTGCGTCCTTCCCATGTTATGTTCCCATGGACAAATTATGAGTTCACATCATGGTCCACATCTATCTGTCACTATTCAGGTCAGTTAGGATGTGACGTGGATGAGGACCCCCCATTGGTGATCATTTGTGGAGTGTTATTTTATGTATTTATAGACATGGTTTTCTAGTGATGGCCCCACATTAATCATTAATACAGGAGATCATTTGATGAGATCTATAGATAGATTGTTAATAAGAATTTATAGTAAATCATGTTTTTTTCTCCTCTCCAGGGCCGTCCACTTAGTTCGCCATAAAGATACAAACCAAGTCTGCGCTATGAAGAAAATGGACAAGGAGAACCTGAAAAAGCCAAAGAGGCTTGAATGGGCCTTTCTGGAGAGGGACATCTCAGCATTCGCAGATTGTCCCTTTGTGGTCTCCACGTTCTGCTCCTTTCCTACTAAACTTCATCTATGTATGGTCATGGAGTATGTACCAGGTAGGACACATCCATTGTATCTATATCCAGCCCACGTCTGCTTAATCCTAGCACCTATATATGACCACAATGTGCCCACATGGACGGTTACATGTCCTCTTTGCAATTATTATAAGTCATCTGTTACCAAGATGCCTGAAAAACCATTGATCTCTATGAAAGTCCCCCAGTATGTCCTCGCTGAGCACGGCAGCAATTTCCACTATGGGTAAAAGGAAGATTTGTCTTTTTGAAGAGTTTTTATAGATAAGAACGTTCACAGAGAAAAAAATTAGAGGCTCGTAGATGAGGCTCTGTCTCTATGTATAGGGTCTATCTGCAGTATACAGTATACGCACTACATTATACAGTATATATAGACCATCCTGTCCCAATGTCTCCGCCTTTTTCACATTCCCACTCATCATGTGTAATTTACATTGTAACAAACCCTCAGTTCTCATATTTGCTTTCTCCTGTAGGAGGTGACTGTGGTACCCTTCTAAAGCACAGGGGTCCTTTACCAGTCCTCTTGGCCCGTATGTACATTGCGGAAACGGTCCTTGCTGTGGAATACCTGCACAGCTATGGTGTGGTGCACAGAGATCTGAAGCCTGAGAAGTAAGTGACCCCTCTAGCATATTAGAGGGGAAGAAAGTTAGAGTTTCTTATACAGTCTGTGGGTTATTACTTGGTGCTGACACCATCTTTTCTTTCACAGCCTCCTGATAACATCAACAGGACATATTAAGGTCACTGATTTTGGGGTTTCAAAACTCGGCCTCATGAGACCAAACTCAGACTTCTACAAGACTCCAACTAAGGACATCACCAAAGAGTTCCTTGATAAAGAGGTAGGCTTTACTTACAGGGTCTTGTACTTTACAGATCTCATCTTTCTCCTTCTCTGATTTATAATTTCTCTAGAAAAACATTTCCACTGATGTTATGTGTCGCAATTATATTTATTGATCATCATCTCCTTTTTCTGTTGGTTTCCAGACTGCTGGCACCCCTACTTACATGGCCCCAGAAGTTATCCTAAAGATAGGCTATGGAAGGCCTGTTGACTGGTGGTCAATAGGGATCATCCTATATAAATTTCTATTTGGATATCCACCATTTACAGGGGCTTGCAGAAGGAATATTTTACACAGTATCATCCAGGGTAAGTAAAATAATCTGAATGCTTGTGATGTCACTGTTATTTGACTTGAATAGTTCTGTAGTTTTTTCTAGCTTTGTTAAGGAATTTTTTTTTTATGAAAATAAATGAAGAGGTTTTATTTCTTATAATATTTGCTTTTTATATAACAGATGATATACCTTGGAGATGTAATTACTTTCCTCCAACTAATGCTCGAGGCATCATCACTCAACTGCTCAGAAAAATTCCAGCACTGAGACTTGGAACAGGTAATATTAATAGTATTATCAATGAATTATTACAGCGTGAATAGACAAATGATGGGTTCCATGAGGATCAGCACTGAGGTTCTGTACTCTACCTACTTTTCTATTACCCATTCTTCATGCTATAATGTTCAATATATTTCCTTTATGTCGGCTCTGTTACATCTTCAGTTCAGATTAACATAAATTCTACAGATATGGAGCAGTTTCTCTGACAATGACTGTATCACTTTCTTTCTTGTCTTCCTTTTCCAGGAGGCGCAAATGAGATCAAAATTCATCCATTTATGCGTGACTTAGACTTTGACAACCTTTTAAGTCAGAAGCCCCTGTTCGTTCCTGACCTAAAGTCAGATGAGGACACCCGCTACTTTATCAGTAAGTAAAATGAGACGTCATCTGCAGAAAACTGACGTGTGTCTTGTCTTTCATTTTATGTCAAAATCAGTTCCCATCATTATTAGTGATAACATGGTGACTGTCTGGGTATTATACTAATAATCTCTAATAACACTTGTATTTTTTAGCTCGAAGTAGCAGCTTCAAACATATGAATTCAGATGAGGGGGACACAAGTGAGGACAATGACTGGCCAGAAATCAAAAACTTTGCATCAACTTATCAAAGGTCTTCTAAAGTAAGTATGTGGCTAATAAAATGTATGAAACCTATAATTACAAAAAAAAATTAAATATATCTATTTTATATTTCTTTATCTGTTTTAGCTATATATCACCAATACTGGGATGATGACCAATATAGAGCCTATGTCACCTCCACAGTGTTCCCCAGAGAACAGTGATGGAGGCAATGAAGAGCCTATGTCACCTCCACAGTGTTCCCAAGAGAACAGTGATGAAGGCAATGAAGTGCCTATGTCACCTCCAGGGTGTTCCCCAGAGATCAATGAAAAACGCTCAGAAATGTGAGTAGATTATTATTATTATGAGATTTAGTCCTGATATATGTCGGATCCAAATACAAGATACGAGTAACACAAATCTAAATCTAGCATCCACCACCCCATGACTACACAATCTCTGTGGGTCTTACTTGTGATAACTTCAATAACAGCTGATTGTTGCGACCAACCATTCATTTCCAACTCACTACAGGCCAATATTACTAATTAGACTCCATTCTTGCTGGTAAAATGTGGTCTTGAGCAGGATATCTCCTCTATGTTGTCCTAATTGACCTTACAGACAGGTGTTCTTCCGTTATTCTATTGTTTTTTCCTTGTAATTTACGTGTCTTTTTTCTACCAACAGGCAGAAAGAATCTTCCCCTTCCAAAACTGTTGGAGACAATCAGTGTTTTACTGCTAAAAACAGTGAGTCATCCTCGCCCTCATTGTCAGGTATGTACAGGTTTATAGGCCATCCAATTATAGCCTATGATCCAAAATTTAAATATTAAGGCTCTAAAATTACTTCCTTTACTCTTTCTGCTCCCCTGAGTATTCTATTTTTTGTTTTGTTAAAATCCCCCATACGGTTCCAGAGTTATGGGCCTTTGTAATTAGTGGTAATTTTTATTCTTTACAAAGGGGTGGTGTTCACAGGATCCTCTGGGGCGTGCCCTTAGGTTACCACGCCCACATGATAAAGACCATAATAATTAACACTAAATAAAAAGTCCCATATCTCTACAACCGTACTGTGGATTTTAGGAAAACAAATATCAGAATACTCAGGGGAGAAGCCGACATAAAATAAGAGCGAATCTTGGACACTTTTGACCTGGTGATGGGTCTTCTTTAAAGTTACAATGAAGTTTTATCTAACTGATTATATAACACTGTGGCTTGCTGAAAGTAATGTCATATTAATATGGGGACATGGTTCTTTGGGGAGACACCACTGGAACCCAGAAAAGCTACAGGTTCATATTAATCAGTTGCATAACTCTATAAAGATACAAAGCTCATCTTTTAGGAGTTTATAATCAACATTTTTTTCTGGCTTTTTGATTAGAATCTCCAGTTCAGAAGAGAAGAAAATATTTTCGAACACTGAGAAAACAACTAAAAACAGAGAAAGTTGAAGAGGGGGAAACTAGGCGAGGTAAGTGTGACGATAATCTCCATGTTGTATGACGTCAGTGAGAAGAAGTCATGTGGAGCAGATGTTATCCGTCAGTGGTGGGATTGTCACATGTATGATGGCTGACAATGATTCTGCTCCTCTGTATGATGAGATTCCTCTAACGTCATGTCACAGTGACACCACAGTAGTGTCCTCTAATATGGAGTCCCATTACTTACATCAGTTTTACATCTTTTCTCCTAGGTTCTCTCTTCCGCCGGATGATAACATCCTGCCGGCGTGGATTATCCAGGGCTGCTCGTGCTGTCAGAGAAAGCTGCATTTTTGGCTGCTGCCACCAACGCACCATTGACATCTCGAGGACAGAAAACCCCCAAATCTAGCGCTCTGAAGAAACTACAGCACATCCACCATTAATGCTGTACCTGTATGGAAGGAGTTGTACCACCTACCTGTGGCCTCCTGACCAGCAAGAGACACGTGCAAAAGTTGAAGGCTCCTCCAAGAACTTGTCTTCATCCTTCCATGCAATTTTAATTCAAAGAAATAAAAAATTAAAATTGTTTAATGTCTTTTCGCATTTAATTGATTATTACTGACTTTTATGGTATATTAATACTATACCTCATATATAGTATGTCTGAAGGGTTAGATCCCAAACTGGAGAATAGCGGTTCTATGTCTCCCATTAATCCTCTAAACTCTGGCCAAAAATGGAGGAGATGACCAGAGATTCTGTTATTCCTAAGGGTACGTACACACAGCACCTTATAGACGCCAGCATACCCACTGATTTTTTATTTTATAAGAAGACACTTAAGGAAAACATCAGTGTTTTTGTTAACTACATATAAAATAGTGAGCGGCTTCCAAACAGAAGCCACCAGCAGAATGAACCGATCACTTTCTTTAACCACTTCATAATTTTCAAAGCTGGAAGCGGAGAAAAGAAGCTGAAAAAGACTGAAAAATACACAATGCACAGCAAGTTGTTTTTATATTGCAGTGCATATGTTCAATCATTTACATTTTTATCTAGTGCTTTTCATGAGGGATCCAGGTGGAATCCACCTGATGAAGACATTGTTTGCACATTACGAAGAGTGGCAATTAGTGTTGAGTGAGCACTAAAATGCTCGGGTGCTCGAAGCTCGGGCCGAGCTCACCGTGATACTCGGGTGCTCGACCCGAGCAACGAGCCCAATGTTAGTCTATGGGAGACCCGAGCATTTTTGCGGCGGCACCCCCGACAGTCTGTAGAAAGCCTAAAAAGTGCCCAAAACGATAGTGACAGTGCTCAAATGACATGGGGACAGCATGGGGATCGCCCCAGGAAGCATTTCAGACCCCCAGGTCACTGCTGTCAACAGCGCCGGACTGGGGTGTCTGGGGCCCACCAGGGACATTGACTCCAGGGGCCCACCCACCCTTCAGCTATTTGCAAATACCTGTTAGCCGTTATACCCATTATATTGGCCGCTTCTGCCCATCACTGTGCGCTCACCAGAAATGCGATGTACAATTACTGTAGTTTGCATTAAAGGGTTTTTATTGGTGAAAACAAGATATCAGCGATGCACAGGTTGGGAAGGTGATCACTTATTTATTGGTGGAATCAGCAATGTCAGAAGATTGTTGCACTTTGAGTATTTGGTGAGATTTTTACCTCTGTATTTATAAGACAAAACCAGGAGTGGAGCAATCCGAGGTAATGTTTTATGAATTTCTCACCCACTCCTGGTTTTGTCTTATAAATACAGAGGTGAAAATCTCACCAAATGCCAACTTGCTTTCTCTGGTGAACCTTTGCAACTGCATCTCTGCTGCTGTGTAATAGTCACAGGGCAGGGAGGGGTTAAACATCCAAGTATTTAATATCTATTGGAAATAAAGAGGTTTCCCCTTATTGATATCAGATAAAACAAATGACCAACCACAATCCACTCTACCAAGACCAATATTACCAGATAGAAGCCAGAAATACCACCACACCGTGACCAGATCACATATTACCACCACATAGTGCCCAAATAATGCCACATACAAGGCACAAATACCGCCACACCATGACCAAAGCACATAATACCACCACATAGTGATCAAATGCTACCAGATACAAGGTATAAATACTGACACACCATGAGACCACATATTACCACCACATAGTGACTGAATAATACCACACACAAGGGACAAATATCGTCATGTCATGACCAAAGCACATAATGCCACAACATAGTGACAAATAATGCTAAAATAATAAAAATGTAAAAAAGCTCTGTATATTGGGTCAGTGTACAGGTTATACAGTGATCACCAGTGATATTATACACAGGAGCTCTGTATATAGTGTACAGGTTATCAGTCATCACCAGTGACATTATACACAGAAGCTCTGTATATAGTGTCAGTGTACAGGTAATGCAATGATCACCATTAATATTATACACAGGAGCTCTGTATATAGTGTCAGTGTGTGTGTATAGGTAATACATATACTCAACATAGGTAATACACATACTCACCAGTGATGTCTCTAGGTGAAGTTCTTTATCTGCAGACCGATATATCCCATCTTCTATGCAGGACTTATCTCTGCAGAAAATAACATAGTTAGCTATAATGATCACTTCCAGAGCACAATCCACACTTTTCCCAAGATTTCTACACTGCATGAAATGACAAAAAAGCAACATAGTGCCGCACTACACAGTAACAGTGCTCCAGTGTCATTCTGTGCCTGCTCATCTGTCAGCAGACATATTTCTCTGATGGCAAAGATGTAGCAGAGCTGAAGACAGAAGACCCATGGATTACGTCGGAGCGAGGATTTTTTTTTATTAAAGATAGAGTCCCTTAGGCTAAGTTCCTGCTTTTATGCGGCGCTTTAGACCGCTCGCGTAAAAGAAGTGCCAAAGAAAGCTGGAAACGCCTTCCAGCAAAAGCTATGGATTTTGCTGAAAAGCGTTCAGATGCCGCGTTTTGCCACGTATTTTTGCGCGGGCGCTTTTACTGCAAAAGCGGCCGCGCAAAAAGAATTGACATGCCAATTCTTGGCGTTCTTTTCGGCGCGCTTTCCCCATAGGCTACATGTTAACATGCCTCGGGAAAAGCGCGCTGAGAAAAGCGCAACGTCGGCATGCAGTAGAGATTTTTTGCGCCGCGTATGAACGGAGCCTAAATGGGTTTTGTGTTTTATTTTTAATTAAAAAAAAAATTTCTGTGTTTTTTTTCTATTTACTAGAAATTCATGGTGGCCATGTCTAATTTGGCGTGACAACATGAATTTCGGGCTTAGTACCGGCTGATAATACAAAGCTGGCCTGGTACTAACACTATTATTACCCAGGGTGCCACTCACCACCAGGGCCGCTGGAAGAGCCAGGTAAAGCGCCTGGAAATTTTCAGGGGTGGCTGCGGGCTGCGATTTTCAGTGTGGGGGGCCAAGCACACTTGGGCCTTACCATGCTGAGAATCCCAGCCCCCAGCTCCTTTGTTTTATCTGGCTGGCAATCAACATATGGCAGGAGCACACACCTTTTCCTAAAAAAAAAAATATTTTAAATAAGTTTAAAACAAATATTCGGCTTCTCTGTCTTTTGATCAGCAGCCAAGGTAAAGCCAGGCAGCTGGGGGTGGCAGTACGTAGCTGTCCGCTTTATCTGCGGTGAGAATCAAAAATTCTGCAGAGCGCTACACCGTTTTTAAAAATTATTTCTTTTCACACTTCTATATGTCACAGACCCAACAGCCAATCACAGATGCTGTCAAAGAGGATGGGCGTCTGTGATTGGCTGTTTGAGTAATCTACAATCAGCCCATACATTCTAGTATGGTACTATGTATGGGCTGCTTTCAGGTTACTCAAGCAGCCAATCACAGAAGCCCGTTCTCTGTGTCAGCGTCTGTGATTAGCTGTTGGGACTGTCACACATATAGAAGTGTGAAAATAAATAAATAATAAAACAAAAATGACATAGTGCTCCGCAGAATTTTTGATTCTCAGCGCAGATAAAGCAGACAGCTACGGGCTGCCACCTCCAGCTGCCTGGCGATCAAAAGTCAGGAAAGCCCAATGTTTTTTTAAATTATTTAAAAAAATAATTAAAAAAAAAATACGTGGGTTCCCGCCATATTTTGATCGCCAGCCTGGTAAAAACCAGGCAGCTGGGGGCTGGGATACTCAGCATGGTAAGGCCCAAGCATTCTGGGCCCCCCACGCTGAAGACGGCAGCCCGCAGCCACCCCTGGAATTGGCGCATTCATCATAGCACCATTTCCAGGCGCTTTATCCGGCTCTTCCAGCGGCCCTGGTGGGGGTGGCACGCTGGGTAATAATGGGGTTAGTACCAGCTTTGTATTATCAGCTGGCAGTAAGCCTGAAATTCATGGCGTCACGCCAAACTAGACATGGCCACCATGAATTTCTAGTAAACAGAAAAAAACACATGTAGGGACTCCATCTTTAATAAAAAAACAAAATCCTCGCTCTGACGTAATCCACGGATCTTCTGTCTCCAGCTCTGCTACATCTTTGCCATCAGACAAATACCCCTGCTGACAGAGATGAGCAGGCACAGAATGACACTAGAACACAGTTGTCAGAGAAGTGCTCAGCTGGCCTCCAGCCGCCGACCATGTTTTCCTGTGCGTTGCAAATAATTCATACTTTCAAACACATGCCTATTTTTGCAATGCAAGTCTACAGTACATTGCGTCTGCGCTGATTTACAACGGATCCGTTGTAACGCACAGTATAAACGCAATGTTAACCCAGCCTAACAGCAGCGAGAAGGGGAGACGGAGCCCTGGAGACCGCCAAGTCAGTCTACTGGTGGTACTATCATGCCCATTGCCCAGTATGTCCTCCCAGCCTTTGTGGTATTATTATGCCCATTGCCCAGTATGTACTGCCAGCCTCTGTGGTACTATCATTCAAGCTCACATGGCATGTCCTGCCAGCCAGCCACTGGTGGTAGTAGTACTAGCATGATAGTACCACAAAGGGCCGGCTCCAGGTTTTTCTGGGCCCTGGGAGAAAGAGTCTCAGTGGGCCCCTTTAACACATACCACGATTCATGATGCACAGATACCGCAGAGAAATATAAGTATAGTACAATGCAAAGATTTCACTTCTTATATTACATGAGTGATATCTATTATACTGGCCTCCAAAAAGTGCTCCATACAGAATACTGGTCCCCATATAACGCTCCATACAGAATACTGGTCCCCATATAACGCTCCATACAGAATACTGGTCCCCATATAACGCTCCATAAAGGATATTGGTCCCCATATAATGCTCCATACAGAATACTGGCCCCCATAAAATGCTCCGTACAGAATACTGGCCCCCATATAACGCTCCATACAGGATACTGGTCCCCATATAAAGCTCCACACAGTATACTGGCCTCCAAAAAGTGCTCCATACAGAATACTGGTCCCCATATAACGCTCCATACAGAATACTGGTCCCCATATAACGCTCCATAAAGGATATTGGTCCCCATATAATGCTCCATACAGAATACTGGCCCCCATAAAATGCTCCGTACAGAATACTGGCCCCCATATAACGCTCCATACAGGATACTGGTCCCCATATAACGCTCCACACAGTATACTGGCCCCCAAAAAATGCTCCATACAGAATACTGGCCCCCATATAATGCTCCATACAGAATACTGACCCCATATAACTGTCACGGGTGTGTCGCCACGAAGATCGTCACGATTACACAGCCTGACTTCTCGCAGCTGACTTTTTGGTGCTTTGTGTTTTTTGGCAGTGAGGGAGTTAATTCTCTCTCTCTCTGTGCTAGACGAGGTCCAGCCTCGCCCAGCTGCAATCAATGCTGCTGTAGTGAGACTCCTTCAAATGCCTGCTGGTCTGTTAGGGAAGTGTCGGTGAAAGCATTTCATGCAGACTAACAGAGCGGATCGTGGTTTTTGGAGTTTCAGAGATAAGTGTATTTGGAGAGTTTTTTCCCTTCCTCGCTTTATCATTTATCTCCTTTCCCGTTGGTGTTCCCTCTGTTGTAGTTGTGTAGTTTTTGTATGCAAGGTGGTTTTGGTTTTTCCCTTGTACTGTCTCGTTCGTCTAAGTACTGTGTGTGGGCATATTATTACTTGTCCCCTTTTGTTGTGATCGGGGTCCTTCTCAGGACTAGATTACTTAGGTGCAGGGATCCTCAGGAGGTAGGGGTTACGCTGGTGGCCTGGACCTCTGTACCTTTAACAGTACCTCCAGGTTGAGGGATTAGTCAGGGCCCCAGCTTAGGGTCAGCTTAGGCCCCCTACCTCCAGTATACAGAGACAGCGTGACATTTTCACCGACCCACTTAGTTTTTCTCCAGCTACCATGGATCCAGTAGCCGGTCTAGCTCGGCAGTTGCAGAGTTTGTCCATGGAGCTGGCGGACGTTAGGTCCAAGGTTTTGTATCCTCGGGAGCAAGCCGGACCAGAACCTAAAGTAGCTCTCCCTGACAGGTTCACTGGGGGGCGGGACAAGTTTTTTGTTTTCCGGGAGGCATGCAAGTTGTACTTTCGGCTGCGGCCTCGGTCATCGGGGAGTGAAGAACAAAGGGTGGGAATTGTCATCTCGCTCCTACAAGGGGACCCACAATCTTGGGCGTTCTCTCTTCCCCCAGGCTCCCTGGCTCTCCAGTCAGTGGATAGGTTTTTCGCTGCTCTGGGACTCGTATATGATGACCCAGATCGGATCTCCCTTGCTGAGTCTAAGTTACGTAGGATTCAGCAGGGAGATCGTCCGGCGGAGGAATTCTGTTCGGAGTTCCGTAGGTGGGCCACGGACACCCAGTGGAATGACCCGGCTCTTAGGAGCCAGTTTTGTCAAGGTTTATCCGACAAATTACAGGATGTGTTGGCACAGTATGACTCTTCCGCGTCACTGGAAGCCGCTATGGCCCTTGCTATTCGCGTTGACAGACGGCTTCGGGAGAGGTGCGGGATAACTCTACCCCCTGTGATGACTCCACCTCCTACAAGGTCCCCTCATATGGTGGTTCCCCTGGTCAGTCCAGAGGAGCCTATGCAATTAGGAGGGACATCATTTCGGGGGAGGGGACCGGTGGTGCGCCATAAGACAGGAAGGTGTTTCTTCTGCGGGAGAAAGGGACATTTTATTGGGGGGTGTCCATCCCGTCCCTTGCAGAGTGAAGAGTCGTCGGAAAACTGTTGATCCCAGGTTGTGTGGTGGACGGCAATCTGGGAGTAGGTATTTCGTCCCTAGGTTCGTCTCAGTTTCTCGTACCGGCGGAGGTGGTGGTGGGTACGAGAACTGAGAGGATATCTGTTCTTCTGGATAGTGGGGCCGGGGCTAATCTGGTTGATGCTCGGTTTGCCCGGGTTCAAGGTATGCGATTGAGTGAGTTGGCTAAACCCATCCCCATATTCTCGATCGATGCCAGGCCTCTCGGTCAGGGAAGTTTTTTGCAAGCTGTGCATGACGTAAAACTTCAAGTGGGGGCGATACATAAAGAACTGTTGTCTTGCTACGTGTTGGAGGGTCTTCCCACTCCTATAGTGTTGGGCCTTCCTTGGTTAACTAAGCATAACCCGGTTATTAATTGGCAAACCAGAGAGATAAGCCAATGGAGTAAATTCTGTAATAAAAACTGCATGAACACGGTCATCGGTGCGGTTACTCCTTGGGTCTTACCTCCATTTCTGGCGGACTTTGAGGATGTATTCTCGGAGAAAGGGTGTCAGGAACTACCTCCTCATCGCGAGTATGACTGTTCTGTAAAACTGCTCCCTGAGGCCAAGTTACCTAAAGCTAGGTTGTATAACCTTTCTGGTCCTGAGAGGCAGGCCATGAAGGATTATATTTCAGAAAGTCTGGCTAAGGGGCATATTAGACCTTCATCTTCACCGGTGGCTGCGGGGTTCTTCTTTGTTAAGAAGAAAGATGGAGGCCTACGCCCTTGCCTGGATTTCCGTGAACTTAATCGGATTACGGTCCGAGATCCGTATCCGCTCCCACTTATTCCCGATCTCTTTAATCAGATCGTGGGCGCCAAATGGTTCTCTAAGTTGGATCTCAGGGGGGCGTACAATCTGATTAGGATGAAGGAGGGGGATGAGTGGAAGACGGCGTTTAACACTCCGGAGGGGCATTATGAGAACCTTGTCATGCCATTCGGTCTGACTAATGCCCCGGCGGTGTTCCAACACTTTGTTAATGACATTTTTCACCGCCTGGTGGGACAGTTTGTTGTCATATATCTGGATGATATCTTAATTTACTCGCCGGATCTGGTGTCTCATCAGGAGCACGTTAGGCAGGTGTTACAGATCTTGCGGGATAATAAACTGTATGCCAAATGGGAAAAGTGTGTGTTCGCCGTACAGGAACTCCAGTTTTTAGGCTTCCTGGTTTCAGCGTCCGGTTTTCGTATGGACCCTGGGAAAGTGCGGGCAGTTCTTGAGTGGGATCGGCCAGAGAATCTTAAGGCACTACAACGTTTCCTGGGGTTTGCTAATTATTACCGGAAGTTCATTCGTAATTTCTCGTCCATGGTTAAGCCTCTCACAGACATGACTAAAAAGGGGACGGATTTTTCTAGGTGGTCTGACAAGGCTTGTCAAGCATTCTCCTCCTTGAAAAAATGTTTTGCCTCGGCACCCATACTCATTCAACCTGATGCGTCACAGCCATTCATTGTAGAGGTAGACGCTTCCGAGGTAGGGGTGGGAGCAGTATTGTCACAAGGTTCGTCCCCTGGTAAGTGGCATCCGTGCACCTTTTTCTCTAAAAAATTGTCGTCCGCTGAGAGGAATTACGATGTCGGCAATAGGGAACTCTTGGCCATTAAGTTAGCTTTTGAGGAGTGGCGCCATTTTTTGGAGGGGGCAGTCCATCCGGTCACAGTCATCACCGATCACAAGAACCTGCTATATCTGGAGTCCGCGAAACGTCTGAATCCCAGACAAGCTAGGTGGTCATTGTTTTTTACCAGGTTTAATTTTGTCGTTACATATCGTCCTGGGTCAAAAAATGTAAAGGCGGATGCCTTATCTCGTAGTTTCCCTGGGGCCGGGAATACGGACGACCCGATTACTATCCTTCAGGAGGGGGTGGTGGTTTCGGCAGTATGCTCTGAGCTGGAGGAGGAGGAGGTATTGGAGGCTCAGGGGGACGCCCCTGTTGGACCTCCGGGGAGACTGTTTGTTCCAGATCAGTTGCGACAAAAGGTGATCGAGGCACACCATAACTCAGTTTTTGCAGGACACCCGGGGAGTAGAGCAACTGTGGATCTCCTCTCGCGTCGGTTTTGGTGGCCTAACTTACATAAGGAGGTGGTAACTTTTGTCGCGTCCTGTGGGTTTTGTGCACGCTCTAAGACCTCACATACCCGTCCGTCTGGGGCCCTCTTACCTTTGAAGATCCCGGAGCGTCCTTGGACTCATCTGTCTATGGACTTTATTACGGACCTCCCTCCGTCTTCGGGTAAAACGGTCATACTCGTTGTAGTGGACAGGTTCAGCAAGATGGCACATTTTATCGCTCTTCCGGCTCTCCCTAATGCTAAAACTCTTGCGCAGGTGTTCATTGGGGAGATTGTGAGGCTTCACGGGGTACCCTCCGAGGTGGTGTCTGATCGGGGGTCTCAGTTTGTGTCCAAGTTCTGGAAGGCGTTTTGTGCACGGCGGGGGATGCATTTGTCATTCTCATCGGCTTTTCATCCTCAGACCAATGGTCAGAAGGAACGTATGAACCAGAGCTTGGAGACATATCTCCGGTGTTTTGTGTCAGAGAACCAGGAGGACTGGGCTTCTTTCTTACCTCTGGCAGAGTTTGCTCTTAATAATAGGCGGAGCGAGTCCACTGGTAAGTCCCCGTTTTTTGGGGCATATGGTTTTCACCCCCAGTTTTGTACTTTCAGTAGGGGGGGGCTCTTCGGGGGTTCCTGAGGAGGAACGATTTTCCTCATCACTCGCTTCAGTATGGAGAGGGGTGCTGAAGAATCTGAATACTATGGGGAACCGATACAAACGTATGGCTGATAGGAGGAGAGTGTCTGGTCCGGACCTAAGTGTGAACGATCGGGTATGGTTGTCTACCAGGAATATAAAACTTAAGGTTCCCTCCTGGAAACTGGGTCCCAGGTTCATCGGGCCGTACAGAATCAGTTCTATTATTAATCCGGTGGCATTCCGTCTTGACCTCCCCCCTACGTTTAAAATTCACAACGTGTTCCACAGATCGTTGCTTAAGAGGTATGTGGCGCCGGTGGTACCGTCACCTTTACCTCCCCCTCCAGTGGTGGTCAAGGGTAACTTGGAGTTCCAGGTATCGAGGGTCATCGATTCACGCTTTAATCGCAGGTCCCTTCAGTACCTGGATCATTGGAAAGGGTATGGTCCTGAGGAGAGGATGTGGGTTCCTGCGTCGGATATTAACGCAGACCGATTAGTTCGGGCCTTCCACACGACTCACCCGGATAAACCTGGCCCTGAGGGTCCGGAGGCCCCTCGTAGAAGGGGGGGTACTGTCACGGGTGTGTCGCCACGAAGATCGTCACGATTACACAGCCTGACTTCTCGCAGCTGACTTTTTGGTGCTTTGTGTTTTTCGGCAGTGAGGGAGTTAATTCTCTCTCTCTCTGTGCTAGACGAGGTCCAGCCTCGCCCAGCTGCAATCAATGCTGCTGTAGTGAGACTCCTTCAAATGCCTGCTGGTCTGTTAGGGAAGTGTCGGTGAAAGCATTTCATGCAGACTAACAGAGCGGATCGTGGTTTTTGGAGTTTCAGAGATAAGTGTATTTGGAGAGTTTTTTCCCTTCCTCGCTTTATCATTTATCTCCTTTCCCGTTGGTGTTCCCTCTGTTGTAGTTGTGTAGTTTTTGTATGCAAGGTGGTTTTGGTTTTTCCCTTGTACTGTCTCGTTCGTTTAAGTACTGTGTGTGGGCATATTATTACTTGTCCCCTTTTGTTGTGATCGGGGTCCTTCTCAGGACTAGATTACTTAGGTGCAGGGATCCTCAGGAGGTAGGGGTTACGCTGGTGGCCTGGACCTCTGTACCTTTAACAGTACCTCCAGGTTGAGGGATTAGTCAGGGCCCCAGCTTAGGGTCAGCTTAGGCCCCCTACCTCCAGTATACAGAGACAGCGTGACAATAACGCTCCATACAGAATACTGGCCCCCATAAAATGCTCTGTACAGGATACTGGCCCCATATAAAGCTCCATGCAGGCTGTTCTCCCCACATAATGCCCTATGCAGGCTGTTCCCCCCCCTTATAATGCCCCATGCAGGATGTCACCCCCCTCCATATAATGCCCCATGCAGGATGTCACCTCCCCCATATAATGCCCCATGCAGGATGTCACCTCCCCCATATAATGCCCCATGCAGGATGTCACCCACCCCATATAATACCCCATGCAGGATGTCACCCCCCTCCATATAATGCCCCATGCAGAATGTCACCTCCCCCATATAACGCCCCATGCAGGATGTCACCCCCCCATATAATGCCCCATGCAGGATGTCACCCACCATATAATGCCCCATGCAGGATATCACCCCCCCTCTCTTTAAAATGCCCCATGCAGGATGTCACACCCCCCTTTTATAATGCCCAATGCAGGATGTCACACTTCTCTTTAAAATGCCCCATGCAGGATGTCACCGCCCCCATCTAATGCCCCATGCAGGATGTCACCCCCCCCCATATAATGCCCCATGCTGGATGTCACCCCCCATATAATGCCCCATGCAGGATGTCACTCCCCCATATAATGCCCCATGCAGGATATCACCACCGCACCCATATAATGCCCCATGCCTCCATACATTAAATAAATAATCGAATACTCACCTCACTCCTCCTCACCTGTTGCCGCTGCTCAGGTCTGGACTCCAGCGCCGCAGGATGTCACCCCCCTCCATATAATGCCCCATGCAGGATGTCACCTCCCCAATATAATGCCCCATGCAGGATGTCACCCCCCATATAATGCCCCATGCAGGATGTCACCCCCCCTCTTTATAATGCCCCATGCAGGATATCACCCCCCTCTCTTTAAAATTCCCAATGCAGGATGTCACCCCCCTCTTTAAAATGCCCCATGCTGGATGTCACCCCCCCATATAATGCCCCATGCAGAATGTCACTCCCCCATATAATGCCCCATGCAGGATATCACCCCCCCCATATAATGCCCCATGCCTCCATACATTAAAAAAAATAATAATCAAATACTCACCTCACTCCTCCTTACCTGCTGCCGCTGCTCAGGTCCGTACTCCAGCGTCGCCGGCGTCTTCCCGCTCTGCGCTGCCTGTGATGGCTCAGGGGAGGGCGCGGTGGAAAGACGTCACCGCACCCTCTGACCTGATATGTCACAGGGAGCGCAGAGCAGAAATACAGCGGATCTGCGGAGGCAGGAGGAGAGGTAAGTATCCGGCTGCTGGGCCCTGAGCAAGCGGGGGAGAAGGGCGGGCGCTGGCACCGCTCTCCTCCACCCATAGCCCGATTCATGCTTAGTATGTCCTGCCAGCCTCCTTGGTACTTTCATGCCCACCCAGCATGTCCTGCCAGCCACTGGTGGTAGTACATGCTGCTAGGCATAGTAACAGTAACGAGAGGTTGGCAGCAGGACAGGCTGGGCAATGGGCATGATGATAATCATGACCATTGCCCAGTAGCATTTACTGACAGCCTCTGCCAGGGGTCCTCTCAGTCACCCCTCCCCCCTATCCCTTCCTCCCCTCCCGGCCCCTGCTTTTCATACTCATGCGTCGAGATGAGCTGCAGGCCTGCAGCCGCTGCCTAGGGCGACGGCGGATCCGTCCTCCACAGCGCGCACAGGAAGCAGTCCCAGGGCCATGATGTCATCGCCCTGAGATTGACCTCCTGCGCACGCGCCGGCAGAGGCGGCAGAGGGGCACTGCGGCAGCAGGCAGAGCAGGGAGACCAGTCTCCTTGCTGTGCTGCTGCAGAGGGCCCATCACTAATCATATCGGCAGTGCTGCCTATCTGATTAGCGAACCGGGGGGTCCTCTGTTCTCTGTACAGGGCCCAGTGGGTGTGAGGGCGGGGCTTAGGGGCATGGCCATCGGAACCCGGAGCCCACCGGGGGTTTTCCCGATCATACGGTGGGCCAGTACGCCCCTGCCCATAAGGGCACACACTGTGCAATTATCTGACATTCTAGCGTGACCTCCGCAGGGAGGATGAGAGTGATACGTGGTGCAGAATACGTTGGTCTATAAGCAGGCATGCAATACATGGGGTGCAGAGAAAAAGGTTGCACTTGGGTCACGACCTGACTAAGGAGGCACGGTACCGTGTGAGGCTTATTCTCTTAGCTCCCCCGCCAACAATTTATATACAAATAAGATATTATACAGTGCTACATTATACAAGGTATAAAGGATGGTGCCCACATAAGAGTGCCATTCTTTAGCAACAAAATAACAGTGCCACTCAGAGCCAAAATAAATACGGCTATATAGTGTTCTCAAGATAGCACAATAGATTGCTCAAATAAATACTGTCATACAGTGCTCACATATTAACACTATGAAATGCCCAAATAAACACCACTTTACACTTCTCACATGTTATGACCATACAGTGCTCAAATAAATACTGTCATACAGTGCTCACATATTAACACTATGAAATGCCCAAATAAACACCACTTTACAGTTCTCACATGTTATAACCATACAGTGCCCAAATAAATACTACAATACAGTGCTCACATATTAACACTATGAAATGCCCAAATAAACACCACTTTACAGTTCTCACATGTTATGACCATACAGTGCTCAAATAAATACTGTCATACAGTGCTCACATATTAACACTATGAAATGCCCAAATAAATACCACTTTACAGTTCTCACATGTTATGACCATACAGTGCCCAAATAAATACTACAATACAGTGCTCACATATTATCAAAATACAAGGCACAAATAAATAGTACCGGACATTGTTCACATATTATCACTATACAGTTCCCAATACATAATCTAACAGTGCTATACAATGGCTAACTAAAAATACAATATTTAGACTGAGTCATGGTCATAACCTTGTCAATCATTCCTGGCACCAATATAGAAGCGGGAGGCTGATGGGACCCATGTGTAAATACCCTGGGAAATGTCTGTGCTTCATATGAGGGCATCAGCACTATTATTTTGGGAGGCCTTGTTTCAGGGTTTAGATTGGGCCCAGTTACTTGCTGGCCACCTTCTTCGGAACGGCTCTCCATCACCCCTCACCACAATTCAGTAGACCCATACCAGCTATTACTGAAATTATTGATTGCCAAGTGTAACAGCGGAAAATAAATTATTGAAAAAAAATAAATAAATAAGCACGATGCTCCCCGATCCTCTGGGCGGCATGTAGACTTCTTTCTATAATTTTATAAACTTGTGTATTTATAGATTTGATGTCATTAATCATTAATGGTCCATTACTTATTATTCCTCTATGTAGTCCTTTCTCCAGCTCCGGTGTTATATACTTATTTTATATAAAAAAAGTTCCAGTTATTAGCTAAGGCTGAAAATAAATAAAGTTTTAGAGTCAGTAAAATATAAAAGCGGTATTTTATATTGGGATTTCTTATAGCAAACTCATCTTCTGCTTGTGAGTGCACGTTGCTATATAAGGACGCAGCCACCCAACCAACCTGAACCAAAGACACTCCAGTGACAGCCACATAGTCACTATATAGCTCTCACTGGCGGTAAACTGACCGTTTTAGGCAGCGGATGCAACCAAAACTCACTCATGTACTTGAAATCCCACCTACCCAGTTTTTTCATTGACTAACGTGGGCTAGGTTTCAACCACATCAGAAAAAGGTGATGAGTGAGCACATATATAATAGGTATCCGTTTGATCCCATGATCTAATATTGGCGATGCCAGGGGTTCTAGGGGAAGGAGAGGCTGCTCACACTGCTGTCCACCCTGTCTATCTGATCTAATAATGAAGATACCAGGGGTGCAGCGGTAAGAAGAGGCTGCTCACACTGCTGTCCACCTGTCTAATTGATCTAATACTGGAGATACCAGAGATCCTGAGGTAAGAAGAGGCTGCTCACACTGCTGTCCACCATGTGTATTTGATCTAATACTAGAGATACTAGGGGTGCTGAAGTAAGAAGAGGCTGCTCACACTGCTGTCCGCCATGTGTTTCTGAGCTAATACTGGTGATACCATGGTTGCTGAGGTATGAAGAGGCTGCTCACACTGCTGTACACCTGTCTAATTGATCTAATACTAGAGATTCCAGGGGTGCAGAGGTAAGAAGAGGCTGCTCACACTGTGTTCACCATGTCTTTCTGAGCTAATACTGGAGATACCAGGGGTGTTGAGGTAAGAAGAGGCTGCTCACACTGCAGTCCACTATGTGTATCTGATCTAATACTAGAGATACCAGGAGTGCAGAGGTAAGAAGAGGTTGCTCACACTGCTGTACACCTGTCTAACTGATCTAATACTAGAGATACCAGGGGTGCAGAGGTAAGAAGAGGCTGCTCACACTGCTGTCCACCATGTCTTTCTGAGCTTATACTAGAGATACCAGGGGTGCAGAGGTAAGAAGAGGCTGCTCACACTGCTGTCCACCATGTGTATCTGATCTAATACTGGAGATACTAGGAATGCTGAGGTAAGAAGAGACTGCTCACAGTGCTGTCTACTCTATCTATCTGATCTAATACTGGAGATACCAGGAGTGCTGAAGTAAGAAGAGGCTCTTCACACTGCTGTCCACCATGTCTATCTGATATTATGCTGGAGATACAAGCAGTGCTTAAATAAGAAGAGGCGGCTCACACTGATGTCTACCCTGTCTATATGATCTAATACTGGAGATACCAGGGCTATTAAGGTACGAAAAGTCTGCTCACACTGTTATAGGTTATCTCTAAGTCATATCAGGAATATTCCTATGGCACATGCTCACAAGTTTCTGTGCTAATATTCTAGGACAGGTTTCTTTCTGTGCAACAAGACACTGACCATATTAATTGTGTAGTGTTTACCTCCCTAAACAAAAAAGCTAAAATTGCTAATTAAAGGTATTTATAAATGTATTCATTAAGATTCCATTTAGTTATTTATTTTTTTCTATTCCCAGAGAGCCCCGTTAAGGAAAAATTGCAAAACAATGAGATACATTTCTCAGAGTCCTATTTTATATATCCATATACTGTATGTGATACTGAGTTTGTATGTTTTCCCCGTATTCTTGTGGGTTTCCGCTGGGTTCTCCGGTTTCTTCCTACACTCCAAAGACATACTGATAGGGAATTTAGATTGTGAGCCCCGATGGGGAAAGTGTCGATAATGTCTGTAAAGCGCTGCGGAATTAATGGTGCTACATAAGTGAATAAAATAAATCAAAATAAATACTAGAGTAAAATAAGAGAAGCCAAAGAAGGCGGGGATAATAAAAGTGACGGTGCACTTGTGTAGAGCTTGAGTAAAGTACCTATATGCAGGCCTGGCGTCAGAACCCAGCGCACCCGGGCAACTGCTGGGGCCCTAAGGAGATGGATGGGCCCACTTACCGTCGGGCACCCCTGCGCGCTATGGGACCCGTGAGCGGTGCGGTGCCGGTGCCAGCGCCCGCCACCCACCCCCGCTTGTTCAGGGCCCCTCTCCCCGTGCCTCCGCACCATCTCTGGTCTCTTCCGCGGCTGCTGCACTGTGACGTCTCAGGCCAGAGGATGCGGTGATGTCTTTACACCATGCTCGCTCCAGATCCATGACAGCGCAGAGCGGTAAGACGCCGGCGATGCTGAAGAGTCTGGAGCAACGGCAGCAAGTGAGGAGAGGTGAGTACTTGATTATTTTTTTTATATGTATGGAGTCATGGGGAATTATATGGGGGGGGGACAAGTGACATTCTGCATGGGGCATTATATGGGGGGAACAAGTGACATCCCGCATGGGGCATTATATGGGGGGGGATAGGTGACCTCCTGCATAGGACATTATATGGGGGGACAGGTGACATCCTGCATGGGGCATTATATGGGGGGGAGGTGACCTCCTGCATAGGACATTATATGGGGGGGAGAGGTGACATCCTGCATGGGGCATTATATGGGGGGAGAGGTGACATCCTACATGTGGCATTATATGGGGGGAGAGGTGACATCTTGTATGGGGCATTATATGGGGGTGAGACGTTAAATCCTGCATGGGGCATTATATGGGGGGGGGAGGAAGAGATGGAGGAGAAAGAGCAAGTGAGAGAGAGGAGAGAGTGAGAGAGATGGAGGAAAGGGTAAGGGAGAGAGATGGATGAGAGAGAGATATGGAGGAGAGACAGATGGAGGAGACAGAGCAAAGGAGGAGAGAGAGAGGGAGGAGAGAGAGGGAGGAGAGAGATAGAGGGAGGAGAGAGAAAGAGATGGAGGACAAAGAGCAAGGGAGAGAGAGATTGAGAAGAGAGAGTGACAGAATGGAGAAGAGTGCGAGGGAGAGAGATGGAGGAGAGAGAGAGATAGAGGAGAGAGAGATGGAGGAGAGAGAGATGGAGGAGAGAGAGAGATGGAGGAGAGAGAGAGATGGAGGAGAGAGAGATGAAGGAGAGATAGAGAGGGAGGAGAGAGAGAGGGAGGAAAGAGAGAGAGGGAGGAGAGAGGCGGGAGGAGAGAGATAGAGAAAAGAGAAGGAGGGCGGAGGGAGAGTGAGATTTTTCCATCTCAAAAGTTGGAGTTCACAATGATTTCAATGGGGTCCATGTACTGGATCAAGTTCGGTTACAGTTTTGGTACCCGAACCAAACTTTGGACTAAAGTTCAGTTGGGTACCAAAACCTGAACTTCCACGGGTCTGCTCATCCCTTGTCATGCTAGGTATGGGAAGAACCCAGCGTACGACAACGGGAAAAGGGGGAAAGCCCAGAAACTAGGGAAAGGGGGAGTGGAGACCCCTAAGCAGATCTAACAACACCATGACTCCCTTATCGTTCCTAAATAGGTTCCACACCTATCGCCAAGCAGGATACCTTAGCCCTGGCTGACCCTAGAGCTAGGCCCTAGGTAGGGAGGGGGAGGAGTTAGCACTAGTCGGCCCCACTGCAACTAAAGACAAACAAGGGAAACAGACAAGGAGATACACTTAGCTTTGAGGAGACACCAGAGAGAACACAACTACAATCCATAAAGGAACTCCAAGAAGAATATCGCTGACTGCTAGAACTCCAGACCTGAACAGAGGAATTTACTCTATCACCAGCAACTCTCTTGAGAAACTGAGTATATTTAAAGATCCAGAAAGGGTGTGTTAATTAGCAGGCGATCGTGGAGATCACCGCTGGGTGCTAGAGTGGGAGGGATGATGAAAGGATCAAGAAGGTGTCTGCAAGGCCAAGCGCAGCGACCTTCTACAGCCGGATCCAGAATGACTGTATGTCAAGCCTGACACACCCGTGACATCCCTAGTTCCTAATCCTTTAACTGGTTGGGATGCAATACTACATTTCACCTCTAGTAGCCACTAGTGAAAAATTTGATTACCTGTCACAATCACAATAATAGTCGATCATTAGTGATCCAGTTCTCAATCTACGTCCCATTAGTTTACACAGTCTGTAAAATTGCCCTCCAGGAGGAGACTGGTATCTTTGTCCTGCCTACCACTGTTCTCCTACACATGTGCAGACTTCCATTTCTTAAGGGGACTTATTTTCAGTCAATGTCTATGGCACCTAGGTTTTGTAAATGCCTCCCCCATCCCCCATATCAATCTGTGGTTTTGCAACCACTGAGTTCCAATACTGTGCTATGGTCCACAGTTACAAATGTCTTTATAATAATTCCGATTGTTGGATGTCAGTTGATGTTGAACCCCACCGGTTTAGAGGTCAATATAGTAAACCTGGAAAAACCCTACAATGCATTAAGTTTATGGCTGCTAATTGTCATCATGTAGTTGATGGCGAAATATAACAGGTACAGTCTAGGGGTACGGGAGACATTTGAGCTGATAAAAGCTGAGTGTGCATGGTGATAGATAGCGGCTCTGTAAGACTAAACTTACCTTGTGGCCGGAGTCTGTAGAGCAGAGTTACTGTACATGTCCAGACTCTCTGACCAGGTCTATGCAAAAGTATGAAAAGTGATATAGCAATGTGAAATTCAGGCCAACACTCCCTTTTTCCATAAAAGTCAGCACTTTATTTAATCCATATAAACACAACCAAATTTAAGTGGCTTCGTACAAAAATAGCACATGAAAAATGTACAAATGCCATCAGCAAAACGTACTTCAACCAGACGGCAACGCGTTTCTGAGCTCTACGTTTCTTAGTTTGAGCCTGAAAAATTCCACAATACTTAACACAGGATATCTGAGTTCGCAGATTCGTAACACTCAGGTTAAAATGTGCATAGACAAAATATATAGATAAAACCTGTAAAAACCACAATGTGGATAATGCGGATAAACGAACCATACAATAAAGTAAAAACAGGAGCCGAGGCTGTAAGTGCGGGGATTTCTGTGCTTGGGGATCATACTCGATACTGGATAAATTGAGATGTTTTGAAAATGTTGTATCCATTATTTTATCATTTGCAGATCACTAACACGTCTCTCCGACCTGTGATTTCCATAGTTCCACGACTTTTCCGTCTTATGCTCAGAGGTCTAGTATTAACCCCTTTACCCCCAGGGTGGTTTGCACGTTAATGACCAGGCCAATTTTTACAATTCTGACCACTGTCACTTTATGAGGTAATTACTCTGGAACGCTTCAAATGGATCCCACTGATTCTGAGACTGTTTTTTCGTGACATATTGTACTTCATCATTGTGGTAAAATTTCTTTGACATCACTTGCGTTTATTTGTGAAAAAATCAGAAATTTGGTAAAAATGTAGAAAGTTTTGCAATTTTCAAAATTTTTAATTTTATGCCCTTAAATAGAGATATGTTACACTAAATAGTTAATAAATAACATTTCCCACATGTCTACTTTACATCAGCACAATTTTGGAACCACATTTTTTTTTTTTTAGGGAGCTATAAGGGTTAAAAGTTGACCAGCGATTTCTCATTTTTACAACAAAATTTACAAAAACACTTTTTTAGAGACCCCATCACATCTGGCGTGACTTTGAGGGGCCTTTATGATAGAAAATACCCAAAAGTGACACCATTGTAAAAACTGCACCCCCCAAGGTGCTCAAAACCACATTCAAGAAGTTTATTAACCCTTCAGGTGCTTCACAGTAATTTTTGGAATGTGGAAGAAAAAAATGAACATTTAACTTTTTTCACAAAAATGTTACTTTAGACCGCAATTTTTTTTATTTTCGACTTTTTGAATGTAAAATTTGCTTGAAAAATTAGCGGACACCATGTTGCGTTTGGGGAGCCCCCGATGTGCCTAAACAGTGGAAACCCCCACAAGTGACACCATTTTGGAAACTAGACCCCTCAGGGAACTTATCTAGGTGTGTGGTGAGCACCTTGAACCCCCAGGTGCTTCACAGAAGTTTATATCATGGAGCTGTAAAAATAACATTTTCACATTTTTCCAACAAAAATGTTTTGCAGACCCCAATTTTGCATTTTCATAAGGGTAACAGGAGAAATTGCACCACGCGATTTGTTGTGCAATTTTTCCTGAGTAAGCCGATACCCCATATGTGGGGAAAAAACACTGTTTGGGCACACGGCAGGGTTCGGAAGAGAAGGAACGCCATTTGACTTTTTGAATGTAAAATTTGCTTGAATTAGTGGACGCCATGTTGCGTTTGGGGAGCCCCTGATGTGCCTAAATAGTGGAACTCCCCCCCCCCCCCCAAGTGACTCCACTTAGGAAACTACACCCCTGAAGGATTTTATCAAGGGGTATAGTGAACATTTTGAACCCAGAGGTACGACACAGAATTTGATAACATTAGGTCATCATATTGAATAAGTTGTCATTAGTCTTGAGTGCAAGTGCTCGCTACTTGAGTTTGCATCGGGTACTCAGGTATGGACCATGTATGGCGGGTGCTCAAGTGACATGCTCGAGTCCCCGCCCGCATGTTTCATGGTTGTTAGTCACCCAAATAAAAACATGTGGGGATCGCTTGTGCATGACAGGCAGTCCCAGCAAGGTTTTTTTGGCTATATAACAGCTGCAAAACATTTGAGGCGGAGACTTGAGCATGTCACTCGAGCACCCGCTATACTCGGTGCATACCCGAGCACCCGATGCAAACTCAAGTAGCGAGCTCTTGTGCTCAACATTAGTTGCCATATAGACGGTATTTTTTTCTTTACTTCTGAAAAAATCCCAACCCCAATCCTAATACAACCACAACCCTAGCCCAAACTCAACCTTAGCTCAACCCTAACCCTAGCCCAACCCTAACCCTAGCTCAACCCTAACGCAACCCTAACCCTTGCCCAACCCTAACCCAATCCTAGCCTAACCATAGCACAACCCTAACCCTAGCCCTAGTACAACCCTAACCCTAGCACAACCCTACCCATAGCTCAATGTTACCCCTAGCCCAACCCTAACCCTAGCTCCACCCTACCCCAACACTACCCCTAGCCCCACCCTAGCTCAACCCTCACCCTAGCCCAACCCTAACCCTAGCCCAACCCAAACCCTAGCACAACCCTAACCCTAGCCCAACCCTAACCCTAGCACAACACTAACCCTAACCCTAGCACAACCCTAAAGTTTATTTTTACGCCATTCCTCGTGCGGTATAAGTGATTAGACAACTTTATTTTTCGGGTCGGTGCAATTACAGGGATACTAGATTCATATCAGGCTTTTATGATTGAGAGCTGTCATACACTAAAAAACCCTTTTTTTTGCAAAGACTAGTTTTTGCATCGCAATTTTTTGAGAGCTATAATTTTTCCATATTTCGGCCGACAGAGTCATGTGATTTTTTTTTTTTTTTTTTGTGGGACAAGTTGATGTTTTTATTGGTACCATTTTTGGGCACATTACATTTTTTGATTGCTTTCTATTTCGATTTTTGGAAGGCAGAATAAACAAAAACCAACAATTCACGAATTGTTTTTTGGTGTTTTTTTATGCCGTTCTATGTGTCGTCAAATTGATAAGGAAGCTTTATTCTTCGGGTCAGTACGTTTACAGCGGTGCCACAGTTATATTTTTTTTCACGTTATGGCACTTTTACTCAATGAAAACTATTTTATAGAAAAAAGAATTGTTTATGCATCGCTAGAGAGCTATAAATGTTTTATTTTTCTGCCGTTGGAGCTGTATGGTGGCTTGTTTTTTGCGGGATAAGATGACGTTTTCAGTGGTACCATTTTTATTTACATTTGTCTTTTTGATCTCGTTTTATTCCATTTTTTGTTTGGTGGTATGATGATAAAGCATCGTTTTATGTTTTGTTTTTTATTTTATTTTTTTACCCTGTTCACTAAAGGGGTTAACTTCATCACCATCCCTGTGCTATGCAGCCTGTCAGCGCTGCACAGGGAAAAGTTACTTTGGTCACGCGTGGCGCATGACCAAAGCAACTTCCTGCCTTCTGATGACCCGGATGTTGTCATGATGACATCGGGTCACCATGACAACATCTGGGACCGGACTCAGACACTGCGGGATGCCGGCAGAGAAGGTAAGTATCGCGCTAACCTCCTCTTGCCACCAGAATGCTGCGATCGATTTCAATCACAGCATTTCTGGGGTTAATGTGCAGGGAGCGGTGCGGGAACGTTCCTTGCACATAGCACCGGGTGTCAGCTGTGACAATCAGGTGGATGACTTGATATCACGACCTCCCCAGGAAAAAGACAATAGGCTCTAGCTACAGAGACCTTCAAACTCTCTGTGTCACTCCCCCTACTGCACCCCTGGTGGAGCCCAAGTCTCCATCCCTGTTATTTCCCAGCTAAGAGCTCCCAAAACTAAAATGGGCCATATGTTCTTACTGGACAGTCCTAGGGAGCCCGTTCTGGTGTCATTGGACCCAACCGGGCCCCTGCTACGCATGGATGCTAAACATCGGAGTCCTAGGGGCCCCTGCAAGGCTGTGCTGGGTATCTCCTTTCCTTACGCTGGACTATGTTTAAAACTAGGGTTACAATCCGCATCCCCTCAGGTCTATTTTGTGTATCACTGAGATGAATCTTTTCCCCATAACTCGCTGTTGAATTATGTTTCTTGAATAGGCACATGGCGTCAGGGGAAGGGACATCCTGTGTAGCTTGCAGCTGCTGTGAGAATTCTCACTCTTCGCTTCTTCAGCTCCTTCCTTTGCAAGCTGCAGTGTCAAATTTTCATATGTAGAGCTTCGTAAAACCCGCCTGCCAGTGCACAGTGATCGACAGGGGATTACCTTGAATATCTTCACACCATTGTTCCCTGTAAAAACCAGAAAATAAATAAGCTAATTTATACTCACCTAACACCTAATCCCAGAAGCCGCTGTCAACTGTAAAACAGCAAAAATAAAAAACAACCATATCCCTCACCTATCCAAAGTGATGAAATAATCCATAGTGTCCTACGATGATCTAGATGACTTATACTAGTATAATTTTCAAACGGTGCCACTCCATAATGTACACATACTACAATGTGAAGAGTGCCAACTATTGACCGTATAATGGCAAAATCGCAAGATAAACATAAACAACCGAAGCAACCACGATCAAAGGTCGATCTACATTATAAAAAATTGTTTTCTTAAATATTCAATTTTGTTAAAAATTATCACATGCAGATAATTGGTGCAAAAAATGGTGCAAAACAACATACAGTGTGTAAAAAAATTCTACCGCTATATGGGACACGCAGGACCCAAATTGTACAGCCTAGTAGATATTAAGTGATCATCCAAGTAGCATAGTATTTACACACAGGCCAATGTGATCCGATTAGTAAAAAGGCTCATATAGTCAAAGGTTGTTAGGTCAGAGAAACAGACAATGTTAATACATTCCTCAAAATAATATTACGGGTATAATGAGCCACCATATATATATTTACATGTGTATAACAACAGTATATATATGTGTCAACAGTATATAGACATACAATATATTGTACATGACAACAGGCTCACACTGACACAAGTAATGTGTAGCGATCAGCTGCCGTGAGAGAGTTCACAGGAGTTCATCAGCTGATGAAACCCGGTAACCTCACTTACGGCACCGCCGCTGCGTGAGAACTGTCTCACGCCAAAGCGGTGCCGTAAGTGAGATCACTGGAGCTCATCAGCTGATGAACTCCTGTGAACTCTTTCACGGCAGCTCAGCGCTATACACTGCAGGAGTGATTACACAGCGGCGTCTGCTCTGTAACAGCAGGCATAGGCTGATGGGAGTAGTACTCTCATCAGCTGATGCCTGTGACCTGTGGTAAGCTTTTTACGACTGGTCACAGTCACAGCTGCGGGCTCACACTGTCATCTGACAGAGTGAGCCCGTAGTTCTAACCGATCAGAGCCCCTTTTTCCCACGCTGTCATCTGCGTGGGAAACCATGGATGTTCGGGGGCCCCATTCATATGAATGGGGTCCGTGTTCCGGGTCAGGTACTGTTCTGGTAACCGCACCAAACTTTTAATAGATATTCGGATATCCACGGGTCCGCCCATCACTAGTAAATAATCCTACCAAGTTATGACCATATAATGCCACCACATAATGCTAAAATAATGCCACCATACTGATCATTACCATTATGACTGTACTAAGACCAATATTACAATCAATACCACAATATGAGACAATAATCAATAAATACAGCCAGATCATAACATCACTACAGTACATGTTGGTGATATGTTAATATACCATACTGATTATTAACAGTATAAACACTGATATTATCACTGTGCAGCAACCATGTAGTGGTATAATTGTATATATCAATTCCAGTGCTCTGCATACTATATACAGTACAGACCAAAAGTTTGGACACACCTTCTCATTTAAAGATTTTTCTGTATTTTCATGACTATGAAAATTGTACATTCACACTGAAGGCATCAAAACTATGAATTAACACATGTGAAATTATATACTTAACAAAAAGGTGTGAAACAACTGAAAATATGTCTTATATTTTACGTTCTTCAAAGTAGCCACCTTTTGCTTTGATGACTGCTTTGCACACTTGTCATTCTCTTGATGAGCTTCAAGAGGTAGTCACCGGAAATGGTTTTCACTTCACAGGTGTGCCCTGTCAGGTTTAATAAGTGGGATTTCTTGCCTTATAAATGGGGTTGGGACTATCAGTTGTGTTGTGCAGAAGTCTGCTGGATACACAGATGATAGTCTTACTGAATAGACTGTTAGAATTTGTATTATGGCAAGAAAAAAGTAGCTAAGTAAAGAAAAACGAGTGGCCATCATTACTTTAAGAAATGAAGGTCTGTCAGTCCGAAAAATTGGGCAAACTTTGAAAGTGTCCCCAAGTACAGTTGTAAAAACCATCAAGCGCTACAAAGTAACTGGCTCACCAAAAGTACCACCCCAGGAAAGGAAGACCAAGAGTCACCTCTGCTTCTGAGGATAAGTTTATCCGAGTCACCAGCCTCAGAAATCGCAGGTTAACAGCAGCTCAGATTAGAGACCAGGTCAATGCCACACAGAGTTCTAGAAGCAAACACATCTCTACAACAACTGTGTTAATTCACAGCTTTGATGTCTTCAGTGTGAATGCACAATTTTCAAAGTCATGAAAATACCGAAAAATCTTTAAATGAGAAGGTGTGTCCAAACTTTTGGTCTGTACTGTATGTGCATAGTGTGCTGGTAATTGTACAAATATATGTATATTAAGTCATCTACCATCTCTCTGATCATAGTTGTTCACTTTCCCTTTTCTTTTTCATTCAGCCCACACCACCATAACCACTTCTTCCATCCATGACTTGTCTCTGCAAAATGTAATTCACGTCACCTCATCGCGTCTGCTGTATGGAGAGTCAGGGTGTTGGAGACCGGAGCAGCACACCTGGGGAACAGGAGCGAGATGAGTATGTTTTTTCTGCATGTATATATGAGTCTATGTGGGGCTCACACTGTATATACCAAGGCTACGTGGTGGCTCAAACTGTATTTAGGAGGCTATGTGGAGCTCACACTGTATACAGGAGGCTATGTGCGGCCTCATACTGTATATAGGAGGCTATGAGGGTGCTCACAGTATATATAGGAGGCTATGATGGGGCTCACAATGTATATAGGAGACTATGTGGGGGGCTTATGCTGTATATGGGAAAATATGTGGGGGCTTATACTGCATATAGGAGGCTATATGGGGGCTTATACTGTATTTAGGAGGCTATGTGGGGGCTCATACTGTATAAAGGGACTATGTGGGGCTCATACTGTTTATATAGGGCTGCGTGGGGGTTCATACTGTATATAGGAGGTTACCTAGGGCTCATATTGTATATAGGGAGGCTATGTGTGGGCACATACTGTATACAGTATATGGGGTTATGTGGGGTTCATACTGTATATAGAGTGGCTAAGTGAGGGCTCATACTGTTATAGGAGGATATGTGAGGCTCAACCTCTATATAGAGAGGCTATGTGGGGGCTCACACTGTTTATAGGGGGCCATATGGGGGCTCATACTGGATATAGGAAGCTATGTGAGGGTCATACTGTTTATAGGGTCCATGTGGGGGCTCATACGGTTTATAGGAGGAATTGTTCAGGCTCATACTGTTTATAGGAGGATATTTGAGAGCTCACACTCTATATAGAGAGGCTATATGGGGGCTCATACTGTTTATAGGGGGCTATGTGGGGGCTCATCATGTAAATAGGAGGCTATATGAGGGCTCATATTGTATGTAGAAAGTCTATGTGGAGGCTCATACTGTATATAGGGGACTATATGGGGACTCACACTGTATATAGAGGGGCTATGTTGGTCTTATATTATATGTCGGGGGCTGTGTGGGGCTCATACTGTATATAGGGGCAGTTTTCAGGCTTATACGGTAAATAGGGGAATGTCAGCATACTTAAATATTAAGTGATAATTAGAGTTGAGCCACCCCCGTAAGGTTCGAGTTCGGTTCGTCGAACGCCCGTATGTTCGCCGAACTGTTCGTCGAACTGTTCATGGAACACCGTCGAACACCATTAAAACCAATGGCAGGCAAACAAAAACACATAGAAACACATAGAAAACACATAGAAAACACTTGAAAGGTGTCCAAAAGCTGACAAACTGCTCAGAAGACACAACTAACACATGGAAAAGTGACAAGTACATATAGTCATGCAAAAAGAAAAGAGGTTGAGGAGTAAAAGGAGGGGGAGACACAGATATAGGCATGTAATGCCCTTCTAAAACCAAAAAAGTTCGAAGCTGACACGGCCAGTCCGTTCTTGCCCATGCGACCTCCGTGTCGCCGGGTTTGTGCCAGAGCTGCGGTGGACCCTGATGGCCAGCCCCCTTCTCCCAATACTGGTGCCTGTCCGCTGGTGGGTCGAGCGAGCCCCCCTGCAGTGGAGGCAGGTCTAAGCTTTTTAATTTAAATTGTCTCTCTAATTTGAATGAGTACACTTTAAATCCTTTTACAAGGATCTATTGGAGGGCAAGTCTGATGCCAGCAGCCGCGGGAATTACAGCTCCAGTAGCGTCCACTAAAGCTGCTGCAGTTAAAAAGCTTTTATAAGGATCGAGCTTGGCGGTCCACTTCAAGGCGTCCTACCGCCAGTCCCAGCCCCTCTGGCTTGGGGTGCCTCCCGATGCTCTTCACTGAGTGTCCCGGGGGCCCGAAGCATTTCCTTTGAAAAAATTAAGTGTCCAAACTACAGGTGGTGTAGCTTACTTAACAGCCGGGATAATCCGCTGACTAGCAGACACTGCTACTAGGCACAAAGTATTTCCTGGGCTAGATGCAGTTAAAATTTTGTAATTAGATACTCTCGTTAGATGCTGAGAAAGCATTCCGTAGAGTCTCCTGGCATGCCTGGCCCTCACAGGGTATCAAATACTTAGGAATTCCTATTCATAGAGACCTCTCCCGTCTATGTTATCTTAATTTTGGGCCCTTTATTGAACAACTCCATACAGACCACGGTTGGCAAGTTAGAACTGTAAGATTCACTACGTGAACCACTGGAGCTTTGTGGAAAAGCACATGTACACTGTGTTCCAAATTATTATGCAAAAAGTGTTTAGGAGTGATAAGGTAAGAATTTTTTTGTTTGTCAGTTAAACTCATTGATGGTGATGTGTGTCAGGGCTCTTTATATCACTGTAAGCAATTGCAGACACCTGTGCTAATTAGTTTGGCAGGTGTGTCCAATGAAAGGCAAGACTACTTAAGAAGGCTGTCCCACATTATTAAGCAGCCTACATTTTCTGCCAAAATGGGAAAGAAAAAGGATGTGTCGGCTGCTGAGAAGCAACAAATTGTGGAGTGTTTAGATCAAGGCATGACTACATTCAGCATTGCCAAGACACTTCATCGTTATCATTGCACAATCAAGAAGTATGTAGCTGATTCACAGTACACACGTGTGCGTGCTGATAAGGGAAAATTGAGGACTCTTTCCTACAGGCAATTACGTCAGGTTAAAAGAGCAGCGGCAAAAAAGCCTTGTCATAGCAGCAGACAAGTTTTTGAAGCTGCTGGTGCCTCCAACGTCCCCCGAACAACAAGATGCAGGGCCCTTCAGAGGTTTGCAGCTGTGCATAAGCCATCCTATTGACCTCCTGTATCCACTGTACACAAGCAGAAACAGCTCCAATGGGCCAAACAATACATGAAGACTGACTTCAAAACTGTTTTATTCACCGATGAGTGCTGTGCAACGCTCGATAGTCCAGATGGATGGAGTGGAGGATGGCTGGTTGATGGACACCCCATGCAAACATGGCTACGGCGCCAACAAGGAGGAGGTGGAGTAATGTTTTGGGCTGGAATCATGGGGAGAGAGATTGTCGGCCCCTTTAGGATCCCTGAAGGGGTAAAGATGAACTCCATGATGTATGTGGAGTTTCTCAAACAGCACTTCCTGCCATGGTTCAAGAAAAAGAACCATGTATTCCACAGCAAGATCATTTTCATGCATGATAATGCACCGTCTCATGATGCACATAACACATCTGCATCTCTGGCTGATATGGGCATAAAAGGGGACAAACTTATGGTGTGTCCTCCATGCTCCCCTGACCTCAAACGCATTGAGAACCTCTGGAGCATCATCAAAAGGAGTGTCTATGATGGCGGGAGGCAGTTCACATCTAAGCAACAGCTCTGGGAGCGTATTCTGTTCTCATGCAAAACAATTGAAGCAGAAACCATCCAAAACCTGACAAATTCAATGGACGAGAGAGTTCAGAAGCTCCTTTCGAACAAGGGGTCCTATGTGCAAATGTAACATCACCTAGAATAAAGCTTTGAGTTGAAAACTGATTTAAGTTTCTAATAACCTGCTAATGCTTATAATTTCAAAAATGACCATTTTTTTGTTCTTTATTAAAATGAAAAGGTTGATCGAAGAGTGTGGGGGATCTAAGAGTGTGGCAACCCAGTAGTCAGGATTATTTCGAATTCTGACAATCTGAGGGTCATGTTGCAGGTAGTGCAGCAAGAAGGCACCCATGTGTCTTGCGCATCTAGGAGCCCCAAAATTATTTTCCGGGATAGATGCAGCGAAAAATTATTATTAATTTGAAAGCTGGTGGAGCTTAGTATAGATGGCCTAATAGAATCAGTACTGCAAACTGCTATAAGGCCAAAATTATTTTACAGGGTAGATAGAGATAAACATGATTAGTAATAATTTGAAATCTGGTGGAGCTTAGTATAGATGGCCTAATAGAATCAGTACTCCACACTGCTACTATGCCCAAAATTATTTTCCAGGCAAGATACAGATAAAAATGATAATTAATTTGAAAGCTTAAAACGGTTGGTGAGGTGATTTTACCAAATCCTCAAGCTTTTACTCTCCCCAGGATGACACAGGGCTAGAAAAGTCCTTGCTGATGCATGATGTGTTCATCTTTATGAACCTGAGTCTGTCTACATTGTCAGCGGACAGCCGCGTGCGCTTATCTGTCAGCACAACACCAGCAGCGCTGAACACATGTTCAGAGAGAACAAAAATTATTATTAATTTGAAATCTGGTGGAGCTTAGTATAGATGGCCTAATAGAATCAGTACTGCAAACTGCTACAAGGCCAAAATTATTTTACAGGCAAGATGCAGATAAACATGATTATTAATAACACTGGTGTACAAAAAAAAAAAAAATTCTGGCATGGACTTTAAGAACAGTTTTAGACTAATTTGAGGGTGCTGAATTCAAATCTGATCTTATAATTTCTCTATCACATCACGTTTTTGCGCTATAGGTATATAGCCCATTTTCAATAATTCCAAGAAAAATATAAGTAGTGTATGAAAAGTGCCGTTTTATACGGTTCACTAAGGTAAATTTAGTTTTCATTTAGTCTCCCAATAAATGTGAGAAGATCTTTGTTTTCTTTGAACATGCATAATTCCCATTTGTTCTGATAATAAAGTAAAAAAACAGTTTTCAAACACCCTTGTTTTCTGTGCTACTGGGACAGTAGAGCTACAGCAGAGCATTGGGTGAAAACTGAATGGCCTCAGCGACAGAGTTTGGCACCTGGCGATAAGAATGTCATCCATGATTCACTAGTGGATAGGAAGAACATTGTCTTTCCTCCCTTGCACATAAAACTTGGATTGATGAAGCAGTTCGTCAAAGCTCTCAATCACAGTGGAGAATGCTTTAACTATATATGTTCAACTTTTCCAGGTCTTAGTGAAGAGAAGAAAAAGGCTGGAATATTGGATAATAAGAACACTTATGAGAGACCCAAACTTTATCACATCAATGAATGAGACAGAAGAAAGAGCTCGGAATGCATTTTGTAATGTGGTGCAGAATTTTCTAGGGAATAAGAAAGCAGACAACTATGAAGAGATTGTGGAAGAGCTACTAATGAGTCTGCAAAATCTTGGATGTAGAATGAGTACCAAGATTCACTATTTAAACAGCCATTTGGACTTTTTTCCAGAGAACCTTGGGGATGTGAGCGAGGAACAAGGGGAGCGTTTTCATCAGGACATTAAAACAATGGAAGAACGGTATCAAGGCCGGTGGGACTCACATATGATGGCTGACTATTGCTGGAGCTTGATGAGAGACAACCCAGAAGCTGTACATCACAGATCAGCCAAGAAAAGAAAGTTCAAATAACTGCCATTTGCCATTCATCTGTGTGCCATATATATGTGTTTTTATATTTTGTAGTTTAATTTTGTAAGTATATTTGATTTGCTGTACACAGACTTTGTAATTTGTTATTCCTTGATTAAAAATATACAAAATGTAGTAACGAAAATCATGAGGTTTTTATCAAAAAACATTCGATAGGATTAATTTCCATCAAAAATATCTCGAAATCCTGATGTGATAGCCAAAAACGGAGTTCGTATTAGTAATCAGCAGCCAAAATTGACTTAAAATATGTTTTAAAACCTTTTGACAGAAAAACTGCATTGACCAGTGTAATTTGAAATCTGGTGGAGCTTAGTATAGATGGCCTAATAGAATCAGTACTGCACAGTGCTACAAGGCCAAAATTATTATACAGGCAAGATACAGATAAACATGATTAGTAATTTGAAAGCTTAAAACGGTTGGTGAGGTGATATTAACAAATCATCAAGCTTTTACTCTCCCCAGGATGACACAGGGGTAGAAAAGTCCTTTCGGATCCATGATTTGTTCATCTTTATGAACGTGAATCTGTCTACATTATCAGTGGAGAGCCGCGTGCGCTTATCTGTCAGCACACCACCAGCAGCGCTGAACACACGTTCAGACAGAACGCTGGCTGCGGGGCATGACAAGATCTCCAAGGCATAAGTGGTGAGCTCCGGCCATTTATCCAGATTGGAAGCCCAAAAAGAGCAAGGGTCCAGTGACACAGTCATGGCTTCAATGTTTACTTGGAGATACTCCTGTACCATCGTCTCTAGGAGTGGACTATGTGTCAGTCTTCTTGTCTCCTGTGGCCTTGCAAAGGATGGGCTAAAAAAGTGGTGAAATGATTCCGCAAAATTGATGTTACCAGCAGATACTGTGTTTCTGTTACATTTTGAGTGCTGAACACTCGACGGTCCCACAGTTGGCAAGTTGGAACTGTGAGATTCACTACGTGCACCACTGGTGTTTTGTGGAAAAGCACATGTAAGATTCTGCAACAGTCTCTGCTGATACTCCTGCATGCGTGCATCCCTTTCTATGGCAGGAATAATTTCTGCAAATTTACTTTTGTACCGGGGATCTAACAGTGTGGCAACCCAGTAGTCAGGATTATTTCTAATTCTCACAATTCGAGGGTCATGTTGCAGGTAGTGCAGCAAGAAGGCACTCATGTGTCTTGCGCATCCAGGAGCACCAAGTCCCTGTTGTGTTGGTGGCGAGGTAACAATCATGCTTCCTTCCTCTGCCCTCTCTCCCCAACCTCGCACAACAGAAATGTGATCAAGGTCTCCCTCATCTGATGAGTCTTCCATCAGTTCGTCCTCCACTTCTTCCTGGGCTCCTGCACATTTCTCACTAGTTTGGCTGCTACCATGCGCCCTGCTAAAACCATCTCCCCCACCCTCACATGCCTGCCGCCTTGGTGCTGCCGACCGTCTGGACTTTGCAGATGTTAGCCCTTCCGCATACAACTCCTCCTCCTCTACTTCCTCCACCTCCTCTTGTGCCACCACCTGACTCCGAATTCTGTTTAATATGTGCTCCAGCATGTAAATCACCGGAATAGTCATGCTGATAATGGCATCGTCAGCACTAAACATCTTCGTCGCCATTTCAAAACTGTGCAGAAGGATGCATAGGTCCCTGATCTGAGACCACTCCTCCAGCGTGATTTGCCCCACCTCTGGATCTCGTTGGCCCAGGCTATACGTCAGAACATATTGCACCAGGGCTTGTCGGTGCTGCCACAATCGCTGCAACATGTGCAGAGTTGAATTCCACCGGGTAGGCACATCGCGTTTTAGCCTGTGAAGTGGCAGGCTCAACGACTTCTGTAGAGATGTAAGTCGCTGAGCTGCGGGATGCGAACGGCGGAAGTGAGCACACAGCGACCGTGCCCTCTGCAGAAGGCTATCTAGTCCGGGATAGTGGCCTAAAAATTGCTGGACACCAGGATCAACACGTGAGCCATGCAAGGCACGTGTGTGACATTGCCCCGGCGAAGGGCCGCACTGAGGTTTGCAGCATTGTCGCACACGGCCTTCCCTGGTTTCAGGTCCAGTGGAGACAACCATTCATGAAACTGGTTCTCCAGAGCTGACCACAACTCCTCAGCTGTGTGACTCACATTTTCCAGTCATTTCAAAGTAAAAACTGCCTGATGACGTTGAGCCCTGCTGCCAGCATAGTAAGGAGCTGTGCAGGATCCCTTCTGCGCAGTTAGAAAGCTTGTGGCATGACCAGACAGGCTTTGGGTGCAGGTGGAGGACCGAGAGGAGGTTGAGGAGGCAGAAGCAGTGGAGGAACTTCGAGATAAAGAGGATTGACGCACAACTCGTGGGGACGGCAAGACTTGGACAGCAGCCCATTGTCCTGCTGTCACCATAGTTACCCAGTACCCAGTCAGCGACATGTAACGCCCCTGTCCATGCCTACTCGTCCAAGTGTCTGTGGTGAAATGCACCCTGTCACACACAGAGTTTCTCAAAGAAGCGGTGATGTTGTGTGCGACATGCTGGTGGAGTGCAGGCACACCTTTCTTTGAGAAGTAGTGCCGACTGGGCATCTGGTACTGGGGCACTGTGACGGGACATAAGGTCTCGAAAATCCTCTGTGTCCACCCGGCGGAAAGGCAGCATTTATGTAGCCAAGAGCTTGCAGATGGTGAAATTCAACCTCTTAGCTTTCTCATGGCTAGGAGGAAATGGTCTTTTACTTGTCCATGTGAAGCCCAGCTGTGCTTGGCATCACAGACCCAGAAGGGTGTATTGAAGGACTCCTCCACAAGAGGCCCCCATAACCATTCACAGATTTGCACCTTCCACCTCAGACCACCAGAGGGAGCTCCTTAGGGAGATATATAAGGGAAGGTGGGGCCAGGCAGCAGTTAGTCTGTCAGAGTCTGGTTTAGCAGTGAGTACAGTGCAGTCTGAGACGTGTTACCTCAGAGGACAAAAGCCTGTTCCAGCTCCTGCATTCTACCCTGCTGTGGAGCTTATCCAGATCAAGACTCGGTGTAGCTCAGTGAGGTGAGCTGTAGGTGTGCCGGCGCCATAAGATCGGTGAACCGCGGCACGCTGCCGTTTGTGTGAGTAGCCTATCGAGGGCTCGAGTAGGCCGAAGGCAAAGGAGTAGAGAGTTAGTTCATAGGGGAGCAGAGGAGCTTAGCTGGCTCACCCCGAGAAGAAGAATTTACCGGACACCGGGTCCGAAGCTTGCCGGGAACTCCATGACCCAGCAAGATAAACCGGAATCCCTGGAGAACTACAGGTCCCAGGATCGCTAAAGTGCTGATACGTACCAGAGCCAGGAGACACATAGGCCCCGTAGGTCGGGAGCGTGCGCTCCAAGAGAAGGCCCTACCACAAGGTCAGCCAGCGCAGGACAGAGACAAAGTTAGGCCTAGCTCCAGGCAGGTCAGAAACTAATTATGCAGAAGCCAGAACCAGGAGGCCCAAAACCTCCTCATTGGGGAGGATCTGGACATACACCCTTCACCCTACAGTGCTCCGGGGAGTGCCTGAAATTCCACCAGTAAAAGGTACTGAAGTGACTATCGTGTCCATCCCTGTTCTTGCTCTGGCCCAGAGTAGTCTCTATATCCTGCATCCCCGTTCCTATACTGCCCTGAGGCCCAGCTCTAACTGTGGAGAGCTATACCATCAAGCTGCCTTATCAGCCTCAGTAGACTGCGCAGCGCTGGTGATCCTCACCAGAAACCACAGGTGGCGTCACGAACTCTTTCTTTTATAAACTTTACAAATATCAACCCCTTTTTAGGAGAGACCCCAGGGTACGGGCCCGGGAGCCGACCACCGCGACATCCCTAAAGGCCAGGCCAAAGGCCCGGGTACCGAGTTATCCCCATTCCCCTGGGTGCCACATCCACATCTGAGGGACCGAGGGCTGGCTGTTGTGCTTAGACGGGGTTGAGAAGGGTGTCCCCGGCAAACTGCCGGTCTGTGAGGAAGATGCAGGCGGACATGTTAGGTTGCCTTGATCCAAAGGTGGTGCTATCGATGTCGGAGAGCGCTCAACACCAGCTGGTGTTTCCACCTCCAAATAAAATGATGACCTGACAATCACACTGGCTGTTGCGGGTAAAGAGGTGGCCGGTCTGCGTCCCAAAACAGGTGTGACTGCTGTCCACCCAGTCACAGAGGATGAAGAGATGTGGCTGATGGTGGTTGGCCCAGCCGGCTAGGCCGCATTGTAGCACAGTGAGCTTCCCACTGCAACTTATGCTTCATATCCATGTGCCGGTTCATGTATGAAGAACTCAAACTATGTATTTTTTGGCCTCTACTTAGCTTTTTCTGACAAATGTTACAGATAACACGAGTCGGGTCATTCTTATCGATCTGAAAAAATGCCCAAGCTATGCAAGGCTTAGCACCCATGCGACCTGAAGAGCCACTACGACTTGTGGTCAGAGGCAGAGTTGTGTTTGAGGATGCAGTTGTTGACGTGCTTCCAGTACTACGTCTCTGTCCAGGAAGGCGCAACCTGACCTCGTCGTCACTAGCATCCTCCTCAACCTCCTCTGCTGACCTCATCGACTGGCTGACTGTGGGTTGACAGTAAGTGGGATCTCCAACCTCGTCATCATCACCCTGTGTGTTATCACACCAGTCGTCCTCAGAGTTAACCTCTTCCTGCCCTGACAAAAATCTCAAGTTGTCGTTCCAATCAGGTATTTGAGTCTCATCATCGCCTTCCTCATTCTCTCCACCAACAGGAGATACAGTTTGGGAACGAGGGTCTACATTATGGTTGAGGTGGAGGAGAGCCCACTTGAAGGAGCCCTTGATATTCGTTGAAGCACCTGCTGTTTTTGTGCCTCATCTGGAATTTATAGCGATTGGCGTGGCCGTAAGAAAGGGATCTTATCACATTGTCCACTAAAAGAAGTAGACATCTTAGTTTGGCTGGAAGATGGTCTTTCTTCTGCAGATGTTACTGTTGCTTTAACACCTACCCCACGGACACAACCTTTTTTTCCCTTCCCAACACACCTATTCCCCTTTCCACCATCAGCAGGCCTTTTTCCACTCATTTTGGTGGTTAACTAATTGACAACTCTGGAGTTGTTTGCACAAAAAACAATGGATGGGAACCGAGCAGAGCTGAGTGGCCAAACTGTTGTATTAGCCCAAAAGTATTGGCTGGGTTAGATGCAGTAAAACAATTTTATTACATACACAGGTGGTGGAGCTTAGTATAGATGGACTAATAGAACAAGTCCCACACACTGATACAAGCCCACATTTTTTTTCAGAGCTAGATGCAAATAAAAATTATTTTTAATTTGCAACCTGGTGGAGCTTAGTATAGATGGACTAATAGAATAAGTCCCACACACTGCTACAAGCCCAAATTTTTTTTCAGAGCTAGATGCAGATAAAAATTATTTTTAATTTGCAACCTGGTGGAGGTTAGTATAGATGGACTAATAGAACAAGTCCCACACACTGTTACAAGCCCAAATTTTTTTTCAGAGCTAGATGCAGCTACAAATTATTTTTAATTTGCAACCTGGTGGAGGTTAGTATAGATGGACTAATAGAACAAGTCCCACACACTGCTACAAGCCCAAATTTTTTTTCAGAGCTAGATGCAGATAAAAATTATTTTTAATTTGCAACCTGGTGGAGCTTAGTATAGATGGACTAATAGAACAAGTCCCACACACTGCTACAAGCCCAAATTTTTTTTCAGAGCTAGATGCAGATAAAAATTATTTTTAATTTGCAACCTGGTGGTGGTTAGTATACATGGACTAATAGAACAAGTCCCACACACTGCTACAAGCCCAATTTTTTTTTTCAGAGCTAGATGCAGATAAAAATTATTTTTAATTTGCAACCTGGTGGAGGTTAGTATAGATAGACTAATAGAACAAGTCCCACACACTGCTACAAGACCACATTTTTTTTCAGAGCTAGATGCAGATAAAAATTATTTTTAATTTGCAACCTGGTGGAGTTTAGTATAGATGGACTAATAGAATGATGCTATGCCCAAAAGGTTTTACTTGGCTAGGTGCAGTAAAAAAATTTGTATTCTATACACAGGTGGCATAGCTTGCAACACAGATAGGCTACTCCACTGACTAACACACACTGCAAGAGGCTAAAAAGGATTTGCTTAGCTAGATTTAGCCAAATGCTGTGAAAAAAACTTGCACAGCACTGGCACAGACCTGCCTAGCAAAAAGTCCTAGGAAATGCTGTAACCTAGTCCAGAAAAGGACTGCAATTACAAGTAGACCCTACTCCCAACCTATCTATTTAAGAGCACAGACCTGCCTGATAAAAGTCGTAGGAAATGATGTAATCTAGTCCTCAAAAGGACTGCAATCACAACTATCCCCTACTCCCAAGCTATCTGTAGATTTGTACGAAAATTGGCTTGAAATGAACACTCAAAGTATAGCGCACACAGCAACAGCGGTGCCGTCTAACACGCAGCTGCAGCAGTGAGAAAATGGTGGCTACGTGGAAATGGCTGGGTCTTATAGGGCAAGGACATGTGACATACACTGCCAATGACACATGCCTTTGCTTGTGTGAAAAAAGCAGTTCGCTCCGTGTGTGCGCTGCTGATAGGCTGACAGATTGCATCTCCCCACTGTAAATGGGGGAAAGAGAAAAAAAAATGGAGATCTTCATTATTTCTGCAGAGATCCATCCCCTGCCCCTCCCCCCGCCCCACTGTACACTCAAACTGCGTATTAACATTAATTTTCAGCATTACTGAGAAAAAATCCAGTTATGATTTTGGTGCACGAACATTTATGGAACATAACCTCGAACAGCCGGAATTTTTTCAAATTGTTCGTGTTCGCCGAACGGCTCGAACACTGCCCAAAACAGCTCGAATTTGAGATTGGCGAACAGTTCGAGTCGAACACCGCTCATCTCTAGTGATAATATTAATATATTATAATAAATGTAATTAATATGTTGATATGAATATTGAGCAGAATTCATATCTGTCTATTGGTTCGTTCTCCGCAACAGTCATGGTCTCTCATGTGATCTCTTTGGAAAATTAATTGCCCACCCTTGCCTTAGATAGTAATAATGCCCCCTGTGTGCCTATACTGAATAATAATGCCCCCATCTATGCCTGATAATAATAGTGCACATGGGGTTTCTTACAATAATAATATTGCAGCTCATGGTATGCAAGGGGCTTATATTAATATGGGGTCTACCAGTAGATACATAGGGGGAGAGGGTTAATAAGAGGCTTTAATACAGAGCCCAGACAGGCTGTACTATAACAGCAGGTGAAAGGGGGAGGTAAGAGGAGGAGCAGGCATTCTGACGCTTAGGCTTGAAGGGGAATAGAGCCTGTAATAACACAGCGGGGCAGGCGGAGGGTTGTGTTTATTAGGAGCTTAGACCCGGCTGCTGCATTCAATGACACTTTACATAAAAATGTGTTCCAGCGATGAGACCGGAGGGGGCGTCAGTGCGCATTGGGAGGCATGCGGCGCTCCAGCGAGAGGTTTCCTCCCCATACAGATACCAGAAGGTCCATGCTTGAAACGAACAGTGGGCTCCAATAGGGGGCGCTGTTTTATGGATCTCATCAAGTATTTATCACATCATAGGTCCAGATTGGTTCCCATAATGGCTAGGCAACAAGACAACAGGGAATATAGGTGTATAGATATATTATAAATATAGAGGATGTATTAATATAGTGTAAATGTACCAGATATAATCGATGCGCACACAAAGGAGAATCATTTAACCCTGAATCAATATTCAGTGCAGCCAAGATTAAAAGTATAGATAAAGAAAAGAAGTCCGTCCAAATGGCCGACTATGCCGTATAGAAGAGCGCAGCCACAATTGGCCTACAAACTGTATGGTGATAGTCTATGTAATAGGGCCATACTGAATAGTGATCACACTATAACAATAGGCCATTAGATAATAAAATCCATCTAGTCTCTCGTTGAATGATTTTCTTATCCCAGTCGACCAACCTCGCTGGTAAAGGGACCACGTGTATAACGTATGCCCATATAGACGGCTTGGGAGGGAGAGCTGATCCTTCTGACAGATTCCCTTTAATCTTATAAGGAGACCCAGAGGGGCACTATTATTATTATAAGGAGACCCAGAGGGGCACTATTTGTTAGAACCTTGCTGTTAGGTTTTTTTTCCTTTGCTGGTCACATGACCTTGTTGGCCTATTTAATCCTGCTCCGCCCTTCTGGCTTTGCTGGACTTCATTGTATATCTACTTTCTAGATAGCCTGTGCTCTGTATCTAACTCTGTTAGTTTGCTTGGTCTACGGACCTCTATGTTCTATCTATTTTGTTTGTTCGTCTGTCTGCTACTATTTCTGTTAGGAGGTGTCCCATATTCCTCCCAGTCCTTAGTACTTGTAGGGATTCCCTCCCCACATCTATAGGTCTCCGTACAGACTAGATTAGGACTTTAGCAGGTCTGATCGCAGGATCAGGTTCCCTGTTACATCGTAGGGATTCAGCTGAGTCCTATAGTAGGGACAGATCTCCTCTCTTTCCTTAGCTTTGGTAGCAGAACATAACAGTAAGTCCAGCCTGCAAATTCTCTAAGGAAAGATTTTTTTTTTTTTTTTTGTTCCATCATGGTGTCGGTTCAGGATTTGGCTAAACACCTGCAGGGACTCTCTCTGGAAGTGGCCGAGCTCCGTCAGCACGTGAGTAACTGTCCTGGAGCATATTTCTTGGAGCCTAAGGTATGTTTGCCGGATTTATTTTTTGGTGAACATCGAGAATTTTTTTCATTTAAAAATGCTTGCTTATTGTATTTTCGTTTGAGACCCAAGTCCTCTGGGGATGAATCCCAGCGCGTAGGGTTCATAATGTCACTTTTGCGCAAAGAGCCTCAGGAGTGGGCCTTTTCTTTGCAACCTAGTGATACATGCTTCAGATCAGTGGATAGTTTTTTTTCTGCTTTAGGATTATTATATGATGATCCTGACCGTGTGGCATCAGCTGAGACTGAGTTGAGACGTTTAAAACAAGGATCAGGTAATGTCGAAAAATATTGTACTCATTTTCGTCGTTGGTCCACTCAAACAGGGTGGAACGATTCTGCTCTGAAAAGTCTATTTCTTGCTGGGCTCAGTGAAAGGGTTAAAGACCTGCTAATTGCTTATCCTACACCTGAGGATTTGCAACAGGCTATGCAATTAGCTATACGGGTGGATAGAAGACTGCGTGCTAGGGTTAATGAGAGCAAATCCTCTGCTATGTCAGTTTCTGGTTATGATAATGTGTGTACTAACAGTGGTGAACCGATGGAGATTGGATCGGTGGCACCTCGCTCTCAAGAAAAAGACCGTCGTTTTTCAGAAGGCTTGTGTTTCTATTGCGGAAAATCTGGTCATTTGATTAAAGGCTGTGAGCTTCGTATGAAGAAAGAAAAAAAAATGGTCAGTCACGCCCGTATTGCCTGTTTAAATTCCAAGGGTATATTTTTAGCTGCTTCCACGATTGCTCAGGAAAAATTAATGGAATTTCGGGTGTTTGTTGATTGCGGGTCTACACTGAATGTAATTGATGGGGGATTCGTGGAAAAACTCAATTTAAAACCTGAACCTTTATCATCCCCCATTGCTGTGGTTTCTGTGGATGGCTCCCCTTTGAAGAATATTACTCTCAAGGTCAGTGAATTTCCTCTCACTATTAATGGTGTTCACCATGAGAAATTGGATTTGGTAGTGTTGAATAACTTGCCTTCTCCAGTAATATTGGGTTTGCCCTGGTTAAAATTTCACAATCCTGTACTGGATTGGTCTACCAGTGAAATTAAATCCTGGAGCCATAAATGTTATGACAAGTGTTGTAACGGGCGTATTGCAGCTTTGGATAGGGGAGAATTGCCTGTTCCTATTCAGGATTTTTGGAGAGTTTTTTCTGAGAAGGAATCGCAGGTTTTGCCTCCCCATAGAGACTATGATTGTTCTATTGAATTTGTCCCTGGAGCGACTCTTCCTAAAAGTCGTTTATTTAACCTTACTATTCCTGAGAGGAAGGCTTTGGAGGAATACATACAGACAAGTTTGGCCGCCGGTCACATTAGGCCCTCTAAGTCTCCTGTGGCGGTTGGATTTTTTTTTGTAAAAAAAAAGGACGGCGGTTTACGTCCTTGTCTGGATTTTCGTGAGATTAACAAAATTACGGTACGCAATCCTTACCCACTGCCATTGATTCCTGATCTGTTTAACCAGTTATTGGGGGCCAAGTGGTTCTCTAAAATTGACCTTAAGGGGGCATACAATCTGTTGCGCATGAAGGAGGGTGATGAATGGAAGACTGCTTTTAACACTCCTGTGGGTCATTTTGAGAATCTGGTTATGCCTTTTGGTCTTACTAATGCTCCTGCATTTTTTCAGAATCTGATTAATGACATCCTTAGACCTTTGATCGGTAAAAATGTGGTTGTGTATTTGGATGACATTTTGATTTATTCGCCAGATCTGGAGTCTCATTGGCAGAGCGTGCGTGAGGTATTACAGTTATTGATGGACAATTCGCTTTTTGCTAAGCTGGAGAAATGTGAGTTCGCTGTACAGAGAATTAGTTTTTTGGGCTACATTATCTCCAGCAAAGGTTTTGAGATGGATCCGGTTAAGGTTCAGGCTGTGCAGGAATGGCCTAGGCCTATTGGTTTGAAATCGATACAGAGGTTTTTGGGTTTCGCCAATTACTACAGAAAATTCATAAAAATTTTTTCTAGTATTGTCAAACCTCTGACTGATCTCACCAGGAAAGGTGCTGATGCGGTTCAGTGGTCTTCTGAGGCCATTGAAGCTTTTGTGTATCTCAAGGAGAGGTTCACCTCTGCTCCCATCCTTATGCAGCCTGATGTTACTAGGCCGTTTTTGGTTGAGGTTGATGCTTCCTCTGTGGGGGTTGGCGCAGTATTGTCTCAGGATAACGGGGATGGATTACATCCCTGTGCCTTTTTTTCAAAAAAATTTTCGGAGACTGAACTGAATTACGATATTGGTAATCGGGAATTATTGGCTATTAAACTCGCATTTGAACACTGGCGCCACTTCTTGGAAGGTGCGGAATTTCCCGTTCAGGTTCTTACGGATCATAAAAATCTGATATATCTTGATGCTGCCAAGCGCCTGAATGCCCGTCAGGCTAGGTGGGCACTGTTTTTCTAGCGGTTTAATTTCTCCGTTACTTACATCCCTGGTACTAAGAATGTTAAGGCGGATGCCTTGTCTCGCAGTTTTTCTCCCATAGTCGGTGCTGAGAAAGAGGAAAACATTTTACAAGAAGGTGTTGTGATAGCTGCTTTAGACTCCGTTTTGGAAGATGAGATTCTTAAAGCTCAGGAGAATGCCCCATCTAACACTCCTCATGGGAGGTTGTTTGTGCCTGGGACCTTTAGGAGAGATTTGTTTGTTGAGTGTCACGAATCTCGGTTGGCAGGTCATCCCGGAATCTCTGAGACCAAGAGACTGGTGGGTCGCAGTTTTTGGTGGCCTGGATGGCAGAAGGAAGTCATTAAGTGGGTGCGCCAATGTACTATATGTGCTAGATCTAAGTCCTCACATACTCCTGCTGCGGGGTTGCTTTGTCCTTTGGAGGTCCCCAGTGCTCCTTGGACACATTTGGCTATGGACTTTATAACTGACCTTCCCCCCTCTGAGGGTTTTACTGTCATCTGGGTGGTCGTGGACCGTTTTAGCAAGATGTGTCACTTGGTTCCCTTCGTCAAACTGCCCTGCGCTAAAACTCTCGCTAAGGCCTTTGTCAAGGAAATTGTCAGACTTCATGGCGTTCCTACTGACATTGTTTCTGATAGGGGTCCTCAGTTCGTGGCTCGTTTTTGGCGTGCCTTTTGTGACAGGTTGGGAATTCATTTGTCGTTTTCGTCCGGATATCATCCTGAATCTAATGGCCAGACAGAAAGGAAAAACCAGGATGTTGAGCAGTTCTTGCGTTGTTTTGTGGCAGACAATCAAGAGGGGTGGTCTGAGTTTCTGCCACTTGCCGAATTTGCTCTGAACAATCATACATCTTCTTCTGCTGGTTGTTCGCCTTTTTTTTGTTGTTCTGGGAGACATCCGTCGTTTGGGTCGTTCTCCAAGTTGGGATCTGCCGTGCCTGAGGAGGAGAATTTTTCCGGTGATTTGGAAAGAGTTTGGACGGATGTGCGTGGTAATCTTCAGGAGGCCAACAGAAAATCTAAAGACTACTTTGATAGGAAACGACAGGAGGTTTTGTTCGCTGTTGGTGACATGGTTTGGTTGTCCTCTAGGAATCTGCGGTTGAGGATTCCTTCTAAGAAATTGGGTCCCAAGTTTGTAGGGCCCTTTAAGGTGCTTCAGGTTGTCAACCAATCTGCTGTTAGGTTGGAGGTTCCTACCTCCTGGAGAATTAATCCGGTCTTTCATGTCTCTCTGTTAAAAAAAGCTGTTGTGTCGGATGGTGACGCCTCTGCCTCTGTTCCTCCGGTGGTGGAGGACGGGGAATATGAAATTTCTCGCATCCTTGACTCTAGACGGTATAGAGGTAGTTTGCAGTATCTTGTGGCCTGGAAAGGTTTCGGACCCGAGGATAACTCTTGGGTGAGGTCAGATGATGTTTCCGCGTCCAGACTTATCAGAGCGTTTCACAGGAGATTTCCTGATAAGCCTGGTCCTAGGGGATCCGGAGGATCCTCTTAGAAGGGGGGGTACTGTTAGAACCTTGCTGTTAGGTTTTTTTTCCTTTGCTGGTCACATGACCTTGTTGGCCTATTTAATCCTGCTCCGCCCTTCTGGCTTTGCTGGACTTCATTGTATATCTACTTTCTAGCTAGCCTGTGCTCTGTATCTAACTCTGTTAGTTTGCTTGGTCTACGGACCTCTATGTTCTATCTATTTTGTTTGTTCGTCTGTCTGCTACTATTTCTGTTAGGAGGTGTCCCATATTCCTCCCAGTCCTTAGTACTTGTAGGGATTCCCTCCCCACATCTATAGGTCTCCGTACAGACTAGATTAGGACTTTAGCAGGTCTGATCGCAGGATCAGGTTCCCTGTTACATCGTAGGGATTCAGCTGAGTCCTATAGTAGGGACAGATCTCCTCTCTTTCCTTAGCTTTGGTAGCAGAACATAACACTATTATTATTATAGGGAGACCCAGAGGGGCACTATTATTATTATAGGGAGACCCAGAGGGGCACTATTATTATTATAAGGAGACCCAGAGGGGCACTATTATTATTATAAGGAGACCCAGAGGGGCACTATTATTATTATAAGGAGACCCAGAGGGGCACTATTATTATTATAAGGAGACCCAGAGGGGCACTATTATTATTATAAGGAGACCCAGAGGGGCACTATTATTATTATAAGGAGACCCAGAGGGGCACTATTATTATTATAGGGAGACCCAGAGGGGCACTATTATTATTATAAGGAGACCCAGAGGGGCACTATTATTATTATAGGGAGACCCAGAGGGGCACTATTATTATTATAAGGAGACCCAGAGGGGCACTATTATTATTATAAGGAGACCCAGAGGGGCACTATTATTATTATAGGGAGACCCAGAGGGGCACTATTATTATTATAGGGAGACCCAGAGGGGCACTATTATTATTATAAGGAGACCCAGAGGGGCACTATTATTATTATAGGGAGACCCAGATGGGCACTATTATTATTATAAGGATGCCCAAGGGGAACTATTAATGTGATAAAGAGACCTAAATGATCATCCTAATAAATTGGTATCACGGGGAGTAGTAAATTTAGATTTTCTCCAATGGTAGGCAGGGTCATATTTGTAATAGAGAACCTCATCTTTGAAAGTGGGTGTGGGAGAGTAACATGGGCCTGTGTGCGTCCTATGCCAGAGCTGGGCGCAGCCCCTAGTCCGGCCCTGTTCCCTCAGTAAAGATACTTCTTTTAGCCCCTAACACGGTACAAAGATATACATTGTCTTTTAGCCCCGGAATCTGACTTTCTTATTGATACAAAACACTAATTTTTATTGTGTGGAACAGATATAAATAATTTATGTAACAACATAATAATACTCTAACTGCTCAGAAGAGTAAAGTGTCCATAGCTCTATCATCCATGTCTGCATATGGTACCGATGCTCAGCCTATATTGTTGCCTCCTTAAGGGATGCTAGGCAACTTCCTTATAAGGTAAGCTGCCCCTTTAAGAGTAGAACACAAGATTCCATTATGACATCACAATTAACCATCACTACTTCTACAAGTGATTACACTCTAGTTGTCACTTTGACTTTCCGGTGTCATTGTTGTCGGTGTGATAAGCCATATAGCTAGTCATATACAGACTGCGCTTGGATTTACTGGAAATGTCTGGAATTCCTCCAGACAGACTTCAGGTGTTAGCACTACTCCAGGGGATTCTTGCCACCTATGACCCTGACTTTGTGCTACCACTACCCGATGGCGTCCTCAGCTTCACTTACCGGCTGGTAATGGAGCTTGTGAGAGATTGCCTGACCAAATACAAACGAGGTCATATAAGCTCAGAATATCTTGAGCATTTACAGAAGAACATATGGACATTAGTACAACAGGTAAATAGCAGACAATCTGCACAAATCATAAAGTAATAATGGAAAATAATAATGGAATATAAGTTTAACCTGTACCAAATACCCAGATAAGAATAGCCGGGGAGCAGTAATAGGGCATACAGGCTACATGACAAGGGAGAGGGTGATATCTACAGGGTTATTGGGAGGGTTGTGGAGGTAGGGGGGAATTGGATTGGTTAACCAATTATGGACCACAGAGTTTTCAGTTGTTATGCCTTCATTTTTTCCTCACTTTCTTTCAAGAGCCATAAATTTGTTATTTTTCCATTGCCATAGACATGTGAGGGCTTGATTCTTTTGCAGGACAAGTTGTAGCTTTCAGTGGCTCCATTCTATTTACCATACATTGTACTGAAACAAGGGAAAAAAATTCCAAGTGAGATGCAATGGTTCTTTGTGTCGCTATATTCAGGGACCCATAACATTTTAGTTTTCTGTCGATTGGGATGAGTGAAGATTTGAGTTTTGCAGTGAACTTTGTGTACATAGAGTGTCATAGAATCATAGATTCTATGGGTGTTTTGATTGTTTATTATTAATGTTTTTAAGTGAAATGAGAAGACAAAAAAACCCACAAATCCAATTTTTTTTCCTCTTTTCGGTGTTTATTGATCGTATTAATTAATTCCCTATCTTAAAAGATCAGACTTTAACAACCGCATCAATATCAAATATGATCATTAATTTTTTCCTTTCTTTATTTTAAATGGTGAAAAGAGGAGTGATTTTAACTTTTAAATTTTTAACATTTTTTTAAATATTTTCTTCTTTATTTTTACATTTTTTTTTTCGTTCCCTTAGGGGACTTAATCCTGCAAATCGCTCATACTATATATTGCAATACTACAGTATTGCGCTATATAGTGAAAATCTTGATCTCCTCTGGAGCTCAGCCTATAGCTAAGCTTCACAAGGAGGACCATGGTTTCAGCAACGGAGGTCTTCAGCAGACCCCTGGTTGTCCTAGAAATGCATTAGACCCTTGTGATCGCCTTGTGGAGGGCCGATGAAAGCAAGAGTGCTCAGGCATTGGTGCATGCACAATTGAAATGATACTGTCACAGACTGACAGCTTTATTTAAATGGTTAACAGAAGAATTCTGCGTTGTCCACGGTTTTTAGGGACAGATGCTGGCTATTTCATATACGCATGTTTGGGGAGCTCAGCTCCTGAGCCCCCTCCACATGTGAGGACCCTTCCAGGATGTTAATAACCCGTACATTTGCTGGAAGGAGTTGAGGAGCTGGGTTACAGGGGGACAATAAAAGGAAGAAGGTAGGAGTTTCACGTTCCAGCATCCAACCAGCCCTTATAAAGAGATGGGAGGAAAGTTTGAAGGCTGGCACTTGATAAGTAGAGGTTTTGGGACGGTCACAGCGGTGGGGGATAGGTTTGGGTCAGAGTCTTGATAAATGTGATGTCCTTTGGACGGAGGTTACTGTTGGGGGAATAGTGACTTTGGTTACATCTCAATATAACTAGTGGACTTCGGTCCTGTGAGGATAGTGGTATTAATGTGGGATATTAATGCCTTAACCCTTGTGTCGGTGTGGTGTCGGTGTGGTGCGGCTAGGGTCTAACTCTTAATTAGGTGTTGTTTTTCTTCTGGTTTAAAGCCTATTAGATATCTACTGTATATAATTGTGGGGCTATCATTGTTGCAGTCACCCCGCGTTTTGAGTTGGAGTCTGCTGTGGCCATTTTACACAGGTCACAAGCAGCCATGTGTCTTATATACATACATTGGGTATGGAGGGAGGACGTGGGGATTTAAAGGTTTACAAGCGACCGGATCCCTCGTCAGTTGTCATGTAGTACTTGTAGTGTAGATAGCATAAGTAACATGGTGATATAAATGGCCTCCTCCGTTTTGCTTTTTCTCTCATGATTTTCCTTTCTTCTTTGTTTTCATCTCTATAGGCTGAAGAAAAATCCCAAAGTGGAGAATTGGCCTTTATTAAACAACTGGCCCAAAATGTCCTGCTTGTACTGGAGTATCCGTCCTACTCAGTGGAGCGCCTGGTAAGGATCTATCATCTTCTACATCTCATGTCCTTGTTGTCTGATCTTCTCCAGATCACCAGCCATATAGCAGAAGCTCAGGTTCATGATGGTGGAGGCCTCCCTGTCCTCTCCAGGCAGACACAGGTTTCCATCTCATGTCATTGTTCTCTGATCTTCTCCAGATCACCAGCCATATAGCAGAAGCTCAGATTTATGATGGTGGAGGCCTCCATGTCCGCTCCAGGCAGACACAGGTCTACATCTCATGTCCTTGTCTCATCTTCTCCAGATTACCAATCATATAGCAGAAGGTCAGTTTCATGATGGTGGAGGCCTCCCTGTCCTCTCCAGGCAGACACAGGTCTACATCTCATGTCCTTGTTGTCTGATCTTCTCCAGATTACCAGCCATTTAGCAGAAGGTCAGATTTATGATGGTGGAGGCCTCCATGTCCACTCCAGGCAGACACAGGGTATTTTATGGCCACCTGTCCCTGTGGCTTCATCATCTGTGAGGACAGTCTGTACTCAGTGGTGCGGAGTTTGTATTTCCGCCTGTGTCTTTGTATAAGGGGGATATCTCCTATAATATAATAGTGTCTGTGCAGGGTCCGGCTTGTATCACGTCCCCTACATCTGCTGCAGTGTAATCATCATGGACATAATATAGAAGAGAGACGTTCCTGCATCTTCAGCTTTTATTCCCCTGCAGTTTCTATGTCTTAATGTCATTTCTTATTCCTTTTTAGGCCGCGATCGGATCATTGAACCTGGGGAGAAATCCTTGTAAGAGCGACTATAAACCGATCAAACTGATCAGCAGTGGAGCCTTTGGGTGAGCTTTACTTTGGTATTATATATATTTCCCAGGGCTCCTTATGACGATGTCTCTGCGTCCTTCCCATGTTATGTTCCCATGGACAAATTATGAGTTCACATCACGGTCCACATCTATCTGTCACTATTCAGGTCAGTTAGGATGTGACGTGGATGAGGACCCCCCATTGGTGATCATTTGTGGAGTGTTATTTTATGTATTTATAGACATGGTTTTCTAGTGATGGCCCCACATTAATCATTAATACAGGAGATCATTTGATGAGATCTATAGATAGATTGTTAATAAGAATTTATAGTAAATCATGTTTTTTTCTCCTCTCCAGGGCCGTCCACTTAGTTCGCCATAAAGATACAAACCAAGTCTGCGCTATGAAGAAAATGGACAAGGAGAACCTGAAAAAGCCAAAGAGGCTTGAATGGGCCTTTCTGGAGAGGGACATCTCAGCATTCGCAGATTGTCCCTTTGTGGTCTCCACGTTCTGCTCCTTTCCTACTAAACTTCATCTATGTATGGTCATGGAGTATGTACCAGGTAGGACACATCCATTGTATCTATATCCAGCCCACGTCTGCTTAATCCTAGCATCTATATATGACCACAATGTGCCCACATGGACGGTTACATGTCCTCTTTGCAATTATTATAAGTCATCTGTTACCAAGATGCCTGAAAAACCATTGATCTCTATGAAAGTCCCCCAGTATGTCCTCGCTGAGCACGGCAGCAATTTCCACTATGGGTAAAAGGAAGATTTGTCTTTTTGAAGAGTTTTTATAGATAAGAACGTTCACAGAGAAAAAAATTAGAGGCTCGTAGATGAGGCTCTGTCTCTATGTATAGGGTCTATCTGCAGTATACAGTATACGCACTACATTATACAGTATATATAGACCATCCTGTCCCAATGTCTCCGCCTTCTTCACATTCCCACTCATCATGTGTAATTTACATTGTAACAAACCCTCAGTTCTCATATTTGCTTTCTCCTGTAGGAGGTGACTGTGGTACCCTTCTAAAGCACAGGGGTCCTTTACCAGTCCTCTTGGCCCGTATGTACATTGCGGAAACGGTCCTTGCTGTGGAATACCTGCACAGCTATGGTGTGGTGCACAGAGATCTGAAGCCTGAGAAGTAAGTGACCCCTCTAGCATATTAGAGGGGAAGAAAGTTAGAGTTTCTTATACAGTCTGTGGGTTATTACTTGGTGCTGACACCATCTTTTCTTTCACAGCCTCCTGATAACATCAACAGGACATATTAAGGTCACTGATTTTGGGGTTTCAAAACTCGGCCTCATGAGACCAAACTCAGACTTCTACAAGACTCCAACTAAGGACATCACCAAAGAGTTCCTTGATAAAGAGGTAGGCTTTACTTACAGGGTCTTGTACTTTACAGATCTCATCTTTCTCCTTCTCTGATTTATAATTTCTCTAGAAAAACATTTCCACTGATGTTATGTGTCGCAATTATATTTATTGATCATCATCTCCTTTTTCTGTTGGTTTCCAGACTGCTGGCACCCCTACTTACATGGCCCCAGAAGTTATCCTAAAGATAGGCTATGGAAGGCCTGTTGACTGGTGGTCAATAGGGATCATCCTATATAAATTTCTATTTGGATATCCACCATTTACAGGGGCTTGCAGAAGGAATATTTTACACAGTATCATCCAGGGTAAGTAAAATAATCTGAATGCTTGTGATGTCACTGTTATTTGACTTGAATAGTTCTGTAGTTTTTTCTAGCTTTGTTAAGGAATTTTTTTTTTATGAAAATAAATGAAGAGGTTTTATTTCTTATAATATTTGCTTTTTATATAACAGATGATATACCTTGGAGATGTAATTACTTTCCTCCAACTAATGCTCGAGGCATCATCACTCAACTGCTCAGAAAAATTCCAGCACTGAGACTTGGAACAGGTAATATTAATAGTATTATCAATGAATTATTACAGCGTGACCAGACAAATGATGGGTTCCATGAGGATCAGCACTGAGGTTCTGTACTCTACCTACTTTTCTATTACCCATTCTTCATGCTATAATGTTCAATATATTTCCTTTATGTCGGCTCTTTTACATCTTCAGTTCAGATTAACATAAATTCTACAGATATGGAGCAGTTTCTCTGACAATGACTGTATCACTTTCTTTCTTGTCTTCCTTTTCCAGGAGGCGCAAATGAGATCAAAATTCATCCATTTATGCGTGACTTAGACTTTGACAACCTTTTAAGTCAGAAGCCCCTGTTCGTTCCTGACCTAAAGTCAGATGAGGACACCCGCTACTTTATCAGTAAGTAAAATGAGACGTCATCTGCAGAAAACTGACGTGTGTCTTGTCTTTCATTTTATGTCAAAATCAGTTCCCATCATTATTAGTGATAACATGGTGACTGTCTGGGTATTATACTAATAATCTCTAATAACACTTGTATTTTTTAGCTCGAAGTAGCAGCTTCAAACATATGAATTCAGATGAGGGGGACACAAGTGAGGACAATGACTGGCCAGAAATCAAAAACTTTGCATCAACTTATCAAAGGTCTTCTAAAGTAAGTATGTGGCTAATAAAATGTATGAAACCTATAATTACAAAAAAAATTAAATATATCTATTTTATATTTCTTTATCTGTTTTAGCTATATATCACCAATACTGGGTTGATGACCAATATAGAGCCTATGTCACCTCCACAGTGTTCCCAAGAGAACAGTGATGGAGGCAATGAAGAGCCTATGTCACCTCCACAGTGTTCCCAAGAGAACAGTGATGAAGGCAATGAAGTGCCTATGTCACCTCCAGGGTGTTCCCCAGAGATCAATGAAAAACGCTCAGAAATGTGAGTAGATTATTATTATTATGAGATTTAGTCCTGATATATGTCGGATCCAAATACAAGATACGAGTAACACAAATCTAAATCTAGCATCCACCACCCCATGACTACACAATCTCTGTGGGTCTTACTTGTGATAACTTCAATAACAGCTGATTGTTGCGACCAACCATTCATTTCCAACTCACTACAGGCCAATATTACTAATTAGACTCCATTCTTGCTGGTAAAATGTGGTCTTGAGCAGGATATCTCCTCTATGTTGTCCTAATTGACCTTACAGACAGGTGTTCTTCCGTTATTCTATTGTTTTTTCCTTGTAATTTACGTGTCTTTTTTCTACCAACAGGCAGAAAGAATCTTCCCCTTCCAAAACTGTTGGAGACAATCAGTGTTTTACTGCTAAAAACAGTGAGTCATCCTCGCCCTCATTGTCAGGTATGTACAGGTTTATAGGCCATCCAATTATAGCCTATGATCCAAAATTTAAATATTAAGGCTCTAAAATTACTTCCTTTATTCTTTCTGCTCCCCTGAGTATTCTATTTTTGTTTTGTTAAAATCCCCCATACGGTTCCAGAGTTATGGGCCTTTGTAATTAGTGGTAATTTTTATTCTTTACAAAGGGGCGGTGTTCACAGGATCCTCTGGGGCGTGCCCTTAGGTTACCACGCCCACATGATAAAGACCATAATAATTAACACTAAATAAAAAGTCCCATATCTCTACAACCGTACTGTGGATTTTAGGAAAACAAATATCAGAATACTCAGGGGAGAAGCCGACATAAAATAAGAGCGAATCTTGGACACTTTTGACCTGGTGATGGGTCTTCTTTAAAGTTACAATGAAGTTTTATCCAACTGATTATATAACACCGTGGCTTGCTGAAAGTAATGTCATATTAATATGGGGACATGGTTCTTTGGGGAGACACCACCGGAACCCAGAAAAGCTACAGGTTCATATTAATCAGTTGCATAACTCTATAAAGATACAAAGCTCATCTTTTAGGAGTTTATAATCAACATTTTTTTCTGGCTTTTTGATTAGAATCTCCAGTTCAGAAGAGAAGAAAATATTTTCGAACACTGAGAAAACAACTAAAAACAGAGAAAGTTGAAGAGGGGGAAACTAGGAGAGGTAAGTGTGACGATAATCTCCATGTTGTATGACGTCAGTGAGAAGAAGTCATGTGGAGCAGATGTTATCCGTCAGTGGTGGGATTGTCACATGTATGATGGCTGACAATGATTCTGCTCCTCTGTATGATGAGATTCCTCTAACGTCATGTTACAGTGACACCACAGTAGTATCCTCTAATATGGAGTCCCATTACTTACATCAGTTTTACATCTTTTCTCCTAGGTTCTCTCTTCCGCCGGATGATAACATCCTGCCGGCGTGGATTATCCAGGGCTGCTCGTGCTGTCAGAGAAAGCTGCATTTTTGGCTGCTGCCACCAACGCACCATTGACATCTCGAGGACAGAAAACCCCCAAATCTAGCGCTCTGAAGAAACTACAGCACATCCACCATTAATGCTGTACCTGTATGGAAGGAGTTGTACCACCTACCTGTGGCCTCCTGACCAGCAAGAGACACGTGCAAAAGTTGAAGGCTCCTCCAAGAACTTGTCTTCATCCTTCCATGCAATTTTAATTCAAAGAAATAAAAAATTAAAATTGTTTAATGTCTTTTCGCATTTAATTGATTATTACTGACTTTTATGGTATATTAATACTATACCTCATATATAGTATGTCTGAAGGGTTAGATCCCAAACTGGAGAATAGCGGTTCTATGTCTCCCATTAATCCTCTAAACTCTGGCCAAAAATGGAGGAGATGACCAGAGATTCTGTTATTCCTAAGGGTACGTACACACAGCACCTTATAGACACCAGCATACCCACTGATTTTTTATTTTATAAGAAGACACTTAAGGAAAACATCAGTGTTTTTGTTAACTACATATAAAATAGTGAGCGGCTTCCAAACAGAAGCCACCAGCAGAATGAACCGATCACTTTCTTTAACCACTTCATAATTTTCAAAGCTGGAAGCGGATAAAAGAAGCTGAAAAAGACTGAAAAATACACAATGCACAGCAAGTTGTTTTTATATTGCAGTGCATATGTTCAATCATTTACATTTTATCTAGTGCTTTTCATGAGGGATCCAGGTGGAATCCACCTGAAGAAGACATTGTTTGCACATTACGAAGAGTGGCAATTAGTGTTGAGTGAGCACTAAAATGCTCGGGTGCTCGAAGCTCGGGCCGAGCTCACCGTGATACTCGGGTGCTCGAACCGAGCAACGAGCCCAATGTTAGTCTATGGGAGACCCGAGCATTTTTGCGGCGGCACCCCCGACAGTCTGTAGAAAGCCTAAAAAGTGCCCAAAACGATAGTGACAGTGCTCAAATGACATGGGGACAGCATGGGGATCGCCCCAGGAAGCATTTCAGACCCCCAGGTCACTGCTGTCAACAGCGCCGGACTGGGGTGTCTGGGGTCCACCAGGGACATTGACTCCAGGGGCCCACCCACCCTTCAGCTATTTGCAAATACCTGTTAGCCGTTATACCCATTATATTGGCCGCTTCTGCCCATCACTGTGCGCTCACCAGAAATGCGATGTACAATTACTGTAGTTTGCATTAAAGGGTTTTTATTGGTGAAAACAAGTTATCAGCGATGCACAGGTTGGGAAGGTGATTACTTATTTATTGGTGGAATCAGCACTGTCAGAAGATTGTGGCACTTTGAGTATTTGGTGAGATTTTTACCTCTGTATTTATAAGACAAAACCAGGAGTGGAGCAATCCGAGGTAATGTTTTATGAATTTCTCACCCACTCCTGGTTTTGTCTTATAAATACAGAGGTGAAAATCTCACCAAATGCCAACTTGCTTTCTCTGGTGAACCTTTGCAACTGCATCTCTGCTGCTGTGTAATAGTCACAGGGCAGGGAGGGGTTAAACATCCAAGTATTTAATATCTATTGGAAATAAAGAGGTTTCCCCTTATTGATATCAGATAAAACAAATGACCAACCACAATCCACTCTACCAAGACCAATATTACCAGATAGAAGGCAGAAATACCACCACACCGTGACCAGATCACATATTACCACCACATAGTGCCCAAATAATGCCACATACAAGGCACAAATACCGCCACACCATGACCAAAGCACATAATACCACCACATAGTGATCAAATGCTACCAGATACAAGGTATAAATACTGACACACCATGAGACCACATATTACCACCACATAGTGACTGAATAATACCACATACAAGGGACAAATATCGTCATGTCATGACCAAAGCACATAATGCCACAACATAGTGACAAATAATGCTAAAATAATAAAAATGTAAAAAAGCTCTGTATATTGGGTCAGTGTACAGGTTATACAGTGATCACCAGTGATATTATACACAGGAGCTCTGTATATAGTGTACAGGTTATCAGTCATCACCAGTGACATTATACACAGAAGCTCTGTATATAGTGTCAGTGTACAGGTAATGCAATGATCACCATTAATATTATACACAGGAGCTCTGTATATAGTGTCAGTGTGTGTGTATAGGTAATACATATACTCAACATAGGTAATACACATACTCACCAGTGATGTCTCTAGGTGAAGTTCTTCATCTGCAGACCGATATATCCCATCTTCTATGCAGGACTTATCTCTGCAGAAAATAACATAGTTAGCTATAACTGATCACTTCCAGAGCACAATCCACACTTTTCCCAAGATTTCTACACTGCATGAAATGACAAAAAAAGAAACATAGCGCCGCACTACACAGTAACAGTGCTCCAGTGTCATTCTGTGCCTGCTCATCTGTCAGCAGACATATTTCTCTGATGGCAAAGATGTAGCAGAGCTGAAGACAGAAGACCCATGGATTACGTCGGAGCGAGGATTTTTTTTTATTAAAGATAGAGTCCCTTAGGCTACGTTCCTGCTTTTATGCGGCGCTTTAGACCGCTCGCGTAAAAGAAGTGCCAAAGAAAGCTGGAAACGCCTTTCAGCAAAAGCTATGGATTTTGCTGAAAAGCGTTCAGATGCCGCGTTTTGCCACGTATTTTTGCGCGGGCGCTTTTACTGCAAAAGCGGCCGCGCAAAAAGAATTGACATGCCAATTCTTGGCGTTTTTTTCGGCGCGCTTTCCCCATAGGCTACATGTTAACATGCCTCGGGAAAAGCGCGCTGAGAAAAGCGCAACGTCGGCATGCAGTAGAGATTTTTTGCGCCGCGTATGAACGGAGCCTAAATGGGTTTTGTGTTTTATTTTTAATTAAAAAAAAATTTCTGTGTTTTTTTTCTATTTACTAGAAATTCATGGTGGCCATGTCTAATTTGGCGTGACAACATGAATTTCGGGCTTAGTACCGGCTGATAATACAAAGCTGGCCTGGTACTAACACTATTATTACCCAGGGTGCCACTCACCACCAGGGCCGCTGGAAGAGCCAGGTAAAGCGCCTGGAAATTTTCAGGGGTGGCTGCGGGCTGCGATTTTCAGTGTGGGGGGCCAAGAACACTTGGGCCTTACCATGCTGAGAATCCCAGCCCCCAGCTCATTTGTTTTATCTGGCTGGCAATCAACATATGGCAGGAGCACACACCTTTTCCTAAAAAAAAAAATATTTTAAATAAGTTTAAAACAAATATTCGGCTTCTCTGTCTTTTGATCGGCAGCCAAGGTAAAGCCAGGCAGCTGGGGGTGGCAGTACGTAGCTGTCCGCTTTATCTGCGGTGAGAATCAAAAATTCTGCAGAGCGCTACACCATTTTTAAAAATGATTTCTTTTCACACTTCTATATGTCACAGACCCAACAGCCAATCACACATGCTGTCAAAGAGGATGGGCGTCTGTGATTGGCTGTTTGAGTAATCTACAATCAGCCCATACATTCTAGTATGGTACTATGTATGGGCTGCTTTCAGGTTACTCAAGCAGCCAATCACAGAAGCCCGTTCTCTGTGTCAGCGGCTGTGATTGGCTGTTGGGACTGTCACTCATATAGAAGTGTGAAAATAAATAAATAATAAAACAAAAATACAGCGCTCCGCAGAATTTTTGATTCTCAGCGCAGATAAAGCAGACAGCTACGGGCTGCCATCTCCAGCTGCCTGGCGATCAAAAGTCAGGAAAGCCCAATGTTTTTTTAAATTATTTAAAAAAATAATTAAAAAAAAAATACGTGGGTTCCCGCCATATTTTGATCGCCAGCCTGGTAAAAACCAGGCAGCTGGGGGCTGGGATTCTCAGCATGGTAAGGCCCAAGCATTCTGGGCCCCCCACGCTGAAGACGGCAGCCCGCAGCCACCCCTGGAATTGGCGCATTCATCATAGCACCATTTCCAGGCGCTTTATCCGGCTCTTCCAGCGGCCCTGGTGGGGGTGGCACGCTGGGTAATAATGGGGTTAGTACCAGCTTTGTATTATCAGCTGGCAGTAAGCCTGAAATTCATGGCGTCACGCCAAACTAGACATGGCCACCATGAATTTCTAGTAAACAGAAAAAAACACATGTAGGGACTCCATCTTTAATAAAAAAACAAAATCCTCGCTCTGACGTAATCCACGGATCTTCTGTCTCCAGCTCTGCTACATCTTTGCCATCAGACAAATACCCCTGCTGACAGAGATGAGCAGGCACAGAATGACACTAGAACACAGTTGTCAGAGAAGTGCTCAGCTGGCCTCCAGCCGCCGACCATGTTTTCCTGTGCGTTGCAAATAATGCATACTTTCAAACACATGCCTATTTTTGCAATGCAAGTCTACAGTACATTGCGTCTGCGCTGATTTACAACGGATCCGTTGTAACGCACAGTATAAACGCAATGTTAACCCAGCCTAACAGCAGCGAGAAGGGGAGACGGAGCCCTGGAGACCGCCAAGTCAGTCTACTGGTGGTACTATCATGCCCATTGCCCAGTATGTCCTCCCAGCCTTTGTGGTATTATTATGCCCATTGCCCAGTATGTACTGCCAGCCTCTGTGGTACTATCATTCAAGCTCACATGGCATGTCCTGCCAGCCAGCCACTGGTGGTAGTAGTACTAGCATGATAGTACCACAAAGGGCCGGCTCCAGGTTTTTCTGGGCCCTGGGAGAAAGAGTCTCAGTGGGCCCCTTTAACACATACCACGATTCATGATGCACAGATACCGCAGAGAAATATAAGTATAGTACAATGCAAAGATTTCACTCCTTATATTACATGAGTGATATCTATTGTAAATTCTATAATAGTTCAGAAACCGGCGAATCGCTCCACACAGTATACTGGCCTCCAAAAAGTGCGCCATACAGAATACTGGTCCCCATATAACGCTCCATACAGAATACTGGTCCCCATATAACGCTCCATACAGGATATTGGTCCCCATATAATGCTCCATACAGAATACTGGCCCCCATAAAATGCTCCGTACAGAATACTGGCCCCCATATAACGCTCCATACAGGATACTGGTCCCCATATAACGCTCCACACAGTATACTGGCCCCCAAAAAATGCTCCATACAGAATACTGGCCCCCATATAATGCTCCATACAGAATACTGACCCCATATAACGCTCCATACAGAATACTGGCCCCCATAAAATGCTCTGTACAGGATACTGGCCCCATATAAAGCTCCATGCAGGCTGTTCCCCCCACATAATGCCCTATGCAGGCTGTTCCCCCCCCTTATAATGCCCCATGCAGGATGTCACCCCCCTCCATATAATGCCCCATGCAGGATGTCACCTCCCCCATATAATGCCCCATGCAGGATGTCACCTCCCCCATATAATGCCCCATGCAGGATGTCACCCACCCCATATAATGCCCCATGCAGGATGTCACCTCCCTCCATATAATGCCCCATGCAGGATGTCACCTCCCCCATATAACGCCCCATGCAGGATGTCACCCCCCCATATAATGCCCCATGCAGGATGTCACCCACCATATAATGCCCCATGCAGGATATCACCCCCCCTCTCTTTAAAATGCCCCATGCAGGATGTCACACCCCCCTTTTATAATGCCCAATGCAGGATGTCACCCTTCTCTTTAAAATGCCCCATGCAGGATGTCACCGCCCCCATATAATGCCCCATGCAGGATGTCACCCCCCCATATAATGCCCCATGCTGGATGTCACCCCCCATATAATGCCCCATGCAGGATGTCACTCCCCCATATAATGACCCATGCAGGATATCACCACCCCACCCATATAATGCCCCATGCCTCCATACATTAAATAAATAATCGAATACTCACCTCACTCCTCCTCACCTGTTGCCGCTGCTCAGGTCTGGACTCCAGCGCCGCAGGATGTCACCCCCCTCCATATAATGCCCCATGCAGGATGTCACCTCCCCAATATAATGCCCCATGCAGGATGTCACCCCCCATATAATGCCCCATGCAGGATGTCAACCCCCCTCTTTATAATGCCCCATGCAGGATATCACCCCCCTCTCTTTAAAATTCCCAATGCTGGATGTCACCCCCCTCTTTAAAATGCCCCATGCAGGATGTCACCCCCCATATAATGCCCCATGCAGGATGTCACCCCCCCATATAATGCCCCATGCTGGATGTCACCCCCCCATATAATGCCCCATGCAGGATGTCACTCCCCCATATAATGCCCCATGCAGGATATCACCCCCCCATATAATGCCCCATGCCTCCATACATTAAAAAAAATAATAATCAAATACTCACCTCACTCCTCCTTACCTGCTGCCGCTGCTCAGGTCCGTACTCCAGCGTCGCCGGCGTCTTCCCGCTCTGCGCTGCCTGTGATGGCTCAGGGGAGGGCGCGGTGGAAAGACGTCACCGCACCCTCTGACCTGATATGTCACAGGGAGCGCAGAGCAGAAATACAGCGGATCTGCGGAGGCAGGAGGAGAGGTAAGTATCCGGCTGCTGGGCCCTGAGCAAGCGGGGGAGAAGGGCGGGCGCTGGCACCGCTCTCCTCCACCCATAGCCCGATTCATGCTTAGTATGTCCTGCCAGCCTCCTTGGTACTTTCATGCCCACCCAGCATGTCCTGCCAGCCACTGGTGGTAGTACATGCTGCTAGGCATAGTAACAGTAACGAGAGGTTGGCAGCAGGACAGGCTGGGCAATGGGCATGATGATAATCATGCCCATTGCCCAGTAGCATTTACTGACAGCCTCGGCCAGGGGTCCTCTCAGTCACCCCTCCCCCCTATCCCTTCCTCCCCTCCCGGCCCCTGCTTTTCATACTCATGCGTCGAGATGAGCTACAGGCCTGCAGCCGCTGCCTAGGGCGACGGCGATTCCGTCCTCCACAGCGCGCACAGGAAGCAGTCCCAGGGCGATGATGTCATCGCCCTGAGACTGACCTCCTGGGCACGCGCCTGCAGAGGCGGCAGAGGGGCACTGCGGCAGCAGGCAGAGCAGGGAGACCGGTCTCCTTGCTGTGCTGCTGCAGAGGGCCCATCACTAATCATATTGGCAGTGCTGCCTATCTGATTAGCGAACCGGGGGGTCCTCTGTTCTCTGTACAGGGCCCAGTGGGTGTGAGGGCGGGGCTTAGGGGCATGGCCATCGGAACCCGGAGCGCACCGGGGGTTTTCCTGATCATACGGTGGGCCAGTACGCCCCTGCTCATAAGGGCACACACTGTGCAATTATCTGAGATTCTAGCGTGACCTCCGCAGGGAGGATGAGAGTGATACGTGGTGCAGAATACGTTGGTCTATAAGCAGGCATGCAATACATGGGGTGCAGAGAAAAAGGTTGCACTTGGGTCACGACCTGACTAAGGAGGCACGGTACCGTGTGAGGCTTATTCTCTTAGCTCCCCCGCCAACAATTTATATACAAATAAGATATTATACAGTGCTACATTATACAAGGTATAAAGGATGGTGCCCACATAAGAGTGCCATTCTTTAGCAACAAAATAACAGTGCCACTCAGAGCCAAAATAAATACGGCTATATAGTGTTCTCAAGATAGCACAATAGATTGCTCAAATAAATACTGTCATACAGTGCTCACATATTAACACTATGAAATGCCCAAATAAACACCACTTTACAGTTCTCACATGTTATGACCATACAGTGCTCAAATAAATACTGTCATACAGTGCTCACATATTAACACTATGAAATGCCCAAATAAATACCACTTTACAGTTCTCACATGTTATGACCATACAGTGCCCAAATAAATACTACAATACAGTGCTCACATATTATCAAAATACAAGGCACAAATAAATAGTACCGGACATTGTTCACATATTATCACTATACAGTTCCCAATACATAATCTAACAGTGCTATACAATGGCTAACTAAAAATACAATATTTAGACTGAGTCATGGTCATAACCTTGTCAATCATTCCTGGCACCAATATAGAAGCGGGAGGCTGATGGGACCCATGTGTAAATGCCCTGGGAAATGTCTGTGCTTCATATGAGGGCATCAGCACTATTATTTTGGGAGGCCTTGTTTCAGGGTTTAGATTGGGCCCAGTTACTTGCTGGCCACCTTCTTCGGAACGGCTCTCCATCACCCCTCACCACAATTCAGTAGACCCATACCAGCTATTACTGAAATTATTGATTGCCAAGTGTAACAGCGGAAAATAAATTATTGAAAAAAAATAAATAAATAAGCACGATGCTCCCCGATCCTCTGGGCGGCATGTAGACTTCTTTTTATAATTTTATAAACTTGTGTATTTATAGATTTGATGTCATTAATCATTAATGGTCCATTACTTATTATTCCTCTATGTAGTCCTTTCTCCAGCTCCGGTGTTATATACTTATTTTATATAAAAAAAGTTCCAGTTATTAGCTAAGGCTGAAAATAAATAAAGTTTTAGAGTCAGTAAAATATAAAAGCGGTATTTTATATTGGGATTTCTTATAGCAAACTCATCTTCTGCTTGTGAGTGCACGTTGCTATATAAGGACGCAGCCACCCAACCAACCCGAACCAAAGACACCCCAGTGACAGCCACATAGTCACTATATAGCTCTCACTGGCGGTAAACTGACCGTTTTAGGCAGCGGATGCAACCAAAACTCACTCATGTACTTGAAATCCCACCTACCCAGTTTTTTCATTGACTAACGTGGGCTAGGTTTCAACCACATCAGAAAAAGGTGATGAGTGAGCACATATATAATAGGTATCCGTTTGATCCCATGATCTAATATTGGCGATGCCAGGGGTTCTAGGGGAAGGAGAGGCTGCTCACACTGCTGTCCACCCTGTCTGATCTAATAATGAAGATACCAGGGGTGCAGCGGTAAGAAGAGGCTGCTCACACTGCTGTCCACCCTATCTGATCTAATAATGAAGATACCAGGGGTGCAGCGGTAAGAAGAGGCTGCTCACACTGCTGTCCACCTGTCTAATTAATCTAATACTGGAGATACCAGAGATCCTGAGGTAAGAAGAGGCTGCTCACACTGCTGTCCACCATGTGTATTTGATCTAATACTAGAGTTACTAGGGGTGTTGAGGTAAGAAGAGGCTGCTCACACTGCAGTCCACTATGTGTATCTGATCTAATACTAGAGATACCAGGGGTGCAGAGGTAAGAAGAGGTTGCTCACACTGCTGTACACCTGTCTAACTGATCTAATACTAGAGATACCAGGGGTGCAGAGGTAAGAAGAGGCTGCTCACACTGCTGTCCACCATGTCTTTCTGAGCTTATACTAGAGATACCAGGGGTGCAGAGGTAAGAAGAGGCTGCTCACACTGCTGTCCACCATGTGTATCTGATCTAATACTGGAGATACTAGGAATGCTGAGGTAAGAAGAGACTGCTCACAGTGCTGTCTACTCTATCTATCTGATCTAATACTGGAGATACCAGGAGTGCTGAAGTAAGAAGAGGCTCTTCACACTGCTGTCCACCATGTCTATCTGATATTATGCTGGAGATACAAGCAGTGCTTAAATAAGAAGAGGCGGCTCACACTGATGTCTACCCTGTCTATATGATCTAATACTGGAGATACCAGGGCTATTAAGGTACGAAAAGTCTGCTCACACTGTTATAGGTTATCTCTAAGTCATATCAGGAATATTCCTATGGCACATGCTCACAAGTTTCTGTGCTAATATTCTAGGACAGGTTTCTGTGTAACAAGACACTGACCATATTAATTGTGTAGTGTTTACCTCCCTAAACAAAAAATCTAAAATTGCTAATTAAAGGTATTTATAAGTGTATTCATTAAGATTCCATTTAGTTATTTATTTTTTTCTATTCCCAGAGAGCCCCGTTAAGGAAAAATTGCAAAACAATGAGATACATTTCTCAGAGTCCTATTTTATATATCCATATACTGTATGTGATACTGAGTTTGTATGTTTTCCCCGTATTCTTGTGGGTTTCCGCTGGGTTCTCCGGTTTCTTCCTACACTCCAAAGACATACTGATAGGGAATTTAGATTGTGAGCCCCGATGGGGAAAGTGTCGATAATGTCTGTAAAGCGCTGCGGAATTAATGGTGCTATATAAGTGAATAAAATAAATCAAAATAAATACTAGAGTAAAATAAGAGAAGCCAAAGAAGGCGGGGATAATAAAAGTGACGGTGCACTTGTGTAGAGCTTGAGTAAAGTACCTATATGCAGGCCTGGCGTCAGAACCCAGCGCACCCGGGCAAGTGCTGGGGCCCTAAGGAGATGGATGGGCCCACTTACCGTCGGGCACCCCTGCGCGCTATGGGACCCGTGAGCGGTGCGGTGCCGGTGCCAGCGCCCGCCACCCACCCCCGCTTGTTCAGGGCCCCTCTCCCCGTGCCTCCGCACCATCTCTGGTCTCTTCCGCGGCTGCTGCACTGTGACGTCTCAGGCCAGAGGATGCGGTGATGTCTTTACACCATGCTCGCTCCAGATCCATGACAGCGCAGAGCGGGAAGACGCCGGCGATGCTGAAGAGTCTGGAGCAACGGCAGCAAGTGAGGAGAGGTGAGTACTTGATTATTTTTTTTATATGTATGGAGTCATGGGGAATTATATGGGGGGGGGACAAGTGACATTCTGCATGGGGCATTATATGGGGGGAACAAGTGACATCCCGCATGGGGCATTATATGGGGGGGGATAGGTGACCTCCTGCATAGGACATTATATGGGGGGACAGGTGACATCCTGCATGGGGCATTATATGGGGGGGAGGTGACCTCCTGCATAGGACATTATATGGGGGGAGAGGTGACATCCTGCATGGGGCATTATATGGGGGGAGAGGTGACATCCTACATGTGGCATTATATGGGGGGAGAGGTGACATCTTGTATGGGGCATTATATGGGGGTGAGACGTTAAATCCTGCATGGGGCATTATATGGGGGGGAGAGGAAGAGATGGAGGAGAAAGAGCAAGTGAGAGAGAGGAGAGAGTGAGAGAGATGGAGGAAAGGGTAAGGGAGAGAGATGGATGAGACAGAGATATGGAGGAGAGACAGATGGAGGAGACAGAGCAAAGGAGGAGAGAGAGAGAGGGAGGAGAGAGAGAGAGGGAGGAGAGAGATAGAGGGAGGAGAGAGAAAGAGATGGAGGACAAAGAGCAAGAGAGAGAGAGATTGAGAAGAGAGAGGAGAAAGTGACAGAAATGGAGAAGAGTGCGAGGGAGAGAGATGGAGGAGAGAGAGAGATAGAGGAGAGAGAGATGAAGGAGAGAGAGATGGAGGAGAGAGAGATGAAGGAGAGAGAGAGAGGGAGGAGAGAGAGAGGGAGGAAAGAGAGAGAGGGAGGAGAGAGGCGGGAGGAGAGAGATAGAGAAAAGAGAAGGAGGGCGGAGGGAGAGTGAGATTTTTCCATCTCAAAAGTTGGATTTCACAATGATTTCAATGGGGTCCATGTACTGGATCAAGTTCGGGTACAGTTTTGGTACCCGAACCAAACTTTGGACTAAAGTTCAGTTGGGTACCAAAACCTGAACTTCCACGGGTCTGCTCATCCCTTGTCATGCTAGGTATGGGAAGAAAACAGCGTACGACAACGGGAAAAGGGGGAAAGCCCAGAAACTAGGGAAAGGGGGAGTGGAGACCCCTAAGCAGATCTAACAACACCATGACTCCCTTATCGTTCTTAAATAGGTTCCACACCTATCGCCAAGCAGGATACCTTAGCCCTGGCTGACCCTAGAGCTAGGCCCTAGGTAGGGAGGGGGAGGAGTTAGCACTAGTCGGCCCCACTGCAACTAAAGACAAACAAGGGAAACAGACAAGGAGATACACTTAGCTTTGAGGAGACACCAGAGAGAACACAACTACAATCCATAAAGGAACTCCAAGAAGAATATCGCTGACTGCTAGAACTCCAGACCTGAACAGAGGAATTTACTCTATCACCAGCAACTCTCTTGAGAAACTGAGTATATTTAAAGATCCAGAAAGGGTGTGTTAATTAGCAGGCGATCGTGGAGATCACCGCTGGGTGCTAGAGTGGGAGGGATGATGAAAGGATCAAGAAGGTGTCTGCAAGGCCAAGTGCAGCGACCTTCTACAGCCGGATCCAGAATGACTGTATGTCAAGCCTGACACACCCGTGACATCCCTAGTTCCTAATCCTTTAACTGGTTGGGATGCAATACTACATTTCACCTCTAGTAGCCACTAGTGAAAAATTTGATTACCTGTCACAATCACAATAATAGTCGATCATTAGTGATCCAGTTCTCAATCTACGTCCCATTAGTTTACACAGTCTGTAAAATTGCCCTCCAGGAGGAGACTGGTATCTTTGTCCTGCCTACCACTGTTCTCCTACACATGTGCAGACTTCCATTTCTTAAGGGGACTTATTTTCAGTCAATGTCTATGGCACCTAGGTTTTGTAAATGCCTCCCCCATCCCCCATATCAATCTGTGGTTTTGCAACCACTGAGTTCCAATACTGTGCTATGGTCCACAGTTACAAATGTCTTTATAATAATTCCGATTGTTGGATGTCAGTTGATGTTGAACCCCACCGGTGAAGAGGTCAATATAGTAAACCTGGAAAACCCCTACAATGCATCAAGTTTATGGCTGCTAATTGTCATCATGTAGTTGATGGCGAAATATAACAGGTACAGTCTAGGGGTACGGGAGACATTTGAGCTGATAAAAGCTGAGTGTGCATGGTGATAGATAGCGGCTCTGTAAGACTAAACTTACCTTGTGGCCGGAGTCTGTAGAGCAGAGTTACTGTACATGTCCAGACTCTCTGACCAGGTCTATGCAAAAGTATGAAAAGTGATATAGCAATGTGAAATTCAGGCCAACACTCCCTATTTCCATAAAAGTCAGCACTTTATTTAATCCATATAAACACAACCAAATTTAAGTGGCTTCGTACAAAAATAGCACATGAAAAATGTACAAATGCCATCAGCAAAACGTACTTCAACCAGACGGCAACGCGTTTCTGAGCTCTACGTTTCTTAGTTTGAGCCTGAAAAATTCCACAATACTTAACACAGGATATCTGAGTTCGCAGATTCGTAACACTCAGGTTAAAATGTGCATAGACAAAATATATAGATAAAACCTGTAAAAACCACAATGTGGATAATGCGGATAAACGAACCATACAATAAAGTAAAAACAGGAGCCGAGGCTGTAAGTGCGGGGATTTCTGTGCTTGGGGATCATACTCGATACTGGATAAATTGAGATGTTTTGAAAATGTTGTATCCATTATTTTATCATTTGCAGATCACTAACACGTCTCTCCGACCTGTGATTTCCATAGTTCCACGACTTTTCCGTCTTATGCTCAGAGGTCTAGTATTAACCCCTTTACCCCCAGGGTGGTTTGCACGTTAATGACCAGGCCAATTTTTACAATTCTGACCACTGTCACTTTATGAGGTAATTACTCTGGAACGCTTCAAATGGATCCCGCTGATTCTGAGACTGTTTTTTCGTGACATATTGTACTTCATGATTGTGGTAAAATTTCTTTGACATCACTTGCGTTTATTTGTGAAAAAATAAGAAATTTCGTAAAAATGTAGAAAGTTTTGCAATTTTCAAAATTTTAAATTTTATGCCCTTAAATAGAGATATGTTACACTAAATAGTTAATAAATAACATTTCCCACATGTCTACTTTACATCAGCACAATTTTGGAACCACATTTTTTTTTTTTAGGGAGCTATAAGGGTTAAAAGTTGACCAGCGATTTCTCATTTTTACAATTAAATTTACAAAAACACTTTTTTAAAGACCCCATCACATCTGGCGTGACTTTGAGGGGCCTTTATGATAGAAAATACCCAAAAGTGACACCATTGTAAAAACTGCACCCCCCAAGGTGCTCAAAACCACATTCAAGAAGTTTATTAACCCTTCAGGTGCTTCACAGTAATTTTTGGAATGTGGAAGAAAAAAATGAACATTTAACTTTTTTCACAAAAATGTTACTTTAGACCGCAATTTTTTTTATTTTCGACTTTTTGAATGTAAAATTTGCTTGAAAAATTAGCGGACACCATGTTGCGTTTGGGGAGCCCCCGATGTGCCTAAACAGTGGAAACCCCCCACAAGTGACACCATTTTGGAAACTAGACCCCTCAGGGAACTTATCTAGGTGTGTGGTGAGCACCTTGAACCCCCAGGTGCTTCACAGAAATTTATATCATGGAGCTGTAAAAATAACATTTTCACATTTTTCCAACAAAAATGTTTTGCAGACCCCAATTTTGCATTTTCATAAGGGTAACAGGAGAAATTGCACCACGCGATTTGTTGTGCAATTTTTCCTGAGTAAGCCGATACCCCATATGTGGGGAAAAAACACTGTTTGGGCACACGGCAGAGTTCGGAAGAGAAGGAACGCCATTTGACTTTTTGAATGTAAAATTTGCTTGAATTAGTGGACGCCATGTTTCGTTTGGGGAGCCCCTGATGTGCCTAAATAGTGGAACCCCCCCCCCAAGTGACTCCATTTAGGAAACTACACCCCTGAAGGATTTTATCAAGGGGTATAGTGAACATTTTGAACCCAGAGGTACGACACAGAATTTGAAAACATTAGGTCATCATATTGAATAAGTTGTCATTAGTCTTGAGTGCAAGTGCTCGCTACTTGAGTTTGCATCGGGTACTCAGGTATGGACCATGTATGGCGGGTGCTCAAGTGACATGCTCGAGTCCCCGCCCGCATGTTTCATGGTTGTTAGTCACCCAAATAAAAACATGTGGGGATCGCTTGTGCATGACAGGCAGTCCCAGCAAGGTTTTTTTGGCTATATAACAGCTGCAAAACATTTGAGGCGGAGACTTGAGCATGTCACTCGAGCACCCGCTATACTCGGTGCATACCCGAGCACCCGATGCAAACTCAAGTAGCGAGCTCTTGTGCGCAACATTAGTCGCCATATAGACAGTATTTTTTTCTTTACTTCTGAAAAAATCCCAACCCCAACCCTAATACAACCACAACCCTAGCCCAAACTCAACCTTAGCTCAACCCTAACCCTAGCCCAACCCTAACCCTAGCTCAACCCTAACCCTAGCTCAACCCTAACGCAACCCTAACCCTTGCCCAACCCTAACCCAATCCTAGCCTAACCATAGCACAACCCTAACCCTAGCCCTAGTACAACCCTAACCCTAGCACAACCCTACCCATAGCTCAATGTTACCCCTAGCCCAACCCTAACCGTAGCTCCACCCTACCCCAACACTACCCCTAGCCCCACCCTAGCTCAACCCTCACCCTAGCCCAACCCTAACCCTAGCCCAACCCAAACCCTAGCACAACCCTAACCCTAGCCCAACCCTAACCCTAGCACAACACTAACCCTAACCCTAGCACAACCCTATCCCTAACCCTAAAGTTTATTTTTTACGCCATTCCTCGTGCGGTATAAGTGATTAGACAACTTTATTTTTCGGGTCGGTGCAATTACAGGGATACTAGATTCATATCAGGTTTTTATGATTGAGAGCTGTCACACACTAAAAAACCCTTTTTTTTTGCAAAGACTAGTTTTTGCATCGCAATTTTTTGAGAGCTATAATTTTTCCATATTTCGGCCGACAGAGTCATGTGATTTTTTTTTTTTTTTTTGTGGGACAAGTTGATGTTTTTATTGGTACCATTTTTGGGCACATTACATTTTTTGATTGCTTTCTATTTCGATTTTTGGAAGGCAGAATAAACAAAAACCAACAATTCACGAATTGTTTTTTGGTGTTTTTTTATGCCGTTCTATGTGTCGTCAAATTGATAAGGAAGCTTTATTCTTCGGGTCAGTACGTTTACAGCGGTACCACAGTTATATTTTTTTTCACGTTATGGCACTTTTACTCAATGAAAACTATTTTATAGAAAAAAGAATTGTTTATGCATCGCTAGAGAGCTATAAATGTTTTATTTTTCTGCCGTTGGAGCTGTATGGTGGCTTGTTTTTTGCGGGATAAGATGACGTTTTCAGCGGTACCATTTTTATTTACATTTGTCTTTTTGATCTCGTTTTATTCCATTTTTTGTTTGGTGGTATGATGATAAAGCATCGTTTTATGTTTTGTTTTTTATTTTATTTTTTTACCCTGTTCACTAAAGGGGTTAACTTCATCACCATCCCTGTGCTATGCAGCCTGTCAGCGCTGCACAGGGAAAAGTTACTTTGGTCACACGTGGCGCATGACCAAAGCAACTTCCTGCCTTCTGATGACCCGGATGTTGTCATGATGACATCGGGTCACCATGACAACATCTGGGACCGGACTCAGACGCTGCGGGATGCCGGCAGAGAAGGTAAGTATCGCGCTAACCTCCTCTTGCCACCAGAATGCTGCGATCGATTTCAATCACAGCATTTCTGGGGTTAATGTGCAGGGAGCGGTGCGGGACCGTTCCTTGCACATAGCACCGGGTGTCAGCTGTGACAATCAGGTGGATGACTTGATATCACGACCTCCCCAGGAAAAAGACAATAGGCTCTAGCTACAGAGACCTTCAAACTCTCTGTGTCACTCCCCCTACTGCACCCCTGGTGGAGCCCAAGTCTCCATCCCTGTTATTTCCCAGCTAAGAGCTCCCAAAACTAAAATGGGCCATATGTTCTTACTGGACAGTCCTAGGGAGCCCGTTCTGGTGTCATTGGACCCAGCCGGGCCCCTGCTACGCATGGATGCTAAACATCAGAGTCCTAGGGGCCCCTGCAAGGCTGTGCTGGGTATCTCCTTTCCTTACGCTGGACTATGTTTAAAACTAGGGTTACAATCCGCATCCCCTCAGGTCTATTTTGTGTATCACTGAGATGAATCTTTTCCCCATAACTCGCTGTTGAATTATGTTTCTTGAATAGGCACATGGCGTCAGGGGAAGGGACATCCTGTGTAGCTTGCAGCTGCTGTGAGAATTCTCACTCTTCGCTTCTTCAGCTCCTTCCTTTGCAAGCTGCAGTGTCAAATTTTCATATGTGGAGCTTCGTAAAACCCGCCTGCCAGTGCACAGTGATCGACAGGGGTTTACCTTGAATATCTTCACACCATTGTTCCCTGTAAAAAACAGAAAATAAATAAGCTAATTTATACTCACCTAACACCTAATCCCAGAAGCCGCTGTCAACTGTAAAACAGCAAAAATAAAAAACAACCATATCCCTCACCTATCCAAAGTGATGAAATAATCCGTAGTGTCCTACGATGATCTAGATGACTTATACTAGTATAATTTTCAAACGGTGCCACTCCATAATGTACACATACTACAATGTGAAGAGTGGCAACTATTGACCGTATAATGGCAAAATCGCAAGATAAACATAAACAACCGAAGCAACCACGATCAAAGGCCGATCTACATCATAAAAAATTGTTTTATTAAATATTCAATTTTGTTAAAAATGATCACATGCAGATAATTGGTGCAAAAAATGGTGCAAAACAACATACAGTGTGTAAAAAAATTCTGCCGCTATATGGGACACGCAGGACCCAAATTGTACAGCCTAGTAGATATTAAGTGATCATCCAAGTAGCATAGTATTTATACACAGGCCAATGTGACCCGATTAGTAAAAAGGCTCATATAGTCAAAGTTTGTTAGGTCAGAGAAACAGACAATGTTAATACATTCCTCAAAATAATATTACGGGTATAATGAGCCACCATATATATATTTACATGTGTATAACAACAGTATATATATGTGTCAACAGTATATAGACATACAATATATTGTACATGACAACAGGCTCACACTGACACAAGTAATGTGTAGCAATCAGCTGCCGTGAGAGAGTTCACAGGAGTTCATCAGCTGATGAAACCCGGTAACCTCACTTACGGCACCGCCGCTGCGTGAGAACTGTCTCACGCCGTAGCGGTGCCGTAAGTGAGATCACTGGAGCTCATCAGCTGATGAACTCCTGTGAACTCTTTCACGGCAGCTCAGCGCTATACACTGCAGGAGTGATTACACAGCGGCGTCTGCTCTGTAACAGCAGGCATAGGCTGATGGGAGTAGTACTCTCATCAGCTGATGCCTGTGACCTGTGGTAAGCTTTTTACGACTGGTCACAGTCACAGCTGCGGGCTCACACTGTCATCTGACAGAGTGAGCCCGTAGTTCTAACCGATCAGAGCCCCTTTTTCCCACGCTGTCATCTGCGTGGGAAACCATGGATGTTCGGGGGCCCCATTCATATGAATGGGGTCCGTGTTCCGGGTCAAGTACTGTTCTGGAAACCGAACCAAACTTTTAATAGATATTCGGATATCCACGGGTCCGCCCATCACTAGTAAATAATCCTACCAAGTTATGACCACATAATGCCACCACATAATGCTAAAATAATGCCACCATACTGATCATTACCATCATGACTGTACTAAGACCAATATTACAATCAATACCACAATATGAGACAATAATCAATAAATACAGCCAGATCATAACAACATATCACCAACATGTACTGTAGTGATAATATACCATACTGATTATTAACAGTATAAACACTGATATTATCACTGTGCAGCAACCATGTAGTGGTATAATTGCATATATCAATTCCAGTGCTCTGCATACTATATACAGTACAGAAAAATCTTTAAATGAGAAGGTGTGTCCAAACTTTTGGTCTGTACTGTATGTGCATAGTGTGCTGGTAATTGTACAAATATATGTATATTAAGTCATCTACCATCTCTCTGATCATAATTGTTCACTTTCCCTTTTCTTTTTCATTCAGCCCACACCACCATAACCACTTCTTCCATCCATGACTTGTAATTCACGTTACCTCATCGCGTCTGCTGCATGGAGAGTCAGGGTGTTGGAGACCGGAGCAGCACACCCGGGGAACAGGAGCGAGATGAGTATGTTTTTTCTGCATGTATATATGAGTCTATGTGGGGGCTCGCACTGTATATACAAAGGCTACGTGGTGGCTCAAACTGTATTTAGGAGGCTATGTGGAGCTCACACTGTATACAGGAGGCTATGTGCGGCCTCATACTGTATATAGGAGGCTATGAGGGTGCTCACAGTATATGTAGGAGGCTATGATGGGGCTCACAATGCATATAGGAGACTATGTGGGGGGCTTATGCTGTATATGGGAAAATATGTGGGGGCTTATACTGCATATAGGAGGCTATATGGGGGCTTATACTGTATTTAGGAGGCTATGTGGGGGCTCATACTGTATAAAGGGACTATGTGGGGCTCATACTGTTTATGTAGGGCTGCGTGGGGGTTCATACTGTATATAGGAGGTTACCTAGGGCTCATACTGTATATAGGGAGGCTATGTGTGGGCACATACTGTATACAGTATATGGGGTTATGTGGGGTTCATACTGTATATAGAGTGGCTAAGTGAGGGCTCATACTGTTATAGGAGGATATGTGAGGCTCAACCTCTATATAGAGAGGCTATGTGGGGGCTCACACTGTTTATAGGGGGCCATATGGGGGCTCATACTGGATATAGGAAGCTATGTGAGGGTCATACTGTTTATAGGGTCCATGTGGGGGCTCATACTGTTTATAGGAGGAATTGTTCAGGCTCATACTGTTTATAGGAGGATATGTGAGAGCTCACACTCTATATAGAGAGGCTATATGGGGGCTCATACTGTTTATAGGGGGCTATGTGGGGGCTCATCATGTAAATAGGAGGCTATATGAGGGCTCATATTGTATGTAGAAAGTCTATGTGGAGGCTCATACTGTATATAGGGGACTATATGGGGACTCACACTGTATATAGAGGGGCTATGTTGGTCTTATATTATATGTAGGGGGCTGTGTGTGGGCTCATACTGTATATAGGGGCAGTTTTCAGGCTTATACGGTAAATAGGGGAATGTCAGCAAACTTAAATATTAAGTGAAAATTAGAGTTGAGCCACCCCCGTAAGGTTCGAGTTCGGTTCGTCGAACGCCCGTATGTTCGCCGAACTGTTCGTCGAACTGTTCATGGAACACCGTCGAACACCGTTAAAACCAATGGCAGGCAAACAAAAACACATAGAAACACATAGAAAACACATAGAAAACACATAGAAAACACTTCAAAGGTGTCCAAAAGCTGACAAACTGCTCAGAAGACACAACTAACACATGGAAAAGTGACAAGTACATATAGTCATGCAAAAAGAAAAGAGGTTGAGGAGTAAAAGGAGGGGGAGACACAGATATAGGCATGTAATGCCCTTCTAAAACCAAAAAAGTGCGAAGCTGACACGGCCAGTCCGTTCTTGCCCATGCGACCTCCGTGTCGCCGGGTTTGTGCCAGAGCTGCGGTGGACCCTGATGGCCAGCCCCCTTCTCCCAATACTGGTGCCTGTCCGCTGGTGGGTCGAGCGAGCCCCCCTGCGGTGGAGGCAGGTCTAAGCTTTTTAATTTAAATTGTCTCTCTAATTTGAATGAGTACACTTTAAATCCTTTTACAAGGATCTATTGGAAGGCAAGTCTGATGCCAGCAGCCGCGGGAATTACAGCTCCAGTAGCGTCCACTAAAGCTGCTGCAGTTAAAAAGCTTTTATAAGGATCGAGCTTGGCGGTCCACTTCAAGGCGTCCTACCGCCAGTCCCAGCCCCTGTGGCTTGGGGTGCCTCCCGATGCTCTTCACTGAGTGTCCCGGGGGCCCGAAGCATTTCCTTTGAAAAAATTAAAGTGTCCAAACTACAGGTGGTGTAGCTTGCTTAACAGCCGGGATAATCCGCTGACTAGCAGACACTGCTACTAGGCACAAAGTATTTCCTGGGCTAGATGCAGTTAAAATTTTGTAATTAGATACTCTCGTTAGATGCTGAGAAAGCATTCCATAGAGTCTCCTGGCATGCCTGGCCCTCACAGGGTATCAAATACTTAGGAATTCCTATTCATAGAGACCTCTCCCGTCTATGTTATCTTAATTTTGGGCGCTTTATTGAACAACTCCATACAGACCACGGTTGGCAAGTTAGAACTGTAAGATTCACTACGTGAACCACTGGAGCTTTGTGGAAAAGCACATGTACACTGTGTTCCAAATTATTATGCAAAAAGTGTTTAGGAGTGATAAGGTAAGAATTTTTTTGTTTGTCAGTTAAACTCATTGATGGTGATGTGTGTCAGGGCTCTTTATATCACTGTATGCAATTGCAGACACCTGTGCTAACTAGTTTGGCAGGTGTGTCCAATGAAAGGCAAGACTACTTAAGAAGGCTGTCCCACATTATTAAGCAGCCTACATTTTCTGCCAAAATGGGAAAGAAAAAGGATGTGTCGGCTGCTGAGAAGCAACAAATTGTGGAGTGTTTAGGTCAAGGCATGACTACATTCAACATTGCCAAGACACTTCATCGTGATCATTGCACAATCAAGAAGTATGTAGCTGATTCACAGTACACACGTGTGCGTGCTGATAAGGGAAAATTGAGGACTCTTTCCTACAGGCAATTACGTCAGGTTAAAAGAGCAGCGGCAAAAAAGCCTTGTCATAGCAGCAGACAAGTTTTTGAAGCTGCTGGTGCCTCCAACGTCCCCCGAACAACAAGATGCAGGGCCCTTCAGAGGTTTGCAGCTGTGCATAAGCCATCCTGTTGACCTCCTCTATCCACTGTACACAAGCAGAAACAGCTCCAGTGGGCCAAACAATACATGAAGACTGACTTCAAAACTGTTTTATTCACCGATGAGTGCTGTGCAACGCTCGATAGTCCAGATGGATGGAGTGGAGGATGGCTGGTTGATGGACACCCCATGCAAACATGGCTACGGCGCCAACAAGGAGGAGGTGGAGTAATGTTTTGGGCTGGAATCATGAGGAGAGAGATTGTCGGCCCCTTTAGGATCCCTGAAGGGGTAAAGATGAACTCCATGATGTATGTGGAGTTTCTCAAACAGCACTTCCTGCCATGGTTCAAGAAGAAGAACCATGTATTCCACAGCAAGATCATTTTCATGCATGATAATGCACCGTCTCATGATGCACATAACACATCTGCATCTCTGGCTGATATGGGCATAAAAGGGGACAAACTTATGGTGTGACCTCCATGCTCCCCTGACCTCAAACCCATTGAGAACCTCTGGAGCATCATCAAAAGGAGTGTCTATGATGGCGGGAGGCAGTTCACATCTAAGCAACAGCTCTGAGAGGGTATTCTGTTCTCATGCAAAACAATTGAAGCAGAAACCATCCAAAACCTGACAAATTCAATGGACGAGAGAGTTCAGAAGCTCCTTTCGAACAAGGGGTCCTATGTGCAAATGTAACATCACCTAGAATAAAGCTTTGAGTTGAAAACTGTTTGATTTAAGTTTCTAATAACCTGCTAATGCTTATAATTTCAAAAATGACCATTTTTTTGTTCTTTATTAAAATGAAAAGGTTGATCGAAGAGTGTGGGGGATCTAAGAGTGTGGCAACCCAGTAGTCAGGATTATTTCGAATTCTGACAATCTGAGGGTCATGTTGCAGGTAGTGCAGCAAGAAGGCACCCATGCGTCTTGCGCATCTAGGAGCCCCAAAATTATTTTCCGGGATAGATGCAGCGAAAAATTATTATTAATTTGAAAGCTGGTGGAGCTTAGTATAGATGGCCTAATAGAATCAGTACTGCAAACTGCTATAAGGCCAAAATTATTTTACAGGGAAGATAGAGATAAACATGATTAGTAATAATTTGAAATCTGGTGGAGCTTAGTATAGATGGCCTAATAGAATCAGTACTCCACACTGCTACTATGCCCAAAATTATTTTCCAGGCAAGATACAGATAAAAATGATAATTAATTTGAAAGCTTAAAATGGTTGGTGAGGTGATTTTACCAAAATCCTCAAGCTTTTACTCTCCCCAGGATGACACAGGGCTAGAAAAGTCCTTGCTTATGCATGATGTGTTCATCTTTATGAACCTGAGTCTGTCTACATTGTCAGCGGACAGCCACGTGCGCTTATCTGTCAGCACAACACCAGCAGCGCTGAACACACGTTCAGAGAGAACAAAAATTATTATTAATTTGAAATCTGGTGGAGCTTAGTATTGATGGCCTAATAGAATCAGTACTTCAAACTGCTACAAGGCCAAAATTATTTTACAGGCAAGATACAGATAAACATGATTAGTAATAATTTGAAATCTGGTGGAGCTTAGTATAGATGGCCTAATAGAATCAGTACTGCAAACTGCTACAAGGCCAAAATTATTTTACAGGCAAGATGCAGATAAACATGATTATTAATAACACTGGTGTACAAAAAAAAAAAAATTCTGGCATGGACTTTAAGAACAGTTTTAGACTAATTTGAGGGTGCTGAATTCAAATCTGATCTTATAATTTCTCTATCACATCACGTTTTTGCGCTATAGGTATATAGCCCATTTTCAATAATTCCAAGAAAAATATAAGTAGTGTATGAAAAGTGCCGTTTTATACGGTTCACTAAGGTAAATTTAGTTTTCATTTAGTCTCCCAAAAAATGTGAGAATATCTTTGTTTTCTTTGAACATGCATAATTCCCATTTGTTATGATAATAAAGTAAAAAAACAGTTTTCAAACACCCTTGTTTTCTGTGCTACTGGGACAGTAGAGCTACAGCAGAGCATTGGGTGAAAACTGAATGGCCTCAGCGACAGAGTTTGGCACCTGCCGATAAGAATGTCATCCATGATTCACTAGTGGATAGGAAGAACATTGTCTTTCCTTCCTTGCACATAAAACTTGGATTGATGAAGCAGTTCGTCAAAGCTCTCAATCACAGTGGAGAATGCTTTAACTATACATGTTCAACTTTTCCACGTCTTAGTGAAGAGAAGAAAAAGGCTGGAATATTGGATGTACCTCAAATAAGAACACTTATGAGAGACCCAAACTTTATCACATCAATGAATGAGACAGAAGAAAGAGCTCGGAATGCATTTTGTAATGTGGTGCAGAATTTTCTAGGGAATAAGAAACCAGACAACTATGAAGAGATTGTGGAAGAGCTACTAATGAGTCTGCAAAATCTTGGATGTAGAATGAGTACCAAGATTCACTATTTAAACAGCCATTTGGACTTTTTTCCAGAGAATCTTGGGGATGTGAGCGAGGAACAAGGGGAGCGTTTTCATCAGGACATTAAAACAATGGAAGAACGGTATCAAGGCCGGTGGGACTCACATATGATGGCTGACTATTGCTGGAGCTTGATGAGAGACAACCCAGAAGCTGTACATCACAGATCAGCCAAGAAAAGAAAGTTCAAATAACTGCCATTTGCCATTCATCTGTGTGCCATATATATGTGTTTTTATATTTTGTAGTTTAATTTTGTAAGTATATTTGATTTGCTGTACACAGACTTTGTAATTTGTTATTCCTTGATTAAAAATATACAAAATGTAGTAACGAAAATCATGAGGTTTTTATCAAAAAACATTCGATAGGATTAATTTCCATCAAAAATATCTCGAAATCCTGATGTGATAGCCAAAAACGGAGTTCGTATTAGTAATCAGCAGCCAAAATTGACTTAAAATATGTTTTAAAACCTTTTGACAGAAAAACTGCATTGACCAGTGTAATTTTAAATCTGGTGGAGCTTAGTATAGATGGCCTAATAGAATCAGTACTGCACAGTGCTACAAGGCCAAAATTATTATACAGGCAAGATACAGATAAACATGATTAGTAATTTGAAATCTGGTGGAGCTTAGTATAGATGGCCTAATAGAATCAGTACTGCACAGTGCTACAAGGCCAAAATTATTATACAGGCAAGATACAGATAAACATGATTAGTAATTTGAAAGCTTAAAACGGTTGGTGAGGTGATATTAACAAATCATCAAGCTTTTACTCTCCCCAGGATGACACAGGGGTAGAAAAGTCCTTTCGGATCCATGATTTGTACATCTGTATGAACGTGAATCTGTCTACATTATCAGTGGAGAGCCGCGTGCGCTTATCTGTCAGCACACCACCAGCAGCGCTGAACACACGTTCAGACAGAACGCTGGCTGCGGGGCATGACAAGATCTCCAAGGCATAAGTGGTGAGCTCAGGCCATTTAACCAGATTGGAAGCCCAAAAAGAGCAAGAGTCCAGTGACACAGTCATGGCTTAATGTTTACTTGGAGATACTCCTGTACCATCGTCTCTAGGCGTTGACTATGTGTCAGACTTCTTGTCTCCTGTGGCCATGCAAAGGATGGGCTAAAAAAGTGGTGAAATGATTCCGCAAAATTGATGTTACCAGCAGATACTGTGTTTCTGTTACATTTTGAGTGCTGAACACTCGACGGTCCCACAGTTGGCTAGTTGGAACTGTGAGATTCACTACGTGCACCACTGGTGTTTTGTGGAAAAGCACATGTAAGATTCTGCAACAGTCTCTGCTGATACTCCTGCATGCGTGCATCCCTTTCTATGGCAGGAATAATTTCTGCAAATTTACTTTTGTACCGGGGATCTAATAGTGTGGCAACCCAGTAGTCAGGATTATTTCTAATTCTCACAATTCGAGGGTCATGTTGCAGGTAGTGCAGCAAGAAGGCACTCATGTGTCTTGCGCATCCAGGAGCACCAAGTCCCTGTTGTGTTGGTGGCGAGGTAACAATCATGCTTCCTTCCTCTGCCCTCTCTCCCCAACCTCGCACAACAGAAATGTGATCAAGGTCTCCCTCATCTGATGAGTCTTCCATCAGTTCGTCCTCCACTTCTTCCTGGGCTCCTGCACATTTCTCACTAGTTTGGCTGCTACCATGCGCCCTGCTAAAACCATCTCCCCCACCCTCACATGCCTGCCGCCTTGGTGCTGCCGACCGTCTGGACTTTGCAGATGTTAGCCCTTCCGCATACAACTCCTCCTCCTCTACTTCCTCCACCTCCTCTTGTGCCACCACCTGACTCCGAATTCTGTTTAACATGTGCTCCAGCATGTAAATCACCGGAATAGTCATGCTGATAATGGCATCGTCAGCACTAAACATCTTCGTCGCCATTTCAAAACTGTGCAGAAGGATGCATAGGTCCCTGATCTGAGACCACTCCTCCAGCGTGATTTGTCCCACCTCTGGATCTCGTTGGCCCAGGCTATACGTCAGAACATATTGCACCAGGGCTTGTCGGTGCTGCCACAGTCACTGCAACATGTGCAGAGTTGAATTCCACCGGGTAGGCACATCGCGTTTTAGCCTGTGAAGTGGCAGGCTCAACGACTTCTGTAGAGATGTAAGTCGCTGAGCTGCGGGATGCGAACGGCGGAAGTGAGCACACAGCGACCGTGCCCTCTGCAGAAGGCTATCTAGTCCAGGATAGTGGCCTAAAAATTGCTGGACACCAGGTTCAACACGTGAGCCATACAAGGCACGTGTGTGACATTGCCCCGGCGAAGGGCCGCACTGAGGTTTGCAGCATTGTCGCACACGGCCTTCCCTGGTTTCAGGTCCAGTGGAGACAACCATTCATGAAACTGGTTCTCCAGAGCTGACCACAACTCCTCAGCTGTGTGACTCACATTTCCCAGACATTTCAAAGTAAAAACCGCCTGATGACGTTGAGCCCTGCTGCCAGCATAGTAAGGAGCTGTGCAGGATCCCTTCTGCGCAGTTAGAAAGCTTGTGGCATGACCAGACAGGCTTTGGGTGCAGGTGGAGGACCGAGAGGAGGTTGAGGAGGCAGAAGCAGTGGAGGAACTTCGAGATAAAGAGGATTGACGCACAACTCGTGGGGACGGCAAGACTTGGACAGCAGCCCCTTGTCCTGTCACCATAGTTACCCAGTACCCAGTCAGCGACATGTAACGCCCCTGTCCATGCTTACTCGTCCAAGTGTCTGTGGTGAAATGCACCCTGTCACACACAGAGTTTCTCAAAGAAGCGGTGATGTTGTGTGCGACATGCTGGTGGAGTGCAGGCACACCTTTCTTTGAGAAGTAGTGCCGACTGGACATCTGGTACTGGGGCACTGTGACGGGACATAAGGTCTCGAAAATCCTCTGTGTCCACCAGGCGGAAAGGCAGCATTTATGTAGCCAAGAGCTTGCAGATGGTGAAATTCAACCTCTTAGCTTTCTCATGGCTAGGAGGAAATGGTCTTTTACTTGTCCATGTGAAGCCCAGCTGTGCTTGGCATCACAGACCCAGAAGGGTGTATTGAAGGACTCCTCCACAAGAGGCCCCCATAACCATTCACACATCTGCACCTTCCACCTCAGACCACCAGAGGGGGCTCCTTAGGGAGATATATAAGGGAAGGTGGGGCCAGGCAGCCGTTAGTCTGTCAGAGTCTGGTTTAGCAGTGAGTCCAGTGCAGGCTGAGACGTGTTACCTCAGAGGACAAAAGCCTGTTCCAGCTCCTGCATTCTACCCTGCAGTGGAGCTTATCCAGATCAAGACTCGGTGTAGCTCAGTGAGGTGAGCTGTAGGTGTGCCGGCGCCATAAGATCGGTGAACCGCGGCACGCTGCCGTTTGTGTGAGTAGCCTATCGAGGGCTCGAGTAGGCCGAAGGCAAAGGAGTAGAGAGTTAGTTCATAGGGGAGCAGAGGAGCTTAGCTGGCTCACCCCGAGAAGAAGAATTTACCGGACACCGGGTCCGAAGCTTGCCGGGAACTCCACGACCCAGCAAGATAAACAGGAATCCCTGGAGAACTACAGGTCCCAGGATCGCTAAAGTGCTGATACGTACCAGAGCCAGGAGACACATAGGCCCCGTAGGTCGGGAGCGTGCACTCCAAGAGAAGGCCCTACCACAAGGTCAGCCAGCGCAGGACAGAGACAAAGTTAGGCCTAGCTCCAGGCAGGTCAGAAACTTATTATGCAGAAGCCAGAACCAGGAGGCCCAAAACCTGCTCATTGGGGAGGATCTGGACATACACCCTTCATCCTACAGTGCTCCGGGGAGTGCCTGAAATTCCACCAGTAAAAGGTACTGAAGTGGCTATCGTGTCCGTCCCTGTTCTTGCTCTGGACCAGAATAGTCTCTATATCCTGCATCCCCGTTCCTATACTGCCCTGAGGCCCAGCTCTAACTGTGGAGAGCTATACCATCAAGCTGCCTTATCATCAGCCTCAGTAGACTGCGCAGCGCTGGTGATCCTCACCAGAAACCACAGGTGGCGTCACGAACTCTTTCTTTTATAAACTTTACAAATATCAACCCCTTTTTAGGAGAGACCCCAGGGTACGGGCCCGGGAGCCGACCACCGCGACATCCCTAAAGGCCAGGCCAAAGGCCCGGGTACCGAGTTATCCCCATTCCCCTGGGTGCCACATCCACATCTGAGGGACCGAGGGCTGGCTGTTGTGCTTAGACGGGGTTGAGAAGGGTGTCCCCGGCAAACTGCGGGTCTGTGAGGAAGATGCAGGCGGACATGTTAGGTTGCCTTGATCCAAAGGTGGTGCTATCGATGTCGGAGAGCGCTCAACACCAGCTGGTGTTTCCACCTCCAAATAAAATGATGACCTGACAATCACACTGGCTGTTGCGGGTAAAGAGGTGGCCGGTCTGCGTCCCAAAACAGGTGTGACTGCTATCCCCCCAGTCACAGAGGATGAAGAGGCTGCGGATGCACAAGATGTGGCTGATGGTGGTTGGCCCAGCCGGCTAGGCCGCATTGTAGCACAGTGAGCTTCCCACTGCAACTTATGCTTCATATCCATGTGCCGGTTCATGTATGAAGTACTCAAACTATGTATTTTTTGCCCTCTACTTAGCTTTTTCTGACAAATGTTACAGATAACACGAGTTGGGTCATTCTTATCGATCTGAAAAAATGCCCAAGCTATGCAAGGCTTAGCACCCATGCGACCTGAAGAGCCACTACGACTTGTGGTCAGAGGCAGAGTTGTGTTTGAGGATGCAGTTGTTGACGTGCTTCCAGTACTACGTCTCTGTCCAGGAAGGCGCAACCTGACCTCGTCGTCACTAGCATCCTCCTCCACCTCCTCTGCTGACCTCATCGACTGGCTGACTGTGGGTTGACAGTAAGTGGGATCTCCAACCTCGTCATCATCACCCTGTGTGTTATCACACCAGTCGTCCTCAGAGTCAACCTCTTCCTGCCCTGACAAAAATCTCAAGTTGTCGTTCCAATCAGGTATTTGAGTCTCATCATCGTCTTCCTCATTCTCTCCACCAACAGGAGATACAGTTTGGGAACGAGGGTCTACATTATGGTTGAGGTGGAGGAGAGCCCACTTGAAGGAGCACTTGATATCCGTTGAAGCACCTGCTGTTTTTGTGCCTCATCTGGAATTTGTAGCCATTGGCGTGGCCGTAAGAAAGGGATCTTATCACATTGTCCACTAAAAGAAGTAGACATCTTAGTTTGGCTGGAAGATGGTCTTTCTTCTGCAGATGTTACTGTTGCTTTAACACCTAACCCACGGACACAACCTTTTTTTCCCTTCCCAACACACCTATTCCCCTTTCCACCATCAGCAGGCCTTTTTCCACTCATTTTGGTGGTTAACTAATTGACAACTCTGGAGTTGTTTGCACAAAAAACAATGGATGGGAACCGAGCAGAGCTGAGTGGCCAAACTGTTGTATTAGCCCAAAAGCATTGGCTGGGTTAGATGCAGTAAAACAATTTTATTACATACATAGGTGGTGGAGCTTAGTATAGATGGACTAATAGAACAAGTCCCACACACTGCTACAAGCCCAAATTTTTTTTCAGAGCTAGATGCAAATAAAAATTATTTTTAATTTGCAACCTGGTGGAGGTTAGTATAGATGGACTAATAGAACAAGTCCCACACACTGCTACAAGCCCAAATTTTTTTTCAGAGCTAGATGCAGATAAAAATTATTTTTAATTTGCAACCTGGTGGAGCTTAGTATAGATGGACTAATAGAACAAGTCCCACACACTGCTACAAGCCCAAATTTTTTTTCAGAGCTAGATGCAGCTAAAAATTATTTTTAATTTGCAACCTGGTGGAGGTTAGTATAGATGGACTAATAGAACAAGTCCCACACACTGCTACAAGACCACATTTTTTTCAGAGCTAGATGCAGATAAAAATTATTTTTAATTTGCAACCTGGTGGAGGTTAGTATAGATGGACTAATAGAATGATGCTATGCCCAAAAGGTTTTACTTGGCTAGGTGCAGTAAAAAAATTTGTATTCTATACACAGGTGGTATAGCTTGCAACACAGATAGGCTACTCCACTGACTAACACACACTGCAAGAGGCCAAAAAGGATTTGCTTAGCTAGATTTAGCCAAATGCTGTGAAAAAAACTTGCACAGCACTGGCACAGACCTGCCTAGCAAAAAGTCCTAGGAAATGCTGTAACCTAGTCCAGAAAAGGACTGCAATTACAAGTAGACCCTACTCCCAACCTATCTATTTAAGAGCACAGACCTGCCTGATAAAAGTCGTAGGAAATGATGTAACCTAGTCCTCAAAAGGACTGCAATCACAACTATCCCCTACTCCCAAGCTATCTGTAGATTTGTGCGAAAATTGGCTTGAAATGAACACTCAAAGTATAGCGCACACAGCAACAGCGGTGCCGTCTAACACGCAGCTGCAGCAGTGAGAAAATGGTGGCTACGTGGAAAATGGCTGGGTCTTATAGGGCAAGGACATGTGACATACACTGCCAATGACACATGCCTTTGCTTGTGTGAAAAAAGCAGTTCGCTCCGTGTGTGCGCTGCTGATAGGCTGACAGATTGCATCTCCCCACTGTAAATGGGGGAAAGAGAAAAAAAAATGGAGATCTTCATTATTTCTGCAGAGATCCATCCCCTGCCCCTCCCCCCGCCCCGCTGTACACTCAAACTGCGTATTAACATTAATTTTCAGCATTACTGAGAAAAAATCCAGTTATGATTTTGGTGCACGAACAGTTATGGAAGATAACCTCGAACAGCCGGATTTTTTTCAAATTGTTCGTGTTCGCCGAACGGCTCGAACACTGCCCAAAACAGCTCGAATTTGAGATTGGCGAACAGTTCGAGTCGAACACCGCTCATCTCTAGTGATAATATTAATATATTATAATAAATGTAATTAATATGTTGATATGAATATTGAGCAGAATTCATATCTGTCTATTGGTTCGTTCTCCGCAACAGTCATGGTCTCTCATGTGATCTCTTTGGAAAATTAATTGCCCACCCTTGCCTTAGATAGTAATAATGCCCCCTGTGTGCCGATACTGAATAATAATGCCCCCATCTATGCCTGATAATAATAGTGCACATGGGGTTTCTTACAATAATAATATTGCAGCTCATGGTATGCAAGGGGCTTATATTAATATGGGGTCTACCAGTAGATACATAGGGAGAGAGGGTTAATAAGAGGCTTTAATACAGAGCCCAGACAGGCTGTACTATAACAGCAGGTGAAAGGGGGAGGTAAGAGGAGGAGCAGGCATTCTGACGCTTAGGCTTGAAGGGGAATAGAGCCTGTAATAACACAGCGGGGCAGGCGGAGGGTTGTGTTTATTAGGAGCTTAGACCCGGCTGCTGCATTCAATGACACTTTACATAAAAATGTGTTCCAGCGATGAGACCGGAGGGGGCGTCAGTGCGCACTGGGAGGCACGCGGCGCTCCAGCGAGAGGTTTCCTCCCCATACAGATACCAGAAGTTCCATGCTTGAAACGAACAGTGGGCTCCAATAGGGGGCGCTGTTTTATGGATCTCATCAAGTATTTATCACATCATACAGTGCTGGCCAAAAGTATTGGCACCCCTGCAATTCAGATAATACTCAGTTTCTTCCAGAAAATGATTGCAATCACAAATTCTTTGGTATTATTCTCTTCATTTAATTTGTCTTCAATGAAAAAAACACAAAAGGAATTGTCCTAAAGCCAAATTGAATATAATTCCACACCAAACCTAAAAAAGGGGGTGGACAAAAGTATTGGCACCCTTTGAAAAATCATGTGATGCTTCTCTAATTCATGTAATTAACAGCACCTGTAAATTACCTGTGGCACCTAACAGGTGTTGGCAATAACTAAATCACACTTGCAGCCAGTTAACATGGATTAAAGTTGACTCAACCTCTGTCCTGTGTCCTTGTGTGTACCACATTGAGCATGGAGAAAAGAAAGAAGACCAAAGAACTGTCTGAGGACTTGAGAAACCAAATTGTGAGGAAGCATGAGCAATCTCAAGGCTACAAGTCCATCTCCAAAGACCTGAATGTTCCTGTGTCTTCCGTGCGCAGTGTCATCAAGAAGTTTAAAGCCCATGGCACTGTGGCTAACCTCCCTAGATGTGGACGGAAAAGAAAAATTGACGAGAGATTTCAATGCAAGATTGTGCAGATGGTGGATAAAGAACCTCGACTAACATCCAAACAAGTTCAAGCTGCCCTGCAGTCCAAGGGTACAACAGTGTCAACCCGTACTATCCGTCGACGTCTGAATGAAAAGGGACTGCATGGTAGGATACCCAGGAAGACTCCACTTCTTACCCCGAGACATGAAAAAACCAGGCTGGAGTTTGCCAAAACTTACCTGGGAAAGCCTAAAACATTTTGGAAGAATGTTCTCTGGTCAGATGAGACAAAAGTAGAGCTTTTTGGGAAAAAGTATCAACATGGAGTGTACAGGAAAATAAAAGAGGCATTCAAAGAAAAGAACACGGTCCCTACAGTCAAACATGGCGGAGGTTCCCTGATGTTTTGAGGTTGCTTTGCTGCCTCTGGCACTGGACTGCTTGACCTTGTGCATGGCATTATGAAGTCTGAAGACTACCAACAAATTTTGCAGCATAATGTAGGGCCCAGTGTGAGCTGGGTCTCCCTCAGAGGTCATGGGTCTTCCAGCAGGACAATGACCAAAACACACTTCCAAAAGCAATATAACATGGTTTGAGAGAAAGCACTGGAGACTTCTAAGGTGGCCAGCAATGAGTCCAGACCTAAATCCCATAGAACACATGTGGAGAGATCTCAAAATGGCAGTTTGGAGAAGGCACCCTTCAAATATCAGGGACCTGGAGCAGTTTGCCAAAGAAGAATGGTCTACAATTCCAGCAGAGCATTGTAAGAAACTCATTGATGGTTACCGTAAGCGGTTGTTCGTAGTTATTTTGGCTAAAGGTTCTTCAACCAAGTATTAGGCTGAGGGTGCCAATACTTTTGTCCGGCCCTTTTTTGGAGTTTTGTGTGAAATGATAAATGATTTGGTTTTTGCTTCATTATCTTTTGTGTTTTTTCCTTGCAAGCAAATTAAATGAAGAGAATAATACCAAAGAATTTGTGATTGCAATCATTTTCAGGAAGAAACTGAGTATTATCTGACAGAATTGCAGGGGTGCCAATACTTTTGGCCAGCACTGTAGGTCCAGATTGGTTCCCATAATGGCTAGGCAACAAGACAACAGGGAATATAGGTGTATAGATATATTATAAATATAGAGGATGTATTAATATAGTGTAAATGTACCAGATATAATCGATGCACACACAAAGGAGAATCATTTAACCCTGAATCAATATTCAGTGCAGCCAAGATTAAAAGTATAGATAAAGAAAAGAAGTCCGTCCAAATGGCCGACTATGCCGTATAGAAGAGCGCAGCCACAATTGGCCTACAAACTGTATGGTGATAGTCTATGTAATAGGGCCATACTGAATAGTGATCACACTATAACAATAGGCCATTCGATAATAAAATCCATCTAGTCTCTCGTTGAATGATTTTCTTATCCCAGTCGACCAACCTCGCTGGTAAAGGGACCACGTGTATAACGTATGCCCATATAGACGGCTTGGGAGGGAGGGCTGATCCTTCTGACAGATTCCCTTTAATCTTATAAGGAGACGCAGAGGGGCACTATTATTATTATAAGGAGACCCAGAGGGGCACTATTATTATTATAAGGAGACCCAGAGGGGTACTATTATTATTATAAGGAGTCCCAGAGGGGCACTATTATTATTATAGGGAGACCCAGAGGGGCACTATTATTATTATAAGGAGACCCAGAGGGGCACTATTATTATTATAGGGAGACCCAGAGGGGCACTATTATTATTATAAGGAGACCCAGAGGGGCACTATTATTATAATAAGGAGACCCAGAGGGGCACTATTATTATTATAGGGAGACCCAGAGGGGCACTATTATTATTATAGGGAGACCCAGAGGGGCACTATTATTATTATAAGGAGACCCAGAGGGGCACTATTATTATTATAGGGAGACCCAGAGGGGCACTATTATTATTATAAGGAGACCCAGAGGGGCACTAATATTATTATAAGGAGACCCAGAGGGGCACTAATATTATTATAAGGAGACCCAGAGGGGCACTCTTATTATTATAAGGATGCCCAAGGGGAACTATTAATGTGATAAAGAGACCTAAATGATCATCCTAATAAATTGGTATCACGGGGAGTAGTAAATTTAGATTTTCTCCAATGGTAGGCAGGGTCATATTTGTAATAGAGACCCTCATCTTTGAAAGTGGGTGTGGGAGAGTAACATGGGCCTGTGTGCGTCCTATGCCAGAGCTGGGAGCAGCCCCTAGTCCGGCCCTTTTCCCTCAGTAAAGATACTTCTTTTAGCCCCTAACACGGTACAAAGATATACATTGTCTTTTAGCCCCGGAATCTGACTTTCTTATTGATACAAAACACTAATTTTTATTGTGTGGAACAGATATAAATAATTTATGTAACAACATAATAATACTCTAACTGCTCAGAAGAGTAAAGTGTCCATAGCTCTATCATCCATGTCTGCATATGGTACCGATGCTCAGCCTATATTGTTGCCTCCTTAAGGGATGCTAGGCAACTTCCTTATAAGGTAAGCTGCCCCTTTAAGAGTAGAACACAAGATTCCATTATGACATCACAATTAACCATCACTATTTCTACAAGTGATTACACTCTAGTTGTCACTTTGACTTTCCGGTGTCATTGTTGTCGGTGTGATAAGCCATATAGCTAGTCATATACAGACTGCGCTTGGATTTACTGGAAATGTCTGGAATTCCTCCAGACAGACTTCAGGTGTTAGCACTACTCCAGGGGATTCTTACCACCTATGACCCTGACTTTGTGCTACCACTACCCGATGGCGTCCTCAGCTTCACTTACCGGCTGGTAATGGAGCTTGTGAGAGATTGCCTGACCAAATACAAACGAGGTCATATAAGCTCAGAATATCTTGAGCATTTACAGAAGAACATATGGACATTAGTACAACAGGTAAATAGCAGACAATCTGCACAAATCATATAGTAATAATGGAAAATAATAATGGAATATAAGTTTAACCTGTACCAAATACCCAGATAAGAATAGCCGGGGAGCAGTAATAGGGCATACAGGCTACATGACAAGGGAGAGGGTGATATCTACAGGGTTATTGGGAGGGTTGTGGAGGTAGGGGGGAATTGGATTGGTTAACCAATTATGGACCACAGAGTTTTCAGTTGTTATGCCTTCATTTTTTCCTCACTTTCTTTCAAGAGCCATAAATTTGTTATTTTTCCATTGACATAGACATGTGAGGGCTTGATTCTTTTGCAGGACAAGTTGTAGCTTTCAGTGGCTCCATTCTATTTACCATACATTGTACTGAAACAAGGGAAAAAAATTCCAAGTGAGATGCAATGGTTCTTTGTGTCGCTATATTCAGGGACCCATAACATTTTAGTTTTCTGTCGATTGGGATGAGTGAAGATTTGAGTTTTGCAGTGAACTTTGTGTACATAGAGTGTCATAGAATCATAGATTCTATGGGTGTTTTGATTGTTTATTATTAATGTTTTTAACTGAAATGAGAAGACAAAAAAACCCCACAAATCCAATTTTTTTTCCTCTTTTCGGTGTTTATTGATCGTATTAATTAATTCCCTATCTTAAAAGATCAGACTTTAACAACCGCATCAATATCAAATATGATCATTCATTTTTTCCTTTCTTTATTTTAAATGGTGAAAAGAGGAGTGATTTGAACTTTTATATTTTTAACATTTTTTTAAATCTTTTCTTCTTTATTTTTAAATTTTTTTTTTCGTTCCCTTAGGGGACTTAATCCTGCAAATCGCTCATACTATATATTGCAATACTACAGTATTGCGCTATATAGTGAAAATCTTGATCTCCTCTGGAGCTCAGCCTATAGCTAAGCTTCACAAGGAGGACCGTGGTTTCAGCAACGGAGGTCTTCAGCAGACCCCTGGTTGTCCTAGAAATGCATTAGACCCCTGTGATCGCCTTGTGGAGGGCCGATGAAAGCAAGAGTGTTCAGGCATCGGTGCATGCACAATTGAAATGATACTGTCACAGACTGACAGCTTTATTTAAATGGTTAACAGAAGAATTCTGCGTTGTCCACGGTTTTTAGGGACAGATGCTGGCTATTTCATATACGCATGTTTGGGGAGCTCAGCTCCTGAGCCCCCTCCACATGTGAGGACCCTTCCAGGATGTTAATAACCCGTACATTTGCGGGAAGGAGTTGAGGAGCTAGGTTACAGGGGGACAATAAAAGGAAGAAGGTAGGAGTTTCACGTTCCAGCATCCAACCAGCCCTTATAAAGAGATGGGAGGAAAGTTTGAAGGCTGGCACTTGATAAGTAGAGGTTTTGGGACGGTCACAGCGGTGGGGGATAGGTTTGGGTCAGAGTCTTGATAAATGTGATGTCCTTTGGACGGAGGTTACTGTTGGGGGAATAGTGACTTTGGTTACATCTCAATATAACTAGTGGACTTCGGTCCTGTGAGGATAGTGGTATTAATGTGGGATATTAATGCCTTAACCCTTGTGTCGGTGTGGTGTCGGTGTGGTGCGGATAGGGTCTAACTCTTAATTAGGTGTTGTTTTTCTTCTGGTTTAAAGCCTATTAGATATCTACTGTATATAATTGTGGGGCTATCATTGTTGCAGTCACCCCGCGTTTTGAGTTGGAGTCTGCTGTGGCCATTTTACACAGGTCACAAGCAGCCATGTGTCTTATATACATACATTGGGTATGGAGGGAGGACGTGGGGATTTAAAGGTTTACAAGCGACCGGATCCCTCGTCAGTTGTCATGTAGTACTTGTAGTGTAGATAGCATAAGTAACATGGTGATATAAATGGCCTCCTCCGTTTTGCTTTTTCTCTCATGATTTTCCTTTCTTCTTTGTTTTCATCTCTATAGGCTGAAGAAAAATCCCAAAGTGGAGAATTGGCCTTTATTAAACAACTGGCCCAAAATGTCCTGCTTGTACTGGAGTATCCGGCCTACTCAGTGGAGCGCCTGGTAAGGATTTATCATCTTCTACATCTCATGTCCTTGTTGTCTGATCTTCTCCAGATCACCAGCCATATAGCAGAAGCTCAGGTTCATGATGGTGGAGGCCTCCCTGTCCTCTCCAGGCAGACACAGGTTTCCATCTCATGTCATTGTTCTCTGATCTTCTCCAGATCACCAGCCATATAGCAGAAGCTCAGATTTATGATGGTGGAGGCCTCCATGTCCGCTCCAGGCAGACACAGGTCTACATCTCATGTCCTTGTCTCATCTTCTCCAGATTACCAATCATATAGCAGAAGGTCAGTTTCATGATGGTGGCCTCCCTGTCCTCTCCAGGCAGACACAGGTCTACATCTCATGTCCTTGTTGTCTGATCTTCTCCAGATTACCAGCCATTTAGCAGAAGGTCGGATTTATGATGGTGGAGGCCTCCATGTCCACTCCAGGCAGACACAGGGTATTTTATGGCCACCTGTCCCTGTGGCTTCATCATCTGTGAGGACAGTCTGTACTCAGTGGTGCGGAGTTTGTATTTCCGCCTGTGTCTTTGTATAAGGGGGATATCTCCTATAATATAATAGTGTCTGTGCAGGGTCCGGCTTGTATCACGTCCCCTACATCTGCTGCAGTGTAATCATCATGGACATAATATAGAAGAGAGACGTTCCTGCATCTTCAGCTTTTATTCCCCTGCAGTTTCTATGTCTTAATGTCATTTCTTATTCCTTTTTAGGCCGCGATCGGATCATTGAACCTGGGGAGAAATCCTTGTAAGAGCGACTATAAACCGATCAAACTGATCAGCAGTGGAGCCTTTGGGTGAGCTTTACTTTGGTATTATATATATTTCCCAGGGCTCCTTATGACGATGTCTCTGCGTCCTTCTCATGTTATGTTCCCATGGACAAATTATGAGTTCACATCACGGTCCACATCTATCTGTCACTATTCAGGTCAGTTAGGATGTGACGTGGATGAGGACCCCCCATTGGTGATCATTTGTGGAGTGTTATTTTATGTATTTATAGACATGGTTTTCTAGTGATGGCCCCACATTAATCATTAATACAGGAGATCATTTGATGAGATCTATAGATAGATTGTTAATAAGAATTTATAGTAAATCATGTTTTTTTCTCCTCTCCAGGGCCGTCCACTTAGTTCGCCATAAAGACACAAACCAAGTCTGCGCTATGAAGAAAATGGACAAGGAGAACCTGAAAAAGCCAAAGAGGCTTGAATGGGCCTTTCTGGAGAGGGACATCTCAGCATTTGCAGATTGTCCCTTTGTGGTCTCCACGTTCTGCTCCTTTCCTACTAAACTTCATCTATGTATGGTCATGGAGTATGTACCAGGTAGGACACATCCATTGTATCTATATCCAGCCCACGTCTGCTTAATCCTAGCACCTATATATGACCACAATGTGCCCACATGGACGGTTACATGTCCTCTTTGCAATTATTATAAGTCATCTGTTACCAAGATGCCTGAAAAACCATTGATCTCTATGAAAGTCCCCCAGTATGTCCTCGCTGAGCACGGCAGCAATTTCCACTATGGGTAAAAGGAAGATTTGTCTTTTTGAAGAGTTTTTATAGATAAGAACGTTCACAGAGAAAAAAATTATAGGCTCGTAGATGAGGCTCTGTCTCTATGTATAGGGTCTATCTGCAGTATACAGTATACGCACTACATTATACAGTATATATAGACCATCCTGTCCCAATGTCTCCGCCTTTTTCACATTCCCACTCATCATGTGTAATTTACATTGTAACAAACCCTCAGTTCTCATATTTGCTTTCTCCTGTAGGAGGTGACTGTGGTACCCTTCTAAAGCACAGGGGTCCTTTACCAGTCCTCTTGGCCCGTATGTACATTGCGGAAACGGTCCTTGCTGTGGAATACCTGCACAGCTATGGTGTGGTGCACAGAGATCTGAAGCCTGAGAAGTAAGTGACCCCTCTAGCATATTAGAGGGGAAGAAAGTTAGAGTTTCTTATACAGTCTGTGGGTTATTACTTGGTGCTGACACCATCTTTTCTTTCACAGCCTCCTGATAACATCAACAGGACATATTAAGGTCACTGATTTTGGGGTTTCAAAACTCGGCCTCATGAGACCAAACTCAGACTTCTACAAGACTCCAACTAAGGACATCACCAAAGAGTTCCTTGATAAAGAGGTAGGCTTTACTTACAGGGTCTTGTACTTTACAGATCTCATCTTTCTCCTTCTCTGATTTATAATTTCTCTAGAAAAACATTTCCACTGATGTTATGTGTCGCAATTATATTTATTGATCATCATCTCCTTTTTCTGTTGGTTTCCAGACTGCTGGCACCCCTACTTACATGGCCCCAGAAGTTATCCTAAAGATAGGCTATGGAAGGCCTGTTGACTGGTGGTCAATAGGGATCATCCTATATAAATTTCTATTTGGATATCCACCATTTACAGGGGCTTGCAGAAGGAATATTTTACACAGTATCATCCAGGGTAAGTAAAATAATCTGAATGCTTGTGATGTCACTGTTATTTGACTCGAATAGTTCTGTAGTTTTTTCTAGCTTTGTTAAGGAATTTTTTTTTTCTGAAAATAAATGAAGAGGTTTTATTTCTTATAATATTTGCTTTTTATATAACAGATGATATACCTTGGAGATGTAATTACTTTCCTCCAACTAATGCTCGAGGCATCATCACTCAACTGCTCAGAAAAATTCCAGCACTGAGACTTGGAACAGGTAATATTAATAGTATTATCAATGAATTATTACAGCGTGACCAGACAAATGATGGGTTCCATGAGGATCAGCACTGAGGTTCTGTACTCTACCTACTTGTCTATTACCCATTCTTCATGCTATAATGTTCAATATATTTCCTTTATGTCGGCTCTGTTACATCTTCAGTTCAGATTAACATAAATTCTACAGATATGGAGCAGTTTCTCTGACAATGACTGTATCACTCTCTTTCTTGTCTTCCTTTTCCAGGAGGCGCAAATGAGATCAAAATTCATCCATTTATGCGTGACTTAGACTTTGACAACCTTTTAAGTCATAAGCCCCTGTTCGTTCCTGACCTAAAGTCAGATGAGGACACCCGCTACTTTATCAGTAAGTAAAATGAGACGTCATCTGCAGAAAACTGACGTGTGTCTTGTCTTTCATTTTATGTCAAAATCAGTTCCCATCATTATTAGTGATAACATGGTGACTGTCTGGGTATTATACTAATAATCTCTAATAACACTTGTATTTTTTAGCTCGAAGTAGCAGCTTCAAACATATGAATTCAGATGAGGGGGACACAAGTGAGGACAATGACTGGCCAGAAATCAAAAACTTTGCATCAACTTATCAAAGGTCTTCTAAAGTAAGTATGTGGCTAATAAAATGTATGAAACCTATAATTACAAAAAAAAATTAAATATATCTATTTTATATTTCTTTATCTGTTTTAGCTATATATCACCAATACTGGGATGATGACCAATATAGAGCCTATGTCACCTCCACAGTGTTCCCAAGAGAACAGTGATGGAGGCAATGAAGAGCCTATGTCACCTCCAGGGTGTTCCCCAGAGATCAATGAAAAACGCTCAGAAATGTGAGTAGATTATTATTATTATGAGATTTAGTCCTGATATATGTCGGATCCAAATACAAGATACGAGTAACACAAATCTAAATCTAGCATCCACCACCCCATGACTACACAATCTCTGTGGGTCTTACTTTTGATAACTTCAATAACAGCTGATTGTTGCGACCAACCATTCATTTCCAACTCACTACAGGCCAATATTACTAATTAGACTCCATTCTTGCTGGTAAAATGTGGTCTTGAGCAGGATATCTCCTCTATGTTGTCCTAATTGACCTAACAGACAGGTGTTCTTCCGTTATTCTATTGTTTTTTCCTTGTAATTTACGTGTCTTTTTTCTACCAACAGGCAGAAAGAATCTTCCCCTTCCAAAACTGTTGGAGACAATCAGTGTTTTACTGCTAAAAACAGTGAGTCATCCTCGCCCTCATTGTCAGGTATGTACAGGTTTATAGGCCATCCAATTATAGCCTATGATCCAAAATTTAAATATTAAGGCTCTAAAATTACTTCCTTTATTCTTTCTGCTCCCCTGAGTATTCTATTTTTTGTTTTGTTAAAATCCCCCATACGGTTCCAGAGTTATGGGCCTTTGTAATTAGTGGTAATTTTTATTCTTTACAAAGGGGCGGTGCTCACAGGATCCTCTGGGGCGTGCCCTTAGGTTACCACACCCACATGATAAAGACCATAACAATTAACACTAAATAAAAAGTCCCATATCTCTACAACCGTACTGTGGATTTTAGGAAAACAAATATCAGAATACTCAGGGGAGAAGCCGACATAAAATAAGAGCGAATCTTGGACACTTTTGACCTGGTGATGGGTCTTCTTTAAAGTTACAATGAAGTTTTATCCAACTGATTACATAACACCGTGGCTTGCTGAAAGTAATGTCATATTAATATGGGGACATGGTTCTTTGGGGAGACACCACCGGAACCCAGAAAAGCTACAGGTTCATATTAATCAGTTGCATAACTCTATAAAGATACAAAGCTCATCTTTTAGGAGTTTATAATCAACATTTTTTTCTGGCTTTTTGATTAGAATCTCCAGTTCAGAAGAGAAGAAAATATTTTCGAACACTGAGAAAACAACTAAAAACAGAGAAAGTTGAAGAGGGGGAAACTAGGCGAGGTAAGTGTGACGATAATCTCCATGTTGTATGACGTCAGTGAGAAGAAGTCATGTGGAGCAGATGTTATCCGTCAGTGGTGGGATTGTCATATGTATGATGGCTGACAATGATTCTGCTCCTCTGTATGATGAGATTCCTCTAACGTCATGTCACAGTGACACCACAGTAGTGTCCTCTAATATGGAGTCCCATTACTTACATCAGTTTTACATCTTTTCTCCTAGGTTCTCTCTTCCGCCGGATGATAACATCCTGCCGGCGTGGATTATCCAGGGCTGCTCGTGCTGTCAGAGAAAGCTGCATTTTTGGCTGCTGCCACCAACGCACCATTGACATCTCGAGGACAGAAAACCCCCAAATCTAGCGCTCTGAAGAAACTACAGCACATCCACCATTAATGCTGTACCTGTATGGAAGGAGTTGTACCACCTACCTGTGGCCTCCTGACCAGCAAGAGACACGTGCAAAAGTTGAAGGCTCCTCCAAGAACTTGTCTTCATCCTTCCATGCAATTTTAATTCAAAGAAATAAAAAATTAAAATTGTTTAATGTCTTTTCGCATTTAATTGATTATTACTGACTTTTATGGTATATTAATACTATACCTCATATATAGTATGTCTGAAGGGTTAGATCCCAAACTGGAGAATAGCGGTTCTATGTCTCCCATTAATCCTCTAAACTCTGGCCAAAAATGGAGGAGATGACCAGAGATTCTGTTATTCCTAAGGGTACGTACACACAGCACCTTATAGACGCCAGCATACCCACTGATTTTTTATTTTATAAGAAGACACTTAAGGAAAACATCAGTGTTTTTGTTAACTACATATAAAATAGTCAGCGGCTTCCAAACAGAAGCCACCAGCAGAATGAACCGATCACTTTCTTTAACCACTTCATAATTTTCAAAGCTGGAAGCGGAGAAAAGAAGCTGAAAAAGACTGAAAAATACACAATGCACAGCAAGTTGTTTTTATATTGCAGTGCATATGTTCAATCATTTACATTTTTATCTAGTGCTTTTCATGAGGGATCCAGGTGGAATCCACCTGAAGAAGACATTGTTTGCACATTACGAAGAGTGGCAATTAGTGTTGAGTGAGCACTAAAATGCTCGGGTGCTCGAAGCTCGGGCCGAGCTCACCGTGATACTCGGGTGCTCGACCCGAGCAACGAGCCCAATGTTAGTCTATGGGAGACCCGAGCATTTTTGCGGCGGCACCCCCGACAGTCTGTAGAAAGCCTAAAAAGTGCCCAAAACAATAGTGACAGTGCTCAAATGACATGGGGACAGCATGGGGATCGCCCCAGGAAGCATTTCAGACCCCCAGGTCACTGTTGTCAACAGCGCCGGACTGGGGTGTCTGGGGCCCACCAGGGACATTGACTCCAGGGGCCCACCCACCCTTCAGCTATTTGCAAATACCTGTTAGCCGTTATACCCATTATATTGGCCGCTTCTGCCCATCACTGTGCGCTCACCAGAAATGCGATGTACAATTACTGTAATTTGCATTAAAGGGTTTTTATTGGTGAAAACAAGTTCTCAGCGATGCACAGGTTGGGAAGGTGATCACTTATTTATTGGTGGAATCAGCACTGTCAGAAGATTGTGGCACTTTGAGTATTTGGTGAGATTTTTACCTCTGTATTTATAAGACAAAACCAGGAGTGGAGCAATCCGAGGTAATGTTTTATGAATTTCTCACCCACTCCTGGTTTTGTCTTATAAATACAGAGGTGAAAATCTCACCAAATGCCAACTTGCTTTCTCTGGTGAACCTCTGCAACTGCATCTCTGCTGCTGTGTAATAGTCACAGGGCAGGGAGGGGTTAAACATCCAAGTATTTAATATCTATTGGAAATAAAGAGGTTTCCCCTTATTGATATCAGATAAAACAAATGACCAACCACAATCCACTCTACCAAGACCAATATTACCAGATAGAAGGCAGAAATACCACCACACCGTGACCAGATCACATATTACCACCACATAGTGCCCAAATAATGCCACATACAAGGCACAAATACCGCCACACCATGACCAAAGCACATAATACCACCACATAGCGATCAAATGCTACCAGATACAAGGTATAAATACTGACACACCATGAGACCACATATTACCACCACATGGTGACTGAATAATACCACATACAAGGGACAAATATCGTCATGTCATGACCAAAGCACATAATGCCACAACATAGTGACAAATAATGCTAAAATAATAAAAATGTAAAAAAGCTCTGTATATTGGGTCAGTGTACAGGTTATACAGTGATCACCAGTGATATTATACACAGGAGCTCTGTATATAGTGTACCGGTTATCAGTCATCACCAGTGACATTATACACAGAAGCTCTGTATATAGTGTCAGTGTACAGGTAATGCAATGATCACCATTAATATTATACACAGGAGCTCTGTATATAGTGTCAGTGTGTGTGTATAGGTAATACATATACTCAACATAGGTAATACACATACTCACCAGTGATGTCTCTAGGTGAAGTTCTTTATCTGCAGACCGATATATCCCATCTTCTATGCAGGACTTATCTCTGCAGAAAATAACATAGTTAGCTATAACTGATCACTTCCAGAGCACAATCCACACTTTTCCCAAGATTTCTACACTGCATGAAATGACAAAAAAGCAACATAGTGCCGCACTACACAGTAACAGTGCTCCAGTGTCATTCTGTGCCTGCTCATCTGTCAGCAGACATATTTCTCTGATGGCAAAGATGTAGCAGAGCTGAAGACAGAAGACCCATGGATTACGTCGGAGCGAGGATTTTTTTTTATTAAAGATAGAGTCCCTTAGGCTACGTTCCTGCTTTTATGCGGCGCTTTAGACCGCTCGCGTAAAAGAAGTGCCAAAGAAAGCTGGAAACGCCTTCCAGCAAAAGCTATGGTTTTTGCTGAAAAGCGTTCAGATGCCGCGTTTTGCCACGTATTTTTGCGCGGGCGCTTTCACTGCAAAAGCGGCCGCGCAAAAAGAATTGACATGCCAATTCTTGGCGTTTTTTTCGGCGCGCTTTCCCCATAGGCTACATGTTAACATGCCTCGGGAAAAGCGCGCTGAGAAAAGCGCAACGTCGGCATGCAGTAGAGATTTTTTGCGCCGCGTATGAACGGAGCCTAAATGGGTTTTGTGTTTTATTTTTAATTAAAAAAAAAATTTCTGTGTTTTTTTTCTATTTACTAGAAATTCATGGTGGCCATGTCTAATTTGGCGTGACAACATGAATTTCGGGCTTAGTACCGGCTGATAATACAAAGCTGGCCTGGTACTAACACTATTATTACCCAGGGTGCCACTCACCACCAGGGCCGCTGGAAGAGCCAGGTAAAGGGCCTGGAAATTTTCAGGGGTGGCTGCGGGCTGCGATTTTCAGTGTGGGGGGCCAAAAACACTTGGGCCTTACCATGCTGAGAATCCCAGCCCCCAGCTCCTTTGTTTTATCTGGCTGGCGATCAACATATGGCTGGAGCACACACCTTTTTCTAAAAAAAAAATATTTTAAATAAGTTTAAAACAAATATTCGGCTTCTCTGTCTTTTGATCAGCAGCCAAGGTAAAGCCAGGCAGCTGGGGGTGGCAGTACGTAGCTGTCCGCTTTATCTGCGGTGAGAATCAAAAATTCTGCAGAGCGCTACACCGTTTTTAAAAATGATTTCTTTTCACACTTCTATATGTCACAGACCCAACAGCCAATCACAGATGCTGTCAAAGAGGATGGGCGTCTGTGATTGGCTGTTTGAGTAATCTACAATCAGCCCATACATTCTAGTATGGTACTATGTATGGGCTGCTTTCAGGTTACTCAAGCAGCCAATCACAGACGCCCGTTCTCTGTGTCAGCGTCTGTGATTGGCTGTTGGGACTGTCACACATATAGAAGTGTGAAAATAAATAAATAATAAAACAAAAATGACAGCGCTCCGCAGAATTTTTGATTCTCAGCGCAGATAAAGCAGACAGCTACGGGCTGCCACCTCCAGCTGCCTGGCGATCAAAAGTCAGGAAAGCCCAATGTTTTTTTAAATTATTTAAAAAAATAATTAAAAAAAAAATACGTGGGTTCCCGCCATATTTTGATCGCCAGCCTGGTAAAAACCAGGCAGCTGGGGGCTGGGATTCTCAGCATGGTAAGGCCCAAGCATTCTGGGCCCCCCACGCTGAAGACGGCAGCCCGCAGCCACCCCTGGAATTGGCGCATTCATCATAGCACCATTTCCAGGCGCTTTATCCGGCTCTTCCAGCGGCCCTGGTGGGGGTGGCACGCTGGGTAATAATGGGGTTAGTACCAGCTTTGTATTATCAGCTGGCACTAAGCCTGAAATTCATGGCGTCACGCCAAACTAGACATGGCCACCATGAATTTCTAGTAAACAGAAAAAAACACATGTAGGGACTCCATCTTTAATAAAAAACAAAATCCTCGCTCTGACGTAATCCATGGATCTTCTGTCTCCAGCTCTGCTACATCTTTGCCATCAGACAAATACCCCTGCTGACAGAGATGAGCAGGCACAGAATGACACTAGAACACAGTTGTCAGAGAAGTGCTCAGCTGGCCTCCAGCCGCCGACCATGTTTTCCTGTGCGTTGCAAATAATGCATACTTTCAAACACATGCCTATTTTTGCAATGCAAGTCTACAGTACATTGCGTCTGCACTGATTTACAACGGATCCGTTGTAACGCACAGTATAAACGCAATGTTAACCCAGCCTAACAGCAGCGAGAAGGGGAGACGGAGCCCTGGAGACCGCCAAGTCAGTCTACTGGTGGTACTATCATGCCCATTGCCCAGTATGTCCTCCCAGCCTTTGTGGTATTATTATGCCCATTGCCCAGTATGTACTGCCAGCCTCTGTGGTACTATAATTCAAGCTCACATGGCATGTCCTGCCAGCCAGCCACTGGTGGTAGTAGTACTAGCATGATAGTACCACAAAGGGCCGGCTCCAGGTTTTTCTGGGCCCTGGGAGAAAGAGTCTCAGTGGGCCCCTTTAACACATACCACGATTCATGATGCACAGATACCGCAGAGAAATATAAGTATAGTACAATGCAAAGATTTCACTTCTTATATTACATGAGTGATATCTATTGTAAATTCTATAATAGCTCAGAAACCGGCGAATCGCTCCACACAGTATACTGGCCTCCAAAAAGTGCTCCATACAGGATACTGGTCCCCATATAGCGCTCCATACAGAATACTGGTCCCCATATAACGCTCCATACAGGATATTGGTCCCCATATAATGCTCCATACAGAATAATGGCCCCCATAAAATGCTCTGTACAGAATACTGGCCCCCATATAACGCTCCATACAGGATACTGGTCCCCATATAACGCTCCACACAGTATACTGGCCCCCAAAAAATTCTCCATACAGAATACTGGACCCATATAATGCTCCTTACAGAATACTGACCCCATATAACGCTCCATACAGAATACTGGCCCCCATAAAATGCTCTGTACAGGATACTGGCCCCATATAAAGCTCCATGCAGGCTGTTCCCCCCACACAATGCCCTATGCAAGCTGTTCCCCCCCTTATAATGCCCCATGCAGGATGTCACCACCCTCCATATAAAGCCCCATGCAGGATGTCACCTCCCCCATATAATGCCCCATGCAGGATGTCACCTCCCCCATATAATGCCCCATGCAGGATGTCACCCCCCTCCATATAATGCCCCATGCAGGATGTCACCTCCCCATATAACGCCCCATGCAGGATGTCACCCCCCATATAATGCCCCATGCAGGATGTCACCCCCCATATAATGCCCCATGCAGGATATCACCCCCCCTCTCTTTAAAATGCCCCATGCAGTTTGTCACACCCCCCTTTTATAATGCCCAATGCAGGATGTCACCCTTCTCTTTAAAATGCCCCATGCAGGATGTCACCGCCCCCATATAATGCCCCATGCAGGATGTCACCCCCCCATATAATGCCCCATGCTGGATGTCACCCCCCATATAATGCTCCATGCAGGATGTCACTCCCCCATATAATGCCCCATGCAGGATATCACCACCCCACCCATATAATGCCCCATGCCTCCATACATTAAATAAATAATCGAATACTCACCTCACTCCTCCTCACCTGTTGCCGCTGCTCAGGTCTGGACTCCAGCGCCGCAGGATGTCAACCCCCTCCATATAATGCCCCATGCAGGATGTCACCTCCCCAATATAATGCCCCATGCAGGATGTCACCCCCATATAATGCCCCATGCAGGATGTCACCCCCCCTCTTTATAATGCCCCATGCAGGATATCACCCCCCTCTCTTTAAAATGCCCAATGCAGGATGGCACCCCCCTCTTTAAAATGCCCCATGCAGGATGTCACCCCCCATATAATGCCACATGCAGGATGTCACCCCCCATATAACGCCACATGCAGGATGTCACCCCCCCCATATAATGCCCCATGCTGGATGTCACCCCTCCCCCATATAATGCCCCATGCAGGATGTCACTCCCCCATATAATGCCCCATGCAGGATGTCACTCCCCCATATAATGCCCCATGCAGAATATCACCCCCCCCATATAATGCCCCATGCCTCCATACATTAAAAAAAATAATAATCAAATACTCACCTCACTCCTCCTTACCTGCTGCCGCTGCTCAGGTCCGTACTCCAGCGTCGCCGGCGTCTTCCCGCTCTGCGCTGCCTGTGATGGCTCAGGGGAGGGCGCGGTGGAAAGACGTCACCGCACCCTCTGACCTGATATGTCACAGGGAGCGCAGAGCAGAAATACAGCGGATCTGCGGAGGCAGGAGGAGAGGTAAGTATCCGGCTGCTGGGCCCTGAGCAAGCGGGGGGAGAAGGGCGGGCGCTGGCACCGCTCTCCTCCGCCCATAGCCCGATTCATGCTTAGTATGTCCTGCCAGCCTCCTTGGTACTTTCATGCCCACCCAGCATGTCCTGCCAACCACTGGTGGTAGTACATGCTGCTAGGCATAGTAACAGTAACGAGAGGTTGGCAGCAGGACAGGCTGGGCAATGGGCATGATGATAATCATGCCCATTGCCCAGTAGCATTTACTGCCAGCCTCGGCCAGGGGTCCTCTCAGTCACCCCTCCCCCCTATCCCTTCCTCCCCTCCCGGCCCCTGCTTTTCATACTCACGCGTCGAGATGAGCTGCAGGCCTGCAGCCGCTGCCTAGGGCGATGGCGGATCCGTCCTCCACAGCGCGCACAGGAAGCCGTCCCAGGGCGATGACGTGTTCGCCCGATGACGTCATCGCCCTGAGACTGACCTCCTGCGCACGCGCCGGCAGAGGAGGCAGAGGGGCACTGCGGCAGCAGGCAGAGCAGGGAGACCGGTCTCCTTGCTGTGCTGCTGAAGAGGGCCCATCACTAATCATATCGGCAGTGCTGCCTATCTGATTAGCGAACCGGAGGGTCCTCTGTTCTCTGTACAGGGCCCAGTGGGTGTGGGGGCGGGGCTTAGGGGCATGGCCATCGGAACCCGGAGCCCACCGGGGGTTTTCCCGATCATACGGTGGGCCAGTACGCCCCTGCCCATAAGGGCACACACTGTGCAATTATCTGAGATTCTAGCGTGACCTCCGCAGGGAGGATGAGAGTGATACGTGGTGCAGAATACGTTGGTCTATAAGCAGGCATGCAATACATGGGGTGCAGAGAAAAAGGTTGCACTTGGGTCACGACCTGACTAATGAGGCACGGTACCGTGTGAGGCTTATTCTCTTAGCTCCCCCGCCAACAATTTATATACAAATAAGATATTATACAGTGCTACATTATACAAGGTATAAAGGATGGTGCCCACATAAGAGTGCCATTCTTTAGCAACAAAATAACAGTGCCACTCAGAGCCAAAATAAATACGGCTATATAGTGTTCTCAAGATAGAACAATAGATTGCTCAAATAAATACTGTCATACAGCGCTCACATATTATCACTATGAAATGCCCAAATAACTACCACTTTACAGTTCTCACATGTTATGACCATACTGTGCTCAAATAAATACTACAATACAGTGCTCACATATTATCAAAATACAGGCACAAATAAATAGTAACGGACATTGTTCACATATTATCACTATGCAGTTCTCAATGCATAATCTAACAGTGCTATTGACGCGCCCCCTGGGCCGTGGGGTGCCCGGTGCCGGGACAATAAATGCTGGGGGATGATGTCACAGTGGCGATGACCCGGTCCGTGACCCAGGGCGGTCAATAAAAGGGGTTATTTATAGGGGATTTATAGTGTTTTTATAAAGTTCGTGACGCCACCTGTGGATTCTGGTAATAGGTACCAGCGCTGCTTCAGACCTCTGGGGCGCTTGATAGGGCAGCTGGTTTGGAGTGGCTCCCCACAGGTGGAGCGGGCCCCAGGGCAGTGTAGAATGGTAGGTGGTGATGATGGGGCTTGCAGTGCAGGAGAGATGGCGCAGAGGAAATAACTGACGGAGGCAGTGGAGTCCTGTCATCCGAGTTTACTCACAGTTCTGTTCAAGTTCCTCAGGTACACTGTACGGGTGTCAGCCTCTCGCGTCACACTGCGTATGCCAGACAGGGGTTCAGCACTTCCTCAGGTATATCAGGAGCGCTTGACGGGACCCCGCTTTTGTGTGTTCCTCTCTAGACCGACTTCCCGCGCTGGGTCTTCTCCCTCCTGCCCTGCTCCTTCCAGTAAAGTCTCGAACGGGTACTCCGTGATCCCTCTGGACAACTTGGAGTTCCCGGACCTACTTGGTGCCCTTTTCGGTGACTTAGGTGTGAGAGTACGGCGACTGCACCGTGGAAGTGCAGAAGCCTCCGGTTTTCTGGCTGAGACGTGAAGTACTCGGCCAGTCCGGGGACTGGTTCCCCTCTTGCGGCCCGATCCCTCTGACGCTTGGCAGATTCAGGCGTACGGGTGGCTTCCTGCTCCTTCCATACCCCTGAGATCCCTTTCCTTAATGAAGCCTTCTCCTCTGCTCCCCTCCTGGGCCTTCCTGGCTAGGCCCCACTCTGGAGCAGAGCTCCTGACGAGACTCTGCTCCCCTCCTACTCCTCTTCCACTTACAAAAGACTACTCACTGATCTAAGATGGCTTCTCTTTTTATGTGTTTTTCTAAAGTGCTCCCCTGAACTACGTCCTCCACCCACACGCACTACATGGTACCCAATCTCTTTGGTTCTCCCTTCTGCAGCCAGGGACGGGGCAGCAAATCAGAGTGCATCTTGCCCTTCCAGCCGGCCTGGAGTAGTGTAGTGATGGGTGCTGGTGTTGGGGTCCCGGGCAGTACTCCATCCTTACCTGAGAGAAGGAGATACCACACCTCTGGGTGAGGTGCAGTAACCCTGTGGCGACTGAACCCTCAGGGGCGCCACACTATACAATGGCTAACTAAAAATACAATAATTAGACTGAGTCATGGTCATAACCATGTCAATCATTCGTGGCACCAATATAGAAGCAGGAGGCTGATGGGACCCATGTGTAAATGCCCAGGGAAATGTCTGTGCTTCATATGAGGGCATCAGCACTATTATTTTGGGAGGCCTTGTTTCAGGGTTTGCATTGGGTCCTAGTTACTTGCTGGACACCTTCTTCGAAACGGCTCTCCGTCACCCCTCACCACAATTCAGTAGACCCATACCAGCTATTACTGAAATTATTGATTGCCAAGTGTAACAGCGGAAAATAAATTATTGAAAAAAAATAAATAAATAAGCACGATGCTCCCCGATCCTCTGGGCGGCATGTAGACTTCTTTTTATAATTTTATAAACTTGTGTATTTATAGATTTGATGTTATTAATCATTAATGGTCCATTACTTATTATTCCTCTATGCAGTCCTTTCTCCAGCTCTGGTGTTATATACTTATTTTATAAAAAAAAAAAAAGTTCCAGTTATTAGCTAAGGCTGAAAATAAATAAAGTTTTAGAGTCAGTAAAATATAAAAGCGGTATTTTATATTGGGATTTCTTATAGCAAACTCATCTTCTGCTTGTGAGTGCACATTGCTATATAATGACGCAGCCACCCAACCAACCCGAACCAAAGACACCCCAGTGACAGCCACATAGTCACTATATAGCTCTCACTGGCGGTAAACTGACCGTTTTAGGCAGCGGATGCAACCAAAACTCACTCATGTACTTGAAATCCCACCTACCCAGTTTTTTCATTGACTAACGTGGGCTAGGTTTCAACCACATCGGAAAAAGGTGATGAGTGAGCACATATTTCATAGGTATCCGTTTGATCCGATGATCTAATATTGGCGATGCCAGGGGTTCTGGGGTAAGAAGAAGCTGCTCACACTGCTGTCCACCCTGTCTATCTGATCTAGTAATGGAGATACCAGGGGTGCAGTGGTAAGATGAGGCTGCTCACACTGCTGTCCACCTGTCTAATTGATCTAATACTGGAGATAACAGAGGTCCTGAGGTAAGAAGAAGCTGCTCACACTGCTGTACACCATGTGTTTCTGAGCTAATACTGGATATACCATGGGTGCTGAGGTAAGAAGAGGCTGCTCACACTGCTGTACATCTGTCTAATTGATCTAATACTAGAGAAACCAGGGGTGCAGAGGTAAGAAGAGGCTGCTCACACTGCTGTTCACCATGTCTTTCTGAGTTAATACTGGAGATACCAGGGGTGCTGAGGTAAGAAGAGGCTGCTCACACTGCAGTCCACTATGTGTATCTGATCTAATACTAGAGATACCAGGGGTGCAGAGGTAAGAAGAGGCTGCTCACACTGCTGTACACCTGTCTAACTAATCTAATACTAGAGATACCAGGGGTGCTGAGGTAAGAAGAGGCTGCTCACACTGCTGTCCACCTTGTGTATCTGATCTAATACTGGAGATACTAGGAGTGCTGAAGTAAGAAGAGACTGCTCACAGTGCTGTCTACTCTATCTATCTGATCTAATACTGGAGATGCCAGGAGTGCTGAAGTAAGAAGAGGCTCTTCACACTGCTGTTCACCATGTCTATCTGATATTATGCTGGAGGTACAAGGAGTGCTTAAATAAGAAGAGGCGGCTCACACTGATGTCTACCCTGTCTATATGATCTAATGCTGGAGATACCAGGGCTATTAAGGTATGAAAAGGCTGCTCACACTGTTATAGGTTATCTCTAAGTCATATCAGGAATATTCTTACGGCACATGCTCACAAGTTTCTGTGCTAATATTCTAGGACAGGTTTCTTTCTGTGTAACAAGACAGTGACCATATTAATTCTTTAATGTTTACCTCCCTAAACAAAAATGAGCTAAAATTGCTAATTAAAGGTATTTATAAATGTATTTATTAAGATTCCCTTTAGTTATTTATTTTTTTCTATTCCCGGAGAGCCCCGTTAAGGAAAAATTGCAAAACAAAGAGATACATTTCTCAGAATCCTATTTTATATATCCATATACTGTATGTGATACTGAGTTTGTATGTTTTCCCCGTATTCTCATGGGTTTCCGCCGGATTCTCCGGTTTCTTCCTATACTCCAAAGACATACTGATAGGGAATTTAGATTGTGAGCTCCGATGGGGAAAGTGTCGATAATGTCTGTAAAGCTCTGCGGAATTAATGGTGCTATATAAGTGAATAAAATAAATAAATAAATAAAAATAAATACTAGAGTACAATAAGAGAAGCCAAAGAAGGCGGGAATAATAAAAGTCACGGTGCACTTGTGTGGAGCTTGAGAAAAGTAACTATATGCAGGCCCGGCGTCAGAACCCAGCGCACCCGGGCAAGTGCTGGGGCCCTGAGCAGACAGGGGGGCCCACTCACCGTCGGGCACCCCTGTGCGCTATGGGACCCGTGAGCGGTGTAGTGCCGGTGCCAGCGCCCGCCACTCACCCCCACTTGCTCAGGGCCCAATACTTTCCTCTCCCCGTGCTTCAGCAGCAGCTCTGGTCTCTTCCCCGACTGCTGCACTGCGACGTCTCAGGTCAGAGGGCGCGGTGACGTCTTTACACCATGCTCTCTCCTGATCCATCACAGCGCAGAGCGGGAAGACGCCGGCGGAGCTGAAGAGTCTCGAGCAATGGCAGCAGGTGAGGAGAGGTGAGTATTTGATTTTTTTTATATATATATGTATGGTGGCATGGGGCATTATATGGGGGGGGGACAAGTCACATCCTGCATGGGGCATTATATGGGGGGGAACAAGTGACATCCTGCATGGTGCATTATATGGGGGGGATAGGTCACCTCCTGCATAGGACATTATATGGGGGGACAGGTGACATCCTGCATGGGGCATTATATGGAGGGGGAGAGGTGACCTCCTGCATAGGACATTATATTGGTGGAGAGGTGACATTCTGCATGGGGAATTATATGGGGGGAGAGGTGACATTCTGCATGGAGCATTATATGGGGGGAGTGACATCCTGCATAGGGCATTATGTGGGGGCCAGTATTCTGTATGGAGCGTTATATGGAGGCCAGTATCCTGTATGGAGCGTTATATGGGGGCCAGTATCCTGTATGGAGCATTATATGGGGGCCAGTATTATGTATGGAGCATTATATGGGGACCAGTATCCTATATGGAGCCTTATATGGGGGCCAGTATCCAGTATGGAGCGATATATGGGGACCAATATCCTGTATGGAGCCTTATATGTGGACCAGTATCCTGCATGGAGCGTTATATGGGGACCAGTATCCTGTATGGAGCGTTATAAGGGGTCCATTATCCTGTATGGAGCCTTATATGGGGACCAGTATCCTGTATGGAGCGTTATATGGGGACTAGTATCCTGTATGAAGCATTTTATGGGGGCCAGTATCCTGTATGGAACGTTTTATGAGGGCCAGTATCCTGTATGGAGCGTTATATGGGGACCAGTATCCTGTATGGAGCATTATATGGGGACCAGTATCCTGTATGGAGCGTTATATGGGGACCAGTATCCTGTATGGAGCGTTATATGGGGGCCAGTATACTGTATGAAGCGTTATATGGGAACCAGTATCCTGTATGGAGCGTTATATGGGGTTCATTATTCTGTATGGAGCGTTATATGGGGTTCATTATTCTGTATGGAGCGTTATATGGGGTCCATTATTCTGTATGGAGCGTTTTATGGGGTTCATTATTCTGTATGGAGCGTTATATGGGGTTCATTATTCTGTATGGAGAGTTATATGGGGTTCATTATTCTGTATGGAGCGTTACATGGGGTCCATTATTCTGTATGGAGCGTTTTATGGGGTTCATTATTCTGTATGGAGCGTTATATGGGGTTCATTATTCTGTATGGAGCGTTATATGGGGTCCATTATTCTGTATGGAGCGTTATATGGGGTCCATTATTCTGTATGGAGCGTTATATGGGGTCCATTATTCTGTATGGAGCGTTTTATGGGGTTCATTATTCTGTATGGAGCGTTATATGGGGTCCATTATTCTGTATGGAGCGTTTTATGGGGTTCATTATTCTGTATGGAGCGTTATATGGGGTCCATTATTCTGTATGGAGCTTTATATGGGGTTCATTATTCTGTATGGAGCGTTATATGGGGTCCATTATTCTGTATGGAGCGTTTTATGGGGTTCATTATTCTGTATGGAGCGTTATATGGGGTCCATTATTCTGTATGGAGCTTTATATGGGGTTCATTATTCTGTATGGAGCGTTATATGGGGTCCATTATTCTGTATGGAGCGTTTTATGGGGTTCATAATTCTGTATGGAGCGTTATATGGGGTCCATTATTCTGTATGGAGCTTTATATGGGGTTCATTATTCTGTATGGAGCGTTATATGGGGTCCATTATTCTGTATGGAGCGTTTTATGGGGTTCATTATTCTGTATGGAGCGTTATATGGGGTCCATTATTCTGTATGGAGCTTTATATGGGGTTCATTATTCTGTATGGAGCGTTATATGGGGTCCATTATTCTGTATGGAGCGTTTTATGGGGTTCATTATTCTGTATGGAGCATTATATGGGGTCCATTATTCTGTATGGAGCGTTATATGGGGTCCATTATTCTGTATGGAGCTTTATATGGGGTCCATTATTCTGTATGGAGCGTTATATGGGGTCCATTATTCTGTATGGAGCGTTTTATGGGGTTCATTATTCTGTATGGAGCGTTATATGGGGTTCATTATTCTGTATGGAGCGTTATATGGGGTCCATTATTCTGTATGGAGCGTTTTATGGGGTTCATTATTCTGTATGGAGCGTTATATGGGGTCCATTATTCTGTATGGAGCTTTATATGGGGTTCATTATTCTGTATGGAGCGTTATATGGGGTCCATTATTCTGTATGGAGCGTTTTATGGGGTTCATTATTCTGTATGGAGCGTTATATGGGGTCCATTATTCTGTATGGAGCTTTATATGGGGTTCATTATTCTGTATGGAGCGTTATATGGGGTCCATTATTCTGTATGGAGCGTTTTATGGGGTTCATTATTCTGTATGGAGCGTTATATGGGGTCCATTATTCTGTATGGAGCTTTATATGGGGTTCATTATTCTGTATGGAGCGTTATATGGGGTCCATTATTCTGTATGGAGCGTTTTATGGGGTTCATTATTCTGTATGGAGCGTTATATGGGGTCCATTATTCTGTATGGAGCGTTTTATGGGGTTCATTATTCTGTATGGAGCGTTATATGGGGTCTATTATTCTGTATGGAGCGTTTTATGGGGTTCATTATTCTGTATGGAGCGTTATATGGGGTCCATTATTCTGTATGGAGCGTTATATGGGGACCAGTATTCTGTATGGAGCGTTATATGGGGTTCATTATTCTGTATGGAGCGTTATATGGGGTTCATTATTCTGTATGGAGCGTTTTATGGGGTTCATTATTCTGTATGGAGCGTTATATGGGGTTCATTATTCTGTATGGAGCGTTATATGGGGTCCATTATTCTGTATGGAGCGTTTTATGGGGTTCATTATTCTGTATGGAGCGTTATATGGGGTCCATTATTCTGTATGGAGCTTTATATGGGGTTCATTATTCTGTATGGAGCGTTATATGGGGTCCATTATTCTGTATGGAGCGTTTTATGGGGTTCATTATTCTGTATGGAGCGTTATATGGGGTCCATTATTCTGTATGGAGCTTTATATGGGGTTCATTATTCTGTATGGAGCGTTATATGGGGTCCATTATTCTGTATGGAGCGTTTTATGGGGTTCATTATTCTGTATGGAGCGTTATATGGGGTCCATTATTCTGTATGGAGCTTTATATGGGGTTCATTATTCTGTATGGAGCGTTATATGGGGTCCATTATTCTGTATGGAGCGTTTTATGGGGTTCATTATTCTGTATGGAGCGTTATATGGGGTCCATTATTCTGTATGGAGCGTTTTATGGGGTTCATTATTCTGTATGGAGCGTTATATGGGGTCCATTATTCTGTATGGCGCGTTATATGGGGACCAGTATTCTGTATGGAGCGTTATATGGGGTTCATTATTCTGTATGGAGCGTTATATGGGGTTCATTATTCTGTATGGAGCGTTTTATGGGGTTCATTATTCTGTATGGAGCGTTATATGGGGTTCATTATTCTGTATGGAGCGTTATATGGGGTCCATTATTCTGTATGGAGCGTTTTATGGGGTTCATTATTCTGTATGGAGCGTTATATGGGGTCCATTATTCTGTATGGAGCGTTATATGGGGTCCATTATTCTGTATGGAGCGTTTTATGGGGTTCATTATTCTGTATGGAGCGTTATATGGGGTCCATTATTCTGTATGGAGCGTTTTATGGGGTTCATTATTCTGTATGGAGCGTTATATGGGGTCCATTATTCTGTATGGAGCGTTATATGGGGACCAGTATTCTGTATGGAGCGTTATATGGGGTTCATTATTCTGTATGGAGCGTTATATGGGGTTCATTATTCTGTATGGAGCGTTATATGGGGTCCATTATTCTGTATGGAGCGTTTTATGGGGTTCATTATTCTGTATGGAGCGTTATATGGGGTCCATTATTCTGTATGGAGCGTTATATGGGGTTCATTATTCTGTATGGAGCGTTATATGGGGTCCATTATTCTGTATGGAGCGTTATATGGGGTCCATTATTCTGTATGGAGCGTTTTATGGGGTTCATTATTCTGTATCAAGCGTTTTATGGGGTTCATTATTCTGTATGGAGCGTTATATGGGGTCCATTATTCTGTATGGAGCGTTATATGGGGTTCATTATTCTGTATGGAGCGTTATATGGGGTCCATTATTCTGTATGGAGCGTTTTATGGGGACCAGTATTCTGTATGGAGCGTTATATGGGGTCCATTATTCTGTATGGAGCGTTTTATGGGGTTCATTATTCTGTATGGAGCGTTATATGGGGACCAGTATTCTGTATGGAGCGTTTTATGGGGTTCATTATTCTGTATGGAGCGTTATATGGGGTTCATTATTCTGTATGGAGCGTTTTATGGGGACCAGTATTCTGTATGGAGCGTTATATGGGGTCCATTATTCTGTATGGAGCGTTTTATGGGGACCAGTATTCTGTATGGAGCGTTATATGGGGTCCAGTATTCTGTATGGAGCGTTATATGGGGTTCATTATTCTGTATGGAGGACTATACTGTCTGCTCTGCATTGTGAGCTGCGAGGATTCGCTGGTTTCTGAGCTATTATAGAATTTGCTATAGATATCGCTCATGTAATGTAAGAAGTGAAATCTTCGGCATTGTACTATATATATATTTCTCTGCGGTATCTGTGCATCATGAATCGTGTATGTGTTAAAGGGGCCACTGAGACTCTTTCGCCCGGGGCCCCCAAAACCTGGAGCTGGCCCTGACTATATGATAGCTACTGTACTGCAAATGGCTGTTGTAACCTACCTACTTTCTCATACTGAAAGAGTGGTCAAAAGTGGCAAGTTTTTGCTCTTATTTTATTCCTGTTGTCTCCTGACTATTCTATCTTATGTGTTTTTTTACATCCAGATTCCAGAGATATGGACCTTTATATTTAGTGCTAATTTTTATGATCTTTACTAAGGTAGTGGTGCTCATAGGATAATAATGCGGTCAGTCTAAAGACGCACCCAAGAGGATCTTGTGAGACCGGCCTCTTGCAAAGACTAAATATCTCTGGAACCGTACGGTGGATTAAAGGAAGGAATCCTCAGATGAGTAGTGGGAATAAAATAAAAGCAAAAACTGCCCACTTTGATCTGCTGACAGATCAGTTGAGCTTTAAGTTGTGCATAGTATATGACACGGAGAAACCAGATCCATTTTACTCTCTATTCAAACACAGTATGTGCACCCCTGTAACCCTTCTCCCCCAATCTAAAGATGGAGGTCAGAGGAGCAAGTCTGGTCTTTATGGACTCTACCTATTACCACCACAATCACATTGCCCATTAATAACAAATTGTAGTCCTCACCGCAAGCTTGATGTCTCCCTGGAACAGGTCTTGGTCTATAAATTATAAAAATAATAAACTATATAGTTAGAAAACACAGATAATGATGGAAAAGTCCAGTATATCAGAGTATTTGTTTAGCGTCTCCAGAGGTAGAGAATAACTCCTTGTTACTGTCACAGTGCTGGGTATAAGCAGATGATGGGAGACAGCTCTGAATTCACTTTATGTATGTTATATATATACAGTATATGACTGCAGGACCAGACTACGCAGGATACGTCTGTAGTCTGTTACCGTGGAGGAGACCAACAGTTCTTCTTAGGAACAGTACAAACAAAACAGAAAATATTTGCAAAGTTGCATTTTTTTAGATTTTAGATTACTTAAAATAATAATAAAGATGCAAAATGAACTGTGACTTTCACAATTTTTGGAAAGAGCTCTCTTTTCCCCATGTAGTACATTAATATCTTTTTATACTGTAGGTGTGCTTCCAGCCAGGCCTTCATGTACACCGGAGAACGTTGTGAAACTACACGGTTACAGGGAAATGTTATTGGGATGATGATCGGAGGAGCGGCCGGGACCATCGCTATGACTATAGCTGTCCTCGCTGTAACTGGCAGAAAATAAATGCAGCGTATATCTGAAAATAAAGATCTCTATATACTCACACACCAGTGTCTTCCCCTGTATGTAAATAAAGGAATCCACCATTAATGGATCACTTATGTAATGTATTCTGTTATACGATGCTGCACCTAAAGGGCTGGAACCTTTTATAGTTTATTTGTAGGACTGTAGGGCTTTTTTTAGGCTTAAAAGGGGAAGAAGGCTTTGCCACTCGATCAATGTGTTATATAGTTCTCAATAGAGATGAGCGAACCCGAACTGTAAAATTTGGGGTTCCTACCGGACACCTAGTGTCAGGTGCTGAACTCCGAACACGGGCTTCTCCTGGAAGTCCATTTTACAGTTCGGGAGTCTGGGGAGAAGAGAAAGGAGAGAGGAGAGAGAGGGAGCAGGGAGAGAGAGGTAGGAGAGAGAGAGAAGGAGGAGAAAGATAGAGGGAGGAGAGAGAAAGAGATGGAAGAGAAAGAGCAAGTGAGAGAGAGTGAAAGAGATGGTAGAAAGGGTAAGGAAGAGAGATGGAGGAGAGAGAGAGATATGGAGGAGAGAGAGATGGAGGATACAGAGCAAGGGAGGAGAGAGAGAGAGGGTGGAGAGAGATAGCGGTAGGAGAAAGAGGGAGGAGAGAGATAGAGGGAGGAGAGAGAGAGAGGGTGGAGAGAGATAGCGGTAGGAGAAAGAGGGAGGAGAGAGATAGAGGGAGGAGAGAGAAAGAGATGGAGGAGACAGAGCAAGTGAGAGAGAGTGAGAAGAGATGGAAGAAAGGATAAGGGAGAGAGATGGAGGAGAGAGAGAGATATGGAGGAGAGAGAGATGGAGGAGACAGAGAAAGGGAGGAGAGAGAGAGAGGGAGCGGAGAGAGGTAGGAGAGAGAGAGGAAGGAGAAAGAGGGAGGAGAGAGATAGAGGGAGGAGAGAAAAAAGGGATGGAGGAGAAAGAGCAAGAGAGAGAGTGAGAAGAGATGGAAGAAAGGGTAAGGGAGAGAGATGTAGGAGAGAGAGAGATATGGAGGAGAGAGAGATGGAGGAGACAGAGAAAGGGAGCAGAGAGAGAGAGGGAGCGGAGAGAGGTAGGAGAGAGAGAGGAAGGAGAAAGAGGGAGGAGAGAGATAGAGGGAGGAGAGAGAAAGAGATGGAGGACAAAGAGCAAGGGAGAGAGAGATTGAGAAGAGAGAGGAGAGAGTGAATAAAATGGAGGAGAGGGCGAGGGAGAGAGATGGAGGAGAGAGAGAGATAGAGGAGAGAGAGAGTGAGGAGAGCGATGAAGGAGAGAGAGTGAGGGAGGAGAGAGGGAGGAAAGAGAGAGAGGGAGGAGAGAAGCAGGAGGAGAGAGATAGAGAGAAAAGAGAAGGAGGAAGGAAATAGAGAGAAAAGGAGAGAGAGGGAGGAGGGAGATTGAGTTTTTTACATCTCCAAAGTTGGAGTTCCCAATGATTTCAATGGGGTCCAGGTACTGGATCAAGATCGGGTACAGTTTTGGTACCCGAACCGAACTTTGGACTAAAGTTCAGTTGGGTACCAAAACCTGAACTTCCACGAGTCTGCTCATCCGTTGTCATGCTAAGTATGGGAAGAACCCAGCGTACGACAACGGGAAAAGGGGGAAAGCCCAGCAACTAAGTAAAGGGGGATTGGAGACCCCTAAGCAGATCTAACAACACCATGACTCCCTTATCGTCCCTAAATAGGTTCCGCACCTATCGCCAAGCAGGATACCTTAGCCCTGGCTGGCCCTAGAGCTAGGCCCTAGGTAGGGAGGGGGAGGAGTGAGCACTAGTCAGCCCCACTGCAACTAAAGACAAACAAGGGAAACAGACAAGGGGATACACTTAGCTTTGAGGAGACACCAGAGAGATCACAACTACAATCCATAAAGGAACTCCAAGAAGAATCTAGCTGACTTCTAGAACACCAGACCTGAACAGAGGAATTTACTCTATCACCAGCAACTCTCTTGAGAAACTGAGTATATTTAAAGATCCAGAAAAGGTGTGTTAATTAGCAGGCGATGGTGGAGATCACCGCTGGGTCCTAGAGTGGGAGGGATGATGAAAGGAACAAGAAGGTGTCTGCAAGGCCAAGCGCAGCGACCTTCTACAGCCGGATCCAGAATGACTGTATGTCAAACCTGACACACCCGTGACATCCCTAGTTCCTAATTCTTTAACTAGTTAGGATGCAATACTACAGTTCACCTCTAGTAGCCACTAGTGAAAAATTTGATTACCTGTCACAATCACAATAATAGTCGATCATTAGTGATCCAGTTCTCAATCTACGTCCCATTGGTTTACACAGTCTGTAAAATTACCCTTCAGAAGGAGACTGGTATCTTTGTTCTGCCTGCCACTGTTCTCCTACACGTGTGCAGACTTCCATTTCTTAAGGGGACTTATTTTCAGTCAATGTCTATGGCATCTAGGTTTTGTAAATGACCCTCCCCACTCCCCCATATCAATTATCAATCTGTGGTTTTGCAACCACGTGAGTTCCAATACTGTGCTATGGTCCACAGTTACAAATGTCTTTATAATAATTCCGATTGTTGGATGTCAGTTGATGTTGAACCCCACCGGTGAAGAGGTCAATATAGTAAACCTGGAAAACCCCTACAATGCATTGAGTTTATGGCAGCTAATTGTCATCATGTAGTTGATGGGGAAATATAACAGGTACAGTCTAGGGGTACAGGAGACATTTGAGCTGATAAAAGCTGAGTGTGCATGGTGATAGATAGCGGCTCTGTAAGACTAAACTTACCTTGTGGCCGGAGTCTGTAGAGCAGAGTTACTGTACATGTCCAGACTCTCTGACCAGGTCTATGCAAAAGTATGAAAAGTGATATAGTAATGTGAAATTCAGGCCAACACTCCCTTTTTTCCACTTTATTTAATCCATATAAACACAACCAAATTTAAGTGGCTTCTTACAAAAACAGCACATGAAAAATGTACAAATGCCATCAGCAAAACGTACTTCAGCCAGACGACAACGCGTTTCTGAGCTCTACGTTTCTTAGTTTGATCCTGAAAAATTCCACAATACTTAACACAGGATATCTGAGTTCGCAGATTCGTAACACTCAGGTTAAAATGTGCATAGACAAAATATATAGATAAAACCTGTAAAAACCACAATGTGGATAATGCAGATAAACCAACCATACAATAAAGTAAAAACAGGAGCCAAGGCTGTAAGTGCGGGGATTTCTGTGCTTGGGGATCATACTCAATACTGGATAAATTGAGATGTGAAAATGTTGTATCCATTTTTTCATCATTTGCAGATCACTAACACGTCTCTCCGTCCTGTGATTTCCATAGTTCCACGACTTTTCCTTCTTAGTGTTGCAATTTCAATGTTGAGGATTGTAGTTATGCTCAGTGTTCTAGTATTAAAGTAAATAATCCGACCTCTGATTCAGATTTATGGGATGGGAGGTATTTAATATTAAAATCCAAAAAGCCTCCCTGAAATCCAGCCCCTGCACTTGAAGCACACAGGCCCATGCTGCTCTCCCACACCCACAAGATTGGGGTCTTTATTGAACATATGACCCTGCCTCACATTGGAGAAAATCTATATGTGGTGCCCTGCTGCGCAATGGTGCCACAGATCCCAGAGGGGTGCATGGACGGATTTCTCCACAAGAGGCCCTCACAGCATACACACACCTCCACCTTCCACCTCAGACCACCAGAGGAAGCCCGATAGGGATATAAATAGGGAAGGTGGAGTGATTCAGCAGTTCCTGCTCAGACACAGAAGGAGTGAGTCTGTGAGTTAGTTCTCCTCAGGAAGAGAGTAGAGACAGAACAGTCTGGAGTCCACAGCCAGTTCCTGCAGAGTGAGACACAGAGAAACAGGTCAGTCTGCAGTGGAGCTCAGTCAGACTCAAGCAGCTCGAGTTAAGTGAGCTAGGAGCGTTGCTGACGCTCAGAGAGCAGCAGAAGAGGCAGCCAACCAACTGCCAGTGTGTATAGCCTAGTGAGAGCCCGAGTATGCCGAAGGCTAGAGGAGTAAATAGCATTGGGGGCAGAGGAGCTTTAACGGCTCACCCCAGGAACCATATACCGGACATCGGGTCTGAGTCTGCAGGGATTCTTTACACCCAGCAGAAGACAACCAGAACCCCTGGCGAACTACATGTCCCAGGAATACCAAACGCTGACTGTTATACCAGGGTCAGGAGTTACCGAGGCCCCATATACCAGGGAGTGTGTACTCCAACAGAAGGCCCTACCACAGGATCTGCTGGTGCAGAACAGAGACTAAGTTAGGCCTAGCTCCAGGCAGGCCAGAGACTAACACTAAGCGGCGAAGAAACAGGAGGCCTTACACCTGCTCACTGGGGAGAGTCCTGCAGTGCACCCCTCACCCTGCAGTGCTCCGGACAGTACCTGCATTTCCACCAGTAAAAGGTACAGAAGCAAACCGTGTGTGGGTGTGTCCCCTGTTCTTCCTTGGACCCGGCTGGGTCATCTCCATATTGTGCACCTCGTCAAACATCGCTGCCCTGAGGCCTAGCTCCACCTGTGGGGAGCTACACCATCATAGCTGCCATAACACCGGCCTCAGTGGACTGCCGCAGCGCTGGTGATCCTCACCAGACACCACAGGTGGTGTCACGAACTTTGACATTTCATTTTCCCCGTTTTTAAGAGAGACCCCAGGGTACGGGCCTGGGAGCCGACCACCGCGACCTCCCCCAAGACCAGGCATTAAGTCCCTGGCGCCGAGTAGTCCCCATCCCCTGGGTGCCACATTTACATATGGGACAAAGGGACCTTTTTGGCTCCCCTAGTCTCTAGGGCACGAAGGAAACAGTAAACCCTGCACTTATTATAGGCAAGCCCCTGGGAGAGGTGGGTTTTTGGTGGTGTGTAGTAATGGACTTACCAAAAACTTTCATCATAGCTTTTTTTATCAGAAAACTGGAGTAATCTGCTTTGAAAGGTATTAAAAAAAATTGAGCAAAGAGGAGTTGTACAGAAATGTTCCCACTTTTAAATTTTATTTCGCTAGTTTGAAGAAACTCCGCCAAAATGTGCAGAGCTAGAGAGGAGCCGGGACTGGATGGGACATGGCTATGTCCACCTGTCAAATTCTGCAAGAGCGTTGGCGTTTCTTCTGCCAGTAATGCTACTTCAGTCCGTGCACAACTTTAGTCTTAATATATCGGCCTCACAGTATTTTATAATGGCCAAAAAACTGATTTTCAGCCATGTCAGAAACTTTCAAGATAATTTATAGTCTGATCCGCCATCTTGTCCGTGTCTTGGAAACCTGAGAATGAGCGCTAGTCTCGGCAATCCAACAATCCCATACACAATGAGGGGTCCGCATACTTGACCTCCAGTCCATTCATTATGGAGCCCACATTTGGGATTAGTGGGGTCTTTAGTGATTGGGCCCCAAGCGATCAGTAATTATCCCCTGTCCTATGGATAAGTGATAACGCACCATCTTGTTCCAAACCTTTAAGGTGAAGGCCCATTTGCACATCGCCTGTAGAGCATCACACAGATTCCCTCATATTACGGAGCTGCAGACGTTCTGCCATATTAGATTTATTTTTATGGAGGAACTTTCCCTAGAAACATTGTATTGTAATCTAAAGAAGAAAAGATGCCTCCATATGAACTTGAGGACACCTGAAGGAGCAGCATGGCCCTATACAATGAGAATATACGGCATGTGTCCTCTGATGATACCAGTATGTTCCACCATAACATGGACCTGTGTAATGGACAAGTAGCTACTACCAAACCCCAAAACCTATTGTAACCAGAGATAACACTATAAAAAAATTAAAGTTGCTTTTATTTTATTATTTAAATAAAAAATTCTCAAGAAATCTTAAAAGTTGACAATCAGGCGTCCATCATCCATATTTCCACGCATTCAGTAATAGCTGATGGTCGGTCTGACACATGTGCAGCCCAGAGTCACCAGCTCGCCCTCCAGTCTGTAGGAGAAGCTGCAGCCTTTCTGCTCCCGTCGTAGGACCATCACCTCCTGCTGGATGGGGAAGGAGATCAGGTCTGGACTTTCATGGCCATCAGCGTCTACACAAGCAAAAGTCAGACAATCGGCCTCGGCAATGACGACAGGGAACCTGTTGGTATCTGTGCTGAGACTGGGAATAAAAATACACAGTGAGAGAAGCTGTGTAACACCTGGTCCATGTCCGCGCTCCTTGTTCTTATCCTGCAGATTCTCGAGGCTTTTTCTTCAGTCTTCTGCTCTATAAATCTCCATTTTCTCCCTCCATACAAGGTTATTCTGGGTGATGTCAGAGCCGCGCCGTGCGCTCTCAGCTTCTCTCCTTCATGTTTTATTTCTAATAACTGCAGCTGCATCTCCCTCCTCCCCTGAAGTCTATTTGGGGACAGGGGAGATTTCTGAACGGTTACTGGGAGCTTGTAGGCAGGAAAAGAAGAACGAGAGGCGGCTAGAAGATGGGAAGACGTTATTCTCCACTAAAGGGGTTATAAAAACATCCCGACAAGCTATTCCCTGCTATTGTAACTCTACTGAAAAGATTATTTTCTTTCTATACTTTACTAGACGTCCTTCTACAGGAGACTCCGGGAATCTCCACCGGACTGTATCACTATTCAGCGCTGCTTGTAATGTGACAGGTTGTGATATTACCTGTATTCCCAGGGGGACAGAGAGCGGGTGTGACCGTCCTCCATCTGCTCCGAGCCGTCCATAGAGCTGCTGTCAATCAGACTGGTGTCCACTGTCATACTGGTCATCTCTGTCTGCCCTCTAGAGGGAGCTCTTCACCCCTAGATCCTTCCTGATTATGGGGCAAATCCTCCTCTGGTAGAAAGGCCGATGAGCTGAAGGAGACCAGGACGGCCACCTGAGAGATAGGGAAAGATGGGGAGAACATGGAGAATAATTCACATCATTCCAAAAATAGGGGAAACTTGTCTTGTGCAGATGACGTTTGCCTTGAAGGGGTTGTCCCCTTTCAGAATAGTGACTATCATGGGCTACAGTGGCTGTAACAAAACAAACTGAGTATTACTCCCCCTCCCTGGGTCTAACTCCAGCTCTCCGCTGCTGCCTGATCTCTGCTGATTGTCTGCAGCACTGACATCACATCAACAACTCTACAGCCAATCATGGCTGTGTTCAGCTCACTGATTGGTTGCAATGCTGTCAACTTGATGTCAGCACTGCAGACAATCAGCACAGACCAGGCAGTGTCGGAAAGATGGCGTTAGACCCGGGGAGGGTGAGCAATACCTGGTGTGTTTTCTTATTTTATATATATATATAACCCTTTCTTATAACCCCTTTAGCAAGGCTGAGTCTATTATCTTCCTTTAGAGGGGGAATTACAAATATTATGTGTCCTGTCCTGAAATGTAACGTCACCACTAGTGATGGGAGCAGCGGTAAATCAGTGAATAAATGAAATCTTCTACATCTTTGTGTTATTCCACTTTGTGTTTCATCTCTCACCATCTTCAGGATCTGTTTGATGTCAGTGAATGAGGACGGTTCTGTTTCCATTCGGAGGCCGTAATCCTGCACATTGCTGCTCCTGCTCTCAGCAGATACATTGTATCCAGTCTAGAAAATGCTCCTGAGCAAAATATATATCAGGACTAGTGTTGAGCATTCCGATACTGAAATATCGGGTATCGACCGATATTCGCGGTATGGGAGTTCTGATACTGAGTTCCGATACTTTTAGAATATAGAATACCGGAATCGGAAGTTCCCATAATGCCTGTGCTCTGCAGTGTCTCTGAAGGATGACAAGCTGGATGGCAGCGCTCAGCTTACTCTACTTGTCATTTAATGTTAAAGGATTTATTTAAAAAAATAATAGTGTTTTCATGCACCGTCTCTTTAAAAAAGCCGGCCGGCAATTCAGCATCGGCATACACCGGTACCCGACAATTTACAACAGAAAGAATAGAGCATCACACATAGATTAGAAAGATAGAAACATGTCAGTCACACATATATGAAGTACAGTGACAGTGTTGCTTACTGTACTTGTCATTTAGTGTAAAGGATTTATTTAAAAAAATAATAGTGTTTTCGTGCACCGTCTCTTTAAAAAAGTCGGCCGGCAATTCAGCAGCGGTACCCGACAATTTATAACAGAAAGAATAGAGCATCACACATAGATTAGAAAGATAGAAACATGTCAGTCACATATATAAGAAGTACAGTGATAGTGTTGATTACTGTACTTGTCATTTAGTGTTAAAATAAAGGATTTATTTAAAAAAAAATTGGCGCGGGGTTCCCCGTACTTTTAGGCTCTAGCGGAGGTTAAGCAGACGGCTGGGGCAGATGTTTGAAGCCTGGGAAGGGGGTAATACCCACGGAGCTTCCCAGGCTACTAATATCAGCCTTTACTAGCTATTAAAATGGGGGACCGCCCCAAAAAAATGACGTGGGGTTCCCCCTATTTTAATAGCTAGCAAAGGCTAGGCAGACAGCTGGGGGCTGATATTAATAGCCCAGGAAGGGTACCATGAATATTGGCCCCCTCCCAGGCTAGAAACACCAGCAGTCAGCTGCCCCAGAAATGGCGCATCCTTAGGATGCGCCAATTCTGGCACTTAGCCTCACTCTTCCCATAGCTCTTGAGCAGGAGAATTTTCCCACGCTGTCAGTGACGTGCATGACGTGAGCTGAGTTCATTGGACATGAACTCGGCTCATCTGGATGCGGTCACAGCGAGACACTGAGGAGCACAAGCATGTCTGCGCTTCTCAGTCTCTGCGGCATGGCAAGCTGGATGGCAGCTTTCGGCTGCGATCCAGCCTGTCATGTGAATGTGACGCGCCCCCTGGGCCTATGCTGTGCTGCTATGCAGGGGGAATACCCGGAACCGGATCGCTGGGGGTTTTAGTTCTCCGTGGCGGTGACCCGGTCCGTGCCCAGGGTGGTCAAACCAGTGGCAGTCTTAATGGTGTTATAATAAGTGTCCGACTACGCCACCCGTGGATTGCGGTCAGTGGGGACCGCCGCTGCGCTGCAGACCGCTGAGGCTGATGTTGTTTGCGCAGCCAAGAATGGGATAACTCCCCACGGGAGAAGTATTACCTCAGGGCAGCTAGTGTAAGAGATGATGGTGGTGATGGTGTGAGTGTCCCAGTACTGATGGTGCTGGTGCGGCGAGGAACCACAGAGACGTGCAGCTGCAGTTTTCAATGCTTTACTCACAGTTCTTTATCAGGTCACTTGTGCACAGTTAGGACCGCCCGAGCCGTGCTGCGTTCACCAGGTGAGGGACTCGGTCAACTCCCAGGCAATTCCAGAGTGTGGTTCAGAGCTCCCCTCTCTTCCTTTCTACTGGCCGTCCCCACCAGTGACCCACCTTTGTCCAGCTTCCTCGGGCCTTCTGTTGGCGAAACCTCTCCCGGTTTCCCTGACCCTATACGGTATGCCTTTCTGGTGGATGTAGTGAGGGGTCGCACCAAGATGTGGTCACAACCTCCGGTTTTGGCTGAGGATTAGTCGCCTCCACCAATTCGGGTTCCGGTACCCTGCTCTGCCAACCCTTCACCCTATATCTCCTGGACATATGGGCTCCCTGTCAGCCCTCTCTGGCTGAACTCCTCTCTGAACTGACCACGGGACTGAACACTGTTCTAAGATGGTGCCCACCTTATATACCTCCCTCTATGTGTGAGCCCAGGTGACTAGCAACCAATGGGCTCCTACCTATGCCCAGAGACCCACCCCTATCTGCTCCTACACCACTGGGTTTTCCTCCCACCCCCCCACTCCAGCCAGGAACAGATGCTGTCTTGCCTGCACTTCTGTCTAGTGGGAGCACCGTTGAGCTGTCCCTCGGAAATGGGGTGTGTGTGGTGCATGCAGCTTACTGAGTCCTGGTCCACACTCCATCCTTACCCGGGAGTGGAATATCACACCTCTGGTTTGAGGTGCAATACCCCTGTAGCAGCCGAGTCCTCGGGGTGCTACAAATGTAGCAGAGCTGGAGCCGTCCTGGGAACCATGGAAAGGTAAGGATACGGTTGGTTTATTATTTTTCTTTTATTGCAGGAGATCACTGGCTTCAGCTGGAATGGGCGTGATGGTAAGTATGGTTTAATGTAGAACAATAAAGAATTGTGTCTTTATTTCAATTAAAGGACTTTATTCTGGGTGATTGTGTTTTTTTTTTAACTTTGACTTCGATGCTGAATTGCATGGCCCCTCATCCGAATCCTGGTATGCATGCCTCCCTCATCCCCAATCCCGGTATGCGTGGCACCCCTCATCCCCAATCCTGGTATGCGTGGCACCCCTCATCCCCAATCCCGGTATGCGTGGCACCCCTCATCCACAATCCCGGTATGCATGGAACCCCTCATCCCCAATCCCGGTATGCGTGGCATCCCTCATCCCTATTCTGGTATGCGTGGCACCTTTCATACCCAATCCTGGTATGCGGTGCACCCCTCATCCCCAATCCTGGTAAGCGTGGCACCCCTCATCCCCAATCCCGGTATGCGTGGCACCCCTCATCCCTATTCTGGTATGCGTGGCACCCCTCATCCCTATTCTGGTATGTGTGGCACCCCTCATCCCTATTCTGGTATGCATGGCAACTTTCATCCCCAATCCTGGTATGCATGGCACCCCTCATCCCCAATCCCGGTATGCGTGGCACCCCTCATCCCTATTCTGGTATGCGTGGCACCTTTCATCCCCAATCCTGGTATGCGTGGCACCCCTCATCCCCAATCCTGGTATGCATGGCTCCCCTCATCCCCAATGCCATTATGCGTGGCACCCCTCATCCCCAATCCTGGTATGCGTGTCACCCCTCATCCCCAATCCTGGTATGCGTGTTTCCCCTCATCCCCAATCCCATTATGCGTCGCACCCCTCATCCCCAATCCCATTATGCGTGGCACCCCTCATCCCCAATCCCATTATGCGTGGCTCCCGTCATCCCCAATCACATTATGCGTGGCACCCCTCATCCCCTATCCCGGTATGCGTGGCACCCCTCATACCCAATCCTGGTATGCGTGTCACCCCTCATCTCCAATCCTGGTATGCGTGTTTCCCCTCATCCCCAATCCCATTATGCGTCGCACCCCTCATCCCCAATCCCATTATGCGTGGCACCCCTCATCCCCAATCTCATTATGCGTGGCTCCCCTCATCCCCAATCCCATTATGCGTGGCACCCCTCATACCCAGTCCTGGTATGCGTGGCACCCCTCATCCCCAATCCTGGTATGCGTGGCACCCCTCATCCCCCCACTATACATACATCCCCCAAAAAATAAACAGTTATACTCACGTTTCTTCTCTGTACCCCAGCGCTGCAGCGTCCTGTTCTGCCGGAGGCCGGGGGAGGAGTGCGGCGACAGAGCACCGCGCTGTAAATGTGCCTTCAGTAAAATGGCACCGGATAGCGTTATGCGCATGCGCTGATCCGACGTCTCACTCCGCACCCGGTCTCCGCTGAAGAGAGGTACCGCGGCAACGCTCCTCCCGGTCAGGTAAGTATGTAAGTATGGCGCCGGAGATCGCAGTGTGCTTTCAGTGCCTATGCATACCGCGCTCTCCGACGCCATACACCTCCTCTTACCGGTAACGGCTGGATGCGGTCTTCTGTGTGGAGCTTCGGACAGAGACCCGCATCCCCGGTTATATTATAGATACTGTAATATTACAGGACAGTGAGGTTTCTCCAATGTTCAAGAGGGAATGTTGTTAGAAAGGGTTTGTCGAATTGTGAGACAGATATTACTGCTTAAATATATTGTATTACTTATCATTGCAACCAGTATAATACTCCAGAGCTGTATTCATAATTCTCTCGGATCAGTAATGTAATGTATGTACACAGTGACTGCACCAGCAGAATAGTGAGTGCATCTCTAGGGTATAATACAGGATATAACTCAGGATCAGTACAGGATCAGTAATGTAATATATATACACAGTGACTGCACCAGCAGAATAGTGAGTGCAGCTCTGGAGTATAATATAGGATGTAACTCAGGATCAGTACAGGATAAATAATGTAATATATGTATACAGTGACTGCTCCAGCAGAATAGTGAGTGCAGCTCTGGGGTATAATACAGGATATAACTCAGGATCAGTAATGTAATATATGTACACAGTGACTCCACCAGCAGAATAGTGAGTGCAGCTCTGGGGTATAATACAGGATGTAACTCAGGATCAGTACAGGATCAGTAATGTAATGTATGTACACAGTGACTGCACCAGCAGAATAGTGAGTGCAGCTCTGATCAGCTGTTGCTCACTGTGGTGATTTAGGGTGTGGTGGCCGCAGATCCTGCTGTGTGCTCCAGCTCTCCTGAGAACCAACACCTCTCCACCTGGGGATCTGCTCTCTCTCCTACCCAGGGAGAGAGTGGGTTTCCTGGGATGAGTGATGGAGCCAAGTCCCAGGCTTCTGCTTCCCGAACCAGGCGGTGGGGGGCAGAAGAAACCAGCAACCGGCCTGCACATCGGAGGACTCGGGGGTGAGACCCTCCACCAGGAGTCGCAGCAATGTGGCTCCTACTCCCCCCAGGACTGTGGAGACTCCTAGAAGCCGCAAGGCTTCCAACATGGAGGAAAAGCCTGACAGCGCGCACGATGGTGCTCCTTCCGGAGTTAATCTGAGTGCTCACGGAGGTGAGGCCGACCTCACTGAGGGGGGTTGGGGGCTGCAGGGACCCCGGGAGTCTGTGTCCACCTATGCCTCCCGGGTCATGATCCACCACCGTGAGTATGAAGATGCAAGTAAGCTCGTCAAGAGGCTTTGGGAGGAGCTGCGCTGCACAAGCGCCAAAGCTGCAGGTGCCTCCAAACCGAGGAAGACAAAGCTCCAAGCAAAGGTAAAGAGGCTCAAAACTGAGATTAATGTGCTGGATCTAAGGAAAGCTGCCATCAGGGAGCAGAGTGGTCCATTTAAAGAAAATCTGATAAATGAAGATTGTTTCAGAGAAATGGCTGATAACAGAGAGCAAAGGCAGATGGGGCTGCAGCCTGAGAGACAGGTGGATGATGAGAGTGATGATGACCAGCAGAAAGCCCCACCTGGCAGCCAGCAAAGTCAACCGCAGGCCACGTGCAGTGAGCTTCCTGCAGGGCAGGCAACAATGGCCTCCGGTCGCAGTTCTGCCAGCTCTGTGGAGGACAGTGACAGTAGCGGCAAGGAAGGGGCGCTAATGGCAGAAATAAAGCTCCTGGAGTCCCCAGTGTGCCTCCAAAACTTCCATCTTGGTGACGATCTACCAGAAGAGGCACCTGGGGGCCACAAAAAGCTGCAGGAAGTGGTAAGCTATGTATATGCCCCCCTCCCTGTACCCCCTGAGTCAGCGGCAGGCTCACCTCGCTGTATAAGCCCCGTTGCCCAGCCCAGCCCGGGTTCTGCTGTGGATCCGGTGCAAAGTCGCGGGGAGATTACACAGCGTGGTAGTGAGGCGCAGAGCTCCGTCTCTGCTTGTAGTAGCGGGGACGCAGCAGGAGGTGCATCAGCCGAGAGGCTGGAAAGTGATGGCGGCCCAGCGGCGCGCGTTCGGTCAGACCATGATGCTGCGGTGCGCTCCTCAGTGGGATGGGGGAGCAGCCCGGTGTCGGGGGCAGCTTCGATAGCCTCGGCGCCTCTGAATGCTGTTGCCGCTGATCACTTAGTTGAGAAGCTGCGACAGTGTGAGGGGGCTGCTGGGGCTGAGCGTTCCAGTCCTCCCATGAAAGTGTTATTTTGTGTTGGCGCCACTGGTCAGGAAGATCCTGATGCTAAAGATCAGCAGCGCCTCACAACAGCTAAAGATCAGCGTCGCATCTCTACAAATGCAAAACAGCGGAAATTACCGACTGATGATGTGGAGGGCACACATAAGACCAGGGGTGAGGTCTCCTCCAGTTCTATGGAGGGGACTGAGCCCCTTGTGCCTGATGATGCTGAGGTCAAAATGTCATCCACCATTGTTACTGGTCTAGTAGGAATGAATGTGGTGGTGGGTGTGAATGAGGCCAATTCATTGTCCAGTGGTGTGGTTGCTGGTTTGGTGGAGGGTGAGATGGAGGTGGGTAATGGTGATGCTGTTTGGGCTTATGTAGTCACTGGTCCGATTGCCCCCCCGGTGGTGGCAATACCTGTCCAAAGTTATGCTAGTGTCACCGCCGGGGCAAATAGGGCATCCTCCTCGTCTCCGGGCTTTGGGGACAGCATGTTGCAACGGCGCCTTCTGGAGGCTCTAAAGAAGGGGGAGAGATCACTAATGGTAGAGGGTCGAGAGGTTGATCTATACTTCTGGATAGAGAGGCATGGCCTCGGGGCCTTCCGAGAGCAAAAAGGGGGGGATACAGTGTGGTCCCTCCCAACAGCCGGGCCAGGCAGTGTGCGTAAGAATGTGGTCCGTCTTCGGTGGAGGGGCAGTGATGCATGTCCTCCAAGGTCTAAAGTTGTGGAGCTCCTGCTGAGGATGGGCTTCAAGGCTATTGACATCTATGCCTTGATACATCCCTATTCCACGCCTGAGTTTGATGTCAGCTTTGTTCAGCCGGAGGGGCTTGAGCTCTTCTGGACGAATTATGAGTTGGCAAAAAATGAGCCCGGCTGGCGAGACTTTGCCGTTCAGGCAGTGTCTCGCCAAAACCAAATCAAGAAAGTGACCGTGATGACTCGTAACGAGTCACTTTCTTGTTATGACATCATGACGTGGCTTGGTCGGTATGGAGAGGTAGTGGAGACGCCAAAGAAAAAACGCGACGAGTTTAGTATCTGGTCAGGGTCCTGGACATTTATGGTAAAACTTAAGCATTCAGGTGGTACGGTTGCCCACATTCCAACATCTGCCTTCCTTGGTATGGATCGTATCCTGGTGTTCTACCAGGGGCAACCGAAGCTCTGTCACAGGTGCGGCGACCCCACACACTTCAGTGCAAACTGCACTGTGCAGAAATGTGCGTTGTGTGGGGGTGTCGGCCATCTTGCTGCCTCTTGTGTGGAGATTAGGTGCCACCTGTGTGGTGAGTTAGGTCACCTATTCAGCCGTTGTCCTCGCTCCTTCGTTAATGCAGTTGAGACCCCGGTGGGAGAAAGCCGTGAGGCCGATTCTGCTGGGGAGGGGACTAGCAGGGGTGGGGGAGATGAGGGGCCAGGGAAGAAAAGCAATAAAAGACGCCTGCCCAGCTGAGGCATCTAGACAAGTGCAGACAGGAGAGGTAGTAGTAAGTCAGAGTGGTGGGAGATGTTCAAGAAAAGGGTGGCGAGATTCTTCCGCCAGCTCTTGAGCCTCAGGAGCCTGGACAGGTATCGCCTGTATCAGGGCCTGAGGAGGAAACTCGAGCATCTTGTCTCAACTGGAGGTAGCCGCGAGGAGATCTCCAGAGTGAAATCTTTGCTAATGAGGTGTCAGTATGATAGGCACGCATCTTTGGGTTTTGAGAGGGATTATGGGAAGTACCGCTCGCCAGACCCTTACTAAAACTGCAAGATATCAGTGAATAGTAAAGTTGTTACAGGACTGGTTGACACTGCGGGGTCCCTGAAAAGATCCAGATCAGGGATCCTAGAGGTAGTCAGATCCTTCTACTCGCACCTCTTGGGGAAGAGGGATCTGGATTGGGATGAGATGTCGGCTTTTCTGGCTGAAGCCATCCCCGAACCAGGGGTAGACCCCTCTCTTGGTGTTTTGACAGAGATGATCAGGGAAGAGGAAGTTAAGTTGGCGATTGAAGGGCTTACCCTAAAGAAATCTCCCGGTCCAGATGGCTTAACATCTGAATTCTATAAGACCTTTAAGGACGCCTTGGTTCCCCTCTTGACTGCGGTATTCAATGAGTGTCTTTCCTCGGGCACTCTGCCAAAGTCAATGAGGCGGTCTACCCTGATCATCTTGTCAAAGGGTAAGGACTCATTTTGCATTGAGAATTGGTGTCCCAGAGCGCTTCTCAATGCAGACAGGAAGGTTTTGGCAAAGGTGCTGTTTAATCGGCTGGTGAAATTTGTGCCCCGACTCCTTTCGGGAGCCCAGCTTTGCTCTGTTCCGAGCCGCAATACAATTAGTGCTCTACTCTGTGTCCGAGAGGTGGTGGAGCAGGGTAGGGCTGGCCACTTCAAGGGGTACATGCTGTTATTGGACCAGGAAAAAGCGTTTGATCGGTTTAATCATGAGTACCTCTGGTCTGTCCTTCTGAGGTATGGGCTGCCGGGGGGGTTTGTTGATTGGCTTAAGACCTTGTACGCTGGGGCAGAGAGTTTCCCGCATGTGAACGGTTGGATTGGCAGCTCTTTCGAGGTTGGGTGTGGTGTTCACCAGGGTTGTCCCTTGAGCCCACTGCTGTACGTGTTTGCGCTTGACCCACTTCTTAGGAGGGTGGAGCGTGGACCGTTGGCTGGGATCGGGATGGACCGGGAAGCACCAGAAGCCACTCTGAGAGTGGTGGCGTATGCCGATGACGTCACTGTTTTTGTTTCCTCTGATGGGGAGGCAGAATGGCTGATGTCAGAGGTAAATCGCTACTTGGAGGCATCCGGGTCTAAGATCAACCGGGATAAGTGTGAGAGTCTCGGGCTGGGAGGAGGAGATTCTGGTTTTGATCTCCCAGACACCCTTCCAGAACCCAAAGTCTCTGGAATAGTTCTTGGCTTTGAATTTGGCCAGGGGGATTACCCCAAACAAAATTGGGACAGCAGGCTGGAAATCACCACTCAGTAGGTGAACCAATGGAAGGGTTGGTCTTTGACCCTAAGGGAAAGGGTAAACCTGATTAAAACCTACCTGCTCCCTTTGCTGATCTATCTGGGCAGTGTGTGCATCTTGCCGGAGCCTCTCTGGACTCGGGTCTACAGTTTGTTCTTCCAACTGTTATAGGGGAATAGACTGAACCTGGTCAAGAGGGAGCTTACTTACCGTACGAGGAGACTAGGAGGGTTGGGTATGGTCAACCCTGTGGTATTCCTTGTGAATACCTTCATTAAGATCAATATTGCAAACCTCTGGAAAGAGAGGGCTCCTCTGTGGGTATTCTCCTGTAGGGGATGGTTTCAGCCTTTCTTCCAGGAATGGGAGACAGGATGGCAAGTGAAGGATCTACGCACACCGCATGGACATCTCCCGGCTTACGCTACCGTGGTTCTGAAGGTAATTCGATGGTGGGGTCTGGAAATGTGGGAGGTCAGGACTCTGCCAAGGAAGCTCTCCTTGACAAAAGGGTTCTGTTGACCCATTTTCAGAGGCCTCTGGTGCTCAGGGATTGTCCAAGTCGGGATCTTGTGGTGGGTCTGCATCTTTTGAATTCTATCAGGATCCCCTCGAAGTTTTGGGACTTGGCTTGGCGCTGTTTCCATGGGAAACTGTGTGTGAGGGACAATCTGAAGTGTAGGAGCTCTGAGGACAGGAACTGTCCTCGGGAGCATTGTGGTACCATGCTAGAAGGCATGGACCACTTCCTGCTTTGTTGTCCCTTTAACACAGAGGTGTACAACAGGGTGGGCGCCTCCATTGGCTGGCCACGGCTGGCCGATCTCTCTTATGCGGAATGGGCCTATGGAGCATTCGGAGACCTGGGTGGTCGGGGCCGCTGCACCTTATTTCTAGTTAGCACAGTGGTTAGGTATCACAAGTGGAACGCACGGTGCTTAGTATCGACGCAAAGGAAAATCCTCCCAATGGACGATGTGTTTAGGACCATACTCGGTGACCTGGTGAAGATGCGTTCTCTGGAGTATGAGAGACTGGGCACACGTCGGGCCTCTCTCCTCTTGAGGGGCTTTTCTTTTAGTGTGCCCTAGTCTGGTCATCTCTTCTCCTGGTGGTGGGCTGCTGCTGACACCATAGATTTTTGTTTTGTTTTGATCAGTAGACAGTGATGTAGGGCTGCAGTCGCCGAACTTGGGCTTGTGGTTATTTTATTGTTTGTTATTGTATTGTTTGTTTCTGTATATATTGTATATAAGGATACGGATTTGGGTGTAGGTGTGAGGTTGGGTGGTGGGAAAAGGGGGGAGGTGGGTTCATCTTGTGGGACACTAATTATTTGGGTGAGAAACTGGCACTGCCTGATCTGGCCTATGGACGTTGGACATGGACTGAGGCATGAGACGCAGGACCAGCTTTCAGGTCAGTGCCGGGGTTGGGACTGGTCGGCTCGAGTGTGGGATGTTTTGTTTTCTCTTGTATATATTTGTATAGTTAGTATTTATTTTATATTATTTATAAAAAAAGTGTATATATATATATATATATATATATATATATATATATATATATATATATTAGTTTGTATATAATTTTGTCGGCTATTGTTTATTTTACTTACTATATTGTTATTTGTTTGGCAACCGGACCAGATGTCATAGTGTAAGTAGTTGTTTATTCTGTATATATGTATAATATGTGTGTGAGGAGAGAGGGAGCGGCTGGACCAGTTCATTACATTGTTTATTTTGTGGTTATTAATTTTGTTTTGTTTCTGTTATTATTATTGTTATGTTTTTCATTTTTATAATAAAAAGATCTACAGGATGTAACTCAGGATCAGTACAGGATCAGTAATGTAATGCATGTACACAGTGACTGCACCAGCAGAATAGTGAGTGCAGCTCTGGAGTATAATACAGGATGTAACTCAGGATCAGTACAGGATCAGTAATGTAATGTATGTACACAGTGACTGCACCAGCAGAATAAAGAGTGCAGCTCTGGAGTATAATACAGGATGTAACTCAGGATCAGTACAGGATCAGTAATGTAATTTATGTACACAGTGACTGGACCAGCAGAATAGTGAGTGCAGCTCTGGAGTATAATACAGGATGTAACTCAGGATCAGTACAAAATCAGTAATGTAATGTATGTACACAGCGACTGCACCAGCAGAATAGTGAGTGCAGCTCCGGAGTATAATACAGGATGTAACTCAGGATTAGTAATGTAATATATGTACACAGTGACTGCACCAGCAGAATAGTGAGTGCAGCTCTGGAGTATAATACAGGATGTAACTCAGGATCAGTACAAAATCAGTAATGTAATGTATGTACACAGTGACTGCAAAAGCAGAATAGTGAGTGCAGCTCTGGAGTATAATACAGGATGTAACTCAGGATCAGTAATGTAATGTATGTACACAGTGACTGCACCAGCAGAATAGTGAGTGCAGCTCCGTGGTATAATACAGGATGTAACTCAGGATCAGTACAGGATCAGTAATGTAATTTATGTACACAGTGACTGGACCAGCAGAATAGTGAGTGCAGCTCTGGAGTATAATACAGGATGTAACTCAGGATCAGTACAAAATCAGTAATGTAATGTATGTACACAGTGACTGCAAAAGCAGAATAGTGAGTGCAGCTCTGGAGTATAATACAGGATGTAACTCAGGATCAGTAATGTAATGTATGTACACAGTGACTGCACCAGCAGAATAGTGAGTGCAGCTCCGGGGTATAATACAGGATGTAACTCAGGATCAGTACAGGATCAGTAATGTAATGTATGTACACAGTGACTGCACCAGCAGAATAGTGAGTGCAGCTCTGGGGTATAATACAGGATGTAACTCAGGATCAGTACAGGATCAGTAATGTAATCTATGTACACAGCGACTGCACCAGCAGAATAGTGAGTGCAGCTCTGGAGTATAATACAGGATGTAACTAAGGATCAGTAATGTAATGTATGTACACAGTGACTGCACCAGCAGAATAGTGAGTGCAGCTCTGGGGTATAATACAGGATGTAACTCAGGATCAGTACAGGATCAGTAATGTAATGTATGTACACAGCGACTGCACCAGCAGAATAGTGAGTGCAGCTCTGGAGTATAATACAGGATGTAACTCAGGATCAGTACAGGATCAGTAATGTAATGTATGTACACAGTGACTGCACCAGCAGAATAGTGAGTGCAGCTCTGGAGTATAATACAGGATGTAACTCAGGATCAGTACAGGATCAGTAATGTAATGTATGTACACAGTGACTGACCAGCAGAATAGTGAGTGCAGCTCTGGAGTATAATACAGGATGTAACTCAGGATCAGTAATGTAATGTATGTACACAGTGACTGCACCAGCAGAATAGTGAGTGCAGCTCTGGAGTATAATACAGGATGTAACTCAGGATCAGTAATGTAATGTATGTACACAGTGACTGCACCAGCAGAATAGTGAGTGCAGCTCTGGAGTATAATACAGGATGTAACTCAGGATCAGAAATGTAATGCATGTACACAGTGACTGCTCCAGCAGAATAGTGAGTGCAGCACTTGCATGGGGCCACCACCATTTTGTTTGTTATCCTGTGTTATGATACAATGACATGACAATATAATATATTGGTGAATGAATTCCACTTAGAATGTTGGAATTTCTTCTATGTGTTATATAGTCATATCTGGTTGCTCTTGGCTTGAGCGCTGTTGCATATCTTTGGGATAGGTCCATACGAGTATGAATATTATTAGTGTATATTATTGATCCATTATTTAACCCTTACTTATACCACTACATAATGCTGACACTTCCACAATGTCCCCTATCACATGTGTGACATCTTCTGTCCTCAGGTTTTCTCCACTTTGCTTCTTCTGATCTTCATCTCTTGTGTCCATGGAAGAGAAGAGCAGGTCCCTGGCGCTGATGGCTGGGAGGCCCCTCTAGGGTCCGGCGGGGGATGTCTCTTCACACCGGACACCACATTTCCTCCACGTGTGAAGGTGGATATGAAGGTCGGCAGTCGGAGTTCTGCACAAGTAATGGCGGACAGTGTGAGGAGCCGCTCCATCTCTCCATGGGAATACAGGGAAATGTACATGGAGTAATGGCAGAAATAATAATAATGATATATGGGGGTCAGCAGGCCGGAGTATGGGGGACTAAACATGGTTACTGCTGTGTCCTGATCTCTCTCATCTCCTTCCACCAGCTCTAATGTGGACAGTAACAGATTCCCTGCGGTCATCAGCGAGGCCCGATGTCTCCACCGCGGATGTTTGGACCCGGAGGGTCATGTGGACCTCAGCATGAACTCAGTCCCCATCAGACAGGAGATCCTTGTCCTGCGTGGTGAGATGAGAGGATGTGTCCCCACCTATAGGCTGGAGAAGCAGCTGGTGACGGTGGGCTGCACCTGTGTCCGGCCCATCATCCAGTACCTGGAGTAACAGACGCCATTGTCACGGAGCCTCAGCTGTCATGTAGCGTCTTTGTTACCCCTAGCAACCAATCAGAAATCACGTTTATTTTTCATGTGTAATTTACAAATGTAAAAGCTGAATTCTAATCGGTTGCTATCGGCAACGAGAGTTCAAGGATTATTTATACAATGTAGAGAATAATGAAAGTGTTGCCCGTAGCAACCAGTCAGATTCCAGCCATCGATTCCGCACTGCAAGAGGCAAAACGGCAGAAATCTGATTGGTCGTCAGGAGCAGCAGCGACAAGAACTTTGTTATTTTTATAAATCGCTGAGTAATATTATTATAAGACGTATTTCTTGCTTTATAATTGAATTATTTATTATTAGTTGTTGTATTTTTATATAAATGTTTCTCATATTTATACAAATATTTATTACAGAAAATCATTAAAACTATTAGTTAACCTTTGTGTTGTGAGTATATACTGTATATATAGTGGAAAGACAATCCTGGAATCATTTCTAGCTGTTAGAAGATCTTTTACAGTATTTTTTTTTAGTTGATCCATTAAAATAAAACAATGAAACAAATTTGTAAATCTTGTGTAGTGTATACAGCTCTTATGCAGACCTATGTGTCTCCATGGTTACAGATTAGAATACACCTGTTTCTTCAGTTATTTTCTCTTTCCGATGCTTTGAGGCTCTTGGAATACAAATATGGTGGTGATCGGAGAACGTAGGAGGAGATTTATTAGGACAAGTGTTTCATTTCCCAAGATTACAGAGGACCTGTCACCTGCTCAAAAAAATTGAGCTAAATATCTAAACATCCCTGAGCTCCACTGATTTCGACTCTTTTTTTATGTTTTGTAGAAAGAATTAAAAATAATTAACTATTAAAATGTAGAATTTCTCTAATGTCAGGCAGGGTTATTTATAATAGAGACCTGGGTGTGGTGGTGAGTAATAATTAGCGATGAGCGAGCTTGCTCGCAACTGCTCGGTACTCGCCACTCGTCACTGTAATACCGCAGCCATGTTGGTTGTGGCATTACAGTGATTGGCTGGCCGCACGGCGTCATCAGGTCTATATCAAACCCGGGACCCTAAGCTCGTCACAGTCTACCCTTCAGACAGGCAGAGTAGGGAGAGCTGCTGCTGAGCGAGGGAGAGAATTGGCGGTTGAATTAGTCAGGTATTCCACAGCAATATTCATCTATACTAACAGTCCTGCTAAGGACTAATCCAGATGCATATATTACTGGTGATAGCAGGAGTTGGGCAGAGTTTGTGGAGAGTGTATACAGCACAATAAATCCATTGAACGTTCTGTCTGCTGCTGTTACTCATATCCACAGCCTTAGATAACAGGTTTAATATTCTTTTTGCGCTTAATCCTAATTATTTGGTTGAAATGCAATATAATACACCATTTTTACTGCTCCATTTGCTTGTTAGCAGCATACAGCCAGATTTGTTTGATTTTAATAGCATTGCTGTATTGTGGAAGCAGAGAAACTTGTCCATCTCAGGTGATACGATGTTACTGCGGAAATAATCCTGACATTTTTGGAAATGTGACTAATATTATACTCCATTTAAAGTGTGTCAGTTGTGTGCTGTTCAAACCTATTCACACTTGGACGCCTTACCAATACCATACTATAAGGCCACTGCTTAAAACCGTGGTCATCAGACGTGATCCGATATTACTGCTGTAATAATCCTGACATTTTTGGGTACGTGACAAATATTATACTCCATTTAAAATGGGCAAAGCACGTGGCAAGGGACTGGAAAGAGGACAAGATGCTGATGGTGCACGCAGAGGCCGAGGTCATGGGCAAGCTGAAATTATGCCTGCTGAGGGAGCACTACAAGCACCCATATCATGTCGACCTACCTTCCTGCTCCACTTTGTAGGGGGCCGCGAAACACCACTATTGAAGCCAAAGCAGTGTGAAAAGGTTGTTGGTTGGATAGCAGATAATGTTTCCAGTCAGTTTGCCACCACCACCACCCTGTCTTCCACATGGTCCAGTCTCAGTAGCCGTGAGTCTGGACCGCATATTCCTCACTCTGATCCTCCTTTCTCCCACCATGCCGAGTGCCTGGAGACAACTGATCCCACACTTGGACACTCTGAAGAGCTGTTCACATTTCCATTTATGGCATGGGCGGACACAGACTGTAGTGGGCCCCTGTGCAAGAAATTTTTTGGGCCCCCCCCTGCCCTTCATAGGGCAACAAAGTTATGTAAACATAACCCCCCCATGTGCAGCTCTCATTCCCCCCATGTGCATCTCTCATTCCCCCCATGTGCATCTCTCATCCCCCCATGTGCATCTCTCATCCCCCCCATGTGCATCTCTCATCCCCCCATGTGCATCTCTCATCCCCCCCATGTGCATCTCTCATCCCCCCCATGTGCATCTCTCATCCCCCCCATGTGCATCTCTCATGCCCCCCATGTGCATCTCTCATCCCCCTGTGCATCTCTCATCCCCCTGTGCATCTCTCATCCCCCCCATGTGCATCTCTGATTCCCCCCACTCCTAGTTAATTAATTGTATTTAAAAAAAAATAAAACTTGTTATACTTACCCCATGTGATCCCTGCAGAATCCTGGCGCTCGTCCACGTCTCTGCCACCAGGTTCTCCTGACGTTCGGCCATGTGACGGCGCCACATACATAGCCAGCAGCTTTTGTTTTGGCCAAAAGATTTTTAAAGCCACCACCACGGTAAGGTAGACTCTTCTGGCCGGGCCCTACTCTAACCTATTAAAATTTTCTTAAAATATCCAATACTCTTTTTAGATATATTTTTATTTAGTTTTCTTTAAGGGAATGTGTCATATACATTTTTTTTTAAAATGACCAATAATACCACATACAGGGAATACCGCCACACCATGACCAGACCACATATTACCACAACATAGTGACCGAATAATACCACACAAAAGGGAGAAAAACTGCCACACCATGACCAGACCACATATTACCACCACATTACTAATATTACCACCACATTACTAATATTACCATAAGTGTCATTATACACGGGAGCTCTATACATGGTATACAGCTTATAATGTAAGTGTCCAGGTAATCTAGTGATCACCAGTGACATTATACACAGGAGCTCTGTATATAGTGTCAGTGTACAGGTAATACAGTGATCACCAGTAACATTATACACAGGAGCCCTGTACATAGTATATAGTGTAAGTGTACATGTAATACACTGACTCGCTGGTGACGTCTCTAGGTGAAGTCCTTCAGCTACGCTTTTCTCCTTTATCCAGTGCAGACCGCCATCACGTCTTCCAGCCAGGACTCGTCTCTGCATAAAATAACACAGTTATCTAGAGCACATTCCCCAACTTCTACATTACGCAGCTGAATACAGACGTGCATCCACCATCAATATATGGTTAGTTATTATGCAATCTACCATTCCAAATATAAATTGTAATCCACCACGGTGCCCCCATTAACTGTAAATAGCCACTTAATATATAATTTAATTAGAACCTCTACTCTTTCCGCCAATTTGCTACCAGTCACACTCCTGCATCCGCAACGCCCCCTACTCTATACTTCCTGCTCCCCGGATTCATTATTTACATGCACCCCCTTCCCCAATTCATTATATCATGTCCGTGCTCTCCCCACCCCATCATCATTTACTCTCCCCCACCCCACATTCATTATGTGCAGCTCATTATCCCCCTACTCCCAATTCCCCCATGTGCAGCTCATTTTCTCCCAATTCCCCCATGTGCAGCTCTCAAACCCCCCCATGTGCACATATCTCACCCCCCTCCCCCACATGTGCACATCTCTCATCCGCCTCCCCCACATGTGCACATCTCTCATCCCCCTCCCCCACATGTGCACATCTCTCATCCTCCCCCCATAGTGCACATCTCTCATCCCCCCCACCATAGTGCATCTCTCATCCCCCCACCATAGTGCATCTCTCATCCCCTCACCATAGTGCATCTCTCACCCCCCCCCATAGTGCATCTCTCATCCCCCCCATAGTGCATTTCTCATCCCCCCCATAGTGCATCTCTCATCCCCCCCCCATAGTGCATCTCTCATCCCCCCCCATAGTGCATCTCTCATCCCCCCATAGTGCATCTCTCACCCCCCCCATAGTGCATCTCTCATCCCCCCCCATAGTACATCTCTCATCCCCCCCATAGTGCATCTCTCATACCCCCCATAGTGCATCTCTCATCCCCCCCATAGTGCATCTCTCATCCCCCCCATAGTGCATCTCTCACCCCCCCATAGTGCATCTCTCATCCCCCCATAGTGCATCTCTCCCCCCCCCATAGTGCATCTCTCATCCCCCCCATAGTGCATCTCTCATCCCCCCACCATAGTGCAGCTCTCATCCCCCCCATAGTGCATCTCTCAATCCCCCCATAGTGCATCTCTCACCCCCCCATAGTGCATCTCTCACCCCCCCATAGTGCTTCTCTCATCCCCCCCATAGTGCATCTCTCATCCCCCCCCATAGTGCATCTCTCATCCCTCCCCCATAGTGCATCTCTCATCCCCCCCATAGTGCATCTCTCATCCCCCCCCATAGTGCATCTCTCATCCCCCCCATAGTGCATCTCTCACCCCCCCCCATGGTGCATCTCTCACCCCCCCATAGTGGATCTCTCACCCCCCCCATAGTGCATCTCTCATCCCCCCCATAGTGCATCTCTCATCCCCCCCCATAATGCATCTCTCATCCCTCCCCCATAGTGCATCTCTCATCCCCCCCCATAGTGCATCTCTCACCCCCCCCATAGTGCATCTCTCACCCCCCCCATAGTGCATCTCTCATCCCTCCCCCATAGTGCATCTCTCACCCCCCCATAGTGCATCTCTCACCCCCCCCCATAGTGCATCTCTCATCCCCCCCATAGTGCATCTCTCATCCCCCCCCATAATGCATCTCTCATCCCTCCCCCATAGTGCATCTCTCATCCCCCCCCATAGTGCATCTCTCACCCCCCCATAGTGCATCTCTCATCCCTCCCCCATAGTGCATCTCTCATCCCTCCCCCATAGTGCATCTCTCACCCCCCCCATAGTGCATCTCTCATCCCCCCCATAGTGCATCTCTCATCCCCCCCCATAATGCATCTCTCATCCCTCCCCCATAGTGCATCTCTCATCCCCCCCCATAGTGCATCTCTCACCCCCCCATAGTGCATCTCTCATCCCTCCCCCATAGTGCATCTCTCATCCCTCCCCCATAGTGCATCTCTCATCCCCCCCCATAGTGCATCTCTCACCCCCCCCATAGTGCATCTCTCACCCCCCCCCACTTCTAGTTAATTGTATTTAAAAAAAATAAAACTTGTTATACTTACCCCCATACGATCCCTGCAGAATCCTGGCGCTCGTCCAAATCGCTGACACCACGTTCTCCTGACTTCCGGCCATGTGACGGCGCTGTCACATGACCGGAAGTCAGGGGAATCATGGAGGCGCTGCCGCAGCAGCGCAGCGTTGAGATGGCCCGGACTCGGCGCTTAGCAAGGGGCCGGGGGCCCCATGAGGAGAGAGACGCACAAGAGGGGGGCCCCCGAGGGGGCCCCGACCGGCCGGGCCCCATACTGGAGTCAGGGCAGTCATGCCCTGATGGCGGCCCTGCTGGAGGGGCCCCCTCTCCCTCGGGGCCCCCATTCAATGAACCAGCTGCACGGGCGGTAGTTCCGCCCCTGATTTATGGATTCAGGACTCTCGCCCGGCGTGCTTCAAGAGGGGTAAGAGGAGATCACATGTAGCGATGCCCATGTATTTGAGCAGCTACAGTCACATGAAGGCGATGGTGGGAAAATGCAATTACTGTCGCAAGAGGTGGATGATGATGAGACGCAATTGCCAGCAAGTCATCAGGAGGCCCAGGGTGCATACTTGGAAGACGAGGTGGTGGACAATGAAGTCACTGACCCAACCTGTCAAGGTGACATGCATAGCGAGGACAGCAGCACATAGGGGGAGGGAGGTGTAGCACCACAACAGGCAGGAACAAGCAGTGGGGTGGCCACAGCCACAGACACAAGGCGGGCAACAGTTCTCCGGAACACTAACACGAGGGAAGTTGCTTGCCAGTCCAACTGTTAGGTCTTCCATAGTCTGACTCTTTTTTAAAGACTGTCAAGTTAATTCCAAAAAGGCCATTTGCAACATCTGCCATGCCAGCATCAGCAGGGGCAGCAAAACTACCAGCCTGACCACCATCAGCATGATCAGGCACATGACAGCAAAGCACCCGACTAATTGGACCAAACGCTAGGGTCCAGAAACAGTTTCTGCGGGGGACACCACTGCCTGATCTGCTGTTGTGCGTGCACACCAATCCCCTGTCCATGGTGCAGGCAAAGATGCCTCTTTTTGCACACTTGCAACAATCACCATCAGTAACCACGTCCACGTCCTTGTCCCAGCGCAGTATTCAGTTGTCCCTAACCCAGTCCTTTGAATGCAAGCGCAAATATGCAGCTAATGCCCCACAGGCCACAATACTAAACTGCCACATTTCTCAAATGCTTGCACTTGAAATGTTGCCTTTTAGGCTCGTGGAGACAAAATCTTTCTGCAAATTCATGGCGGCGGGTGTCCCTCGGTACTCTGTCCCCAGCCACCACTATTTCTCCCGGTGTGCCGTCCCCACCTTACACAAGCACGTGTCCCAGAACATTTCACGTGCCTTTACCAACACAGTCACTGGGAAGGTCTACCTAACCACGGGCACGTGGACAAGTGCTTGTGGCCAGAACGGATTGCGGGCCCTAGGTCAACCAGGGTTGCCCCCACATTCTACAGCTTCTGAACATCCTCCTCTTCAGCCTCCATCTCCGAAATGACCACATCAGTCGGAGACTGGAAGCACTATAGCACTGCTTCGGCCAAGTGGCAACAGGCACTGCTGAAGCTGATATGCTTAGGTGACAAACTGCACATCGCTGCAGAGTTGTTGACAGCGGTAATAGAGCAGGCAGATCTGTGGCTGTCAACGTTGAACTTACAGCCAGGCATGGTCATGTGTGACAATGGCCGGAACCTGGTTGCGACTCTGAGGCTTGGCAAACTCGCACACATACCATGCCTGTCCCATGTGATCAATCTAGTGGTTCAGCGGTTTCTCAAAACCTACATAGATCTGCGTGACCTGCTTGTGAAAGAACTCCACGTGTGTGCCCATTTCAAGAAGTCACTTATAGCTTCCCCCACCCTCGCCATACCAACTCTCCGACTCGTGTGCGATGTCACCACACGATGGAACTCAATGTTTCATATGTTGGGAAGGATTTGTGAGCAGCAGATGGCAGTTGTTGAGTTCTAGCTTCAACATGCCCGTCGGTATTCAGGTCAGCCTCCGCACATTAGAGATGATGAGTGGGCATGGATGTCTGACATCTGTGCCGTCCACCAAAACTTTGACGATTCCACCAAGATGGTGAGCGGCGATGACGCCATAATTAGCATCACCATCCTGCCTCTCTTTCTACTGAAACGCTCGGTGCTCACAATTAAAGAGGAGGCATTGTAGGTGGAGCACGATGAGATGGAGCAAGGAACTATACAGGGTGATGTCACAAAGCCCAACCTCATCTCATCTCAACATGGATTGGGTGATAATGAGGAAGAGGAGGAGGAACAGGAGCTGTTTTCCTGCACTACAGACTGTACTACGCACACAATTTTTTTAATGAGGACTTCCTCTACGTCTCTTCAACGGGGTATTTGGTTGCGTCCTAAATTTTGACAGCCCTTGCACTTAGTGCATAAGCATTACCAGTGTTAGAGACCCGCTCCTTAATAATGGGAACATTTTTTTTAATGTGGCCCTCTTCTACGTCTGTTCAAAGGGGGTATTGGAGTGCGTCCAAATTTTTGTCAGCCCTTGCAGTCACTGCATATGCAATAACAGTATAGGAGACCCACTCCTTTATAATGGGAACATTTTTTTAATGAGGCCCTCCTCTATGTCTCTTCAAAGGGGTATTGGAGTGTGTCCTAATTTTTGGCAGCCCTTGCAGTCACTGCATATGTAATAACAGTATAGGAGACCCACTCCTTTATAATGGGAACAACAAAGCATAGCCGGCTGATGGCTCTCTAGCAATAGTGAGGATCGACTGTTGGCCCTCTAACAATAGTAAGAGCCGCCTAATGGCCTTGTGAAAATAGGCTTTGTGACTTTTGACAGTCCCTCTTTCATAAATATAACAGGATGTGTCTGATCATGTCTCACACACCACATGACAAGATAAGGTAGTAAAATGTTAAAATTACTTTTATTGGTAAATGTATTTTTCACCATTGAAAGCAATGCAAAAGTGCAAAAACGTATCAAAAACGCTACTTGTGAACATAGCCCAAGGTGTGGAGGAGCCATTTTTGTTTTTGGTTATTTATTTTGCCTTATATATAAGTCATTACCCTGGAAAGGTTGTTCCTTAACATTTTTTGCAGGAAAATCCATTTTGGTTTCGTATTTGTAAAAAAGTGGCGTAATACTCTGACAATATTGTTCACAGCAGTGGCCTGGGAGACAGAGATGCTTCCAGGGGTCTTCCCCATGCTGTTACCATATCATGGCCAATTTATAGGCCCCCTCCAGACCCCGGGGGGGGGGGGGGGCACCGAAAAGATGCTCAAGTTTCCCATTGGCTTACATTGGGCTCGCTACTCGAGTTGAGCACCCAAGCATTACGATTTTCTCGACTGGAGCAACGAGCTCCCATGCACTTTAGTGCTCGATCATCACTAGTAATAATATACATTTTACTGTGTATAACAGATATAAATGATTTGTCTTAGAACATAAAAATCCCCCCACTGGTCAGAGGAGTAAAGCGCCCACAGCTCTTTCCTCCATGTCTGCATCTGGTACTGATGCTCAGCCTGTAGTACTGCTGCCTTATTTCTTGCTAGGCAACCTCTTTATAAGTTGAGGTGCTCTATATAAGGTAACATCTCAAGATTCCATGATGACATTACTACAAGATTCCATGAATTTACCATCATTACTTATACCAGTGTTTATAGCAGGGCTGTGGAGTCGATAAGAGAAATGTCCGAGTCCTCAATTTCCCTGAGTCCAACTCCCTCATACATAGCTCATGTTTAAGGCTATGTGCCCACGATGCAGAAATGAAGCAGAAAATCTCCCTGGCAGAAAAACGCATGCAGATTGTACATGCGTTTTTCCTGCAGAATACATGCGGATTCACATGCGTTTCCGCATGCGGACTGACAAGCACTTTCCAGGCGATTAGCATCACTTGGAAAGTGCTTGTCAACTAGGTCACACTATATAAATCCATGCAAACAGCATGGATTTATATAGTGTGACCGTAAAACAATGATTAAAATAAAGCTATACTCACCCCCGATGCCCCGGCGTGTGCTGCAGCGCTCGTTCCTGTCTGGTTCCTGGCTGCCGGCATATTGCAAGACACAGCGGTGAAGGGCCTGCGGTCACATGACTGCGACGTCACCGAAGGTCCTTCAGCGCTGTCGGCATGCAGAGAGAGCCGTCAGAAAGGTGAATATAAACTTTATTAGTTATTTTATTCTTTTTTTCACAGGTAGAATGGTACCCGGGTCTGGATGAGAGTCTTCTCTCCTCCAGAACTGGGTACCATCCGCCCATTGAATTGCATATTATCCGCGGGTACAAATGTACAGACACGGATTCTATGCGTCTCAATGCAAGTCAATGGCGGCGCTTCCGCAAAATTAATGAACATGCTGCGGATTTATGAGCGCTGCAGAAACGCTGCGGAAAAATCAGCAACATGTGCATTGACATTGTGGAATGCCATTGGGGACCATGGGGTGCGGATTGCCAAGCATTTTTGATGCGTTTCCGCTGCGGAAATTCTGCAGCGGAAAAGCATTAAAAACGCATCGTGGGCACGCAGCCTTAGTGATAAATGTTCTGTAGTAAAATGGTAACATCAGGCTTTTAATCATCATTATGATACTATAATCAAGCTATTTTTTATAGAACCTGAAATATTTTTATTGGAATACAACATTAAAATAAAAAAAAACGTCAATAAATTGTAAATATGCAATGCACTATGCAGTAAGTGGGAGCAAAAACAGTTTTCAACAAAAACAAACTGAAGAACATTTGTGCAGTCTATGAATTTTTTCTAATATTTAAGATTATTTTCCTTATGTAATGATAATGAAGCTTCTACCCAGACCGTTTTGAATAGATATGATGACATTTTTTACAGAAGCAGTTTGAAGGGCTGTGGTTGTTTCTGTACCTAGGTGTGAATAACAGATTTCACTCCTGTAACAATTTATTCGCCCCTTTCTTATATTGATACATTTCTGGGTTCATGTAACAAAAGATAGAACCATAGTTGACCTTGTGGTACAAAATTAGTTAAGTGTGTTATTGCAAATGAAAGTTTGGATACTTGGACATCCCCATAAGCAATGATAAAGATTTGCTTTTGGAGTTATTTGTTGTGTATAGTCCCATTCTATATCCCCTTGAGGGGGTCCGGTACGACCTGGGACAAACTTTTAGCCTCTTTTCTAGATACCTGGATGATGGAAGATATTTTTGTGCTTGAACTAAAGAATCTAATATGTTTGAATGAGTTAGATTTGGATCATCCATGTTCCATATTTTGTCATTGGAGTTTGTGTTTAGTATTGTCTATAAGGGCATAGAGAAATGTATCATTCAGGGATACTTGTCCTTTCATTATATTCACTTTGGAAAGCCATTGAATGATTTGGGGTCCCAGTCTTGTTTTGTTAGATTAGTGATGATGACAGATGTGATATAACTGGCTTATATTTGGATATTTCGCCATAATTTCGTCAATTTGGGCGTCCTGTGTGGTTAGTACCTAGTAGCGCCCCCTTTTGCAAGTATCACAGCTTGTAAACGCTTTTTGTAACCAAACAAAAGTCTTTTCATCCATTCTTCCTTGGATTATAAGGCTGTGTGCCCACGATGCATTTTTTAAACATTTCCACAGCAGCAATTCCGCTGCGGAACGGCTTAAAAAACGCTTGGTAGAAGGTCTGCAATGTTCCCCAATGATAATCCGCATGTGCTGTGCACATGCTGTGGAAATTTCTGCTGCTGATTATCATTGCGAAAAAATCCGCAGCACTACCAATTATTTTGCGTACCGCCATTGACTTGCATTGAATCGCATAATATCCGCATGACTACATGTGCACATGCGGATATTAAGCGACTCAATGTGCGGATGGTACCTGGGTGGGGAGAAGAGGAGACTCTCATCCAGACCCGGGTACCATGGTACCTGTAAAAAAAAGAATTGAAAATAAAAAATAAACGTTATACTCACCTTCTGATGGGCCGCGTTCTCCTTAGAGGTGTGTCCTGGCTCCCTGACGGCTCGCGATGGTCTAAAAGGACCTTCCATGATGTCATTTAGTCATGTGAAGGGCCACGCGACCGCTGATGTCGGCGGTCGCGTGACCTGTCACATGACTAAATGACATCATGGAAGGTCCTTTTAGACCACTGTAAGCTGCCCAACACACTGGACGCACCGGAGAAGGAGACCCGAGGCCATCAGAAGGTAAGTATAATGTTTATTTTTTATTTTTTACCATTCTTTTTAACTATTAACTTGGTCACACTATATAAATCCATGCCGGTTACATGGATTTATATAGTGTGACCAAGTTGTCAAGCACTTTTCCAAGTGATGCTAAAATTGCTGGGAAAAGCGCTTGACAACCCGCATGCGAAATCGCATGTGAAAAACGCGGGGCATACGCTTGTCCCTGGCAGAAAAAAAGCAGTTAAAATCCGCATGCGTTTTTTCTGCCAGGGAGATGCAGAAATACTCAGGAAAAAATCCAGAGCATTTCTGCATCATGGGTACATAGCCTTACTCCAGTTCTGTGAGATTCCTGGGTTGTCTTGCAAGCACTGCTATTTTGAGGTTGAGCCAAAGATTTTCAATGATATTCAGATCAGGGGACTGTGAGGGCCATTGCAAAGCCTTCAGCTTGCTCCTTTTGAAGTCTATTGTGGATTGTGACATGTGCTTAGGATCATTATCAATTTGTAGAAGCCATCCTCTTTTCAACTTCAGCTTTTTTACAGATGATGTTATGCTGGCATCAAGAATTTGTTGAAATTTCATTTAATTCATTCTTCCCTCTACCCGTGAAATGTTCCAGGTGCCATTGGCTGTAACACAGCCCCAAAGCATGATTGATCCACCTCCATGCTTAAGGGTTGGCAAGATGTTCTTTTCCTGAAAATCTGTGCCCTTTTTTCTCCACACAGACCTTTGATCATTGTGGCCAAAGAGTTCTATTTTAACCTCATCGGTCCACAGGACTTGTTTCCAAAATGCATCAGGCTTGTTTAGATGTTCTTTTGCATACTTTTGATGCTGAATTTTATGGTGAGAAGTCGGACGCAGGGGAGGTTTTCTTCTGATGACTCTTCCATGAAGGCCATATTTGTGCAGGTGTCTCTGAATAGTAGAACAATGTATCACAACTCAAAAGTCTGCTAAATCTTTCTGAAGGTTTTTTGCAGTCAATCGGGGTTCTGATTTGCCTCTCTAGCAACCCTACGAGTGACTCTTACTGAAATTTTGTTTGGTTTTCCAGACTTTATCTTGACCTCCACTGTTCCTGGTAACTGCCATTTCTTAATTACAATTCAAACTGGGGAAAGGGCAACTTGAAAACGCTTTGCTATCTTCTTATAGCCTTCTCCTTCCTTGTGGCCCTCCACCATTTTCATTGTCAGAGTACTAGGCAGCTGCTTAGAAGAACCCATGGCTGCTGTTTTTTGTCACACGGTTAGAGGAGGTTGGGTTTTTATAAAGCTGGGAAATTTGCATCACCTGGCCTTTCCTAACAATGATAATGAACAAGCTATAACACTAACAGGCTAATTAAGGTCTGAAATCGTGGTCAACAAAGGTATCTGAGCACACAAATCTCCAAGGGTGCCCAAAGTTTTGCATCGGCCCATTTTTCTTTTTGTAATTTTTAAAAAGTAAAAACTGACCATATATATATATATATATATGTATATATATATATATATATATATATATATATATATATATTGCCTAAAATACAAAAGAAATGTGTCATCTTTATCTTTAGGCCTTATAGAGATCAATTCATCTTCAACTTGCTTAGCTGTTCACTATAACATTAATTTTGACCGGGGGTGCCCAAACTTTTACATGTCACTGTATATCCCCAAATATTTCAGCGCCGTTTCAATCCAGCAGAACTGGAATCTCTTTGTCCATAGTGGCTTTGAAGGGCTTCTTAATAATAAGGTCTCAGATTTGTCTATATCTAAGGTGTAACTCAATAGTCCTCCCAGTTCTTCTATTTCTTTAATAAGGAGTGCAGGCAGGGTCATATTTGTAATAGAGACCCCCATCTTGGGAAGTTGGGGGGTGGTGAGGCGTGGGCTTCTGACTTTCAGTCCGTGGACCCTCAGTAAAGATATTTCTTTTAGCTCCTGAATCCGGATTTCTTATAAATACGTAATTATGATTTTTATTGTGTATAACAGATATTAATAATTTATCTCAACGCTTATAAATCCCCTCACTGATGAGAAGAGCCCGGCGCCCACAGCTCCCTCTTACATACAAGCACTGATGCTCACCCTATGGTTTTACCATCTTCACTGTTGCTAGGCAACTTCCTTATAAAGTGAAAAGCTCCATATAAGATTCCATCACAAGATTCCATGATGACATCACCGCTATTATGACATCAGAATTCACCACCACTACAGTTTCTTTCTTTTTTAATGGTATGATATGAGTGACAATGAATAAATAAATAAATCTTCCATCACTTTTTTATTTTCCTTTTTTTTTTGCCGCTCACTGTAGACAAATTAACTTTATTCTGCAGGTTGATACAATTACACAGATATCCAGTTTATTTTGCTTTTTAATCATTGACCCATAACTTTCATTTTCTGTTTAGATTTAGGCAAGAGCTTTTTTTAATGGAACGAGCTACAATATTTATGGGTAACAGTGCGCGGTACATGAGATGTTTTCATCATTTTTTTTTTGTGTAGTGAAAAGAACAAAAAATATTCTACACGGATTTGGTGGAATCTTGATTTCTTTTATAGATTAAAAGTGTTCTCCGGCCGCTTCCTTCCACATTGGGAGGTGAGTGAGCTGCCGTCTGAGGAAACCTACCAAGTCACAGGCATGATGGCGGCCACACTTACACCGTCCCATCATGTATCTGTAGACGTGATGTCACCTCCCAGTATGGAAGTAAGCGGCGCTGAACAAACCCTTGAAGATCCTATAGGGGCCATTTATGTTACATGTGGTTGACTATAATCCTTTTGCCTTTGGAGAGAACCACAACTCACAGCATTTCTTGAATTTCTGCAGCTTCCAGGGCATTCTGGGGGTTATAATTGTCCAAAGAAGTAGAGTCATTATTTTTTTACCTAGTGACATAGGAGTGGATGCAGGGCTTTTTTTTAATAACTTATTAATGCTTGCCTCTGACACTTGCTTTATTTTTACCTCTGACAACGCTCACTGCGTTCACAATCACTGCTGATCTCCATGTTCAGTCTGTGATCTTGCCGACAGCCTATAGAGTTGCTGCTTGTGTTTCTAGGCAACTTCCTTTTATGGAGAGAAGCTCCATATATGGTAACATCTCAACATTCCGTGATGATATTATGACATCATAATGCACCACCATTACTTGTGCCAGTGTTTACAGCTACAGTGTCACTTTGACATTCCGGTGTCATTGTTGTTGGTGATTAGCTACATAGCTAGTGATTTACTGACTGCGATTTGGATTTATTTGGATTTATTTGAAATGTTTGAAATTCCTTTAGACAATTTTCAGGTGTTGGCACTGCTGCAGGGGATTCTTACCACCTATGCCCCTGACATTGTGCTGCCACTACCCGATGGCGTCCTCAGCTTCACTTACCGGCTGGTTATGGAGATATTGAGAGACTGCCTGACCAAATACCAGCAAGGTCGTATAAGCTCAGCATATCTTGAGCATTTACAGAAAAACATCAGGACATTGGTGCAACAGGTAAGTGACAGAAATCTGCACAAGACATCGAAAAGTTATAATAACAGAATATAAGTTTATTCACGTAAAATAGTTCTTTAGGCCGATAATAATATAATATATAACCGGCACTAAGTCACCAGATATGTAGTAATTGTAGAGCAGATCGCAGGAGTAAAGTGGTGACATAACCGACCTCCTCCATGTTCTCTCATGATTTTCCTTTTCTATTTATTTCCATCTTTATAGGCTGAAGAAAAATCCACAAGTGGAGAATTGACCTTTACTATACAACTGGCCCAAAATGTCCTATATGTACTGGAGCGTCCGGCCGGCTCAATGGAGCGTCTGGTAAGGATCCATCACCTTCTATATCACACGTCCTGGTCTGATCTTTTCCAGATTAGCCGTCATATAGCAGAGGGGCAGATTTATGATGTCAGATGCGCAGGATGTTCTATGGCCGCCTGTCTCTGCAGCTCAACCCTCTGTAGTGACATTCTGTACTCAGCGATGCAGAGGTTGTGTTTCCACCTCTGTCTCACTTCATCATTACAATCTTCATTCTTGTAAATGCTGCAGTTCTGACAATAGAAGTTATTAGAGAACAGTTGTAGATACAAGTCCCTTATATATTCATGTTGATTTTCTGGAGGGAGCGGCCATGTATAGTCCGTCCAATACTGAGATTGTCCCATAGATCCAGGTTTTGTACTTCGTGCCTTATGTATAGTCCGTCCAGTAATGAGATTATCCCATAGATCCAGGTTTAGTACTTCCTGCCTTATGTACAGGCCGTCCTTGGGTTACGAACTAGATAAATCCTATAGTTTTGTTTGTAACCCAAATTTGAATGTAAAATGGAAAGAGTGAAAAAAAACAATAATATTTTGCTCGCTGTGCGCCACCTGGTCCTCTTTTTTCCATCATAGTGTGCCACATTTCCAGCCTCTTCACTATGGGGCAGGACTTCCCGTCTCGTCCTTATGACCTTATGATTAGCAGTGAAATCTAGGTCCTGAATGTGGCCAGAAGTCATGGACTATAGTGAAGAGACCGGAGAAGCGGCACATGACATTGGAAAGAAGGGGACTGGACGGTAGGTGGTGAGCAGCCGGGTGGCCGGAGAGGAGAGTGGTGAATATTAGCTTTTTTTTTTCATAATCAACCCTTTGTATCTTGGAGTCGTTCTTAAGTCAGATGTTTGTAAGTCGAGGATGGACTGTATACGGTGATTTAGTATTTGTGAAATGTTATATTAATTGTACATATTGTGACCATCAGGAAACATCAGAAGGTGACTCTGAAGAGGGGGAAAACCTGACTATCCCGGACCCTAATACCAGTCAGCCAGGGCTGAACACTGATCTGATGGAAGGTGAGCACTCATCTAATATTCTTACATTCAAATATCGAGATATTATAGAGAACGGCAGAGAACATGTAGATTTACTCTCCATCCTCTGTACGAGGCCGGTGATCGCTCCGGAGCCCCCCATAGACTATAATGGAGGGAGGCAGGTAATTCTGCTTCTCTCCTCTGTGCTCTTCTCCATCATGTACAAGGAGGCTTCTAGGTCCCCGATCATGTAATTGTTCTAGGATTAATCAGATCCTGAACAATGGCCATTTATGGTCCAGAATATCCATCTATGGAGGAGCCATAAATATATACGTTGTGTGCAGAATCCCATATACCAGTATTACACCGTGTACAGAGCCCGTGTCATCTCCTTCTTTATATGGATGTTATATATTATGTACTGATATCGTCTAATTCAAAACGTCTCCTCATTATTATAGGAATATCTGTGCCGGCAATTACTGACGGTGGAATATGTGAGACCCCCGAGGTCCAGGAATCTGCCAGTGTAAGTATCAGCGGAGACGCCTGTGTATCATCAGGTAACGGGGGTGAATTACACTTATAATATTATCCCACATATGACGAGGGGATATCCCTATTCTTCATGTAGATCAGATCTATTGTGTGTGATGGCGGCATTATTATTCCTGCCCCCGCTGTGTGATCTCCCGTCTCCTCCCCTGCAGTACAGTGATGTCTGTGTATGGGGGATATCCCCTATATATAATGGTGTCTGTGGGGGTCCGGCTTGTATCACGTCCACATAATATACAGGAGAAGTTCCTGCATCCACAGATTTTATCTTTCTGCAGATTTTATGCTTTAATGCCATTTCTTATTATTTCTAGGCCTTGATCGGATCATTGAACCCAGGGAGAAATCCTTGTAAGAGCGACTACAAACAGATCAAACAGTTCAGCTGTGGAGCTTTTGGGTGAGCTTGATGTCGGCATAATATACGTTTTATAGGGCTCCTTATGACGATCCCTCTGTCTCTGTGCCCGTACAGTGTTACCATAGAGGAATTATAGGAGTCCACATTCCTGTTCTCTAGAGAAGAGCGGATCTGGCATAATTCACATTCGCCTTTCGTGCAGACTTTCTTGGGAAAAGCGATTCACGTAGTAGTTATCACTCGGCAAATGTAATATCTCTTATTACGCTCTGGGTTCTCTCCAGACCCCAGATCTTAATAAATGTAAGATGTACAAAATGGAAAAAATACTCATACTCACCTCACTGCTCAGCTCTCCGACCCCTCCGCTTCTCAGCGTCATCTGTCCGATCCTCACCGCATCTTCAGATTGCTGCCGCTCACGCTGGGCCAGAACTTCTAGTTTGGAGAAGGTCCAGGAGGATTCTATGCAAGCGCACGAAGATTTGCAATGTCATGCCACCATGACCTTTTATGCGTTTGTGCAGAATCTTCCTAGACGTCATCAATGCCAGAAGTCCTGTCTCAGCCTTAGACATTTTTTTGGCCTTCAGCACTGGCAGCAGATTTGAAAGTGCAGTGAGGACCAAAAGGTTGAGATAGAGGGGCCAGAGAGGTAAGTATAAGAGTTTGTTTATTTTTTAACATTTTGAAGGGCTTTTAAGGTTTAGAAAATAGTAGCCAACGTTCACAATCTTGCCGAATCCAAGAGGAAGAGAATTACAAAAATTTCGCCATTTTGGCCAATGCGGATAAATGTAAAATTTGAGTAGAATTCTAATCCATTGTAATTTATTCGCTCATCTCTTCTGTGCACATCTAATTGTCTCTTTTCCAGTGAGTCAGGATGTGACACGGATGAGGACCTCCCAGTGGAGATCATCTATGTAGCGATGGCAGCACATCTAGTATTCACCATTAGTACAGGAGATGTGATGAGGTCTATAGACAGACTATTAGTAAGAATACATTATAAACCACAGATTTTCTTCCTCTTCAGAACCGTCCACTTAGTGCGCCAAAAAGACTCCAAACAGTTATACGCCATGAAGAAACTGGACAAGCAGAAGCTGAAAGATCCAGTAAGACTTGAACGGGCCTTTCTAGAGAGGGACATCCTAACATTCGCAGATTGTCCCTTCGTGGCCTCCATGTTGTGCTCCTTTCCAACTATACGTCATCTGTGCATGGTCATGGAGTATGTACCAGGTAGGACATATCCATCGTATCTATATCCAGCGCTGGTCTGCTCATCTCTAGGACCTTCTCCATAAGCAGAATGTGGCCACATAGATGGTTACATGTCCACACTGCTTTTACTATAAGTTATCTGTTATCAAAATGCCAGAAAACTGATTATGTGGCAGAAATTTTCACTATAGATAAAGGAGGGTTTGACTGAATTTTAACAGTTTGTACAGTGTTTTTCCAAAAAATAAGACAAGGTCTTATATCATTTTTTGCTCCAAAAGATGGGTTAGGGCTTATTTTTAGGGGATGCCTTATTGTTTTGTCATGAACAACAATCCACATTTATTTTTGAATAAAAAAAAACTTATTTAAATATAATCATGTCATGACACACACACTGCACATACACATCTATATACACATATACTGCACATACACATGTATATACATAGTATAGCTTCACATTTTTATATGGGACGTTGTTTCCTTGCACTTATTTCTGCAGCTTTTGCACATTTGTGGTTTTGCTTCATAGACATTCAGCTCAGTCCTAGTTACTATTAGGGTATGCTCCATTGTTTTTCTTTTGCATTATTACACAGTATATCTCTATGTGTGACATCCTGCCCCAATGTCTCCGCTTATTTCTCATTCACACGTATCATGTGTAATTTACATTGTAACAAACCCTCTCCTGTCATATTTGCTTTCTCCTGTAGGAGGAGACTGTGGCAGTCTTATGAACATCTATGGACCTTTACCTGTCCCCTTGGCCCGAAAGTACATTGCAGAAACAGTCCTGGCTGTGGAATACCTGCACAGCTTTGGCGTGGTGCACCGAGACCTGAAGCCTGAGAAGTAAGTGCCCCCTCTAGGAGGAAGAAAGTTAGAGATTGTCATAAAGTCTATGGGTTATTACTTGGGGCTGACACCGTCTGTTTTTTCACAGCCTCCTGGTATCGGCATCTGGTCATATTAAAGTCACGGACTTCGGACTTTCCAAACTCGGCCTCATGAGACCAACATCAGAAACCTACAAGGCTCCAACCGAGGACGTCACCAGAGAGTTCCGTGATGATGAGGTCGGCTTTACTTACAGGATCTTGTTCTTTACTCTCCTCGTCTATTTCTCCTTCTCTGATATCTTCTCATTTAGAAAACTTTTTCCTCTGATGTTATTCGTCACAATTATTTTCTCAGCTCCTCATCTCCTTCTTCTGTTGCTTTCCAGATTGCTGGCTCCCCTGAATACATCGCCCCTGAAGTCATCTTACAGGAAGGCTATGGGCGGCCTGTGGACTGGTGGTCGGTAGGGATCATCCTACACGAATTCCTTCTATTCCGTGTACCATTTCATGGGGATTCCAAATATGAGACTTACTGCAGTATATTAAGGGGTAAGTAAAATAATCTGAATGCTGTGTGGTATCATTGTTATTTGCTTAGATTGGTTCTGTGGTTTAGTTACTTGTTGTGTTAATACAAAAGATTTTTGGTTTAATAAACTAAATGAAGAGGTTTTATTTTCTGTAACATTTTCTTTTAATATAACAGATGACATAACCTGGACATTTGATAATCGCACTCCTCCACCTGATGCTCAGGACATCATCACTGAGCTGCTCAGAAAAGATCCGGCACATAGACTTGGGACAGGTAATGTATATAATAGTATTAATAATGACTTATTTCACCTCTGTGACCAGATAAATGATCACGCCCCTGAGGATCAGCACTGAGATGCTCTGCTTTACATGCTTGTTCATTCCCTTTCTTCATGCTCTGACTTTCAGCAAGTTTTCTTCACATCAGCTCTGTTACGTCTTCAGTTCAAATTAACATAAACTGTTCAGATATGGAGCTGTCTGTCTGATAATGTCTATATCACTTTTTATTGTTTTCCTTTCCCAGGAGGAGCTAAAGAGATCAAAATGCATCCATTCCTATGTGGCATGGACTTTGACAGTCTTCTAAGTAAGGAGCCGCATTTCATTCCTGACTTTGAGTCAGAAGAGGACACCGGCTACTTTGACCGTAAGTCATAGAATCATAGAATCATAGAATGGTAGAGTTGGAAGGGACCTCCTGGGTCATCTGGTCCAACCCCCTGCTCAAAGCAGGATTCACTAAATCATCTCAGACAGATGTCTGTCCAGCCTCTGTTTGAAGACGTCCATTGAAGGGGAACTCACCACCTCTCGTGGCAGCCTGTTCCACTCATTAATCACCCTAACTGTCAAAATTTTTTTTCTAATATCTAATAAGTGTCTCCTCCCATTTAGTTTCATCCCATTGCTTCTAGTCTTTCCTTGTGCAAATGAGAATAAAGATGATCCTTCTTCAATGTGACAGCCCTTGACATATTTGTAGACAGCTATTAAGTCTCCTCTCAGTCTTCTTTTTTGCAAGCTAAACATTCCCAAATCCTGCAACCGTTCCTCATAGGACATGGTTTGCAGACCGGTCACCATTCTGGTCGCTCTTCTCTGAACTTGCTCCAGTTTGTCTATGTCTTTTTTAAAATGTGGTGCCCAAAACTGTACACAGTATTCCAGATGAGGTCTGACCAAAGAGGAGTAAAGACCGATAATGACTTCACGTGATCTAGACTGTATGCTTCTGTTAATACATCCCAGAATTGTATTTGCCTTTTTTGCTGCTGCATCACACTGTTGACTCATGTTCAGTCTATGATCTATTAGTATACCTAAGTCTTTTTCACATGTACTGATGCTTAGCTCTATTCCTCCCATTTTGTATATGCTTTTTTCATTTTTATTGCCCAGATGTAGTACTTTGCATTTTTCCCTGTTAAAAACCATTCTGTTGGTTGCTGCCCACTGCTCCAGTTTATTTAGGTCTTTTTGAATCCTCTCTCTCTCTTCTCTAGTATTAGCTATCCCTCCTAGCTTTGTGTCATCAGCAAATTTAATCAGTTTACCCTCAATTCCTTCATCTAAATCATTGATAAAGATGTTGAACAATACAGGTCCCAGGACGGAGCCCTGTGGTACCCCACTTGAGACATTCATCCAGCTGGATGTGAAGCCATTTACAACCACCCTTTGAGTCCGATCACTAAGCCAGTTATGAATCCACCTAACAGTTGCCTGGTCCATTGCATACTTGGTCATTTTTTCAATAAGGATGGTGTGAGATACTTTGTCAAATGCTTTGCTGAAGTCAAGATATACTATATCTACAGCATTTCCCTGATCCACCCAGTCAGTGATTCTGTCATAGAAGGAAATTAATTTAGTCTGACATGACTTGTTAGTTACAAACCCATGCTGACTCTGGTTAATCACTTCATTCTTATCCATGTACTTACATACATGATGTTTAATAATTTGTTCAAAGATCTTTCCTGGTATAGAAGTCAGACTCACCGGCCTATGAACTGGGTCCACCTTCTTCCCCTTTTTGAAGATAGGAACAACATTTGCTCTTCTCCAGTCTTCTGGGACTTCTCCTGTTCTCCAAGAATTTTCAAAGATTATGGAGAGTGGTTCTAAAATTTCTTCTACGATCTCCTTCAGTACTCTGGGGTGTAATTCATCTGGACCTGGAAGTAGAATGAGACGTTATCTGCAGAAAGCTGTTGTGTGTCTTGTCTTTCATTATATGTGACAACCAGTCCCCATCATTATTAGTAATAAAATGGTGACTTTCCGTGACTGAATCTTATGCCAATAATCTCTAATAACACTTATACCTTGCAGCTCAATGTAGCAATTATGAACTTATTGATTCAGATGAGGGGGACACAAGCGAGGACAATGACTGGCCAGAAAGCCTGAACTTTATATCATCGTCTCAAAGGCTTTCTAAAGTAAGTGTGACCGGTAAGATCTATAAAACCTATAATTAAAATAAAGTTTAAATAGATATTTATTTTATTTTTCTCTATGTTTTAGCTCTGTTCCACCAATACCAGGGTGATGAACGATCAAGAACTGAAGCCACCTCCAGTGTATTCCCCAGAGAGTGCAAAACACTCAGATATGTGAGTAAATTATTATTATGGGGTTTGGATTTGATATATCAGAAGATGAACTGTAATATAAGTGTAACTCAGTACTATATCCAGCGCCACCACCCCATGATTGATGATCACTGTGGTTCTGGCTTGTGATAACGCTGGCGATAACAGCCAATCATTGCGACCAGTCAATCATTTCCAACTCATTACAGGCCAATATTACTAGCGATTCTCCATTCTTAGTGATAGAAGTGGGTCCTGAGCAGGGTGCCTCTTCCATGTTATCCAAATGTCCTAACCGGCCTTGCAGACGGGTGTTCTTATTGTTTTTACTTGTAATTTATATGTTTTTCTTCTACCAAACAGGCAGCAAGAATCTTCCCCTTCCAAACCTGATGTAGACAAGCAGTGTTTTACTGCTAAGGACAGCGAGTCCTCCCCATTGTCAGGTGTGTACAGGTCTATATGACATCCTATTACAGCCTATGATCAAAACGTGTAATGTGAACGTGCACATAAAGGATCAGAAAATTACTACTTTTTTCTCCCTATAAAGCAATAAGCAGTTCATTCTGTAAAAATCTCCATTCTTTTATTCATTAAAAGTTATAAGGGGCCTTTTAGTCTTCTTCCAAACTGACCCGAATCCTGCGCCCACTGCCCCATATGGCCCATACTGACCCCTTTATGGCCTCAATGTTACACTGAGGTTTATATAACTGATTATAAGGCAACACTGAGGCACACTACAAGTAATGTCATGTTATTAAGGGTCACCTGTGTATGGATGATTCCTCTGGCGTCCGGCCACAGTGACAGCACAGCCGTGTCCTCTGATTTGGAGTCCTGTTACTGACATCAGTGTTACGTCTCTTCTCATAGGTTCTCTCTTCCGCCGGGTGATCTCTTCCTGCCGTCGTGGACTATCCAGGGCTGCTCACTCCATCCGAAAAAGCTGCTTATTTGGTGTCTGTCACCGCGGCTCCATAAACATCGCGAGGGCAGAAAACCGCCACGTCTAGCGTCCTGAGGAAAGTACAGCGCGTCCACCATCAATGCTGTACCTGTATGGAAGGACTGGTACAATCTACATGTGGCCTCCTGACCAGCAAGGAACATCTGCTGAAGAAGGAGGTTCCTCCAAGAACATCTCCTCGTCCTTCCATGCAATTCTTAATTTAAAAATAAAACTTTCAAATTGATTAATGTCCCTTTGGATTTAATGGACATTTATGGGGGGTCAGTACTATACGTTATACATGTTTGATGGGTGGGCTCCAAACAGGAGAATATCTGTTACATGTCTCCCATTAATCCTCTAAACCTCAACCAAAAGTGTATGCGAGGACCAGTGATTCTGTTACACCTAAGAATGACGGTCAATGTAGAAAAAACATGTTCTGATCTATAGATTTTATCCATAGACTAGGACCTTTTTACCTAATATGGCTCTACATAAGTGTTATGCACAGGGACCAGTTGGATTCGGTGCTGGGCGTCCTGGGGAGCCCAGGGGTCACATCCCCACTGTCACATAACCTTCTGTATTCTAGTGATCACTTCTGCGACCACCCTTCTCACTAGGGCTGTGGGGTCAGTAAGAAAATCTCCACCTATAATAATGACTAATAACAAATTTATAACAGCAAATAATAGAGAATATTCAGCAACTTTTGCAGGAAAATCATTTATATTACACAATATTAACAACATGGACGGTTTTACATTTTTCTACCTGGAGTAGGGGGCGGTACGTTCCTCTGATTTAGGTGCCTGGTGAATGGTGGGATCTACTTACATAGGACCTCCAGTGCTGATGATTGACCAGTTCATACACAATGCCCCCATAACAGTGTTAGCTACACAGTGCCTCCATAACATTGCCGTTGATGCCATGCTAGCCACATTGTGTGCCATTAGTGCTGTCTTGTCCATGCTGGGCATCACTTTAAGCCACAAGCCAGAAAAGATACATGGGAGCAGTCGATAGCGGGTGCTGACCCGGATCTCACAAGGACTTCAGGACAGAGATTGTGGCACGTCCATCTACATACTGTGGAGCCCGGGCTGCATGTTGCGCTCACGTGGCCTAAATGTTCCTTAGCCCTGGTGCACATTATAGCTCCGGCTCCTCTTCCTCTCAATGACCCAGTGTTTTATATAATAACACAATACGGGCAATACATGAACCAAGTGACATGTCGGAGACCAAATAGATGACCCTGAAAGAGTCATAACATAGACACACGTAAGTGAAGACATTGGTGGACTTTTTGGCAGTCATTGTCTTGAGTACTGGATAAGTCTATAGGTCTCGACAATCCCTGCCATGTTCCCCAATCCTCACTTAAGCTTCAGGTTTATCCACGCGTCCTTTATTGAGTTGATTTGGTCAGTGACCCCACCACATTGTTGTTTTTTAGTCCATACTGTGTAGTTTTGGTTTTACGGTCTGAGTTCTCGCTTTGCTGGAAGATAAATCTGCTCACGAGTTGTCACCTGCAGAAGGTTTGCTCCAGGATTTCCCTGTTTTCCTCAGAACCCATTTTACTCCTTACCTTCACACGTCTTCCAGAGCCTGAGACAGAAGATGATGCTGCCATATCCTTATTTTAGTATAAGGGTGATCAGTGATGTATCCAGAAGCTCGAGGGCCCAGATGCTAAATCTCCATCAGTTCCTCCAACTGACTATTAGTAGTAATAATCTAGAGTCTTTATGTGACGCCCTGCTGCGCATGGAGCCACAGATCCTGGAGGGGTGCATTTCAGGTTTTATCCACAAGAGGCCCTCACAGCATACACACACCTCCACCTTCCACCTCAGACCACCAGAGGGAGCCCGATAGGGATATAAATAGGGAAGGTGGAGTGATTCAGCAGTTCCTGCTCAGACACAGAAGGAGTGAGTCTGTGAGTTAGTTCTCCTCAGGAAGAGAGTGGAGACAGAACAGTCTGGAGTCCACAGCCAGTTCCTGCAGAGTGAGACACAGAGAAACAGGTCAGTCTGCAGTGGAGCTCAGTCAGACTCAAGCAGCTCGAGTTAAGTGAGCTAGGAGCGTTGCTGACACTCAGAGAGCAGCAGAAGAGGCAGCCAACCAACTGCCAGTTTGTATAGCCTAGTGAGGGCCTGAGTAGGCCGAAGGCTAGAGGAGTAAATAGCATTGGGGGCAGAGGAGCTTTACCGGCTCACCCCAGGAACCATATACCGGACATCGGGTCCGAGTCTGCAGGGATTCTTTACACCCAGCAGAAGACAACCAGAACCCCTGGCGAACTACATGTCCCAGGAATACCAAACGCTGACTGTTATACCAGGGTCAGGAGTTACCGAGGCCCCATATACCAGGGAGTGTGTACTCCAACAGAAGGCCCTACCACAGGATCAGCCGGTGCAGAACAGAGACTAAGTTAGGCCTAGCTCCAGGCAGGCCAGAGACTAACACTAAGCGGCGAAGAAACAGGAGGCCCTACACCTGCTCACTGGGGAGAGTCCTGCAGTGCACCCCTCACCCTACAGTGCTCCGGACAGTACCTGCATTTCCACCAGTAAAAGGTACAGAAGCAAACCGTGTGTGTGTGTCCCCTGTTCTTCCTTGGACCCGGCTGGGTCACCGCCATATTGTGCACCTCGTCAAACATCGCTGCCCTGAGGCCTAGCTCCACCTGTGGGGAGCTACACCATCATAGCTGCCGTAACACCGGCCTCAGTGGACTGCCGCAGCGCTGGTGATCCTCACCAGACACCACAGGTGGCGTCACGAACTTTGACATTTCATTTTCCCCTTTTTTAAGAGAGACCCCAGGGTACGGGCCCGGGAGCCGACCACCGCGACATCCCCCAAGACCAGGCATTAAGGCCCGGGCGCCGAGTAGTCCCCATCCCCTGGGTGCCACATTTGCATATGGGACAAAGGGACCTTTTTGGCTCCCCTAGTCTCTAGGGCACGAAGGAGACAGTAAACCCTGCATTTATTATAGGCAAGCCCCTGGGAGAGGTGGGTTTTTGGTGGTGTGTAGTAATGGACTTACCAAAAACTTTCATCATAGCTTTTTTAATCAGAAAACTGGAGTAATCTGCTTTGAAAGTTTTTTAAAAAAATTGAGCAAAGAGGAGTTGTACAGAAATGTTCCCACTTTTAAAATTTTTTTCGCTAGTTTGAAGAAACTCCGCCAAAATGGGCAGAGCTAGAGAGGAGCCGGGACTGGATGGGACATGGCTATGTCCACCTGTCAAATTCTGCAAGAGCGTTGGCGTTTCTTCTGCCAGTAATGCTACTTCAGTCCGTGCACAACTTTAGTCTTAATATATCGGCCTCACAGTATTTTATAATGGCCAAAAAACTGATTTTCAGCCATGTCAGAAACTTTCAAGATAATTTATAGTCTGATCCGCCATCTTGTCCGTGTCTTGGAAACCTGAGAATGAGCGCTAGTCTCGGCAATCCAACAATCCCATACACAATGAGGGGTCCGCATACTTGACCTCCAGTCCATTCATTATGGAGCCCACATTTGGGATTAGTGGGGTCTTTAGTGATTGGGCCCCAAGCGATCAGTAATTATCCCCTGTCCTATGGATAAGTGATAACGCACCATCTTGTTCCAAACCTTTAAGGTGAAGGCCCATTTGCACATCGCCTGTAGAGCGTCACACAGATTCCCTCATATTACGGAGCTGCAGACGTTCTGCCATATTAGATTTCTTTTTATGGAGGAACTTTCCCTAGAAACATTGTATTGGAATCTAAAGAAGAAAAGACGCCTCCATATGAACTTGAGGACACCTGAAGGAGCAGCATGGCCCTATACAATGAGAATATACGGCATGTGTCCTCTGATGATGCCAGTATGTTCCACCATAACATGGACCTGTGTAATGGACAAGTAGCTACTACCAAACCCCAAAACCTATTGTAACCAGAGATAACACTATAAAAAAATTAAAGTTGCTTTTATTTTATTATTTAAATAAAAAATTCTCAAGAAATTTTAAAAGTTGACAATCAGGCGTCCATCATCCATATTTCCACATATTCAGTAATAGCTGATGGTCGGTCTGACACATGTGCAGCCCAGAGTCACCACCTCGCCCTCCAGTCTGTAGGAGAAGCTGCAGCCTTTCTGCTCCCGTCGTAGGACCATCACCTCCTGCTGGATGGGGAAGGAGATCAGGTCTGGACTTTCATGGCCATCAGTGTCTACACAAGCAAAAGTCAGACAATCGGCCTCGGCAATGACGACAGGGAACCTGTTGGTATCTGTGCTGAGACTGGGAATAAAAATACACAGTGAGAGAAGCTGTGTAACACCTGGTCCATGTCCGCGCTCCTTGTTCTTATCCTGCAGATTCTCGAGGCTTTTTCTTCAGTCTTCTGCTCTATAAATCTCCAGTTTCTCCCTCCATACAAGGTTATTCTGGGTGATGTCAGAGCCGCGCCGTGCGCTCTCAGCTTCTCTCCTTCATGTTTTATTTCTAATAACTGCAGCTGCATCTCCCTCCTCCCCTGAAGTCTATTTGGGGACAGGGGAGATTTCTGAACAGTTACTGGGAGCTTGTAGGCAGGAAAAGAAGAACGAGAGGCGGCTAGAAGATGGGAAGACGTTATTCTCCACTAAAGGGGTTATAAAAACATCCCGACAAGCTATTCCCTGCTATTGTAACTCTACTGAAAAGATTATTTTCTTTCTATACTTTACTAGACGTCCTTCTACAGGAGACTCCGGGAATCTCCACCGGACTGTATCACTATTCAGCGCTGCTTGTAATGTGACAGGTTGTGATATTACCTGTATTCCCAGGGGGACAGAGAGCGGGTGTGACCGTCCTCCATCTGCTCCGAGCCGTCCATAGAGCTGCTGTCAATCAGACTGGTGTCCACTGTCATACTGGTCGGCAGGTGCCGGTTCCTTCTTCCAGGACATCTCTGTCTGCCCTCTAGAGGGAGCTCTTCACCCCTAGATCCTTCCTGATTATGGGGCAAATCCTCCTCTGGTAGAAAGGCCGACGAGCTGAAGGAGACCGGGACGGCCACCTGAGAGATAGGGAAAGATGGGGAGAACATGGAGAATAATTCACATCATTCCAAAAATAGGGGAAACTTGTCTTGTGCAGATGACGTTTGCCTTGAAGGGGTTGTCCCCTTTCAGAATAGTGACTATCATGGGCTACAGTGGCTGTAACAAAACAAACTGAGTATTACTCCCCCTCCCTGGGTCTAACTCCAGCTCTCCGCTGCTGCCGGATCTCTGCTGATTGTCTGCAGCACTGACATCACATCGACAACTCTACAGCCAATCATGACTGTGTTCAGCTCATTGATTGGTTGCAATGCTGTCAACTTGATGTCAGCACTGCAGACAATCAGCACAGACCAGGCAGTGTCGGAAAGCTGGAGTTAGACCCGGGGAGGGTGAGCAATACTTGGTTTGTTTTCTTATTATATATATAAAACCCTTTCTTATAACCCCTCTAACAAGGCTGAGTCTATTATCTTCCTTTAGAGGGGGAATTACAAATATTATGTGTTCTGTCCTGAAATGTAACGTCACCACTAGTGATGGGAGCAGCGGTAAATCAGTGAATAAATGAAATCTTCTACATCTTTGTGTTATTACACTTTGTGTTTCATCTCTCACCATCTTCAGGATCTGTTTGATGTCAGTGAATGAGGACGGTTCTGTTTCCATTCGGAGGCCGTAATCCTGCACATTGCTGCTCCTGCTCTCAGCGGATACATTGTATCCAGTCTAGAAAATGCTCCTGAGCAAAATATATATCAGCCACAATCTAATAGCTTGTTACAATGTATCAGTCTGGAGTTTTGCTTACAGAGCATTGTCTGCACTGGATACAATTGTATCCGCTTCTCGACTAGATACAGACAGGTTTACTGAATGGAAACAGCAGTGTTCTCATTCACTGACAGCAAACTAATATCTTTAGTTGGGAGCAATTGAAACATAAAGGGTCCAGTTTATCATTTGCATTTTTTTTTCTTTTTTTTGTCATTTGGTTTTCATTGCGCCAAAGTCATCAAAATGGCCCAAACGTTTCATCAACTTTGCTCAAAATCAAAAAATGCTTTTTACTTTAACCTGTCTTGCAACTTTTTAGCTTAAAAAGTTGAATGTTCTGCTAAAATGTTGCAAAATATGGGCAAGATTTTAGTGATGCATCAAATCACTCCGAGAGGTTGGAGAAAATTAGCAACAAAATGTGCGACTTTTTGAAAAGTCACAAATGATAAATCAAATGAAAACATCTGGAAACCCTAAACTCCGAAATGTAGCGAAAAAAAGAAGCGAACAAACAAAAAAAGGACGTAAACATAAAAAAGGGACTGAAACAAAAGGTGTAAATGTTAAGATGAATACGCCACAAACAAAAATAAAAGGTGCCGAACACCAAAAACTCGGCAAAAAAACAGTCAGCAAAGAATCGGCTCCAAAGTATAATAGAAAGATATAGAACTTTTCATTTATAAACTGTTTTATTAACCCCGAGCTGAAAAATCATTTTAAAATAACTATTTAGGATCAGAGTCCTGCCTTTCTCCTCTTCTGATTTCATAAAATCATTCAATATAATCTTACCTCTTCAAAGGAAAATTCCTTTAACTATTATTTTATCAAATACTTGCAAGTGCTATAAATCATGGAACTTTTTCCAGACTATTGGAATTAACATTTGAATTCTGGATATCATCTCCTTTACTGAACACAATAGCATAACATGGTCTCTATAATACTCACAAGGATGAGAGATGTCCTTGTAAGGACCATCCTGATTCTTCTGGTCGCTCTATATTCCGGTGGATCTCCAGTCTGATCCTTCCATCCCCGTCCCTCTCGCTTTTTATATCACTTTTTGCTTCAGGTGGAGTCTCCATCCCAGGAATCAGAGTTTTCCGAAAAGTTTCTGTAAGTTCCCGCAGTGTCTGTGACCGGTGAGGAATGGAGGCCGTCACTGTGGACTGTCCGACTCTGCCCTATAATGTCCGATTATAGGAAAAACCAGCATAAGATCCCAGCACTTCCCTAAATCACAGCCATCGTTTATCTGAACTCTCCGCTTATCTGGGGCCACAGAGATAATAACTCACAGCAGTGACGGACCTCGGTGTTTCCTAATATAACTATCCCCCCATCATTGCTTTGTGGTAATGTAACTATTAAAGACTAGATGGTGGCCCGATTCTAACGCATCGGGTATTCTAGAATAGGTATGCGGCCGACCGGGCGCAAGCAGCAGAGCGGTGTTTACATTTGGCGCCAAAATCGCTGATTGGTCGAGGCCGGCAACCGCGACCAATCAGCAAAGCAGTGTTAAAATATGGCGCCTATATCGCACATTGGTCACGGCCGGCGGTCGCGACTAATCAGCAGAGCAGGGTTTAAATTTGGCGCCAATAATGCTGATTGGTCGCGGCCAGCGAACGCGACCCATCAGCAGAGCGGGGTTTAAATTTGGCGGCAATAATGCTGATTATTTGCAGCCGGCGGTCGTGACCAATCAGCAGAGCGGTATTTAAATTTGGCGCCAATAATGGTGAATGGTCACGGCCGCGACCAATCAGCAGAGCGGTGTTTAAATTTGTCGCCAATAATGCTGGTTATTCGTGACCGGTAACCGCGACCAATAAGCAGAGCGGTGTTTAAATATGGCGCCAATATCGCTGATTGGTCACGGCCGGTGGTTGCGACTAATCAACAGAGCGAAGTTTAAATTTGGCGCCAATACTGCTGATTGGTCGCGTCGTATTAGTGAGGACCGGGGAGCGGCGCTGTCTGTGCGGGTACTTCCGCTGCGAGCAGCTGGGAGATGAGCGGCTGCTCGCAGCAGAAGCAGCCCGACCGGCGGCGCCGCTCCTCGGTCCTCCGTTCACAGTTGCCGTCGGGAGATCATAGCGCTGTTTAAATTAGGCGCCAATCTCGCTGATTGGTCGCGGTCGGCTGGCGGCCGCAACCAATCAGCAGAGCGTTGTTTAAATTTGGCGCTAATCTTGCTGATTGGTCGCGGTCGGCTGTCATCCGCGACCAATCAGCAGAGCATTGTTTAAATTTGGCACCAATCTCGCTTATTGGTCGCGTCTGGCATCCGCGACCAATCAGCAGAGCGTTCTTTAAATTTGGCGCCAATCTCGCTGATTGATCGTGGCTGCCGTCCGCGACCAATCAGCAGAGCGTTGTTTAAATTTTGCGCTAATCTCGCTGATTGGTCGCGGCTGGCAACCGCGACCAATCAGCAGAGCGTTGTTTAAATTTGGCGCCAATCTCGCTGATTGGTCGCGGCTGCCATCCGCGACCAATCAGCAGAGCGTTGTTTAAATTTGGCGCCAATCTTGCTGATTGGTCGCGTCTGGCGTCCTCGACCAATCAGCACAGCAGTGTTTAAATGTGGCTGCAAGATCAGTGATTGGTCGCGGCCGCTATTTAAATGTGGCGCCCAAATCGGTGATTGGTCGCGGGCAGCGGCCGCGACCAATAAGCAGAGCGGTGTTTAACTTTAGCGCCAAGATCACTGATTGGTCGCGGGCGGAGAGCACGACCAATCAGCGAATCGTATTGGTGAGGACTGGGGAGCGGAATCGTATTGGTGAGGACCGCGGAGCGCCGCTACCTGTGCAGATAATTCCGCTGCGAGAACCCGGGATATGAGCGACTGCTCGCAGCAGAAGTATCCCGACCCGCAGCGCAGCTCCCCGGTCCTCCCTTGACACGCTAGCCGCTGATGTCCCCACAGTATCCGCATGGTGTTACAAAGGTCCGGACATTTGTGTTAAAAATCGCTGATTGGTCGCTGGCGCTGCCCGCGACCAATCACTGATTTGGGCGCCAAATTTAAATATCGGCCGCAACCAATCACCGATTTTGGCGCTACATTTAAATAGTGTACGCGACTAATCAGTACAGCAGTGTTTAAATGTGGAGCCAAGATCGGTGATTAGTCGCGGCCGATATTTAAATTTGGCACCCAAATCGGTGATTGGTCGCGGGCAGCATCCGCGACCAATCAGCACAGTAGTGTTAAACTTTTGCGGCAAGATCAGTGATTGGTCGCGGGCCAAGACCGCGACCAATCACCGATTTGGGCGCAACATTTAAATAGCGTCCGCGACCAATCAGCACAGCGGTGTTTAAATGTGGCGCCAAGATCGGTGATTGGTCGCGGCCGATATTTAAATGTGGCGCCAAGATCGGTGATTGGTCGCGGGCAGCGCCTGCGACCAATCAGCGATTTTTAACACAAATGTCCGGACCTTTGTAACACCATGCGGATACAGTGGGGACATCAGCGGCTAGCGTGTCAAGGGAGGACCGGGGAGCGGCGCTGCGGGTCGAGATACTTCTGCTGCGCCCGCTCATGTCCCGGGTTCTCGCAGCGGAAGTATCCGCACAGGCAGCGCCACTGACATCCATGCGCCTAGGGTGTGAAGGGAGGACCGGGGAGCGGCGCTGACATCCAATTGGTCGCGGCCGCTATTTAAATGTGCCGCACAAATCGGTGATTGGTCGCGGTCTTGGCCCGCGACCAATCACTGATCTTGCCGCAAAAGTTAAACACTACTGTGCTGATTGGTCGTGGACGCTGTCCGCGACCAATCACCGATTTGGGCGCCAAATTTAAATATCGGCCGCGACCAATCACCGATCTTGACTCCACATTTAAACACCGCTGTGCTGATTGGTCGTGGACGCTATTTAAATGTGGCGCCAAAATCGGTGATTGGTCGCGCCCGGCGTCGGAAACCAATCAGCACAGCGGTGTTTAAATGTGAAGCCAAGATCGGTGATTGGTCGCGGCCGATATTTAAATGTGGCGCCCAAATCGGTGATTGGTGCGGGCAGCGTCCGCGACCAATCAGCACAGCGGTGTTTAACTTTTGCAGTAAGATCAGTGATTGGTCGGGTCCGAAGACCGCGACCAATCATCGAATCGTCTTGGTGAGGACCGGGGAGCGGCGCTGCCTGTGCGGGTACTTCCGCTGCGAGAACCCGGGACATGAGCGGGCGCTCGCAGCAGAAGTATCCCGACCCTCAGCGCCGCTCCCCGGTCCTCCCTTCCGCATGGAGGTCAGCGACGCCGGCGGTCCTTCCGCTGCTACCGGCCAGGAGATGAGCGCCTCGCGCCGCTCATCTCCCGGCTGCATCTCCGTCCCGCAGATGGGTCCGGCGGTCGAGGTCCTTCTGCTGGTACCGGCCGGGAGATGAGCGCTCACGGAGGTGAGGCTGACCTCACTGAGGGGGGTTGGGGGCTGCAGGGACCAAGGGAGTCTGTGTCCACCTATGCCTCCCGGGTCATGATCCCCTTCCGTGAGTATGAAGATGCAAGTAAGCTCGTCAAGAGGCTTCGGGAGGAGGTGCGCTGCACAAGCGCCAAAGCTGCAGGTGCCTCCAAACCGAGGAAGACAAACCTCCAAGCAAAGATAAAGAGGCTCAAAACTGAGATTAATGTGCTGGAACTAAGGAAAGCTACCATCAGGGAGCAGATTGGTCCCTTTAAAGAAAAACTGATAAATGAAGATTGTTTCAGAGAAATGGCTGATAACAGAGAGCAAAGACAGATGGGGCTGCAGCCTGAGAGCCAGCTGGATGATGAGAGTGATGATGACCAGCAGAAAGCCCCACCTGGCAGCCTGCAAAGTCAACCGCAGGCCACGTGCAGCGAGCTCCCTGCAGGACAGGCAACAATGGCATCCGGTCGCAGTTCTGCCAGCTCTGTGGAGGACAGTGACAGTAGCAGCCAGGAAGGGGCGCTAATGGCAGAAATAAAGCTCCTGGAGTCCCCAGTGTGCCTCCAAAACTTCCATCTTGGTGACGATCTGCCAGAAGAGGCACCTGGGGGCCACAAAAAGCTGAAGGAAGCGGTAAGCTATGTATATGCCCCCCTCCCTGTACCCCCTGAGTCGGCGGCAGGCTCACCTCGCTGTATAAGCCCCGTTGCCCAGCCCAGCCCGGGTTCTGCTGTGGATCCGGTGCAAAGGCGTGGGGAGATTACACAGCTTGGTAGTGAGGCGCAGAACTCCGTCTCTGCTTGTAGTAGCAGGGACGCAGCAGGAGGTGCATCAGCCGAGAGGCTGGACAGTGAGGGCGGCCGGGCGGCGGGCGTTCGGTCAGACCATGATGCTGCGGTGCGCTCCTCAGTGGGATGGAGGAGCAGCACGGTGTCGGGGGCAGCTTCGGTAGCCTCGGTGCCTCTGAATGCTGTTGCCGCTGATCACTTAGTTGAGAAGCGGCGACAGGGTGAAGGGGCTGCTGGGGCTGAGCGTTCCAGTCCTCCCATGAAAGTGTTATTTTGTGTTGGCGCCGCTGGTCAGGAAGATCCTGATGCTAAAGATCAGCAGCGCCTCACAACAGCTAAAGATCAGCATCGCATCTCTACAAATGCAAAACAGCAGAAATTACCGACTGATGATGTGGAGGGCACACATAAGACCAGAGGTGAGCTCTCCTCCAGTTCTATGGAGGGGACTGAGCCCCTTGTGCCCGATGATGCTGAGGTCAAAATGTCATCCACCATTGTTACTGGTCTAGCAGGAATGAATGTGGTGGTGGGTGTGAATGAGGCCAATTCATTCTCCAGTGGTGTGGTTGCTGGTTTGGTGGAGGGTGAGATGGAGGTGGGTAATGGTGATGCTGTTGGGGCTGATGTAGTCACTGGTCCGGTTGCCCCCCCGGTGGTGGCAATACCTGTCCAGAGTTATGCCAGTGTCACCGCCGGGGCAAATAGGGCATCCTCCTCGTCTCCGGGCTTTGGGGACAGCATGTTGCAACGGCGCCTTCTGGAGGCTCTAAAGAAGGGGGAGAGATCACTAATGGTAGAGGGTCGAGAGGTTGATCTATACTTCTGGATAGAGAGGCATGGCCTCGGGGCCTTCTGATACCAAAAATGGGGGGATACAGTGTGGTCCCTCCCAACAGCTGGGCCAGGCAGTGTGCGTAAGAATGTGGTCCGTCTTCGGTGGAGGGGCACTGATGCATGTCCTCCAAGGTCTAAAGTTGTGGAGCTCCTCCTGAGGATGGGCTTCAAGGCTATTGACATCTACGCCTTGATACATCCCTATTCCACGCCTGAGTTTGATGTCAGCTTTGTTCAGCTGGAGGGGCTTGAGCTCTTCCGGACGAATTATGAGTAGGCAAAAAATGAGCCCGGCTGGCGAGACTTTGCCTTTCAGGCAGTGTCTCGCCAAAACCAAATCAAGAAAGTGACCGTGATGACTCGTAACGAGTCACTTTCTTGTTATTACATCATGACGTGGCTTGGTCAGTATGGAGAGGTAGTGGAGATGCCAAAGAAAAACCGCGACGAGTTTGGTATCTGGTCAGGGTCCTGGACGTTTATGGTAAAACTTAAGCATTCAGGTAGTACGGTTGCCCACATTCCATCATCTGCCTTCCTGGGTAGGGATCGTATCCTGGTCTTCTACCAGGGGCAACCGAAGCTCTGTCACAGGTGCGGCGATCCCACACACTTCAGTGCAAACTGCACCGTGCAGAAATGTGCGTTGTGTGGGTGTGTCGGCCATCTTGCTGCCTCTTGTGTGTAGATTAGGTGCCACCTGTGTGGTGAGTTAGGTCACCCATTCAGCCGTTGTCCTCGCTCATTCGTTAATGCAGTTGAGACCCCGGTGGGAGAAAGCAGTGAGGCCGATTCTGCTGGGGAGGGGACTAGCAGGGGTGGGGGAGCTGAGGGGCCAGGGAAGAAAAGCAATAAAATACGCCTGCCCAGCTGAGGCGTCTAGACAAGCGCAGACAGGAGAGGGAGCGGGGCGAGCCCCAGACTACCGGGGCGGCCCCTGTCCTGGATGCCAGTCTTGCTGCTGAGGCCCCGAGGGATGATGAGTTGGATGAGGAGGTCAGGAGGATCCACAGGGAGGAAATCACCTCTGCCTGAGAATCCTCCCATTATGAAAGTATGGATGAGGATAATAAGTGGTGGCTAGAGGACAAGCGTAAGCTCGGCACCAAAAAGAAGAGAAAGAAGGGAGATAAAACATCTTCTACCGCTCTGACCAAGGTACCTAAGGAAGGTAAAACTGACTCCCCTCTGGTTGGTCTTTCTAACCGATTCCAAGCCCTTGATAACATCTCTTCCTCTGAGGAGGAGGCCGAGGGTGAGGCTCCAGCTTCGGCGCAGCTTACAGGGGTCTCCTTCTCCTGGGGATGCAATGTCCTTGGGGGGAGGGACTGGCCCAGAGTCCTGAGACGAGGACGAATAAAGAAGGAAAAATGTTGTGATGGACACGTCTGTATCATTAAAGAGGGGGAAGGATTTCTCATCTGAGGCAGAGGATAAGGGGAGTGGGAAGAAGAAAGCCATCGAACTCAATCACCAATGATGGCGGTACCCAATCCGTTGACACTGAAGTCCATTAATGTCGCCAGCATTAAGTCAAATATGGCTAGATTTGCGGCCTTTGATTTTCTCAGCAGGGTTGAAGCTGATATTTTCTTTTTGCAAGAGACCAGGCTGCCAAATATGGCAGAGGTGTTTATCGCTAAGAGGGAGTGGAGACCCGGGCCCTCCTATTGGTCTCTTGCGGCTGAGCCATATAGCGGAGTAGCGGTCCTTTTTACCGCACCGGTAGAATGCCGGCGGGTTATTGAGTTAGAAATGGGGAGGTGCCTGATATTAGATGTCCTCATGAAGGGACAGGAGCTTCGGCTCATTAATATCTATGGTCCCCAATCTAAGTGGGACCGGAAGTGTCTCTTTATTAGGATCAAGCCCTACCTTTTTACGAGTCGGCAGGTCGTTTTTGGAGGGGACTTCAACACTGTCACGAGGCCCCGGGATAGAGGAGGTTCCAGAGACAAGCTGACTTATGATAGTGTCACCCTTAATAGTATAGCTAGTGAGGCTCGCCTGGTGAATGTCCACATTCGGCACACCCCAGGCCACGAGGGGTTCACCTATCATAGAGGTAACTGTAGGTCCAGGATAGACAGGTTTTATTTAAAGGAGGAAGCCGTCTCTTCGGTAGTGTCTGTTGTTGAGGTGGAGTACTCCGATCACTGTTTGATTTTGTTTTCTCTGAATGTTACAGAGACCCCCCGGATGGGAAGAGGCTTTTGGAGGCTCAATTCGTCTCTCTTGGAAGAAGCGGAGATAACACAGTCCTTTGAGGATTTTCTTCAGAGCCAGGTACCCTTACTAGATCTTTGTAGTAGTAAGTCAGAGTGGTGGGAGATGTTCAAGAAAAGGGTGGCGAGATTCTTCCACCAGCTCTTGAGCCTCAGGAGTCTGGACAGGTACCGCGTGTATCAGGGCCTGAGGAGGAAACTCGAGAATCTTGTCTCAACTGGAGGTAGCCGCGAGGAGATCTCCAGAGTGAAATCTTTGCTAATGAGGTGTCAGTATGATAGACACGCATCTTTGGGTTTTGAGAGGGATTATGGGAAGTACCGCTCGCCAGACGCTTACAAAAACTGCAAGATATCAGTGAATAGTAAAGTTGTTACAGGACTGGTTGACACTGCGGTGTCCCTGAAAAGATCCAGATCAGGGATCCTGGAGGTCGTCAGATCCTTCTACTCGCACCTCTTGGGGAAGAGGGATCTGGATTGGGATGAGATGTCGGCTTTTTTGGCTGAAGCCATCCCCGAACCAGGGGTAGACCCCTCTCTTGGCGTTTTGACAGAGATGATCAGGGAAGAGGAAGTTAAGTTGGCGATTGAAGGGCTTGCCCTAAAGAAATCTCCCGGTCCAGATGGCTTAACATCTGAATTCTATAAGACCTTTAAGGACGCCTTGGTTCCCCTCTTGACTGCGGTATTCAATGAGTGTCTTTCCTCGGGCACTCTGCCAAAGTCAATGAGGAGGTCTGCCCTGATCATCTTGTCAAAGGGTAAGGACTCATCTTGCATTGAGAATTGGCGTCCCATAGCGCTTCTCAATGCAGACAGGAAGGTTTTGGCAAAGGTGATGTTTAATCGGCTGGTGAAATTTGTGCCCCGACTCCTTTCGGGAGCCCAGCATTGCTCTGTTCCGGGCCGCAGTACAATTAGTGCTCTACTCTGTGTCCGAGAGGCGGTGGAGCAGGTTAGGGCTGGCCACTTCAAGGGGTACATGCTGTCATTGGACGAGGCAAAAGCGTTTGATCGGTTCAATCATGAGTACCTCTGGTCTCTCCTTCTGAAGTATGGCCTGCCGGGGGTGGGTTTGTTGATTGGCTTAAGACCTTGTACGCTGGGGCAGAGAGTTTCCCGCTTGAGAACGGTTGGATTGGCAGCTCTTTCGAGGTTGGGTGTGGTGTTCGCCATGGTTGTCCCTTGAGCCCGCTGCTGTACGTGTTTGCGATTGACCCACTTCTTAGGAGGGTGGAGCGTGGACCGTTGGCTAGGATCGGGATGGACCGGGCAGCACCGGAAGCTACTCTGAGAGTGGTGGCGTATGCCGATGACATCACCGTTTTTGTTTCCTCTGATGGGGAGGCAGAGTGGCTGATGTCAGAGGTAAATCGCTACTCGGAGGCATCCGGGTCTAAGATCAACCGGGATAAGTGTGAGAGTCTCTGGCTGGGAGGAGGAGATTCTGGTTTTGATCTCCCGGACACCCTTCCAGGACCCAAAGTCTCTGCAAAAGTTCTTGGCTTCGAATTTGGCCAGGGGGATTACCCCAAACAAAATTGGGACAGCAGGCTAGAGATCGCCACTCAGAAGGTGAACCAATGGAAGGGTTGGTCTTTGACCCTAAGGGAAAGGGTAAACCTGATTAAAACCAACCTGCTCCCTTTGCTGATCTATCTGCTCAGTGTGTGCATCTTGCCGGAGCCTCTCTGGACTCAGGTCTACAGTTTGTTCTTCCAACTGTTATGGGGGAATAGACTGAACCTGGTCAAGAGGGAGGTTACTTACCGTACGAGGAGACTAGGAGGGTTCGGTATGGTCAACCCTGTGGTATTCCTTGTGAATACCTTCATTAAGATCAATATTGCAAACCTCTGGAAAGAGAGGGCTCCTCTGTGGGTATTCTCCTGTAGGGGATGGTTTCAGCCTTTCTTCCAGGAATGGGAGACAGGAGGGCAAGTGAAGGATCTATGAACACCGCATGGACATCTCCCGGCTTACGCTACCGTGGTTCTGAAGGTAATTCGCCGGTGGGGTCTGGGAATGTGGGAGGTCAGGACTCTGCCAAGGAAGCTCTCCTTGACAAAAGGGTTCTGTTCACCCATTTTCAGAGGCCTCTGGCGCTCAGGGATTGCCCAAGTCGGGATCTTGGGGTGGGTCTGCATCTTTTGAAATCTATCAGGATCCCGTCGAAGTTTTGGGACTTGGCTTGGCGCTGCTTCCATGGGAAACTGTGTGTGAGGAACAATCTGAAGTGTAGGAGCTCTGAGGACAGGAACTGTCCTCGGGAGCATTGTGGTACCATGCTTGAAAGCATGGACCACTTCCTGCTTCGTTGTCCCTTTAACACAGAGGTGTACAACAGGGTGGGCGCCTCCATTGACTGGCCCTCTTATGCGGAATGGGCCTATGGAGCATTCGGAGACCTGGGTGGTCGGGGCCGCTGCACCTTATTTCTAGTTAGCACAGTGGTTAGGTATCACACGTGGAACGCACGGTGCTTAGTATAGACGCAACGAAAAATCCTCCCAATGGACGATGTGTTTAGGACCATACTCGGTGACCTGGTGAAGGTGAGTTCTCTGGAGTATGAGAGACTGGGCACACGTAGGGCCACTCTCCTCTTGAGGGGCTTTTCTTTTAATGTGCCCTAATCTGGTCATCTCCTCTCCTGGTGGTGGGCTGCTGCTGACACCATAGATTTTTGTTTTGTTTTGATCAGTAGACAGTGATGTAGGGCTGCAGGCGCCGAACTTGGGCTTTGTCAGTTGTGGTTATTGTATTGTTTGTTATTGTATTGTTTGCTTCTGTATATATTGTATATAAGGATACGGATTTGGGTGTAGGTGTTAGGTTGGGTGGTGGGAAAAGGGGGGAGGTGGGTTCATCTTGTGGGACAATGATTATTTGGGTGAGAAACTGGCACTGCCTGATCTGGCCTATGGACGTTGGACATGGACTGAGGCATGAGACGCAGGACCAGCTCTCAGGTCAGTGCCGGGGTTGGGACTGGTCGGCTCGAGTGTGGGATGTTTTGTTTTGTCTTGTATAGTTAGTATTTATTTTATATTTTTTTTAAAAAAAGTGTATATATATATATATTAGTTTGTATATATATATATATTAGTTTGTATATAATTTTGTCGGCTATTGTTTATTTTACTTACTATATTGTTATTTGTTTGGTAACCGGACCAGATGTCATAGTGTAAGTAGTTGTTTATTCTGTATATATGTATAATATGTGTGTGAGGAGAGAGGGAGCGGCTGGACCAGTTCATTACATTGTTTATTTTGTGGTTATTAATTTTGTTATGTTTCTGTTATTATTATTGTTATGTTTTTCATTTTTATGATAAAAAGATCTACAGGATGTAACTCAGGATCAGTACAGGACCAGTAATATAATGTATGCACACAGTGACTGCACCAGCAGAATAGTGAGTGCAGCTCTGGAGTATAATACAGGATGTAACTCAGGATCAGTACAGGATCAGTAATGTAATGTATGTACACAGTGACTGCTCCAGCAGAATAGTGAGTGCAGCTCTGGAGTATAATACAGGATGTAACTCAGGATCAGTACAGGATCAGTAATGTAATGTATGTACACTGTGACTGCACCAGCAGAATAGTGAGTGCAGCTCTGGAGTATAATACAGGATGTAACTCAGGATCAGTAATGTAATGTATGTACACAGTGACTGCACCAGCAGAATAGTGAGTGCAGCTCTGGAGTATAATACAGGATGTAACTCAGGATCAGTAATGTAATGTATGTACACAGTGACTGCACCAGAAGAATAGTGAGTGCAGCTCTGGAGTATAATACAGGATGTAACTCAGGATCAGTAATGTATGTACACAGTGACTGCACCAGAAGAATAGTGAGTGCAGCTCTGGAGTATAATACAGGATGTAACTCAGGATCAGAAATGTAATGTATGTGCACAGTGACTGCACCAGCAGAATAGTGAGTGCAGCTCTTGAGTATAATACAGGATGTAACTCAGGATCAGTAATGTAATGTATGTACACAGCGACTGCACCAGAAGAATAGTGAGTGCAGCTCTGGAGTATAATACTGGATGTAAGTCAGGATCAGTAATGTAATGTATGTACACAGTGACTGCACCAGCAGAATAGTGAGTGCAGCTCCGGAGTATAATACTGGATGTAACTCAGGATCAGAAATGTAATGTATGTACACAGTGACTGCACCAGAAGAATAGTGAGTGCAGCTCTGGAGTATAATACAGGATGTAACTCAGGATCAGTACAGGATCAGTAATGTAATGTATGTACACAGTGACTGCACCAGCAGAATAGTGAGTGCAGCTCCGGAGTATAATACTGGATGTAACTCAGGATCAGAAATGTAATGTATGTACACAGTGACTGCACCAGAAGAATAGTGAGTGCAGCTCTGGAGTATAATACTGGATGTAACTCAGGATCAGTAATGTAATGTATGTACACAGTGACTGCACCAGAAGAATAGTGAGTGCAGCTCCGGAGTATAATACTGGATGTAACTCAGGATCAGAAATGTAATGTATGTACACAGTGACTGCACCAGAAGAATAGTGAGTGCAGCTCTGGAGTATAATACTGGATGTAACTCAGGATCAGTAATGTAATGTATGTACACAGTGACTGCACCAGAAGAATAGTGAGTGCAGCTCTGGAGTATAATACAGGATGTAACTCAGGATCAGTAATGTAATGTATGTACACAGTGACTGCACCAGAAGAATAGTGAGTGCAGCTCTGGAGTATAATACAGGATGTAACTCAGGATCAGTAATGTATGTACACAGTGACTGCACCAGAAGAATAGTGAGTGCAGCTCTGGAGTATAATACAGGATGTAACTCAGGATCAGAAATGTAATGTATGTGCACAGTGACTGCACCAGCAGAATAGTGAGTGCAGCTCTTGAGTATAATACAGGATGTAACTCAGGATCAGTAATGTAATGTATGTACACAGCGACTGCACCAGAAGAATAGTGAGTGCAGCTCTGGAGTATAATACTGGATGTAACTCAGGATCAGTAATGTAATGTATGTACACAGTGACTGCACCAGCAGAATAGTGAGTACAGCTCCGGAGTATAATACTGGATGTAACTCAGGATCAGAAATGTAATGTATGTACACAGTGACTGCACCAGAAGAATAGTGAGTGCAGCTCTGGAGTATAATACAGGATGTAACTCAGGATCAGTACAGGATCAGTAATGTAATGTATGTACACAGTGACTGCACCAGCAGAATAGTGAGTGCAGCTCCGGAGTATAATACTGGATGTAACTCAGGATCAGAAATGTAATGTATGTACACAGTGACTGCACCAGAAGAATAGTGAGTGCAGCTCTGGAGTATAATACTGGATGTAACTCAGGATCAGTAATGTAATGTATGTACACAGTGACTGCACCAGAAGAATAGTGAGTGCAGCTCCGGAGTATAATACTGGATGTAACTCAGGATCAGAAATGTAATGTATGTACACAGTGACTGCACCAGAAGAATAGTGAGTGCAGCTCTGGAGTATAATACTGGATGTAACTCAGGATCAGTAATGTAATGTATGTACACAGTGACTGCACCAGAAGAATAGTGAGTGCAGCTCTGGAGTATAATACAGGATGTAACTCAGGATCAGTAATGTAATGTATGTACACAGTGACTGCACCAGAAGAATAGTGAGTGCAGCTCTGGAGTATAATACAGGATGTAACTCAGGATCAGTAATGTATGTACACAGTGACTGCACCAGAAGAATAGTGAGTGCAGCTCTGGAGTATAATACAGGATGTAACTCAGGATCAGAAATGTAATGTATGTGCACAGTGACTGCACCAGCAGAATAGTGAGTGCAGCTCTTGAGTATAATACAGGATGTAACTCAGGATCAGTACAGGATCAGTAATGTAATGTATGTACACAGTGACTGCACCAGCAGAATAGTGAGTGCAGCTCCGGAGTATAATACTGGATGTAACTCAGGATCAGAAATGTAATGTATGTACACAGTGACTGCACCAGAAGAATAGTGAGTGCAGCTCTGGAGTATAATACAGGATGTAACTCAGGATCAGTACAGGATCAGTAATGTAATGTATGTACACAGTGACTGCACCAGCAGAATAGTGAGTGCAGCTCCGGAGTATAATACTGGATGTAACTCAGGATCAGAAATGTAATGTATGTACACAGTGACTGCACCAGAAGAATAGTGAGTGCAGCTCTGGAGTATAATACTGGATGTAACTCAGGATCAGTAATGTAATGTATGTACACAGTGACTGCACCAGAAGAATAGTGAGTGCAGCTCCGGAGTATAATACTGGATGTAACTCAGGATCAGAAATGTAATGTATGTACACAGTGACTGCACCAGAAGAATAGTGAGTGCAGCTCTGGAGTATAATACTGGATGTAACTCAGGATCAGTAATGTAATGTATGTACACAGTGACTGCACCAGAAGAATAGTGAGTGCAGCTCTGGAGTATAATACAGGATGTAACTCAGGATCAGTAATGTAATGTATGTACACAGTGACTGCACCAGAAGAATAGTGAGTGCAGCTCTGGAGTATAATACAGGATGTAACTCAGGATCAGTAATGTATGTACACAGTGACTGCACCAGAAGAATAGTGAGTGCAGCTCTGGAGTATAATACAGGATGTAACTCAGGATCAGAAATGTAATGTATGTGCACAGTGACTGCACCAGCAGAATAGTGAGTGCAGCTCTGGAGTATAATACAGGATGTAACTCAGGATCAGTACAGGATCAGTAATGTAATGTATGTACACAGTGACTGCACCAGAAGAATAGTGAGTGCAGCTCTGGAGTATAATACAGGATGTAACTCAGGATCAGTAATGTATGTACACAGTGACTGCACCAGAAGAATAGTGAGTGCAGCTCTGGAGTATAATACAGGATGTAACTCAGGATCAGTAATGTAATGTATGTACACAGTGTCTGCACCAGCAGAATAGTGAGTGCAGCTCTGGAGTATAATACAGGATGTAACTCAGGATCAGTAATGTATGTACACAGTGACTGCACCAGAAGAATAGTGAGTGCAGCTCTGGAGTATAATACAGGATGTAACTCAGGATCAGTAATGTATGTACACAGTGACTGCACCAGAAGAATAGTGAGTGCAGCTCTGGAGTATAATACTGGATGTAACTCAGGATCAGAAATGTAATGTATGTACACAGTGACTGCACCAGCAGAATAGTGAGTGCAGCTCTGGAGTATAATACAGGATGTAACTCAGGATCAGTAATGTAATGTATGTACACAGTGTCTGCACCAGCAGAATAGTGAGTGCAGCTCTGGAGTATAATACAGGATGTAACTCAGGATCAGTAATGTATGTACACAGTGACTGCACCAGAAGAATAGTGAGTGCAGCTCTGGAGTATAATACAGGATGTAACTCAGGATCAGTAATGTATGTACACAGTGACTGCACCAGAAGAATAGTGAGTGCAGCTCTGGAGTATAATGCAGGATGTAACTCAGGATCAGTAATGTAATGTATGTACACAGTGACTGCACCAGAAGAATAGTGAGTGCAGCTCTGGAGTATAATACAGGATGTAACTCAGGATCAGAAATGTATGTACACAGTGACTGCACCAGAAGAATAGTGAGTGCAGCTCTGGAGTATAATACAGGATGTAACTCAGGATCAGAAATGTAATGTATGTACACAGCGACTGCACCAGCAGAATAGTGAGTGCAGCTCTGGAGTGTAATACAGGATGTAACTCAGGATCAGTAATGTATGTACACAGTGACTGCACCAGAAGAATAGTGAGTGCAGCTCTGGAGTATAATACTGGATGTAACTCAGGATCAGAAATGTAATGTATGTACACAGTGACTGCACCAGAAGAATAGTGAGTGCAGCTCTGGAGTATAATACAGGATGTAACTCAGGATCAGTAATGTAATGTATGTACACAGTGACTGCACCAGAAGAATAGTGAGTGCAGCTCTGGAGTATAATACAGGATGTAACTCAGGATCAGAAATGTAATGTATGTACACAGTGACTGCACCAGCAGAATAGTGAGTGCAGCTCTGGAGTATAATACAGGATGTAACTCAGGATCAGTACAGGATCAGTAATGTAATGTATGTACACAGTGACTGACGAGCAGAATAGTGAGTGCAGCTCTGAAGTATAATACAGGATGTAACTCAGGATCAGTAATGTAATGTATGTACACAGTGACTGCACCAGCAGAATAGTGAGTGCAGCTCTGGAGTATAATACAGGATGTAACTCAGGATCAGTACAGGATCAGTAATGTAATGTATGTACACAGCGACTGCACCAGCAGAATAGTGAGTGCAGCTCTGGAGTATAATACAGGATGTAACTCAGGATCAGTACAGGATCAGTAATGTAATGTATGTACACAGTGACTGCACCAGCAGAATAGTGAGTGCAGCTCTGGAGTATAATACAGGATGTAACTCAGGATCAGTACAGGATCAGTAATGTAATGTATGTACACAGCGACTGCACCAGCAGAATAGTGAGTGCAGCTCTGGAGCATAATACAGGATGTAACTCAGGATCAGTAATGTAATGTATGTACACAGTGACTGCACCAGCAGAATAGTGAGTGCAGCTCTGGAGTATAATACAGGATGTAACTCAGGATCAGTACAGGATCAGTAATGTAATGCATGTACACAGTGACTGCACCAGCAGAATAGTGAGTGCAGCTCTGGAATATAATACAGGATGTAACTCAGGATCAGTACAGGATAAGTAATTAATGCATGTACACAGTGACTGCACCAGCAGAATAGTGAGTGCAGCTCTGGGGTATAATACAGGATGTAACTCAGGATCAGTACAGGATCAGTAATGTAATGTATGTACACAGTGAATGCACCAGCAGAATAGTGAGTGCAGCTCTGGAGTATAATACAGGATGTAACTCAGGATCAGTACAGGATCAGTAATGTAATGTATGTACACAGTGACTGCACCACCAGAATAGTGAGTGCAGCTCTGGAGTATAATACAGGATGTAACTCAGGATCAGTACAGGATCAGTAATGTAATGCATGTACACAGTGACTGCACCAGCAGAATAGTGAGTGCAGCTCTGGAGTATAATACAGGATGTAACTCAGGATCAGTACAGGATCAGTAATGTAATGTATGTACACAGTGACTGCACCAGCAGAATAGTGAGTGCAGCTCTGGAGCATAATACAGGATGTAACTCAGGATCAGTAATGTAATGTATGTACACAGTGACTACACCAGCAGAATAGTGAGTGCAGCTCTGGAGTATAATACAGGATGTAACTCAGGATCAGAAATGTAATGTATGTACACAGCGACTGCACCAGCAGAATAGTGAGTGCAGCTCTGGAGTGTAATACAGGATGTAACTCAGGATCAGTAATGTATGTACACAGTGACTGCACCAGAAGAATAGTGAGTGCAGCTCTGGAGTATAATACTGGATGTAACTCAGGATCAGAAATGTAATGTATGTACACAGTGACTGCACCAGAAGAATAGTGAGTGCAGCTCTGGAGTATAATACAGGATGTAACTCAGGATCAGTAATGTAATGTATGTACACAGTGACTGCACCAGAAGAATAGTGAGTGCAGCTCTGGAGTATAATACAGGATGTAACTCAGGATCAGAAATGTAATGTATGTACACAGTGACTGCACCAGCAGAATAGTGAGTGCAGCTCTGGAGTATAATACAGGATGTAACTCAGGATCAGTACAGGATCAGTAATGTAATGTATGTACACAGTGACTGACCAGCAGAATAGTGAGTGCAGCTCTGAAGTATAATACAGGATGTAACTCAGGATCAGTAATGTAATGTATGTACACAGTGACTGCACCAGCAGAATAGTGAGTGCAGCTCTGGAGTATAATACAGGATGTAACTCAGGATCAGTACAGGATCAGTAATGTAATGTATGTACACAGCGACTGCACCAGCAGAATAGTGAGTGCAGCTCTGGAGTATAATACAGGATGTAACTCAGGATCAGTACAGGATCAGTAATGTAATGTATGTACACAGTGACTGCACCAGCAGAATAGTGAGTGCAGCTCTGGAGTATAATACAGGATGTAACTCAGGATCAGTACAGGATCAGTAATGTAATGTATGTACACAGCGACTGCACCAGCAGAATAGTGAGTGCAGCTCTGGAGCATAATACAGGATGTAACTCAGGATCAGTAATGTAATGTATGTACACAGTGACTGCACCAGCAGAATAGTGAGTGCAGCTCTGGAGTATAATACAGGATGTAACTCAGGATCAGTACAGGATCAGTAATGTAATGCATGTACACAGTGACTGCACCAGCAGAATAGTGAGTGCAGCTCTGGAGTATAATACAGGATGTAACTCAGGATCAGTACAGGATAAGTAATTAATGCATGTACACAGTGACTGCACCAGCAGAATAGTGAGTGCAGCTCTGGGGTATAATACAGGATGTAACTCAGGATCAGTACAGGATCAGTAATGTAATGTATGTACACAGTGAATGCACCAGCAGAATAGTGAGTGCAGCTCTGGAGTATAATACAGGATGTAACTCAGGATCAGTACAGGATCAGTAATGTAATGTATGTACACAGTGACTGCACCACCAGAATAGTGAGTGCAGCTCTGGAGTATAATACAGGATGTAACTCAGGATCAGTACAGGATCAGTAATGTAATGTATGTACACAGTGACTGCACCAGCAGAATAGTGAGTGCAGCTCTGGAGCATAATACAGGATGTAACTCAGGATCAGTAATGTAATGTATGTACACAGTGACTACACCAGCAGAATAGTGAGTGCAGCTCTGGAGTATAATACAGGATGTAACTCAGGATCAGTACCGGATCAGTAATGTAATGTATGTACACAGTGACTGCACCAGCAGAATAGTGAGTGCAGCTCTGGAGTATAATACAGGATGTAACTCAGGATCAGTACAGGATCAGAAATGTAATGTATGTGCACAGTGACTGCACCAGCAGAATAGTGAGTGCAGCTCTGGGTATAATACAGGATGTAACTCAGGATCAGTAATGTAATGTATGTACACAGTGACTGCACCAGCAGAATAGTGAGTGCAGCTCTGGAGTATAATACAGGATGTAACTCAGGATCAGTACAGGATCAGAAATGTAATGTATGTGCACAGTGACTGCACCAGCAGAATAGTGAGTGCAGCTCTGGAGTATAATACAGGATGTAACTCAGGATCAGTAATGTAATTTATGTACACAGTGACTGCACCAGAAGAATAGTGAGTGCAGCTCTGGAGTATAATACAGGATGTAACTCAGGATCAGTACAGGATCAGTAATGTAATGCATGTACACAGTGACTGCTCCAGCAGAATAGTGAGTGCAGCTCTGGAGTATAATACAGGATGTAACTCAGGATCAGTACAGGATCAGTAATGTAATGCATGTACACAGTGACTGCACCAGAAGAATAGTGAGTGCAGCTCTGGAGTATAATACAGGATGTAACTCAGGATCAGTAATGTATGTACACAGTGACTGCACCAGAAGAATAGTGAGTGCAGCTCTGGAGTATAATACAGGATGTAACTCAGGATCAGTAATGTAATGTATGTACACAGTGTCTGCACCAGCAGAATAGTGAGTGCAGCTCTGGAGTATAATACAGGATGTAACTCAGGATCAGTAATGTATGTACACAGTGACTGCACCAGAAGAATAGTGAGTGCAGCTCTGGAGTATAATACAGGATGTAACTCAGGATCAGTAATGTATGTACACAGTGACTGCACCAGAAGAATAGTGAGTGCAGCTCTGGAGTATAATACTGGATGTAACTCAGGATCAGAAATGTAATGTATGTACACAGTGACTGCACCAGCAGAATAGTGAGTGCAGCTCTGGAGTATAATACAGGATGTAACTCAGGATCAGTAATGTAATGTATGTACACAGTGTCTGCACCAGCAGAATAGTGAGTGCAGCTCTGGAGTATAATACAGGATGTAACTCAGGATCAGTAATGTATGTACACAGTGACTGCACCAGAAGAATAGTGAGTGCAGCTCTGGAGTATAATACAGGATGTAACTCAGGATCAGTAATGTATGTACACAGTGACTGCACCAGAAGAATAGTGAGTGCAGCTCTGGAGTATAATGCAGGATGTAACTCAGGATCAGTAATGTAATGTATGTACACAGTGACTGCACCAGAAGAATAGTGAGTGCAGCTCTGGAGTATAATACAGGATGTAACTCAGGATCAGAAATGTATGTACACAGTGACTGCACCAGAAGAATAGTGAGTGCAGCTCTGGAGTATAATACAGGATGTAACTCAGGATCAGAAATGTAATGTATGTACACAGCGACTGCACCAGCAGAATAGTGAGTGCAGCTCTGGAGTGTAATACAGGATGTAACTCAGGATCAGTAATGTATGTACACAGTGACTGCACCAGAAGAATAGTGAGTGCAGCTCTGGAGTATAATACTGGATGTAACTCAGGATCAGAAATGTAATGTATGTACACAGTGACTGCACCAGAAGAATAGTGAGTGCAGCTCTGGAGTATAATACAGGATGTAACTCAGGATCAGTAATGTAATGTATGTACACAGTGACTGCACCAGAAGAATAGTGAGTGCAGCTCTGGAGTATAATACAGGATGTAACTCAGGATCAGAAATGTAATGTATGTACACAGTGACTGCACCAGCAGAATAGTGAGTGCAGCTCTGGAGTATAATACAGGATGTAACTCAGGATCAGTACAGGATCAGTAATGTAATGTATGTACACAGTGATTGACCAGCAGAATAGTGAGTGCAGCTCTGAAGTATAATACAGGATGTAACTCAGGATCAGTAATGTAATGTATGTACACAGTGACTGCACCAGCAGAATAGTGAGTGCAGCTCTGGAGTATAATACAGGATGTAACTCAGGATCAGTACAGGATCAGTAATGTAATGTATGTACACAGCGACTGCACCAGCAGAATAGTGAGTGCAGCTCTGGAGTATAATACAGGATGTAACTCAGGATCAGTACAGGATCAGTAATGTAATGTATGTACACAGTGACTGCACCAGCAGAATAGTGAGTGCAGCTCTGGAGTATAATACAGGATGTAACTCAGGATCAGTACAGGATCAGTAATGTAATGTATGTACACAGCGACTGCACCAGCAGAATAGTGAGTGCAGCTCTGGAGCATAATACAGGATGTAACTCAGGATCAGTAATGTAATGTATGTACACAGTGACTGCACCAGCAGAATAGTGAGTGCAGCTCTGGAGTATAATACAGGATGTAACTCAGGATCAGTACAGGATCAGTAATGTAATGCATGTACACAGTGACTGCACCAGCAGAATAGTGAGTGCAGCTCTGGAGTATAATACAGGATGTAACTCAGGATCAGTACAGGATAAGTAATTAATGCATGTACACAGTGACTGCACCAGCAGAATAGTGAGTGCAGCTCTGGGGTATAATACAGGATGTAACTCAGGATCAGTACAGGATCAGTAATGTAATGCATGTACACAGTGACTGCACCAGCAGAATAGTGAGTGCAGCTCTGGAGTATAATACAGGATGTAACTCAGGATCAGTACAGGATAAGTAATTAATGCATGTACACAGTGACTGCACCAGCAGAATAGTGAGTGCAGCTCTGGGGTATAATACAGGATGTAACTCAGGATCAGTACAGGATCAGTAATGTAATGTATGTACACAGTGAATGCACCAGCAGAATAGTGAGTGCAGCTCTGGAGTATAATACAGGATGTAACTCAGGATCAGTACAGGATCAGTAATGTAATGTATGTACACAGTGACTGCACCACCAGAATAGTGAGTGCAGCTCTGGAGTATAATACAGGATGTAACTCAGGATCAGTACAGGATCAGTAATGTAATGCATGTACACAGTGACTGCACCAGCAGAATAGTGAGTGCAGCTCTGGAGTATAATACAGGATGTAACTCAGGATCAGTACAGGATCAGTAATGTAATGTATGTACACAGTGACTGCACCAGCAGAATAGTGAGTGCAGCTCTGGAGCATAATACAGGATGTAACTCAGGATCAGTAATGTAATGTATGTACACAGTGACTACACCAGCAGAATAGTGAGTGCAGCTCTGGAGTATAATACAGGATGTAACTCAGGATCAGAAATGTAATGTATGTACACAGCGACTGCACCAGCAGAATAGTGAGTGCAGCTCTGGAGTGTAATACAGGATGTAACTCAGGATCAGTAATGTATGTACACAGTGACTGCACCAGAAGAATAGTGAGTGCAGCTCTGGAGTATAATACTGGATGTAACTCAGGATCAGAAATGTAATGTATGTACACAGTGACTGCACCAGAAGAATAGTGAGTGCAGCTCTGGAGTATAATACAGGATGTAACTCAGGATCAGTAATGTAATGTATGTACACAGTGACTGCACCAGAAGAATAGTGAGTGCAGCTCTGGAGTATAATACAGGATGTAACTCAGGATCAGAAATGTAATGTATGTACACAGTGACTGCACCAGCAGAATAGTGAGTGCAGCTCTGGAGTATAATACAGGATGTAACTCAGGATCAGTACAGGATCAGTAATGTAATGTATGTACACAGTGACTGACCAGCAGAATAGTGAGTGCAGCTCTGAAGTATAATACAGGATGTAACTCAGGATCAGTAATGTAATGTATGTACACAGTGACTGCACCAGCAGAATAGTGAGTGCAGCTCTGGAGTATAATACAGGATGTAACTCAGGATCAGTACAGGATCAGTAATGTAATGTATGTACACAGCGACTGCACCAGCAGAATAGTGAGTGCAGCTCTGGAGTATAATACAGGATGTAACTCAGGATCAGTACAGGATCAGTAATGTAATGTATGTACACAGTGACTGCACCAGCAGAATAGTGAGTGCAGCTCTGGAGTATAATACAGGATGTAACTCAGGATCAGTACAGGATCAGTAATGTAATGTATGTACACAGCGACTGCACCAGCAGAATAGTGAGTGCAGCTCTGGAGCATAATACAGGATGTAACTCAGGATCAGTAATGTAATGTATGTACACAGTGACTGCACCAGCAGAATAGTGAGTGCAGCTCTGGAGTATAATACAGGATGTAACTCAGGATCAGTACAGGATCAGTAATGTAATGCATGTACACAGTGACTGCACCAGCAGAATAGTGAGTGCAGCTCTGGAGTATAATACAGGATGTAACTCAGGATCAGTACAGGATAAGTAATTAATGCATGTACACAGTGACTGCACCAGCAGAATAGTGAGTGCAGCTCTGGGGTATAATACAGGATGTAACTCAGGATCAGTACAGGATCAGTAATGTAATGTATGTACACAGTGAATGCACCAGCAGAATAGTGAGTGCAGCTCTGGAGTATAATACAGGATGTAACTCAGGATCAGTACAGGATCAGTAATGTAATGTATGTACACAGTGACTGCACCACCAGAATAGTGAGTGCAGCTCTGGAGTATAATACAGGATGTAACTCAGGATCAGTACAGGATCAGTAATGTAATGTATGTACACAGTGACTGCACCAGCAGAATAGTGAGTGCAGCTCTGGAGCATAATACAGGATGTAACTCAGGATCAGTAATGTAATGTATGTACACAGTGACTACACCAGCAGAATAGTGAGTGCAGCTCTGGAGTATAATACAGGATGTAACTCAGGATCAGTACCGGATCAGTAATGTAATGTATGTACACAGTGACTGCACCAGCAGAATAGTGAGTGCAGCTCTGGAGTATAATACAGGATGTAACTCAGGATCAGTACAGGATCAGAAATGTAATGTATGTGCACAGTGACTGCACCAGCAGAATAGTGAGTGCAGCTCTGGGTATAATACAGGATGTAACTCAGGATCAGTAATGTAATGTATGTACACAGTGACTGCACCAGCAGAATAGTGAGTGCAGCTCTGGAGTATAATACAGGATGTAACTCAGGATCAGTACAGGATCAGAAATGTAATGTATGTGCACAGTGACTGCACCAGCAGAATAGTGAGTGCAGCTCTGGAGTATAATACAGGATGTAACTCAGGATCAGTAATGTAATTTATGTACACAGTGACTGCACCAGAAGAATAGTGAGTGCAGCTCTGGAGTATAATACAGGATGTAACTCAGGATCAGTACAGGATCAGTAATGTAATGCATGTACACAGTGACTGCTCCAGCAGAATAGTGAGTGCAGCTCTGGAGTATAATACAGGATGTAACTCAGGATCAGTACAGGATCAGTAATGTAATGCATGTACACAGTGACTGCACCAGCAGAATAGTGAGTGCAGCTCTGGAGTATAATACAGGATGTAACTCAGGGTCAGTAATGTAATATATGTACACAGTGACTGCACCAGCAGAATAGTGAGTGCAGCTCTGGAGTATAATACAGGATGTAACTCAGGATCAGTACAGGATCAGTAATGTAATGCATGTACACAGTGACTGCACCAGCAGAATAGTGAGTGCAGCTCTGGAGTATAATACAGGATGTAACTCAGGATCAGTAATGTAAAGTATGTACACAGTGACTGTACCAGCAGAATAGTGAGTGCAGCTCTGGAGTATAATACAGGATGTAACTCAGGATCAGTACAGGATCAGTAATGTAATGTATGTACACAGTGACTGCACCAGAAGAATAGTGAGTGCAGCTCTGGAGTATAATACAGGATGTAACTCAGGATCAGTACAGGATCAGTAATGTAATGCATGTACACAGTGACTGCACCCGCAGAATAGTGAGTGCAGCTCTGGAGTATAATACAGGATGTAACTCAGGATCAGTAATGTAATGTATGTACACAGTGACTGCACCAGCAGAATAGTGAGTGCAGCTCTGGAGTATAATACAGGATGTAACTCAGGATCAGTAATGTAATGTATGTACACAGTGACTGCACCAGAAGAATAGTGAGTGCAGCTCTGGAGTATAATACAGGATGTAACTCAGGATCAGTACAGGATCAGTAATGTAATGTATGTACAAAGCGACTGCACGAGCAGAATAGTGAGTGCAGCTTTGGAGCATAATACAGGATGTAACTCAGGATCAGTAATGTAATGTATGTACACAGTGACTGCACCAGCAGAATAGTGAGTGCAGCTCTGGAGTATAATACAGGATGTAACTCAGGATCAGTACAGGATCAGTAATGTAATGTATGTACACAGTGACTGCACCAGCAGAATAGTGAGTGCAGCTCTGGGGTATAATACAGGATGTAACTCAGGATCAGTACAGGATCAGTAATGTAATGTATGTACACAGTGACTGCACCAGCAGAATAGTGAGTGCAGCTCTGGAGCATAATACAGGATGTAACTCAGGATCAGTAATGTAATGTATGTACACAGTGACTACACCAGCAGAATAGTGAGTGCAGCTCTGGAGTATAATACAGGATGTAACTCAGGATCAGTACCGGATCAGTAATGTAATGTATGTACACAGTGACTGCACCAGCAGAATAGTGAGTGCAGCTCTGGAGTATAATACAGGATGTAACTCAGGATCAGTACAGGATCAGAAATGTAATGTATGTGCACAGTGACTGCACCAGCAGAATAGTGAGTGCAGCTCTGGGTATAATACAGGATGTAACTCAGGATCAGGAATGTAATGTATGTACACAGTGACTGCACCAGCAGAATAGTGAGTGCAGCTCTGGAGTATAATACAAGATGTAACTCAGGATCAGTACAGGATCAGAAATGTAATGTATGTGCACAGTGACTGCACCAGCAGAATAGTGAGTGCAGCTCTGGGTATAATACAGGATGTAACTCAGGATCAGTAATGTAATATATGTACACAGTGACTGCACCAGCAGAATAGTGAGTGCAGCTCTGGAGTATAATACAGGATGTAACTCAGGATCAGTACAGGATCAGTAATGTAATGTATGTACACAGTGACTGCACCAGAAGAATAGTGAGTGCAGCTCTGGAGTATAATACAGGATGTAACTCAGGATCAGTACAGGATCAGTAATGTAATGCATGTACACAGTGACTGCTCCAGCAGAATAGTGAGTGCAGCTCTGGAGTATAATACAGCATGTAACTCAGGATCAGTACAGGATCAGTAATGTAATGCATGTACACAGTGACTGCACCAGCAGAATAGTGAGTGCAGCTCTGGAGTATAATACAGGATGTAACTCAGGGTCAGTAATGTAATATATGTACACAGTGACTGCACCAGCAGAATAGTGAGTGCAGCTCTGGAGTATAATACAGGATGTAACTCAGGATCAGAAATGTAATGTATGTACACAGTGACTGCACCAGAAGAATAGTGAGTGCAGCTCTGGAGTATAATACAGGATGTAACTCAGGATCAGTAATGTAATGTATGTACACAGTGACTGCACCAGAAGAATAGTGAGTGCAGCTCTGGAGTATAATACAGGATGTAACTCAGGATCAGTAATGTAATGTATGTACACAGTGACTGCACCAGAAGAATAGTGAGTGCAGCTCTGGAGTATAATACAGGATGTAACTCAGGATCAGTACAGGATCAGTAATGTAATGTATGTACACAGTGACTGACCAGCAGAATAGTGAGTGCAGCTCTGGAGTATAATACAGGATGTAACTCAGGATCAGTAATGTAATGTATGTACACAGTGACTGCACCAGAAGAATAGTAAGTGCAGCTCTGGAGTATAATACAGGATGTAACTCAGGATCAGAAATGTAATGTATGTACACAGTGACTGCACCAGAAGAATAGTGAGTGCAGCTCTGGAGTATAATACAGGATGTAACTCAGGATCAGTAATGTAATGTATGTACACAGTGACTGCACCAGAAGAATAGTGAGTGCAGCTCTGGAGTATAATACAGGATGTAACTCAGGATCAGTACAGGATCAGTAATGTAATGTATGTACACAGTGACTGACCAGCAGAATAGTGAGTGCAGCTCTGGAGTATAATACAGGATGTAACTCAGGATCAGTAATGTAATGTATGTACACAGTGACTGCACCAGCAGAATAATGAGTGCAGCTCTGGAGTATAATACAGGATGTAACTCAGGATCAGAAATGTAATGTATGTACACAGTGACTGCACCAGAAGAATAGTGAGTGCAGCTCTGGAGTATAATACAGGATGTAAGTCAGGATCAGTAATGTAATGTATGTACACAGTGACTGCACCAGCAGAATAGTGAGTGCAGCTCTGGAGTATAATACAGGATGTAACTCAGGATCAGTAATGTAATGTATGTACACAGTGACTGCACCAGAAGAATAGTGAGTGCAGCTCTGGAGTATAATACAGGATGTAACTCAGGATCAGTAATGTAATGTATGTACACAGTGACTGCACCAGCAGAATAGTGAGTGCAGCTCTGGAGTATAATAGAGGATGTAACTCAGGATCAGAAATGTAATGTATGTACACAGTGACTGCACCAGAAGAATAGTGAGTGCAGCTCTGGAGTATAATACTGGATGTAACTCAGGATCAGAAATGTAATGTATGTACACAGTGACTGCACCAGAAGAATAGTGAGTGCAGCTCTGGAGTATAATACAGGATATAACTCAGGATCAGTAATGTAATGTATGTACACAGTGACTGCACCAGAAGAATAGTGAGTGCAGCTCTGGAGTATAATACAGGATATAACTCAGGATCAGTAATGTAATGTATGTACACAGTGACTGCACCAGCAGAATAGTGAGTGCAGCTCTGGAGTATAATACTGGATGTAACTCAGGATCAGAAATGTAATGTATGTACACAGTGACTGCACCAGAAGAATAGTGAGTGCAGCTCTGGAGTATAATACAGGATATAACTCAGGATCAGTAATGTAATGTATGTACACAGTGACTGACCAGCAGAATAGTGAGTGCAGCTCTGGAGTATAATACTGGATGTAACTCAGGATCAGAAATGTAATGTATGTACACAGTGACTGCACCAGAAGAATAGTGAGTGCAGCTCTGGAGTATAATACAGGATGTAACTCAGGATCAGAAATGTAATGTATGTACACAGTGACTGCACCAGAAGAATAGTGAGTGCAGCTCTGGAGTATAATACTGGATGTAACTCAGGATCAGAAATGTAATGTATGTACACAGTGACTGCACCAGCAGAATAGTGAGTGCAGCTCTGGAGTATAATACAGGATGTAACTCAGGATCAGTAATGTAATGTATGTACACAGTGACTGCACCAGAAGAATAGTGAGTGCAGCTCTGGAGTATAATACAGGATGTAATTCAGGATCAGTAATGTAATGTATGTACACAGTGACTGCACCAGAAGAATAGTGAGTGCAGCTCTGGAGTATAATACAGGATGTAACTCAGGATCAGTAATGTAATGTATGTACACAGTGACTGCACCAGAAGAATAGTGAGTGCAGCTCTGGAGTATAATACAGGATGTAACTCAGGATCAGTACAGAATCAGTAATGTAATGTATGTACACAGTGACTGACCAGCAGAATAGTGAGTGCAGCTCTGGAGTATAATACAGGATGTAACTCAGGATCAGTAATGTAATGTATGTACACAGTGACTGCACCAGCAGAATAGTGAGTGCAGCTCTGGAGTATAATACAGGATGTAACTCAGGATCAGTACAGGATCAGTAATGTAATGTATGTACACAGTGACTGCACCAGCAGAATAGTGAGTGCAGCTCTGGGGTATAATACAGGATGTAACTCAGGATCAGTACAGGATCAGTAATGTAATGTATGTAGACAGTGACTGCACCAGCAGAATAGTGAGTGCAGCTCTGGAGTATAATACAGGATGTAACTCAGGATCAGTACAGGATCAGTAATGTAATGTATGTACACAGTGACTGCACCAGCAGAATAGTGAGTGCAGCTCTGGAGTATAATACAGGATGTAACTCAGGATCAGTACAGGATCAGTAATGTAATGTATGTACACAGCGACTGCACCAGCAGAATAGTGAGTGCAGCTCTGGAGTATAATACAGGATGTTACTCAGGATCAGTAATGTAATGTATGTACACAGTGACTGCACCAGCAGAATAGTGAGTGCAGCTCTGGGGTATAATACAGGATGTTACTCAGGATCAGTAATGTAATGTATGTACACAGTGACTGCACCAGCAGAATAGTGAGTGCAGCTCTGGAGTATAATACAGGATGTAACTCATGATCAGTACCGGATCAGTAATGTAATGTATGTACACAGTGACTTCACCAGCAGAATAGTGAGTGCAGCTCTGGAGTATAATACTGGATGTAACTCAGGATCAGAAATGTAATGTATGTACACAGTGACTGCACCAGAAGAATAGTGAGTGCAGCTCTGGAGTATAATACAGGATGTTACTCATGATCAGTACCGGATCAGTAATGTAATGTATGTACACAGTGACTGCACCAGAAGAATAGTGAGTGCAGCTCTGGAGTATAATACTGGATGTAACTCAGGATCAGAAATGTAATGTATGTACACAGTGACTGCACCAGAAGAATAGTGAGTGCAGCTCTGGAGTATAATACAGGATGTTACTCAGGATCAGTAATGTAATGTATGTGCACAGTGACTGCACCAGCAGAATAGTGAGTGCAGCTCTGGAGTATAATACAGGATGTAACTCAGGATCAGTAATGTAATGTATGTACACAGTGACTGCACCAGAAGAATAGTGAGTGCAGCTCTGGAGTATAATACAGGATGTAACTCAGGATCAGAAATGTAATGTATGTACACAGTGACTGCACCAGAAGAATAGTGAGTGCAGCTCTGGAGTATAATACAGGATGTAACTCAGGATCAGTACAGGATCAGAAATGTAATGTATGTGCACAGTGACTGCACCAGCAGAATAGTGAGTGCAGCTCTGGGTATAATACAGGATGTAACTCAGGATCAGTAATGTAATGTATGTACACAGTGACTGCACCAGCAGAATAGTGAGTGCAGCTCTGGAGTATAATACAGGATGTAACTCAGGATCAGTACAGGATCAGTAATGTAATGCATGTACACAGTGACTGCACCAGCAGAATAGTGAGTGCAGCTCTGGAGTATAATACAGGATGTAACTCAGGATCAGTAATGTAATGTATGTACACAGTGACTGCACCAGAAGAATAGTGAGTGCAGCTCTGGAGTATAATACAGGATGTAACTCAGGATCAGAAATGTATGTACACAGTGACTGCACCAGAAGAATAGTGAGTGCAGCTCTGGAGTATAATACAGTATGTAACTAAGGATCAGAAATGTAATGTATGTACACAGCGACTGCACCAGCAGAATAGTGAGTGCAGCTCTGGAGTGTAATACAGGATGTAACTCAGGATCAGTAATGAATGTACACAGTGACTGCACCAGAAGAATAGTGAGTGCAGCTCTGGAGTATAATACTGGATGTAACTCAGGATCAGAAATGTAATGTATGTACACAGTGACTGCACCAGAAGAATAGTGAGTGCAGCTCTGGAGTATAATACAGGATGTAACTCAGGATCAGTAATGTAATGTATGTACACAGTGACTGCACCAGAAGAATAGTGAGTGCAGCTCTGGAGTATAATACAGGATGTAACTCAGGATCAGAAATGTAATGTATGTACACAGTGACTGCACCAGCAGAATAGTGAGTGCAGCTCTGGAGTATAATACAGGATGTAACTCAGGATCAGTACAGGATCAGTAATGTAATGTATGTACACAGTGACTGACCAGCAGAATAGTGAGTGCAGCTCTGAAGTATAATACAGGATGTAACTCAGGATCAGCAATGTAATGTATGTACACAGTGACTGCACCAGCAGAATAGTGAGTGCAGCTCTGGAGTATAATACAGGATGTAACTCAGGATCAGTACAGGATCAGTAATGTAATGTATGTACACAGCGACTGCACCAGCAGAATAGTGAGTGCAGCTCTGGAGTATAATACAGGATGTAACTCAGGATCAGTACAGGATCAGTAATGTAATGTATGTACACAGTGACTGCACCAGCAGAATAGTGAGTGCAGCTCTGGAGTATAATACAGGATGTAACTCAGGATCAGTACAGGATCAGTAATGTAATGTATGTACACAGCGACTGCACCAGCAGAATAGTGAGTGCAGCTCTGGAGCATAATACAGGATGTAACTCAGGATCAGTAATGTAATGTATGTACACAGTGACTGCACCAGCAGAATAGTGAGTGCAGCTCTGGAGTATAATACAGGATGTAACTCAGGATCAGTACAGGATCAGTAATGTAATGCATGTACACAGTGACTGCACCAGCAGAATAGTGAGTGCAGCTCTGGAGTATAATACAGGATGTAACTCAGGATCAGTACAGGATCAGTAATGTAATGTATGTACACAGTGACTGCACCAGCAGAATAGTGAGTGCAGCTCTGGGGTATAATACAGGATGTAACTTAGGATCAGTACAGGATCAGTAATGTAATGTATGTACACAGTGAATGCACCAGCAGAATAGTGAGTGCAGCTCTGGAGTATAATACAGGATGTAACTCAGGATCAGTACAGGATCAGTAATGTAATGTATGTACACAGTGACTGCACCACCAGAATAGTGAGTGCAGCTCTGGAGTATAATACAGGATGTAACTCAGGATCAGTACAGGATCAGTAATGTAATGCATGTACACAGTGACTGCACCAGCAGAATAGTGAGTGCAGCTCTGGAGTATAATACAGGATGTAACTCAGGATCAGTACAGGATCAGTAATGTAATGTATGTACACAGTGACTGCACCAGCAGAATAGTGAGTGCAGCTCTGGAGCATAATACAGGATGTAACTCAGGATCAGTAATGTAATGTATGTACACAGTGACTACACCAGCAGAATAGTGAGTGCAGCTCTGGAGTATAATACAGGATGTAACTCAGGATCAGTACCGGATCAGTAATGTAATGTATGTACACAGTGACTGCACCAGCAGAATAGTGAGTGCAGCTCTGGAGTATAATACAGGATGTAACTCAGGATCAGTACAGGATCAGAAATGTAATGTATGTGCACAGTGACTGCACCAGCAGAATAGTGAGTGCAGCTCTGGGTATAATACAGGATGTAACTCAGGATCAGTAATGTAATGTATGTACACAGTGACTGCACCAGCAGAATAGTGAGTGCAGCTCTGGAGTATAATACAGGATGTAACTCAGGATCAGTACAGGATCAGAAATGTAATGTATGTGCACAGTGACTGCACCAGCAGAATAGTGAGTGCAGCTCTGGAGTATAATACAGGATGTAACTCAGGATCAGTAATGTAATGTATGTACACAGTGACTGCACCAGAAGAATAGTGAGTGCAGCTCTGGAGTATAATACAGGATGTAACTCAGGATCAGTACAGGATCAGTAATGTAATGCATGTACACAGTGACTGCTCCAGCAGAATAGTGAGTGCAGCTCTGGAGTATAATACAGGATGTAACTCAGGATCAGTACAGGATCAGTAATGTTATGCATGTACACAGTGACTGCACCAGCAGAATAGTGAGTGCAGCTCTGGAGTATAATACAGGATGTAACTCAGGGTCAGTAATGTAATATATGTACACAGTGACTGCACCAGCAGAATAGTGAGTGCAGCTCTGGAGTATAATAGAGGATGTAACTCAGGATCAGTACAGGATCAGTAATGTAATGTATGTAAACTGTGACTGAACCAGCAGAATAGTGAGTGCAGCTCTGGAGTATAATACAGGATGTAACTCAGGATCAGTACAGGATCAGTAATGTAATGCATGTACACAGTGACTGCACCAGCAGAATAGTGAGTGCAGCTCTGGAGTATAATACAGGATGTATCTCAGGATCAGTAATGTAAAGTATGTACACAGTGACTGCACCAGCAGAATAGTGAGTGCAGCTCTGGAGTATAATACAGGATGTAACTCAGGATCAGTACAGGATCAGTAATGTAAAGTATGTACACAGTGACTGCACCAGAAGAATAGTGAGTGCAGCTCTGGAGTATAATACAGGATGTAACTGAGGCTCAGTACAGGATCAGTAATGTAATGCATGTACACAGTGACTGCACCAGCAGAATAGTGAGTGCAGCTCTGGAGTATAATACAGGATGTAACTCATGATCAGTAATGTAATGTATGTACACAGTGACTGCACCAGCAGAATAGTGAGTGCAGCTCTGGAGTATAATACAGGATGTAACTCAGGATCAGTAATGTAATGTATGTACACAGTGACTGCACCAGAAGAATAGTGAGTGCAGCTCTGGAGTATAATACAGGATGTAACTCAGGATCAGTACAGGATCAGTAATGTAATGTATGTACACAGCGACTGCACCAGCAGAATAGTGAGTGCAGCTTTGGAGCATAATACAGGATGTAACTCAGGATCAGTAATGTAATGTATGTACACAGTGACTGCACCAGCAGAATAGTGAGTGCAGCTCTGGAGTATAATACAGGATGTAACTCAGGATCAGTACAGGATCAGTAATGTAATGCATGTACACAGTGACTGCACCAGCAGAATAGTGAGTGCAGCTCTGGAGTATAATACAGGATGTAACTCAGGATCAGTACAGGATCAGTAATGTAATGTATGTACACAGTGACTGCACCAGCAGAATAGTGAGTGCAGCTCTGGGGTATAATACATTATGTAACTCAGGATCAGTACAGGATCAGTAATGTATGTACACAGTGACTGCACCAGCAGAATAGTGAGTGCAGCTCTGGAGCATAATACAGGATGTAACTCAGGATCAGTAATGTAATGTATGTTCACAGTGACTACACCAGCAGAATAGTGAGTGCAGCTCTGGAGTATAATACAGAATGTAACTCAGGATCAGTACCGGATCAGTAATGTAATGTATCTACACAGTGACTGCACCAGCAGAATAGTGAGTGCAGCTCTGGAGTATAATACAGGATGTAACTCAGGATCAGTACAGGATCAGAAATGTAATGTATGTGCACAGTGACTGCACCAGCAGAATAGTGAGTGCAGCTCTGGGTATAATACAGGATGTAACTCAGGATCAGGAATGTAATGTATGTACACAGTGACTGCACCAGCAGAATAGTGAGTGCAGCTCTGGAGTATAATACAGGATGTAACTCAGGATCAGTACAGGATCAGAAATGTAATGTATGTGCACAGTGACTGCACCAGCAGAATAGTGAGTGCAGCTCTGGGTATAATACAGGATGTAACTCAGGATCAGTAATGTAATATATGTACACAGTGACTGCACCAGCAGAATAGTGAGTGCAGCTCTGGAGTATAATACAGGATGTAACTCAGGATCAGTACAGGATCAGTAATGTAATGTATGTACACAGTGACTACACCAGAAGAATAGTGAGTGCAGCTCTGGAGTATAATACAGGATGTAACTCAGGATCAGTACAGGATCAGTAATGTAATGCATGTACACAGTGACTGCTCCAGCAGAATAGTGAGTGCAGCTCTGGAGTATAATACAGCATGTAACTCAGGATCAGTACAGGATCAGTAATGTAATGCATGTACACAGTGACTGCACCAGCAGAATAGTGAGTGCAGCTCTGGAGTATAATACAGGATGTAACTCAGGGTCAGTAATGTAATATATGTACACAGTGACTGCACCAGCAGAATAGTGAGTGCAGCTCTGGAGTATAATACAGGATGTAACTCAGGATCAGAAATGTAATGTATGTACACAGTGACTGCACCAGAAGAATAGTGAGTGCAGCTCTGGAGTATAATACAGGATGTAACTCAGGATCAGTAATGTAATGTATGTACACAGTGGCTGCACCAGAAGAATAGTGAGTGCAGCTCTGGAGTATAATACAGGATGTAACTCAGGATCAGTAATGTAATGTATGTACACAGTGACTGCACCAGAAGAATAGTGAGTGCAGCTCTGGAGTATAATACAGGATGTAACTCAGGATCAGTACAGGATCAGTAATGTAATGTATGTACACAGTGACTGACCAGCAGAATAGTGAGTGCAGCTCTGGAGTATTATACAGGATGTAACTCAGGATCAGTAATGTAATGTATGTACACAGTGACTGCACCAGAAGAATAGTGAGTGCAGCTCTGGAGTATAATACAGGATGTAACTCAGGATCAGAAATGTAATGTATGTACACAGTGACTGCACCAGAAGAATAGTGAGTGCAGCTCTGGAGTATAATACAGGATGTAACTCAGGATCAGTAATGTAATGTATGTACACAGTGACTGCACCAGAAGAATAGTGAGTGCAGCTCTGGAGTATAATACAGGATGTAACTCAGGATCAGTACAGGATCAGTAATGTAATGTATGTACACAGTGACTGACCAGCAGAATAGTGAGTGCAGCTCTGGAGTATAATACAGGATGTAACTCAGGATCAGTAATGTAATGTATGTACACAGTGACTGCACCAGCAGAATAGTGAGTGCAGCTCTGGAGTATAATACAGGATGTAACTCAGGATCAGAAATGTAATGTATGTACACAGTGACTGCACCAGAAGAATAGTGAGTGCAGCTCTGGAGTATAATACAGGATGTAACTCAGGATCAGTAATGTAATGTATGTACACAGTGACTACACCAGCAGAATAGTGAGTGCAGCTCTGGAGTATAATACAGGATGTAACTCAGGATCAGTACCGGATCAGTAATGTAATGTATGTACACAGTGACTGCACCAGCAGAATAGTGAGTGCAGCTCTGGAGTATAATACAGGATGTAACTCAGGATCAGTACAGGATCAGAAATGTAATGTATGTGCACAGTGACTGCACCAGCAGAATAGTGAGTGCAGCTCTGGGTATAATACAGGATGTAACTCAGGATCAGTAATGTAATGTATGTACACAGTGACTGCACCAGCAGAATAGTGAGTGCAGCTCTGGAGTATAATACAGGATGTAACTCAGGATCAGTACAGGATCAGAAATGTAATGTATGTGCACAGTGACTGCACCAGCAGAATAGTGAGTGCAGCTCTGGAGTATAATACAGGATGTAACTCAGGATCAGTAATGTAATGTATGTACACAGTGACTGCACCAGAAGAATAGTGAGTGCAGCTCTGGAGTATAATACAGGATGTAACTCAGGATCAGTACAGGATCAGTAATGTAATGCATGTACACAGTGACTGCTCCAGCAGAATAGTGAGTGCAGCTCTGGAGTATAATACAGGATGTAACTCAGGATCAGTACAGGATCAGTAATGTTATGCATGTACACAGTGACTGCACCAGCAGAATAGTGAGTGCAGCTCTGGAGTATAATACAGGATGTAACTCAGGGTCAGTAATGTAATATATGTACACAGTGACTGCACCAGCAGAATAGTGAGTGCAGCTCTGGAGTATAATAGAGGATGTAACTCAGGATCAGTACAGGATCAGTAATGTAATGTATGTAAACTGTGACTGAACCAGCAGAATAGTGAGTGCAGCTCTGGAGTATAATACAGGATGTAACTCAGGATCAGTACAGGATCAGTAATGTAATGCATGTACACAGTGACTGCACCAGCAGAATAGTGAGTGCAGCTCTGGAGTATAATACAGGATGTATCTCAGGATCAGTAATGTAAAGTATGTACACAGTGACTGCTCCAGCAGAATAGTGAGTGCAGCTCTGGAGTATAATACAGGATGTAACTCAGGATCAGTACAGGATCAGTAATGTTATGCATGTACACAGTGACTGCACCAGCAGAATAGTGAGTGCAGCTCTGGAGTATAATACAGGATGTAACTCAGGGTCAGTAATGTAATATATGTACACAGTGACTGCACCAGCAGAATAGTGAGTGCAGCTCTGGAGTATAATAGAGGATGTAACTCAGGATCAGTACAGGATCAGTAATGTAATGTATGTAAACTGTGACTGAACCAGCAGAATAGTGAGTGCAGCTCTGGAGTATAATACAGGATGTAACTCAGGATCAGTACAGGATCAGTAATGTAATGCATGTACACAGTGACTGCACCAGCAGAATAGTGAGTGCAGCTCTGGAGTATAATACAGGATGTATCTCAGGATCAGTAATGTAAAGTATGTACACAGTGACTGCACCAGCAGAATAGTGAGTGCAGCTCTGGAGTATAATACAGGATGTAACTCAGGATCAGTACAGGATCAGTAATGTAAAGTATGTACACAGTGACTGCACCAGAAGAATAGTGAGTGCAGCTCTGGAGTATAATACAGGATGTAACTCAGGCTCAGTACAGGATCAGTAATGTAATGCATGTACACAGTGACTGCACCAGCAGAATAGTGAGTGCAGCTCTGGAGTATAATACAGGATGTAACTCATGATCAGTAATGTAATGTATGTACACAGTGACTGCACCAGCAGAATAGTGAGTGCAGCTCTGGAGTATAATACAGGATGTAACTCAGGATCAGTAATGTAATGTATGTACACAGTGACTGCACCAGAAGAATAGTGAGTGCAGCTCTGGAGTATAATACAGGATGTAACTCAGGATCAGTACAGGATCAGTAATGTAATGTATGTACACAGCGACTGCACCAGCAGAATAGTGAGTGCAGCTTTGGAGCATAATACAGGATGTAACTCAGGATCAGTAATGTAATGTATGTACACAGTGACTGCACCAGCAGAATAGTGAGTGCAGCTCTGGAGTATAATACAGGATGTAACTCAGGATCAGTACAGGATCAGTAATGTAATGCATGTACACAGTGACTGCACCAGCAGAATAGTGAGTGCAGCTCTGGAGTATAATACAGGATGTAACTCAGGATCAGTACAGGATCAGTAATGTAATGTATGTACACAGTGACTGCACCAGCAGAATAGTGAGTGCAGCTCTGGGGTATAATACATTATGTAACTCAGGATCAGTACAGGATCAGTAATGTATGTACACAGTGACTGCACCAGCAGAATAGTGAGTGCAGCTCTGGAGCATAATACAGGATGTAACTCAGGATCAGTAATGTAATGTATGTTCACAGTGACTACACCAGCAGAATAGTGAGTGCAGCTCTGGAGTATAATACAGAATGTAACTCAGGATCAGTACCGGATCAGTAATGTAATGTATCTACACAGTGACTGCACCAGCAGAATAGTGAGTGCAGCTCTGGAGTATAATACAGGATGTAACTCAGGATCAGTACAGGATCAGAAATGTAATGTATGTGCACAGTGACTGCACCAGCAGAATAGTGAGTGCAGCTCTGGGTATAATACAGGATGTAACTCAGGATCAGGAATGTAATGTATGTACACAGTGACTGCACCAGCAGAATAGTGAGTGCAGCTCTGGAGTATAATACAGGATGTAACTCAGGATCAGTACAGGATCAGAAATGTAATGTATGTGCACAGTGACTGCACCAGCAGAATAGTGAGTGCAGCTCTGGGTATAATACAGGATGTAACTCAGGATCAGTAATGTAATATATGTACACAGTGACTGCACCAGCAGAATAGTGAGTGCAGCTCTGGAGTATAATACAGGATGTAACTCAGGATCAGTACAGGATCAGTAATGTAATGTATGTACACAGTGACTACACCAGAAGAATAGTGAGTGCAGCTCTGGAGTATAATACAGGATGTAACTCAGGATCAGTACAGGATCAGTAATGTAATGCATGTACACAGTGACTGCTCCAGCAGAATAGTGAGTGCAGCTCTGGAGTATAATACAGCATGTAACTCAGGATCAGTACAGGATCAGTAATGTAATGCATGTACACAGTGACTGCACCAGCAGAATAGTGAGTGCAGCTCTGGAGTATAATACAGGATGTAACTCAGGGTCAGTAATGTAATATATGTACACAGTGACTGCACCAGCAGAATAGTGAGTGCAGCTCTGGAGTATAATACAGGATGTAACTCAGGATCAGAAATGTAATGTATGTACACAGTGACTGCACCAGAAGAATAGTGAGTGCAGCTCTGGAGTATAATACAGGATGTAACTCAGGATCAGTAATGTAATGTATGTACACAGTGGCTGCACCAGAAGAATAGTGAGTGCAGCTCTGGAGTATAATACAGGATGTAACTCAGGATCAGTAATGTAATGTATGTACACAGTGACTGCACCAGAAGAATAGTGAGTGCAGCTCTGGAGTATAATACAGGATGTAACTCAGGATCAGTACAGGATCAGTAATGTAATGTATGTACACAGTGACTGACCAGCAGAATAGTGAGTGCAGCTCTGGAGTATTATACAGGATGTAACTCAGGATCAGTAATGTAATGTATGTACACAGTGACTGCACCAGAAGAATAGTGAGTGCAGCTCTGGAGTATAATACAGGATGTAACTCAGGATCAGAAATGTAATGTATGTACACAGTGACTGCACCAGAAGAATAGTGAGTGCAGCTCTGGAGTATAATACAGGATGTAACTCAGGATCAGTAATGTAATGTATGTACACAGTGACTGCACCAGAAGAATAGTGAGTGCAGCTCTGGAGTATAATACAGGATGTAACTCAGGATCAGTACAGGATCAGTAATGTAATGTATGTACACAGTGACTGACCAGCAGAATAGTGAGTGCAGCTCTGGAGTATAATACAGGATGTAACTCAGGATCAGTAATGTAATGTATGTACACAGTGACTGCACCAGCAGAATAGTGAGTGCAGCTCTGGAGTATAATACAGGATGTAACTCAGGATCAGAAATGTAATGTATGTACACAGTGACTGCACCAGAAGAATAGTGAGTGCAGCTCTGGAGTATAATACAGGATGTAACTCAGGATCAGTAATGTAATGTATGTACACAGTGACTGCACCAGCAGAATAGTGAGTGCAGCTCTGGAGTATAATACAGGATGTAACTCAGGATCAGAAATGTAATGTATGTACACAGTGACTGCACCAGAAGAATAGTGAGTGCAGCTCTGGAGTATAATACTGGATGTAACTCAGGATCAGAAATGTAATGTATGTACACAGTGACTGCACCAGAAGAATAGTGAGTGCAGCTCTGGAGTATAATACAGGATATAACTCAGGATCAGTAATGTAATGTATGTACACAGTGACTGCACCAGAAGAATAGTGAGTGCAGCTCTGGAGTATAATACAGGATGTAACTCAGGATCAGTAATGTAATGTATGTACACAGTGACTGCACCAGAAGAATAGAGAGTGCAGCTCTGGAGTATAATACAGGATGTAATTCAGGATCAGTAATGTAATGTATGTACACAGTGACTGCACCAGAAGAATAGTGAGTGCAGCTCTGGAGTATAATACAGGATGTAACTCAGGATCAGTAATGTAATGTATGTACACAGTGACTGCACCAGAAGAATAGTGAGTGCAGCTCTGGAGTATAATACAGGATGTAACTCAGGATCAGTACAGAATCAGTAATGTAATGTATGTACACAGTGACTGACCAGCAGAATAGTGAGTGCAGCTCTGGAGTATAATACAGGATGTAACTCAGGATCAGTAATGTAATGTATGTACACAGTGACTGCACCAGCAGAATAGTGAGTGCAGCTCTGGAGTATAATACAGGATGTAACTCAGGATCAGTAATGTAATGTATGTACACAGTGACTGCGCCAGAAGAATAGTGAGTGCAGCTCTGGAGTATAATACAGGATGTAACTCAAGATCAGTACAGAATCAGTAATGTAATGTATGTACACAGTGACTGACCAGCAGAATAGTGAGTGCAGCTCTGGAGTATAATACAGGATGTAACTCAGGATCAGTAATGTAATGTATGTACACAGTGACTGCACCAGCAGAATAGTGAGTGCAGCTCTGGGGTATAATACAGGATGTAACTCAGGATCAGTACAGGATCAGTAATGTAATGTATGTACACAGTGACTGCACCAGCAGAATAGTGAGTGCAGCTCTGGAGTATAATACAGGATGTAACTCAGGATCAGTACAGGATCAGTAATGTAATGTATGTACCCAGTGACTGCACCAGCAGAATAGTGAGTGCAGCTCTGGAGTATAATACAGGATGTAACTCAGGATCAGTACAGGATCAGTAATGTAATGTATGTACACAGCGACTGCACCAGCAGAATAGTGAGTGCAGCTCTGGAGTATAATACAGGATGTTACTCAGGATCAGTAATGTAATGTATGTACACAGTGACTGCACCAGCAGAATAGTGAGTGCAGCTCTGGGGTATAATACAGGATGTTACTCAGGATCAGTAATGTAATGTATGTACACAGTGACTGCACCAGCAGAATAGTGAGTGCAGCTCTGGAGTATAATACAGGATGTAACTCAGGATCAGTACAGGATCAGTAATGTATGTACACAGTGACTGCACCAGCAGAATAGTGAGTGCAGCTCTGGAGTATAATACAGGATGTAACTCAGGATCAGTACAGGATCAGTAATGTAATGTATGTACACAGTGACTGCACCAGAAGAATAGTGAGTGCAGCTCTGGAGTATAATACAGGATGTAACTCCGGATCAGTAATGTAATGTATGTACACAGTGACTGCACCAGAAGAATAGTGAGTGCAGCTCTGGAGTATAATACAGGATGTAACTCAGGCTCAGTACAGGATCAGTAATGTAAAGTATGTACACAGTGACTGCACCAGAAGAATAGTGAGTGCAGCTCTGGAGTATAATACAGGATGTAACTCAGGATCAGTAATGTAATGTATGTACACAGTGACTGCACCAGCAGAATAGTGAGTGTAGCTCTGGAGTATAATACAGGATGTAACTCAGGATCAGTAATGTAATGTATGTACACAGTGACTGCACCAGAAGAATAGTGAGTGCAGCTCTGGAGTATAATACAGGATGTAACTCAGGATCAGTACAGAATCAGTAATGTAATGTATGTACACAGTGACTGCACCAGCAGAATAGTGAGTGCAGCTCTGGGGTATAATACAGGATGTAACTCAGGATCAGTAATGTAATGTATGTACACAGTGACTGCACCAGAAGAATAGTGAGTGCAGCTCTGGAGTATAATACAGGATGTAACTCAGGATCAGTACAGGATCAGTAATGTAATGTATGTACACAGTGACTGCACCAGCAGAATAGTGAGTGCAGCTCTGGGGTATAATACAGGATGTAACTCAGGATCAGTACAGGATCAGTAATGTAATGTATGTACACAGTGACTGCACCAGCAGAATAGTGAGTGCAGCTCTGGAGTATAATACAGGATGTAACTCAGGATCAGTACAGGATCAGTAATGTAATGTATGTACCCAGTGACTGCACCAGCAGAATAGTGAGTGCAGCTCTGGAGTATAATACAGGATGTAACTCAGGATCAGTACAGGATCAGTAATGTAATGTATGTACACAGCGACTGCACCAGCAGAATAGTGAGTGCAGCTCTGGAGTATAATACAGGATGTTACTCAGGATCAGTAATGTAATGTATGTACACAGTGACTGCACCAGCAGAATAGTGAGTGCAGCTCTGGGGTATAATACAGGATGTTACTCAGGATCAGTAATGTAATGTATGTACACAGTGACTGCACCAGCAGAATAGTGAGTGCAGCTCTGGAGTATAATACAGGATGTAACTCAGGATCAGTACAGGATCAGTAATGTATGTACACAGTGACTGCACCAGCAGAATAGTGAGTGCAGCTCTGGAGTATAATACAGGATGTAACTCAGGATCAGTACAGGATCAGTAATGTAATGTATGTACACAGTGACTGCACCAGAAGAATAGTGAGTGCAGCTCTGGAGTATAATACAGGATGTAACTCCGGATCAGTAATGTAATGTATGTACACAGTGACTGCACCAGAAGAATAGTGAGTGCAGCTCTGGAGTATAATACAGGATGTAACTCAGGATCAGTACAGAATCAGTAATGTAATGTATGTACACAGTGACTGACCAGCAGAATAGTGAGTGCAGCTCTGGAGTATAATACAGGATGTAACTCAGGATCAGTAATGTAATGTATGTACACAGTGACTGCACCAGCAGAATAGTGAGTGTAGCTCTGGAGTATAATACAGGATGTAACTCAGGATCAGTAATGTAATGTATGTACACAGTGACTGCACCAGAAGAATAGTGAGTGCAGCTCTGGAGTATAATACAGGATGTAACTCAGGATCAGTACAGAATCAGTAATGTAATGTATGCACACAGTGACTGACCAGCAGAATAGTGAGTGCAGCTCTGGAGTATAATACAGGATGTAACTCAGGATCAGTAATGTAATGTATGTACACAGTGACTGCACCAGCAGAATAGTGAGTGCAGCTCTGGAGTATAATACAGGATGTAACTCAGGATCAGTACAGGATCAGTAATGTAATGTATGTACACAGTGACTGCACCAGCAGAATAGTGAGTGCAGCTCTGGGGTATAATACAGGATGTAACTCAGGATCAGTACAGGATCAGTAATGTAATGTATGTACACAGTGACTGCACCAGCAGAATAGTGAGTGCAGCTCTGGAGTATAATACAGGATGTAACTCAGGATCAGTACAGGATCAGTAATGTAATGTATGTACACAGCGACTGCACCAGCAGAATAGTGAGTGCAGCTCTGGAGTATAATACAGGATGTTACTCAGGATCAGTAATGTAATGTATGTACACAGTGACTGCACCAGCAGAATAGTGAGTGCAGCTCTGGGGTATAATACATGATGTTACTCAGGATCAGTAATGTAATGTATGTACACAGTGACTGCACCAGCAGAATAGTGAGTGCAGCTCTGGAGTATAACACAGGATGTAACTCAGGATCAGTACAGGATCAGTAATGTATGTACACAGTGACTGCACCAGCAGAATAGTGAGTGCAGCTCTGGAGTATAATACAGGATGTAACTCAGGATCAGTACAGGATCAGTAATGTAATGTATGTACACAGCGACTGCACCAGCAGAATAGTGAGTGCAGCTCTGGGGTATAATACAGGATGTTACTCAGGATCAGTAATGTAATGTATGTACACAGTGACTGCACCACCAGAATAGTGAGTGCAGCTCTGGAGTATAATACAGGATGTAACTCAGGATCAGGACAGGATCAGTAATGTAATGTATGGACACAGTGACTGCACCAGCAGAATAGTGAGTGCAGCTCTGGAGTATAATACAGGATGTAACTCAGGATCAGTACAGGATCAGTAATGTAATGTATGTACACAGTGATTGCACCAGCAGAATAGTGAGTGCAGCTCTGGGGTATAATACAGGTTGTAACTCAGGATCAGTACAGGATCAGTAATGTAATGTATGTACACAGTGACTGCACCAGCAGAATAGTGAGTGCAGCTCTGGAGCATAATACAGGATGTAACTCAGGATCAGTAATGTAATGTATGTACACAGTGACTACACCAGCAGAATAGTGAGTGCAGCTCTGGAGTATAATACAGGATGTAACTCAGGATCAGTACCGGATCAGTAATGTAATGTATGTACACAGTGACTGCACCAGCAGAATAGTGAGTGCAGCTCTGGAGTATAATACAGGATGTAACTCAGGATCAGTACAGGATCAGAAATGTAATGTATGTGCACAGTGACTGCACCAGCAGAATAGTGAGTGCAGCTCTGGGTATAATACAGGATGTAACTCAGGATCAGTAATGTAATGAATGTACACAGTGACTGCACCAGCAGAATAGTGAGTGCAGCTCTGGAGTATAATACAGGATGTAACTCAGGATCAGTACAGGATCAGTAATGTAATGCATGTACACAGTGACTGCACCAGCAGAATAGTGAGTGCAGCTCTGGAGTATAATACAGGATGTAACTCAGGATCAGTACAGGATCAGTAATGTAATGTATGTACACAGTGACTGCACCAGCAGAATAGTGAGTGCAGCTCTGGGGTATAATACAGGATGTAACTCAGGATCAGTACAGGATCAGTAATGTAATGTATGTACACAGTGACTGCACCAGCAGAATAGTGAGTGCAGCTCTGGAGCATAATACAGGATGTAACTCAGGATCAGTAATGTAATGTATGTACACAGTGACTACACCAGCAGAATAGTGAGTGCAGCTCTGGAGTATAATACAGGATGTAACTCAGGATCAGTACCGGATCAGTAATGTAATGTATGGACACAGTGACTGCACCAGCAGAATAGTGAGTGCAGCTCTGGAGTATAATACAGGATGTAACTCAGGATCAGAAATGTAATGTATGTGCACAGTGACTGCACCAGCAGAATAGTGAGTGCAGCTCTGGGTATAATACAGGATGTAACTCAGGATCAGTAATGTAATGTATGTACACAGTGACTGCACCAGCAGAATAGTGAGTGCAGCTCTGGAGTATAATACAGGATGTAACTCAGGATCAGTACAGGATCAGTAATGTAATGCATGTACACAGTGACTGCTCCAGCAGAATAGTGAGTGCAGCTCTGGAGTATAATACAGGATGTAACTCAGGATCAGTACAGGATCAGTAATGTAATGCATGTACACAGTGACTGCACCAGCAGAATAGTGAGTGCAGCTCTGGAGTATAATACAGGATGTAACTCAGGGTCAGTAATGTAATGTATGTACACAGTGACTGCACCAGCAGAATAGTGAGTGCAGCTCTGGAGTATAATACAGGATGTAACTCAGGATCAGTACAGGATCAGTAATGTATGTACACAGTGACTGCACCAGCAGAATAGTGAGTGCATCTCTGGAGTATAATACAGGATGTAACTCAGGATCAGTAATGTAATGTATGTACACAGTGACTGCACCAGAAGAATAGTGAGTGCAGCTCTAGAGTATAATACAGGATGTAACTCAGGATCAGTAATGTAATGTATGTACACAGTGACTGCACCAGAAGAATAGTGAGTGCAGCTCTGGAGTATAATACAGGATGTAACTCAGGATCAGTACAGAATCAGTAATGTAATGTATGTACACAGTGACTGACCAGCAGAATAGTGAGTGCAGCTCTGGAGTATAATACAGGATGTAACTCAGGATCAGTAATGTAATGTATGTACACAGTGACTGCACCAGCAGAATAGTGAGTGTAGCTCTGGAGTATAATACAGGATGTAACTCAGGCTCAGTAATGTAATGTATGTACACAGTGACTGCACCAGAAGAATAGTGAGTGCAGCTCTGGAGTATAATACAGGATGTAACTCAGGATCAGTACAGAATTAGTAATATAATGTATGTACACAGTGACTGACCAGCAGAATAGTGAGTGCAGCTCTGGAGTATAATACAGGATGTAACTCAGGATCAGTAATGTAATGTATGTACACAGTGACTGCACCAGCAGAAAAGTGAGTGCAGCTCTGGAGTATAATACAGGATGTAACTCAGGATCAGTACAGGATCAGTAATGTAATGTATGTACACAGTGACTGCACCAGCAGAATAGTGAGTGCAGCTCTGGTGTATAATACAGGATGTAACTCAGGATCAGTACAGGATCAGTAATGTAATGTGTTATGCACACGCTCGGGCTAAGCGGCGTGTGCGTGTGATTGGTAGTGATTCCACTGGACCGTGCCGGAGAGTGAATGCCTGGAGGGGCGTAACTAGGTATTCACCCGATCCGACCAGGGTCGCACGACGGCATACGACGCCAGTGCACCAAGGAGGAACCGAGCAGAGGGACCAGGTGCTACTCCAGGACAGACCCCGGACACGGCTGTTGACCCACACAGGGGAATACAGGAACAGACTGGTAGGCTGGCACACAGACTGGTGGGTATAGGCAGGCACGACTGGTATGCAGGCAGGCGGGTAAGCAGGCAGGGGGGTACAGGTAAGCACAGCTAGAGTGCAGACAGGGAGGCACTAGCAGGTAGGAACACAGGCGGGATAGGACCCAGTACACACTGGGACTCAGGAACATTACAGGCAGAGGGGTACAGGCAGGGCAGGACAGGACTGCCGGAGCAGCGGGCAGAAGCAGGGCAGGACAGGACTGCCGGAGCAGCGGGCAGAAGCAGGGCAGGACAGGACTGCCGGAGCAGCGGGCAGAAGCAGGGCAGGAGCGGAGCAAGGCTGCCGGAGCAGAACGGACAGGACTCTGTTCACACGGAACAGACAGGAAGGGAAAGGCAGAGCCAGATACCCACAGGGTACTTGCAGAGAAGTAGCGAGTGGACCACAAACTCACAAACGGGAGTACAGAGACAACAAGCAGGAGTTAGGTACGAGTTCAGACTCTGCAGAAAAAGGAAGGGAACGGACATAGAGGCAAAACAGGTAAAGGATAGGAGAGAGTTCAGACTGGAACTGAGTGTACGGAGGAGACCGACACTGCAGCGGGATACAGGAGCGGGTCTGGGAATACTGCCCCCAAAGAGGCAGGACGAACAGGCAAGGAGCGTGTTCAGACAGGACAGACAAGATACAGGAGCAGGTCTAGGTAATCGGCCCCTAGAAGGCGGGAGGAACAGGCTAGGAGCGTGTTCAGACAGGACAGACAAGATACAGGAGAGGGTCTAGGTAATCGGCCCCTAGAAGGCGGGAGAAACAGGCTAAGAGCGAGTTCAGACAGGACAGACAAGAGAACACAGAAATGACTCAGTTCAGACACGGGAACTAATACCGCAAAGCAGGAGACATACAAGACTCAGTTCAGACACGGGAACTAATACCGCAAAGCAGGAAACATACAGGACTCAGTTCAGACACGGGAACTAATACCGCAAAGCAGGAGACATACAGGACTCAGTTCAGACACGGGAGCTGATACCGCAAAGCAGGAGACATACAGGACTCAGTTCAGACACGGGAGCTGATACCGCAAAGCAGGAGACATACAGGACTAAGTTCAGACAGGCCTGGAAATACAGCCTCCAGGAAAGGCAGACAAGGAAACAAAGAACGGGACCTGGCACCTTCAGAGTGCAAGCACACACTGAAGGAAACACTATGCTCAGGCCGGGATAGAAGGGAGCTGCTGAGCTATATACCAAGTGTCAGACAGCAATAGGCTGAGGACGCACAAGGGCGTGACCCACAGCAGGTACAAAAAGCAGGAAGTGATCGGGCGCCGCCCTTAAGCAGCAGAAACAGACACAAACAGACAGCATGGAGGGAAGCCAGAGAGACATTCTGGACAGGAGATCAAGTGCGCTCTCTTGCACAGTGGGAGATGGACCACCATGCAAGGACGCCGCCAGGTATGTTACATAATGTATGTACACAGTGACTGCACCAGCAGAATAGTGAGTGCAGCTCTGGAGTATAATACAGGATGTAACTCAGGATCAGTACAGGATCAGTAATGTAATGTATGTACACAGCGACTGCACCAGCAGAATAGTGAGTGCAGCTCTGGAGTATAATACAGGATGTTACTCAGGATCAGTAATGTAATGTATGTACACAGTGACTGCACCAGCAGAATAGTGAGTGCAGCTCTGGGGTATAATACAGGATGTTACTCAGGATCAGTAATGTAATGTATGTACACAGTGACTGCACCAGCAGAATAGTGAGTGCAGCTCTGGAGTATAACACAGGATGTAACTCAGGATCAGTACAGGATCAGTAATGTATGTACACAGTGACTGCACCAGCAGAATAGTGAGTGCAGCTCTGGAGTATAATACAGGATGTAACTCAGGATCAGTACAGGATCAGTAATGTAATGTATGTACACAGCGACTGCACCAGCAGAATAGTGAGTGCAGCTCTGGGGTATAATACAGGATGTTATTCAGGATCAGTAATGTAATGTATGTACACAGTGACTGCACCAGCAGAATAGTGAGTGCAGCTCTGGAGTATAATACAGGATGTAACTCAGGATCAGTACAGGATCAGTAATGTAATGCATGTACACAGTGACTGCACCAGCAGAATAGTGAGTGCAGCTCTGGAGTATAATACAGGATGTAACTCAGGATCAGTACAGGATCAGTAATATAACGTATGTACACAGTGACTGCACCAGCAGAATAGTGAGTGCAGCTCTGGGGTATAATACAGGATGTAACTCAGGATCAGTACAGGATCAGTAATGTAATGTATGTACACAGTGACTGCACCAGCAGAATAGTGAGTGCAGCTCTGGAGTATAATACAGGATGTAACTCAGGATCAGTACAGGATCAGTAATGTAATGTATGTACACAGCGACTGCACCAGCAGAATAGTGAGTGCAGCTCTGGAGTATAATACAGGATGTTACTCAGGATCAGTAATGTAATGTATGTACACAGTGACTGCACCAGCAGAATAGTGAGTGCAGCTCTGGGGTATAATACAGGATGTTACTCAGGATCAGTAATGTAATGTATGTACACAGTGACTGCACCAGCAGAATAGTGAGTGCAGCTCTGGAGTATAACACAGGATGTAACTCAGGATCAGTACAGGATCAGTAATGTATGTACACAGTGACTGCACCAGCAGAATAGTGAGTGCAGCTCTGGAGTATAATACAGGATGTAACTCAGGATCAGTACAGGATCAGTAATGTAATGTATGTACACAGCGACTGCACCAGCAGAATAGTGAGTGCAGCTCTGGGGTATAATACAGGATGTTATTCAGGATCAGTAATGTAATGTATGTACACAGTGACTGCACCAGCAGAATAGTGAGTGCAGCTCTGGAGTATAATACAGGATGTAACTCAGGATCAGTACAGGATCAGTAATGTAATGCATGTACACAGTGACTGCACCAGCAGAATAGTGAGTGCAGCTCTGGAGTATAATACAGGATGTAACTCAGGATCAGTACAGGATCAGTAATATAACGTATGTACACAGTGACTGCACCAGCAGAATAGTGAGTGCAGCTCTGGGGTATAATACAGGATGTAACTCAGGATCAGTACAGGATCAGTAATGTAATGTATGTACACAGTGACTGCACCAGCAGAATAGTGAGTGCAGCTCTGGAGTATAATACAGGATGTAACTCAGGATCAGTACAGGATCAGTAATGTAATGTATGTACACAGTGACTGCACCACCAGAATAGTGAGTGCAGCTCTGGAGTATAATACAGGATGTAACTCAGGATCAGTACAGGATCAGTAATGTAATGCATGTACACAGTGACTGCACCAGCAGAATAGTGAGTGCAGCTCTGGAGTATAATACAGGATGTAACTCAGGATCAGTACAGGATCAGTAATGTAATGTATGTACACAGTGACTGCACCAGCAGAATAGTGAGTGCAGCTCTGGGGTATAATGCAGGATGTAACTGAGGATCAGTACAGGATCAGTAATGTAATGTATGTACACAGTGACTGCACCAGCAGAATAGTGAGTGCAGCTCTGGAGCATAATACAGGATGTAACTCAGGATCAGTAATGTAATGTATGTACACAGTGACTACACCAGCAGAATAGTGAGTGCAGCTCTGGAGTATAATACAGGATGTAACTCAGGATCAGTACAGGATCAGTAATGTAATGCATGTACACAGTGACTGCACCAGCAGAATAGTGAGTGCAGCTCTGGAGTATAATACAGGATGTAACTCAGGATCAGTAATGTAATGTATGTACACAGTGACTGCTCCAGCAGAATAGTGAGTGCAGCTCTGGAGTATAATACAGGATGTAACTCAGGATCAGTACAGGATCAGTAATGTAATGTATGTACACAGTAACTGCACCAGAAGAATAGTGAGTGCAGCTCTGGAGTATAATACAGGATGTAACTCAGGATCAGTACAGGATCAGTAATGTAATGCATGTACACAGTGACTGCACCAGCAGAATAGTGAGTGCAGCTCTGGAGTATAATACAGGATGTAACTCAGGATCAGTACAGGATCAGTAATGTAATGCATGTACACAGTGACTGCTCCAGCAGAATAGTGAGTGCAGCACTTGCATGGGGCCACCACCATTTTGTTTGTTATCCTGTGTTATGATACAATGACATGACAATATAATATATTGGTGAATGAATTCCACTTAGAATGTTGGAATTTCTTCTATGTGTTATATAGTCATATCTGGTTGCTTTTGGCTTGAGCGCTGTTGCATATCTTTGGGATAGGTCCATACGAGTATGAATATTATTAGTGTATATTATTGATCCATTATTTAACCCTTACTTATACCACTACATAATGCTGACACTTCCACAATGTCCCCTATCACATGTGTGACATCTTCTGTCCTCAGGTTTTCTCCACTTTGCTTCTTCTGATCTTCATCTCTTGTGTCCATGGAAGAGAAGAGCAGGTCCCTGGCGCTGATGGCTGGGAGGCCCCTCTAGGGTCCGGCGGGGATGTCTCTTCACACCGGACACCACATTTCCTCCACGTGTGAAGGTGGATATGAAGGTCGGCAGTCGGAGTTCTGCACAAGTAATGGCGGACAGTGTGAGGAGCCGCTCCATCTCTCCATGGGAATACAGGGAAATGTACATGGAGTAATGGCAGAAATAATAATAATGATATATGGGGGTCAGCAGGCCGGAGTATGGGGGACTAAACATGGTTACTGCTGTGTCCTGATCTCTCTCATCTCCTTCCACCAGCTCTAATGTGGACAGTAACAGATTCCCTGCGGTCATCAGCGAGGCCCGATGTCTCCACCGCGGATGTTTGGCCCCGGAGGGTCATGTGGACCTCAGCATGAACTCAGTCCCCATCAGACAGGAGGTCCTGGTCCTGCGTGGTGAGATGAGAGGATGTGTCCCCACCTATAGGCTGGAGAAGCAGCTGGTGACGGTGGGCTGCACCTGTGTCCGGCCCATCATCCAGTACCTGGAGTAACAGACGCCATTGTCACGGAGCCTCAGCTGTCATGTAGCGTCTTTGTTACCCCTAACGACCAATCAGAAATCACGTTTATTTTTCTTGTGTAATTTACAAATGTAAAAGCTGAATTCTAATCGGTTGCTATCGGCAACGAGAGTTCAAGGATTATTTATACAATGTAGAGAATAATGAAAGTGTTGCCCGTAGCAACCAGTCAGATTCCAGCCATCGATTCCGCACTGCAAGAGGCAAAACGGCAGAAATCTGATTGGTCGTCAGGAGCAGCAGCGACAAGAACTTTGTTATTTTTATAAATCGCTGAGTAATATTATTATAAGACGTATTTCTTGCTTTATAATTGAATTATTTATTATTAGTTGTTGTATTTTTATATAAATGTTTCTCATATTGATACAAATATTTATTACAGAAAATCATTAAAACTATTAGTTAACCTTTGTGTTGTGAGTATATACTGTATATATAGTGGAAAGACAATCCTGGAATCATTTCTAGCTGTTAGAAGATCTTTTACAGTATTTTTTTTTAGTTGGTCCATTAAAATAAAACAATGAAACAAATTTGTAAATCTTGTGTAGTGTATACAGCTCTTATGCAGACCTATGTGTCTCCATGGTTACAGATTAGAATACACCTGTTTCTTCAGTTATTTTCTCTTTCCGGTGCTTTGTGGCTCTTGGAATACAAATATGGTGGTGATCGGAGAACGTAGGAGGAGATTTATTAGGACAAGTGTTTCATTCTGCAAGATTACAGAGGACCTGTCACCTGCTCAAAAAAATTGAGCTAAATATCTAAAAAAGACTCAGTTATACTAATAGATCATAGACTGAACATGAGTCATCAGGAACAAGGAGTCTTGAAGTTAGAGTATTGTCCTACTGATGAAATGACAGCAGACATCTTCACGAAGGCGTTGAATGCTGATAAACACCAGACTAATAAAAAAGTTGGGTTTCATTGAATAAGTCCTTACTTTTGAGAAAGGGTGTTGGCATTTGCAACAGATTAGGACTTATTATAAGTGAAAGGAGGACTTTATACAAACCAGACAGCAGATGGCGATAGTGTGTAAAGTTATATGCTTGCTGTAATGGTGGGAGGAAAGCTCTCAATTGTTGGTTGTTTTTACTTCCTGTGTTTTTTCCTTTTTTCCTGAATGTGTTATATCAGAAACACACGGACTGTGTGACACTGAATTGTATCTCATGTTTAACCAGTATGAAGTAAATACTGTCTACTCAAGATATCTTGCTGATTGAAGCTCTCGTAAGTACAGTGATGACTGTAAGAAGATGCACTCTGCGACACAGGCCGCACTTCCGGTGGGGCCCTCTCTTTGGTCCCGGACTGCAACCCACTGACGGCAGCACCAGCAGGCCGGCTGGGCGGATTCCTGCAGTGGCGAGCGCGGCGGGGGATTCTGCCGCCATGCTCACCTGACTCAGGGTCCCCTGAGGGGCTCCGCAGCCTGCACCTGCTGAACGTGGACATCTCGGGTGAGAGCTTCTTGGGGGGTCGCGTTCTCCTTGTTCTCCTTCCTGACCCCGCTGGCGATTCTTCGGATGAGACATTCAGCAACTCTGCAAGTTGTGACTCCAGCCACCCTCCACGCCTGGATCGAGCTGCATCCCGCAGCCTGCTAATCAGGGATTCCACCATCTCCATTACTCCCGGTCAGTGTCCAGAATTAATGGGTGAGTGGTTATTTGCTTCTTTTTTTATGTCTGTTTCTGTGAACTTTCTCCTATGACTCCCCTGCTGGACTGACTATTTCCCGCACTTTTCCCTCATATACCCCCCCCCCCCCCACCAAATGCCCGCCCCACCACTCTTGTACCCAATCCGGATCTGTTTATTTAAAAAAATTGCACCCTCCTGGCCCATCCCGGTCATGTGGGGCTTCCGTCTAGTTTCTCTTGCTTCCAGCCCCTTTCTTTATTGTGCATAGGATAATTGATTATATATTAGTGTCCCCTGATTACTGCTGGTGTTTGTTATACCCATTTATATAATTATATATCGATATCTTGTGGTAAATATACATATATTACCTCTATACACTGTGTTCCAAATTATTATTCCAAAAGTGTTTAAACTCATTGATGGTGATGTGTGTCAGGGCTCTTTATATCACTGTAAGCAATTGCAGACACCTGCGCTAATTAGTTTGGCAGATGTGTCCAATGAAAGGCAAGACTACTTAAGAAGGCGGTCCCACATTATTAAGCAGTCTACATTTTCTGCCAAAATGGGAAGGAAAAAGGATGTGTCGGCTGCTGAGAAGCAACAAATTGTGGAGTGTTTAGGTCAAGGCATGACTACAATCAACATTGCCAAGACACTTCATCGTGATCATTGCACAATCAAGAAGTATGTAGCTGATTCACAGTACACACGTGTGCGTGCTGATAAGGGAAAATTGAGGACTCTTTCCTACAGGCAATTACGTCAGGTTAAAAGAGCAGCGGCAAAAAAGCCTTGTCATAGCAGCAGACAAGTTTTTGAAGCTGCTGGTGCCTCCAACGTCCCCCGAACAACAAGATGCAGGGTCCTTCAGAGGTTTGCAGCTGTGCGTAAGCCATCCTGTCGACCTCCTCTATCCACTGCACACAAGCAGAAACGGCTCCAGTGGGCCAAACAATACATGAAGACTAACTTCAAAACTGTTCTGTTCACCGATGAGTGCCATGCAACGCTCGATGGTCCAGATGGATGGAGTGGAGGATGGCTGGTTGATGGACACCCCATGCAAGCACGGCTACGGCGCCAACAAGGAGGAGGTGGAGTAATGTTTTGGGCTGGAATCATGGGGAGAGAGGTTGTTGGCCCCTTTAGGATCCCTGAAGGGGTAAAGACGAACTCCATAATGTATGTTGAGTTTCTCAAACAGCACTTCCTGCCATGGTTCAAGAAGAAGAACCGTGCATTCTGCAGCAAGATCATTTCATGCATGATAATGCACCATCTCATGCTGCACATAACACATCTGCATCTCTGGCTGCTATGGACATAAAAGGGGACAAACTTATGGTGTGGCCCCCATGCTCCCCTGACCTCAACCCCATTGAGAACCTCTGGAGCATCATCAAAAGGAGTGTCTATGATGGCGGGAGGCAGTTCACATCTAAGCAACAGCTCTGGGAGGGTATTCTGTTCTCATGCAAAACAATTGAAGCAGAAACCATCCAAAACCTGACAAATTCAATGAACGAGAGAGTTCAGAAGTTCCTTTCGAACAAGGGGTCCTACGTGCAAATGTAACATCACCTAAAATAAAGTTTTGAGTTGAAAACTGTTTGATTTCAGTTTGTAATAACCTGCTAATGCTTATAATTTCAAAAATGACCATTTTTTTGTTCTTTATTAAAATGAAAAGGTTGAAAACTCTTCTGTGTTTTATTTTTAAAAAAATATACTGTTATCATAGGCAGTTTGTACAAAAAACTTTCAATTGTACTCTAATAGTTATTTGACTGGAAAATTACAATGACTGCAATTCATATAGGTAATTTGGGAAAATCTGAGAAAATATTATTTGCATAATAATTTGGAACACAGTGTATTTTATGGTTCAGGTTCACTCACCCATTTTTTCGTCTGTGGTGTTTCTTTTCTTCTCCCTTTATTATGTATACGTTGTTTTTACATGTAGTGAAATAAAGTATTTGCAATTTTATTCTTGGGCATCAATTTATTGCTCTCTTTTTGGTGTTGACTGATATTGAACGCTATTAAAACAATTGTGGAATTGCGGTTTTATCACAATTTCGCCGCAACTGGAATTTTTTTCCTGCTTTCCAGTACATCATATAATTAAATGTATGGTGTCATTCCAAAGTACAACTGGTCCTGGAGAAAGCAAGCCCTCATATGCCTATGTAGAAGAAAAAAATCATGGCTCTTAGAAATTGAGGGGGGAGGGAGAGCACAAAAGCGCAAATATGAAACTAATTATAAATTATTATGCATAGACATCTATATGGATTGTGACTTAACCTCCAAATTTCTGAAATTGTAGAGAAGTGAAATCTCCTGCATAAGGTTTAAAATCCACGGAAGATTTCAGATGGAAAAACTTAAATCCTTTAAGAATGGCTCCCTTAGCGTTCAGGTCTAAAATCATCAACGAAAATCAAATACAGATTGGTTAGTAGATGAAGTTAAAAGTTTTATGAATGGATGGATAGAAAGATATATGATAGATATGAGATAGAGAGATAGATAATAGATGATAGATAGAAAGACAGATGATTGATAGATGATAGATAGATAATAGATGATAGATAGATAGATAGATGATAGATAGATGATAGATAGCTAATAGATGATAGAAAGATAGATGATAGATAAATGATAGATAGAAAGATAGATGATAGATAGATAATAGATGATAGATAGATAATAGATGATAGATAGATAATAGATATAGATAGATGATAGATAGATAGGTGATAGATAGATGATAGATAAATACATAGATAGATAGATAATAGATAGATAGATAGATATATACAGTAGATAGATAGATAGATAGATAGATAATAGATAGATACATAGATAGACAGTGTAACGGGTCAGGGAGGCGGAACCTCTGAGCTACTATACAAGGGGGCGGTCCTTGTAAGGGAGCGGGTGGCAACCAGGGATGACGGGCAGGCAGTCACAGCAGGTGACCGGGACAGTCTCTGAATGAAAGGGCTGGGGGTCACGGCAAGTGATCGGGGCAGTCTCTGGAAGAACGGGCAGGAGGTTACGGCAAGGGATCGGGGCAGTCTCTGGAAGAACGGGCAGGAGGTTACGGCAAGGGATCGGGGCAGTCTCTGGAAGAACGGGCAGGAGGTTACGGCAAGAGATCGGGGCAGTCTCTGGATGAACGGGCAGGGAGTTACGGCAAGTGACCGGGGCAGTCTCTAGGTAAAGGGTAGGTACGACCTGTGATGGCAGAGCCTCCGGGTAGGCTAGCAGGCAGATAGTAGATGTGTGCTCCCAGGTGAGCAAGCGAGAGTCTCTGGAATGGCAGGTGGTCACAGCACGTGACGGCGAAGCCTCCGGGTAGGCTAGCGGGCAGGTAACAGGTGGGCGCTCCCAGGTGAGCGGTCAGGAGTCTCTGGAAAGGCAGATGGTCACAGCACGTGACAGTGAAGCCTCCGGGTAGGCTAGCAGGCAGGTAACAGGTGGGCGCTCCCAGGTGAGCGGGCTGGAGTCTCTGGAAAGGCAGATGGTCACAGCACGTGACGGCGGAGCCTCCAGGTAGGCTAGCAGGCAGGTAACTGATGTGCGCTCCCAGGTGAGCGGGCAAGCAGGTCCATAGACAGACTGACAGGAGTAGGAAGGCAGACCGTCGGACCTCAGGCTAGCAGGCAGGTGACTGGATATCAGGCAGGACAAAGACAGCAAGCTGGCAGGAATCTGGCAGGTAACTGGCAGGTAACTGGCAACGGGACCTGAGGGCTGAAGCACAGGTGAGACACAGGTGCAAACAACATTGCTCGGGCACCTCCATTTTGGAGGAGGTGCCTTTTATATGGGAGGTCCTCCGGCAATTGGCCGGGGACTCCTTAGGACGGCGCGCGCGGTCCCTTTAAGAGAGGGGGAGCGCGCGCGCCCTAAGCACACTGCCGGGGAAGGAGCGCGCGCCGGAAGCAGCGGGGAGAGCAGCGCTGGAGGACGCCGCGCCAGGAGCGGGGAGGTGAGAGGGACGGCGTCTCTGCCTAGAACGGGGCAGAGACGCCGATGCTACAGACAGATTGTGCATTGATATTACCTAAGTTATCAGCCAATATATACGGAATAGGAAACTTCCACCGGGCGTTTTCATTACGCAGAGCATTTCGGTCACCTTTCTGCAGACAGAAAACACAAATATTCTGCACTGTGCCCGGCTATGAAAGTGACGCGCCCCTGGGCCTGTCTCGCGCTGCGTTGCGCATGCGGGAGCCTACCCGGAGCCGGATCAGTGGAGGGTTGTAGTCTCGTGGCGGTGACCCGGTCCGTGCCCAGGGAGTCAAACTAGACGGCAGTCTATTAGTAGTAAATAGTGGATGACTACGCCACCCGTTGAGTGCAGCCAGGGAGCTGCTGCTGCAGGGCAGACCGCTGAGGCCGGTGGTAGGATTGTGCAGCGTGATAGTATAACCCCCAACGGGAGGGGTATGGCCTCAGGGCAGCCGACGTGGATGATGGGGGTAGCAGGAACCACTCAGAGACGGTACGGTGTAGTTCAGGGTCTTTACTGGTAACAACGATAGACCCTCCCGGAGTACTTGCTAGCAAACGGGGCCTGGTCAGTCTTTGAGCAGATGGGATCTCCCCTGGCCAGGCGTAGTTGTAGGCCTCACAAACTGACTGTACTCTTCTGGCTACCTTGCTAGAAGCTGATGTAGGTAGCCCACGTCCCTGAGTGTACCGTGTGGTGCTCACCCGTATGGCCGGTGACTCGGGGCCTTCTAATGGCTTCCGCTCCACGATGGCGGTGCTGGTCCCACGCGTGTGACCGTGCCTTCGGGCTTCTGGGCCAGAGGACCTGAAATCCCCTGCCTGATGGATTCTGCTGCTGGGTAGAAGTTAGTCCCCACAGCCTCGGACTCCGGGTCCGGTAAAGAATCTTCTTAGTCAGGGCGAGCGCTGCAGCTGCCAGCCCCTGACTCCTTGGAACTCTCCTGTTTCCTATGCTGCTTCTTGTCTCCACTCTCCTTGTCTGACTCACCCTGCCTCAGCCCCGGGTTTATACAGGGGAAGTTCTTCCCCTCCCAAGACTGGGCAGGAGGTGTGGCATGCACAGGATCCCTGACCAAAGGACCTCCCACCTGCTCTCAGACATAACATTACATTACTGTGGAAAACCAGACCCCTGGGGTGCCACATTCCCCCCTAGTGAAATTTAGTACTCCGGGACTAAACACATTTAGAAAAACATAACAAGGCAAAAACATTAATAATACAATAAGAAAACATATAAAGATGGTTACGGCGTGTCCGCAACCGGGTGCAGTCTCTGAAGAGAGCAAGGTGTCCATTTCACCAACACAGGGAGACGTAACCAGGTAGGGGTCTGTCCTACCCCGAGTCCTTAACAGTCTCTAGTCCATCCTGGGTTACGCTCCAACTATATACAAGGATTCCCGGTAAATCCACCAAGGTTTCCTAAAAACAACTGGAAACACAAAATTATACACAAGCAACAATACACAGATAAACATAAATAAAACTATTTTTACACTTCAAATTCTCCAGCGTGCGGGTAACTGGCCTCTAGTGGCCCTAGTGGATCTACGGAGCTGACTGTCTGGCCCTGAACTACAGGGTGTAGGAGCTGTCAAGGGTAAACTGGGCAGCTGTCTACCGGCTCTTTGTCTCACTAGGGGTACGGCAGGCTCACTATAAGCAGAGGGTTGATTCTCCTGTTCTACTCGTGTGGAGTCTTCTGCCTCCTGGACCGGCTGTTCTTCCAGCTCTACCCGTTGCTCCGTAGGTTCTTGGAATGATGGTTGGAGGAAGGTGAGTACGGGTACCACAACTGCACCATTGACTTGAGTCCAAGACCGAGGGAAGTCCCCGAGCACGGTACTAACCATATCTTCCCTTTCTCCCACGGGTCGATGGTCTTCTTGTTCCTCTTCAGGGTTCCTCAGTTGTTCGGGACACTTCTTCAGGTGGTCCCGGGATACAATGGCTGTGGTTTCCCCTCCGTCTTTACTGATGGTACAGACCTTCGGGTTCTCGTGGCTTGAGGGCAGTACGGTGTACGGGTCCTCCTCCCACTGGTCATCCAACTTGTGGAGCCGTCTTTTCCTCTTCAAGACCTGCTCTCCGGGTACCAGGGGAACAGCGGGAGCATACTGGTTGTAAGTCTTCTCTTGTCTTTCCCTAGCCTGACAGAGACTTCGCTCCACGCTCTCTTGTACTCTCCGGTACTGCTGCTGCCTCTCTGTGTCCCAGTCTGTTTCTGGTGAAGTGTCCTCGGGGGTCAGGACTCCCATTTCCAGGTCAACAGGTAACTTACCAGGTCTTGCCCTCATTAGGTAAGCCGGGGTACAGTTGGTGGAACCTACCGGGATGTGGTTGTATAGGTCCACCAGATCGGGCAACTTTTCAGGCCACAGACTGCGTTCTTCCAGGGGCAACGTTTTTAGAAGATCCATTACCACCTGGTTCATTTTTTCACAAAGTCCATTAGTCTGCGGATGGTAGGGTGTCGTCCTTATCTTCCGGCAGCCATACAGATTGCAGAATTCCTGAAAGACCTCCGCTTCAAAGGCAGGTCCCTGGTCCGTCAGCACTTGGTCCGGGTACCCGTGTGGACGGCAGAAGTGCTGCTGGAAGGCTCTAGCTGCTGTTTGAGCCGTTAAGTCCTTGACGGGGACGACAACCAAGAACCGGGAGTAATGATCCACGATGGTTAACGCGTAGACGTAGCCACTTCTGCTTGGGGTCAGTTTTACATGATCCAAGGCTACCAGTTCCAACGGTTGCCGGGTGACGATGGACTGCAGGGGAGTCTTCTGGCTGGCCCGGTCCTTCCTTCTCAGATTGCACGGGCCACAGTCTCTGCACCACTTCTCGATGGTTCCCCTCATGCCTACCCAGTGGAACCGCTCGCGCAGCAGGAACTCCAGCTTTTTCCACCCGAAGTGTCCAGCTCCGTCGTGGTATGCCTCCATCACCATGGCTGCGTCTCTTCGTGGCACCACTACTTGCCAGAGTAGTTCATGCGTCCGGGAGTTGACCATTCTGCGGCACAACTTCCCCTTGTAAAGGAATAGTCGACTCTTCTCCGCCCATAGTTGTTTGGCTTCCTCCGGAGCGTCTGGTTCAAGGCGAGCCTCCGGCCGAGTCAGCATCTCCTTCACCAGTCGGACGGCAGGGTCGCTGTCTTGCGTTTCCGCCCAGTTGTAGTGGGGTAAGGGGTTCAACGTAGCAGCCTGCTTACCCCTTACCCGGTGGGAATACTGGATAGTCCCATGACGGTGGAACGCAGGGAGTTCAACTTCTTCCAGTCCCTCCGGATCTTCTCCTTCGTCCGGCAGGTTGGGCATCCTGGACAGGGCATCCGCGTTAGTATTGGAGCGTCCTGCCCGGTATTTGATTGTGAACTCGTAGTTGGACAGACGGGCCATCCACCTCTGCTCCAGGGCACCGAGTCTTGCCGTGTCCAGGTGTGTCAGCGGGTTGTTATCCGTGTACACGGTGAACCGGGAAGAAGCGAGGTAATGCTTAAAGCGCTCAGTGATTGCCCATACTACGGCCAGGAACTCTAACTTAAATGAGCTGTAATTCTCGGGGTTCCTTTCGGTGGGTCGCAGTTTTCGGCTGGCATAGGCGATTACTCGTTCCTTCCCCTGCTGGATCTGGGACAGTACGGCTCCTAGCCCGATGTTACTGGCGTCGGTGTAGAGGATAAAGGGCTGGCTATAATCCGGGTACGCCAGGATTTCGTCCCCCGTAAGGGCCATCTTCAGCTGGCGGAAGGACTCTTCTTCCAGCTCTTCCCATTTGAAGGGCGGCTTCTGGTTCTTGGCCTTCCGGGACTGGCCTATCAGGAGGTCCTGCATAGGTGCTGCCTTTTTGGTGAAACCGGGAATAAACCTTCGGTAGTAGCCTACCAACCCGAGGAACTGCCGCACTTCTTTTACGCTGGAGGGGCTTGGCCATTCCTTAATTGCGGTGATTTTATCAGGGTCGGGAGCCACTCCGTCAGCGCTCACTACGTGTCCCAGGTACTGCACCTTTGGTTTCAGGAGGTGACACTTGGAGGGTTTCACCTTTAGGCCGTAACTCGCCAGAGCCTCGAACACTTCCGCCAGGTGTTTCAGGTGGTCCTCATACGTCTTGGAATATACGATGACATCGTCCAGGTACAACAGGACCGTCTCGAAGTTTCTGTGGCCCAGACAACACTCCATTAGGCGTTGGAAGGTTCCTGGTGCGTTGCAGAGTCCGAACGGCATGCAGGTGAACTCGCTAAGTCCCATCGGGGTGGTGAATGCGGTCTTCTCCCGGTCTGCCTCTGCTACAGGAACCTGCCAGTACCCGCTAGTGAGATCCAAGGTAGAGAAGAAGTTAGCAGATCTTAAAGCAGCCAATGACTCCTCTATCCTTGGTAAGGGGTACGCATCCTTGTGTGTGATACGGTTGATTTTCCGGTAATCTACACACATCCTCATGGTGTTGTCTTTCTTTTTGACTAAAACTAATGGGGCTGCCCAGGGGCTACAACTATCCCGGATTACCCCAGCCTCCTTCATGTCTCTAAGCATCCCCTTGGCGTGTTGGTAATGTGCAGGGGGTACGGGTCGATACCTCTCTTTTATGGGAGGATGATCTCCCGTGGGGATGCGATGTTCTACCCCCTTGACTCGCCCGAAGTCTAACGGGTGTTTACTAAACACTCTCTCATACTCTTGAACCACCCGATAGACTCCTTGTTTCTGATGTGAGGGAGTGGAATCAGTACCCAAATGTAGTTGCTGACACCAGTCCTCCATGTCTTTCTTAGAGCCGTTACCTTCCTCCGGGTGAGATGGAGGCAAGGGTTCCACAGATTGTATAGAATTTTGATTAGTGGTATATAATTTGGCTAGCGTGGCATACCGGGGCAGGTACACTTCCCTCTCCCCGATATTTATTATGCGAATGGGCACCCTCCCATGGCGTACATTGACCACCCCCCGTGCTGTCAAAATGGTGGGCCTACTGTCTGAGTAAACTGGTTCTACCATTGCCTGGTAATCTCTTCCTCTCAGACCAATAGCTGCCCGGCACCAAATCATCATTTCACTTTTTGGGGGCATGGCAATAGGAAAAGGGTCACACATTCTTACGCTACCAATCTCACCGCCGGAGAGTTCCACTTGTTGCCGTTGCATCAGTGCCCGGATCTCTTTCTGGAGCACCCGCTGCTCGCCGGAGCTGGCGTTCTTGGCAACCTGCTGTAAAAGGAAAATCACCTCTGCAAGACAATTTTCAATTACGTTAGTTCCTAGAGTTATTTTTGGGTGACTCTCATGTTTATCAATATCTACAATGATCAGTCCCTGTGCGGCCAGTTCGACTCTACCGATTTTGAGGGCCACCTCCTTAAATCCGATCTGTGGCACGGGCTGGCCATTGCTGGCGATGATACTCAAGTCGTCGTCAGGGTAGTGGGTAATATCCGAGTCATTCCAGTACTGCTTGAAGAGCACGTACGGGATGGTGGTGACCTGTGACCCGGTATCCAGTAGGGCACTCATGGGAATGCCATCCAGTACCACAGGCAAGACTGGACGTCCTCCCACATATCTGTCGCGCCAGTTCGATGGGCCTGGTGATCTTTTTCCTGGGGGTTGGCCCTCTACCCCAGGTTGTGCCCGTTTAAAGAACAGTACCTTTCCATATGTCCGGGTTGATTGCAGCGGCGGCAGATGGGTCGTCCGTCCTCGCTGTATCGGTCACTGGGTCTTCCTCTGGCCGGTGGGGTCCTCCTTGGTCGACGCCACGGGATGTCCTCCGGTCCGGATGCCAGCTGGATCTTCCCTGGGGTGGAAACCTGTAAAGACTGCACAGTTCGGGTTAGCGCAGCAACGCTCTTAGCTAGCTCTTGGACCTGATGGTGTAGGTCTGGAGCCGGGTCATTGTCCAAAGCCTGCGCATCAGCTCCCACAGGCCCTGCTGACAAGGGCGCCGCCTCCTGGTAGTAAGTGGTAGTGGGGCGTCTGTGGGTCACAACGCCACCTGGTGCCGGTTCTCGGAGCACCCGGATGGCTTTGTCCTTGAACTGTGCAAAGTCCAGATGGGGATCCTGTAAGGCCATTGCCCGCAACTGGGTTCGGTGGGCATTGCAATATAAACCCTCTATAAATTGTTCAGTCAACAGCCTGTCCTCGTTTCCCACCCCATCAGGGTCGGTCTGCTTTATGGCCCTCAGGGCCTCTTGTAGGTTTAGTGCATAGTCCCTTATACTCTCATGCGCTCGCTGCTTGCACCCGTAGAATCTAAGCTTAATCTCGGCTGAGGTGCGGGTATCAAAGGTGTCCTTCAGCCGGGTTAGTATCCCTGCGACAGTCTTCCTCCCAGGTGGCCAGGATTTTACTTCCCTTTTGGCTGCCCCGGTTAGTTGGGCCACCAGGATGCTCACTTTTTGCTCTTCTGTGAGGGGGTACACCTGGAAGAGGCTATCCAGCTTTTCTCTAAAGTCATGCAGGGTATGTGACTCCCCTGAGTACTGGGGTAGCCAAGCTGCTCCCGGGATATAGGGCATGGTGAAGGGCATAACTGCAGCAGCGGTAGCGATGGCGGGGGTTGGGGCAGTGAAGCTCTCCTCCGTATCCGACATCTTCCTCCCCCCTAGTGGACCGTGGCCTACCTTGCGATGATCCTCTTCCGTAGGCCGCGGCTCCGCAGTGGATCGTCAGGGTTGAGGACCTTCCGTCGCGCTCCTGTGACGTCGGCGTCTGCTGGGCTCCTTCCAGGACCTTACGCAACGTCCGGACGTGAGGCGGGGCTTCAGTTCTCGCGCGCTTTCGGAGTCCACGCCCCTCTTCTTCCCGCGCGGCGTCCCCAAGATGGCGTCCAACGGCGGGAAAACTCCACGGATGGCGGGAAGAAGGACGAAGATGGCGCCGGATGGCGGGAAACTTCACCGATGGCGGGAAGAAGGTAGAAGATGGCGCCGGATGGCGGGAAACCTCCACGGATAGCGGGAATCTTCACCACTGGTAAGTTTGAACAGTCTTTGCTTTTCAGGCACGCAGTACCCGGTGGTTGCGGGCACGAAATCCTGCCGACTACGCCAAAGTTGACGCGCCCCTGGGCCTGTCTCGCGCTGCGTTGCGCATGCGGGAGCCTACCCGGAGCCGGATCAGTGGAGGGTTGTAGTCTCGTGGCGGTGACCCGGTCCGTGCCCAGGGAGTCAAACTAGACGGCAGTCTATTAGTAGTAAATAGTGGATGACTACGCCACCCGTTGAGTGCAGCCAGGGAGCTGCTGCTGCAGGGCAGACCGCTGAGGCCGGTGGTAGGATTGTGCAGCGTGATAGTATAACCCCCAACGGGAGGGGTATGGCCTCAGGGCAGCCGACGTGGATGATGGGGGTAGCAGGAACCACTCAGAGACGGTACGGTGTAGTTCAGGGTCTTTACTGGTAACAACGATAGACCCTCCCGGAGTACTTGCTAGCAAACGGGGCCTGGTCAGTCTTTGAGCAGATGGGATCTCCCCTGGCCAGGCGTAGTTGTAGGCCTCACAAACTGACTGTACTCTTCTGGCTACCTTGCTAGAAGCTGATGTAGGTAGCCCACGTCCCTGAGTGTACCGTGTGGTGCTCACCCGTATGGCCGGTGACTCGGGGCCTTCTAATGGCTTCCGCTCCACGATGGCGGTGCTGGTCCCACGCGTGTGACCGTGCCTTCGGGCTTCTGGGCCAGAGGACCTGAAATCCCCTGCCTGATGGATTCTGCTGCTGGGTAGAAGTTAGTCCCCACAGCCTCGGACTCCGGGTCCGGTAAAGAATCTTCTTAGTCAGGGCGAGCGCTGCAGCTGCCAGCCCCTGACTCCTTGGAACTCTCCTGTTTCCTATGCTGCTTCTTGTCTCCACTCTCCTTGTCTGACTCACCCTGCCTCAGCCCCGGGTTTATACAGGGGAAGTTCTTCCCCTCCCAAGACTGGGCAGGAGGTGTGGCATGCACAGGATCCCTGACCAAAGGACCTCCCACCTGCTCTCAGGCATAACATTACATTACTGTGGAAAACCAGACCCCTGGGGTGCCACAAAAGCACCACATGTCAGCTCATGAATGTAGCCCCCCATGTTCCTCAAGAACCTTAGTTTTTTTCCTAAGCCCCATAAGGGCACACACTGTGCAATTATCTGAGATTCTAGCGTGACCTCCGCAGGGAGGATGAGAGTGATACGTGGTGCAGAATACGTTGGTCTATAAGCAGGCATGCAATACATGGGGTGCAGAGAAAAAGGTTGCACTTGGGTCACGACCTGACTAAGGAGGCACGGTACCGTGTGAGGCTTATTCTCTTAGCTCCCCCGCCAACAATTTATATACAAATAAGATATTATACAGTGCTACATTATACAAGGTATAAAGGATGGTGCCCACATAAGAGTGCCATGCTTTAGCAACAAAATAACAGTGCCACTCAGAGCCAAAATAAATACGGCTATATAGTGTTCTCAAGATAGCACAATAGATTGCTCAAATAAATACTGTCATACAGTGCTCACATATTATCACTATGAAATGCCCAAATAAACACCACTTTACAGTTCTCACATGTTATGACCATACAGTGCTCAAATAAATACTGTCATACAGTGCTCACATATTATCACTATGAAATGCCCAAATAAACACCACTTTACAGTTCTCACATGTTATGACCATACAGTGCCCAAATAAATACTGTCATACAGCGCTCACATATTAACACTATGAAATGCCCAAATAAACACCACTTTACAGTTCTCACATGTTATGACCATACAGTGCTCAAATAAATACTACAATACAGTGCTCACATATTATCAAAATACAAGGCACAAATAAATAGTACCGGACATTGTTCACATATTATCACTATACAGTTCCCAATACATAATCTAACAGTGCTATACAATGGCTAACTAAAAATACAATATTTAGACTGAGTCATGGTCATAACCTTGTCAATCATTCCTGGCACCAATATAGAAGCGGGAGGCTGATGGGACCCATGTGTAAATGCCCTGGGAAATGTCTGTGCTTCATATGAGGGCATCAGCACTATTATTTTGGGAGGCCTTGTTTCAGGGTTTAGATTGGGCCCAGTTACTTGCTGGCCACCTTCTTCGGAGCGGCTCTCCGTCACCCCTCACCACAATTCAGTAGACCCATACCAGCTATTACTGAAATTATTGATTGCCAAGTGTAACAGCGGAAAATAAATTATTGAAAAAAAATAAATAAATAAGCACGATGCTCCCCGATCCTCTGGGCGGCATGTAGACTTCTTTTTATAATTTTATAAACTTGTGTATTTATAGATTTGATGTCATTAATCATTAATGGTCCATTACTTCTTATTCCTCTATGTAGTCCTTTCTCCAGCTCCGGTGTTATATACTTATTTTATATAAAAAAAGTTCCAGTTATTAGCTAAGGCTGAAAATAAATAAAGTTTTAGAGTCAGTAAAATATAAAAGCGGTATTTTATATTGGGATTTCTTATAGCAAACTCATCTTCTGCTTGTGAGTGCACGTTGCTATATAAGGACGCAGCCACCCAACCAACCCGAACCAAAGACACCCCAGTGACAGCCACATAGTCACTATATAGCTCTCACTGGCGGTAAACTGACCGTTTTAGGCAGCGGATGCAACCAAAACTCACTCATGTACTTGAAATCCCACCTACCCAGTTTTTTCATTGACTAACGTGGGCTAGGTTTCAACCACATTAGAAAAAGGTGATGAGTGAGCACATATATAATAGGTATCCGTTTGATCCCATGATCTAATATTGGCGATGCCAGGGGTTCTAGGGGAAGGAGAGGCTGCTCACACTGCTGTCCACCCTGTCTATCTGATCTAATAATGAAGATACCAGGGGTGCAGCGGTAAGAAGAGGCTGCTCACACTGCTGTCCACCTGTCTAATTGATCTAATACTGGAGATACCAGAGATCCTGAGGTAAGAAGAGGCTGCTCACACTGCTGTCCACCATGTGTATTTGATCTAATACTAGAGATACTAGGGGTGCTGAGGTAAGAAGAGGCTGCTCACACTGCTGTCCGCCATGTGTTTCTGAGCTAATACTGGTGATACCATGGTTGCTGAGGTATGAAGAGGCTGCTCACACTGCTGTACACCTGTCTAATTGATCTAATACTAGAGATACCAGGGGTGCAGAGGTAAGAAGAGGCTGCTCACACTGCTGTTCACCATGTCTTTCTGAGCTAATACTGGAGATACCAGGGGTGTTGAGGTAAGAAGAGGCTGCTCACACTGCAGTCCACTATGTGTATCTGATCTAATACTAGAGATACCAGGGGTGCAGAGGTAAGAAGAGGCTGCTCACACTGCTGTACACCTGTCTAACTGATCTAATACTAGAGATACCAGGGGTGCAGAGGTAAGAAGAGGCTGCTCACACTGCTGTCCACCATGTGTATCTGATCTAATACTGGAGATACTAGGAATGCTGAGGTAAGAAGAGACTGCTCACAGTGCTGTCTACTCTATCTATCTGATCTAATACTGGAGATACTAGGAATGCTGAGGTAAGAAGAGACTGCTCACAGTGCTGTCTACTCTATCTATCTGATCTAATACTGGAGATACCAGGAGTGCTGAAGTAAGAAGAGGCTCTTCACACTGCTGTACACCTGTCTAACTAATCTAATACTAGAGATACCAGGGGTGCTGAGGTAAGAAGAGGCTGCTCACACTGCTGTCCACCTTGTGTATCTGATCTAATACTGGAGATACTAGGAGTGCTGAGGTAAGAAGAGACTGCTCACACTGCTGTCCACCTTGTGTATCTGATCTAATACTGGAGATACCAGGAGTGCTGAAGTAAGAAGAGGCTCTTCACACTGCTGTCCACCATGTCTATCTGATATTATGCTGGAGATACAAGCAGTGCTTAAATAAGAAGAGGCGGCTCACACTGATGTCTACCCTGTCTATATGATCTAATAATGGAGATACCAGGGCTATTAAGGTACGAAAAGTCTGCTCACACTGTTATAGGTTATCTCTAAGTCATATCAGGAATATTCCTATGGCACATGCTCACAAGTTTCTGTGCTAATATTCTAGGACAAGTTTCTTTCTGTGTAACAAGACACTGATCATATTAATTGTGTAGTGTTTACCTCCCTAAACAAAAAAGCTAAAATTGCTAATTAAAGGTATTTATAAATGTATTTATTAAGATTCCCTTTAGTTATTTATTTTTTTCTATTCCCAGAGAGCCCCGTTAAGGAAAAATTGCAAAACATTGAGATACATTTCTCAGAGTCCTATTTTATATATCCATATACTGTATGTGATACTGAGTTTGTATGTTTTCCCCGTATTCTTGTGGGTTTCCGCTGGGTTCTCCGGTTTCTTCCTACACTCCAAAGACATACTGATAGGGAATTTAGATTGTGAGCCCCGATGGGGAAAGTGTCGATAATGTCTGTAAAGCGCAGCGGAATTAATGGTGCTATATAAGTGAATAAAATAAATCAAAATAAATACTAGAGTAAAATAAGAGAAGCCAAAGAAGGCGGGGATAATAAATGTGACGGTGCACTTGTGTAGAGCTTGAGTAAAGTACCTATATGCAGGCCTGGCGTCAGAACCCAGCGCACCCGGGCAAGTGCTGGGGCCCTAAGCAGATGGATGGGCCCACTTACCCGTGAGCGGTGCGGTGCCGGTGCCAGTGCCCGCCACCCACCCCCACTTGTTCAGGGCCCCTCTCCCCGTGCCTCCGCACCATTTCTGGTCTCTTCCGCGGCTGCTGCACTGTGATGTCTCAGGCCAGAGGATGCGGTGATGTCTTTACACCATGCTCGCTCCAGATCCATCACAGCGCAGAGCAGGAAGACGCCGGCGACGCTGAAGAGTCTGGAGCAATGGCAGCAAGTGAGGAGAGGTGAGTACTTGATTATTTTTTTTATATGTATGGAGTCATGGGGAATTATATGGGGGGGACAAGTGACATTCTGCATGGGGCATTATATGGGGGGAACAAGTGACATCCTGCATGGGGCATTATATGGGGGGGGATAGGTGACCTCCTGCATAGGACATTATATGGGGGGACAGGTGACATCCTGCATGGGGCATTATATGGGGGGGAGGTGACCTCCTGCATAGGACATTATGTGGGGGGGAGAGGTGACATCCTGCATGGGGCATTATATGGGGGGAGAGGTGACATCCTACATGTGGCATTATATGGGGGGAGAGGTGACATCTTGTATGGGGCATTATATGGGGGTGAGACGTTAAATCCTGCATGGGGCATTATATGGGGGGGAGAGGAAGAGATGGAAGAGAAAGAGCAAGTGAGAGAGAGGAGAGAGTGAGAGAGATGGAGGAAAGGGTAAGGGAGAGAGATGGATGAGAGAGAGAGATATGGAGGAGAGACAGATGGAGGAGACAGAGCAAAGGAGGAGAGAGAGAGAGGGAGGAGAGAGAGAGAGGGAGGAGCGAGATAGAGGGAGGAGAGAGAAAGAGATGGAGGACAAAGAGCAAGGGAGACAGAGATTGAGAAGAGAGAGGAGAGAGTGACAGAAATGGAGAAGAGTGCGAGGGAGAGAGATGGAGGAGAGAGAGAGATAGAGGAGAGAGAGATGGAGGAGAGAGAGATGAAGGAGAGAGAGATGGAGGAGAGAGAGAGAGAGGGAGGAGAGAGAGGGAGGAAAGAGAGAGAGGGAGGAGGGAAGCGGGAGGAGAGAGATAGAGAAAAGAGAAGGAGGGAGGAGGGAGAGTGAGATTTTTCCATCTCAAAATTTGGAGTTCACAATGATTTCAATGGGGTCCATGTACTGGATCAAGTTCGGGTACAGTTTTGGTACCCGAACCAAACTTTGGACTAAAGTTCAGTTGGGTACCAAAACCTGAACTTCCACGGGTCTGCTCATCCCTTGTAATGCTAGGTATGGGAAGAACCCAGCGTACGACAACGGGAAAAGGGGGAAAGCCCAGAAACTAGGGAAAGGGGGAGTGGAGACCCCTAAGCAGATCTAACAACACCATGACTCCCTTATCGTCCCTAAATAGGTTCCACACCTATCGCCAAGCAGGATACCTTAGTCCTGGCTGACCCTAGAGCTAGGCCCTAGGTAGGGAGGGGGAGGAGTTAGCACTAGTCGGCCCCACTGCAACTAAAGACAAACAAGGGAAACAGACAAGGAGATACACTTAGCTTTGAGGAGACACCAGAGAGAACACAACTTCAATCCATAAAGGAACTCCAAGAAGAATCTAGCTGACTGCTAGAACTCCAGACCTGAACAGAGGAATTTACTCTATCACCAGCAACTCTCTTGAGAAACTGAGTATATTTAAAGATCCAGAAAGGGTGTGTTAATTAGCAGGCGATCGTGGAGATCACCGTTGGGTCCTAGAGTGGGAGGGATGATGAAAGGATCAAGAAGGTGTCTGCAAGGCCAAGCGCAGCGACCTTCTACAGCCGGATTCAGAATGACTGTATGTCAAGCCTGACACACCCGTGACATCCCTAGTTCCTAATCCTTTAACTGGTTCGGATGCAATACTACATTTCACCTCTAGTAGCCACTAGTGAAAAATTTGATTACCTGTCACAATCACAATAATAGTCGATCATTAGTGATCCAGTTCTCAATCTACGTCCCATTGGTTTACACAGTCTGTAAAATTGCCCTCCAGGAGGAGACTGGTATCTTTGTCCTGCCTACCACTGTTCTCCTACACATGTGCAGACTTCCATTTCTTAAGGGGACTTATTTTCAGTCAATGTCTATGGCACCTAGGTTTTGTAAATGCCTCCCCCACCCCCATATCAATCTGTGGTTTTGCAACCACGTGAGTTCCAATACTGTGCTATGGTCCACAGTTACAAATGTCTTTATAATAATTCCGATTGTTGGATGTCAGTTGATGTTGAACCCCACCGGTGAAGAGGTCAATATAGTAAACCTGGAAAACCCCTACAATGCATTAAGCTTATGGCTGCTAATTGTCATCATGTAGTTGATGGGGAAATATAACAGGTACAGTCTAGGGGTACGGGAGACATTTGAGCTGATAAAAGCTGAGTGTGCATGGTGATAGATAGCGGCTCTGTAAGACTAAACTTACCTTGTGGCCGGAGTCTGTAGAGCAGAGTTACTGTACATGTCCAGACTCTCTGACCAGGTCTATGCAAAAGTATGAAAAGTGATATAGCAATGTGAAATTCAGGCCAACACTCCCTTTTTCCATAAAAGTCAGCACTTTATTTAATCCATATAAACACAACCAAATTTAAGTGGCTTCATACAAAAATAGCACATGAAAAATGTACAAATGCCATCAGCAAAACGTACTTCAACCAGACGGCAACGCGTTTCTGAGCTCTACGTTTCTTAGTTTGAGCCTGAAAAATTCCACAATACTTAACACAGGATATCTGAGTTCGCAGATTCGTAACACTCAGGTTAAAATGTGCATAGACAAAATATATAGATAAAACCTGTAAAAACCACAATGTGGATAATGCGGATAAACGAACCATACAATAAAGTAAAAACAGGAGCCGAGGCTGTAAGTGCGGGGATTTCTGTGCTTGGGGATCATACTCGATACTGGATAAATTGAGATGTTTTGAAAATGTTGTATCCATTATTTTATCATTTGCAGATCACCAACACGTCTCTCCGACCTGTGATTTCCATAGTTCCACGACTTTTCCGTCTTATGCTCAGAGGTCTAGTATTAACCCCTTTACCCCCAGGGTGGTTTGCACGTTAATGACCAGGCCAATTTTTACAATTCTGACCACTGTCACTTTATGAGGTAATTACTCTGGAACGCTTCAAATGGATCCCGCTGATTCTGAGACTGTTTTTTCGTGACATATTGTACTTCATGATTGTGGTAAAATTTCTTTGACATCACTTGCGTTTATTTGTGAAAAAATCAGAAATTTGGTAAAAATGTAGAAAGTTTTGCAATTTTCAAAATTTTAAATTTTATACCCTTAAATAGAGATATGTTACACTAAATAGTTAATAAATAACATTTCCCACATGTCTACTTTACATCAGCACAATTTTGGAACCACATTTTTTTTTTTTAGGGAGCTATAAGGGTTAAAAGTTGACCAGCGATTTCTCATTTTTACAACAAAATTTACAAAAACACTTTTTTAGAGACCCCATCACATCTGGCGTGACTTTGAGGGGCCTTTATGATAGAAAATACCCAAAAGTGACACCATTGTAAAAACTGTAGCCCCCAAGGTGCTCAAAACCACATTCAAGAAGTTTATTAACCCTTCAGATGCTTCACAGTAATTTTTGGAATGTGGAAGAAAAAAATGAACATTTAACTTTTTTCACAAAAATGTTACTTTAGACCGCAATTTTTTTTATTTTAGACTTTTTGAATGTAAAATTTGCTTGAAAAATTAGTGGACACCATGTTGCGTTTGGGGAGCCCCCGATGTGCCTAAACAGTGGAAACCCCCCACAAGTGACACCATTTTGGAAACTAGACCCCTCAGGGAACTTATCTAGGTGTGTGGTGAGCACCTTGAACCCCCAGGTGCTTCACAGAAGTTTATATCATGGAGCTGTAAAAATAACATTTTCACATTTTTCCAACAAAAATGTTTTGCAGACCCCTATTTTGCATTTTCATAAGGGTAACAGGAGAAATTGCACCACGCGATTTGTTGTGCAATTTTTCCTGAGTAAGCCGATACCCTATATGTGGGGAAAAAACACTGTTTGGGCACAAGGCAGGGTTCGGAAGAGAAGGAACGCCATTTGACTTTTTGAATGTAAAATTTGCTTGAATTAGTGGACGCCATGTTGCGTTTGGGGAGCCCCTGATGTGCCTAAATAGTGGAAACCCCCATCCACCAAGTGACTCCATTTTGGAAACTACACCCCTGAAGGATTTTATCAAGGGGTATAGTGAATATTTTGAACCCAGAGGTACGACACAGAATTTGATAACATTAGGTCATCATATTGAATAAGTTGTCATTAGTCTTGAGTGCAAGTGCTCGCTACTTGAGTTTGCATCGGGTACTCAGGTATGGACCATGTATGGCGGGCGCTCAAGTGACATGCTCGAGTCCCCGCCCGCATGTTTCATGGTTGTTAGTCACCCAAATAAAAACATGTGGGGATCGCTTGTGCATGACAGGAAGTCCCAGCAAGGTTTTTTTGGCTGTATAACAGCTGCAAAACATTTGAGGCGGAGACTTGAGCATGTCACTCGAGCACCCGCTATACTCGGTGCATACCCGAGCACCCGATGCAAACTCAAGTAGCGAGCTCTTGTGCTCAACATTAGTCGCCATATAGATGGTATTTTTTTCTTTACTTCTGAAAAAATCCCAACCCCAACCCTAATACAACCACAACCCTAGCCCAAACGCAACCTTAGCTCAACCCTAACCCTAGCCCAACCCTAACTCAACCCTAACCCTTGCCCAACCCTAACCCAATCCTAGCCTAACCATAGCACAACCCTAACCCTAGCCCTAGTACAACCCTAACCCTAGCACAACCCTACCCATAGCTCAATGCTACCCCTAGCCCAACCCTAACCCTAGCTCAACCCTACCCCTAGCCCCACCCTAGCTCAACCCTCACCCTAGCCCAACCCTAACCCTAACCCTAGCCCAACCCAAACCCTAGCACAACCCTAACCCTAGCCCAACCCTAACCCTAGCACAACACTAACCCTAACCCTAGCACAACCCTATCCCTAACCCTAAAGTTTATTTTTTACGCCATTCCTCGTGCGGTATAAGTGATTAGACAACTTTATTTTTCGGGTCGGTGCAATTACAGGGATACTAGATTCATATCAAGTTTTTATGATTGAGAGCTGTCACACACTAAAAAACCCTTTTTTTTGCAAAGACTAGTTTTTGCATTGCAATTTTTTGAGAGCTATAATTTTTCCATATTTCGTTCGACAGAGTCATGTGATTTTTTTTTTTTTTTTTTGTGGGACAAGTTGATGTTTTTATTGGTACCATTTTTGGGCACATTACATTTTTTGATTGCTTTCTATTCCGATTTTTGGAAGGCAGAATAAATAAAAACCAACAATTCACGAATTGTTTTTGGGTGTTTTTTTTATGCCGTTCTATGTGTCGTCAAATTGATAAGGAAGCTTTATTCTTCGGGTCAGTACGTTTACAGCGGTACCACAGTTATATTTTTTTTCACGTTATGGCACTTTTACTCAATGAAAACTATTTTATAGAAAAAAGAATTGTTTATGCATCGCTAGAGAGCTATAAATGTTTTATTTTTCTGCCGTTGGAGCTGTATGGTGGCTTGTTTTTTGCGGGATAAGATGACGTTTTCAGCGGTACCATTTTTATTTACATTCGTCTTTTTGATCGCGTTTTATTCCATTTTTTGTTTGCTGGTATGATGATAAAGCATCGTTTTATGTTTTGTTTTTTATTTTTTTACCCTGTTCACTAAAGGGGTTAACTTCATCACCATCCCTGTGCTATGCAGCCTGTCAGCGCTGCACAGGGAAAAGTTACTTTGGTCACGCTTGGCGCATGACCAAAGCAACTTCCTGCCTTCTGATGACCCGGATGTTGTCATGATGACATCTGGTCACCATGACAACATCTGGGACCGGACTCAGACGCTGCGGGATGCCGGCAGAGAAGGTAAGTATCGCGCTAACCTCCTCTTGCCACCAGAATGCTGCGATCGATTTCAATCACAGCATTTCGGGGGTTAATGTGCAGGGAGCGATGCGGGACCGTTCCTTGCACATAGCACCGGGTGTCAGCTGTGACAATCAGGTGGATGACTTGATATCACAACCTCCCCAGGAAAAAGACAATAGGCTCTAGCTACAGAGACCTTCAAACTCTCTGTGTCACTCCCCCTACTGCACCCCTGGTGGAGCCCAAGTCTCCATCCATGTTATTTCCCAGCTAAGAGCTCCCAAAACTAAAATGGGCCATACGTTCTTACTGGACAGTCCTAGGGAGCCCGTTCTGGTGTCATTGGACCCAGCCCGGCCCCTGCTACGCATGGATGCTAAACATCAGAGTCCTAGGGGCCCCTGCAAGGCTGTGCTGGGTATCTCCTTTCCTTACGCTGGACTATGTTTAAAACTAGGGTTACAATCCGCATCCCCTCAGGTCTATTTTGTGTATCACTGAGATGAATCTTTTCCCCATAACTCGCTGTTGAATTATGTTTCTTGAATAGGCACATGGCGTCAGGGGAAGGGACATCCTGTGTAGCTTGCAGCTGCTGTGAGAATTATCACTCTTCGCTTCTTCAGCTCCTTCCTTTGCAAGCTGCAGTGTCAAATTTTCATATGTAGAGCTTCGTAAAACCCGCCTGCCAGTGCACAGTGATCGACAGGGGATTACCTTGAATATCTTCACACCATTGTTCCCTGTAAAAAACAGAAAATAAATAAGCTAATTTATACTCACCTAACACCTAATCCCAGAAGCCACTGTCAACTGTAAAACAGCAAAAATAAAAAACAATCATATCCCTCACCTATCCAAAGTGATGAAATAATCCATAGTGTCTTACGATGATCTAGATGACTTATCCTAGTATAATTTTCAAACGGTGCCACTCCATAATGTACACATACTACAATGTGAAGAGTGGCAACTATTGACCGTATAATGGCAAAATCGCAAGATAAACATAAACAACCGAAGCAACCACGATCAAAGGCCGATCTACATCATAAAAAATTGTTTTATTGAATATTCAATTTTGTTAAAAATTATCACATGCAGATAATTGGTGCAAAAAATGGTGCAAAACAACATACAGTGTGTAAAAAAATTCCACCGCTATATGGGACACGCAGGACCCAAATTGTACAGCCTAGTAGATATTAAGTGATCATCCAAGTAGCATAGTATTTATACACAGGCCAATGTGACCCGATTAGTAAAAAGGCTCATATAGTCAAAGGTTGTTAGGTCAGAGAAACAGACAATGTTAATATATTCCTCAAAATAATATTACGGGTATAATGAGCCACCATATATATATTTACATGTGTATAACAACAGTATATATATGTGTCAACAGTATATAGACATACAATATATTGTACATGACAACAGGCTCACACTGACACAAGTAATGTGTAGCAATCAGCTGCCGTGAGAGAGTTCACAGGAGTTCATCAGCTGATGAAACCCGGTAACCTCACTTACGGCACCGCCGCTGCGTGAGAACTGTCTCACGCCGTAGCGGTGCCGTAAGTGAGATCACTGGAGCTCATCAGCTGATGAACTCCTGTGAACTCTTTCACGGCAGCTCAGCGCTATACACTGCAGGAGTGATTACACAGCGGCGTCTGCCCTGTAACAGCAGGCATAGGCTGATGGGAGTAGTACTCTCATCAGCTGATGCCTGTGACCCGTGGTAAGCTTTTTACGACTGGTCACAGTCACAGCTGCGGGCTCACACTGTCATCTGACAGAGTGAGCCCGTAGTTCTAACCAATCAGAGCCCCTTTTTCCCACGCTGTCATCTGCGTGGGAAACCATGGATGTTCGGGGGCCCCATTCATATGAATGGGGTCCGTGTTCCGGGTCAGGTACTGTTCTGGTAACCGAACCAAACTTTTAATAGATATTCGGATATCCACGGGTCCGCCCATCACTAGTAAATAATCCTACCAAGTTATGACCACATAATGCCACCACATAATGCTAAAATAATGCCACCATATTGATCATTACCATCATGACTGTACTAAGACCAATATTACAATCAATACCACAATATGAGACAATAATCAATAAATACAGCCAGATCATAACAACATATCACCAACATGTACTGTAGTGATAATATACCATACTGATTATTAACAGTATAAACACTGATATTATCACTGTGCAGCAACCATGTAGTGGTATAATTGTATATATCAATTCCAGTGCTCTGCATACTATATACAGTACAGACCAAAAGTTTGGACACACCTTCTCATTTAAAGATTTTTCTGTATTTTCATGACTATGAAAATTGTACATTCACACTGAAGGCATCAAAACTATGAATTAACACATGTGAAATTATATACTTAACAAAAAGGTGTGAAACAACTGAAAATATGTCTTATATTTTACGTTCTTCAAAGTAGCCACCTTTTGCTTTGATGACTGCTTTGCACACTTGTCATTCTCTTGATGAACTTCAAGAGGTAGTCAACGGAAATGTTTTTCACTTCACAGGTGTGCCCTGTCAGGTTTAATAAGTGGGATTTCTTGCCTTATAAATGGGGTTAGGACCATCAGTTGTGCTGTGCAGATACACAGATGATAGTCTTACTGAATAGACTGTTAGAATTTGTATTATGGCAAGAAAAAAGTAGCTAAGTAAAGAAAAACGAGTGGCCATCATTACTTTAAGAAATGAAGGTCTGTCAGTCCGAAAAATTGGGCAAACTTTGAAAGCGTCCCCAAGTACAGTTGTAAAAACCATCAAGCGCTACAAAGTAACTGGCTCACCAAAAGTACCACCCCAGGAAAGGAAGACCAAGAGTCACCTCTGCTTCTGAGGATAAGTTTATCCGAGTCACCAGCCTCAGAAATCGCAGGTTAACAGCAGCTCAGATTAGAGCCCAGGTCAATGCCACACAGAGTTCTAGAAGCAAACACATCTCTACAACAACTGTGTTAATTCATAGCTTTGATGTCTTCAGTGTGAATGTACAATTTTCAAAGTCATGAAAATACAGAAAAATCTTTAAATGAGAAGGTGTGTCCAAACTTTTGGTCTGTACTGTATGTGCATAGTGTGCTGGTAATTGTACAAATATATGTATATTAAGTCATCTACCATCTCTCTGATCATAGTTGTTCACTTTCCCTTTTCTTTTTCATTCAGCCCACACCACCATAACCACTTCTTCCATCCATGACTTGTCTCTGCAAAATGTAATTCACGTCACCTCATCGCGTCTGCTGTATGGAGAGTCAGGGTGTTGGAGACCGAAGCAGCACACCCGGGGAACAGGAGCGAGATGAGTATGTTTTTTCTGCATGTATATATGAGTCTATGTGGGGGCTCACACTGTATATACAAAGGCTACGTGGTGGCTCAAACTTTATTTAGGAGGCTATGTGGAGCTCACACTGTATACAGGAGGCTATGTGCGGCCTCATACTGTATATAGGAGGCTATGAGGGTGCTCACAGTATATATAGGAGGCCATGATGGGGCTCACAATGTATATAGGAGACTATGTGGGGGGCTTATGCTGTATATGGGAAAATATGTGGGGGCTTATACTGCATATAGGAGGCTATATGGGGGCTTATACTGTATTTAGGAGGCTATGTGGGGGCTCATACTGTATAAAGGGACTATGTGGGGCTCATACTGTTTATATAGGGCAGCGTGGGGGTTCATACTGTATATAGGTTACCTAGGGCTCATACTGTATATAGGGAGGCTATGTGTGGGCACATACTGTATACAGTATATGGGGTTATCTGGGGTTCATACTGTATATAGAGTGGCTAAGTGAGGGCTCATACTGTTATAGGAGGATATGTGAGGCTCAACCTCTATATAGAGAGGCTATGTGGGGGCTCACACTGTTTATAGGGGGCCATATGGGGGCTCATACTGGATATAGGAAGCTATGTGAGGGTCATACTGTTTATAGGGTCCATGTGGGGGCTCATACTGTTTATAGGGGGCTATGTGGGGGCTCATCATGTAAATAGGAGGCTATATGAGGGCTCATATTGTATGTAGAAAGTCTATGTGGAGGCTCATACTGTATATAGGGGACTTTATGGGGACTCACACTGTATATAGAGCGGCTATGTTGGTCTTATATATTATATGTAGGGGGCTGTGTGGGGCTCATACTGTATATAGGGGCAGTTTTCAGGCTTATACGGTAAATAGGGGAATGTCAGCATACCCCGTAAGGTTCGAGTTCGGTTCGTCGAACGCCCGTATGTTCGCCGAACTGTTCGTCGAACTGTTCATGGAACACCATCGAACACCGTTAAAACCAATGGCAGGCAAACAAAAACACATAGAAACACATAGAAAACACATAGAAAACACTTCAAAGGTGTCCAAAAGCTGACAAACTGCTCAGAAGACACAACTAACACATGGAAAAGTGACAAGTACATATAGTCATGCAAAAAGAAAAGAGGTTGAGGAGTAAAAGGAGGGGGAGACACAGATATAGGCATGTAATGCCCTTCTAAAACCAAAAAAGTGTGAAGCTGACACAGCCAGTCCGTTCTTGCCCATGCGACCTCCGTGTCGCCGGGTTTGTGCCAGAGCTGCGGTGGACCCTGATGGCCAGCCCCCTTCTCCCAATACTGGTGCCTGTCCGCTGGTGGGTCGAGCGAGCCCCCCTGCGGTGGAGGCAGGTCTAAGCTTTTTAATTTAAATTGTCTCTCTAATTTGAATGAGTACACTATAAATCCTTTTACAAGGATCTATTGGAGGGCAAGTCTGATGCCAGCAGCCGCGGGAATTACAGCTCCAGTAGCGTCCACTAAAGCTGCTGCAGTTAAAAAGCTTTTATAAGGATAGAGCTTAGCGGTCCACTTCAAGGCGTCCTACCGCCAGTCCCAGCCCCTGTGGCTTGGGGTGCCTCCCCATGCTCTTCACTGAGTGTCCCGAGGGCCCGAAGCATTTGCTTTGAAAAAATTAAGTGTCCAAACTACAGGTGGTGTAGCTTGCTTAACAGCCGGAATAATCCGCTGACTAGCAGACACTGCTACTAGGCACAAAGTATTTCCTGGGCTAGATGCAGTTAAAATTTTGTAATTAGATACTCTCATTAGATGCTGAGAAAGCATTCCATAGAGTCTCCTGGCACGCCATATATTATTCTCTTAAAAAGCTTGGGGTAGGGGTCTAGGGGACCCTTTTATAACCCAAATCACGGCCCTGTATAGCAATACGTCACCTAGGCTGAAGATAAATGGAACATTTTCATCACCTTTCATAATCACCAATGGGACAAGGCAGGGATGTCCTCTGTCCCCTCTCTTATACATCCTAGTGACGGAGCACCTGCTCTCATCAATTCGCCATAACCCCAATATTAGGTGGATTGAGGTGGGAGGCACCGAGTACAAATGCTCTACATTTTCTGATGATGTCCTAGTATATATCACTCAATCACATATATCCATCCCTGCTGTTATGACTGAAATAGATCACTTTGTTACATGGTCCAATTTTAAAATCAATGCAGCGAAGTCTGAGGCCCTCGATGTCTCCCTCTCCAAATCCATACAGGATTCCATCCAGTCCAACTTTCCCTTTGCCTGGCCCTCACAGGGTATCAAATACTTAGGAATTCCTATTCATAGAGACCTCTCCCGTCTATGTTATCTTAATTTTGGGCCCTTTATTGAACAACTCCATACAGACCATGGTTGGCAAGTTAGAACTGTAAGATTCACTACGTGAACCACTGGAGCTTTGTGGAAAAGCACATGTACACTGTGTTCCAAATTATTATGCAAAAGTGTTTAGGAGTGATAAGGTAAGAATTTTTTTGTTTGTCAGTTAAACTCATTGATGGTGATGTGTGTCAGGGCTCTTTATATCACTGTAAGCAATTGCAGACACCTGTGCTAATTAGTTTGGCAGGTGTGTCCAATGAAAGGCAAGACTACTTAAGAAGGCTGTCCCACATTATTAAGCAGCCTACATTTTCTGCCAAAATGGGAAAGAAAAAGGATGTGTCGGCTGCTGAGAAGCAACAAATTGTGGAGTGTTTAGGTCAAGGCATGACTACATTCAACATTGCCAAGACACTTCATCGTGATCATTGCACAATCAAGAAGTATGTAGCTGATTCACAGTACACACGTGTGCGTGCTGATAAGGGAAAATTGAGGACTCTTTCCTACAGGCAATTACGTCAGGTTAAAAGAGCAGCGGCAAAAAAGCCTTGTCATAGCAGCAGACAAGTTTTTGAAGCTGCTGGTGCCTCCAAAGTCCCCCGAACAACAAGATGCAGGGCCCTTCAGAGGTTTGCAGCTGTGCATAAGCCATCCTGTTGACCTCCTCTATCCACTGTACACAAGCAGAAACAGCTCCAGTGGGCCAAACAATACATGAAGACTGACTTCAAAACTGTTTTATTCACCGATGAGTGCTGTGCAACGCTCGATAGTCCAGATGGATGGAGTGGAGGATGGCTGGTTGATGGACACCCCATGCAAACATGGCTACGGCGCCAACAAGGAGGAGGTGGAGTAATGTTTTGGGCTGGAATCATGGGGAGAGAGATTGTTGGCCCCTTTAGGATCCCTGAAGGGGTAAAGATGAACTCCATGATGTATATGGAGTTTCTCAAACAGCACTTCCTGCCATGGTTCAAGAAGAAGAACCATGTATTCCACAGCAAGATCATTTTCATGCATGATAATGCACCGTCTCATGATGCACATAACACATCTGCATCTCTGGCTGATATGGGCATAAAAGGGGACAAACTTATGGTGTGACCTCCATGCTCCCCTGACCTCAAACCCATTGAGAACCTCTGGAACATCATCAAAAGGAGTGTCTATGATGGCGGGAGGCAGTTCACATCTAAGCAACAGCTCTGGGAGGGTATTCTGTTCTCATGCAAAACAATTGAAGCAGAAACCATCCAAAACCTGACAAATTCAATGGACGAGAGAGTTCAGAAGCTCCTTTCGAACAAGGGGTCCTATGTGCAAATGTAACATCACCTAGAATAAAGCTTTGAGTTGAAAACTGTTTGATTTAAGTTTCTAATAACCTGCTAATGCTTATAATTTCAAAAATGACCATTTTTTTGTTCTTTATTAAAATGAAAAGGTTGATCGAAGAGTGTGGGGGATCTAAGAGTGTGGCAACCCAGTAGTCAGGATTATTTCGAATTCTGACAATCTGAGGGTCATGTTGCAGGTAGTGCAGCAAGAAGGCACCCATGTGTCTTGCGCATCTAGGAGCCCCAAAATTATTTTCCGGGCTAGATGCAGCTAAAAATTATTATTAATTTGAAAGCTGGTGGAGCTTAGTATAGATGGCCTAATAGAATCAGTATTGCAAACTGCTATAAGGCCAAAATTATTTTACAGGGAAGATAGAGATAAACATGATTAGTAATAATTTGAAATCTGGTGGAGCTTAGTATAGATGGCCTAATAGAATCAGTACTCCACACTGCTACTATGCCAAAAATTATTTTCCAGGCAAGATACAGATAAAAATGATAATTAATTTGAAAGCTTTAAATGGTTGGTGAGGTGATTTTACCAAATCCTCAAGCTTTTACTCTCCCCAGGATGACACAGGGCTAGAAAAGTCCTTGCTGATGCATGATGTGTTCATCTTTATGAACCTGAGTCTGTCTACATTGTCAGCGGACAGCCGCGTGCGCTTATCTGTCAGCACAACACCAGCAGCGCTGAACACACGTTCAGAGAGAACAAAAATTATTATTAATTTGAAATCTGGTGGAGCTTAGTATAGATGGCCTAATAGAATCAGTACTGCAAACTGCTACAAGGCCAAAATTATTTTACAGGCAAGATACAGATAAACATGATTAGTAATAATTTGAAATCTGGTGAGCTTAGTATAGATGGCCTAATAGAATCAGTACTGCAAACTGCTACAAGGCCAAAATTATTTTACAAGCAAGATGCAGATAAACATGATTATTAATAACACTGGTGTACAAAAAAAAAAAAAAAAATTCTGGCATGGACTTTAAGAACAGTTTTAGACTAATTTGAGGGTGCTGAATTCAAATCTGATCTTATAATTTCTCTATCACATCACGTTTTTGCGCTATAGGTATATAGCCCATTTTCAATAATTCCAAGAAAAATATAAGTAGTGTATGAAAAGTGCCGTTTTATACGGTTCACTAAGGTAAATTTAGTTTTCATTTAGTCTCCCAATAAATGTGAGAATATCTTTGTTTTCTTTGAACATGCATAATTCCCATTTGTTATGATAATAAAGTAAAAAAACAGTTTTCAAACACCCTTGTTTTCTGTGCTACTGGGACAGTAGAGCTACAGCAGAGCATTGGGTGAAAACTGAATGGCCTCAGCGACAGAGTTTGGCACCTGGCGATAAGAATGTCATCCATGATTCACTAGTGGATAGGAAGAACATTGTCTTTCCTCCCTTGCACATAAAACTTGGATTGATGAAGCAGTTCGTCAAAGCTCTCAATCACAGTGGAGAATGCTTTAACTATATATATGTTCAACTTTTCCAGGTCTTAGTGAAGAGAAGAAAAAGGCTGGAATATTGTATAATAAGAACACTTATGAGAGACCCAAACTTTATCACATCAATGAATGAGACAGAAGAAAGAGCTCGGAATGCATTTTGCAATGTGGTGCAGAATTTTCTAGGGAATAAGAAAGCAGACAACTATGAAGAGATTGTGGAAGAGCTACTAATGAGTCTGCAAAATCTTGGATGTAGAATGAGTACCAAGATTCACTATTTAAACAGCCATTTGGACTTTTTTCCAGAGAACCTTGGGGATGTGAGCGAGGAACAAGGGGAGCGTTTTCATCAGGACATTAAAACAATGGAAGAACGGTATCAAGGCCGGTGGGACTCACATATGATGGTTGACTATTGCTGGAGCTTGATGAGAGACAACCCAGAAGTTGTACATCACAGATCAGCCAAGAAAAGAATGCTCAAATAACTGCCATTTGCCATTCATCTGTGTGCCACATATATGTGTTTTATATTTTGTAGTTTAATTTTGTAAGTATATTTGATTTGCTGTACACAGACTTTGTAATTTGTTATTCCTTGATTAAAAATATACAAAATGTAGTAACGAAAATCATGAGGTTTTTATCAAAAAACATTCGATAGGATTAATTTCCATCAAAAATATCTCGAAATCCTGATGTGATAGCCAAAAACGGAGTTCGTATTAGTAATCAGCAGCCAAAATTGACTTAAAATATGTTTTAAAACCTTTTGACAGAAAAACTGCATTGACCAGTGTAATTTTAAATCTGGTGGAGCTTAGTATAGATGGCCTAATAGAATCAGTACTGCACAGTGCTACAAGGCCAAAATTATTATACAGGCAAGATACAGATAAACATGATTAGTAATTTGAAATCTGGTGGAGTTTAGTATAGATGGCCTAATAGAATCAGTACTGCACAGTGCTACAAGGCCAAAATTATTATACAGGCAAGATACAGATAAACATGATTAGTAATTTGAAAGCTTAAAACGGTTGGTGAGGTGATATTAACAAATCATCAAGCTTTTACTCTCCCCAGGATGACACAGGGGTAGAAAAGTCCTTTCGGATCCATGATTTGTACATCTTTATGAACATGAATCTGTCTACATTATCAGTGGAGAGCCGCGTGCGCTTATCTGTCAGCACACCACCAGCAGCGCTGAACACACGTTCAGACAGAACGCTGGCTGCGGGGCATGACAAGATCTCCAAGGCATAAGTGGTGAGCTCCGGCCATTTATCCAGATTGGAAGCCCAAAAAGAGCAAGGGTCCAGTGACACAGTCATGGCTTCAATGTTTACTTGGAGATACTCCTGTACCATCGTCTCTAGGAGTTGACTATGTGTCAGACTTCTTGTCTCCTGTGGCCTTGCAAAGGATGGGCTAAAAAAGTGGTGAAATGATTCCGCAAAATTGATGTTACCAGCAGATACTGTGTTTCTGTTACGGTTTGAGTGCTGAACACTCGACGGTCCCACAGTTGGCAAGTTGGAACTGTGAGATTCACTACGTGCACCACTGGTGTTTTGTGGAAAAGCACATGTAAGATTCTGCAACAGTCTCTGCTGATACTCCTGCATGCGTGCATCCCTTTCTATGGCAGGAATAATTTCTGCAAATTTACTTTTGTACCGGGGATCTAACAGTGTGGCAACCCAGTAGTCAGGATTATTTCTAATTCTCACAATTCGAGGGTCATGTTGCAGGTAGTGCAGCAAGAAGGCACTCATGTGTCTTGCGCATCCAGGAGCACCAAGTCCCTGTTGTGTTGGTGGCGAGGTAACAATCATGCTTCCTTCCTCTGCCCTCTCTCCCCAACCTCGCACAACAGAAATGTGATCAAGGTCTCCCTCATCTGATGAGTCTTCCATCAGTTCGTCCTCCACTTCTTCCTGGGCTCCTGCACATTTCTCACTAGTTTGGCTGCTACCATGCGCCCTGCTAAAACCATCTCCCCCACCCTCACATGCCTGCCGCCTTGGTGCTGCCGACCGTCTGGACTTTGCAGATGTTAGCCCTTCCGCATACAACTCCTCCTCCTCTACTTCCTCCACCTCCTCTTGTGCCACCACCTGACTCCGAATTCTGTTTAACATGTGCTCCAGCATGTGAATCACCGGAATAGTCATGCTGATAATGGCATCGTCAGCACTAAACATCTTCGTCGCCATTTCAAAACTGTGCAGAAGGATGCATAGGTCCCTGATCTGAGACCACTCCTCCAGCGTGATTTGCCCCACCTCTGGATCTCGTTGGCCCAGGCTATACGTCAGAACATATTGCACCAGGGCTTGTCGGTGCTGCCACAGTCGCTTACCACGGGCCTAGGTGGTCTGGAGTTGGGACCCGGTCCTATTTGTCTACCCTTTTATATGCATTACTTCAACTTTGATATACAGTAAGGTTTTTAATATAGGCAGTATAGGTACCGTCCCAATTTAGGGTCACCTTGCCGCTGGTGGGACGGCTTGTATACTTTTTTTGATCAAAAATAGTTCACTAAGTACCCTATATTTATTATGCAACTTTGCTTTACATTTATATATAATTATGGTAGGGTATGAGATATATTTTTGTCTTGCTTCTTTTTTTCTTTTTTGCTAGTGTGAACATGCCTCTGTTTCTTGTATGTCTGCCATCTTAGACCTCAGTTCACATTGTCTGGTTTTTTGACTTGTTTGCATTCTGTGCAATTTAAGGGTGTGGCATGCCCTTTGTTGAGCTGATTGGTATATATGTAGCTTACCACGGGCCTAGGTGGTCTGGAGTTGGGACCCGGTCCTATTTGTCTACCCTTTTATATGCATTACTTCAACTTTGATATACAGTAAGGTTTTTAATATAGGCAGTATAGGTACCGTCCCAATTTAGGGTCACCTTGCCGCTGGTGGGACGGCTTGTATACTTTTTTTGATCAAAAATAGTTCACTAAGTACCCTATATTTATTATGCAACTTTGCTTTACATTTATATATAATTATGGTAGGGTATGAGATATATTTTTGTCTTGCTTCTTTTTTTCTTTTTTGCAACATGTGCAGAGTTGAATTCCACCGGGTAGGCACATCGCGTTTTAGCCTGTGAAGTGGCAGGCTCAACGACTTCTGTAGAGATGTAAGTCGCTGAGCTGCGGGATGCGAACGGCGGAAGTGAGCACACAGCGACCGTGCCCTCTGCAGAAGGCTATCTAGTCCGGGATAGTGGCCTAAAAATTGCTGGACACCAGGTTCAACACGTGAGCCATACAAGGCACGTGTGTGACATTGCCCCGGCGAAGGGCCGCACTGAGGTTTCCAGCATTGTCGCACACGGCCTTCCCTGGTTTCAGGTCCAGTGGAGACAACCATTCATGAAACTGGTTCTCCAGAGCTGACCACAACTCCTCAGCTGTGTGACTCACATTTCCCAGACATTTCAAAGTAAAAACCGCCTGATGACGTTGAGCCCTGCTGCCAGCATAGTAAGGAGCTGTACAGGATCCCTTCTGCGCAGTTAGAAAGCTTGTGGCATGACCAGACAGGCTTTGGGTGCAGGTGGAGGACCGAGAGGAGGTTGAGGAGGCAGAAGCAGTGGAGGAACTTCAAGATAAAGAGGATTGACGCACAACTCGTGGGGACGGCAAGACTTGGACAGAAGCCCCTTGTCCTGCTGTCACCATAGTTACCCAGTACCCAGTCAGCGACATGTAACGCCCCTGTCCATGCCTACTCGTCCAAGTGTCTGTGGTGAAATGCACCCTGTCACACACAGAGTTTCTCAAAGAAGCGGTGATGTTGTGTGCGACATGCTGGTGGAGTGCAGGCACACCTTTCTTTGAGAAGTAGTGCCGACTGGGCATCTGGTACTGGGGCACTGTGACGGGACAAAAGGTCTCGAAAATCCTCTGTGTCCACCAGGCGGAAAGGCAGCATTTATGTAGCCAAGAGCTTGCAGATGGTGAAATTCAACCTCTTAGCTTTCTCATGGCTAGGAGGAAATGGTCTTTTACTTGTCCATGTGAAGCCCAGCTGTGCTTGGCATCACAGACCCAGAAGGGTGTATTGAAGGACTCCTCCACAAGAGGCCCCCATAACCATTCACACATCTGCACCTTCCACCTCAGACCACCAGAGGGAGCTCCTTAGGGAGATATATAAGGGAAGGTGGGGCCAGGCAGCCGTTAGTCTGTCAGAGTCTGGTTTAGCAGTGAGTTCAGTGCAGTCTGAGACGTGTTACCTCAGAGGACAAAAGCCTGTTCCAGCTCCTGCATTCTACCCTGCAGTGGAGCTTATCCAGATCAAGACTCGGTGTAGCTCAGTGAGGTGAGCTGTAGGTGTGCCGGCACCATAAGATCGGTGAACCGCGGCACGCTGCCGTTTGTGTGAGTAGCCTATCGAGGGCTCGAGTAGGCCGAAGGCAAAGGAGTAGAGAGTTAGTTCATAGGGGAGCAGAGGAGCTTAGCTGGCTCACCCCGAGAAGAAGAATTTACCGGACACCGGGTCCGAAGCTTGCCGGGAACTCCACGACCCAGCAAGATAAACCGGAATGCCTGGAGAACTATAGGTCCCAGGATCGCTAAAGTGCTGATACGTACCAGAGCCAGGAGACACATAGGCCCCGTAGGTCGGGAGCGTGCACTCCAAGAGAAGGCCCTACCACAAGGTCAGCCAGCGCAGGACAGAGACAAAGTTAGGCCTAGCTCCAGGCAGGTCAGAAACTTATTATGCAGAAGCCAGAACCAGGAGGCCCAAAACCTGCTCATTGGGGAGGATCTGGACATACACCCTTCACCCTACAGTGCTCCGGGGAGTGCCTGAAATTCCACCAGTAAAAGGTACTGAAGTGAATATCGTGTCCGTCCCTGTTCTTGCTCTGGCCCAGAGTAGTCTCTATATCCTGCATCCCCGTTCCTATACTGCCCTGAGGCCCAGCTCTAACTGTGGAGAGCTATACCATCAAGCTGCCTTATCATTAGCCTCAGTAGACTGCGCAGCGCTGGTGATCCTCACCAGAAACCACAGGTGGCGTCACGAACTCTTTCTTTTATAAACTTTACAAATATCAACCCCTTTTTAGGAGAGACCCCAGGGTACGGGCCCGGGAGCCGACCACCGCGACATCCCTAAAGGCCAGGCCAAAGGCCTGGGTACCGAGTTATCCCCATTCCCCTGGGTGCCACATCCACATCTGAGGGACCGAGGGCTGGCTGTTGTGCTTAGACGGGGTTGAGAAGGGTGTCCCCGGCAAACTGCCGGTCTGTGAGGAAGATGCAGGCGGACATGTTAGGTTGCCTTGATCCAAAGGTGGTGCTATCGATGTCAGAGAGCGCTCAACACCAGCTGGTGTTTCCACCTCCAAATAAAATGATGACCTGACAATCACACTGGCTGTTGCGGGTAAAGAGGTGGCCGGTCTGCGTCCCAAAACAGGTGTGACTGCTGTCCCCCAGTCACAGAGGATGAAGAGGCTGCGGATGCACAAGATGTGGCTGATGGTGGTTGGCCCAGCCGGCTAGGCCGCATTGTAGCACAGTGAGCTTCCCACTGCAACTTATGCTTCATATCCATGTGCCGGTTCATGTATGAAGTACTCAAACTATGTATTTTTTGGCCTCTACTTAGCTTTTTCTGACAAATGTTACAGATAACACGAGTTGGGTCATTCTTATCGATCTGAAAAAATGCCCAAGCTATGCAAGGCTTAGCACCCATGCGACCTGAAGAGCCACTACGACTTGTGGTCAGAGGCAGAGTTGTGTTTGAGGATGCAGTTGTTGACGTGCTTCTAGTACTACGTCTCTGTCCAGGAAGGCGCAACCTGACCTCGTCGTCACTAGCATCCTCCTCCACCTCCTCTGCTGACCTCATCGACTGGCTGACTGTGGGTTGACAGTAAGTGGGATCTCCAACCTCGTCATCATCACCCTGTGTGTTCTCACACCAGTCGTCCTCAGAGTCAACCTCTTCCTGCCCTGGCAAAAATCTCAAGTTGTCGTTCCAATCAGGTATTTGAGTCTCATCATCGCCTTCCTCATTCTCTCCACCAACAGGAGATACAGTTTGGGAACGAGGGTCTACATTATGGTTGAGGTGGAGGAGAGCCCACTTGAAGGAGCACTTGATATCCGTTGAAGCACCTGCTGTTTTTGTGCCTCATCTGGAATTTGTAGCGATTGGCGTGGCCGTAAGAAAGGGATCTTATCACATTGTCCACTAAAAGAAGTAGACATCTTAGTTTGGCTGGAAGATGGTCTTTCTTCTGCAGATGTTACTGTTGCTTTAACACCTACCCCACGGACACAACCTTTTTTTCCCTTCCCAACACACCTATTCCCCTTTCCACCATCAGCAGGCCTTTTTCCACTCATTTTGGTGGTTAACTAATTGACAACTCTGGAGTTGTTTGCACAAAAAAACAATGGATGGGAACCGAGCAGAGCTGAGTGGCCAAACTGTTGTATTAGCCCAAAAGTATTGGCTGGGTTAGATGCAGTAAAACAATTTTATTACATACACAGGTGGTGGAGCTTAGTATAGATGGACTAATAGAACAAGTCCCACACACTGCTATAAGCCCAAATTTTTTTTCAGAGCTAGATGCAAATAAAAATTATTTTTAATTTGCAACCTGGTGGAACTTAGTATAGATGGACTAATAGAACAAGTCCCACACACTGCTACAAGCCGAAATTTTTTTTCAGAGCTAGATGCAGATAAAAATTATTTTTAATTTGCAACCTGGTGGAGGTTAGTATAGATGGACTAATAGAACAAGTCCCACACACTGCTACAAGCCCAAATTTTTTTTCAGAGCTAGATGCAGCTAAAAATTATTTTTAATTTGCAACCTGGTGGAGGTTAGTATAGATGGACTAATAGAACAAGTCCCACACACTGCTACAAGCCCAAATTTTTTTTCAGAGCTAGATGCAGATAAAAATTATTTTTAATTTGCAACCTGGTGGAGCTTAGTATAGATGGACTAATAGAACAAGTCCCACACACTGCTACAAGCCCAATTTTTTTTTCAGAGCTAGATGCAGATAAAAATTATTTTTAATTTGCAACCTGGTGGAGGTTAGTATAGATGGACTAATAGAACAAGTCCCACACACTGCTACAAGACCACATTTTTTTTCAGAGCTAGATGCAGATAAAAATTATTTTTAATTTGCAACCTGGTGGAGGTTAGTATAGATGGACTAATAGAATGATGCTATACCCAAAAGGTTTTACTTGGCTAGGTGCAGTAAAAAAATTTGTATTCTATACACAGGTGGTATAGCTTGCAACACAGATAGGCTACTCCACTGACTAACACACACTGCAAGAGGCCAAAAAGGATTTGCTTAGCTAGATTTAGCCAAATGCTGTGAAAAAAACTTGCACAGCACTGGCACAGACCTGCCTAGCAAAAAGTCCTAGGAAATGCTGTAACCTAGTCCAGAAAAGGACTGCAATTACAAGTAGACCCTACTCCCAACCTATCTATTTAAGAGCACAGACCTGCCTGATAAAAGTCGTAGGAAATGATGTAACCTAGTCCTCAAAAGGACTGCAATCACAACTATCCCCTACTCCCAAGCTATCTGTAGATTTGTGCGAAAATTGGCTTGAAATGAACACTCAAAGTATAGCGCACACAGCAACAGCGGTGCCGTCTAACACGCAGCTGCAGCAGTGAGAAAATGGTGGCTACGTGGAAAATGGCTGGGTCTTATAGGGCAAGGACATGTGACATACACTGCCAATGACACATGCCTTTGCTTGTGTGAAAAAAGCAGTTCGCTCCGTGTGTGCGCTGCTGATAGGCTGACAGATTGCATCTCCCCACTGTAAATGGGGGAAAGAGAAAAAAAAATGGAGATCTTCATTATTTCTGCAGAGATCCATCCCATGAACCTCCCCCCGCCCCGCTGTACACTCAAACTGCGTATTAACATTAATTTTCAGCATTACTGAGAAAAAATCCAGTTATGATTTTGGTGCACGAACAGTTATGGAACATAACCTCGAACAGCCGGATTTTTTTCAAATTGTTCGTGTTCGCCGAACGGCTCGAACACTGCCCAAAACAGCTCGAATTTGAGATTGGCGAACAGTTCGAGTCGAACACCGCTCATCTCTAGTGATAATATTAATATATTATAATAAATGTAATTAATATGTTGATATGAATATTGAGCAGAATTCATATCTGTCTATTGGTTCGTTCTCCGCAACAGTCATGGTCTCTCATGTGATCTCTTTGGAAAATTAATTGCCCACCCTTGCCTTAGATAGTAATAATGCCCCCTGTGTGCCGATACTGAATAATAATGCCACCATCTATGCCTGATAATAATAGTGCACATGGGGTTTCTTACAATAATAATATTGCAGCTCATGGTATGCAAGGGGCTTATATTAATATGGGGTCTACCAGTAGATACATAGGGGGAGAGGGTTAATAAGAGGCTTTAATACAGAGCCCAGACAGGCTGTACTATAACAGCAGGTGAAAGGGGGAGGTAAGAGGAGGAGCAGGCATTCTGACGCTTAGGCTTGAAGGGGAATAGAGCCTGTAATAACACAGCGGGGCAGGCGGAGGGTTGTGTTTATTAGGAGCTTAGACCCGGCTGCTGCATTCAATGACACTTTACATAAAAATGTGTTCCAGCGATGAGACCGGAGGGGGCGTCAGTGCGCATTGGGAGGCACGCTGCGCTCCAGCGAGAGGTTTCCTCCCCATACAGATACCAGAAGGTCCATGCTTGAAACGCACAGTGGGCTCCAATAGGGGGCGCTGTTTTATGGATCTCATCAAGTATTTATCACATCATAGGTCCAGATTGGTTCCCATAATGGCTAGGCAACAAGACAACAGGGAATATAGGTGTATAGATATATTATAAATATAGAGGATGTATTAATATAGTGTAAATGTACCAGATATAATCGATGCACACACAAAGGAGAATCATTTAACCCTGAATCAATATTCAGTGCAGCCAAGATTAAAAGTATAGATAAAGAAAAGAAGTCCGTCCAAATGGCCGACTATGCCGTATAGAAGAGCGCAGCCACAATTGGCCTACACACTGTATGGTGATAGTCTATGTAATAGGGCCATACTGAATAGTGATCACACTATAACAATAGGCCATTCGTTAATAAAATCCATCTAGTCTCTCGTTGAATGATTTTCTTATCCCAGTCGACCAACCTCGCTGGTAAAGGGACCACGTGTATAACGTATGCCCATAAAGACGGCTTGGGAGGGAGGGCTGATCCTTCTGACAGATTCCCTTTAATAATCTTTATAAGGAGACGCAGAGGGGCACTATTATTATTATAAGGAGACCCAGAGGGGCACTATTATTATTATAAGGAGTCCCAGAGGGGCACTATTATTATTATAAGGAGACCCAGAGGGGCACTATTATTATTATAAGGAGACCCAGAGGGGCACTATTATTATTATAAGGAGACCCAGAGGGGCACTATTATTATTATAAGGAGATCCAGAGGGGCACTATTATTATTATAGGGAGACCCAGAGGGGCACTATTATTATTAAAGGGAGACCCAGAGGGGCACTATTATTATTATAAGGAGACCCAGAGGGGCACTATTATTATTATAAGGAGACCCAGAGGGGCACTATTATTATTATAAGGAGTCCCAGAGGGGCACTATTATTATTATAAGGAGACCCAGAGGGGCACTATTATTATTATAAGGAGTCCCAGAGGGGCACTATTATTATTATAAGGAGACCCAGAAGGGCACTATTATTATTATAAGGAGACCCAGAGAGGCACTATTATTATTATAAGGAGACCCAGAGGGGCACTATTATTATTATAAGGAGACCCAGAGGGGCACTATTATTATTATAAGGAGACCCAGAGAGGCACTATTATTATTATAAGGAGACCCAGAGGGGCACTATTATTATTATAAGGAGACCCAGAGAGGCACTATTATTATTATAAGGAGACCCAGAGAGGCACTATTATTATTATAAGGAGACCCAGAGGGGCACTATTATTATTATAAGGAGACCCAGAGGGGCACTATTATTATTATAAGGAGACCCAGAGGGGCACTATTATTATTATAAGGAGACCCAGAGGGGCACTATTATTATTATAGGGAGACCCAGAGGGGCACTATTATTATTATAAGGAGACCCAGAGGGGCACTATTATTATTATAAGGAGACCCAGAGGGGCACTATTATTATTATAGGGAGACCCAGAGGGGCACTATTATTATTATAAGGAGACCCAGAGGGGCACTATTATTATTATAAGGAGACCCAGAGGGGCACTATTATTATTATAAGGAGACCCAGAGGGGCACTATTATTATTATAAGGAGACCCAGAGGGGCACTATTATTATTATAGGGAGACCCAGAGGGGCACTATTATTATTATAAGGAGACCCAGAGGGGCACTAATATTATTATAAGGAGACCCAGAGGGGCACTCTTATTATTATAAGGATGCCCAAGGGGAACTATTAATGTGATAAAGAGACCTAAATGATCATCCTAATAAATTGGTATCACGGGGAGTAGTAAATTTAGATTTTCTCCAATGGTAGGCAGGGTCATATTTGTAATAGAGACCCTCATCTTTGAAAGTGGGTGTGGGAGAGTAACATGGGCCTGTGTGCGTCCTATGCCAGAGCTGGGCGCAGCCCCTAGTCCGGCCCTGTTCCCTCAGTAAAGATACTTCTTTTAGCCCCTAACACGGTACAAAGATATACATTGTCTTTTAGCCCCGGAATATGACTTTCTTATTGATACAAAACACTAATTTTTATTGTGTGGAACAGATATAAATAATTTATGTAACAACATAATAATACTCTAACTGCTCAGAAGAGTAAAGCGTCCATAGCTCTATCATCCATGTCTGCATATGGTACCGATGCTCAGCCTATATTGTTGCCTCCTTAAGGGATGCTAGGCAACTTCCTTATAAGGTAAGCTGCCCCTTTAAGAGTAGAACACAAGATTCCATTATGACATCACAATTAACCATCACTACTTCTACAAGTCATTACACTCTAGTTGTCACTTTGACTTTCCGGTGTCATTGTTGTCGGTGTGATAAGCCATATAGCTAGTCATATACAGACTGCGCTTGGAGTTACTGGAAATGTCTGGAATTCCTCCAGACAGACTTCAGGTGTTAGCACTACTCCAGGGGATTCTTACCACCTATGACCCTGACTTTGTGCTACCACTGCCCGATGGCGTCCTCAGCTTCACTTACCGGCTGGTAATGGAGCTTGTGAGAGATTGCCTGACCAAATACAAACGAGGTCATATAAGCTCAGAATATCTTGAGCATTTACAGAAGAACATATGGACATTAGTACAACAGGTAAATAGCAGACAATCTGCACAAATCATATAGTAATAATGGAAAATAATAATGGAATATAAGTTTAACCTGTACCAAATACCCAGATAAGAATAGCCGGGGAGCAGTAATAGGGCATACAGGCTACATGACAAGGGAGAGGGTGATATCTACAGGGTTATTGGGAGGGTTGTGGAGGTAGGGGGGAATTGGATTGGTTAACCAATTATGGACCACGGAGTTTTCAGTTGTTATGCCTTCATTTTTTCCTCACTTTCTTTCAAGAGCCATAAATTTGTTATTTTTCCATTGACATAGACATGTGAGGGCTTGATTCTTTTGCAGGACAAGTTGTAGCTTTCAGTGGCTCCATTCTATTTACCATACATTGTACTGAAACAAGGGAAAAAAATTCCAAGTGAGATGCAATGGTTCTTTGTGTCGCTATATTCAGGGACCCATAACATTTTAGTTTTCTGTCGATTGGGATGAGTGAAGATTTGAGTTTTGCAGTGAACTTTGTGTACATAGAGTGTCATAGAATCATAGATTCTATGGGTGTTTTGATTGTTTATTATTAATGTTTTTAAGTGAAATGAGAAGACAAAAAAAACCCACAAATCCAATTTTTTTTCCTCTTTTCGGTGTTTATTGATCGTATTAATTAATTCCCTATCTTAAAAGATCAGACTTTAACAACCGCATCAATATCAAATATGATCATTAATTTTTTCCTTTATTTTAAATGGTGAAAAGAGGAGTGATTTGAACTTTTATATTTTTAACATTTTTTTAAATCTTTTCTTCTTTATTTTTAAATTTTTTTTTTCGTTCCCTTAGGGGACTTAATCCTGCAAATCGCACATACTATATATTGCAATACTACAGTATTGCGCTATATAGTGAAAATCTTGATCTCCTCTGGAGCTCAGCCTATAGCTAAGCTTCACAAGGAGGACCGTGGTTTCAGCAACGGAGGTCTTCAGCAGACCCCTGGTTGTCCTAGAAATGCATTAGACCCCTGTGATCGCCTTGTGGAGGGCCGATGAAAGCAAGAGTGCTCAGGCATTGGTGCATGCACAATTGAAATGATACTGTCACAGACTGACAGCTTTATTTAAATGGTTAACAGAAGAATTCTGCGTTGTCCACGGTTTTTAGGGACAGATGCTGGCTATTTCATATACGCATGTTTGGGGAGCTCAGCTCCTGAGCCCCCTCCACATGTGAGGACCCTTCCAGGATGTTAATAACCCGTACATTTGCGGGAAGGAGTTGAGGAGCTGGGTTACAGGGGGACAATAAAGGGAAGAAGGTAGGAGTTTCACGTTCCAGCATCCAACCAGCCCTTATAAAGAGATGGGAGGAAAGTTTGAAGGCTGGCACTTGATAAGTAGAGGTTTTGGGACAGTCACAGCGGTGGGGGATAGGTTTGGGTCAGAGTCTTGATAAATGTGATGTCCTTTGGACAGAGGTTACTGTTGGGGGAATAGTGACTTTGGTTACATCTCAATATAACTAGTGGACTTCGGTCCTGTGAGGATAGTGGTATTAATGTGGGATATTAATGCCTTAACCCTTGTGTCGGTGTGGTGTCGGTGTGGTGCGGCTAGGGTCTAACTCTTAATTAGGTGTTGTTTTTCTTCTGGTTTAAAGCCTATTAGATATCTACTGTATATAATTGTGGGGCTATCATTGTTGCAGTCACCCCGCGTTTTGAGTTGGAGTCTGCTGTGGCCATTTTACACAGGTCACAAGCAGCCATGTGTCTTATATACATACATTGGGTATGGAGGGAGGACGTGGGGATTTAAAGGTTTACAAGCGACCGGATCCCTCGTCAGTTGTCATGTAGTACTTGTAGTGTAGATAGCATAAGTAACATGGTGATATAAATGGCCTCCTCCGTTTTGCTTTTTCTCTCATGATTTTCCTTTCTTCTTTGTTTTCATCTCTATAGGCTGAAGAAAAATCCCAAAGTGGAGAATTGGTCTTTATTAAACAACTGGCCCAAAATGTCCTGCTTGTACTGGAGTATCCGGCCTACTCAGTGGAGCGCCTGGTAAGGATCTATCATCTTCTACATCTCATGTCCTTGTTGTCTGATCTTCTCCAGATCACCAGCCATATAGCAGAAGCTCAGGTTCATGATGGTGGAGGCCTCCCTGTCCTCTCCAGGCAGACACAGGTTTCCATCTCATGTCATTGTTCTCTGATCTTCTCCAGATCACCAGCCATATAGCAGAAGCTCAGATTTATGATGGTGGAGGCCTCCATGTCCGCTCCAGGCAGACACAGGTCTACATCTCATGTCCTTGTCTCATCTTCTCCAGATTACCAATCATATAGCAGAAGGTCAGTTTCATGATGGTGGAGGCCTCCCTGTCCTCTCCAGGCAGACACAGGTCTACATCTCATGTCCTTGTTGTCTGATCTTCTCCAGATTACCAGCCATTTAGCAGAAGGTCAGATTTATGATGGTGGAGGCCTCCATGTCCACTCCAGGCAGACACAGGGTATTTTATGGCCACCTGTCCCTGTGGCTTCATCATCTGTGAGGACAGTCTGTACTCAGTGGTGCGGAGTTTGTATTTCCGCCTGTGTCTTTGTATAAGGGGGATATCTCCTATAATATAATAGTGTCTGTGCAGGGTCCGGCTTGTATCACGTCCCCTACATCTGCTGCAGTGTAATCATCATGGACATAATATAGAAGAGAGACGTTCCTGCATCTTCATCTTTTATTCCCCTGCAGTTTCTATGTCTTAATGTCATTTCTTATTCCTTTTTAGGCCGCGATCGGATCATTGAACCTGGGGAGAATTCCTTGTAAGAGCGACTATAAACCGATCAAACTGATCAGCAGTGGAGCCTTTGGGTGAGCTTTACTTTGGTATTATATATTTTTCCCAGGGCTCCTTATGACGATGTCTCTGCGTCCTTCCCATGTTATGTTCCCATGGACAAATTATGAGTTCACATCACGGTTCACATCTCTCTGTCACTATTCAGGTCAGTTAGGATGTGACGTGGATGAGGACCCCCCCATTGGTGATCATTTGTGGAGTGTTATTTTATGTATTTATAGACATGGTTTTCTAGTGATGGCCCCACATTAATCATTAATACAGGAGATCATTTGATGAGATCTATAGATAGATTGTTAATAAGAATTTATAGTAAATCATGTTTTTTTCTCCTCTCCAGGGCCGTCCACTTAGTTCGCCATAAAGACACAAACCAAGTCTGCGCTATGAAGAAAATGGACAAGGAGAACCTGAAAAAGCCAAAGAGGCTTGAATGGGCCTTTCTGGAGAGGGACATCTCAGCATTCGCAGATTGTCCCTTTGTGGTCTCCACGTTCTGCTCCTTTCCTACTAAACTTCATCTATGTATGATCATGGAGTATGTACCAGGTAGGACACATCCATTGTATCTATATCCAGCCCACGTCTGCTTAATCCTAGCACCTATATATGACCACAATGTGCCCACATGGACGGTTACATGTCCTCTTTGCAATTATTATAAGTCATCTGTTACCAAGATGCCTGAAAAACCATTGATCTCTATGAAAGTCCCCCAGTATGTCCTCGCTGAGCACGGCAGCAATTTCCACTATGGGTAAAAGGAAGATTGGTCTTTTTGAAGAGTTTTTATAGATAAGAACGTTCACAGAGAAAAAAATTAGAGGCTCGTAGATGAGGCTCTGTCTCTATGTATAGGGTCTATCTGCAGTATACAGTATACGCACTACATTATACAGTATATATAGACCATCCTGTCCCAATGTCTCCGCCTTTTTCACATTCCCACTCATCATGTGTAATTTATATTGTAACAAACCCTCAGTTCTCATATTTGCTTTCTCCTGTAGGAGGTGACTGTGGTACCCTTCTAAAGCACAGGGGTCCTTTACCAGTCCTCTTGGCCCGTATGTACATTGCGGAAACGGTCCTTGCTGTGGAATACCTGCACAGCTATGGTGTGGTGCACAGAGATCTGAAGCCTGAGAAGTAAGTGACCCCTCTAGCATATTAGAGGGGAAGAAAGTTAGAGTTTCTTATACAGTCTGTGGGTTATTACTTGGTGCTGACACCATCTTTTCTTTCACAGCCTCCTGATAACATCAACAGGACATATTAAGGTCACTGATTTTGGGGTTTCAAAACTCGGCCTCATGAGACCAAACTCAGACTTCTACAAGACTCCAACTAAGGACATCACCAAAGAGTTCCTTGATAAAGAGGTAGGCTTTACTTACAGGGTCTTGTACTTTACAGATCTCATCTCTTTCTCCTTCTCTGATTTATAATTTCTCTAGAAAAACATTTCCACTGATGTTATGTGTCGCAATTATATTTATTGATCATCATCTCCTTTTTCTGTTGGTTTCCAGACTGCTGGCACCCCTACTTACATGGCCCCAGAAGTTATCCTAAAGATAGGCTATGGAAGGCCTGTTGACTGGTGGTCAATAGGGATCATCCTATATAAATTTCTATTTGGATATCCACCATTTACAGGGGCTTGCAGAAGGAATATTTTACACAGTATCATCCAGGGTAAGTAAAATAATCTGAATGCTTGTGATGTCACTGTCATTTGACTTGAATAGTTCTGTAGTTTTTTCTAGCTTTGTTAAGGAATTTTATTTTAATGAAAATAAATGAAGAGGTTTTATTTCTTATAATATTTGCTTTTTATATAACAGATGATATACCTTGGATATGTAATTACTTTCCTCCAACTAATGCTCGAGGCATCATCACTCAACTGCTCAGAAAAATTCCAGCACTGAGACTTGGAACAGGTAATATTAATAGTATTATCAATGAATTATTACAGCGTGACCAGACAAATGATGGGTTCCATGAGGATCAGCACTGAGGTTCTGTACTCTACCTACTTGTCTATTACCCATTCTTCATGCTATAATGTTCAATATATTTCCTTTATGTCGGCTCTGTTACATCTTCAGTTCAGATTAACATAAATTCTACAGATATGGAGCAGTTTCTCTGACAATGACTGTATCACTTTCTTTCTTGTCTTCCTTTTCCAGGAGGCGCAAATGAGATCAAAATTCATCCATTTATGCGTGACTTAGACTTTGACAACCTTTTAAGTCAGAAGCCCCTGTTCGTTCCTGACCTAAAGTCAGATGAGGACACCCGCTACTTTATCAGTAAGTAAAATGAGACGTCATCTGCAGAAAACTGACGAGTGTCTTGTCTTTCATTTTATGTCAAAATCAGTTCCCATCATTATTAGTGATAACATGGTGACTGTCTGGGTATTATACTAATAATCTCTAATAACACTTGTATTTTTTAGCTCGAAGTAGCAGCTTCAAACATATAAATTCAGATGAGGGGGACACAAGTGAGGACAATGACTGGCCAGAAATCAAAAACTTTGCATCAACTTATCAAAGGTCTTCTAAAGTAAGTATGTGGCTAATAAAATGTATGAAACCTATAATTACAAAAAAAAATTAAATATATCTATTTTATATTTCTTTATCTGTTTTAGCTATATATCACCAATACTGGGATGATGACCAATATAGAGCCTATGTCACCTCCACAGTGTTCCCAAGAGAACAGTGATGGAGGCAATGAAGAGCCTATGTCACCTCCACAGTGTTCCCAAGAGAACAGTGATGAAGGCAATGAAGTGCCTATGTCACCTCCAGGGTGTTCCCCAGAGATCAATGAAAAACGCTCAGAAATGTGAGTAGATTATTATTATTATGAGATTTAGTCCTGATATATGTCGGATCCAAATACAAGATACGAGTAACACAAATCTAAATCTAGCATCCACCACCCCATGACTACACAATCTCTGTGGGTCTTACTTGTGATAACTTCAATAACAGCTGATTGTTGCGACCAACCATTCATTTCCAACTCACTACAGGCCAATATTACTAATTAGACTCCATTCTTGCTGGTAAAATGTGGTCTTGAGCAGGATATCTCCTCTATGTTGTCCTAATTGACCTTACAGACAGGGGTTCTTCCGTTATTCTATTGTTTTTTCCTTGTAATTTACGTGTCTTTTTTCTACCAACAGGCAGAAAGAATCTTCCCCTTCCAAAACTGTTGGAGACAATCAGTGTTTTACTGCTAAAAACAGTGAGTCATCCTCGCCCTCATTGTCAGGTATGTACAGGTTTATAGGCCATCCAATTATAGCCTATGATCCAAAATTTAAATATTAAGGCTCTAAAATTACTTCCTTTATTCTTTCTGCTCCCCTGAGTATTCTATTTTTTGTTTTGTTAAAATCCCCCATACGGTTCCAGAGTTATGGGCCTTTGTAATTAGTGGTAATTTTTATTCTTTACAAAGGGGCGGTGCTCACAGGATCCTCTGGGGCGTGCCCTTAGGTTACCACGCCCACATGATAAAGACCATAATAATTAACACTAAATAAAAAGTCCCATATCAAACAAATATCTGAATACTCAGGGGAGAAGCCGACATAAAATAAGAGCGAATCTTGGACACTTTTGACCTGGTGATGGGTCTTCTTTAAAGTTACAATGAAGTTTTATCCAACTGATTATATAACACCGTGGCTTGCTGAAAGTAATGTCATATTAATATGGGGACATGGTTCTTTGGGGAGACACCACCGGAACCCAGAAAAGCTACAGGTTCATATTAATCAGTTGCATAACTCTATAAAGATACAAAGCTCATCTTTTAGGAGTTTATAATCAACATTTTTTTCTGGCTTTTTGATTAGAATCTCCAGTTCAGAAGAGAAGAAAATATTTTCGAACACTGAGAAAACAACTAAAAACAGAGAAAGTTGAAGAGGGGGAAACTAGGCGAGGTAAGTGTGACGATAATCTCCATGTTGTATGACGTCAGTGAGAAGAAGTCATGTGGAGCAGATGTTATCCGTCAGTGGTGGGATTGTCACATGTATGATGGCTGACAATGATTCTGCTCCTCTGTATGATGAGATTCCTCTAACGTCATGCTACAGTGACACCACAGTAGTGTCCTCTAATATGGAGTCCCATTACTTACATCAGTTTTACATCTTTTCTCCTAGGTTCTCTCTTCCGCCGGATGATAACATCCTGCCGGCGTGGATTATCCAGGGCTGCTCGTGCTGTCAGAGAAAGCTGCATTTTTGGCTGCTGCCACCAACGCACCATTGACATCTCGAGGACAGAAAACCCCCAAATCTAGCGCTCTGAAGAAACTACAGCACATCCACCATTAATGCTGTACCTGTATGGAAGGAGTTGTACCACCTACCTGTGGCCTCCTGACCAGCAAGAGACACGTGCAAAAGTTGAAGGCTCCTCCAAAAACTTGTCTTCATCCTTCCATGCAATTTTAATTCAAAGAAATAAAAAATTAAAATTGTTTAATGTCTTTTCGCATTTAATTGATTATTAGTGACTTTTATGGTATATTAATACTATACCTCATATATAGTATGTCTGAAGGGTTAGATCCCAAACTGGAGAATAGCGGTTCTATGTCTCCCATTAATCCTCTAAACTCTGGCCAAAAATGGAGGATATGACCAGAGATTCTGTTATTCCTAAGGGTACGTACACACAGCACCTTATAGACGCCAGCATAAACCACTGATTTTTTATTTTATAAGAAGACACTTAAGGAAAACATCAGTGTTTTTGTTAACTACATATAAAATAGTCAGCGGCTTCCAAACAGAAGCCACCAGCAGAATGAACCGATCACTTTCTTTAACCACTTCATAATTTTCAAAGCTGGAAGCGGAGAAAAGAAGCTGAAAAAGACTGAAAAATACACAATGCACAGCAAGTTGTTTTTATATTGCAGTGCATATGTTCAATCATTTACATTTTTATCTAGTGCTTTTCATGAGGGATCCAGGTGGAATCCAACTGATGAAGACATTGTTTGCACATTACGAAGAGTGGCAATTAGTGTTGAGTGAGCACTAAAATGCTCGGGTGCTCGAAGCTCGGGCCAAGCTCACCGTGATACTCGGGTGCTCGGCCCGAGAAACGAGCCCAATGTTAGTCTATGGGAGACCCGAGCATTTTTGCGGCGGCACCCCCGACAGTCTGTAGAAAGCCTAAAAAGTGCCCAAAACAATAGTGACAGTGCTCAAATGACATGGGGACAGCATGGGGATCGCCCCAGGAAGCATTTCAGACCCCCAGGTCACTGCTGTCAACAGCGCCGGACTGGGGTGTCTGGGGCCCACCAGGGACATTGACTCCAGGGGCCCACCCACCCTTCAGCTATTTGCAAATACCTGTTAGCCGTTATACCCATTATATTGGCCGCTTCTGCCCATCACTGTGCGCTCACCAGAAATGCGATGTACAATTACTGTAGTTTGCATTAAAGGGTTTTTATTGGTGAAAACAAGTTCTCAGCGATGCACAGGTTGGGAAGGTGATCACTTATTTATTGGTGGAATCAGCACTGTCAGAAGATTGTGGCACTTTGAGTATTTGGTGAGATTTTTACCTCTGTATTTATAAGACAAAACCAGGAGTGGAGCAATCCGAGGTAATGTTTTATGAATTTCTCACCCACTCCTGGTTTTGTCTTATAAATACAGAGGTGAAAATCTCACCAAATGCCAACTTGCTTTCTCTGGTGAACCTCTGCAACTGCATCTCTGCTGCTGTGTAATAGTCACAGGGCAGGGAGGGGTTAAACATCCAAGTATTTAATATCTATTGGAAATAAAGAGGTTTCCCCTTATTGATATCAGATAAAACAAATGACCAACCACAATCCACTCTACCAAGACCAATATTACCAGATAGAAGGCAGAAATACCACCACACCGTGACCAGATCACATATTACCACCACATAGTGCCCAAATAATGCCACATACAAGGCACAAACACCGCCACACCATGACCAAAGCACATAATACCACCACATAGTGATCAAATGCTACCAGATACAAGGTATAAATGCTGACACACCATGAGACCACATATTACCACCACATAGTGACTGAATAATACCACATACAAAGGACAAATATCGTCATGTCATGACCAAAGCACATAATGCCACAACATAGTGACAAATAATGCTAAAATAATAAAAATGTAAAAAAGCTCTGTATATTGGGTCAGTGTACAGGTTATACAGTGATCACCAGTGATATTATACACAGGAGCTCTGTATATAGTGTACAGGTTATCAGTCATCACCAGTGACATTATACACAGAAGCTCTGTATATAGTGTCAGTGTACAGGTAATGCAATGATCACCATTAATATTATACACAGGAGCTCTGTATATAGTGTCAGTGTGTGTGTATAGGTAATACACATACTCACCAGTGATGTCTCTAGGTGAAGTTCTTTATCTGCAGACCGATATATCCCATCTTCTATGCAGGACTTATCTCTGCAGAAAATAACATAGTTAGCTATAACTGATCACTTCCAGAGCACAATCCACACTTTTCCCAAGATTTCTACACTGCATGAAATGACAAAAAAGCAACATAGTGCCGCACTACACAGTAACAGTGCTCCAGTGTCATTCTGTGCCTGCTCATCTGTCAGCAGACATATATCTCTGATGGCAAAGATGTAGCAGAGCTGAAGAAAGAAGACCCATGGATTACGTCGGAGCGAGGATTTTTTTTTATTAAAGATAGAGTCCCTTAGGCTACGTTCCTGCTTTTACGCGGCGCTTTAGACCGCTCGCGTAAAAGAAGTGCCAAAGAAAGCTGGAAACGCCTTCCAGCAAAAGCTATGGCTTTTGCTGAAAAGCGTTCAGATGCCGCGTTTTGCCACGTATTTTTGCGTGGGCGCTTTCACTGCAAAAGCGGCCGCGCAAAAAGAATTGACATGCCAATTCTTGGCGGTTTTTTTGGCGCGCTTTCCCCATAGGCTACATGTTAACATGCCTCGGGAAAAGCGCGCTGAGAAAAGCGCAACGTCGGCATGCAGTAGAGATTTTTTGCGCCGCGTATGAACGGAGCCTAAATGGGTTTTGTGTTTTATTTTTAATTAAAAAAAAAATTTCTGTGTTTTTTTTCTATTTACTAGAAATTCATGGTGGCCATGTCTAATTTGGCGTGACAACATGAATTTCGGGCTTAGTACCGGCTGATAATACAAAGCTGGCCTGGTACTAACACTATTATTACCCAGGGTGCCACTCACCACCAGGGCCGCTGGAAGAGCCAGGTAAAGCGCCTGGAAATTTTCAGGGGTGGCTGCGGGCTGCGATTTTCAGTGTGGGGGGCCAAGAACACTTGGGCCTTACCATGCTGAGAATCCCAGCCCCCAGCTGCCTTGTTTATCTGGCTGGCGATCAACATATGGCAGGAGCACACACCTTTTCCTAAAAAAAAAATATTTTAAATAAGTTTAAAACAAATATTCGGCTTCTCTGTCTTTTGATCGGCAGCCAAGGTAAAGCCAGGCAGCTGGGGGTGGCAGTACGTAGCTGTCCGCTTTATCTGCGGTGAGAATCAAAAATTCAGCAGAGCGCTACACCGTTTTTAAAAATTTCTTTTCACACTTCTATATGTCACAGACCCAACAGCCAATCACAGATGCTGTCAAAGAGGATGGGCGTCTGTGATTGGCTGTTTGAGTAATCTACAATCAGCCCATACATTCTAGTATGGTACTATGTATGGGCTGCTTTCAGGTTACTCAAGCAGCCAATCACAGACGCCCGTTCTCAGTGTCAGCGTCTGTGATTAGCTGTTGGGACTGTCACACATATAGAAGTGTGAAAATAAATAAATAATAAAACAAAAATGACATAGCGCTCCGCAGAATTTTTGATTCTCAGCGCAGATAAAGCAGACAGCTATGGGCTGCCACCTCCAGCTGCCTGGCGATCAAAAGTCAGGAAAGCCCAATGTTTTTTAAATTATTTAAAAAAATAATTAAAAAAAAAATACGTGGGTTCCCGCCATATTTTGATCGCCAGCCTGGTAAAAACCAGGCAGCTGGGGGCTGGGATTCTCAGCATGGTAAGGCCCAAGCATTCTGGGCCCTCCACGCTGAAGACGGCAGCCCGCAGCCACCCCTGGAATTGGCGCATTCATCATAGCACCATTTCCAGGCGCTTTATCCGGCTCTTCCAGCGGCCCTGGTGGGGGTGGCACGCTGGGTAATAATGGGGTTAGTACCAGCTTTGTATTATCAGCTGGCAGTAAGCCTGAAATTCATGGCGTCACGCCAAACTAGACATGGCCACCATGAATTTCTAGTAAACAGAAAAAAACACATGTAGGGACTCCATCTTTAATAAAAAAACAAAATCCTCGCTCTGACGTAATCCACGGATCTTCTGTCTCCAGCTCTGCTACATCTTTGCCATCAGACAAATACCCCTGCTGACAGAGATGAGCAGGCACAGAATGACACTAGAACACAGTTGTCAGAGAAGTGCTCAGCTGGCCTCCAGCCGCCGACCATGTTTTCCTGTGCGTTGCAAATAATGCATACTTTCAAACACATGCCTATTTTTGCAATGCAAGTCTACAGTACATTGCGTCTGCGCTGATTTACAACGGATCCGTTGTAACGCACAGTATAAACGCAATGTTAACCCAGCCTAACAGCAGCGAGAAGGGGAGACGGAGCCCTGGAGACCGCCAAGTCAGTCTACTGGTGGTACTATCATGCCCATTGCCCAGTATGTCCTCCCAGCCTTTGTGGTATTATTATGCCCATTGCCCAGTATGTACTGCCAGCCTCTGTGGTACTATCATTCAAGCTCACATGGCATGTCCTGCCAGCCAGCCACTGGTGGTAGTAGTACTAGCATGATAGTACCACAAAGGGCCGGCTCCAGGTTTTTCTGGGCCCTGGGAGAAAGAGTCTCAGTGGGCCCCTTTAACACATACCACGATTCATGATGCACAGATACCGCAGAGAAATATAAGTATAGTACAATGCAAAGATTTCACTTCTTATATTACATGAGTGATATCTATTGTAAATTCTATAATAGTTCAGAAACCGGCGAATCGCTCCACACAGTATACTGGCCTCCAAAAAGTGCGCCATACAGAATACTGGTCTCCATATAACGCTCCATACAGAATACTGGTCCCCATATAACGCTCCATACAGGATATTGGTCCCCATATAATGCTCCATACAGAATACTGGCCCCCATAAAATGCTCCGTACAGAATACTGGCCCCCATAAAACGCTCCATACAGGATACTGGTCCCCATATAACGCTCCACACCGTATACTGGCCCCCAAAAAATGCTCCATACAGAATACTGGCCCCCATATAATGCTCCATACAGAATACTGACCCCATATAACGCTCCAAACAGAATACTGGCCCCCAGAAAATGCTCTGTACAGGATACTGGCCCCATATAAAGCTCCATGCAGGCTGTTCCTCCCACATAATGCCCTATGCAGGCTTTTCCCCCCCTTATAATGCCCCATGCAGGATGTCACCCCCCTCCATATAATGCCCCATGCAGGATGTCACCTCCCTCATATAATGCCCCATGCAGGATGTCACCTCCCCCATATAACGCCCCATGCAGGATGTCACCCCCCATATAATGCCCCATGCAGGATGTCACCCCCCATATAATGCCCCATGCAGGATATCACCCCCCCTCTCTTTAAAATGCCCCATGCAGGATGTCACACACCCCCTTTTATAATGCCCAATGCAGGATGTCACCCTTCTCTTTAAAATGCCCCATGCAGGATGTCACCGCCCCCATATAATGCCCCATGCAGGATGTCATCTCCCCAATATAATGCCCCATGCAGGATGTCATCTCCCCAATATAATGCCCCATGCAGGATGTCACCCCCCATATAATGCCCCATGCAGGATGTCACCCCCCCTCTTTATAATGCCCCATGCAGGATATCACCCCCCTCTCTTTAAAATGCCCAATGCAGGATGTCACCCCCCTCTTTAAAATGCCCCATGCAGGATGTCACCCCCCATATAATGCCCCATGCAGGATGTCACCCCCCCATATAATGCCCCATGCTGGATGTCACCCCCCCATATAATGCCCCATGCAGGATATCACCCCCCCATATAATGCCCCATGCCTCCATACATTAAAAAAAATAATAATCAAATACTCACCTCACTCCTCCTTACCTGCTGCCGCTGCTCAGGTCCGTACTCCAGCGTCGCCGGCGTCTTCCCGCTCTGCGCTGCCTGTGATGGCTCAGGGGAGGGTGCGGTGGAAAGACGTCACCGTACCCTCTGACCTGATATGTCACAGGGAGCGCAGAGCAAAAATACAGCGGATCTGCGGAGGCAGGAGGAGAGGTAAGTATCCGGCTGCTGGGCCCTGAGCAAGCGGGGGAGAAGGGCGGGCGCTGGCACCGCTCTCCTCCGCCCATAGCCCGATTCATGCTTAGTATGTCCTGCCAGCCGCCTTGGTACTTTCATGCGCACCCAGCATGTCCTGCCAGCCACTGGTGGTAGCACATGCTGCTAGGCATAGTAACAGTAACGAGAGGTTGGCAGCAGGACAGGCTGGGCAATGGGCATGATGATAATCATGCCCATTGCCCAGTAGCATTTACTGCCAGCCTCGGCCAGGGGTCCTCTCAGTCACCCCTCCCCCCTATCCCTTCCTCCCCTCCCGGCCCCTGCTTTTCATACTCACGCGTCGAGATGAGCTACAGGCCTGCAGCCGCTGCCTAGGGCGACGGCGGATCCGTCCTCCACAGCGCGCACAGGAAGCAGTCCCAGAGATGACGTCATCGCCCTGAGACTGACCTCCTGCGCACGCGCCGGCAGAGGCGGCAGAGGGGCACTGCGGCAGCAGGCAGAGCAGGGAGACCGGTCTCCTTGCTGTGCTGCTGCAGAGAGCCCATCACTAATCATATCGGCAGTGCTGCCTATCTGATTAGCGAACCGGGGGGTCCTCTGTTCTCTGTACAGGGCCCAGTGGGTGTGGGGGCGGGGCTTAGGGGCATGGCCATCGGAACCCGGAGCCCACCGGGGGTTTTCCCGATCATACGGTGGGCCAGTACGCCCCTGCCCATAAGGGCACACACTGTGCAATTATCTGAGATTCTAGCGTGACCTCCGCAGGGAGGATGAGAGTGATACGTGGTGCAGAATACGTTGGTCTATAAGCAGGCATGCAATACATGGGGTGCAGAGAAAAAGGTTGCACTTGGGTCACGACCTAATGAGGCACGGTACCGTGTGAGGCTTATTCTCTTAGCTCCCCCGCCAACAATTTATATACAAATAAGATATTATACAGTGCTACATTATACAAGGTATAAAGGATGGTGCCCACATAAGAGTGCCATTCTTTAGCAACAAAATAACAGTGCCACTCAGAGCCAAAATAAATACGGCTATATAGTGTTCTCAAGATAGCACAATAGATTGCTCAAATAAATACTGTCATACAGTGCTCACATATTAACACTATGAAATGCCCAAATAACTACCACTTTACAGTTCTCACATGTTATGACCATACAGTGCCCAAATAAATACTACAATACAGTGCTCACATATTATCACTATGAAATGCCCAAATAAACACCACTTTACAGTTCTCACATGTTATGACCATACAGTGCTCAAATAAATACTGTCATACAGTGCTCACATATTAACACTATGAAATGCCCAAATAAATACCACTTTACAGTTCTCACATGTTATGACCATACAGTGCCCAAATAAATACTGTCATACAGCGCTCACATATTAACACTATGAAATGCCCAAATAAACACCACTTTACAGTTCTCACATGTTATGACCATACAGTGCTCAAATAAATACTGTCATACAGTGCTCACATATTAACACTATGAAATGCCCAAATAAACACCACTTTACAGTTCTCACATGTTATGACCATACAGTGCTCAAATAAATACTGTCATACAGCGCTCACATATTAACACTATGAAATGCCCAAATAAACACCACTTTACAGTTCTCACATGTTATGACCATACAGTGCCCAAATAAATACTACATTACAGTGCTCACATATAAACACTATGAAATGCCCAAATAAACACCACTTTACAGTTCTCACATGTTATGACCATACAGTGCCCAAATAAATACTACATTACAGTGCTCACATATAAACACTATGAAATGCCCAAATAAACACCACTTTACAGTTCTCACATGTTATGACCATACAGTGCCCAAATAAATACTACAATACAGTGCTCACATATTATCAAAATACAAGGCACAAATAAATAGTACCGGACATTGTTCACATATTATCACTATACAGTTCCCAATACATAATCTAACAGTGCTATACAATGGCTAACTAAAAATACAATATTTAGACTGAGTCATGGTCATAACCTTGTCAATCATTCCTGGCACCAATATAGAAGCGGGAGGCTGATGGGACCCATGTGTAAATGCCCTGGGAAATGTCTGTGCTTCATATGAGGGCATCAGCACTATTATTTTGGGAGGCCTTGTTTCAGGGTTTAGATTGGGCCCAGTTACTTGCTGGCCACCTTCTTCGGAACGGCTCTCCATCACCCCTCACCACAATTCAGTAGACCCATACCAGCTATTACTGAAATTATTGATTGCCAAGTGTAACAGCGGAAAATAAATTATTGAAAAAAAATAAATAAATAAGCGCGATGCTCCCCGATCCTCTGGGCGGCATGTAGACTTCTTTCTATAATTTTATAAACTTGTGTATTTATAGATTTGATGTCATTAATCATTAATGGTCCATTACTTATTATTCCTCTATGTAGTCCTTTCTCCAGCTCCGGTGTTATATACTTATTTTATATAAAAAAAGTTCCAGTTATTAGCTAAGGCTGAAAATAAATAAAGTTTTAGAGTCAGTAAAATATAAAAGCGGTATTTTATATTGGGATTTCTTATAGCAAACTCATCTTCTGCTTGTGAGTGCACGTTGCTATATAAGGACGCAGCCACCCAACCAACCCGAACCAAAGACACTCCAGTGACAGCCACATAGTCACTATATAGCTCTCACTGGCGGTAAACTGACCGTTTTAGGCAGCGGATGCAACCAAAACTCACTCATGTACTTGAAATCCCACCTACCCAGTTTTTTCATTGACTAACGTGGGCTAGGTTTCAACCACATCAGAAAAAGGTGATGAGTGAGCACATATATAATAGGTATCCGTTTGATCCCATGATCTAATATTGCCGATGCCAGGGGTTCTAGGGGAAGGAGAGGCTGCTCACACTGCTGTCCACCCTGTCTATCTGATCTAATAATGAAGATACCAGGGGTGCAGCGGTAAGAAGAGGCTGCTCACACTGCTGTCCACCTGTCTAATTGATCTAATACTGGAGATACCAGAGATCCTGAGGTAAGAAGAGGCTGCTCACACTGCTGTCCACCATGTGTATTTGATCTAATACTAGAGATACTAGGGGTGCTGAGGTAAGAAGAGGCTGCTCACACTGCTGTCCGCCATGTGTTTCTGAGCTAATACTGGTGATACCATGGTTGCTGAGGTATGAAGAGGTTGCTCACACTGCTGTACACCTGTCTAACTGATCTAATACTAGAAATACCAGGGGTGCAGAGGTAAGAAGAGGCTGCTCACACTGCTGTCCACCATGTCTTTCTGAGCTTATACTAGAGATACCAGGGGTGCAGAGGTAAGAAGAGGCTGCTCACACTGCTGTCCACCATGTGTATCTGATCTAATACTGGAGATACTAGGAATGCTGAGGTAAGAAGAGACTGCTCACAGTGCTGTCTACTCTATCTATCTGATCTAATACTGGAGATGCCAGGAGTGCTGAAGTAAGAAGAGGCTGCTCACACTGCTGTCCACCATGTGTATCTGATCTAATACTGGAGATACTAGGAATGCTGAGGTAAGAAGAGACTGCTCACACTGCTGTCTACTCTAATACTGGAGATACCAGGAGTGCTGAAGTAAGAAGAGGCTCTTCACACTGCTGTCCACCATGTCTATCTGATATTATGCTGGAGATACAAGCAGTGCTTAAATAAGAAGAGGCGGCTCACACTGATGTCTACCCTGTCTATATGATCTAATACTGGAGATACCAGGGCTATTAAGGTACGAAAAGTCTGCTCACACTGTTATAGGTTATCTCTAAGTCATATCAGGAATATTCCTATGGCACATGCTCACAAGTTTCTGTGCTAATATTCTAGGACAGGTTTCTTTCTGTGTAACAAGACACTGACCATATTAATTGTGTAGTGTTTACCTCCCTAAACAAAAAAGCTAAAATTGCTAATTAAAGTTATTTATAAATGTATTCATTAAGATTCCATTTAGTTATTTATTTTTTTCTATTCCCAGAGAGCCCCGTTAAGGAAAAATTGCAAAACAATGAGATACATTTCTCAGAGTCCTATTTTATATATCCATATACTGTATGTGATACTGAGTTTGTATGTTTTCCCCGTATTCTTGTGGGTTTCCGCTGGGTTCTCCGGTTTCTTCCTACACTCCAAAGACATACTGATAGGGAATTTAGATTGTGAGCCCCGATGGAGAAAGTGTCGATAATGTCTGTAAAGCGCTGCGGAATTAATGGTGCTATATAAGTGAATAAAATAAATCAAAATAAATACTAGAGTAAAATAAGAGAAGCCAAAGAAGGCGGGGATAATAAAAGTGACGGTGCACTTGTGTAGAGCTTGAGTAAAGTACCTATATGCAGGCCTGGCGTCAGAACCCAGCGCACCCGGGCAAGTGCTGGGGCCCTAAGGATATGGATGTGCGCACTTACCGTCGGGCACCCCTGCGCGCTATGGGACCCGTGAGCGGTGCGGTGCCGGTGCCAGCGCCCGCCAACCACCCCCGCTTGTTCAGGGCCCCTCTCCCCGTGCCTCCGCACCATCTCTGGTCTCTTCCGTGGCTGCTGCACTGTGACGTCTCAGGCCAGAGGATGCGGTGATGTCTTTACACCATGCTCGCTCCAGATCCATCACAGCGCAGAGCGGGAAGACACCGGCGACGCTGAAGAGTCTGGAGAAACGGCAGCAAGTGAGGAGAGGTGAGTACTTGATTATTTTTTTTATATGTATGGAGTCATGGGGAATTATATGGGGGGGGGGAGACAAGTGACATTCTGCATGGGGCATTATATGGGGGGAAAAAGTGACATCCTGCATGGGGCATTATATGGGGGGGGGGGATAGGTGACCTCCTGCATAGGACATTATATGGGGGGACAGGTGACATCCTGCATGGGGCACTATATGGGGGGGAGGTGACCTCCTGCATAGGACATTATATGGGGGGGAGAGGTGACATCCTGCATGGGGCATTATATGGGGGGAGAGGTGACATCCTACATGTGGCATTATATGGGGGGAGAGGTGACATCTTGTATGGGGCATTATATGGGGGTGAGACGTTAAATCCTGCATGGGGCATTATATGGGGGGGAGAGGAAGAGATGGAAGAGAAAGAGCAAGTGAGAGACAGGAGAGAGTGAGAGAGATGGAGGAAAGGGTAAGGGAGAGAGATGGATGAGAGAGAGATATGGAGGAGAGACAGATGGAGGAGACAGAGCAAAGGAGGAGAGAGAGAGAGGGAGGAGAGAGAGAGAGGGAGGAGAGAGAAAGAGATGGAGGACAAATAGCAAGGGAGAGAGAGATTGAGAAGAGAGAGGAGAGAGTGACAGAAATGGAGAAGAGTGCGAGGGAGAGAGATGGAGGAGAGAGAGAGATAGAGGAGAGAGAGATGGAGGAGAGAGAGATGAAGGAGAGAGAGATGGAGGAGAGAGAGATGAAGGAGAGAGAGAGAGGGAGGAGAGAGAGAGGGAGGAAAGAGAGAGAGGGAGGAGAGAAGCGGGAGGAGAGAGATAGAGAAAAGAGAAGGAGGGAGGAGGGAGAATGAGATTTTTCCATCTCAAAATTTGGAGTTCACAATGATTTCAATGGGGTCCATGTACTGGATCAAGTTCGGGTACAGTTTTGGTACCCGAACCAAACTTTGGACTAAAGTTCAGTTGGGTACCAAAACCTGAACTTCCACGGGTCTGCTCATCCCTTGTCATGCTAGGTATGGGAAGAACCCAGCGTACGACAACGGGAAAAGGGGGAAAGCCCAGAAACTAGGGAAAGGGGGAGTGGAGACCCCTAAGCAGATCTAACAACACCATGACTCCCTTATCATTCCTAAATAGGTTCCACACCTATCGCCAAGCAGGATACCTTAGCCCTGGCTGACCCTAGAGCTAGGCCCTAGGTAGGGAGGGGGAGGAGTTAGCACTAGTCGGCCCCACTGCAACTAAAGACAAACAAGGGAAACAGACAAGGAGATACACTTAGCTTTGAGGAGACACCAGAGAGAACACAACTACAATCCATAAAGGAACTCCAAGAAGAATATCGCTGACTGCTAGAACTCCAGACCTGAACAGAGGAATTTACTCTATCACCAGCAACTCTCTTGAGAAACTGAGTATATTTAAAGATCCAGAAAGGGTGTGTTAATTAGCAGGCGATCGTGGAGATCACCGCTGGGTGCTAGAGTGGGAGGGATGATGAAAGGATCAAGAAGGTGTCTGCAAGGCCAAGCGCAGCGACCTTCTACAGCCGGATCCAGAATGACTGTATGTCAAGCCTGACACACCCGTGACATCCCTAGTTCCTAATCCTTTAACTGGTTGGGATGCAATACTACATTTCACCTCTAGTAGCCACTAGTGAAAAATTTGATTACCTGTCACAATCACAATAATAGTCGATCATTAGTGATCCAGTTCTCAATCTACATCCCATTGGTTTACACAGTCTGTAAAATTGCCCTCCAGGAGGAGACTGGTATCTTTGTCCTGCCTACCACTGTTCTCCTACACATGTGCAGACTTCCATTTCTTAAGGGGACTTATTTTCAGTCAATGTCTATGGCACCTAGGTTTTGTAAATGCCTCCCCCACCCCCCATATCAATCTGTGGTTTTGCAACCACTGAGTTCCAATACTGTGCTATGGTCCACAGTTACAAATGTCTTTATAATAATTCCGATTGTTGGATGTCAGTTGATGTTGAACCCCACCGGTGAAGAGGTCAATATAGTAAACCTGGAAAACCCCTACAATGAATTGAGTTTATGGCAGCTAATTGTCATCATGTAGTTGATGGGGAAATATAACAGGTACAGTCTAGGGGTACGGGAGACATTTGAGCTGATAAAAGCTGAGTGTGCATGGTGATAGATAGCGGCTCTGTAAGACTAAACTTACCTTGTTGACGGAGTCTGTAGAGCAGAGTTACTGTACATGTCCAGACTCTCTGACCAGGTCTATGCAAAAGTATGAAAAGTGATATAGCAATGTGAAATTCAGGCCAACACTCCCTTTTTCCATAAAAGTCAGCACTTTATTTAATCCATATAAACACAACCAAATTTAAGTGGCTTCGTACAAAAATAGCACATGAAAAATGTACAAATGCCATCAGCAAAACGTACTTCAACCAGACGGCAACGCGTTTCTGAGCTCTACGTTTCTTAGTTTGAGCCTGAAAAATTCCACAATACTTAACACAGGATATCTGAGTTCGCAGATTCGTAACACTCAGGTTAAAATGTGCATAGACAAAATATATAGATAAAACCTGTAAAAACCACAATGTGGATAATGCGGATAAACGAACCATACAATAAAGTAAAAACAGGAGCCGAGGCTGTAAGTGCGGGGATTTCTGTGCTTGGGGATCATACTCGATACTGGATAAATTGAGATGTTTTGAAAATGTTGTATCCATTATTTTATCATTTGCAGATCACCAACACGTCTCTCCGACCTGTGATTTCCATAGTTCCACGACTTTTCCGTCTTATGCTCAGAGGTCTAGTATTAACCCCTTTACCCCCAGGGTGGTTTGCACGTTAATGACCAGGCCAATTTTTACAATTCTGACCACTGTCACTTTATGAGGTAATTACTCTGGAACGCTTCAAATGGATCCCGCTGATTCTGAGACTGTTTTTTCGTGACATATTGTACTTCATGATTGTGGTAAAATTTCTTTGACATCACTTGCGTTTATTTGTGAAAAAATCAGAAATTTGGTAAAAATGTAGAAAGTTTTGCAATTTTCAAAATTTTAAATTTTATGCCCTTAAATAGAGATATGTTACACTAAATAGTTAATAAATAACATTTCCCACATGTCTACTTTACATCAGCACAATTTTGGAACCACATTTTTTTTTTTTAGGGAGCTATAAGGGTTAAAAGTTGACCAGCGATTTCTCATTTTTACAACAAAATTTACAAAAACACTTTTTTAGAGACCCCATCACATCTGGCGTGACTTTGAGGGGCCTTTATGATAGAAAATACCCAAAAGTGACACCATTGTAAAAACTGCACCCCCCAAGGTGCTCAAAACCACATTCAAGAAGTTTATTAACCCTTCAGGTGCTTCACAGTAATTTTTGGAATGTGGAAGAAAACAATGAACATTTAACTTTTTTCACAAAAATGTTACTTTAGACCGCAATTTTTTTTAATTTTCGACTTTTTGAATGTAAAATTTGCTTGAAAAATTAGCGGACACCATGTTGCGTTTGGGGAGCCCCCGATGTGCCTAAACAGTGGAAACCCCCCACAAGTGACACCATTTTGGAAACTAGACCCCTCAGGGAACTTATCTAGGTGTGTGGTGAGCACCTTGAACCCCCAGGTGCTTCACAGAAGTTTATATCATGGAGCTGTAAAAATAACATTTTCACATTTTTCCAACAAAAATGTTTTGCAGACCCCAATTTTGCATTTTCATAAGGGTAACAGGAGAAATTGCACCACGCGATTTGTTGTGCAATTTTTCCTGAGTAAGCCGATACCCCATATGTGGGGAAAAAACACTGTTTGGGCACACGGCAAGGTTCAGAAGAGAAGGAACGCCATTTGACTTTTTGAATGTAAAATTTGCTTGAATTAGTGGACGCCATGTTGCGTTTGGGGAGCCCCTGATGTGCCTAAATAGTGGAAACCCCCCCCCCCAAGTGACTCCATTTTGGAAACTACACCCCTGAAGGATTTTATCAAGGGGTATAGTGAACATTTTGAACCCAGAGGTACGACACAGAATTTGATAACATTAAGTCATCATATTGAATAAGTTGTCATTAGTCTTGAGTGCAAGTGCTCGCTACTTGAGTTTGCATCGGGTACTCAGGTATGGACCATGTATGGCGGGTGCTCAAGTGACATGCTCGAGTCCCCGCCCGCATGTTTCATGGTTGTTAGTCACCCAAATAAAAACATGTGGGGATCGCTTGTGCATGACAGGCAGTCCCAGCAAGGTTTTTTTGGCTATATAACAGCTGCAAAACATTTGAGGCGGAGACTTGAGCATGTCACTCGAGCACCCGCTATACTCGGTGCATACCCGAGCACCCGATGCAAACTCAAGTAGCGAGCTCTTGTGCTCAACATTAGTTGCCATATAGACGGTATTTTTTTCTTTACTTCTGAAAAAATCCCAACCCCAACCCTAATACAACCACAACCCTAGCCCAAACGCAACCTTAGCTCAACCCTAACCCTAGCCCAACCCTAACCCTAGCTCAACCCTAACGCAACCCTAACCCTTGCCCAACCCTAACCCAATCCTAGCCTAACCATAGCACAACCCTAACCCTAGTACAACCCTAACCCTAGCACAACCCTACCCATAGCTCAATGCTACCCCTAGCCCAACCCTAACCCTAGCTCCACCCTACCCCAACCCTACCCCTAGCCCCACCCTAGCTCAACCCTCACCCTAGCCCAACCCAAACCCTAGCCCAGCCCTAACCCTAGCACAACCCTAACCCTAGCACAACCCTAACCCTAACCCTAGCACAACCCTATCCCTAACCCTAAAGTTTATTTTTTACGCCATTCCTCGTGCGGTATAAGTGATTAGACAACTTTATTTTTCAGGTCGGTGCAATTACAGGGATACTGGATTCATATCAGGTTTTTATGATTGAGAGCTGTCACACACTAAAAAACCCTTTTTATTGCAAAGACTAGTTTTTGCATCGCAATTTTTTGAGAGCTACAATTTTTCCATATTTCGGCCGACAGAGTCATGTGATTTTTTTTTTTTTTTTGTGGGACAAGTTGATGTTTTTATTGGTACCATTTTTGGGCACATTACATTTTTTGATTGCTTTCTATTCCGATTAGTGCGGGACCGTTCCTTGCACATAGCACCGGGTGTCAGCTGTGACAATCAGGTGGATGACTTGATATCACGACCTCCCCAGGAAAAAGACAATAGGCTCTAGCTACAGAGACCTTCAAACTCTCTGTGTCACTCCCCCTACTGCACCCCTGGTGGAGCCCAAGTCTCCATCCCTGTTATTTCCCAGCTAAGAGCTCCCAAAACTAAAATGGGCCATATGTTCTTACTGGACAGTCCTAGGGAGCCCGTTCTGGTGTCATTGGACCCAGGCGGGCCCCTGCTACGCATGGATGCTAAACATCAGAGTCCTAGGGGCCCCTGCAAGGCTGTGCTGGGTATCTCCTTTCCTTAGGCTGGACTATGTTTAAAACTAGGGTTACAATCCGCATCCCCTCAGGTCTATTTTGTGTATCACTGAGATGAATCTTTTCCCCATAACTATAAGGGTTAAAAGTTGACCAGTGATTTCTCATTTTTACAACAAAATTTACAAAAACACTTTTTTAGAGACCCCATCACATCTGGCGTGACTTTGAGGGGCCTTTATGATAGAAAATACCCAAAAGTGACACCATTGTAAAAACTGCACCCCCCAAGGTGCTCAAAACCACATTCAAGAAGTTTATTAACCCTTCAGGTGCTTCACAGTAATTTTTGGAATGTGGAAGAAAAAAATGAACATTTAACTTTTTTCACAAAAATGTTACTTTAGACCGCAATTTTTTTTATTTTCGACTTTTTGAATGTAAAATTTGCTTGAAAAGTTAGCGGACACCATGTTGCGTTTGGGGAGCCCCCGATGTGCCTAAACAGTGGAAACCCCCCACAAGTGACACCATTTTGGAAACTAGACCCCTCAGGGAACTTATCTAGGTGTGTGGTGAGCACCTTGAACCCCCAGGTGCTTCACAGAAGTTTATATCATGGAGCTGTAAAAATAACATTTTCACATTTTTCCAACAAAAATGTTTTGCAGACCCCAATTTTGCATTTTCATAAGGGTAACAGGAGAAATTGCACCACGCGATTTGTTGTGCAATTTTTCCTGAGTAAGCCGATACCCCATATGTGGGGAAAAAACACTGTTTGGGCACACGGCAAGGTTCGGAAGAGAAGGAACGCCATTTAACTTTTTGAATGTAAAATTTGCTTGAATTAGTGGACGCCATGTTGCGTTTGGGGAGCCCCTGATGTGCCTAAATAGTGGAAACCCCCCCCCCCAAGTGACTCCATTTTGGAAACTACACCCCTGAAGGATTTTATCAAGGGGTATAGTGAACATTTTGAACCCAGAGGTACGACACAGAATTTGATAACATTAGGTCATCATATTGAATAAGTTGTCATTAGTCTTGAGTGCAAGTGCTCGCTACTTGAGTTTGCATCGGGTACTCAGGTATGGACCATGTATGGCGGGTGCTCAAGTGACAAGCTCGAGTCCCCGCCCGCATGTTTCATGGTTGTTAGTCACCCAAATAAAAACATGTGGGGATCGCTTGTGCATGACAGGCAGTCCCAGCAAGGTTTTTTTGGCTGTATAACAGCTGCAAAACATTTGAGGTGGAGACTTGGAGCATGTCACTCGAGCACCCGCTATACTCGGTGCATACCCGAGCACCCGATGCAAACTCAAGTAGCGAGCTCTTGTGCTCAACATTAGTTGCCATATAGACGGTATTTTTTTCTTTACTTCTGAAAAAATCCCAACCCCAACCCTAATACAACCACAACCCTAGCCCAAACGCAACCTTAGCTCAACACTAACCCTAGCCCAACCCTAACCCTAGCTCAACCCTAACGCAACCCTAACCCTTGCCCAACCCTAACCCAATCCTAGCCTAACCATAGCACAACCCTAACCCTAGCCCTAGTACAACCCTAACCCTAGCACAACCCTACCCATAGCTCAATGCTACCCCTAGCCCAACCCTAACCCTAGCTCCACCCTACCCCAAACCTACCCCTAGCCCCACCCTAGCTCAACCCTCACCCTAGCCCAACCCTAACCCTAGCCCAACCCAAACCCTAGCACAACCCTAACCCTAGCCCAACCCTAACCCTAGCACAACACTAACCCTAACCCTAGCACAACCCTATCCCTAACCCTAAAGTTTTATTTTTTACGCCATTCCTCGTGCGGTATAAGTGATTAGACAACTTTATTTTTCGGGTCGGTGCAATTACAGGGATACTAGATTCATATCAGTTTTTTATGATTGAGAGCTGTCACACACTAAAAAACCCTTTTTATTGCAAAGACTAGTTTTTGCATCGCAATTTTTTGAGAGCTATAATTTTTCCATATTTCGGCCGACAGAGTCCTGTGATTTTTTTTTTTTTTTGTGGGACAAGTTGATGTTTTTATTGGTACCATTTTTGGGCACATTACATTTTTTGATTGCTTTCTATTCCGATTTTTGGAAGGCAGAATAAACAAAAACCAACAATTCACGAATTGTTTTTTGGTGTATTTTTTATGCCGTTCTATGTGTCGTCAAATTGATAAGGAAGCTTTATTCTTCGGTTCAGTACGTTTACAGCGGCACCACAGTTATATTTTTTTTCACGTTATGGCACTTTTACTCAATGAAAACTATTTTATAGAAAAAAGAATTGTTTATGCATCGCTAGAGAGCTAAAAATGTTTTATTTTTCTGCCGTTGGAGCTGTATGGTGGCTTGTTTTTTTGCGGGATAAGATGACGTTTTCAGCGGTACCATTTTTATTTACATTTGTCTTTTTGATCTCGTTTTATTCCATTTTTTGTTTGGTGGTATGATGATAAAGCATCGTTTTATGTTTTGTTTTTTATTTTATTTTTTTACCCTGTTCACTAAAGGGGTTAACTTCATCACCATCCCTGTGCTATGCAGCCTGTCAGCGCTGCACAGGGAAAAGTTACTTTGGTCACGCGTGACGCATGACCAAAGCAACTTCCTGCCTTCTGATGACCCGGATGTTGTCATGATGACATCGGGTCACCATGACAACATCTGGGACCGGACTCAGACGCTGCGGGATGCCGGCAGAGAAGGTAAGTATCGCGCTAACCTCCTCTTGCCACCAGAATGCTGCGATCGATTTCAATCACAGCATTTCGGGGGTTAATGTGCAGGGAGCGGTGCGGGACCGTTCCTTGCACATAGCACCGGGTGTCAGCTGTGACAATCAGGTGGATGACTTGATATCACGACCTCCCCAGGAAAAAGACAATAGGCTCTAGCTACAGAGACCTTCAAACTCTCTGTGTCACTCCCCCTACTGCACCCCTGGTGGAGCCCAAGTCTCCATCCCTGTTATTTCCCAGCTAAGAGCTCCCAAAACTAAAATGGGCCATATGTTCTTACTGGACAGTCCTAGGGAGCCCGTTCTGGTGTCATTGGACCCAGCCGGGCCCCTGCTACGCATGGATGCTAAACATCAGAGTCCTAGGGGCTCCTGCAAGGCTGTGCTGGGTATCTCCTTTCCTTACGCTGGACTATGTTTAAAACTAGGGTTACAATCCGCATCCCCTCAGGTCTATTTTGTGTATCACTGAGATGAATCTTTTCCCCATAACTCGCTGTTGAATTATGTTTCTTGAATAGGCACATGGCGTCAGGGGAAGGGACATCCTGTGTAGCTTGCAGCTGCTGTGAGAATTCTCACTCTTCGCTTCTTCAGCTCCTTCCTTTGCAAGCTGCAGTGTCAAATTTTCATATGTAGAGCTTCGTAAAACCCGCCTGCCAGTGCACAGTGATCGACAGGGGATTACCTTGAATATCTTCACACCATTGTTCCCTGTAAAAAACAGAAAATAAATAAGCTAATTTATACTCACCTAACACCTAATCCCAGAAGCCGCTGTCAACTGTAAAACAGCAAAAATAAAAAACAACCATATCCCTCACCTATGCAAAGTGATGAAATAATCCATAGTGTCCTACGATGATCTAGATGACTTATACTAGTATAATTTTCAAACGGTGCCACTCCATAATGTACACATACTACAATGTGAAGAGTGGCAACTATTGACCGTATAATGGCAAAATCGCAAGATAAACATAAACAACCGAAGCAACCACGATCAAAGGCCAATCTACATCATAAAAAATTGTTTTATTAAATATTCAATTTTGTTAAAAATTATCACATGCAGATAATTGGTGCAAAAAATGTTGCAAAACAACATACAGTGTGTAAAAAAATTCTACCGCTATATGGGACAAGCAGGACCCAAATTGTACAGCCTAGTAGATATTAAGTGATCATCTAAGTAGCATAGTATTTATACACAGGCCAATGTGACCCGATTAGTAAAAAGGCTCATATAGTCAAAGGTTGTTAGGTCAGAGAAACAGACAATGTTAATACATTCCTCAAAATAATATTACGGGTATAATGAGCCACCATATATATATTTACATGTGTATAACAACAGTATATATATGTGTCAACAGTATATAGACATACAATATATTGTACATGACAACAGGCTCACACTGACACAAGTAATGTGTAGCGATCAGCTGCCGTGAGAGAGTTCACAGGAGTTCATCAGCTGATGAAACCCGGTAACCTCACTTACGGCACCGCCGCTGCGTGAGAACTGTCTCACGCCGTAGCGGTGCCGTAAGTGAGATCACTGGAGCTCATCAGCTGATGAACTCCTGTGAACTCTTTCACGGCAGCTCAGCGCTATACACTGCAGGCGTGATTACACAGCGGCGTCTGCTCTGTAACAGCAGGCATAGGCTGATGGGAGTAGTACTCTCATCAGCTGATGCCTGTGACGTGTGGTAAGCTTTTTACGACTGGTCACAGTCACAGCTGCGGGCTCACACTGTCATCTGACAGAGTGAGCCCGTAGTTCTAACCGATCAGAGCCCCTTTTTCCCACGCTGTCATCTGCGTGGGAAACCATGGATGTTCGGGGGCCCCATTCATATGAATGGGGTCCGTGTTCCGGGTCAGGTACTGTTCTGGTAACCGAACCAAACTTTTAATAGATATTCGGATATCCACGGGTCCGCCCATCACTAGTAAATAATCCTACCAAGTTATGACCACATAATGCCACCACATAATGCTAAAATAATGCCACCATACTGATCATTACCATCATGACTGTACTAAGACCAATATTACAATCAATACCACAATATGAGACAATAATCAATAAATACAGCCAGATCATAACAACATATCACCAACATGTACTGTAGTGATAATATACCATACTGATTATTAACAGTATAAACACTGATATTATCACTGTGCAGCAACCATGTAGTGGTATAATTGTATATATCAATTCCAGTGCTCTGCATACTATATACAGTACAGACCAAAAGTTTGGACACACCTTCTCATTAAAAGATTTTTCTGTATTTTCATGACTATGAAAATTGTACATTCACACTGAAGGCATCAAAACTATGAATTAACACATGTGAAATTATATACTTAACAAAAAGGTGTGAAACAACTGAAAATATGTCTTATATTTTACTTTCTTCAAAGTAGCCACCTTTTGCTTTGATGACTGCTTTGCACACTTGTCATTCTCTTGATGAGCTTCAAGAGGTAGTCACCGGAAATGGTTTTCACTTCACAGGTGTGCCCTGTCAGGTTTAATAAGTGGGATTTCTTGCCTTATAAATGGGGTTGGGACTATCAGTTGTGTTGTGCAGAAGTCTGCTGGATACACAGATGATAGTCTTACTGAATAGACTGTTAGAATTTGTATTATGGCAAGAAAAAAGTAGCTAAGTAAAGAAAAACGAGTGGCCATCATTACTTTAAGAAAGGAAGGTCTGTCAGTCCGAAAAATTGGGCAAACTTTGAAAGTGTCCCCAAGTACAGTTGTAAAAACCATCAAGCGCTACAAAGTAACTGGCTCACCAAAAGTACCACCCCAGGAAAGGAAGACCAAGAGTCACCTCTGCTTCTGAGGATAAGTTTATCCGAGTCACCAGCCTCAGAAATCGCAGGTTAACAGCAGCTCAGATTAGAGACCAGGTCAATGCCACACAGAGTTCTAGAAGCAAACACATCTCTACAACAACTGTGTTAATTCATAGCTTTGATGTCTTCAGTGTGAATGCACAATTTTCAAAGTCATGAAAACACCGAAAAATCTTTAAATGAGAAGGTGTGTCCAAACTTTTGGTCTGTACTGTATGTGCATAGTGTGCTGGTAATTGTACAAATATATGTATATTAAGTCATCTACCATCTCTCTGATCATAGTTGTTCACTTTCCCTTTTCTTTTTCATTCAGCCCACACCACCATAACCACTTCGTCCATCCATGACTTGTATCTGCTAGAGATGAGCGGTGTTCGACTAGAACTGTTCGCCAATCTCAAATTCGAGCTGTTTTGGGCGGTGTTCGAGTTGTGCGACGAACCCGAACGATTTGCAAAAAATTCGGCTGTTCGAGGTTATGTTCGATAACTGTTCGTGCACCAAAAGCGTGTCCTGCATGTCTGGCGCTATTTAGAGCACCAATCATGCAGGGATTGTCTGCCACTCACTGTAATGCCACAGCCATGGTGGTTGTGGCATTACAGTGATTGCCCAAATCGATGGGAACAGTGCCAACAGTGAAACATGAAAAGCCGGCAATTCAGCAGCGGCATATACCGGTACCCGACAATTTAGAATCGAAAGAATAGAGCTTCACACATAGATTAGATAGATAGAAACATGTCAGCCACATATATATGAAGTACAGTGACAGTGTTGCTTATTGTACTTGTCATTTAGTGTAAAGGATTTATCAAAAAAAATAATAGTGTTTTCATGCACCGTCTCTTTAAAAAAGCCGGCCGGCAATTCAGCAGCGGTACCCGACAATTTGGAATAGAAAGAATAGAGAATCACACATAGATTAGATAGATAGAAACATGTCAGTCACATATATATGAAGTACAGTGACAGTGTTGCTTACTGTACTTGTCATTTAGTGTAAAGGATTTATTAAAAAAAATAATAGTGTTTTCATGCACCGTCTCTTTAAAAAAGCCGACTGGCAATTCAGCATCTGTACCCGACAATTTATAACAGAAGGAATAGAGAATCACACATAGATTAGATAGATAGAAACATGTCAGTCACATATATAAGAAGTACAGTGATAGTGTTGATTACTGTACTTGTCATTTAGTGTTAAAATAAAGGATTTATTTAAAAAAAAATTGGCGTGGGGTTCCCCCTAATTTTAGGCTCTAGCGGAGGTTAAGCAGACGGCTGGGGCAGATGTTTGAAGCCTGGGAAGGGGGTAATACCCACGGAGCTTCCCAGGCTACTAATATCAGCCCCCAGCGGAATACCTAGCCTTTACTAGCTATTAAAATTTTAATTTTAAATTTTAATAGCTAGCAAAGGCTAGGCAGACAGCTGGGGGCTGATATTAGTAGCCAGGGAAGCTCCGTGGGTATTACCCCCTTCCCAGGCTTCAAACATCTGCCCCAGCCGTCTGCTTAACCTCCGCTAGAGCCTAAAATTAGGGGGAACCCCACGCCAATTTTTTTTTTAATAAATCCTTTATTTTAACACTAAATGACAAGTACAGTAATCAACACTGTCACTGTGCTTCATATATATGTGACTGACATGTTTCTATCTATCTAATCTATGTGTGATGCTCTATTCTTTCTGTTCTAAATTGTCGGGTACAGATGCTGAATTGCCGGCCGGCTTTTTTAAAGAGACGGTGCACGAAAACACTATTATTTTTTTAAATAAATCCTTTACACTAAATGACAAGTACAGTAACCAACACTATCACTGTACTTATTATATATGTGATTGGCATGTTTATATCTATCTATGTGTGATGCTCTATTCTTTCTGTTATAAATTGTCGGGTACCGCTGCTGAATTGCCGGCCGGCTTTTTTAAAGAGACGGTGCATGAAAACACTATTATTTTTTTAAATAAATCCTTTACACTAAATGACAAGTACAGTAAGCAACACTGTCACTGTACTTCATATATGTGTGACTGACATGTTTCTATCTATCTAATCTATGTGTGAGGCTCTATTCCTTCTTGTCTAAATTGTCGGGTACCGGTGTATGCCACTGCTGAATTGCCGGCCGGCTTTTTTAAAGAGAGCGTCTTCTGAGCAGTTTGTCAGCTTTTGGACACCTTTGAAGGTGTTTTCTATGTGTTTCTATGTGTTTTTGTTTGCCTGCCATTGGTTTTAACGGTGTTCGACGGTGTTCTAAGGTGTTCGACGAACAGTTCGACGAACAGTTCCTCGAACATCCCGGTGTTCGACGAACCGAACCCGAACACTACGGGGGTGGCTCAACACTAGTCTCTGCAAAATGTAATTCACGTCACCTCATCGCGTCTGCTGTATGGAGAGTCAGGGTGTTGGAGACCGGAGCAGCACACCCGGGGAACAGGAGCGAGATGAGTATGTTGTTTCTGCATGTATATATGAGTCTATGTGGGGGCTCACACTGTATATACAAAGGCTACGTGGTGGCTCAAACTGTATTTAGGAGGCTATGTGGAGCTCACACTGTATACAGGAGGCTATGTGCGGCCTCATACTGTATATAGGAGGCTATGAGGGTGCTCACAGTATATGTAGGAGGCTATGATGGGGCTCACAATGTATATAGGAGACTATGTGGGGGGCTTATGCTGTATATGGGAAAATATGTGGGGGCTTATACTGCATATAGGAGGCTATATGGGGGCTTATACTGTATTTAGGAGGCTATGTGGGGGCTCATACTGTATAAAGGGACTATGTGGGGCTCATACTGTTTATATAGGGCTGCGTGGGGGTTCATACTGTATATAGGAGGTTACCTAGGGCTCATACTGTATATAGGGAGGCTATGTGTGGGCACATACTGTATACAGTATATGGGGTTATGTGGGGTTCATACTGTATATAGAGTGGCTAAGTGAGGGCTCATACTGTTATAGGAGGATATGTGAGGCTCAACCTCTATATAGAGAGGCTATGTGGGGGCTCACACTGTTTATAGGGGGACATATGGGGGCTCATACTGGATATAGGAAGCTATGTGAGGGTCATACTGTTTATAGGGTCCATGTGGGGGCTCATACTGTTTATAGGAGGAATTGTTCAGGCTCATACTGTTTATAGGAGGATATGTGAGAGCTCACACTCTATATAGAGAGGCTATATGGGGGCTCATACTGTTTATAGGGGGCTATGTGGGGGCTCATCATGTAAATAGGAGGCTATATGAGGGCTCATATTGTATGTAGAAAGTCTATGTGGAGGCTCATACTGTATATAGGGGACCATATGGGGACTCACACTGTATATAGAGGGGCTATGTTGGTCTTATATTATATGTAGGGGGCTGTGTGGGGGCTCATACTGTATATAGGGGCAGTTTTCAGGCTTATACGGTAAATAGGGGAATGTCAGCATACTTAAATATTAAGTGATAATTAGAGTTGAGCCACCCCCGTAAGGTTCGAGTTCGGTTCGTCGAACGCCCGTATGTTCGCCGAACTGTTCGTCGAACTGTTCATGGAACACCGTCGAACACCGTTAAAACCAATGGCAGGCAAACAAAAACACATAGAAACACATAGAAAACACTTCAAAGGTGTCCAAAAGCTGACAAACTGCTCAGAAGACACAACTAACACATGGAAAAGTGACAAGTACATATAGTCATGCAAAAAGAAAAGAGGTTGAGGAGTAAAATGAGGGGGAGACACAGATATAGGCATGTAATGCCCTTCTAAAACCAAAAAAGTGCGAAGCTGACACGGCCAGTCCGTTCTTGCCCATGCGACCTCCGTGTCGCCGGGTTTGGGCCAGAGCTGCGGTGGACCCTGATGCCCAGCCCCCTTCTCCCAATACTGGGGCCTGTCCGCTGGTGGGTCGAGCGAGCCCCCCTGCGGTGGAGGCAGGTCTAAGCTTTTTAATTTAAATTGTCTCTCTAATTTGAATGAGTACACTTTAAATCCTTTTACAAGGATCTATTGGAGGGCAAGTCTGATGCCAGCAGCCGCGGGAATTACAGCTCCAGTAGCGTCCACTAAAGCTGCTGCAGTTAAAAAGCTTTTATAAGGATCGAGCTTGGCGGTCCACTTCAAGGCGTCCTACCGCCAGTCCCAGCCCCTGTGGCTTGGGGTGCCTCCCGATGCTCTTCACTGAGTGTCCCGTGGGCCCAAAGCATTTCCTTAGAAAAAATTAAGTGTCCAAACTACAGGTGGTGTAGCTTGCTTAACAGCCGGGATAATCCGCTGACTAGCAGACACTGCTACTAGGAACAAAGTATTTCCTGGGCTAGATGCAGTTAAAATTTTGTAATTAGATACTCTCGTTAGATGTTGAGAAAGCATTCCATAGAGTCTCCTGGCATGCCTGGCCCTCACAGGGTATCAAATACTTAGGAATTCCTATTCATAGAGACCTCTCCCGTCTATGTTATCTTAATTTTGGGCCCTTTATTGAACAACTCCATACAGACCACGGTTGGCAAGTTAGAACTGTAACATTCACTACGTGAACCACTGGAGCTTTGTGGAAAAGCACATGTACACTGTGTTCCAAATTATTATGCAAAAAGTGTTTAGGAGTGATAAGGTAAGAATTTTTTTGTTTGTCAGTTAAACTCATTGATGGTGATGTGTGTCAGGGCTCTTTATATCACTCTAAGCAATTGCAGACACCTGTGCTAATTAGTTTGGCAGGTGTGTCCAATGAAAGGCAAGACTACTTAAGAAGGCTGTCCCACATTATTAAGCAGCCTACATTTTCTGCCAAAATGGGAAAGAAAAAGGATGTGTCGGCTGCTGAGAAGCAACAAATTGTGGAGTGTTTAGGTCAAGGCATGACTACATTCAACATTGCCAAGACACTTCATCGTGATCATTGCACAATCAAGAAGTATGTAGCTGATTCACAGTACACACGTGTGCGTGCTGATAAGGGAAAATTGAGGACTCTTTCCTACAGGCAATTACGTCAGGTTAAAAGAGCAGCGGCAAAAAAGCCTTGTCATAGCAGCAGACAAGTTTTTGAAGCTGCTCCAACGTCCCCCGAACAACAAGATGCAGGGCCCTTCAGAGGTTTGCAGCTGTGCATAAGCCATCCTGTTGACCTCCTCTATCCACTGTACACAAGCAGAAACAGCTCCAGTGGGCCAAACAATACATGAAGACTGACTTCAAAACTGTTTTATTCACCGATGAGTGCTGTGCAACGCTCGATAGTCCAGATGGATGGAGTGGAGGATGGCTGGTTGATGGACACCCCATGCAAACATGGCTACGGCGCCAACAAGGAGGAGGTGGAGTAATGTTTTGGGCTGGAATCATGAGGAGAGAGATTGTCGGCCCCTTTAGGATCCCTGAAGGGGTAAAGATGAACTCCATGATGTATGTGGAGTTTCTCAAACAGCACTTCCTGCCATGGTTCAAGAAGAAGAACCATGTATTCCACAGCAAGATCATTTTCATGCATGATAATGCACCGTCTCATGATGCACATAACACATCTGCATCTCTGGCTGATATGGGCATAAAAGGGGACAAACTTATGGTGTGACCTCCATGCTCCCCTGACCTCAAACCCATTGAGAACCTCTGGAGCATCATCAAAAGGAGTGTCTATGATGGCGGGAGGCAGTTCACATCTAAGCAACAGCTCTGGGAGGGTATTCTGTTCTCATGCAAAACAATTGAAGCAGAAACCATCCAAAACCTGACAAATTCAATGGACGAGAGAGTTCAGAAGCTCCTTTCGAACAAGGGGTCCTATGTGCAAATGTAACATCACCTAGAATAAAGCTTTGAGTTGAAAACTGTTTGATTTAAGTTTCTAATAACCTGCTAATGCTTATAATTTCAAAAATGACCATTTTTTTGTTCTTTATTAAAATGAAAAGGTTGATCGAAGAGTGTGGGGGATCTAAGAGTGTGGAAACCCAGTAGTCAGGAATATTTCGAATTCTGACAATCTGAGGGTCATGTTGCAGGTAGTGCAGCAAGAAGGCACCCATGTGTCTTGCGCATCTAGGAGCCCCAAAATTATTTTCCGGGCTACATGCAGCTAAAAATTATTATTAATTTGAAAGCTGGTGGAGCTTAGTATAGATGGCCTAATAGAATCAGTACTGCAAACTGCTATAAGGCCAAAATTATTTTACAGGGAAGATAGAGATAAACATGATTAGTAATAATTTGAAATCTGGTGGAGCTTAGTATAGATGGCCTAATAGAATCAGTACTCCACACTGCTACTATGCCCAAAATTATTTTCCAGGCAAGATACAGATAAAAATGATAATTAATTTGAAAGCTTAAAACGGTTGGTGAGGTGATTTTACCAAATCCTCAAGCTTTTACTCTCCCCAGGATGACACAGGGCTAGAAAAGTCCTTGCTGATGCATGATGTGTTCATCTTTATGAACCTGAGTCTGTCTACATTGTCAGCGGACAGCCGCGTGCGCTTATCTGTCAGCACAACACCAGCAGCGCTGAACACACGTTCAGAGAGAACAAAAATTATTATTAATTTGAAATCTGGTGGAGCTTAGTATAGATGGCCTAATAGAATCAGTACTGCAAACTGCTACAAGGCCAAAATTATTTTACAGGCAAGATACAGATAAACATGATTAGTAATAATTTGAAATCTGGCGGAGCTTAGTATAGATGGCCTAATAGAATCAGTACTGCAAACTGCTACAAGGCCAAAATTATTTTACAGGCAAGATGCAGATAAACATGATTATTAATAACACTGGTGTACAAAAAAAAAAAAAATTCTGGCATGGACTTTAAGAACAGTTTTAGACTAATTTGTGGGTGCTGAATTCAAATCTGATCTTATAATTTCTCTATCACATCACGTTTTTGCGCTATAGGTATATAGCCCATTTTCAATAATTCCAAGAAAAATATAAGTAGTGTATGAAAAGTGCCATTTTATACGGTTCACTAAGGTAAATTTAGTTTTCATTTAGTCTCCCAATAAATGTGAGAATATCTTTGTTTTCTTTGAACATGCATAATTCCCATTTGTTATGATAATAAAGTAAAAAAACAGTTTTCAAACACCCTTGTTTTCTGTGCTACTGGGACAGTAGAGCTACAGCAGAGCATTGGGTGAAAACTGAATGGCCTCAGCGACAGAGTTTGGCACCTGGCGATAAGAATGTCATCCATGATTCACTAGTGGATAGAAAGAACATTGTCTTTCCTCCCTTGCACATAAAACTTGGATTGATGAAGCAGTTCGTCAAAGCTCTCAATCACAGTGGAGAATGCTTTAACTATTTATGTTCAACTTTTCCAGGTCTTAGTGAAGAGAAGAAAAAGGCTGGAATATTGGATGTACCTCAAATAAGAACACTTATGAGAGACCCAAACTTTATCACATCAATGAATGAGACAGAAGAAAGAGCTCGGAATGCATTTTGTAATGTGGTGCAGAATTTTCTAGGGAATAAGAAAGCAGACAACTATGAAGAGATTGTGGAAGAGCTACTAATGAGTCTGCAAAATCTTGGATGTAGAATGAGTACCAAGATTCACTATTTAAACAGCCATTTGGACTTTTTTCCAGAGAACCTTTGGGATGTGAGCGAGGAACAAGGGGAGCGTTTTCATCAGGACATTAAAACAATGGAAGAACGGTATCAAGGCCGGTGGGACTCACATATGATGGCTGACTATTGCTGGAGCTTGATGAGAGACAACCCAGAAGCTGTACATCACAGATCAGCCAAGAAAAGAAAGTTCAAATAACTGCCATTTGCCATTCATCTGTGTGCCATATATATGTGTTTTTATATTTTGTAGTTTAATTTTGTAAGTATATTTGATTTGCTGTACACAGACTTTGTAATTTGTTATTCCTTGATTAAAAATATACAAAATGTAGTAACGAAAATCATGAGGTTTTTATCAAAAAACATTCGATAGGATTACTTTCCATCAAAAATATCTCGAAATCCTGATGTGATAGCCAAAAACGGAGTTCGTATTAGTAATCAGCAGCCAAAATTGACTTAAAATATGTTTTAAAACCTTTTGACAGAAAAACTGCATTGACCAGTGTAATTTTAAATCTGGTGGAGCTTAGTATAGATGGCCTAATAGAATCAGTACTGCACAGTGCTACAAGGCCAAAATTATTATACAGGCAAGATACAGATAAACATGATTAGTAATTTGAAATCTGGTGGAGTTTAGTATAGATGGCCTAATAGAATCAGTACTGCACAGTGCTACAAGGCCAAAATTATTATACAGGTAAGATACAGATAAACATGATTAGTAATTTGGAAGCTTAAAACGGTTGGTGAGGTGATATTAACAAATCATCAAGCTTTTACTCTCCCCAGGATGACACAGGGGTAGAAAAGTCCTTTCGGATCCATGATTTGTACATCTTTATGAACGTGAATCTGTCTACATTATCAGTGGAGAGCCGCGTGCGCTTATCTGTCAGCACACCACCAGCAGCGCTGAACACACGTTCAGACAGAACGCTGGCTGCGGGGCATGACAAGATCTCCAAGGCATAAGTGGCGAGCTCAGGCCATTTATCCAGATTGGAAGCCCAAAAAGAGCAAGGGTCCAGTGACACAGTCATGGCTTCAATGTTTACTTGGAGATACTCCTGTACCATCGTCTCTAGGAGTTGACTATGTGTCAGACTTCTTGTCTCCTGTGGCCTTGCAAAGGATGGGCTAAAAAAGTGGTGAAATGATTCCGCAAAATTGATGTTACCAGCAGATACTGTGTTTCTGTTACATTTTGAGTGCTGAACACTCGACGGTCCCACAGTTGGCAAGTTGGAACTGTGAGATTCACTACGTGCACCACTGGTGTTTTGTGGAAAAGCACATGTAAGATTCTGCAACAGTCTCTGCTGATACTCCTGCATGCGTGCATCCCTTTCTATGGCAGGAATAATTTCTGCAAATTTACTTTTGTACCGGGGATCTAACAGTGTGGCAACCCAGTAGTCAGGATTATTTCTAATTCTCACAATTCGAGGGTCATGTTGCAGGTAGTGCAGCAAGAAGGCACTCATGTGTCTTGCGCATCCAGGAGCACCAAGTCCCTGTTGTGTTGGTGGCGAGGTAACAATCATGCTTCCTTCCTCTCCCCTCTCTCCCCAACCTCGCACAACAGAAATGTGATCAAGATATCCCTCATCTGATGAGTCTTCCATCAGTTCGTCCTCCACTTCTTCCTGGGCTCCTGCACATTTCTCACTAGTTTGGCTGCTACCATGCACCCTGCTAAAACCATCTCCCCCACCCTCACATGCCTGCCGCCTTGGTGCTGCCGACCGTCTGGACTTTGCAGATGTTAGCCCTTCCGCATACAACTCCTCCTCCTCTACTTTCTCCACCTCCTCTTGTGCCACCACCTGACTCCGAATTCTGTTTAACATGTGCTCCAGCATGAAAATCACCGGAATAGTCATGCTGATAATGGCATCGTCAGCACTAAACATCTTCGTCGCCATTTCAAAACTGTGCAGAAGGATGCATAGGTCCCTGATCTGAGACCACTTCTCCAGCGTGATTTGCCCCACCTCTGGATCTCGTTGGCCCAGGCTATACGTCAGAACATATTGCACCAGGGCTTGTCGGTGCTACCACAGTCGCTGCAACATGTGCAGAGTTGAATTCCACCGGGTAGGCACATCGCGTTTTAGCCTGTGAAGTGGCAGGCTCAACGACTTCTGTAGAGATGTAAGTCGCTGAGCTGCGGGATGCGAACGGCGGAAGTGAGCACACAGCGACCGTGCCCTCTGCAGAAGGCTATCTAGTCCAGGATAGTGGCCTAAAAATTCCTGGACACCAGGTTCAACACGTGAGCCATACAAGGCACGTGTGTGACATTGCCCCGGCGAAGGGCCGCACTGAGGTTTGCAGCATTGTCGCACACGGCCTTCCCTGGTTTCAGGTCCAGTGGAGACAACCATTCATGAAACTGGTTCTCCAGAGCTGACCACAACTCCTCAGCTGTGTGACTCACATTTCCCAGACATTTCAAAGTAAAAACCGCCTGATGACGTTGAGCCCTGCTGCCAGCATAGTAAGGAGCTGTGCAGGATCCCTTCTGCGCAGTTAGAAAGCTTGTGGCATGACCAGACAGGCTTTGGGTGCAGGTGGAGGACCGAGAGGAGGTTGAGGAGGCAGAAGCAGTGGAGGAACTTCGAGATAAAGAGGATTGACGCACAACTCGTGGGGACGGCAAGACTTGGACAGAAGCCCCTTGTCCTGCTGTCACCATAGTTACCCAGTACCCAGTCAGCGACATGTAACGCCCCTGTCCATGCCTACTCGTCCAAGTGTCTGTGGTGAAATGCACCCTGTCACACACAGAGTTTCTCAAAGAAGCGGTGATGTTGTGTGCGACATGTTGGTGGAGTGCAGGCACACCTTTGTTTGAGAAGTAGTGCCGACTGGGCATCTGGTACTGGGGCACTGTGACGGGACAAAAGGTCTCGAAAATCCTCTGTGTCCACCAGGCGGAAAGGCAGCATTTATGTAGCCAAGAGCTTGTGACGCGCCCCCTGGGCCATATTCTTTAGGGGGAATACCCGGAGCCGGATCAGATGGGAGTTGTAGTCGCCGAGTGGCTGCGACCCGGTCCGTGCCCAGGGTGTCAAGCTCAGAGTGTGTGGCAGTCCTACAGATGTTACACAGTTCGTTATGTCGACTACGCCACCCGTTGTATTGCGGTCACTACGGCCGCCGCTGCAGCAGGGTCCGCTGAGGCTGATGGTGTTGGTGCAGCTTTTGATAGTATAACCCCCAACGGGTGGGGTATAGCCTCAGGGGGTCAGGTGCAGAGGATGGGGGGTTGTGGTGGTGCAGCGTAGATGGTAATTAAAGACAGAGTCGGGTTGTGCAGTTTAGGGTATTTACTTACTGCTGATGTTCCGGTCACTCCAGCTTCAAGTGACCACCCGAGCCGTGCTGCGTCCACCAGGTCCTGGACTCGGCCAACCCCCAAGTAAGTCCGGAGCGTGACCCTGAGCCCTCCTTCCTGTCCTGTCTTCTGGCCGTCCCCACCAGGGATCCACCTAGGTCCAGCTTCCTCGGGCCTTCTGTTGGGAGACCCTTGGCCTTGGGTTCCCTGACCCTACACGTGGTCTGCCTTCAGGGTGGATGTGGTGGGTGGCCGTGGCAGACGCTGCCCACGGCCTCCGGTCTCTGGCTAGGGTGTGCTTTAGCCCCCACCAGTTTGGGATCCGGTACCCTGTTGCCGACTCTTCACCCGGTGATGGACTTTGGGTTCTCAGAGTCCTTTTCTTTCACCCCCTCTGGGTCTTTCTTCCTTTCTCCTCTCTCACTCTGGCTCAGGTCACTTCTTCTGACTCCTCTGACTCCTCTGCAAAGACTCACTCTCACAGGCTGACTCTCACAGACTGACCCTGATCTTAGATGGTTCCCACCTTTTATAACCCTCTATGTGTGAGCTCAGGTGACCAGCACCCAATGAGCTCCTAGCACTACCCAGACTGCTCCCCCTATCTGCCCCTACACTACTTGGGATGTTCCACCCCCCTCCCACTCCAGCCAAGGACAGACTCGGTCGTACCTGCACATTTCCAAGTGGGAGTACCGTTGGTCTGCCCTCCGGAAATGGGATGTGTGTAGTGCATGCAGCTCTCTGGGCTCAGTCCCACACTCCATCCTTACCCGGGAGTGGAATATCACACCTCTGGGTTGAGGTGCAATACCCCTGTAGCAGCCGAATCCTCAGGGTGCTACATTCCCCCCTGGTAAATCACAGCACGTCCTCGGGCTGTAGGACAAAACACCACAAAACATACAAATTTTTTTCATATAAACAACATAATAAAAACATATAAAATATCATATATATATCAGCATCATCATAAAACTTTTCATATAAATAACATTCTCGTCGCCTCTGGCTCCTCCTCCGGTCACTGTGCAACGTGTGACCGGGTAAAGTGCGACAGTCTTTGGAACTCGTGGCTTTCCCGTAAAACCAGTAGGGAGCGCTTTAGGACGCGCAACTATATACAGGGGTAGTTGGCCGCTCTCAGTCCTCGGCCAGGTATAAGGGAGGAATGACCGCTCTCAGTCCTCGGTCAGTGGGATTTAAGGGATAAACGGGTAAACAGTTCACACATGCTGGTCCCAATGGGGACTATATTATCAGCAACAGTTTCTTTGGTACCCCGACGGGTAACTATGTACAGCTTCTACTCTGCCGTACTTAACGACGACGTCCTCCTGCTCTTTCTTTGTGGTTACCTTTAGCTTCAGACCCGTCCGGGTCCTCTTGTTCTTCCTCCTCACACCGCAGCTCTTCCTCCGTCAGGCGATGCACATGGAGGGCGTAGGGTCCTTTGGCACACTTGTGCCGGGTGAAGGTGACCTCGTCCCCGATGTAAAGGTCACGACCTCTGTGTCCCTCCGGTAGGTGGGACTCAACGTCTCTCCTGGTCACGAAGACGTCGCCTGGGGTGCGGTGGTCTCGGATGAAGCCCCACCCATGCTGCATGTTAAACTTGATCACAGTCCCGGTGGTGCGGGGACTATGCGCTGCACGGGGGTCTCTCCTGGCCCGGCTCTTCTGCTCCGCGCTCTTTATTTGAGCTTGCTGTTCCCGGACCCGCCTCCCTCTCCGCTCCCTCTCGAAGACCTCGAGCTGCTGGCGGCAGCACTCAGCACGCTCCGCTGCGGCTGCCCGAGTCTCCTGAGTGAACCCCATGAGATCTTCTCCGGTGGGGTCCCACTCAAATTGGGCCTCTTCTAGCGGGGGCGAGATCCTTTTCACGGGCTTTGGAGCCGGTATCAGGGGTTCACACATGGGCCTTGCCCTCTGGCGTTCTAGTTCGTAGTACTCTTGGGGCCAGATGAAGGGCTGCCCGTCCGGGCACGTGTGTTGGGCGAACAAGTTTTCTCCCAGATGCGGCACTCTTGGTCTTATGGGCGCGGTGGTGGTGGCGCCCGGGTTGCCCAGGCCTTGCGGCCAGGCCTGGGGCACCTGGAAAGTGAAGGGCACCGTTAGGACGGCGGCGCCCTGGGCTACTTGGCCCTGCGACCAGGCCGGGGGCTCCGCGGAGGTAGGGGGCGCTGTTGGTATTGCGGCGCCCGGGTGTACTAGGCCTTGCGACCAGGCTGGTGGTACTTCCTGCTTGGTCACGCTCGGGGTCGAGGCGTGTGACGTCACAGGGGTCGCGGCTTCCGGTTGGGGCCTAGTCTGCGGTGGTGACGTTGCGGTTGCGGGCACGGCCGGGGGTACTTCGGGCTCTGCGACGGGGAGCTGGGGCAGGCAAGCGGTTTCCCGGTTTGGGGTAAAGACGTCCCCTTTACCTGCCTCCATTCGTTCGGCTCCATTCTCGGCGCCGTCTCCGGCCTTCAGTCCTCCTGCGCCATCCTCAGAGGCGGTCTGTTTCCTCGTCTTGGTTGGCGTGCTCCGCTGACGGGTCTCGGTCTGCTGGGCCATCTCACGGCTCCACTCCGCCAACGTCTCTCGCTGCACCCGGGCCATCCTCCGTGCGAGGCCCTCCAGAGCGGTCTGCGCACACTCCCGGTCTCGGGAGAGCTGTGCTAGGACCTCCACTAGGCCTAGTGGGGTCGTTGCTTCCAGCAGGCTCCTGACCAACGGGTCGGTGCTGCTCTGCTCTCCTTCTGCTGTTTCCGGCAGGCTCCTGGCCAGCGGGCCGGTGCTGCTCTGCTCTCCTTCCATCTCCGGGTAAGCTTCTTCTGGACTCAGCACTAGGCTTCTTGTCTCCGGGTGCGCTCTCTCCAGACTGCTCCAGGCGACACCCATCTTTGCTCTTTTCTTTCGTCTCCTCCCACTTCGAGGGCGGTCCCGGGGCAACTTGGTGACTGTCAGCTCCAGGGGCTGTTTTTCACGCTGACCGACACCTCTAGCATCACAGTCTCTGTTGGTGGGGGCGGTTTCCACTTTTGGCGCCATTTTCGGTCCTGGCCCACGATGGGAGGCGGCCTCTTGCCATCCTCTGGCACGCCCATAATGGCGTCCGCTCTGCCAAGGCGGGAAATCCTTGGAAATGGCGGGAACCGCTTCCCAGTGGCGGGAAACTCTGCAGATGGCGGGAAAAAGCTGTTAATGGCGGACAACCGGCGGGAATCGACTGGTGATGGGGTCCGATGGCGGGGACCCTCCGGAACCGGCAGGAGACTTCTTTTTGAGGTAAACTTGTTCTTTTCTTCAGGCACGCAGTACCCGGTTGTTGCGAGCACGTAATCCTGCCGACTACGCCAAAGTTGACGCGCCCCCTGGGCCATATTCTTTAGGGGGAATACCCGGAGCCGGATCAGATGGGAGTTGTAGTCGCCGAGTGGCTGCGACCCGGTCCGTGCCCAGGGTGTCAAGCTCAGAGTGTGTGGCAGTCCTACAGATGTTACACAGTTCGTTATGTCGACTACGCCACCCGTTGTATTGCGGTCACTACGGCCGCCGCTGCAGCAGGGTCCGCTGAGGCTGATGGTGTTGGTGCAGCTTTTGATAGTATAACCCCAAACGGGTGGGGTATAGCCTCAGGGGGTCAGGTGCAGAGGATGGGGGGTTGTGGTGGTGCAGCGTAGATGGTAATTAAAGACAGAGTCGGGTTGTGCAGTTTAGGGTATTTACTTACTGCTGATGTTTCGGTCACTCCAGCTTCAAGTGACCACCCGAGCCGTGCTGCGTCCACCAGGTCCTGGACTCGGCCAACCCCCAAGTAAGTCCGGAGCGTGGCCCTGAGCCCTCCTTCCTGTCCTGTCTTCTGGCCGTCCCCACCAGGGATCCACCTAGGTCCAGCTTCCTCGGGCCTTCTGTTGGGAGACCCTTGGCCTTGGGTTCCCTGACCCTACACGTGGTCTGCCTTCAGGGTGGATGTGGTGGGTGGCCGTGGCAGACGCTGCCCACGGCCTCCGGTCTCTGGCTAGGGTGTGCTTTAGCCCCCACCAGTTTGGGATCCGGTACCCTGTTGCCGACTCTTCACCCGGTGATGGACTTTGGGTTCTCAGAGTCCTTTTCTTTCACCCCCTCTGGGTCTTTCTTCCTTTCTCCTCTCTCACTCTGGCTCAGGTCACTTCTTCTGACTCCTCTGACTCCTCTGCAAAGACTCACTCTCACAGGCTGACTCTCACAGACTGACCCTGATCTTAGATGGTTCCCACCTTTTATAACCCTCTATGTGTGAGCTCAGGTGACCAGCACCCAATGAGCTCCTAGCACTACCCAGACTGCTCCCCCTATCTGCCCCTACACTACTTGGGATGTTCCACCCCCCTCCCACTCCAGCCAAGGACAGACTCGGTCGTACCTGCACATTTCCAAGTGGGAGTACCGTTGGTCTGCCCTCCGGAAATGGGATGTGTGTAGTGCATGCAGCTCTCTGGGCTCAGTCCCACACTCCATCCTTACCCGGGAGTGGAATATCACACCTCTGGGTTGAGGTGCAATACCCCTGTAGCAGCCGAATCCTCAGGGTGCTACACTTGCAGATGGTGAAATTCAACCTCTTAGCTTTCTCATGGCTAGGAGGAAATGGTCTTTTACTTGTCCATGTGAAGCACAGCTGTGCTTGGCATCACAGACCCAGAAGGGTGTATTGAAGGACTCCTCCACAAGAGGCCCCCATAACCATTCACACATCTGCACCTTCCACCTCAGACCACCAGAGGGAGCTCCTTAGGGAGATATATAAGGGAAGGTGGGGCCAGGCAGCCGTTAGTCTGTCAGAGTCTGGTTTAGCAGTGAGTCCAGTGCAGTCTGAGACGTGTTACCTCAGAGGACAAAAGCCTGTTCCAGCTCCTGCATTCTACCCTGCAGTGGAGCTTATCCAGATCAAGACTCGGTGTAGCTCAGTGAGGTGAGCTGTAGGTGTGCCGGCGCCATAAGATCGGTGAACCGCGGCACGCTGCCGTTTGTGTGAGTAGCCTATCGAGGGCTCGAGTAGGCCGAAGGCAAAGGAGTAGAGAGTTAGTTCATAGGGGAGCAGAGGAGCTTAGCTGGCTCACCCCGAGAAGAAGAATTTACCGGACACCGGGTCCGAAGCTTGCCGAGAACTCCACGACCCAGCAAGATAAACCGGAATCCCTGGAGAACTACAGGTCCCAGGATAGCTAAAGTGCTGATACGTACCAGAGTCAGGAGACACATAGGCCCCGTAGGTTGGGAGCGTGCACTCCAAGAGAAGGCCCTACCACAAGGTCAGCCAGCGCAGGACAGAGACAAAGTTAGGCCTAGCTCCAGGCAGGTCAGAAACTTATTATGCAGAAGCCAGAACCAGGAGGCCCAAAACCTGCTCATTGGGGAGGATCTGGACATACACCCTTCACCCTACAGTGCTCCGGGGAGTGCCTGAAATTCCACCAGTAAAAGGTACTGAAGTGACTATCGTGTCCGTCCCTGTTCTTGCTCTGGCCCAGAGTAGTCTCTCTATCTTGCATCCCCGTTCCTATACTGCCCTGAGGCCCAGCTCTAACTGTGGAGAGCTATACCATCAAGCTGCCTTATCATCAGCCTCAGTAGACTGCGCAGCGCTGGTGATCCTCACCAGAAACCACAGGTGGCGTCACGAACTCTTTCTTTTATAAACTTTACAAATATCAACCCCTTTTTAGGAGAGACCCCAGGGTACGGGCCCGGGAGCCGACCACCGCGACATCCCTAAAGGCCAGGCCAAAGGCCCGGGTACCGAGTTATCCCCATTCCCCTGGGTGCCACATCCACATCTGAGGGACCGAGGGCTGGCTGTTGTGCTTAGACGGGGTTGAGAAGGGTGTCCCCGGCAAACTGCCGGTCTGTGAGGAAGATGCAGGCGGACATGTTAGGTTGCCTTGATCCAAAGGTGGTGCTATCGATGTCGGAGAGCGCTCAACACCAGCTGGTGTTTCCACCTCCAAATAAAATGATGACCTGACAATCACACTGGCTGTTGCGGGTAAAGAGGTGGCCGGTCTGCGTCCCAAAACAGGTGTGACTGCTGTCCCCCCAGTCACAGAGGATGAAGAGGCTGCGGATGCACAAGATGTGGCTGATGGTGGTTGGCCCAGCCGGCTAGGCCGCATTGTAGCACAGTGAGCTTCCCACTGCAACTTATGCTTCATATCCATGTGCCGGTTCATGTATGAAGTACTCAAACTATATATTTTTTGGCCTCTACTTAGCTTTTTCTGACAAATGTTACAGATAACACGAGTTGGGTCATTCTTATCGATCTGAAAAAATGCCCAAGCTATGCAAGGCTTAGCACCCATGCGACCTGAAGAGCCACTACGACTTGTGGTCAGAGGCAGAGTTGTGTTTGAGGATGCAGTTGTTGACGTGCTTCCAGTACTACGTCTCTGTCCAGGAAGGCGCAACCTGACCTCGTCGTCACTAGCATCCTCCTCCACCTCCTCTGCTGACCTCATCGACTGGCTGACTGTGGGTTGACAGTAAGTGGGATCTCCAAACTCGTCATCATCACCCTGTGTGTTCTCACACCAGTCGTCCTCAGAGTCAACCTCTTCCTGCCCTGGCAAAAATCTCAAGTTGTCGTTCCAATCAGGTATTTGAGTCTCATCATCGCCTTCCTCATTCTCTCCACCAACAGGAGATACAGTTTGGGAACGAGGGTCTACATTATGGTTGAGGTGGAGGAGAGCCCACTTGAAGGAGCACTTGATATCCGTTGAAGCACCTGCTGTTTTTGTGCCTCATCTGGAATTTGTAGCGATTGGCGTGGCCGTAAGAAAGGGATCTTATCACATTGTCCACTAAAAGAAGTAGACATCTTAGTTTGGCTGGAAGATGGTCTTTCTTCTGCAGATGTTACTGTTGCTTTAACACCTACCCCACGGACACAACCTTTTTTTCCCTTCCCAACACACCTATTCCCCTTTCCACCATCAGCAGGCCTTTTTCCACTCATTTTGGTGGTTAACTAATTGACAACTCTGGAGTTGCTTGCACAAAAAAACAATGGATGGGAACCGAGCAGAGCTGAGTGGCCAAACTGTTGTATTAGCCCAAAAGTATTGGCTGGGTTAGATGCAGTAAAACAATTTTATTACATACACAGGTGGTGGAGCTTAGTATAGATGGACTAATAGAACAAGTCCCACACACTGCTATAAGCCCAAATTTTTTTTCAGAGCTAGATGCAAATAAAAATTATTTTTAATTTGCAACCTGGTGGAACTTAGTATAGATGGACTAATAGAACAAGTCCCACACACTGCTACAAGCCGAAATTTTTTTTCAGAGCTAGATGCAGATAAAAATTATTTTTAATTTGCAACCTGGTGGAGGTTAGTATAGATGGACTAATAGAACAAGTCCCACACACTGCTACAAGCCCAAATTTTTTTTCAGAGCTAGATGCAGCTAAAAATTATTTTTAATTTGCAACCTGGTGGAGGTTAGTATAGATGGACTAATAGAACAAGTCCCACACACTGCTACAAGCCCAAATTTTTTTTCAGAGCTAGATGCAGATAAAAATTATTTTTAATTTGCAACCTGGTGGAGCTTAGTATAGATGGACTAATAGAACAAGTCCCACACACTGCTACAAGCCCAATTTTTTTTTCAGAGCTAGATGCAGATAAAAATTATTTTTAATTTGCAACCTGGTGGAGGTTAGTATAGATGGACTAATAGAACAAGTCCCACACACTGCTACAAGACCACATTTTTTTTCAGAGCTAGATGTAGATAAAAATTATTTTTAATTTGCAACCTGGTGGAGGTTAGTATAGATGGACTAATAGAATGATGCTATGCCCAAAAGGTTTTAATTGGCTAGGTGCAGTAAAAAAATTTGTATTCTATACACAGGTGGTATAGCTTGCAACACAGATAGGCTACTCCACTGACTAACACACACTGCAAGAGGCCAAAAAGGATTTGCTTAGCTAGATTTAGCCAAATGCTGTGAAAAAAACTTGCACAGCACTGGCACAGACCTGCCTAGCAAAAAGTCCTAGGAAATGCTGTAACCTAGTCCAGAAAAGGACTGCAATTACAAGTAGACCCTACTCCCAACCTATCTATTTAAGAGCACAGACCTGCCTGATAAAAGTCGTAGGAAATGATGTAACCTAGTCCTCAAAAGGACTGCAATCACAACTATCCCCTACTCCCAAGCTATCTGTAGATTTGTGCGAAAATTGGCTTGAAATGAACACTCAAAGTATAGCGCACACAGCAACAGCGGTGCCGTCTAACACGCAGCTGCAGCAGTGAGAAAATGGTGGCTACGTGGAAAATGGCTGGGTCTTATAGGGCAAGGACATGTGACATACACTGCCAATGACACATGCCTTTGCTTGTGTGAAAAAAGCAGTTCGCTCCGTGTGTGCGCTGCTGATAGGCTGACAGATTGCATCTCCCCACTGTAAATGGGGGAAAGAGAAAAAAAAATGGAGATCTTCATTATTTCTGCAGAGATCCATCCCATGAACCTCCCCCCGCCCCGCTGTACACTCAAACTGCGTATTAACATTAATTTTCAGCATTACTGAGAAAAAATCCAGTTATGATTTTGGTGCACGAACAGTTATGGAACATAACCTCGAACAGCCGGATTTTTTTCAAATTGTTCGTGTTCGCCGAACGGCTCGAACACCGCCCAAAACAGCTCGAATTTGAGATTGGCGAACAGTTCGAGTCGAACACCGCTCATCTCTAGTGATAATATTAATATATTATAATAAATGTAATTAATATGTTGATATGAATATTGAGCAGAATTCATATCTGTCTATTGGTTCGTTCTCCGCAACAGTCATGGTCTCTCATGTGATCTCTTTGGAAAATTAATTGCCCACCCTTGCCTTAGATAGTAATAATGCCCCCTGTGTGCCGATACTGAATAATAATGCCACCATCTATGCCTGATAATAATAGTGCACATGGGGTTTCTTACAATAATAATATTGCAGCTCATGGTATGCAAGGGGCTTATATTAATATGGGGTCTACCAGTAGATACATAGGGGGAGAGGGTTAATAAGAGGCTTTAATACAGAGCCCAGACAGGCTGTACTATAACAGCAGGTGAAAGGGGGAGGTAAGAGGAGGAGCAGGCATTCTGACGCTTAGGCTTGGAGGGGAATAGAGCCTGTAATAACACAGCGGGGCAGGCGGAGGGTTGTGTTTATTAGGAGCTTAGACCCGGCTGCTGCATTCAATGACACTTTACATAAAAATGTGTTCCAGCGATGAGACCGGAGGGGGCGTCAGTGCGCATTGGGAGGCACGCGGCGCTCCAGCGAGAGGTTTCCTCCCCATACAGATACCAGAAGGTCCATGCTTGAAACGCACAGTGGGCTCCAATAGGGGGCGCTGTTTTATGGATCTCATCAAGTATTTATCACATCATAGGTCCAGATTGGTTCCCATAATGGCTAGGCAACAAGACAACAGGGAATATAGGTGTATAGATATATTATAAATATAGAGGATGTATTAATATAGTGTAAATGTACCAGATATAATCGATGCACACACAAAGGAGAATCATTTAACCCTGAATCAATATTCAGTGCAGCCAAGATTAAAAGTATAGATAAAGAAAAGAAGTCCGTCCAAATGGCCGACTATGCCGTATAGAAGAGCGCAGCCACAATTGGCCTACACACTGTATGGTGATAGTCTATGTAATAGGGCCATACTGAATAGTGATCACACTATAACAATAGGCCATTCGATAATAAAATCCATCTAGTCTCTCGTTGAATGATTTTCTTATCCCAGTCGACCAACCTCGCTGGTAAAGGGACCACGTGTATAACGTATGCCCATATAGACGGCTTGGGAGGGAGAGCTGATCCTCCTGACAGATTCCCTTTAAAGTTATAAGGAGACGCAGAGGGGCACTTTTATTATTATAAGGAGACCCAGAGGGGCACTATTATTATTATAAGGAGACCCAGAGGGGCACTATTATTATTATAAGGAGACCCAGAGGGGCACTATTATTATTATAAGGAGACCCAGAGGGGCACTATTATTATTATAGGGAGACCCAGAGGGGCACTATTATTATTATAGGGAGACCCAGAGGGGCACTATTATTATTATAAGGAGACCCAGAGGGGCACTATTATTATTATAGGGAGACCCAGATGGGCACTATTATTATTATAAGGAGACCCAGAGAGGCACTATTATTATTATAAGGAGACCCAGAGGGGCACTATTATTATTATAGGGAGACCCAGAGGGGCACTATTATTATTATAAGGAGACCCAGAGGGGCACTAATATTATTATAAGGAAACCCAGAGGGGCACTCTTATTATTATAAGGATGCCCAAGGGGAACTATTAATGTGATAAAGAGACCTAAATGATCATCCTAATAAATTGGTATCACGGGGAGTAGTAAATTTAGATTTTCTCCAATGGTAGGCAGGGTCATATTTGTAATAGAGACCCTCATCTTTGAAAGTGGGTGTGGGAGAGTAACATGGGCCTGTGTGCGTCCTATGCCAGAGCTGGGCGCAGCCCCTAGTCCGGCCCTGTTCCCTCAGTAAAGATACTTCTTTTAGCCCCTAACACGGTACAAAGATATACATTGTCTTTTAGCCCCGGAATATGACTTTCTTATTGATACAAAACACTGTAATTTTTATTGTGTGGAACAGATATAAATAATTTATGTAACAACATAATAATACTCTAACTGCTCAGAAGAGTAAAGCGTCCATAGCTCTATCATCCATGTCTGCATATGGTACCGATGCTCAGCCTATATTGTTGCCTCCTTAAGGGATGCTAGGCAACTTCCTTATAAGGTAAGCTGCCCCTTTAAGAGTAGAACACAAGATTCCATTATGACATCACAATTAACCATCACTATTTCTACAAGTGATTACACTCTAGTTGTCACTTTGACTTTCCGGTGTCATTGTTGTCGGTGTGATAAGCCATATAGCTAGTCATATACAGACTGCGCTTGGATTTACTGGAAATGTCTGGAATTCCTCCAGACAGACTTCAGGTGTTAGCACTACTCCAGGGGATTCTTGCCACCTATGACCCTGACTTTGTGCTACCACTACCCGATGGCGTCCTCAGCTTCACTTACCGGCTGGTAATGGAGCTTGTGAGAGATTGCCTGACCAAATACAAACGAGGTCATATAAGCTCAGAATATCTTGAGCATTTACAGAAGAACATATGGACATTAGTACAACAGGTAAATAGCAGACAATCTGCACAAATCATATAGTAATAATGGAAAATAATAATGGAATATAAGTTTAACCTGTACCAAATACCCAGATAAGAATAGCCGGGGAGCAGTAATAGGGCATACAGGCTACATGACAAGGGAGAGGGTGATATCTACAGGGTTATTGGGAGGGTTGTGGAGGTAGGGGGGAATTGGATTGGTTAACCAATTATGGACCACAGAGTTTTCAGTTGTTATGCCTTCATTTTTTCCTCACTTTCTTTCAAGAGCCATAAATTTGTTATTTTTCCATTGACATAGACATGTGAGGGCTTGATTCTTTTGCAGGACAAGTTGTAGCTTTCAGTGGCTCCATTCTATTTACCATACATTGTACTGAAACAAGGGAAAAAAATTCCAAGTGAGATGCAATGGTTCTTTGTGTCGCTATATTCAGGGACCCATAACATTTTAGTTTTCTGTCGATTGGGATGAGTGAAGATTTGAGTTTTGCAGTGAACTTTGTGTACATAGAGTGTCATAGAATCATAGATTCTATGGGTGTTTTGATTGTTTATTATTAATGTTTTTAAGTGAAATGAGAAGACAAAAAAAAACCACAAATCCAATTTTTTTTCCTCTTTTCGGTGTTTATTGATCGTATTAATTAATTCCCTATCTTAAAAGATCAGACTTTAACAACCGCATCAATATCAAATATGATCATTAATTTTTTCCTTTCTTTATTTTAAATGGTGAAAAGAGGAGTGATTTGAACTTTTATATTTTTAAAAATTTTTTAAATCTTTTCTTCTTTATTTTTAAATTTTTTTTTTCGTTCCCTTAGGGGACTTAATCCTGCAAATCGCTCATACTATATATTGCAATACTACAGTATTGCGCTATATAGTGAAAATCTTGATCTCCTCTGGAGCTCAGCCTATAGCTAAGCTTCACAAGGAGGACCGTGGTTTCAGCAACGGAGGTCTTCAGCAGACCCCTGGTTGTCCTAGAAATGCATTAAACCCTTGTGATCGCCATGTGGAGGGCCGATGAAAGCAAGAGTGCTCAGGCATCGGTGCATGCACAATTGAAATGATACTGTCACAGACTGACAGCTTTATTTAAATGGTTAACAGAAGAATTCTGCGTTGTCCACGGTTTTTAGGGACAGATGCTGGCTATTTCATATACGCATGTTTGGGGAGCTCAGCTCCTGAGCCCCCTCCACATGTGAGGACCCTTCCAGGACGTGAATAACCCGTACATTTGCGGGAAGGAGTTGAGGAGCTGGGTTACAGGGGGACAATAAAGGGAAGAAGGTAGGAGTTTCACGTTCCAGCATCCAACCAGCCCTTATAAAGAGATGGGAGGAAAGTTTGAAGGCTGGCACTTGATAAGTAGAGGTTTTGGGACGGTCACAGCGGTGGGGGATAGGTTTGGGTCAGAGTCTTGATAAATGTGATGTCCTTTGGACGGAGGTTACTGTTGGGGGAATAGTGACTTTGGTTACATCTCAATATAACTAGTGGACTTTGGTCCTGTGAGGATAGTGGTATTAATGTGGGATATTAATGCCTTAACCCTTGTGTCGGTGTGGTGTCGGTGTGGTGCGGCTAGGGTCTAACTCTTAATTAGGTGTTGTTTTTCTTCTGGTTTAAAGCCTATTAGATATCTACTGTATATAATTGTGGGGCTATCATTGTTGCAGTCACCCCGCGTTTTGAGTTGGAGTCTGCTGTGGCCATTTTACACAGGTCACAAGCAGCCATGTGTCTTATATACATACATTGGGTATGGAGGGAGGACGTGGGGATTTAAAGGTTTACAAGCGACCGGATCCCTCGTCAGTTGTCATGTAGTACTTGTAGTGTAGATAGCATAAGTAACATGGTGATATAAATGGCCTCCTCCGTTTTGCTTTTTCTCTCATGATTTTCCTTTCTTCTTTGTTTTCATCTCTATAGGCTGAAGAAAAATCCCAAAGTGGAGAATTGGCCTTTATTAAACAACTGGCCCAAAATGTCCTGCTTGTACTGGAGTATCCGGCCTACTCAGTGGAGCGCCTGGTAAGGATCTATCATCTTCTACATCTCATGTCCTTGTTGTCTGATCTTCTCCAGATCACCAGCCATATAGCAGAAGCTCAGGTTCATGATGGTGGAGGCCTCCCTGTCCTCTCCAGGCAGACACAGGTTTCCATCTCATGTCATTGTTCTCTGATCTTCTCCAGATCACCAGCCATATAGCAGAAGCTCAGATTTATGATGGGGGAGGCCTCCATGTCCGCTCCAGGCAGACACAGGTCTACATCTCATGTCCTTGTCTCATCTTCTCCAGATTACCAATCATATAGCAGAAGGTCAGTTTCATGATGGTGGAGGCCTCCCTGTCCTCTCCAGGCAGACACAGGTCTACATCTCATGTCCTTGTTGTCTGATCTTCTCCAGATTACCAGCCATTTAGCAGAAGGTCAGATTTATGATGGTGGAGGCCTCCATGTCCACTCCAGGCAGACACAGGGTATTTTATGGCCACCTGTCCCTGTGGTTTCATCATCTGTGAGGACAGTCTGTACTCAGTGGTGCGGAGTTTGTATTTCCGCCTGTGTCTTTGTATAAGGGGGATATCTCCTATAATATAATAGTGTCTGTGCAGGGTCCGGCTTGTATCACGTCCCCTACATCTGCTGCAGTGTAATCATCATGGACATAATATAGAAGAGAGACGTTCCTGCATCTTCAGCTTTTATTTCCCTGCAGTTTCTATGTCTTAATGTCATTTCTTATTCCTTTTTAGGCCACGATCGGATCATTGAACCTGGGGAGAAATCCTTGTAAGAGCGACTATAAACCGATCAAACTGATCAGCAGTGGAGCCTTTGGGTGAGCTTTACTTTGGTATTATATATATTTCCCAGGGCTCCTTATGACGATGTCTCTGCGTCCTTCCCATGTTATGTTCCCATGGACAAATTATGAGTTCACATCACGGTCCACATCTATCTGTCACTATTCAGGTCAGTTAGGATGTGACGTGGATGAGGACCCCCCATTGGTGATCATTTGTGGAGTGTTATTTTATGTATTTATAGACATGGTTTTCTAGTGATGGCCCCACATTAATCATTAATACAGGAGATCATTTGATGAGATCTATAGATAGATTGTTAATAAGAATTTATAGTAAATCATGTTTTTTTCTCCTCTCCAGGGCCGTCCACTTAGTTCGCCATAAAGACACAAACCAAGTCTGCGCTATGAAGAAAATGGACAAGGAGAACCTGAAAAATCCAAAGAGGCTTGAATGGGCCTTTCTGGAGAGGGACATCTCAGCATTCGCAGATTGTCCCTTTGTGGTCTCCACGTTCTGCTCCTTTCCTACTAAACTTCATCTATGTATGGTCATGGAGTATGTACCAGGTAGGACGCATCCATTGTATCTATATCCAGCCCACGTCTGCTTAATCCTAGCACCTATATATGACCACAATGTGCCCACATGGACGGTTACATGTCCTCTTTGCAATTATTATAAGTCATCTGTTACCAAGATGCCTGAAAAACCATTGATCTCTATGAAAGTCCCCCAGTATGTCCTCGCTGAGCACGGCAGCAATTTCCACTATGGGTAAAAGGAAGATTTGTCTTTTTGAAGAGTTTTTATAGATAAGAACGTTCACAGAGAAAAAAATTAGAGGCTCGTAGATGAGGCTCTGTCTCTATGTATAGGGTCTATCTGCAGTATACAGTATACGCACTACATTATACAGTATATATAGACCATCCTGTCCCAATGTCTCCGCCTTTTTCACATTCCCACTCATCATGTGTAATTTACATTGTAACAAACCCTCAGTTCTCATATTTGCTTTCTCCTGTAGGAGGTGACTGTGGTACCCTTCTAAAGCACAGGGGTCCTTTACCAGTCCTCTTGGCCCGTATGTACATTGCGGAAACGGTCCTTGCTGTGGAATACCTGCACAGCTATGGTGTGGTGCACAGAGATCTGAAGCCTGAGAAGTAAGTGACCCCTCTAGCATATTAGAGGGGAAGAAAGTTAGAGTTTCTTATACAGTCTGTGGGTTATTACTTGGTGCTGACACCATCTTTTCTTTCACAGCCTCCTGATAACATCAACAGGACATATTAAGGTCACTGATTTTGGGGTTTCAAAACTCGGCCTCATGAGACCAAACTCAGACTTCTACAAGACTCCAACTAAGGACATCACCAAAGAGTTCCTTGATAAAGAGGTAGGCTTTACTTACAGGGTCTTGTACTTTACAGATCTCATCTTTCTCCTTCTCTGATTTATAATTTCTCTAGAAAAACATTTCCACTGATGTTATGTGTCGCAATTATATTTATTGATCATCATCTCCTTTTTCTGTTGGTTTCCAGACTGCTGGCACCCCTACTTACATGGCCCCAGAAGTTATCCTAAAGATAGGCTATGGAAGGCCTGTTGACTGGTGGTCAATAGGGATCATCCTATATAAATTTCTATTTGGATATCCACCATTTACAGGGGCTTGCAGAAGGAATATTTTACACAGTATCATCCAGGGTAAGTAAAATAATCTGAATGCTTGTGATGTCACTGTTATTTGACTTGAATAGTTCTGTAGTTTTTTCTAGCTTTGTTAAGGAATTTTTTTTTTATGAAAATAAATGAAGAGGTTTTATTTCTTATAATATTTGCTTTTTATATAACAGATGATATACCTTGGAGATGTAATTACTTTCCTCCAACTAATGCTCGAGGCATCATCACTCAACTGCTCAGAAAAATTCCAGCACTGAGACTTGGAACAGGTAATATTAATAGTATTATCAATGAATTATTACAGCGTGAATAGACAAATGATGGGTTCCATGAGGATCAGCACTGAGGTTCTGTACTCTACCTACTTTTCTATTACCCATTCTTCATGCTATAATGTTCAATATATTTCCTTTATGTCGGCTCTGTTACATCTTCAGTTCAGATTAACATAAATTCTACAGATATGGAGCAGTTTCTCTGACAATGACTGTATCACTTTCTTTCTTGTCTTCCTTTTCCAGGAGGCGCAAATGAGATCAAAATTCATCCATTTATGCGTGACTTAGACTTTGACAACCTTTTAAGTCAGAAGCCCCTGTTCGTTCCTGACCTAAAGTCAGATGAGGACACCCGCTACTTTATCAGTAAGTAAAATGAGACGTCATCTGCAGAAAACTGACGTCTGTCTTGTCTTTCATTTTATGTCAAAATCAGTTCCCATCATTATTAGTGATAACATGGTGACTGTCTGGGTATTATACTAATAATCTCTAATAACACTTGTATTTTTTAGCTCGAAGTAGCAGCTTCAAACATATGAATTCAGATGAGGGGGACACAAGTGAGGACAATGACTGGCCAGAAATCAAAAACTTTGCATCAACTTATCAAAGGTCTTCTAAAGTAAGTATGTGGCTAATAAAATGTATGAAACCTATAATTACAAAAAAAAATTAAATATATCTATTTTATATTTCTTTATCTGTTTTAGCTATATATCACCAATACTGGGATGATGACCAATATAGAGCCTATGTCACCTCCACAGTGTTCCCCAGAGAACAGTGATGGAGGCAATGAAGAGCCTATGTCACCTCCACAGTGTTCCCAAGAGAACAGTGATGAAGGCAATGAAGTGCCTATGTCACCTCCAGGGTGTTCCCCAGAGATCAATGAAAAACGCTCAGAAATGTGAGTAGATTATTATTATTATGAGATTTAGTCCTGATATATGTCGGATCCAAATACAAGATACGAGTAACACAAATCTAAATCTAGCATCCACCACCCCATGACTACACAATCTCTGTGGGTCTTACTTGTGATAACTTCAATAACAGCTGATTGTTGCGACCAACCATTCATTTCCAACTCACTACAGGCCAATATTACTAATTAGACTCCATTCTTGCTGGTAAAATGTGGTCTTGAGCAGGATATCTCCTCTATGTTGTCCTAATTGACCTTACAGACAGGTGTTCTTCCGTTATTCTATTGTTTTTTCCTTGTAATTTACGTGTCTTTTTTCTACCAACAGGCAGAAAGAATCTTCCCCTTCCAAAACTGTTGGAGACAATCAGTGTTTTACTGCTAAAAACAGTGAGTCATCCTCGCCCTCATTGTCAGGTATGTACAGGTTTATAGGCCATCCAATTATAGCCTATGATCCAAAATTTAAATATTAAGGCTCTAAAATTACTTCCTTTATTCTTTCTGCTCCCCTGAGTATTCTATTTTTTGTTTTGTTAAAATCCCCCATACGGTTCCAGAGTTATGGGCATTTGTAATTAGTGGTAATTTTTATTCTTTACAAAGGGGCGGTGCTCACAGGATCCTCTGGGGCGTGCCCTTAGGTTACCACGCCCACATGATAAAGACCATAATAATTAACACTAAATAAAAAGTCCCATATCTCTACAACCGTACTGTGGATTTTAGGAAAACAAATATCAGAATACTCAGGGGAGAAGCCGACATAAAATAAGAGCGAATCTTGGACACTTTTGACCTGGTGATGGGTCTTCTTTAAAGTTACAATGAAGTTTTATCTAACTGATTATATAACACTGTGGCTTGCTGAAAGTAATGTCATATTAATATGGGGACATGGTTCTTTGGGGAGACACCACCGGAACCCAGAAAAGCTACAGGTTCATATTAATCAGTTGCATAACTCTATAAAGATACAAAGCTCATCTTTTAGGAGTTTATAATCAACATTTTTTTCTGGCTTTTTGATTAGAATCTCCAGTTCAGAAGAGAAGAAAATATTTTCGAACACTGAGAAAACAACTAAAAACAGAGAAAGTTGAAGAGGGGGAAACTAGGCGAGGTAAGTGTGACGATAATCTCCATGTTGTATAACGTCAGTGAGAAGAAGTCATGTGGAGCAGATGTTATCCGTCAGTGGTGGGATTGTCACATGTATGATGGCTGACAATGATTCTGCTCCTCTGTATGATGAGATTCCTCTAACGTCATGCTACAGTGACACCACAGTAGTGTCCTCTAATATGGAGTCCCATTACTTACATCAGTTTTACATCTTTTCTCCTAGGTTCTCTCTTCCGCCGGATGATAACATCCTGCCGGCGTGGATTATCCAGGGCTGCTCGTGCTGTCAGAGAAAGCTGCATTTTTGGCTGCTGCCACCAACGCACCATTGACATCTCGAGGACAGAAAACCCCCAAATCTAGCGCTCTGAAGAAACTACAGCACATCCACCATTAATGCTGTACCTGTATGGAAGGAGTTGTACCACCTACCTGTGGCCTCCTGACCAGCAAGAGACACGTGCAAAAGTTGAAGGCTCCTCCAAGAACTTGTCTTCATCCTTCCATGCAATTTTAATTCAAAGAAATAAAAAATTAAAATTGTTTAATGTCTTTTCGCATTTAATTGATTATTACTGACTTTTATGGTATATTAATACTATACCTCATATATAGTATGTCTGAAGGGTTAGATCCCAAACTGGAGAATAGCGGTTCTATGTCTCCCATTAATCCTCTAAACTCTGGCCAAAAATGGAGGAGATGACCAGAGATTCTGTTATTCCTAAGGGTACGTACACACAGCACCTTATAGACGCCAGCATACCCACTGATTTTTTATTTTATAAGAAGACACTTAAGGAAAACATCAGTGTTTTTGTTAACTACATATAAAATAGTGAGCGGCTTCCAAACAGAAGCCACCAGCAGAATGAACCGATCACTTTCTTTAACCACTTCATAATTTTCAAAGCTGGAAGCGGATAAAAGAAGCTGAAAAAGACTGAAAAATACACAATGCACAGCAAGTTGTTTTTATATTGCAGTGCATATGTTCAATCATTTACATTTTTATCTAGTGCTTTTCATGAGGGATCCAGGTGGAATCCACCTGATGAAGACATTGTTTGCACATTACGAAGAGTGGCAATTAGTGTTGAGTGAGCACTAAAATGCTCGGGTGCTCGAAGCTCGGGCCGAGCTCACCGTGATACTCGGGTGCTCGAACCGAGCAACGAGCCCAATGTTAGTCTATGGGAGACCCGAGCATTTTTGCGGCGGCACCCCCGACAGTCTGTAGAAAGCCTAAAAAGTGCCCAAAACGATAGTGACAGTGCTCAAATGACATGGGGACAGCATGGGGATCACCCCAGGAAGCATTTCAGACCCCCAGGTCACTGCTGTCAACAGCGCCGGACTGGGATGTCTGGGGCCCACCAGGGACATTGACTCCAGGGGCCCACCCACCCTTCAGCTATTTGCAAATACCTGTTAGCCGTTATACCCATTATATTGGCCGCTTCTGCCCATCACTGTGCGCTCACCAGAAATGCGATGTACAATTACTGTAGTTTGCATTAAAGGGTTTTTATTGGTGAAAACAAGTTATCAGCGATGCACAGGTTGGGAAGGTGATCACTTATTTATTGGTGGAATCAGCACTGTCAGAAGATTGTTGCACTTTGAGTATTTGGTGAGATTTTTACCTCTGTATTTATAAGACAAAACCAGGAGTGGAGCAATCCGAGGTAATGTTTTATGAATTTCTCACCCACTCCTGGTTTTGTCTTATAAATACAGAGGTGAAAATCTCACCAAATGCCAACTTGCTTTCTCTGGTGAACCTTTGCAACTGCATCTCTGCTGCTGTGTAATAGTCACAGGGCAGGGAGGGGTTAAACATCCAAGTATTTAATATCTATTGGAAATAAAGAGGTTTCCCCTTATTGATATCAGATAAAACAAATGACCAACCACAATCCACTCTATCAAGACCAATATTACCAGATAGAAGCCAGAAATACCACCACACCGTGACCAGATCACATATTACCACCACATAGTGCCCAAATAATGCCACATACAAGGCACAAATACCGCCACACCATGACCAAAGCACATAATACCACCACATAGTGATCAAATGCTACCAGATACAAGGTATAAATACTGACACACCATGAGACCACATATTACCACCACATAGTGACTGAATAATACCACATACAAGGGACAAATATCGTCATGTCATGACCAAAGCACATAATGCCACAACATAGTGACAAATAATGCTAAAATAATAAAAATGTAAAAAAGCTCTGTATATTGGGTCAGTGTACAGGTTATACAGTGATCACCAGTGATATTATACACAGGAGCTCTGTATATAGTGTACAGGTTATCAGTCATCACCAGTGACATTATACACAGAAGCTCTGTATATAGTGTCAGTGTACAGGTAATGCAATGATCACCATTAATATTATACACAGGAGCTCTGTATATAGTGTCAGTGTGTGTGTATAGGTAATACATATACTCAACATAGGTAATACACATACTCACCAGTGATGTCTCTAGGTGAACTTCTTTATCTGCAGACCGATATATCCCATCTTCTATGCAGGACTTATCTCTGCAGAAAATAACATAGTTAGCTATAATGATCACTTCCAGAGCACAATCCACACTTTTCCCAAGATTTCTACACTGCATGAAATGACAAAAAAGCAACATAGTGCCGCACTACACAGTAACAGTGCTCCAGTGTCATTCTGTGCCTGCTCATCTGTCAGCAGACATATTTCTCTGATGGCAAAGATGTAGCAGAGCTGAAGACAGAAGGCCCATGGATTACGTCGGAGCGAGGATTTTTTTTTATTAAAGATAGAGTCCCTTAGGCTACGTTCCTGCTTTTATGCGGCGCTTTAGACCGCTCGCGTAAAAGAAGTGCCAAAGAAAGCTGGAAACGCCTTCCAGCAAAAGCTATGGATTTTGCTGAAAAGCGTTCAGATGCCGCGTTTTGCCACGTATTTTTGCGCGGGCGCTTTCACTGCAAAAGCGGCCGCGCAAAAAGAATTGACATGCCAATTCTTGGCGTTTTTTTTGGCGCGCTTTCCCCATAGGCTACATGTTAACATGCCTCGGGAAAAGCGCGCTGAGAAAAGCGCAACGTCGGCATGCAGTAGAGATTTTTTGCGCCGCGTATGAACGGAGCCTAAATGGGTTTTGTGTTTTATTTTTAATTAAAAAAAAAATTTCTGTGTTTTTTTTCTATTTACTAGAAATTCATGGTGGCCATGTCTAATTTGGCGTGACAACATGAATTTCGGGCTTAGTACCGGCTGATAATACAAAGCTGGCCTGGTACTAACACTATTATTACCCAGGGTGCCACTCACCACCAGGGCCGCTGGAAGAGCCAGGTAAAGCGCCTGGAAATTTTCAGGGGTGGCTGCGGGCTGCGATTTTCAGTGTGGGGGGCCAAGCACACTTGGGCCTTACCATGCTGAGAATCCCAGCCCCCAGCTCCTTTGTTTTATCTGGCTGGCAATCAACATATGGCAGGAGCACACACCTTTTCCTAAAAAAAAAAATATTTTAAATAAGTTTAAAACAAATATTCGGCTTCTCTGTCTTTTGATCAGCAGCCAAGGTAAAGCCAGGCAGCTGGGGGTGGCAGTACGTAGCTGTCCGCTTTATCTGCGGTGAGAATCAAAAATTCTGCAGAGCGCTACACCGTTTTTAAAAATGATTTCTTTTCACACTTCTATATGTCACAGACCCAACAGCCAATCACAGATGCTGTCAAAGAGGATGGGCGTCTGTGATTGGCTGTTTGAGTAATCTACAATCAGCCCATACATTCTAGTATGGTACTATGTATGGGCTGCTTTCAGGTTACTCAAGCAGCCAATCACAGAAGCCCGTTCTCTGTGTCAGCGTCTGTGATTAGCTGTTGGGACTGTCACACATATAGAAGTGTGAAAATAAATAAATAATAAAACAAAAATGACATAGTGCTCCGCAGAATTTTTGATTCTCAGCGCAGATAAAGCAGACAGCTACGGGCTGCCACCTCCAGCTGCCTGGCGATCAAAAGTCAGGAAAGCCCAATGTTTTTTTAAATTATTTAAAAAAATAATTAAAAAAAAAATACGTGGGTTCCCGCCATATTTTGATCGCCAGCCTGGTAAAAACCAGGCAGCTGGGGGCTGGGATTCTCAGCATGGTAAGGCCCAAGCATTCTGGGCCCCCCACGCTGAAGACGGCAGCCCGCAGCCACCCCTGGAATTGGCGCATTCATCATAGCACCATTTCCAGGCGCTTTATCCGGCTCTTCCAGCGGCCCTGGTGGGGGTGGCACGCTGGGTAATAATGGGGTTAGTACCAGCTTTGTATTATCAGCTGGCACTAAGCCTGAAATTCATGGCGTCACGCCAAACTAGACATGGCCACCATGAATTTCTAGTAAACAGAAAAAAACACATGTAGGGACTCCATCTTTAATAAAAAAACAAAATCCTCGCTCTGACGTAATCCACGGATCTTCTGTCTCCAGCTCTGCTACATCTTTGCCATCAGACAAATACCCCTGCTGACAGAGATGAGCAGGCACAGAATGACACTAGAACACAGTTGTCAGAGAAGTGCTCAGCTGGCCTCCAGCCGCCGACCATGTTTTCCTGTGCGTTGCAAATAATGCATACTTTCAAACACATGCCTATTTTTGCAATGCAAGTCTACAGTACATTGCGTCTGCGCTGATTTACAACGGATCCGTTGTAACGCACAGTATAAACGCAATGTTAACCCAGCCTAACAGCAGCGAGAAGGGGAGACGGAGCCCTGGAGACCGCCAAGTCAGTCTACTGGTGGTACTATCATGCCCATTGCCCAGTATGTCCTCCCAGCCTTTGTGGTATTATTATGCCCATTGCCCAGTATGTACTGCCAGCCTCTGTGGTACTATCATTCAAGCTCACATGGCATGTCCTGCCAGCCAGCCACTGGTGGTAGTAGTACTAGCATGATAGTACCACAAAGGGCCGGCTCCAGGTTTTTCTGGGCCCTGGGAGAAAGAGTCTCAGTGGGCCCCTTTAACACATACCACGATTCATGATGCACAGATACCGCAGAGAAATATAAGTATAGTACAATGCAAAGATTTCACTTCTTATATTACATGAGTGATATCTATTATACTGGCCTCCAAAAAGTGCTCCATACAGAATACTGGTCCCCATATAACGCTCCATACAGAATACTGGTCCCCATATAACGCTCCATACAGAATACTGGTCCCCATATAACGCTCCATAAAGGATATTGGTCCCCATATAATGCTCCATACAGAATACTGGCCCCCATAAAATGCTCCGTACAGAATACTGGCCCCCATATAACGCTCCATACAGGATACTGGTCCCCATATAACGCTCCACACAGTATACTGGCCTCCAAAAAGTGCTCCATACAGAATACTGGTCCCCATATAACGCTCCATACAGAATACTGGTCCCCATATAACGCTCCATAAAGGATATTGGTCCCCATATAATGCTCCATACAGAATACTGGCCCCCATAAAATGCTCCGTACAGAATACTGGCCCCCATATAACGCTCCATACAGGATACTGGTCCCCATATAACGCTCCACACAGTATACTGGCCCCCAAAAAATGCTCCATACAGAATACTGGCCCCCATATAATGCTCCATACAGAATACTGACCCCATATAACTGTCACGGGTGTGTCGCCACGAAGATCGTCACGATTACACAGCCTGACTTCTCGCAGCTGACTTTTTGGTGCTTTGTGTTTTTCGGCAGTGAGGGAGTTAATTCTCTCTCTCTCTGTGCTAGACGAGGTCCAGCCTCGCCCAGCTGCAATCAATGCTGCTGTAGTGAGACTCCTTCAAATGCCTGCTGGTCTGTTAGGGAAGTGTCGGTGAAAGCATTTCATGCAGACTAACAGAGCGGATCGTGGTTTTTGGAGTTTCAGAGATAAGTGTATTTGGAGAGTTTTTTCCCTTCCTCGCTTTATCATTTATCTCCTTTCCCGTTGGTGTTCCCTCTGTTGTAGTTGTGTAGTTTTTGTATGCAAGGTGGTTTTGGTTTTTCCCTTGTACTGTCTCGTTCGTCTAAGTACTGTGTGTGGGCATATTATTACTTGTCCCCTTTTGTTGTGATCGGGGTCCTTCTCAGGACTAGATTACTTAGGTGCAGGGATCCTCAGGAGGTAGGGGTTACGCTGGTGGCCTGGACCTCTGTACCTTTAACAGTACCTCCAGGTTGAGGGATTAGTCAGGGCCCCAGCTTAGGGTCAGCTTAGGCCCCCTACCTCCAGTATACAGAGACAGCGTGACATTTTCACCGACCCACTTAGTTTTTCTCCAGCTACCATGGATCCAGTAGCCGGTCTAGCTCGGCAGTTGCAGAGTTTGTCCATGGAGCTGGCGGACGTTAGGTCCAAGGTTTTGTATCCTCGGGAGCAAGCCGGACCAGAACCTAAAGTAGCTCTCCCTGACAGGTTCACTGGGGGGCGGGACAAGTTTTTTGTTTTCCGGGAGGCATGCAAGTTGTACTTTCGGCTGCGGCCTCGGTCATCGGGGAGTGAAGAACAAAGGGTGGGAATTGTCATCTCGCTCCTACAAGGGGACCCACAATCTTGGGCGTTCTCTCTTCCCCCGGGCTCCCTGGCTCTCCAGTCAGTGGATAGGTTTTTCGCTGCTCTGGGACTCGTATATGATGACCCAGATCGGATCTCCCTTGCTGAGTCTAAGTTACGTAGGATTCAGCAGGGAGATCGTCCGGCGGAGGAATTCTGTTCGGAGTTCCGTAGGTGGGCCACGGACACCCAGTGGAATGACCCGGCTCTTAGGAGCCAGTTTTGTCAAGGTTTATCCGACAAATTACAGGATGTGTTGGCACAGTATGACTCTCCCGCGTCACTGGAAGCCGCTATGGCCCTTGCTATTCGCGTTGACAGACGGCTTCGGGAGAGGTGCGGGATAACTCTACCCCCTGTGATGACTCCACCTCCTACAAGGTCCCCTCATATGGTGGTTCCCCTGGTCAGTCCAGAGGAGCCTATGCAATTAGGAGGGACATCATTTCGGGGGAGGGGACCGGTGGTGCGCCATAAGACAGGAAGGTGTTTCTTCTGCGGGAGAAAGGGACATTTTATTGGGGGGTGTCCATCCCGTCCCTTGCAGAGTGAAGAGTCGTCGGAAAACTGTTGATCCCAGGTTGTGTGGTGGACGGCAATCTGGGAGTAGGTATTTCGTCCCTAGGTTCGTCTCAGTTTCTCGTACCGGCGGAGGTGGTGGTGGGTACGAGAACTGAGAGGATATCTGTTCTTCTGGATAGTGGGGCCGGGGCTAATCTGGTTGATGCTCGGTTTGCCCGGGTTCAAGGTATGCGATTGAGTGAGTTGGCTAAACCCATCCCCATATTCTCGATCGATGCCAGGCCTCTCGGTCAGGGAAGTTTTTTGCAAGCTGTGCATGACGTAAAACTTCAAGTGGGGGCGATACATAAAGAACTGTTGTCTTGCTATGTGTTGGAGGGTCTTCCCACTCCTATAGTGTTGGGCCTTCCTTGGTTAACTAAGCATAACCCGGTAATTAATTGGCAAACCAGAGAGATAAGCCAATGGAGTAAATTCTGTAATAAAAACTGCATGAACACGGTCATCGGTGCGGTTACTCCTTGGGTCTTACCTCCATTTCTGGCGGACTTTGAGGATGTATTCTCGGAGAAAGGGTGTCAGGAACTACCTCCTCATCGCGAGTATGACTGTTCTGTAAAACTGCTCCCTGAGGCCAAGTTACCTAAAGCTAGGTTGTATAACCTTTCTGGTCCTGAGAGGCAGGCCATGAAGGATTATATTTCAGAAAGTCTGGCTAAGGGGCATATTAGACCTTCATCTTCACCGGTGGCTGCGGGGTTCTTCTTTGTTAAGAAGAAAGATGGAGGCCTACGCCCTTGCCTGGATTTCCGTGAACTTAATCGGATTACGGTCCGAGATCCGTATCCGCTCCCACTTATTCCCGATCTCTTTAATCAGATCGTGGGCGCCAAATGGTTCTCTAAGTTGGATCTCAGGGGGGCGTACAATCTGATTAGGATGAAGGAGGGGGATGAGTGGAAGACGGCGTTTAACACTCCGGAGGGGCATTATGAGAACCTTGTCATGCCATTCGGTCTGACTAATGCCCCGGCGGTGTTCCAACACTTTGTTAATGACATTTTTCGCCGCCTGGTGGGACAGTTTGTTGTCATATATCTGGATGATATCTTAATTTACTCGCCGAATCTGGTGTCTCATCAGGAGCACGTTAGGCAGGTGTTACAGATCTTGCGGGATAATAAACTGTATGCCAAATGGGAAAAGTGTGTGTTCGCCGTACAGGAACTCCAGTTTTTAGGCTTCCTGGTTTCAGCGTCCGGTTTTCGTATGGACCCTGGGAAAGTGCGGGCAGTTCTTGAGTGGGATCGGCCAGAGAATCTTAAGGCACTACAACGTTTCCTGGGGTTTGCTAATTATTACCGGAAGTTCATTCGTAATTTCTCGTCCATGGTTAAGCCTCTCACAGACATGACTAAAAAGGGGACGGATTTTTCTAGGTGGTCTGACAAGGCTTGTCAAGCATTCTCCTCCTTGAAAAAATGTTTTGCCTCGGCACCCATACTCATTCAACCTGATGCGTCACAGCCATTCATTGTAGAGGTAGACGCTTCCGAGGTAGGGGTGGGAGCAGTATTGTCACAAGGTTCGTCCCCTGGTAAGTGGCATCCGTGCGCCTTTTTCTCTAAAAAATTGTCGTCCGCTGAGAGGAATTACGATGTCGGCAATAGGGAACTCTTGGCCATTAAGTTAGCTTTTGAGGAGTGGCGCCATTTTTTGGAGGGGGCAGTCCATCCGGTCACCGTCATCACCGATCACAAGAACCTGCTATATCTGGAGTCCGCGAAACGTCTGAATCCCAGACAAGCTAGGTGGTCATTGTTTTTTACCAGGTTTAATTTTGTCGTTACATATCGTCCTGGGTCAAAAAATGTAAAGGCGGATGCCTTATCTCGTAGTTTCCCTGGGGCCGGGAATACGGACGACCCGATTCCTATCCTTCAGGAGGGGGTGGTGGTTTCGGCAGTATGCTCTGAGCTGGAGGAGGAGGTATTGGAGGCTCAGGGGGACGCCCCTGTTGGACCTCCGGGGAGACTGTTTGTTCCAGATCAGTTGCGACAAAAGGTGATCGAGGCACACCATAACTCAGTTTTTGCAGGACACCCGGGGAGTAGAGCAACTGTGGATCTCCTCTCGCGTCGGTTTTGGTGGCCTAACTTACATAAGGAGGTGGTAACTTTTGTCGCGTCCTGTGGGGTTTGTGCACGCTCTAAGACCTCACATACCCGTCCGTCTGGGGCCCTCTTACCTTTGAAGATCCCGGAGCGTCCTTGGACTCATCTGTCTATGGACTTTATTACGGACCTCCCTCCGTCTTCGGGTAAAACGGTCATACTCGTTGTAGTGGACAGGTTCAGCAAGATGGCACATTTTATCGCTCTTCCGGCTCTCCCTAATGCTAAAACTCTTGCGCAGGTGTTCATTGGGGAGATTGTGAGGCTTCACGGGGTACCCTCCGAGGTGGTGTCTGATCGGGGGTCTCAGTTTGTGTCCAAGTTCTGGAAGGCGTTTTGTGCACGGCGGGGGATGCATTTGTCATTCTCATCGGCTTTTCATCCTCAGACCAATGGTCAGACGGAACGTATGAACCAGAGCTTGGAGACATATCTCCGGTGTTTTGTGTCAGAGAACCAGGAGGACTGGGCTTCTTTCTTACCTCTGGCAGAGTTTGCTCTTAATAATAGGCGGAGCGAGTCCACTGGTAAGTCCCCGTTTTTTGGGGCATATGGTTTTCACCCCCAGTTTTGTACTTTCAGTAGGGGGGGCTCTTCGGGGGTTCCTGAGGAGGAACGATTTTCCTCATCACTCGCTTCAGTATGGAGAGGGGTGCTGAAGAATCTGAATACTATGGGGAACCGATACAAACGTATGGCTGATAGGAGGAGAGTGTCTGGTCCGGACCTAAGTGTGAACGATCGGGTAGGGTTGTCTACCAGGAATATAAAACTTAAGGTTCCCTCCTGGAAACTGGGTCCCAGGTTCATCGGGCCGTACAGAATCAGTTCTATTATTAATCCGGTGGCATTCCGTCTTGACCTCCCGCCTACGTTTAAAATTCACAACGTGTTCCACAGATCGTTGCTTAAGAGGTATGTGGCGCCGGTGGTACCGTCACCTTTACCTCCCCCTCCAGTGGTGGTCAAGGGTAACTTGGAGTTCCAGGTATCGAGGGTCATCGATTCACGCTTTAATCGCAGGTCCCTTCAGTACCTGGTTCATTGGAAAGGGTATGGTCCTGAGGAGAGGATGTGGGTTCCTGCGTCGGATATTAACGCAGACCGATTAGTTCGGGCCTTCCACACGACTCACCCGGATAAACCTGGCCCTGAGGGTCCGGAGGCCCCTCGTAGAAGGGGGGGTACTGTCACGGGTGTGTCGCCACGAAGATCGTCACGATTACACAGCCTGACTTCTCGCAGCTGACTTTTTGGTGCTTTGTGTTTTTCGGCAGTGAGGGAGTTAATTCTCTCTCTCTCTGTGCTAGACGAGGTCCAGCCTCGCCCAGCTGCAATCAATGCTGCTGTAGTGAGACTCCTTCAAATGCCTGCTGGTCTGTTAGGGAAGTGTCGGTGAAAGCATTTCATGCAGACTAACAGAGCGGATCGTGGTTTTTGGAGTTTCAGAGATAAGTGTATTTGGAGAGTTTTTTCCCTTCCTCGCTTTATCATTTATCTCCTTTCCCGTTGGTGTTCCCTCTGTTGTAGTTGTGTAGTTTTTGTATGCAAGGTGGTTTTGGTTTTTCCCTTGTACTGTCTCGTTCGTCTAAGTACTGTGTGTGGGCATATTATTACTTGTCCCCTTTTGTTGTGATCGGGGTCCTTCTCAGGACTAGATTACTTAGGTGCAGGGATCCTCAGGAGGTAGGGGTTACGCTGGTGGCCTGGACCTCTGTACCTTTAACAGTACCTCCAGGTTGAGGGATTAGTCAGGGCCCCAGCTTAGGGTCAGCTTAGGCCCCCTACCTCCAGTATACAGAGACAGCGTGACAATAACGCTCCATACAGAATACTGGCCCCCATAAAATGCTCTGTACAGGATACTGGCCCCATATAAAGCTCCATGCAGGCTGTTCTCCCCACATAATGCCCTATGCAGGCTGTTCCCCCCCTTATAATGCCCCATGCAGGATGTCACCCCCCTCCATATAATGCCCCATGCAGGATGTCACCTCCCCCATATAATGCCCCATGCAGGATGTCACCTCCCCCATATAATGCCCCATGCAGGATGTCACCCACCCCATATAATGCCCCATGCAGGATGTCACCTCCCCCATATAACGCCCCATGCAGGATGTCACCCCCCCATATAATGCCCCATGCAGGATGTCACCCACCATATAATGCCCCATGCAGGATATCACCCCCCCTCTCTTTAAAATGCCCCATGCAGGATGTCACACCCCCCTTTTATAATGCCCAATGCAGGATGTCACCCTTCTCTTTAAAATGCCCCATGCAGGATGTCACCGCCCCCATATAATGCCCCATGCAGGATGTCACCCCCCCCATATAATGCCCCATGCTGGATGTCACCCCCCATATAATGCCCCATGCAGGATGTCACTCCCCCATATAATGCCCCATGCAGGATATCACCACCGCACCCATATAATGCCCCATGCCTCCATACATTAAATAAATAATCGAATACTCACCTCACTCCTCCTCACCTGTTGCCGCTGCTCAGGTCTGGACTCCAGCGCCGCAGGATGTCACCCCCCTCCATATAATGCCCCATGCAGGATGTCACCTCCCCAATATAATGCCCCATGCAGGATGTCACCCCCATATAATGCCCCATGCAGGATGTCACCCCCCCTCTTTATAATGCCCCATGCAGGATATCACCCCCTCTCTTTAAAATTCCCAATGCAGGATGTCACCCCCCTCTTTAAAATGCCCCATGCTGGATGTCACCCCCCCATATAATGCCCCATGCAGAATGTCACTCCCCCATATAATGCCCCATGCAGGATATCACCCCCCCCATATAATGCCCCATGCCTCCATACATTAAAAAAAATAATAATCAAATACTCACCTCACTCCTCCTTACCTGCTGCCGCTGCTCAGGTCCGTACTCCAGCGTCGCCGGCGTCTTCCCGCTCTGCGCTGCCTGTGATGGCTCAGGGGAGGGCGCGGTGGAAAGACGTCACCGCACCCTCTGACCTGATATGTCACAGGGAGCGCAGAGCAGAAATACAGCGGATCTGCGGAGGCAGGAGGAGAGGTAAGTATCCGGCTGCTGGGCCCTGAGCAAGCGGGGGAGAAGGGCGGGCGCTGGCACCGCTCTCCTCCACCCATAGCCCGATTCATGCTTAGTATGTCCTGCCAGCCTCCTTGGTACTTTCATGCCCACCCAGCATGTCCTGCCAGCCACTGGTGGTAGTACATGCTGCTAGGCATAGTAACAGTAACGAGAGGTTGGCAGCAGGACAGGCTGGGCAATGGGCATGATGATAATCATGACCATTGCCCAGTAGCATTTACTGACAGCCTCGGCCAGGGGTCCTCTCAGTCACCCCTCCCTCCTATCCCTTCCTCCCCTCCCGGCCCCTGCTTTTCATACTCATGCGTCGAGATGAGCTGCAGGCCTGCAGCCGCTGCCTAGGGCGACGGCGGATCCGTCCTCCACAGCGCGCACAGGAAGCAGTCCCAGGGCCATGATGTCATCGCCCTGAGACTGACCTCCTGCGCACGCGCCGGCAGAGGCGGCAGAGGGGCACTGCGGCAGCAGGCAGAGCAGGGAGACCGGTCTCCTTGCTGTGCTGCTGCAGAGGGCCCATCACTAATCATATCGGCAGTGCTGCCTATCTGATTAGCGAACCGGGGGGTCCTCTGTTCTCTGTACAGGGCCCAGTGGGTGTGAGGGCGGGGCTTAGGGGCATGGCCATCGGAACCCGGAGCCCACCGGGGGTTTTCCCGATCATACGGTGGGCCAGTACGCCCCTGCCCATAAGGGCACACACTGTGCAATTATCTGACATTCTAGCGTGACCTCCGCAGGGAGGATGAGAGTGATACGTGGTGCAGAATACGTTGGTCTATAAGCAGGCATGCAATACATGGGGTGCAGAGAAAAAGGTTGCACTTGGGTCACGACCTGACTAAGGAGGCACGGTACCGTGTGAGGCTTATTCTCTTAGCTCCCCCGCCAACAATTTATATACAAATAAGATATTATACAGTGCTACATTATACAAGGTATAAAGGATGGTGCCCACATAAGAGTGCCATTCTTTAGCAACAAAATAACAGTGCCACTCAGAGCCAAAATAAATACGGCTATATAGTGTTCTCAAGATAGCACAATAGATTGCTCAAATAAATACTGTCATACAGTGCTCACATATTAACACTATGAAATGCCCAAATAAACACCACTTTACAGTTCTCACATGTTATGACCATACAGTGCCCAAATAAATACTACAATACAGTGCTCACATATTATCAAAATACAAGGCACAAATAAATAGTACCGGACATTGTTCACATATTATCACTATACAGTTCCCAATACATAATCTAACAGTGCTATACAATGGCTAACTAAAAATACAATATTTAGACTGAGTCATGGTCATAACCTTGTCAATCATTCCTGGCACCAATATAGAAGCGGGAGGCTGATGGGACCCATGTGTAAATACCCTGGGAAATGTCTGTGCTTCATATGAGGGCATCAGCACTATTATTTTGGGAGGCCTTGTTTCAGGGTTTGCATTGGGTCCTAGTTACTTGCTGGCCACCTTCTTCGGAACGGCTCTCCGTCACCCCTCACCACAATTCAGTAGACCCATACCAGCTATTACTGAAATTATTGATTGCCAAGTGTAACAGCGGAAAATAAATTATTGAAAAAAAATAAATAAATAAGCACGATGCTCCCCGATCCTCTGGGCGGCATGTAGACTTCTTTTTATAATTTTATAAACTTGTGTATTTATAGATTTGATGTCATTAATCATTAATGGTCCATTACTTATTATTCCTCTATGTAGTCCTTTCTCCAGCTCCGGTGTTATATACTTATTTTATATAAAAAAAGTTCCAGTTATTAGCTAAGGCTGAAAATAAATAAAGTTTTAGAGTCAGTAAAATATAAAAGCGGTATTTTATATTGGGATTTCTTATAGCAAACTCATCTTCTGCTTGTGAGTGCACGTTGCTATATAATGACGCAGCCACCCAACCAACCCGAACCAAAGACACCCCAGTGACAGCCACATAGTCACTATATAGCTCTCACTGGCGGTAAACTGACCGTTTTAGGCAGCGGATGCAACCAAAACTCACTCATGTACTTGAAATCCCACCTACCCAGTTTTTTCATTGACTAACGTGGGCTAGGTTTCAACCACATCAGAAAAAGGTGATGAGTGAGCACATATTTCATAGGTATCCGTTTGATCCCATGATCTAATATTGGCGATGCCAGGGGTTCTAGGGGAAGGAGAGGCTGCTCACACTGCTGTCCACCCTGTCTATCTGATCTAATAATGAAGATACCAGGGGTGCAGCGGTAAGAAGAGGCTGCTCACACTGCTGTCCACCTGTCTAATTGATCTAATACTGGAGATACCAGAGATCCTGAGGTAAGAAGAGGCTGCTCACACTGCTGTCCACCATGTGTATTTGATCTAATACTAGAGATACTAGGGGTGCTGAGGTAAGAAGAGGCTGCTCACACTGCTGTCCGCCATGTGTTTCTGAGCTAATACTGGTGATACCATGGTTGCTGAGGTATGAAGAGGCTGCTCACACTGCTGTACACCTGTCTAATTGATCTAATACTAGAGATTCCAGGGGTGCAGAGGTAAGAAGAGGCTGCTCACACTGCTGTTCACCATGTCTTTCTGAGCTAATACTGGAGATACCAGGGGTGTTGAGGTAAGAAGAGGCTGCTCACACTGCAGTCCACTATGTGTATCTGATCTAATACTAGAGATACCAGGGGTGCAGAGGTAAGAAGAGGTTGCTCACACTGCTGTACACCTGTCTAACTGATCTAATACTAGAGATACCAGGGGTGCAGAGGTAAGAAGAGGCTGCTCACACTGCTGTCCACCATGTCTTTCTGAGCTTAAACTAGAGATACCAGGGGTGCAGAGGTAAGAAGAGGCTGCTCACACTGCTGTCCACCATGTGTATCTGATCTAATACTGGAGATACTAGGAATGCTGAGGTAAGAAGAGACTGCTCACAGTGCTGTCTACTCTATCTATCTGATCTAATACTGGAGATACCAGGAGTGCTGAAGTAAGAAGAGGCTCTTCACACTGCTGTCCACCATGTCTATCTGATATTATGCTGGAGATACAAGCAGTGCTTAAATAAGAAGAGGCGGCTCACACTGATGTCTACCCTGTCTATATGATCTAATACTGGAGATACCAGGGCTATTAAGGTACGAAAAGTCTGCTCACACTGTTATAGGTTATCTCTAAGTCATATCAGGAATATTCCTATGGCACATGCTCACAAGTTTCTGTGCTAATATTCTAGGACAGGTTTCTTTCTGTGTAACAAGACACTGACCATATTAATTGTGTAGTGTTTACCTCCCTAAACAAAAAAGCTAAAATTGCTAATTAAAGGTATTTATAAATGTATTCAATAAGATTCCATTTAGTTATTTATTTTTTTCTATTCCCAGAGAGCCCCGTTAAGGAAAAATTGCAAAACAATGAGATACATTTCTCAGAGTCCTATTTTATATATCCATATACTGTATGTGATACTGAGTTTGTATGTTTTCCCCGTATTCTTGTGGGTTTCCGCTGGGTTCTCCGGTTTCTTCCTACACTCCAAAGACATACTGATAGGGAATTTAGATTGTGAGCCCCGATGGGGAAAGTGTCGATAATGTCTGTAAAGCGCTGCGGAATTAATGGTGCTACATAAGTGAATAAAATAAATCAAAATAAATACTAGAGTAAAATAAGAGAAGCCAAAGAAGGCGGGGATAATAAAAGTGACGGTGCACTTGTGTAGAGCTTGAGTAAAGTACCTATATGCAGGCCTGGCGTCAGAACCCAGCGCACCCGGGCAAGTGCTGGGGCCCTAAGGAGATGGATGGGCCCACTTACCGTCGGGCACCCCTGCGCGCTATGGGACCCGTGAGCGGTGCGGTGCCGGTGCCAGCGCCCGCCACCCACCCCCGCTTGTTCAGGGCCCCTCTCCCCGTGCCTCAGCACCATCTCTGGTCTCTTCCGCGGCTGCTGCACTGTGACGTCTCAGGCCAGAGGATGCGGTGATGTCTTTACACCATGCTCGCTCCAGATCCATGACAGCGCAGAGCGGGAAGACGCCGGCGATGCTGAAGAGTCTGGAGCAACGGCAGCAAGTGAGGAGAGGTGAGTACTTGATTATTTTTTTTATATGTATGGAGTCATGGGGAATTATATGGGGGGGGAACAAATGACATTCTGCATGGGGCATTATATGGGGGGAACAAGTGACATCCTGCATGGGGCATTATATGGGGGGGGATAGGTGACCTCCTGCATAGGACATTATATGGGGGGACAGGTGACATCCTGCATGGGGCATTATATGGGGGGGAGGTGACCTCCTGCATAGGACATTATATGGGGGGGAGAGGTGACATCCTGCATGGGGCATTATATGGGGGGAGAGGTGACATCCTACATGTGGCATTATATGGGGGGAGAGGTGACATCTTGTATGGGGCATTATATGGGGGTGAGACGTTAAATCCTGCATGGGGCATTATATGGGGGGGAGAGGAAGAGATGGAGGAGAAAGAGCAAGTGAGAGAGAGGAGAGAGTGAGAGAGATGGAGGAAAGGGTAAGGGAGAGAGATGGATGAGAGAGAGATATGGAGGAGAGACAGATGGAGGAGACAGAGCAAAGGAGGAGAGAGAGAGAGGGAGGAGAGAGAGGGAGGAGAGAGATAGAGGGAGGAGAGAGAAAGAGATGGAGGACAAAGAGCAATCGAGAGAGAGATTGAGAAGAGAGAGGAGAGAGTGACAGAATGGAGAAGAGTGCGAGGGAGAGAGATGGAGGAGAGAGAGAGATAGAGGAGAGAGAGATGGAGGAGAGAGAGATGGAGGAGAGAGAGAGATGGAGGAGAGAGAGATGAAGGAGAGATAGAGAGGGAGGAGAGAGAGAGGGAGGAAAGAGAGAGAGGGAGGAGAGAGGCGGGAGGAGAGAGATAGAGAAAAGAGAAGGAGGGCGGAGGGAGAGTGAGATTTTTCCATCTCAAAAGTTGGAGTTCACAATGATTTCAATGGGGTCCATGTACTGGATCAAGTTCGGTTACAGTTTTGGTACCCGAACCAAACTTTGGACTAAAGTTCAGTTGGGTACCAAAACCTGAACTTCCACGGGTCTGCTCATCCCTTGTCATGCTAGGTATGGGAAGAACCCAGCGTACGACAACGGGAAAAGGGGGAAAGCCCAGAAACTAGGGAAAGGGGGAGTGGAGACCCCTAAGCAGATCTAACAACACCATGACTCCCTTATCGTTCCTAAATAGGTTCCACACCTATCGCCAAGCAGGATACCTTAGCCCTGGCTGACCCTAGAGCTAGGCCCTAGGTAGGGAGGGGGAGGAGTTAGCACTAGTCGGCCCCACTGCAGCTAAAGACAAACAAGGGAAACAGACAAGGAGATACACTTAGCTTTGAGGAGACACCAGAGAGAACACAACTACAATCCATAAAGGAACTCCAAGAAGAATATCGCTGACTGCTAGAACTCCAGACCTGAACAGAGGAATTTACTCTATCACCAGCAACTCTCTTGAGAAACTGAGTATATTTAAAGATCCAGAAAGGGTGTGTTAATTAGCAGGCGATCGTGGAGATCACCGCTGGGTGCTAGAGTGGGAGGGATGATGAAAGGATCAAGAAGGTGTCTGCAAGGCCAAGCGCAGCGACCTTCTACAGCCGGATCCAGAATGACTGTATGTCAAGCCTGACACACCCGTGATATCCCTAGTTCCTAATCCTTTAACTGGTTGGGATGCAATACTACATTTCACCTCTAGTAGCCACTAGTGAAAAATTTGATTACCTGTCACAATCACAATAATAGTCGATCATTAGTGATCCAGTTCTCAATCTACGTCCCATTAGTTTACACAGTCTGTAAAATTGCCCTCCAGGAGGAGACTGGTATCTTTGTCCTGCCTACCACTGTTCTCCTACACATGTGCAGACTTCCATTTCTTAAGGGGACTTATTTTCAGTCAATGTCTATGGCACCTAGGTTTTGTAAATGCCTCCCCCACCCCCCATATCAATCTGTGGTTTTGCAACCACTGAGTTCCAATACTGTGCTATGGTCCACAGTTACAAATGTCTTTATAATAATTCCGATTGTTGGATGTCAGTTGATGTTGAACCCCACCGGTGAAGAGGTCAATATAGTAAACCTGGAAAACCCCTACAATCCCTTAAGTTTATGGCTGCTAATTGTCATCATGTAGTTGATGGGGAAATATAACAGGTACAGTCTAGGGGTACGGGAGACATTTGAGCTGATAAAATCTGAGTGTGCATGGTGATAGATAGCGGCTCTGTAAGACTAAACTTACCTTGTGGCCGGAGTCTGTAGAGCAGAGTTACTGTACATGTCCAGACTCTCTGACCAGGTCTATGCAAAAGTATGAAAAGTGATATAGCAATGTGAAATTCAGGCCAACACTCCCTTTTTCCATAAAAGTCAGCACTTTATTTAATCCATATAAACACAACCAAATTTAAGTGGCTTCGTACAAAAATAGCACATGAAAAATGTACAAATGCCATCAGCAAAACGTACTTCAACCAGACGGCAACGCGTTTCTGAGCTCTACGTTTCTTAGTTTGAGCCTGAAAAATTCCACAATACTTAACACAGGATATCTGAGTTCGCAGATTCGTAACACTCAGGTTAAAATGTGCATAGACAAAATATATAGATAAAACCTGTAAAAACCACAATGTGGATAATGCGGATAAACGAACCATACAATAAAGTAAAAACAGGAGCCGAGGCTGTAAGTGCGGGGATTTCTGTGCTTGGGGATCATACTCGATACTGGATAAATTGAGATGTTTTGAAAATGTTGTATCCATTATTTTATCATTTGCAGATCACCAACACGTCTCTCCGACCTGTGATTTCCATAGTTCCACGACTTTTCCGTCTTATGCTCAGAGGTCTAGTATTAACCCCTTTACCCCCAGGGTGGTTTGCACGTTAATGACCAGGCCAATTTTTACAATTCTGACCACTGTCACTTTATGAGGTAATTACTCTGGAACGCTTCAAATGGATCCCGCTGATTCTGAGACTGTTTTTTCGTGACATATTGTACTTCATGATTGTGGTAAAATTTCTTTGACATCACTTGCGTTTATTTGTGAAAAAATCAGAAATTTGGTAAAAATGTAGAAAGTTTTGCAATTTTCAAAATTTTAAATTTTATACCCTTAAATAGAGATATGTTACACTAAATAGTTAATAAATAACATTTCTCACATGTCTACTTTACATCAGCACAATTTTGAAACCACATTTTTTTTTTTTAGGGAGCTATAAGGGTTAAAAGTTGACCAGCGATTTCTCATTTTTACAACAAAATTTACAAAAACACTTTTTTAGAGACCCCATCACATCTGGCGTGACTTTGAGGGGCCTTTATGATAGAAAATACCCAAAAGTGACACCATTGTAAAAACTGTAGCCCCCAAGGTGCTCAAAACCACATTCAAGAAGTTTATTAACCCTTCAGATGCTTCACAGTAATTTTTGGAATGTGGAAGAAAAAAATGAACATTTAACTTTTTTCACAAAAATGTTACTTTAGACCGCAATTTTTTTTATTTTAGACTTTTTGAATGTAAAATTTGCTTGAAAAATTAGTGGACACCATGTTGCGTTTGGGGAGCACCCGATGTGCCTAAACAGTGGAAACCCCCCACAAGTGACACCATTTTGGAAACTAGACCCCTCAGGGAACTTATCTAGGTGTGTGGTGAGCACCTTGAACCCCCAGGTGCTTCACAGAAGTTTATATCATGGAGCTGTAAAAATAACATTTTCACATTTTTGCAACAAAAATGTTTTGCAGACCCCAATTTTGCATTTTCATAAGGGTAACAGGAGAAATTGCACCACGCGATTTGTTGTGCAATTTTTCCTGAGTAAGCCGATACCCCATATGTGGGGAAAAAACACTGTTTGGGCACAAGGCAGGGTTCGGAAGAGAAGGAACGCCATTTGACTTTTTGAATGTAAAATTTGCTTGAATTAGTGGACGCCATGTTGCGTTTGGGGAGCCCCTGATGTGCCTAAATAGTGGAAACCCCCCCCCACCAAGTGACTCCATTTTGGAAACTACACCCCTGAAGGATTTTATCAAGGGGTATAGTGAATATTTTGAACCCAGAGGTACGACACAGAATTTGATAACATTAGGTCATCATATTGAATAAGTTGTCATTAGTCTTGAGTGCAAGTGCTCGCTACTTGAGTTTGCATCGGGTACTCAGGTATGGACCATGTATGGCGGGCGCTCAAGTGACATGCTCGAGTCCCCGCCCGCATGTTTCATGGTTGTTAGTCACCCAAATAAAAACATGTGGGGATCGCTTGTGCATGACAGGCAGTCCCAGCAAGGTTTTTTTGGCTGTATAACAGCTGCAAAACATTTGAGGCGGAGACTTGAGCATGTCACTCGAGCACCCGCTATACTCGGTGCATACCCGAGCACCCGATGCAAACTCAAGTAGCGAGCTCTTGTGCGCAACATTAGTCGCCATTTAGATGGTATTTTTTTCTTTACTTCTGAAAAAATCCCAACCCCAACCCTAATACAACCACAACCCTAGCCCAAACGCAACCTTAGCTCAACCCTAACCCTAGCCCAACCCTAACTCAACCCTAACCCTTGCCCAACCCTAACCCAATCCTAGCCTAACCATAGCACAACCCTAACCCTAGTACAACCCTAACCCTAGCACAACCCTACCCATAGCTCAATGCTACCCCTAGCCCAACACTAACCCTAGCTCAACCCTACCCCTAGCCCCACCCTAGCTCAACCCTCACCCTAGCCCAACCCTAACCCTAACCCTAGCCCAACCCAAACCCTAGCACAACCCTAACCCTAGCCCAACCCTAACCCTAGCACAACACTAACCCTAACCCTAGCACAACCCTATCCCTAACCCTAAAGTTTATTTTTTACGCCATTCCTCGTGCGGTATAAGTGATTAGACAACTTTATTTTTCGGGTCGGTGCAATTACAGGGATACTAGATTCATATCAAGTTTTTATGATTGAGAGCTGTCACACACTAAAAAACCCTTTTTTTTGCAAAGACTAGTTTTTGCATTGCAATTTTTTGAGAGCTATAATTTTTCCATATTTCGTTCCACAGAGTCATGTGATTTTTTTTTTTTTTTTTGTGGGACAAGTTGATGTTTTTATTGGTACCATTTTTGGGCACATTACATTTTTTGATTGCTTTCTATTCCGATTTTTAGAAGGCAGAATAAATAAAAACCAACAATTCACGAACTGTTTTTTGGTGTTTTTTTTATGCCGTTCTATGTGTCGTCAAATTGATAAGGAAGCTTTTTTCTTCGGGTCAGTACGTTTACAGCGGTACCACAGTTATATTTTTTTTCACGTTATGGCACTTTTACTCAATGAAAACTATTTTATAGAAAAAAGAATTGTTTATGCATCGCTAGAGAGCTATAAATGTTTTATTTTTCTGCCGTTGGAGCTGTATGGTGGCTTGTTTTTTGCGGGATAAGATGACGTTTTCAGCGGTACCATTTTTATTTACATTCGTCTTTTTGATCGCGTTTTATTCCATTTTTTGTTTGCTGGTATGATGATAAAGCATCGTTTTATGTTTTGTTTTTTATTTTTTTACCCTGTTCACTAAAGGGGTTAACTTCATCACCATCCCTGTGCTATGCAGCCTGTCAGCGCTGCACAGGGAAAAGTTACTTTGGTCACGCTTGGCGCATGACCAAAGCAACTTCCTGCCTTCTGATGACCCGGATGTTGTCATGATGACATCTGGTCACCATGACAACATCTGGGACCGGACTCAGACGCTGCGGGATGCCGGCAGAGAAGGTAAGTATCGCGCTAACCTCCTCTTGCCACCAGAATGCTGCGATCGATTTCAATCACAGCATTTCGGGGGTTAATGTGCAGGGAGCGATGCGGGACCGTTCCTTGCACATAGCACCGGGTGTCAGCTGTGACAATCAGGTGGATGACTTGATATCACGACCTCCCCAGGAAAAAGACAATAGGCTCTAGCTACAGAGACCTTCAAACTCTCTGTGTCACTCCCCCTACTGCACCCCTGGTGGAGCCCAAGTCTCCATCCATGTTATTTCCCAGCTAAGAGCTCCCAAAACTAAAATGGGCCATACGTTCTTACTGGACAGTCCTAGGGAGCCCGTTCTGGTGTCATTGGACCCAGCCCGGCCCCTGCTACGCATGGATGCTAAACATCAGAGTCCTAGGGGCCCCTGCAAGGCTGTGCTGGGTATCTCCTTTCCTTACGCTGGACTATGTTTAAATCTAGGGTTACAATCCGCATCCCCTCAGGTCTATTTTGTGTATCACTGAGATGAATCTTTTCCCCATAACTCGCTGTTGAATTATGTTTCTTGAATAGGCACATGGCGTCAGGGGAAGGGACATCCTGTGTAGCTTGCAGCTGCTGTGAGAATTATCACTCTTCGCTTCTTCAGCTCCTTCCTTTGCAAGCTGCAGTGTCAAATTTTCATATGTAGAGCTTCGTAAAACCCGCCTGCCAGTGCACAGTGATCGACAGGGGATTACCTTGAATATCTTCACACCATTGTTCCCTGTAAAAAACAGAAAATAAATAAGCTAATTTATACTCACCTAACACCTAATCCCAGAAGCCACTGTCAACTGTAAAACAGCAAAAATAAAAAACAATCATATCCCTCACCTATCCAAAGTGATGAAATAATCCATAGTGTCTTACGATGATCTAGATGACTTATCCTAGTATAATTTTCAAACGGTGCCACTCCATAATGTACACATACTACAATGTGAAGAGTGGCAACTATTGACCGTATAATGGCAAAATCGCAAGATAAACATAAACAACCGAAGCAACCACGATCAAAGGCCGATCTACATCATAAAAAATTGTTTTATTGAATATTCAATTTTGTTAAAAATTATCACATGCAGATAATTGGTGCAAAAAATGGTGCAAAACAACATACAGTGTGTAAAAAAATTCCACCGCTATATGGGACACGCAGGACCCAAATTGTACAGCCTAGTAGATATTAAGTGATCATCCAAGTAGCATAGTATTTATACACAGGCCAATGTGACCCGATTAGTAAAAAGGCTCATATAGTCAAAGGTTGTTAGGTCAGAGAAACAGACAATGTTAATACATTCCTCAAAATAATATTACGGGTATAATGAGCCACCATATATATATTTACATGTGTATAACAACAGTATATATATGTGTCAACAGTATATAGACATACAATATATTGTACATGACAACAGGCTCACACTGACACAAGTAATGTGTAGCAATCAGCTGCCGTGAGAGAGTTCACAGGAGTTCATCAGCTGATGAAACCCGGTAACCTCACTTACGGCACCGCCGCTGCGTGAGAACTGTCTCACGCCGTAGCGGTGCCGTAAGTGAGATCACTGGAGCTCATCAGCTGATGAACTCCTGTGAACTCTTTCACGGCAGCTCAGCGCTATACATTGCAGGAGTGATTACACAGCGGCGTCTGCTCTGTAACAGCAGGCATAGGCTGATGGGAGTAGTACTCTCATCAGCTGATGCCTGTGACCCGTGGTAAGCTTTTTACGACTGGTCACAGTCACAGCTGCGGGCTCACACTGTCATCTGACAGAGTGAGCCCGTAGTTCTAACCAATCAGAGCCCCTTTTTCCCACGCTGTCATCTGCGTGGGAAACCATGGATGTTCGGGGGCCCCATTCATATGAATGGGGTCCGTGTTCCGGGTCAGGTACTGTTCTGGTAACCGAACCAAACTTTTAATAGATATTCGGATATCCACGGGTCCGCCCATCACTAGTAAATAATCCTACCAAGTTATGACCACATATTGCCAACACATAATGCTAAAATAATGCCACCATACTGATCATTACCATCATGACTGTACTAAGACCAATATTACAATCAATACCACAGTATGAGACAATAATCAATAAATACAGCCAGATCATAACAACATATCACCAACATGTACTGTAGTGATAATATACCATACTGATTATTAACAGTATAAACACTGATATTATCACTGTGCAGCAACCATGTAGTGGTATAATTGTATATATCAATTCCAGTGCTCTGCATACTATATACAGTACAGACCAAAAGTTTGGACACACCTTCTCATTTAAAGATTTTTCTGTATTTTCATGACTATGAAAATTGTACATTCACACTGAAGGCATCAAAACTATGAATTAACACATGTGAAATTATATACTTAACAAAAAGGTGTGAAACAACTGAAAATATGTCTTATATTTTACGTTCTTCAAAGTAGCCACCTTTTGCTTTGATGACTGCTTTGCACACTTGTCATTCTCTTGATGAACTTCAAGAGGTAGTCAACGGAAATGTTTTTCACTTCACAGGTGTGCCCTGTCAGGTTTAATAAGTGGGATTTCTTGCCTTATAAATGGGGTTAGGACCATCAGTTGTGCTGTGCAGATACACAGATGATAGTCTTACTGAATAGACTGTTAGAATTTGTATTATGGCAAGAAAAAAGTAGCTAAGTAAAGAAAAACGAGTGGCCATCATTACTTTAAGAAATGAAGGTCTGTCAGTCCGAAAAATTGGGCAAACTTTGAAAGCGTCCCCAAGTACAGTTGTAAAAACCATCAAGCGCTACAAAGTAACTGGCTCACCAAAAGTACCACCCCAGGAAAGGAAGACCAAGAGTCACCTCTGCTTCTGAGGATAAGTTTATCCGAGTCACCAGCCTCAGAAATCGCAGGTTAACAGCAGCTCAGATTAGAGCCCAGGTCAATGCCACACAGAGTTCTAGAAGCAAACACATCTCTACAACAACTGTGTTAATTCATAGCTTTGATGTCTTCAGTGTGAATGTACAATTTTCAAAGTCATGAAAATACAGAAAAATCTTTAAATGAGAAGGTGTGTCCAAACTTTTGGTCTGTACTGTATGTGCATAGTGTGCTGGTAATTGTACAAATATATGTATATTAAGTCATCTACCATCTCTCTGATCATAGTTGTTCACTTTCCCTTTTCTTTTTCATTCAGCCCACACCACCATAACCACTTCTTCCATCCATGACTTGTCTCTGCAAAATGTAATTCACGTCTCCTCATCGCGTCTGCTGTATGGAGAGTCAGGGTGTTGGAGACCGGAGCAGCACACCCGGGGAACAGGAGCGAGATGAGTATGTTTTTTCTGCATGTATATATGAGTCTATGTGGGGGCTCACACTGTATATACAAAGGCTACGTGGTGGCTCAAACTTTATTTAGGAGGCTATGTGGAGCTCACACTGTATACAGGAGTCTATGTCCGGCCTCATACTGTATATAGGAGGCTATGAGGGTGCTCACAGTATATATAGGAGGCTATGATGGGGCTCACAATGTATATAGGAGACTATGTGGGGGGCTTATGCTGTATATGGGAAAATATGTGGGGGCTTATACTGCATATAGGAGGCTATATGGGGGCTTATACTGTATTTAGGAGGCTATGTGGGGGCTCATACTGTATAAAGGGACTATGTGGGGCTCATACTGTTTATATAGGGCAGCGTGGGGGTTCATACTGTATATAGGTTACCTAGGGCTCATACTGTATATAGGGAGGCTATGTGTGGGCACATACTGTATACAGTATATGGGGTTATCTGGGGTTCATACTGTATATAGAGTGGCTAAGTGAGGGCTCATACTGTTATAGGAGGTTATGTGAGGCTCAACCTCTATATAGAGAGGCTATGTGGGGGCTCACACTGTTTATAGGGGGCCATATGGGGGCTCATACTGGATATAGGAAGCTATGTGAGGGTCATACTGTTTATAGGGTCCATGTGGGGGCTCATACTGTTTATAGGGGGCTATGTGGGGGCTCATCATGTAAATAGGAGGCTATATGAGGGCTCATATTGTATGTAGAAAGTCTATGTGGAGGCTCATACTGTATATAGGGGACTATATGGGCACTCACACTGTATATAGAGCGGCTATGTTGGTCTTATATATTATATGTAGGGGGCTGTGTGGGGCTCATACTGTATATAGGGGCAGTTTTCAGGCTTATACGGTAAATAGGGGAATGTCAGCATACCCCGTAAGGTTCGAGTTCGGTTCGTCGAACGCCCGTATGTTCGCCGAACTGTTCGTCGAACTGTTCATGGAACACCATCGAACACCGTTAAAACCAATGGCAGGCAAACAAAAACACATAGAAACACATAGAAAACACATAGAAAACACTTCAAAGGTGTCCAAAAGCTGACAAACTGCTCAGAAGACACAACTAACACATGGAAAAGTGACAAGTACATATAGTCATGCAAAAAGAAAAGAGGTTGAGGAGTAAAAGGAGGGGGAGACACAGATATAGGCATGTAATGCCCTTCTAAAACCAAAAAAGTGTGAAGCTGACACAGCCAGTCCGTTCTTGCCCATGCGACCTCCGTGTCGCCGGGTTTGTGCCAGAGCTGCGGTGGACCCTGATGGCCAGCCCCCTTCTCCCAATACTGGTGCCTGTCCGCTGGTGGGTCGAGCGAGCCCCCCTGCGGTGGAGGCAGGTCTAAGCTTTTTAATTTAAATTGTCTCTCTAATTTGAATGAGTACACTATAAATCCTTTTACAAGGATCTATTGGAGGGCAAGTCTGATGCCAGCAGCCGCGGGAATTACAGCTCCAGTAGCGTCCACTAAAGCTGCTGCAGTTAAAATGCTTTTATAAGGATAGAGCTTGGCGGTCCACTTCAAGGCGTCCTACCGCCAGTCCCAGCCCCTGTGGCTTGGGGTGCCTCCCGATGCTCTTCACTGAGTGTCCCGAGGGCCCGAAGCATTTGCTTTGAAAAAATTAAGTGTCCAAACTACAGGTGGTGTAGCTTGCTTAACAGCCGGAATAATCCGCTGACTAGCAGACACTGCTACTAGGCACAAAGTATTTCCTGGGCTAGATGCAGTTAAAATTTTGTAATTAGATACTCTCATTAGATGCTGAGAAAGCATTCCATAGAGTCTCCTGGCACGCCATATATTATTCTCTTAAAAAGCTTGGGGTAGGGGTCTAGGGGACCCTTTTATAGCCCAAATCACGGCCCTGTATAGCAATACGTCACCTAGGCTGAAGATAAATGGAACATTTTCATCACCTTTCATAATCACCAATGGGACAAGGCAGGGATGTCCTCTGTCCCCTCTCTTATACATCCTAGTGACGGAGCACCTGCTCTCATCAATTCGCCATAACCCCAATATTAGGTGGATTGAGGTGGGAGGCACCGAGTACAAATGCTCTACATTTTCTGATGATGTCCTAGTATATATCACTCAATCACATATATCCATCCCTGCTGTTATGACTGAAATAGATCACTTTGTTACATGGTCCAATTTTAAAATCAATGCAGCGAAGTCTGAGGCCCTCGATGTCTCCCTCCCCAAATCCATACAGGATTCCATCCAGTCCAACTTTCCCTTTGCCTGGCCCTCACAGGGTATCAAATACTTAGGAATTCCTATTCATAGAGACCTCTCCCATCTATGTTATCTTAATTTTGGGCCCTTTATTGAACAACTCCATACAGACCATGGTTGGCAAGTTAGAACTGTAAGATTCACTACGTGAACCACTGGAGCTTTGTGGAAAAGCACATGTACACTGTGTTCCAAATTATTATGCAAAAAGTGTTTAGGAGTGATAAGGTAAGAATTTTTTTGTTTGTCAGTTAAACTCATTGATGGTGATGTGTGTCAGGGCTCTTTATATCACTGTAAGCAATTGCAGACACCTGTGCTAATTAGTTTGGCAGGTGTGTCCAATGAAAGGCAAGACTACTTAAGAAGGCTGTCCCACATTATTAAGCAGCCTACATTTTCTGCCAAAATGGGAAAGAAAAAGGATGTGTCGGCTGCTGAGAAGCAACAAATTGTGGAGTGTTTAGGTCAAGGCATGACTACATTCAACATTGCCAAGACACTTCATCGTGATCATTGCACAATCAAGAAGTATGTAGCTGATTCACAGTACACACGTGTGCGTGCTGATAAGGGAAAATTGAGGACTCTTTCCTACAGGCAATTACGTCAGGTTAAAAGAGCAGCGGCAAAAAAGCCTTGTCATAGCAGCAGACAAGTTTTTGAAGCTGCTGGTGCCTCCAAAGTCCCCCGAACAACAAGATGCAGGGCCCTTCAGAGGTTTGCAGCTGTGCATAAGCCATCCTGTTGACCTCCTCTATCCACTGTACACAAGCAGAAACAGCTCCAGTGGGCCAAACAATACATGAAGACTGACTTCAAAACTGTTTTATTCACCGATGAGTGCTGTGCAACGCTCGATAGTCCAGATGGATGGAGTGGAGGATGGCTGGTTGATGGACACCCCATGCAAACATGGCTACGGCGCCAACAAGGAGGAGGTGGAGTAATGTTTTGGGCTGGAATCATGGGGAGAGAGATTGTTGGCCCCTTTAGGATCCCTGAAGGGGTAAAGATGAACTCCATGATGTATGTGGAGTTTCTCAAACAGCACTTCCTGCCATGGTTCAAGAAGAAGAACCATGTATTCCACAGCAAGATCATTTTCATGCATGATAATGCACCGTCTCATGATGCACATAACACATCTGCATCTCTGGCTGATATGGGCATAAAAGGGGACAAACTTATGGTGTGACCTCCATGCTCCCCTGACCTCAAACCCATTGAGAACCTCTGGAACATCATCAAAAGGAGTGTCTATGATGGCGGGAGGCAGTTCACATCTAAGCAACAGCTCTGGGAGGGTATTCTGTTCTCATGCAAAACAATTGAAGCAGAAACCATCCAAAACCTGACAAATTCAATGGACGAGACAGTTCAGAAGCTCCTTTCGAACAAGGGGTCCTATGTGCAAATGTAACATCACCTAGAATAAAGCTTTGAGTTGAAAACTGTTTGATTTAAGTTTCTAATAACCTGCTAATGCTTATAATTTCAAAAATGACCATTTTTTTGTTCTTTATTAAAATGAAAAGGTTGATCGAAGAGTGTGGGGGATCTAAGAGTGTGGCAACCCAGTAGTCAGGATTATTTCGAATTCTGACAATCTGAGGGTCATGTTGCAGGTAGTGCAGCAAGAAGGCACCCATGTGTCTTGCGCATCTAGGAGCCCCAAAATTATTTTCCGGGCTAGATGCAGCTAAAAATTATTATTAATTTGAAAGCTGGTGGAGCTTAGTATAGATGGCCTAATAGAATCAGTATTGCAAACTGCTATAAGGCCAAAATTATTTTACAGGGAAGATAGAGATAAACATGATTAGTAATAATTTGAAATCTGGTGGAGCTTAGTATAGATGGCCTAATAGAATCAGTACTCCACACTGCTACTATGCCCAAAATTATTTTCCAGGCAAGATACAGATAAAAATGATAATTAATTTGAAAGCTTTAAACGGTTGGTGAGGTGATTTTACCAAATCCTCAAGCTTTTACTCTCCCCAGGATGACACAGGGCTAGAAAAGTCCTTGCTGATGCATGATGTGTTCATCTTTATGAACCTGAGTCTGTCTACATTGTCAGCGGACAGCCGCGTGCGCTTATCTGTCAGCACAACACCAGCAGCGCTGAACACACGTTCAGAGAGAACAAAAATTATTATTAATTTGAAATCTGGTGGAGCTTAGTATAGATGGCCTAATAGAATCAGTACTGCAAACTGCTACAAGGCCAAAATTATTTTACAGGCAAGATACAGATAAACATGATTAGTAATAATTTGAAATCTGGTGAGCTTAGTATAGATGGACTAATAGAATCAGTACTGCAAACTGCTACAAGGCCAAAATTATTTTACAAGCAAGATGCAGATAAACATGATTATTAATAACACTGGTGTACAAAAAAAAAAAAAAAAATTCTGGCATGGACTTTAAGAACAGTTTTAGACTAATTTGAGGGTGCTGAATTCAAATCTGATCTTATAATTTCTCTATCACATCACGTTTTTGCGCTATAGGTATATAGCCCATTTTCAATAATTCCAAGAAAAATATAAGTAGTGTATGAAAAGTGCCGTTTTATACGGTTCACTAAGGTAAATTTAGTTTTCATTTAGTCTCCCAATAAATGTGAGAATATCTTTGTTTTCTTTGAACATGCATAATTCCCATTTGTTATGATAATAAAGTAAAAAAACAGTTTTCAAACACCCTTGTTTTCTGTGCTACTGGGACAGTAGAGCTACAGCAGAGCATTGGGTGAAAACTGAATGACCTCAGCGACAGAGTTTGGCACCTGGCGATAAGAATGTCATCCATGATTCACTAGTGGATAGGAAGAACATTGTCTTTCCTCCCTTGCACATAAAACTTGGATTGATGAAGCAGTTCGTCAAAGCTCTCAATCACAGTGGAGAATGCTTTAACTATATATATGTTCAACTTTTCCAGGTCTTAGTGAAGAGAAGAAAAAGGCTGGAATATTGTATAATAAGAACACTTATGAGAGACCCAAACTTTATCACATCAATGAATGAGACAGAAGAAAGAGCTCGGAATGCATTTTGTAATGTGGTGCAGAATTTTCTAGGGAATAAGAAAGCAGACAACTATGAAGAGATTGTGGAAGAGCTACTAATTAGTCTGCAAAATCTTGGATGTAGAATGAGTACCAAGATTCACTATTTAAACAGCCATTTGGACTTTTTTCCAGAGAACCTTGGGGATGTGAGCGAGGAACAAGGGGAGCGTTTTCATCAGGACATTAAAACAATGGAAGAACGGTATCAAGGCCGGTGGGACTCACATATGATGGTTGACTATTGCTGGAGCTTGATGAGAGACAAACCAGAAGTTGTACATCACAGATCAGCCAAGAAAAGAAAGTTCAAATAACTGCCATTTGCCATTCATCTGTGTGCCATATATATGTGTTTTTATATTTTGTAGTTTAATTTTGTAAGTATATTTGATTTGCTGTACACAGACTTTGTAATTTGTTATTCCTTGATTAAAAATATACAAAATGTAGTAACGAAAATCATGAGGTTTTTATCAAAAAACATTCGATAGGATTAATTTCCATCAAAAATATCTCGAAATCCTGATGTGATAGCCAAAAACGGAGTTCGTATTAGTAATCAGCAGCCAAAATTGACTTAAAATATGTTTTAAAACCTTTTGACAGAAAAACTGCATTGACCAGTGTAATTTTAAATCTGGTGGAGCTTAGTATAGATGGCCTAATAGAATCAGTACTGCACAGTGCTACAAGGCCAAAATTATTATACAGGCAAGATACAGATAAACATGATTAGTAATTTGAAATCTGGTGGAGTTTAGTATAGATGGCCTAATAGAATCAGTACTGCACAGTGCTACAAGGCCAAAATTATTATACAGGCAAGATACAGATAAACATGATTAGTAATTTGAAAGCTTAAAACGGTTGGTGAGGTGATATTAACAAATCATCAAGCTTTTACTCTCCCCAGGATGACACAGTGGTAGAAAAGTCCTTTCGGATCCATGATTTGTACATCTTTATGAACATGAATCTGTCTACATTATCAGTGGAGAGCCGCGTGCGCTTATCTGTCAGCACACCACCAGCAGCGCTGAACACACGTTCAGACAGAACGCTGGCTGCGGGGCATGACAAGATCTCCAAGGCATAAGTGGTGAGCTCCGGCCATTTATCCAGATTGGAAGCCCAAAAAGAGCAAGGGTCCAGTGACACAGTCATGGCTTCAATGTTTACTTGGAGATACTCCTGTACCATCGTCTCTAGCAGTTGACTATGTGTCAGACTTCTTGTCTCCTGTGGCCTTGCAAAGGATGGGCTAAAAAAGTGGTGAAATGATTCCGCAAAATTGATGTTACCAGCAGATACTGTGTTTCTGTTACGGTTTGAGTGCTGAACACTCGACGGTCCCACAGTTGGCAAGTTGGAACTGTGAGATTCACTACGTGCACCACTGGTGTTTTGTGGAAAAGCACATGTAAGATTCTGCAACAGTCTCTGCTGATACTCCTGCATGCGTGCATCCCTTTCTATGGCAGGAATAATTTCTGCAAATTTACTTTTGTACCGGGGATCTAACAGTGTGGCAACCCAGTAGTCAGGATTATTTCTAATTCTCACAATTCGAGGGTCATGTTGCAGGTAGTGCAGCAAGAAGGCACTCATGTGTCTTGCGCATCCAGGAGCACCAAGTCCCTGTTGTGTTGGTGGCGAGGTAACAATCATGCTTCCTTCCTCTGCCCTCTCTCCCCAACCTCGCACAACAGAAATGTGATCAAGGTCTCCCTCATCTGATGAGTCTTCCATCAGTTCGTCCTCCACTTCTTCCTGGGCTCCTGCACATTTCTCACTAGTTTGGCTGCTACCATGCGCCCTGCTAAAACCATCTCCCCCACCCTCACATGCCTGCCGCCTTGGTGCTGCCGACCGTCTGGACTTTGCAGATGTTAGCCCTTCCGCATACAACTCCTCCTCCTCTACTTCCTCCACCTCCTCTTGTGCCACCACCTGACTCCGAATTCTGTTTAACATGTGCTCCAGCATGTAAATCACCGGAATAGTCATGCTGATAATGGCATCGTCAGCACTAAACATCTTCGTCGCCATTTCAAAACTGTGCAGAAGGATGCATAGGTCCCTGATCTGAGACCACTCCTCCAGCGTGATTTGCCCCACCTCTGGATCCCGTTGGCCCAGGCTATACGTCAGAACATATTGCACCAGGGCTTGTCGGTGCTGCCACAGTCGCTGCAACATGTGCAGAGTTGAATTCCACCGGGTAGGCACATCGCGTTTTAGCCTGTGAAGTGGCAGGCTCAACGACTTCTGTAGAGATGTAAGTCGCTGAGCTGAGGGATGCGAACGGCGGAAGTGAGCACACAGCGACCGTGCCCTCTGCAGAAGGCTATCTAGTCCAGGATAGTGGCCTAAAAATTGCTGGACACCAGGTTCAACAAGTGAGCCATACAAGGCACGTGTGTGACATTGCCCCGGCGAAGGGCCGCACTGAGGTTTGCAGCATTGTCGCACACGGCCTTCCCTGGTTTCAGGTCCAGTGGAGACAACCATTCATGAAACTGGTTCTCCAGAGCTGACCACAACTCCTCAGCTGTGTGACTCACATTTCCCAGACATTTCAAAGTAAAAACCGCCTGATGACGTTGAGCCCTGCTGCCAGCATAGTAAGGAGCTGTACAGGATCCCTTCTGCGCAGTTAGAAAGCTTGTGGCATGACCAGACAGGCTTTGGGTGCAGGTGGAGGACCGAGAGGAGGTTGAGGAGGCAGAAGCAGTGGAGGAACTTCGAGATAAAGAGGATTGACGCACAACTCGTGGGGACGGCAAGACTTGGACAGAAGCCCCTTGTCCTGCTGTCACCATAGTTACCCAGTACCCAGTCAGCGACATGTAACGCCCCTGTCCATGCCTACTCGTCCAAGTGTCTGTGGTGAAATGCACCCTGTCACACACAGAGTTTCTCAAAGAAGCGGTGATGTTGTGTGCGACATGCTGGTGGAGTGCAGGCACACCTTTCTTTGAGAAGTAGTGCCGACTGGGCATCTGGTACTGGGGCACTGTGACGGGACAAAAGGTCTCGAAAATCCTCTGTGTCCACCAGGCGGAAAGGCAGCATTTATGTAGCCAAGAGCTTGCAGATGGTGAAATTCAACCTCTTAGCTTTCTCATGGCTAGGAGGAAATGGTCTTTTACTTGTCCATGTGAAGCCCAGCTGTGCTTCGCATCACAGACCCAGAAGGGTGTATTGAAGGACTCCTCCACAAGAGGCCCCCATAACCATTCACACATCTGCACCTTCCACCTCAGACCACCAGAGGGAGCTCCTTAGGGAGATATATAAGGGAAGGTGGGGCCAGGCAGCCGTTAGTCTGTCAGAGTCTGGTTTAGCAGTGAGTTCAGTGCAGTCTGAGACGTGTTACCTCAGAGGACAAAAGCCTGTTCCAGCTCCTGCATTCTACCCTGCAGTGGAGCTTATCCAGATCAAGACTCGGTGTAGCTCAGTGAGGTGAGCTGTAGGTGTGCCGGCGCCATAAGATCGGTGAACCGCGGCACGCTGCCGTTTGTGTGAGTAGCCTATCGAGGGCTCGAGTAGGCCGAAGGCAAAGGAGTAGAGAGTTAGTTCATAGGGGAGCAGAGGAGCTTAGCTGGCTCACCCCGAGAAGAAGAATTTACCGGACACCGGGTCCGAAGCTTGCCGGGAACTCCACGACCCAGCAAGATAAACCGGAATGCCTGGAGAACTACAGGTCCCAGGATCGCTAAAGTGCTGATACGTACCAGAACCAGGAGACACATAGGCCCCGTAGGTCGGGAGCGTGCACTCCAAGAGAAGGCCCTACCACAAGGTCAGCCAGCGCAGGACAGAGACAAAGTTAGGCCTAGCTCCAGGCAGGTCAGAAACTTATTATGCAGAAGCCAGAACCAGGAGGCCCAAAACCTGCTCATTGGGGAGGATCTGGACATACACCCTTCACCCTACAGTGCTCCGGGGAGTGCCTGAAATTCCACCAGTAAAAGGTACTGAAGTGACTATCGTGTCCGTCCCTGTTCTTGCTCTGGCCCAGAGTAGTCTCTATATCCTGCATCCCCGTTCCTATACTGCCCTGAGGCCCAGCTCTAACTGTGGAGAGCTATACCATCAAGCTGCCTTATCATCAGCCTCAGTAGACTGCGCAGCGCTGGTGATCCTCACCAGAAACCACAGGTGGCGTCACGAACTCTTTCTTTTATAAACTTTACAAATATCAACCCCTTTTTAGGAGAGACCCCAGGGTACGGGCCCGGGAGCCGACCACCGCGACATCCCTAAAGGCCAGGCCAAAGGCCTGGGTACCGAGTTATCCCCATTCCCCTGGGTGCCACATCCACATCTGAGGGACCGAGGGCTGGCTGTTGTGCTTAGACGGGGTTGAGAAGGGTGTTCCCGGCAAACTGCCGGTCTGTGAGGAAGATGCAGGCGGACATGTTAGGTTGCCTTGATCCAAAGGTGGTGCTATCGATGTCGGAGAGCGCTCAACACCAGCTGGTGTTTCCACCTCCAAATAAAATGATGACCTGACAATCACACTGGCTGTTGCGGGTAAAGAGGTGGCCGGTCTGCGTCCCAAAACCGGTGTGACTGCTGTCCCCCAGTCACAGAGGATGAAGAGGCTGCGGATGCACAAGATGTGGCTGATGGTGGTTGGCCCAGCCGGCTAGGCCGCATTGTAGCACAGTGAGCTTCCCACTGCAACTTATGCTTCATATCCATGTGCCGGTTCATGTATGAAGTACTCAAACTATGTATTTTTTGGCCTCTACTTAGCTTTTTCTGACAAATGTTACAGATAACACGAGTTGGGTCATTCTTATCGATCTGAAAAAATGCCCAAGCTATGCAAGGCTTAGCACCTATGCGACCTGAAGAGCCACTACGACTTGTGGTCAGAGGCAGAGTTGTGTTTGAGGATGCAGTTGTTGACGTGCTTCCAGTACTACGTCTCTGTCCAGGAAGGCGCAACCTGACCTCGTCGTCACTAGCATCCTCCTCCACCTCCTCTGCTGACCTCATCGACTGGCTGACTGTGGGTTGACAGTAAGTGGGATCTCCAACCTCGTCATCATCACCCTGTGTGTTATCACACCAGTCGTCCTCAGAGTCAACCTCTTCCTGCCCTGACAAAAATCTCAAGTTGTCGTTCCAATCAGGTATTTGAGTCTCATCATCGCCTTCCTCATTCTCTCCACCAACAGGAGATACAGTTTGGGAACGAGGGTCTACATTATGGTTGAGGTGGAGGAGAGCCCACTTGAAGGAGCACTTGATATCCGTTGAAGCACCTGCTGTTTTTGTGCCTCATCTGGAATTTGTAGCGATTAGCGTGGCCGTAAGAAAGGGATCTTATCACATTGTCCACTAAAAGAAGTAGACATCTTAGTTTGGCTGGAAGATGGTCTTTCTTCTGCAGATGTTACTGTTGCTTTAACACCTACCCCACGGACACAACCTTTTTTTCCCTTCCCAACACACCTATTCCCCTTTCCACCATCAGCAGGCCTTTTTCCACTCATTTTGGTGGTTAACTAATTGACAACTCTGGAGTTGTTTGCACAAAAAACAATGGATGGGAACCGAGCAGAGCTGAGTGGCCAAACTGTTGTTTTAGCCCAAAAGTATTGGCTGGGTTAGATGCAGTAAAACAATTTTATTACATACACAGGTGGTGGAGCTTAGTATAGATGGACTAATAGAACAAGTCCCACACACTGCTACAAGCCCAAATTTTTTTTCAGAGCTAGATGTAGATAAAAATTATTTTTAATTTGCAACCTGGTGGAGGTTAGTATAGATGGACTAATAGAACAAGTCCCACACACTGCTACAAGCCCAAATTTTTTTTCAGAGCTAGATGCAGCTAAAAATTATTTTTAATTTGCAACCTGGTGGAGGTTAGTATAGATGGACTAATAGAACAAGTCCCATACACTGCTACAAGCCCAAATTTTTTTTCAGAGCTAGATGCAGATAAAAATTATTTTTAATTTGCAACCTGGTGGAGCTTAGTATAGATGGACTAATAGAACAAGTCCCACACACTGCTACAAGCCCAATTTTTTTTTCAGAGCTAGATGCAGATAAAAATTATTTTTAATTTGCAACCTGGTGGTGGTTAGTATACATGGACTAATAGAACAAGTCCCACACACTGCTACAAGCCCAATTTTTTTTTCAGAGCTAGATGCAGATAAAAATTATTTTTAATTTGCAACCTGGTGGAGGTTAGTATAGATGGACTAATAGAATGATGCTATGCCCAAAAGGTTTTACTTGGCTAGGTGCAGTAAAAAAATTTGTATTCTATACACAGGTGGTATAGCTTGCAACACAGATAGGCTACTCCACTGACTAACACACACTGCAAGAGGCCAAAAAGGATTTGCTTAGCTAGATTTAGCCAAATGCTGTGAAAAAAACTTGCACAGCACTGGCACAGACCTGCCTAGCAAAAAGTCCTAGGAAATGCTGTAACCTAGTCCAGAAAAGGACTGCAATTACAAGTAGACCCTACTCCCAACCTATCTATTTAAGAGCACAGACCTGCCTGATAAAAGTCGTAGGAAATGATGTAACCTAGTCCTCAAAAGGACTGCAATCACAACTATCCCCTACTCCCAAGCTATCTGTAGATTTGTGCGAAAATTGGCTTGAAATGAACACTCAAAGTATAGCGCACACAGCAACAGCGGTGCCGTCTAACACGCAGCTGCAGCAGTGAGAAAATGGTGGCTACGTGGAAAATGGCTGGGTCTTATAGGGCAAGGACATGTGACATACACTGCCAATGACACATGCCTTTGCTTGTGTGAAAAAAGCAGTTCGCTCCGTGTGTGCGCTGCTGATAGGCTGACAGATTGCATCTCCCCACTGTAAATGGGGGAAAGAGAAAAAAAAATGGAGATCTTCATTATTTCTGCAGAGATCCATCCCCTGCCCCTCCCCCCGCCCCGCTGTACACTCAAACTGCGTATTAACATTAATTTTCAGCATTACTGAGAAAAAATCCAGTTATGATTTTGGTGCACGAACAGTTATGGAACATAACCTCGAACAGCCGGATTTTTTTCAAATTGTTCGTGTTCGCCGAACGGCTCGAACACTGCCCAAAACAGCTCGAATTTGAGATTGGCGAACAGTTCGAGTCGAACACCGCTCATCTCTAGTGATAATATTAATATATTATAATAAATGTAATTAATATGTTGATATGAATATTGAGCAGAATTCATATCTGTCTATTGGTTCGTTCTCCGCAACAGTCATGGTCTCTCATGTGATCTCTTTGGAAAATTAATTGCCCACCCTTGCCTTAGATAGTAATAATGCCCCCTGTGTGCCGATACTGAATAATAATGCCCCCATCTATGCCTGATAATAATAGTGCACATGGGGTTTCTTACAATAATAATATTGCAACTCATGGTATGCAAGGGGCTTATATTAATATGGGGTCTACCAGTAGATACATAGGGGGAGAGGGTTAATAAGAGGCTTTAATACAGAGCCCAGACAGGCTGTACTATAACAGCAGGTGAAAGGGGGAGGTAAGAGGAGGAGCAGGCATTCTGACGCTTAGGCTTGAAGGGGAATAGAGCCTGTAATAACACAGCGGGGCAGGCGGAGGGTTGTGTTTATTAGGAGCTTAGACCCGGCTGCTGCATTCAATGACACTTTACATAAAAATGTGTTCCAGCGATGAGACCGGAGGGGGCGTCAGTGCGCATTGGGAGGCACGCTGCGCTCCAGCGAGAGGTTTCCTCCCCATACAGATACCAGAAGGTCCATGCTTGAAACGCACAGTGGGCTCCAATAGGGGGCGCTGTTTTATGGATCTCATCAAGTATTTATCACATCATAGGTCCAGATTGGTTCCCATAATGGCTAGGCAACAAGACAACAGGGAATATAGGTGTATAGATATATTATAAATATAGAGGATGTATTAATATAGTGTAAATGTACCAGATATAATCGATGCACACACAAAGGAGAATCATTTAACCCTGAATCAATATTCAGTGCAGCCAAGATTAAAAGTATAGATAAAGAAAAGAAGTCCGTCCAAATGGCCGACTATGCCGTATAGAAGAGCGCAGCCACAATTGGCCTACACACTGTATGGTGATAGTCTATGTAATAGGGCCATACTGAATAGTGATCACACTATAACAATAGGCCATTCGATAATAAAATCCATCTAGTCTCTCGTTGAATGATTTTCTTATCCCAGTCGACCAACCTCGCTGGTAAAGGGACCACGTGTATAACGTATGCCCATATAGACGGCTTGGGAGGGAGGGCTGATCCTCCTGACAGATTCCCTTTAATCTTATAAGGAGACGCAGAGGGGCACTATTATTATTATAAGGAGACCCAGAGGGGCACTATTATTATTATAAGGAGACCCAGAGGGGCACTATTATTATTATAAGGAGACCCAGAGGGGCACTATTATTATTATAAGGAGACCCAGAGGGGCACTATTATTATTATAGGGAGACCCAGAGGGGCACTATTATTATTATAGGGAGACCCAGAGGGGCACTATTATTATTATAAGGAGACCCAGAGGGGCACTATTATTATTATAGGGAGACCCAGAGGGGCACTATTATTATTATAAGGAGACCCAGAGAGGCACTATTATTATTATTATAAGGAGACCCAGAGGGGCACTATTATTATTATAGGGAGACCCAGAGGGGCACTATTATTATTATAAGGAGACCCAGAGGGGCACTAATATTATTATAAGGAAACCCAGAGGGGCACTCTTATTATTATAAGGATGCCCAAGGGGAACTATTAATGTGATAAAGAGACCTAAATGATCATCCTAATAAATTGGTATCACGGGGAGTAGTAAATTTAGATTTTCTCCAATGGTAGGCAGGGTCATATTTGTAATAGAGACCCTCATCTTTGAAAGTGGGTGTGGGAGAGTAACATGGGCCTGTGTGCGTCCTATGCCAGAGCTGGGCGCAGCCCCTAGTCCGGCCCTGTTCCCTCAGTAAAGATACTTCTTTTAGCCCCTAACACGGTACAAAGATATACATTGTCTTTTAGCCCCGGAATCTGACTTTCTTATTGATACAAAACACTGTAATTTTTATTGTGTGGAACAGATATAAATAATTTATGTAACAACATAATAATACTCTAACTGCTCAGAAGAGTAAAGCGTCCATAGTTCTATCATCCATGTCTGCATATGGTACCGATGCTCAGCCTATATTGTTGCCTCCTTAAGGGATGCTAGGCAACTTCCTTATAAGGTAAGCTGCCCCTTTAAGAGTAGAACACAAGATTCCATTATGACATCACAATTAACCATCACTATTTCTACAAGTGATTACACTCTAGTTGTCACTTTGACTTTCCGGTGTCATTGTTGTCGGTGTGATAAGCCATATAGCTAGTCATATACAGACTGCGCTTGGATTTACTGGAAATGTCTGGAATTCCTCCAGACAGACTTCAGGTGTTAGCACTACTCCAGGGGATTCTTGCCACCTATGACCCTGACTTTGTGCTACCACTACCCGATGGCGTCCTCAGCTTCACTTACCGGCTGGTAATGGAGCTTGTGAGAGATTGCCTGACCAAATACAAACGAGGTCATATAAGCTCAGAATATCTTGAGCATTTACAGAAGAACATATGGACATGAGTACAACAGGTAAATAGCAGACAATCTGCACAAATCATATAGTAATAATGGAAAATAATAATGGAATATAAGTTTAACCTGTACCAAATACCCAGATAAGAATAGCCGGGGAGCAGTAATAGGGCATACAGGCTACATGACAAGGGAGATGCAATGGTTCTTTGTGTCGCTATATTCAGGGACCCATAACATTTTAGTTTTCTGTCGATTGGGATGAGTGAAGATTTGAGTTTTGCAGTGAACTTTGTGTACATAGAGTGTCATAGAATCATAGATTCTATGGGTGTTTTGATTGTTTATTATTAATGTTTTTAAGTGAAATGAGAAGACAAAAAAAAAACACAAATCCAATTTTTTTTCCTCTTTTCGGTGTTTATTGATCGTATTAATTAATTCCCTATCTTAAAAGATCAGACTTTAACAACCGCATCAATATCAAATATGATCATTAATTTTTTCCTTTCTTTATTTTAAATGGTGAAAAGAGGAGTGATTTGAACTTTTATATTTTTAACATTTTTTTAAATCTTTTCTTCTTTATTTTTAATTTTTTTTTTTCGTTCCCTTAGGGGACTTAATCCTGCAAATCGCTCATACTATATATTGCAATACTACAGTATTGCGCTATATAGTGAAAATCTTGATCTCCTCTGGAGCTCAGCCTATAGCTAAGCTTCACAAGGAGGACCGTGGTTTCAGCAACGGAGGTCTTCAGCAGACCCCTGGTTGTCCTAGAAATGCATTAGACCCTTGTGATCGCCTTGTGGAGGGCCGATGAAAGCAAGAGTGCTCAGGCATCGGTGCATGCACAATTGAAATGATACTGTCACAGACTGACAGCTTTATTTAAATGGTTAACAGAAGAATTCTGCGTTGTCCACGGTTTTTAGGGACAGATGCTGGCTATTTCATATACGCATGTTTGGGGAGCTCAGCTCCTGAGCCCCCTCCACATGTGAGGATCCTTCCAGGATGTTAATAACCCGTACATTTGCGGGAAGGAGTTGAGGAGCTGGGTTACAGGGGGACAATAAAAGGAAGAAGGTAGGAGTTTCACGTTCCAGCATCCAACCAGCCCTTATAAAGAGATGGGAGGAAAGTTTGAAGGCTGGCACTTGATAAGTAGAGGTTTTGGGACGGTCACAGCGGTGGGGGATAGGTTTGGGTCAGAGTCTTGATAAATGTGATGTCCTTTGGACGGAGGTTACTGTTGGGGGAATAGTGACTTTGGTTACATCTCAATATAACTAGTGGACTTCGGTCCTGTGAGGATAGTGGTATTAATGTGGGATATTAATGCCTTAACCCTTGTGTCGGTGTGGTGTCGGTGTGGTGCGGCTAGGGTCTAACTCTTAATTAGGTGTTGTTTTTCTTCTGGTTTAAAGCCTATTAGATATCTACTGTATATAATTGTGGGGCTATCATTGTTGCAGTCACCCCGCGTTTTGAGTTGGAGTCTGCTGTGGCCATTTTACACAGGTCACAAGCAGCCATGTGTCTTATATACATACATTGGGTATGGAGGGAGGACGTGGGGATTTAAAGGTTTACAAGCGACCGGATCCCTCGTCAGTTGTCATGTAGTACTTGTAGTGTAGATAGCATAAGTAACATGGTGATATAAATGGCCTCCTCCGTTTTGCTTTTCCTCTCATGATTTTCCTTTCTTCTTTGTTTTCATCTCTATAGGCTGAAGAAAAATCCCAAAGTGGAGAATTGGCCTTTATTAAACAACTGGCCCAAAATGTCCTGCTTGTACTGGAGTATCCGGCCTACTCAGTGGAGTGCCTGGTAAGGATCTATCATCTTCTACATCTCATGTCCTTGTTGTCTGATCTTCTCCAGATCACCAGCCATATAGCAGAAGCTCAGGTTCATGATGGTGGAGGCCTCCCTGTCCTCTCCAGGCAGACACAGGTTTCCATCTCATGTCATTGTTCTCTGATCTTCTCCAGATCACCAGCCATATAGCAGAAGCTCAGATTTATGATGGTGGAGGCCTCCATGTCCGCTCCAGGCAGACACAGGTCTACATCTCATGTCCTTGTCTCATCTTCTCCAGATTACCAATCATATAGCAGAAGGTCAGTTTCATGATGGTGGAGGCCTCCCTGTCCTCTCCAGGCAGACACAGGTCTACATCTCATGTCCTTGTTGTCTGATCTTCTCCAGATTACCAGCCATTTAGCAGAAGGTCGGATTTATGATGGTGGAGGCCTCCATGTCCACTCCAGGCAGACACAGGGTATTTTATGGCCACCTGTCCCTGTGGTTTCATCATCTGTGAGGACAGTCTGTACTCAGTGGTGCGGAGTTTGTATTTCCGCCTGTGTCTTTGTATAAGGGGGATATCTCCTATAATATAATAGTGTCTGTGCAGGGTCCGGCTTGTATCACGTCCCCTACATCTGCTGCAGTGTAATCATCATGGACATAATATAGAAGAGAGACGTTCCTGCATCTTCAGCTTTTATTTCCCTGCAGTTTCTATGTCTTAATGTCATTTCTTATTCCTTTTTAGGCCACGATCGGATCATTGAACCTGGGGAGAAATCCTTGTAAGAGCGACTATAAACCGATCAAACTGATCAGCAGTGGAGCCTTTGGGTGAGCTTTACTTTGGTATTATATATATTTCCCAGGGCTCCTTATGACGATGTCTCTGCGTCCTTCCCATGTTATGTTCCCATGGACAAATTATGAGTTCACATCACGGTCCACATCTATCTGTCACTATTCAGGTCAGTTAGGATGTGACGTGGATGAGGACCCCCATTGGTGATCATTTGTGGAGTGTTATTTTATGTATTTATAGACATGGTTTTCTAGTGATGGCCCCACATTAATCATTAATACAGGAGATCATTTGATGAGATCTATAGATAGATTGTTAATAAGAATTTATAGTAAATCATGTTTTTTTCTCCTCTCCAGGGCCGTCCACTTAGTTCGCCATAAAGATACAAACCAAGTCTGCGCTATGAAGAAAATGGACAAGGAGAACCTGAAAAAGCCAAAGAGGCTTGAATGGGCCTTTCTGGAGAGGGACATCTCAGCATTCGCAGATTGTCCCTTTGTGGTCTCCACGTTCTGCTCCTTTCCTACTAAACTTCATCTATGTATGGTCATGGAGTATGTACCAGGTAGGACACATCCATTGTATCTATATCCAGCCCACGTCTGCTTAATCCTAGCACCTATATATGACCACAATGTGCCCACATGGACGGTTACATGTCCTCTTTGCAATTATTATAAGTCATCTGTTACCAAGATGCCTGAAAAACCATTGATCTCTATGAAAGTCCCCCAGTATGTCCTCGCTGAGCACGGCAGCAATTTCCACTATGGGTAAAAGGAAGATTGGTCTTTTTGAAGAGTTTTTATAGATAAGAACGTTCACAGAGAAAAAAATTAGAGGCTCGTAGATGAGGCTCTGTCTCTATGTATAGGGTCTATCTGCAGTATACAGTATACGCACTACATTATACAGTATATATAGACCATCCTGTCCCAATGTCTCTGCCTTTTTCACATTCCCACTCATCATGTGTAATTTACATTGTAACAAACTCTCAGTTCTCATATTTGCTTTCTCCTGTAGGAGGTGACTGTGGTACCCTTCTAAAGCACAGGGGTCCTTTACCAGTCCTCTTGGCCCGTATGTACATTGCGGAAACGGTCCTTGCTGTGGAATACCTGCACAGCTATGGTGTGGTGCACAGAGATCTGAAGCCTGAGAAGTAAGTGACCCCTCTAGCATATTAGAGGGGAAGAAAGTTAGAGTTTCTTATACAGTCTGTGGGTTATTACTTGGTGCTGACACCATCTTTTCTTTCACAGCCTCCTGATAACATCAACAGGACATATTAAGGTCACTGATTTTGGGGTTTCAAAACTCGGCCTCATGAGACCAAACTCAGACTTCTACAAGACTCCAACTAAGGACATCACCAAAGAGTTCCTTGATAAAGAGGTAGGCTTTACTTACAGGGTCTTGTACTTTACAGATCTCATCTTTCTCCTTCTCTGATTTATAATTTCTCTAGAAAAACATTTCCACTGATGTTATGTGTCGCAATTATATTTATTGATCATCATCTCCTTTTTCTGTTGGTTTCCAGACTGCTGGCACCCCTACTTACATGGCCCCGGAAGTTATCCTAAAGATAGGCTATGGAAGGCCTGTTGACTGGTGGTCAATAGGGATCATCCTATATAAATTTCTATTTGGATATCCACCATTTACAGGGGCTTGCAGAAGGAATATTTTACACAGTATCATCCAGGGTAAGTAAAATAATCTGAATGCTTGTGATGTCACTGTCATTTGACTTGAATAGTTCTGTAGTTTTTTCTAGCTTTGTTAAGGAATTTTTTTTTTCTGAAAATAAATGAAGAGGTTTTATTTCTTATAATATTTGCTTTTTATATAACAGATGATATACCTTGGAGATGTAATTACTTTCCTCCAACTAATGCTCGAGGCATCATCACTCAACTGCTCAGAAAAATTCCAGCACTGAGACTTGGAACAGGTAATATTAATAGTATTATCAATGAATTATTACAGCGTGAATAGACAAATGATGGGTTCCATGAGGATCAGCACTGAGGTTCTGTACTCTACCTACTTTTCTATTACCCATTCTTCATGCTATAATGTTCAATATATTTCCTTTATGTCGGCTCTGTTACATCTTCAGTTCAGATTAACATAAATTCTACAGATATGGAGCAGTTTCTCTGACAATGACTGTATCACTTTCTTTCTTGTCTTCCTTTTCCAGGAGGCGCAAATGAGATCAAAATTCATCCATTTATGCGTGACTTAGACTTTGACAACCTTTTAAGTCAGAAGCCCCTGTTCGTTCCTGACCTAAAGTCAGATGAGGACACCCGCTACTTTATCAGTAAGTAAAATGAGACGTCATCTGCAGAAAACTGACGTCTGTCTTGTCTTTCATTTTATGTCAAAATCAGTTCCCATCATTATTAGTGATAACATGGTGACTGTCTGGGTATTATACTAATAATCTCTAATAACACTTGTATTTTTTAGCTCGAAGTAGCAGCTTCAAACATATGAATTCAGATGAGGGGGACACAAGTGAGGACAATGACTGGCCAGAAATCAAAAACTTTGCATCAACTTATCAAAGGTCTTCTAAAGTAAGTATGTGGCTAATAAAATGTATGAAACCTATAATTACAAAAAAAAATTAAATATATCTATTTTATATTTCTTTATCTGTTTTAGCTATATATCACCAATACTGGGATGATGACCAATATAGAGCCTATGTCACCTCCACAGTGTTCCCCAGAGAACAGTGATGGAGGCAATGAAGAGCCTATGTCACCTCCACAGTGTTCCCAAGAGAACAGTGATGAAGGCAATGAAGTGCCTATGTCACCTCCAGGGTGTTCCCCAGAGATCAATGAAAAACGCTCAGAAATGTGAGTAGATTATTATTATTATGAGATTTAGTCCTGATATATGTCGGATCCAAATACAAGATACGAGTAACACAAATCTAAATCTAGCATCCACCACCCCATGACTACACAATCTCTGTGGGTCTTACTTGTGATAACTTCAATAACAGCTGATTGTTGCGACCAACCATTCATTTCCAACTCACTACAGGCCAATATTACTAATTAGACTCCATTCTTGCTGGTAAAATGTGGTCTTGAGCAGGATATCTCCTCTATGTTGTCCTAATTGACCTTACAGACAGGTGTTCTTCCGTTATTCTATTGTTTTTTCCTTGTAATTTACGTGTCTTTTTTCTACCAACAGGCAGAAAGAATCTTCCCCTTCCAAAACTGTTGGAGACAATCAGTGTTTTACTGCTAAAAACAGTGAGTCATCCTCGCCCTCATTGTCAGGTATGTACAGGTTTATAGGCCATCCAATTATAGCCTATGATCCAAAATTTAAATATTAAGGCTCTAAAATTACTTCCTTTATTCTTTCTGCTCCCCTGAGTATTCTATTTTTTGTTTTGTTAAAATCCCCCATACGGTTCCAGAGTTATGGGCCTTTGTAATTAGTGGTAATTTTTATTCTTTACAAAGGGGCGGTGCTCACAGGATCCTCTGGGGCGTGCCCTTAGGTTACCACGCCCACATGATAAAGACCATAATAATTAACACTAAATAAAAAGTCCCATATCTCTACAACCGTACTGTGGATTTTAGGAAAACAAATATCAGAATACTCAGGGGAGAAGCCGACATAAAATAAGAGCGAATCTTGGACACTTTTGACCTGGTGATGGGTCTTCTTTAAAGTTACAATGAAGTTTTATCTAACTGATTATATAACACTGTGGCTTGCTGAAAGTAATGTCATATTAATATGGGGACATGGTTCTTTGGGGAGACACCACCGGAACCCAGAAAAGCTACAGGTTCATATTAATCAGTTGCATAACTCTATAAAGATACAAAGCTCATCTTTTAGGAGTTTATAATCAACATTTTTTTCTGGCTTTTTGATTAGAATCTCCAGTTCAGAAGAGAAGAAAATATTTTCGAACACTGAGAAAACAACTAAAAACAGAGAAAGTTGAAGAGGGGGAAACTAGGCGAGGTAAGTGTGACGATAATCTCCATGTTGTATGACGTCAGTGAGAAGAAGTCATGTGGAGCAGATGTTATCCGTCAGTGGTGGGATTGTCACATGTATGATGGCTGACAATGATTCTGCTCCTCTGTATGATGAGATTCCTCTAACGTCATGTTACAGTGACACCACAGTAGTGTCCTCTAATATGGAGTCCCATTACTTACATCAGTTTTACATCTTTTCTCCTAGGTTCTCTCTTCCGCCAGATGATAACATCCTGCCGGCGTGGATTATCCAGGGCTGCTCGTGCTGTCAGAGAAAGCTGCATTTTTGGCTGCTGCCACCAACGCACCATTGACATCTCGAGGACAGAAAACCCCCAAATCTAGCGCTCTGAAGAAACTACAGCACATCCACCATTAATGCTGTACCTGTATGGAAGGAGTTGTACCACCTACCTGTGGCCTCCTGACCAGCAAGAGACACGTGCAAAAGTTGAAGGCTCCTCCAAGAACTTGTCTTCATCCTTCCATGCAATTTTAATTCAAAGAAATAAAAAATTAAAATTGTTTAATGTCTTTTCGCATTTAATTGATTATTACTGACTTTTATGGTATATTAATACTATACCTCATATATAGTATGTCTGAAGGGTTAGATCCCAAACTGGAGAATAGCGGTTCTATGTCTCCCATTAATCCTCTAAACTCTGGCCAAAAATGGTGGAGATGACCAGAGATTCTGTTATTCCTAAGGGTACGTACACACAGCACCTTATAGACGCCAGCATACCCACTGATTTTTTATTTTATAAGAAGACACTTAAGGAAAACATCAGTGTTTTTGTTAACTACATATAAAATAGTGAGCGGCTTCCAAACAGAAGCCACCAGCAGAATGAACCGATCACTTTCTTTAACCACTTCATAATTTTCAAAGCTGGAAGCGGAGAAAAGAAGCTGAAAAAGACTGAAAAATACACAATGCACAGCAAGTTGTTTTTATATTGCAGTGCATATGTTCAATCATTTACATTTTTATCTAGTGATTTTCATGAGGGATCCATGTGGAATCCACCTGAAGAAGACATTGTTTGCACATTACGAAGAGTGGCAATTAGTGTTGAGTGAGCACTAAAATGCTCGGGTGCTCGAAGCTCGGGCCGAGCTCACCGTGATACTCGGGTGCTCGACCCGAGCAACGAGCCCAATGTTAGTCTATGGGAGACCCGAGCATTTTTGCGGCGGCACCCCCGACAGTCTGTAGAAAGCCTAAAAAGTGCCCAAAACGATAGTGACAGTGCTCAAATGACATGGGGACAGCATGGGGATCGCCCCAGGAAGCATTTCAGACCCCCAGGTCACTGCTGTCAACAGCGCCGGACTGGGGTGTCTGGGGCCCACCAGGGACATTGACTCCAGGGGCCCACCCACCCTTCAGCTATTTGCAAATACCTGTTAGCCGTTATACCCATTATATTGGCCGCTTCTGCCCATCACTGTGCGCTCACCAGAAATGCGATGTACAATTACTGTAGTTTGCATTAAAGGGTTTTTATTGGTGAAAACAAGTTATCAGCGATGCACAGGTTGGGAAGGTGATCACTTATTTATTGGTGGAATCAGCACTGTCAGAAGATTGTGGCACTTTGAGTATTTGGTGAGATTTTTACCTCTGTATTTATAAGACAAAACCAGGAGTGGAGCAATCCGAGGTAATGTTTTATGAATTTCTCACCCACTCCTGGTTTTGTCTTATAAATACAGAGGTGAAAATCTCACCAAATGCCAACTTGCTTTCTCTGGTGAACCTTTGCAACTGCATCTCTGCTGCTGTGTAATAGTCACAGGGCAGGGAGGGGTTAAACATCCAAGTATTTAATATATATTGGAAATAAAGAGGTTTCCCCTTATTGATATCAGATAAAACAAATGACCAACCACAATCCACTCTACCAAGACCAATATTACCAGATAGAAGGCAGAAATACCACCACACCGTGACCAGTTCACATAGTACCACCACATAGTGCCCAAATAATGCCACATACAAGGCACAAATACCGCCACACCATGACAAAAGCACATAATACCACCACATAGTGATCAAATGCTACCAGATACAAGGTATAAATACTGACACACCATGAGACCACATATTACCACCACATAGTGACTGAATAATACCACATACAAGGGACAAATATCGTCATCTCATGACCAAAGCACATAATGCCACAACATAGTGACAAATAATGCTAAAATAATAAAAATGTAAAAAAGCTCTGTATATTGGGTCAGTGTACAGGTTATACAGTGATCACCAGTGATATTATACACAGGAGCTCTGTATATAGTGTACAGGTTATCAGTCATCACCAGTGACATTATACACAGAAGCTCTGTATATAGTGTCAGTGTACAGGTAATGCAATGATCACCATTAATATTATACACAGGAGCTCTGTATATAGTGTCAGTGTGTGTGTATAGGTAATACATATACTCAACATAGGTAATACACATACTCACCAGTGATGTCTCTAGGTGAAGTTCTTTATCTGCAGACCGATATATCCCATCTTCTATGCAGGACTTATCTCTGCAGAAAATAACATAGTTAGCTATAACTGATCACTTCCAGAGCACAATCCACACTTTTCCCAAGATTTCTACACAGCATGAAATGACAAAAAAGCAACATAGTGCCGCACTACACAGTAACAGTGCTCCAGTGTCATTCTGTGCCTGCTCATCTGTCAGCAGACATATTTCTCTGATGGCAAAGATGTAGCAGAGCTGAAGACAGAAGACCCATGGATTACGTCGGAACGAGGATTTTTTTTTTTTATTAAAGATGGAGTCCCTACATGTGTTTTTTTCTGTTTACTAGAAATTCATGGTGGCCATGTCTAGTTTGGGCCTTACCATGCTTCGAATCCCAGCCCCCAGCTGGGATTATGGGCAGGGGCGTACTGGCCCACCGTATGATCGGGAAAACCCCCGGTGGGCTCCGGGTTCCGATGGCCATGCCCCTAAGCCCCGCCCTCACACCCACTGGGCCCTGTACAGAGAACAGAGGACCTCCCGGTTCGCTAATCAGATAGGCAGCACTGCCGATATGATTAGTGATGGGCCCTCTGCAGCAGCACAGCAAGGAGACTGGTCTCCCTGCTCTGCCTGCTGCCGCAGTGCCCCTCTGCCACCTCTGCCGGCGCGTGCGCAGGAGGTCAGTCTCAGGGCGATGACATCATCGCCCTGGGACGGCTTCCTGTGCGCGCTGTGGAGGACGGATCCGCCGTTGCCCTAGGCAGCGGCTGCAGGCCTGCAGCTCATCTCGACGCGTGAGTATGAAAAGCAGGGGTCGGGAGGGGAGGAAGGGATAGGGGGGAGGGGTGGCTGAGAGGACCCCTGGCCGAGGCTGTCAGTAAATGCTACTGGGCAATGGGCATGATTATCATCATGCCCATTGCCCAGCCTGTCCTGCTGCCAACCTCTCGTTACTGTTACTATGCCTAGCAGCATGTACTACCACCAGTGGCTGGCAGGACATGCTGGGTGGGCATGAAAGTACCAAGGAGGCTGGCAGGACATACTAAGCATGAATCGGGCTATGGGCGGAGGAGAGCGGTGCCAGCGCCCGCCCTTCTCCCCCGCTTGCTCAGGGCCCAGCAGCCGGATACTTACCTCTCCTCCTGCCTCCGCAGATCCGCTGAGCCATCACAGGCAGCGCAGGGCGGGAAGACGCCGGCGACGCTGGAGTACGGACCTGAGCAGCGGCAGCAGGTAAGGAGGAGTGAGGTGAGTATTTGATTATTATTTTTTTTAATGTACGGAGGCATGGGGCATTATATGGGGGGGGTGATATCCTGCATGGGGCATTATATGGGGGAGTGACATCCTGCATGGGGCATTATATGGGGGGGTGACATCCAGCATGGGGCATTATATGGGGGGGTGACATCCTGCATGGGGCATTATATGGGGGGTGACATCCTGCATGGGGCATTTTAAAGAGAGGGGGGTGATATCCTGCATGGGGCATTATATGGAGGGGGGTGACATCCTGCATGGGGCATTATATGGGGTTGGTGATATCCTATGGGGCATTATATGGGGGAGGTGACATCCTGCATGGGGCATTATATGGGGGGAGAGGTGACATCCTACATGTGGCATTATATGGGGGGAGAGGTGACATCTTGTATGGGGCATTATATGGGGGTGAGAAGTTAAATCCTGCATGGAGCATTATATGGGGGGGAGAGGAAGAGATGGAGGAGAAAGAGCAAGTGAGAGAGAGGAGAGAGTGAGAGAGATGGAGGAAAGGGTAAGGGAGAGAGATGGATGAGAGAGAGATATGGAGGAGAGACAGATGGAGGAGACAGAGCAAAGGAGGAGAGAGAGAGAGGGAGGAGAGAGAGAGAGGGAGGAGAGAGATAGAGGGAGGAGAGAGAAAGAGATGGAGGACAAAGAGCAAGGGAGAGAGAGATTGAGAAGAGAGAAATGGAGAAGAGTGCGAGGGAGAGAGATGGAGGAGAGAGAGATAGAGGAGAGAGAGATGGAGGAGAGAGAGATGAAGGAGAGAGAGATGGAGGAGAGATGAAGGAGAGAGAGAGAGGGAGGAGAGAGAGAGGGAGGAAAGAGAGAGAGGGAGGAGAGAAGCGGGAGGAGAGAGATAGAGAAAAGAGAAGGAGGGAGAGTGAGATTTTTCCATCTCAAAAGTTGGAGTTCACAATGATTTCAATGGGGTCCATGTACTGGATCAAGTTCGGGTACAGTTTTGGTACCCGAACCAAACTTTGGACTAAAGTTCAGTTGGGTACCAAAACCTGAACTTCCACGGGTCTGCTCATCCCTTGTCATGCTAGGTATGGGAAGAACCCGGCGTACGACAACGGGAAAAGGGGGAAAGCCCAGAAACTAGGGAAAGGGGGAGTGGAGACCCCTAAGCAGATCTAACAACACCATGACTCCCTTATCGTTCCTAAATAGGTTCCACACCTATCGCCAAGCAGGATACCTTAGCCCTGGCTGACCCTAGAGCTAGGCCCTAGGTAGGGAGGGGGAGGAGTTAGCACTAGTCGGCCCCACTGCAACTAAAGACAAACAAGGGAAACAGACAAGGAGATACACTTAGCTTTGAGGAGACACCAGAGAGAACACAACTACAATCCATAAAGGAACTCCAAGAAGAATATCGCTGACTGCTAGAACTCCAGACCTGAACAGAGGAATTTACTCTATCACCAGCAACTCTCTTGAGAAACTGAGTATATTTAAAGATCCAGAAAGGGTGTGTTAATTAGCAGGCGATCGTGGAGATCACCGCTGGGTGCTAGAGTGGGAGGGATGATGAAAGGATCAAGAAGGTGTCTGCAAGGCCAAGCGCAGCGACCTTCTACAGCCGGATCCAGAATGACTGTATGTCAAGCCTGACACACCCGTGACATCCCTAGTTCCTAATCCTTTAACTGGTTGGGATGCAATACTACATTTCACCTCTAGTAGCCACTAGTGAAAAATTTGATTACCTGTCACAATCACAATAATAGTCGATCATTAGTGATCCAGTTCTCAATCTACGTCCCATTGGTTTACACAGTCTGTAAAATTGCCCTCCAGGAGGAGACTGGTATCTTTGTCCTGCCTACCACTGTTCTCCTACACATGTGCAGACTTCCATTTCTTAAGGGGACTTATTTTCAGTCAATGTCTATGGCACCTAGGTTTTGTAAATGCCTCCCCCACCCCCATATCAATCTGTGGTTTTGCAACCACTGAGTTCCAATACTGTGCTATGGTCCACAGTTACAAATGTCTTTATAATAATTCCGATTGTTGGATGTCAGTTGATGTTGAACCCCACCGGTGAAGAGGTCAATATAGTAAACCTGGAAAACCCCTACAATCCCTTAAGTTTATGGCTGCTAATTGTCATCATGTAGTTGATGGGGAAATATAACAGGTACAGTCTAGGGGTACGGGAGACATTTGAGCTGATAAAATCTGAGTGTGCATGGTGACAGATAGCGGCTCTGTAAGACTAAACTTACCTTGTGGCCGGAGTCTGTAGAGCAGAGTTACTGTACATGTCCAGACTCTCTGACCAGGTCTATGCAAAAGTATGAAAAGTGATATAGCAATGTGAAATTCAGGCCAACACTCCCTTTTTCCATAAAAGTCAGCACTTTATTTAATCCATATAAACACAACCAAATTTAAGTGGCTTCGTACAAAAATAGCACATGAAAAATGTACAAATGCCATCAGCAAAACGTACTTCAACCAGACGGCAACGCGTTTCTGAGCTCTACGTTTCTTAGTTTGAGCCTGAAAAATTCCACAATACTTAACACAGGATATCTGAGTTCGCAGATTCGTAACACTCAGGTTAAAATGTGCATAGACAAAATATATAGATAAAACCTGTAAAAACCACAATGTGGATAATGCGGATAAACGAACCATACAATAAAGTAAAAACAGGAGCCGAGGCTGTAAGTGCGGGGATTTCTGTGCTTGGGGATCATACTCGATACTGGATAAATTGAGACGTTTTGAAAATGTTGTATCCATTATTTTATCATTTGCAGATCACCAACACGTCTCTCCGACCTGTGATTTCCATAGTTCCACGACTTTTCCGTCTTATGCTCAGAGGTCTAGTATTAACCCCTTTACCCCCAGGGTGGTTTGCACGTTAATGACCAGGCCAATTTTTACAATTCTGACCACTGTCACTTTATGAGGTAATTACTCTGGAACGCTTCAAATGGATCCCGCTGATTCTGAGACTGTTTTTTCGTGACATATTGTACTTCATGATTGTGGTAAAATTTCTTTGACATCACTTGCGTTTATTTGTGAAAAAATCAGAAATTTGGTAAAAATGTAGAAAGTTTTGCAATTTTCAAAATTTTAAATTTTATGCCCTTAAATAGAGATATGTTACACTAAATAGTTAATAAATAACATTTCCCACATGTCTACTTTACATCAGCACAATTTTGGAATCACATTTTTTTTTTTTAGGGAGCTATAAGGGTTAAAAATTGACCAGCGATTTCTCATTTTTACAACAAAATTTACAAAAATACTTTTTTAGAGACCCCATCACATCTGGCGTGACTTTGAGGGGCCTTTATGATAGAAAATACCCAAAAGTGACACCATTGTAAAAACTGCACCCCCCAAGGTGCTCAAAACCACATTCAAGAAGTTTATTAACCCTTCAGGTGCTTCACAGTAATTTTTGGAAAGTGGAAGAAAAAAATGAACATTTAACTTTTTTCACAAAAATGTTACTTTAGACCGCAATTTTTTTTCATTTTCGACTTTTTGAATGTAAAATTTGCTTGAAAAATTAGCGGACACCATGTTGCGTTTGGGGAGCCCCCGATGTGCCTAAACAGTGGAAACCCCCCACAAGTGACACCATTTTGGAAACTAGACCCCTCAGGGAACTTATCTAGGTGTGTGGTGAGCACCTTGAACCCCCAGGTGCTTCACAGAAGTTTATATCATGGAGCTGTAAAAATAACATTTTCACATTTTTCCAACAAAAATGTTTTGCAGACCCCAATTTTGCATTTTCATAAGGGTAACAGGAGAAATTGCACCACGCGATTTGTTGTGCAATTTTTCCTGAGTAAGCCGATACCCCATATGTGGGGAAAAAACACTGTTTGGGCACACGGCAGGGTTCGGAAGAGAAGGAACGCCATTTGACTTTTTGAATGTAAAATTTGCTTGAATTAGTGGACGCCATGTTGCGTTTGGGGAGCCCCTGATGTGCCTAAATAGTGGAACCCCCCCCCCCCCCCCCAAGTGACTCCATTTTGGAAACTACACCCCTGAAGGATTTTATCAAGGGGTATAGTGAACATTTTGAACCCAGAGGTACGACACAGAATTTGATAACATTAGGTCATCATATTGAATAAGTTGTCATTAGTCTTGAGTGCAAGTGCTCGCTACTTGAGTTTGCATCGGGTACTCAGGTATGGACCATGTATGGCGGGCGCTCAAGTGACATGCTCGAGTCCCCGCCCGCATGTTTCATGGTTGTTAGTCACCCAAATAAAAACATGTGGGGATCGCTTGTGCATGACAGGCAGTCCCAGCAAGGTTTTTTTTGCTATATAACAGCTGCAAAACATTTGAGGCGGAGACTTGAGCATGTCACTCGAGCACCCGCTATACTCGGTGCATACCCGAGCACCCGATGCAAACTCAAGTAGCGAGCTCTTGTGCTCAACATTAGTTGCCATATAGACGGTATTTTTTTCTTTACTTCTGAAAAAATCCCAACCCCAACCCTAATACAACCACAACCCTAGCCCAAACGCAACCTTAGCTCAACCCTAACCCTAGCCCAACCCTAACCCTAGCTCAACCCTAACGCAACCCTAACCCTTGCCCAACCCTAACCCAATCCTAGCCTAACCATAGCACAACCCTAACCCTAGTACAAACCTAACCCTAGCACAACCCTACCCATAGCTCAATGCTACCCCTAGCCCAACCCTAACCCTAGCTCCACCCTACCCCAACACTACCCCTAGCCCCACCCTAGCTCAACCCTCACCCTAGCCCAACCCTAACCCTAGCCAACCCAAACCCTAGCCCAACCCTAACCCTAGCCCAACCCTAACCCTAGCACAACACTAACCCTAACCCTAGCACAACCCTATCCCTAACCCTAAAGTTTATTTTTTACGCCATTCCTCGTGCGGTATAAGTGATTAGACAACTTTATTTTTCGGGTCGGTGCAATTACAGGGATACTAGATTCATATCAGGTTTTTATGATTGAGAGCTGTCACACACTAAAAAACCCTTTTTTTTTGCAAAGACTAGTTTATGGATCGCAATTTTTTGAGAGCTATAATTTTTCCATATTTTTTTTTTTTGTGGGACAAGTTGATGTTTTTATTGGTACCATTTTTGGGCACATTACATTTTTTGATTGCTTTCTATTCCGATTTTTGGAAGGCAGAATAAACAAAAAACAACAATTCACGAATTGTTTTTTGGTGGTTTTTTTATGCCGTTCTATGTGTCGTCAAATTGATAAGGAAGCTTTTTTCTTCGGGTCAGTACGTTTACAGCGGTACCACAGTTACATTTTTTTTTCACGTTATGGCACTTTTACTCAATGAAAACTATTTTATAGAAAAAAGAATTGTTTATGCATCGCTAGAGAGCTATAAATGTTTTATTTTTCTGCCGTTGGAGCTGTATGGTGGCTTGTTTTTTGCGGGATAAGATGACGTTTTCAGCGGTACCATTTTTATTTACATTTGTCTTTTTGATCTCGTTTTATTCCATTTTTTGTTTGGTGGTATGATAAAGCATCGTTTTATGTTTTGTTTTTTATTTTATTTTTTTACCCTGTTCACTAAAGGGGTTAACTTCATCACCATCCCTGTGCTATGCAGCCTGTCAGCGCTGCACAGGGAAAAGTTACTTTGGTCACGCGTGGCGCATGACCAAAGCAACTTCCTGCCTTCTGATGACCCGGATGTTGTCATGATGACATCGGGTCACCATGACAACATCTGGGACCGGACTCAGACGCTGCGGGATGCCGGCAGAGAAGGTAAGTATCGCGCTAACCTCCTCTTGCCACCAGAATGCTGCGATCGATTTCAATCACAGCATTTCGGGGGTTAATGTGCAGGGAGCGGTGCGGGACCGTTCCTTGCACATAGCACCGGGTGTCAGCTGTGACAATCAGGTGGATGACTTGATATCACGACCTCCCCAGGAAAAAGACAATAGGCTCTAGCTACAGAGACCTTCAAACTCTCTGTGTCACTCCCCCTACTGCACCCCTGGTGGAGCCCAAGTCTCCATCCCTGTTATTTCCCAGCTAAGAGCTCCCAAAACTAAAATGGGCCATATGTTCTTACTGGACAGTCCTAGGGAGCCCGTTCTGGTGTCATTGGACCCAGCCGGGCCCCTGCTACGCATGGATGCTAAACATCAGAGTCCTAGGGGCCCCTGCAAGGCTGTGCTGGGTATCTCCTTTCCTTACGCTGGACTATGTTTAAAACTAGGGTTACAATCCGCATCCCCTCAGGTCTATTTTGTGTATCACTGAGATTAATCTTTTCCCCATAACTCGCTGTTGAATTATGTTTCTTGAATAGGCACATGGCGTCAGGGGAAGGGACATCCTGTGTAGCTTGCAGCTGCTGTGAGAATTCTCACTCTTCGCTTCTTCAGCTCCTTCCTTTGCAAGCTGCAGTGTCAAATTTTCATATGTAGAGCTTCGTAAAACCCGCCTGCCAGTGCACAGTGATCGACAGGGGATTACCTTGAATATCTTCACACCATTGTTCCCTGTAAAAAACAGAAAATAAATAAGCTAATTTATACTCACCTAACACCTAATCCCAGAAGCCACTGTCAACTGTAAAACAGCAAAAATAAAAAACAACCATATCCCTCACCTATCCAAAGTGATGAAATAATCCATAGTGTCCTACGATGATCTAGATGACTTATACTAGTATAATTTTCAAACGGTGCCACTCCATAATCTACACATACTACAATGTGAAGAGTGGCAACTATTGACCGTATAATGGCAAAATCGCAAGATAAACATAAACAACCGAAGCAGCATAGTTACATAGTTTATAAGGCCGAAAAAAGACAAGCGTCCATCCAGTTCAGCCTATTTCTTGTGCACTGCAGCTATTCCGCAGCGCTGATCCAGGGGAAGGCAACAAAAAACCATGAGGTATAGGCCAATTTACATCATTGAGGAAAAATTCACTTCCCGACACCAATCTGGCAGTAAGATTAAATCCCTGGATTAATTAACTAAGCATAAGATGTAATTTTATTGTTCTCAAGAAAGGCGTCCAGGCCTCTCTTGAACTCATTAAGTGAGTTGGACATCACCACTTCCTCTCCCAGAGAGTTCCAGAGTCTCACGGCTCTGACCGTAAAGAATCCCCTTCTATGCTGGTGCAGGAACCTCCTTTCCTCCAGACGCATAGTGTGCCCCCTCGTCTTTGTCACCATCCTTGGTATAAACAGGTCATGGGAGAGATCTCTGTACTGCCCCCTGATGTATTTATACATGTTTATGAGGTCTCCCCTAAGCCTTCTCTTTTCCAATGTAAATAGGCCTAATTTTGACAACCTCTCTGGGTATTCTAGTCCCTCCATTCCCTTTATTACCTTAGTCGCCCTCCTTTGTACCCTCTCTAGCTCCAATATGTCTTTCCTGAGCACCGGAGCCCAGAACTGTGCACAATATTCTAAGTGCGGCCTTACCAGCGCTTTATACAGAGGAAGAACAATCTTCTCATCATATGCCCCTATTCCTCTTCTGATGCATGCCATGACTCTATTTGCCTTCGCAGCTGCTGCCTGACACTGGGCACTCCAATTTAATTTGCTATTAACCAAGACGCCCAGGTCCTTCTCCATGTCAGATTTCCCCAACGGTTTCCCATTTAATATGTATGGGTGACTGCTGTTTTTCTTTCCCATGTGCATGACCTTACATTTATCGGCATTGAACCCCGTTTGCCATTTTTTGGCCCAACTCCCCAATTTATCTAAATCCTCCTGTAGCTGTGCCCTGTCCTCATCTGTATTAACTACTTTACAAAGTTTAGTATCATCTGCAAATATTGCTATTTTACTATGCAACCCTTCCACTAGATCATTAATAAATATATTAAATAATATAGGGCCCAAGACAGACCCTTGAGGCACCCCGCTAGTAACCCTGACACACCCTGAGCTTACTCCATTGATAACCACCCTCTGCTTTCTATCACTCAGCCAGCTATTTACCCACTTGCACACATTATCCCCCAGACCAAGCATTCTCATTTTATATACCAACCTTTTGTGTGGCACGGTATCAAACGCTTTGGAGAAGTCAAGGTATACAACATCCACTGACTCTCCCCGGTCCAGCTGTGAGCTCACCTCCTCGTAGAAGGCGATCAGGTTTGTTTGGCAGGAGCGATCCCTCATGAATCCATGTTGATATGGAGTTAGACAGTTATTATCATTAAGATATTCTACAATAGCATCTCTAAGAAATCCTTCAAACAATTTACCCACAACAGACGTTAAGCTGACTGACGTTTATGATGACGATCAAAGGCCGATCTACATCATAAAAAATTGTTTTATTAAATATTCAATTTTGTTAAAAATTATCACATGCAGATAATTGGTGCAAAAAATGGTGCAAAACAACATACAGTGTGTAAAAAAATTCTACCGCTATATGGGACAATCAGGACCCAAATTGTACAGCCTAGTAGATATTAAGTGATCATCCAAGTAGCATAGTATTTATACACAGGCCAATGTGACCCGATTAGTAAAAAGGCTCATATAGTCAAAGGTTGTTAGGTCAGAGAAACAGACAATGTTAATACATTCCTCAAAATAATATTACGGGTATAATGAGCCACCATATATATATTTACATGTGTATAACAACAGTATATATATGTGTCAACAGTATATAGACATACAATATATTGTACATGACAACAGGCTCACACTGACACAAGTAATGTGTAGCGATCAGCTGCCGTGAGAGAGTTCACAGGAGTTCATCAGCTGATGAAACCCGGTAACCTCACTTACGGCACCGCCGCTGCGTGAGAACTGTCTCACGCCGTAGCGGTGCCGTAAGTGAGATCACTGGAGCTCATCAGCTGATGAACTCCTGTGAACTCTTTCACGGCAGCTCAGCGCTATACACTGCAGGAGTGATTACACAGCGGCTTCTGCTCTGTAACAGCAGGCATAGGCTGATGGGAGTAGTACTCTCATCAGCTGATGCCTGTGACCTGTGGTAAGCTTTTTACGACTGGTCACAGTCACAGCTGCGGGCTCACACTGTCATCTGACAGAGTGAGCCCGTAGTTCTAACCGATCAGAGCCCCTTTTTCCCACGCTGTCATCTGCGTGGGAAATCATGGATGTTCGGGGGCCCCATTCATATGAATGGGGTCCGTGTTCCGGGTCAGGTACTGTTCTGGTAACCGAACCAAACTTTTAATAGATATTCGGATATCCACGGGTCCGCCCATCACTAGTAAATAATCCTACCAAGTTATGACCACATAATGCCACCACATAATGCTAAAATAATGCCACCATACTGATCATTACCATCATGACTGTACTAAGACCAATATTACAATCAATACCACAATATGAGACAATAATCAATAAATACAGCCAGATCATAACAACATATCACCAACATGTACTGTAGTGATAATATACCATACTGATTATTAACAGTATAAACACTGATATTATCACTGTGCAGCAACCATGTAGTGGTATAATTGTATATATCAATTCCAGTGCTCTGCATACTATATACAGTACAGACCAAAAGTTTGGACACACCTTCTCATTTAAAGATTTTTCTGTATTTTCATGACTATGAAAATTGTACATTCACACTGAAGGCATCAAAACTATGAATTAACACATGTGAAATTATATACTTAACAAAAAGGTGTGAAACAACTGAAAATATGTCTTATATTTTACGTTCTTCAAAGTAGCCACCTTTTGCTTTGATGACTGCTTTGCACACTTGTCATTCTCTTGATGAGCTTCAAGAGGTAGTCACCGGAAATGGTTTTCACTTCACAGGTGTGCCCTGTCAGGTTTAATAAGTGGGATTTCTTGCCTTATAAATGGGGTTGGGACTATCAGTTGTGTTGTGCAGAAGTCTGCTGGATACACAGATGATAGTCTTACTGAATAGACTGTTAGAATTTGTATTATGGCAAGAAAAAAGTAGCTAAGTAAAGAAAAACGAGTGGCCATCATTACTTTAAGAAATGAAGGTCTGTCAGTCCGAAAAATTGGGCAAACTTTGAAAGTGTCCCCAAGTACAGTTGTAAAAACCATCAAGCGCTACAAAGTAACTGGCTCACCAAAAGTACCACCCCAGGAAAGGAAGACCAAGAGTCACCTCTGCTTCTGAGGATAAGTTTATCTGAGTCACCAGCCTCAGAAATCGCAGGTTAACAGCAGCTCAGATTAGAGACCAGGTCAATGCCACACAGAGTTCTAGAAGCAAACACATCTCTACAACAACTGTGTTAATTCATAGCTTTGATGTCTTCAGTGTGAATGCACAATTTTCAAAGTCATGAAAATACCGAAAAATCTTTAAATGAGAAGGTGTGTCCAAACTTTTGGTCTGTACTGTATGTGCATAGTGTGCTGGTAATTGTACAAATATATGTATATTAAGTCATCTACCATCTCTCTGATCATAGTTGTTCACTTTCCCTTTTCTTTTTCATTCAGCCCACACCACCATAACCACTTCTTCCATCCATGACTTGTCTCTGCAAAATGTAATTCACGTCACCTCATCGCGTCTGCTGCATGGAGAGTCAGGGTGTTGGAGACCGGAGCAGCACACCCGGGGAACAGGAGCGAGATGAGTATGTTTTTTCTGCATGTATATATGAGTCTATGTGGGGGCTCACACTGTATATACAAAGGCTACGTGGTGGCTCAAACTGTATTTAGGAGGCTATGTGGAGCTCACACTGTATACAGGAGGCTATGTGCGGCCTCATACTGTATATAGGAGGCTATGAGGGTGCTCACAGTATATATAGGAGGCTATGATGGGGCTCACAATGTATATAGGAGACTATGTGGGGGGCTTATGCTGTATATGGGAAAATATGTGGGGGCTTATACTGCATATAGGAGGCTATATGGGGGCTTATACTGTATTTAGGAGGCTATGTGGGGGCTCATACTGTATAAAGGGACTATGTGGGGCTCATACTGTTTATATAGGGCTGCGTGGGGGTTCATACTGTATATAGGAGGTTACCTAGGGCTCATACTGTATATAGGGAGGCTATGTGTGGGCACATACTGTATACAGTATATGGGGTTATGTGGGGTTCATACTGTATATAGAGTGGCTAAATGAGGGCTCATACTGTTATAAGAGGATATGTGAGGCTCAACCTCTATATAGAGAGGCTATGTGGGGGCTCACACTGTTTATAGGGGGCCATATGGGGGCTCATACTGGATATAGGAAGCTATGTGAGGGTCATACTGTTTATAGGGTTCATGTGGGGGCTCATACTGTTTATAGGAGGAATTGTTCAGGCTCATACTGTTTATAGGAGGATACGTGAGAGCTCACACTCTATATAGAGAGGCTATATGGGGGCTCATACTGTTTATAGGGGGCTATGTGGGGGCTCATCATGTAAATAGGAGGCTATATGAGGGCTCATATTGTAGCATCGGCGTCTCTGCCCCATTCTAGGCAGAGACGCCGTCCCTCTCACCTCCCCGCTCCTGGCGCGGCGTCCTCCAGCGCTTCTCTCCCCGCTGCTTCCGGCACGCGCTCCTTCCCCGGCAGTGTGCTTAGGGTGCGCGCGCGCGCTCCCCCTCTCTTAAAGGGACCGCGCGCGCCGTCCTAAGGAGTCCCCGGCCAATTGCCGGAGGACCTCCCATATAAAAGGCACCTCCTCCAAAATGGAGGTGCCCGAGCAATGTTGTAGCACTGTTCACTACTCTGCTTCAGCCCTCAGGTCCCGTTGCCAGTTACCTGCCAGATACCTGCCAGATTCCTGCCAGTCTGCTGTCTAATTCCTGCCTGATATCCTGCTACCTGCCTGCTAGCCTGAGGTCCGACGGTCTGCCTTCCAACTCCTGTCAGTCTGTCTAAGGACCAGCTTGCCCGCTCACCTGGGAGCGCACATCTTCTACCTGCCTGCTTGCCTGAGGTCCGACGGTCTGCCTTCCAACTCCTGTCAGTCTGTCTAAGGAGCAGCTTGTCCGCTCACCTGGGAGCGCTCATCTGCTGCCTGTCTGCTAGCCTACCAGGAGGCTCTGTCGTCACGTGCTGTGACCACCCGCCTGTCCAGAGACTCCTGCCCGCTCACCTGGGAGCGCTCATCTGCTACCTGTCTGTTGGTCTTCCTGGAGGCTCCGCCGTCACATGCTGTGACCACCCGTTTATCCAGAGACTCTCGCCTGCTCACCTGGGAGCTCACGTCTATCATCTGCCGCCACAGGTCGTACCAATCCTTTACCCAGAGACTGCCCCGGTCACTTGCCGTGACCTCCTGCCCGTTCATCCAGAGACTGCCCCGGTCACTTGCCGTGACCTCCTGCCCGTTCATCCAGAGACTGCCCCGGTCACTTGCTGTGACCTCCTGTCCGTTCATTCAGAGACTGTCCCGGTCACCTGCTGTGACTGCCTGCCCGTCTACCCTGGTCGCCACCCGCTCCCTTACAAGGACTGCCACCTTGTATAGTAGCTCAGAGGTTCCGCCTCCCAGACCCGTTACAGTTTGCTCGGGCCATGGAACCCGGTGGCACCCAAGGTCCCTCGCTCTCGGACCTGTGTCATGAACTGTCCCGTCAGAGGTCCCAGCAGGACTCCATCCTGGGTCACCTGCGGAATGTCAATTCTCGCCTGGACACTCTGACTGCTCTGCCTGCAACCACCGCCAGTGCCATGACTCGCAATCCGGCAGCTCCACTGCCCACTAATAACATGGTATCCTACCCCGGACCCCGGCTTTCTGCACCTCCTCGTTTCGGAGGCGACTCCGCCCAGGCTCGGGGCTTCATAAATCAGTGCACCCTGCACTTTGAACTCCTGTCTCACCAGTTTAACTCCGACCGGGCCAAAATTGCCTTCTTCATGTCCCATCTCACCGGGGAGGCCCTGGCCTGGCTAAATCCTCTATGGGAGAGAGGAGACCCCCTGGTGTCCGACTTGCCTGCCTTTCTCACGGCTTTCCGGAAAGTCTTCGACGAACCCGGATGGAAGACCTCATCCGCATCATCTCTGCTACGCCTCCGTCAGGGAAGTCTCACCGTGGGCCAATATGCCATATGGTTCCGTACCCTTGCCTCGGAGCTGGCCTGGGATAATGACGCTCTGGTTTCCGTCTTCTGGGAGGGTCTGTCCGGCCGTATTAAAGATGAACTTGCCGGTCGGGACATTCCTACCACTCTCGATGACCTAATAACTCTTGCCACCCGGATTGACCTGCGGTTCCAGGATCGTGCCAAAGAGATCACCCGTGAGAGGAGGTTTCCACGTCTAGCTCCTACTTTTCAGAAACCCGTCACTCCCTCCGTCTCTCCTCAGGTACACTCTCCTGAGCCTATGCAGGTCGACCAGACCAAGATGGTCGGTTCTCGCCGAGAATCTCGCCGAGCCGAGGGAAGCTGTTTCTATTGTGGCAGTATGAAGCACTTCATCCGTTCCTGCCCGGAAAAGCCGGGAAACGCCAGTGTCTAGGACCACTCGGAGAGGTCGTCCTAGACAAAAGTAAGCCCTCTCCGTCTCTGACCTTACCGGTCTCTATTGCTTGGGGAGAGAACCGTCTCTTTGAACTCGCCCATCTGGATTCTGGAGCTGCTGGAAACCTCATCTCCCACTCTCTGGTAGAGAGATACCATATTCCCACCAAGTCCCTGGCTGAACCATTGTCAGTCGCCTCCGTGGATGGAAGACTTCTCTCGGAGACCATCCTGCTCGTCACTGAACCCATAACCCTGCAGGTGGGAATGCTGCACTCTGAGGAGATCTCATTCCATGTGCTGTCCGGACTTTCTCACTCCCTGTTGCTAGGTCTACCTTGGCTCCAGACACATGAACCCGTATTGAACTGGCGGTCCGGTGAAGTACTCCGATGGGGTCCTGACTGCCATAGGACCTGCCTGGTCCCGGTCCGTCCACTTCGCCCTCAGCCTACTCCAGCTAACTTACCTGGTCTCCCGGCTCCCTACTGGCCGTATGCGGACGTCTTCGGTAAGAAGGAAGCTGAGACGTTGCCACCCCATAGGCCATACGATTGCCCGATCGACCTGGTACCTGGCACCACTCCTCCCCGTGGGCGTATCTACCCGTTGTCTGCAGCCGAGACCCGAGCCATGTCTGAGTACATTGAAGAGAATCTGGCCAGGGGATTTATCCGAAAGTCTACCTCCCCGGCTGGAGCCGGATTCTTCTTTGTCAAAAAGAAAGACGGCTCGCTACGTCCCTGTATTGACTACAGAGGACTCAATCTCATCACGGTAAAAAACAAATATCCCCTGCCACTCATCTCCGAATTGTTTGACCGTCTCAAGGGCGCCAGGATCTTCTCCAAGCTGGATCTACGAGGAGCGTATAATCTGGTCCGTATCCGTCAAGGAGACGAGTGGAAGACGGCATTCAATACCCGGGACGGTCACTACGAGTACCTTGTGATGCCCTTCGGTCTCTGTAATGCTCCCGCGGTCTTTCAGGAACTAGTCAACGACATCTTCCGTGACCTCCTGTACTCCTGCGTAGTGGTATACCTGGACGATATCTTGGTCTTCTCTCCGGATCTCCCCACACACCGGAGGGATGTTCGTCAGGTCCTGCTTAGGCTTCGGCAGAACCACCTTTATGCCAAATACGAGAAGTGCCTCTTCGATCAGACCTCCCTTCCGTTCTTGGGCTATGTCATCTCCCAAACAGGTCTGCAAATGGATCCCGAGAAGCTCTCTTCCGTTCTAAAATGGCCTCGTCCTGAAGGTTTGAAGGCGATACAGCGATTCCTGGGCTTCGCTAATTACTATTGTCTTTTCATCCCACACTTCTCGTCTCGGACTGCTCCCATATCTGCACTTACCCGTAAGGGGGCTAACCCCAGGACATGGTCGCCTGAAGCCGAGGAGGACTTCCTTTCCCTAAAGAAAGCCTTCGCCTCTGCTCCCGTCCTGCACCGTCCGGACTGTAATAAACAATTCTACCTGGAGGTTGATGCCTCCTCCTCCGGAGCCGGAGCAGTGCTCACCCAGAAGTCTTCTACCGGGAGAATGGTAACGTGTGGCTTCTTCTCCAAAATCTTCTCCTCGTCGGAGCGCAACTACTCCATAGGAGACCGTGAATTGCTAGCCATCAAATTGGCACTGGGAGAGTGGCGCTATCTGCTTGAAGGGGCTCTCTACCCGGTAATTATCTACACGGATCACAAAAACCTGGCATATCTCCAAAATGCCCAGAGACTCAATCCTCGCCAGGCCCGGTGGTCGTTGTTTTTTGCCCGCTTCGACTTCATTCTTCATTTCCGTCCGGCGGACAAGAACGTCAAAGCTGATGCCTTGTCCCGGTCCTTTCTGTCCTCCGATCAAGAGGAGGAACCTACGCACATCATCGACTCCTCCAAGGTGATGAAAGTGGCCCCCTTGGATCTGACTCGTCTTCCACCCGGTAAGACGTTCGTAGCTGTGCCAGATCGGGAGAGGGTTCTTCGCTGGGGACATTCTTCTAAACTAGCTGGCCATGCTGGCCAAAAGAAGACCTTCCAACTCATTACCCGGCATTACTGGTGGCCTACCCTGCGTAAGGACGTGGTAGACTTCGTCGCGGCCTGTTCATCCTGTGCCCGTAACAAAGTTCCCCGACATCTACCTGCCGGCCATCTCCTGCCCCTTCCCGTACCTGCTGCTCCTTGGCAACACATCGCTATGGACTTTATCACCGACCTTCCAGTTTCTGCCTGTTGTACTGTCATTTGGGTTGTCGCTGACCGTTTTTCTAAGATGGCCCACTTCATTCCCCTGCCTGGTCTTCCGTCTGCACCCGAGCTGGCTAAAGACTTTATCCGCCACATCTTCCGTCTCCATGGTCTGCCCCTCCACATCGTGTCGGATCGTGGGGTTCAGTTCACCTCTCGCTTCTGGAGAGCCACATGTAAGCTGCTGGACATTACCCTGGATTTCTCCTCCGCTTACCACCCTCAGTCCAATGGTCAAGTGGAGCGGATCAATCAGATCTTGACCAGCTACCTCCGGCACTTCGTTGATGCTCACCACTCGGACTGGGTGGATCTCCTACCATGGGCCGAGTTCTCTTATAACAACCATGAGAGCGAGTCCTCTTCCAAATCCCCGTTCTTTATAGTCGGTGGCCAACATCCCCGGATTCCACTTCCTGTCTCCGTTTCTGTGGACAACCCTGCTGCGGAGTCTCTTGTCAGCGAATTTTCTACTATTTGGGAGAGCACCAGGTCCGCTCTTCTTCTCTCCTCTGAGCGGATGAAGAGATATGCTGATAAGAGACGTCTGGATCCGCCCCAATTCCGTCCGGGAGACAAGGTTTGGCTCTCATCCAAACATGTGCGGCTCAAAGTACCCTCCTACAAGTTGGGTCCTCGATTCATCGGCCCCTTCGAAGTCCTCAGGCAAATTAACCCTGTGGCCTACAAATTAAAACTCCCGGCCACCCTACGGATCCCCAACTCCTTCCACGTATCTCTCCTCAAACCCGTTGTCTTTAACTTTTTTTCCAAAAATCCAGGTGCCCCTCCTGCTCCGGTTTCCGCTGATGACATCTTTGAGGTAGAGAGTATTCTGGCCTCCAAGAGGGTAAGAGGAAAAACCTTTTTTCTGGTAGACTGGAAGGGGTCTGGTCCTGAGGAGAGAACTTGGGAACCCAGGGAGAACATCAACGCCCCGCTTCTCCTTGAGAAATTTCTTTCTGGCCAAAAAAAGAGGGGGCCTAAAGGGGGGGGTACTGTAGCATTGGCGTCTCTGCCCTGTTCTAGGCAGAGACGCCGTCCCTCTCACCTCCCCGCTCCTGGCGCGGCGTCCTCCAGCGCTTCTCTCCCCGCTGCTTCCGGCACGCGCTCCTTCCCCGGCAGTGTGCTTAGGGCGCGCGCGCGCTCCCCCTCTCTTAAAGGGACCGCGCGCGCCGTCCTAAGGAGTCCCCGGCCAATTGCCGGAGGACCTCCCATATAAAAGGCACCTCCTCCAAAATGGAGGTGCCCGAGCAATGTTGTAGCACTGTTCACTACTCTGCTTCAGCCCTCAGGTCCCGTTGCCAGTTACCTGCCAGATACCTGCCAGATTCCTGCCAGTCTGCTGTCTAATTCCTGCCTGATATCCTGCTACCTGCCTGCTAGCCCGAGGTCCGACGGTCTGCCTTCCAACTCCTGTCAGTCTGTCTAAGGACCAGCTTGCCCGCTCACCTGGGAGCGCACATCTTCTACCTGCCTGCTTGCCTGAGGTCCGACGGTCTGCCTTCCAACTCCTGTCAGTCTGTCTAAGGAGCAGCTTGTCCGCTCACCTGGGAGCGCTCATCTGCTGCCTGTCTGCTAGCCTACCAGGAGGCTCTGTCGTCACGTGCTGTGACCACCCGCCTGTCCAGAGACTCCTGCCCGCTCACCTGGGAGCGCTCATCTGCTACCTGTCTGTTGGTCTTCCTGGAGGCTCCGCCGTCACATGCTGTGACCACCCGTTTATCCAGAGACTCTCGCCTGCTCACCTGGGAGCTCACGTCTATCATCTGCCGCCACAGGTCGTACCAATCCTTTACCCAGAGACTGCCCCAGTCACTTGCCGTGACCTCCTGCCCGTTCATCCAGAGACTGCCCCGGTCACTTGCCGTGACCTCCTGCCCGTTCATCCAGAGACTGTCCCGGTCACCTGCTGTGACTGCCTGCCCGTCTACCCTGGTCGCCACCCGCTCCCTTACAAGGACCGCCACCTTCTATAGTAGCTCAGAGGTTCCGCCTCCCAGACCCGTTACACATATTGTATGTAGAAAGTCTATGTGGAGGCTCATACTGTATATAGGGGACTATATGGGGACTCACACTGTATATAGAGGGGCTATGTTGGTCTTATATTATATGTAGGGGGCTGTGTGGGGCTCATACTGTATATAGGGGCAGTTTTCAGGCTTATACGGTAAATAGGGGAATGTCAGCATACTTAAATATTAAGTGATAATTAGAGTTGAGCCACCCCCGTAAGGTTCGAGTTCGGTTAGTCGAACGCCCGTATGTTCGCCGAACTGTTCGTCGAACTGTTCATGGAACACCGTCGAACACCGTTAAAACCAATGGCAGGCAAACAAAAACACATAGAAACACATAGAAAACACATAGAAAACACTTCAAAGGTGTCCAAATGCTGACAAACTGCTCAGAAGACACAACTAACACATGGAAAAGTGACAAGTACATATAGTCATGCAAAAAGAAAAGAGGTTGAGGAGTAAAAGGAGGGGGAGACACAGATATAGGCATGTAATGCCCTTCTAAAACCAAAAAAGTGCGAAGCTGACACGGCCAGTCCGTTCTTGCCCATGCGACCTCCCTGTCGCCGGGTTTGTGCCAGAGCTGCGGTGGACCCTGATGGCCAGCCCCCTTCTCCCAATACTAGTGCCTGTCCGCTGGTGGGTCGAGCGAGCCCCCCTTCGGTGGAGGCAGGTCTAAGCTTTTTAATTTAAATTGTCTCTCTAATTTGAATGAGTACACTTTAAATCCTTTTACAAGGATCTATTGGAGGGAAAGTCTGATGCCAGCAGCCGCGGGAATTACAGCTCCAGTAGCGTCCACTAAAGCTGCTGCAGTTAAAGAGCTTTTATAAGGATCGAGCTTGGTGGTCCACTTCAAGGCGTCCTACCGCCAGTCCCAGCCCCTGTGGCTTGGGGTGCCTCTCGATGCTCTTCACTGAGTGTCCCGGGGGCCCGAAGCATTTCCTTTGAAAAAATTAAGTGTCCAAACTACAGATGGTGTACCTTGCTTAACAGCCGGGATAATCTGCTGACTAGCAGACACTGCTACTAGGCACAAAGTATTTCCTGGGCTAGATGCAGTTAAAATTTTGTAATTAGATACTCTCGTTAGATACTGAGAAAGCATTCCATAGAGTCTCCTGGCATGCCTGGCCCTCACAGGGTATCAAATACTTAGGAATTCCTATTCATAGAGACCTCTCCCGTCTATGTTATCTTAATTTTGGGCCCTTTATTGAACAACTCCATACAGACCACGGTTGGCAAGTTAGAACTGTAAGATTCACTACGTGAACCACTGGAGCTTTGTGGAAAAGCACATGTACACTGTGTTCCAAATTATTATGCAAAAAGTGTTTAGGAGTGATAAGGTAAGAATTTTTTTGTTTGTCAGTTAAACTCATTGATGGTGATGTGTGTCAGGGCTCTTTATATCACTGTAAGCAATTGCAGACACCTGTGCTAATTAGTTTGGCAGGTGTGTCCAATGAAAGGCAAGACTACTTAAGAAGGCTGTCCCACATTATTATGCAGCCTACATTTTCTGCCAAAATGGGAAAGAAAAAGGATGTGTCGGCTGCTGAGAAGCAACAAATTGTGGAGTGTTTAGGTCAAGGCATGACTACATTCAACATTGCCAAGACACTTCATCGTGATCATTGCACAATCAAGAAGTATGTAGCTGATTCACAGTACACACGTGTGCGTGCTGATAAGGGAAAATTGAGGACTCTTTCCTACAGGCAATTACGTCAGGTTAAAAGAACAGCGGCAAAAAAGCCTTGTCATAGCAGCAGACAAGTTTTTGAAGCTGCTGGTGCCTCCAACGTCCCCCGAACAACAAGATGCAGGGCCCTTCAGAGGTTTGCAGCTGTGCATAAGCCATCCTGTTGACCTCCTGTATCCACTGTACACAAGCAGAAACAGCTCCAATGGGCCAAACAATACATGAAGACTGACTTCAAAACGGTTTTATTCACCGATGAGTGCTGTGCAACGCTCGATAGTCCAGATGGATGGAGTGGAGGATGGCTGGTTGATGGACACCCCATGCAAACATGGCTACGGCGCCAACAAGGAGGAGGTGGAGTAATGTTTTGGGCTGGAATCATGGGGAGAGAGATTGTCGGCCCCTTTAGGATCCCTGAAGGGGTAAAGATGAACTCCATGATGTATGTGGAGTTTCTCAAACAGCACTTCCTGCCATGGTTCAAGAAGAAGAACCATGTATTCCACAGCAAGATCATTTTCATGCATGATAATGCACCGTCTCATGATGCACATAACACATCTGCATCTCTGGCTGATATGGGCATAAAAGGGGACAAACTTATGATGTGACCTCCATGCTCCCCTGACCTCAAACCCATTGAGAACCTCTGGAGCATCATCAAAAGGAGTGTCTATGATGGCGGGAGGCAGTTCACATCTAAGCAACAGCTCTGGGAGGGTATTCTGTTCTCATGCAAAACAATTGAAGCAGAAACCATCCAAAACCTGACAAATTCAATGGACGAGAGAGTTCAGAAGCTCCTTTCGAACAAGGGGTCCTATGTGCAAATGTAACATCACCTAGAATAAAGCTTTGAGTTGAAAACTGTTTGATTTAAGTTTCTAATAACCTGCTAATGCTTATAATTTCAAAAATGACCATTTTTTTGTTCTTTATTAAAATGAAAAGGTTGATCGAAGAGTGTGGGGGATCTAAGAGTGTGGCAACCCAGTAGTCAGGATTATTTCGAATTCTGACAATCTGAGGGTCATGTTGCAGGTAGTGCAGCAAGAAGGCACCCATGTGTCTTGCGCATCTAGGAGCCCCAAAATTATTTTCCGGGCTAGATGCAGCTAAAAATTATTATTAATTTGAAAGCTGGTGGAGCTTAGTATAGATGGCCTAATAGAATCAGTATTGCAAACTGCTATAAGGCCAAAATTATTTTACAGGGAAGATAGAGATAAACATGATTAGTAATAATTTGAAATCTAGTGGAGCTTAGTATAGATGGCCTAATAGAATCAGTACTCCACACTGCTACTATGCCCAAAATTATTTTCCAGGCAAGATACAGATAAAAATGATAATTAATTTGAAAGCTTTAAACGGTTGGTGAGGTGATATTAACAAATCATCAAGCTTTTACTCTCCCCAGGATGACACAGGGCTAGAAAAGTCCTTGCTGATGCATGATGTGTTCATCTTTATGAACCTGAGTCTGTCTACATTGTCAGCGGACAGCCGCGTGCGCTTATCTGTCAGCACACCACCAGCAGCGCTGAACACACGTTCAGACAGAACGCTGGCTGCGGGGCATGACAAGATCTCCAAGGCATAAGTGGTGAGCTCCGGCCATTTATCCAGATTGGAAGCCCAAAAAGAGCAAGGGTCCAGTGACACAGTCATGGCTTCAATGTTTACTTGGAGATACTCCTGTACCATCGTCTCTAGGAGTTGACTATGTGTCAGACTTCTTGTCTCCTGTGGCCTTGCAAAGGATGGGCTAAAAAAGTGGTGAAATGATTCCGCAAAATTGATGTTACCAGCAGATACTGTGTTTCTGTTACGGTTTGAGTGCTGAACACTCGACGGTCCCACAGTTGGCAAGTTGGAACTGTGAGATTCACTACGTGCACCACTGGTGTTTTGTGGAAAAGCACATGTAAGATTCTGCAACAGTCTCTGCTGATACTCCTGCATGCGTGCATCCCTTTCTATGGCAGGAATAATTTCTGCAAATTTACTTTTGTACCGGGGATCTAACAGTGTGGCAACCCAGTAGTCAGGATTATTTCTAATTCTCACAATTCGAGGGTCATGTTGCAGGTAGTGCAGCAAGAAGGCACTCATGTGTCTTGCGCATCCAGGAGCACCAAGTCCCTGTTGTGTTGGTGGCGAGGTAACAATCATGCTTCCTTCCTCTGCCCTCTCTCCCCAACCTCGCACAACAGAAATGTGATCAAGGTCTCCCTCATCTGATGAGTCTTCCATCAGTTCGTCCTCCACTTCTTCCTGGGCTCCTGCACATTTCTCACTAGTTTGGCTGCTACCATGCGCCCTGCTAAAACCATCTCCCCCACCCTCACATGCCTGCCGCCTTGGTGCTGCCGACCGTCTGGACTTTGCAGATGTTAGCCCTTCCGCATACAACTCCTCCTCCTCTACTTCCTCCACCTCCTCTTGTGCCACCACCTGACTCCGAATTCTGTTTAACATGTGCTCCAGCATGTGAATCACCGGAATAGTCATGCTGATAATGGCATCGTCAGCACTAAACATCTTCGTCGCCATTTCAAAACTGTGCAGAAGGATGCATAGGTCCCTGATCTGAGACCACTCCTCCAGCGTGATTTGCCCCACCTCTGGATCCCGTTGGCCCAGGCTATACGTCAGAACATATTGCACCAGGGCTTGTCGGTGCTGCCACAGTCGCTGCAACATGTGCAGAGTTGAATTCCACCGGGTAGGCACATCGCGTTTTAGCCTGTGAAGTGGCAGGCTCAACGACTTCTGTAGAGATGTAAGTCGCTGAGCTGAGGGATGCGAACGGCGGAAGTGAGCACACAGCGACCGTGCCCTCTGCAGAAGCCTATCTAGTCCAGGATAGTGGCCTAAAAATTGCTGGACACCAGGTTCAACAAGTGAGCCATACAAGGCACGTGTGTGACATTGCCCCGGCGAAGGGCCGCACTGAGGTTTGCAGCATTGTCGCACACGGCCTTCCCTGGTTTCAGGTCCAGTGGAGACAACCATTCATGAAACTGGTTCTCCAGAGCTGACCACAACTCCTCAGCTGTGTGACTCACATTTCCCAGACATTTCAAAGTAAAAACCGCCTGATGACGTTGAGCCCTGCTGCCAGCATAGTAAGGAGCTGTACAGGATCCCTTCTGCGCAGTTAGAAAGCTTGTGGCATGACCAGACAGGCTTTGGGTGCAGGTGGAGGACCGAGAGGAGGTTGAGGAGGCAGAAGCAGTGGAGGAACTTCGAGATAAAGAGGATTGACGCACAACTCGTGGGGACGGCAAGACTTGGACAGAAGCCCCTTGTCCTGCTGTCACCATAGTTACCCAGTACCCAGTCAGCGACATGTAACGCCCCTGTCCATGCCTACTCGTCCAAGTGTCTGTGGTGAAATGCACCCTGTCACACACAGAGTTTCTCAAAGAAGCGGTGATGTTGTGTGCGACATGCTGGTGGAGTGCAGGCACACCTTTCTTTGAGAAGTAGTGCCGACTGGGCATCTGGTACTGGGGCACTGTGACGGGACAAAAGGTCTCGAAAATCCTCTGTGTCCACCAGGCGGAAAGGCAGCATTTATGTAGCCAAGAGCTTGCAGATGGTGAAATTCAACCTCTTAGCTTTCTCATGGCTAGGAGGAAATGGTCTTTTACTTGTCCATGTGAAGCCCAGCTGTGCTTGGCATCACAGACCCAGAAGGGTGTATTGAAGGACTCCTCCACAAGAGGCCCCCATAACCATTCACACATCTGCACCTTCCACCTCAGACCACCAGAGGGAGCTCCTTAGGGAGATATATAAGGGAAGGTGGGGCCAGGCAGCCGTTAGTCTGTCAGAGTCTGGTTTAGCAGTGAGTTCAGTGCAGTCTGAAACGTGTTACCTCAGAGGACAAAAGCCTGTTCCAGCTCCTGCATTCTACCCTGCAGTGGAGCTTATCCAGATCAAGACTCGGTGTAGCTCAGTGAGGTGAGCTGTAGGTGTGCCGGCGCCATAAGATCGGTTAACCCGCGGCACGCTGCCGTTTGTGTGAGTAGCCTATCGAGGGCTCGAGTAGGCCGAAGGCAAAGGAGTAGAGAGTTAGTTCATAGGGGAGCAGAGGAGCTTAGCTGGCTCACCCCGAGAAGAAGAATTTACCGGACACCGGGTCCGAAGCTTGCCGGGAACTCCACGACCCAGCAAGATAAACCGGAATGCCTGGAGAACTACAGGTCCCAGGATCGCTAAAGTGCTGATACGTACCAGAACCAGGAGACACATAGGCCCCGTAGGTCGGGAGCGTGCACTCCAAGAGAAGGCCCTACCACAAGGTCAGCCAGCGCAGGACAGAGACAAAGTTAGGCCTAGCTCCAGGCAGGTCAGAAACTTATTATGCAGAAGCCAGAACCAGGAGGCCCAAAACCTGCTCATTGGGGAGGATCTGGACATACACCCTTCACCCTACAGTGCTCCGGGGAGTGCCTGAAATTCCACCAGTAAAAGGTACTGAAGTGACTATCGTGTCCGTCCCTGTTCTTGCTCTGCCCCAGAGTAGTCTCTATATCCTGCATCCCCGTTCCTATACTGCCCTGAGGCCCAGCTCTAACTGTGGAGAGCTATACCATCAAGCTGCCTTATCATCAGCCTCAGTAGACTGCGCAGCGCTGGTGATCCTCACCAGAAACCACAGGTGGCGTCACGAACTCTTTCTTTTATAAACTTTACAAATATCAACCCCTTTTTAGGAGAGACCCCAGGGTACGGGCCCGGGAGCCGACCACCGCGACATCCCTAAAGGCCAGGCCAAAGGCCTGGGTACCGAGTTATCCCCATTCCCCTGGGTGCCACATCCACATCTGAGGGACCGAGGGCTGGCTGTTGTGCTTAGACGGGGTTGAGAAGGGTGTTCCCGGCAAACTGCCGGTCTGTGAGGAAGATGCAGGCGGACATGTTAGGTTGCCTTGATCCAAAGGTGGTGCTATCGATGTCGGAGAGCGCTCAACACCAGCTGGTGTTTCCACCTCCAAATAAAATGATGACCTGACAATCACACTGGCTGTTGCGGGTAAAGAGGTGGCCGGTCTGCGTCCCAAAACAGGTGTGACTGCTGTCCCCCAGTCACAGAGGATGAAGAGGCTGCGGATGCACAAGATGTGGCTGATGGTGGTTGGCCCAGCCGGCTAGGCCGCATTGTAGCACAGTGAGCTTCCCACTGCAACTTATGCTTCATATCCATGTGCCGGTTCATGTATGAAGTACTCAAACTATGTATTTTTTGGCCTCTACTTAGCTTTTTCTGACAAATGTTACAGATAACACGAGTTGGGTCATTCTTATCGATCTGAAAAAATGCCCAAGCTATGCAAGGCTTAGCACCTATGCGACCTGAAGAGCCACTACGACTTGTGGTCAGAGGCAGAGTTGTGTTTGACGATGCAGTTGTTGACGTGCTTCCAGTACTACGTCTCTGTCCAGGAAGGCGCAACCTGACCTCGTCGTCACTAGCATCCTCCTCCACCTCCTCTGCTGACCTCATCGACTGGCTGACTGTGGGTTGACAGTAAGTGGGATCTCCAACCTCGTCATCATCACCCTGTGTGTTATCACACCAGTCGTCCTCAGAGTCAACCTCTTCCTGCCCTGACAAAAATCTCAAGTTGTCGTTCCAATCAGGTATTTGAGTCTCATCATCGCCTTCCTCATTCTCTCCACCAACAGGAGATACAGTTTGGGAACGAGGGTCTACATTATGGTTGAGGTGGAGGAGAGCCCACTTGAAGGAGCACTTGATATCCGTTGAAGCACCTGCTGTTTTTGTGCCTCATCTGGAATTTGTAGCGATTAGCGTGGCCGTAAGAAAGGGATCTTATCACATTGTCCACTAAAAGAAGTAGACATCTTAGTTTGGCTGGAAGATGGTCTTTCTTCTGCAGATGTTACTGTTGCTTTAACACCTACCCCACGGACACAACCTTTTTTTCCCTTCCCAACACACCTATTCCCCTTTCCACCATCAGCAGGCCTTTTTCCACTCATTTTGGTGGTTAACTAATTGACAACTCTGGAGTTGTTTGCACAAAAAACAATGGATGGGAACCGAGCAGAGCTGAGTGGCCAAACTGTTGTTTTAGCCCAAAAGTATTGGCTGGGTTAGATGCAGTAAAACAATTTTATTACATACACAGGTGGTGGAGCTTAGTATAGATGGACTAATAGAACAAGTCCCACACACTGCTACAAGCCCAAATTTTTTTTCAGAGCTAGATGTAGATAAAAATTATTTTTAATTTGCAACCTGGTGGAGGTTAGTATAGATGGACTAATAGAACAAGTCCCACACACTGCTACAAGCCCAAATTTTTTTTCAGAGCTAGATGCAGCTAAAAATTATTTTTAATTTGCAACCTGGTGGAGGTTAGTATAGATGGACTAATAGAACAAGTCCCATACACTGCTACAAGCCCAAATTTTTTTCAGAGCTAGATGCAGATAAAAATTATTTTTAATTTGCAACCTGGTGGAGCTTAGTATAGATGGACTAATAGAACAAGTCCCACACACTGCTACAAGCCCAATTTTTTTTTCAGAGCTAGATGCAGATAAAAATTATTTTTAATTTGCAACCTGGTGGTGGTTAGTATACATGGACTAATAGAACAAGTCCCACACACTGCTACAAGCCCAATTTTTTTTTCAGAGCTAGATGCAGATAAAAATTATTTTTAATTTGCAACCTGGTGGAGGTTAGTATAGATGGACTAATAGAATGATGCTATGCCCAAAAGGTTTTACTTGGCTAGGTGCAGTAAAAAAATTTGTATTCTATACACAGGTGGTATAGCTTGCAACACAGATAGGCTACTCCACTGACTAACACACACTGCAAGAGGCCAAAAAGGATTTGCTTAGCTAGATTTAGCCAAATGCTGTGAAAAAAACTTGCACAGCACTGGCACAGACCTGCCTAGCAAAAAGTCCTAGGAAATGCTGTAACCTAGTCCAGAAAAGGACTGCAATTACAAGTAGACCCTACTCCCAACCTATCTATTTAAGAGCACAGACCTGCCTGATAAAAGTCGTAGGAAATGATGTAACCTAGTCCTCAAAAGGACTGCAATCACAACTATCCCCTACTCCCAAGCTATCTGTAGATTTGTGCGAAAATTGGCTTGAAATGAACACTCAAAGTATAGCGCACACAGCAACAGCGGTGCCGTCTAACACGCAGCTGCAGCAGTGAGAAAATGGTGGCTACGTGGAAAATGGCTGGGTCTTATAGGGCAAGGACATGTGACATACACTGCCAATGACACATGCCTTTGCTTGTGTGAAAAAAGCAGTTCGCTCCGTGTGTGCGCTGCTGATAGGCTGACAGATTGCATCTCCCCACTGTAAATGGGGGAAAGAGAAAAAAAAATGGAGATCTTCATTATTTCTGCAGAGATCCATCCCCTGCCTCTCCCCCCGCCCCGCTGTACACTCAAACTGCGTATTAACATTAATTTTCAGCATTACTGAGAAAAAATCCAGTTATGATTTTGGTGCACGAACAGTTATGGAAGATAACCTCGAACAGCCGGATTTTTTTCAAATTGTTCGTGTTCGCCGAACGGCTCGAACACCGCCCAAAACAGCTCGAATTTGAGATTGGCGAACAGTTCGAGTCGAACACCGCTCATCTCTAGTGATAATATTAATATATTATAATAAATGTAATTAATATGTTGATATGAATATTGAGCAGAATTCATATCTGTCTATTGGTTCGTTCTCCGCAACAGTCATGGTCTCTCATGTGATCTCTTTGGAAAATTAATTGCCCACCCTTGCCTTAGATAGTAATAATGCCCCCTGTGTGCCGATACTGAATAATAATGCCCCCATCTATGCCTGATAATAATAGTGCACATGGGGTTTCTTACAATAATAATATTGCAGCTCATGGTATGCAAGGGGCTTATATTAATATGGGGTCTACCAGTAGATACATAGGGGGAGAGGGTTAATAAGAGGCTTTAATACAGAGCCCAGACAGGCTGTACTATAACAGCAGGTGAAAGGGGGAGGTAAGAGGAGGAGCAGGCATTCTGACGCTTAGGCTTGAAGGGGAATAGAGCCTGTAATAACACAGCGGGGCAGGCGGAGGGTTGTGTTTATTAGGAGCTTAGACCCGGCTGCTGCATTCAATGACACTTTACATAAAAATGTGTTCCAGCGATGAGACCGGAGGGGGCGTCAGTGCGCATTGGGAGGCACGCTGCGCTCCAGCGAGAGGTTTCCTCCCCATACAGATACCAGAAGGTCCATGCTTGAAACGAACAGTGGGCTCCAATAGGGGGCGCTGTTTTATGGATCTCATCAAGTATTTATCACATCATAGGTCCAGATTGGTTCCCATAATGGCTAGGCAACAAGACAACAGGGAATATAGGTGTATAGATATATTATAAATATAGAGGATGTATTAATATAGTGTAAATGTACCAGATATAATCGATGCACACACAAAGGAGAATCATTTAACCCTGAATCAATATTCAGTGCAGCCAAGATTAAAAGTATAGATAAAGAAAAGAAGTCCGTCCAAATGGCCGACTATGCCGTATAGAAGAGCGCAGCCACAATTGGCCTACACACTGTATGGTGATAGTCTATGTAATAGGGCCATACTGAATAGTGATCACACTATAACAATAGGCCATTAGATAATAAAATCCATCTAGTCTCTCGTTGAATGATTTTCTTATCCCAGTCGACCAACCTCGCTGGTAAAGGGACCACGTGTATAACGTATGCCCATATAGACGGCTTGGGAGGGAGGGCTGATCCTCCTGACAGATTCCCTTTAAAGTTATAAGGAGACGCAGAGGGGCACTATTATTATTATAAGGAGACCCAGAGGGGCACTATTATTATTATAAGGAGTCCCAGAGGGGCACTATTATTATTATAAGGAGTCCCAGAGGGGCACTATTATTATTATAGGGAGACCCAGAGGGGCACTATTATTATTATAAGGAGACCCAGAGGGGCACTATTATTATTATAAGGAGTCCCAGAGGGGCACTATTATTATTATAAGGAGACCCAGAGGGGCACTATTATTATTATAGGGAGACCCAGAGGGGCACTATTATTATTATAAGGAGACCCAGAGGGGCACTATTATTATTATAAGGAGTCCCAGAGGGGCACTATTATTATTATAGGGAGACCCAGAGGGGCACTATTATTATTATAAGGAGACCCAGAGGGGCACTATTATTATTATAAGGAGTCCCAGAGGGGCACTATTATTATTATAGGGAGACCCAGAGGGGCACTATTATTATTATAAGGAGACCCAGAGGGGCACTATTATTATTATAAGGAGTCCCAGAGGGGCACTATTATTATTATAAGGAGACCCAGAGGGGCACTATTATTATTATAGGGAGACCCAGAGGGGCACTATTATTATTATAAGGAGACCCAGAGGGGCACTATTATTATTATAAGGAGTCCCAGAGGGGCACTATTATTATTATAGGGAGACCCAGAGGGGCACTATTATTATTATAAGGAGACCCAGAGGGGCACTATTATTATTATAAGGAGACCCAGAGAGGCACTATTATTATTATAAGGAGACCCAGAGGGGCACTATTATTATTATAAGGAGACCCAGAGGGGCACTATTATTATTATAAGGAGTCCCAGAGGGGCACTATTATTATTATAAGGAGACCCAGAGGGGCACTATTATTATTAAAGGGAGACCCAGAGGGGCACTATTATTATTATAAGGATTCCCAGAGGGGCACTATTATTATTATAAGGAGACCCAGAGGGGCACTATTATTATTATAAGGAGTCCCAGAGGGGCACTATTATTATTATAAGGAGACCCAGAGGGGCACTATTATTATTATAAGGAGTCCCAGAGGGGCACTATTATTATTATAAGGAGACCCAGAGGGGCACTATTATTATTATAAGGAGACCCAGAGGGGCACTATTATTATTATAGGGAGACCCAGAGGGGCACTATTATTATTATTATAAGGAGACCCAGAGAGGCACTATTATTATTATAAGGAGACCCAGAGGGGCACTATTATTATTATAAGGAGACCCAGAGGGGCACTATTATTATTATAAGGAGACCCAGAGAGGCACTATTATTATTATAAGGAGACCCAGAGGGGCACTATTATTATTATAAGGAGACCCAGAGAGGCACTATTATTATTATAAGGAGACCCAGAGAGGCACTATTATTATTATAAGGAGACCCAGAGAGGCACTATTATTATTATAAGGAGACCCAGAGGGGCACTATTATTATTATAAGGAGACCCAGAGGGGCACTCTTATTATTATAGGGAGACCCAGAGGGGCACTATTATTATTATAAGGAGTCCCAGAGGGGCACTATTATTATTATAAGGAGACCCAGAGGGGCACTATTATTATTATAGAGAGACCCAGAGGGGCACTATTATTATTATAAGGAGACCCAGAGGGGCACTATTATTATTATAAGGAGACCCAGAGGGGCACTCTTATTATTATAGGGAGACCCAGAGGGGCACTATTATTATTATAAGGAGACCCAGAGGGGCACTATTATTATTATAAGGAGTCCCAGAGGGGCACTATTATTATTATAAGGAGACCCAGAGGGGCACTATTATTATTATAGGGAGACCCAGAGGGGCACTATTATTATTATAAGGAGACCCAGAGGGGCACTATTATTATTATAAGGAGTCCCAGAGGGGCACTATTATTATTATAGGGAGACCCAGAGGGGCACTATTATTATTATAAGGAGACCCAGAGGGGCACTATTATTATTATAAGGAGACCCAGAGAGGCACTATTATTATTATAAGGAGACCCAGAGGGGCACTATTATTATTATAAGGAGACCCAGAGGGGCACTATTATTATTATAAGGAGTCCCAGAGGGGCACTATTATTATTATAAGGAGACCCAGAGGGGCACTATTATTATTAAAGGGAGACCCAGAGGGGCACTATTATTATTATAAGGAGACCCAGAGGGGCACTATTATTATTATAAGGAGACCCAGAGGGGCACTATTATTATTATAAGGAGTCCCAGAGGGGCACTATTATTATTATAAGGAGACCCAGAGGGGCACTATTATTATTATAAGGAGTCCCAGAGGGGCACTATTATTATTATAAGGAGACCCAGAGGGGCACTATTATTATTATAAGGAGACCCAGAGGGGCACTATTATTATTATAGGGAGACCCAGAGGGGCACTATTATTATTATTATAAGGAGACCCAGAGAGGCACTATTATTATTATAAGGAGACCCAGAGGGGCACTATTATTATTATAAGGAGACCCAGAGGGGCACTATTATTATTATAAGAAGACCCAGAGAGGCACTATTATTATTATAAGGAGACCCAGAGGGGCACTATTATTATTATAAGGAGACCCAGAGAGGCACTATTATTATTATAAGGAGACCCAGAGAGGCACTATTATTATTATAAGGAGACCCAGAGAGGCACTATTATTATTATAAGGAGACCCAGAGGGGCACTATTATTATTATAAGGAGACCCAGAGGGGCACTCTTATTATTATAGGGAGACCCAGAGGGGCACTATTATTATTATAAGGAGTCCCAGAGGGGCACTATTATTATTATAAGGAGACCCAGAGGGGCACTATTATTATTATAGAGAGACCCAGAGGGGCACTATTATTATTATAAGGAGACCCAGAGGGGCACTATTATTATTATAAGGAGTCCCAGAGGGGCACTATTATTATTATAAGGAGACCCAGAGGGGCACTATTATTATTATAAGGAGACCCAGAGGGGCACTATTATTATTATAAGGAGACCCAGAGGGGCACTATTATTATTATAGGGAGACCCAGAGGGGCACTATTATTATTATAAGGAGACCCAGAGGGGCACTAATATTATTATAAGGAGACCCAGAGGGGCACTCTTATTATTATAAGGATGCCCAAGGGGAACTATTAATGTGATAAAGAGACCTAAATGATCATCCTAATAAATTGGTATCACGGGGAGTAGTAAATTTAGATTTTCTCCAATGGTAGGCAGGGTCATATTTGTAATAGAGACCCTCATCTTTGAAAGTGGGTGTGGGAGAGTAACATGGGCCTGTGTGTGTCCTATGCCAGAGCTGGGCGCAGCCCCTAGTCCGGCCCTGTTCCCTCAGTAAAGATACTTCTTTTAGCCCCTAACACGGTACAAAGATATACATTGTCTTTTAGCCCCGGAATATGACTTTCTTATTGATACAAAACACTGTAATTTTTATTGTGTGGAACAGATATAAATAATTTATGTAACAACATAATAATACTCTAACTGCTCAGAAGAGTAAAGTGTCCATAGCTCTATCATCCATGTCTGCATATGGTACCGATGCTCAGCCTATATTGTTGCCTCCTTAAGGGATGCTAGGCAACTTCCTTATAAGGTAAGCTGCCCCTTTAAGAGTAGAACACAAGATTCCATTATGACATCACAATTAACCATCACTACTTCTACAAGTGATTACACTCTAGTTGTCACTTTGACTTTCCGGTGTCATTGTTGTCGGTGTGATAAGCCATATAGCTAGTCATATACAGACTGCGCTTGGATTTACTGGAAATGTCTGGAATTTCTCCAGACAGACTTCAGGTGTTAGCACTACTCCAGGGGATTCTTACCACCTATGACCCTGACTTTGTGCTACCACTACCCGATGGCGTCCTCAGCTTCACTTACCGGCTGGTAATGGAGCTTGTGAGAGATTGCCTGACCAAATACAAACGAGGTCATATAAGCTCAGAATATCTTGAGCATTTACAGAAGAACATATGGACATTAGTACAACAGGTAAATAGCAGACAATCTGCACAAATCATATAGTAATAATGGAAAATAATAATGGAATATAAGTTTAACCTGTACCAAATACCCAGATAAGAATAGCCGGGGAGCAGTAATAGGGCATACAGGCTACATGACAAGGGAGAGGGTGATATCTACAGGGTTATTGGGAGGGTTGTGGAGGTAGGGGGGAATTGGATTGGTTAACCAATTATGGACCACAGAGTTTTCAGTTGTTATGCCTTCATTTTTTCCTCACTTTCTTTCAAGAGCCATAAATTTGTTATTTTTCCATTGCCATAGACATGTGAGGGCTTGATTCTTTTGCAGGACAAGTTGTAGCTTTCAGTGGCTCCATTCTATTTACCATACATTGTACTGAAACAAGGGAAAAAAACTCCAAGTGAGATGCAATGGTTCTTTGTGTCGCTATATTCAGGGACCCATAACATTTTAGTTTTCTGTCGATTGGGATGAGTGAAGATTTGAGTTTTGCAGTGAACTTTGTGTACATAGAGTGTCATAGAATCATAGATTCTATGGGTGTTTTGATTGTTTATTATTAATGTTTTTAAGTGAAATGAGAAGACAAAAAAAAACCACAAATCCATTTTTTTTTCCTCTTTTCGGTGTTTATTGATCGTATTAATTAATTCCCTATCTTAAAAGATCAGACTTTAACAACCGCATCAATATCAAATATGATCATTAATTTTTTCCTTTCTTTATTTTAAATGGTGAAAAGAGGAGTGATTTGAACTTTTATATTTTTAACATTTTTTTAAATCTTTTCTTCTTTATTTTTAATTTTTTTTTTCGTTCCCTTAGGGGACTTAATCCTGCAAATCGCTCATACTATATATTGCAATACTACAGTATTGCGCTATATAGTGAAAATCTTGATCTCCTCTGGAGCTCAGCCTATAGCTAAGCTTCACAAGGAGGACCGTGGTTTCAGCAACGGAGGTCTTCAGCAGACCCCTGGTTGTCCTAGAAATGCATTAGACCCCTGTGATCGCCTTGTGGAGGGCCGATGAAAGCAAGAGTGCTCAGGCATTGGTGCATGCACAATTGAAATGATACTGTCACAGACTGACAGCTTTATTTAAATGGTTAACAGAAGAATTCTGCGTTGTCCACGGTTTTTAGGGACAGATGCTGGCTATTTCATATACGCATGTTTGGGGAGCTCAGCTCCTGAGCCCCCTCCACATGTGAGGACCCTTCCAGGATGTTAATAACCCGTACATTTGCGGGAAGGAGTTGAGGAGCTGGGTTACAGGGGGACAATAAAAGGAAGAAGGTAGGAGTTTCACGTTCCAGCATCCAACCAGCCCTTATAAAGAGATGGGAGGAAAGTTTGAAGGCTGGCACTTGATAAGTAGAGGTTTTGGGACGGTCACAGCGGTGGGGGATAGGTTTGGGTCAGAGTCTTGATAAATGTGATGTCCTTTGGACGGAGGTTACTGTTGGGGGAATAGTGACTTTGGTTACATCTCAATATAACTAGTGGACTTCGGTCCTGTGAGGATAGTGGTATTAATGTGGGATATTAATGCCTTAACCCTTGTGTCGGTGTGGTGTCGGTGTGGTGCGGCTAGGGTCTAACTCTTAATTAGGTGTTGTTTTTCTTCTGGTTTAAAGCCTATTAGATATCTACTGTATATAATTGTGGGGCTATCATTGTTGCAGTCACCCCGCGTTTTGAGTTGGAGTCTGCTGTGGCCATTTTACACAGGTCACAAGCAGCCATGTGTCTTATATACATACATTGGGTATGGAGGGAGGACGTGGGGATTTAAAGGTTTACAAGCGACCGGATCCCTCGTCAGTTGTCATGTAGTACTTGTAGTGTAGATAGCATAAGTAACATGGTGATATAAATGGCCTCCTCCGTTTTGCTTTTTCTCTCATGATTTTCCTTTCTTCTTTGTTTTCATCTCTATAGGCTGAAGAAAAATCCCAAAGTGGAGAATTGGCCTTTATTAAACAACTGGCCCAAAATGTCCTGCTTGTACTGGAGTATCCGGCCTACTCAGTGGAGCGCCTGGTAAGGATCTATCATCTTCTACATCTCATGTCCTTGTTGTCTGATCTTCTCCAGATCACCAGCCATATAGCAGAAGCTCAGGTTCATGATGGTGGAGGCCTCCCTGTCCTCTCCAGGCAGACACAGGTTTCCATCTCATGTCATTGTTCTCTGATCTTCTCCAGATCACCAGCCATATAGCAGAAGCTCAGATTTATGATGGTGGAGGCCTCCATGTCCGCTCCAGGCAGACACAGGTCTACATCTCATGTCCTTGTCTCATCTTCTCCAGATTACTAATCATATAGCAGAAGGTCAGTTTCATGATGGTGGAGGCCTCCCTGTCCTCTCCAGGCAGACACAGGTCTACATCTCATGTCCTTGTTGTCTGATCTTCTCCAGATTACCAGCTATTTAGCAGAAGGTCAGATTTATGATGGTGGAGGCCTCCATGTCCACTCCAGGCAGACACAGGGTATTTTATGGCCACCTGTCCCTGTGGCTTCATCATCTGTGAGGACAGTCTGTACTCAGTGGTGCGGAGTTTGTATTTCCGCCTGTGTCTTTGTATAAGGGGGATATCTCCTATAATATAATAGTGTCTGTGCAGGGTCCGGCTTGTATCACGTCCCCTACATCTGCTGCAGTGTAATCATCATGGACATAATATAGAAGAGAGACGTTCCTGCATCTTCATCTTTTATTCCCCTGCAGTTTCTATGTCTTAATGTCATTTCTTATTCCTTTTTAGGCCACGATCGGATCATTGAACCTGGGGAGAATTCCTTGTAAGAGCGACTATAAACCGATCAAACTGATCAGCAGTGGAGCCTTTGGGTGAGCTTTACTTTGGTATTATATATATTTCCCAGGGCTCCTTATGACGATGTCTCTGCGTCCTTCTCATGTTATGTTCCCATGGACAAATTATGAGTTCACATCACGGTCCACATCTATCTGTCACTATTCAGGTCAGTTAGGATGTGACGTGGATGAGGACCCCCCATTGGTGATCATTTGTGGAGTGTTATTTTATGTATTTATAGACATGGTTTTCTAGTGATGGCCCCACATTAATCATTAATACAGGAGATCATTTGATGAGATCTATAGATAGATTGTTAATAAGAATTTATAGTAAATCATGTTTTTTTCTCCTCTCCAGGGCCGTCCACTTAGTTCGCCATAAAGACACAAACCAAGTCTGCGCTATGAAGAAAATGGACAAGGAGAACCTGAAAAAGCCAAAGAGGCTTGAATGGGCCTTTCTGGAGAGGGACATCTCAGCATTCGCAGATTGTCCCTTTGTGGTCTCCACGTTCTGCTCCTTTCCTACTAAACTTCATCTATGTATGGTCATGGAGTATGTACCAGGTAGGACACATCCATTGTATCTATATCCAGCCCACGTCTGCTTAATCCTAGCACCTATATATGACCACAATGTGCCCACATGGACGGTTACATGTCCTCTTTGCAATTATTATAAGTCATCTGTTACCAAGATGCCTGAAAAACCATTGATCTCTATGAAAGTCCCCCAGTATGTCCTCGCTGAGCACGGCAGCAATTTCCACTATGGGTAAAAGGAAGATTGGTCTTTTTGAAGAGTTTTTATAGATAAGAACGTTCACAGAGAAAAAAAATAGAGGCTCGTAGATGAGGCTCTGTCTCTATGTATAGGGTCTATCTGCAGTATACAGTATACGCACTACATTATACAGTATATATAGACCATCCTGTCCCAATGTCTCCGCCTTTTTCACATTCCCACTCATCATGTGTAATTTACATTGTAACAAACCCTCAGTTCTCATATTTGCTTTCTCCTGTAGGAGGTGACTGTGGTACCCTTCTAAAGCACAGGGGTCCTTTACCAGTCCTCTTGGCCCGTATGTACATTGCGGAAACGGTCCTTGCTGTGGAATACCTGCACAGCTATGGTGTGGTGCACAGAGATCTGAAGCCTGAGAAGTAAGTGACCCCTCTAGCATATTAGAGGGGAAGAAAGTTAGAGTTTCTTATACAGTCTGTGGGTTATTACTTGGTGCTGACACCATCTTTTCTTTCACAGCCTCCTGATAACATCAACAGGACATATTAAGGTCACTGATTTTGGGGTTTCAAAACTCGGCCTCATGAGACCAAACTCAGACTTCTACAAGACTCCAACTAAGGACATCACCAAAGAGTTCCTTGATAAAGAGGTAGGCTTTACTTACAGGGTCTTGTACTTTACAGATCTCATCTCTTTCTCCTTCTCTGATTTATAATTTCTCTAGAAAAACATTTCCACTGATGTTATGTGTCGCAATTATATTTATTGATCATCATCTCCTTTTTCTGTTGGTTTCCAGACTGCTGGCACCCCTACTTACATGGCCCCAGAAGTTATCCTAAAGATAGGCTATGGAAGGCCTGTTGACTGGTGGTCAATAGGGATCATCCTATATAAATTTCTATTTGGATATCCACCATTTACAGGGGCTTGCAGAAGGAATATTTTACACAGTATCATCCAGGGTAAGTAAAATAATCTGAATGCTTGTGATGTCACTGTCATTTGACTTGAATAGTTCTGTAGTTTTTTCTAGCTTTGTTAAGGAATTTTATTTTAATGAAAATAAATAAAGAGGTTTTATTTCTTATAATATTTGCTTTTTATATAACAGATGATATACCTTGGAGATGTAATTACTTTCCTCCAACTAATGCTCGAGGCATCATCACTCAACTGCTCAGAAAAATTCCAGCACTGAGACTTGGAACAGGTAATATTAATAGTATTATCAATGAATTATTACAGCGTGACCAGACAAATGATGGGTTCCATGAGGATCAGCACTGAGGTTCTGTACTCTACCTACTTGTCTATTACCCATTCTTCATGCTATAATGTTCAATATATTTCCTTTATGTCGGCTCTGTTACATCTTCAGTTCAGATTAACATAAATTCTACAGATATGGAGCAGTTTCTCTGACAATGACTGTATCACTTTCTTTCTTGTCTTCCTTTTCCAGGAGGCGCAAATGAGATCAAAATTCATCCATTTATGCGTGACTTAGACTTTGACAACCTTTTAAGTCAGAAGCCCCTGTTCGTTCCTGACCTAAAGTCAGATGAGGACACCCGCTACTTTATCAGTAAGTAAAATGAGACGTCATCTGCAGAAAACTGACGAGTGTCTTGTCTTTCATTTTATGTCAAAATCAGTTCCCATCATTATTAGTGATAACATGGTGACTGTCTGGGTATTATACTAATAATCTCTAATAACACTTGTATTTTTTAGCTCGAAGTAGCAGCTTCAAACATATAAATTCAGATGAGGGGGACACAAGTGAGGACAATGACTGGCCAGAAATCAAAAACTTTGCATCAACTTATCAAAGGTCTTCTAAAGTAAGTATGTGGCTAATAAAATGTATGAAACCTATAATTACAAAAAAAAATTAAATATATCTATTTTATATTTCTTTATCTGTTTTAGCTATATATCACCAATACTGGGATGATGACCAATATAGAGCCTATGTCACCTCCACAGTGTTCCCAAGAGAACAGTGATGGAGGCAATGAAGAGCCTATGTCACCTCCACAGTGTTCCCAAGAGAACAGTGATGAAGGCAATGAAGTAACTATGTCACCTCCAGGGTGTTCCCCAGAGATCAATGAAAAACGCTCAGAAATGTGAGTAGATTATTATTATTATGAGATTTAGTCCTGATATACAGTACAGACCAAAAGTTTGGACACACCTTCTCATTTAAAGATTTTTCTGTATTTTCTTGACTATGAAAATTGTACATTCACACTGAAGGCATCAAAACTATGAATTAACACATGTGGAATTATATACTTAACAAAAAAGTGTGAAACAACTGAAAATATGTCTTATATTCTAGGTTCTTCAAAGTAGCCACCTTTTGCTTTGATGACTGCTTTGCACACTCTTGGCATTCCCTTGATGAGCTTCAAGAGGTAGTCACCGGAAATGGTCTTCCAACAATCTTGAAGGAGTTCCCAGAGATGCTTAGCACTTGTTGGCCCTTTTGCCTTCACTCTGCGGTCCAGCTCACCCCAAACCATCTCGATTGGGTTCAGGTCTGGTGACTCTGGAGGCCAGGTCATCTGGCGTAGCCCCCCATCACTCTCCGTCTTGGTCAAATAGCCCTTACACAGCCTGGAGGTGTGTTTGGGGTCATTGTCCTGTGGAAAAATAAATGATGGTCCGACTAAACGCAAACCGGATGGAATAGCATGCCGCTGCAAGATGCTGTGGTAGCCATGCTGGTTCAGTATGCCTTCAATTTTGAATAAATCCCCAACAGTGTCACCAGCAAAGCACCCCCACACCATCACACCTCCTCCTCCATGCTTCACGGTGGGAACCAGCCCTGTAGAGTCCATCCGTTCACCTTTTCTGCGTCGCACAAAGACACGGTGGTTGGAACCAAAGATCTCAAATTTGGACTCATCAGACCAAAGCACAGATTTCCACTGGTCTAATGTCCATTCCTTGTGTTCTTTAGCCCAAACAAGTCTCTCCTGCTTGTTGCCTGTCCTTAGCAGTGGTTTCCTAGCAGCTATTTTACCATGAAGGCCTGCTGCACAAAGTCTCCTCTTAACAGCTGTTGTGGAGATGTGTCTGCTGCTAGAACTCTGTGTGGCATTAACCTGGTCTCTAATCTGAGCTGCTGTTAACCTGCGATTTCTGAGGCTGGTGACTCGGATAAACTTATACTCAGAAGCAGAGGTGACTCTTGGTCTTCCTTTCCTGCGGGGGTCCTCATGTGAGACAGTTTCTTTGTAGTGCTTGATGGTTTTTGCAACTGCACTTGGGGACACTTTCAAAGTTTTCCCAATTTTTCGCACTGACTGACCTTGATTTCTTAAAGTAATGATGGCCACTCGTTTTTCTTTACTTAGCTGCTTTTTTCTTGCCATAATACAAATTCTAACAGTCTATTCAGTAGGACTATCAGCTGTGTAGCCACCAGACTTCTGCACAACACAACTGATGGTCCCAACCCCATTTATAAGGCAAGAAATCGCACTTATTAAACCTGACAGGGCACACCTGTGAAGTGAAAACCATTTCTAGTGACTACCTCTTGAAGCTCATCAAGAGAATGCCAAGAGTGTGCAAAGCAGTCATCAAAGCAAAAGGTGGCTACTTTGAAGAAGCTAGAATATACGACATATTTTCAGTTGTTTCACACTTTTTTGTTAAGTATATAATTTCACATGTGTTAATTCATAGTTTTGATGCCTTCAGTGTGAATGTACAATTTTCATAGTCATGAAAATACAGAAAAATCTTTATATGAGAAGGTGTGTCCAAACTTTTGGTCTGTACTGTATGTCGGATCCAAATACAAGATACGAGTAACACAAATCTAAATCTAGCATCCACCACCCCATGACTACACAATCTCTGTGGGTCTTACTTGTGATAACTTCAATAACAGCTGATTGTTGCGACCAACCATTCATTTCCAACTCACTACAGGCCAATATTACTAATTAGACTCCATTCTTGCTGGTAAAATGTGGTCTTGAGCAGGATATCTCCTCTATGTTGTCCTAATTGACCTTACAGACAGGTGTTCTTCCGTTATTCTATTGTTTATTCCTTGTAATTTACGTGTCTTTTTTCTACCAACAGGCAGAAAGAATCTTCCCCTTCCAAAACTGTTGGAGACAATCAGTGTTTTACTGCTAAAAACAGTGAGTCATCCTCGCCCTCATTGTCAGGTATGTACAGGTTTATAGGCCATCCAATTATAGCCTATGATCCAAAATTTAAATATTAAGGCTCTAAAATTACTTCCTTTATTCTTTCTGCTCCCCTGAGTATTCTATTTTTTGTTTTGTTAAAATCCCCCATACGGTTCCAGAGTTATGGGCCTTTGTAATTAGTGGTAATTTTTATTCTTTACAAAGGGGCGGTGCTCACAGGATCCTCTGGGGCGTGTCCTTAGGTTACCACACCCACATGATAAAGACCATAATAATCAACACTAAATAAAAAGTCCCATATCTCTACAACCGTACTGTGGATTTTAGGAAAACAAATATCAGAATACTCAGGGGAGAAGCCGACATAAAATAAGAGCGAATCTTGGACACTTTTGACCTGGTGATGGGTCTTCTTTAAAGTTACAATGAAGTTTTATCCAACTGATTATATAACACCGTGGCTTGCTGAAAGTAATGTCATATTAATATGGGGACATGGTTCTTTGGGGAGACACCACCGGAACCCAGAAAAGCTACAGGTTCATATTAATCAGTTGCATAACTCTATAAAGATACAAAGCTCATCTTTTAGGAGTTTATAATCAACATTTTTTTCTGGCTTTTTGATTAGAATCTCCAGTTCAGAAGAGAAGAAAATATTTTCGAACACTGAGAAAACAACTAAAAACAGAGAAAGTTGAAGAGGGGGAAACTAGGCGAGGTAAGTGTGACGATAATCTCCATGTTGTATGACGTCAGTGAGAAGAAGTCATGTGGAGCAGATGTTATCCGTCAGTGGTGGGATTGTCACATGTATGATGGCTGACAATGATTCTGCTCCTCTATATGATGAGATTCCTCTAACGTCATGCTACAGTGACACCACAGTAGTGTCCTCTAATATGGAGTCCCATTACTTACATCAGTTTTACATCTTTTCTCCTAGGTTCTCTCTTCCGCCGGATGATAACATCCTGCCGGCGTGGATTATCCAGGGCTGCTCGTGCTGTCAGAGAAAGCTGCATTTTTGGCTGCTGCCACCAACGCACCATTGACATCTCGAGGACAGAAAACCCCCAAATCTAGCGCTCTGAAGAAACTACAGCACATCCACCATTAATGCTGTACCTGTATGGAAGGAGTTGTACCACCTACCTGTGGCCTCCTGACCAGCAAGAGACACGTGCAAAAGTTGAAGGCTCCTCCAAGAACTTGTCTTCATCCTTCCATGCAATTTTAATTCAAAGAAATAAAAAATTAAAATTGTTTAATGTCTTTTCGCATTTAATTGATTATTACTGACTTTTATGGTATATTAATACTATACCTCATATATAGTATGTCTGAAGGGTTAGATCCCAAACTGGAGAATAGCGGTTCTATGTCTCCCATTAATCCTCTAAACTCTGGCCAAAAATGGAGGAGATGACCAGAGATTCTGTTATTCCTAAGGGTACGTACACACAGCACCTTATAGACGCCAGCATACCCACTGATTTTTTATTTTATAAGAAGACACTTAAGGAAAACATCAGTGTTTTTGTTAACTACATATAAAATAGTGAGCGGCTTCCAAACAGAAGCCACCAGCAGAATGAACCGATCACTTTCTTTAACCACTTCATAATTTTCAAAGCTGGAAGCGGATAAAAGAAGCTGAAAAAGACTGAAAAATACACAATGCACAGCAAGTTGTTTTTATATTGCAGTGCATATGTTCAATCATTTACATTTTTATCTAGTGCTTTTCATGAGGGATCCAGGTGGAATCCACTTGAAGAAGACATTGTTTGCACATTACGAAGAGTGGCAATTAGTGTTGAGTGAGCACTAAAATGCTCGGGTGCTCGAAGCTCGGGCCGAGCTCACCGTGATACTCGGGTGCTCGGCCCGAGCAACGAGCCCAATGTTAGTCTATGGGAGACCCGAGCATTTTTGCGGCGGCACCCCCGACAGTCTGTAGAAAGCCTAAAAAGTGCCCAAAACGATAGTGACAGTGCTCAAATGACATGGGGACAGCATGGGGATCGCCCCAGGAAGCATTTCAGACCCCCAGGTCACTGCTGTCAACAGCGCCGGACTGGGGTGTCTGGGGCCCACCAGGGACATTGACTCCAGGGGCCCACCCACCCTTCAGCTATTTGCAAATACCTGTTAGCCGTTATACCCATTATATTGGCCGCTTCTGCCCATCACTGTGCGCTCACCAGAAATGCGATGTACAATTACTGTAGTTTGCATTAAAGGGTTTTTATTGGTGAAAACAAGTTATCAGCGATGCACAGGTTGGGAAGGTGATCACTTATTTATTGGTGGAATCAGCACTGTCAGAAGATTGTGGCACTTTGAGTATTTGGTGAGATTTTTACCTCTGTATTTATAAGACAAAACCAGGAGTGGAGCAATCCGAGGTAATGTTTTATGAATTTCTCACCCACTCCTGGTTTTGTCTTATAAATACAAAGGTGAAAATCTCACCAAATGCCAACTTGCTTTCTCTGGTGAACCTCTGCAACTGCATCTCTGCTGCTGTGTAATAGTCACAGGGCAGGGAGGGGTTAAACATCCAAGTATTTAATATCTATTGGAAATAAAGAGGTTTCCCCTTATTGATATCAGATAAAACAAATGACCAACCACAATCCACTCTACCAAGACCAATATTACCAGATAGAAGGCAGAAATACCACCACACCGTGACCAGATCACATATTACCACCACATAGTGCCCAAATAATGCCACATACAAGGCACAAATACCGCCACACCATGACCAAAGCACATAATACCACCACATAGTGATCAAATGCTACCAGATACAAGGTATAAATACTGACACACCATGAGACCACATATTACCACCACATAGTGACTGAATAATACCACATACAAGGGACAAATATCGTCATCTCATGACCAAAGCACATAATGCCACAACATAGTGACAAATAATGCTAAAATAATAAAAATGTAAAAAAGCTCTGTATATTGGGTCAGTGTACAGGTTATACAGTGATCACCAGTGATATTATACACAGGAGCTCTGTATATAGTGTACAGGTTATCAGTCATCACCAGTGACATTATACACAGAAGCTCTGTATATAGTGTCAGTGTACAGGTAATGCAATGATCACCATTAATATTATACACAGGAGCTCTGTATATAGTGTCAGTGTGTGTGTATAGGTAATACACATACTCACCAGTGATGTCTCTAGGTGAAGTTCTTTATCTGCAGACCGATATATCCCATCTTCTATGCAGGACTTATCTCTGCAGAAAATAACATAGTTAGCTATAACTGATCACTTCCAGAGCACAATCCACACTTTTCCCAAGATTTCTACACTGCATGAAATGACAAAAGAGCAACATAGTGCGGCACTACACAGTAACAGTGCTCCAGTGTCATTCTGTGCCTGCTCATCTGTCAGCAGACATATATCTCTGATGGCAAAGATGTAGCAGAGCTGAAGAAAGAAGACCCATGGATTACGTCGGAGCGAGGATTTTTTTTTATTAAAGATAGAGTCCCTTAGGCTACGTTCCTACTTTTATGCGGCGCTTTAGACCGCTCGCGTAAAAGAAGTGCCAAAGAAAGCTGGAAACGCCTTCCAGCAAAAGCTATGGCTTTTGCTGAAAAGCGTTCAGATGCCGCGTTTTGCCACGTATTTTTGCGTGGGCGCTTTCACTGCAAAAGCGGCCGCGCAAAAAGAATTGACATGCCAATTCTTGGCGTTTTTTTTGGCGCGCTTTCCCCATAGGCTACATGTTAACATGCCTCGGGAAAAGCGCGCTGAGAAAAGCGCAACGTCGGCATGCAGTAGAGATTTTTTGCGCCGCGTATGAACGGAGCCTAAATGGGTTTTGTGTTTTATTTTTAATTAAAAAAAAAAATTCTGTGTTTTTTTTCTATTTACTAGAAATTCATGGTGGCCATGTCTAATTTGGCGTGACAACATGAATTTCGGGCTTAGTACCGGCTGATAATACAAAGCTGGCCTGGTACTAACACTATTATTACCCAGGGTGCCACTCACCACCAGGGCCGCTGGAAGAGCCAGGTAAAGCGCCTGGAAAATTTCAGGGGTGGCTGCGGGCTGCGATTTTCAGTGTGGGGGGCCAAGAACACTTGGGCCTTACCATGCTGAGAATCCCAGCCCCCAGCTGCCTTGTTTATCTGGCTGGCGATCAACATATGGCAGGAGCACACACCTTTTTCTAAAAAAAAAAATATTTTAAATAAGTTTAAAACAAATATTCGGCTTCTCTGTCTTTTGATCGGCAGCCAAGGTAAAGCCAGGCAGCTGGGGGTGGCAGTACGTAGCTGTCCGCTTTATCTGCGGTGAGAATCAAAAATTCTGCAGAGCGCTACACCGTTTTTAAAAATTTCTTTTCACACTTCTATATGTCACAGACCCAACAGCCAATCGCAGATGCTGTCAAAGAGGATGGGCGTCTGTGATTGGCTGTTTGAGTAATCTACAATCAGCCCATACATTCTAGTATGGTACTATGTATGGGCTGCTTTCAGGTTACTCAAGCAGCCAATCACAGACGCCCGTTCTCAGTGTCAGCGTCTGTGATTAGCTGTTGGGACTGTCACACATATAGAAGTGTGAAAATAAATAAATAATAAAACAAAAATGACAGCGCTCCGCAGAATTTTTGATTCTCAGCGCAGATAAAGCAGACAGCTATGGGCTGCCACCTCCAGCTGCCTGGCGATCAAAAGTCAGGAAAGCCCAATGTTTTTTAAATTATTTAAAAAAATAATTTAAAAAAAAATACGTGGGTTCCCGCCATATTTTGATCGCCAGCCTGGTAAAAACCAGGCAGCTGGGGGCTGGGATTCTCAGCATGGTAAGGCCCAAGCATTCTGGGCCCCCCACGCTGAAGACGGCAGCCCGCAGCCACCCCTGGAATTGGCGCATTCATCATAGCACCATTTCCAGGCGCTTTATCCGGCTCTTCCAGCGGCCCTGGTGGGGGTGGCACGCTGGGTAATAATGGGGTTAGTACCAGCTTTGTATTATCAGCTGGCAGTAAGCCTGAAATTCATGGCGTCACGCCAAACTAGACATGGCCACCATGAATTTCTAGTAAACAGAAAAAAACACATGTAGGGACTCCATCTTTAATAAAAAAACAAAATCCTCGCTCTGACGTAATCCACGGATCTTCTGTCTCCAGCTCTGCTACATCTTTGCCATCAGACAAATACCCCTGCTGACAGAGATGAGCAGGCACAGAATGACACTAGAACACAGTTGTCAGAGAAGTGCTCAGCTGGCCTCCAGCCGCCGACCATGTTTTCCTGTGCGTTGCAAATAATGCATACTTTCAAACACATGCCTATTTTTGCAATGCAAGTCTACAGTACACTGCGTCTGCGCTGATTTACAACGGATCCGTTGTAACGCACAGTATAAACGCAATGTTAACCCAGCCTAACAGCAGCGAGAAGGGGAGACGGAGCCCTGGAGACCGCCAAGTCAGTCTACTGGTGGTACTATCATGCCCATTGCCCAGTATGTCCTCCCAGCCTTTGTGGTATTATTATGCCCATTGCCCAGTATGTACTGCCAGCCTCTGTGGTACTATCATTCAAGCTCACATGGCATGTCCTGCCAGCCAGCCACTGGTGGTAGTAGTACTAGCATGATAGTACCACAAAGGGCCGGCTCCAGGTTTTTCTGGGCCCTGGGAGAAAGAGTCTCAGTGGGCCCCTTTAACACATACCACGATTCATGATGCACAGATACCGCAGAGAAATATAAGTATAGTACAATGCAAAGATTTCACTCCTTATATTACATGAGTGATATCTATTGTAAATTCTATAATAGTTCAGAAACCGGCGAATCGCTCCAAACAGTATACTGGCCTCCAAAAAGTGCGCCATACAGAATACTGGTCCCCATATAACGCTCCATACAGAATACTGGTCCCCATATAACGCTCCATACAGGATATTGGTCCCCATATAATGCTCCATACAGAATACTGGCCCCCATAAAATGCTCCGTACAGAATACTGGCCCCCATAAAACGCTCCATACAGGATACTGGTCCCCATATAACGCTCCACACCGTATACTGGCCCCCAAAAAATGCTCCATACAGAATACTGGCCCCCATATAATGCTCCATACAGAATACTGACCCCATATAACGCTCCAAACAGAATACTGGCCCCCAGAAAATGCTCTGTACAGGATACTGGCCCCATATAAAGCTCCATGCAGGCTGTTCCCCCCACATAATGCCCTATGCAGGCTTTTCCCCCCCTTATAATGCCCCATGCAGGATGTCACCCCCCTCCATATAATGCCCCATGCAGGATGTCACCTCCCTCATATAATGCCCCATGCAGGATGTCACCTCCCCCATATAACGCCCCATGCAGGATGTCACCCCCCATATAATGCCCCATGCAGGATGTCACCCCCCATATAATGCCCCATGCAGGATATCACCCCCCCTCTCTTTAAAATGCCCCATGCAGGATGTCACATCCCCCCTTTTATAATGCCCAATGCAGGATGTCACCCTTCTCTTTAAAATGCCCCATGCAGGATGTCACCGCCCCCATATAATGCCCCATGCAGGATGTCATCTCCCCAATATAATGCCCCATGCAGGATGTCATCTCCCCAATATAATGCCCCATGCAGGATGTCACCCCCCATATAATGCCCCATGCAGGATGTCACCCCCCCTCTTTATAATGCCCCATGCAGGATATCACCCCCCTCTCTTTAAAATGCCCAATGCAGGATGTCACCCCCCTCTTTAAAATGCCCCATGCAGGATGTCACCCCCCATATAATGCCCCATGGAGGATGTCACCCCCCCCATATAATGCCCCATGCTGGATGTCACCCCCACATATAATGCCCCATGCCTCCATACATTAAAAAATATAATAATCAAATACTCACCTCACTCCTCCTTACCTGCTGCCGCTGCTCAGGTCCGTACTCCAGCGTCGCCGGCGTCTTCCCGCTCTGCGCTGCCTGTGATGGCTCAGGGGAGGGTGCGGTGGAAAGACGTCACCGCACCCTCTGACCTGATATGTCACAGGGAGCGCAGAGCAAAAATACAGCGGATCTGCGGAGGCAGGAGGAGAGGTAAGTATCCGGCTGCTGGGCCCTGAACAAGCGGGGGAGAAGGGCGGGCGCTGGCACCGCTCTCCTCCGCCCATAGCCCGATTCATGCTTAGTATGTCCTGCCAGCCTCCTTGGTACTTTCATGCCCACCCAGCATGTCCTGCCAGCCACTGGTGGTAGCACATGCTGCTAGGCATAGTAACAGTAACGAGAGGTTGGCAGCAGGACAGGCTGGGCAATGGGCATGATGATAATCATGCCCATTGCCCAGTAGCATTTACTGACAGCCTCGGCCAGGGGTCCTCTCAGCCACCCCTCCCCCCTATCCCTTCCTCCCCTCCCGGCCCCTGCTTTTCATACTCAAGCGTTGAGATGAGCTGCAGGCCTGCAGCCGCTGCCTAGGGCGACGGCGGATCCGTCCTCCACAGCGCGCACAGGAAGCAGTCCCAGGGCCATGATGTCATCGCTCTGAGACTCACCTCCTGCGCACGCGCCGGCAGAGGCGGCAGAGGGGCACTGCGGCAGCAGGCAGAGCAGGGAGACCGGTCTCCTTGCTGTGCTGCTGCAGAGAGCCCATCACTAATCATATCGGCAGTGCTGCCTATCTGATTAGCGAACCGGGGGGTCCTCTGTTCTCTGTACAGGGCCCAGTGGGTGTGGGGGCGGGGCTTAGGGGCATGGCCATCGGAACCCGGAGCTCACCGGGGGTTTTCCCGATCATACGGTGGGCCAGTACGCCCCTGCCCATAAGGGCACACACTGTGCAATTATCTGAGATTCTAGCGTGACCTCCGCAGGGAGGATGAGAGTGATACGTGGTGCAGAATACGTTGGTCTAAAAGCAGGCATGCAATACATGGGGTGCAGAGAAAAAGGTTGCACTTGGGTCACGACCTGACTAAGGAGGCACGGTACCGTGTGAGGCTTATTCTCTTAGCTCCCCCGCCAACAATTTATATACAAATAAGATATTATACAGTGCTACATTATACAAGGTATAAAGGATGGTGCCCACATAAGAGTGCCATTCTTTAGCAACAAAATAACAGTGCCACTCAGAGCCAAAATAAATACGGCTATATAGTGTTCTCAAGATAGCACAATAGATTGCTCAAATAAATACTGTCATACAGTGCTCACATATTAACACTATGAAATGCCCAAATAAACACCACTTTACAGTTCTCACATGTTATGACCATACAGTGCTCAAATAAATACTACAATACAGTGCTCACATATAAACACTATGAAATGCCCAAATAAACACCACTTTACAGTTCTCACATGTTATGACCATACAGTGCCCAAATAAATACTGTCATACAGTGCTCACATATTAACACTATGAAATGCCCAAATAAATACCACTTTACAGTTCTCACATGTTATGACCATACAGTGCCCAAATAAATACTACAATACAGTGCTCACATATTATCAAAATACAAGGCACAAATAAATAGTACCGGACATTGTTCACATATTATCACTATACAGTTCCCAATACATAATCTAACAGTGCTATACAATGGCTAACTAAAAATACAATATTTAGACTGAGTCATGGTCATAACCTTGTCAATCATTCCTGGCACCAATATAGAAGCGGGAGGCTGATGGGACCCATGTGTAAATGCCCTGGGAAATGTCTGTGCTTCATATGAGGGCATCAGCACTATTATTTTGGGAGGCCTTGTTTCAGGGTTTAGATTGGGCCCAGTTACTTGCTGGCCACCTTCTTCGGAACGGCTCTCCATCACCCCTCACCACAATTCAGTAGACCCATACCAGCTATTACTGAAATTATTGATTGCCAAGTGTAACAGCGGAAAATAAATTATTGAAAAAAAATAAATAAATAAGCACGATGCTCCCCGATCCTCTGGGCGGCATGTAGACTTCTTTTTATAATTTTATAAACTTGTGTATTTATAGATTTGATGTCATTAATCATTAATGGTCCATTACTTATTATTCCTCTATGTAGTCCTTTCTCCAGCTCCGGTGTTATATACTTATTTTATATAAAAAAAGTTCCAGTTATTAGCTAAGGCTGAAAATAAATAAAGTTTTAGAGTCAGTAAAATATAAAAGCGGTATTTTATATTGGGATTTCTTATAGCAAACTCATCTTCTGCTTGTGAGTGCACGTTGCTATATAAGGACGCAGCCACCCAACCAACCCGAACCAAAGACACCCCAGTGACAGCCACATAGTCACTATATAGCTCTCACTGGCGGTAAACTGACCGTTTTAGGCAGCGGATGCAACCAAAACTCACTCATGTACTTGAAATCCCACCTACCCAGTTTTTTCATTGACTAACGTGGGCTAGGTTTCAACCACATTAGAAAAAGGTGATGAGTGAGCACATATATAATAGGTATCCGTTTGATCCCATGATCTAATATTGGCGATGCCAGGGGTTCTAGGGGAAGGAGAGGCTGCTCACACTGCTGTCCACCCTGTCTATCTGATCTAATAATGAAGATACCAGGGGTGCAGCGGTAAGAAGAGGCTGCTCACACTGCTGTCCACCTGTCTAATTGATCTAATACTGGAGATACCAGAGATCCTGAGGTAAGAAGAGGCTGCTCACACTGCTGTCCACCATGTGTATTTGATCTAATACTAGAGATACTAGGGGTGCTGAGGTAAGAAGAGGCTGCTCACACTGCTGTCCGCCATGTGTTTCTGAGCTAATACTGGTGATACCATGGTTGCTGAGGTATGAAGAGGCTGCTCACACTGCTGTACACCTGTCTAATTGATCTAATACTAGAGATACCAGGGGTGCAGAGGTAAGAAGAGGCTGCTCACACTGCTGTTCACCATGTCTTTCTGAGCTAATACTGGAGATACCAGGGGTGTTGAGGTAAGAAGAGGCTGCTCACACTGCAGTCCACCATGTGTATCTGATCTAATACTAGAGATACCAGGGGTGCAGAGGTAAGAAGAGGTTGCTCACACTGCTGTACACCTGTCTAACTGATCTAATACTAGAAATACCAGGGGTGCAGAGGTAAGAAGAGGCTGCTCACACTGCTGTCCACCATGTCTTTCTGAGCTTATACTAGAGATACCAGGGGTGCAGAGGTAAGAAGAGGCTGCTCACACTGCTGTCCACCATGTGTATCTGATCTAATACTGGAGATACTAGGAATGCTGAGGTAAGAAGAGACTGCTCACAGTGCTGTCTACTCTAATACTGGAGATACCAGGAGTGCTGAAGTAAGAAGAGGCTCTTCACACTGCTGTCCACCATGTCTATCTGATATTATGCTGGAGATACAAGCAGTGCTTAAATAAGAAGAGGCGGCTCACACTGATGTCTACCCTGTCTATATGATCTAATACTGGAGATACCAGGGCTATTAAGGTACGAAAAGTCTGCTCACACTGTTATAGGTTATCTCTAAGTCATATCAGGAATATTCCTATGGCACATGCTCACAAGTTTCTGTGCTAATATTCTAGGACAGGTTTATTTCTGTGTAACAAGACACTGACCATATTAATTGTGTAGTGTTTACCTCCCTAAACAAAAAAGCTAAAATTGCTAATTAAAGCTATTTATAAATGTATTCATTAAGATTCCATTTAGTTATTTATTTTTTTCTATTCCCAGAGAGCCCCGTTAAGGAAAAATTGCAAAACAATGAGATACATTTCTCAGAGTCCTATTTTATATATCCATATACTGTATGTGATACTGAGTTTGTATGTTTTCCCCGTATTCTTGTGGGTTTCCGCTGGGTTCTCCGGTTTCTTCCTACACTCCAAAGACATACTGATAGGGAATTTAGATTGTGAGCCCCGATGGAGAAAGTGTCGATAATGTCTGTAAAGCGCTGCGGAATTAATGGTGCTATATAAGTGAATAAAATAAATCAAAATAAATACTAGAGTAAAATAAGAGAAGCCAAAGAAGGCGGGGATAATAAAAGTGACGGTGCACTTGTGTAGAGCTTGAGTAAAGTACCTATATGCAGGCCTGGCGTCAGAACCCAGCGCACCCGGGCAAGTGCTGGGGCCCTAAGGATATGGATGTGCGCACTTACCGTCGGGCACCCCTGCGCGCTATGGGACCCGTGAGCGGTGCGGTGCCGGTGCCAGCGCCCGCCAACCACCCCCACTTGTTCAGGGCCCCTCTCCCCGTGCCTCCGCACCATCTCTGGTCTCTTCCGTGGCTGCTGCACTGTGACGTCTCAGGCCAGAGGATGCGGTGATGTCTTTACACCATGCTCGCTCCAGATCCATCACAGCGCAGAGCGGGAAGACACCGGCGACGCTGAAGAGTCTGGAGAAACGGCAGCAAGTGAGGAGAGGTGGGTACTTGATTATTTTTTTTATATGTATGGAGTCATGGGGAATTATATGGGGGGGGGGGAGACAAGTGACATTCTGCATGGGGCATTATATGGGGGGAACAAGTGACATCCTGCATGGGGCATTATATGGGGGGGGATAGGTGACCTCCTGCATAGGACATTATATGGGGGGACAGGTGACATCCTGCATGGGGCACTATATGGGGGGGAGGTGACCTCCTGCATAGGACATTATATGGGGGGGAGAGGTGACATCCTGCATGGGGCATTATATGGGGGGAGAGGTGACATCCTACATGTGGCATTATATGGGGGGAGAGGTGACATCTTGTATGGGGCATTATATGGGGGTGAGACGTTAAATCCTGCATGGGGCATTATATGGGGGGGGGGGAAGAGATGGAGGAGAAAGAGCAAGTGAGAGACAGGAGAGAGTGAGAGAGATGGAGGAAAGGGTAAGGGAGAGAGATGGATGAGAGAGAGAGATATGGAGGAGAGACAGATGGAGGAGACAGAGCAAAGGAGGAGAGAGAGAGAGGGAGGAGAGAGAGAGAGGGAGGAGAGAGAAAGAGATGGAGGACAAATAGCAAGGGAGAGAGAGATTGAGAAGAGAGAGGAGAGAGTGACAGAAATGGAGAGAGTGCGAGGGAGAGAGATGGAGGAGAGAGAGAGATAGAGGAGAGAGAGATGGAGGAGAGAGAGATGAAGGAGAGAGAGATGGAGGAGAGAGAGATGGAGAGAGAGAGAGGGAGGAGAGAGAGAGGGAGGAAAGAGAGAGAGGGAGGAGAGAAGCGGGAGGAGAGAGATAGAGAAAAGAGAAGGAGGGAGGAGGGAGAATGAGATTTTTCCATCTCAAAAGTTGGAGTTCACAATGATTTCAATGGGGTCCATGTACTGGATCAAGTTCGGGTACAGTTTTGGTACCCGAACCAAACTTTGGACTAAAGTTCAGTTGGGTACCAAAACCTGAACTTCCACGGGTCTGCTCATCCCTTGTCATGCTAGGTATGGGAAGAACCCAGCGTACGACAACGGGAAAAGGGGGAAAGCCCAGAAACTAGGGAAAGGGGGAGTGGAGACCCCTAAGCAGATCTAACAACACCATGACTCCCTTATCATTCCTAAATAGGTTCCACACCTATCGCCAAGCAGGATACCTTAGCCCTGGCTGACCCTAGAGCTAGGCCCTAGGTAGGGAGGGGGAGGAGTTAGCACTAGTCGGCCCCACTGCAACTAAAGACAAACAAGGGAAACAGACAAGGAGATACACTTAGCTTTGAGGAGACACCAGAGAGAACACAACTACAATCCATAAAGGAACTCCAAGAAGAATATCGCTGACTGCTAGAACTCCAGACTTGAACAGAGGAATTTACTCTATCACCAGCAACTCTCTTGAGAAACTGAGTATATTTAAAGATCCAGAAAGGGTGTGTTAATTAGCAGGCGATCGTGGAGATCACCGCTGGGTGCTAGAGTGGGAGGGATGATGAAAGGATCAAGAAGGTGTCTGCAAGGCCAAGCGCAGCGACCTTCTACAGCCGGATTCAGAATGACTGTATGTCAAGCCTGACACACCCGTGACATCCCTAGTTCCTAATCCTTTAACTGGTTGGGATGCAATACTACATTTCACCTCTAGTAGCCACTAGTGAAAAATTTGATTACCTGTCACAATCACAATAATAGTCGATCATTAGTGATCCAGTTCTCAATCTACATCCCATTGGTTTACACAGTCTGTAAAATTGCCCTCCAGGAGGAGACTGGTATCTTTGTCCTGCCTACCACTGTTCTCCTACACATGTGCAGACTTCCATTTCTTAAGGGGACTTTTTTTCAGTCAATGTCTATGGCACCTAGGTTTTGTAAATGCCTCCCCCACCCCCCATATCAATCTGTGGTTTTGCAACCACTGAGTTCCAATACTGTGCTATGGTCCACAGTTACAAATGTCTTTATAATAATTCCGATTGTTGGATGTCAGTTGATGTTGAACCCCACCGGTGAAGAGGTCAATATAGTAAACCTGGAAAACCCCTACAATGCATTAAGTTTATGGCTGCTAATTGTCATCATGTAGTTGATGGGGAAATATAACAGTCTAGGGGTACGGGAGACATTTGAGCTGATAAAAGCTGAGTGTGCATGGTGATAGATAGCGGCTCTGTAAGACTAAACTTACCTTGTGGCCGGAGTCTGTAGAGCAGAGTTACTGTACATGTCCAGACTCTCTGACCAGGTCTATGCAAAAGTATGAAAAGTGATATAGCAATGTGAAATTCAGGCCAACACTCCCTTTTTCCATAAAAGTCAGCACTTTATTTAATCCATATAAACACAACCAAATTTAAGTGGCTTCTTACAAAAATAGCACATGAAAAACGTACAAATGCCATCAGCAAAACGTACTTCAACCAGACGGCAACGCGTTTCTGAGCTCTACGTTTCTTAGTTTGAGCCTGAAAAATTCCACAATACTTAACACAGGATATCTGAGTTCGCAGATTCGTAACACTCAGGTTAAAATGTGCATAGACAAAATATATAGATAAAACCTGTAAAAACCACAATGTGGATAATGCGGATAAACGAACCATACAATAAAGTAAAAACAGGAGCCGAGGCTGTAAGTGCGGGGATTTCTGTGCTTGGGGATCATACTCGATACTGGATAAATTGAGATGTTTTGAAAATGTTGTATCCATTATTTTATCATTTGCAGATCACCAACACGTCTCTCCGACCTGTGATTTCCATAGTTCCACGACTTTTCCGTCTTATGCTCAGAGGTCTAGTATTAACCCCTTTACCCCCAGGGTGGTTTGCACGTTAATGACCAGGCCAATTTTTACAATTCTGACCACTGTCACTTTATGAGGTAATTACTCTGGAACGCTTCAAATGGATCCCGCTGATTCTGAGACTGTTTTTTCGTGACATATTGTACTTCATCATTGTGGTAAAATTTCTTTGACATCACTTGCGTTTATTTGTGAAAAAATCAGAAATTTGGTAAAAATGTAGAAAGTTTTGCAATTTTCAAAATTTTTAATTTTATGCCCTTAAATAGAGATATGTTACACTAAATAGTTAATAAACAACATTTCCCACATGTCTACTTTACATCAGCACAATTTTGGAACCACATTTTTTTTTTTTAGGGAGCTATAAGGGTTAAAAGTTGACCAGCGATTTCTCATTTTTACAACAAAATTTACAAAAACACTTTTTTAGAGACCCCATCACATCTGGCGTGACTTTGAGGGGCCTTTATGATAGAAAATACCCAAAAGTGACACCATTGTAAAAACTGCACCCCCCAAGGTGCTCAAAACCACATTCAACAAGTTTATTAACCCTTCAGGTGCTTCACAGTAATTTTTGGAATGTGGAAGAAAACAATGAACATTTAACTTTTTTCACAAAAATGTTACTTTAGACCGCAATTTTTTTTCATTTTCGACTTTTTGAATGTAAAATTTGCTTGAAAAATTAGCGGACACCATGTTGCGTTTGGGGAGCCCCCGATGTGCCTAAACAGTGGAAACCCCCCACAAGTGACACCATTTTGGAAACTAGACCCCTCAGGGAACTTATCTAGGTGTGTGGTGGGCACCTTGAACCCCCAGGTGCTTCACAGAAGTTTATATCATGGAGCTGTAAAAATAACATTTTCACATTTTTCCAACAAAAATGTTTTGCAGACCCCAATTTTGCATTTTCATAAGGGTAACAGGAGAAATTGCACCACGCGATTTGTTGTGCAATTTTTCCTGAGTAAGCCGATACCCCATATGTGGGGAAAAAACACTGTTTGGGCACACGGCAAGGTTCGGAAGAGAAGGAACGCCATTTGACTTTTTGAATGTAAAATTTGCTTGAATTAGTGGACGCCATGTTGCGTTTGGGGAGCCCCTGATGTGCCTAAATAGTGGAAACCCCCCCCCCAAGTGACTCCATTTTGGAAACTACACCCCTGAAGGATTTTATCAAGGGGTATAGTGAACATTTTGAACCCAGAGGTACGACACAGAATTTGATAACATTAAGTCATCATATTGAATAAGTTGTCATTAGTCTTGAGTGCAAGTGCTCGCTACTTGAGTTTGCATCGGGTACTCAGGTATGGACCATGTATGGCGGGTGCTCAAGTGACATGCTCGAGTCCCCGCCCGCATGTTTCATGGTTGTTAGTCACCCAAATAAAAACATGTGGGGATCGCTTGTGCATGACAGGCAGTCCCAGCAAGGTTTTTTTGGCTATATAACAGCTGCAAAACATTTGAGGCGGAGACTTGAGCATGTCACTCGAGCACCCGCTATACTCGGTGCATACCCGAGCACCCGATGCAAACTCAAGCAGCGAGCTCTTGTGCTCAACATTAGTTGCCATATAGACGGTATTTTTTTCTTTACTTCTGAAAAAATCCCAACCCCAACCCTAATACAACCACAACCCTAGCCCAAACGCAACCTTAGCTCAACCCTAACCCTAGCCCAACCCTAACCCTAGCTCAGCCCTAACGCAACCCTAACCCTTGCCCAACCCTAACCCAATCCTAGCCTAACCATAGCACAACCCTAACCCTAGTACAACCCTAACCCTAGCACAACCCTACCCATAGCTCAATGCTACCCCTAGCCCAACCCTAACCCTAGCTCCACCCTACCCCAAACCTACCCCTAGCCCCACCCTAGCTCAACCCTCACCCTAGCCCAACCCTAACCCTAGCCCAACCCAAACCCTAGCACAACCCTAACCCTAGCCCAACCCTAACCCTAGCACAACACTAACCCTAACCCTAGCACAACCCTATCCCTAACCCTAAAGTTTTATTTTTTACGCCATTCCTCGTGCGGTATAAGTGATTAGACAACTTTATTTTTCGGGTCGGTGCAATTACAGGGATACTAGATTCATATCAGGTTTTTATGATTGAGAGCTGTCACACACTAAAAAAGCCTTTTTATTGCAAAGACTAGTTTTTGCATCGCAATTTTTTGAGAGCTATAATTTTTCCATATTTCGGCCGACAGAGTCCTGTGATTTTTTTTTTTTTTGTGGGACAAGTTGATGTTTTTATTGGTACCATTTTTGGGCACATTACATTTTTTGATTGCTTTCTATTCCGATTTTTGGAAGGCAGAATAAACAAAAACCAACAATTCACGAATTGTTTTTTGGTGTTTTTTTTATGCCGTTCTATGTGTCGTCAAATTGATAAGGAAGCTTTATTCTTCGGTTCAGTATGTTTACAGCGGCACCACAGTTATATTTTTTTTCACGTTATGGCACTTTTACTCAATGAAAACTATTTTATAGAAAAAAGAATTGTTTATGCATCGCTAGAGAGCTATAAATGTTTTATTTTTCTGCCGTTGGAGCTGTATGGTGGCTTGTTTTTTTGCGGGATAAGATGACGTTTTCAGCGGTACCATTTTTATTTACATTTGTCTTTTTGATCTCGTTTTATTCCATTTTTTGTTTGGTGGTATGATGATAAAGCATCGTTTTATGTTTTGTTTTTTATTTTATTTTTTTACCCTGTTCACTAAAGGGGTTAACTTCATCACCATCCCTGTGCTATGCAGCCTGTCAGCGCTGCACAGGGAAAAGTTACTTTGGTCACGCGTGGCGCATGACCAAAGCAACTTCCTGCCTTCTGATGACCCGGATGTTGTCATGATGACATCGGGTCACCATGACAACATCTGGGACCGGACTCAGACGCTGCGGGATGCCGGCAGAGAAGGTAAGTATCGCGCTAACCTCCTCTTGCCACCAGAATGCTGCGATCGATTTCAATCACAGCATTTCGGGGGTTAATGTGCAGGGAGCGGTGCGGGACCGTTCCTTGCACATAGCACCGGGTGTCAGCTGTGACAATCAGGTGGATGACTTGATATCACGACCTCCCCAGGAAAAAGACAATAGGCTCTAGCTACAGAGACCTTCAAACTCTCTGTGTCACTCCCCCTACTGCACCCCTGGTGGAGCCCAAGTCTCCATCCCTGTTATTTCCCAGCTAAGAGCTCCCAAAACTAAAATGGGCCATATGTTCTTACTGGACAGTCCTAGGGAGCCCGTTCTGGTGTCATTGGACCCAGCCGGGCCCCTGCTACGCATGGATGCTAAACATCAGAGTCCTAGGGGCCCCTGCAAGGCTGTGCTGGGTATCTCCTTTCCTTACGCTGGACTATGTTTAAAACTAGGGTTACAATCCGCATCCCCTCAGGTCTATTTTGTGTATCACTGAGATGAATCTTTTCCCCATAACTCGCTGTTGAATTATGTTTCTTGAATAGGCACATGGCGTCAGGGGAAGGGACATCCTGTGTAGCTTGCAGCTGCTGTGAGAATTCTCACTCTTCGCTTCTTCAGCTCCTTCCTTTGCAAGCTGCAGTGTCAAATTTTCATATGTAGAGCTTCGTAAAACCCGCCTGCCAGTGCACAGTGATCGACAGGGGATTACCTTGAATATCTTCACACCATTGTTCCCTGTAAAAAACAGAAAATAAATAAGCTAATTTATACTCACCTAACACCTAATCCCAGAAGCCGCTGTCAACTGTAAAACAGCAAAAATAAAAAACAACCATATCCCTCACCTATCCAAAGTGATGAAATAATCCATAGTGTCCTACGATGATCTAGATGACTTATACTAGTATAATTTTCAAACGGTGCCACTCCATAATGTACACATACTACAATGTGAAGAGTGGCAACTATTGACCGTATAATGGCAAAATCGCAAGATAAACATAAACAACCGAAGCAACCACGATCAAAGGCCAATCTACATCATAAAAAATTTTTTATTAAATATTCAATTTTGTTAAAAATTATCACATGCAGATAATTGGTGCAAAAAATGGTGCAAAACAACATACAGTGTGTAAAAAAATTCTACCGCTATATGGGACACGCAGGACCCAAATTGTACAGCCTAGTAGATATTAAGTGATCATCCAAGTAGCATAGTATTTATACACAGGCCAATGTGACCCTATTAGTAAAAAGGCTCATATAGTCAAAGGTTGTTAGGTCAGAGAAACAGACAATGTTAATACATTCCTCAAAATAATATTACGGGTATAATGAGCCACCATATATATATTTACATGTGTATAACAACAGTATATATATGTGTCAACAGTATATAGACATACAATATATTGTACATGACAACAGGCTCACACTGACACAAGTAATGTGTAGCGATCAGCTGCCGTGAGAGAGTTCACAGGAGTTCATCAGCTGATGAAACCCGGTAACCTCACTTACGGCACCGCCGCTGCGTGAGAACTGTCTCACGCCGTAGCGGTGCCGTAAGTGAGATCACTGGAGCTCATCAGCTGATGAACTCCTGTGAACTCTTTCACGGCAGCTCAGCGCTATACACTGCAGGAGTGATTACACAGCGGCGTCTGCTCTGTAACAGCAGGCATAGGCTGATGGGAGTAGTACTCTCATCAGCTGATGCCTGTGACGTGTGGTAAGCTTTTTACGACTGGTCACAGTCACAGCTGCGGGCTCACACTGTCATCTGACAGAGTGAGCCCGTAGTTCTAACCGATCAGAGCCCCTTTTTCCCACGCTGTCATCTGCGTGGGAAACCATGGATGTTCGGGGGCCCCATTCATATGAATGGGGTCCGTGTTCCGGGTCAGGTACTGTTCTGGTAACCGAACCAAACTTTTAATAGATATTCGGATATCCACGGGTCCGCCCATCACTAGTAAATAATCCTACCAAGTTATGACCACATAATGCCACCACATAATGCTAAAATAATGCCACCATACTGATCATTACCATCATGACTGTACTAAGACCAATATTACAATCAATACCACAATATGAGACAATAATCAATAAATACAGCCAGATCATAACAACATATCACCAACATGTACTGTAGTGATAATATACCATACTGATTATTAACAGTATAAACACTGATATTATCACTGTGCAGCAACCATGTAGTGGTATAATTGTATATATCAATTCCAGTGCTCTGCATACTATATACAGTACAGACCAAAAGTTTGGACACACCTTCTCATTAAAAGATTTTTCTGTATTTTCATGACTATGAAAATTGTACATTCACACTGAAGGCATCAAAACTATGAATTAACACATGTGAAATTATATACTTAACAAAAAGGTGTGAAACAACTGAAAATATGTCTTATATTTTACTTTCTTCAAAGTAGCCACCTTTTGCTTTGATGACTGCTTTGCACACTTGTCATTCTCTTGATGAGCTTCAAGAGGTAGTCACCGGAAATGGTTTTCACTTCACAGGTGTGCCCTGTCAGGTTTAATAAGTGGGATTTCTTGCCTTATAAATGGGGTTGGGACTATCAGTTGTGTTGTGCAGAAGTCTGCTGGATACACAGATGATAGTCTTACTGAATAGACTGTTAGAATTTGTATTATGGCAAGAAAAAAGTAGCTAAGTAAAGAAAAACGAGTGGCCATCATTACTTTAAGAAAAGAAGGTCTGTCAGTCCGAAAAATTGGGCAAACTTTGAAAGTGTCCCCAAGTACAGTTGTAAAAACCATCAAGCGCTACAAAGTAACTGGCTCACCAAAAGTACCACCCCAGGAAAGGAAGACCAAGAGTCACCTCTGCTTCTGAGGATAAGTTTATCCGAGTCACCAGCCTCAGAAATCGCAGGTTAACAGCAGCTCAGATTAGAGACCAGGTCAATGCCACACAGAGTTCTAGAAGCAAACACATCTCTACAACAACTGTGTTAATTCATAGCTTTGATGTCTTCAGTGTGAATGCACAATTTTCAAAGTCATGAAAACACCGAAAAATCTTTAAATGAGAAGGTGTGTCCAAACTTTTGGTCTGTACTGTATGTGCATAGTGTGCTGGTAATTGTACAAATATATGTATATTAAGTCATCTACCATCTCTCTGATCATAGTTGTTCACTTTCCCTTTTCTTTTTCATTCAGCCCACACCACCATAACCACTTCTTCCATCCATGACTTGTATCTGCTAGAGATGAGCGGTGTTCGACTAGAACTGTTCGCCAATCTCAAATTCGAGCTGTTTTGGGCGGTGTTCGAGTTGTTCGACAAACCCGAATGATTTGCAAAAAATTCGGCTGTTCGAGGTTATGTTCGATAACTGTTCGTGCACCAAAAGCGTGTCCTGCATGTCTGGCGCTATTTAGAGCACCAATCATGCAGGGATTGTCTGTCACTCACTGTAATGCCACAGCCATGGTGGTTGTGGCATTACAGTGATTGCCCAAATCGATGGGAACAGTGCCAACAGTGAAACATGAAAAGCCGGCAATTCAGCAGCGGCATATACCGGTTCCCGACAATTTAGAATCGAAAGAATAGAGCTTCACACATAGATTAGATAGATAGAAACATGTCAGCCACATATATATGAAGTACAGTGACAGTGTTGCTTATTGTACTTGTCATTTAGTGTAAAGGATTTATCAAAAAAAATAATAGTGTTTTCATGCACCGTCTCTTTAAAAAAGCCGGTCGGCAATTCAGCAGCGGTACCCGACAATTTGGAATAGAAAGAATAGAGAATCACACATAGATTAGATAGATAGAAACATGTCAGTCACATATATATGAAGTACAGTGACAGTGTTGCTTACTGTACTTGTCATTTAGTGTAAAGGATTTATTTAAAAAAATAATAGTGTTTTCATGCACTGTCTCTTTAAAAAAGCCGACTGGCAATTCAGCATCTGTACCCGACAATTTATAACAGAAGGAATAGAGAATCACACATAGATTAGATAGATAGAAACATGTCAGTCACATATATAAGAAGTACAGTGATAGTGTTGATTACTGTACTTGTCATTTAGTGTTAAAATAAAGGATTTATTTAAAAAAAAATTGGCGTGGGGTTCCCCCTAATTTTAGGCTCTAGCGGAGGTTAAGCAGACGGCTGGGGCAGATGTTTGAAGCCTGGGAAGGGGGTAATACCCACGGAGCTTCCCAGGCTACTAATATCAGCCCCCAGCGGAATACCTAGCCTTTACTAGCTATTAAAATGGGGGACCCCACAAAAAAATGACGTGGGGTCCCCCCTATTTTAATAGCTAGCAAAGGCTAGGCAGACAGCTGGGGGCTGATATTAATAGCCCAGGAAGGGTGCCATGAATATTGGCCCCCTCCCAGGCTAGAAACACCAGCCGTCAGCCGCCCCAGAAATGGCGCATCCATAGGATGCGCCAATTCTGGCACTTAGCCTCGCTCTTCCCACTGCCCTGTAGCGGTGGCAGTGGGGTAATAAGGCTGGGGTTGATGTCAGCTTATAATGCCAGCTGTCATCAAGCCCAGGTTAGTAATGGAGAGGCGTCTATAAGACACCCCCATTACTAACCCCATAGTCAAAGTTAAAAGAAAACACAAACACCCAGAATAAAGTCCTTTAATTGAAATAAAGACACAATCCTTTATTGTTCTAAATTAAACCATACTTACCACCACGCCCATTCCAGCTGAAGCCAACGATCTCCTGCAATAAAAGTAAAATAATAAAGCAACCTCATCCTTACCTTTCCATGGTTCCCAGACAGCTTCAGCTCTGCTACATCGAGATGACAGGCTGGACCGCAGCAGAACGCTGCCATCCAGCCTGTCATCCCGCAGACACTGAGAAGCGCAGGCATGCTTGCGCTCCTCAGTGTCTCGCTGTGATGGCATAAAGATGAGCCGACAATGAACTCGGCTCACCTCATGCACGTCACTGACAGCGTGGGAGAATTCTCCTGCACTCAGCGCTTCAGCGTGAGAATTTTCCCACGCTGTCAGTGACGTGCATGAGGTGAGCCGAGTTCATTGGACATGAATGAGCTCACCTCATGCACGTCACTGACAGCGTGGGAAAATTCTCACGCTGAAGCGCTGAGTGCAGGAGAATTTTCCCACGCTGTCAGTGACGTGCATGAGGTGAGCTCATGTCCAATGAACTCATCTCACCTCATGTACGTCACTGACAGCGTGGGAGAATTCTCACGCTGAAGCGCTGAGTGCAGGAGAATTTTCCCACGCTGTCAGTGACGTGCATGAGGCTGATATTTAAATTTGGCGCACAAATCGGTGATTGGTCGCGGGCAGCGTCCGCGACCAATCAGCACAGTAGTGTTTAACTTTGGCGGCAAGATCAGTGATTGGTCGCGGTCAAGACGGCGACCAATCACCGATTTGTGCGGCACATTTAAATAGCGGCCGCGACCAATTGGATGTCAGCGCCGCTCCCCGGTCCTCCCTTTACACCCTAGCCGCATGGATTTCAGCGGCGCTGCCTGTGCGGCTACTTCCGCTGCGAGAACCCGGGACATGAGCGGCCGCTCGCAGCAGAAGTATCCCGACCCGCAGCGCCGCTCCCCGGTCCTCCCTTCACACCCTAGCCGCTGATGTCCCCACAGTATCCGCATGGTGTTACAAAGGTCCGGACATTTGTATTAAAAATCGCTGATTGGTCGCGGGCGCTGGGAAAATTCTCACGCTGAAGCGCTGAGTGCAGGAGAATTTTCCCACGCTGTCAGTGACGTGCATGAGGTGAGCTCATTCATGTCCATTGAACTCAGCTGACCTCATGTACGTCACTGACAGCGTGGGAGAATTCTCACACTGAAGCGCTGAGTGCAGGAGAATTCTTCAACGCTGTCAGTGACGTACATGAGGTGAGCTGAGTTCATTGGACATGACCTCGGCTCATCTGGATGCCGTCACAGCGAGACACTGAGGAGCGCAAGCATGCCTGCGCTTCTCAGTGTCTGCGGGATGACAGGCTGGATGGCAGCGTTCTGCTGCGGTCCAGCCTGTCATCTCGATGTAGCAGAGCTGAAGCTGTCTGGGAACCATGGAAAGGTAAGGATGAGGTTGCTTTATTATTTTACTTTTATTGCAGGAGATCATTGGCTTCAGCTGGAATGGGCGTGGTGGTAAGTATGGTTTAATTTAGAACAATAAAGAATTGTGTGTTTATTTCAATTAAAGGACTTTTTTCTGGGTGTTGTGTTTTTTTTAAATACTTTACTAGAAATTCATGGTGGTCATGTCTAATATTGGCGTGACCCCATGAATTTCGGGCTTAGGGCCTGCTGATAATGCCAAGCTGGCCCTAACCCCTTTATTACCCAGTGAGCCACCGCACCAGGGCCCTGGATGAGTTGGGTACAGCGCCAGAAGATGGCGCTTCTATGAACGCGCCATTTTCCGGGGTGGCTGCGGACTGCAATTTGCAGCAGGGGGGACCCAGAAAGCTTGGGCCTCCCTGCGCTGCGGATTCCAGCCCCCAGCTGCCTAGTTGTACCTGGCTGGACACAAAAATAGGGCGAAGCCCCACGTATTTTTTTTTTTTAATTATTTCATGAAATTCATGAAATAATTAAGAAAAAAAGGGCTTCCCTATATTGTTGTGTCCGGCCAGGTACAAATAGGCAGCTGGTGGTTGGGGGCAGCCCGTTCCTGCCTGCTGTACCTGGCTGGACACAAATATAGTGCGAAGCCCTACGTCAATTTTTTTTTAAATTATTTCATGAAACTAGATGGTGGCCCGATTCTAACGCATCGTGTATTCTAGAATATGTATGCGGCAGACCCGGCGCAATCAGCAGAGCGGTGTTTAAATTTGGCGCCAAAATCGCTGACTGGTTGCGGACAGCAACCGCGACCAATCAGCAAAGCGGTGTTGAAATTTGGCGACTATATCACTGATTGGTCACGGCCGGCGGTCGCGACTAATCAGCAGAGCGGGGTTTAAATTTTGCGCCAATAATGCTGATAGGTTGTGGTCGCGACCAATCAGCAAAGCGGTGTTTAAATTTGGCGCCAATAATGGTGATTGGTCACGACCTCGACAATTCAGCAGAGCGGTGTTTAAATTTGGCGGCAACAATGTTGATTAGTCGCGGCCGGCGGTCACGACCAATCAGCAGAGCGGGGTTTAAATTTGGCGCCAATAATGCTGATTGGTCGCAACCGCCGGCCGCGACCAATCAGCAGAGCGGTGTTTAAATTTGGCGTCAAAATCGCTGATTGGTCGCGGAAGGCAACTGTGACCAATCAGCAGAGCGGTGTTTAAATTTGGCGCCGATACTGCTGATTGGTCGCGGCCGGCAACAGTGACCAATCAGCCGAGCAGGGTTTAAATTTGGCGCCAATACTACTGATTGGTCGCGGACGGCGACCGCGATCAATCAGCAGAGCGGTGTTTAAATTTGGCGCCAAGAATACTGATTAGTCGCGGCCGGCATCCGCGACCAATTAGCAGAGCGGGGTTTAAATTTGGCGCCAATCTCGCTGATTGGTCGCGGCTGGAGTCCGCGACCAATCAGCAGAGTGTTGTTTAAATTTGGCGCCAATCTCACTGATTGGACGCGTCTGGCGTCCGCGACCAATCAGCAGAGCGTTGTTTAAATTTGGCGCCAAGCTCGCTGATTGGTCGCGGCCGCTATTTAAATGTGGCGCCAAGATCACTGATTGGTCGGGTGCGGAGAGCGCGACCAATCAGCTAATCGTATTGGTGAGGACCGGGGAGCGCCGCTGCCTGGTCGGATACTTCCGTTGCGAGAAGCCGGGAGATGAGCGACTGCTCGCAGCAGAAGTATCCCGACCCGCAGCGCCGCTCCCCGGTCCTCCCTTGACACCCTAGCCGCTGATGTCCCCACAGTATCCGCATGGTGTTACAAAGATCCGGACATTTGTGTTAAAAATCGCTGATTGGTCGCGGGCGCTGCCCGCGACCAATCACCGATTTGGGCGCCAAATTTAAATATCGGCCGCAAGCAATCACCAATCTTGGCTCCACATTTAAACACCGCTGTGCTGATTGGTCGCCGACGCTGGGCGCGACCAATCACCGATTTTGGCGCCACATTTAAATAGCGTCCGCGACCAATCAGTACAGCGGTGTTTAAATGTGGAGCCAAGATGGGTGATTGGTCGCGGAGGATATTTAAATTTGGCGCCCAAATCGGTGATTGGTCGCGGCTGATATTTAAATTTGGCGCCCAAATCGGTGATTGGTCGCGGGCAGCGCCAGCGACCAATCAGCGATTTTTATCACAAATGTCCGGACCTTTGTAACACCATGCGGATACTGTGGGGACATCAGCGGCTAGGGTGTGAAGGGAGGACCGGGGAGCGGCGCTGCGGGTCGGGATACTTCTGCTGCGAGCGCCCGCTCATGTCCCGGGTTCTCGCAGCGGAAGTATCCGCACAGGCAGCGCCGCTGACATCCATGCGGCTAGGGCGTGAAGGGAGGACCGGGGAGCGGCGCTGACATCCAATTGGTCGCGGCCGTCTTGACCGCGACCAATCACTGATCTTGCCGCCAAAGTTAAACACTACTGTGCTGATTGGTCGCGGACGCTGCCCGCGACCAATCACAGATTTGTGCGTCAAATTTAAATATCGGCCGCGACCAATCACCGATCTTGGATCCACATTTAAAGAACGCTGTGCTGATTGGTCGCAGCCGATATTTAAATGTGGCGCCCAAATCGGTGATTGGTCGCGGTCTTGGCGTGCGAAAAATCACTGATCTTGCCGCCAAAGTTAAACACTACCGTGCTGATTGGTCGCGGACGCTGCCCACGACCAATCACCGATTTGTGCGCCAAATTTAAATATCAGCCTCATGCACGTCACTGACAGCCTGGGAAAATTCTCCTGCACTCAGCGCTTCAGCGTGAGAATTCTCCCACGCTGTCAGTGACGTACATGAGGTGAGCTGAGTTCATTGGACATGACCTCGGCTCATCTGGATGCCGTCACAGAGAGACACTGAGGAGCGGAAGCATGCCTGCTCTTCTCAGTGTCCGCGGGATGACAGGCTGGATGGCAGCGTTCTGCTGCGGTCCAGCCTGTCATCTCGATGTAGCAGAGCTGAAGCTGTCATGGGAACCATGGAAAGGTAAGGATGAGGTTGCTTTATTATTTTTCTTTTGTTGCAGGAGATCGTTGGCTTCAGCTGGAATGGGCGTGGTGGTAAGTATGGTTTAATTTAGAACAATAAAGAATTGTGTGTTTATTTCAATTAAAGGACTTTATTCTGGGTGTTTGTGTTTTTTTTTTTTAACTTTGACTATGGGGTTAGTAATGGGGGTGTCTTATAGACGCCTCTCCATTACTAACCTGGGCTTGATGTCAGCTGGCATTATAAGCTGACATGAACCCCAGCCCTATTACCCCCTGCCACCGCACCAGGGCAGCGTGGAAGAGCGAGGCTAAGTGCCAGAGTTGGCGCATCCTATGGATGCGCCATTTCTGGGGCGGCTGACGGCTGGTGTTTCTAGCCTGGGAGGGGGCCAATATTCATGGTACCCTTCCTGGGCTATTAATATCAGCCCCCAGCTGTCTGCCTAGCCTTTGCTAGCTATTAAAATAGGGGGGACCCCACGTCATTTTTTTGGGGGGGTCCCCCATTTTAATAGCTAGTAAAGGCTAGGTATTCAGCTGGGGGCTGATATTAGTAGCCAGGGAAGCTCCGTGGGTATTACCCCCTTCCCAGGCTTCAAACATCTGCCCCAGCCGTCTGCTTAACCTCCGCTAGAGCCTAAAATTACGGGGAACCCCACGCCAATTTTTTTTTTAATAAATCCTTTATTTTAACACTAAATGACAAGTACAGTAATCAACACTGTCACTGTACTTCATATATATATGACTGACATGTTTCTATCTATCTAATCTATGTGTGATGCTCTATTCTTTCTGTTCTAAATTGTCGGGTACCGCTGTTGAATTGCCGGCCGGCTTTTTTAAAGAGACGGTGCACGAAAACACTATTATTTTTTTAAATAAATCCTTTACACTAAATGACAAGTACAGTAACCAACACTATCACTGTACTTATTATATATGTGATTGGCATGTTTATATCTATCTATGTGTGATGCTCTATTCTTTCTGTTATAAATTGTCGGGTACAGCTGCTGAATTGCCGGCCGGCTTTTTTAAAGAGACGGTGCATGAAAACACTATTATTTTTTTAAATAAATCCTTTACACTAAATGACAAGTACAGTAAGCAACACTGTCACTGTACTTCATATATGTGTGACTGACATGTTTCTATCTATCTAATCTATGTGTGAGGCTCTATTCCTTCTTGTCTAAATTGTCGGGTACCGGTGTATGCCGCTGCTGAATTGCCGGCCGGCTTTTTTAAAGAGAGCGTCTTCTGAGCAGTTTGTCAGCTTTTGGACACCTTTGAAGGTGTTTTCTATGTGTTTCTATGTGTTTTTGTTTGCCTGCCATTGGTTTTAACGGTGTTCGACAGTGTTCTAAGGTGTTCGACGAACAGTTCGACGAACAGTTCCTCGAACATCCCGGTGTTCGACGAACCGAACCCGAACACTACGGGGGTGGCTCAACACTAGTCTCTGCAAAATGTAATTCACGTCACCTCATCGCGTCTGCTGTATGGAGAGTCAGGGTGTTGGAGACCGGAGCAGCACACCCGGGGAACAGGAGCGAGATGAGTATGTTTTTTCTGCATGTATATATGAGTCTATGTGGGGGCTCACACTGTATATACAAAGGCTACGTGGTGGCTCAAACTGTATTTAGGAGGCTATGTGGAGCTCACACTGTATACAGGAGACTATGTGCGGCCTCATACTTTATATAGGAGGCTATGAGGGTGCTCACAGTATATGTAGGAGGCTATGATGGGGCTCACAATGTATATAGGAGACTATGTGGGGGGCTTATGCTGTATATGGGAAAATATGTGGGGGCTTATACTGCATATAGGAGGCTATATGGGGGCTTATACTGTATTTAGGAGGCTATGTGGGGGCTCATACTGTATAAAGGGACTATGTGGGGCTCATACTGTTTATATAGGGCTGCGTGGGGGTTCATACTGTATATAGGAGGTTACCTAGGGCTCATACTGTATATAGGGAGGCTATGTGTGGGCACATACTGTATACAGTATATGGGGTTATGTGGGGTTCATACTGTATATAGAGTGGCTAAGTGAGGGCTCATACTGTTATAGGAGGATATGTGAGGCTCAACCTCTATATAGAGAGGCTATGTGGGGGCTCACACTGTTTATAGGGGGCCATATGGGGGCTCATACTGGATATAGGAAGCTATGTGAGGGTCATACTGTTTATAGGGTCCATGTGGGGGCTCATACTGTTTATAAGAGGAATTGTTCAGGCTCATACTGTTTATAGGAGGATATGTGAGAGTTCACACTCTATATAGAGAGGCTATATGGGGGCTCATACTGTTTATAGGGGGCTATGTGGGGGCTCATCATGTAAATAGGAGGCTATATGAGGGCTCATATTGTATGTAGAAAGTCTATGTGGAGGCTCATACTGTATATAGGGGACTATATGGGGACTCACACTGTATATAGAGGGGCTATGTTGGTCTTATATTATATGTAGGGGGCTGTGTGGGGGCTCATACTGTATATAGGGGCAGTTTTCAGGCTTATACGGTAAATAGGGGAATGTCAGCATACTTAAATATTAAGTGATAATTAGAGTTGAGCCACCCCCGTAAGGTTCGAGTTCGGTTCGTCGAACGCCCGTATGTTCGCCGAACTGTTCATGGAACACCGTCGAACACCGTTAAAACCAATGGCAGGCAAACAAAAACACATAGAAACACATAGAAAACACTTCAAAGGTGTCCAAAAGCTGACAAACTGCTCAGAAGACACAACTAACACATGGAAAAGTGACAAGTACATATAGTCATGCAAAAAGAAAAGAGGTTGAGGAGTAAAATGAGGGGGAGACACAGATATAGGCATGTAATGCCCTTCTAAAACCAAAAAGTGCGAAGCTGACACGGCCAGTCCGTTCTTGCCCATGCGACCTCCGTGTCGCCGGGTTTGGGCCAGAGCTGCGGTGGACCCTGATGGCCAGCCCCCTTCTCCCAATACTGGGGCCTGTCCGCTGGTGGGTCGAGCGAGCCCCCCTTCGGTGGAGGCAGGTCTAAGCTTTTTAATTTAAATTGTCTCTCTAATTTGAATGAGTACACTTTAAATCCTTTTACAAGGATCTATTGGAGGGCAAGTCTGATGCCAGCAGCCGCGGGAATTACAGCTCCAGTAGCGTCCACTAAAGCTGCTGCAGTTAAAAAGCTTTTATAAGGATCGAGCTTGGCGGTCCACTTCAAGGCGTCCTACCGCCAGTCCCAGCCCCTGTGGCTTGGGGTGCCTCCCGATGCTCTTCACTGAGTGTCCCGGGGGCCCGAAGCATTTCCTTAGAAAAAATTAAGTGTCCAAACTACAGGTGGTGTAGCTTGCTTAACAGCCGGGATAATCCGCTGACTAGCAGACACTGCTACTAGGAACAAAGTATTTCCTGGGCTAGATGCAGTTAAAATTTTGTAATTAGATACTCTCGTTAGATGTTGAGAAAGCATTCCATAGAGTCTCCTGGCATGCCTGGCCCTCAAAGGGTATCAAATACTTAGGAATTCCTATTCATAGAGACCTCTCCCGTCTATGTTATCTTAATTTTGGGCCCTTTATTGAACAACTCCATACAGACCACGGTTGGCAAGTTAGAACTGTAAGATTCACTACGTGAACCACTGGAGCTTTGTGGAAAAGCACATGTACACTGTGTTCCAAATTATTATGCAAAAAGTGTTTAGGAGTGATAAGGTAAGAATTTTTTTGTTTGTCAGTTAAACTCATTGATGGTGATGTGTGTCAGGGCTCTTTATATCACTCTAAGCAATTGCAGACACCTTTGCTAATTAGTTTGGCAGGTGTGTCCAATGAAAGGCAAGACTACTTAAGAAGGCTGTCCCACATTATTAAGCAGCCTACATTTTCTGCCAAAATGGGAAAGAAAAAGGATGTGTCGGCTGCTGAGAAGCAACAAATTGTGGAGTGTTTAGGTCAAGGCATGACTACATTCAACATTGCCAAGACACTTCATCGTGATCATTGCACAATCAAGAAGTATGTAGCTGATTCACAGTACACACGTGTGCGTGCTGATAAGGGAAAATTGAGGACTCTTTCCTACAGGCAATTACGTCAGGTTAAAAGAGCAGCGGCAAAAAAGCCTTGTCATAGCAGCAGACAAGTTTTTGAAGCTGCTCCAACGTCCCCCGAACAACAAGATGCAGGGCCCTTCAGAGGTTTGCAGCTGTGCATAAGCCATCCTGTTGACCTCCTCTATCCACTGTACACAAGCAGAAACAGCTCCAGTGGGCCAAACAATACATGAAGACTGACTTCAAAACTGTTTTATTCACCGATGAGTGCTGTGCAACGCTCGATAGTCCAGATGGATGGAGTGGAGGATGGCTGGTTGATGGACACCCCATGCAAACATGGCTACGGCGCCAACAAGGAGGAGGTGGAGTAATGTTTTGGGCTGGAATCATGAGGAGAGAGATTGTCGGCCCCTTTAGGATCCCTGAAGGGGTAAAGATGAACTCCATGATGTATGTGGAGTTTCTCAAACAGCACTTCATGCCATGGTTCAAGAAGAAGAACCATGTATTCCACAGCAAGATCATTTTCATGCATGATAATGCACCGTCTCATGATGCACATAACACATCTGCATCTCTGGCTGATATGGGCATAAAAGGGGACAAACTTATGGTGTGACCTCCATGCTCCCCTGACCTCAAACCCATTGAGAACCTCTGGAGCATCATCAAAAGGAGTGTCTATGATGGCGGGAGGCAGTTCACATCTAAGCAACAGCTCTGGGAGGGTATTCTGTTCTCATGCAAAACAATTGAAGCAGAAACCATCCAAAACCTGACAAATTCAATGGACGAGAGAGTTCAGAAGCTCCTTTCGAACAAGGGGTCCTATGTGCAAATGTAACATCACCTAGAATAAAGCTTTGAGTTGAAAACTGTTTGATTTAAGTTTCTAATAACATGCTAATGCTTATAATTTCAAAAATGACCATTTTTTTGTTCTTTATTAAAATGAAAAGGTTGATCGAAGAGTGTGGGGGATCTAAGAGTGTGGCAACCCAGTAGTCAGGAATATTTCGAATTCTGACAATCTGAGGGTCATGTTGCAGGTAGTGCAGCAAGAAGGCACCCATGTGTCTTGCGCATCTAGGAGCCCCAAAATTATTTTCCGGGCTACATGCAGCTAAAAATTATTATTAATTTGAAAGCTGGTGGTGCTTAGTATAGATGGCCTAATAGAATCAGTACTGCAAACTGCTATAAGGCCAAAATTATTTTACAGGGAAGATAGAGATAAACATGATTAGTAATAATTTGAAATCTAGTGGAGCTTAGTATAGATGGCCTAATAGAATCAGTACTCTACACTGCTACTATGCCCAAAATTATTTTCCAGGCAAGATACAGATAAAAATGATAATTAATTTGAAAGCTTAAAACGGTTGGTGAGGTGATTTTACCAAATCCTCAAGCTTTTACTCTCCCCAGGATGACACAGGGCTAGAAAAGTCCTTGCTGATGCATGATGTGTTCATCTTTATGAACCTGAGTCTGTCTACATTGTCAGCGGACAGCCGCGTGCGCTTATCTGTCAGCACAACACCAGCAGCGCTGAACACACGTTCAGAGAGAACAAAAATTATTATTAATTTGAAATCTGGTGGAGCTTAGTATAGATGGCCTAATAGAATCAGTACTGCAAACTGCTACAAGGCCAAAATTATTTTACAGGCAAGATACAGATAAACATGATTAGTAATAATTTGAAATCTGGCGGAGCTTAGTATAGATGGCCTAATAGAATCAGTACTGCAAACTGCTACAAGGCCAAAATTATTTTACAGGCAAGATGCAGATAAACATGATTATTAATAACACTGGTGTACAAAAAAAAAAAAAATTCTGGCATGGACTTTAAGAACAGTTTTAGACTAATTTGTGGGTGCTGAATTCAAATCTGATCTTATAATTTCTCTATCACATCACGTTTTTACGCTATAGGTATATAGCCCATTTTCAATAATTCCAAGAAAAATATAAGTAGTGTATGAAAAGTGCCGTTTTATACGGTTCACTAAGGTAAATTTAGTTTTCATTTAGTCTCCCAATAAATGTGAGAATATCTTTGTTTTCTTTGAACATGCATAATTCCCATTTGTTATGATAATAAAGTAAAAAAACAGTTTTCAAACACCCTTGTTTTCTGTGCTACTGGGACAGTAGAGCTACAGCAGAGCATTGGGTGAAAACTGAATGGCCTCAGCGACAGAGTTTGGCACCTGGCGATAAGAATGTCATCCATGATTCACTAGTGGATAGAAAGAACATTGTCTTTCCTCCCTTGCACATAAAACTTGGATTGATGAAGCAGTTCGTCAAAGCTCTCAATCACAGTGGAGAATGCTTTAACTATATATGTTCAACTTTTCCAGGTCTTAGTGAAGAGAAGAAAAAGGCTGGAATATTGGATGTACCTCAAATAAGAACACTTATGAGAGACGCAAACTTTATCACATCAATGAATGAGACAGAAGAAAGAGCTCGGAATGCATTTTGTAATGTGGTGCAGAATTTTCTAGGGAATAAGAAAGCAGACAACTATGAAGAGATTGTGGAAGAGCTACTAATGATTCTGCAAAATCTTGGATGTAGAATGAGTACCAAGATTCACTATTTAAACAGCCATTTGGACTTTTTTCCAGAGAACCTTTGGGATGTGAGCGAGGAACAAGGGGAGCGTTTTCATCAGGACATTAAAACAATGGAAGAACGGTATCAAGGCCGGTGGGACTCACATATGATGGTTGACTATTGCTGGAGCTTGATGAGAGACAACCCAGAAGCTGTACATCACAGATCAGCCAAGAAAAGAAAGTTCAAATAACTGCCATTTGCCATTCATCTGTGTGCCATATATATGTGTTTTTATATTTTGTAGTTTAATTTTGTAAGTATATTTGATTTGCTGTACACAGACTTTGTAATTTGTTATTCCTTGATTAAAAATATACAAAATGTAGTAACGAAAATCATGAGGTTTTTATCAAAAAACATTCGATAGGATTACTTTCCATCAAAAATATCTCGAAATCCTGATGTGATAGCCAAAAACGGAGTTCGTATTAGTAATCAGCAGCCAAAATTGACTTAAAATATGTTTTAAAACCTTTTGACAGAAAAACTGCATTGACCAGTGTAATTTTAAATCTGGTGGAGCTTAGTATAGATGGCCTAATAGAATCAGTACTGCACAGTGCTACAAGGCCAAAATTATTATACAGGCAAGATACAGATAAACATGATTAGTAATTTGAAATCTGGTGGAGTTTAGTATAGATGGCCTAATAGAATCAGTACTGCACAGTGCTACAAGGCCAAAATTATTATACAGGCAAGATACAGATAAACATGATTAGTAATTTGGAAGCTTAAAACGGTTGGTGAGGTGATATTAACAAATCATCAAGCTTTTACTCTCCCCAGGATGACACAGGGGTAGAAAAGTCCTTTCGGATCCATGATTTGTACATCTTTATGAACGTGAATCTGTCTACATTATCAGTGGAGAGCCGCGTGCGCTTATCTGTCAGCACACCACCAGCAGCGCTGAACACACGTTCAGACAGAACGCTGGCTGTGGGGCATGACAAGATCTCCAAGGCATAAGTGGCGAGCTCAGGCCATTTATCCAGATTGGAAGCCCAAAAAGAGCAAGGGTCCAGTGACACAGTCATGGCTTCAATGTTTACTTGGAGATACTCCTGTACCATCGTCTCTAGGAGTTGACTATGTGTCAGACTTCTTGTCTCCTGTGGCCTTGCAAAGGATGGGCTAAAAAAGTGGTGAAGTGATTCCGCAAAATTGATGTTACCAGCAGACACTGTGTTTCTGTTACATTTTGAGTGCTGAACACTCGACGGTCCCACAGTTGGCAAGTTGGAACTGTGAGATTCACTACGTGCACCACTGGTGTTTTGTGGAAAAGCACATGTAAGATTCTGCAACAGTCTCTGCTGATACTCCTGCATGCGTGCATCCCTTTCTATGGCAGGAATAATTTCTGCAAATTTACTTTTGTACCGGGGATCTAACAGTGTGGCAACCCAGTAGTCAGGATTATTTCTAATTCTCACAATTCGAGGGTCATGTTGCAGGTAGTGTAGCAAGAAGGCACTCATGTGTCTTGCGCATCCAGGAGCACCAAGTCCCTGTTGTGTTGGTGGCGAGGTAACAATCATGCTTCCTTCCTCTGCCCTCTCTCTCCAACCTCGCACAACAGAAATGTGATCAAGGTCTCCCTCATCTGATGAGTCTTCCATCAGTTCGTCCTCCACTTCTTCCTGGGCTCCTGCACATTTCTCACTAGTTTGGCTGCTACCATGCACCCTGCTAAAACCATCTCCCCCACCCTCACATGCCTGCCGCCTTGGTGCTGCCGACCGTCTGGACTTTGCAGATGTTAGCCCTTCCGCATACAACTCCTCCTCCTCTACTTTCTCCACCTCCTCTTGTGCCACCACCTGACTCCGAATTCTGTTTAACATGTGCTCCAGCATGTAAATCACCGGAATAGTCATGCTGATAATGGCATCGTCAGCACTAAACATCTTCGTCGCCATTTCAAAACTGTGCAGAAGGATGCATAGGTCCCTGATCTGAGACCACTTCTCCAGCGTGATTTGCCCCACCTCTGGATCTCGTTGGCCCAGGCTATACGTCAGAACATATTGCACCAGGGCTTGTCGGTGCTACCACAGTCGCTGCAACATGTGCAGAGTTGAATTCCACCAGGTAGGCACATCGCGTTTTAGCCTGTGAAGTGGCAGGCTCAACGACTTCTGTAGAGATGTAAGTCGCTGAGCTGCGGGATGCGAACGGCGGAAGTGAGCACACAGCGACCGTGCCCTCTGCAGAAGGCTATCTAGTCCAGGATAGTGGCCTAAAAATTGCTGGACACCAGGTTCAACACGTGAGCCATACAAGGCACGTGTGTGACATTGCCCCGGCGAAGGGCCGCACTGAGGTTTGCAGCATTGTCGCACACGGCCTTCCCTGGTTTCAGGTCCAGTGGAGACAACCATTCATGAAACTGGTTCTCCAGAGCTGACCACAACTCCTCAGCTGTGTGACTCACATTTCCCAGACATTTCAAAGTAAAAACCGCCTGATGACGTTGAGCCCTGCTGCCAGCATAGTAAGGAGCTGTGCAGGATCCCTTCTGCGCAGTTAGAAAGCTTGTGGCATGACCAGACAGGCTTTGGGTGCAGGTGGAGGACCGAGAGGAGGTTGAGGAGGCAGAAGCAGTGGAGGAACTTCGAGATAAAGAGGATTGACGCACAACTCGTGGGGACGGCAAGACTTGGACAGCAGCCCCTTGTCCTGCTGTCACCATAGTTACCCAGTACCCAGTCAGCGACATGTAACGCCCCTGTCCATGCCTACTCGTCCAAGTGTCTGTGGTGAAATGCACCCTGTCACACACAGAGTTTCTCAAAGAAGCGGTGATGTTGTGTGCGACATGCTGGTGGAGTGCAGGCACACCTTTCTTTGAGAAGTAGTGCCGACTGGGCATCTGGTACTGGGGCACTGTGACGGGACATAAGGTCTCGAAAATCCTCTGTGTCCACCAGGCGGAAAGGCAGCATTTATGTAGCCAAGAGCTTGCAGATGGTGAAATTCAACCTCTTAGCTTTCTCATGGCTAGGAGGAAATGGTCTTTTACTTGTCCATGTGAAGCACAGCTGTGCTTGGCATCACAGACCCAGAAGGGTGTATTGAAGGACTCCTCCACAAGAGGCCCCCATAACCATTCACACATCTGCACCTTCCACCTCAGACCACCAGAGGGAGCTCCTTAGGGAGATATATAAGGGAAGGTGGGGCCAGGCAGCCGTTAGTCTGTCAGAGTCTGGTTTAGCAGTGAGTCCAGTGCAGTCTGAGACGTGTTACCTCAGAGGACAAAAGCCTGTTCCAGCTCCTGCATTCTACCCTGCAGTGGAGCTTATCCAGATCAAGACTCGGTGTAGCTCAGTGAGGTGAGCTGTAGGTGTGCCGGCGCCATAAGATCGGTGAACCGCGGCACGCTGCCGTTTGTGTGAGTAGCCTATCGAGGGCTCGAGTAGGCCGAAGGCAAAGGAGTAGAGAGTTAGTTCATAGGGGAGCAGAGGAGCTTAGCTGGCTCACCCCGAGAAGAAGAATTTACCGGACACCGGGTCCGAAGCTTGCCGGGAACTCCACGACCCAGCAAGATAAACCGGAATCCCTGGAGAACTACAGGTCCCAGGATCGCTAAAGTGCTGATACGTACCAGAGCCAGGAGACACATAGGCCCCGTAGGTCGGGAGCGTGCACTCCAAGAGAAGGCCCTACCACAAGGTCAGCCAGCGCAGGACAGAGACAAAGTTAGGCCTAGCTCCAGGCAGGTCAGAAACTTATTATGCAGAAGCCAGAACCAGGAGGCCCAAAACCTGCTCATTGGGGAGGATCTGGACATACACCCATCACCCTACAGTGCTCCGGGGAGTGCCTGAAATTCCACCAGTAAAAGGTACTGAAGTGACTATCGTGTCCGTCCCTGTTCTTGCTCTGGCCCAGAGTAGTCTCTATATCCTGCATCCCCGTTCCTATACTGCCCTGAGGCCCAGCTCTAACTGTGGAGAGCTATACCATCAAGCTGCCTTATCATCAGCCTCAGTAGACTGCGCAGCGCTGGTGATCCTCACCAGAAACCACAGGTGGCGTCACGAACTCTTTCTTTTATAAACTTTACAAATATCAACCCCTTTTTAGGAGAGACCCCAGGGTACGGGCCCGGGAGCCGACCACCGCGACATCCCTAAAGGCCAGGCCAAAGGCCCGGGTACCGAGTTATCCCCATTCCCCTGGGTGCCACATCCACATCTGAGGGACCGAGGGCTGGCTGTTGTGCTTAGACGGGGTTGAGAAGGGTGTCCCCGGCAAACTGCCGGTCTGTGAGGAAGATGCAGGCGGACATGTTAGGTTGCCTTGATCCAAAGGTGGTGCTATCGATGTCGGAGAGCGCTCAACACCAGCTGGTGTTTCCACCTCCAAATAAAATGATGACCTGACAATCACACTGGCTGTTGCGGGTAAAGAGGTGGCCGGTCTGCGTCCCAAAACAGGTGTGACTGCTGTCCCCCCAGTCACAGAGGATGAAGAGGCTGCGGATGCACAAGATGTGGCTGATGGTGGTTGGCCCAGCCGGCTAGGCCGCATTGTAGCACAGTGAGCTTCCCACTGCAACTTATGCTTCATATCCATGTGCCGGTTCATGTATGAAGTACTCAAACTATGTATTTTTTGGCCTCTACTGAGCTTTTTCTGACAAATGTTACAGATAACACGAGTTGGGTCATTCTTATCGATCTGAAAAAATGCCCAAGCTATGCAAGGCTTAGCACCCATGCGACCTGAAGAGCCACTACGACTTGTGGTCAGAGGCAGAGTTGTGTTTGAGGATGCAGTTGTTGACGTGCTTCCAGTACTACGTCTCTGTCCAGGAAGGCGCAACCTGACCTCGTCGTCACTAGCATCCTCCTCCACCTCCTCTGCTGACCTCATCGACTGGCTGACTGTGGGTTGACAGTAAGTGGGATCTCCAACCTCGTCATCATCACCCTGTGTGTTATCACACCAGTCGTCCTCAGAGTCAACCTCTTCCTGCCCTGACAAAAATCTCAAGTTGTCGTTCCAATCAGGTATTTGAGTCTCATCATCGCCTTCCTCATTCTCTCCACCAACAGGAGATACAGTTTGGGAACGAGGGTCTACATTATGGTTGAGGTGGAGGAGAGCCCACTTGAAGGAGCACTTGATATCTGTTGAAGCACCTGCTGTTTTTGTGCCTCATCTGGAATTTGTAGCGATTGGCGTGGCCGTAAGAAAGGGATCTTATCACATTGTCCACTAAAAGAAGTAGACATCTTAGTTTGGCTGGAAGATGGTCTTTCTTCTGCAGATGTTACTGTTGCTTTAACACCTACCCCACGGACACAACCTTTTTTTCCCTTCCCAACACACCTATTCCCCTTTCCACCATCAGCAGGCCTTTTTCCACTCATTTTGGTGGTTAACTAATTGACAACTCTGGAGTTGTTTGCACAAAAAACAATGTATGGGAACCGAGCAGAGCTGAGTGGCCAAACTGTTGTATTAGCCCAAAAGTATTGGCTGGGTTAGATGCAGTAAAACAATTTTATTACATACACAGGTGGTGGAGCTTAGTATAGATGGACTAATAGAACAAGTCCCACACACTGCTACAAGCCCAAATTTTTTTTCAGAGCTAGATGCAAATAAAAATTATTTTTAATTTGCAACCTGGTGGAGCTTAGTATAGATGGACTAATAGAACAAGTCCCATACACTGCTACAAGCCCAAATTTTTTTTCAGAGCTAGATGCAGATAAAAATTATTTTTAATTTGCAACCTGGTGGAGGTTAGAATAGATGGACTAATAGAACAAGTCCCACACACTGCTACAAGACATTTTTTTTCAGAGCTAGATGCAGATAAAAATAATTTTAATTTGCAACCTGGTGGAGGTTAGTATAGATGGACTAATAGAATGATGCTATGCCCAAAAGGTTTTACTTGGCTAGGTGCAGTAAAAAAATTTGTATTCTATACACAGGTGGTATAGCTTGCAACACAGATAGGCTACTCCACTGACTAACACACACTGCAAGAGGCCAAAAAGGATTTGCTTAGCTAGATTTAGCCAAATGCTGTGAAAAAAACTTGCACAGCACTGGCACAGACCTGCCTAGCAGAAAGTCCTAGGAAATGCTGTAACCTAGTCCAGAAAAGGACTGCAATTACAAGTAGACCCTACTCCCAACCTATCTATTTAAGAGCACAGACCTGCCTGATAAAAGTCGTAGGAAATGATGTAACCTAGTCCTCAAAAGGACTGCAATCACAACTATCCCCTACTCCCAAGCTATCTGTAGATTTGTGCGAAAATTGGCTTGAAATGAACACTCAAAGTATAGCGCACACAGCAACAGCGGTGCCGTCTAACACGCAGCTGCAGCAGTGAGAAAATGGTGGCTATGTGGAAAATGGCTGGGTCTTATAGGGCAAGGACATGTGACATACACTGCCAATGACACATGCCTTTGCTTGTGTGAAAAAAGCAGTTCGCTCCGTGTGTGCGCTGCTGATAGGCTGACAGATTGCACCTCCCCACTGTAAATGGGGGAAAGAGAAAAAAAAATGGAGATCTTCATTATTTCTGCAGAGATCCATCCCCTGCCCCTCCCCCCGCCCCGCTGTACACTCAAACTGCGTATTAACATTAATTTTCAGCATTACTGAGAAAAAATCCAGTTATGATTTTGGTGCACGAACAGTTATGGAAGATAACCTCGAACAGCCGGATTTTTTTCAAATTGTTCGTGTTCGCCGAACGGCTCGAACACCGCCCAAAACAGCTCGAATTTGAGATTGGCGAACAGTTCGAGTCGAACACCGCTCATCTCTAGTGATAATATTAATATATTATAATAAATGTAATTAATATGTTGATATGAATATTGAGCAGAATTCATATCTGTCTATTGGTTCGTTCTCCGCAACAGTCATGGTCTCTCATGTGATCTCTTTGGAAAATTAATTGCCCACCCTTGCCTTAGATAGTAATAATGCCCCCTGTGTGCCGATACTGAATAATAATGCCCCCATCTATGCCTGATAATAATAGTGCACATGGGGTTTCTTACAATAATAATATTGCAGCTCATGGTATGCAAGGGGCTTATATTAATATGGGGTCTACCAGTAGATACATAGGGGGAGAGGGTTAATAAGAGGCTTTAATACAGAGCCCAGACAGGCTGTACTATAACAGCAGGTGAAAGGGGGAGGTAAGAGGAGGAGCAGGCATTCTGACGCTTAGGCTTGAAGGGGAATAGAGCCTGTAATAACACAGCGGGGCAGGCGGAGGGTTGTGTTTATTAGGAGCTTAGACCCGGCTGCTGCATTCAATGACACTTTACATAAAAATGTGTTCCAGCGATGAGACCGGAGGGGGCGTCAGTGCGCATTGGGAGGCACGCGGCGCTCCAGCGAGAGGTTTCCTCCCCATACAGATACCAGAAGGTCCATGCTTGAAACGAACAGTGGGCTCCAATAGGGGGCGCTGTTTTATGGATCTCATCAAGTATTTATCACATCATACAGTGCTGGCCAAAAGTATTGGCACCCCTGCAATTCAGATAATACTCAGTTTCTTCCAGAAAATGATTGCAATCACAAATTCTTTGGTATTATTCTCTTCATTTAATTTGTCTTCAATGAAAAAAACACAAAAAGAATTGTCCTAAAGCCAAATTGAATATAATTCCACACCAAACCTAAAAAAGGGGGTGGACAAAAGTATTGGCACCCTTTGAAAAATCATGTGATGCTTCTCTAATTCATGTAATTAACAGCACCTGTAACTTACCTGTGGCACCTAACAGGTGTTGGCAATAACTAAATCACACTTGCAGCCAGTTAACATGGATTAAAGTTGACTCAACCTCTGTCCTGTGTCCTTGTGTGTACCACATTGAGCATGGAGAAAAGAAAGAAGACCAAAGAACTGAGGACTTGAGAAACCAAATTGTGAGGAAGCATGAGCAATCTCAAGGCTACAAGTCCATCTCCAAAGACCTGAATGTTCCTGTGTCTTCCGTGCGCAGTGTCATCAAGAAGTTTAAAGCCCATGGCAGTGTGGCTAACCTCCCTAGATGTGGATGGAAAAGAAAAATTGACGAGAGATTTCAATGCAAGATTGTGCAGATGGTGGATAAAGAACTTCGACTAACATCCAAACAAGTTCAAGCTGCCCTGCAGTCCAAGGGTACAACAGTGTCAACCCGTACTATCCGTCGACGTCTGAATGAAAAGGGACTGCATGGTAGGATACCCAGGAAGACTCCACTTCTTACCCCGAGACATGAAAAAACCAGGCTGGAGTTTGCCAAAACTTACCTGAGAAAGCCTAAAACATTTTGGAAGAATGTTCTCTGGTCAGATGAGACAAAAGTAGAGCTTTTTGGGAAAAAGTATCAACATGGAGTGTACAGGAAAATAAAAGAGGCATTCAAAGAAAAGAACACGGTCCCTACAGTCAAACATGGCGGAGGTTCCCTGATGTTTTGAGGTTGCTTTGCTGCCTCTGGCACTGGACTGCTTGACCTTGTGCATGGCATTATGAAGTCTGAAGACTACCAACAAATTTTGCAGCATAATGTAGGGCCCAGTGTGAGCTGGGTCTCCCTCAGAGGTCATGGGTCTTCCAGCAGGACAATGACCAAAACACACTTCCAAAAGAACTATAAAATGGTTTGAGAGAAAGCACTGGAGACTTCTAAGGTGACCAGCAATGAGTCCAGACCTAAATCCCATAGAACACATGTGGAGAGATCTCAAAATGGCAGTTTGGAGAAGGCACCCTTCAAATATCAGGGACCTGGAGCAGTTTGCCAAAGAAGAATGGTTTACAATTCCAGCAGAGCATTGTAAGAAACTCATTGATGGTTACCGGAAGCGGTTGTTCGTAGTTATTTTGGCTAAAGGTTCTTCAACCAAGTATTAGGCTGAGGGTGCCAATACTTTTGTCCGGCCCTTTTTTGGAGTTTTGTGTGAAATGATAAATGATTTGTTTTTTGCTTCATTATCTTTTGTGTTTTTTCCTTGCAAGCAAATTAAATGAAGAGAATAATACCAAAGAATTTGTGATTGCAATCATTTTCAGGAAGAAACTGAGTATTATCTGACAGAATTGCAGGGGTGGCAATACTTTTGGCCAGCACTGTAGGTCCAGATTGGTTCCCATAAAGGTTGGGCAACAAGACAACAGGGAATATAGGTGTATGGATATATTATAAATATAGAGGATGTATTAATATAGTGTAAATGTACCAGATATAATCGATGCACACACAAAGGAGAATCATTTAACCCTGAATCAATATTCAGTGCAGCCAAGATTAAAAGTATAGATAAAGAAAAGAAGTCCGTCCAAATGGCCGACTATGCCGTATAGAAGAGCGCAGCCACAATTGGCCTACAAACTGTATGGTGATAGTCTATGTAATAGGGCCATACTGAATAGTGAACACACTATAACAATAGGCCATTCGATAATAAAATCCATCTAGTCTCTCGTTGAATGATTTTCTTATCCCAGTCGACCAACCTTGCTGGTAAAGGGACCACGTGTATAACGTATGCCCATATAGACGGCTTGGGAGGGAGGGCTGATCCTCCTGACAGATTCCCTTTAATCTTATAAGGAGACGCAGAGGGGCACTATTATTATTATAAGGAGTCCCAGAGGGGCACTATTATTATTATAGGGAGACCCAGAGGGGCACTATTATTATTATAAGGAGACCCAGAGGGGCACTATTATTATTATAAGGAGACCCAGAGGGGCACTATTATTATTATAGGGAGACCCAGAGGGGCACTATTATTATTATAAGGAGACCCAGAGGGGCACTATTATTATTATAGGGAGACCCAGAGGGGCACTATTATTATTATAGGGAGACCCAGAGGGGCACTATTATTATTATAAGGAGACCCAGAGGGGCACTAATATTATTATAAGGAGACCCAGAGGGGCACTAATATTATTATAAGGAGACCCAGAGGGGCACTCTTATTATTATAAGGATGCCCAAGGGGAACTATTAATGTGATAAAGAGACCTAAATGATCATCCTAATAAATTGGTATCACGGGGAGTAGTAAATTTAGATTTTCTCCAATGGTAGGCAGGGTCATATTTGTAATAGAGACCCTCATCTTTGAAAGTGGGTGTGGGAGAGTAACATGGGCCTGTGTGCGTCCTATGCCAGAGCTGGGCGCAGCCCCTAGTCCGGCCCTGTTCCCTCAGTAAAGATACTTCTTTTAGCCCCTAACACGGTACAAAGATATACATTGTCTTTTAGCCCCGGAATCTGACTTTCTTGTTGATACAAAACACTAATTTTTATTGTGTGGAACAGATATAAATAATTTATGTAACAACATAATAATACTCTAACTGTTCAGAAGAGTAAAGCGTCCATAGCTCTATCATCCATGTCTGCATATGGTACCGATGCTCAGCCTATATTGTTGCCTCCTTAAGGGATGCTAGGCAACTTCCTTATAAGGTAAGCTGCCCCTTTAAGAGTAGAACACAAGATTCCATTATGACATCACAATTAACCATCACTACTTCTACAAGTGATTACACTCTAGTTGTCACTTTGACTTTCCGGTGTCATTGTTGTCGGTGTGATAAGCCATATAGCTAGTCATATACAGACTGCGCTTGGATTTACTGGAAATGTCTGGAATTCCTCCAGACAGACTTCAGGTGTTAGCACTACTCCAGGGGATTCTTACCACCTATGACCCTGACTTTGTGCTACCACTACCCGATGGCGTCCTCAGCTTCATTTACCGGCTGGTAATGGAGCTTGTGAGAGATTGCCTGACCAAATACAAACGAGGTCATATAAGCTCAGAATATCTTGAGCATTTACAGAAGAACATATGGACATTAGTACAACAGGTAAATAGCAGACAATCTGCACAAATCATATAGTAATAATGGAAAATAATAATGGAATATAAGTTTAACCTGTACCAAATACTCAGATAAGAATAGCCGGGGAGCAGTAATAGGGCATACAGGCTACATGACAAGGGAGAGGGTGATATCTACAGGGTTATTGGGAGGGTTGTGGAGGTAGGGGGGAATTGGATTGGTTAACCAATTATGGACCACAGAGTTTTCAGTTGTTATGCCTTCATTTTTTCCTCACTTTCTTTCAAGAGCCATAAATTTGTTATTTTTCCATTGCCATAGACATGTGAGGGCTTGATTCTTTTGCAGGACAAGTTGTAGCTTTCAGTGGCTCCATTCTATTTACCATACATTGTACTGAAACAAGGGAAAAAAACTCCAAGTGAGATGCAATGGTTCTTTGTGTCGCTATATTCAGGGACCCATAACATTTTAGTTTTCTGTCGATTGGGATGAGTGAAGATTTGAGTTTTGCAGTGAACTTTGTGTACATAGAGTGTCATAGAATCATAGATTCTATGGGTGTTTTGATTGTTTATTATTAATGTTTTTAAGTGAAATGAGAAGACAAAAAAACCCCACAAATCCAATTTTTTTTCCTCTTTTCGGTGTTTATTGATCGTATTAATTAATTCCCTATCTTAAAAGATCAGACTTTAACAACCGCATCAATATCAAATATGATCATTCATTTTTTCCTTTCTTTATTTTAAATGGTGAAAAGAGGAGTGATTTGAACTTTTATATTTTTAACATTTTTTTAAATCTTTTCTTCTTTATTTTAAAATTTTTTTTTTCGTTCCCTTAGGGGACTTAATCCTGCAAATCGCTCATACTATATATTGCAATACTACAGTATTGCGCTATATAGTGAAAATCTGGATCTCCTCTGGAGCTCAGCCTATAGCTAAGCTTCACAAGGAGGACCGTGGTTTCAGCAACGGAGGTCTTCAGCAGACCCCTGGTTGTCCTAGAAATGCATTAGACTCCTGTGATCGCCTTGTAGAGGGCCGATGAAAGCAAGAGTGCTCAGGCATCGGTGCATGCACAATTGAAATGATACTGTCACAGACTGACAGCTTTATTTAAATGGTTAACAGAAGAATTCTGCGTTGTCCACGGTTTTTAGGGACAGATGCTGGCTATTTCATATACGCATGTTTGGGGAGCTCAGCTCCTGAGCCCCCTCCACATGTGAGGACCCTTCCAGGATGTTAATAACCCGTACAATTGCGGGAAGGAGTTGAGGAGCTGGGTTACAGGGGGACAATAAAAGGAAGAAGGTAGGAGTTTCACGTTCCAGCATCCAACCAGCCCTTATAAAGAGATGGGAGGAAAGTTTGATGGCTGGCACTTGATAAGTAGAGGTTTTGGGACGGTCACAGCGGTGGGGGATAGGTTTGGGTCAGAGTCTTGATAAATGTGATGTCCTTTGGACGGAGGTTACTGTTGGGGGAATAGTGACTTTGGTTACATCTCAATATAACTAGTGGACTTCGGTCCTGTGAGGATAGTGGTATTAATGTGGGATATTAATGCCTTAACCCTTGTGTCGGTGTGGTGTCGGTGTGGTGCGGCTAGGGTCTAACTCTTAATTAGGTGTTGTTTTTCTTCTGGTTTAAAGCCTATTAGATATCTACTGTATATAATTGTGGGGCTATCATTGTTGCAGTCACCCCGCGTTTTGAGTTGGAGTCTGCTGTGGCCATTTTACACAGGTCACAAGCAGCCATGTGTCTTATATACATACATTGGGTATGGAGGGAGGACGTGGGGATTTAAAGGTTTACAAGCGACCGGATCCCTCGTCAGTTGTCATGTAGTACTTGTAGTGTAGATAGCATAAGTAACATGGTGATATAAATGGCCTCCTCCGTTTTGCTTTTTCTCTCATGATTTTCCTTTCTTCTTTGTTTTCATCTCTATAGGCTGAAGAAAAATCCCAAAGTGGAGAATTGGCCTTTATTAAACAACTGGCCCAAAATGTCCTGCTTGTACTGGAGTATCCGGCCTACTCAGTGGAGCGCCTGGTAAGGATCTATCATCTTCTACATCTCATGTCCTTGTTGTCTGATCTTCTCCAGATCACCAGCCATATAGCAGAAGCTCAGGTTCATGATGGTGGAGGCCTCCCTGTCCTCTCCAGGCAGACACAGGTTTCCATCTCATGTCATTGTTCTCTGATCTTCTCCAGATTACCAATCATATAGCAGAAGGTCAGTTTCATGATGGTGGAGGCCTCCCTGTCCTCTCCAGGCAGACACAGGTCTACATCTCATGTCCTTGTTGTCTGATCTTCTCCAGATTACCAGCCATTTAGCAGAAGGTCAGATTTATGATGGTGGAGGCCTCCATGTCCACTCCAGGCAGACACAGGGTATTTTATGGCCACCTGTCCCTGTGGCTTCATCATCTGTGAGGACAGTCTGTACTCAGTGGTGCGGAGTTTGTATTTCCGCCTGTGTCTTTGTATAAGGGGGATATCTCCTATAATATAATAGTGTCTGTGCAGGGTCCGGCTTGTATCACGTCCCCTACATCTGCTGCAGTGTAATCATCATGGACATAATATAGAAGAGAGACGTTCCTGCATCTTCAGCTTTTATTCCCCTGCAGTTTCTATGTCTTAATGTCATTTCTTATTCCTTTTTAGGCCGCGATCGGATCATTGAACCTGGGGAGAAATCCTTGTAAGAGCGACTATAAACCGATCAAACTGATCAGCAGTGGAGCCTTTGGGTGAGCTTTACTTTGGTATTATATATATTTCCCAGGGCTCCTTATGACGATATCTCTGCGCCCTTCCCATGTTATGTTCCCATGGACAAATTATGAGTTCACATCACGGTCCACATCTATCTGTCACTATTCAGGTCAGTTAGGATGTGACGTGGATGAGGACCCCCCATTGGTGATCATTTGTGGAGTGTTATTTTATGTATTTATAGACATGGTTTTCTAGTGATGGCCCCACATTAATCATTAATACAGGAGATCATTTGATGAGATCTATAGATAGATTGTTAATAAGAATTTATAGTAAATCATGTTTTTTTCTCCTCTCCAGGGCCGTCCACTTAGTTCGCCATAAAGATACAAACCAAGTCTGCGCTATGAAGAAAATGGACAAGGAGAACCTGAAAAAGCCAAAGAGGCTTGAATGGGCCTTTCTGGAGAGGGACATCTCAGCATTCGCAGATTGTCCCTTTGTGGTCTCCACGTTCTGCTCCTTTCCTACTAAACTTCATCTATGTATGGTCATGGAGTATGTACCAGGTAGGACACATCCATTGTATCTATATCCAGCCCACGTCTGCTTAATCATAGCACCTATATATGACCACAATGTGCCCACATGGACGGTTACATGTCCTCTTTGCAATTATTATAAGTCATCTGTTACCAAGATGCCTGAAAAACCATTGATCTCTATGAAAGTCCCCCAGTATGTCCTCGCTGAGCACGGCAGCAATTTCCACTATGGGTAAAAGGAAGATTTGTCTTTTTGAAGAGTTTTTATAGATAAGAACGTTCACAGAGAAAAAAATTAGAGGCTCGTAGATGAGGCTCTGTCTCTATGTATAGGGTCTATCTGCAGTATACAGTATACGCACTACATTATACAGTATATATAGACCATCCTGTCCCAATGTCTCCGCCTTCTTCACATTCCCACTCATCATGTGTAATTTACATTGTAACAAACCCTCAGTTCTCATATTTGCTTTCTCCTGTAGGAGGTGACTGTGGTACCCTTCTAAAGCACAGGGGTCCTTTACCGGTCCTCTTGGCCCGTATGTACATTGCGGAAACGGTCCTTGCTGTGGAATACCTGCACAGCTATGGTGTGGTGCACAGAGATCTGAAGCCTGAGAAGTAAGTGACCCCTCTAGCATATTAGAGGGGAAGAAAGTTAGAGTTTCTTATACAGTCTGTGGGTTATTACTTGGTGCTGACACCATCTTTTCTTTCACAGCCTCCTGATAACATCAACAGGACATATTAAGGTCACTGATTTTGGGGTTTCAAAACTCGGCCTCATGAGACCAAACTCAGACTTCTACAAGACTCCAACTAAGGACATCACCAAAGAGTTCCTTGATAAAGAGGTAGGCTTTACTTACAGGGTCTTGTACTTTACAGATCTCATCTCTTTCTCCTTCTCTGATTTATAATTTCTCTAGAAAAACATTTCCACTGATGTTATGTGTCGCAATTATATTTATTGATCATCATCTCCTTTTTCTGTTGGTTTCCAGACTGCTGGCACCCCTACTTACATGGCCCCAGAAGTTATCCTAAAGATAGGCTATGGAAGGCCTGTTGACTGGTGGTCAATAGGGATCATCCTATATAAATTTCTATTTGGATATCCACCATTTACAGGGGCTTGCAGAAGGAATATTTTACACAGTATCATCCAGGGTAAGTAAAATAATCTGAATGCTTGTGATGTCACTGTTATTTGACTTGAATAGTTCTGTAGTTTTTTCTAGCTTTGTTAAGGAATTTTTTTTTTCTGAAAATAAATGAAGAGGTTTTATTTCTTATAATATTTGCTTTTTATATAACAGATGATATACCTTGGAGATGTAATTACTTTCCTCCAACTAATGCTCGAGGCATCATCACTCAACTGCTCAGAAAAATTCCAGCACTGAGACTTGGAACAGGTAATATTAATAGTATTATCAATGAATTATTACAGCGTGACCAGACAAATGATGGGTTCCATGAGGATCAGCACTGAGGTTCTGTACTCTACCTACTTTTCTATTACCCATTCTTCATGCTATAATGTTCAATATATTTCCTTTATGTCGGCTCTGTTACATCTTCAGTTCAGATTAACATAAATTCTACAGATATGGAGCAGTTTCTCTGACAATGACTGTATCACTTTCTTTCTTGTCTTCCTTTTCCAGGAGGCGCAAATGAGATCAAAATTCATCCATTTATGCGTGACTTAGACTTTGACAACCTTTTAAGTCAGAATCCCCTGTTCGTTCCTGACCTAAAGTCAGATGAGGACACCCGCTACTTTATCAGTAAGTAAAATGAGACGTCATCTGCAGAAAACTGACGTGTGTCTTGTCTTTCATTTTATGTCAAAATCAGTTCTCATCATTATTAGTGATAACATGGTGACTGTCTGGGTATTATACTAATAATCTCTAATAACACTTGTATTTTTTAGCTCGAAGTAGCAGCTTCAAACATATGAATTCAGATGAGGGGGACACAAGTGAGGACAATGACTGGCCAGAAATCAAAAACTTTGCATCAACTTATCAAAGGTCTTCTAAAGTAAGTATGTGGCTAATAAAATGTATGAAACCTATAATTACAAAAAAAAATTAAATATATCTATTTTATATTTCTTTATCTGTTTTAGCTATATATCACCAATACTGGGATGATGACCAATATAGAGCCTATGTCACCTCCACAGTGTTCCCAAGAGAACAGTGATGGAGGCAATGAAGAGCCTATGTCACCTCCACAGTGTTCCCAAGAGAACAGTGATGAAGGCAATGAAGTGCCTATGTCACCTCCAGGGTGTTCCCCAGAGATCAATGAAAAAGGCTCAGAAATGTGAGTAGATTATTATTATTATGAGATTTAGTCCTGATATATGTCGGATCCAAATACAAGATACGAGTAACACAAATCTAAATCTAGCATCCACCACCCCATGACTACACAATCTCTGTGGGTCTTACTTGTGATAACTTCAATAACAGCTGATTGTTGCGACCAACCATTCATTTCCAACTCACTACAGGCCAATATTACTAATTAGACTCCATTCTTGCTGGTAAAATGTGGTCTTAAGCAGGCTATCTCCTCTATGTTGTCCTAATTGACCTAACAGACAGGTGTTCTTCCGTTATTCTATTGTTTTTTCCTTGTAATTTACGTGTCTTTTTTCTACCAACAGGCAGAAAGAATCTTCCCCTTCCAAAACTGTTGGAGACAATCAGTGTTTTACTGCTAAAAACAGTGAGTCATCCTCGCCCTCATTGTCAGGTATGTACAGGTTTATAGGCCATCCAATTATAGCCTATGATCCAAAATTTAAATATTAAGGCTCTAAAATTACTTCCTTTATTCTTTCTGCTCCCCTGAGTATTCTATTTTTTGTTTTGTTAAAATCCCCCATACGGTTCCAGAGTTATGGGCCTTTGTAATTAGTGGTAATTTTTATTCTTTACAAAGGGGTGGTGCTCACAGGATCCTCTGGGGCGTGCCCTTAGGTTACCACGCCCACATGATAAAGACCATAATAATTAACACTAAATAAAAAGTCCCATATCTCTACAACCGTACTGTGGATTTTAGGAAAACAAATATCAGAATACTCAGGGGAGAAGCCGACATAAAATAAGAGCGAATCTTGGACACTTTTGACCTGGTGATGGGTCTTCTTTAAAGTTACAATGAAGTTTTATCTAACTGATTATATAACACTGTGGCTTGCTGAAAGTAATGTCATATTAATATGGGGACATGGTTCTTTGGAGAGACACCACCGGAACCCAGAAAAGCTACAGGTTCATATTAATCAGTTGCATAACTCTATAAAGATACAAAGCTCATCTTTTAGGAGTTTATAATCAACATTTTTTTCTGGCTTTTTGATTAGAATCTCCAGTTCAGAAGAGAAGAAAATATTTTCGAACACTGAGAAAACAACTAAAAACAGAGAAAGTTGAAGAGGGGGAAACTAGGCGAGGTAAGTGTGACGATAATCTCCATGTTGTATGACGTCAGTGAGAAGAAGTCATGTGGAGCAGATGTTATCCGTCAGTGGTGGGATTGTCACATGTATGATGGCTGACAATGATTCTGCTCCTCTGTATGATGAGATTCCTCTAACGTCATGCTACAGTGACACCACAGTAGTGTCCTCTAATATGGAGTCCCATTACTTACATCAGTTTTACATCTTTTCTCCTAGGTTCTCTCTTCCGCCGGATGATAACATCCTGCCGGCGTGGATTATCCAGGGCTGCTCGTGCTGTCAGAGAAAGCTGCATTTTTGGCTGCTGCCACCAACGCACCATTGACATCTCGAGGACAGAAAACCCCCAAATCTAGCGCTCTGAAGAAACTACAGCACATCCACCATTAATGCTGTACCTGTATGGAAGGAGTTGTACCACCTACCTGTGGCCTCCTGACCAGCAAGAGACACGTGCAAAAGTTGAAGGCTCCTCCAAGAACTTGTCTTCATCCTTCCATGCAATTTTAATTCAAAGAAATAAAAAATTAAAATTGTTTAATGTCTTTTCGCATTTAATTGATTATTACTGACTTTTATGGTATATTAATACTATACCTCATATATAGTATGTCTGAAGGGATAGATCCCAAACTGGAGAATAGCGGTTCTATGTCTCCCATTAATCCTCTAAACTCTGGCCAAAAATGGAGGAGATGACCAGAGATTCTGTTATTCCTAAGGGTATGTACACACAGCACCTTATAGACGCCAGCATGCCCACTGATTTTTTATTTTATAAGAAGACACTTAAGGAAAACATCAGTGTTTTTGTTAACTACATATAAAATAGTGAGCGGCTTCCAAACAGAAGCCACCAGCAGAATGAACCGATCACTTTCTTTAACCACTTCATAATTTTCAAAGCTGGAAGCGGAGAAAAGAAGCTGAAAAAGACTGAAAAATACACAATGCACAGCAAGTTGTTTTTATATTGCAGTGCATATGTTCAATCATTTACATTTTTATCTAGTGCTTTTCATGAGGGATCCAGGTGGAATCCACCTGAAGAAGACATTGTTTGCACATTACGAAGAGTGGCAATTAGTGTTGAGTGAGCACTAAAATGCTCGGGTGCTCGAAGCTCGGGCCGAGCTCACCGTGATACTCGGGTGCTCGGCCCGAGCAACGAGCCCAATGTTAGTCTATGGGAGACCCGAGCATTTTTGCGGCGGCACCCCCGACAGTCTGTAGAAAGCCTAAAAAGTGCCCAAAACGATAGTGACAGTGCTCAAATGACATGGGGACAGCATGGGGATCGCCCCAGGAAGCATTTCAGACCCCCAGGTCACTGCTGTCAACAGCGCCGGACTGGGGTGTCTGGGGCCCACCAGGGACATTGACTCCAGGGGCCCACCCACCCTTCAGCTATTTGCAAATACCTGTTAGCCGTTATACCCATTATATTGGCCGCTTCTGCCCATCACTGTGCGCTCACCAGAAATGCGATGTACAATTACTGTAGTTTGCATTAAAGGGTTTTTATTGGTGAAAACAAGTCATCAGCGATGCACAGGTTGGGAAGGTGATCACTTATTTATTGGTGGAATCAGCACTGTCAGAAGATTGTGGCACTTTGAGTATTTGGTGAGATTTTTACCTCTGTATTTATAAGACAAAACCAGGAGTGGAGCAATCCGAGGTAATGTTTTATGAATTTCTCACCCACTCCTGGTTTTGTCTTATAAATACAGAGGTGAAAATCTCACCAAATGCCAACTTTCTTTCTCTGGTGAACCTTTGCAACTGCATCTCTGCTGCTGTGTAATAGTCACAGGGCAGGGAGGGGTTAAACATCCAAGTATTTAATATATATTGGAAATAAAGAGGTTTCCCCTTATTGATATCAGATAAAACAAATGACCAACCACAATCCACTCTACCAAGACCAATATTACCAGATAGAAGGCAGAAATACCACCACACCATGACCAGATCACATATTACCACCACATAGTGCCCAAATAATGCCACATACAAGGCATAAATACCGCCACACCATGACCAAAGCACATAATACCACCACATAGTGATCAAATGCTACCAGATACAAGGTATAAATACTGACACACCATGAGACCACATATTACCACCACATAGTGACTGAATAATACCACATACAAGGGACAAATATCGTCATCTCATGACCAAAGCACATAATGCCACAACATAGTGACAAATAATGCTAAAATAATAAAAATGTAAAAAAGCTCTGTATATTGGGTCAGTGTACAGGTTATACAGTGATCACCAGTGATATTATACACAGGAGCTCTGTATATAGTGTACAGGTTATCAGTCATCACCAGTGACATTATACACAGAAGCTCTGTATATAGTGTCAGTGTACAGGTAATGCAATGATCACCATTAATATTATACACAGGAGCTCTGTATATAGTGTCAGTGTGTGTGTATAGGTAATACATATACTCAACATAGGTAATACACATACTCACCAGTGATGTCTCTAGGTGAAGTTCTTTATCTGCAGACCGATATATCCCATCTTCTATGCAGGACTTATCTCTGCAGAAAATAACATAGTTAGCTATAACTGATCACTTCCAGAGCACAATCCACACTTTTCCCAAGATTTCTACACAGCATGAAATGACAAAAAAGCAACATAGTGCCGCACTACACAGTAACAGTGCTCCAGTGTCATTCTGTGCCTGCTCATCTGTCAGCAGACATATTTCTCTGATGGCAAAGATGTAGCAGAGCTGAAGACAGAAGACCCATGGATTACGTCGGAACGAGGATTTTTTTTTTTATTAAAGATGGAGTCCCTACATGTGTTTTTTTCTGTTTACTAGAAATTCATGGTGGCCATGTCTAGTTTGGGCCTTACCATGCTTCGAATCCCAGCCCCCAGCTGGGATTATGGGCAGGGGCGTACTGGCCCACCGTATGATCGGGAAAACCCCCGGTGGGCTCCGGGTTCCGATGGCCATGCCCCTAAGCCCCGCCCTCACACCCACTGGGCCCTGTACAGAGAACAGAGGACCCCCCGGTTCGCTAATCAGATAGGCAGCACTGCCGATATGATTAGTGATGGGCCCTCTGCAGCAGCACAGCAAGGAGACTGGTCTCCCTGCTCTGCCTGCTGCCGCAGTGCCCCTCTGCCACCTCTGCCGGCGCGTGCGCAGGAGGTCAGTCTCAGGGCGATGACATCATCGCCCTGGGACGGCTTCCTGTGCGCACTGTGGAGGACGGATCCGCCGTTGCCCTAGGCAGCGGCTGCAGGCCTGCAGCTCATCTCGACGCGTGACTATGAAAAGCAGGGGTCGGGAGGGGAGGAAGGGATAGGGGGGAGGGGTGGCTGAGAGGACCCCTGGCCGAGGCTGTCAGTAAATGCTACTGGGCAATGGGCATGATTATCATCATGCCCATTGCCCAGCCTGTCCTGCTGCCAACCTCTCGTTACTGTTACTATGCCTAGCAGCATGTACTACCACCAGTGGCTGGCAGGACATGCTGGGTGGGCATGAAAGTACCAAGGAGGCTGGCAGGACATACTAAGCATGAATCGGGCTATGGGCGGAGGAGAGCGGTGCCAGCGCCCGCCCTTCTCCCCCGCTTGCTCAGGGCCCAGCAGCCGGATACTTACCTCTCCTCCTGCCTCCGCAGATCCGCTGAGCCATCACAGGCAGCGCAGAGCGGGAAGACGCCGGAGACGCTGGAGTACGGACCTGAGCAGCGGCAGCAGGTAAGGAGGAGTGAGGTGAGTATTTGATTATTATTTTTTTTAATGTACGGAGGCATGGGGCATTATATGGGGGGGGTGATATCCTGCATGGGGCATTATATGGGGGAGTGACATCCTGCATGGGGCATTGTATGGGGGGGTGACATCCAGCATGGGGCATTATATGGGGGGGGTGACATCCTGCATGGGGCATTATATGGGGGGTGACATCCTGCATGGGGCATTTTAAAGAGGGGGGTGACATCCTGCATTGGGCATTTTAAAGAGAGGGGGGTGATATCCTGCATGGGGCGTTATATGGAGGGGGGTGACATCCTGCATGGGGCATTATATGGGGTTGGTGATATCCTATGGGGCATTATATGGGGGAGGTGACATCCTGCATGGGGCATTATATGGGGGAGAGGTGACATCCTACATGTGGCATTATATGGGGGGAGAGGTGACATCTTGTATGGGGCATTATATGGGGGTGAGAAGTTAAATCCTGCATGGGGCATTATATGGGGGGGAGAGGAAGAGATGGAGGAGAAAGAGCAAGTGAGAGAGAGGAGAGAGATGGAGGAAAGGGTAAGGGAGAGAGATGGATGAGAGAGAGATATGGAGGAGAGACAGATGGAGGAGACAGAGCAAAGGAGGAGAGAGAGAGAGGGAGGAGAGAGAGAGAGGGAGGAGAGAGATAGAGGGAGGAGAGAGAAAGAGATGGAGGACAAAGAGCAAGGGAGAGAGAGATTGAGAAGAGAGAAATGGAGAACAGTGCGAGGGAGAGAGATGGAGGAGAGAGAGAGATAGAGGAGAGAGAGAGATGGAGGAGAGAGAGATGAAGGAGAGAGAGATGGAGGAGAGATGAAGGAGAGAGAGATGGAGGAGAGATGAAGGAGAGAGAGAGGGAGGAGAGAGAGAGGGAGGAAAGAGAGAAAGGGAGGAGAGAAGCGGGAGGAGAGAGATAGAGAAAAGAGAAGGAGGGAGGAGGGAGAGTGAGATTTTTCCATCTCAAAAGTTGGAGTTCACAATGATTTCAATGGGGTCCATGTACTGGATCAAGTTCGGGTACAGTTTTGGTACCCGAACCAAACTTTGGACTAAAGTTCAGTTGGGTACCAAAACCTGAACTTCCACGGGTCTGCTCATCCCTTGTCATGCTAGGTATGGGAAGAACCCGGCGTACGACAACGGGAAAAGGGGGAAAGCCCAGAAACTAGGGAAAGGGGGAGTGGAGACCCCTAAGCAGATCTAACAACACCATGACTCCCTTATCGTTCCTAAATAGGTTCCACACCTATCGCCAAGCAGGATACCTTAGCCCTGGCTGACCCTAGAGCTAGGCCCTAGGTAGGGAGGGGGAGGAGTTAGCACTAGTCGGCCCCACTGCAACTAAAGACAAACAAGGGAAACAGACAAGGAGATACACTTAGCTTTGAGGAGACACCAGAGAGAACACAACTACAATCCATAAAGGAACTCCAAGAAGAATATCGCTGACTGCTAGAACTCCAGACCTGAACAGAGGAATTTACTCTATCACCAGCAACTCTCTTGAGAAACTGAGTATATTTAAAGATCCAGAAAGGGTGTGTTAATTAGCAGGCGATCGTGGAGATGACCGCTGGGTGCTAGAGTGGGAGGGATGATGAAAGGATCAAGAAGGTGTCTGCAAGGCCAAGCGCAGCGACCTTCTACAGCCGGATTCAGAATGACTGTATGTCAAGCCTGACACACCCGTGACATCCCTAGTTCCTAATCCTTTAACTGGTTCGGATGCAATACTACATTTCACCTCTAGTAGCCACTAGTGAAAAATTTGATTACCTGTCACAATCACAATAATAGTCGATCATTAGTGATCCAGTTCTCAATCTACGTCCCATTGGTTTACACAGTCTGTAAAATTGCCCTCCAGGAGGAGACTGGTATCTTTGTCCTGCCTACCACTGTTCTCCTACACATGTGCAGACTTCCATTTCTTAAGGGGACTTATTTTCAGTCAATGTCTATGGCACCTAGGTTTTGTAAATGCCTCCCCCACCCCCCATATCAATCTGTGGTTTTGCAACCACTGAGTTCCAATACTGTGCTATGGTCCACAGTTACAAATGTCTTTATAATAATTCCGATTGTTGGATGTCAGTTGATGTTGAACCCCACCGGTGAAGAGGTCAATATAGTAAACCTGGAAAACCCCTACAATGCATTAAGTTTATGGCTGCTAATTGTCATCATGTAGTTGATGGCGAAATATAACAGGTACAGTCTAGGGGTACAGGAGACATTTTAGCTGATAAAAGCTGAGTGTGCATGGTGATAGATAGCGGCTTTGTAAGACTAAACTTACCTTGTGGCCGGAGTCTGTAGAGCAGAGTTACTGTACATGTCCAGACTCTCTGACCAGGTCTATGCAAAAGTATGAAAAGTGATATAGCAATGTGAAATTCAGGCCAACACTCCCTTTTTCCATAAAAGTCAGCACTTTATTTAATCCATATAAACACAACCAAATTTAAGTGGCTTCGTACAAAAATAGCACATGAAAAATGTACAAATGCCATCAGCAAAACGTACTTCAACCAGACGGCAACGCGTTTCTGAGCTCTACGTTTCTTAGTTTGAGCCTGAAAAATTCCACAATACTTAACACAGGATATCTGAGTTCGCAGATTCGTAACACTCAGGTTAAAATGTGCATAGACAAAATATATAGATAAAACCTGTAAAAACCACAATGTGGATAATGCGGATAAACGAACCATACAATAAAGTAAAAACAGGAGCCGAGGCTGTAAGTGCGGGGATTTCTGTGCTTGGGGATCATACTCGATACTGGATAAATTGAGATGTTTTGAAAATGTTGTATCCATTATTTTATCATTTGCAGATCACCAACACGTCTCTCCGACCTGTGATTTCCATAGTTCCACGACTTTTCCGTCTTATGCTCAGAGGTCTAGTATTAACCCCTTTACCCCCAGGGTGGTTTGCACGTTAATGACCAGGCCAATTTTTACAATTCTGACCACTGTCACTTTATGAGGTAATTACTCTGGAACGCTTCAAATGGATCCCGCTGATTCTGAGACTGTTTTTTCGTGACATATTGTACTTCATGATTGTGGTAAAATTTCTTTGACATCACTTGCGTTTATTTGTGAAAAAATCAGAAATTTGGTAAAAATGTAGAAAGTTTTGCAATTTTCCAAATTTTAAATTTTATGCCCTTAAATAGAGATATGTTACACTAAATAGTTAATAAATAACATTTCCCACATGTCTACTTTACATCAGCACAATTTTGGAATCACATTTGTTTTTTTTAGGGAGCTATAAGGGTTAAAAATTGACCAGCGATTTCTCATTTTTACAACAAAATTTACAAAAATACTTTTTTAGAGACCCCATCACATCTGGCGTGACTTTGAGGGGCCTTTATGATAGAAAATACCCAAAAGTGACACCAAAACCACATTCAAGAAGTTTATTAACCCTTCAGATGCTTCACAGTAATTTTTGGAATGTGGAAGAAAAAAATGAACATTTAACTTTTTACACAAAAATGTTACTTTAGACCGCAATTTTTTTTCATTTTCGACTTTTTGAATGTAAAATTTGCTTGAAAAATTAGCGGACACCATGTTGCGTTTGGGGAGCCCCCGATGTGCCTAAACAGTGGAAACCCCCCACAAGTGACACCATTTTGGAAACTAGACCCCTCAGGGAACTTATCTAGGTGTGTGGTGAGCACCTTGAACCCCCAGGTGCTTCACAGAAGTTTATATCATGGAGCTGTAAAAATAACATTTTCACATTTTTCCAACAAAAATGTTTTGCAGACCCCAATTTTGCATTTTCATAAGGGTAACAGGAGAAATTGCACCACGCGATTTGTTGTGCAATTTTTCCTGAGTAAGCCGATACCCCATATGTGGGGAAAAAACACTGTTTGGGCACACGGCAGGGTTCGGAAGAGAAGGAACGCCATTTGACTTTTTGAATGTAAAATTTGCTTGAATTAGTGGACGCCATGTTGCGTTTGGGGAGCCCCTGATGTGCCTAAATAGTGGAAACCCCCCCCCCCAAGTGACGCCATTTTGGAAACTACACCCCTGAAGGATTTTATCAAGGGGTATAGTGAACATTTTGAACCCAGAGGTACGACACAGAATTTGATAACATTAGGTCATCATATTGAATAAGTTGTCATTAGTCTTGAGTGCAAGTGCTCGCTACTTGAGTTTGCATCGGGTACTCAGGTATGGACCATGTATGGCGGGTGCTCAAGTGACATGCTCGAGTCCCCGCCCGCATGTTTCATGGTTGTTAGTCACCCAAATAAAAACATGTGGGGATCGCTTGTGCATGACAAGAAGTCCCAGCAAGGTTTTTTTGGCTGTATAACAGCTGCAAAACATTTGAGGCGGAGACTTGAGCATGTCACTCGAGCACCCGCTATACTCGGTGCATACCTGAGCACCCGATGCAAACTCAAGTAGCGAGCTCTTGTGCTCAACATTAGTTGCCATATAGACGGTATTTTTTTCTTTACTTCTGAAAAAATCCAAACCCCAACCCTAATACAACCACAACCCTAGCCCAAACGCAACCTTAGCTCAACCCTAACCCTAGCCCAACCCTAACCCTAGCTCAATCCTAACGCAACCCTAACCCTTGCCCAACCCTAACCCAATCCTAGCCTAACCATAGCACAACCCTAACCCTAGCCCTAGTACAACCCTAACCCTAGCACAACCCTACCCATAGCTCAATGCTACCCCTAGCCCAACCCTAACCCTAGCTCCACCCTACCCCAACACTACCCCTAGCCCCACCCTAGCTCAACCCTCACCCTAGCCCAACCCTAACCCTAGCCCAACCCAAACCCTAGCACAACCCTAACCCTAGCCCAACCCTAACCCTAGCAAAACACTAACCCTAACCCTAGCACAACCCTATCCCTAACGCTAAAGTTTATTTTTTACGCCATTCCTCATGCGGTATAAGTGATTAGACAACTTTATTTTTTGGGTCGGTGCAATTACAGGGATACTAGATTCATATCAGGTTTTTATGATTGAGAGCTGTCACACACTAAAAAACCCTTTTTATTGCAAAGACTAGTTTATGGATCGCAATTTTTTGAGAGCTATAATTTTTCCATATTTCGGCCGACAGAGTCATGTGATTTTTTTTTTTTTTTTGTGGGACAAGTTGATGTTTTTATTGGTACCATTTTTGGGCACATTACATTTTTTGATTGCTTTCTATTCCGATTTTTGGAAGGCAGAATAAACAAAAAACAACAATTCACGAATTGTTTTTTGGTGGTTTTTTTATGCCGTTCTATGTGTCGTCAAATTGATAAGGAAGCTTTATTCTTCGGGTCAGTACGTTTACAGCGGTACCACAGTTATATTTTTTTTCACGTTATGGCACTTTTACTCAATGAAAACTATTTTATAGAAAAAAGAATTGTTTATGCATCGCTAGAGAGCTATAAATGTTTTATTTTTCTGCCGTTGGAGCTGTATGGTGGCTTGTTTTTTGCGGGATAAGATGACGTTTTCAGCGGTACCATTTTTATTTACATTTGTCTTTTTGATCTCGTTTTATTCCATTTTTTGTTTGGTGGTATGATGATAAAGCATCGTTTTATGTTTTGTTTTTTATTTTATTTTTTTACCCTGTTCACTAAAGGGGTTAACTTCATCACCATCCCTGTGCTATGCAGCCTGTCAGCGCTGCACAGGGAAAAGTTACTTTGGTCACGCGTGGCGCATGACCAAAGCAACTTCCTGCCTTCTGATGACCCGGATGTTGTCATGATGACATCGGGTCACCATGACAACATCTGGGACCGGACTCAGACGCTGCGGGATGCCGGCAGAGAAGGTAAGTATCGCGCTAACCTCCTCTTGCCACCAGAATGCTGTGATCGATTTCAATCACAGCATTTCGGGGGTTAATGTGCAGGGAGCGGTGCGGGACCGTTCCTTGCACATAGCACCGGGTGTCAGCTGTGACAATCAGGTGGATGACTTGATATCACGACCTCCCCAGGAAAAAGACAATAGGCTCTAGCTACAGAGACCTTCAAACTCTCTGTGTCACTCCCCCTACTGCACCCCTGGTGGAGCCCAAGTCTCCATCCCTGTTATTTCCCAGCTAAGAGCTCCCAAAACTAAAATGGGCCATATGTTCTTACTGGACAGTCCTAGGGAGCCCGTTCTGGTGTCATTGGACCCAGCCGGGCCCCTGCTACGCATGGATGCTAAACATCAGAGTCCTAGGGGCCCCTGCAAGGCTGTGCTGGGTATCTCCTTTCCTTACGCTGGACTATGTTTAAAACTAGGGTTACAATCCGCATCCCCTCAGGTCTATTTTGTGTATCACTGAGATGAATCTTTTCCCCATAACTCGCTGTTGAATTATGTTTCTTGAATAGGCACATGGCGTCAGGGGAAGGGACATCCTGTGTAGCTTGCAGCTGCTGTGAGAATTCTCACTCTTCGCTTCTTCAGCTCCTTCCTTTGCAAGCTGCAGTGTCAAATTTTCATATGTAGAGCTTCGTAAAACCCGCCTGCCAGTGCACAGTGATCGACAGGGGATTACCTTGAATATCTTCACACCATTGTTCCCTGTAAAAAACAGAAAATAAATAAGCTAATTTATACTCACCTAACACCTAATCCCAGAAGCCACTGTCAACTGTAAAACAGCAAAAATAAAAAACAACCATATCCCTCACCTATCCAAAGTGATGAAATAATCCATAGTGTCCTACGATGATCTAGATGACTTATACTAGTATAATTTTCAAACGGTGCCACTCCATAATGTACACATACTACAATGTGAAGAGTGGCAACTATTGACCGTATAATGGCAAAATCGCAAGATAAACATAAACAACCGAAGCAACCACGATCAAAGGCCGATCTACATCATAAAAAATTGTTTTATTAAATATTCAATTTTGTTAAAAATTATCACATGCAGATAATTGGTGCAAAAAATGGTGCAAAACAACATACAGTGTGTAAAAAAATTCTACCGCTATATGGGACAAGCAGGACCCAAATTGTACAGCCTAGTAGATATTAAGTGATCATCCAAGTAGCATAGTATTTATACACAGGCCAATGTGACCCGATTAGTAAAAAGGCTCATATAGTCAAAGGTTGTTAGGTCAGAGAAACAGACAATGTTAATACATTCCTCAAAATAATATTACGGGTATAATGAGCCACCATATATATATTTACATGTGTATAACAACAGTATATATATGTGTCAACAGTATATAGACATACAATATATTGTACATGACAACAGGCTCACACTGACACAAGTAATGTGTAGCGATCAGCTGCCGTGAGAGAGTTCACAGGAGTTCATCAGCTGATGAAACCCGGTAACCTCACTTACGGCACCGCCGCTGCGTGAGAACTGTCTCACGCCGTAGCGGTGCCGTAAGTGAGATCACTGGAGCTCATCAGCTGATGAACTCCTGTGAACTCTTTCACGGCAGCTCAGCGCTATACACTGCAGGAGTGATTACACAGCGGCGTCTGCTCTGTAACAGCAGGCATAGGCTGATGGGAGTAGTACTCTCATCAGCTGATGCCTGTGACCTGTGGTAAGCTTTTTACGACTGGTCACAGTCACAGCTGCGGGCTCACACTGTCATCTGACAGAGTGAGCCCGTAGTTCTAACCGATCAGAGCCCCTTTTTCCCACGCTGTCATCTGCGTGGGAAATCATGGATGTTCGGGGGCCCCATTCATATGAATGGGGTCCGTGTTCCGGGTCAGGTACTGTTCTGGTAACCGAACCAAACTTTTAATAGATATTCGGATATCCACGGGTCCGCCCATCACTAGTAAATAATCCTACCAAGTTATGACCACATAATGCCACCACATAATGCTAAAATAATGCCACCATACTGATCATTACCATCATGACTGTACTAAGACCAATATTACAATCAATACCACAATATGAGACAATAATCAATAAATACAGCCAGATCATAACAACATATCACCAACATGTACTGTAGTGATAATATACCATACTGATTATTAACAGTATAAACACTGATATTATCACTGTGCAGCAACCATGTAGTGGTATAATTGTATATATCAATTCCAGTGCTCTGCATACTATATACAGTACAGACCAAAAGTTTGGACACACCTTCTCATTTAAAGATTTTTCTGTATTTTCATGACTATGAAAATTGTACATTCACACTGAAGGCATCAAAACTATGAATTAACACATGTGAAATTATATACTTAACAAAAAGGTGTGAAACAACTGAAAATATGTCTTATATTTTACGTTCTTCAAAGTAGCCACCTTTTGCTTTGATGACTGCTTTGCACACTTGTCATTCTCTTGATGAGCTTCAAGAGGTAGTCACCGGAAATGGTTTTCACTTCACAGGTGTGCCCTGTCAGGTTTAATAAGTGGGATTTCTTGCCTTATAAATGGGGTTGGGACTATCAGTTGTGTTGTGCAGAAGTCTGCTGGATACACAGATGATAGTCTTACTGAATAGACTGTTAGAATTTGTATTATGGCAAGAAAAAAGTAGCTAAGTACAGAAAAACGAGTGGCCATCATTACTTTAAGAAATGAAGGTCTGTCAGTCCGAAAAATTGGGCAAACTTTGAAAGTGTCCCCAAGTACAGTTGTAAAAACCATCAAGCGCTACAAAGTAACTGGCTCACCAAAAGTACCACCCCAGGAAAGGAAGACCAAGAGTCACCTCTGCTTCTGAGGATAAGTTTATCTGAGTCACCAGCCTCAGAAATCGCAGGTTAACAGCAGCTCAGATTAGAGACCAGGTCAATGCCACACAGAGTTCTAGAAGCAAACACATCTCTACAACAACTGTGTTAATTCATAGCTTTGATGTCTTCAGTGTGAATGCACAATTTTCAAAGTCATGAAAATACCGAAAAATCTTTAAATGAGAAGGTGTGTCCAAACTTTTGGTCTGTACTGTATGTGCATAGTGTGCTGGTAATTGTACAAATATATGTATATTAAGTCATCTACCATCTCTCTGATCATAGTTGTTCACTTTCCCTTTTCTTTTTCATTCAGCCCACACCACCATAACCACTTCTTCCATCCATGACTTGTCTCTGCAAAATGTAATTCACGTCACCTCATCGCGTCTGCTGCATGGAGAGTCAGGGTGTTGGAGACCGGAGCAGCACACCCGGGGAACAGGAGCGAGATGAGTATGTTTTTTCTGCATGTATATATGAGTCTATGTGGGGGCTCACACTGTATATACAAAGGCTACGTGGTGGCTCAAACTGTATTTAGGAGGCTATGTGGAGCTCACACTGTATACAGGAGGCTATGTGCGGCCTCATACTGTATATAGGAGGCTATGAGGGTGCTCACAGTATATATAGGAGGCTATGATGGGGCTCACAATGTATATAGGAGACTATGTGGGGGGCTTATGCTGTATATGGGAAAATATGTGGGGGCTTATACTGCATATAGGAGGCTATATGGGGGCTTATACTGTATTTAGGAGGCTATGTGGGGGCTCATACTGTATAAAGGGACTATGTGGGGCTCATACTGTTTATATAGGGCTGCGTGGGGGTTCATACTGTATATAGGAGGTTACCTAGGGCTCATACTGTATATAGGGAGGCTATGTGTGGGCACATACTGTATACAGTATATGGGGTTATGTGGGGTTCATACTGTATATAGAGTGGCTAAGTGAGGGCTCATACTGTTATAGGAGGATATGTGAGGCTCAACCTCTATATAGAGAGGCTATGTGGGGGCTCACACTGTTTATAGGGGGCCATATGGGGGCTCATACTGGATATAGGAAGCTATGTGAGGGTCATACTGTTTATAGGGTCCATGTGGGGGCTCATACTGTTTATAGGAGGAATTGTTCAGGCTCATACTGTTTATAGGAGAATATGTGAGAGCTCACACTCTATATAGAGAGGCTATATGGGGGCTCATACTGTTTATAGGGGGCTATGTGGGGGCTCATCATGTAAATAGGAGGCTATATGAGGGCTCATATTGTAGCATCGGCGTCTCTGCCCCATTCTAGGCAGAGACGCCGTCCCTCTCACCTCCCCGCTCCTGGCGCGGCGTCCTCCAGCGCTTCTCTCCTCGCTGCTTCCGGCACGCGCTCCTTCCCCGGCAATGTGCTTAGGGTGCGCGCGCGCGCGCTCCCCCTCTCTTAAAGGGACCGCGCGCGCCGTCCTAAGGAGTCCCCGGCCAATTGCCGGAGGACCTCCCATATAAAAGGCACCTCCTCCAAAATGGAGGTGCCCGAGCAATGTTGTAGCACTGTTCACTACTCTGCTTCAGCCCTCAGGTCCCGTTGCCAGTTACCTGCCAGATACCTGCCAGATTCCTGCCAGTCTGCTGTCTAATTCCTGCCTGATATCCTGCTACCTGCCTGCTAGCCTGAGGTCCGACGGTCTGCCTTCCAACTCCTGTCAGTCTGTCTAAGGACCAGCTTGCCCGCTCACCTGGGAGCGCACATCTTCTACCTGCCTGCTTGCCTGAGGTCCGACGGTCTGCCTTCCAACTCCTGTCAGTCTGTCTAAGGAGCAGCTTGTCCGCTCACCTGGGAGCGCTCATCTGCTGCCTGTCTGCTAGCCTACCAGGAGGCTCTGTCGTCACGTGCTGTAACCACCCGCCTGTCCAGAGACTCCTGCCCGCTCACCTGGGAGCGCTCATCTGCTACCTGTCTGTTGGTCTTCCTGGAGGCTCCGCCGTCACATGCTGTGACCACCCGTTTATCCAGAGACTCTCGCCTGCTCACCTGGGAGCTCACGTCTATCATCTGCCGCCACAGGTCGTACCAATCCTTTACCCAGAGACTGCCCCGGTCACTTGCCGTGACCTCCTGCCCGTTCATCCAGAGACTGCCCCGGTCACTTGCCGTGACCTCCTGCCCGTTCATCCAGAGACTGCCCCGGTCACTTGCTGTGACTGCCTGCCCGTCTACCCTGGTCGCCACCCGCTCCCTTACAAGGACCGCCACCTTCTATAGTAGCTCAGAGGTTCCGCCTCCCAGACCCTTTACACATATTGTATGTAGAAAGTCTATGTGGAGGCTCATACTGTATATAGGGGACTATATGGGGACTCACACTGTATATAGAGGGGCTATGTTGGTCTTATATTATATGTAGGGGGCTGTGTGGGGCTCATACTGTATATAGGGGCAGTTTTCAGGCTTATACAGTAAATAGGGGAATGTCAGCATACTTAAATATTAAGTGATAATTAGAGTTGAGCCACCCCCGTAAGGTTCGAGTTCGGTTCGTCGAACGCCCGTATGTTCGCCGAACTGTTCGTCGAACTGTTCATGGAACACCGTCGAACACCGTTAAAACCAATGGCAGGCAAACAAAAACACATAGAAACACATAGAAAACACTTCAAAGGTGTCCAAAAGCTGACAAACTGCTCAGAAGACACAACTAACACATGGAAAAGTGACAAGTACATATAGTCATGCAAAAAGAAAAGAGGTTGAGGAGTAAAAGGAGGGGGAGACACAGATATAGGCATGTAATGCCCTTCTAAAACCAAAAAAGTGCGAAGCTGACACGGCCAGTCCGTTCTTGCCCATGCGACCTCCGTGTCGCCGGGTTTGTGCCAGAGCTGCGGTGGACCCTGATGGCCAGCCCCCTTCTCCCAATACTGGTGCCTGTCCGCTGGTGGGTCGAGCGAGCCCCCCTGCGGTGGAGGCAGGTCTAAGCTTTTTAATTTATATTGTCTCTCTAATTTGAATGAGTACACTTTAAATCCTTTTACAAGGATCTATTGGAGGGCAAGTCTGATGCCAGCAGCCGCGGGAATTACAGCTCCAGTAGCGTCCACTAAAGCTGCTGCAGTTAAAAAGCTTTTATAAGGATCGAGCTTGGCGGTCCACTTCAAGGCGTCCTATCGCCAGTCCCAGCCCCTGTGGCTTGGGGTGCCTCCCGATGCTCTTCACTGAGTGTCCCGGGGGCCCGAAGCATTTCCTTTGAAAAAATTAAGTGTCCAAACTACAGGTGGTGTAGCTTGCTTAACAGCTGGGATAATCCGCTGACTAGCAGACACTGCTACTAGGCACAAAGTATTTCCTGGGTTAGATGCAGTTAAAATTTTGTAATTAGATACTCTCGTTAGATGCTGAGAAAGCATTCCATAGAGTCTCCTGGCATGCCTGGCCCTCACAGGGTATCAAATACTTAGGAATTCCTATTCATAGAGACCTCTCCCATCTATGTTATCTTAATTTTGGGCCCTTTATTGAACAACTCCATACAGACCACGGTTGGCAAGTTAAAACTGTAAGATTCACTACGTGAACCACTGGAGCTTTGTGGAAAAGCACATGTACACTGTGTTCCAAATTATTATGCAAAAAGTGTTTAGGAGTGATAAGGTAAGAATTTTTTTGTTTGTCAGTTAAACTCATTGATGGTGATGTGTGTCAGGACTCTTTATATCACTGTAAGCAATTGCAGACACCTGTGCTAATTAGTTTGGCAGGTGTGTCCAATGAAAGGCAAGACTACTTAAGAAGGCTGTCCCATATTATTAAGCAGCCTACATTTTCTGCCAAAATGGGAAAGAAAAAGGATGTGTCGGCTGCTGAGAAGCAACAAATTGTGGAGTGTTTAGGTCAAGGCATGACTACATTCAACATTGCCAAGACACTTCATCGTGATCATTGCACAATCAAGAAGTATGTAGCTGATTCACAGTACACACGTGTGCGTGCTGATAAGGGAAAATTGAGGACTCTTTCCTACAGGCAATTACGTCAGGTTAAAAGAGCAGCGGCAAAAAAGCCTTGTCATAGCAGCAGACAAGTTTTTGAAGCTGCTGGTGCCTCCAACGTCCCCCGAACAACAAGATGCAGGGCCCTTCAGAGGTTTGCAGCTGTGCATAAGCCATCCTGTTGACCTCCTCTATCCACTGTACACAAGCAGAAACAGCTCCAGTGGGCCAAACAATACATGAAGATTGACTTCAAAACTGTTTTATTCACCGATGAGTGCTGTGCAATGCTCGATAGTCCAGATGGATGGAGTGGAGGATGGCTGGTTGATGGACACCCCATGCAAACATGGCTACGGCGCCAACAAGGAGGAGGTGGAGTAATGTTTTGGGCTGGAATCATGGGGAGAGAGATTGTCGGCCCCTTTAGGATCCCTGAAGGGGTAAAGATGAACTCCATGATGTATGTGGAGTTTCTCAAATAGCACTTCCTGCCATGGTTCAAGAAGAAAAACCATGTATTCCACAGCAAGATCATTTTCATGCATGATAATGCACCGTCTCATGATGCACATAACACATCTGCATCTCTGGCTGATATGGGCATAAAAGGGGACAAACTTAAGGTGTGACCTCCATGCTCCCCTGACCTCAAACCCATTGAGAACCTCTGGAGCATCATCAAAAGGAGTGTCTATGATGGCGGGAGGCAGTTCACATCTAAGCAACAGCTCTGGGAGGGTATTCTGTTCTCATGCAAAACAATTGAAGCAGAAACCATCCAAAACCTGACAAATTCAATGGACGAGAGAGTTCAGAAGCTCCTTTCGAACAAGGGGTCCTATGTGCAAATGTAACATCACCTAGAATAAAGCTTTGAGTTGAAAACTGTTTGATTTAAGTTTCTAATAACCTGCTAATGCTTATAATTTCAAAAATGACCATTTTTTTGTTCTTTATTAAAATGAAAAGGTTGATCGAAGAGTGTGGGGGATCTAAGAGTGTGGCAACCCAGTAGTCAGGATTATTTCGAATTCTGACAATCTGAGGGTCATGTTGCAGGTAGTGCAGCAAGAAGGCACCCATGTGTCTTGCGCATCTAGGAGCCCCAAAATTATTTTCCGGGCTAGATGCAGCTAAAAATTATTATTAATTTGAAAGCTGGTGGAGCTTAGTATAGATGGCCTAATAGAATCAGTACTGCAAACTGCTATAAGGCAAAAATAATTTTACAGTGAAGATAGAGATAAACATGATTAGTAATAATTTGAAATCTGGTGGAGCTTAGTATAGATGGCCTAATAGAATCAGTACTCCACACTGCTACTATGCCCAAAATTATTTTCAAGGCAAGATACAGATAAAAATGATAATTAATTTGAAAGCTTAAAACGGTTGGTGAGGTGATTTTACCAAATCCTCAAGCTTTTACTCTCCCCAGGATGACACAGGGCTAGAAAAGTCCTTGCTGATGCATGATGTGTTCATCTTTATGAACCTGAGTCTGTCTACATTGTCAGCGGACAGCAGTGTGCGCTTATCTGTCAGCACAACACCAGCAGCGCTGAACACATGTTCAGAGAGAACAAAAATTATTATTTATTTGAAATCTGGTGGAGCTTAGTATAGATGGCCTAATAGAATCAGTACTGCAAACTGCTACAAGGCCAAAATTATTTTACAGGCAAGATGCAGATAAACATGATTATTAATAACACTGGTGTACAAAAAAAAAAAAATTCTGGCATGGACTTTAAGAACAGTTTTAGACTAATTTGAGGGTGCTGAATTCAAATCTGATCTTATAATTTCTCTATCACATCACGTTTTTGCGCTATAGGTATATAGCCCATTTTCAATAATTCCAAGAAAAATATAAGTAGTGTATGAAAAGTGCCGTTTTATACGGTTCACTAAGGTAAATTTAGTTTTCATTTAGTCTCCCAATAAATGTGAGAATATCTTTGTTTTCTTTGAACATGCATAATTCCCATTTGTTATGATAATAAAGTAAAAAAACAGTTTTCAAACACCCTTGTTTTCTGTGCTACTGGGACAGTAGAGCTACAGCAGAGCATTGGGTGAAAACTGAATGGCCTCACCGACAGAGTTTGGCACCTGGCGATAAGAATGTCATCCATGATTCACTAGTGGATAGAAAGAACATTGTCTTTCCTCCCTTGCACATAAAACTTGGATTGATGAAGCAGTTCGTCAAAGCTCTCAATCACAGTGGAGAATGCTTTAACTATATATGTTCAACTTTTCCAGGTCTTAGTGAAGAGAAGAAAAAGGCTGGAATATTGTATAATAAGAACACTTATGAGAGACCCAAACTTTATCACATCAATGAATGAGACAGAAGAAAGAGCTCGGAATGCATTTTGTAATGTGGTGCAGAATTTTCTAGGGAATAAGAAAGCAGACAACTATGAAGAGATTGTGGAAGAGCTACTAATGAGTCTGCAAAATCTTGGATGTAGAATGAGTACCAAGATTCACTATTTAAACAGCCATTTGGACTTTTTTCCAGAGAACCTTGGGGATGTGAGCAAGGAACAAGGGGAGCGTTTTCATCAGGACATTAAAACAATGGAAGAACGGTATCAAGGCCGGTGGGACTCACATATGATGGCTGACTATTGCTGGAGCTTGATGAGAGACAACCCAGAAGCTGTACATCACAGATCAGCCAAGAAAAGAAAGTTCAAATAACTGCCATTTTCCATTCATCTGTGTGCCATATATATGTGTTTTTATATTTTGTAATTTAATTTTGTAAGTATATTTGATTTGCTGTACACAGACTTTGTAATTTGTTATTCCTTGATTAAAAATATACAAAATGTAGTAACGAAAATCATGAGGTTTTTATCAAGAAACATTCGATAGGATTAATTTCCATCAAAAATATCTCGAAATCCTGATGTGATAGCCAAAAACGGAGTTCGTATTAGTAATCAGCAGCCAAAATTGACTTAAAATATGTTTTAAAACCTTTTGACAGAAAAACTGCATTGACCAGTGTAATTTTAAATCTGGTGGAGTTTAGTATAGATGGCCTAATAGAATCAGTACTGCACAGTGCTACAAGGCCAAAATTATTATACAGGCAAGATACAGATAAACATGATTAGTAATTTGAAATCTGGTGGAGTTTAGTATAGATGGCCTAATAGAATCAGTACTGCACAGTGCTACAAGGCCAAAATTATTATACAGGCAAGATACAGATAAACATGATTAGTAATTTGAAATCTTAAAACAGTTGGTGAGGTGATATTAACAAATCATCAAGCTTTTACTCTCCCCAGGATGACACAGGGGTAGAAAAGTCCTTTCGGATCCATGATTTGTACATCTTTATGAACGTGAATCTGTCTACATTATCAGTGGAGAGCCGCGTGCGCTTATCTGTCAGCACACCACCAGCAGCGCTGAACACACGTTCAGACAGAACGCTGGCTGCGGGGCATGACAAGATCTCCAAGGCATAAGTGGCGAGCTCCGGCCATTTATCCAGATTGGAAGCCCAAAAAGAGCAAGGGTCCAGTGACACAGTCATGGCTTCAATGTTTACTTGGAGATACTCCTGTACCATCGTCTCTAGGAGTTGACTATGTGTCAGACTTCTTGTCTCCTGTGGCCTTGCAAAGGATGGGCTAAAAAAGTGGTGAAATGATTCCGCAAAATTGATGTTACCAGCAGATACTGTGTTTCTGTTACATTTTGAGTGCTGAACACTCGACGGTCCCACAGTTGGCAAGTTGGAACTGTGAGATTCACTACGTGCACCACTGGTGTTTTGTGGAAAAGCACATGTAAGATTCTGCAACAGTCTCTGCTGATACTCCTGCATGCGTGCATCCCTTTCTATGGCAGGAATAATTTCTGCAAATTTACTTTTGTACCGGGGATCTAATAGTGTGGCAACCCAGTAGTCAGGATTATTTCTAATTCTCACAATTCGAGGGTCATGTTGCAGGTAGTGCAGCAAGAAGGCACTCATGTGTCTTGCGCATCCAGGAGCACCAAGTCCCTGTTGTGTTGGTGGCGAAGTAACAATCATGCTTCCTTCCTCTGCCCTCTCTCCCCAACCTCGCACAACAGAAATGTGATCAAGGTCTCCCTCATCTGATGAGTCTTCCATCAGTTCGTCCTCCACTTCTTCCTGGGCTCCTGCACATTTCTCACTAGTTTGGCTGCTACCATGCGCCCTGCTAAAACCATCTCCCCCACCCTCACATGCCTGCCGCCTTGGTGCTGCCGACCGTCTGGACTTTGCAGATGTTAGCCCTTCCGCATACAACTCCTCCTCCTCTACTTCCTCCACCTCCTCTTGAGCCACCACCTGACTCCGAATTCTGTTTAACATGTGCTCCAGCATGTAAATCACCGGAATAGTCATGCTGATAATGGCATCGTCAGCACTAAACATCTTCGTCGCCATTTCAAAACTGTGCAGAAGGATGCATAGGTCCCTGATCTGAGACCACTCCTCCAGCGTGATTTGCCCCACCTCTGGATCTCGTTGGCCCAGGCTATACGTCAGAACATATTGCACCAGGGCATGTCGGTGCTGCCACAGTCGCTGCAACATGTGCAGAGTTGAATTCCACCGGGTAGGCACATCGCATTTTAGCCTGTGAAGTGGCAGGCTCAACGACTTCTGTAGAGATGTAAGTCGCTGAGCTGCGGGATGCGAACGGCGGAAGTGAGCACACAGCGACCGTGCCCTCTGCAGAAGGCTATCTAGTCCGGGATAGTGGCCTAAAAATTGCTGGACACCAGGTTCAACACGTGAGCCATACAAGGCACGTGTGTGACATTGCCCCGGCGAAGGGCCGCACTGAGGATTGCAGCATTGTCGCACACGGCCTTCCCTGGTTTCAGGTCCAGTGGAGACAACCATTCATGAAACTGGTTCTCCAGAGCTGACCACAACTCCTCAGCTGTGTGACTCACATTTCCCAGACATTTCAAAGTAAAAACCGCCTGATGACGTTGAGCCCTGCTGCCAGCATAGTAAGGAGCTGTGCAGGATCCCTTCTGCGCAGTTAGAAAGCTTGTGGCATGACCAGACAGGCTTTGGGTGCAGGTGGAGGACCGAGAGGAGGTTGAGGAGGCAGAAGCAGTGGAGGAACTTCGAGATAAAGAGGATTGACGCACAACTCGTGGGGACGGCAAGACTTGGACAGCAGCCCCTTGTCCTGCTGTCACCATAGTTACCCAGTACCCAGTCAGCGACATGTAACGCCCCTGTCCATGCCTACTCGTCCAAGTGTCTGTGGTGAAATGCACCCTGTCACACACAGAGTTTCTCAAAGAAGCGGTGATGTTGTGTGCGACATGCTGGTGGAGTGCAGGCACACCTTTCTTTGAGAAGTAGTGCCGACTGGGCATCTGGTACTGGGGCACTGTGATGGGACATAAGGTCTCGAAAATCCTCTGTGTCCACCAGGCGGAAAGGCAGCATTTATGTAGCCAAGAGCTTGCAGATGGTGAAATTCAACCTCTTAGCTTTCTCATGGCTAGGAGGAAATGGTCTTTTACTTGTCCATGTGAAGCCCAGCTGTGCTTGGCATCACAGACCCAGAAGGGTGTATTGAAGGACTCCTCCACAAGAGGCCCCCATAACCATTCACACATCTGCACCTTCCACCTCAGACCACCAGAGGGAGCTCCTTAGGGAGATATATAAGGGAAGGTGGGGCCAGGCAGCCGTTAGTCTGTCAGAGTCTGGTTTAGCAGTGAGTCCAGTGCAGTCTGAGACGTGTTACCTCAGAGGACAAAAGCCTGTTCCAGCTCCTGCATTCTACCCTGCAGTGGAGCTTATCCAGATCAAGACTCGGTGTAGCTCAGTGAGGTGAGCTGTAGGTGTGCCGGCGCCATAAGATCGGTGAACCGCGGCACGCTGCCGTTTGTGTGAGTAGCCTATCGAGGGCTCGAGTAGGCCGAAGGCAAAGGAGTAGAGAGTTAGTTCATAGGGGAGCAGAGGAGCTTAGCTGGCTCACCCCGAGAAGAAGAATTTACTGGACACCGGGTCCGAAGCTTGCCGAGAACTCCACGACCCAGCAAGATAAACCGGAATCCCTGGAGAACTACAGGTCCCAGGATAGCTAAAGTGCTGATACGTACCAGAGTCAGGAGACACATAGGCCCCGTAGGTTGGGAGCGTGCACTCCAAGAGAAGGCCCTACCACAAGGTCAGCCAGCGCAGGACAGAGACAAAGTTAGGCCTAGCTCCAGGCAGGTCAGAAACTTATTATGCAGAAGCCAGAACCAGGAGGCCCAAAACCTGCTCATTGGGGAGGATCTGGACATACACCCTTCACCCTACAGTGCTCCGGGGAGTGCCTGAAATTCCACCAGTAAAAGGTACTGAAGTGACTATCGTGTCCGTCCCTGTTCTTGCTCTGGCCCAGAGTAGTCTCTCTATCCTGCATCCCCGTTCCTATACTGCCCTGAGGCCCAGCTCTAACTGTGGAGAGCTATACCATCAAGCTGCCTTATCATCAGCCTCAGTAGACTGCGCAGCGCTGGTGATCCTCACCAGAAACCACAGGTGGCGTCACAAACTCTTTCTTTTATAAACTTTACAAATATCAACCCCTTTTTAGGAGAGACCCCAGGGTACGGGCCCGGGAGCCGACCACCGCGACATCCCTAAAGGCCAGGCCAAAGGCCCGGGTACCGAGTTATCCCCAGTCCCCTGGGTGCCACATCCACATCTGAGGGACCGAGGGCTGGCTGTTGTGCTTAGACGGGGTTGAGAAGGGTGTCCCCGGCAAACTGCCGGTCTGTGAGGAAAATGCAGGCGGACATGTTAGGTTGCCTTGATCCAAAGGTGGTGCTATCGATGTCGGAGAGCGCTCAACACCAGCTGGTGTTTCCACCTCCAAATAAAATGATGACCTGACAATCACACTGGCTGTTGCGGGTAAAGAGGTGGCCGGTCTGCGTCCCAAAACAGGTGTGACTGCTGTCCCCCCAGTCACAGAGGATGAAGAGGCTGCGGATGCACAAGATGTGGCTGATGGTGGTTGGCCCAGCCGGCTAGGCCGCATTGTAGCACAGTGAGCTTCCCACTGCAACTTATGCTTCATATCCATGTGCCGGTTCATGTATGAAGTACTCAAACTATGTATTTTTTGGCCTCTACTTAGCTTTTTCTGACAAATGTTACAGATAACACGAGTTGGGTCATTCTTATCGATCTGAAAAAATGCCCAAGCTATGCAAGGCTTAGCACCCATGCGACCTGAAGAGCCACTACGACTTGTGGTCAGAGGCAGAGTTGTGTTTGAGGATGCAGTTGTTGACGTGCTTCCAGTACTACGTCTCTGTCCAGGAAGGCGCAACCTGACCTCGTCGTCACTAGCATCCTCCTCCACCTCCTCTGCTGACCTCATCGACTGGCTGACTGTGGGTTGACAGTAAGTGGGATCTCCAACCTCGTCATCATCACCCTGTGTGTTCTCACACCAGTCGTCCTCAGAGTCAACCTCTTCCTGCCCTGGCAAAAATCTCAAGTTGTCGTTCCAATCAGGTATTTGAGTCTCATCATCGCCTTCCTCATTCTCTCCACCAACAGGAGATACAGTTTGGGAACGAGGGTCTACATTATGGTTGAGGTGGAGGAGAGCCCACTTGAAGGAGCACTTGATATCCGTTGAAGCACCTGCTGTTTTTGTGCCTCATCTGGAATTTGTAGCGATTGGCGTGGCCGTAAGAAAGGGATCTTATCACATTGTCCACTAAAAGAAGTAGACATCTTAGTTTGGCTGGAAGATGGTCTTTCTTCTGCAGATGTTACTGTTGCTTTAACACCTACCCCACGGACACAACCTTTTTTTCCCTTCCCAACACACCTATTCCCCTTTCCACCATCAGCAGGCCTTTTTCCACTCATTTTGGTGGTTAACTAATTGACAACTCTGGAGTTGTTTGCACAAAAAAACAATGGATGGGAACCGAGCAGAGCTGAGTGGCCAAACTGTTGTATTAGCCCAAAAGTATTGGCTGGGTTAGATGCAGTAAAACAATTTTATTACATACACAGGTGGTGGAGCTTAGTATAGATGGACTAATAGAACAAGTCCCACACACTGCTATAAGCCCAAATTTTTTTTCAGAGCTAGATGCAAATAAAAATTATTTTTAATTTGCAACCTGGTGGAACTTAGTATAGATGGACTAATAGAACAAGTCCCACACACTGCTACAAGCCCAAATTTTTTTTCAGAGCTAGATGCAGCTAAAAATTATTTTTAATTTGCAACCTGGTGGAGGTCAGTATAGATGGACTAATAGAACAAGTCCCATACACTGCTACAAGCCCAAATTTTTTTTCAGAGCTAGATGCAGATAAAAATTATTTTTAATTTGCAACCTGGTGGAGCTTAGTATAGATGGACTAATAGAACAAGTCCCACACACTGCTACAAGCCCAATTTTTTTTTCAGAGCTAGATGCAGATAAAAATTATTTTTAATTTGCAACCTGGTGGAGGTTAGTATAGATGGACTAATAGAACAAGTCCCACACACTGCTACAAGACCACATTTTTTTTCAGAGCTAGATGCAGATAAAAATTATTTTTAATTTGCAACCTGGTGGAGGTTAGTATAGATGGACTAATAGAATGATGCTATGCCCAAAAGGTTTTACTTGGCTAGGTGCAGTAAAAAAATTTGTATTCTATACACAGGTGGTATAGCTTGCAACACAGATAGGCTACTCCACTGACTAACACACACTGCAAGAGGCCAAAAAGGATTTGCTTAGCTAGATTTAGCCAAATGCTGTGAAAAAAACTTGCACAGCACTGGCACAGACCTGCCTAGCAAAAAGTCCTAGGAAATGCTGTAACCTAGTCCACAAAAGGACTGCAATTACAAGTAGACCCTACTCCCAACCTATCTATTTAAGAGCACAGACCTGCCTGATAAAAGTCGTAGGAAATGATGTAACCTAGTCCTCAAAAGGACTGCAATCACAACTATCCCCTACTCCCAAGCTATCTGTAGATTTGTGCGAAAATTGGCTTGAAATGAACACTCAAAGTATAGCGCACACAGCAACAGCGGTGCCGTCTAACACGCAGCTGCAGCAGTGAGAAAATGGTGGCTACGTGGAAAATGGCTGGGTCTTATAGGGCAAGGACATGTGACATACACTGCCAATGACACATGCCTTTGCTTGTGTGAAAAAAGCAGTTCGCTCCGTGTGTGCGCTGCTGATAGGCTGACAGATTGCATCTCCCCACTGTAAATGGGGGAAAGAGAAAAAAAAATGGAGATCTTCATTATTTCTGCAGAGATCCATCCCATGAACCTCCCCCCGCCCCGCTGTACACTCAAACTGCGTATTAACATTAATTTTCAGCATTACTGAGAAAAAATCCAGTTATGATTTTGGTGCACGAACAGTTATGGAACATAACCTCGAACAGCCGGATTTTTTTCAAATTGTTCGTGTTCGCCGAACGGCTCGAACACTGCCCAAAACAGCTCGAATTTGAGATTGGCGAACAGTTCGAGTCGAACACCGCTCATCTCTAGTGATAATATTAATATATTATAATAAATGTAATTAATATGTTGATATGAATATTGAGCAGAATTCATATCTGTCTATTGGTTCGTTCTCCGCAACAGTCATGGTCTCTCATGTGATCTCTTTGGAAAATTAATTGCCCACCCTTGCCTTAGATAGTAATAATGCCCCCTGTGTGCCGATACTGAATAATAATGCCACCATCTATGCCTGATAATAATAGTGCACATGGGGTTTCTTACAATAATAATATTGCAGCTCATGGTATGCAAGGGGCTTATATTAATATGGGGTCTACCAGTAGATACATAGGGGGAGAGGGTTAATAAGAGGCTTTAATACAGAGCCCAGACAGGCTGTACTATAACAGCAGGTGAAAGGGGGAGGTAAGAGGAGGAGCAGGCATTCTGACGCTTAGGCTTGAAGGGGAATAGAGCCTGTAATAACACAGCGGGGCAGGCGGAGGGTTGTGTTTATTAGGAGCTTAGACCCGGCTGCTGCATTCAATGACACTTTACATAAAAATGTGTTCCAGCGATGAGACCGGAGGGGGCGTCAGTGCGCATTGGGAGGCACGCGGCGCTCCAGCGAGAGGTTTCCTCCCCATACAGATACCAGAAGGTCCATGCTTGAAACGCACAGTGGGCTCCAATAGGGGGCGCTGTTTTATGGATCTCATCAAGTATTTATCACATCATAGGTCCAGATTGGTTCCCATAATGGCTAGGCAACAAGACAACAGGGAATATAGGTGTATAGATATATTATAAATATAGAGGATGTATTAATATAGTGTAAATGTACCAGATATAATCGATGCACACACAAAGGAGAATCATTTAACCCTGAATCAATATTCAGTGCAGCCAAGATTAAAAGTATAGATAAAGAAAAGAAGTCCGTCCAAATGGCCGACTATGCCGTATAGAAGAGCGCAGCCACAATTGGCCTACACACTGTATGGTGATAGTCTATGTAATAGGGCCATACTGAATAGTGATCACACTATAACAATAGGCCATTCGATAATAAAATCCATCTAGTCTCTCGTTGAATGATTTTCTTATCCCAGTCGACCAACCTCGCTGGTAAAGGGACCACGTGTATAACGTATGCCCATATAGACGGCTTGGGAGGGAGGGCTGATCCTTCTGACAGATTCCCTTTAATCTTATAAGGAGACGCAGAGGGGCACTATTATTATTATAAGGAGACCCAGAGGGGCACTATTATTATTATAAGGAGACCCAGAGGGGCACTATTATTATTATAAGGAGACCCAGAGGGGCACTATTATTATTATAAGGAGACCCAGAGGGGCACTATTATTATTATAGGGAGACCCAGAGGGGCACTATTATTATTATAAGGAGACCCAGAGGGGCACTATTATTATTATAAGGAGACCCAGAGGGGCACTATTATTATTATAGGGAGACCCAGAGGGGCACTATTATTATTATAGGGAGACCCAGAGGGGCACTATTATTATTATAAGGAGACCCAGAGGGGCACTATTATTATTATAGGGAGACCCAGAGGGGCACTATTATTATTATAAGGAGACCCAGAGAGGCACTATTATTATTATAAGGAGACCCAGAGGGGCACTATTATTATTATAGGGAGACCCAGAGGGGCACTATTATTATTATAAGGAGACCCAGAGGGGCACTAATATTATTATAAGGAAACCCAGAGGGGCACTCTTATTATTATAAGGATGCCCAAGGGGAACTATTAATGTGATAAAGAGACCTAAATGATCATCCTAATAAATTGGTATCACGGGGAGTAGTAAATTTAGATTTTCTCCAATGGTAGGCAGGGTCATATTTGTAATAGAGACCCTCATCTTTGAAAGTGGGTGTGGGAGAGTAACATGGGCCTGTGTGCGTCCTATGCCAGAGCTGGGCGCAGCCCCTAGTCCGGCCCTGTTCCCTCAGTAAAGATATTTCTTTTAGCCCCTAACACGGTACAAAGATATACATTGTCTTTTAGCCCCGGAATATGACTTTCTTATTGATACAAAACACTGTAATTTTTATTGTGTGGAACAGATATAAATAATTTATGTAACAACATAATAATACTCTAACTGCTCAGAAGAGTAAAGCGTCCATAGTTCTATCATCCATGTCTGCATATGGTACCGATGCTCAGCCTATATTGTTGCCTCCTTAAGGGATGCTAGGCAACTTCCTTATAAGGTAAGCTGCCCCTTTAAGAGTAGAACACAAGATTCCATTATGACATCACAATTAACCATCACTATTTCTACAAGTGATTACACTCTAGTTGTCACTTTGACTTTCCGGTGTCATTGTTGTCGGTGTGATAAGCCATATAGCTAGTCATATACAGACTGCGCTTGGATTTACTGGAAATGTCTGGAATTCCTCCAGACAGACTTCAGGTGTTAGCACTACTCCAGGGGATTCTTGCCACCTATGACCCTGACTTTGTGCTACCACTACCCGATGGCGTCCTCAGCTTCACTTACCGGCTGGTAATGGAGCTTGTGAGAGATTGCCTGACCAAATACAAACGAGGTCATATAAGCTCAGAATATCTTGAGCATTTACAGAAGAACATATGGACATTAGTACAACAGGTAAATAGCAGACAATCTGCACAAATCATATAGTAATAATGGAAAATAATAATGGAATATAAGTTTAACCTGTACCAAATACCCAGATAAGAATAGCCGGGGAGCAGTAATAGGGAATACAGGCTACATGACAAGGGAGAGGGTGATATCTACAGGGTTATTGGGAGGGTTGTGGAGGTAGGGGGGAATTGGATTGGTTAACCAATTATGGACCACAGAGTTTTCAGTTGTTATGCCTTCATTTTTTCCTCACTTTCTTTCAAGAGCCATAAATTTGTTATTTTTCCATTGCCATAGACATGTGAGGGCTTGATTCTTTTGCAGGACAAGTTGTAGCTTTCAGTGGCTCCATTCTATTTACCATACATTGTACTGAAACAAGGGAAAAAAATTCCAAGTGAGATGCAATGGTTCTTTGTGTCGCTATATTCAGGGACCCATAACATTTTAGTTTTCTGTCGATTGGGATGAGTGAAGATTTGAGTTTTGCAGTGAACTTTGTGTACATAGAGTGTCATAGAATCATAGATTCTATGGGTGTTTTGATTGTTTATTATTAATGTTTTTAAGTGAAATGAGAAGACAAAAAAAAACCACAAATCCAATTTTTTTTCCTCTTTTCGGTGTTTATTGATCGTATTAATTAATTCCCTATCTTAAAAGATCAGACTTTAACAACCGCATCAATATCAAATATGATCATTAATTTTTTCCTTTCTTTATTTTAAATGGTGAAAAGAGGAGTGATTTGAACTTTTATATTTTTAACATTTTTTTAAATCTTTTCTTCTTTATTTTTAAATTTTTTTTTTCGTTCCCTTAGGGGACTTAATCCTGCAAATCGCTCATACTATATATTGCAATACTACAGTATTGCGCTATATAGTGAAAATCTTGATCTCCTCTGGAGCTCAGCCTATAGCTAAGCTTCACAAGGAGGACCGTGGTTTCAGCAACGGAGGTCTTCAGCAGACCCCTGGTTGTCCTAGAAATGCATTAGACCCTTGTGATCGCCTTGTGGAGGGCCGATGAAAGCAAGAGTGCTCAGGCATCGGTGCATGCACAATTGAAATGATACTGTCACAGACTGACAGCTTTATTTAAATGGTTAACAGAAGAATTCTGCGTTGTCCACGGTTTTTAGGGACAGATGCTGGCTATTTCATATACGCATGTTTGGGGAGCTCAGCTCCTGAGCCCCCTCCACATGTGAGGATCCTTCCAGGATGTTAATAACCCGTACATTTGCGGGAAGGAGTTGAGGAGCTGGGTTACAGGGGGACAATAAAAGGAAGAAGGTAGGAGTTTCACGTTCCAGCATCCAACCAGCCCTTATAAAGAGATGGGAGGAAAGTTTGAAGGCTGGCACTTGATAAGTAGAGGTTTTGGGACGGTCACAGCGGTGGGGGATAGGTTTGGGTCAGAGTCTTGATAAATGTGATGTCCTTTGGACGGAGGTTACTGTTGGGGGAATAGTGACTTTGGTTACATCTCAATATAACTAGTGGACTTCGGTCCTGTGAGGATAGTGGTATTAATGTGGGATATTAATGCCTTAACCCTTGTGTCGGTGTGGTGTCGGTGTGGTGCGGCTAGGGTCTAACTCTTAATTAGGTGTTGTTTTTCTTCTGGTTTAAAGCCTATTAGATATCTACTGTATATAATTGTGGGGCTATCATTGTTGCAGTCACCCCGCGTTTTGAGTTGGAGTCTGCTGTGGCCATTTTACACAGGTCACAAGCAGCCATGTGTCTTATATACATACATTGGGTATGGAGGGAGGACGTGGGGATTTAAAGGTTTACAAGCGACCGGATCCCTCGTCAGTTGTCATGTAGTACTTGTAGTGTAGATAGCATAAGTAACATGGTGATATAAATGGCCTCCTCCGTTTTGCTTTTTCTCTCATGATTTTCCTTTCTTCTTTGTTTTCATCTCTATAGGCTGAAGAAAAATCCCAAAGTGGAGAATTGGCCTTTATTAAACAACTGGCCCAAAATGTCCTGCTTGTACTGGAGTATCCGGCCTACTCAGTGGAGCGCCTGGTAAGGATCTATCATCTTCTACATCTCATGTCCTTGTTGTCTGATCTTCTCCAGATCACCAGCCATATAGCAGAAGCTCAGGTTCATGATGGTGGAGGCCTCCCTGTCCTCTCCAGGCAGACACAGGTTTCCATCTCATGTCATTGTTCTCTGATCTTCTCCAGATCACCAGCCATATAGCAGAAGCTCAGATTTATGATGGTGGAGGCCTCCATGTCCGCTCCAGGCAGACACAGGTCTACATCTCATGTCCTTGTCTCATCTTCTCCAGATTACCAATCATATAGCAGAAGGTCAGTTTCATGATGGTGGAGGCCTCCCTGTCCTCTCCAGGCAGACACAGGTCTACATCTCATGTCCTTGTTGTCTCATCTTCTCCAGATTACCAATCATATAGCAGAAGGTCAGTTTCATGATGGTGGAGGCCTCCCTGTCCTCTCCAGGCAGACACAGGTCTACATCTCATGTCCTTGTTGTCTGATCTTCTCCAGATTACCAGCCATTTAGCAGAAGGTCAGATTTATGATGGTGGAGGCCTCCATGTCCACTCCAGGCAGACACAGGGTATTTTATGGCCACCTGTCCCTTTGGTTTCATCATCTGTGAGGACAGTCTGTACTCAGTGGTGCGGAGTTTGTATTTCCGCCTGTGTCTTTGTATAAGGGGGATATCTCCTATAATATAATAGTGTCTGTGCAGGGTCCGGCTTGTATCACGTCCCCTACATCTGCTGCAGTGTAATCATCATGGACATAATATAGAAGAGAGACGTTCCTGCATCTTCAGCTTTTATTTCCCTGCAGTTTCTATGTCTTAATGTCATTTCTTATTCCTTTTTAGGCCACGATCGGATCATTGAACCTGGGGAGAAATCCTTGTAAGAGCGACTATAAACCGATCAAACTGATCAGCAGTGGAGCCTTTGGGTGAGCTTTACTTTGGTATTATATATATTTCCCAGGGCTCCTTATGACGATGTCTCTGCGTCCTTCCCATGTTATGTTCCCATGGACAAATTATGAGTTCACATCACGGTCCACATCTATCTGTCACTATTCAGGTCAGTTAGGATGTGACGTGGATGAGGACCCCCCATTGGTGATCATTTGTGGAGTGTTATTTTATGTATTTATAGACATGGTTTTCTAGTGATGGCCCCACATTAATCATTAATACAGGAGATCATTTGATGAGATCTATAGATAGATTGTTAATAAGAATTTATAGTAAATCATGTTTTTTTCTCCTCTCCAGGGCCGTCCACTTAGTTCGCCATAAAGATACAAACCAAGTCTGCGCTATGAAGAAAATGGACAAGGAGAACCTGAAAAAGCCAAAGAGGCTTGAATGGGCCTTTCTGGAGAGGGACATCTCAGCATTCGCAGATTGTCCCTTTGTGGTCTCCACGTTCTGCTCCTTTCCTACTAAACTTCATCTATGTATGGTCATGGAGTATGTACCAGGTAGGACACATCCATTGTATCTATATCCAGCCCACGTCTGCTTAATCCTAGCACCTATATATGACCACAATGTGCCCACATGGACGGTTACATGTCCTCTTTGCAATTATTATAAGTCATCTGTTACCAAGATGCCTGAAAAACCATTGATCTCTATGAAAGTCCCCCAGTATGTCCTCGCTGAGCACGGCAGCAATTTCCACTATGGGTAAAAGGAAGATTTGTCTTTTTGAAGAGTTTTTATAGATAAGAACGTTCACAGAGAAAAAAATTAGAGGCTCGTAGATGAGGCTCTGTCTCTATGTATAGGGTCTATCTGCAGTATACAGTATACGCACTACATTATACAGTATATATAGACCATCCTGTCCCAATGTCTCCGCCTTTTTCACATTCCCACTCATCATGTGTAATTTACATTGTAACAAACCCTCAGTTCTCATATTTGCTTTCTCCTGTAGGAGGTGACTGTGGTACCCTTCTAAAGCACAGGGGTCCTTTACCAGTCCTCTTGGCCCGTATGTACATTGCGGAAACGGTCCTTGCTGTGGAATACCTGCACAGCTATGGTGTGGTGCACAGAGATCTGAAGCCTGAGAAGTAAGTGACCCCTCTAGCATATTAGAGGGGAAGAAAGTTAGAGTTTCTTATAGTCTGTGGGTTATTACTTGGTGCTGACACCATCTTTTCTTTCACAGCCTCCTGATAACATCAACAGGACATATTAAGGTCACTGATTTTGGGGTTTCAAAACTCGGCCTCATGAGACCAAACTCAGACTTCTACAAGACTCCAACTAAGGACATCACCAAAGAGTTCCTTGATAAAGAGGTAGGCTTTACTTACAGGGTCTTGTACTTTACAGATCTCATCTTTCTCCTTCTCTGATTTATAATTTCTCTAGAAAAACATTTCCACTGATGTTATGTGTCGCAATTATATTTATTGATCATCATCTCCTTTTTCTGTTGGTTTCCAGACTGCTGGCACCCCTACTTACATGGCCCCAGAAGTTATCCTAAAGATAGGCTATGGAAGGCCTGTTGACTGGTGGTCAATAGGGATCATCCTATATAAATTTCTATTTGGATATCCACCATTTACAGGGGCTTGCAGAAGGAATATTTTACACAGTATCATCCAGGGTAAGTAAAATAATCTGAATGCTTGTGATGTCACTGTTATTTGACTTGAATAGTTCTGTAGTTTTTTCTAGCTTTGTTAAGGAATTTTTTTTTTATGAAAATAAATGAAGAGGTTTTATTTCTTATAATATTTGCTTTTTATATAACAGATGATATACCTTGGAGATGTAATTACTTTCCTCCAACTAATGCTCGAGGCATCATCACTCAACTGCTCAGAAAAATTCCAGCACTGAGACTTGGAACAGGTAATATTAATAGTATTATCAATGAATTATTACAGCGTGAATAGACAAATGATGGGTTCCATGAGGATCAGCACTGAGGTTCTGTACTCTACCTACTTTTCTATTACCCATTCTTCATGCTATAATGTTCAATATATTTCCTTTATGTCGGCTCTGTTACATCTTCAGTTCAGATTAACATAAATTCTACAGATATGGAGCAGTTTCTCTGACAATGACTGTATCACTTTCTTTCTTGTCTTCCTTTTCCAGGAGGCGCAAATGAGATCAAAATTCATCCATTTATGCGTGACTTAGACTTTGACAACCTTTTAAGTCAGAAGCCCCTGTTCGTTCCTGACCTAAAGTCAGATGAGGACACCCGCTACTTTATCAGTAAGTAAAATGAGACGTCATCTGCAGAAAACTGACGTGTGTCTTGTCTTTCATTTTATGTCAAAATCAGTTCCCATCATTATTAGTGATAACATGGTGACTGTCTGGGTATTATACTAATAATCTCTAATAACACTTGTATTTTTTAGCTCGAAGTAGCAGCTTCAAACATATGAATTCAGATGAGGGGGACACAAGTGAGGACAATGACTGGCCAGAAATCAAAAACTTTGCATCAACTTATCAAAGGTCTTCTAAAGTAAGTATGTGGCTAATAAAATGTATGAAACCTATAATTACAAAAAAAAATTAAATATATCTATTTTATATTTCTTTATCTGTTTTAGCTATATATCACCAATACTGGGATGATGACCAATATAGAGCCTATGTCACCTCCACAGTGTTCCCCAGAGAACAGTGATGGAGGCAATGAAGAGCCTATGTCACCTCCACAGTGTTCCCAAGAGAACAGTGATGAAGGCAATGAAGTGCCTATGTCACCTCCAGGGTGTTCCCCAGAGATCAATGAAAAACGCTCAGAAATGTGAGTAGATTATTATTATTATGAGATTTAGTCCTGATATATGTCGGATCCAAATACAAGATACGAGTAACACAAATCTAAATCTAGCATCCACCACCCCATGACTACACAATCTCTGTGGGTCTTACTTGTGATAACTTCAATAACAGCTGATTGTTGCGACCAACCATTCATTTCCAACTCACAACAGGCCAATATTACTAATTAGACTCCATTCTTGCTGGTAAAATGTGGTCTTGAGCAGGATATCTCCTCTATGTTGTCCTAATTGACCTTACAGACAGGTGTTCTTCCGTTATTCTATTGTTTTTTCCTTGTAATTTACGTGTCTTTTTTCTACCAACAGGCAGAAAGAATCTTCCCCTTCCAAAACTGTTGGAGACAATCAGTGTTTTACTGCTAAAAACAGTGAGTCATCCTCGCCCTCATTGTCAGGTATGTACAGGTTTATAGGCCATCCAATTATAGCCTATGATCCAAAATTTAAATATTAAGGCTCTAAAATTACTTCCTTTACTCTTTCTGCTCCCCTGAGTATTCTATTTTTTGTTTTGTTAAAATCCCCCATACGGTTCCAGAGTTATGGGCCTTTGTAATTAGTGGTAATTTTTATTCTTTACAAAGGGGTGGTGTTCACAGGATCCTCTGGGGCGTGCCCTTAGGTTACCACGCCCACATGATAAAGACCATAATAATTAACACTAAATAAAAAGTCCCATATCTCTACAACCGTACTGTGGATTTTAGGAAAACAAATATCAGAATACTCAGGGGAGAAGCCGACATAAAATAAGAGCGAATCTTGGACACTTTTGACCTGGTGATGGGTCTTCTTTAAAGTTACAATGAAGTTTTATCTAACTGATTATATAACACTGTGGCTTGCTGAAAGTAATGTCATATTAATATGGGGACATGGTTCTTTGGGGAGACACCACTGGAACCCAGAATAGCTACAGGTTCATATTAATCAGTTGCATAACTCTATAAAGATACAAAGCTCATCTTTTAGGAGTTTATAATCAACATTTTTTTCTGGCTTTTTGATTAGAATCTCCAGTTCAGAAGAGAAGAAAATATTTTCGAACACTGAGAAAACAACTAAAAACAGAGAAAGTTGAAGAGGGGGAAACTAGGCGAGGTAAGTGTGACGATAATCTCCATGTTGTATGACGTCAGTGAGAAGAAGTCATGTGGAGCAGATGTTATCCGTCAGTGGTGGGATTGTCACATGTATGATGGCTGACAATGATTCTGCTCCTCTGTATGATGAGATTCCTCTAACGTCATGCTACAGTGACACCACAGTAGTGTCCTCTAATATGGAGTCCCATTACTTACATCAGTTTTACATCTTTTCTCCTAGGTTCTCTCTTCCGCCGGATGATAACATCCTGCCGGCGTGGATTATCCAGGGCTGCTCGTGCTGTCAGAGAAAGCTGCATTTTTGGCTGCTGCCACCAACGCACCATTGACATCTCGAGGACAGAAAACCCCCAAATCTAGCGCTCTGAAGAAACTACAGCACATCCACCATTAATGCTGTACCTGTATGGAAGGAGTTGTACCACCTACCTGTGGCCTCCTGACCAGCAAGAGACACGTGCAAAAGTTGAAGGCTCCTCCAAGAACTTGTCTTCATCCTTCCATGCAATTTTAATTCAAAGAAATAAAAAATTAAAATTGTTTAATGTCTTTTCGCATTTAATTGATTATTACTGACTTTTATGGTATATTAATACTATACCTCATATATAGTATGTCTGAAGGGTTAGATCCCAAACTGGAGAATAGCGGTTCTATGTCTCCCATTAATCCTCTAAACTCTGGCCAAAAATGGAGGAGATGACCAGAGATTCTGTTATTCCTAAGGGTACGTACACACAGCACCTTATAGACGCCAGCATACCCACTGATTTTTTATTTTATAAGAAGACACTTAAGGAAAACATCAGTGTTTTTGTTAACTACATATAAAATAGTGAGCGGCTTCCAAACAGAAGCCACCAGCAGAATGAACCGATCACTTTCTTTAACCACTTCATAATTTTCAAAGCTGGAAGCGGAGAAAAGAAGCTGAAAAAGACTGAAAAATACACAATGCACAGCAAGTTGTTTTTATATTGCAGTGCATATGTTCAATCATTTACATTTTTATCTAGTGCTTTTCATGAGGGATCCAGGTGGAATCCACCTGAAGAAGACATTGTTTGCAGATTACGAAGAGTGGCAATTAGTGTTGAGTGAGCACTAAAATGCTCGGGTGCTCGAAGCTCGGGCCGAGCTCACCGTGATACTCGGGTGCTCGACCCGAGCAACGAGCCCAATGTTAGTCTATGGGAGACCCGAGCATTTTTGCGGCGGCACCCCCTACAGTCTGTAGAAAGCCTAAAAAGTGCCCAAAACGATAGTGACAGTGCTCAAATGACATGGGGACAGCATGGGGATCGCCCCAGGAAGCATTTCAGACCCCCAGGTCACTGCTGTCAACAGCGCCGGACTGGGGCGTCTGGGGCCCACCAGGGACATTGACTCCAGGGGCCCACCCACCCTTCAGCTATTTGCAAATACCTGTTAGCCGTTATACCCATTATATTAGCCGCTTCTGCCCATCACTGTGCGCTCACCAGAAATGCGATGTACAATTACTGTAGTTTGCATTAAAGGGTTTTTATTGGTGAAAACAAGATATCAGCGATGCACAGGTTGGGAAGGTGATCACTTATTTATTGGTGGAATCAGCACTGTCAGAAGATTGTTGCACTTTGAGTATTTGGTGAGATTTTTACCTCTGTATTTATAAGACAAAACCAGGAGTGGAGCAATCCGAGGTAATGTTTTATGAATTTCTCACCCACTCCTGGTTTTGTCTTATAAATACAGAGGTGAAAATCTCACCAAATGCCAACTTGCTTTCTCTGGTGAACCTTTGCAACTGCATCTCTGCTGCTGTGTAATAGTCACAGGGCAGGGAGGGGTTAAACATCCAAGTATTTAATATCTATTGGAAATAAAGAGGTTTCCCCTTATTGATATCAGATAAAACAAATGACCAACCACAATCCACTCTACCAAGACCAATATTACCAGATAGAAGCCAGAAATACCACCACACCGTGACCAGATCACATATTACCACCACATAGTGCCCAAATAATGCCACATACAAGGCACAAATACCGCCACACCATGACCAAAGCACATAATACCACCACATAGTGATCAAATGCTACCAGATACAAGGTATAAATACTGACACACCATGAGACCACATATTACCACCACATAGTGACTGAATAATACCACACACAAGGGACAAATATCGTCATGTCATGACCAAAGCACATAATGCCACAACATAGTGACAAATAATGCTAAAATAATAAAAATGTAAAAAAGCTCTGTATATTGGGTCAGTGTACAGGTTATACAGTGATCACCAGTGATATTATACACAGGAGCTCTGTATATAGTGTACAGGTTATCAGTCATCACCAGTGACATTATACACAGAAGCTCTGTATATAGTGTCAGTGTACAGGTAATGCAATGATCACCATTAATATTATACACAGGAGCTCTGTATATAGTGTCAGTGTGTGTGTATAGGTAATACATATACTCAACATAGGTAATACACATACTCACCAGTGATGTCTCTAGGTGAAGTTCTTTATCTGCAGACCGATATATCCCATCTTCTATGCAGGACTTATCTCTGCAGAAAATAACATAGTTAGCTATAATGATCACTTCCAGAGCACAATCCACACTTTTCCCAAGATTTCTACACTGCATGAAATGACAAAAAAGCAACATAGTGCCGCACTACACAGTAACAGTGCTCCAGTGTCATTCTGTGCCTGCTCATCTGTCAGCAGACATATTTCTCTGATGGCAAAGATGTAGCAGAGCTGAAGACAGAAGACCCATGGATTACGTCGGAGCGAGGATTTTTTTTTATTAAAGATAGAGTCCCTTAGGCTAAGTTCCTGCTTTTATGCGGCGCTTTAGACCGCTCGCGTAAAAGAAGTGCCAAAGAAAGCTGGAAACGCCTTCCAGCAAAAGCTATGGATTTTGCTGAAAAGCGTTCAGATGCCGCGTTTTGCCACGTATTTTTGCGCGGGCGCTTTTACTGCAAAAGCGGCCGCGCAAAAAGAATTGACATGCCAATTCTTGGCGTTCTTTTCGGCGCGCTTTCCCCATAGGCTACATGTTAACATGCCTCGGGAAAAGCGCGCTGAGAAAAGCGCAACGTCGGCATGCAGTAGAGATTTTTTGCGCCGCGTATGAACGGAGCCTAAATGGGTTTTGTGTTTTATTTTTAATTAAAAAAAAAATTTCTGTGTTTTTTTTCTATTTACTAGAAATTCATGGTGGCCATGTCTAATTTGGCGTGACAACATGAATTTCGGGCTTAGTACCGGCTGATAATACAAAGCTGGCCTGGTACTAACACTATTATTACCCAGGGTGCCACTCACCACCAGGGCCGCTGGAAGAGCCAGGTAAAGCGCCTGGAAATTTTCAGGGGTGGCTGCGGGCTGCGATTTTCAGTGTGGGGGGCCAAGCACACTTGGGCCTTACCATGCTGAGAATCCCAGCCCCCAGCTCCTTTGTTTTATCTGGCTGGCAATCAACATATGGCAGGAGCACACACCTTTTCCTAAAAAAAAAAATATTTTAAATAAGTTTAAAACAAATATTCGGCTTCTCTGTCTTTTGATCAGCAGCCAAGGTAAAGCCAGGCAGCTGGGGGTGGCAGTACGTAGCTGTCCGCTTTATCTGCGGTGAGAATCAAAAATTCTGCAGAGCGCTACACCGTTTTTAAAAATGATTTCTTTTCACACTTCTATATGTCACAGACCCAACAGCCAATCACAGATGCTGTCAAAGAGGATGGGCGTCTGTGATTGGCTGTTTGAGTAATCTACAATCAGCCCATACATTCTAGTATGGTACTATGTATGGGCTGCTTTCAGGTTACTCAAGCAGCCAATCACAGAAGCCCGTTCTCTGTGTCAGCGTCTGTGATTAGCTGTTGGGACTGTCACACATATAGAAGTGTGAAAATAAATAAATAATAAAACAAAAATGACATAGTGCTCCGCAGAATTTTTGATTCTCAGCGCAGATAAAGCAGACAGCTACGGGCTGCCACCTCCAGCTGCCTGGCGATCAAAAGTCAGGAAAGCCCAATGTTTTTTTTAATTATTTAAAAAAATAATTAAAAAAAAAATACGTGGGTTCCCGCCATATTTTGATCGCCAGCCTGGTAAAAACCAGGCAGCTGGGGGCTGGGATTCTCAGCATGGTAAGGCCCAAGCATTCTGGGCCCCCCACGCTGAAGACGGCAGCCCGCAGCCACCCCTGGAATTGGCGCATTCATCATAGCACCATTTCCAGGCGCTTTATCCGGCTCTTCCAGCGGCCCTGGTGGGGGTGGCACGCTGGGTAATAATGGGGTTAGTACCAGCTTTGTATTATCAGCTGGCAGTAAGCCTGAAATTCATGGCGTCACGCCAAACTAGACATGGCCACCATGAATTTCTAGTAAACAGAAAAAAACACATGTAGGGACTCCATCTTTAATAAAAAAACAAAATCCTCGCTCTGACGTAATCCACGGATCTTCTGTCTCCAGCTCTGCTACATCTTTGCCATCAGACAAATACCCCTGCTGACAGAGATGAGCAGGCACAGAATGACACTAGAACACAGTTGTCAGAGAAGTGCTCAGCTGGCCTCCAGCCGCCGACCATGTTTTCCTGTGCGTTGCAAATAATTCATACTTTCAAACACATGCCTATTTTTGCAATGCAAGTCTACAGTACATTGCGTCTGCGCTGATTTACAACGGATCCGTTGTAACGCACAGTATAAACGCAATGTTAACCCAGCCTAACAGCAGCGAGAAGGGGAGACGGAGCCCTGGAGACCGCCAAGTCAGTCTACTGGTGGTACTATCATGCCCATTGCCCAGTATGTCCTCCCAGCCTTTGTGGTATTATTATGCCCATTGCCCAGTATGTACTGCCAGCCTCTGTGGTACTATCATTCAAGCTCACATGGCATGTCCTGCCAGCCAGCCACTGGTGGTAGTAGTACTAGCATGATAGTACCACAAAGGGCCGGCTCCAGGTTTTTCTGGGCCCTGGGAGAAAGAGTCTCAGTGGGCCCCTTTAACACATACCACGATTCATGATGCACAGATACCGCAGAGAAATATAAGTATAGTACAATGCAAAGATTTCACTTCTTATATTACATGAGTGATATCTATTATACTGGCCTCCAAAAAGTGCTCCATACAGAATACTGGTCCCCATATAACGCTCCATACAGAATACTGGTCCCCATATAACGCTCCATACAGAATACTGGTCCCCATATAACGCTCCATAAAGGATATTGGTCCCCATATAATGCTCCATACAGAATACTGGCCCCCATAAAATGCTCCGTACAGAATACTGGCCCCCATATAACGCTCCATACAGGATACTGGTCCCCATATAAAGCTCCACACAGTATACTGGCCTCCAAAAAGTGCTCCATACAGAATACTGGTCCCCATATAACGCTCCATACAGAATACTGGTCCCCATATAACGCTCCATAAAGGATATTGGTCCCCATATAATGCTCCATACAGAATACTGGCCCCCATAAAATGCTCCGTACAGAATACTGGCCCCCATATAACGCTCCATACAGGATACTGGTCCCCATATAACGCTCCACACAGTATACTGGCCCCCAAAAAATGCTCCATACAGAATACTGGCCCCCATATAATGCTCCATACAGAATACTGACCCCATATAACTGTCACGGGTGTGTCGCCACGAAGATCGTCACGATTACACAGCCTGACTTCTCGCAGCTGACTTTTTGGTGCTTTGTGTTTTTTGGCAGTGAGGGAGTTAATTCTCTCTCTCTCTGTGCTAGACGAGGTCCAGCCTCGCCCAGCTGCAATCAATGCTGCTGTAGTGAGACTCCTTCAAATGCTTGCTGGTCTGTTAGGGAAGTGTCGGTGAAAGCATTTCATGCAGACTAACAGAGCGGATCGTGGTTTTTGGAGTTTCAGAGATAAGTGTATTTGGAGAGTTTTTTCCCTTCCTCGCTTTATCATTTATCTCCTTTCCCGTTGGTGTTCCCTCTGTTGTAGTTGTGTAGTTTTTGTATGCAAGGTGGTTTTGGTTTTTCCCTTGTACTGTCTCGTTCGTCTAAGTACTGTGTGTGGGCATATTATTACTTGTCCCCTTTTGTTGTGATCGGGGTCCTTCTCAGGACTAGATTACTTAGGTGCAGGGATCCTCAGGAGGTAGGGGTTACGCTGGTGGCCTGGACCTCTGTACCTTTAACAGTACCTCCAGGTTGAGGGATTAGTCAGGGCCCCAGCTTAGGGTCAGCTTAGGCCCCCTACCTCCAGTATACAGAGACAGCGTGACATTTTCACCGACCCACTTAGTTTTTCTCCAGCTACCATGGATCCAGTAGCCGGTCTAGCTCGGCAGTTGCAGAGTTTGTCCATGGAGCTGGCGGACGTTAGGTCCAAGGTTTTGTATCCTCGGGAGCAAGCCGGACCAGAACCTAAAGTAGCTCTCCCTGACAGGTTCACTGGGGGGCGGGACAAGTTTTTTGTTTTCCGGGAGGCATGCAAGTTGTACTTTCGGCTGCGGCCTCGGTCATCGGGGAGTGAAGAACAAAGGGTGGGAATTGTCATCTCGCTCCTACAAGGGGACCCACAATCTTGGGCGTTCTCTCTTCCCCCGGGCTCCCTGGCTCTCCAGTCAGTGGATAGGTTTTTCGCTGCTCTGGGACTCGTATATGATGACCCAGATCGGATCTCCCTTGCTGAGTCTAAGTTACGTAGGATTCAGCAGGGAGATCGTCCGGCGGAGGAATTCTGTTCGGAGTTCCGTAGGTGGGCCACGGACACCCAGTGGAATGACCCGGCTCTTAGGAGCCAGTTTTGTCAAGGTTTATCCGACAAATTACAGGATGTGTTGGCACAGTATGACTCTTCCGCGTCACTGGAAGCCGCTATGGCCCTTGCTATTCGCGTTGACAGACGGCTTCGGGAGAGGTGCGGGATAACTCTACCCCCTGTGATGACTCCACCTCCTACAAGGTCCCCTCATATGGTGGTTCCCCTGGTCAGTCCAGAGGAGCCTATGCAATTAGGAGGGACATCATTTCGGGGGAGGGGACCGGTGGTGCGCCATAAGACAGGAAGGTGTTTCTTCTGCGGGAGAAAGGGACATTTTATTGGGGGGTGTCCATCCCGTCCCTTGCAGAGTGAAGAGTCGTCGGAAAACTGTTGATCCCAGGTTGTGTGGTGGACGGCAATCTGGGAGTAGGTATTTCGTCCCTAGGTTCGTCTCAGTTTCTCGTACCGGCGGAGGTGGTGGTGGGTACGAGAACTGAGAGGATATCTGTTCTTCTGGATAGTGGGGCCGGGGCTAATCTGGTTGATGCTCGGTTTGCCCGGGTTCAAGGTATGCGATTGAGTGAGTTGGCTAAACCCATCCCCATATTCTCGATCGATGCCAGGCCTCTCGGTCAGGGAAGTTTTTTGCAAGCTGTGCATGACGTAAAACTTCAAGTGGGGGCGATACATAAAGAACTGTTGTCTTGCTACGTGTTGGAGGGTCTTCCCACTCCTATAGTGTTGGGCCTTCCTTGGTTAACTAAGCATAACCCGGTTATTAATTGGCAAACCAGAGAGATAAGCCAATGGAGTAAATTCTGTAATAAAAACTGCATGAACACGGTCATCGGTGCGGTTACTCCTTGGGTCTTACCTCCATTTCTGGCGGACTTTGAGGATGTATTCTCGGAGAAAGGGTGTCAGGAACTACCTCCTCATCGCGAGTATGACTGTTCTGTAAAACTGCTCCCTGAGGCCAAGTTACCTAAAGCTAGGTTGTATAACCTTTCTGGTCCTGAGAGGCAGGCCATGAAGGATTATATTTCAGAAAGTCTGGCTAAGGGGCATATTAGACCTTCATCTTCACCGGTGGCTGCGGGGTTCTTCTTTGTTAAGAAGAAAGATGGAGGCCTACGCCCTTGCCTGGATTTCCGTGAACTTAATCGGATTACGGTCCGAGATCCGTATCCGCTCCCACTTATTCCCGATCTCTTTAATCAGATCGTGGGCGCCAAATGGTTCTCTAAGTTGGATCTCAGGGGGGCGTACAATCTGATTAGGATGAAGGAGGGGGATGAGTGGAAGACGGCGTTTAACACTCCGGAGGGGCATTATGAGAACCTTGTCATGCCATTCGGTCTGACTAATGCCCCGGCGGTGTTCCAACACTTTGTTAATGACATTTTTCGCCGCCTGGTGGGACAGTTTGTTGTCATATATCTGGATGATATCTTAATTTACTCGCCGGATCTGGTGTCTCATCAGGAGCACGTTAGGCAGGTGTTACAGATCTTGCGGGATAATAAACTGTATGCCAAATGGGAAAAGTGTGTGTTCGCCGTACAGGAACTCCAGTTTTTAGGCTTCCTGGTTTCAGCGTCCGGTTTTCGTATGGACCCTGGGAAAGTGCGGGCAGTTCTTGAGTGGGATCGGCCAGAGAATCTTAAGGCACTACAACGTTTCCTGGGGTTTGCTAATTATTACCGGAAGTTCATTCGTAATTTCTCGTCCATGGTTAAGCCTCTCACAGACATGACTAAAAAGGGGACGGATTTTTCTAGGTGGTCTGACAAGGCTTGTCAAGCATTCTCCTCCTTGAAAAAATGTTTTGCCTCGGCACCCATACTCATTCAACCTGATGCGTCACAGCCATTCATTGTAGAGGTAGACGCTTCCGAGGTAGGGGTGGGAGCAGTATTGTCACAAGGTTCGTCCCCTGGTAAGTGGCATCCGTGCGCCTTTTTCTCTAAAAAATTGTCGTCCGCTGAGAGGAATTACGATGTCGGCAATAGGGAACTCTTGGCCATTAAGTTAGCTTTTGAGGAGTGGCGCCATTTTTTGGAGGGGGCAGTCCATCCGGTCACCGTCATCACCGATCACAAGAACCTGCTATATCTGGAGTCCGCGAAACGTCTGAATCCCAGACAAGCTAGGTGGTCATTGTTTTTTACCAGGTTTAATTTTGTCGTTACATATCGTCCTGGGTCAAAAAATGTAAAGGCGGATGCCTTATCTCGTAGTTTCCCTGGGGCCGGGAATACGGACGACCCGATTACTATCCTTCAGGAGGGGGTGGTGGTTTCGGCAGTATGCTCTGAGCTGGAGGAGGAGGAGGTATTGGAGGCTCAGGGGGACGCCCCTGTTGGACCTCCGGGGAGACTGTTTGTTCCAGATCAGTTGCGACAAAAGGTGATCGAGGCACACCATAAATCAGTTTTTGCAGGACACCCGGGGAGTAGAGCAACTGTGGATCTCCTCTCGCGTCGGTTTTGGTGGCCTAACTTACATAAGGAGGTGGTAACTTTTGTCGCGTCCTGTGGGTTTTGTGCACGCTCTAAGACCTCACATACCCGTCCGTCTGGGGCCCTCTTACCTTTGAAGATCCCGGAGCGTCCTTGGACTCATCTGTCTATGGACTTTATTACGGACCTCCCTCCGTCTTCGGGTAAAACGGTCATACTCGTTGTAGTGGACAGGTTCAGCAAGATGGCACATTTTATCGCTCTTCCGGCTCTCCCTAATGCTAAAACTCTTGCGCAGGTGTTCATTGGGGAGATTGTGAGGCTTCACGGGGTACCCTCCGAGGTGGTGTCTGATCGGGGGTCTCAGTTTGTGTCCAAGTTCTGGAAGGCGTTTTGTGCACGGCGGGGGATGCATTTGTCATTCTCATCGGCTTTTCATCCTCAGACCAATGGTCAGAAGGAACGTATGAACCAGAGCTTGGAGACATATCTCCGGTGTTTTGTGTCAGAGAACCAGGAGGACTGGGCTTCTTTCTTACCTCTGGCAGAGTTTGCTCTTAATAATAGGCGGAGCGAGTCCACTGGTAAGTCCCCGTTTTTTGGGGCATATGGTTTTCACCCCCAGTTTTGTACTTTCAGTAGGGGGGGGCTCTTCGGGGGTTCCTGAGGAGGAACGATTTTCCTCATCACTCGCTTCAGTATGGAGAGGGGTGCTGAAGAATCTGAATACTATGGGGAACCGATACAAACGTATGGCTGATAGGAGGAGAGTGTCTGGTCCGGACCTAAGTGTGAACGATCGGGTATGGTTGTCTACCAGGAATATAAAACTTAAGGTTCCCTCCTGGAAACTGGGTCCCAGGTTCATCGGGCCGTACAGAATCAGTTCTATTATTAATCCGGTGGCATTCCGTCTTGACCTCCCCCCTACGTTTAAAATTCACAACGTGTTCCACAGATCGTTGCTTAAGAGGTATGTGGCGCCGGTGGTACCGTCACCTTTACCTCCCCCTCCAGTGGTGGTCAAGGGTAACTTGGAGTTCCAGGTATCGAGGGTCATCGATTCACGCTTTAATCGCAGGTCCCTTCAGTACCTGGTTCATTGGAAAGGGTATGGTCCTGAGGAGAGGATGTGGGTTCCTGCGTCGGATATTAACGCAGACCGATTAGTTCGGGCCTTCCACACGACTCACCCGGATAAACCTGGCCCTGAGGGTCCGGAGGCCCCTCGTAGAAGGGGGGGTACTGTCACGGGTGTGTCGCCACGAAGATCGTCACGATTACACAGCCTGACTTCTCGCAGCTGACTTTTTGGTGCTTTGTGTTTTTCGGCAGTGAGGGAGTTAATTCTCTCTCTCTCTGTGCTAGACGAGGTCCAGCCTCGCCCAGCTGCAATCAATGCTGCTGTAGTGAGACTCCTTCAAATGCCTGCTGGTCTGTTAGGGAAGTGTCGGTGAAAGCATTTCATGCAGACTAACAGAGCGGATCGTGGTTTTTGGAGTTTCAGAGATAAGTGTATTTGGAGAGTTTTTTCCCTTCCTCGCTTTATCATTTATCTCCTTTCCCGTTGGTGTTCCCTCTGTTGTAGTTGTGTAGTTTTTGTATGCAAGGTGGTTTTGGTTTTTCCCTTGTACTGTCTCGTTCGTCTAAGTACTGTGTGTGGGCATATTATTACTTGTCCCCTTTTGTTGTGATCGGGGTCCTTCTCAGGACTAGATTACTTAGGTGCAGGGATCCTCAGGAGGTAGGGGTTACGCTGGTGGCCTGGACCTCTGTACCTTTAACAGTACCTCCAGGTTGAGGGATTAGTCAGGGCCCCAGCTTAGGGTCAGCTTAGGCCCCCTACCTCCAGTATACAGAGACAGCGTGACAATAACGCTCCATACAGAATACTGGCCCCCATAAAATGCTCTGTACAGGATACTGGCCCCATATAAAGCTCCATGCAGGCTGTTCTCCCCACATAATGCCCTATGCAGGCTGTTCCCCCCCCTTATAATGCCCCATGCAGGATGTCACCCCCCTCCATATAATGCCCCATGCAGGATGTCACCTCCCCCATATAATGCCCCATGCAGGATGTCACCTCCCCCATATAATGCCCCATGCAGGATGTCACCCACCCCATATAATGCCCCATGCAGGATGTCACCCCCCTCCATATAATGCCCCATGCAGGATGTCACCTCCCCCATATAACGCCCCATGCAGGATGTCACCCCCCCATATAATGCCCCATGCAGGATGTCACCCACCATATAATGCCCCATGCAGGATATCACCCCCCCTCTCTTTAAAATGCCCCATGCAGGATGTCACACCCCCCTTTTATAATGCCCAATGCAGGATGTCACCCTTCTCTTTAAAATGCCCCATGCAGGATGTCACCGCCCCCATCTAATGCCCCATGCAGGATGTCACCCCCCCCCATATAATGCCCCATGCTGGATGTCATCCCCCATATAATGCCCCATGCAGGATGTCACTCCCCCATATAATGCCCCATGCAGGATATCACCACCGCACCCATATAATGCCCCATGCCTCCATACATTAAATAAATAATCGAATACTCACCTCACTCCTCCTCACCTGTTGCCGCTGCTCAGGTCTGGACTCCAGCGCCGCAGGATGTCACCCCCCTCCATATAATGCCCCATGCAGGATGTCACCTCCCCAATATAATGCCCCATGCAGGATGTCACCCCCCATATAATGCCCCATGCAGGATGTCACCCCCCCTCTTTATAATGCCCCATGCAGGATATCACCCCCCTCTCTTTAAAATTCCCAATGCAGGATGTCACCCCCCTCTTTAAAATGCCCCATGCTGGATGTCACCCCCCCATATAATGCCCCATGCAGAATGTCACTCCCCCATATAATGCCCCATGCAGGATATCACCCCCCCCATATAATGCCCCATGCCTCCATACATTAAAAAAAATAATAATCAAATACTCACCTCACTCCTCCTTACCTGCTGCCGCTGCTCAGGTCCGTACTCCAGCGTCGCCGGCGTCTTCCCGCTCTGCGCTGCCTGTGATGGCTCAGGGGAGGGCGCGGTGGAAAGACGTCACCGCACCCTCTGACCTGATATGTCACAGGGAGCGCAGAGCAGAAATACAGCGGATCTGCGGAGGCAGGAGGAGAGGTAAGTATCCGGCTGCTGGGCCCTGAGCAAGCGGGGGAGAAGGGCGGGCGCTGGCACCGCTCTCCTCCACCCATAGCCCGATTCATGCTTAGTATGTCCTGCCAGCCTCCTTGGTACTTTCATGCCCACCCAGCATGTCCTGCCAGCCACTGGTGGTAGTACATGCTGCTAGGCATAGTAACAGTAACGAGAGGTTGGCAGCAGGACAGGCTGGGCAATGGGCATGATGATAATCATGACCATTGCCCAGTAGCATTTACTGACAGCCTCGGCCAGGGGTCCTCTCAGTCACCCCTCCCCCCTATCCCTTCCTCCCCTCCCGGCCCCTGCTTTTCATACTCATGCGTCGAGATGAGCTGCAGGCCTGCAGCCGCTGCCTAGGGCGACGGCGGATCCGTCCTCCACAGCGCGCACAGGAAGCAGTCCCAGGGCCATGATGTCATCGCCCTGAGATTGACCTCCTGCGCACGCGCCGGCAGAGGCGGCAGAGGGGCACTGCGGCAGCAGGCAGAGCAGGGAGACCAGTCTCCTTGCTGTGCTGCTGCAGAGGGCCCATCACTAATCATATCGGCAGTGCTGCCTATCTGATTAGCGAACCGGGGGGTCCTCTGTTCTCTGTACAGGGCCCAGTGGGTGTGAGGGCGCGGCTTAGGGGCATGGCCATCGGAACCCGGAGCCCACCGGGGGTTTTCCCGATCATACGGTGGGCCAGTACGCCCCTGCCCATAAGGGCACACACTGTGCAATTATCTGACATTCTAGCGTGACCTCCGCAGGGAGGATGAGAGTGATACGTGGTGCAGAATACGTTGGTCTATAAGCAGGCATGCAATACATGGGGTGCAGAGAAAAAGGTTGCACTTGGGTCACGACCTGACTAAGGAGGCACGGTACCGTGTGAGGCTTATTCTCTTAGCTCCCCCGCCAACAATTTATATACAAATAAGATATTATACAGTGCTACATTATACAAGGTATAAAGGATGGTGCCCACATAAGAGTGCCATTCTTTAGCAACAAAATAACAGTGCCACTCAGAGCCAAAATAAATACGGCTATATAGTGTTCTCAAGATAGCACAATAGATTGCTCAAATAAATACTGTCATACAGTGCTCACATATTAACACTATGAAATGCCCAAATAAACACCACTTTACACTTCTCACATGTTATGACCATACAGTGCTCAAATAAATACTGTCATACAGTGCTCACATATTAACACTATGAAATGCCCAAATAAACACCACTTTACAGTTCTCACATGTTATAACCATACAGTGCCCAAATAAATACTACAATACAGTGCTCACATATTAACACTATGAAATGCCCAAATAAACACCACTTTACAGTTCTCACACGTTATGACCATACAGTGCTCAAATAAATACTGTCATACAGTGCTCACATATTAACACTATGAAATGCCCAAATAAATACCACTTTACAGTTCTCACATGTTATGACCATACAGTGCCCAAATAAATACTACAATACAGTGCTCACATATTATCAAAATACAAGGCACAAATAAATAGTACCGGACATTGTTCACATATTATCACTATACAGTTCCCAATACATAATCTAACAGTGCTATACAATGGCTAACTAAAAATACAATATTTAGACTGAGTCATGGTCATAACCTTGTCAATCATTCCTGGCACCAATATAGAAGCGGGAGGCTGATGGGACCCATGTGTAAATACCCTGGGAAATGTCTGTGCTTCATATGAGGGCATCAGCACTATTATTTTGGGAGGCCTTGTTTCAGGGTTTAGATTGGGCCCAGTTACTTGCTGGCCACCTTCTTCGGAACGGCTCTCCATCACCCCTCACCACAATTCAGTAGACCCATACCAGCTATTACTGAAATTATTGATTGCCAAGTGTAACAGCGGAAAATAAATTATTGAAAAAAAATAAATAAATAAGCACGATGCTCCCCGATCCTCTGGGCGGCATGTAGACTTCTTTCTATAATTTTATAAACTTGTGTATTTATAGATTTGATGTCATTAATCATTAATGGTCCATTACTTATTATTCCTCTATGTAGTCCTTTCTCCAGCTCCGGTGTTATATACTTATTTTATATAAAAAAAGTTCCAGTTATTAGCTAAGGCTGAAAATAAATAAAGTTTTAGAGTCAGTAAAATATAAAAGCGGTATTTTATATTGGGATTTCTTATAGCAAACTCATCTTCTGCTTGTGAGTGCACGTTGCTATATAAGGACGCAGCCACCCAACCAACCTGAACCAAAGACACTCCAGTGACAGCCACATAGTCACTATATAGCTCTCACTGGCGGTAAACTGACCGTTTTAGGCAGCGGATGCAACCAAAACTCACTCATGTACTTGAAATCCCACCTACCCAGTTTTTTCATTGACTAACGTGGGCTAGGTTTCAACCACATCAGAAAAAGGTGATGAGTAAGCACATATATAATAGGTATCCGTTTGATCCCATGATCTAATATTGGCGATGCCAGGGGTTCTAGGGGAAGGAGAGGCTGCTCACACTGCTGTCCACCCTGTCTATCTGATCTAATAATGAAGATACCAGGGGTGCAGCGGTAAGAAGAGGCTGCTCACACTGCTGTCCACCTGTCTAATTGATCTAATACTGGAGATACCAGAGATCCTGAGGTAAGAAGAGGCTGCTCACACTGCTGTCCACCATGTGTATTTGATCTAATACTAGAGATACTAGGGGTGCTGAAGTAAGAAGAGGCTGCTCACACTGCTGTCCGCCATGTGTTTCTGAGCTAATACTGGTGATACCATGGTTGCTGAGGTATGAAGAGGCTGCTCACACTGCTGTACACCTGTCTAATTGATCTAATACTAGAGATTCCAGGGGTGCAGAGGTAAGAAGAGGCTGCTCACACTGTGTTCACCATGTCTTTCTGAGCTAATACTGGAGATACCAGGGGTGTTGAGGTAAGAAGAGGCTGCTCACACTGCAGTCCACTATGTGTATCTGATCTAATACTAGAGATACCAGGAGTGCAGAGGTAAGAAGAGGTTGCTCACACTGCTGTACACCTGTCTAACTGATCTAATACTAGAGATACCAGGGGTGCAGAGGTAAGAAGAGGCTGCTCACACTGCTGTCCACCATGTCTTTCTGAGCTTATACTAGAGATACCAGGGGTGCAGAGGTAAGAAGAGGCTGCTCACACTGCTGTCCACCATGTGTATCTGATCTAATACTGGAGATACTAGGAATGCTGAGGTAAGAAGAGACTGCTCACAGTGCTGTCTACTCTATCTATCTGATCTAATACTGGAGATACCAGGAGTGCTGAAGTAAGAAGAGGCTCTTCACACTGCTGTCCACCATGTCTATCTGATATTATGCTGGAGATACAAGCAGTGCTTAAATAAGAAGAGGCGGCTCACACTGATGTCTACCCTGTCTATATGATCTAATACTGGAGATACCAGGGCTATTAAGGTACGAAAAGTCTGCTCACACTGTTATAGGTTATCTCTAAGTCATATCAGGAATATTCCTATGGCACATGCTCACAAGTTTCTGTGCTAATATTCTAGGACAGGTTTCTTTCTGTGCAACAAGACACTGACCATATTAATTGTGTAGTGTTTACCTCCCTAAACAAAAAAGCTAAAATTGCTAATTAAAGGTATTTATAAATGTATTCATTAAGATTCCATTTAGTTATTTATTTTTTTCTATTCCCAGAGAGCCCCGTTAAGGAAAAATTGCAAAACAATGAGATACATTTCTCAGAGTCCTATTTTATATATCCATATACTGTATGTGATACTGAGTTTGTATGTTTTCCCCGTATTCTTGTGGGTTTCCGCTGGGTTCTCCGGTTTCTTCCTACACTCCAAAGACATACTGATAGGGAATTTAGATTGTGAGCCCCGATGGGGAAAGTGTCGATAATGTCTGTAAAGCGCTGCGGAATTAATGGTGCTACATAAGTGAATAAAATAAATCAAAATAAATACTAGAGTAAAATAAGAGAAGCCAAAGAAGGCGGGGATAATAAAAGTGACGGTGCACTTGTGTAGAGCTTGAGTAAAGTACCTATATGCAGGCCTGGCGTCAGAACCCAGCGCACCCGGGCAACTGCTGGGGCCCTAAGGAGATGGATGGGCCCACTTACCGTCGGGCACCCCTGCGCGCTATGGGACCCGTGAGCGGTGCGGTGCCGGTGCCAGCGCCCGCCACCCACCCCCGCTTGTTCAGGGCCCCTCTCCCCGTGCCTCCGCACCATCTCTGGTCTCTTCCGCGGCTGCTGCACTGTGACGTCTCAGGCCAGAGGATGCGGTGATGTCTTTACACCATGCTCGCTCCAGATCCATGACAGCGCAGAGCGGTAAGACGCCGGCGATGCTGAAGAGTCTGGAGCAACGGCAGCAAGTGAGGAGAGGTGAGTACTTGATTATTTTTTTTATATGTATGGAGTCATGGGGAATTATATGGGGGGGGGACAAGTGACATTCTGCATGGGGCATTATATGGGGGGAACAAGTGACATCCCGCATGGGGCATTATATGGGGGGGGATAGGTGACCTCCTGCATAGGACATTATATGGGGGGACAGGTGACATCCTGCATGGGGCATTATATGGGGGGGAGGTGACCTCCTGCATAGGACATTATATGGGGGGGAGAGGTGACATCCTGCATGGGGCATTATATGGGGGGAGAGGTGACATCCTACATGTGGCATTATATGGGGGGAGAGGTGACATCTTGTATGGGGCATTATATGGGGGTGAGACGTTAAATCCTGCATGGGGCATTATATGGGGGGGGGAGGAAGAGATGGAGGAGAAAGAGCAAGTGAGAGAGAGGAGAGAGTGAGAGAGATGGAGGAAAGGGTAAGGGAGAGAGATGGATGAGAGAGAGATATGGAGGAGAGACAGATGGAGGAGACAGAGCAAAGGAGGAGAGAGAGAGGGAGGAGAGAGAGGGAGGAGAGAGAAAGAGATGGAGGACAAAGAGCAAGGGAGAGAGAGATTGAGAAGAGAGAGGAGAGAGTGACAGAATGGAGAAGAGTGCGAGGGAGAGAGATGGAGGAGAGAGAGAGATAGAGGAGAGAGAGATGGAGGAGAGAGAGATGGAGGAGAGAGAGAGATGGAGGAGAGAGAGAGATGGAGGAGAGAGAGATGAAGGAGAGATAGAGAGGGAGGAGAGAGAGAGGGAGGAAAGAGAGAGAGGGAGGAGAGAGGCGGGAGGAGAGAGATAGAGAAAAGAGAAGGAGGGCGGAGGGAGAGTGAGATTTTTCCATCTCAAAAGTTGGAGTTCACAATGATTTCAATGGGGTCCATGTACTGGATCAAGTTCGGTTACAGTTTTGGTACCCGAACCAAACTTTGGACTAAAGTTCAGTTGGGTACCAAAACCTGAACTTCCACGGGTCTGCTCATCCCTTGTCATGCTAGGTATGGGAAGAACCCAGCGTACGACAACGGGAAAAGGGGGAAAGCCCAGAAACTAGGGAAAGGGGGAGTGGAGACCCCTAAGCAGATCTAACAACACCATGACTCCCTTATCGTTCCTAAATAGGTTCCACACCTATCGCCAAGCAGGATACCTTAGCCCTGGCTGACCCTAGAGCTAGGCCCTAGGTAGGGAGGGGGAGGAGTTAGCACTAGTCGGCCCCACTGCAACTAAAGACAAACAAGGGAAACAGACAAGGAGATACACTTAGCTTTGAGGAGACACCAGAGAGAACACAACTACAATCCATAAAGGAACTCCAAGAAGAATATCGCTGACTGCTAGAACTCCAGACCTGAACAGAGGAATTTACTCTATCACCAGCAACTCTCTTGAGAAACTGAGTATATTTAAAGATCCAGAAAGGGTGTGTTAATTAGCAGGCGATCGTGGAGATCACCGCTGGGTGCTAGAGTGGGAGGGATGATGAAAGGATCAAGAAGGTGTCTGCAAGGCCAAGCGCAGCGACCTTCTACAGCCGGATCCAGAATGACTGTATGTCAAGCCTGACACACCCGTGACATCCCTAGTTCCTAATCCTTTAACTGGTTCGGATGCAATACTACATTTCACCTCTAGTAGCCACTAGTGAAAAATTTGATTACCTGTCACAATCACAATAATAGTCGATCATTAGTGATCCAGTTCTCAATCTACGTCCCATTAGTTTACACAGTCTGTAAAATTGCCCTCCAGGAGGAGACTGGTATCTTTGTCCTGCCTACCACTGTTCTCCTACACATGTGCAGACTTCCATTTCTTAAGGGGACTTATTTTCAGTCAATGTCTATGGCACCTAGGTTTTGTAAATGCCTCCCCCATCCCCCATATCAATCTGTGGTTTTGCAACCACTGAGTTCCAAATACTGTGCTATGGTCCACAGTTACAAATGTCTTTATAATAATTCCGATTGTTGGATGTCAGTTGATGTTGAACCCCACCGGTTTAGAGGTCAATATAGTAAACCTGGAAAAACCCTACAATGCATTAAGTTTATGGCTGCTAATTGTCATCATGTAGTTGATGGCGAAATATAACAGGTACAGTCTAGGGGTACGGGAGACATTTGAGCTGATAAAAGCTGAGTGTGCATGGTGATAGATAGCGGCTCTGTAAGACTAAACTTACCTTGTGGCCGGAGTCTGTAGAGCAGAGTTACTGTACATGTCCAGACTCTCTGACCAGGTCTATGCAAAAGTATGAAAAGTGATATAGCAATGTGAAATTCAGGCCAACACTCCCTTTTTCCATAAAAGTCAGCACTTTATTTAATCCATATAAACACAACCAAATTTAAGTGGCTTCGTACAAAAATAGCACATGAAAAATGTACAAATGCCATCAGCAAAACGTACTTCAACCAGACGGCAACGCGTTTCTGAGCTCTACGTTTCTTAGTTTGAGCCTGAAAAATTCCACAATACTTAACACAGGATATCTGAGTTCGCAGATTCGTAACACTCAGGTTAAAATGTGCATAGACAAAATATATAGATAAAACCTGTAAAAACCACAATGTGGATAATGCGGATAAACGAACCATACAATAAAGTAAAAACAGGAGCCGAGGCTGTAAGTGCGGGGATTTCTGTGCTTGGGGATCATACTCGATACTGGATAAATTGAGATGTTTTGAAAATGTTGTATCCATTATTTTATCATTTGCAGATCACTAACACGTCTCTCCGACCTGTGATTTCCATAGTTCCACGACTTTTCCGTCTTATGCTCAGAGGTCTAGTATTAACCCCTTTACCCCCAGGGTGGTTTGCACGTTAATGACCAGGCCAATTTTTACAATTCTGACCACTGTCACTTTATGAGGTAATTACTCTGGAACGCTTCAAATGGATCCCACTGATTCTGAGACTGTTTTTTCGTGACATATTGTACTTCATCATTGTGGTAAAATTTCTTTGACATCACTTGCGTTTATTTGTGAAAAAATCTGAAATTTGGTAAAAATGTATAAAGTTTTGCAATTTTCAAAATTTTTAATTTTATGCCCTTAAATAGAGATATGTTACACTAAATAGTTAATAAATAACATTTCCCACATGTCTACTTTACATCACCACAATTTTGGAACCACATTTTTTTTTTTTTAGGGAGCTATAAGGGTTAAAAGTTGACCAGCGATTTCTCATTTTTACAACAAAATTTACAAAAACACTTTTTTAGAGACCCCATCACATCTGGCGTGACTTTGAGGGGCCTTTATGATAGAAAATACCCAAAAGTGACACCATTGTAAAAACTGCACCCCCCAAGGTGCTCAAAACCACATTCAAGAAGTTTATTAACCCTTCAGGTGCTTCACAGTAATTTTTGGAATGTGGAAGAAAAAAATGAACATTTAACTTTTTTCACAAAAATGTTACTTTAGACCGCAATTTTTTTTATTTTCGACTTTTTGAATGTAAAATTTGCTTGAAAAATTAGCGGACACCATGTTGCGTTTGGGGAGCCCCCGATGTGCCTAAACAGTGGAAACCCCCACAAGTGACACCATTTTGGAAACTAGACCCCTCAGGGAACTTATCTAGGTGTGTGGTGAGCACCTTGAACCCCCAGGTGCTTCACAGAAGTTTATATCATGGAGCTGTAAAAATAACATTTTCACATTTTTCCAACAAAAATGTTTTGCAGACCCCAATTTTGCATTTTCATAAGGGTAACAGGAGAAATTGCACCACGCGATTTGTTGTGCAATTTTTCCTGAGTAAGCCGATACCCCATATGTGGGGAAAAAACACTGTTTGGGCACACGGCAGGGTTCGGAAGAGAAGGAACGCCATTTGACTTTTTGAATGTAAAATTTGCTTGAATTAGTGGACGCCATGTTGCGTTTGGGGAGCCCCTGATGTGCCTAAATAGTGGAACTCCCCCCCCCCCCCCAAGTGACTCCATTTAGGAAACTACACCCCTGAAGGATTTTATCAAGGGGTATAGTGAACATTTTGAACCCAGAGGTACGACACAGAATTTGATAACATTAGGTCATCATATTGAATAAGTTGTCATTAGTCTTGAGTGCAAGTGCTCGCTACTTGAGTTTGCATCGGGTACTCAGGTATGGACCATGTATGGCGGGTGCTCAAGTGACATGCTCGAGTCCCCGCCCGCATGTTTCATGGTTGTTAGTCACCCAAATAAAAACATGTGGGGATCGCTTGTGCATGACAGGCAGTCCCAGCAAGGTTTTTTTGGCTATATAACAGCTGCAAAACATTTGAGGCGGAGACTTGAGCATGTCACTCGAGCACCCGCTATACTCGGTGCATACCCGAGCACCCGATGCAAACTCAAGTAGCGAGCTCTTGTGCTCAACATTAGTTGCCATATAGACGGTATTTTTTTCTTTACTTCTGAAAAAATCCCAACCCCAATCCTAATACAACCACAACCCTAGCCCAAACTCAACCTTAGCTCAACCCTAACCCTAGCCCAACCCTAACCCTAGCTCAACCCTAACGCAACCCTAACCCTTGCCCAACCCTAACCCAATCCTAGCCTAACCATAGCACAACCCTAACCCTAGCCCTAGTACAACCCTAACCCTAGCACAACCCTACCCATAGCTCAATGTTACCCCTAGCCCAACCCTAACCCTAGCTCCACCCTACCCCAACACTACCCCTAGCCCCACCCTAGCTCAACCCTCACCCTAGCCCAACCCTAACCCTAGCCCAACCCAAACCCTAGCACAACCCTAACCCTAGCCCAACCCTAACCCTAGCACAACACTAACCCTAACCCTAGCACAACCCTAAAGTTTATTTTTACGCCATTCCTCGTGCGGTATAAGTGATTAGACAACTTTATTTTTCGGGTCGGTGCAATTACAGGGATACTAGATTCATATCAGGCTTTTATGATTGAGAGCTGTCATACACTAAAAAACCCTTTTTTTTGCAAAGACTAGTTTTTGCATCGCAATTTTTTGAGAGCTATAATTTTTCCATATTTCGGCCGACAGAGTCATGTGATTTTTTTTTTTTTTTTTTTTGTGGGACAAGTTGATGTTTTTATTGGTACCATTTTTGGGCACATTACATTTTTTGATTGCTTTCTATTTCGATTTTTGGAAGGCAGAATAAACAAAAACCAACAATTCACGAATTGTTTTTTGGTGTTTTTTTATGCCGTTCTATGTGTCGTCAAATTGATAAGGAAGCTTTATTCTTCGGGTCAGTACGTTTACAGCGGTGCCACAGTTATATTTTTTTTCACGTTATGGCACTTTTACTCAATGAAAACTATTTTATAGAAAAAAGAATTGTTTATGCATCGCTAGAGAGCTATAAATGTTTTATTTTTCTGCCGTTGGAGCTGTATGGTGGCTTGTTTTTTGCGGGATAAGATGACGTTTTCAGTGGTACCATTTTTATTTACATTTGTCTTTTTGATCTCGTTTTATTCCATTTTTTGTTTGGTGGTATGATGATAAAGCATCGTTTTATGTTTTGTTTTTTATTTTATTTTTTTACCCTGTTCACTAAAGGGGTTAACTTCATCACCATCCCTGTGCTATGCAGCCTGTCAGCGCTGCACAGGGAAAAGTTACTTTGGTCACGCGTGGCGCATGACCAAAGCAACTTCCTGCCTTCTGATGACCCGGATGTTGTCATGATGACATCGGGTCACCATGACAACATCTGGGACCGGACTCAGACACTGCGGGATGCCGGCAGAGAAGGTAAGTATCGCGCTAACCTCCTCTTGCCACCAGAATGCTGCGATCGATTTCAATCACAGCATTTCTGGGGTTAATGTGCAGGGAGCGGTGCGGGAACGTTCCTTGCACATAGCACCGGGTGTCAGCTGTGACAATCAGGTGGATGACTTGATATCACGACCTCCCCAGGAAAAAGACAATAGGCTCTAGCTACAGAGACCTTCAAACTCTCTGTGTCACTCCCCCTACTGCACCCCTGGTGGAGCCCAAGTCTCCATCCCTGTTATTTCCCAGCTAAGAGCTCCCAAAACTAAAATGGGCCATATGTTCTTACTGGACAGTCCTAGGGAGCCCGTTCTGGTGTCATTGGACCCAACCGGGCCCCTGCTACGCATGGATGCTAAACATCGGAGTCCTAGGGGCCCCTGCAAGGCTGTGCTGGGTATCTCCTTTCCTTACGCTGGACTATGTTTAAAACTAGGGTTACAATCCGCATCCCCTCAGGTCTATTTTGTGTATCACTGAGATGAATCTTTTCCCCATAACTCGCTGTTGAATTATGTTTCTTGAATAGGCACATGGCGTCAGGGGAAGGGACATCCTGTGTAGCTTGCAGCTGCTGTGAGAATTCTCACTCTTCGCTTCTTCAGCTCCTTCCTTTGCAAGCTGCAGTGTCAAATTTTCATATGTAGAGCTTCGTAAAACCCGCCTGCCAGTGCACAGTGATCGACAGGGGATTACCTTGAATATCTTCACACCATTGTTCCCTGTAAAAACCAGAAAATAAATAAGCTAATTTATACTCACCTAACACCTAATCCCAGAAGCCGCTGTCAACTGTAAAACAGCAAAAATAAAAAACAACCATATCCCTCACCTATCCAAAGTGATGAAATAATCCATAGTGTCCTACGATGATCTAGATGACTTATACTAGTATAATTTTCAAACGGTGCCACTCCATAATGTACACATACTACAATGTGAAGAGTGCCAACTATTGACCGTATAATGGCAAAATCGCAAGATAAACATAAACAACCGAAGCAACCACGATCAAAGGTCGATCTACATTATAAAAAATTGTTTTCTTAAATATTCAATTTTGTTAAAAATTATCACATGCAGATAATTGGTGCAAAAAATGGTGCAAAACAACATACAGTGTGTAAAAAACTTCTACCGCTATATGGGACACGCAGGACCCAAATTGTACAGCCTAGTAGATATTAAGTGATCATCCAAGTAGCATAGTATTTACACACAGGCCAATGTGATCCGATTAGTAAAAAGGCTCATATAGTCAAAGGTTGTTAGGTCAGAGAAACAGACAATGTTAATACATTCCTCAAAATAATATTACGGGTATAATGAGCCACCATATATATATTTACATGTGTATAACAACAGTATATATATGTGTCAACAGTATATAGACATACAATATATTGTACATGACAACAGGCTCACACTGACACAAGTAATGTGTAGCGATCAGCTGCCGTGAGAGAGTTCACAGGAGTTCATCAGCTGATGAAACCCGGTAACCTCACTTACGGCACCGCCGCTGCGTGAGAACTGTCTCACGCCAAAGCGGTGCCGTAAGTGAGATCACTGGAGCTCATCAGCTGATGAACTCCTGTGAACTCTTTCACGGCAGCTCAGCGCTATACACTGCAGGAGTGATTACACAGCGGCGTCTGCTCTGTAACAGCAGGCATAGGCTGATGGGAGTAGTACTCTCATCAGCTGATGCCTGTGACCTGTGGTAAGCTTTTTACGACTGGTCACAGTCACAGCTGCGGGCTCACACTGTCATCTGACAGAGTGAGCCCGTAGTTCTAACCGATCAGAGCCCCTTTTTCCCACGCTGTCATCTGCGTGGGAAACCATGGATGTTCGGGGGCCCCATTCATATGAATGGGGTCCGTGTTCCGGGTCAGGTACTGTTCTGGTAACCGCACCAAACTTTTAATAGATATTCGGATATCCACGGGTCCGCCCATCACTAGTAAATAATCCTACCAAGTTATGACCATATAATGCCACCACATAATGCTAAAATAATGCCACCATACTGATCATTACCATTATGACTGTACTAAGACCAATATTACAATCAATACCACAATATGAGACAATAATCAATAAATACAGCCAGATCATAACATCACTACAGTACATGTTGGTGATATGTTAATATACCATACTGATTATTAACAGTATAAACACTGATATTATCACTGTGCAGCAACCATGTAGTGGTATAATTGTATATATCAATTCCAGTGCTCTGCATACTATATACAGTACAGACCAAAAGTTTGGACACACCTTCTCATTTAAAGATTTTTCTGTATTTTCATGACTATGAAAATTGTACATTCACACTGAAGGCATCAAAACTATGAATTAACACATGTGAAATTATATACTTAACAAAAAGGTGTGAAACAACTGAAAATATGTCTTATATTTTACGTTCTTCAAAGTAGCCACCTTTTGCTTTGATGACTGCTTTGCACACTTGTCATTCTCTTGATGAGCTTCAAGAGGTAGTCACCGGAAATGGTTTTCACTTCACAGGTGTGCCCTGTCAGGTTTAATAAGTGGGATTTCTTGCCTTATAAATGGGGTTGGGACTATCAGTTGTGTTGTGCAGAAGTCTGCTGGATACACAGATGATAGTCTTACTGAATAGACTGTTAGAATTTGTATTATGGCAAGAAAAAAGTAGCTAAGTAAAGAAAAACGAGTGGCCATCATTACTTTAAGAAATGAAGGTCTGTCAGTCCGAAAAATTGGGCAAACTTTGAAAGTGTCCCCAAGTACAGTTGTAAAAACCATCAAGCACTACAAAGTAACTGGCTCACCAAAAGTACCACCCCAGGAAAGGAAGACCAAGAGTCACCTCTGCTTCTGAGGATAAGTTTATCCGAGTCACCAGCCTCAGAAATCGCAGGTTAACAGCAGCTCAGATTAGAGACCAGGTCAATGCCACACAGAGTTCTAGAAGCAAACACATCTCTACAACAACTGTGTTAATTCATAGCTTTGATGTCTTCAGTGTGAATGCACAATTTTCAAAGTCATGAAAATACCGAAAAATCTTTAAATGAGAAGGTGTGTCCAAACTTTTGGTCTGTACTGTATGTGCATAGTGTGCTGGTAATTGTACAAATATATGTATATTAAGTCATCTACCATCTCTCTGATCATAGTTGTTCACTTTCCCTTTTCTTTTTCATTCAGCCCACACCACCATAACCACTTCTTCCATCCATGACTTGTCTCTGCAAAATGTAATTCACGTCACCTCATCGCGTCTGCTGTATGGAGAGTCAGGGTGTTGGAGACCGGAGCAGCACACCTGGGGAACAGGAGCGAGATGAGTATGTTTTTTCTGCATGTATATATGAGTCTATGTGGGGCTCACACTGTATATACCAAGGCTACGTGGTGGCTCAAACTGTATTTAGGAGGCTATGTGGAGCTCACACTGTATACAGGAGGCTATGTGCGGCCTCATACTGTATATAGGAGGCTATGAGGGTGCTCACAGTATATATAGGAGGCTATGATGGGGCTCACAATGTATATAGGAGACTATGTGGGGGGCTTATGCTGTATATGGGAAAATATGTGGGGGCTTATACTGCATATAGGAGGCTATATGGGGGCTTATACTGTATTTAGGAGGCTATGTGGGGGCTCATACTGTATAAAGGGACTATGTGGGGCTCATACTGTTTATATAGGGCTGCGTGGGGGTTCATACTGTATATAGGAGGTTACCTAGGGCTCATATTGTATATAGGGAGGCTATGTGTGGGCACATACTGTATACAGTATATGGGGTTATGTGGGGTTCATACTGTATATAGAGTGGCTAAGTGAGGGCTCATACTGTTATAGGAGGATATGTGAGGCTCAACCTCTATATAGAGAGGCTATGTGGGGGCTCACACTGTTTATAGGGGGCCATATGGGGGCTCATACTGGATATAGGAAGCTATGTGAGGGTCATACTGTTTATAGGGTCCATGTGGGGGCTCATACGGTTTATAGGAGGAATTGTTCAGGCTCATACTGTTTATAGGAGGATATTTGAGAGCTCACACTCTATATAGAGAGGCTATATGGGGGCTCATACTGTTTATAGGGGGCTATGTGGGGGCTCATCATGTAAATAGGAGGCTATATGAGGGCTCATATTGTATGTAGAAAGTCTATGTGGAGGCTCATACTGTATATAGGGGACTATATGGGGACTCACACTGTATATAGAGGGGCTATGTTGGTCTTATATTATATGTCGGGGGCTGTGTGGGGCTCATACTGTATATAGGGGCAGTTTTCAGGCTTATACGGTAAATAGGGGAATGTCAGCATACTTAAATATTAAGTGATAATTAGAGTTGAGCCACCCCCGTAAGGTTCGAGTTCGGTTCGTCGAACGCCCGTATGTTCGCCGAACTGTTCGTCGAACTGTTCATGGAACACCGTCGAACACCATTAAAACCAATGGCAGGCAAACAAAAACACATAGAAACACATAGAAAACACATAGAAAACACTTGAAAGGTGTCCAAAAGCTGACAAACTGCTCAGAAGACACAACTAACACATGGAAAAGTGACAAGTACATATAGTCATGCAAAAAGAAAAGAGGTTGAGGAGTAAAAGGAGGGGGAGACACAGATATAGGCATGTAATGCCCTTCTAAAACCAAAAAAGTTCGAAGCTGACACGGCCAGTCCGTTCTTGCCCATGCGACCTCCGTGTCGCCGGGTTTGTGCCAGAGCTGCGGTGGACCCTGATGGCCAGCCCCCTTCTCCCAATACTGGTGCCTGTCCGCTGGTGGGTCGAGCGAGCCCCCCTGCAGTGGAGGCAGGTCTAAGCTTTTTAATTTAAATTGTCTCTCTAATTTGAATGAGTACACTTTAAATCCTTTTACAAGGATCTATTGGAGGGCAAGTCTGATGCCAGCAGCCGCGGGAATTACAGCTCCAGTAGCGTCCACTAAAGCTGCTGCAGTTAAAAAGCTTTTATAAGGATCGAGCTTGGCGGTCCACTTCAAGGCGTCCTACCGCCAGTCCCAGCCCCTGTGGCTTGGGGTGCCTCCCGATGCTCTTCACTGAGTGTCCCGGGGGCCCGAAGCATTTCCTTTGAAAAAATTAAGTGTCCAAACTACAGGTGGTGTAGCTTACTTAACAGCCGGGATAATCCGCTGACTAGCAGACACTGCTACTAGGCACAAAGTATTTCCTGGGCTAGATGCAGTTAAAATTTTGTAATTAGATACTCTCGTTAGATGCTGAGAAAGCATTCCGTAGAGTCTCCTGGCATGCCTGGCCCTCACAGGGTATCAAATACTTAGGAATTCCTATTCATAGAGACCTCTCCCGTCTATGTTATCTTAATTTTGGGCCCTTTATTGAACAACTCCATACAGACCACGGTTGGCAAGTTAGAACTGTAAGATTCACTACGTGAACCACTGGAGCTTTGTGGAAAAGCACATGTACACTGTGTTCCAAATTATTATGCAAAAAGTGTTTAGGAGTGATAAGGTAAGAATTTTTTTGTTTGTCAGTTAAACTCATTGATGGTGATGTGTGTCAGGGCTCTTTATATCACTGTAAGCAATTGCAGACACCTGTGCTAATTAGTTTGGCAGGTGTGTCCAATGAAAGGCAAGACTACTTAAGAAGGCTGTCCCACATTATTAAGCAGCCTACATTTTCTGCCAAAATGGGAAAGAAAAAGGATGTGTCGGCTGCTGAGAAGCAACAAATTGTGGAGTGTTTAGATCAAGGCATGACTACATTCAGCATTGCCAAGACACTTCATCGTTATCATTGCACAATCAAGAAGTATGTAGCTGATTCACAGTACACACGTGTGCGTGCTGATAAGGGAAAATTGAGGACTCTTTCCTACAGGCAATTACGTCAGGTTAAAAGAGCAGCGGCAAAAAAGCCTTGTCATAGCAGCAGACAAGTTTTTGAAGCTGCTGGTGCCTCCAACGTCCCCCGAACAACAAGATGCAGGGCCCTTCAGAGGTTTGCAGCTGTGCATAAGCCATCCTATTGACCTCCTGTATCCACTGTACACAAGCAGAAACAGCTCCAATGGGCCAAACAATACATGAAGACTGACTTCAAAACTGTTTTATTCACCGATGAGTGCTGTGCAACGCTCGATAGTCCAGATGGATGGAGTGGAGGATGGCTGGTTGATGGACACCCCATGCAAACATGGCTACGGCGCCAACAAGGAGGAGGTGGAGTAATGTTTTGGGCTGGAATCATGGGGAGAGAGATTGTCGGCCCCTTTAGGATCCCTGAAGGGGTAAAGATGAACTCCATGATGTATGTGGAGTTTCTCAAACAGCACTTCCTGCCATGGTTCAAGAAAAAGAACCATGTATTCCACAGCAAGATCATTTTCATGCATGATAATGCACCGTCTCATGATGCACATAACACATCTGCATCTCTGGCTGATATGGGCATAAAAGGGGACAAACTTATGGTGTGTCCTCCATGCTCCCCTGACCTCAAACGCATTGAGAACCTCTGGAGCATCATCAAAAGGAGTGTCTATGATGGCGGGAGGCAGTTCACATCTAAGCAACAGCTCTGGGAGCGTATTCTGTTCTCATGCAAAACAATTGAAGCAGAAACCATCCAAAACCTGACAAATTCAATGGACGAGAGAGTTCAGAAGCTCCTTTCGAACAAGGGGTCCTATGTGCAAATGTAACATCACCTAGAATAAAGCTTTGAGTTGAAAACTGTTTGATTTAAGTTTCTAATAACCTGCTAATGCTTATAATTTCAAAAATGACCATTTTTTTGTTCTTTATTAAAATGAAAAGGTTGATCGAAGAGTGTGGGGGATCTAAGAGTGTGGCAACCCAGTAGTCAGGATTATTTCGAATTCTGACAATCTGAGGGTCATGTTGCAGGTAGTGCAGCAAGAAGGCACCCATGTGTCTTGCGCATCTAGGAGCCCCAAAATTATTTTCCGGGATAGATGCAGCGAAAAATTATTATTAATTTGAAAGCTGGTGGAGCTTAGTATAGATGGCCTAATAGAATCAGTACTGCAAACTGCTATAAGGCCAAAATTATTTTACAGGGTAGATAGAGATAAACATGATTAGTAATAATTTGAAATCTGGTGGAGCTTAGTATAGATGGCCTAATAGAATCAGTACTCCACACTGCTACTATGCCCAAAATTATTTTCCAGGCAAGATACAGATAAAAATGATAATTAATTTGAAAGCTTAAAACGGTTGGTGAGGTGATTTTACCAAATCCTCAAGCTTTTACTCTCCCCAGGATGACACAGGGCTAGAAAAGTCCTTGCTGATGCATGATGTGTTCATCTTTATGAACCTGAGTCTGTCTACATTGTCAGCGGACAGCTGCGTGCGCTTATCTGTCAGCACAACACCAGCAGCGCTGAACACATGTTCAGAGAGAACAAAAATTATTATTAATTTGAAATCTGGTGGAGCTTAGTATAGATGGCCTAATAGAATCAGTACTGCAAACTGCTACAAGGCCAAAATTATTTTACAGGCAAGATGCAGATAAACATGATTATTAATAACACTGGTGTACAAAAAAAAAAAAAATTCTGGCATGGACTTTAAAAACAGTTTTAGACTAATTTGAGGGTGCTGAATTCAAATCTGATCTTATAATTTCTCTATCACATCACGTTTTTGCGCTATAGGTATATAGCCCATTTTCAATAATTCCAAGAAAAATATAAGTAGTGTATGAAAAGTGCCGTTTTATACGGTTCACTAAGGTAAATTTAGTTTTCATTTAGTCTCCCAATAAATGTGAGAAGATCTTTGTTTTCTTTGAACATGCATAATTCCCATTTGTTCTGATAATAAAGTAAAAAAACAGTTTTCAAACACCCTTGTTTTCTGTGCTACTGGGACAGTAGAGCTACAGCAGAGCATTGGGTGAAAACTGAATAGCCTCACCGACAGAGTTTGGCACCTGGCGATAAGAATGTCATCCATGATTCACTAGTGGATAGGAAGAACATTGTCTTTTCTCCCTTGCACATAAAACTTGGATTGATGAAGCAGTTCGTCAAAGCTCTCAATCACAGTGGAGAATGCTTTAACTATATATGTTCAACTTTTCCAGGTCTTAGTGAAGAGAAGAAAAAGGCTGGAATATTGGATAATAAGAACACTTATGAGAGACCCAAACTTTATCACATCAATGAATGAGACAGAAGAAAGAGCTCGGAATGCATTTTGTAATGTGGTGCAGAATTTTCTAGGGAATAAGAAAGCAGACAACTATGAAGAGATTGTGGAAGAGCTACTAATGAGTCTGCAAAATCTTGGATGTAGAATGAGTACCAAGATTCACTATTTAAACAGCCATTTGGACTTTTTTCCAGAGAACCTTGGGGATGTGAGCGAGGAACAAGGGGAGCGTTTTCATCAGGACATTAAAACAATGGAAGAACGGTATCAAGGCCGGTGGGACTCACATATGATGGCTGACTATTGCTGGAGCTTGATGAGAGACAACCCAGAAGCTGTACATCACAGATCAGCCAAGAAAAGAAAGTTCAAATAACTGCCATTTGCCATTCATCTGTGTGCCATATATATGTGTTTTTATATTTTGTAGTTTAATTTTGTAAGTATATTTGATTTGCTGTACACAGACTTTGTAATTTGTTATTCCTTGATTAAAAATATACAAAATGTAGTAACGAAAATCATGAGGTTTTTATCAAAAAACATTCGATAGGATTAATTTCCATCAAAAATATCTCGAAATCCTGATGTGATAGCCAAAAACGGAGTTCGTATTAGTAATCAGCAGCCAAAATTGACTTAAAATATGTTTTAAAACCTTTTGACAGAAAAACTGCATTGACCAGTGTAATTTTAAATCTGGTGGAGCTTAGTATAGATGGCCTAATAGAATCAGTACTGCACAGTGCTACAAGGCCAAAATTATTATACAGGCAAGATACAGATAAACATGATTAGTAATTTGAAATCTGGTGGAGTTTAGTATAGATGGCCTAATAGAATCAGTACTGCACAGTGCTACAAGGCCAAAATTATTATACAGGCAAGATACAGATAAACATGATTAGTAATTTGAAAGCTTAAAACGGTTGGTGAGGTGATATTAACAAATCATCAAGCTTTTACTCTCCCCAGGATGACACAGGGGTAGAAAAGTCCTTTCGGATCCATGATTTGTTCATCTTTATGAACGTGAATCTGTCTACATTATCAGTGGAGAGCCGCGTGCGCTTATCTGTCAGCACACCACCAGCAGCGCTGAACACACGTTCAGACAGAACGCTGGCTGCGGGGCATGACAAGATCTCCAAGGCATAAGTGGTGAGCTCCGGCCATTTATCCAGATTGGAAGCCCAAAAAGAGCAAGGGTCCAGTGACACAGTCATGGCTTCAATGTTTACTTGGAGATACTCCTGTACCATCGTCTCTAGGAGTGGACTATGTGTCAGTCTTCTTGTCTCCTGTGGCCTTGCAAAGGATGGGCTAAAAAAGTGGTGAAATGATTCCGCAAAATTGATGTTACCAGCAGATACTGTGTTTCTGTTACATTTTGAGTGCTGAACACTCGACGGTCCCACAGTTGGCAAGTTGGAACTGTGAGATTCACTACGTGCACCACTGGTGTTTTGTGGAAAAGCACATGTAAGATTCTGCAACAGTCTCTGCTGATACTCCTGCATGCGTGCATCCCTTTCTATGGCAGGAATAATTTCTGCAAATTTACTTTTGTACCGGGGATCTAACAGTGTGGCAACCCAGTAGTCAGGATTATTTCTAATTCTCACAATTCGAGGGTCATGTTGCAGGTAGTACAGCAAGAAGGCACTCATGTGTCTTGCGCATCCAGGAGCACCAAGTCCCTGTTGTGTTGGTGGCGAGGTAACAATCATGCTTCCTTCCTCTGCCCTCTCTCCCCAACCTCGCACAACAGAAATGTGATCAAGGTCTCCCTCATCTGATGAGTCTTCCATCAGTTCGTCCTCCACTTCTTCCTGGGCTCCTGCACATTTCTCACTAGTTTGGCTGCTACCATGCGCCCTGCTAAAACCATCTCCCCCACCCTCACATGCCTGCCGCCTTGGTGCTGCCGACCGTCTGGACTTTGCAGATGTTAGCCCTTCCGCATACAACTCCTCCTCCTCTACTTCCTCCACCTCCTCTTGTGCCACCACCTGACTCCGAATTCTGTTTAATATGTGCTCCAGCATGTAAATCACCGGAATAGTCATGCTGATAATGGCATCGTCAGCACTAAACATCTTCGTCGCCATTTCAAAACTGTGCAGAAGGATGCATAGGTCCCTGATCTGAGACCACTCCTCCAGCGTGATTTGCCCCACCTCTGGATCTCGTTGGCCCAGGCTATACGTCAGAACATATTGCACCAGGGCTTGTCGGTGCTGCCACAATCGCTGCAACATGTGCAGAGTTGAATTCCACCGGGTAGGCACATCGCGTTTTAGCCTGTGAAGTGGCAGGCTCAACGACTTCTGTAGAGATGTAAGTCGCTGAGCTGCGGGATGCGAACGGCGGAAGTGAGCACACAGCGACCGTGCCCTCTGCAGAAGGCTATCTAGTCCGGGATAGTGGCCTAAAAATTGCTGGACACCAGGATCAACACGTGAGCCATGCAAGGCACGTGTGTGACATTGCCCCGGCGAAGGGCCGCACTGAGGTTTGCAGCATTGTCGCACACGGCCTTCCCTGGTTTCAGGTCCAGTGGAGACAACCATTCATGAAACTGGTTCTCCAGAGCTGACCACAACTCCTCAGCTGTGTGACTCACATTTCCCAGTCATTTCAAAGTAAAAACTGCCTGATGACGTTGAGCCCTGCTGCCAGCATAGTAAGGAGCTGTGCAGGATCCCTTCTGCGCAGTTAGAAAGCTTGTGGCATGACCAGACAGGCTTTGGGTGCAGGTGGAGGACCGAGAGGAGGTTGAGGAGGCAGAAGCAGTGGAGGAACTTCGAGATAAAGAGGATTGACGCACAACTCGTGGGGACGGCAAGACTTGGACAGCAGCCCATTGTCCTGCTGTCACCATAGTTACCCAGTACCCAGTCAGCGACATGTAACGCCCCTGTCCATGCCTACTCGTCCAAGTGTCTGTGGTGAAATGCACCCTGTCACACACAGAGTTTCTCAAAGAAGCGGTGATGTTGTGTGCGACATGCTGGTGGAGTGCAGGCACACCTTTCTTTGAGAAGTAGTGCCGACTGGGCATCTGGTACTGGGGCACTGTGACGGGACATAAGGTCTCGAAAATCCTCTGTGTCCACCAGGCGGAAAGGCAGCATTTATGTAGCCAAGAGCTTGCAGATGGTGAAATTCAACCTCTTAGCTTTCTCATGGCTAGGAGGAAATGGTCTTTTACTTGTCCATGTGAAGCCCAGCTGTGCTTGGCATCACAGACCCAGAAGGGTGTATTGAAGGACTCCTCCACAAGAGGCCCCCATAACCATTCACAGATTTGCACCTTCCACCTCAGACCACCAGAGGGAGCTCCTTAGGGAGATATATAAGGGAAGGTGGGGCCAGGCAGCAGTTAGTCTGTCAGAGTCTGGTTTAGCAGTGAGTACAGTGCAGTCTGAGACGTGTTACCTCAGAGGACAAAAGCCTGTTCCAGCTCCTGCATTCTACCCTGCTGTGGAGCTTATCCAGATCAAGACTCGGTGTAGCTCAGTGAGGTGAGCTGTAGGTGTGCCGGCGCCATAAGATCGGTGAACCGCGGCACGCTGCCGTTTGTGTGAGTAGCCTATCGAGGGCTCGAGTAGGCCGAAGGCAAAGGAGTAGAGAGTTAGTTCATAGGGGAGCAGAGGAGCTTAGCTGGCTCACCCCGAGAAGAAGAATTTACCGGACACCGGGTCCGAAGCTTGCCGGGAACTCCATGACCCAGCAAGATAAACCGGAATCCCTGGAGAACTACAGGTCCCAGGATCGCTAAAGTGCTGATACGTACCAGAGCCAGGAGACACATAGGCCCCGTAGGTCGGGAGCGTGCGCTCCAAGAGAAGGCCCTACCACAAGGTCAGCCAGCGCAGGACAGAGACAAAGTTAGGCCTAGCTCCAGGCAGGTCAGAAACTAATTATGCAGAAGCCAGAACCAGGAGGCCCAAAACCTCCTCATTGGGGAGGATCTGGACATACACCCTTCACCCTACAGTGCTCCGGGGAGTGCCTGAAATTCCACCAGTAAAAGGTACTGAAGTGACTATCGTGTCCATCCCTGTTCTTGCTCTGGCCCAGAGTAGTCTCTATATCCTGCATCCCCGTTCCTATACTGCCCTGAGGCCCAGCTCTAACTGTGGAGAGCTATACCATCAAGCTGCCTTATCAGCCTCAGTAGACTGCGCAGCGCTGGTGATCCTCACCAGAAACCACAGGTGGCGTCACGAACTCTTTCTTTTATAAACTTTACAAATATCAACCCCTTTTTAGGAGAGACCCCAGGGTACGGGCCCGGGAGCCGACCACCGCGACATCCCTAAAGGCCAGGCCAAAGGCCCGGGTACCGAGTTATCCCCATTCCCCTGGGTGCCACATCCACATCTGAGGGACCGAGGGCTGGCTGTTGTGCTTAGACGGGGTTGAGAAGGGTGTCCCCGGCAAACTGCCGGTCTGTGAGGAAGATGCAGGCGGACATGTTAGGTTGCCTTGATCCAAAGGTGGTGCTATCGATGTCGGAGAGCGCTCAACACCAGCTGGTGTTTCCACCTCCAAATAAAATGATGACCTGACAATCACACTGGCTGTTGCGGGTAAAGAGGTGGCCGGTCTGCGTCCCAAAACAGGTGTGACTGCTGTCCACCCAGTCACAGAGGATGAAGAGATGTGGCTGATGGTGGTTGGCCCAGCCGGCTAGGCCGCATTGTAGCACAGTGAGCTTCCCACTGCAACTTATGCTTCATATCCATGTGCCGGTTCATGTATGAAGAACTCAAACTATGTATTTTTTGGCCTCTACTTAGCTTTTTCTGACAAATGTTACAGATAACACGAGTCGGGTCATTCTTATCGATCTGAAAAAATGCCCAAGCTATGCAAGGCTTAGCACCCATGCGACCTGAAGAGCCACTACGACTTGTGGTCAGAGGCAGAGTTGTGTTTGAGGATGCAGTTGTTGACGTGCTTCCAGTACTACGTCTCTGTCCAGGAAGGCGCAACCTGACCTCGTCGTCACTAGCATCCTCCTCAACCTCCTCTGCTGACCTCATCGACTGGCTGACTGTGGGTTGACAGTAAGTGGGATCTCCAACCTCGTCATCATCACCCTGTGTGTTATCACACCAGTCGTCCTCAGAGTTAACCTCTTCCTGCCCTGACAAAAATCTCAAGTTGTCGTTCCAATCAGGTATTTGAGTCTCATCATCGCCTTCCTCATTCTCTCCACCAACAGGAGATACAGTTTGGGAACGAGGGTCTACATTACGGTTGAGGTGGAGGAGAGCCCACTTGAAGGAGCCCTTGATATTCGTTGAAGCACCTGCTGTTTTTGTGCCTCATCTGGAATTTATAGCGATTGGCGTGGCCGTAAGAAAGGGATCTTATCACATTGTCCACTAAAAGAAGTAGACATCTTAGTTTGGCTGGAAGATGGTCTTTCTTCTGCAGATGTTACTGTTGCTTTAACACCTACCCCACGGACACAACCTTTTTTTCCCTTCCCAACACACCTATTCCCCTTTCCACCATCAGCAGGCCTTTTTCCACTCATTTTGGTGGTTAACTAATTGACAACTCTGGAGTTGTTTGCACAAAAAACAATGGATGGGAACCGAGCAGAGCTGAGTGGCCAAACTGTTGTATTAGCCCAAAAGTATTGGCTGGGTTAGATGCAGTAAAACAATTTTATTACATACACAGGTGGTGGAGCTTAGTATAGATGGACTAATAGAACAAGTCCCACACACTGATACAAGCCCACATTTTTTTTCAGAGCTAGATGCAAATAAAAATTATTTTTAATTTGCAACCTGGTGGAGCTTAGTATAGATGGACTAATAGAACAAGTCCCACACACTGCTACAAGCCCAAATTTTTTTTCAGAGCTAGATGCAGATAAAAATTATTTTTAATTTGCAACCTGGTGGAGGTTAGTATAGATGGACTAATAGAACAAGTCCCACACACTGTTACAAGCCCAAATTTTATTTCAGAGCTAGATGCAGCTACAAATTATTTTTAATTTGCAACCTGGTGGAGGTTAGTATAGATGGACTAATAGAACAAGTCCCACACACTGCTACAAGCCCAAATTTTTTTTCAGAGCTAGATGCAGATAAAAATTATTTTTAATTTGCAACCTGGTGGAGCTTAGTATAGATGGACTAATAGAACAAGTCCCACACACTGCTACAAGCCCAAATTTTTTTTCAGAGCTAGATGCAGATAAAAATTATTTTTAATTTGCAACCTGGTGGTGGTTAGTATACATGGACTAATAGAACAAGTCCCACACACTGCTACAAGCCCAATTTTTTTTTTCAGAGCTAGATGCAGATAAAAATTATTTTTAATTTGCAACCTGGTGGAGGTTAGTATAGATAGACTAATAGAACAAGTCCCACACACTGCTACAAGACCACATTTTTTTTCAGAGCTAGATGCAGATAAAAATTATTTTTAATTTGCAACCTGGTGGAGTTTAGTATAGATGGACTAATAGAATGATGCTATGCCCAAAAGGTTTTACTTGGCTAGGTGCAGTAAAAAAATTTGCATTCTATACACAGGTGGCATAGCTTGCAACACAGATAGGCTACTCCACTGACTAACACACACTGCAAGAGGCTAAAAAGGATTTGCTTAGCTAGATTTAGCCAAATGCTGTGAAAAAAACTTGCACAGCACTGGCACAGACCTGCCTAGCAAAAAGTCCTAGGAAATGCTGTAACCTAGTCCAGAAAAGGACTGCAATTACAAGTAGACCCTACTCCCAACCTATCTATTTAAGAGCACAGACCTGCCTGATAAAAGTCGTAGGAAATGATGTAATCTAGTCCTCAAAAGGACTGCAATCACAACTATCCCCTACTCCCAAGCTATCTGTAGATTTGTACGAAAATTGGCTTGAAATGAACACTCAAAGTATAGCGCACACAGCAACAGCGGTGCCGTCTAACACGCAGCTGCAGCAGTGAGAAAATGGTGGCTACGTGGAAATGGCTGGGTCTTATAGGGCAAGGACATGTGACATACACTGCCAATGACACATGCCTTTGCTTGTGTGAAAAAAGCAGTTCGCTCCGTGTGTGCGCTGCTGATAGGCTGACAGATTGCATCTCCCCACTGTAAATGGGGGAAAGAGAAAAAAAAATGGAGATCTTCATTATTTCTGCAGAGATCCATCCCCTGCCCCTCCCCCCGCCCCACTGTACACTCAAACTGCGTATTAACATTAATTTTCAGCATTACTGAGAAAAAATCCAGTTATGATTTTGGTGCACGAACATTTATGGAACATAACCTCGAACAGCCGGAATTTTTTCAAATTGTTCGTGTTCGCCGAACGGCTCGAACACTGCCCAAAACAGCTCGAATTTGAGATTGGCGAACAGTTCGAGTCGAACACCGCTCATCTCTAGTGATAATATTAATATATTATAATAAATGTAATTAATATGTTGATATGAATATTGAGCAGAATTCATATCTGTCTATTGGTTCGTTCTCCGCAACAGTCATGGTCTCTCATGTGATCTCTTTGGAAAATTAATTGCCCACCCTTGCCTTAGATAGTAATAATGCCCCCTGTGTGCCGATACTGAATAATAATGCCCCCATCTATGCCTGATAATAATAGTGCACATGGGGTTTCTTACAATAATAATATTGCAGCTCATGGTATGCAAGGGGCTTATATTAATATGGGGTCTACCAGTAGATACATAGGGGGAGAGGGTTAATAAGAGGCTTTAATACAGAGCCCAGACAGGCTGTACTATAACAGCAGGTGAAAGGGGGAGGTAAGAGGAGGAGCAGGCATTCTGACGCTTAGGCTTGAAGGGGAATAGAGCCTGTAATAACACAGCGGGGCAGGCGGAGGGTTGTGTTTATTAGGAGCTTAGACCCGGCTGCTGCATTCAATGACACTTTACATAAAAATGTGTTCCAGCGATGAGACCGGAGGGGGCGTCAGTGCGCATTGGGAGGCATGCGGCGCTCCAGCGAGAGGTTTCCTCCCCATACAGATACCAGAAGGTCCATGCTTGAAACGAACAGTGGGCTCCAATAGGGGGCGCTGTTTTATGGATCTCATCAAGTATTTATCACATCATAGGTCCAGATTGGTTCCCATAATGGCTAGGCAACAAGACAACAGGGAATATAGGTGTATAGATATATTATAAATATAGAGGATGTATTAATATAGTGTAAATGTACCAGATATAATCGATGCGCACACAAAGGAGAATCATTTAACCCTGAATCAATATTCAGTGCAGCCAAGATTAAAAGTATAGATAAAGAAAAGAAGTCCGTCCAAATGGCCGACTATGCCGTATAGAAGAGCGCAGCCACAATTGGCCTACAAACTGTATGGTGATAGTCTATGTAATAGGGCCATACTGAATAGTGATCACACTATAACAATAGGCCATTAGATAATAAAATCCATCTAGTCTCTCTTTAAATGATTTTCTTATCCCAGTCGACCAACCTCGCTGGTAAAGGGACCACGTGTATAACGTATGCCCATATAGACGGCTTGGGAGGGAGAGCTGATCCTTCTGACAGATTCCCTTTAATCTTATAAGGAGACCCAGAGGGGCACTATTATTATTATAAGGAGACCCAGAGGGGCACTATTTGTTAGAACCTTGCTGTTAGGTTTTTTTTCCTTTGCTGGTCACATGACCTTGTTGGCCTATTTAATCCTGCTCCGCCCTTCTGGCTTTGCTGGACTTCATTGTATATCTACTTTCTAGATAGCCTGTGCTCTGTATCTAACTCTGTTAGTTTGCTTGGTCTACGGACCTCTATGTTCTATCTATTTTGTTTGTTCGTCTGTCTGCTACTATTTCTGTTAGGAGGTGTCCCATATTCCTCCCAGTCCTTAGTACTTGTAGGGATTCCCTCCCCACATCTATAGGTCTCCGTACAGACTAGATTAGGACTTTAGCAGGTCTGATCGCAGGATCAGGTTCCCTGTTACATCGTAGGGATTCAGCTGAGTCCTATAGTAGGGACAGATCTCCTCTCTTTCCTTAGCTTTGGTAGCAGAACATAACAGTAAGTCCAGCCTGCAAATTCTCTAAGGAAAGATTTTTTTTTTTTTTTTTGTTCCATCATGGTGTCGGTTCAGGATTTGGCTAAACACCTGCAGGGACTCTCTCTGGAAGTGGCCGAGCTCCGTCAGCACGTGAGTAACTGTCCTGGAGCATATTTCTTGGAGCCTAAGGTATGTTTGCCGGATTTATTTTTTGGTGAACATCGAGAATTTTTTTCATTTAAAAATGCTTGCTTATTGTATTTTCGTTTGAGACCCAAGTCCTCTGGGGATGAATCCCAGCGCGTAGGGTTCATAATGTCACTTTTGCGCAAAGAGCCTCAGGAGTGGGCCTTTTCTTTGCAACCTAGTGATACATGCTTCAGATCAGTGGATAGTTTTTTTTCTGCTTTAGGATTATTATATGATGATCCTGACCGTGTGGCATCAGCTGAGACTGAGTTGAGACGTTTAAAACAAGGATCAGGTAATGTCGAAAAATATTGTACTCATTTTCGTCGTTGGTCCACTCAAACAGGGTGGAACGATTCTGCTCTGAAAAGTCTATTTCTTGCTGGGCTCAGTGAAAGGGTTAAAGACCTGCTAATTGCTTATCCTACACCTGAGGATTTGCAACAGGCTATGCAATTAGCTATACGGGTGGATAGAAGACTGCGTGCTAGGGTTAATGAGAGCAAATCCTCTGCTATGTCAGTTTCTGGTTATGATAATGTGTGTACTAACAGTGGTGAACCGATGGAGATTGGATCGGTGGCACCTCGCTCTCAAGAAAAAGACCGTCGTTTTTCAGAAGGCTTGTGTTTCTATTGCGGAAAATCTGGTCATTTGATTAAAGGCTGTGAGCTTCGTATGAAGAAAGAAAAAAAAATGGTCAGTCACGCCCGTATTGCCTGTTTAAATTCCAAGGGTATATTTTTAGCTGCTTCCACGATTGCTCAGGAAAAATTAATGGAATTTCGGGTGTTTGTTGATTGCGGGTCTACACTGAATGTAATTGATGGGGGATTCGTGGAAAAACTCAATTTAAAACCTGAACCTTTATCATCCCCCATTGCTGTGGTTTCTGTGGATGGCTCCCCTTTGAAGAATATTACTCTCAAGGTCAGTGAATTTCCTCTCACTATTAATGGTGTTCACCATGAGAAATTGGATTTGGTAGTGTTGAATAACTTGCCTTCTCCAGTAATATTGGGTTTGCCCTGGTTAAAATTTCACAATCCTGTACTGGATTGGTCTACCAGTGAAATTAAATCCTGGAGCCATAAATGTTATGACAAGTGTTGTAACGGGCGTATTGCAGCTTTGGATAGGGGAGAATTGCCTGTTCCTATTCAGGATTTTTGGAGAGTTTTTTCTGAGAAGGAATCGCAGGTTTTGCCTCCCCATAGAGACTATGATTGTTCTATTGAATTTGTCCCTGGAGCGACTCTTCCTAAAAGTCGTTTATTTAACCTTACTATTCCTGAGAGGAAGGCTTTGGAGGAATACATACAGACAAGTTTGGCCGCCGGTCACATTAGGCCCTCTAAGTCTCCTGTGGCGGTTGGATTTTTTTTTGTAAAAAAAAAGGACGGCGGTTTACGTCCTTGTCTGGATTTTCGTGAGATTAACAAAATTACGGTACGCAATCCTTACCCACTGCCATTGATTCCTGATCTGTTTAACCAGTTATTGGGGGCCAAGTGGTTCTCTAAAATTGACCTTAAGGGGGCATACAATCTGTTGCGCATGAAGGAGGGTGATGAATGGAAGACTGCTTTTAACACTCCTGTGGGTCATTTTGAGAATCTGGTTATGCCTTTTGGTCTTACTAATGCTCCTGCATTTTTTCAGAATCTGATTAATGACATCCTTAGACCTTTGATCGGTAAAAATGTGGTTGTGTATTTGGATGACATTTTGATTTATTCGCCAGATCTGGAGTCTCATTGGCAGAGCGTGCGTGAGGTATTACAGTTATTGATGGACAATTCGCTTTTTGCTAAGCTGGAGAAATGTGAGTTCGCTGTACAGAGAATTAGTTTTTTGGGCTACATTATCTCCAGCAAAGGTTTTGAGATGGATCCGGTTAAGGTTCAGGCTGTGCAGGAATGGCCTAGGCCTATTGGTTTGAAATCGATACAGAGGTTTTTGGGTTTCGCCAATTACTACAGAAAATTCATAAAAAATTTTTCTAGTATTGTCAAACCTCTGACTGATCTCACCAGGAAAGGTGCTGATGCGGTTCAGTGGTCTTCTGAGGCCATTGAAGCTTTTGTGTATCTCAAGGAGAGGTTCACCTCTGCTCCCATCCTTATGCAGCCTGATGTTACTAGGCCGTTTTTGGTTGAGGTTGATGCTTCCTCTGTGGGGGTTGGCGCAGTATTGTCTCAGGATAACGGGGATGGATTACATCCCTGTGCCTTTTTTTCAAAAAAATTTTCGGAGACTGAACTGAATTACGATATTGGTAATCGGGAATTATTGGCTATTAAACTCGCATTTGAACACTGGCGCCACTTCTTGGAAGGTGCGGAATTTCCCGTTCAGGTTCTTACGGATCATAAAAATCTGATATATCTTGATGCTGCCAAGCGCCTGAATGCCCGTCAGGCTAGGTGGGCACTGTTTTTCTCGCGGTTTAATTTCTCCGTTACTTACATCCCTGGTACTAAGAATGTTAAGGCGGATGCCTTGTCTCGCAGTTTTTCTCCCATAGTCGGTGCTGAGAAAGAGGAAAACATTTTACAAGAAGGTGTTGTGATAGCTGCTTTAGACTCCGTTTTGGAAGATGAGATTCTTAAAGCTCAGGAGAATGCCCCATCTAACACTCCTCATGGGAGGTTGTTTGTGCCTGGGACCTTTAGGAGAGATTTGTTTGTTGAGTGTCACGAATCTCGGTTGGCAGGTCATCCCGGAATCTCTGAGACCAAGAGACTGGTGGGTCGCAGTTTTTGGTGGCCTGGATGGCAGAAGGAAGTCATTAAGTGGGTGCGCCAATATACTATATGTGCTAGATCTAAGTCCTCACATACTCCTGCTGCGGGGTTGCTTTGTCCTTTGGAGGTCCCCAGTGCTCCTTGGACACATTTGGCTATGGACTTTATAACTGACCTTCCCCCCTCTGAGGGTTTTACTGTCATCTGGGTGGTCGTGGACCGTTTTAGCAAGATGTGTCACTTGGTTCCCTTCGTCAAACTGCCCTGCGCTAAAACTCTCGCTAAGGCCTTTGTCAAGGAAATTGTCAGACTTCATGGCGTTCCTACTGACATTGTTTCTGATAGGGGTCCTCAGTTCGTGGCTCATTTTTGGCGTGCCTTTTGTGACAGGTTGGGAATTCATTTGTCGTTTTCGTCCGGATATCATCCTGAATCTAATGGCCAGACAGAAAGGAAAAACCAGGATGTTGAGCAGTTCTTGCGTTGTTTTGTGGCAGACAATCAAGAGGGGTGGTCTGAGTTTCTGCCACTTGCCGAATTTGCTCTGAACAATCATACATCTTCTTCTGCTGGTTGTTCGCCTTTTTTTTGTTGTTCTGGGAGACATCCGTCGTTTGGGTCGTTCTCCAAGTTGGGATCTGCCGTGCCTGAGGAGGAGAATTTTTCCGGTGATTTGGAAAGAGTTTGGACGGATGTGCGTGGTAATCTTCAGGAGGCCAACAGAAAATCTAAAGACTACTTTGATAGGAAACGACAGGAGGTTTTGTTCGCTGTTGGTGACATGGTTTGGTTGTCCTCTAGGAATCTGCGGTTCAGGATTCCTTCTAAGAAATTGGGTCCCAAGTTTGTAGGGCCCTTTAAGGTGCTTCAGGTTGTCAACCAATCTGCTGTTAGGTTGGAGGTTCCTACCTCCTGGAGAATTAATCCGGTCTTTCATGTCTCTCTGTTAAAAAAAGCTGTTGTGTCGGATGGTGACGCCTCTGCCTCTGTTCCTCCGGTGGTGGAGGACGGGGAATATGAAATTTCTCGCATCCTTGACTCTAGACGGTATAGAGGTAGTTTGCAGTATCTTGTGGCCTGGAAAGGTTTCGGACCCGAGGATAACTCTTGGGTGAGGTCAGATGATGTTTCCGCGTCCAGACTTATCAGAGCGTTTCACAGGAGATTTCCTGATAAGCCTGGTCCTAGGGGATCCGGAGGATCCTCTTAGAAGGGGGGGTACTGTTAGAACCTTGCTGTTAGGTTTTTTTTCCTTTGCTGGTCACATGACCTTGTTGGCCTATTTAATCCTGCTCCGCCCTTCTGGCTTTGCTGGACTTCATTGTATATCTACTTTCTAGCTAGCCTGTGCTCTGTATCTAACTCTGTTAGTTTGCTTGGTCTACGGACCTCTATGTTCTATCTATTTTGTTTGTTCGTCTGTCTGCTACTATTTCTGTTAGGAGGTGTCCCATATTCCTCCCAGTCCTTAGTACTTGTAGGGATTCCCTCCCCACATCTATAGGTCTCCGTACAGACTAGATTAGGACTTTAGCAGGTCTGATCGCAGGATCAGGTTCCCTGTTACATCGTAGGGATTCAGCTGAGTCCTATAGTAGGGACAGATCTCCTCTCTTTCCTTAGCTTTGGTAGCAGAACATAACACTATTATTATTATAGGGAGACCCAGAGGGGCACTATTATTATTATAGGGAGACCCAGAGGGGCACTATTATTATTATAAGGAGACCCAGAGGGGCACTATTATTATTATAAGGAGACCCAGAGGGGCACTATTATTATTATAAGGAGACCCAGAGGGGCACTATTATTATTATAAGGAGACCCAGAGGGGCACTATTATTATTATAAGGAGACCCAGAGGGGCACTATTATTATTATAAGGAGACCCAGAGGGGCATTATTATTATTATAGGGAGACCCAGAGGGGCACTATTATTATTATAAGGAGACCCAGAGGGGCACTATTATTATTATAGGGAGACCCAGAGGGGCACTATTATTATTATAAGGAGACCCAGAGGGGCACTATTATTATTATAAGGAGACCCAGAGGGGCACTATTATTATTATAGGGAGACCCAGAGGGGCACTATTATTATTATAGGGAGACCCAGAGGGGCACTATTATTATTATAAGGAGACCCAGAGGGGCACTATTATTATTATAGGGAGACCCAGATGGGCACTATTATTATTATAAGGATGCCCAAGGGGAACTATTAATGTGATAAAGAGACCTAAATGATCATCCTAATAAATTGGTATCACGGGGAGTAGTAAATTTAGATTTTCTCCAATGGTAGGCAGGGTCATATTTGTAATAGAGAACCTCATCTTTGAAAGTGGGTGTGGGAGAGTAACATGGGCCTGTGTGCGTCCTATGCCAGAGCTGGGCGCAGCCCCTAGTCCGGCCCTGTTCCCTCAGTAAAGATACTTCTTTTAGCCCCTAACACGGTACAAAGATATACATTGTCTTTTAGCCCCGGAATCTGACTTTCTTATTGATACAAAACACTAATTTTTATTGTGTGGAACAGATATAAATAATTTATGTAACAACATAATAATACTCTAACTGCTCAGAAGAGTAAAGTGTCCATAGCTCTATCATCCATGTCTGCATATGGTACCGATGCTCAGCCTATATTGTTGCCTCCTTAAGGGATGCTAGGCAACTTCCTTATAAGGTAAGCTGCCCCTTTAAGAGTAGAACACAAGATTCCATTATGACATCACAATTAACCATCACTACTTCTACAAGTGATTACACTCTAGTTGTCACTTTGACTTTCCGGTGTCATTGTTGTCGGTGTGATAAGCCATATAGCTAGTCATATACAGACTGCGCTTGGATTTACTGGAAATGTCTGGAATTCCTCCAGACAGACTTCAGGTGTTAGCACTACTCCAGGGGATTCTTGCCACCTATGACCCTGACTTTGTGCTACCACTACCCGATGGCGTCCTCAGCTTCACTTACCGGCTGGTAATGGAGCTTGTGAGAGATTGCCTGACCAAATACAAACGAGGTCATATAAGCTCAGAATATCTTGAGCATTTACAGAAGAACATATGGACATTAGTACAACAGGTAAATAGCAGACAATCTGCACAAATCATAAAGTAATAATGGAAAATAATAATGGAATATAAGTTTAACCTGTACCAAATACCCAGATAAGAATAGCCGGGGAGCAGTAATAGGGCATACAGGCTACATGACAAGGGAGAGGGTGATATCTACAGGGTTATTGGGAGGGTTGTGGAGGTAGGGGGGAATTGGATTGGTTAACCAATTATGGACCACAGAGTTTTCAGTTGTTATGCCTTCATTTTTTCCTCACTTTCTTTCAAGAGCCATAAATTTGTTATTTTTCCATTGACATAGACATGTGAGGGCTTGATTCTTTTGCAGGACAAGTTGTAGCTTTCAGTGGCTCCATTCTATTTACCATACATTGTACTGAAACAAGGGAAAAAAATTCCAAGTGAGATGCAATGGTTCTTTCTGTCGCTATATTCAGGGACCCATAACATTTTAGTTTTCTGTCGATTGGGATGAGTGAAGATTTGAGTTTTGCAGTGAACTTTGTGTACATAGAGTGTCATAGAATCATAGATTCTATGGGTGTTTTGATTGTTTATTATTAATGTTTTTAAGTGAAATGAGAAGACAAAAAAAACCACAAATCCAATTTTTTTTCCTCTTTTCGGTGTTTATTGATCGTATTAATTAATTCCCTATCTTAAAAGATCAGACTTTAACAACCGCATCAATATCAAATATGATCATTAATTTTTTCCTTTCTTTATTTTAAATGGTGAAAAGAGGAGTGATTTTAACTTTTAAATTTTTAACATTTTTTTAAATATTTTCTTCTTTATTTTTACATTTTTTTTTTCGTTCCCTTAGGGGACTTAATCCTGCAAATCGCTCATACTATATATTGCAATACTACAGTATTGCGCTATATAGTGAAAATCTTGATCTCCTCTGGAGCTCAGCCTATAGCTAAGCTTCACAAGGAGGACCATGGTTTCAGCAACGGAGGTCTTCAGCAGACCCCTGGTTGTCCTAGAAATGCATTAGACCCTTGTGATCGCCTTGTGGAGGGCCGATGAAAGCAAGAGTGCTCAGGCATTGGTGCATGCACAATTGAAATGATACGGTCACAGACTGACAGCTTTATTTAAATGGTTAACAGAAGAATTCTGCGTTGTCCACGGTTTTTAGGGACAGATGCTGGCTATTTCATATACGCATGTTTGGGGAGCTCAGCTCCTGAGCCCCCTCCACATGTGAGGACCCTTCCAGGATGTTAATAACCCGTACATTTGCGGGAAGGAGTTGAGGAGCTGGGTTACAGGGGGACAATAAAAGGAAGAAGGTAGGAGTTTCACGTTCCAGCATCCAACCAGCCCTTATAAAGAGATGGGAGGAAAGTTTGAAGGCTGGCACTTGATAAGTAGAGGTTTTGGGACGGTCACAGCGGTGGGGGATAGGTTTGGGTCAGAGTCTTGATAAATGTGATGTCCTTTGGACGGAGGTTACTGTTGGGGGAATAGTGACTTTGGTTACATCTCAATATAACTAGTGGACTTCGGTCCTGTGAGGATAGTGGTATTAATGTGGGATATTAATGCCTTAACCCTTGTGTCGGTGTGGTGTCGGTGTGGTGCGGCTAGGGTCTAACTCTTAATTAGGTGTTGTTTTTCTTCTGGTTTAAAGCCTATTAGATATCTACTGTATATAATTGTGGGGCTATCATTGTTGCAGTCACCCCGCGTTTTGAGTTGGAGTCTGCTGTGGCCATTTTACACAGGTCACAAGCAGCCATGTGTCTTATATACATACATTGGGTATGGAGGGAGGACGTGGGGATTTAAAGGTTTACAAGCGACCGGATCCCTCGTCAGTTGTCATGTAGTACTTGTAGTGTAGATAGCATAAGTAACATGGTGATATAAATGGCCTCCTCCGTTTTGCTTTTTCTCTCATGATTTTCCTTTCTTCTTTGTTTTCATCTCTATAGGCTGAAGAAAAATCCCAAAGTGGAGAATTGGCCTTTATTAAACAACTGGCCCAAAATGTCCTGCTTGTACTGGAGTATCCGTCCTACTCAGTGGAGCGCCTGGTAAGGATCTATCATCTTCTACATCTCATGTCCTTGTTGTCTGATCTTCTCCAGATCACCAGCCATATAGCAGAAGCTCAGGTTCATGATGGTGGAGGCCTCCCTGTCCTCTCCAGGCAGACACAGGTTTCCATCTCATGTCATTGTTCTCTGATCTTCTCCAGATCACCAGCCATATAGCAGAAGCTCAGATTTATGATGGTGGAGGCCTCCATGTCCGCTCCAGGCAGACACAGGTCTACATCTCATGTCCTTGTCTCATCTTCTCCAGATTACCAATCATATAGCAGAAGGTCAGTTTCATGATGGTGGAGGCCTCCCTGTCCTCTCCAGGCAGACACAGGTCTACATCTCATGTCCTTGTTGTCTGATCTTCTCCAGATTACCAGCCATTTAGCAGAAGGTCAGATTTATGATGGTGGAGGCCTCCATGTCCACTCCAGGCAGACACAGGGTATTTTATGGCGACCTGTCCCTGTGGCTTCATCATCTGTGAGGACAGTCTGTACTCAGTGGTGCGGAGTTTGTATTTCCGCCTGTGTCTTTGTATAAGGGGGATATCTCCTATAATATAATAGTGTCTGTGCAGGGTCCGGCTTGTATCACGTCCCCTACATCTGCTGCAGTGTAATCATCATGGACATAATATAGAAGAGAGACGTTCCTGCATCTTCAGCTTTTATTCCCCTGCAGTTTCTATGTCTTAATGTCATTTCTTATTCCTTTTTAGGCCGCGATCGGATCATTGAACCTGGGGAGAAATCCTTGTAAGAGCGACTATAAACCGATCAAACTGATCAGCAGTGGAGCCTTTGGGTGAGCTTTACTTTGGTATTATATATATTTCCCAGGGCTCCTTATGACGATGTCTCTGCGTCCTTCCCATGTTATGTTCCCATGGACAAATTATGAGTTCACATCACGGTCCACATCTATCTGTCACTATTCAGGTCAGTTAGGATGTGACGTGGATGAGGACCCCCCATTGGTGATCATTTGTGGAGTGTTATTTTATGTATTTATAGACATGGTTTTCTAGTGATGGCCCCACATTAATCATTAATACAGGAGATCATTTGATGAGATCTATAGATAGATTGTTAATAAGAATTTATAGTAAATCATGTTTTTTTCTCCTCTCCAGGGCCGTCCACTTAGTTCGCCATAAAGATACAAACCAAGTCTGCGCTATGAAGAAAATGGACAAGGAGAACCTGAAAAAGCCAAAGAGGCTTGAATGGGCCTTTCTGGAGAGGGACATCTCAGCATTCGCAGATTGTCCCTTTGTGGTCTCCACGTTCTGCTCCTTTCCTACTAAACTTCATCTATGTATGGTCATGGAGTATGTACCAGGTAGGACACATCCATTGTATCTATATCCAGCCCACGTCTGCTTAATCCTAGCATCTATATATGACCACAATGTGCCCACATGGACGGTTACATGTCCTCTTTGCAATTATTATAAGTCATCTGTTACCAAGATGCCTGAAAAACCATTGATCTCTATGAAAGTCCCCCAGTATGTCCTCGCTGAGCACGGCAGCAATTTCCACTATGGGTAAAAGGAAGATTTGTCTTTTTGAAGAGTTTTTATAGATAAGAACGTTCACAGAGAAAAAAATTAGAGGCTCGTAGATGAGGCTCTGTCTCTATGTATAGGGTCTATCTGCAGTATACAGTATACGCACTACATTATACAGTATATATAGACCATCCTGTCCCAATGTCTCCGCCTTCTTCACATTCCCACTCATCATGTGTAATTTACATTGTAACAAACCCTCAGTTCTCATATTTGCTTTCTCCTGTAGGAGGTGACTGTGGTACCCTTCTAAAGCACAGGGGTCCTTTACCAGTCCTCTTGGCCCGTATGTACATTGCGGAAACGGTCCTTGCTGTGGAATACCTGCACAGCTATGGTGTGGTGCACAGAGATCTGAAGCCTGAGAAGTAAGTGACCCCTCTAGCATATTAGAGGGGAAGAAAGTTAGAGTTTCTTATACAGTCTGTGGGTTATTACTTGGTGCTGACACCATCTTTTCTTTCACAGCCTCCTGATAACATCAACAGGACATATTAAGGTCACTGATTTTGGGGTTTCAAAACTCGGCCTCATGAGACCAAACTCAGACTTCTACAAGACTCCAACTAAGGACATCACCAAAGAGTTCCTTGATAAAGAGGTAGGCTTTACTTACAGGGTCTTGTACTTTACAGATCTCATCTTTCTCCTTCTCTGATTTATAATTTCTCTAGAAAAACATTTCCACTGATGTTATGTGTCGCAATTATATTTATTGATCATCATCTCCTTTTTCTGTTGGTTTCCAGACTGCTGGCACCCCTACTTACATGGCCCCAGAAGTTATCCTAAAGATAGGCTATGGAAGGCCTGTTGACTGGTGGTCAATAGGGATCATCCTATATAAATTTCTATTTGGATATCCACCATTTACAGGGGCTTGCAGAAGGAATATTTTACACAGTATCATCCAGGGTAAGTAAAATAATCTGAATGCTTGTGATGTCACTGTTATTTGACTTGAATAGTTCTGTAGTTTTTTCTAGCTTTGTTAAGGAATTTTTTTTTTATGAAAATAAATGAAGAGGTTTTATTTCTTATAATATTTGCTTTTTATATAACAGATGATATACCTTGGAGATGTAATTACTTTCCTCCAACTAATGCTCGAGGCATCATCACTCAACTGCTCAGAAAAATTCCAGCACTGAGACTTGGAACAGGTAATATTAATAGTATTATCAATGAATTATTACAGCGTGACCAGACAAATGATGGGTTCCATGAGGATCAGCACTGAGGTTCTGTACTCTACCTACTTTTCTATTACCCATTCTTCATGCTATAATGTTCAATATATTTCCTTTATGTCGGCTCTTTTACATCTTCAGTTCAGATTAACATAAATTCTACAGATATGGAGCAGTTTCTCTGACAATGACTGTATCACTTTCTTTCTTGTCTTCCTTTTCCAGGAGGCGCAAATGAGATCAAAATTCATCCATTTATGCGTGACTTAGACTTTGACAACCTTTTAAGTCAGAAGCCCCTGTTCGTTCCTGACCTAAAGTCAGATGAGGACACCCGCTACTTTATCAGTAAGTAAAATGAGACGTCATCTGCAGAAAACTGACGTGTGTCTTGTCTTTCATTTTATGTCAAAATCAGTTCCCATCATTATTAGTGATAACATGGTGACTGTCTGGGTATTATACTAATAATCTCTAATAACACTTGTATTTTTTAGCTCGAAGTAGCAGCTTCAAACATATGAATTCAGATGAGGGGGACACAAGTGAGGACAATGACTGGCCAGAAATCAAAAACTTTGCATCAACTTATCAAAGGTCTTCTAAAGTAAGTATGTGGCTAATAAAATGTATGAAACCTATAATTACAAAAAAAAATTAAATATATCTATTTTATATTTCTTTATCTGTTTTAGCTATATATCACCAATACTGGGTTGATGACCAATATAGAGCCTATGTCACCTCCACAGTGTTCCCAAGAGAACAGTGATGGAGGCAATGAAGAGCCTATGTCACCTCCACAGTGTTCCCAAGAGAACAGTGATGAAGGCAATGAAGTGCCTATGTCACCTCCAGGGTGTTCCCCAGAGATCAATGAAAAACGCTCAGAAATGTGAGTAGATTATTATTATTATGAGATTTAGTCCTGATATATGTCGGATCCAAATACAAGATACGAGTAACACAAATCTAAATCTAGCATCCACCACCCCATGACTACACAATCTCTGTGGGTCTTACTTGTGATAACTTCAATAACAGCTGATTGTTGCGACCAACCATTCATTTCCAACTCACTACAGGCCAATATTACTAATTAGACTCCATTCTTGCTGGTAAAATGTGGTCTTGAGCAGGATATCTCCTCTATGTTGTCCTAATTGACCTTACAGACAGGTGTTCTTCCGTTATTCTATTGTTTTTTCCTTGTAATTTACGTGTCTTTTTTCTACCAACAGGCAGAAAGAATCTTCCCCTTCCAAAACTGTTGGAGACAATCAGTGTTTTACTGCTAAAAACAGTGAGTCATCCTCGCCCTCATTGTCAGGTATGTACAGGTTTATAGGCCATCCAATTATAGCCTATGATCCAAAATTTAAATATTAAGGCTCTAAAATTACTTCCTTTATTCTTTCTGCTCCCCTGAGTATTCTATTTTTGTTTTGTTAAAATCCCCCATACGGTTCCAGAGTTATGGGCCTTTGTAATTAGTGGTAATTTTTATTCTTTACAAAGGGGCGGTGTTCACAGGATCCTCTGGGGCGTGCCCTTAGGTTACCACGCCCACATGATAAAGACCATAATAATTAACACTAAATAAAAAGTCCCATATCTCTACAATCGTACTGTGGATTTTAGGAAAACAAATATCAGAATACTCAGGGGAGAAGCCGACATAAAATAAGAGCGAATCTTGGACACTTTTGACCTGGTGATGGGTCTTCTTTAAAGTTACAATGAAGTTTTATCCAACTGATTATATAACACCGTGGCTTGCTGAAAGTAATGTCATATTAATATGGGGACATGGTTCTTTGGGGAGACACCACCGGAACCCAGAAAAGCTACAGGTTCATATTAATCAGTTGCATAACTCTATAAAGATACAAAGCTCATCTTTTAGGAGTTTATAATCAACATTTTTTTCTGGCTTTTTGATTAGAATCTCCAGTTCAGAAGAGAAGAAAATATTTTCGAACACTGAGAAAACAACTAAAAACAGAGAAAGTTGAAGAGGGGGAAACTAGGAGAGGTAAGTGTGACGATAATCTCCATGTTGTATAACGTCAGTGAGAAGAAGTCATGTGGAGCAGATGTTATCCGTCAGTGGTGGGATTGTCACATGTATGATGGCTGACAATGATTCTGCTCCTCTGTATGATGAGATTCCTCTAACGTCATGTTACAGTGACACCACAGTAGTATCCTCTAATATGGAGTCCCATTACTTACATCAGTTTTACATCTTTTCTCCTAGGTTCTCTCTTCCGCCGGATGATAACATCCTGCCGGCGTGGATTATCCAGGGCTGCTCGTGCTGTCAGAGAAAGCTGCATTTTTGGCTGCTGCCACCAACGCACCATTGACATCTCGAGGACAGAAAACCCCCAAATCTAGCGCTCTGAAGAAACTACAGCACATCCACCATTAATGCTGTACCTGTATGGAAGGAGTTGTACCACCTACCTGTGGCCTCCTGACCAGCAAGAGACACGTGCAAAAGTTGAAGGCTCCTCCAAGAACTTGTCTTCATCCTTCCATGCAATTTTAATTCAAAGAAATAAAAAATTAAAATTGTTTAATGTCTTTTCGCATTTAATTGATTATTACTGACTTTTATGGTATATTAATACTATACCTCATATATAGTATGTCTGAAGGGTTAGATCCCAAACTGGAGAATAGCGGTTCTATGTCTCCCATTAATCCTCTAAACTCTGGCCAAAAATGGAGGAGATGACCAGAGATTCTGTTATTCCTAAGGGTACGTACACACAGCACCTTATAGACACCAGCATACCCACTGATTTTTTATTTTATAAGAAGACACTTAAGGAAAACATCAGTGTTTTTGTTAACTACATATAAAATAGTGAGCGGCTTCCAAACAGAAGCCACCAGCAGAATGAACCGATCACTTTCTTTAACCACTTCATAATTTTCAAAGCTGGAAGCGGATAAAAGAAGCTGAAAAAGACTGAAAAATACACAATGCACAGCAAGTTGTTTTTATATTGCAGTGCATATGTTCAATCATTTACATTTTATCTAGTGCTTTTCATGAGGGATCCAGGTGGAATCCACCTGAAGAAGACATTGTTTGCACATTACGAAGAGTGGCAATTAGTGTTGAGTGAGCACTAAAATGCTCGGGTGCTCGAAGCTCGGGCCGAGCTCACCGTGATACTCGGGTGCTCGAACCGAGCAACGAGCTCAATGTTAGTCTATGGGAGACCCGAGCATTTTTGCGGCGGCACCCCCGACAGTCTGTAGAAAGCCTAAAAAGTGCCCAAAACGATAGTGACAGTGCTCAAATGACATGGGGACAGCATGGGGATCGCCCCAGGAAGCATTTCAGACCCCCAGGTCACTGCTGTCAACAGCGCCGGACTGGGGTGTCTGGGGTCCACCAGGGACATTGACTCCAGGGGCCCACCCACCCTTCAGCTATTTGCAAATACCTGTTAGCCGTTATACCCATTATATTGGCCGCTTCTGCCCATCACTGTGCGCTCACCAGAAATGCGATGTACAATTACTGTAGTTTGCATTAAAGGGTTTTTATTGGTGAAAACAAGTTATCAGCGATGCACAGGTTGGGAAGGTGATCACTTATTTATTGGTGGAATCAGCACTGTCAGAAGATTGTGGCACTTTGAGTATTTGGTGAGATTTTTACCTCTGTATTTATAAGACAAAACCAGGAGTGGAGCAATCCGAGGTAATGTTTTATGAATTTCTCACCCACTCCTGGTTTTGTCTTATAAATACAGAGGTGAAAATCTCACCAAATGCCAACTTGCTTTCTCTGGTGAACCTTTGCAACTGCATCTCTGCTGCTGTGTAATAGTCACAGGGCAGGGAGGGGTTAAACATCCAAGTATTTAATATCTATTGGAAATAAAGAGGTTTCCCCTTATTGATATCAGATAAAACAAATGACCAACCACAATCCACTCTACCAAGACCAATATTACCAGATAGAAGGCAGAAATACCACCACACCGTGACCAGATCACATATTACCACCACATAGTGCCCAAATAATGCCACATACAAGGCACAAATACCGCCACACCATGACCAAAGCACATAATACCACCACATAGTGATCAAATGCTACCAGATACAAGGTATAAATACTGACACACCATGAGACCACATATTACCACCACATAGTGACTGAATAATACCACATACAAGGGACAAATATCGTCATGTCATGACCAAAGCACATAATGCCACAACATAGTGACAAATAATGCTAAAATAATAAAAATGTAAAAAAGCTCTGTATATTGGGTCAGTGTACAGGTTATACAGTGATCACCAGTGATATTATACACAGGAGCTCTGTATATAGTGTACAGGTTATCAGTCATCACCAGTGACATTATACACAGAAGCTCTGTATATAGTGTCAGTGTACAGGTAATGCAATGATCACCATTAATATTATACACAGGAGCTCTGTATATAGTGTCAGTGTGTGTGTATAGGTAATGCATATACTCAACATAGGTAATACACATACTCACCAGTGATGTCTCTAGGTGAAGTTCTTCATCTGCAGACCGATATATCCCATCTTCTATGCAGGACTTATCTCTGCAGAAAATAACATAGTTAGCTATAACTGATCACTTCCAGAGCACAATCCACACTTTTCCCAAGATTTCTACACTGCATGAAATGACAAAAAAAGAAACATAGCGCCGCACTACACAGTAACAGTGCTCCAGTGTCATTCTGTGCCTGCTCATCTGTCAGCAGACATATTTCTCTGATGGCAAAGATGTAGCAGAGCTGAAGACAGAAGACCCATGGATTACGTCGGAGCGAGGATTTTTTTTTATTAAAGATAGAGTCCCTTAGGCTACGTTCCTGCTTTTATGCGGCGCTTTAGACCGCTCGCGTAAAAGAAGTGCCAAAGAAAGCTGGAAACGCCTTTCAGCAAAAGCTATGGATTTTGCTGAAAAGCGTTCAGATGCCGCGTTTTGCCACGTATTTTTGCGCGGGCGCTTTTACTGCAAAAGCGGCCGCGCAAAAAGAATTGACATGCCAATTCTTGGCGTTTTTTTCGGCGCGCTTTCCCCATAGGCTACATGTTAACATGCCTCGGGAAAAGCGCGCTGAGAAAAGCGCAACGTCGGCATGCAGTAGAGATTTTTTGCGCCGCGTATGAACGGAGCCTAAATGGGTTTTGTGTTTTATTTTTAATTAAAAAAAAATTTCTGTGTTTTTTTTCTATTTACTAGAAATTCATGGTGGCCATGTCTAATTTGGCGTGACAACATGAATTTCGGGCTTAGTACCGGCTGATAATACAAAGCTGGCCTGGTACTAACACTATTATTACCCAGGGTGCCACTCACCACCAGGGCCGCTGGAAGAGCCAGGTAAAGCGCCTGGAAATTTTCAGGGGTGGCTGCGGGCTGCGATTTTCAGTGTGGGGGGCCAAGAACACTTGGGCCTTACCATGCTGAGAATCCCAGCCCCCAGCTCATTTGTTTTATCTGGCTGGCAATCAACATATGGCAGGAGCACACACCTTTTCCTAAAAAAAAAAATATTTTAAATAAGTTTAAAACAAATATTCGGCTTCTCTGTCTTTTGATCGGCAGCCAAGGTAAAGCCAGGCAGCTGGGGGTGGCAGTACGTAGCTGTCCGCTTTATCTGCGGTGAGAATCAAAAATTCTGCAGAGCGCTACACCGTTTTTAAAAATGATTTCTTTTCACACTTCTATATGTCACAGACCCAACAGCCAATCACACATGCTGTCAAAGAGGATGGGCGTCTGTGATTGGCTGTTTGAGTAATCTACAATCAGCCCATACATTCTAGTATGGTACTATGTATGGGCTGCTTTCAGGTTACTCAAGCAGCCAATCACAGAAGCCCGTTCTCTGTGTCAGCGGCTGTGATTGGCTGTTGGGACTGTCACTCATATAGAAGTGTGAAAATAAATAAATAATAAAACAAAAATACAGCGCTCCGCAGAATTTTTGATTCTCAGCGCAGATAAAGCAGACAGCTACGGTCTGCCATCTCCAGCTGCCTGGCGATCAAAAGTCAGGAAAGCCCAATGTTTTTTTAAATTATTTAAAAAAATAATTAAAAAAAAAATACGTGGGTTCCCGCCATATTTTGATCGCCAGCCTGGTAAAAACCAGGCAGCTGGGGGCTGGGATTCTCAGCATGGTAAGGCCCAAGCATTCTGGGCCCCCCACGCTGAAGACGGCAGCCCGCAGCCACCCCTGGAATTGGCGCATTCATCATAGCACCATTTCCAGGCGCTTTATCCGGCTCTTCCAGCGGCCCTGGTGGGGGTGGCACGCTGGGTAATAATGGGGTTAGTACCAGCTTTGTAATATCAGCTGGCAGTAAGCCTGAAATTCATGGCGTCACGCCAAACTAGACATGGCCACCATGAATTTCTAGTAAACAGAAAAAAACACATGTAGGGACTCCATCTTTAATAAAAAAACAAAATCCTCGCTCTGACGTAATCCACGGATCTTCTGTCTCCAGCTCTGCTACATCTTTGCCATCAGACAAATACCCCTGCTGACAGAGATGAGCAGGCACAGAATGACACTAGAACACAGTTGTCAGAGAAGTGCTCAGCTGGCCTCCAGCCGCCGACCATGTTTTCCTGTGCGTTGCAAATAATGCATACTTTCAAACACATGCCTATTTTTGCAATGCAAGTCTACAGTACATTGCGTCTGCGCTGATTTACAACGGATCCGTTGTAACGCACAGTATAAACGCAATGTTAACCCAGCCTAACAGCAGCGAGAAGGGGAGACGGAGCCCTGGAGACCGCCAAGTCAGTCTACTGGTGGTACTATCATGCCCATTGCCCAGTATGTCCTCCCAGCCTTTGTGGTATTATTATGCCCATTGCCCAGTATGTACTGCCAGCCTCTGTGGTACTATCATTCAAGCTCACATGGCATGTCCTGCCAGCCAGCCACTGGTGGTAGTAGTACTAGCATGATAGTACCACAAAGGGCCGGCTCCAGGTTTTTCTGGGCCAAGGGAGAAAGAGTCTCAGTGGGCCCCTTTAACACATACCACGATTCATGATGCACAGATACCGCAGAGAATTATAAGTATAGTACAATGCAAAGATTTCACTTCTTATATTACATGAGTGATATCTATTGTAAATTCTATAATAGCTCAGAAACCGGCGAATCGCTCCACACAGTATACTGGCCTCCAAAAAGTGCTCCATACAGAATACTGGTCCCCATATAACGCTCCATACAGAATACTGGTCCCCATATAACGCTCCATAAAGGATATTGGTCCCCATATAATGCTCCATACAGAATACTGGCCCCCATAAAATGCTCCGTACAGAATACTGGCCCCCATATAACGCTCCATACAGGATACTGGTCCCCATATAACGCTCCACACAGTATACTGGCCCCCAAAAAATGCTCCATACAGAATACTGGCCCCCATATAATGCTCCATACAGAATACTGACCCCATATAACGCTCCATACAGAATACTGGCCCCCATAAAATGCTCTGTACAGGATACTGGCCCCATATAAAGCTCCATGCAGGCTGTTCCCCCCACATAATGCCCTATGCAGGCTGTTCCCCCCCTTATAATGCCCCATGCAGGATGTCACCCCCCTCCATATAATGCCCCATGCAGGATGTCACCTCCCCCATATAATGCCCCATGCAGGATGTCACCTCCCCCATATAATGCCCCATGCAGGATGTCACCCACCCCATATAATGCCCCATGCAGGATGTCACCTCCCTCCATATAATGCCCCATGCAGGATGTCACCTCCCCCATATAACGCCCCATGCAGGATGTCACCCCCCCATATAATGCCCCATGCAGGATGTCACCCACCATATAATGCCCCATGCAGGATATCACCCCCCCTCTCTTTAAAATGCCCCATGCAGGATGTCACACCCCCCTTTTATAATGCCCAATGCAGGATGTCACCCTTCTCTTTAAAATGCCCCATGCAGGATGTCACCGCCCCCATATAATGCCCCATGCAGGATGTCACCCCCCCATATAATGCCCCATGCTGGATGTCACCCCCCATATAATGCCCCATGCAGGATGTCACTCCCCCATATAATGACCCATGCAGGATATCACCACCCCACCCATATAATGCCCCATGCCTCCATACATTAAATAAATAATCGAACACTCACCTCACTCCTCCTCACCTGTTGCCGCTGCTCAGGTCTGGACTCCAGCGCCGCAGGATGTCACCCCCCTCCATATAATGCCCCATGCAGGATGTCACCTCCCCAATATAATGCCCCATGCAGGATGTCACCCCCCATATAATGCCCCATGCAGGATGTCAACCCCCCTCTTTATAATGCCCCATGCAGGATATCACCCCCCTCTCTTTAAAATTCCCAATGCTGGATGTCACCCCCCTCTTTAAAATGCCCCATGCAGGATGTCACCCCCCATATAATGCCCCATGCAGGATGTCACCCCCCCATATAATGCCCCATGCTGGATGTCACCCCCCCATATAATGCCCCATGCAGGATGTCACTCCCCCATATAATGCCCCATGCAGGATATCACCCCCCCATATAATGCCCCATGCCTCCATACATTAAAAAAAATAATAATCAAATACTCACCTCACTCCTCCTTACCTGCTGCCGCTGCTCAGGTCCGTACTCCAGCGTCGCCGGCGTCTTCCCGCTCTGCGCTGCCTGTGATGGCTCAGGGGAGGGCGCGGTGGAAAGACGTCACCGCACCCTCTGACCTGATATGTCACAGGGAGCGCAGAGCAGAAATACAGCGGATCTGCGGAGGCAGGAGGAGAGGTAAGTATCCGGCTGCTGGGCCCTGAGCAAGCGGGGGAGAAGGGCGGGCGCTGGCACCGCTCTCCTCCACCCATAGCCCGATTCATGCTTAGTATGTCCTGCCAGCCTCCTTGGTACTTTCATGCCCACCCAGCATGTCCTGCCAACCACTGGTGGTAGTACATGCTGCTAGGCATAGTAACAGTAACGAGAGGTTGGCAGCAGGACAGGCTGGGCAATGGGCATGATGATAATCATGCCCATTGCCCAGTAGCATTTACTGACAGCCTCGGCCAGGGGTCCTCTCAGTCACCCCTCCCCCCTATCCCTTCCTCCCCTCCCGGCCCCTGCTTTTCATACTCATGCGTCGAGATGAGCTGCAGGCCTGCAGCCGCTGCCTAGGGCGACGGCGATTCCGTCCTCCACAGCGCGCACAGGAAGCAGTCCCAGGGCGATGATGTCATCGCCCTGAGACTGACCTCCTGGGCACGCGCCTGCAGAGGCGGCAGAGGGGCACTGCGGCAGCAGGCAGAGCAGGGAGACCGGTCTCCTTGCTGTGCTGCTGCAGAGGGCCCATCACTAATCATATTGGCAGTGCTGCCTATCTGATTAGCGAACCGGGGGGTCCTCTGTTCTCTGTACAGGGCCCAGTGGGTGTGAGGGCGGGGCTTAGGGGCATGGCCATCGGAACCCGGAGCGCACCGGGGGTTTTCCTGATCATACGGTGGGCCAGTACGCCCCTGCTCATAAGGGCACACACTGTGCAATTATCTGAGATTCTAGCGTGACCTCCGCAGGGAGGATGAGAGTGATACGTGGTGCAGAATACGTTGGTCTATAAGCAGGCATGCAATACATGGGGTGCAGAGAAAAAGGTTGCACTTGGGTCACGACCTGACTAAGGAGGCACGGTACCGTGTGAGGCTTATTCTCTTAGCTCCCCCGCCAACAATTTATATACAAATAAGATATTATACAGTGCTACATTATACAAGGTATAAAGGATGGTGCCCACATAAGAGTGCCATTCTTTAGCAACAAAATAACAGTGCCACTCAGAGCCAAAATAAATACGGCTATATAGTGTTCTCAAGATAGCACAATAGATTGCTCAAATAAATACTGTCATACAGTGCTCACATATTAACACTATGAAATGCCCAAATAAACACCACTTTACAGTTCTCACATGTTATGACCATACAGTGCCCAAATAAATACTACATTACAGTGCTCACATATTAACACTATGAAATGCCCAAATAAACACCACTTTACAGTTCTCACATGTTATGACCATACAGTGCTCAAATAAATACTGTCATACAGTGCTCACATATTAACACTATGAAATGCCCAAATAAATACCACTTTACAGTTCTCACATGTTATGACCATACAGTGCCCAAATAAATACTACAATACAGTGCTCACATATTATCAAAATACAAGGCACAAATAAATAGTACCGGACATTGTTCACATATTATCACTATACAGTTCCCAATACATAATCTAACAGTGCTATACAATGGCTAACTAAAAATACAATATTTAGACTGAGTCATGGTCATAACCTTGTCAATCATTCCTGGCACCAATATAGAAGCGGGAGGCTGATGGGACCCATGTGTAAATGCCCTGGGAAATGTCTGTGCTTCATATGAGGGCATCAGCACTATTATTTTGGGAGGCCTTGTTTCAGGGTTTAGATTGGGCCCAGTTACTTGCTGGCCACCTTCTTCGGAACGGCTCTCCATCACCCCTCACCACAATTCAGTAGACCCATACCAGCTATTACTGAAATTATTGATTGCCAAGTGTAACAGCGGAAAATAAATTATTGAAAAAAAATAAATAAATAAGCACGATGCTCCCCGATCCTCTGGGCGGCATGTAGACTTCTTTTTATAATTTTATAAACTTGTGTATTTATAGATTTGATGTCATTAATCATTAATGGTCCATTACTTATTATTCCTCTATGTAGTCCTTTCTCCAGCTCCGGTGTTATATACTTATTTTATATAAAAAAAGTTCCAGTTATTAGCTAAGGCTGAAAATAAATAAAGTTTTAGAGTCAGTAAAATATAAAAGCGGTATTTTATATTGGGATTTCTTATAGCAAACTCATCTTCTGCTTGTGAGTGCACGTTGCTATATAAGGACGCAGCCACCCAACCAACCCGAACCAAAGACACCCCAGTGACAGCCACATAGTCACTATATAGCTCTCACTGGCGGTAAACTGACCGTTTTAGGCAGCGGATGCAACCAAAACTCACTCATGTACTTGAAATCCCACCTACCCAGTTTTTTCATTGACTAACGTGGGCTAGGTTTCAACCACATCAGAAAAAGGTGATGAGTGAGCACATATATAATAGGTATCCGTTTGATCCCATGATCTAATATTGGCGATGCCAGGGGTTCTAGGGGAAGGAGAGGCTGCTCACACTGCTGTCCACCCTGTCTGATCTAATAATGAAGATACCAGGGGTGCAGCGGTAAGAAGAGGCTGCTCACACTGCTGTCCACCCTATCTGATCTAATAATGAAGATACCAGGGGTGCAGCGGTAAGAAGAGGCTGCTCACACTGCTGTCCACCTGTCTAATTGATCTAATACTGGAGATACCAGAGATCCTGAGGTAAGAAGAGGCTGCTCACACTGCTGTCCACCATGTGTATTTGATCTAATACTAGAGTTACTAGGGGTGTTGAGGTAAGAAGAGGCTGCTCACACTGCAGTCCACTATGTGTATCTGATCTAATACTAGAGATACCAGGGGTGCAGAGGTAAGAAGAGGTTGCTCACACTGCTGTACACCTGTCTAACTGATCTAATACTAGAGATACCAGGGGTGCAGAGGTAAGAAGAGGCTGCTCACACTGCTGTCCACCATGTCTTTCTGAGCTTATACTAGAGATACCAGGGGTGCAGAGGTAAGAAGAGGCTGCTCACACTGCTGTCCACCATGTGTATCTGATCTAATACTGGAGATACTAGGAATGCTGAGGTAAGAAGAGACTGCTCACAGTGCTGTCTACTCTATCTATCTGATCTAATACTGGAGATACCAGGAGTGCTGAAGTAAGAAGAGGCTCTTCACACTGCTGTCCACCATGTCTATCTGATATTATGCTGGAGATACAAGCAGTGCTTAAATAAGAAGAGGCGGCTCACACTGATGTCTACCCTGTCTATATGATCTAATACTGGAGATACCAGGGCTATTAAGGTACGAAAAGTCTGCTCACACTGTTATAGGTTATCTCTAAGTCATATCAGGAATATTCCTATGGCACATGCTCACAAGTTTCTGTGCTAATATTCTAGGACAGGTTTCTGTGTAACAAGACACTGACCATATTAATTGTGTAGTGTTTACCTCCCTAAACAAAAAATCTAAAATTGCTAATTAAAGGTATTTATAAATGTATTCATTAAGATTCCATTTAGTTATTTATTTTTTTCTATTCCCAGAGAGCCCCGTTAAGGAAAAATTGCAAAACAATGAGATACATTTCTCAGAGTCCTATTTTATATATCCATATACTGTATGTGATACTGAGTTTGTATGTTTTCCCCGTATTCTTGTGGGTTTCCGCTGGGTTCTCCGGTTTCTTCCTACACTCCAAAGACATACTGATAGGGAATTTAGATTGTGAGCCCCGATGGGGAAAGTGTCGATAATGTCTGTAAAGCGCTGCGGAATTAATGGTGCTATATAAGTGAATAAAATAAATCAAAATAAATACTAGAGTAAAATAAGAGAAGCCAAAGAAGGCGGGGATAATAAAAGTGACGGTGCACTTGTGTAGAGCTTGAGTAAAGTACCTATATGCAGTCCTGGCGTCAGAACCCAGCGCACCCGGGCAAGTGCTGGGGCCCTAAGGAGATGGATGGGCCCACTTACCGTCGGGCACCCCTGCGCGCTATGGGACCCGTGAGCGGTGCGGTGCCGGTGCCAGCGCCCGCCACCCACCCCCGCTTGTTCAGGGCCCCTCTCCCCGTGCCTCCGCACCATCTCTGGTCTCTTCCGCGGCTGCTGCACTGTGACGTCTCAGGCCAGAGGATGCGGTGATGTCTTTACACCATGCTCGCTCCAGATCCATGACAGCGCAGAGCGGGAAGACGCCGGCGATGCTGAAGAGTCTGGAGCAACGGCAGCAAGTGAGGAGAGGTGAGTACTTGATTATTTTTTTTATATGTATGGAGTCATGGGGAATTATATGGGGGGGGGACAAGTGACATTCTGCATGGGGCATTATATGGGGGGAACAAGTGACATCCCGCATGGGGCATTATATGGGGGGGGATAGGTGACCTCCTGCGTAGGACATTATATGGGGGGACAGGTGACATCCTGCATGGGGCATTATATGGGGGGGAGGTGACTTCCTGCATAGGACATTATATGGGGGGAGAGGTGACATCCTGCATGGGGCATTATATGGGGGGAGAGGTGACATCCTACATGTGGCATTATATGGGGGGAGAGGTGACATCTTGTATGGGGCATTATATGGGGGTGAGACGTTAAATCCTGCATGGGGCATTATATGGGGGGGAGAGGAAGAGATGGAGGAGAAAGAGCAAGTGAGAGAGAGGAGAGAGTGAGAGAGATGGAGGAAAGGGTAAGGGAGAGAGATGGATGAGACAGAGATATGGAGGAGAGACAGATGGAGGAGACAGAGCAAAGGAGGAGAGAGAGAGAGGGAGGAGAGAGAGAGAGGGAGGAGAGAGATAGAGGGAGGAGAGAGAAAGAGATGGAGGACAAAGAGCAAGGGAGAGAGAGATTGAGAAGAGAGAGGAGAGAGTGACAGAAATGGAGAAGAGTGCGAGGGAGAGAGATGGAGGAGAGAGAGAGATAGAGGAGAGAGAGATGAAGGAGAGAGAGATGGAGGAGAGAGAGATGAAGGAGAGAGAGAGAGGGAGGAGAGAGAGAGGGAGGAAAGAGAGAGAGGGAGGAGAGAGGCGGGAGGAGAGAGATAGAGAAAAGAGAAGGAGGGCGGAGGGAGAGTGAGATTTTTCCATCTCAAAAGTTGGATTTCACAATGATTTCAATGGGGTCCATGTACTGGATCAAGTTCGGGTACAGTTTTGGTACCCGAACCAAACTTTGGACTAAAGTTCAGTTGGGTACCAAAACCTGAACTTCCACGGGTCTGCTCATCCCTTGTCATGCTAGGTATGGGAAGAAAACAGCGTACGACAACGGGAAAAGGGGGAAAGCCCAGAAACTAGGGAAAGGGGGAGTGGAGACCCCTAAGCAGATCTAACAACACCATGACTCCCTTATCGTTCTTAAATAGGTTCCACACCTATCGCCAAGCAGGATACCTTAGCCCTGGCTGACCCTAGAGCTAGGCCCTAGGTAGGGAGGGGGAGGAGTTAGCACTAGTCGGCCCCACTGCAACTAAAGACAAACAAGGGAAACAGACAAGGAGATACACTTAGCTTTGAGGAGACACCAGAGAGAACACAACTACAATCCATAAAGGAACTCCAAGAAGAATATCGCTGACTGCTAGAACTCCAGACCTGAACAGAGGAATTTACTCTATCACCAGCAACTCTCTTGAGAAACTGAGTATATTTAAAGATCCAGAAAGGGTGTGTTAATTAGCAGGCGATCGTGGAGATCACCGCTGGGTGCTAGAGTGGGAGGGATGATGAAAGGATCAAGAAGGTGTCTGCAAGGCCAAGTGCAGCGACCTTCTACAGCCGGATCCAGAATGACTGTATGTCAAGCCTGACACACCCGTGACATCCCTAGTTCCTAATCCTTTAACTGGTTGGGATGCAATACTACATTTCACCTCTAGTAGCCACTAGTGAAAAATTTGATTACCTGTCACAATCACAATAATAGTCGATCATTAGTGATCCAGTTCTCAATCTACGTCCCATTAGTTTACACAGTCTGTAAAATTGCCCTCCAGGAGGAGACTGGTATCTTTGTCCTGCCTACCACTGTTCTCCTACACATGTGCAGACTTCCATTTCTTAAGGGGACTTATTTTCAGTCAATGTCTATGGCACCTAGGTTTTGTAAATGCCTCCCCCATCCCCCATATCAATCTGTGGTTTTGCAACCACTGAGTTCCAATACTGTGCTATGGTCCACAGTTACAAATGTCTTTATAATAATTCCGATTGTTGGATGTCAGTTGATGTTGAACCCCACCGGTGAAGAGGTCAATATAGTAAACCTGGAAAACCCCTACAATGCATCAAGTTTATGGCTGCTAATTGTCATCATGTAGTTGATGGCGAAATATAACAGGTACAGTCTAGGGGTACGGGAGACATTTGAGCTGATAAAAGCTGAGTGTGCATGGTGATAGATAGCGGCTCTGTAAGACTAAACTTACCTTGTGGCCGGAGTCTGTAGAGCAGAGTTACTGTACATGTCCAGACTCTCTGACCAGGTCTATGCAAAAGTATGAAAAGTGATATAGCAATGTGAAATTCAGGCCAACACTCCCTTTTTCCATAAAAGTCAGCACTTTATTTAATCCATATAAACACAACCAAATTTAAGTGGCTTCGTACAAAAATAGCACATGAAAAATGTACAAATGCCATCAGCAAAACGTACTTCAACCAGACGGCAACGCGTTTCTGAGCTCTACGTTTCTTAGTTTGAGCCTGAAAAATTCCACAATACTTAACACAGGATATCTGAGTTCGCAGATTCGTAACACTCAGGTTAAAATGTGCATAGACAAAATATATAGATAAAACCTGTAAAAACCACAATGTGGATAATGCGGATAAACGAACCATACAATAAAGTAAAAACAGGAGCCGAGGCTGTAAGTGCGGGGATTTCTGTGCTTGGGGATCATACTCGATACTGGATAAATTGAGATGTTTTGAAAATGTTGTATCCATTATTTTATCATTTGCAGATCACTAACACGTCTCTCCGACCTGTGATTTCCATAGTTCCACGACTTTTCCGTCTTATGCTCAGAGGTCTAGTATTAACCCCTTTACCCCCAGGGTGGTTTGCACGTTAATGACCAGGCCAATTTTTACAATTCTGACCACTGTCACTTTATGAGGTAATTACTCTGGAACGCTTCAAATGGATCCCGCTGATTCTGAGACTGTTTTTTCGTGACATATTGTACTTCATGATTGTGGTAAAATTTCTTTGACATCACTTGCGTTTATTTGTGAAAAAATAAGAAATTTCGTAAAAATGTAGAAAGTTTTGCAATTTTCAAAATTTTAAATTTTATGCCCTTAAATAGAGATATGTTACACTAAATAGTTAATAAATAACATTTCCCACATGTCTACTTTACATCAGCACAATTTTGGAACCACATTTTTTTTTTTTAGGGAGCTATAAGGGTTAAAAGTTGACCAGCGATTTCTCATTTTTACAATTAAATTTACAAAAACACTTTTTTAAAGACCCCATCACATCTGGCGTGACTTTGAGGGGCCTTTATGATAGAAAATACCCAAAAGTGACACCATTGTAAAAACTGCACCCCCCAAGGTGCTCAAAACCACATTCAAGAAGTTTATTAACCCTTCAGGTGCTTCACAGTAATTTTTGGAATGTGGAAGAAAAAAATTAACATTTAACTTTTTTCACAAAAATGTTACTTTAGACCGCAATTTTTTTTATTTTCGACTTTTTGAATGTAAAATTTGCTTGAAAAATTAGCGGACACCATGTTGCGTTTGGGGAGCCCCCGATGTGCCTAAACAGTGGAAACCCCCCACAAGTGACACCATTTTGGAAACTAGACCCCTCAGGGAACTTATCTAGGTGTGTGGTGAGCACCTTGAACCCCCAGGTGCTTCACAGAAATTTATATCATGGAGCTGTAAAAATAACATTTTCACATTTTTCCAACAAAAATGTTTTGCAGACCCCAATTTTGCATTTTCATAAGGGTAACAGGAGAAATTGCACCACGCGATTTGTTGTGCAATTTTTCCTGAGTAAGCCGATACCCCATATGTGGGGAAAAAACACTGTTTGGGCACACGGCAGAGTTCGGAAGAGAAGGAACGCCATTTGACTTTTTGAATGTAAAATTTGCTTGAATTAGTGGACGCCATGTTTCGTTTGGGGAGCCCCTGATGTGCCTAAATAGTGGAACCCCCCCCCCAAGTGACTCCATTTAGGAAACTACACCCCTGAAGGATTTTATCAAGGGGTATAGTGAACATTTTGAACCCAGAGGTACGACACAGAATTTGAAAACATTAGGTCATCATATTGAATAAGTTGTCATTAGTCTTGAGTGCAAGTGCTCGCTACTTGAGTTTGCATCGGGTACTCAGGTATGGACCATGTATGGCGGGTGCTCAAGTGACATGCTCGAGTCCCCGCCCGCATGTTTCATGGTTGTTAGTCACCCAAATAAAAACATGTGGGGATCGCTTGTGCATGACAGGCAGTCCCAGCAAGGTTTTTTTGGCTATATAACAGCTGCAAAACATTTGAGGCGGAGACTTGAGCATGTCACTCGAGCACCCGCTATACTCGGTGCATACCCAAGCACCCGATGCAAACTCAAGTAGCGAGCTCTTGTGCGCAACATTAGTCGCCATATAGACAGTATTTTTTTCTTTACTTCTGAAAAAATCCCAACCCCAACCCTAATACAACCACAACCCTAGCCCAAACTCAACCTTAGCTCAACCCTAACCCTAGCCCAACCCTAACCCTAGCTCAACCCTAACCCTAGCTCAACCCTAACGCAACCCTAACCCTTGCCCAACCCTAACCCAATCCTAGCCTAACCATAGCACAACCCTAACCCTAGCCCTAGTACAACCCTAACCCTAGCACAACCCTACCCATAGCTCAATGCTACCCCTAGCCCAACCCTAACCGTAGCTCCACCCTACCCCAACACTACCCCTAGCCCCACCCTAGCTCAACCCTCACCCTAGCCCAACCCTAACCCTAGCCCAACCCAAACCCTAGCACAACCCTAACCCTAGCCCAACCCTAACCCTAGCACAACACTAACCCTAACCCTAGCACAACCCTATCCCTAACCCTAAAGTTTATTTTTTACGCCATTCCTCGTGCGGTATAAGTGATTAGACAACTTTATTTTTCGGGTCGGTGCAATTACAGGGATACTAGATTCATATCAGGTTTTTATGATTGAGAGCTGTCACACACTAAAAAACCCTTTTTTTTTGCAAAGACTAGTTTTTGCATCGCAATTTTTTGAGAGCTATAATTTTTCCATATTTCGGCCGACAGAGTCATGTGATTTTTTTTTTTTTTTTTGTGGGACAAGTTGATGTTTTTATTGGTACCATTTTTGGGCACATTACATTTTTTGATTGCTTTCTATTTCGATTTTTGGAAGGCAGAATAAACAAAAACCAACAATTCACGAATTGTTTTTTGGTGTTTTTTTATGCCGTTCTATGTGTCGTCAAATTGATAAGGAAGCTTTATTCTTCGGGTCAGTACGTTTACAGCGGTACCACAGTTATATTTTTTTTCACGTTATGGCACTTTTACTCAATGAAAACTATTTTATAGAAAAAAGAATTGTTTATGCATCGCTAGAGAGCTATAAATGTTTTATTTTTCTGCCGTTGGAGCTGTATGGTGGCTTGTTTTTTGCGGGATAAGATGACGTTTTCAGCGGTACCATTTTTATTTACATTTGTCTTTTTGATCTCGTTTTATTCCATTTTTTGTTTGGTGGTATGATGATAAAGCATCGTTTTATGTTTTGTTTTTTATTTTATTTTTTTACCCTGTTCACTAAAGGGGTTAACTTCATCACCATCCCTGTGCTATGCAGCCTGTCAGCGCTGCACAGGGAAAAGTTACTTTGGTCACACGTGGCGCATGACCAAAGCAACTTCCTGCCTTCTGATGACCCGGATGTTGTCATGATGACATCGGGTCACCATGACAACATCTGGGACCGGACTCAGACGCTGCGGGATGCCGGCAGAGAAGGTAAGTATCGCGCTAACCTCCTCTTGCCACCAGAATGCTGCGATCGATTTCAATCACAGCATTTCTGGGGTTAATGTGCAGGGAGCGGTGCGGGACCGTTCCTTGCACATAGCACCGGGTGTCAGCTGTGACAATCAGGTGGATGACTTGATATCACGACCTCCCCAGGAAAAAGACAATAGGCTCTAGCTACAGAGACCTTCAAACTCTCTGTGTCACTCCCCCTACTGCACCCCTGGTGGAGCCCAAGTCTCCATCCCTGTTATTTCCCAGCTAAGAGCTCCCAAAACTAAAATGGGCCATATGTTCTTACTGGACAGTCCTAGGGAGCCCGTTCTGGTGTCATTGGACCCAGCCGGGCCCCTGCTACGCATGGATGCTAAACATCAGAGTCCTAGGGGCCCCTGCAAGGCTGTGCTGGGTATCTCCTTTCCTTACGCTGGACTATGTTTAAAACTAGGGTTACAATCCGCATCCCCTCAGGTCTATTTTGTGTATCACTGAGATGAATCTTTTCCCCATAACTCGCTGTTGAATTATGTTTCTTGAATAGGCACATGGCGTCAGGGGAAGGGACATCCTGTGTAGCTTGCAGCTGCTGTGAGAATTCTCACTCTTCGCTTCTTCAGCTCCTTCCTTTGCAAGCTGCAGTGTCAAATTTTCATATGTGGAGCTTCGTAAAACCCGCCTGCCAGTGCACAGTGATCGACAGGGGTTTACCTTGAATATCTTCACACCATTGTTCCCTGTAAAAAACAGAAAATAAATAAGCTAATTTATACTCACCTAACACCTAATCCCAGAAGCCGCTGTCAACTGTAAAACAGCAAAAATAAAAAACAACCATATCCCTCACCTATCCAAAGTGATGAAATAATCCGTAGTGTCCTACGATGATCTAGATGACTTATACTAGTATAATTTTCAAACGGTGCCACTCCATAATGTACACATACTACAATGTGAAGAGTGGCAACTATTGACCGTATAATGGCAAAATCGCAAGATAAACATAAACAACCGAAGCAACCACGATCAAAGGCCGATCTACATCATAAAAAATTGTTTTATTAAATATTCAATTTTGTTAAAAATGATCACATGCAGATAATTGGTGCAAAAAATGGTGCAAAACAACATACAGTGTGTAAAAAAATTCTGCCGCTATATGGGACACGCAGGACCCAAATTGTACAGCCTAGTAGATATTAAGTGATCATCCAAGTAGCATAGTATTTATACACAGGCCAATGTGACCCGATTAGTAAAAAGGCTCATATAGTCAAAGTTTGTTAGGTCAGAGAAACAGACAATGTTAATACATTCCTCAAAATAATATTACGGGTATAATGAGCCACCATATATATATTTACATGTGTATAACAACAGTATATATATGTGTCAACAGTATATAGACATACAATATATTGTACATGACAACAGGCTCACACTGACACAAGTAATGTGTAGCAATCAGCTGCCGTGAGAGAGTTCACAGGAGTTCATCAGCTGATGAAACCCGGTAACCTCACTTACGGCACCGCCGCTGCGTGAGAACTGTCTCACGCCGTAGCGGTGCCGTAAGTGAGATCACTGGAGCTCATCAGCTGATGAACTCCTGTGAACTCTTTCACGGCAGCTCAGCGCTATACACTGCAGGAGTGATTACACAGCGGCGTCTGCTCTGTAACAGCAGGCATAGGCTGATGGGAGTAGTACTCTCATCAGCTGATGCCTGTGACCTGTGGTAAGCTTTTTACGACTGGTCACAGTCACAGCTGCGGGCTCACACTGTCATCTGACAGAGTGAGCCCGTAGTTCTAACCGATCAGAGCCCCTTTTTCCCACGCTGTCATCTGCGTGGGAAACCATGGATGTTCGGGGGCCCCATTCATATGAATGGGGTCCGTGTTCCGGGTCAAGTACTGTTCTGGAAACCGAACCAAACTTTTAATAGATATTCGGATATCCACGGGTCCGCCCATCACTAGTAAATAATCCTACCAAGTTATGACCACATAATGCCACCACATAATGCTAAAATAATGCCACCATACTGATCATTACCATCATGACTGTACTAAGACCAATATTACAATCAATACCACAATATGAGACAATAATCAATAAATACAGCCAGATCATAACAACATATCACCAACATGTACTGTAGTGATAATATACCATACTGATTATTAACAGTATAAACACTGATATTATCACTGTGCAGCAACCATGTAGTGGTATAATTGCATATATCAATTCCAGTGCTCTGCATACTATATACAGTACAGAAAAATCTTTAAATGAGAAGGTGTGTCCAAACTTTTGGTCTGTACTGTATGTGCATAGTGTGCTGGTAATTGTACAAATATATGTATATTAAGTCATCTACCATCTCTCTGATCATAATTGTTCACTTTCCCTTTTCTTTTTCATTCAGCCCACACCACCATAACCACTTCTTCCATCCATGACTTGTAATTCACGTCACCTCATCGCGTCTGCTGCATGGAGAGTCAGGGTGTTGGAGACCGGAGCAGCACACCCGGGGAACAGGAGCGAGATGAGTATGTTTTTTCTGCATGTATATATGAGTCTATGTGGGGGCTCGCACTGTATATACAAAGGCTACGTGGTGGCTCAAACTGTATTTAGGAGGCTATGTGGAGCTCACACTGTATACAGGAGGCTATGTGCGGCCTCATACTGTATATAGGAGGCTATGAGGGTGCTCACAGTATATGTAGGAGGCTATGATGGGGCTCACAATGCATATAGGAGACTATGTGGGGGGCTTATGCTGTATATGGGAAAATATGTGGGGGCTTATACTGCATATAGGAGGCTATATGGGGGCTTATACTGTATTTAGGAGGCTATGTGGGGGCTCATACTGTATAAAGGGACTATGTGGGGCTCATACTGTTTATGTAGGGCTGCGTGGGGGTTCATACTGTATATAGGAGGTTACCTAGGGCTCATACTGTATATAGGGAGGCTATGTGTGGGCACATACTGTATACAGTATATGGGGTTATGTGGGGTTCATACTGTATATAGAGTGGCTAAGTGAGGGCTCATACTGTTATAGGAGGATATGTGAGGCTCAACCTCTATATAGAGAGGCTATGTGGGGGCTCACACTGTTTATAGGGGGCCATATGGGGGCTCATACTGGATATAGGAAGCTATGTGAGGGTCATACTGTTTATAGGGTCCATGTGGGGGCTCATACTGTTTATAGGAGGAATTGTTCAGGCTCATACTGTTTATAGGAGGATATGTGAGAGCTCACACTCTATATAGAGAGGCTATATGGGGGCTCATACTGTTTATAGGGGGCTATGTGGGGGCTCATCATGTAAATAGGAGGCTATATGAGGGCTCATATTGTATGTAGAAAGTCTATGTGGAGGCTCATACTGTATATAGGGGACTATATGGGGACTCACACTGTATATAGAGGGGCTATGTTGGTCTTATATTATATGTAGGGGGCTGTGTGTGGGCTCATACTGTATATAGGGGCAGTTTTCAGGCTTATACGGTAAATAGGGGAATGTCAGCAAACTTAAATATTAAGTGAAAATTAGAGTTGAGCCACCCCCGTAAGGTTCGAGTTCGGTTCGTCGAACGCCCGTATGTTCGCCGAACTGTTCGTCGAACTGTTCATGGAACACCGTCGAACACCGTTAAAACCAATGGCAGGCAAACAAAAACACATAGAAACACATAGAAAACACATAGAAAACACATAGAAAACACATAGAAAACACTTCAAAGGTGTCCAAAAGCTGACAAACTGCTCAGAAGACACAACTAACACATGGAAAAGTGACAAGTACATATAGTCATGCAAAAAGAAAAGAGGTTGAGGAGTAAAAGGAGGGGGAGACACAGATATAGGCATGTAATGCCCTTCTAAAACCAAAAAAGTGCGAAGCTGACACGGCCAGTCCGTTCTTGCCCATGCGACCTCCGTGTCGCCGGGTTTGTGCCAGAGCTGCGGTGGACCCTGATGGCCAGCCCCCTTCTCCCAATACTGGTGCCTGTCCGCTGGTGGGTCGAGCGAGCCCCCCTGCGGTGGAGGCAGGTCTAAGCTTTTTAATTTAAATTGTCTCTCTAATTTGAATGAGTACACTTTAAATCCTTTTACAAGGATCTATTGGAAGGCAAGTCTGATGCCAGCAGCCGCGGGAATTACAGCTCCAGTAGCGTCCACTAAAGCTGCTGCAGTTAAAAAGCTTTTATAAGGATCGAGCTTGGCGGTCCACTTCAAGGCGTCCTACCGCCAGTCCCAGCCCCTGTGGCTTGGGGTGCCTCCCGATGCTCTTCACTGAGTGTCCCGGGGGCCCGAAGCATTTCCTTTGAAAAAATTAAAGTGTCCAAACTACAGGTGGTGTAGCTTGCTTAACAGCCGGGATAATCCGCTGACTAGCAGACACTGCTACTAGGCACAAAGTATTTCCTGGGCTAGATGCAGTTAAAATTTTGTAATTAGATACTCTCGTTAGATGCTGAGAAAGCATTCCATAGAGTCTCCTGGCATGCCTGGCCCTCACAGGGTATCAAATACTTAGGAATTCCTATTCATAGAGACCTCTCCCGTCTATGTTATCTTAATTTTGGGCGCTTTATTGAACAACTCCATACAGACCACGGTTGGCAAGTTAGAACTGTAAGATTCACTACGTGAACCACTGGAGCTTTGTGGAAAAGCACATGTACACTGTGTTCCAAATTATTATGCAAAAAGTGTTTAGGAGTGATAAGGTAAGAATTTTTTTGTTTGTCAGTTAAACTCATTGATGGTGATGTGTGTCAGGGCTCTTTATATCACTGTATGCAATTGCAGACACCTGTGCTAACTAGTTTGGCAGGTGTGTCCAATGAAAGGCAAGACTACTTAAGAAGGCTGTCCCACATTATTAAGCAGCCTACATTTTCTGCCAAAATGGGAAAGAAAAAGGATGTGTCGGCTGCTGAGAAGCAACAAATTGTGGAGTGTTTAGGTCAAGGCATGACTACATTCAACATTGCCAAGACACTTCATCGTGATCATTGCACAATCAAGAAGTATGTAGCTGATTCACAGTACACACGTGTGCGTGCTGATAAGGGAAAATTGAGGACTCTTTCCTACAGGCAATTACGTCAGGTTAAAAGAGCAGCGGCAAAAAAGCCTTGTCATAGCAGCAGACAAGTTTTTGAAGCTGCTGGTGCCTCCAACGTCCCCCGAACAACAAGATGCAGGGCCCTTCAGAGGTTTGCAGCTGTGCATAAGCCATCCTGTTGACCTCCTCTATCCACTGTACACAAGCAGAAACAGCTCCAGTGGGCCAAACAATACATGAAGACTGACTTCAAAACTGTTTTATTCACCGATGAGTGCTGTGCAACGCTCGATAGTCCAGATGGATGGAGTGGAGGATGGCTGGTTGATGGACACCCCATGCAAACATGGCTACGGCGCCAACAAGGAGGAGGTGGAGTAATGTTTTGGGCTGGAATCATGAGGAGAGAGATTGTCGGCCCCTTTAGGATCCCTGAAGGGGTAAAGATGAACTCCATGATGTATGTGGAGTTTCTCAAACAGCACTTCCTGCCATGGTTCAAGAAGAAGAACCATGTATTCCACAGCAAGATCATTTTCATGCATGATAATGCACCGTCTCATGATGCACATAACACATCTGCATCTCTGGCTGATATGGGCATAAAAGGGGACAAACTTATGGTGTGACCTCCATGCTCCCCTGACCTCAAACCCATTGAGAACCTCTGGAGCATCATCAAAAGGAGTGTCTATGATGGCGGGAGGCAGTTCACATCTAAGCAACAGCTCTGAGAGGGTATTCTGTTCTCATGCAAAACAATTGAAGCAGAAACCATCCAAAACCTGACAAATTCAATGGACGAGAGAGTTCAGAAGCTCCTTTCGAACAAGGGGTCCTATGTGCAAATGTAACATCACCTAGAATAAAGCTTTGAGTTGAAAACTGTTTGATTTAAGTTTCTAATAACCTGCTAATGCTTATAATTTCAAAAATGACCATTTTTTTGTTCTTTATTAAAATGAAAAGGTTGATCGAAGAGTGTGGGGGATCTAAGAGTGTGGCAACCCAGTAGTCAGGATTATTTCGAATTCTGACAATCTGAGGGTCATGTTGCAGGTAGTGCAGCAAGAAGGCACCCATGCGTCTTGCGCATCTAGGAGCCCCAAAATTATTTTCCGGGATAGATGCAGCGAAAAATTATTATTAATTTGAAAGCTGGTGGAGCTTAGTATAGATGGCCTAATAGAATCAGTACTGCAAACTGCTATAAGGCCAAAATTATTTTACAGGGAAGATAGAGATAAACATGATTAGTAATAATTTGAAATCTGGTGGAGCTTAGTATAGATGGCCTAATAGAATCAGTACTCCACACTGCTACTATGCCCAAAATTATTTTCCAGGCAAGATACAGATAAAAATGATAATTAATTTGAAAGCTTAAAATGGTTGGTGAGGTGATTTTACCAAAATCCTCAAGCTTTTACTCTCCCCAGGATGACACAGGGCTAGAAAAGTCCTTGCTTATGCATGATGTGTTCATCTTTATGAACCTGAGTCTGTCTACATTGTCAGCGGACAGCCACGTGCGCTTATCTGTCAGCACAACACCAGCAGCGCTGAACACACGTTCAGAGAGAACAAAAATTATTATTAATTTGAAATCTGGTGGAGCTTAGTATTGATGGCCTAATAGAATCAGTACTTCAAACTGCTACAAGGCCAAAATTATTTTACAGGCAAGATACAGATAAACATGATTAGTAATAATTTGAAATCTGGTGGAGCTTAGTATAGATGGCCTAATAGAATCAGTACTGCAAACTGCTACAAGGCCAAAATTATTTTACAGGCAAGATGCAGATAAACATGATTATTAATAACACTGGTGTACAAAAAAAAAAAAATTCTGGCATGGACTTTAAGAACAGTTTTAGACTAATTTGAGGGTGCTGAATTCAAATCTGATCTTATAATTTCTCTATCACATCACGTTTTTGCGCTATAGGTATATAGCCCATTTTCAATAATTCCAAGAAAAATATAAGTAGTGTATGAAAAGTGCCGTTTTATACGGTTCACTAAGGTAAATTTAGTTTTCATTTAGTCTCCCAAAAAATGTGAGAATATCTTTGTTTTCTTTGAACATGCATAATTCCCATTTGTTATGATAATAAAGTAAAAAAACAGTTTTCAAACACCCTTGTTTTCTGTGCTACTGGGACAGTAGAGCTACAGCAGAGCATTGGGTGAAAACTGAATGGCCTCAGCGACAGAGTTTGGCACCTGCCGATAAGAATGTCATCCATGATTCACTAGTGGATAGGAAGAACATTGTCTTTCCTTCCTTGCACATAAAACTTGGATTGATGAAGCAGTTCGTCAAAGCTCTCAATCACAGTGGAGAATGCTTTAACTATACATGTTCAACTTTTCCACGTCTTAGTGAAGAGAAGAAAAAGGCTGGAATATTGGATGTACCTCAAATAAGAACACTTATGAGAGACCCAAACTTTATCACATCAATGAATGAGACAGAAGAAAGAGCTCGGAATGCATTTTGTAATGTGGTGCAGAATTTTCTAGGGAATAAGAAAGCAGACAACTATGAAGAGATTGTGGAAGAGCTACTACCGTGTTTCCCCGAAAGTAAGACCCCCCCGAAAGTAAGGCAGGGTGGGGGGTTTCGGGGGGGTCCGCCAATGTAGGGCACCCCCCGATTGTAAGGCAGGGTAGCGGGGGGGGGGGCCGGGGAATGTAAGGCTGATTCGTCACAGGCTCCCTAGCCGGCTCGCAGCTGATTGGCCGATCAGCCTGTTCGTCACAGGCTCCCTAGCCGGCTCGCAGCTGATTGGCCGATCAGCCTGTTCGTCACAGGCTCCCTAGCCGGCTCGCAGCTGATTGGCCGATCAGCCTGTTCGTCACAGGCTCCCTAGCCGGCTCGCAGCTGATTGGCCGATCAGCCTGTTCGTCACAGGCTCCCTAGCCGGCTCGCAGCTGATTGGCCGATCAGCCTGTTCGTCACAGGCTCCCTAGTCCCTGCTGGCCATCAGCTCGAGTGTGATTGGCCAGTCAGCCGGCTCGCAGCTGATTGGCCGAATCAGCTGCGACGTCACCGCCTGCAGGCTCGCTCCGATTGGTCCAGCTTCCCCGGCATCCGAATCGTCAGCCCGGCACCGCAGAGGAGATCGAAACAGAAGGAAAGTAACGGTAAGTTCCGAAACTCTCTCTGTGTGTGTGTGTGTGTGTGTACGGTATGTGTATGGGTGCCGTATGGGGCTGTGTGTGTGTGTGTATACGATATGTGTACGGTATGTGTATGGGTGCCGTATGGGGCTGTGTGTGTGTGTGTATACGATATGTGTACGGTATGTGTATGGGTGCCGTATGGGGCTGTGTGTGTGTGTGTGTGTGGTGGCAGAGTGGGGGGCAGAACCACTGTATGGGGAGGCTGCATACTGTTCAGCCTGTTTTTTTTCCCAATGTAAGGCCTCCCCCGAAAGTAAGGCAGGGTGGGACTTTTGGGGGTAAAATTAATGTAAGACAGGGCCTTACTTTCGGGGAAACACGGTAATGAGTCTGCAAAATCTTGGATGTAGAATGAGTACCAAGATTCACTATTTAAACAGCCATTTGGACTTTTTTCCAGAGAATCTTGGGGATGTGAGCGAGGAACAAGGGGAGCGTTTTCATCAGGACATTAAAACAATGGAAGAACGGTATCAAGGCCGGTGGGACTCACATATGATGGCTGACTATTGCTGGAGCTTGATGAGAGACAACCCAGAAGCTGTACATCACAGATCAGCCAAGAAAAGAAAGTTCAAATAACTGCCATTTGCCATTCATCTGTGTGCCATATATATGTGTTTTTATATTTTGTAGTTTAATTTTGTAAGTATATTTGATTTGCTGTACACAGACTTTGTAATTTGTTATTCCTTGATTAAAAATATACAAAATGTAGTAACGAAAATCATGAGGTTTTTATCAAAAAACATTCGATAGGATTAATTTCCATCAAAAATATCTCGAAATCCTGATGTGATAGCCAAAAACGGAGTTCGTATTAGTAATCAGCAGCCAAAATTGACTTAAAATATGTTTTAAAACCTTTTGACAGAAAAACTGCATTGACCAGTGTAATTTTAAATCTGGTGGAGCTTAGTATAGATGGCCTAATAGAATCAGTACTGCACAGTGCTACAAGGCCAAAATTATTATACAGGCAAGATACAGATAAACATGATTAGTAATTTGAAATCTGGTGGAGCTTAGTATAGATGGCCTAATAGAATCAGTACTGCACAGTGCTACAAGGCCAAAATTATTATACAGGCAAGATACAGATAAACATGATTAGTAATTTGAAAGCTTAAAACGGTTGGTGAGGTGATATTAACAAATCATCAAGCTTTTACTCTCCCCAGGATGACACAGGGGTAGAAAAGTCCTTTCGGATCCATGATTTGTACATCTGTATGAACGTGAATCTGTCTACATTATCAGTGGAGAGCCGCGTGCGCTTATCTGTCAGCACACCACCAGCAGCGCTGAACACACGTTCAGACAGAACGCTGGCTGCGGGGCATGACAAGATCTCCAAGGCATAAGTGGCGAGCTCAGGCCATTTAACCAGATTGGAAGCCCAAAAAGAGCAAGAGTCCAGTGACACAGTCATGGCTTAATGTTTACTTGGAGATACTCCTGTACCATCGTCTCTAGGCGTTGACTATGTGTCAGACTTCTTGTCTCCTGTGGCCATGCAAAGGATGGGCTAAAAAAGTGGTGAAATGATTCCGCAAAATTGATGTTACCAGCAGATACTGTGTTTCTGTTACATTTTGAGTGCTGAACACTCGACGGTCCCACAGTTGGCTAGTTGGAACTGTGAGATTCACTACGTGCACCACTGGTGTTTTGTGGAAAAGCACATGTAAGATTCTGCAACAGTCTCTGCTGATACTCCTGCATGCGTGCATCCCTTTCTATGGCAGGAATAATTTCTGCAAATTTACTTTTGTACCGGGGATCTAATAGTGTGGCAACCCAGTAGTCAGGATTATTTCTAATTCTCACAATTCGAGGGTCATGTTGCAGGTAGTGCAGCAAGAAGGCACTCATGTGTCTTGCGCATCCAGGAGCACCAAGTCCCTGTTGTGTTGGTGGCGAGGTAACAATCATGCTTCCTTCCTCTGCCCTCTCTCCCCAACCTCGCACAACAGAAATGTGATCAAGGTCTCCCTCATCTGATGAGTCTTCCATCAGTTCGTCCTCCACTTCTTCCTGGGCTCCTGCACATTTCTCACTAGTTTGGCTGCTACCATGCGCCCTGCTAAAACCATCTCCCCCACCCTCACATGCCTGCCGCCTTGGTGCTGCCGACCGTCTGGACTTTGCAGATGTTAGCCCTTCCGCATACAACTCCTCCTCCTCTACTTCCTCCACCTCCTCTTGTGCCACCACCTGACTCCGAATTCTGTTTAACATGTGCTCCAGCATGTAAATCACCGGAATAGTCATGCTGATAATGGCATCGTCAGCACTAAACATCTTCGTCGCCATTTCAAAACTGTGCAGAAGGATGCATAGGTCCCTGATCTGAGACCACTCCTCCAGCGTGATTTGTCCCACCTCTGGATCTCGTTGGCCCAGGCTATACGTCAGAACATATTGCACCAGGGCTTGTCGGTGCTGCCACAGTCACTGCAACATGTGCAGAGTTGAATTCCACCGGGTAGGCACATCGCGTTTTAGCCTGTGAAGTGGCAGGCTCAACGACTTCTGTAGAGATGTAAGTCGCTGAGCTGCGGGATGCGAACGGCGGAAGTGAGCACACAGCGACCGTGCCCTCTGCAGAAGGCTATCTAGTCCAGGATAGTGGCCTAAAAATTGCTGGACACCAGGTTCAACACGTGAGCCATACAAGGCACGTGTGTGACATTGCCCCGGCGAAGGGCCGCACTGAGGTTTGCAGCATTGTCGCACACGGCCTTCCCTGGTTTCAGGTCCAGTGGAGACAACCATTCATGAAACTGGTTCTCCAGAGCTGACCACAACTCCTCAGCTGTGTGACTCACATTTCCCAGACATTTCAAAGTAAAAACCGCCTGATGACGTTGAGCCCTGCTGCCAGCATAGTAAGGAGCTGTGCAGGATCCCTTCTGCGCAGTTAGAAAGCTTGTGGCATGACCAGACAGGCTTTGGGTGCAGGTGGAGGACCGAGAGGAGGTTGAGGAGGCAGAAGCAGTGGAGGAACTTCGAGATAAAGAGGATTGACGCACAACTCGTGGGGACGGCAAGACTTGGACAGCAGCCCCTTGTCCTGTCACCATAGTTACCCAGTACCCAGTCAGCGACATGTAACGCCCCTGTCCATGCTTACTCGTCCAAGTGTCTGTGGTGAAATGCACCCTGTCACACACAGAGTTTCTCAAAGAAGCGGTGATGTTGTGTGCGACATGCTGGTGGAGTGCAGGCACACCTTTCTTTGAGAAGTAGTGCCGACTGGACATCTGGTACTGGGGCACTGTGACGGGACATAAGGTCTCGAAAATCCTCTGTGTCCACCAGGCGGAAAGGCAGCATTTATGTAGCCAAGAGCTTGCAGATGGTGAAATTCAACCTCTTAGCTTTCTCATGGCTAGGAGGAAATGGTCTTTTACTTGTCCATGTGAAGCCCAGCTGTGCTTGGCATCACAGACCCAGAAGGGTGTATTGAAGGACTCCTCCACAAGAGGCCCCCATAACCATTCACACATCTGCACCTTCCACCTCAGACCACCAGAGGGGGCTCCTTAGGGAGATATATAAGGGAAGGTGGGGCCAGGCAGCCGTTAGTCTGTCAGAGTCTGGTTTAGCAGTGAGTCCAGTGCAGGCTGAGACGTGTTACCTCAGAGGACAAAAGCCTGTTCCAGCTCCTGCATTCTACCCTGCAGTGGAGCTTATCCAGATCAAGACTCGGTGTAGCTCAGTGAGGTGAGCTGTAGGTGTGCCGGCGCCATAAGATCGGTGAACCGCGGCACGCTGCCGTTTGTGTGAGTAGCCTATCGAGGGCTCGAGTAGGCCGAAGGCAAAGGAGTAGAGAGTTAGTTCATAGGGGAGCAGAGGAGCTTAGCTGGCTCACCCCGAGAAGAAGAATTTACCGGACACCGGGTCCGAAGCTTGCCGGGAACTCCACGACCCAGCAAGATAAACAGGAATCCCTGGAGAACTACAGGTCCCAGGATCGCTAAAGTGCTGATACGTACCAGAGCCAGGAGACACATAGGCCCCGTAGGTCGGGAGCGTGCACTCCAAGAGAAGGCCCTACCACAAGGTCAGCCAGCGCAGGACAGAGACAAAGTTAGGCCTAGCTCCAGGCAGGTCAGAAACTTATTATGCAGAAGCCAGAACCAGGAGGCCCAAAACCTGCTCATTGGGGAGGATCTGGACATACACCCTTCATCCTACAGTGCTCCGGGGAGTGCCTGAAATTCTACCAGTAAAAGGTACTGAAGTGGCTATCGTGTCCGTCCCTGTTCTTGCTCTGGACCAGAATAGTCTCTATATCCTGCATCCCCGTTCCTATACTGCCCTGAGGCCCAGCTCTAACTGTGGAGAGCTATACCATCAAGCTGCCTTATCATCAGCCTCAGTAGACTGCGCAGCGCTGGTGATCCTCACCAGAAACCACAGGTGGCGTCACGAACTCTTTCTTTTATAAACTTTACAAATATCAACCCCTTTTTAGGAGAGACCCCAGGGTACGGGCCCGGGAGCCGACCACCGCGACATCCCTAAAGGCCAGGCCAAAGGCCCGGGTACCGAGTTATCCCCATTCCCCTGGGTGCCACATCCACATCTGAGGGACCGAGGGCTGGCTGTTGTGCTTAGACGGGGTTGAGAAGGGTGTCCCCGGCAAACTGCGGGTCTGTGAGGAAGATGCAGGCGGACATGTTAGGTTGCCTTGATCCAAAGGTGGTGCTATCGATGTCGGAGAGCGCTCAACACCAGCTGGTGTTTCCACCTCCAAATAAAATGATGACCTGACAATCACACTGGCTGTTGCGGGTAAAGAGGTGGCCGGTCTGCGTCCCAAAACAGGTGTGACTGCTATCCCCCCAGTCACAGAGGATGAAGAGGCTGCGGATGCACAAGATGTGGCTGATGGTGGTTGGCCCAGCCGGCTAGGCCGCATTGTAGCACAGTGAGCTTCCCACTGCAACTTATGCTTCATATCCATGTGCCGGTTCATGTATGAAGTACTCAAACTATGTATTTTTTGCCCTCTACTTAGCTTTTTCTGACAAATGTTACAGATAACACGAGTTGGGTCATTCTTATCGATCTGAAAAAATGCCCAAGCTATGCAAGGCTTAGCACCCATGCGACCTGAAGAGCCACTACGACTTGTGGTCAGAGGCAGAGTTGTGTTTGAGGATGCAGTTGTTGACGTGCTTCCAGTACTACGTCTCTGTCCAGGAAGGCGCAACCTGACCTCGTCGTCACTAGCATCCTCCTCCACCTCCTCTGCTGACCTCATCGACTGGCTGACTGTGGGTTGACAGTAAGTGGGATCTCCAACCTCGTCATCATCACCCTGTGTGTTATCACACCAGTCGTCCTCAGAGTCAACCTCTTCCTGCCCTGACAAAAATCTCAAGTTGTCGTTCCAATCAGGTATTTGAGTCTCATCATCGCCTTCCTCATTCTCTCCACCAACAGGAGATACAGTTTGGGAACGAGGGTCTACATTATGGTTGAGGTGGAGGAGAGCCCACTTGAAGGAGCACTTGATATCCGTTGAAGCACCTGCTGTTTTTGTGCCTCATCTGGAATTTGTAGCGATTGGCGTGGCCGTAAGAAAGGGATCTTATCACATTGTCCACTAAAAGAAGTAGACATCTTAGTTTGGCTGGAAGATGGTCTTTCTTCTGCAGATGTTACTGTTGCTTTAACACCTAACCCACGGACACAACCTTTTTTTCCCTTCCCAACACACCTATTCCCCTTTCCACCATCAGCAGGCCTTTTTCCACTCATTTTGGTGGTTAACTAATTGACAACTCTGGAGTTGTTTGCACAAAAAACAATGGATGGGAACCGAGCAGAGCTGAGTGGCCAAACTGTTGTATTAGCCCAAAAGCATTGGCTGGGTTAGATGCAGTAAAACAATTTTATTACATACATAGGTGGTGGAGCTTAGTATAGATGGACTAATAGAACAAGTCCCACACACTGCTACAAGCCCAAATTTTTTTTCAGAGCTAGATGCAAATAAAAATTATTTTTAATTTGCAACCTGGTGGAGCTTAGTATAGATGGACTAATAGAACAAGTCCCACACACTGCTACAAGCTCAAATTTTTTTTCAGAGCTAGATGCAGCTAAAAATTATTTTTAATTTGCAACCTGGTGGAGGTTAGTATAGATGGACTAATAGAACAAGTCCCACACACTGCTACAAGCCCAAATTTTTTTTCAGAGCTAGATGCAGATAAAAATTATTTTTAATTTGCAACCTGGTGGAGCTTAGTATAGATGGACTAATAGAACAAGTCCCACACACTGCTACAAGCCCAAATTTTTTTTCAGAGCTAGATGCAGCTAAAAATTATTTTTAATTTGCAACCTGGTGGAGGTTAGTATAGATGGACTAATAGAACAAGTCCCACACACTGCTACAAGACCACATTTTTTTCAGAGCTAGATGCAGATAAAAATTATTTTTAATTTGCAACCTGGTGGAGGTTAGTATAGATGGACTAATAGAATGATGCTATGCCCAAAAGGTTTTACTTGGCTAGGTGCAGTAAAAAAATTTGTATTCTATACACAGGTGGTATAGCTTGCAACACAGATAGGCTACTCCACTGACTAACACACACTGCAAGAGGCCAAAAAGGATTTGCTTAGCTAGATTTAGCCAAATGCTGTGAAAAAAACTTGCACAGCACTGGCACAGACCTGCCTAGCAAAAAGTCCTAGGAAATGCTGTAACCTAGTCCAGAAAAGGACTGCAATTACAAGTAGACCCTACTCCCAACCTATCTATTTAAGAGCACAGACCTGCCTGATAAAAGTCGTAGGAAATGATGTAACCTAGTCCTCAAAAGGACTGCAATCACAACTATCCCCTACTCCCAAGCTATCTGTAGATTTGTGCGAAAATTGGCTTGAAATGAACACTCAAAGTATAGCGCACACAGCAACAGCGGTGCCGTCTAACACGCAGCTGCAGCAGTGAGAAAATGGTGGCTACGTGGAAAATGGCTGGGTCTTATAGGGCAAGGACATGTGACATACACTGCCAATGACACATGCCTTTGCTTGTGTGAAAAAAGCAGTTCGCTCCGTGTGTGCGCTGCTGATAGGCTGACAGATTGCATCTCCCCACTGTAAATGGGGGAAAGAGAAAAAAAAATGGAGATCTTCATTATTTCTGCAGAGATCCATCCCCTGCCCCTCCCCCCGCCCCGCTGTACACTCAAACTGCGTATTAACATTAATTTTCAGCATTACTGAGAAAAAATCCAGTTATGATTTTGGTGCACGAACAGTTATGGAAGATAACCTCGAACAGCCGGATTTTTTTCAAATTGTTCGTGTTCGCCGAACGGCTCGAACACTGCCCAAAACAGCTCGAATTTGAGATTGGCGAACAGTTCGAGTCGAACACCGCTCATCTCTAGTGATAATATTAATATATTATAATAAATGTAATTAATATGTTGATATGAATATTGAGCAGAATTCATATCTGTCTATTGGTTCGTTCTCCGCAACAGTCATGGTCTCTCATGTGATCTCTTTGGAAAATTAATTGCCCACCCTTGCCTTAGATAGTAATAATGCCCCCTGTGTGCCGATACTGAATAATAATGCCCCCATCTATGCCTGATAATAATAGTGCACATGGGGTTTCTTACAATAATAATATTGCAGCTCATGGTATGCAAGGGGCTTATATTAATATGGGGTCTACCAGTAGATACATAGGGAGAGAGGGTTAATAAGAGGCTTTAATACAGAGCCCAGACAGGCTGTACTATAACAGCAGGTGAAAGGGGGAGGTAAGAGGAGGAGCAGGCATTCTGACGCTTAGGCTTGAAGGGGAATAGAGCCTGTAATAACACAGCGGGGCAGGCGGAGGGTTGTGTTTATTAGGAGCTTAGACCCGGCTGCTGCATTCAATGACACTTTACATAAAAATGTGTTCCAGCGATGAGACCGGAGGGGGCGTCAGTGCGCACTGGGAGGCACGCGGCGCTCCAGCGAGAGGTTTCCTCCCCATACAGATACCAGAAGTTCCATGCTTGAAACGAACAGTGGGCTCCAATAGGGGGCGCTGTTTTATGGATCTCATCAAGTATTTATCACATCATACAGTGCTGGCCAAAAGTATTGGAACCACTGCAATTCAGATAATACTCAGTTTCTTCCAGAAAATGATTGCAATCACAAATTCTTTGGTATTATTCTCTTCATTTAATTTGTCTTCAATGAAAAAAACACAAAAGGAATTGTCCTAAAGCCAAATTGAATATAATTCCACACCAAACCTAAAAAAGGGGGTGGACAAAAGTATTGGCACCCTTTGAAAAATCATGTGATGCTTCTCTAATTCATGTAATTAACAGCACCTGTAAATTACCTGTGGCACCTAACAGGTGTTGGCAATAACTAAATCACACTTGCAGCCAGTTAACATGGATTAAAGTTGACTCAACCTCTGTCCTGTGTCCTTGTGTGTACCACATTGAGCATGGAGAAAAGAAAGAAGACCAAAGAACTGTCTGAGGACTTGAGAAACCAAATTGTGAGGAAGCATGAGCAATCTCAAGGCTACAAGTCCATCTCCAAAGACCTGAATGTTCCTGTGTCTTCCGTGCGCAGTGTCATCAAGAAGTTTAAAGCCCATGGCACTGTGGCTAACCTCCCTAGATGTGGACGGAAAAGAAAAATTGACGAGAGATTTCAATGCAAGATTGTGCAGATGGTGGATAAAGAACCTCGACTAACATCCAAACAAGTTCAAGCTGCCCTGCAGTCCAAGGGTACAACAGTGTCAACCCGTACTATCCGTCGACGTCTGAATGAAAAGGGACTGCATGGTAGGATACCCAGGAAGACTCCACTTCTTACCCCGAGACATGAAAAAACCAGGCTGGAGTTTGCCAAAACTTACCTGGGAAAGCCTAAAACATTTTGGAAGAATGTTCTCTGGTCAGATGAGACAAAAGTAGAGCTTTTTGGGAAAAAGTATCAACATGGAGTGTACAGGAAAATAAAAGAGGCATTCAAAGAAAAGAACACGGTCCCTACAGTCAAACATGGCGGAGGTTCCCTGATGTTTTGAGGTTGCTTTGCTGCCTCTGGCACTGGACTGCTTGACCTTGTGCATGGCATTATGAAGTCTGAAGACTACCAACAAATTTTGCAGCATAATGTAGGGCCCAGTGTGAGCTGGGTCTCCCTCAGAGGTCATGGGTCTTCCAGCAGGACAATGACCAAAACACACTTCCAAAAGCAATATAACATGGTTTGAGAGAAAGCACTGGAGACTTCTAAGGTGGCCAGCAATGAGTCCAGACCTAAATCCCATAGAACACATGTGGAGAGATCTCAAAATGGCAGTTTGGAGAAGGCACCCTTCAAATATCAGGGACCTGGAGCAGTTTGCCAAAGAAGAATGGTCTACAATTCCAGCAGAGCATTGTAAGAAACTCATTGATGGTTACCGTAAGCGGTTGTTCGTAGTTATTTTGGCTAAAGGTTCTTCAACCAAGTATTAGGCTGAGGGTGCCAATACTTTTGTCCGGCCCTTTTTTGGAGTTTTGTGTGAAATGATAAATGATTTGGTTTTTGCTTCATTATCTTTTGTGTTTTTTCCTTGCAAGCAAATTAAATGAAGAGAATAATACCAAAGAATTTGTGATTGCAATCATTTTCAGGAAGAAACTGAGTATTATCTGACAGAATTGCAGGGGTGCCAATACTTTTGGCCAGCACTGTAGGTCCAGATTGGTTCCCATAATGGCTAGGCAACAAGACAACAGGGAATATAGGTGTATAGATATATTATAAATATAGAGGATGTATTAATATAGTGTAAATGTACCAGATATAATCGATGCACACACAAAGGAGAATCATTTAACCCTGAATCAATATTCAGTGCAGCCAAGATTAAAAGTATAGATAAAGAAAAGAAGTCCGTCCAAATGGCCGACTATGCCGTATAGAAGAGCGCAGCCACAATTGGCCTACAAACTGTATGGTGATAGTCTATGTAATAGGGCCATACTGAATAGTGATCACACTATAACAATAGGCCATTCGATAATAAAATCCATCTAGTCTCTCGTTGAATGATTTTCTTATCCCAGTCGACCAACCTCGCTGGTAAAGGGACCACGTGTATAACGTATGCCCATATAGACGGCTTGGGAGGGAGGGCTGATCCTTCTGACAGATTCCCTTTAATCTTATAAGGAGACGCAGAGGGGCACTATTATTATTATAAGGAGACCCAGAGGGGCACTATTATTATTATAAGGAGACCCAGAGGGGTACTATTATTATTATAAGGAGTCCCAGAGGGGCACTATTATTATTATAGGGAGACCCAGAGGGGCACTATTATTATTATAAGGAGACCCAGAGGGGCACTATTATTATTATAGGGAGACCCAGAGGGGCACTATTATTATTATAAGGAGACCCAGAGGGGCACTATTATTATAATAAGGAGACCCAGAGGGGCACTATTATTATAGGGAGACCCAGAGGGGCACTATTATTATTATAGGGAGACCCAGAGGGGCACTATTATTATTATAAGGAGACCCAGAGGGGCACTATTATTATTATAGGGAGACCCAGAGGGGCACTATTATTATTATAGGGAGACCCAGAGGGGCACTATTATTATTATAAGGAGACCCAGAGGGGCACTAATATTATTATAAGGAGACCCAGAGGGGCACTAATATTATTATAAGGAGACCCAGAGGGGCACTCTTATTATTATAAGGATGCCCAAGGGGAACTATTAATGTGATAAAGAGACCTAAATGATCATCCTAATAAATTGGTATCACGGGGAGTAGTAAATTTAGATTTTCTCCAATGGTAGGCAGGGTCATATTTGTAATAGAGACCCTCATCTTTGAAAGTGGGTGTGGGAGAGTAACATGGGCCTGTGTGCGTCCTATGCCAGAGCTGGGAGCAGCCCCTAGTCCGGCCCTTTTCCCTCAGTAAAGATACTTCTTTTAGCCCCTAACACGGTACAAAGATATACATTGTCTTTTAGCCCCGGAATCTGACTTTCTTATTGATACAAAACACTAATTTTTATTGTGTGGAACAGATATAAATAATTTATGTAACAACATAATAATACTCTAACTGCTCAGAAGAGTAAAGCGTCCATAGCTCTATCATCCATGTCTGCATATGGTACCGATGCTCAGCCTATATTGTTGCCTCCTTAAGGGATGCTAGGCAACTTCCTTATAAGGTAAGCTGCCCCTTTAAGAGTAGAACACAAGATTCCATTATGACATCACAATTAACCATCACTACTTCTACAAGTCATTACACTCTAGTTGTCACTTTGACTTTCCGGTGTCATTGTTGTCGGTGTGATAAGCCATATAGCTAGTCATATACAGACTGCGCTTGGATTTACTGGAAATGTCTGGAATTCCTCCAGACAGACTTCAGGTGTTAGCACTACTCCAGGGGATTCTTACCACCTATGACCCTGACTTTGTGCTACCACTACCCGATGGCGTCCTCAGCTTCACTTACCGGCTGGTAATGGAGCTTGTGAGAGATTGCCTGACCAAATACAAACGAGGTCATATAAGCTCAGAATATCTTGAGCATTTACAGAAGAACATATGGACATTAGTACAACAGGTAAATAGCAGACAATCTGCACAAATCATATAGTAATAATGGAAAATAATAATGGAATATAAGTTTAACCTGTACCAAATACCCAGATAAGAATAGCCGGGGAGCAGTAATAGGGCATACAGGCTACATGACAAGGGAGAGGGTGATATCTACAGGGTTATTGGGAGGGTTGTGGAGGTAGGGGGGAATTGGATTGGTTAACCAATTATGGACCACAGAGTTTTCAGTTGTTATGCCTTCATTTTTTCCTCACTTTCTTTCAAGAGCCATAAATTTGTTATTTTTCCATTGACATAGACATGTGAGGGCTTGATTCTTTTGCAGGACAAGTTGTAGCTTTCAGTGGCTCCATTCTATTTACCATACATTGTACTGAAACAAGGGAAAAAAATTCCAAGTGAGATGCAATGGTTCTTTGTGTCGCTATATTCAGGGACCCATAACATTTTAGTTTTCTGTCGATTGGGATGAGTGAAGATTTGAGTTTTGCAGTGAACTTTGTGTACATAGAGTGTCATAGAATCATAGATTCTATGGGTGTTTTGATTGTTTATTATTAATGTTTTTAACTGAAATGAGAAGACAAAAAAACCCCACAAATCCAATTTTTTTTCCTCTTTTCGGTGTTTATTGATCGTATTAATTAATTCCCTATCTTAAAAGATCAGACTTTAACAACCGCATCAATATCAAATATGATCATTCATTTTTTCCTTTCTTTATTTTAAATGGTGAAAAGAGGAGTGATTTGAACTTTTATATTTTTAACATTTTTTTAAATCTTTTCTTCTTTATTTTTAAATTTTTTTTTTCGTTCCCTTAGGGGACTTAATCCTGCAAATCGCTCATACTATATATTGCAATACTACAGTATTGCGCTATATAGTGAAAATCTTGATCTCCTCTGGAGCTCAGCCTATAGCTAAGCTTCACAAGGAGGACCGTGGTTTCAGCAACGGAGGTCTTCAGCAGACCCCTGGTTGTCCTAGAAATGCATTAGACCCCTGTGATCGCCTTGTGGAGGGCCGATGAAAGCAAGAGTGCTCAGGCATCGGTGCATGCACAATTGAAATGATACTGTCACAGACTGACAGCTTTATTTAAATGGTTAACAGAAGAATTCTGCGTTGTCCACGGTTTTTAGGGACAGATGCTGGCTATTTCATATACGCATGTTTGGGGAGCTCAGCTCCTGAGCCCCCTCCACATGTGAGGACCCTTCCAGGATGTTAATAACCCGTACATTTGCGGGAAGGAGTTGAGGAGCTAGGTTACAGGGGGACAATAAAAGGAAGAAGGTAGGAGTTTCACGTTCCAGCATCCAACCAGCCCTTATAAAGAGATGGGAGGAAAGTTTGAAGGCTGGCACTTGATAAGTAGAGGTTTTGGGACGGTCACAGCGGTGGGGGATAGGTTTGGGTCAGAGTCTTGATAAATGTGATGTCCTTTGGACGGAGGTTACTGTTGGGGGAATAGTGACTTTGGTTACATCTCAATATAACTAGTGGACTTCGGTCCTGTGAGGATAGTGGTATTAATGTGGGATATTAATGCCTTAACCCTTGTGTCGGTGTGGTGCGGCTAGGGTCTAACTCTTAATTAGGTGTTGTTTTTCTTCTGGTTTAAAGCCTATTAGATATCTACTGTATATAATTGTGGGGCTATCATTGTTGCAGTCACCCCGCGTTTTGAGTTGGAGTCTGCTGTGGCCATTTTACACAGGTCACAAGCAGCCATGTGTCTTATATACATACATTGGGTATGGAGGGAGGACGTGGGGATTTAAAGGTTTACAAGCGACCGGATCCCTCGTCAGTTGTCATGTAGTACTTGTAGTGTAGATAGCATAAGTAACATGGTGATATAAATGGCCTCCTCCGTTTTGCTTTTTCTCTCATGATTTTCATTCTTCTTTGTTTTCATCTCTATAGGCTGAAGAAAAATCCCAAAGTGGAGAATTGGCCTTTATTAAACAACTGGCCCAAAATGTCCTGCTTGTACTGGAGTATCCGGCCTACTCAGTGGAGCGCCTGGTAAGGATTTATCATCTTCTACATCTCATGTCCTTGTTGTCTGATCTTCTCCAGATCACCAGCCATATAGCAGAAGCTCAGGTTCATGATGGTGGAGGCCTCCCTGTCCTCTCCAGGCAGACACAGGTTTCCATCTCATGTCATTGTTCTCTGATCTTCTCCAGATCACCAGCCATATAGCAGAAGCTCAGATTTATGATGGTGGAGGCCTCCATGTCCGCTCCAGGCAGACACAGGTCTACATCTCATGTCCTGGTCTCATCTTCTCCAGATTACCAATCATATAGCAGAAGGTCAGTTTCATGATGGTGGCCTCCCTGTCCTCTCCAGGCAGACACAGGTCTACATCTCATGTCCTTGTTGTCTGATCTTCTCCAGATTACCAGCCATTTAGCAGAAGGTCGGATTTATGATGGTGGAGGCCTCCATGTCCACTCCAGGCAGACACAGGGTATTTTATGGCCACCTGTCCCTGTGGCTTCATCATCTGTGAGGACAGTCTGTACTCAGTGGTGCGGAGTTTGTATTTCCGCCTGTGTCTTTGTATAAGGGGGATATCTCCTATAATATAATAGTGTCTGTGCAGGGTCCGGCTTGTATCACGTCCCCTACATCTGCTGCAGTGTAATCATCATGGACATAATATAGAAGAGAGACGTTCCTGCATCTTCAGCTTTTATTCCCCTGCAGTTTCTATGTCTTAATGTCATTTCTTATTCCTTTTTAGGCCGCGATCGGATCATTGAACCTGGGGAGAAATCCTTGTAAGAGCGACTATAAACCGATCAAACTGATCAGCAGTGGAGCCTTTGGGTGAGCTTTACTTTGGTATTATATATATTTCCCAGGGCTCCTTATGACGATGTCTCTGCGTCCTTCCCATGTTATGTTCCCATGGACAAATTATGAGTTCACATCACGGTCCACATCTATCTGTCACTATTCAGGTCAGTTAGGATGTGACGTGGATGAGGACCCCCCATTGGTGATCATTTGTGGAGTGTTATTTTATGTATTTATAGACATGGTTTTCTAGTGATGGCCCCACATTAATCATTAATACAGGAGATCATTTGATGAGATCTATAGATAGATTGTTAATAAGAATTTATAGTAAATCATGTTTTTTTCTCCTCTCCAGGGCCGTCCACTTAGTTCGCCATAAAGACACAAACCAAGTCTGCGCTATGAAGAAAATGGACAAGGAGAACCTGAAAAAGCCAAAGAGGCTTGAATGGGCCTTTCTGGAGAGGGACATCTCAGCATTTGCAGATTGTCCCTTTGTGGTCTCCACGTTCTGCTCCTTTCCTACTAAACTTCATCTATGTATGGTCATGGAGTATGTACCAGGTAGGACACATCCATTGTATCTATATCCAGCCCACGTCTGCTTAATCCTAGCACCTATATATGACCACAATGTGCCCACATGGACGGTTACATGTCCTCTTTGCAATTATTATAAGTCATCTGTTACCAAGATGCCTGAAAAACCATTGATCTCTATGAAAGTCCCCCAGTATGTCCTCGCTGAGCACGGCAGCAATTTCCACTATGGGTAAAAGGAAGATTTGTCTTTTTGAAGAGTTTTTATAGATAAGAACGTTCACAGAGAAAAAAATTATAGGCTCGTAGATGAGGCTCTGTCTCTATGTATAGGGTCTATCTGCAGTATACAGTATACGCACTACATTATACAGTATATATAGACCATCCTGTCCCAATGTCTCCGCCTTTTTCACATTCCCACTCATCATGTGTAATTTACATTGTAACAAACCCTCAGTTCTCATATTTGCTTTCTCCTGTAGGAGGTGACTGTGGTACCCTTCTAAAGCACAGGGGTCCTTTACCAGTCCTCTTGGCCCGTATGTACATTGCGGAAACGGTCCTTGCTGTGGAATACCTGCACAGCTATGGTGTGGTGCACAGAGATCTGAAGCCTGAGAAGTAAGTGACCCCTCTAGCATATTAGAGGGGAAGAAAGTTAGAGTTTCTTATACAGTCTGTGGGTTATTACTTGGTGCTGACACCATCTTTTCTTTCACAGCCTCCTGATAACATCAACAGGACATATTAAGGTCACTGATTTTGGGGTTTCAAAACTCGGCCTCATGAGACCAAACTCAGACTTCTACAAGACTCCAACTAAGGACATCACCAAAGAGTTCCTTGATAAAGAGGTAGGCTTTACTTACAGGGTCTTGTACTTTACAGATCTCATCTTTCTCCTTCTCTGATTTATAATTTCTCTAGAAAAACATTTCCACTGATGTTATGTGTCGCAATTATATTTATTGATCATCATCTCCTTTTTCTGTTGGCTTCCAGACTGCTGGCACCCCTACTTACATGGCCCCAGAAGTTATCCTAAAGATAGGCTATGGAAGGCCTGTTGACTGGTGGTCAATAGGGATCATCCTATATAAATTTCTATTTGGATATCCACCATTTACAGGGGCTTGCAGAAGGAATATTTTACACAGTATCATCCAGGGTAAGTAAAATAATCTGAATGCTTGTGATGTCACTGTTATTTGACTCGAATAGTTCTGTAGTTTTTTCTAGCTTTGTTAAGGAATTTTTTTTTTCTGAAAATAAATGAAGAGGTTTTATTTCTTATAATATTTGCTTTTTATATAACAGATGATATACCTTGGAGATGTAATTACTTTCCTCCAACTAATGCTCGAGGCATCATCACTCAACTGCTCAGAAAAATTCCAGCACTGAGACTTGGAACAGGTAATATTAATAGTATTATCAATGAATTATTACAGCATGACCAGACAAATGATGGGTTCCATGAGGATCAGCACTGAGGTTCTGTACTCTACCTACTTGTCTATTACCCATTCTTCATGCTATAATGTTCAATATATTTCCTTTATGTCGGCTCTGTTACATCTTCAGTTCAGATTAACATAAATTCTACAGATATGGAGCAGTTTCTCTGACAATGACTGTATCACTCTCTTTCTTGTCTTCCTTTTCCAGGAGGCGCAAATGAGATCAAAATTCATCCATTTATGCGTGACTTAGACTTTGACAACCTTTTAAGTCATAAGCCCCTGTTCGTTCCTGACCTAAAGTCAGATGAGGACACCCGCTACTTTATCAGTAAGTAAAATGAGACGTCATCTGCAGAAAACTGACGTGTGTCTTGTCTTTCATTTTATGTCAAAATCAGTTCCCATCATTATTAGTGATAACATGGTGACTGTCTGGGTATTATACTAATAATCTCTAATAACACTTGTATTTTTTAGCTCGAAGTAGCAGCTTCAAACATATGAATTCAGATGAGGGGGACACAAGTGAGGACAATGACTGGCCAGAAATCAAAAACTTTGCATCAACTTATCAAAGGTCTTCTAAAGTAAGTATGTGGCTAATAAAATGTATGAAACCTATAATTACAAAAAAAAATTAAATATATCTATTTTATATTTCTTTATCTGTTTTAGCTATATATCACCAATACTGGGATGATGACCAATATAGAGCCTATGTCACCTCCACAGTGTTCCCAAGAGAACAGTGATGGAGGCAATGAAGAGCCTATGTCACCTCCAGGGTGTTCCCCAGAGATCAATGAAAAACGCTCAGAAATGTGAGTAGATTATTATTATTATGAGATTTAGTCCTGATATATGTCGGATCCAAATACAAGATACGAGTAACACAAATCTAAATCTAGCATCCACCACCCCATGACTACACAATCTCTGTGGGTCTTACTTGTGATAACTTCTATAACAGCTGATTGTTGCGACCAACCATTCATTTCCAACTCACTACAGGCCAATATTACTAATTAGACTCCATTCTTGCTGGTAAAATGTGGTCTTGAGCAGGATATCTCCTCTATGTTGTCCTAATTGACCTAACAGACAGGTGTTCTTCCGTTATTCTATTGTTTTTTCCTTGTAATTTACGTGTCTTTTTTCTACCAACAGGCAGAAAGAATCTTCCCCTTCCAAAACTGTTGGAGACAATCAGTGTTTTACTGCTAAAAACAGTGAGTCATCCTCGCCCTCATTGTCAGGTATGTACAGGTTTATAGGCCATCCAATTATAGCCTATGATCCAAAATTTAAATATTAAGGCTCTAAAATTACTTCCTTTATTCTTTCTGCTCCCCTGAGTATTCTATTTTTTGTTTTGTTAAAATCCCCCATACGGTTCCAGAGTTATGGGCCTTTGTAATTAGTGGTAATTTTTATTCTTTACAAAGGGGCGGTGCTCACAGGATCCTCTGGGGCGTGCCCTTAGGTTACCACGCCCACATGATAAAGACCATAATAATTAACACTAAATAAAAAGTCCCATATCTCTACAACCGTACTGTGGATTTTAGGAAAACAAATATCAGAATACTCAGGGGAGAAGCCGACATAAAATAAGAGCGAATCTTGGACACTTTTGACCTGGTGATGGGTCTTCTTTAAAGTTACAATGAAGTTTTATCCAACTGATTACATAACACCGTGGCTTGCTGAAAGTAATGTCATATTAATATGGGGACATGGTTCTTTGGGGAGACACCACCGGAACCCAGAAAAGCTACAGGTTCATATTAATCAGTTGCATAACTCTATAAAGATACAAAGCTCATCTTTTAGGAGTTTATAATCAACATTTTTTTCTGGCTTTTTGATTAGAATCTCCAGTTCAGAAGAGAAGAAAATATTTTCGAACACTGAGAAAACAACTAAAAACAGAGAAAGTTGAAGAGGGGGAAACTAGGCGAGGTAAGTGTGACGATAATCTCCATGTTGTATGACGTCAGTGAGAAGAAGTCATGTGGAGCAGATGTTATCCGTCAGTGGTGGGATTGTCACATGTATGATGGCTGACAATGATTCTGCTCCTCTGTATGATGAGATTCCTCTAATGTCATGTCACAGTGACACCACAGTAGTGTCCTCTAATATGGAGTCCCATTACTTACATCAGTTTTACATCTTTTCTCCTAGGTTCTCTGTTCCGCCGGATGATAACATCCTGCCGGCGTGGATTATCCAGGGCTGCTCGTGCTGTCAGAGAAAGCTGTATTTTTGGCTGCTGCCACCAACGCACCATTGACATCTCGAGGACAGAAACCCCCCCAAATCTAGCGCTCTGAAGAAACTACAGCACATCCACCATTAATGCTGTACCTGTATGGAAGGAGTTGTACCACCTACCTGTGGCCTCCTGACCAGCAAGAGACACGTGCAAAAGTTGAAGGCTCCTCCAAGAACTTGTCTTCATCCTTCCATGCAATTTTAATTCAAAGAAATAAAAAATTAAAATTGTTTAATGTCTTTTCGCATTTAATTGATTATTACTGACTTTTATGGTATATTAATACTATACCTCATATATAGTATGTCTGAAGGGTTAGATCCCAAACTGGAGAATAGCGGTTCTATGTCTCCCATTAATCCTCTAAACTCTGGCCAAAAATGGAGGAGATGACCAGAGATTCTGTTATTCCTAAGGGTACGTACACACAGCACCTTATAGACGCCAGCATACCCACTGATTTTTTATTTTATAAGAAGACACTTAAGGAAAACATCAGTGTTTTTGTTAACTACATATAAAATAGTCAGCGGCTTCCAAACAGAAGCCACCAGCAGAATGAACCGATCACTTTCTTTAACCACTTCATAATTTTCAAAGCTGGAAGCGGAGAAAAGAAGCTGAAAAAGACTGAAAAATACACAATGCACAGCAAGTTGTTTTTATATTGCAGTGCATATGTTCAATCATTTACATTTTTATCTAGTGCTTTTCATGAGGGATCCAGGTGGAATCCACCTGAAGAAGACATTGTTTGCACATTACGAAGAGTGGCAATTAGTGTTGAGTGAGCACTAAAATGCTCGGGTGCTCGAAGCTCGGGCCGAGCTCACCGTGATACTCGGGTGCTCGACCCGAGCAACGAGCCCAATGTTAGTCTATGGGAGACCCGAGCATTTTTGCGGCGGCACCCCCGACAGTCTGTAGAAAGCCTAAAAAGTGCCCAAAACAATAGTGACAGTGCTCAAATGACATGGGGACAGCATGGGGATCGCCCCAGGAAGCATTTCAGACCCCCAGGTCACTGTTGTCAACAGCGCCGGACTGGGGTGTCTGGGGCCCACCAGGGACATTGACTCCAGGGGCCCACCCACCCTTCAGCTATTTGCAAATACCTGTTAGCCGTTATACCCATTATATTGGCCGCTTCTGCCCATCACTGTGCGCTCACCAGAAATGCGATGTACAATTACTGTAATTTGCATTAAAGGGTTTTTATTGGTGAAAACAAGTTCTCAGCGATGCACAGGTTGGGAAGGTGATCACTTATTTATTGGTGGAATCAGCACTGTCAGAAGATTGTGGCACTTTGAGTATTTGGTGAGATTTTTACCTCTGTATTTATAAGACAAAACCAGGAGTGGAGCAATCCGAGGTAATGTTTTATGAATTTCTCACCCACTCCTGGTTTTGTCTTATAAATACAGAGGTGAAAATCTCACCAAATGCCAACTTGCTTTCTCTGGTGAACCTCTGCAACTGCATCTCTGCTGCTGTGTAATAGTCACAGGGCAGGGAGGGGTTAAACATCCAAGTATTTAATATCTATTGAAAATAAAGAGGTTTCCCCTTATTGATATCAGATAAAACAAATGACCAACCACAATCCACTCTACCAAGACCAATATTACCAGATAGAAGGCAGAAATACCACCACACCGTGACCAGATCACATATTACCACCACATAGTGCCCAAATAATGCCACATACAAGGCACAAATACCGCCACACCATGACCAAAGCACATAATACCACCACATAGCGATCAAATGCTACCAGATACAAGGTATAAATACTGACACACCATGAGACCACATATTACCACCACATGGTGACTGAATAATACCACATACAAGGGACAAATATCGTCATGTCATGACCAAAGCACATAATGCCACAACATAGTGACAAATAATGCTAAAATAATAAAAATGTAAAAAAGCTCTGTATATTGGGTCAGTGTACAGGTTATACAGTGATCACCAGTGATATTATACACAGGAGCTCTGTATATAGTGTACCGGTTATCAGTCATCACCAGTGACATTATACACAGAAGCTCTGTATATAGTGTCAGTGTACAGGTAATGCAATGATCACCATTAATATTATACACAGGAGCTCTGTATATAGTGTCAGTGTGTGTGTATAGGTAATACATATACTCAACATAGGTAATACACATACTCACCAGTGATGTCTCTAGGTGAAGTTCTTTATCTGCAGACCGATATATCCCATCTTCTATGCAGGACTTATCTCTGCAGAAAATAACATAGTTAGCTATAACTGATCACTTCCAGAGCACAATCCACACTTTTCCCAAGATTTCTACACTGCATGAAATGACAAAAAAGCAACATAGTGCCGCACTACACAGTAACAGTGCTCCAGTGTCATTCTGTGCCTGCTCATCTGTCAGCAGACATATTTCTCTGATGGCAAAGATGTAGCAGAGCTGAAGACAGAAGACCCATGGATTACGTCGGAGCGAGGATTTTTTTTTATTAAAGATAGAGTCCCTTAGGCTACGTTCCTGCTTTTATGCGGCGCTTTAGACCGCTCGCGTAAAAGAAGTGCCAAAGAAAGCTGGAAACGCCTTCCAGCAAAAGCTATGGTTTTTGCTGAAAAGCGTTCAGATGCCGCGTTTTGCCACGTATTTTTGCGCGGGCGCTTTCACTGCAAAAGCGGCCGCGCAAAAAGAATTGACATGCCAATTCTTGGCGTTTTTTTCGGCGCGCTTTCCCCATAGGCTACATGTTAACATGCCTCGGGAAAAGCGCGCTGAGAAAAGCGCAACGTCGGCATGCAGTAGAGATTTTTTGCGCCGCGTATGAACGGAGCCTAAATGGGTTTTGTGTTTTATTTTTAATTAAAAAAAAAATTTCTGTGTTTTTTTTCTATTTACTAGAAATTCATGGTGGCCATGTCTAATTTGGCGTGACAACATGAATTTCGGGCTTAGTACCGGCTGATAATACAAAGCTGGCCTGGTACTAACACTATTATTACCCAGGGTGCCACTCACCACCAGGGCCGCTGGAAGAGCCAGGTAAAGGGCCTGGAAATTTTCAGGGGTGGCTGCGGGCTGCGATTTTCAGTGTGGGGGGCCAAAAACACTTGGGCCTTACCATGCTGAGAATCCCAGCCCCCAGCTCCTTTGTTTTATCTGGCTGGCGATCAACATATGGCAGGAGCACACACCTTTTTCTAAAAAAAAAATATTTTAAATAAGTTTAAAACAAATATTCGGCTTCTCTGTCTTTTGATCAGCAGCCAAGGTAAAGCCAGGCAGCTGGGGGTGGCAGTACGTAGCTGTCCGCTTTATCTGTGGTGAGAATCAAAAATTCTGCAGAGCGCTACACCGTTTTTAAAAATGATTTCTTTTCACACTTCTATATGTCACAGACCCAACAGCCAATCACAGATGCTGTCAAAGAGGATGGGCGTCTGTGATTGGCTGTTTGAGTAATCTACAATCAGCCCATACATTCTAGTATGGTACTATGTATGGGCTGCTTTCAGGTTACTCAAGCAGCCAATCACAGACGCCCGTTCTCTGTGTCAGCGTCTGTGATTGGCTGTTGGGACTGTCACACATATAGAAGTGTGAAAATAAATAAATAATAAAACAAAAATGACATTGCGCTCCGCAGAATTTTTGATTCTCAGCGCAGATAAAGCAGACAGCTACGGGCTGCCACCTCCAGCTGCCTGGCGATCAAAAGTCAGGAAAGCCCAATGTTTTTTTAAATTATTTAAAAAAATAATTAAAAAAAAAATACGTGGGTTCCCGCCATATTTTGATCGCCAGCCTGGTAAAAACCAGGCAGCTGGGGGCTGGGATTCTCAGCATGGTAAGGCCCAAGCATTCTGGGCCCCCCACGCTGAAGACGGCAGCCCGCAGCCACCCCTGGAATTGGCGCATTCATCATAGCACCATTTCCATGCGCTTTATCCGGCTCTTCCAGCGGCCCTGGTGGGGGTGGCACGCTGGGTAATAATGGGGTTAGTACCAGCTTTGTATTATCAGCTGGCACTAAGCCTGAAATTCATGGCGTCACGCCAAACTAGACATGGCCACCATGAATTTCTAGTAAACAGAAAAAAACACATGTAGGGACTCCATCTTTAATAAAAAACAAAATCCTCGCTCTGACGTAATCCATGGATCTTCTGTCTCCAGCTCTGCTACATCTTTGCCATCAGACAAATACCCCTGCTGACAGAGATGAGCAGGCACAGAATGACACTAGAACACAGTTGTCAGAGAAGTGCTCAGCTGGCCTCCAGCCGCCGACCATGTTTTCCTGTGCGTTGCAAATAATGCATACTTTCAAACACATGCCTATTTTTGCAATGCAAGTCTACAGTACATTGCGTCTGCACTGATTTACAACGGATCCGTTGTAACGCACAGTATAAACGCAATGTTAACCCAGCCTAACAGCAGCGAGAAGGGGAGACGGAGCCCTGGAGACCGCCAAGTCAGTCTACTGGTGGTACTATCATGCCCATTGCCCAGTATGTCCTCCCAGCCTTTGTGGTATTATTATGCCCATTGCCCAGTATGTACTGCCAGCCTCTGTGGTACTATAATTCAAGCTCACATGGCATGTCCTGCCAGCCAGCCACTGGTGGTAGTAGTACTAGCATGATAGTACCACAAAGGGCCGGCTCCAGGTTTTTCTGGGCCCTGGGAGAAAGAGTCTCAGTGGGCCCCTTTAACACATACCACGATTCATGATGCACAGATACCGCAGAGAAATATAAGTATAGTACAATGCAAAGATTTCACTTCTTATATTACATGAGTGATATCTATTGTAAATTCTATAATAGCTCAGAAACCGGCGAATCGCTCCACACAGTATACTGGCCTCCAAAAAGTGCTCCATACAGGATACTGGTCCCCATATAGCGCTCCATACAGAATACTGGTCCCCATATAACGCTCCATACAGGATATTGGTCCCCATATAATGCTCCATACAGAATACTGGCCCCCATAAAATGCTCTGTACAGAATACTGGCCCCCATATAACGCTCCATACAGGATACTGGTCCCCATATAACGCTCCACACAGTATACTGGCCCCCAAAAAATGCTCCATACAGAATACTGGACCCATATAATGCTCCTTACAGAATACTGACCCCATATAACGCTCCATACAGAATACTGGCCCCCATAAAATGCTCTGTACAGGATACTGGCCCCATATAAAGCTCCATGCAGGCTGCTCCCCCCACACAATGCCCTATGCAAGCTGTTCCCCCCCTTATAATGCCCCATGCAGGATGTCACCACCCTCCATATAAAGCCCCATGCAGGATGTCACCTCCCCCATATAATGCCCCATGCAGGATGTCACCTCCCCCATATAATGCCCCATGCAGGATGTCACCCCCCTCCATATAATGCCCCATGCAGGATGTCACCCCCCTCCATATAATGCCCCATGCAGGATGTCACCTCCCCATATAACGCCCCATGCAGGATGTCACCCCCCATATAATGCCCCATGCAGGATGTCACCCCCCATATAATGCCCCATGCAGGATATCACCCCCCCTCTCTTTAAAATGCCCCATGCAGTTTGTCACACACCCCTTTTATAATGCCCAATGCAGGATGTCACCCTTCTCTTTAAAATGCCCCATGCAGGATGTTACCGCCCCCATATAATGCCCCATGCAGGATGTCACCCCCCCATATAATGCCCCATGCTGGATGTCACCCCCCATATAATGCTCCATGCAGGATGTCACTCCCCCATATAATGCCCCATGCAGGATATCACCACCCCACCCATATAATGCCCCATGCCTCCATACATTAAATAAATAATCGAATACTCACCTCACTCCTCCTCACCTGTTGCCGCTGCTCAGGTCTGGACTCCAGCGCCGCAGGATGTCAACCCCCTCCATATAATGCCCCATGCAGGATGTCACCTCCCCAATATAATGCCCCATGCAGGATGTCACCCCCATATAATGCCCCATGCAGGATGTCACCCCCCCTCTTTATAATGCCCCATGCAGGATATCACCCCCCTCTCTTTAAAATGCCCAATGCAGGATGGCACCCCCCTCTTTAAAATGCCCCATGCAGGATGTCACCCCCCATATAATGCCACATGCAGGATGTCACCCCCCATATAACGCCACATGCAGGATGTCACCCCCCCCATATAATGCCCCATGCTGGATGTCACCCCTCCCCCATATAATGCCCCATGCAGGATGTCACTCCCCCATATAATGCCCCATGCAGGATGTCACTCCCCCATATAATGCCCCATGCAGAATATCACCCCCCCCATATAATGCCCCATGCCTCCATACATTAAAAAAAATAATAATCAAATACTCACCTCACTCCTCCTTACCTGCTGCCGCTGCTCAGGTCCGTACTCCAGCGTCGCCGGCGTCTTCCCGCTCTGCGCTGCCTGTGATGGCTCAGGGGAGGGCGCGGTGGAAAGACGTCACCGTACCCTCTGACCTGATATGTCACAGGGAGCGCAGAGCAGAAATACAGCGGATCTGCGGAGGCAGGAGGAGAGGTAAGTATCCGGCTGCTGGGCCCTGAGCAAGCGGGGGGAGAAGGGCGGGCGCTGGCACCGCTCTCCTCCGCCCATAGCCCGATTCATGCTTAGTATGTCCTGCCAGCCTCCTTGGTACTTTCATGCCCACCCAGCATGTCCTGCCAACCACTGGTGGTAGTACATGCTGCTAGGCATAGTAACAGTAACGAGAGGTTGGCAGCAGGACAGGCTGGGCAATGGGCATGATGATAATCATGCCCATTGCCCAGTAGCATTTACTGCCAGCCTCGGCCAGGGGTCCTCTCAGTCACCCCTCCCCCCTATCCCTTCCTCCCCTCCCGGCCCCTGCTTTTCATACTCACGCGTCGAGATGAGCTGCAGGCCTGCAGCCGCTGCCTAGGGCGACGGCGGATCCGTCCTCCACAGCGCGCACAGGAAGCAGTCCCAGGGCGATGACGTGTTCGCCCGATGACGTCATCGCCCTGAGACTGACCTCCTGCGCACGCGCCGGCAGAGGCGGCAGAGGGGCACTGCGGCAGCAGGCAGAGCAGGGAGACCGGTCTCCTTGCTGTGCTGCTGAAGAGGGCCCATCACTAATCATATCGGCAGTGCTGCCTATCTGATTAGCGAACCGGAGGGTGCTCTGTTCTCTGTACAGGGCCCAGTGGGTGTGGGGGCGGGGCTTAGGGGCATGGCCATCGGAACCCGGAGCCCACCGGGGGTTTTCCCGATCATACGGTGGGCCAGTACGCCCCTGCCCATAAGGGCACACACTGTGCAATTATCTGAGATTCTAGCGTGACCTCCGCAGGGAGGATGAGAGTGATACGTGGTGCAGAATACGTTGGTCTATAAGCAGGCATGCAATACATGGGGTGCAGAGAAAAAGGTTGCACTTGGGTCACGACCTGACTAAGGAGGCACGGTACCGTGTGAGGCTTATTCTCTTAGCTCCCCCGCCAACAATTTATATACAAATAAGATATTATACAGTGCTACATTATACAAGGTATAAAGGATGGTGCCCACATAAGAGTGCCATTCTTTAGCAACAAAATAACAGTGCCACTCAGAGCCAAAATAAATACGGCTATATAGTGTTCTCAAGATAGAACAATAGATTGCTCAAATAAATACTGTCATACAGCGCTCACATTATCACTATGAAATGCCCAAATAACTACCACTTTACAGTTCTCACATGTTATGACCATACTGTGCTCAAATAAATACTACAATACAGTGCTCACATATTATCAAAATACAGGCACAAATAAATAGTAACGGACATTGTTCACATATTATCACTATGCAGTTCTCAATGCATAATCTAACAGTGCTATTGACGCGCCCCCTGGGCCGTGGGGTACCCGGTGCCGGGACAATAAATGCTGGGGGATGATGTCACAGTGGCGATGACCCGGTCCGTGACCCAGGGCGGTCAATAAAAGGGGTTATTTATAGGGGATTTATAGTGTTTTTATAAAGTTCGTGACGCCACCTGTGGATTCTGGTAATAGGTACCAGCGCTGCTTCAGACCTCTGGGGCGCTTGATAGGGCAGCTGGTTTGGAGTGGCTCCCCACAGGTGGAGCGGGCCCCAGGGCAGTGTAGAATGGTAGGTGGTGATGATGGGGCTTGTAGTGCAGGAGAGATGGCGCAGAGGAAATAACTGACGGAGGCAGTGGAGTCCTGTCATCCGAGTTTACTCACAGTTCTGTTCAAGTTCCTCAGGTACACTGTACGGGTGTCAGCCTCTCGCGTCACACTGCGTATGCCAGACAGGGGTTCAGCACTTCCTCAGGTATATCAGGAGCGCTTGACGGGACCCCGCTTTTGTGTGTTCCTCTCTAGACCGACTTCCCGCGCTGGGTCTTCTCCCTCCTGCCCTGCTCCTTCCAGTAAAGTCTTGAACGGGTACTCCGTGATCCCTCTGGACAACTTGGAGTTCCCGGACCTACTTGGTGCCCTTTTCGGTGACTTAGGTGTGAGAGTACGGCGACTGCACCCTGGAAGTGCAGAAGCCTCCGGTTTTCTGGCTGAGACGTGAAGTACTCGGCCAGTCCGGGGACTGGTTCCCCTCTTGCGGCCCGATCCCTCTGACGCTTGGCAGATTCAGGCGTACGGGTGGCTTCCTGCTCCTTCCATACCCCTGAGATCCCTTTCCTTAATGAAGCCTTCTCCTCTGCTCCCCTCCTGGGCCTTCCTGGCTAGGCCCCACTCTGGAGCAGAGCTCCTGACGAGACTCTGCTCCCCTCCTACTCCTCTTCCACTTACAAAAGACTACTCACTGATCTAAGATGGCTTCTCTTTTTATGTGTTTTTCTAAAGTGCTCCCCTGAACTACGTCCTCCACCCACACGCACTACATGGTACCCAATCTCTTTGGTTCTCCCTTCTGCAGCCAGGGACGGGGCAGCAAATCAGAGTGCATCTTGCCCTTCCAGCCGGCCTGGAGTAGTGTAGTGATGGGTGCTGGTGTTGGGGTCCCGGGCAGTACTCCATCCTTACCTGAGAGAAGGAGATACCACACCTCTGGGTGAGGTGCAGTAACCCTGTGGCGACTGAACCCTCAGGGGCGCCACACTATACAATGGCTAACTAAAAATACAATAATTAGACTGAGTCATGGTCATAACCATGTCAATCATTCGTGGCACCAATATAGAAGCAGGAGGCTGATGGGACCCATGTGTAAATGCCCAGGGAAATGTCTGTGCTTCATATGAGGGCATCAGCACTATTATTTTGGGAGGCCTTGTTTCAGGGTTTGCATTGGGTCCTAGTTACTTGCTGGACACCTTCTTCGAAACGGCTCTCCGTCACCCCTCACCACAATTCAGTAGACCCATACCAGCTATTACTGAAATTATTGATTGCCAAGTGTAACAGCGGAAAATAAATTATTGAAAAAAAATAAATAAATAAGCACGATGCTCCCCGATCCTCTGGGCGGCATGTAGACTTCTTTTTATAATTTTATAAACTTGTGTATTTATAGATTTGATGTTATTAATCATTAATGGTCCATTACTTATTATTCCTCTATGCAGTCCTTTCTCCAGCTCTGGTGTTATATACTTATTTTATAAAAAAAAAAAAAGTTCCAGTTATTAGCTAAGGCTGAAAATAAATAAAGTTTTAGAGTCAGTAAAATATAAAAGCGGTATTTTATATTGGGATTTCTTATAGCAAACTCATCTTCTGCTTGTGAGTGCACATTGCTATATAATGACGCAGCCACCCAACCAACCCGAACCAAAGACACCCCAGTGACAGCCACATAGTCACTATATAGCTCTCACTGGCGGTAAACTGACCGTTTTAGGCAGCGGATGCAACCAAAACTCACTCATGTACTTGAAATCCCACCTACCCAGTTTTTTCATTGACTAACGTGGGCTAGGTTTCAACCACATCGGAAAAAGGTGATGAGTGAGCACATATTTCATAGGTATCCGTTTGATCCGATGATCTAATATTGGCGATGCCAGGGGTTCTGGGGTAAGAAGAAGCTGCTCACACTGCTGTCCACCCTGTCTATCTGATCTAGTAATGGAGATACCAGGGGTGCAGTGGTAAGATGAGGCTGCTCACACTGCTGTCCACCTGTCTAATTGATCTAATACTGGAGATAACAGAGGTCCTGAGGTAAGAAGAAGCTGCTCACACTGCTGTACACCATGTGTTTCTGAGCTAATACTGGATATACCATGGGTGCTGAGGTAAGAAGAGGCTGCTCACACTGCTGTACATCTGTCTAATTGATCTAATACTAGAGAAACCAGGGGTGCAGAGGTAAGAAGAGGCTGCTCACACTGCTGTTCACCATGTCTTTCTGAGTTAATACTGGAGATACCAGGGGTGCTGAGGTAAGAAGAGGCTGCTCACACTGCAGTCCACTATGTGTATCTGATCTAATACTAGAGATACCAGGGGTGCAGAGGTAAGAAGAGGCTGCTCACACTGCTGTACACCTGTCTAACTAATCTAATACTAGAGATACCAGGGGTGCTGAGGTAAGAAGAGGCTGCTCACACTGCTGTCCACCTTGTGTATCTGATCTAATACTGGAGATACTAGGAGTGCTGAAGTAAGAAGAGACTGCTCACAGTGCTGTCTACTCTATCTATCTGATCTAATACTGGAGATGCCAGGAGTGCTGAAGTAAGAAGAGGCTCTTCACACTGCTGTTCACCATGTCTATCTGATATTATGCTGGAGGTACAAGGAGTGCTTAAATAAGAAGAGGCGGCTCACACTGATGTCTACCCTGTCTATATGATCTAATGCTGGAGATACCAGGGCTATTAAGGTATGAAAAGGCTGCTCACACTGTTATAGGTTATCTCTAAGTCATATCAGGAATATTCTTACGGCACATGCTCACAAGTTTCTGTGCTAATATTCTAGGACAGGTTTCTTTCTGTGTAACAAGACAGTGACCATATTAATTCTTTAATGTTTACCTCCCTAAACAAAAATGAGCTAAAATTGCTAATTAAAGGTATTTATAAATGTATTTATTAAGATTCCCTTTAGTTATTTATTTTTTTCTATTCCCGGAGAGCCCCGTTAAGGAAAAATTGCAAAACAAAGAGATACATTTCTCAGAATCCTATTTTATATATCCATATACTGTATGTGATACTGAGTTTGTATGTTTTCCCCGTATTCTCATGGGTTTCCGCCGGATTCTCCGGTTTCTTCCTATACTCCAAAGACATACTGATAGGGAATTTAGATTGTGAGCTCCGATGGGGAAAGTGTCGATAATGTCTGTAAAGCTCTGCGGAATTAATGGTGCTATATAAGTGAATAAAATAAATAAATAAATAAAAATAAATACTAGAGTACAATAAGAGAAGCCAAAGAAGGCGGGAATAATAAAAGTCACGGTGCACTTGTGTGGAGCTTGAGAAAAGTAACTATATGCAGGCCCGGCGTCAGAACCCAGCGCACCCGGGCAAGTGCTGGGGCCCTGAGCAGACAGGGGGGCCCACTCACCGTCGGGCACCCCTGTGCGCTATGGGACCCGTGAGCGGTGTAGTGCCGGTGCCAGCGCCCGCCACTCACCCCCACTTGCTCAGGGCCCAATACTTTCCTCTCCCCGTGCTTCAGCAGCAGCTCTGGTCTCTTCCCCGACTGCTGCACTGCGACGTCTCAGGTCAGAGGGCGCGGTGACGTCTTTACACCATGCTCTCTCCTGATCCATCACAGCGCAGAGCGGGAAGACGCCGGCGGAGCTGAAGAGTCTCGAGCAATGGCAGCAGGTGAGGAGAGGTGAGTATTTGATTTTTTTTATATATATATGTATGGTGGCATGGGGCATTATATGGGGGGGGGACAAGTCACATCCTGCATGGGGCATTATATGGGGGGGAACAAGTGACATCCTGCATGGTGCATTATATGGGGGGGATAGGTCACCTCCTGCATAGGACATTATATGGGGGGACAGGTGACATCCTGCATGGGGCATTATATGGAGGGGGAGAGGTGACCTCCTGCATAGGACATTATATTGGTGGAGAGGTGACATTCTGCATGGGGAATTATATGGGGGGAGAGGTGACATTCTGCATGGAGCATTATATGGGGGGAGTGACATCCTGCATAGGGCATTATGTGGGGGCCAGTATTCTGTATGGAGCGTTATATGGAGGCCAGTATCCTGTATGGAGCGTTATATGGGGGCCAGTATCCTGTATGGAGCATTATATGGGGGCCAGTATTCTGTATGGAGCATTATATGGGGACCAGTATCCTATATGGAGCCTTATATGGGGGCCAGTATCCAGTATGGAGCGATATATGGGGACCAATATCCTGTATGGAGCCTTATATGTGGACCAGTATCCTGCATGGAGCGTTATATGGGGACCAGTATCCTGTATGGAGCGTTATAAGGGGTCCATTATCCTGTATGGAGCCTTATATGGGGACCAGTATCCTGTATGGAGCGTTATATGGGGACTAGTATCCTGTATGAAGCATTTTATGGGGGCCAGTATCCTGTATGGAACGTTTTATGAGGGCCAGTATCCTGTATGGAGCGTTATATGGGGACCAGTATCCTGTATGGAGCATTATATGGGGACCAGTATCCTGTATGGAGCGTTATATGGGGACCAGTATCCTGTATGGAGCGTTATATGGGGGCCAGTATACTGTATGAAGCGTTATATGGGAACCAGTATCCTGTATGGAGCGTTATATGGGGTTCATTATTCTGTATGGAGCGTTATATGGGGTTCATTATTCTGTATGGAGCGTTATATGGGGTCCATTATTCTGTATGGAGCGTTTTATGGGGTTCATTATTCTGTATGGAGCGTTATATGGGGTTCATTATTCTGTATGGAGAGTTATATGGGGTTCATTATTCTGTATGGAGCGTTACATGGGGTCCATTATTCTGTATGGAGCGTTTTATGGGGTTCATTATTCTGTATGGAGCGTTATATGGGGTTCATTATTCTGTATGGAGCGTTATATGGGGTCCATTATTCTGTATGGAGCGTTATATGGGGTCCATTATTCTGTATGGAGCGTTATATGGGGTCCATTATTCTGTATGGAGCGTTTTATGGGGTTCATTATTCTGTATGGAGCGTTATATGGGGTCCATTATTCTGTATGGAGCGTTTTATGGGGTTCATTATTCTGTATGGAGCGTTATATGGGGTCCATTATTCTGTATGGAGCTTTATATGGGGTTCATTATTCTGTATGGAGCGTTATATGGGGTCCATTATTCTGTATGGAGCGTTTTATGGGGTTCATTATTCTGTATGGAGCGTTATATGGGGTCCATTATTCTGTATGGAGCTTTATATGGGGTTCATTATTCTGTATGGAGCGTTATATGGGGTCCATTATTCTGTATGGAGCGTTTTATGGGGTTCATAATTCTGTATGGAGCGTTATATGGGGTCCATTATTCTGTATGGAGCTTTATATGGGGTTCATTATTCTGTATGGAGCGTTATATGGGGTCCATTATTCTGTATGGAGCGTTTTATGGGGTTCATTATTCTGTATGGAGCGTTATATGGGGTCCATTATTCTGTATGGAGCTTTATATGGGGTTCATTATTCTGTATGGAGCGTTATATGGGGTCCATTATTCTGTATGGAGCGTTTTATGGGGTTCATTATTCTGTATGGAGCATTATATGGGGTCCATTATTCTGTATGGAGCGTTATATGGGGTCCATTATTCTGTATGGAGCTTTATATGGGGTCCATTATTCTGTATGGAGCGTTATATGGGGTCCATTATTCTGTATGGAGCGTTTTATGGGGTTCATTATTCTGTATGGAGCGTTATATGGGGTTCATTATTCTGTATGGAGCGTTATATGGGGTCCATTATTCTGTATGGAGCGTTTTATGGGGTTCATTATTCTGTATGGAGCGTTATATGGGGTCCATTATTCTGTATGGAGCTTTATATGGGGTTCATTATTCTGTATGGAGCGTTATATGGGGTCCATTATTCTGTATGGAGCGTTTTATGGGGTTCATTATTCTGTATGGAGCGTTATATGGGGTCCATTATTCTGTATGGAGCTTTATATGGGGTTCATTATTCTGTATGGAGCGTTATATGGGGTCCATTATTCTGTATGGAGCGTTTTATGGGGTTCATTATTCTGTATGGAGCGTTATATGGGGTCCATTATTCTGTATGGAGCTTTATATGGGGTTCATTATTCTGTATGGAGCGTTATATGGGGTCCATTATTCTGTATGGAGCGTTTTATGGGGTTCATTATTCTGTATGGAGCGTTATATGGGGTCCATTATTCTGTATGGAGCGTTTTATGGGGTTCATTATTCTGTATGGAGCGTTATATGGGGTCCATTATTCTGTATGGAGCGTTTTATGGGGTTCATTATTCTGTATGGAGCGTTATATGGGGTCCATTATTCTGTATGGAGCGTTATATGGGGACCAGTATTCTGTATGGAGCGTTATATGGGGTTCATTATTCTGTATGGAGCGTTATATGGGGTTCATTATTCTGTATGGAGCGTTTTATGGGGTTCATTATTCTGTATGGAGCGTTATATGGGGTTCATTATTCTGTATGGAGCGTTATATGGGGTCCATTATTCTGTATGGAGCGTTTTATGGGGTTCATTATTCTGTATGGAGCGTTATATGGGGTCCATTATTCTGTATGGAGCTTTATATGGGGTTCATTATTCTGTATGGAGCGTTATATGGGGTCCATTATTCTGTATGGAGCGTTTTATGGGGTTCATTATTCTGTATGGAGCGTTATATGGGGTCCATTATTCTGTATGGAGCTTTATATGGGGTTCATTATTCTGTATGGAGCGTTATATGGGGTCCATTATTCTGTATGGAGCGTTTTATGGGGTTCATTATTCTGTATGGAGCGTTATATGGGGTCCATTATTCTGTATGGAGCTTTATATGGGGTTCATTATTCTGTATGGAGTGTTATATGGGGTCCATTATTCTGTATGGAGCGTTTTATGGGGTTCATTATTCTGTATGGAGCGTTATATGGGGTCCATTATTCTGTATGGAGCGTTTTATGGGGTTCATTATTCTGTATGGAGCGTTATATGGGGTCCATTATTCTGTATGGAGCGTTATATGGGGACCAGTATTCTGTATGGAGCGTTATATGGGGTTCATTATTCTGTATGGAGCGTTATATGGGGTTCATTATTCTGTATGGAGCGTTTTATGGGGTTCATTATTCTGTATGGAGTGTTATATGGGGTTCATTATTCTGTATGGAGCGTTATATGGGGTCCATTATTCTGTATGGAGCGTTTTATGGGGTTCATTATTCTGTATGGAGCGTTATATGGGGTCCATTATTCTGTATGGAGCGTTATATGGGGTTCATTATTCTGTATGGAGCGTTATATGGGGTCCATTATTCTGTATGGAGCGTTATATGGGGTCCATTATTCTGTATGGAGCGTTATATGGGGTCCATTATTCTGTATGGAGCGTTTTATGGGGTTCATTATTCTGTATGGAGCGTTATATGGGGTCCATTATTCTGTATGGAGAGTTATATGGGGTCCATTATTCTGTATGGAGCGTTATATGGGGTCCATTATTCTGTATGGAGCGTTTTATGGGGTTCATTATTCTGTATGGAGCGTTATATGGGGTCCATTATTCTGTATGGAGCGTTTTATGGGGTTCATTATTCTGTATGGAGGACTATACTGTCTGGTCTGCATTGTGAGCTGCGAGGATTCGCTGGTTTCTGAGCTATTATAGAATTTGCTATAGATATCGCTCATGTAATGTAAGAAGTGAAATCTTCGGCATTGTACTATATATATATTTCTCTGCGGTATCTGTGCATCATGAATCGTGTATGTGTTAAAGGGGCCACTGAGACTCTTTCGCCCGGGGCCCCCAAAACCTGGAGCCGGCCCTGACTATATGATAGCTACTGTACTGCAAATGGCTGTTGTAACCTACCTACTTTCTCATACTGAAAGAGTGGTCAAAAGTGGCAAGTTTTTGCTCTTATTTTATTCCTGTTGTCTCCTGACTATTCTATCTTATGTGTTTTTTTACATCCAGATTCCAGAGATATGGACCTTTATATTTAGTGCTAATTTTTATGATCTTTACTAAGGTAGTGGTGCTCATAGGATAATAATGCGGTCAGTCTAAAGACGCACCCAAGAGGATCTTGTGAGACCGGCCTCTTGCAAAGACTAAATATCTCTGGAACCGTACGGTGGATTAAAGGAAGGAATCCTCAGATGAGTAGTGGGAATAAAATAAAAGCAAAAACTGCCCACTTTGATCTGCTGACAGATCAGTTGAGCTTTAAGTTGTGCATAGTATATGACACGGAGAAACCAGATCCATTTTACTCTCTATTCAAACACAGTATGTGCACCCCTGTAACCCTTCTCCCCCAATCTAAAGATGGAGGTCAGAGGAGCAAGTCTGGTCTTTATGGACTCTACCTATTACCACCACAATCACATTGCCCATTAATAACAAATTGTAGTCCTCACCGCAAGCTTGATGTCTCCCTGGAACAGGTCTTGGTCTATAAATTATAAAAATAATAAACTATATAGTTAGAAAACACAGATAATGATGGAAAAGTCCAGTATATCAGAGTATTTGTTTAGCGTCTCCAGAGGTAGAGAATAACTCCTTGTTACTGTCACAGTGCTGGGTATAAGCAGATCATGGGAGACAGCTCTGAATTCACTTTATGTATGTTATATATATACAGTATATGACTGCAGGACCAGACTACGCAGGATACGTCTGTAGTCTGTTACCGTGGAGGAGACCAACAGTTCTTCTTAGGAACAGTACAAACAAAACAGAAAATATTTGCAAAGTTGCATTTTTTTAGATTTTAGATTACTTAAAATAATAATAAAGATGCAAAATGAACTGTGACTTTCACAATTTTTGGAAAGAGCTCTCTTTTCCCCATGTAGTACATTAATATCTTTTTATACTGTAGGTGTGCTTCCAGCCAGGCCTTCATGTACACCGGAGAACGTTGTGAAACTACACGGTTACAGGGAAATGTTATTGGGATGATGATCGGAGGAGCGGCCGGGACCATCGCTATGACTATAGCTGTCCTCGCTGTAACTGGCAGAAAATAAATGCAGCGTATATCTGAAAATAAAGATCTCTATATACTCACACACCAGTGTCTTCCCCTGTATGTAAATAAAGGAATCCACCATTAATGGATCACTTATGTAATGTATTCTGTTATACGATGCTGCACCTAAAGGGCTGGAACCTTTTATAGTTTATTTGTAGGACTGTAGGGCTTTTTTTAGGCTTAAAAGGGGAAGAAGGCTTTGCCACTCGATCAATGTGTTATATAGTTCTCAATAGAGATGAGCGAACCCGAACTGTAAAATTTGGGGTTCCTACCGGACACCTAGTGTCAGGTGCTGAACTCCGAACACGGGCTTCTCCTGGAAGTCCATTTTACAGTTCGGGAGTCTGGGGAGAAGAGAAAGGAGAGAGGAGAGAGAGGGAGCAGGGAGAGAGAGGTAGGAGAGAGAGAGAAGGAGGAGAAAGATAGAGGGAGGAGAGAGAAAGAGATGGAAGAGAAAGAGCAAGTGAGAGAGAGTGAAAGAGATGGTAGAAAGGGTAAGGAAGAGAGATGGAGGAGAGAGAGAGATATGGAGGAGAGAGAGATGGAGGATACAGAGCAAGGGAGGAGAGAGAGAGAGGGTGGAGAGAGATAGCGGTAGGAGAAAGAGGGAGGAGAGAGATAGAGGGAGGAGAGAGAAAGAGATGGAGGAGACAGAGCAAGTGAGAGAGAGTGAGAAGAGATGGAAGAAAGGATAAGGGAGAGAGATGGAGGAGAGAGAGAGATATGGAGGAGAGAGAGATGGAGGAGACAGAGAAAGGGAGGAGAGAGAGAGAGGGAGCGGAGAGAGGTAGGAGAGAGAGAGGAAGGAGAAAGAGGGAGGAGAGAGATAGAGGGAGGAGAGAAAAAAGGGATGGAGGAGAAAGAGCAAGAGAGAGAGTGAGAAGAGATGGAAGAAAGGGTAAGGGAGAGAGATGTAGGAGAGAGAGAGATATGGAGGAGAGAGAGATGGAGGAGACAGAGAAAGGGAGCAGAGAGAGAGAGGGAGCGGAGAGAGGTAGGAGAGAGAGAGGAAGGAGAAAGAGGGAGGAGAGAGATAGAGGGAGGAGAGAGAAAGAGATGGAGGACAAAGAGCAAGGGAGAGAGAGATTGAGAAGAGAGAGGAGAGAGTGAATAAAATGGAGGAGAGGGCGAGGGAGAGAGATGGAGGAGAGAGAGAGATAGAGGAGAGAGAGAGTGAGGAGAGCGATGAAGGAGAGAGAGTGAGGGAGGAGAGAGGGAGGAAAGAGAGAGGGAGGAAAGAGAGAGAGGGAGGAGAGAAGCAGGAGGAGAGAGATAGAGAGAAAAGAGAAGGAGGAAGGAAATAGAGAGAAAAGGAGAGAGAGGGAGGAGGGAGATTGAGTTTTTTACATCTCCAAAGTTGGAGTTCCCAATGATTTCAATGGGGTCCAGGTACTGGATCAAGATCGGGTACAGTTTTGGTACCCGAACCGAACTTTGGACTAAAGTTCAGTTGGGTACCAAAACCTGAACTTCCACGAGTCTGCTCATCCGTTGTCATGCTAAGTATGGGAAGAACCCAGCGTACGACAACGGGAAAAGGGGGAAAGCCCAGCAACTAAGTAAAGGGGGATTGGAGACCCCTAAGCAGATCTAACAACACCATGACTCCCTTATCGTCCCTAAATAGGTTCCGCACCTATCGCCAAGCAGGATACCTTAGCCCTGGCTGGCCCTAGAGCTAGGCCCTAGGTAGGGAGGGGGAGGAGTGAGCACTAGTCAGCCCCACTGCAACTAAAGACAAACAAGGGAAACAGACAAGGGGATACACTTAGCTTTGAGGAGACACCAGAGAGATCACAACTACAATCCATAAAGGAACTCCAAGAAGAATCTAGCTGACTTCTAGAACACCAGACCTGAACAGAGGAATTTACTCTATCACCAGCAACTCTCTTGAGAAACTGAGTATATTTAAAGATCCAGAAAAGGTGTGTTAATTAGCAGGCGATGGTGGAGATCACCGCTGGGTCCTAGAGTGGGAGGGATGATGAAAGGAACAAGAAGGTGTCTGCAAGGCCAAGCGCAGCGACCTTCTACAGCCGGATCCAGAATGACTGTATGTCAAACCTGACACACCCGTGACATCCCTAGTTCCTAATTCTTTAACTAGTTAGGATGCAATACTACAGTTCACCTCTAGTAGCCACTAGTGAAAAATTTGATTACCTGTCACAATCACAATAATAGTCGATCATTAGTGATCCAGTTCTCAATCTACGTCCCATTGGTTTACACAGTCTGTAAAATTACCCTTCAGAAGGAGACTGGTATCTTTGTTCTGCCTGCCACTGTTCTCCTACACGTGTGCAGACTTCCATTTCTTAAGGGGACTTATTTTCAGTCAATGTCTATGGCATCTAGGTTTTGTAAATGACCCTCCCCACTCCCCCATATCAATTATCAATCTGTGGTTTTGCAACCACGTGAGTTCCAATACTGTGCTATGGTCCACAGTTACAAATGTCTTTATAATAATTCCGATTGTTGGATGTCAGTTGATGTTGAACCCCACCGGTGAAGAGGTCAATATAGTAAACCTGGAAAACCCCTACAATGCATTGAGTTTATGGCAGCTAATTGTCATCATGTAGTTGATGGGGAAATATAACAGGTACAGTCTAGGGGTACAGGAGACATTTGAGCTGATAAAAGCTGAGTGTGCATGGTGATAGATAGCGGCTCTGTAAGACTAAACTTACCTTGTGGCCGGAGTCTGTAGAGCAGAGTTACTGTACATGTCCAGACTCTCTGACCAGGTCTATGCAAAAGTATGAAAAGTGATATAGTAATGTGAAATTCAGGCCAACACTCCCTTTTTTCCACTTTATTTAATCCATATAAACACAACCAAATTTAAGTGGCTTCTTACAAAAACAGCACATGAAAAATGTACAAATGCCATCAGCAAAACGTACTTCAACCAGACGACAACGCGTTTCTGAGCTCTACGTTTCTTAGTTTGATCCTGAAAAATTCCACAATACTTAACACAGGATATCTGAGTTCGCAGATTCGTAACACTCAGGTTAAAATGTGCATAGACAAAATATATAGATAAAACCTGTAAAAACCACAATGTGGATAATGCAGATAAACCAACCATACAATAAAGTAAAAACAGGAGCCAAGGCTGTAAGTGCGGGGATTTCTGTGCTTGGGGATCATACTCGATACTGGATAAATTGAGATGTGAAAATGTTGTATCCATTTTTTCATCATTTGCAGATCACTAACACGTCTCTCCGTCCTGTGATTTCCATAGTTCCACGACTTTTCCTTCTTAGTGTTGCAATTTCAATGTTGAGGATTGTAGTTATGCTCAGTGTTCTAGTATTAAAGTAAATAATCCGACCTCTGATTCAGATTTATGGGATGGGAGGTATTTAATATTAAAATCCAAAAAGCCTCCCTGAAATCCAGCCCCTGCACTTGAAGCACACAGGCCCATGCTGCTCTCCCACACCCACAAGATTGGGGTCTTTATTGAACATATGACCCTGCCTCACATTGGAGAAAATCTATATGTGGTGCCCTGCTGCGCAATGGTGCCACAGATCCCAGAGGGGTGCATGGACGGATTTCTCCACAAGAGGCCCTCACAGCATACACACACCTCCACCTTCCACCTCAGACCACCAGAGGAAGCCCGATAGGGATATAAATAGGGAAGGTGGAGTGATTCAGCAGTTCCTGCTCAGACACAGAAGGAGTGAGTCTGTGAGTTAGTTCTCCTCAGGAAGAGAGTAGAGACAGAACAGTCTGGAGTCCACAGCCAGTTCCTGCAGAGTGAGACACAGAGAAACAGGTCAGTCTGCAGTGGAGCTCAGTCAGACTCAAGCAGCTCGAGTTAAGTGAGCTAGGAGCGTTGCTGACGCTCAGAGAGCAGCAGAAGAGGCAGCCAACCAACTGCCAGTGTGTATAGCCTAGTGAGAGCCCGAGTATGCCGAAGGCTAGAGGAGTAAATAGCATTGGGGGCAGAGGAGCTTTAACGGCTCACCCCAGGAACCATATACCGGACATCGGGTCTGAGTCTGCAGGGATTCTTTACACCCAGCAGAAGACAACCAGAACCCCTGGCGAACTACATGTCCCAGGAATACCAAACGCTGACTGTTATACCAGGGTCAGGAGTTACCGAGGCCCCATATACCAGGGAGTGTGTACTCCAACAGAAGGCCCTACCACAGGATCTGCTGGTGCAGAACAGAGACTAAGTTAGGCCTAGCTCCAGGCAGGCCAGAGACTAACACTAAGCGGCGAAGAAACAGGAGGCCTTACACCTGCTCACTGGGGAGAGTCCTGCAGTGCACCCCTCACCCTGCAGTGCTCCGGACAGTACCTGCATTTCCACCAGTAAAAGGTACAGAAGCAAACCGTGTGTGGGTGTGTCCCCTGTTCTTCCTTGGACCCGGCTGGGTCATCTCCATATTGTGCACCTCGTCAAACATCGCTGCCCTGAGGCCTAGCTCCACCTGTGGGGAGCTACACCATCATAGCTGCCATAACACCGGCCTCAGTGGACTGCCGCAGCGCTGGTGATCCTCACCAGACACCACAGGTGGCGTCACGAACTTTGACATTTCATTTTCCCCGTTTTTAAGAGAGACCCCAGGGTACGGGCCCGGGAGCCGACCACCGCGACCTCCCCCAAGACCAGGCATTAAGTCCCTGGCGCCGAGTAGTCCCCATCCCCTGGGTGCCACATTTACATATGGGACAAAGGGACCTTTTTGGCTCCCCTAGTCTCTAGGGCACGAAGGAAACAGTAAACCCTGCACTTATTATAGGCAAGCCCGTGGGAGAGGTGGGTTTTTGGTGGTGTGTAGTAATGGACTTACCAAAAACTTTCATCATAGCTTTTTTTATCAGAAAACTGGAGTAATCTGCTTTGAAAGGTATTAAAAAAAATTGAGCAAAGAGGAGTTGTACAGAAATGTTCCCACTTTTAAATTTTATTTCGCTAGTTTGAAGAAACTCCGCCAAAATGTGCAGAGCTAGAGAGGAGCCGGGACTGGATGGGACATGGCTATGTCCACCTGTCAAATTCTGCAAGAGCGTTGGCGTTTCTTCTGCCAGTAATGCTACTTCAGTCCGTGCACAACTTTAGTCTTAATATATCGGCCTCACAGTATTTTATAATGGCCAAAAAACTGATTTTCAGCCATGTCAGAAACTTTCAAGATAATTTATAGTCTGATCCGCCATCTTGTCCGTGTCTTGGAAACCTGAGAATGAGCGCTAGTCTCGGCAATCCAACAATCCCATACACAATGAGGGGTCCGCATACTTGACCTCCAGTCCATTCATTATGGAGCCCACATTTGGGATTAGTGGGGTCTTTAGTGATTGGGCCCCAAGCGATCAGTAATTATCCCCTGTCCTATGGATAAGTGATAACGCACCATCTTGTTCCAAACCTTTAAGGTGAAGGCCCATTTGCACATCGCCTGTAGAGCATCACACAGATTCCCTCATATTACGGAGCTGCAGACGTTCTGCCATATTAGATTTATTTTTATGGAGGAACTTTCCCTAGAAACATTGTATTGTAATCTAAAGAAGAAAAGACGCCTCCATATGAACTTGAGGACACCTGAAGGAGCAGCATGGCCCTATACAATGAGAATATACGGCATGTGTCCTCTGATGATACCAGTATGTTCCACCATAACATGGACCTGTGTAATGGACAAGTAGCTACTACCAAACCCCAAAACCTATTGTAACCAGAGATAACACTATAAAAAAATTAAAGTTGCTTTTATTTTATTATTTAAATAAAAAATTCTCAAGAAATCTTAAAAGTTGACAATCAGGCGTCCATCATCCATATTTCCACGCATTCAGTAATAGCTGATGGTCGGTCTGACACATGTGCAGCCCAGAGTCACCAGCTCGCCCTCCAGTCTGTAGGAGAAGCTGCAGCCTTTCTGCTCCCGTCGTAGGACCATCACCTCCTGCTGGATGGGGAAGGAGATCAGGTCTGGACTTTCATGGAGATCAGTGTCTACACAAGCAAAAGTCAGACAATCGGCCTCGGCAATGACGACAGGGAACCTGTTGGTATCTGTGCTGAGACTGGGAATAAAAATACACAGTGAGAGAAGCTGTGTAACACCTGGTCCATGTCCGCGCTCCTTGTTCTTATCCTGCAGATTCTCGAGGCTTTTTCTTCAGTCTTCTGCTCTATAAATCTCCAGTTTCTCCCTCCATACAAGGTTATTCTGGGTGATGTCAGAGCCGCGCCGTGCGCTCTCAGCTTCTCTCCTTCATGTTTTATTTCTAATAACTGCAGCTGCATCTCCCTCCTCCCCTGAAGTCTATTTGGGGACAGGGGAGATTTCTGAACGGTTACTGGGAGCTTGTAGGCAGGAAAAGAAGAACGAGAGGCGGCTAGAAGATGGGAAGACGTTATTCTCCACTAAAGGGGTTATAAAAACATCCCGACAAGCTATTCCCTGCTATTGTAACTCTACTGAAAAGATTATTTTCTTTCTATACTTTACTAGACGTCCTTCTACAGGAGACTCCGGGAATCTCCACCGGACTGTATCACTATTCAGCGCTGCTTGTAATGTGACAGGTTGTGATATTACCTGTATTCCCAGGGGGACAGAGAGCGGGTGTGACCGTCCTCCATCTGCTCCGAGCCGTCCATAGAGCTGCTGTCAATCAGACTGGTGTCCACTGTCATACTGGTCATCTCTGTCTGCCCTCTAGAGGGAGCTCTTCACCCCTAGATCCTTCCTGATTATGGGGCAAATCCTCCTCTGGTAGAAAGGCCGATGAGCTGAAGGAGACCAGGACGGCCACCTGAGAGATAGGGAAAGATGGGGAGAACATGGAGAATAATTCACATCATTCCAAAAATAGGGGAAACTTGTCTTGTGCAGATGACGTTTGCCTTGAAGGGGTTGTCCCCTTTCAGAATAGTGACTATCATGGGCTACAGTGGCTGTAACAAAACAAACTGAGTATTACTCCCCCTCCCTGGGTCTAACTCCAGCTCTCCGCTGCTGCCTGATCTCTGCTGATTGTCTGCAGCACTGACATCACATCAACAACTCTACAGCCAATCATGGCTGTGTTCAGCTTACTGATTGGTTGCAATGCTGTCAACTTGATGTCAGCACTGCAGACAATCAGCACAGACCAGGCAGTGTCGGAAAGATGGCGTTAGACCCGGGGAGGGTGAGCAATACCTGGTGTGTTTTCTTATTTTATATATATATATAACCCTTTCTTATAACCCCTTTAGCAAGGCTGAGTCTATTATCTTCCTTTAGAGGGGGAATTACAAATATTATGTGTCCTGTCCTGAAATGTAACGTCACCACTAGTGATGGGAGCAGCGGTAAATCAGTGAATAAATGAAATCTTCTACATCTTTGTGTTATTCCACTTTGTGTTTCATCTCTCACCATCTTCAGGATCTGTTTGATGTCAGTGAATGAGGACGGTTCTGTTTCCATTCGGAGGCCGTAATCCTGCACATTGCTGCTCCTGCTCTCAGCGGATACATTGTATCCAGTCTAGAAAATGCTCCTGAGCAAAATATATATCAGGACTAGTGTTGAGCATTCCGATACTGAAATATCGGGTATCGACCGATATTCGCGGTATGGGAGTTCTGATACTGAGTTCCGATACTTTTAGAATATAGAATACCGGAATCGGAAGTTCCCATAATGCCTGTGCTCTGCAGTGTCTCTGAAGGATGACAAGCTGGATGGCAGCGCTCAGCTTACTCTACTTGTCATTTAATGTTAAAGGATTTATTTAAAAAAATAATAGTGTTTTCATGCACCGTCTCTTTAAAAAAGCCGGCCGGCAATTCAGCATCGGCATACACCGGTACCCGACAATTTACAACAGAAAGAATAGAGCATCACACATAGATTAGAAAGATAGAAACATGTCAGTCACACATATATGAAGTACAGTGACAGTGTTGCTTACTGTACTTGTCATTTAGTGTAAAGGATTTATTTAAAAAAATAATAGTGTTTTCGTGCACCGTCTCTTTAAAAAAGTCGGCCGGCAATTCAGCAGCGGTACCCGACAATTTATAACAGAAAGAATAGAGCATCACACATAGATTAGAAAGATAGAAACATGTCAGTCACATATATAAGGAGTACAGTGATAGTGTTGATTACTGTACTTGTCATTTAGTGTTAAAATAAAGGATTTATTTAAAAAAAAATTGGCGCGGGGTTCCCCGTACTTTTAGGCTCTAGCGGAGGTTAAGCAGACGGCTGGGGCAGATGTTTGAAGCCTGGGAAGGGGGTAATACCCACGGAGCTTCCCAGGCTACTAATATCAGCCTTTACTAGCTATTAAAATGGGGGACCGCCCCAAAAAAATGACGTGGGGTTCCCCCTATTTTAATAGCTAGCAAAGGCTAGGCAGACAGCTGGGGGCTGATATTAATAGCCCAGGAAGGGTACCATGAATATTGGCCCCCTCCCAGGCTAGAAACACCAGCAGTCAGCTGCCCCAGAAATGGCGCATCCTTAGGATGCGCCAATTCTGGCACTTAGCCTCACTCTTCCCATAGCTCTTGAGCAGGAGAATTTTCCCACGCTGTCAGTGACGTGCATGACGTGAGCTGAGTTCATTGGACATGAACTCGGCTCATCTGGATGCGGTCACAGCGAGACACTGAGGAGCACAAGCATGTCTGCGCTTCTCAGTCTCTGCGGCATGGCAAGCTGGATGGCAGCTTTCGGCTGCGATCCAGCCTGTCATGTGAATGTGACGCGCCCCCTGGGCCTATGCTGTGCTGCTATGCAGGGGGAATACCCGGAACCGGATCGCTGGGGGTTGTAGTTCTCCGTGGCGGTGACCCGGTCCGTGCCCAGGGTGGTCAAACCAGTGGCAGTCTTAATGGTGTTATAATAAGTGTCCGACTACGCCACCCGTGGATTGCGGTCAGTGGGGACCGCCGCTGCGCTGCAGACCGCTGAGGCTGATGTTGTTTGCGCAGCCAAGAATGGGATAACTCCCCACGGGAGAAGTATTACCTCAGGGCAGCTAGTGTAAGAGATGATGGTGGTGATGGTGTGAGTGTCCCAGTACTGATGGTGCTGGTGCGGCGAGGAACCACAGAGACGTGCAGCTGCAGTTTTCAATGCTTTACTCACAGTTCTTTATCAGGTCACTTGTGCACAGTTAGGACCGCCCGAGCCGTGCTGCGTTCACCAGGTGAGGGACTCGGTCAACTCCCAGGCAATTCCAGAGTGTGGTTCAGAGCTCCCCTCTCTTCCTTTCTACTGGCCGTCCCCACCAGTGACCCACCTTTGTCCAGCTTCCTCGGGCCTTCTGTTGGCGAAACCTCTCCCGGTTTCCCTGACCCTATACGGTATGCCTTTCTGGTGGATGTAGTGAGGGGTCGCACCAAGATGTGGTCACAACCTCCGGTTTTGGCTGAGGATTAGTCGCCTCCACCAATTCGGGTTCCGGTACCCTGCTCTGCCAACCCTTCACCCTATATCTCCTGGACATATGGGCTCCCTGTCAGCCCTCTCTGGCTGAACTCCTCTCTGAACTGACCACGGGACTGAACACTGTTCTAAGATGGTGCCCACCTTATATACCTCCCTCTATGTGTGAGCCCAGGTGACTAGCAACCAATGGGCTCCTACCTATGCCCAGAGACCCACCCCTATCTGCTCCTACACCACTGGGTTTTCCTCCCACCCCCCCACTCCAGCCAGGAACAGATGCTGTCTTGCCTGCACTTCTGTCTAGTGGGAGCACCGTTGAGCTGTCCCTCGGAAATGGGGTGTGTGTGGTGCATGCAGCTTACTGAGTCCTGGTCCACACTCCATCCTTACCCGGGAGTGGAATATCACACCTCTGGTTTGAGGTGCAATACCCCTGTAGCAGCCGAGTCCTCGGGGTGCTACAAATGTAGCAGAGCTGGAGCCGTCCTGGGAACCATGGAAAGGTAAGGATACGGTTGGTTTATTATTTTTCTTTTATTGCAGGAGATCACTGGCTTCAGCTGGAATGGGCGTGATGGTAAGTATGGTTTAATGTAGAACAATAAAGAATTGTGTCTTTATTTCAATTAAAGGACTTTATTCTGGGTGATTGTGTTTTTTTTTTAACTTTGACTTCGATGCTGAATTGCATGGCCCCTCATCCGAATCCTGGTATGCATGCCTCCCTCATCCCCAATCCCGGTATGCGTGGCACCCCTCATCCCCAATCCTGGTATGCGTGGCACCCCTCATCCCCAATCCCGGTATGCGTGGCACCCCTCATCCACAATCCCGGTATGCATGGAACCCCTCATCCCCAATCCCGGTATGCGTGGCATCCCTCATCCCTATTCTGGTATGCGTGGCACCTTTCATACCCAATCCTGGTATGCGGTGCACCCCTCATCCCCAATCCTGGTAAGCGTGGCACCCCTCATCCCCAATCCCGGTATGCGTGGCACCCCTCATCCCTATTCTGGTATGCGTGGCACCCCTCATCCCTATTCTGGTATGTGTGGCACCCCTCATCCCTATTCTGGTATGCATGGCAACTTTCATCCCCAATCCTGGTATGCATGGCACCCCTCATCCCCAATCCCGGTATGCGTGGCACCCCTCATCCCTATTCTGGTATGCGTGGCACCTTTCATCCCCAATCCTGGTATGCGTGGCACCCCTCATCCCCAATCCTGGTATGCATGGCTCCCCTCATCCCCAATGCCATTATGCGTGGCACCCCTCATCCCCAATCCTGGTATGCGTGTCACCCCTCATCCCCAATCCTGGTATGCGTGTTTCCCCTCATCCCCAATCCCATTATGCGTCGCACCCCTCATCCCCAATCCCATTATGCGTGGCACCCCTCATCCCCAATCCCATTATGCGTGGCTCCCGTCATCCCCAATCACATTATGCGTGGCACCCCTCATCCCCTATCCCGGTATGCGTGGCACCCCTCATACCCAATCCTGGTATGCGTGTCACCCCTCATCTCCAATCCTGGTATGCGTGTTTCCCCTCATCCCCAATCCCATTATGCGTCGCACCCCTCATCCCCAATCCCATTATGCGTGGCACCCCTCATCCCCAATCTCATTATGCGTGGCTCCCCTCATCCCCAATCCCATTATGCGTGGCACCCCTCATACCCAGTCCTGATATGCGTGGCACCCCTCATCCCCAATCCTGGTATGCGTGGCACCCCTCATCCCCCCACTATACATACATCCCCCAAAAAATAAACAGTTATACTCACGTTTCTTCTCTGTACCCCAGCGCTGCAGCGTCCTGTTCTGCCGGAGGCCGGGGGAGGAGTGCGGCGACAGAGCACCGCGCTGTAAATGTGCCTTCAGTAAAATGGCACCGGATAGCGTTATGCGCATGCGCTGATCCGACGTCTCACTCCGCACCCGGTCTCCGCTGAAGAGAGGTACCGCGGCAACGCTCCTCCCGGTCAGGTAAGTATGTAAGTATGGCGCCGGAGATCGCAGTGTGCTTTCAGTGCCTATGCATACCGCGCTCTCCGACGCCATACACCTCCTCTTACCGGTAACGGCTGGATGCGGTCTTCTGTGTGGAGCTTCGGACAGAGACCCGCATCCCCGGTTATATTATAGATACTGTAATATTACAGGACAGTGAGGTTTCTCCAATGTTCAAGAGGGAATGTTGTTAGAAAGGGTTTGTCGAATTGTGAGACAGATATTACTGCTTAAATATATTGTATTACTTATCATTGCAACCAGTATAATACTCCAGAGCTGTATTCATAATTCTCTCGGATCAGTAATGTAATGTATGTACACAGTGACTGCACCAGCAGAATAGTGAGTGCATCTCTAGGGTATAATACAGGATATAACTCAGGATCAGTACAGGATCAGTAATGTAATATATATACACAGTGACTGCACCAGCAGAATAGTGAGTGCAGCTCTGGAGTATAATATAGGATGTAACTCAGGATCAGTACAGGATAAATAATGTAATATATGTATACAGTGACTGCTCCAGCAGAATAGTGAGTGCAGCTCTGGGGTATAATACAGGATATAACTCAGGATCAGTAATGTAATATATGTACACAGTGACTCCACCAGCAGAATAGTGAGTGCAGCTCTGGGGTATAATACAGGATGTAACTCAGGATCAGTACAGGATCAGTAATGTAATGTATGTACACAGTGACTGCACCAGCAGAATAGTGAGTGCAGCTCTGATCAGCTGTTGCTCACTGTGGTGATTTAGGGTGTGGTGGCCGCAGATCCTGCTGTGTGCTCCAGCTCTCCTGAGAACCAACACCTCTCCACCTGGGGATCTGCTCTCTCTCCTACCCAGGGAGAGAGTGGGTTTCCTGGGATGAGTGATGGAGCCAAGTCCCAGGCTTCTGCTTCCCGAACCAGGCGGTGGGGGGCAGAAGAAACCAGCAACCGGCCTGCACATCGGAGGACTCGGGGGTGAGACCCTCCACCAGGAGTCGCAGCAATGTGGCTCCTACTCCCCCCAGGACTGTGGAGACTCCTAGAAGCCGCAAGGCTTCCAACATGGAGGAAAAGCCTGACAGCGCGCACGATGGTGCTCCTTCCGGAGTTAATCTGAGTGCTCACGGAGGTGAGGCCGACCTCACTGAGGGGGGTTGGGGGCTGCAGGGACCCCGGGAGTCTGTGTCCACCTATGCCTCCCGGGTCATGATCCACCACCGTGAGTATGAAGATGCAAGTAAGCTCGTCAAGAGGCTTTGGGAGGAGCTGCGCTGCACAAGCGCCAAAGCTGCAGGTGCCTCCAAACCGAGGAAGACAAAGCTCCAAGCAAAGGTAAAGAGGCTCAAAACTGAGATTAATGTGCTGGATCTAAGGAAAGCTGCCATCAGGGAGCAGAGTGGTCCATTTAAAGAAAATCTGATAAATGAAGATTGTTTCAGAGAAATGGCTGATAACAGAGAGCAAAGGCAGATGGGGCTGCAGCCTGAGAGACAGGTGGATGATGAGAGTGATGATGACCAGCAGAAAGCCCCACCTGGCAGCCAGCAAAGTCAACCGCAGGCCACGTGCAGTGAGCTCCCTGCAGGGCAGGCAACAATGGCCTCCGGTCGCAGTTCTGCCAGCTCTGTGGAGGACAGTGACAGTAGCGGCAAGGAAGGGGCGCTAATGGCAGAAATAAAGCTCCTGGAGTCCCCAGTGTGCCTCCAAAACTTCCATCTTGGTGACGATCTACCAGAAGAGGCACCTGGGGGCCACAAAAAGCTGCAGGAAGTGGTAAGCTATGTATATGCCCCCCTCCCTGTACCCCCTGAGTCAGCGGCAGGCTCACCTCGCTGTATAAGCCCCGTTGCCCAGCCCAGCCCGGGTTCTGCTGTGGATCCGGTGCAAAGTCGCGGGGAGATTACACAGCGTGGTAGTGAGGCGCAGAGCTCCGTCTCTGCTTGTAGTAGCGGGGACGCAGCAGGAGGTGCATCAGCCGAGAGGCTGGAAAGTGATGGCGGCCCAGCGGCGCGCGTTCGGTCAGACCATGATGCTGCGGTGCGCTCCTCAGTGGGATGGGGGAGCAGCCCGGTGTCGGGGGCAGCTTCGATAGCCTCGGCGCCTCTGAATGCTGTTGCCGCTGATCACTTAGTTGAGAAGCTGCGACAGTGTGAGGGGGCTGCTGGGGCTGAGCGTTCCAGTCCTCCCATGAAAGTGTTATTTTGTGTTGGCGCCACTGGTCAGGAAGATCCTGATGCTAAAGATCAGCAGCGCCTCACAACAGCTAAAGATCAGCGTCGCATCTCTACAAATGCAAAACAGCGGAAATTACCGACTGATGATGTGGAGGGCACACATAAGACCAGGGGTGAGGTCTCCTCCAGTTCTATGGAGGGGACTGAGCCCCTTGTGCCTGATGATGCTGAGGTCAAAATGTCATCCACCATTGTTACTGGTCTAGTAGGAATGAATGTGGTGGTGGGTGTGAATGAGGCCAATTCATTGTCCAGTGGTGTGGTTGCTGGTTTGGTGGAGGGTGAGATGGAGGTGGGTAATGGTGATGCTGTTTGGGCTTATGTAGTCACTGGTCCGATTGCCCCCCCGGTGGTGGCAATACCTGTCCAAAGTTATGCTAGTGTCACCGCCGGGGCAAATAGGGCATCCTCCTCGTCTCCGGGCTTTGGGGACAGCATGTTGCAACGGCGCCTTCTGGAGGCTCTAAAGAAGGGGGAGAGATCACTAATGGTAGAGGGTCGAGAGGTTGATCTATACTTCTGGATAGAGAGGCATGGCCTCGGGGCCTTCCGAGAGCAAAAAGGGGGGGATACAGTGTGGTCCCTCCCAACAGCCGGGCCAGGCAGTGTGCGTAAGAATGTGGTCCGTCTTCGGTGGAGGGGCAGTGATGCATGTCCTCCAAGGTCTAAAGTTGTGGAGCTCCTGCTGAGGATGGGCTTCAAGGCTATTGACATCTATGCCTTGATACATCCCTATTCCACGCCTGAGTTTGATGTCAGCTTTGTTCAGCCGGAGGGGCTTGAGCTCTTCTGGACGAATTATGAGTTGGCAAAAAATGAGCCCGGCTGGCGAGACTTTGCCGTTCAGGCAGTGTCTCGCCAAAACCAAATCAAGAAAGTGACCGTGATGACTCGTAACGAGTCACTTTCTTGTTATGACATCATGACGTGGCTTGGTCGGTATGGAGAGGTAGTGGAGACGCCAAAGAAAAAACGCGACGAGTTTAGTATCTGGTCAGGGTCCTGGACATTTATGGTAAAACTTAAGCATTCAGGTGGTACGGTTGCCCACATTCCAACATCTGCCTTCCTTGGTATGGATCGTATCCTGGTGTTCTACCAGGGGCAACCGAAGCTCTGTCACAGGTGCGGCGACCCCACACACTTCAGTGCAAACTGCACTGTGCAGAAATGTGCGTTGTGTGGGGGTGTCGGCCATCTTGCTGCCTCTTGTGTGGAGATTAGGTGCCACCTGTGTGGTGAGTTAGGTCACCTATTCAGCCGTTGTCCTCGCTCCTTCGTTAATGCAGTTGAGACCCCGGTGGGAGAAAGCCGTGAGGCCGATTCTGCTGGGGAGGGGACTAGCAGGGGTGGGGGAGATGAGGGGCCAGGGAAGAAAAGCAATAAAAGACGCCTGCCCAGCTGAGGCATCTAGACAAGTGCAGACAGGAGAGGTAGTAGTAAGTCAGAGTGGTGGGAGATGTTCAAGAAAAGGGTGGCGAGATTCTTCCGCCAGCTCTTGAGCCTCAGGAGCCTGGACAGGTATCGCCTGTATCAGGGCCTGAGGAGGAAACTCGAGCATCTTGTCTCAACTGGAGGTAGCCGCGAGGAGATCTCCAGAGTGAAATCTTTGCTAATGAGGTGTCAGTATGATAGGCACGCATCTTTGGGTTTTGAGAGGGATTATGGGAAGTACCGCTCGCCAGACCCTTACTAAAACTGCAAGATATCAGTGAATAGTAAAGTTGTTACAGGACTGGTTGACACTGCGGGGTCCCTGAAAAGATCCAGATCAGGGATCCTAGAGGTAGTCAGATCCTTCTACTCGCACCTCTTGGGGAAGAGGGATCTGGATTGGGATGAGATGTCGGCTTTTCTGGCTGAAGCCATCCCCGAACCAGGGGTAGACCCCTCTCTTGGTGTTTTGACAGAGATGATCAGGGAAGAGGAAGTTAAGTTGGCGATTGAAGGGCTTACCCTAAAGAAATCTCCCGGTCCAGATGGCTTAACATCTGAATTCTATAAGACCTTTAAGGACGCCTTGGTTCCCCTCTTGACTGCGGTATTCAATGAGTGTCTTTCCTCGGGCACTCTGCCAAAGTCAATGAGGCGGTCTACCCTGATCATCTTGTCAAAGGGTAAGGACTCATTTTGCATTGAGAATTGGTGTCCCATAGCGCTTCTCAATGCAGACAGGAAGGTTTTGGCAAAGGTGCTGTTTAATCGGCTGGTGAAATTTGTGCCCCGACTCCTTTCGGGAGCCCAGCTTTGCTCTGTTCCGAGCCGCAATACAATTAGTGCTCTACTCTGTGTCCGAGAGGTGGTGGAGCAGGGTAGGGCTGGCCACTTCAAGGGGTACATGCTGTTATTGGACCAGGAAAAAGCGTTTGATCGGTTTAATCATGAGTACCTCTGGTCTGTCCTTCTGAGGTATGGGCTGCCGGGGGGGTTTGTTGATTGGCTTAAGACCTTGTACGCTGGGGCAGAGAGTTTCCCGCATGTGAACGGTTGGATTGGCAGCTCTTTCGAGGTTGGGTGTGGTGTTCACCAGGGTTGTCCCTTGAGCCCACTGCTGTACGTGTTTGCGCTTGACCCACTTCTTAGGAGGGTGGAGCGTGGACCGTTGGCTGGGATCGGGATGGACCGGGAAGCACCAGAAGCCACTCTGAGAGTGGTGGCGTATGCCGATGACGTCACTGTTTTTGTTTCCTCTGATGGGGAGGCAGAATGGCTGATGTCAGAGGTAAATCGCTACTTGGAGGCATCCGGGTCTAAGATCAACAGGGATAAGTGTGAGAGTCTCGGGCTGGGAGGAGGAGATTCTGGTTTTGATCTCCCAGACACCCTTCCAGAACCCAAAGTCTCTGGAATAGTTCTTGGCTTTGAATTTGGCCAGGGGGATTACCCCAAACAAAATTGGGACAGCAGGCTGGAAATCACCACTCAGTAGGTGAACCAATGGAAGGGTTGGTCTTTGACCCTAAGGGAAAGGGTAAACCTGATTAAAACCTACCTGCTCCCTTTGCTGATCTATCTGGGCAGTGTGTGCATCTTGCCGGAGCCTCTCTGGACTCGGGTCTACAGTTTGTTCTTCCAACTGTTATAGGGGAATAGACTGAACCTGGTCAAGAGGGAGCTTACTTACCGTACGAGGAGACTAGGAGGGTTGGGTATGGTCAACCCTGTGGTATTCCTTGTGAATACCTTCATTAAGATCAATATTGCAAACCTCTGGAAAGAGAGGGCTCCTCTGTGGGTATTCTCCTGTAGGGGATGGTTTCAGCCTTTCTTCCAGGAATGGGAGACAGGATGGCAAGTGAAGGATCTACGCACACCGCATGGACATCTCCCGGCTTACGCTACCGTGGTTCTGAAGGTAATTCGATGGTGGGGTCTGGAAATGTGGGAGGTCAGGACTCTGCCAAGGAAGCTCTCCTTGACAAAAGGGTTCTGTTGACCCATTTTCAGAGGCCTCTGGTGCTCAGGGATTGTCCAAGTCGGGATCTTGTGGTGGGTCTGCATCTTTTGAATTCTATCAGGATCCCCTCGAAGTTTTGGGACTTGGCTTGGCGCTGTTTCCATGGGAAACTGTGTGTGAGGGACAATCTGAAGTGTAGGAGCTCTGAGGACAGGAACTGTCCTCGGGAGCATTGTGGTACCATGCTAGAAGGCATGGACCACTTCCTGCTTTGTTGTCCCTTTAACACAGAGGTGTACAACAGGGTGGGCGCCTCCATTGGCTGGCCACGGCTGGCCGATCTCTCTTATGCGGAATGGGCCTATGGAGCATTCGGAGACCTGGGTGGTCGGGGCCACTGCACCTTATTTCTAGTTAGCACAGTGGTTAGGTATCACAAGTGGAACGCACGGTGCTTAGTATCGACGCAAAGGAAAATCCTCCCAATGGACGATGTGTTTAGGACCATACTCGGTGACCTGGTGAAGATACGTTCTCTGGAGTATGAGAGACTGGGCACACGTCGGGCCTCTCTCCTCTTGAGGGGCTTTTCTTTTAGTGTGCCCTAGTCTGGTCATCTCTTCTCCTGGTGGTGGGCTGCTGCTGACACCATAGATTTTTGTTTTGTTTTGATCAGTAGACAGTGATGTAGGGCTGCAGTCGCCGAACTTGGGCTTGTGGTTATTTTATTGTTTGTTATTGTATTGTTTGTTTCTGTATATATTGTATATAAGGATACGGATTTGGGTGTAGGTGTGAGGTTGGGTGGTGGGAAAAGGGGGGAGGTGGGTTCATCTTGTGGGACACTAATTATTTGGGTGAGAAACTGGCACTGCCTGATCTGGCCTATGGACGTTGGACATGGACTGAGGCATGAGACGCAGGACCAGCTTTCAGGTCAGTGCCGGGGTTGGGACTGGTCGGCTCGAGTGTGGGATGTTTTGTTTTCTCTTGTATATATTTGTATAGTTAGTATTTATTTTATATTATTTATAAAAAAAAGTGTATATATATATATATATATATATATATATATATATATATATATATATATATATTAGTTTGTATATAATTTTGTCGGCTATTGTTTATTTTACTTACTATATTGTTATTTGTTTGGCAACCGGACCAGATGTCATAGTGTAAGTAGTTGTTTATTCTGTATATATGTATAATATGTGTGTGAGGAGAGAGGGAGCGGCTGGACCAGTTCATTACATTGTTTATTTTGTGGTTATTAATTTTGTTTTGTTTCTGTTATTATTATTGTTATGTTTTTCATTTTTATAATAAAAAGATCTACAGGATGTAACTCAGGATCAGTACAGGATCAGTAATGTAATGCATGTACACAGTGACTGCACCAGCAGAATAGTGAGTGCAGCTCTGGAGTATAATACAGGATGTAACTCAGGATCAGTACAGGATCAGTAATGTAATGTATGTACACAGTGACTGCACCAGCAGAATAAAGAGTGCAGCTCTGGAGTATAATACAGGATGTAACTCAGGATCAGTACAGGATCAGTAATGTAATTTATGTACACAGTGACTGGACCAGCAGAATAGTGAGTGCAGCTCTGGAGTATAATACAGGATGTAACTCAGGATCAGTACAAAATCAGTAATGTAATGTATGTACACAGCGACTGCACCAGCAGAATAGTGAGTGCAGCTCCGGAGTATAATACAGGATGTAACTCAGGATTAGTAATGTAATATATGTACACAGTGACTGCACCAGCAGAATAGTGAGTGCAGCTCTGGAGTATAATACAGGATGTAACTCAGGATCAGTACAAAATCAGTAATGTAATGTATGTACACAGTGACTGCAAAAGCAGAATAGTGAGTGCAGCTCTGGAGTATAATACAGGATGTAACTCAGGATCAGTAATGTAATGTATGTACACAGTGACTGCACCAGCAGAATAGTGAGTGCAGCTCCGTGGTATAATACAGGATGTAACTCAGGATCAGTACAGGATCAGTAATGTAATTTATGTACACAGTGACTGGACCAGCAGAATAGTGAGTGCAGCTCTGGAGTATAATACAGGATGTAACTCAGGATCAGTACAAAATCAGTAATGTAATGTATGTACACAGTGACTGCAAAAGCAGAATAGTGAGTGCAGCTCTGGAGTATAATACAGGATGTAACTCAGGATCAGTAATGTAATGTATGTACACAGTGACTGCACCAGCAGAATAGTGAGTGCAGCTCCGGGGTATAATACAGGATGTAACTCAGGATCAGTACAGGATCAGTAATGTAATGTATGTACACAGTGACTGCACCAGCAGAATAGTGAGTGCAGCTCTGGGGTATAATACAGGATGTAACTCAGGATCAGTACAGGATCAGTAATGTAATCTATGTACACAGCGACTGCACCAGCAGAATAGTGAGTGCAGCTCTGGAGTATAATACAGGATGTAACTAAGGATCAGTAATGTAATGTATGTACACAGTGACTGCACCAGCAGAATAGTGAGTGCAGCTCTGGGGTATAATACAGGATGTAACTCAGGATCAGTACAGGATCAGTAATGTAATGTATGTACACAGCGACTGCACCAGCAGAATAGTGAGTGCAGCTCTGGAGTATAATACAGGATGTAACTCAGGATCAGTACAGGATCAGTAATGTAATGTATGTACACAGTGACTGCACCAGCAGAATAGTGAGTGCAGCTCTGGAGTATAATACAGGATGTAACTCAGGATCAGTACAGGATCAGTAATGTAATGTATGTACACAGTGACTGACCAGCAGAATAGTGAGTGCAGCTCTGGAGTATAATACAGGATGTAACTCAGGATCAGTAATGTAATGTATGTACACAGTGACTGCACCAGCAGAATAGTGAGTGCAGCTCTGGAGTATAATACAGGATGTAACTCAGGATCAGAAATGTAATGCATGTACACAGTGACTGCTCCAGCAGAATAGTGAGTGCAGCACTTGCATGGGGCCACCACCATTTTGTTTGTTATCCTGTGTTATGATACAATGACATGACAATATAATATATTGGTGAATGAATTCCACTTAGAATGTTGGAATTTCTTCTATGTGTTATATAGTCATATCTGGTTGCTCTTGGCTTGAGCGCTGTTGCATATCTTTGGGATAGGTCCATACGAGTATGAATATTATTAGTGTATATTATTGATCCATTATTTAACCCTTACTTATACCACTACATAATGCTGACACTTCCACAATGTCCCCTATCACATGTGTGACATCTTCTGTCCTCAGGTTTTCTCCACTTTGCTTCTTCTGATCTTCATCTCTTGTGTCCATGGAAGAGAAGAGCAGGTCCCTGGCGCTGATGGCTGGGAGGCCCCTCTAGGGTCCGGCGGGGATGTCTCTTCACACCGGACACCACATTTCCTCCACGTGTGAAGGTGGATATGAAGGTCGGCAGTCGGAGTTCTGCACAAGTAATGGCGGACAGTGTGAGGAGCCGCTCCATCTCTCCATGGGAATACAGGTGAATGTACATGGAGTAATGGCAGAAATAATAATAATGATATATGGGGGTCAGCAGGCCGGAGTATGGGGGACTAAACATGGTTACTGCTGTGTCCTGATCTCTCTCATCTCCTTCCACCAGCTCTAATGTGGACAGTAACAGATTCCCTGCGGTCATCAGCGAGGCCCGATGTCTCCACCGCGGATGTTTGGACCCGGAGGGTCATGTGGACCTCAGCATGAACTCAGTCCCCATCAGACAGGAGATCCTGGTCCTGCGTGGTGAGATGAGAGGATGTGTCCCCACCTATAGGCTGGAGAAGCAGCTGGTGACGGTGGGCTGCACCTGTGTCCGGCCCATCATCCAGTACCTGGAGTAACAGACGCCATTGTCACGGAGCCTCAGCTGTCATGTAGCGTCTTTGTTACCCCTAGCAACCAATCAGAAATCACGTTTATTTTTCATGTGTAATTTACAAATGTAAAAGCTGAATTCTAATCGGTTGCTATCGGCAACGAGAGTTCAAGGATTATTTATACAATGTAGAGAATAATGAAAGTGTTGCCCGTAGCAACCAGTCAGATTCCAGCCATCGATTCCGCACTGCAAGAGGCAAAACGGCAGAAATCTGATTGGTCGTCAGGAGCAGCAGCGACAAGAACTTTGTTATTTTTATAAATCGCTGAGTAATATTATTATAAGACGTATTTCTTGCTTTATAATTGAATTATTTATTATTAGTTGTTGTATTTTTATATAAATGTTTCTCATATTTATACAAATATTTATTACAGAAAATCATTAAAACTATTAGTTAACCTTTGTGTTGTGAGTATATACTGTATATATAGTGGAAAGACAATCCTGGAATCATTTCTAGCTGTTAGAAGATCTTTTACAGTATTTTTTTTTAGTTGATCCATTAAAATAAAACAATGAAACAAATTTGTACATCTTGTGTAGTGTATACAGCTCTTATGCAGACCTATGTGTCTCCATGGTTACAGATTAGAATACACCTGTTTCTTCAGTTATTTTCTCTTTCCGATGCTTTGAGGCTCTTGGAATACAAATATGGTGGTGATCGGAGAACGTAGGAGGAGATTTATTAGGACAAGTGTTTCATTTCCCAAGATTACAGAGGACCTGTCACCTGCTCAAAAAAATTGAGCTAAATATCTAAACATCCCTGAGCTCCACTGATTTCGACTCTTTTTTTATGTTTTGTAGAAAGAATTAAAAATAATTAACTATTAAAATGTAGAATTTCTCTAATGTCAGGCAGGGTTATTTATAATAGAGACCTGGGTGTGGTGGTGAGTAATAATTAGCGATGAGCGAGCTTGCTCGCAACTGCTCGGTACTCGCCACTCGTCACTGTAATACCGCAGCCATGTTGGTTGTGGCATTACAGTGATTGGCTGGCCGCACAGCGTCATCAGGTCTATATCAGACCCGGGACCCTATGCTCGTCACAGTCTACCCTTCAGACAGGCAGAGTAGGGAGAGCTGCTGCTGAGCGAGGGAGAGAATTGGCGGTTGAATTAGTCAGGTATTCCACAGCAATATTCATCTATACTAACAGTCCTGCTAAGGACTAATCCAGATGCATATATTACTGGTGATAGCAGGAGTTAGGCAGAGTTTGTGGAGAGTGTATACAGCACAATAAATCCATTGAACGTTCTGTCTGCTGCTGTTACTCATATCCACAGCCTTAGATAACAGGTTTAATATTCTTTTTGCGCTTAATCCTAATTATTTGGTTGAAATGCAATATAATACACCATTTTTACTGCTCCATTTGCTTGTTAGCAGCATACAGCCAGATTTGTTTGATTTTAATAGCATTGCTGTATTGTGGAAGCAGAGAAACTTGTCCATCTCAGGTGATACGATGTTACTGCGGAAATAATCCTGACATTTTTGGAAATGTGACTAATATTATACTCCATTTAAAGTGTGTCAGTTGTGTGCTGTTCAAACCTATTCACACTTGGACGCTAACCAATACCATACTATAAGGCCACTGCTTAAAACCGTGGTCATCAGACGTGATCCGATATTACTGCTGTAATAATCCTGACATTTTTGGGTACGTGACAAATATTATACTCCATTTAAAATGGGCAAAGCACGTGGCAAGGGACTGGAAAGAGGACAAGATGCTGATGGTGCACGCAGAGGCCGAGGTCATGGGCAAGCTGAAATTATGCCTGCTGAGGGAGCACTACAAGCACCCATATCATGTCGACCTACCTTCCTGCTCCACTTTGTAGGGGGCCGCGAAACACCACTATTGAAGCCAAAGCAGTGTGAAAAGGTTGTTGGTTGGATAGCAGATAATGTTTCCAGTCAGTTTGCCACCACCACCACCCTGTCTTCCACATGGTCCAGTCTCAGTAGCCGTGAGTCTGGACCGCATATTCCTCACTCTGATCCTCCTTTCTCCCACCATGCCGAGTGCCTGGAGACAACTGATCCCACACTTGGACACTCTGAAGAGCTGTTCACATTTCCATTTATGGCATGGGCGGACACAGACTGTAGTGGGCCCCTGTGCAAGAAATTTTTTGGGCCCCCCCCTGCCCTTCATAGGGCAACAAAGTTATGTAAACATAACCCCCCCATGTGCAGCTCTCATTCCCCCCATGTGCATCTCTCATTCCCCCCATGTGCATCTCTCATCCCCCCATGTGCATCTCTCATCCCCCCCATGTGCATCTCTCATCCCCCCATGTGCATCTCTCATCCCCCCCATGTGCATCTCTCATCCCCCCATGTGCATCTCTCATCCCCCCCATGTGCATCTCTCATCCCCCCCATGTGCATCTCTCATGCCCCCCATGTGCATCTCTCATCCCCCTGTGCATCTCTCATCCCCCTGTGCATCTCTCATCCCCCCCATGTGCATCTCTGATTCCCCCCACTCCTAGTTAATTAATTGTATTTAAAAAAAAATAAAACTTGTTATACTTACCCCATGTGATCCCTGCAGAATCCTGGCGCTCGTCCACGTCTCTGCCACCAGGTTCTCCTGACGTTCGGCCATGTGACGGCGCCACATACATAGCCAGCAGCTTTTGTTTTGGCCAAAAGATTTTTAAAGCCACCACCACGGTAAGGTAGACTCTTCTGGCCGGGCCCTACTCTAACCTATTAAAATTTTCTTAAAATATCCAATACTCTTTTTAGATATATTTTTATTTAGTTTTCTTTAAGGGAATGTGTCATATACATTTTTTTTTAAAATGACCAATAATACCACATACAGGGAATACCGCCACACCATGACCAGACCACATATTACCACAACATAGTGACCGAATAATACCACACAAAAGGGAGAAAAACTGCCACACCATGACCAGACCACATATTACCACCACATTACTAATATTACCACCACATTACTAATATTACCATAAGTGTCATTATACACGGGAGCTCTATACATGGTATACAGCTTATAATGTAAGTGTCCAGGTAATCTAGTGATCACCAGTGACATTATACACAGGAGCTCTGTATATAGTGTCAGTGTACAGGTAATACAGTGATCACCAGTAACATTATACACAGGAGCCCTGTACATAGTATATAGTGTAAGTGTACATGTAATACACTGACTCGCTGGTGACGTCTCTAGGTGAAGTCCTTCAGCTACGCTTTTCTCCTTCATCCAGTGCAGACCGCCATCACGTCTTCCAGCCAGGACTCGTCTCTGCATAAAATAACACAGTTATCTAGAGCACATTCCCCAACTTCTACATTACGCAGCTGAATACAGACGTGCATCCACCATCAATATATGGTTAGTTATTATGCAATCTACCATTCCAAATATAAATTGTAATCCACCACGGTGCCCCCATTAACTGTAAATAGCCACTTAATATATAATTTAATTAGAACCTCTACTCTTTCCGCCAATTTGCTACCAGTCACATTCCTGCATCCGCAACGCCCCCTACTCTATACTTCCTGCTCCCCGGATTCATTATTTACATGCACCCCCTTCCCCAATTCATTATATCATGTCCGTGCTCTCCCCACCCCATCATCATTTACTCTCCCCCACCCCACATTCATTATGTGCAGCTCATTATCCCCCTACTCCCAATTCCCCCATGTGCAGCTCATTTTCTCCCAATTCCCCCATGTGCAGCTCTCAAACCCCCCCATGTGCACATCTCTCACCCCCCTCCCCCACATGTGCACATCTCTCATCCGCCTCCCCCACATGTGCACATCTCTCATCCCCCTCCCCCACATGTGCACATCTCTCATCCTCCCCCCATAGTGCACATCTCTCATCCCCCCCACCATAGTGCATCTCTCATCCCCCCACCATAGTGCATCTCTCATCCCCTCACCATAGTGCATCTCTCACCCCCCCCCCATAGTGCATCTCTCATCCCCCCCATAGTGCATTTCTCATCCCCCCCATAGTGCATCTCTCATCCCCCCCCCATAGTGCATCTCTCATCCCCCCCCATAGTGCATCTCTCATCCCCCCATAGTGCATCTCTCACCCCCCCCATAGTGCATCTCTCATCCCCCCCCATAGTACATCTCTCATCCCCCCCATAGTGCATCTCTCATACCCCCCATAGTGCATCTCTCATCCCCCCCATAGTGCATCTCTCATCCCCCCCATAGTGCATCTCTCATCCCCCCCATAGTGCATCTCTCACCCCCCCATAGTGCATCTCTCATCCCCCCATAGTGCATCTCTCCCCCCCCCATAGTGCATCTCTCATCCCCCCCATAGTGCATCTCTCATCCCCCCACCATAGTGCAGCTCTCATCCCCCCCATAGTGCATCTCTCAATCCCCCCATAGTGCATCTCTCACCCCCCCATAGTGCATCTCTCACCCCCCCATAGTGCTTCTCTCATCCCCCCCCATAGTGCATCTCTCATCCCCCCCCATAGTGCATCTCTCATCCCTCCCCCATAGTGCATCTCTCATCCCCCCCATAGTGCATCTCTCATCCCCCCCCATAGTGCATCTCTCATCCCCCCCATAGTGCATCTCTCACCCCCCCCCCCATAGTGCATCTCTCACCCCCCCATAGTGGATCTCTCACCCCCCCATAGTGCATCTCTCATCCCCCCCATAGTGCATCTCTCATCCCCCCCCATAATGCATCTCTCATCCCTCCCCCATAGTGCATCTCTCATCCCCCCCCATAGTGCATCTCTCACCCCCCCCATAGTGCATCTCTCATCCCTCCCCCATAGTGCATCTCTCATCCCTCCCCCATAGTGCATCTCTCACCCCCCCCCATAGTGCATCTCTCATCCCCCCCATAGTGCATCTCTCATCCCCCCCCATAATGCATCTCTCATCCCTCCCCCATAGTGCATCTCTCATCCCCCCCCATAGTGCATCTCTCACCCCCCCATAGTGCATCTCTCATCCCTCCCCCATAGTGCATCTCTCATCCCTCCCCCATAGTGCATCTCTCATCCCCCCCCATAGTGCATCTCTCACCCCCCCCATAGTGCATCTCTCACCCCCCCCCACTTCTAGTTAATTGTATTTAAAAAAAATAAAACTTGTTATACTTACCCCCATACGATCCCTGCAGAATCCTGGCGCTCGTCCAAATCGCTGACACCACGTTCTCCTGACTTCCGGCCATGTGACGGCGCTGTCACATGACCGGAAGTCAGGGGAATCATGGAGGCGCTGCCGCAGCAGCGCAGCGTTGAGATGTCCCGGACTCGGCGCTTAGCAAGGGGCCGGGGGCCCCATGAGGAGAGAGACGCACAAGAGGGGGGCCCCCGAGGGGGCCCCGACCGGCCGGGCCCCATACTGGAGTCAGGGCAGTCATGCCCTGATGGCGGCCCTGCTGGAGGGGCCCCCTCTCCCTCGGGGCCCCCATTCAATGAACCAGCTGCACGGGCGGTAGTTCCGCCCCTGATTTATGGATTCAGGACTCTCGCCCGGCGTGCTTCAAGAGGGGTAAGAGGAGATCACATGTAGCGATGCCCATGTATTTGAGCAGCTACAGTCACATGAAGGCGATGGTGGGAAAATGCAATTACTGTCGCAAGAGGTGGATGATGATGAGACGCAATTGCCAGCAAGTCATCAGGAGGCCCAGGGTGCATACTTGGAAGACGAGGTGGTGGACAATGAAGTCACTGACCCAACCTGTCAAGGTGACATGCATAGCGAGGACAGCAGCACATAGGGGGAGGGAGGTGTAGCACCACAACAGGCAGGAACAAGCAGTGGGGTGGCCACAGCCACAGACACAAGGCGGGCAACAGTTCTCCGGAACACTAACACGAGGGAAGTTGCTTGCCAGTCCAACTGTTAGGTCTTCCATAGTCTGACTCTTTTTTAAAGACTGTCAAGTTAATTCCAAAAAGGCCATTTGCAACATCTGCCATGCCAGCATCAGCAGGGGCAGCAAAACTACCAGCCTGACCACCATCAGCATGATCAGGCACATGACAGCAAAGCACCCGACTAATTGGACCAAACGCTAGGGTCCAGAAACAGTTTCTGCGGGGGACACCACTGCCTGATCTGCTGTTGTGCGTGCACACCAATCCCCTGTCCATGGTGCAGGCAAAGATGCCTCTTTTTGCACACTTGCAACAATCACCATCAGTAACCACGTCCACGTCCTTGTCCCAGCGCAGTATTCAGTTGTCCCTAACCCAGTCCTTTGAATGCAAGCGCAAATATGCAGCTAATGCCCCACAGGCCACAATACTAAACTGCCACATTTCTCAAATGCTTGCACTTGAAATGTTGCCTTTTAGGCTCGTGGAGACAAAATCTTTCTGCAAATTCATGGCGGCGGGTGTCCCTCGGTACTCTGTCCCCAGCCACCACTATTTCTCCCGGAGTGCCGTCCCCACCTTACACAAGCACGTGTCCCAGAACATTTCACGTGCCTTTACCAACACAGTCACTGGGAAGGTCTACCTAACCACGGGCACGTGGACAAGTGCTTGTGGCCAGAACGGATTGCGGGCCCTAGGTCAACCAGGGTTGCCCCCACATTCTACAGCTTCTGAACATCCTCCTCTTCAGCCTCCATCTCCGAAATGACCACATCAGTCGGAGACTGGAAGCACTATAGCACTGCTTCGGCCAAGTGGCAACAGGCACTGCTGAAGCTGATATGCTTAGGTGACAAACTGCACATCGCTGCAGAGTTGTTGACAGCGGTAATAGAGCAGGCAGATCTGTGGCTGTCAACGTTGAACTTACAGCCAGGCATGGTCATGTGTGACAATGGCCGGAACCTGGTTGCGACTCTGAGGCTTGGCAAACTCGCACACATACCATGCCTGTCCCATGTGATCAATCTAGTGGTTCAGCGGTTTCTCAAAACCTACATAGATCTGCGTGACCTGCTTGTGAAAGAACTCCACGTGTGTGCCCATTTCAAGAAGTCACTTATAGCTTCCCCCACCCTCGCCATACCAACTCTCCGACTCGTGTGCGATGTCACCACACGATGGAACTCAATGTTTCATATGTTGGGAAGGATTTGTGAGCAGCAGATGGCAGTTGTTGAGTTCTAGCTTCAACATGCCCGTCGGTATTCAGGTCAGCCTCCGCACATTAGAGATGATGAGTGGGCATGGATGTCTGACATCTGTGCCGTCCACCAAAACTTTGACGATTCCACCAAGATGGTGAGCGGCGATGACGCCATAATTAGCATCACCATCCTGCCTCTCTTTCTACTGAAACGCTCGGTGCTCACAATTAAAGAGGAGGCATTGTAGGTGGAGCACGATGAGATGGAGCAAGGAACTATACAGGGTGATGTCACAAAGCCCAACCTCATCTCATCTCAACATGGATTGGGTGATAATGAGGAAGAGGAGGAGGAACAGGAGCTGTTTTCCTGCACTACAGACTGTACTACGCACACAATTTTTTTAATGAGGACTTCCTCTACGTCTCTTCAACGGGGTATTTGGTTGCGTCCTAAATTTTGACAGCCCTTGCACTTAGTGCATAAGCATTACCAGTGTTAGAGACCCGCTCCTTAATAATGGGAACATTTTTTTTAATGTGGCCCTCTTCTACGTCTGTTCAAAGGGGGTATTGGAGTGCGTCCAAATTTTTGTCAGCCCTTGCAGTCACTGCATATGCAATAACAGTATAGGAGACCCACTCCTTTATAATGGGAACATTTTTTTAATGAGGCCCTCCTCTATGTCTCTTCAAAGGGGTATTGGAGTGTGTCCTAATTTTTGGCAGCCCTTGCAGTCACTGCATATGTAATAACAGTATAGGAGACCCACTCCTTTATAATGGGAACAACAAAGCATAGCCGGCTGATGGCTCTCTAGCAATAGTGAGGATCGACTGTTGGCCCTCTAACAATAGTAAGAGCCGCCTAATGGCCTTGTGAAAATAGGCTTTGTGACTTTTGACAGTCCCTCTTTCATAAATATAACAGGATGTGTCTGATCATGTCTCACACACCACATGACAAGATAAGGTAGTAAAATGTTAAAATTACTTTTATTGGTAAATGTATTTTTCACCATTGAAAGCAATGCAAAAGTGCAAAAACGTATCAAAAACGCTACTTGTGAACATAGCCCAAGGTGTGGAGGAGCCATTTTTGTTTTTGGTTATTTATTTTGCCTTATATATAAGTCATTACCCTGGAAAGGTTGTTCCTTAACATTTTTTGCAGGAAAATCCATTTTGGTTTCGTATTTGTAAAAAAGTGGCGTAATACTCTGACAATATTGTTCACAGCAGTGGCCTGGGAGACAGAGATGCTTCCAGGGGTCTTCCCCATGCTGTTACCATATCATGGCCAATTTATAGGCCCCCTCCAGACCCCGGGGGGGGGGGGGGGGCACCGAAAAGATGCTCAAGTTTCCCATTGGCTTACATTGGGCTCGCTACTCGAGTTGAGCACCCAAGCATTACGATTTTCTCGACTGGAGCAACGAGCTCCCATGCACTTTAGTGCTCGATCATCACTAGTAATAATATACATTTTACTGTGTATAACAGATATAAATGATTTGTCTTAGAACATAAAAATCCCCCCACTGGTCAGAGGAGTAAAGCGCCCACAGCTCTTTCCTCCATGTCTGCATCTGGTACTGATGCTCAGCCTGTAGTACTGCTGCCTTATTTCTTGCTAGGCAACCTCTTTATAAGTTGAGGTGCTCTATATAAGGTAACATCTCAAGATTCCATGATGACATTACTACAAGATTCCATGAATTTACCATCATTACTTATACCAGTGTTTATAGCAGGGCTGTGGAGTCGATAAGAGAAATGTCCGAGTCCTCAATTTCCCTGAGTCCAACTCCCTCATACATAGCTCATGTTTAAGGCTATGTGCCCACGATGCAGAAATGAAGCAGAAAATCTCCCTGGCAGAAAAACGCATGCAGATTGTACATGCGTTTTTCCTGCAGAATACATGCGGATTCACATGCGTTTCCGCATGCGGACTGACAAGCACTTTCCAGGCGATTAGCATCACTTGGAAAGTGCTTGTCAACTAGGTCACACTATATAAATCCATGCAAACAGCATGGATTTATATAGTGTGACCGTAAAACAATGATTAAAATAAAGCTATACTCACCCCCGATGCCCCGGCGTGTGCTGCAGCGCTCGTTCCTGTCTGGTTCCTGGCTGCCGGCATATTGCAAGACACAGCGGTGAAGGGCCTGCGGTCACATGACTGCGACGTCACCGAAGGTCCTTCAGCGCTGTCGGCATGCAGAGAGAGCCGTCAGAAAGGTGAATATAAACTTTATTAGTTATTTTATTCTTTTTTTCACAGGTAGAATGGTACCCGGGTCTGGATGAGAGTCTTCTCTCCTCCAGAACTGGGTACCATCCGCCCATTGAATTGCATATTATCCGCGGGTACAAATGTACAGACACGGATTCTATGCGTCTCAATGCAAGTCAATGGCGGCGCTTCCGCAAAATTAATGAACATGCTGCGGATTTATGAGCGCTGCAGAAACGCTGCGGAAAAATCAGCAACATGTGCACTGACATTGTGGAATGCCATTGGGGACCATGGGGTGCGGATTGCCAAGCATTTTTGATGCGTTTCCGCTGCGGAAATTCTGCAGCGGAAAAGCATTAAAAACGCATCGTGGGCACGCAGCCTTAGTGATAAATGTTCTGTAGTAAAATGGTAACATCAGGCTTTTAATCATCATTATGATACTATAATCAAGCTATTTTTTATAGAACCTGAAATATTTTTATTGGAATACAACATTAAAATAAAAAAAAACGTCAATAAATTGTAAATATGCAATGCACTATGCAGTAAGTGGGAGCAAAAACAGTTTTCAACAAAAACAAACTGAAGAACATTTGTGCAGTCTATGAATTTTTTCTAATATTTAAGATTATTTTCCTTATGTAATGATAATGAAGCTTCTACCCAGACCGTTTTGAATAGATATGATGACATTTTTTACAGAAGCAGTTTGAAGGGCTGTGGTTGTTTCTGTACCTAGGTGTGAATAACAGATTTCACTCCTGTAACAATTTATTCGCCCCTTTCTTATATTGATACATTTCTGGGTTCATGTAACAAAAGATAGAACCATAGTTGACCTTGTGGTACAAAATTAGTTAAGTGTGTTATTGCAAATGAAAGTTTGGATACTTGGACATCCCCATAAGCAATGATAAAGATTTGCTTTTGGAGTTATTTGTTGTGTATAGTCCCATTCTATATCCCCTTGAGGGGGTCCGGTACGACCTGGGACAAACTTTTAGCCTCTTTTCTAGATACCTGGATGATGGAAGATATTTTTGTGCTTGAACTAAAGAATCTAATATGTTTGAATGAGTTAGATTTGGATCATCCATGTTCCATATTTTGTCATTGGAGTTTGTGTTTAGTATTGTCTATAAGGGCATAGAGAAATGTATCATTCAGGGATACTTGTCCTTTCATTATATTCACTTTGGAAAGCCATTGAATGATTTGGGGTCCCAGTCTTGTTTTGTTAGATTAGTGATGATGACAGATGTGATATAACTGGCTTATATTTGGATATTTCGCCATAATTTCGTCAATTTGGGCGTCCTGTGTGGTTAGTACCTAGTAGCGCCCCCTTTTGCAAGTATCACAGCTTGTAAACGCTTTTTGTAACCAAACAAAAGTCTTTCAATTCTTGTTTGAGGGATTTTCATCCATTCTTCCTTGGATTATAAGGCTGTGTGCCCACGATGCATTTTTTAAACATTTCCGCAGCAGCAATTCCGCTGCGGAACGGCTTAAAAAACGCTTGGTAGAAGGTCTGCAATGTTCCCCAATGATAATCCGCATGTGCTGTGCACATGCTGTGGAAATTTCTGCTGCTGATTATCATTGCGAAAAAATCCGCAGCACTACCAATTATTTTGCGTACCGCCATTGACTTGCATTGAATCGCATAATATCCGCATGACTACATGTGCACATGCGGATATTAAGCGACTCAATGTGCGGATGGTACCTGGGTGGGGAGAAGAGGAGACTCTCATCCAGACCCGGGTACCATGGTACCTGTAAAAAAAAGAATTGAAAATAAAAAATAAACGTTATACTCACCTTCTGATGGGCCGCGTTCTCCTTAGAGGTGTGTCCTGGCTCCCTGACGGCTCGCGATGGTCTAAAAGGACCTTCCATGATGTCATTTAGTCATGTGAAGGGTCACGCGACCGCTGATGTCGGCGGTCGCGTGACCTGTCACATGACTAAATGACATCATGGAAGGTCCTTTTAGACCACTGTAAGCTGCCCAACACACTGGACGCACCGGAGAAGGAGACCCGAGGCCATCAGAAGGTAAGTATAATGTTTATTTTTTATTTTTTACCATTCTTTTTAACTATTAACTTGGTCACACTATATAAATCCATGCCGGTTACATGGATTTATATAGTGTGACCAAGTTGTCAAGCACTTTTCCAAGTGATGCTAAAATTGCTGGGAAAAGCGCTTGACAACCCGCATGCGAAATCGCATGTGAAAAACGCGGGGCATACGCTTGTCCCTGGCAGAAAAAAAGCAGTTAAAATCCGCATGCGTTTTTTCTGCCAGGGAGATGCAGAAATACTCAGGAAAAAATCCAGAGCATTTCTGCATCATGGGTACATAGCCTTACTCCAGTTCTGTGAGATTCCTGGGTTGTCTTGCACTGCTATTTTGAGGTTGGGCCAAAGATTTTCAATGATATTCAGATCAGGGGACTGTGAGGGCCATTGCAAAGCCTTCAGCTTGCTCCTTTTGAAGTCTATTGTGGATTGTGACATGTGCTTAGGATCATTATCAATTTGTAGAAGCCATCCTCTTTTCAACTTCAGCTTTTTTACAGATGATGTTATGCTGGCATCAAGAATTTGTTGAAATTTCATTTAATTCATTCTTCCCTCTACCCGTGAAATGTTCCAGGTGCCATTGGCTGTAACACAGCCCCAAAGCATGATTGATCCACCTCCATGCTTAAGGGTTGGCAAGATGTTCTTTTCCTGAAAATCTGTGCCCTTTTTTCTCCACACAGACCTTTGATCATTGTGGCCAAAGAGTTCTATTTTAACCTCATCGGTCCACAGGACTTGTTTCCAAAATGCATCAGGCTTGTTTAGATGTTCTTTTGCATACTTTTGATGCTGAATTTTATGGTGAGAAGTCGGACGCAGGGGAGGTTTTCTTCTGATGACTCTTCCATGAAGGCCATATTTGTGCAGGTGTCTCTGAATAGTAGAACAATGTATCACAACTCAAAAGTCTGCTAAATCTTTCTGAAGGTTTTTTGCAGTCAATCGGGGTTCTGATTTGCCTCTCTAGCAACCCTACGAGTGACTCTTACTGAAATTTTGTTTGGTTTTCCAGACTTTATCTTGACCTCCACTGTTCCTGGTAACTGCCATTTCTTAATTACAATTCAAACTGGGGAAAGGGCAACTTGAAAACGCTTTGCTATCTTCTTATAGCCTTCTCCTTCCTTGTGGCCCTCCACCATTTTCATTGTCAGAGTACTAGGCAGCTGCTTAGAAGAACCCATGGCTGCTGGTTTTTGTCACACGGTTAGAGGAGGTTGGGTTTTTATAAAGCTGGGAAATTTGCATCACCTGGCCTTTCCTAACAATGATAATGAACAAGCTATAACACTAACAGGCTAATTAAGGTCTGAAATCGTGGTCAACAAAGGTATCTGAGCACACAAATCTCCAAGGGTGCCCAAAGTTTTGCATCGGCCCATTTTTCTTTTTGTAATTTTTAAAAAGTAAAAACTGACCATATATATATATATATATATATATATGTATATATATATATATATATATATATATATATTGCCTAAAATACAAAAGAAATGTGTCATCTTTATCTTTAGGCCTTATAGAGATCAATTCATCTTCAACTTGCTTAGCTGTTCACTATAACATTAATTTTGACCAGGGGTGCCCAAACTTTTACATGTCACTGTATATCCCCAAATATTTCAGCGCCGTTTCAATCCAGCAGAACTGGAATCTCTTTGTCCATAGTGGCTTTGAAGGGCTTCTTAATAATAAGGTCTCAGTTTTGTCTATATCTAAGGTGTAACTCAATAGTCCTCCCAGTTCTTCTATTTCTTTAATAAGGAGTGCAGGCAGGGTCATATTTGTAATAGAGACCCCCATCTTGGGAAGTTGGGGGGTGGTGAGGCGTGGGCTTCTGACTTTCAGTCCGTGGACCCTCAGTAAAGATATTTCTTTTAGCTCCTGAATCCGGATTTCTTATAAATACGTAATTATGATTTTTATTGTGTATAACAGATATTAATAATTTATCTCAACGCTTATAAATCCCCTCACTGATGAGAAGAGCCCGGCGCCCACAGCTCCCTCTTACATACAAGCACTGATGCTCACCCTATGGTTTTACCATCTTCACTGTTGCTAGGCAACTTCCTTATAAAGTGAAAAGCTCCATATAAGATTCCATCACAAGATTCCATGATGACATCACCGCTATTATGACATCAGAATTCACCACCACTACAGTTTCTTTCTTTTTTAATGGTATGATATGAGTGACAATGAATAAATAAATAAATCTTCCATCACTTTTTTATTTTCCTTTTTTTTTTGCCGCTCACTGTAGACAAATTAACTTTATTCTGCAGGTTGATACAATTACACAGATATCCAGTTTATTTTGCTTTTTAATCATTGACCCATAACTTTCATTTTTCTGTTTAGATTTAGGCAAGAGCTTTTTTAATGGAACGAGCTACAATATTTATGGGTAACAGTGCGCGGTACATGAGATGTTTTCATCATTTTTTTTTTGTGTAGTGAAAAGAACAAAAAATATTCTACACGGATTTGGTGGAATCTTGATTTCTTTTATAGATTAAAAGTGTTCTCCGGCTGCTTCCTTCCACATTGGGAGGTGAGTGAGCTGCCGTCTGAGGAAACCTACCAAGTCACAGGCATGATGGCGGCCACACTTACACCGTCCCATCATGTATCTGTAGACGTGATGTCACCTCCCAGTATGGAAGTAAGCGGCGCTGAACAAACCCTTGAAGATCCTATAGGGGCCATTTATGTTACATGTGGTTGACTATAATCCTTTTGCCTTTGGAGAGAACCACAACTCACAGCATTTCTTGAATTTCTGCAGCTTCCAGGGCATTCTGGGGATTATAATTGTCCAAAGAAGTAGAGTCATTATTTTCTTACCTAGTGACATAGGAGTGGATGCAGGGCTTTTTTTTAATAACTTATTAATGCTTGCCTCTGACACTTGCTTTATTTTTACCTCTGACAACGCTCACTGCGTTCACAATCACTGCTGATCTCCATGTTCAGTCTGTGATCTTGCCGACAGCCTATAGAGTTGCTGCTTGTGTTTCTAGGCAACTTCCTTTTATGGAGAGAAGCTCCATATATGGTAACATCTCAACATTCCGTGATGATATTATGACATCATAATGCACCACCATTACTTGTGCCAGTGTTTACAGCTACAGTGTCACTTTGACATTCCGGTGTCATTGTTGTTGGTGATTAGCTACATAGCTAGTGATTTACTGACTGCGATTTGGATTTATTTGGATTTATTTGAAATGTTTGAAATTCCTTTAGACAATTTTCAGGTGTTGGCACTGCTGCAGGGGATTCTTACCACCTATGCCCCTGACATTGTGCTGCCACTACCCGATGGCGTCCTCAGCTTCACTTACCGGCTGGTTATGGAGATATTGAGAGACTGCCTGACCAAATACCAGCAAGGTCGTATAAGCTCAGCATATCTTGAGCATTTACAGAAAAACATCAGGACATTGGTGCAACAGGTAAGTGACAGAAATCTGCACAAGACATCGAAAAGTTATAATAACGGAATATAAGTTTATTCACGTAAAATAGTTCTTTAGGCCGATAATAATATAATATATAACCGGCACTAAGTCACCAGATATGTAGTAATTGTAGAGCAGATCGCAGGAGTAAAGTGGTGACATAACCGACCTCCTCCATGTTCTCTCATGATTTTCCTTTTCTATTTATTTCCATCTTTATAGGCTGAAGAAAAATCCACAAGTGGAGAATTGACCTTTATTATACAACTGGCCCAAAATGTCCTATATGTACTGGAGCGTCCGGCCGGCTCAATGGAGCGTCTGGTAAGGATCCATCACCTTCTATATCACACGTCCTGGTCTGATCTTTTCCAGATTAGCCGTCATATAGCAGAGGGGCAGATTTATGATGTCAGATGCGCAGGATGTTCTATGGCCGCCTGTCTCTGCAGCTCAACCCTCTGTAGTGACATTCTGTACTCAGCGATGCAGAGGTTGTGTTTCCACCTCTGTCTCACTTCATCATTACAATCTTCATTCTTGTAAATGCTGCAGTTCTGACAATAGAAGTTATTAGAGAACAGTTGTAGATACAAGTCCCTTATATATTCATGTTGATTTTCTGGAGGGAGCGGCCATGTATAGTCCGTCCAATACTGAGATTGTCCCATAGATCCAGGTTTTGTACTTCGTGCCTTATGTATAGTCCGTCCAGTAATGAGATTATCCCATAGATCCAGGTTTAGTACTTCCTGCCTTATGTACAGGCCGTCCTTGGGTTACGAACTAGATAAATCCTATAGTTTTGTTTGTAACCCAAATTTGAATGTAAAATGGAAAGAGTGAAAAAAAACAATAATATTTTGCTCGCTGTGCGCCACCTGGTCCTCTTTTTTCCATCATAGTGTGCCACATTTCCAGCCTCTTCACTATGGGGCAGGACTTCCCGTCTCGTCCTTATGACCTTATGATTAGCAGTGAAATCTAGGTCCTGAATGTGGCCAGAAGTCATGGACTATAGTGAAGAGACCGGAGAAGCGGCACATGACATTGGAAAGAAGGGGACTGGACGGTAGGTGGTGAGCAGCCGGGTGGCCGGAGAGGAGAGTGGTGAATATTAGCTTTTTTTTTTCATAATCAACCCTTTGTATCTTGGAGTCGTTCTTAAGTCAGATGTTTGTAAGTCGAGGATGGACTGTATACGGTGATTTAGTATTTGTGAAATGTTATATTAATTGTACATATTGTGACCATCAGGAAACATCAGAAGGTGACTCTGAAGAGGGGGAAAACCTGACTATCCCGGACCCTAATACCAGTCAGCCAGGGCTGAACACTGATCTGATGGAAGGTGAGCACTCATCTAATATTCTTACATTCAAATATCGAGATATTATAGAGAACGGCAGAGAACATGTAGATTTACTCTCCATCCTCTGTACGAGGCCGGTGATCGCTCCGGAGCCCCCCATAGACTATAATGGAGGGAGGCAGGTAATTCTGCTTCTCTCCTCTGTGCTCTTCTCCATCATGTACAAGGAGGCTTCTAGGTCCCCGATCATGTAATTGTTCTAGGATTAATCAGATCCTGAACAATGGCCATTTATGGTCCAGAATATCCATCTATGGAGGAGCCATAAATATATACGTTGTGTGCAGAATCCCATATACCAGTATTACACCGTGTACAGAGCCTGTGTCATCTCCTTCTTTATATGGATGTTATATATTATGTACTGATATCGTCTAATTCAAAACGTCTCCTCATTATTATAGGAATATCTGTGCCGGCAATTACTGACGGTGGAATATGTGAGACCCCCGAGGTCCAGGAATCTGCCAGTGTAAGTATCAGCGGAGACGCCTGTGTATCATCAGGTAACGGGGGTGAATTACACTTATAATATTATCCCACATATGACGAGGGGATATCCCTATTCTTCATGTAGATCAGATCTATTGTGTGTGATGGCGGCATTATTATTCCTGCCCCCGCTGTGTGATCTCCCGTCTCCTCCCCTGCAGTACAGTGATGTCTGTGTATGGGGGATATCCCCTATATATAATGGTGTCTGTGGGGGTCCGGCTTGTATCACGTCCACATAATATACAGGAGAAGTTCCTGCATCCACAGATTTTATCTTTCTGCAGATTTTATGCTTTAATGCCATTTCTTATTATTTCTAGGCCTTGATCGGATCATTGAACCCAGGGAGAAATCCTTGTAAGAGCGACTACAAACAGATCAAACAGTTCAGCTGTGGAGCTTTTGGGTGAGCTTGATGTCGGCATAATATACGTTTTATAGGGCTCCTTATGACGATCCCTCTGTCTCTGTGCCCGTACAGTGTTACCATAGAGGAATTATAGGAGTCCACATTCCTGTTCTCTAGAGAAGAGCGGATCTGGCATAATTCACATTCGCCTTTCGTGCAGACTTTCTTGGGAAAAGCGATTCACGTAGTAGTTATCACTCGGCAAATGTAATATCTCTTATTACGCTCTGGGTTCTCTCCAGACCCCAGATCTTAATAAATGTAAGATGTACAAAATGGAAAAAATACTCATACTCACCTCACTGCTCAGCTCTCCGACCCCTCCGCTTCTCAGCGTCATCTGTCCGATCCTCACCGCATCTTCAGATTGCTGCCGCTCACGCTGGGCCAGAACTTCTAGTTTGGAGAAGGTCCAGGAGGATTCTATGCAAGCGCACGAAGATTTGCAATGTCATGCCACCATGACCTTTTATGCGTTTGTGCAGAATCTTCCTAGACGTCATCAATGCCAGAAGTCCTGTCTCAGCCTTAGACATTTTTTTGGCCTTCAGCACTGGCAGCAGATTTGAAAGTGCAGTGAGGACCAAAAGGTTGAGATAGAGGGGCCAGAGAGGTAAGTATAAGAGTTTGTTTATTTTTTAACATTTTGAAGGGCTTTTAAGGTTTAGAAAATAGTAGCCAACGTTCACAATCTTGCCGAATCCAAGAGGAAGAGAATTACAAAAATTTTGCCATTTTGGCCAATGCGGATAAATGTAAAATTTGAGTAGAATTCTAATCCATTGTAATTTATTCGCTCATCTCTTCTGTGCACATCTAATTGTCTCTTTTCCAGTGAGTCAGGATGTGACACGGATGAGGACCTCCCAGTGGAGATCATCTATGTAGCGATGGCAGCACATCTAGTATTCACCATTAGTACAGGAGATGTGATGAGGTCTATAGACAGACTATTAGTAAGAATACATTATAAACCACAGATTTTCTTCCTCTTCAGAACCGTCCACTTAGTGCGCCAAAAAGACTCCAAACAGTTATACGCCATGAAGAAACTGGACAAGCAGAAGCTGAAAGATCCAGTAAGACTTGAACGGGCCTTTCTAGAGAGGGACATCCTAACATTCGCAGATTGTCCCTTCGTGGCCTCCATGTTGTGCTCCTTTCCAACTACACGTCATTTGTGCATGGTCATGGAGTATGTACCAGGTAGGACATATCCATCGTATCTATATCCAGCGCTGGTCTGCTCATCTCTAGGACCTTCTCCATAAGCAGAATGTGACCACATAGATGGTTACATGTCCACACTGCTTTTACTATAAGTTATCTGTTATCAAAATGCCAGAAAACTGATTATGTGGCAGAAATTTTCACTATAGATAAAGGAGGGTTTGACTGAATTTTAACAGTTTGTACAGTGTTTTTCCAAAAAATAAGACAAGGTCTTATATCATTTTTTGCTCCAAAAGATGGGTTAGGGCTTATTTTTAGGGCATGCCTTATTGTTTTGTCATGAACAACAATCCACATTTATTTTTGAATAAAAAAAAACTTATTTAAATATAATCATGTCATGACACACACACTGCACATACACATCTATATACACATATACTGCACATACACATGTATATACATAGTATAGCTTCACATTTTTATATGGGACGTTGTTTCCTTGCACTTATTTCTGCAGCTTTTGCACATTTGTGGTTTTGCTTCATAGACATTCAGCTCAGTCCTAGTTACTATTAGGGTATGCTCCATTGTTTTTCTTTTGCATTATTACACAGTATATCTCTATGTCTGACATCCTGCCCCAATGTCTCCGCTTATTTCTCATTCACACGCATCATGTGTAATTTACATTGTAACAAACCCTCTCCTGTCATATTTGCTTTCTCCTGTAGGAGGAGACTGTGGCAGTCTTATGAACATCTATGGACCTTTACCTGTCCCCTTGGCCCGAAAGTACATTGCAGAAACAGTCCTGGCTGTGGAATACCTGCACAGCTTTGGCGTGGTGCACCGAGACCTGAAGCCTGAGAAGTAAGTGCCCCCTCTAGGAGGAAGAAAGTTAGAGATTGTCATAAAGTCTATGGGTTATTACTTGGGGCTGACACCGTCTGTTTTTTCACAGCCTCCTGGTATCGGCATCTGGTCATATTAAAGTCACGGACTTCGGACTTTCCAAACTCGGCCTCATGAGACCAACATCAGAAACCTACAAGGCTCCAACCGAGGACGTCACCAGAGAGTTCCGTGATGATGAGGTCGGCTTTACTTACAGGATCTTGTTCTTTACTCTCCTCGTCTATTTCTCCTTCTCTGATATCTTCTCATTTAGAAAACTTTTTCCTCTGATGTTATTCGTCACAATTATTTTCTCGGCTCCTCATCTCCTTCTTCTGTTGCTTTCCAGATTGCTGGCTCCCCTGAATACATCGCCCCTGAAGTCATCTTACAGGAAGGCTATGGGCGGCCTGTGGACTGGTGGTCGGTAGGGATCATCCTACACGAATTCCTTCTATTCCGTGTACCATTTCATGGGGATTCCAAATATGAGACTTACTGTAGTATATTAAGGGGTAAGTAAAATAATCTGAATGCTGTGTGGTATCATTGTTATTTGCTTAGATTGGTTCTGTGGTTTAGTTACTTGTTGTGTTAATACAAAAGATTTTTGGTTTAATAAACTAAATGAAGAGGTTTTATTTTCTGTAACATTTTCTTTTAATATAACAGATGACATAACCTGGACATTTGATAATCGCACTCCTCCACCTGATGCTCAGGACATCATCACTGAGCTGCTCAGAAAAGATCCGGCACATAGACTTGGGACAGGTAATGTATATAATAGTATTAATAATGACTTATTTCACCTCTGTGACCAGATAAATGATCACGCCCCTGAGGATCAGCACTGAGGTGCTCTGCTTTACATGCTTGTTCATTCCCTTTCTTCATGCTCTGACTTTCAGCAAGTTTTCTTCACATCAGCTCTGTTACGTCTTCAGTTCAAATTAACATAAACTGTTCAGATATGGAGCTGTCTGTCTGATAATGTCTATATCACTTTTTATTGTTTTCCTTTCCCAGGAGGAGCTAAAGAGATCAAAATGCATCCATTCCTATGTGGCATAGACTTTGACAGTCTTCTAAGTAAGGAGCCGCATTTCATTCCTGACTTTGAGTCAGAAGAGGACACCGGCTACTTTGACCGTAAGTCATAGAATCATAGAATCATAGAATGGTAGAGTTGGAAGGGACCTCCTGGGTCATCTGGTCCAACCCCCTGCTCAAAGCAGGATTCACTAAATCATCTCAGACAGATGTCTGTCCAGCCTCTGTTTGAAGACGTCCATTGAAGGGGAACTCACCACCTCTCGTGGCAGCCTGTTCCACTCATTAATCACCCTAACTGTCAAAATTTTTTTTCTAATATCTAATAAGTGTCTCCTCCCATTTAGTTTCATCCCATTGCTTCTAGTCTTTCCTTGTGCAAATGAGAATAAAGATGATCCTTCTACAATGTGACAGCCCTTGACATATTTGTAGACAGCTATTAAGTCTCCTCTCAGTCTTCTTTTTTGCAAGCTAAACATTCCCAAATCCTGCAACCGTTCCTCATAGGACATGGTTTGCAGACCGGTCACCATTCTGGTCGCTCTTCTCTGAACTTGCTCCAGTTTGTCTATGTCTTTTTTAAAATGTGGTGCCCAAAACTGTACACAGTATTCCAGATGAGGTCTGACCAAAGAGGAGTAAAGACCGATAATGACTTCACGTGATCTAGACTGTATGCTTCTGTTAATACATCCCAGAATTGTATTTGCCTTTTTTGCTGCTGCATCACACTGTTGACTCATGTTCAGTCTATGATCTATTAGTATACCTAAGTCTTTTTCACATGTACTGTTGCTTAGCTCTATTCCTCCCATTTTGTATATGCTTTTTTCATTTTTATTGCCCAGATGTAGTACTTTGCATTTTTCCCTGTTAAAAACCATTCTGTTGGTTGCTGCCCACTGCTCCAGTTTATTTAGGTCTTTTTGAATCCTCTCTCTCTCTTCTCTAGTATTAGCTATCCCTCCTAGCTTTGTGTCATCAGCAAATTTAATCAGTTTACCCTCAATTCCTTCATCTAAATCATTGATAAAGATGTTGAACAATACAGGTCCCAGGACGGAGCCCTGTGGTACCCCACTTGAGACATTCATCCAGCTGGATGTGAAGCCATTTACAACCACCCTTTGAGTCCGATCACTAAGCCAGTTATGAATCCACCTAACAGTTGCCTGGTCCATTGCATACTTGGTCATTTTTTCAATAAGGATGGTGTGAGATACTTTGTCAAATGCTTTGCTGAAGTCAAGATATACTATATCTACAGCATTTCCCTGATCCACCCAGTCAGTGATTCTGTCATAGAAGGAAATTAATTTAGTCTGACATGACTTGTTAGTTACAAACCCATGCTGACTCTGGTTAATCACTTCATTCTTATCCATGTACTTACATACATGATGTTTAATAATTTGTTCAAAGATCTTTCCTGGTATAGAAGTCAGACTCACCGGCCTATGAACTGGGTCCACCTTCTTCCCCTTTTTGAAGATAGGAACAACATTTGCTCTTCTCCAGTCTTCTGGGACTTCTCCTGTTCTCCAAGAATTTTCAAAGATTATGGAGAGTGGTTCTAAAATTTCTTCTACGATCTCCTTCAGTACTCTGGGGTGTAATTCATCTGGACCTGGAAGTAGAATGAGACGTTATCTGCAGAAAGCTGTTGTGTGTCTTGTCTTTCATTATATGTGACAACCAGTCCCCATCATTATTAGTAATAAAATGGTGACTTTCCGTGACTGAATCTTATGCCAATAATCTCTAATAACACTTATACCTTGCAGCTCAATGTAGCAATTATGAACTTATTGATTCAGATGAGGGGGACACAAGCGAGGACAATGACTGGCCAGAAAGCCTGAACTTTATATCATCGTCTCAAAGGCTTTCTAAAGTAAGTGTGACCGGTAAGATCTATAAAACCTATAATTAAAATAAAGTTTAAATAGATATTTATTTTATTTTTCTCTATGTTTTAGCTCTGTTCCACCAATACCAGGGTGATGAACGATCAAGAACTGAAGCCACCTCCAGTGTATTCCCCAGAGAGTGCAAAACACTCAGATATGTGAGTAAATTATTATTATGGGGTTTGGATTTGATATATCAGAAGATGAACTGTAATATAAGTGTAACTCAGTACTATATCCAGCGCCACCACCCCATGATTGATGATCACTGTGGTTCTGGCTTGTGATAACGCTGGCGATAACAGCCAATCATTGCGACCAGTCAATCATTTCCAACTCATTACAGGCCAATATTACTAGCGATTCTCCATTCTTAGTGATAGAAGTGGGTCCTGAGCAGGGTGCCTCTTCCATGTTATCCAAATGTCCTAACCGGCCTTGCAGACGGGTGTTCTTATTGTTTTTACTTGTAATTTATATGTTTTTCTTCTACCAAACAGGCAGCAAGAATCTTCCCCTTCCAAACCTGATGTAGACAAGCAGTGTTTTACTGCTAAGGACAGCGAGTCCTCCCCATTGTCAGGTGTGTACAGGTCTATATGACATCCTATTACAGCCTATGATCAAAACGTGTAATGTGAACGTGCACATAAAGGATCAGAAAATTACTACTTTTTTCTCCCTATAAAGCAATAAGCAGTTCATTCTGTAAAAATCTCCATTCTTTTATTCATTAAAAGTTATAAGGGGCCTTTTAGTCTTCTTCCAAACTGACCCGAATCCTGCGCCCACTGCCCCATATGGCCCATACTGACCCCTTTATGGCCTCAATGTTACACTGAGGTTTATATAACTGATTATAAGGCAACACTGAGGCACACTACAAGTAATGTCATGTTATTAAGGGTCACCTGTGTATGGATGATTCCTCTGGCGTCCGGCCACAGTGACAGCACAGCCGTGTCCTCTGATTTGGAGTCCTGTTACTGACATCAGTGTTACGTCTCTTCTCATAGGTTCTCTCTTCCGCCGGGTGATCTCTTCCTGCCGTCGTGGACTATCCAGGGCTGCTCACTCCATCCGAAAAAGCTGCTTATTTGGTGTCTGTCACCGCGGCTCCATAAACATCGCGAGGGCAGAAAACCGCCACGTCTAGCGTCCTGAGGAAAGTACAGCGCGTCCACCATCAATGCTGTACCTGTATGGAAGGACTGGTACAATCTACATGTGGCCTCCTGACCAGCAAGGAACATCTGCTGAAGAAGGAGGTTCCTCCAAGAACATCTCCTCGTCCTTCCATGCAATTCTTAATTTAAAAATAAAACTTTCAAATTGATTAATGTCCCTTTGGATTTAATGGACATTTATGGGGGGTCAGTACTATACGTTATACATGTTTAATGGGTGGGCTCCAAACAGGAGAATATCTGTTACATGTCTCCCATTAATCCTCTAAACCTCAACCAAAAGTGTATGCGAGGACCAGTGATTCTGTTACACCTAAGAATGACGGTCAATGTAGAAAAAACATGTTCTGATCTATAGATTTTATCCATAGACTAGGACCTTTTTACCTAATATGGCTCTACATAAGTGTTATGCACAGGGACCAGTTGGATTCGGTGCTGGGCGTCCTGGGGAGCCCAGGGGTCACATCCCCACTGTCACATAAACTTCTGTATTCTAGTGATCACTTCTGCGACCACCCTTCTCACTAGGGCTGTGGGGTCAGTAAGAAAATCTCCACCTATAATAATGACTAATAACAAATTTATAACAGCAAATAATAGAGAATATTCAGCAACTTTTGCAGGAAAATCATTTATATTACACAATATTAACAACATGGACGGTTTTACATTTTTCTACCTGGAGTAGGGGGCGGTACGTTCCTCTGATTTAGGTGCCTGGTGAATGGTGGGATCTACTTACATAGGACCTCCAGTGCTGATGATTGACCAGTTCATACACAATGCCCCCATAACAGTGTTAGCTACACAGTGCCTCCATAACATTGCCGTTGATGCCATGCTAGCCACATTGTGTGCCATTAGTGCTGTCTTGTCCATGCTGGGCATCACTTTAAGCCACAAGCCAGAAAAGATACATGGGAGCAGTCGATAGCGGGTGCTGACCCGGATCTCACAAGGACTTCAGGACAGAGATTGTGGCACGTCCATCTACATACTGTGGAGCCCGGGCTGCATGTTGCGCTCACGTGGCCTAAATGTTCCTTAGCCCTGGTGCACATTATAGCTCCGGCTCCTCTTCCTCTCAATGACCCAGTGTTTTATATAATAACACAATACGGGCAATACATGAACCAAGTGACATGTCGGAGACCAAATAGATGACCCTGAAAGAGTCATAACATAGACACACGTAAGTGAAGACATTGGTGGACTTTTTGGCAGTCATTGTCTTGAGTACTGGATAAGTCTATAGGTCTCGACAATCCCTGCCATGTTCCCCAATCCTCACTTAAGCTTCAGGTTTATCCACGCGTCCTTTATTGAGTTGATTTGGTCAGTGACCCCACCACATTGTTGTTTTTTAGTCCATACTGTGTAGTTTTGGTTTTACGGTCTGAGTTCTCGCTTTGCTGGAAGATAAATCTGCTCACGAGTTGTCACCTGCAGAAGGTTTGCTCCAGGATTTCCCTGTTTTCCTCAGAACCCATTTTACTCCTTACCTTCACACGTCTTCCAGAGCCTGAGACAGAAGATGATGCTGCCATATCCTTATTTTAGTATAAGGGTGATCAGTGATGTATCCAGAAGCTCGAGGGCCCAGATGCTAAATCTCCATCAGTTCCTCCAACTGACTATTAGTAGTAATAATCTAGAGTCTTTATGTGACGCCCTGCTGCGCATGGAGCCACAGATCCTGGAGGGGTGCATTTCAGGTTTTATCCACAAGAGGCCCTCACAGCATACACACACCTCCACCTTCCACCTCAGACCACCAGAGGGAGCCCGATAGGGATATAAATAGGGAAGGTGGAGTGATTCAGCAGTTCCTGCTCAGACACAGAAGGAGTGAGTCTGTGAGTTAGTTCTCCTCAGGAAGAGAGTGGAGACAGAACAGTCTGGAGTCCACAGCCAGTTCCTGCAGAGTGAGACACAGAGAAACAGGTCAGTCTGCAGTGGAGCTCAGTCAGACTCAAGCAGCTCGAGTTAAGTGAGCTAGGAGCGTTGCTGACACTCAGAGAGCAGCAGAAGAGGCAGCCAACCAACTGCCAGTTTGTATAGCCTAGTGAGGGCCTGAGTAGGCCGAAGGCTAGAGGAGTAAATAGCATTGGGGGCAGAGGAGCTTTACCGGCTCACCCCAGGAACCATATACCGGACATCGGGTCCGAGTCTGCAGGGATTCTTTACACCCAGCAGAAGACAAACAGAACCCCTGGCGAACTACATGTCCCAGGAATACCAAACGCTGACTGTTATACCAGGGTCAGGAGTTACCGAGGCCCCATATACCAGGGAGTGTGTACTCCAACAGAAGGCCCTACCACGGGATCAGCCGGTGCAGAACAGAGACTAAGTTAGGCCTAGCTCCAGGCAGGCCAGAGACTAACACTAAGCGGCGAAGAAACAGGAGGCCCTACACCTGCTCACTGGGGAGAGTCCTGCAGTGCACCCCTCACCCTACAGTGCTCCGGACAGTACCTGCATTTCCACCAGTAAAAGGTACAGAAGCAAACCGTGTGTGTGTGTCCCCTGTTCTTCCTTGGACCCGGCTGGGTCACCGCCATATTGTGCACCTCGTCAAACATCGCTGCCCTGAGGCCTAGCTCCACCTGTGGGGAGCTACACCATCATAGCTGCCGTAACACCGGCCTCAGTGGACTGCCGCAGCGCTGGTGATCCTCACCAGACACCACAGGTGGCGTCACGAACTTTGACATTTCATTTTCCCCTTTTTTAAGAGAGACCCCAGGGTACGGGCCCGGGAGCCGACCACCGCGACATCCCCCAAGACCAGGCATTAAGGCCCGGGCGCCGAGTAGTCCCCATCCCCTGGGTGCCACATTTGCATATGGGACAAAGGGACCTTTTTGGCTCCCCTAGTCTCTAGGGCACGAAGGAGACAGTAAACCCTGCATTTATTATAGGCAAGCCCCTGGGAGAGGTGGGTTTTTGGTGGTGTGTAGTAATGGACTTACCAAAAACTTTCATCATAGCTTTTTTAATCAGAAAACTGGAGTAATCTGCTTTGAAAGTTTTTTAAAAAAATTGAGCAAAGAGGAGTTGTACAGAAATGTTCCCACTTTTAAATTTTTTTTCGCTAGTTTGAAGAAACTCCGCCAAAATGGGCAGAGCTAGAGAGGAGCCGGGACTGGATGGGACATGGCTATGTCCACCTGTCAAATTCTGCAAGAGCGTTGGCGTTTCTTCTGCCAGTAATGCTACTTCAGTCCGTGCACAACTTTAGTCTTAATATATCGGCCTCACAGTATTTTATAATGGCCAAAAAACTGATTTTCAGCCATGTCAGAAACTTTCAAGATAATTTATAGTCTGATCCGCCATCTTGTCCGTGTCTTGGAAACCTGAGAATGAGCGCTAGTCTCGGCAATCCAACAATCCCATACACAATGAGGGGTCCGCATACTTGACCTCCAGTCCATTCATTATGGAGCCCACATTTGGGATTAGTGGGGTCTTTAGTGATTGGACCCCAAGCGATCAGTAATTATCCCCTGTCCTATGGATAAGTGATAACTCACCATCTTGTTCCAAACCTTTAAGGTGAAGGCCCATTTGCACATCGCCTGTAGAGCGTCACACAGATTCCCTCATATTACGGAGCTGCAGACGTTCTGCCATATTAGATTTCTTTTTATGGAGGAACTTTCCCTAGAAACATTGTATTGGAATCTAAAGAAGAAAAGATGCCTCCATATGAACTTGAGGACACCTGAAGGAGCAGCATGGCCCTATACAATGAGAATATACGGCATGTGTCCTCTGATGATACCAGTATGTTCCACCATAACATGGACCTGTGTAATGGACAAGTAGCTACTACCAAACCCCAAAACCTATTGTAACCAGAGATAACACTATAAAAAAATTAAAGTTGCTTTTATTTTATTATTTAAATAAAAAATTCTCAAGAAATTTTAAAAGTTGACAATCAGGCGTCCATCATCCATATTTCCACATATTCAGTAATAGCTGATGGTCGGTCTGACACATGTGCAGCCCAGAGTCACCACCTCGCCCTCCAGTCTGTAGGAGAAGCTGCAGCCTTTCTGCTCCCGTCGTAGGACCATCACCTCCTGCTGGATGGGGAAGGAGATCAGGTCTGGACTTTCATGGCCATCAGTGTCTACACAAGCAAAAGTCAGACAATCGGCCTCGGCAATGACGACAGGGAACCTGTTGGTATCTGTGCTGAGACTGGGAATAAAAATACACAGTGAGAGAAGCTGTGTAACACCTGGTCCATGTCCGCGCTCCTTGTTCTTATCCTGCAGATTCTCGAGGCTTTTTCTTCAGTCTTCTGCTCTATAAATCTCCAGTTTCTCCCTCCATACAAGGTTATTCTGGGTGATGTCAGAGCCGCGCCGTGCGCTCTCAGCTTCTCTCCTTCATGTTTTATTTCTAATAACTGCAGCTGCATCTCCCTCCTCCCCTGAAGTCTATTTGGGGACAGGGGAGATTTCTGAACAGTTACTGGGAGCTTGTAGGCAGGAAAAGAAGAACGAGAGGCGGCTAGAAGATGGGAAGACGTTATTCTCCACTAAAGGGGTTATAGAAACATCCCGACAAGCTATTCCCTGCTATTGTAACTCTACTGAAAAGATTATTTTCTTTCTATACTTTACTAGACGTCCTTCTACAGGAGACTCCGGGAATCTCCACCGGACTGTATCACTATTCAGCGCTGCTTGTAATGTGACAGGTTGTGATATTACCTGTATTCCCAGGGGGACAGAGAGCGGGTGTGACCGTCCTCCATCTGCTCCGAGCCGTCCATAGAGCTGCTGTCAATCAGACTGGTGTCCACTGTCATACTGGTCGGCAGGTGCCGGTTCCTTCTTCCAGGACATCTCTGTCTGCCCTCTAGAGGGAGCTCTTCACCCCTAGATCCTTCCTGATTATGGGGCATATCCTCCTCTGGTAGAAAGGCTGACGAGCTGAAGGAGACCGGGACGGCCACCTGAGAGATAGGGAAAGATGGGGAGAACATGGAGAATAATTCACATCATTCCAAAAATAGGGGAAACTTGTCTTGTGCAGATGACGTTTGCCTTGAAGGGGTTGTCCCCTTTCAGAATAGTGACTATCATGGGCTACAGTGGCTGTAACAAAACAAACTGAGTATTACTCCCCCTCCCTGGGTCTAACTCCAGCTCTCCGCTGCTGCCGGATCTCTGCTGATTGTCTGCAGCACTGACATCACATCGACAACTCTACAGCCAATCATGACTGTGTTCAGCTCATTGATTGGTTGCAATGCTGTCAACTTGATGTCAGCACTGCAGACAATCAGCACAGACCAGGCAGTGTCGGAAAGCTGGAGTTAGACCCGGGGAGGGTGAGCAATACTTGGTTTGTTTTCTTATTATATATATAAAACCCTTTCTTATAACCCCTCTAACAAGGCTGAGTCTATTATCTTCCTTTAGAGGGGGAATTACAAATATTATGTGTTCTGTCCTGAAATGTAACGTCACCACTAGTGATGGGAGCAGCGGTAAATCAGTGAATAAATGAAATCTTCTACATCTTTGTGTTATTACACTTTGTGTTTCATCTCTCACCATCTTCAGGATCTGTTTGATGTCAGTGAATGAGGACGGTTCTGTTTCCATTCGGAGGCCGTAATCCTGCACATTGCTGCTCCTGCTCTCAGCGGATACATTGTATCCAGTCTAGAAAATGCTCCTGAGCAAAATATATATCAGCCACAATCTAATAGCTTGTTACAATGTATCAGTCTGGAGTTTTGCTTACAGAGCATTGTCTGCACTGGATACAATTGTATCCGCTTCTCGACTAGATACAGACAGGTTTACTGAATGGAAACAGCAGTGTTCTCATTCACTGACAGCAAACTAATATCTTTAGTTGGGAGCAATTGAAACATAAAGGGTCCAGTTTATCATTTGCATTTTTTTTTCTTTTTTTTGTCATTTGGTTTTCATTGCGCCAAAGTCATCAAAATGGCCCAAACGTTTCATCAACTTTGCTCAAAATCAAAAAATGCTTTTTACTTTAACCTGTCTTGCAACTTTTTAGCTTAAAAAGTTGAATGTTCTGCTAAAATGTTGCAAAATATGGGCAAGATTTTAGTGATGCATCAAATCACTCCGAGAGGTTGGAGAAAATTAGCAACAAAATGTGCGACTTTTTGAAAAGTCACAAATGATAAATCAAATGAAAACATCTGGAAACCCTAAACTCCGAAATGTAGCGAAAAAAAGAAGCGAACAAACAAAAAAAGGACGTAAACATAAAAAAGGGACTGAAACAAAAGGTGTAAATGTTAAGATGAATACGCCACAAACAAAAATAAAAGGTGCCGAACACCAAAAACTCGGCAAAAAAACAGTCAGCAAAGAATCGGCTCCAAAGTATAATAGAAAGATATAGAACTTTTCATTTATAAACTGTTTTATTAACCCCGAGCTGAAAAATCATTTTAAAATAACTATTTAGGATCAGAGTCCTGCCTTTCTCCTCTTCTGATTTCATAAAATCATTCAATATAATCTTACCTCTTCAAAGGAAAATTCCTTTAACTATTATTTTATCAAATACTTGCAAGTGCTATAAATCATGGAACTTTTTCCAGACTATTGGAATTAACATTTGAATTCTGGATATCATCTCCTTTACTGAACACAATAGCATAACATGGTCTCTATAATACTCACAAGGATGAGAGATGTCCTTGTAAGGACCATCCTGATTCTTCTGGTCGCTCTATATTCCGGTGGATCTCCAGTCTGATCCTTCCATCCCCGTCCCTCTCGCTTTTTATATCACTTTTTGCTTCAGGTGGAGTCTCCATCCCAGGAATCAGAGTTTTCCGAAAAGTTTCTGTAAGTTCCCGCAGTGTCTGTGACCGGTGAGGAATGGAGGCCGTCACTGTGGACTGTCCGACTCTGCCCTATAATGTCCGATTATAGGAAAAACCAGCATAAGATCCCAGCACTTCCCTAAATCACAGCCATCGTTTATCTGAACTCTCCGCTTATCTGGGGCCACAGAGATAATAACTCACAGCAGTGACGGACCTCGGTGTTTCCTAATATAACTATCCCCCCATCATTGCTTTGTGGTAATGTAACTATTAAAGACTAGATGGTGGCCCGATTCTAACGCATCGGGTATTCTAGAATAGGTATGCGGCCGACCGGGCGCAAGCAGCAGAGCGGTGTTTACATTTGGCGCCAAAATCGCTGATTGGTCGAGGCCGGCAACCGCGACCAATCAGCAAAGCAGTGTTAAAATATGGCGCCTATATCGCACATTGGTCACGGCCGGCGGTCGCGACTAATCAGCAGAGCAGGGTTTAAATTTGGCGCCAATAATGCTGATTGGTCGCGGCCAGCGAACGCGACCCATCAGCAGAGCGGGGTTTAAATTTGGCGGCAATAATGCTGATTATTTGCAGCCGGCGGTCGTGACCAATCAGCAGAGCGGTATTTAAATTTGGCGCCAATAATGGTGAATGGTCACGGCCGCGACCAATCAGCAGAGCGGTGTTTAAATTTGTCGCCAATAATGCTGGTTATTCGTGACCGGTAACCGCGACCAATAAGCAGAGCGGTGTTTAAATATGGCGCCAATATCGCTGATTGGTCACGGCCGGTGGTTGCGACTAATCAACAGAGCGAAGTTTAAATTTGGCGCCAATACTGCTGATTGGTCGCGTCGTATTAGTGAGGACCGGGGAGCGGCGCTGTCTGTGCGGGTACTTCCGCTGCGAGCAGCTGGGAGATGAGCGGCTGCTCGCAGCAGAAGCAGCCCGACCGGCGGCGCCGCTCCTCGGTCCTCCGTTCACAGTTGCCGTCGGGAGATCATAGCGCTGTTTAAATTAGGCGCCAATCTCGCTGATTGGTCGCGGTCGGCTGGCGGCCGCAACCAATCAGCAGAGCATTGTTTAAATTTGGCACCAATCTCGCTTATTGGTCGCGTCTGGCATCCGCGACCAATCAGCAGAGCGTTCTTTAAATTTGGCGCCAATCTCGCTGATTGATCGTGGCTGCCGTCCGCGACCAATCAGCAGAGCGTTGTTTAAATTTTGCGCCAATCTCGCTGATTGGTCGCGGCTGGCAACCGCGACCAATCAGCAGAGCGTTGTTTAAATTTGGCGCCAATCTCGCTGATTGGTCGCGGCTGCCATCCGCGACCAATCAGCAGAGCGTTGTTTAAATTTGGCGCCAATCTTGCTGATTGGTCGCGTCTGGCGTCCTCGACCAATCAGCACAGCAGTGTTTAAATGTGGCTGCAAGATCAGTGATTGGTCGCGGCCGCTATTTAAATGTGGCGCCCAAATCGGTGATTGGTCGCGGGCAGCGGCCGCGACCAATAAGCAGAGCGGTGTTTAACTTTAGCGCCAAGATCACTGATTGGTCGCGGGCGGAGAGCACGACCAATCAGCGAATCGTATTGGTGAGGACTGGGGAGCGGAATCGTATTGGTGAGGACCGCGGAGCGCCGCTACCTGTGCAGATAATTCCGCTGCGAGAACCCGGGATATGAGTGACTGCTCGCAGCAGAAGTATCCCGACCCGCAGCGCAGCTCCCCGGTCCTCCCTTGACACGCTAGCCGCTGATGTCCCCACAGTATCCGCATGGTGTTACAAAGGTCCGGACATTTGTGTTAAAAATCGCTGATTGGTCGCTGGCGCTGCCCGCGACCAATCACTGATTTGGGCGCCAAATTTAAATATCGGCCGCAACCAATCACCGATTTTGGCGCCACATTTAAATAGTGTACGCGACTAATCAGTACAGCAGTGTTTAAATGTGGAGCCAAGATCGGTGATTAGTCGCGGCCGATATTTAAATTTGGCACCCAAATCGGTGATTGGTCGCGGGCAGCATCCGCGACCAATCAGCACAGTAGTGTTAAACTTTTGCGGCAAGATCAGTGATTGGTCGCGGGCCAAGACCGCGACCAATCACCGATTTGGGCGCAACATTTAAATAGCGTCCGCGACCAATCAGCACAGCGGTGTTTAAATGTGGCGCCAAGATCGGTGATTGGTCGCGGCCGATATTTAAATGTGGCGCCAAGATCGGTGATTGGTCGCGGGCAGCGCCTGCGACCAATCAGCGATTTTTAACACAAATGTCCGGACCTTTGTAACACCATGCGGATACAGTGGGGACATCAGCGGCTAGCGTGTCAAGGGAGGACCGGGGAGCGGCGCTGCGGGTCGAGATACTTCTGCTGCGCCCGCTCATGTCCCGGGTTCTCGCAGCGGAAGTATCCGCACAGGCAGCGCCACTGACATCCATGCGCCTAGGGTGTGAAGGGAGGACCGGGGAGCGGCGCTGACATCCAATTGGTCGTGGCCGCTATTTAAATGTGCCGCACAAATCGGTGATTGGTCGCGGTCTTGGCCCGCGACCAATCACTGATCTTGCCGCAAAAGTTAAACACTACTGTGCTGATTGGTCGCGGACGCTGTCCGCGACCAATCACCGATTTGGGCGCCAAATTTAAATATCGGCCGCGACCAATCACCGATCTTGACTCCACATTTAAACACCGCTGTGCTGATTGGTCGTGGACGCTATTTAAATGTGGCGCCAAAATCGGTGATTGGTCGCGCCCGGCGTCGGAAACCAATCAGCACAGCGGTGTTTAAATGTGAAGCCAAGATCGGTGATTGGTCGCGGCCGATATTTAAATGTGGCGCCCAAATCGGTGATTGGTGCGGGCAGCGTCCGCGACCAATCAGCACAGCGGTGTTTAACTTTTGCAGTAAGATCAGTGATTGGTCGGGTCCGAAGACCGCGACCAATCATCGAATCGTCTTGGTGAGGACCGGGGAGCGGCGCTGCCTGTGCGGGTACTTCCGCTGCGAGAACCCGGGACATGAGCGGGCGCTCGCAGCAGAAGTATCCCGACCCTCAGCGCCGCTCCCCGGTCCTCCCTTCCGCATGGAGGTCAGCGACGCCGGCGGTCCTTCCGCTGCTACCGGCCAGGAGATGAGCGCCTCGCGCCGCTCATCTCCCGGCTGCATCTCCGTCCCGCAGATGGGTCCGGCGGTCGAGGTCCTTCTGCTGGTACCGGCCGGGAGATGAGCGCTCACGGAGGTGAGGCTGACCTCACTGAGGGGGGTTGGGGGCTGCAGGGACCAAGGGAGTCTGTGTCCACCTATGCCTCCCGGGTCATGATCCCCTTCCGTGAGTATGAAGATGCAAGTAAGCTCGTCAAGAGGCTTCGGGAGGAGGTGCGCTGCACAAGCGCCAAAGCTGCAGGTGCCTCCAAACCGAGGAAGACAAACCTCCAAGCAAAGATAAAGAGGCTCAAAACTGAGATTAATGTGCTGGAACTAAGGAAAGCTACCATCAGGGAGCAGATTGGTCCCTTTAAAGAAAAACTGATAAATGAAGATTGTTTCAGAGAAATGGCTGATAACAGAGAGCAAAGACAGATGGGGCTGCAGCCTGAGAGCCAGCTGGATGATGAGAGTGATGATGACCAGCAGAAAGCCCCACCTGGCAGCCTGCAAAGTCAACCGCAGGCCACGTGCAGCGAGCTCCCTGCAGGACAGGCAACAATGGCATCCGGTCGCAGTTCTGCCAGCTCTGTGGAGGACAGTGACAGTAGCAGCCAGGAAGGGGCGCTAATGGCAGAAATAAAGCTCCTGGAGTCCCCAGTGTGCCTCCAAAACTTCCATCTTGGTGACGATCTGCCAGAAGAGGCACCTGGGGGCCACAAAAAGCTGAAGGAAGCGGTAAGCTATGTATATGCCCCCCTCCCTGTACCCCCTGAGTCGGCGGCAGGCTCACCTCGCTGTATAAGCCCCGTTGCCCAGCCCAGCCCGGGTTCTGCTGTGGATCCGGTGCAAAGGCGTGGGGAGATTACACAGCTTGGTAGTGAGGCGCAGAACTCCGTCTCTGCTTGTAGTAGCAGGGACGCAGCAGGAGGTGCATCAGCCGAGAGGCTGGACAGTGAGGGCGGCCGGGCGGCGGGCGTTCGGTCAGACCATGATGCTGCGGTGCGCTCCTCAGTGGGATGGAGGAGCAGCACGGTGTCGGGGGCAGCTTCGGTAGCCTCGGTGCCTCTGAATGCTGTTGCCGCTGATCACTTAGTTGAGAAGCGGCGACAGGGTGAAGGGGCTGCTGGGGCTGAGCGTTCCAGTCCTCCCATGAAAGTGTTATTTTGTGTTGGCGCCGCTGGTCAGGAAGATCCTGATGCTAAAGATCAGCAGCACCTCACAACAGCTAAAGATCAGCATCGCATCTCTACAAATGCAAAACAGCAGAAATTACCGACTGATGATGTGGAGGGCACACATAAGACCAGAGGTGAGCTCTCCTCCAGTTCTATGGAGGGGACTGAGCCCCTTGTGCCCGATGATGCTGAGGTCAAAATGTCATCCACCATTGTTACTGGTCTAGCAGGAATGAATGTGGTGGTGGGTGTGAATGAGGCCAATTCATTCTCCAGTGGTGTGGTTGCTGGTTTGGTGGAGGGTGAGATGGAGGTGGGTAATGGTGATGCTGTTGGGGCTGATGTAGTCACTGGTCCGGTTGCCCCCCCGGTGGTGGCAATACCTGTCCAGAGTTATGCCAGTGTCACCGCCGGGGCAAATAGGGCATCCTCCTCGTCTCCGGGCTTTGGGGACAGCATGTTGCAACGGCGCCTTCTGGAGGCTCTAAAGAAGGGGGAGAGATCACTAATGGTAGAGGGTCGAGAGGTTGATCTATACTTCTGGATAGAGAGGCATGGCCTCGGGGCCTTCCGATACCAAAAATGGGGGGATACAGTGTGGTCCCTCCCAACAGCTGGGCCAGGCAGTGTGCGTAAGAATGTGGTCCGTCTTCGGTGGAGGGGCACTGATGCATGTCCTCCAAGGTCTAAAGTTGTGGAGCTCCTCCTGAGGATGGGCTTCAAGGCTATTGACATCTACGCCTTGATACATCCCTATTCCACGCCTGAGTTTGATGTCAGCTTTGTTCAGCTGGAGGGGCTTGAGCTCTTCCGGACGAATTATGAGTAGGCAAAAAATGAGCCCGGCTGGCGAGACTTTGCCTTTCAGGCAGTGTCTCGCCAAAACCAAATCAAGAAAGTGACCGTGATGACTCGTAACGAGTCACTTTCTTGTTATTACATCATGACGTGGCTTGGTCAGTATGGAGAGGTAGTGGAGATGCCAAAGAAAAACCGCGACGAGTTTGGTATCTGGTCAGGGTCCTGGACGTTTATGGTAAAACTTAAGCATTCAGGTAGTACGGTTGCCCACATTCCATCATCTGCCTTCCTGGGTAGGGATCGTATCCTGGTCTTCTACCAGGGGCAACCGAAGCTCTGTCACAGGTGCGGCGATCCCACACACTTCAGTGCAAACTGCACCGTGCAGAAATGTGCGTTGTGTGGGTGTGTCGGCCATCTTGCTGCCTCTTGTGTGTAGATTAGGTGCCACCTGTGTGGTGAGTTAGGTCACCCATTCAGCCGTTGTCCTCGCTCATTCGTTAATGCAGTTGAGACCCCGGTGGGAGAAAGCAGTGAGGCCGATTCTGCTGGGGAGGGGACTAGCAGGGGTGGGGGAGCTGAGGGGCCAGGGAAGAAAAGCAATAAAATACGCCTGCCCAGCTGAGGCGTCTAGACAAGCGCAGACAGGAGAGGGAGCGGGGCGAGCCCCAGACTACCGGGGCGGCCCCTGTCCTGGATGCCAGTCTTGCTGCTGAGGCCCCGAGGGATGATGAGTTGGATGAGGAGGTCAGGAGGATCCACAGGGAGGAAATCACCTCTGCCTGAGAATCCTCCCATTATGAAAGTATGGATGAGGATAATAAGCGGTGGCTAGAGGACAAGCGTAAGCTCGGCACCAAAAAGAAGAGAAAGAAGGGAGATAAAACATCTTCTACCGCTCTGACCAAGGTACCTAAGGAAGGTAAAACTGACTCCCCTCTGGTTGGTCTTTCTAACCGATTCCAAGCCCTTGATAACATCTCTTCCTCTGAGGAGGAGGCCGAGGGTGAGGCTCCAGCTTCGGCGCAGCTTACAGGGGTCTCCTTCTCCTGGGGATGCAATGTCCTTGGGGGGAGGGACTGGCCCAGAGTCCTGAGACGAGGACGAATAAAGAAGGAAAAATGTTGTGATGGACACGTCTGTATCATTAAAGAGGGGGAAGGATTTCTCATCTGAGGCAGAGGATAAGGGGAGTGGGAAGAAGAAAGCCATCGAACTCAATCACCAATGATGGCGGTACCCAATCCGTTGACACTGAAGTCCATTAATGTCGCCAGCATTAAGTCAAATATGGCTAGATTTGCGGCCTTTGATTTTCTCAGCAGGGTTGAAGCTGATATTTTCTTTTTGCAAGAGACCAGGCTGCCAAATATGGCAGAGGTGTTTATCGCTAAGAGGGAGTGGAGACCCGGGCCCTCCTATTGGTCTCTTGCGGCTGAGCCATATAGCGGAGTAGCGGTCCTTTTTACCGCACCGGTAGAATGCCGGCGGGTTATTGAGTTAGAAATGGGGAGGTGCCTGATATTAGATGTCCTCATGAAGGGACAGGAGCTTCGGCTCATTAATATCTATGGTCCCCAATCTAAGTGGGACCGGAAGTGTCTCTTTATTAGGATCAAGCCCTACCTTTTTACGAGTCGGCAGGTCGTTTTTGGAGGGGACTTCAACACTGTCACGAGGCCCCGGGATAGAGGAGGTTCCAGAGACAAGCTGACTTATGATAGTGTCACTCTTAATAGTATAGCTAGTGAGGCTCGCCTGGTGAATGTCCACATTCGGCACACCCCAGGCCACGAGGGGTTCACCTATCATAGAGGTAACTGTAGGTCCAGGATAGACAGGTTTTATTTAAAGGAGGAAGCCGTCTCTTCGGTAGTGTCTGTTGTTGAGGTGGAGTACTCCGATCACTGTTTGATTTTGTTTTCTCTGAATGTTACAGAGACCCCCCGGATGGGAAGAGGCTTTTGGAGGCTCAATTCGTCTCTCTTGGAAGAAGCGGAGATAACACAGTCCTTTGAGGATTTTCTTCAGAGCCAGGTACCCTTACTAGATCTTTGTAGTAGTAAGTCAGAGTGGTGGGAGATGTTCAAGAAAAGGGTGGCGAGATTCTTCCACCAGCTCTTGAGCCTCAGGAGTCTGGACAGGTACCGCGTGTATCAGGGCCTGAGGAGGAAACTCGAGAATCTTGTCTCAACTGGAGGTAGCCGCGAGGAGATCTCCAGAGTGAAATCTTTGCTAATGAGGTGTCAGTATGATAGACACGCATCTTTGGGTTTTGAGAGGGATTATGGGAAGTACCGCTCGCCAGACGCTTACAAAAACTGCAAGATATCAGTGAATAGTAAAGTTGTTACAGGACTGGTTGACACTGCGGTGTCCCTGAAAAGATCCAGATCAGGGATCCTGGAGGTCGTCAGATCCTTCTACTCGCACCTCTTGGGGAAGAGGGATCTGGATTGGGATGAGATGTCGGCTTTTTTGGCTGAAGCCATCCCCGAACCAGGGGTAGACCCCTCTCTTGGCGTTTTGACAGAGATGATCAGGGAAGAGGAAGTTAAGTTGGCGATTGAAGGGCTTGCCCTAAAGAAATCTCCCGATCCAGATGGCTTAACATCTGAATTCTATAAGACCTTTAAGGACGCCTTGGTTCCCCTCTTGACTGCGGTATTCAATGAGTGTCTTTCCTCGGGCACTCTGCCAAAGTCAATGAGGAGGTCTGCCCTGATCATCTTGTCAAAGGGTAAGGACTCATCTTGCATTGAGAATTGGCGTCCCATAGCGCTTCTCAATGCAGACAGGAAGGTTTTGGCAAAGGTGATGTTTAATCGGCTGGTGAAATTTGTGCCCCGACTCCTTTCGGGAGCCCAGCATTGCTCTGTTCCGGGCCGCAGTACAATTAGTGCTCTACTCTGTGTCCGAGAGGCGGTGGAGCAGGTTAGGGCTGGCCACTTCAAGGGGTACATGCTGTCATTGGACGAGGCAAAAGCGTTTGATCGGTTCAATCATGAGTACCTCTGGTCTCTCCTTCTGAAGTATGGCCTGCCGGGGGTGGGTTTGTTGATTGGCTTAAGACCTTGTACGCTGGGGCAGAGAGTTTCCCGCTTGAGAACGGTTGGATTGGCAGCTCTTTCGAGGTTGGGTGTGGTGTTCGCCATGGTTGTCCCTTGAGCCCGCTGCTGTACGTGTTTGCGATTGACCCACTTCTTAGGAGGGTGGAGCGTGGACCGTTGGCTAGGATCGGGATGGACCGGGCAGCACCGGAAGCTACTCTGAGAGTGGTGGCGTATGCCGATGACGTCACCGTTTTTGTTTCCTCTGATGGGGAGGCAGAGTGGCTGATGTCAGAGGTAAATCGCTACTCGGAGGCATCCGGGTCTAAGATCAACCGGGATAAGTGTGAGAGTCTCTGGCTGGGAGGAGGAGATTCTGGTTTTGATCTCCCGGACACCCTTCCAGGACCCAAAGTCTCTGCAAAAGTTCTTGGCTTCGAATTTGGCCAGGGGGATTACCCCAAACAAAATTGGGACAGCAGGCTAGAGATCGCCACTCAGAAGGTGAACCAATGGAAGGGTTGGTCTTTGACCCTAAGGGAAAGGGTAAACCTGATTAAAACCAACCTGCTCCCTTTGCTGATCTATCTGCTCAGTGTGTGCATCTTGCCGGAGCCTCTCTGGACTCAGGTCTACAGTTTGTTCTTCCAACTGTTATGGGGGAATAGACTGAACCTGGTCAAGAGGGAGGTTACTTACCGTACGAGGAGACTAGGAGGGTTCGGTATGGTCAACCCTGTGGTATTCCTTGTGAATACCTTCATTAAGATCAATATTGCAAACCTCTGGAAAGAGAGGGCTCCTCTGTGGGTATTCTCCTGTAGGGGATGGTTTCAGCCTTTCTTCCAGGAATGGGAGACAGGAGGGCAAGTGAAGGATCTATGAACACCGCATGGACATCTCCCGGCTTACGCTACCGTGGTTCTGAAGGTAATTCGCCGGTGGGGTCTGGGAATGTGGGAGGTCAGGACTCTGCCAAGGAAGCTCTCCTTGACAAAAGGGTTCTGTTCACCCATTTTCAGAGGCCTCTGGCGCTCAGGGATTGCCCAAGTCGGGATCTTGGGGTGGGTCTGCATCTTTTGAAATCTATCAGGATCCCGTCGAAGTTTTGGGACTTGGCTTGGCGCTGCTTCCATGGGAAACTGTGTGTGAGGAACAATCTGAAGTGTAGGAGCTCTGAGGACAGGAACTGTCCTCGGGAGCATTGTGGTACCATGCTTGAAAGCATGGACCACTTCCTGCTTCGTTGTCCCTTTAACACAGAGGTGTACAACAGGGTGGGCGCCTCCATTGACTGGCCCTCTTATGCGGAATGGGCCTATGGAGCATTCGGAGACCTGGGTGGTCGGGGCCGCTGCACCTTATTTCTAGTTAGCACAGTGGTTAGGTATCACACGTGGAACGCACGGTGCTTAGTATAGACGCAACGAAAAATCCTCCCAATGGACGATGTGTTTAGGACCATACTCGGTGACCTGGTGAAGGTGAGTTCTCTGGAGTATGAGAGACTGGGCACACGTAGGGCCACTCTCCTCTTGAGGGGCTTTTCTTTTAATGTGCCCTAATCTGGTCATCTCCTCTCCTGGTGGTGGGCTGCTGCTGACACCATAGATTTTTGTTTTGTTTTGATCAGTAGACAGTGATGTAGGGCTGCAGGCGCCGAACTTGGGCTTTGTCAGTTGTGGTTATTGTATTGTTTGTTATTGTATTGTTTGCTTCTGTATATATTGTATATAAGGATACGGATTTGGGTGTAGGTGTTAGGTTGGGTGGTGGGAAAAGGGGGGAGGTGGGTTCATCTTGTGGGACAATGATTATTTGGGTGAGAAACTGGCACTGCCTGATCTGGCCTATGGACGTTGGACATGGACTGAGGCATGAGACGCAGGACCAGCTCTCAGGTCAGTGCCGGGGTTGGGACTGGTCGGCTCGAGTGTGGGATGTTTTGTTTTGTCTTGTATAGTTAGTATTTATTTTATATTTTTTTTAAAAAAAGTGTATATATATATATATTAGTTTGTATATATATATATATATTAGTTTGTATATAATTTTGTCGGCTATTGTTTATTTTACTTACTATATTGTTATTTGTTTGGTAACCGGACCAGATGTCATAGTGTAAGTAGTTGTTTATTCTGTATATATGTATAATATGTGTGTGAGGAGAGAGGGAGCGGCTGGACCAGTTCATTACATTGTTTATTTTGTGGTTATTAATTTTGTTATGTTTCTGTTATTATTATTGTTATGTTTTTCATTTTTATGATAAAAAGATCTACAGGATGTAACTCAGGATCAGTACAGGACCAGTAATATAATGTATGCACACAGTGACTGCACCAGCAGAATAGTGAGTGCAGCTCTGGAGTATAATACAGGATGTAACTCAGGATCAGTACAGGATCAGTAATGTAATGTATGTACACAGTGACTGCTCCAGCAGAATAGTGAGTGCAGCTCTGGAGTATAATACAGGATGTAACTCAGGATCAGTACAGGATCAGTAATGTAATGTATGTACACTGTGACTGCACCAGCAGAATAGTGAGTGCAGCTCTGGAGTATAATACAGGATGTAACTCAGGATCAGTAATGTAATGTATGTACACAGTGACTGCACCAGCAGAATAGTGAGTGCAGCTCTGGAGTATAATACAGGATGTAACTCAGGATCAGTAATGTAATGTATGTACACAGTGACTGCACCAGAAGAATAGTGAGTGCAGCTCTGGAGTATAATACAGGATGTAACTCAGGATCAGTAATGTATGTACACAGTGACTGCACCAGAAGAATAGTGAGTGCAGCTCTGGAGTATAATACAGGATGTAACTCAGGATCAGAAATGTAATGTATGTGCACAGTGACTGCACCAGCAGGATAGTGAGTGCAGCTCTTGAGTATAATACAGGATGTAACTCAGGATCAGTAATGTAATGTATGTACACAGCGACTGCACCAGAAGAATAGTGAGTGCAGCTCTGGAGTATAATACTGGATGTAACTCAGGATCAGTAATGTAATGTATGTACACAGTGACTGCACCAGCAGAATAGTGAGTGCAGCTCCGGAGTATAATACTGGATGTAACTCAGGATCAGAAATGTAATGTATGTACACAGTGACTGCACCAGAAGAATAGTGAGTGCAGCTCTGGAGTATAATACAGGATGTAACTCAGGATCAGTACAGGATCAGTAATGTAATGTATGTACACAGTGACTGCACCAGCAGAATAGTGAGTGCAGCTCCGGAGTATAATACTGGATGTAACTCAGGATCAGAAATGTAATGTATGTACACAGTGACTGCACCAGAAGAATAGTGAGTGCAGCTCTGGAGTATAATACTGGATGTAACTCAGGATCAGTAATGTAATGTATGTACACAGTGACTGCACCAGAAGAATAGTGAGTGCAGCTCCGGAGTATAATACTGGATGTAACTCAGGATCAGAAATGTAATGTATGTACACAGTGACTGCACCAGAAGAATAGTGAGTGCAGCTCTGGAGTATAATACTGGATGTAACTCAGGATCAGTAATGTAATGTATGTACACAGTGACTGCACCAGAAGAATAGTGAGTGCAGCTCTGGAGTATAATACAGGATGTAACTCAGGATCAGTAATGTAATGTATGTACACAGTGACTGCACCAGAAGAATAGTGAGTGCAGCTCTGGAGTATAATACAGAATGTAACTCCGGATCAGTAATGTATGTACACAGTGACTGCACCAGAAGAATAGTGAGTGCAGCTCTGGAGTATAATACAGGATGTAACTCAGGATCAGAAATGTAATGTATGTGCACAGTGACTGCACCAGCAGAATAGTGAGTGCAGCTCTTGAGTATAATACAGGATGTAACTCAGGATCAGTAATGTAATGTATGTACACAGCGACTGCACCAGAAGAATAGTGAGTGCAGCTCTGGAGTATAATACTGGATGTAACTCAGGATCAGTAATGTAATGTATGTACACAGTGACTGCACCAGCAGAATAGTGAGTGCAGCTCCGGAGTATAATACTGGATGTAACTCAGGATCAGAAATGTAATGTATGTACACAGTGACTGCACCAGAAGAATAGTGAGTGCAGCTCTGGAGTATAATACAGGATGTAACTCAGGATCAGTACAGGATCAGTAATGTAATGTATGTACACAGTGACTGCACCAGCAGAATAGTGAGTGCAGCTCCGGAGTATAATACTGGATGTAACTCAGGATCAGAAATGTAATGTATGTACACAGTGACTGCACCAGAAGAATAGTGAGTGCAGCTCTGGAGTATAATACTGGATGTAACTCAGGATCAGTAATGTAATGTATGTACACAGTGACTGCACCAGAAGAATAGTGAGTGCAGCTCCGGAGTATAATACTGGATGTAACTCAGGATCAGAAATGTAATGTATGTACACAGTGACTGCACCAGAAGAATAGTGAGTGCAGCTCTGGAGTATAATACTGGATGTAACTCAGGATCAGTAATGTAATGTATGTACACAGTGACTGCACCAGAAGAATAGTGAGTGCAGCTCTGGAGTATAATACAGGATGTAACTCAGGATCAGTAATGTATGTACACAGTGACTGCACCAGAAGAATAGTGAGTGCAGCTCTGGAGTATAATACAGGATGTAACTCAGGATCAGAAATGTAATGTATGTGCACAGTGACTGCACCAGCAGAATAGTGAGTGCAGCTCTTGAGAATAATACAGGATGTAACTCAGGATCAGTACAGGATCAGTAATGTAATGTATGTACACAGTGACTGCACCAGCAGAATAGTGAGTGCAGCTCCGGAGTATAATACTGGATGTAACTCAGGATCAGAAATGTAATGTATGTACACAGTGACTGCACCAGAAGAATAGTGAGTGCAGCTCTGGAGTATAATACAGGATGTAACTCAGGATCAGTACAGGATCAGTAATGTAATGTATGTACACAGTGACTGCACCAGCAGAATAGTGAGTGCAGCTCCGGAGTATAATACTGGATGTAACTCAGGATCAGAAATGTATCGTATGTACACAGTGACTGCACCAGAAGAATAGTGAGTGCAGCTCTGGAGTATAATACTGGATGTAACTCAGGATCAGTAATGTAATGTATGTACACAGTGACTGCACCAGAAGAATAGTGAGTGCAGCTCCGGAGTATAATACTGGATGTAACTCAGGATCAGAAATGTAATGTATGTACACAGTGACTGCACCAGAAGAATAGTGAGTGCAGCTCTGGAGTATAATACTGGATGTAACTCAGGATCAGTAATGTAATGTATGTACACAGTGACTGCACCAGAAGAATAGTGAGTGCAGCTCTGGAGTATAATACAGGATGTAACTCAGGATCAGTAATGTAATGTATGTACACAGTGACTGCACCAGAAGAATAGTGAGTGCAGCTCTGGAGTATAATACAGGATGTAACTCAGGATCAGTAATGTATGTACACAGTGACTGCACCAGAAGAATAGTGAGTGCAGCTCTGGAGTATAATACAGGATGTAACTCAGGATCAGAAATGTAATGTATGTGCACAGTGACTGCACCAGCAGAATAGTGAGTGCAGCTCTGGAGTATAATACAGGATGTAACTCAGGATCAGTACAGGATCAGTAATGTAATGTATGTACACAGTGACTGCACCAGAAGAATAGTGAGTGCAGCTCTGGAGTATAATACAGGATGTAACTCAGGATCAGTAATGTAATGTATGTACACAGTGTCTGCACCAGCAGAATAGTGAGTGCAGCTCTGGAGTATAATACAGGATGTAACTCAGGATCAGTAATGTATGTACACAGTGACTGCACCAGAAGAATAGTGAGTGCAGCTCTGGAGTATAATACAGGATGTAACTCAGGATCAGTAATGTATGTACACAGTGACTGCACCAGAAGAATAGTGAGTGCAGCTCTGGAGTATAATACTGGATGTAACTCAGGATCAGAAATGTAATGTATGTACACAGTGACTGCACCAGCAGAATAGTGAGTGCAGCTCTGGAGTATAATACAGGATGTAACTCAGGATCAGTAATGTAATGTATGTACACAGTGTCTGCACCAGCAGAATAGTGAGTGCAGCTCTGGAGTATAATACAGGATGTAACTCAGGATCAGTAATGTATGTACACAGTGACTGCACCAGAAGAATAGTGAGTGCAGCTCTGGAGTATAATACAGGATGTAACTCAGGATCAGTAATGTATGTACACAGTGACTGCACCAGAAGAATAGTGAGTGCAGCTCTGGAGTATAATGCAGGATGTAACTCAGGATCAGTAATGTAATGTATGTACACAGTGACTGCACCAGAAGAATAGTGAGTGCAGCTCTGGAGTATAATACAGGATGTAACTCAGGATCAGAAATGTATGTACACAGTGACTGCACCAGAAGAATAGTGAGTGCAGCTCTGGAGTGTAATACAGGATGTAACTCAGGATCAGAAATGTAATGTATGTACACAGTGTCTGCACCAGCAGAATAGTGAGTGCAGCTCTGGAGTATAATACAGGATGTAACTCAGGATCAGTAATGTATGTACACAGTGACTGCACCAGAAGAATAGTGAGTGCAGCTCTGGAGTATAATACAGGATGTAACTCAGGATCAGTAATGTATGTACACAGTGACTGCACCAGAAGAATAGTGAGTGCAGCTCTGGAGTATAATGCAGGATGTAACTCAGGATCAGTAATGTAATGTATGTACACAGTGACTGCACCAGAAGAATAGTGAGTGCAGCTCTGGAGTATAATACAGGATGTAACTCAGGATCAGAAATGTATGTACACAGTGACTGCACCAGAAGAATAGTGAGTGCAGCTCTGGAGTATAATGCAGGATGTAACTCAGGATCAGTAATGTAATGTATGTACACAGTGACTGCACCAGAAGAATAGTGAGTGCAGCTCTGGAGTATAATACAGGATGTAACTCAGGATCAGAAATGTAATGTATGTACACAGCGACTGCACCAGCAGAATAGTGAGTGCAGCTCTGGAGTGTAATACAGGATGTAACTCAGGATCAGTAATGTATGTACACAGTGACTGCACCAGAAGAATAGTGAGTGCAGCTCTGGAGTATAATACTGGATGTAACTCAGGATCAGAAATGTAATGTATGTACACAGTGACTGCACCAGAAGAATAGTGAGTGCAGTTCTGGAGTATAATACAGGATGTAACTCAGGATCAGTAATGTAATGTATGTACACAGTGACTGCACCAGAAGAATAGTGAGTGCAGCTCTGGAGTATAATACAGGATGTAACTCAGGATCAGAAATGTAATGTATGTACACAGTGACTGCACCAGCAGAATAGTGAGTGCAGCTCTGGAGTATAATACAGGATGTAACTCAGGATCAGTACAGGATCAGTAATGTAATGTATGTACACAGTGACTGACCAGCAGAATAGTGAGTGCAGCTCTGAAGTATAATACAGGATGTAACTCAGGATCAGTAATGTAATGTATGTACACAGTGACTGCACCAGCAGAATAGTGAGTGCAGCTCTGGAGTATAATACAGGATGTAACTCAGGATCAGTACAGGATCAGTAATGTAATGTATGTACACAGCGACTGCACCAGCAGAATAGTGAGTGCAGCTCTGGAGTATAATACAGGATGTAACTCAGGATCAGTACAGGATCAGTAATGTAATGTATGTACACAGTGACTGCACCAGCAGAATAGTGAGTGCAGCTCTGGAGTATAATACACGATGTAACTCAGGATCAGTACAGGATCAGTAATGTAATGTATGTACACAGCGACTGCACCAGCAGAATAGTGAGTGCAGCTCTGGAGCATAATACAGGATGTAACTCAGGATCAGTAATGTAATGTATGTACACAGTGACTGCACCAGCAGAATAGTGAGTGCAGCTCTGGAGTATAATACAGGATGTAACTCAGGATCAGTACAGGATCAGTAATGTAATGCATGTACACAGTGACTGCACCAGCAGAATAGTGAGTGCAGCTCTGGAGTATAATACAGGATGTAACTCAGGATCAGTACAGGATAAGTAATTAATGCATGTACACAGTGACTGCACCAGCAGAATAGTGAGTGCAGCTCTGGGGTATAATACAGGATGTAACTCAGGATCAGTACAGGATCAGTAATGTAATGTATGTACACAGTGAATGCACCAGCAGAATAGTGAGTGCAGCTCTGGAGTATAATACAGGATGTAACTCAGGATCAGTACAGGATCAGTAATGTAATGTATGTACACAGTGACTGCACCACCAGAATAGTGAGTGCAGCTCTGGAGTATAATACAGGATGTAACTCAGGATCAGTACAGGATCAGTAATGTAATGCATGTACACAGTGACTGCACCAGCAGAATAGTGAGTGCAGCTCTGGAGTATAATACAGGATGTAACTCAGGATCAGTACAGGATCAGTAATGTAATGTATGTACACAGTGACTGCACCAGCAGAATAGTGAGTGCAGCTCTGGAGCATAATACAGGATGTAACTCAGGATCAGTAATGTAATGTATGTACACAGTGACTACACCAGCAGAATAGTGAGTGCAGCTCTGGAGTATAATACAGGATGTAACTCAGGATCAGAAATGTAATGTATGTACACAGCGACTGCACCAGCAGAATAGTGAGTGCAGCTCTGGAGTGTAATACAGGATGTAACTCAGGATCAGTAATGTATGTACACAGTGACTGCACAAGAAGAATAGTGAGTGCAGCTCTGGAGTATAATACTGGATGTAACTCAGGATCAGAAATGTAATGTATGTACACAGTGACTGCACCAGAAGAATAGTGAGTGCAGCTCTGGAGTATAATACAGGATGTAACTCAGGATCAGTAATGTAATGTATGTACACAGTGACTGCACCAGAAGAATAGTGAGTGCAGCTCTGGAGTATAATACAGGATGTAACTCAGGATCAGAAATGTAATGTATGTACACAGTGACTGCACCAGCAGAATAGTGAGTGCAGCTCTGGAGTATAATACAGGATGTAACTCAGGATCAGTACAGGATCAGTAATGTAATGTATGTACACAGTGACTGACCAGCAGAATAGTGAGTGCAGCTCTGAAGTATAATACAGGATGTAACTCAGGATCAGTAATGTAATGTATGTACACAGTGACTGCACCAGCAGAATAGTGAGTGCAGCTCTGGAGTATAATACAGGATATAACTCAGGATCAGTACAGGATCAGTAATGTAATGTATGTACACAGCGACTGCACCAGCAGAATAGTGAGTGCAGCTCTGGAGTATAATACAGGATGTAACTCAGGATCAGTACAGGATCAGTAATGTAATGTATGTACACAGTGACTGCACCAGCAGAATAGTGAGTGCAGCTCTGGAGTATAATACAGGATGTAACTCAGGATCAGTACAGGATCAGTAATGTAATGTATGTACACAGCGACTGCACCAGCAGAATAGTGAGTGCAGCTCTGGAGCATAATACAGGATGTAACTCAGGATCAGTAATGTAATGTATGTACACAGTGACTGCACCAGCAGAATAGTGAGTGCAGCTCTGGAGTATAATACAGGATGTAACTCAGGATCAGTACAGGATCAGTAATGTAATGCATGTACACAGTGACTGCACCAGCAGAATAGTGAGTGCAGCTCTGGAGTATAATACAGGATGTAACTCAGGATCAGTACAGGATAAGTAATTAATGCATGTACACAGTGACTGCACCAGCAGAATAGTGAGTGCAGCTCTGGGGTATAATACAGGATGTAACTCAGGATCAGTACAGGATCAGTAATGTAATGTATGTACACAGTGAATGCACCAGCAGAATAGTGAGTGCAGCTCTGGAGTATAATACAGGATGTAACTCAGGATCAGTACAGGATCAGTAATGTAATGTATGTACACAGTGACTGCACCACCAGAATAGTGAGTGCAGCTCTGGAGTATAATACAGGATGTAACTCAGGATCAGTACAGGATCAGTAATGTAATGCATGTACACAGTGACTGCACCAGCAGAATAGTGAGTGCAGCTCTGGAGTATAGTACAGGATGTAACTCAGGATCAGTACCGGATCAGTAATGTAATGTATGTACACAGTGACTGCACCAGCAGAATAGTGAGTGCAGCTCTGGAGTATAATACAGGATGTAACTCAGGATCAGTACAGGATCAGAAATGTAATGTATGTGCACAGTGACTGCACCAGCAGAATAGTGAGTGCAGCTCTGGGTATAATACAGGATGTAACTCAGGATCAGTAATGTAATGTATGTACACAGTGACTGCACCAGCAGAATAGTGAGTGCAGCTCTGGAGTATAATACAGGATGTAACTCAGGATCAGTACAGGATCAGAAATGTAATGTATGTGCACAGTGACTGCACCAGCAGAATAGTGAGTGCAGCTCTGGAGTATAATACAGGATGTAACTCAGGATCAGTAATGTAATTTATGTACACAGTGACTGCACCAGAAGAATAGTGAGTGCAGCTCTGGAGTATAATACAGGATGTAACTCAGGATCAGTACAGGATCAGTAATGTAATGCATGTACACAGTGACTGCTCCAGCAGAATAGTGAGTGCAGCTCTGGAGTATAATACAGGATGTAACTCAGGATCAGTACAGGATCAGTAATGTAATGCATGTACACAGTGACTGCACCAGCAGAATAGTGAGTGCAGCTCTGGAGTATAATACAGGATGTAACTCAGGGTCAGTAATGTAATATATGTACACAGTGACTGCACCAGCAGAATAGTGAGTGCAGCTCTGGAGTATAATACAGGATGTAACTCAGGATCAGTACAGGATCAGTAATGTAATGCATGTACACAGTGACTGCACCAGCAGAATAGTGAGTGCAGCTCTGGAGTATAATACAGGATGTAACTCAGGATCAGTAATGTAAAGTATGTACACAGTGACTGTACCAGCAGAATAGTGAGTGCAGCTCTGGAGTATAATACAGGATGTAACTCAGGATCAGTACAGGATCAGTAATGTAATGTATGTACACAGTGACTGCACCAGAAGAATAGTGAGTGCAGCTCTGGAGTATAATACAGGATGTAACTCAGGATCAGTACAGGATCAGTAATGTAATGCATGTACACAGTGACTGCACCCGCAGAATAGTGAGTGCAGCTCTGGAGTATAATACAGGATGTAACTCAGGATCAGTAATGTAATGTATGTACACAGTGACTGCACCAGCAGAATAGTGAGTGCAGCTCTGGAGTATAATACAGGATGTAACTCAGGATCAGTAATGTAATGTATGTACACAGTGACTGCACCAGAAGAATAGTGAGTGCAGCTCTGGAGTATAATACAGGATGTAACTCAGGATCAGTACAGGATCAGTAATGTAATGTATGTACAAAGCGACTGCACGAGCAGAATAGTGAGTGCAGCTTTGGAGCATAATACAGGATGTAACTCAGGATCAGTAATGTAATGTATGTACACAGTGACTGCACCAGCAGAATAGTGAGTGCAGCTCTGGAGTATAATACAGGATGTAACTCAGGATCAGTACAGGATCAGTAATGTAATGTATGTACACAGTGACTGCACCAGCAGAATAGTGAGTGCAGCTCTGGGGTATAATACAGGATGTAACTCAGGATCAGTACAGGATCAGTAATGTAATGTATGTACACAGTGACTGCACCAGCAGAATAGTGAGTGCAGCTCTGGAGCATAATACAGGATGTAACTCAGGATCAGTAATGTAATGTATGTACACAGTGACTACACCAGCAGAATAGTGAGTGCAGCTCTGGAGTATAATACAGGATGTAACTCAGGATCAGTACCGGATCAGTAATGTAATGTATGTACACAGTGACTGCACCAGCAGAATAGTGAGTGCAGCTCTGGAGTATAATACAGGATGTAACTCAGGATCAGTACAGGATCAGAAATGTAATGTATGTGCACAGTGACTGCACCAGCAGAATAGTGAGTGCAGCTCTGGGTATAATACAGGATGTAACTCAGGATCAGGAATGTAATGTATGTACACAGTGACTGCACCAGCAGAATAGTGAGTGCAGCTCTGGAGTATAATACAAGATGTAACTCAGGATCAGTACAGGATCAGAAATGTAATGTATGTGCACAGTGACTGCACCAGCAGAATAGTGAGTGCAGCTCTGGAGTATAATACAGGATGTAACTCAGGATCAGTACAGGATCAGAAATGTAATGTATGTGCACAGTGACTGCACCAGCAGAATAGTGAGTGCAGCTCTGGGTATAATACAGGATGTAACTCAGGATCAGTAATGTAATATATGTACACAGTGACTGCACCAGCAGAATAGTGAGTGCAGCTCTGGAGTATAATACAGGATGTAACTCAGGATCAGTACAGGATCAGTAATGTAATGTATGTACACAGTGACTGCACCAGAAGAATAGTGAGTGCAGCTCTGGAGTATAATACAGGATGTAACTCAGGATCAGTACAGGATCAGTAATGTAATGCATGTACACAGTGACTGTTCCAGCAGAATAGTGAGTGCAGCTCTGGAGTATAATACAGCATGTAACTCAGGATCAGTACAGGATCAGTAATGTAATGCATGTACACAGTGACTGCACCAGCAGAATAGTGAGTGCAGCTCTGGAGTATAATACAGGATGTAACTCAGGGTCAGTAATGTAATATATGTACACAGTGACTGCACCAGCAGAATAGTGAGTGCAGCTCTGGAGTATAATACAGGATGTAACTCAGGATCAGAAATGTAATGTATGTACACAGTGACTGCACCAGAAGAATAGTGAGTGCAGCTCTGGAGTATAATACAGGATGTAACTCAGGATCAGTAATGTAATGTATGTACACAGTGACTGCACCAGAAGAATAGTGAGTGCAGCTCTGGAGTATAATACAGGATGTAACTCAGGATCAGTAATGTAATGTATGTACACAGTGACTGCACCAGAAGAATAGTGAGTGCAGCTCTGGAGTATAATACAGGATGTAACTCAGGATCAGTACAGGATCAGTAATGTAATGTATGTACACAGTGACTGACCAGCAGAATAGTGAGTGCAGCTCTGGAGTATAATACAGGATGTAACTCAGGATCAGTAATGTAATGTATGTACACAGTGACTGCACCAGAAGAATAGTAAGTGCAGCTCTGGAGTATAATACAGGATGTAACTCAGGATCAGAAATGTAATGTATGTACACAGTGACTGCACCAGAAGAATAGTGAGTGCAGCTCTGGAGTATAATACAGGATGTAACTCAGGATCAGTACAGGATCAGTAATGTAATGTATGTACACAGTGACTGACCAGCAGAATAGTGAGTGCAGCTCTGGAGTATAATACAGGATGTAACTCAGGATCAGTAATGTAATGTATGTACACAGTGACTGCACCAGCAGAATAATGAGTGCAGCTCTGGAGTATAATACAGGATGTAACTCAGGATCAGAAATGTAATGTATGTACACAGTGACTGCACCAGAAGAATAGTGAGTGCAGCTCTGGAGTATAATACAGGATGTAACTCAGGATCAGTAATGTAATGTATGTACACAGTGACTGCACCAGCAGAATAGAGAGTGCAGCTCTGGAGTATAATACAGGATGTAACTCAGGATCAGTAATGTAATGTATGTACACAGTGACTGCACCAGAAGAATAGTGAGTGCAGCTCTGGAGTATAATACAGGATGTAACTCAGGATCAGTAATGTAATGTATGTACACAGTGACTGCACCAGCAGAATAGTGAGTGCAGCTCTGGAGTATAATAGAGGATGTAACTCAGGATCAGAAATGTAATGTATGTACACAGTGACTGCACCAGAAGAATAGTGAGTGCAGCTCTGGAGTATAATACTGGATGTAACTCAGGATCAGAAATGTAATGTATGTACACAGTGACTGCACCAGAAGAATAGTGAGTGCAGCTCTGGAGTATAATACAGGATATAACTCAGGATCAGTAATGTAATGTATGTACACAGTGACTGCACCAGAAGAATAGTGAGTGCAGCTCTGGAGTATAATACAGGATATAACTCAGGATCAGTAATGTAATGTATGTACACAGTGACTGCACCAGCAGAATAGTGAGTGCAGCTCTGGAGTATAATACTGGATGTAACTCAGGATCAGAAATGTAATGTATGTACACAGTGACTGCACCAGAAGAATAGTGAGTGCAGCTCTGGAGTATAATACAGGATATAACTCAGGATCAGTAATGTAATGTATGTACACAGTGACTGACCAGCAGAATAGTGAGTGCAGCTCTGGAGTATAATACTGGATGTAACTCAGGATCAGAAATGTAATGTATGTACACAGTGACTGCACCAGAAGAATAGTGAGTGCAGCTCTGGAGTATAATACAGGATGTAACTCAGGATCAGAAATGTAATGTATGTACACAGTGACTGCACCAGAAGAATAGTGAGTGCAGCTCTGGAGTATAATACTGGATGTAACTCAGGATCAGAAATGTAATGTATGTACACAGTGACTGCACCAGCAGAATAGTGAGTGCAGCTCTGGAGTATAATACAGGATGTAACTCAGGATCAGTAATGTAATGTATGTACACAGTGACTGCACCAGAAGAATAGTGAGTGCAGCTCTGGAGTATAATACAGGATGTAATTCAGGATCAGTAATGTAATGTATGTACACAGTGACTGCACCAGAAGAATAGTGAGTGCAGCTCTGGAGTATAATACAGGATGTAACTCAGGATCAGTAATGTAATGTATGTACACAGTGACTGCACCAGAAGAATAGTGAGTGCAGCTCTGGAGTATAATACAGGATGTAACTCAGGATCAGTACAGAATCAGTAATGTAATGTATGTACACAGTGACTGACCAGCAGAATAGTGAGTGCAGCTCTGGAGTATAATACAGGATGTAACTCAGGATCAGTAATGTAATGTATGTACACAGTGACTGCACCAGCAGAATAGTGAGTGCAGCTCTGGAGTATAATACAGGATGTAACTCAGGATCAGTAATGTAATGTATGTACACAGTGACTGCACCAGAAGAATAGTGAGTGCAGCTCTGGAGTATAATACAGGATGTAACTCAAGATCAGTACAGAATCAGTAATGTAATGTATGTACACAGTGACTGACCAGCAGAATAGTGAGTGCAGCTCTGGAGTATAATACAGGATGTAACTCAGGATCAGTAATGTAATGTATGTACACAGTGACTGCACCAGCAGAATAGTGAGTGCAGCTCTGGAGTATAATACAGGATGTAACTCAGGATCAGTACAGGATCAGTAATGTAATGTATGTACACAGTGACTGCACCAGCAGAATAGTGAGTGCAGCTCTGGGGTATAATACAGGATGTAACTCAGGATCAGTACAGGATCAGTAATGTAATGTATGTAGACAGTGACTGCACCAGCAGAATAGTGAGTGCAGCTCTGGAGTATAATACAGGATGTAACTCAGGATCAGTACAGGATCAGTAATGTAATGTATGTACACAGTGACTGCACCAGCAGAATAGTGAGTGCAGCTCTGGAGTATAATACAGGATGTAACTCAGGATCAGTACAGGATCAGTAATGTAATGTATGTACACAGCGACTGCACCAGCAGAATAGTGAGTGCAGCTCTGGAGTATAATACAGGATGTTACTCAGGATCAGTAATGTAATGTATGTACACAGTGACTGCACCAGCAGAATAGTGAGTGCAGCTCTGGGGTATAATACAGGATGTTACTCAGGATCAGTAATGTAATGTATGTACACAGTGACTGCACCAGCAGAATAGTGAGTGCAGCTCTGGAGTATAATACAGGATGTAACTCATGATCAGAAATGTAATGTATGTACACAGTGACTGCACCAGAAGAATAGTGAGTGCAGCTCTGGAGTATAATACAGGATGTAACTCAGGGTCAGTAATGTAATATATGTACACAGTGACTGCACCAGCAGAATAGTGAGTGCAGCTCTGGAGTATAATACAGGATGTAACTCAGGATCAGAAATGTAATGTATGTACACAGTGACTGCACCAGAAGAATAGTGAGTGCAGCTCTGGAGTATAATAGAGGATGTAACTCAGGATCAGTAATGTAATATATGTACACAGTGACTGCACCAGAAGAATAGTGAGTGCAGCTCTGGAGTATAATACAGGATGTAACTCAGGATCAGTAATGTAATGTATGTACACAGTGACTGCACCAGAAGAATAGTGAGTGCAGCTCTGGAGTATAATACAGGATGTAACTCAGGATCAGTACAGGATCAGTAATGTAATGTATGTACACAGTGACTGACCAGCAGAATAGTGAGTGCAGCTCTGGAGTATAATACAGGATGTAACTCAGGATCAGTAATGTAATGTATGTACACAGTGACTGCACCAGAAGAATAGTAAGTGCAGCTCTGGAGTATAATACAGGATGTAACTCAGGATCAGAAATGTAATGTATGTACACAGTGACTGCACCAGAAGAATAGTGAGTGCAGCTCTGGAGTATAATACAGGATGTAACTCAGGATCAGTACAGGATCAGTAATGTAATGTATGTACACAGTGACTGACCAGCAGAATAGTGAGTGCAGCTCTGGAGTATAATACAGGATGTAACTCAGGATCAGAAATGTAATGTATGTACACAGTGACTGCACCAGAAGAATAGTGAGTGCAGCTCTGGAGTATAATACAGGATGTAACTCAGGATCAGTAATGTAATGTATGTACACAGTGACTGCACCAGCAGAATAGTGAGTGCAGCTCTGGAGTATAATACAGGATGTAACTCAGGATCAGTAATGTAATGTATGTACACAGTGACTGCACCAGAAGAATAGTGAGTGCAGCTCTGGAGTATAATACAGGATGTAACTCAGGATCAGTAATGTAATGTATGTACACAGTGACTGCACCAGCAGAATAGTGAGTGCAGCTCTGGAGTATAATAGAGGATGTAACTCAGGATCAGAAATGTAATGTATGTACACAGTGACTGCACCAGAAGAATAGTGAGTGCAGCTCTGGAGTATAATACTGGATGTAACTCAGGATCAGAAATGTAATGTATGTACACAGTGACTGCACCAGAAGAATAGTGAGTGCAGCTCTGGAGTATAATACAGGATATAACTCAGGATCAGTAATGTAATGTATGTACACAGTGACTGCACCAGAAGAATAGTGAGTGCAGCTCTGGAGTATAATACAGGATATAACTCAGGATCAGTAATGTAATGTATGTACACAGTGACTGCACCAGCAGAATAGTGAGTGCAGCTCTGGAGTATAATACTGGATGTAACTCAGGATCAGAAATGTAATGTATGTACACAGTGACTGCACCAGAAGAATAGTGAGTGCAGCTCTGGAGTATAATACAGGATATAACTCAGGATCAGTAATGTAATGTATGTACACAGTGACTGACCAGCAGAATAGTGAGTGCAGCTCTGGAGTATAATACTGGATGTAAATCAGGATCAGAAATGTAATGTATGTACACAGTGACTGCACCAGAAGAATAGTGAGTGCAGCTCTGGAGTATAATACAGGATGTAACTCAGGATCAGAAATGTAATGTATGTACACAGTGACTGCACCAGAAGAATAGTGAGTGCAGCTCTGGAGTATAATACTGTATGTAACTCAGGATCAGAAATGTAATGTATGTACACAGTGACTGCACCAGCAGAATAGTGAGTGCAGCTCTGGAGTATAATACAGGATGTAACTCAGGATCAGTAATGTAATGTATGTACACAGTGACTGCACCAGAAGAATAGTGAGTGCAGCTCTGGAGTATAATACAGGATGTAATTCAGGATCAGTAATGTAATGTATGTACACAGTGACTGCACCAGAAGAATAGTGAGTGCAGCTCTGGAGTATAATACAGGATGTAACTCAGGATCAGTAATGTAATGTATGTACACAGTGACTGCACCAGAAGAATAGTGAGTGCAGCTCTGGAGTATAATACAGGATGTAACTCAGGATCAGTACAGAATCAGTAATGTAATGTATGTACACAGTGACTGACCAGCAGAATAGTGAGTGCAGCTCTGGAGTATAATACAGGATGTAACTCAGGATCAGTAATGTAATGTATGTACACAGTGACTGCACCAGCAGAATAGTGAGTGCAGCTCTGGAGTATAATACAGGATGTAACTCAGGATCAGTAATGTAATGTATGTACACAGTGACTGCACCAGAAGAATAGTGAGTGCAGCTCTGGAGTATAATACAGGATGTAACTCAAGATCAGTACAGAATCAGTAATGTAATGTATGTACACAGTGACTGACCAGCAGAATAGTGAGTGCAGCTCTGGAGTATAATACAGGATGTAACTCAGGATCAGTAATGTAATGTATGTACACAGTGACTGCACCAGCAGAATAGTGAGTGCAGCTCTGGAGTATAATACAGGATGTAACTCAGGATCAGTACAGGATCAGTAATGTAATGTATGTACACAGTGACTGCACCAGCAGAATAGTGAGTGCAGCTCTGGGGTATAATACAGGATGTAACTCAGGATCAGTACAGGATCAGTAATGTAATGTATGTAGACAGTGACTGCACCAGCAGAATAGTGAGTGCAGCTCTGGAGTATAATACAGGATGTAACTCAGGATCAGTACAGGATCAGTAATGTAATGTATGTACACAGTGACTGCACCAGCAGAATAGTGAGTGCAGCTCTGGAGTATAATACAGGATGCAACTCAGGATCAGTACAGGATCAGTAATGTAATGTATGTACACAGCGACTGCACCAGCAGAATAGTGAGTGCAGCTCTGGAGTATAATACAGGATGTTACTCAGGATCAGTAATGTAATGTATGTACACAGTGACTGCACCAGCAGAATAGTGAGTGCAGCTCTGGGGTATAATACAGGATGTTACTCAGGATCAGTAATGTAATGTATGTACACAGTGACTGCACCAGCAGAATAGTGAGTGCAGCTCTGGAGTATAATACAGGATGTAACTCATGATCAGTACCGGATCAGTAATGTAATGTATGTACACAGTGACTTCACCAGCAGAATAGTGAGTGCAGCTCTGGAGTATAATACTGGATGTAACTCAGGATCAGAAATGTAATGTATGTACACAGTGACTGCACCAGAAGAATAGTGAGTGCAGCTCTGGAGTATAATACAGGATGTTACTCATGATCAGTACCGGATCAGTAATGTAATGTATGTACACAGTGACTGCACCAGAAGAATAGTGAGTGCAGCTCTGGAGTATAATACTGGATGTAACTCAGGATCAGAAATGTAATGTATGTACACAGTGACTGCACCAGAAGAATAGTGAGTGCAGCTCTGGAGTATAATACAGGATGTTACTCAGGATCAGTAATGTAATGTATGTGCACAGTGACTGCACCAGCAGAATAGTGAGTGCAGCTCTGGAGTATAATACAGGATGTAACTCAGGATCAGTAATGTAATGTATGTACACAGTGACTGCACCAGAAGAATAGTGAGTGCAGCTCTGGAGTATAATACAGGATGTAACTCAGGATCAGAAATGTAATGTATGTACACAGTGACTGCACCAGAAGAATAGTGAGTGCAGCTCTGGAGTATAATACAGGATGTAACTCAGGATCAGTACAGGATCAGAAATGTAATGTATGTGCACAGTGACTGCACCAGCAGAATAGTGAGTGCAGCTCTGGGTATAATACAGGATGTAACTCAGGATCAGTAATGTAATGTATGTACACAGTGACTGCACCAGCAGAATAGTGAGTGCAGCTCTGGAGTATAATACAGGATGTAACTCAGGATCAGTACAGGATCAGTAATGTAATGCATGTACACAGTGACTGCACCAGCAGAATAGTGAGTGCAGCTCTGGAGTATAATACAGGATGTAACTCAGGATCAGTAATGTAATGTATGTACACAGTGACTGCACCAGAAGAATAGTGAGTGCAGCTCTGGAGTATAATACAGGATGTAACTCAGGATCAGAAATGTATGTACACAGTGACTGCACCAGAAGAATAGTGAGTGCAGCTCTGGAGTATAATACAGTATGTAACTCAGGATCAGAAATGTAATGTATGTACACAGCGACTGCACCAGCAGAATAGTGAGTGCAGCTCTGGAGTGTAATACAGGATGTAACTCAGGATCAGTAATGAATGTACACAGTGACTGCACCAGAAGAATAGTGAGTGCAGCTCTGGAGTATAATACTGGATGTAACTCAGGATCAGAAATGTAATGTATGTACACAGTGACTGCACCAGAAGAATAGTGAGTGCAGCTCTGGAGTATAATACAGGATGTAACTCAGGATCAGTAATGTAATGTATGTACACAGTGACTGCACCAGAAGAATAGTGAGTGCAGCTCTGGAGTATAATACAGGATGTAACTCAGGATCAGAAATGTAATGTATGTACACAGTGACTGCACCAGCAGAATAGTGAGTGCAGCTCTGGAGTATAATACAGGATGTAACTCAGGATCAGTACAGGATCAGTAATGTAATGTATGTACACAGTGACTGACCAGCAGAATAGTGAGTGCAGCTCTGAAGTATAATACAGGATGTAACTCAGGATCAGCAATGTAATGTATGTACACAGTGACTGCACCAGCAGAATAGTGAGTGCAGCTCTGGAGTATAATACACGATGTAACTCAGGATCAGTACAGGATCAGTAATGTAATGTATGTACACAGCGACTGCACCAGCAGAATAGTGAGTGCAGCTCTGGAGTATAATACAGGATGTAACTCAGGATCAGTACAGGATCAGTAATGTAATGTATGTACACAGTGACTGCACCAGCAGAATAGTGAGTGCAGCTCTGGAGTATAATACAGGATGTAACTCAGGATCAGTACAGGATCAGTAATGTAATGTATGTACACAGCGACTGCACCAGCAGAATAGTGAGTGCAGCTCTGGAGCATAATACAGGATGTAACTCAGGATCAGTAATGTAATGTATGTACACAGTGACTGCACCAGCAGAATAGTGAGTGCAGCTCTGGAGTATAATACAGGATGTAACTCAGGATCAGTACAGGATCAGTAATGTAATGCATGTACACAGTGACTGCACCAGCAGAATAGTGAGTGCAGCTCTGGAGTATAATACAGGATGTAACTCAGGATCAGTACAGGATCAGTAATGTAATGTATGTACACAGTGACTGCACCAGCAGAATAGTGAGTGCAGCTCTGGGGTATAATACAGGATGTAACTTAGGATCAGTACAGGATCAGTAATGTAATGTATGTACACAGTGAATGCACCAGCAGAATAGTGAGTGCAGCTCTGGAGTATAATACAGGATGTAACTCAGGATCAGTACAGGATCAGTAATATAATGTATGTACACAGTGACTGCACCACCAGAATAGTGAGTGCAGCTCTGGAGTATAATACAGGATGTAACTCAGGATCAGTACAGGATCAGTAATGTAATGCATGTACACAGTGACTGCACCAGCAGAATAGTGAGTGCAGCTCTGGAGTATAATACAGGATGTAACTCAGGATCAGTACAGGATCAGTAATGTAATGTATGTACACAGTGACTGCACCAGCAGAATAGTGAGTGCAGCTCTGGAGCATAATACAGGATGTAACTCAGGATCAGTAATGTAATGTATGTACACAGTGACTACACCAGCAGAATAGTGAGTGCAGCTCTGGAGTATAATACAGGATGTAACTCAGGATCAGTACCGGATCAGTAATGTAATGTATGTACACAGTGACTGCACCAGCAGAATAGTGAGTGCAGCTCTGGAGTATAATACAGGATGTAACTCAGGATCAGTACAGGATCAGAAATGTAATGTATGTGCACAGTGACTGCACCAGCAGAATAGTGAGTGCAGCTCTGGGTATAATACAGGATGTAACTCAGGATCAGTAATGTAATGTATGTACACAGTGACTGCACCAGCAGAATAGTGAGTGCAGCTCTGGAGTATAATACAGGATGTAACTCAGGATCAGTACAGGATCAGAAATGTAATGTATGTGCACAGTGACTGCACCAGCAGAATAGTGAGTGCAGCTCTGGAGTATAATACAGGATGTAACTCAGGATCAGTAATGTAATGTATGTACACAGTGACTGCACCAGAAGAATAGTGAGTGCAGCTCTGGAGTATAATACAGGATGTAACTCAGGATCAGTACAGGATCAGTAATGTAATGCATGTACACAGTGACTGCTCCAGCAGAATAGTGAGTGCAGCTCTGGAGTATAATACAGGATGTAACTCAGGATCAGTACAGGATCAGTAATGTTATGCATGTACACAGTGACTGCACCAGCAGAATAGTGAGTGCAGCTCTGGAGTATAATACAGGATGTAACTCAGGGTCAGTAATGTAATATATGTACACAGTGACTGCACCAGCAGAATAGTGAGTGCAGCTCTGTAGTATAATAGAGGATGTAACTCAGGATCAGTACAGGATCAGTAATGTAATGTATGTAAACTGTGACTGAACCAGCAGAATAGTGAGTGCAGCTCTGGAGTATAATACAGGATGTAACTCAGGATCAGTACAGGATCAGTAATGTAATGCATGTACACAGTGACTGCACCAGCAGAATAGTGAGTGCAGCTCTGGAGTATAATACAGGATGTATCTCAGGATCAGTAATGTAAAGTATGTACACAGTGACTGCACCAGCAGAATAGTGAGTGCAGCTCTGGAGTATAATACAGGATGTAACTCAGGATCAGTACAGGATCAGTAATGTAAAGTATGTACACAGTGACTGCACCAGAAGAATAGTGAGTGCAGCTCTGGAGTATAATACAGGATGTAACTCAGGATCAGTACAGGATCAGTAATGTAATGCATGTACACAGTGACTGCACCAGCAGAATAGTGAGTGCAGCTCTGGAGTATAATACAGGATGTAACTCATGATCAGTAATGTAATGTATGTACACAGTGACTGCACCAGCAGAATAGTGAGTGCAGCTCTGGAGTATAATACAGGATGTAACTCAGGATCAGTAATGTAATGTATGTACACAGTGACTGCACCAGAAGAATAGTGAGTGCAGCTCTGGAGTATAATACAGGATGTAACTCAGGATCAGTACAGGATCAGTAATGTAATGTATGTACACAGCGACTGCACCAGCAGAATAGTGAGTGCAGCTCTGGAGTATAATACAGGATGTAACTCAGGATCAGTACAGGATCAGTAATGTAATGCATGTACACAGTGACTGCACCAGCAGAATAGTGAGTGCAGCTCTGGAGTATAATACAGGATGTAACTCAGGATCAGTACAGGTTCAGTAATGTAATGTATGTACACAGTGACTGCACCAGCAGAATAGTGAGTGCAGCTCTGGGGTATAATACATTATGTAACTCAGGATCAGTACAGGATCAGTAATGTAATGTATGTACACAGTGACTGCACCAGCAGAATAGTGAGTGCAGCTCTGGAGCATAATACAGGATGTAACTCAGGATCAGTAATGTAATGTATGTTCACAGTGACTACACCAGCAGAATAGTGAGTGCAGCTCTGGAGTATAATACAGAATGTAACTCAGGATCAGTACCGGATCAGTAATGTAATGTATCTACACAGTGACTGCACCAGCAGAATAGTGAGTGCAGCTCTGGAGTATAATACAGGATGTAACTCAGGATCAGTACAGGATCAGAAATGTAATGTATGTGCACAGTGACTGCACCAGCAGAATAGTGAGTGCAGCTCTGGGTATAACACAGGATGTAACTCAGGATCAGGAATGTAATGTATGTACACAGTGACTGCACCAGCAGAATAGTGAGTGCAGCTCTGGAGTATAATACAGGATGTAACTCAGGATCAGTACAGGATCAGAAATGTAATGTATGTGCACAGTGACTGCACCAGCAGAATAGTGAGTGCAGCTCTGGGTATAATACAGGATGTAACTCAGGATCAGTAATGTAATATATGTACACAGTGACTGCACCAGCAGAATAGTGAGTGCAGCTCTGGAGTATAATACAGGATGTAACTCAGGATCAGTACAGGATCAGTAATGTAATGTATGTACACAGTGACTACACCAGAAGAATAGTGAGTGCAGCTCTGGAGTATAATACAGGATGTAACTCAGGATCAGTACAGGATCAGTAATGTAATGCATGTACACAGTGACTGCTCCAGCAGAATAGTGAGTGCAGCTCTGGAGTATAATACAGCATGTAACTCAGGATCAGTACAGGATCAGTAATGTAATGCATGTACACAGTGACTGCACCAGCAGAATAGTGAGTGCAGCTCTGGAGTATAATACAGGATGTAACTCAGGGTCAGTAATGTAATATATGTACACAGTGACTGCACCAGCAGAATAGTGAGTGCAGCTCTGGAGTATAATACAGGATGTAACTCAGGATCAGAAATGTAATGTATGTACACAGTGACTGCACCAGAAGAATAGTGAGTGCAGCTCTGGAGTATAATACAGGATGTAACTCAGGATCAGTAATGTAATGTATGTACACAGTGGCTGCACCAGAAGAATAGTGAGTGCAGCTCTGGAGTATAATACAGGATGTAACTCAGGATCAGTAATGTAATGTATGTACACAGTGACTGCACCAGAAGAATAGTGAGTGCAGCTCTGGAGTATAATACAGGATGTAACTCAGGATCAGTACAGGATCAGTAATGTAATGTATGTACACAGTGACTGACCAGCAGAATAGTGAGTGCAGCTCTGGAGTATTATACAGGATGTAACTCAGGATCAGTAATGTAATGTATGTACACAGTGACTGCACCAGAAGAATAGTGAGTGCAGCTCTGGAGTATAATACAGGATGTAACTCAGGATCAGAAATGTAATGTATGTACACAGTGACTGCACCAGAAGAATAGTGAGTGCAGCTCTGGAGTATAATACAGGATGTAACTCAGGATCAGTAATGTAATGTATGTACACAGTGACTGCACCAGAAGAATAGTGAGTGCAGCTCTGGAGTATAATACAGGATGTAACTCAGGATCAGTACAGGATCAGTAATGTAATGTATGTACACAGTGACTGACCAGCAGAATAGTGAGTGCAGCTCTGGAGTATAATACAGGATGTAACTCAGGATCAGAAATGTAATGTATGTACACAGTGACTGCACCAGAAGAATAGTGAGTGCAGCTCTGGAGTATAATACAGGATGTAACTCAGGATCAGTAATGTAATGTATGTACACAGTGACTGCACCAGCAGAATAGTGAGTGCAGCTCTGGAGTATAATACAGGATGTAACTCAGGATCAGAAATGTAATGTATGTACACAGTGACTGCACCAGAAGAATAGTGAGTGCAGCTCTGGAGTATAATACTGGATGTAACTCAGGATCAGAAATGTAATGTATGTACACAGTGACTGCACCAGAAGAATAGTGAGTGCAGCTCTGGAGTATAATACAGGATATAACTCAGGATCAGTAATGTAATGTATGTACACAGTGACTGCACCAGAAGAATAGTGAGTGCAGCTCTGGAGTATAATACAGGATATAACTCAGGATCGGTAATGTAATGTATGTACACAGTGACTGCACCAGCAGAATAGTGAGTGCAGCTCTGGAGTATAATACTGGATGTAACTCAGGATCAGAAATGTAATGTATGTACACAGTGACTGCACCAGAAGAATAGTGAGTGCAGCTCTGGAGTATAATACAGGATATAACTCAGGATCAGTAATGTAATGTATGTACACAGTGACTGACCAGCAGAATAGTGAGTGCAGCTCTGGAGTATAATACTGGATGTAACTCAGGATCAGAAATGTAATGTATGTACACAGTGACTGCACCAGAAGAATAGTGAGTGCAGCTCTGGAGTATAATACAGGATTTAACTCAGGATCAGAAATGTAATGTATGTACACAGTGACTGCACCAGAAGAATAGTGAGTGCAGCTCTGGAGTATAATACTGGATGTAACTCAGGATCAGAAATGTAATGTATGTACACAGTGACTGCACCAGCAGAATAGTGAGTGCAGCTCTGGAGTATAATACAGGATGTAACTCAGGATCAGTAATGTAATGTATGTACACAGTGACTGCACCAGAAGAATAGTGAGTGCAGCTCTGGAGTATAATACAGGATGTAACTCAGGATCAGTAATGTAATGTATGTACACAGTGACTGCACCAGAAGAATAGTGAGTGCAGCTCTGGAGTATAATACAGGATGTAACTCAGGATCAGTACAGAATCAGTAATGTAATGTATGTACACAGTGACTGACCAGCAGAATAGTGAGTGCAGCTCTGGAGTATAATACAGGATGTAACTCAGGATCAGTAATGTAATGTATGTACACAGTGACTGCACCAGCAGAATAGTGAGTGCAGCTCTGGAGTATAATACAGGATGTAACTCAGGATCAGTAATGTAATGTATGTACACAGTGACTGCGCCAGAAGAATAGTGAGTGCAGCTCTGGAGTATAATACAGGATGTAACTCAAGATCAGTACAGAATCAGTAATGTAATGTATGTACACAGTGACTGACCAGCAGAATAGTGAGTGCAGCTCTGGAGTATAATACAGGATGTAACTCAGGATCAGTAATGTAATGTATGTACACAGTGACTGCACCAGCAGAATAGTGAGTGCAGCTCTGGGGTATAATACAGGATGTAACTCAGGATCAGTACAGGATCAGTAATGTAATGTATGTACACAGTGACTGCACCAGCAGAATAGTGAGTGCAGCTCTGGAGTATAATACAGGTTGTAACTCAGGATCAGTACAGGATCAGTAATGTAATGTATGTACCCAGTGACTGCACCAGCAGAATAGTGAGTGCAGCTCTGGAGTATAATACAGGATGTAACTCAGGATCAGTACAGGATCAGTAATGTAATGTATGTACACAGCGACTGCACCAGCAGAATAGTGAGTGCAGCTCTGGAGTATAATACAGGATGTTACTCAGGATCAGTAATGTAATGTATGTACACAGTGACTGCACCAGCAGAATAGTGAGTGCAGCTCTGGGGTATAATACAGGATGTTACTCAGGATCAGTAATGTAATGTATGTACACAGTGACTGCACCAGCAGAATAGTGAGTGCAGCTCTGGAGTATAATACAGGATGTAACTCAGGATCAGTACAGGATCAGTAATGTATGTACACAGTGACTGCACCAGCAGAATAGTGAGTGCAGCTCTGGAGTATAATACAGGATGTAACTCAGGATCAGTACAGGATCAGTAATGTAATGTATGTACACAGTGACTGCACCAGAAGAATAGTGAGTGCAGCTCTGGAGTATAATACAGGATGTAACTCCGGATCAGTAATGTAATGTATGTACACAGTGACTGCACCAGAAGAATAGTGAGTGCAGCTCTGGAGTATAATACAGGATGTAACTCAGGATCAGTACAGAATCAGTAATGTAATGTATGTACACAGTGACTGACCAGCAGAATAGTGAGTGCAGCTCTGGAGTATAATACAGGATGTAACTCAGGATCAGTAATGTAATGTATGTACACAGTGACTGCACCAGCAGAATAGTGAGTGTAGCTCTGGAGTATAATACAGGATGTAACTCAGGATCAGTAATGTAATGTATGTACACAGTGACTGCACCAGAAGAATAGTGAGTGCAGCTCTGGAGTATAATACAGGATGTAACTCAGGATCAGTACAGAATCAGTAATGTAATGTATGTACACAGTGACTGCACCAGCAGAATAATGAGTGCAGCTCTGGGGTATAATACAGGATGTAACTCAGGATCAGTAATGTAATGTATGTACACAGTGACTGCACCAGAAGAATAGTGAGTGCAGCTCTGGAGTATAATACAGGATGTAACTCAGGATCAGTACAGGATCAGTAATGTAATGTATGTACACAGTGACTGCACCAGCAGAATAGTGAGTGCAGCTCTGGGGTATAATACAGGATGTAACTCAGGATCAGTACAGGATCAGTAATGTAATGTATGTACACAGTGACTGCACCAGCAGAATAGTGAGTGCAGCTCTGGAGTATAATACAGGATGTAACTCAGGATCAGTACAGGATCAGTAATGTAATGTATGTACCCAGTGACTGCACCAGCAGAATAGTGAGTGCAGCTCTGGAGTATAATACAGGATGTAACTCAGGATCAGTACAGGATCAGTAATGTAATGTATGTACACAGCGACTGCACCAGCAGAATAGTGAGTGCAGCTCTGGAGTATAATACAGGATGTTACTCAGGATCAGTAATGTAATGTATGTACACAGTGACTGCACCAGCAGAATAGTGAGTGCAGCTCTGGGGTATAATACAGGATGTTACTCAGGATCAGTAATGTAATGTATGTACACAGTGACTGCACCAGCAGAATAGTGAGTGCAGCTCTGGAGTATAATACAGGATGTAACTCAGGATCAGTACAGGATCAGTAATGTATGTACACAGTGACTGCACCAGCAGAATAGTGAGTGCAGCTCTGGAGTATAATACAGGATGTAACTCAGGATCAGTACAGGATCAGTAATGTAATGTATGTACACAGTGACTGCACCAGAAGAATAGTGAGTGCAGCTCTGGAGTATAATACAGGATGTAACTCCGGATCAGTAATGTAATGTATGTACACAGTGACTGCACCAGAAGAATAGTGAGTGCAGCTCTGGAGTATAATACAGGATGTAACTCAGGATCAGTACAGAATCAGTAATGTAATGTATGTACACAGTGACTGACCAGCAGAATAGTGAGTGCAGCTCTGGAGTATAATACAGGATGTAACTCAGGATCAGTAATGTAATGTATGTACACAGTGACTGCACCAGCAGAATAGTGAGTGTAGCTCTGGAGTATAATACAGGATGTAACTCAGGATCAGTAATGTAATGTATGTACACAGTGACTGCACCAGAAGAATAGTGAGTGCAGCTCTGGAGTATAATACAGGATGTAACTCAGGATCAGTACAGAATCAGTAATGTAATGTATGTACACAGTGACTGACCAGCAGAATAGTGAGTGCAGCTCTGGAGTATAATACAGGATGTAACTCAGGATCAGTAATGTAATGTATGTACACAGTGACTGCACCAGCAGAATAGTGAGTGCAGCTCTGGAGTATAATACAGGATGTAACTCAGGATCAGTACAGGATCAGTAATGTAATGTATGTACACAGTGACTGCACCAGCAGAATAGTGAGTGCAGCTCTGGGGTATAATACAGGATGTAACTCAGGATCAGTACAGGATCAGTAATGTAATGTATGTACACAGTGACTGCACCAGCAGAATAGTGAGTGCAGCTCTGGAGTATAATACAGGATGTAACTCAGGATCAGTACAGGATCAGTAATGTAATGTATGTACACAGCGACTGCACCAGCAGAATAGTGAGTGCAGCTCTGGAGTATAATACAGGATGTTACTCAGGATCAGTAATGTAATGTATGTACACAGTGACTGCACCAGCAGAATAGTGAGTGCAGCTCTGGGGTATAATACATGATGTTACTCAGGATCAGTAATGTAATGTATGTACACAGTGACTGCACCAGCAGAATAGTGAGTGCAGCTCTGGAGTATAACACAGGATGTAACTCAGGATCAGTACAGGATCAGTAATGTATGTACACAGTGACTGCACCAGCAGAATAGTGAGTGCAGCTCTGGAGTATAATACAGGATGTAACTCAGGATCAGTACAGGATCAGTAATGTAATGTATGTACACAGCGACTGCACCAGCAGAATAGTGAGTGCAGCTCTGGGGTATAATACAGGATGTTACTCAGGATCAGTAATGTAATGTATGTACACAGTGACTGCACCACCAGAATAGTGAGTGCAGCTCTGGAGTATAATACAGGATGTAACTCAGGATCAGGACAGGATCAGTAATGTAATGTATGGACACAGTGACTGCACCAGCAGAATAGTGAGTGCAGCTCTGGAGTATAATACAGGATGTAACTCAGGATCAGTACAGGATCAGTAATGTAATGTATGTACACAGTGACTGCACCAGCAGAATAGTGAGTGCAGCTCTGGGGTATAATACAGGTTGTAACTCAGGATCAGTACAGGATCAGTAATGTAATGTATGTACACAGTGACTGCACCAGCAGAATAGTGAGTGCAGCTCTGGAGCATAATACAGGATGTAACTCAGGATCAGTAATGTAATGTATGTACACAGTGACTACACCAGCAGAATAGTGAGTGCAGCTCTGGAGTATAATACAGGATGTAACTCAGGATCAGTACCGGATCAGTAATGTAATGTATGTACACAGTGACTGCACCAGCAGAATAGTGAGTGCAGCTCTGGAGTATAATACAGGATGTAACTCAGGATCAGTACAGGATCAGAAATGTAATGTATGTGCACAGTGACTGCACCAGCAGAATAGTGAGTGCAGCTCTGGGTATAATACAGGATGTAACTCAGGATCAGTAATGTAATGAATGTACACAGTGACTGCACCAGCAGAATAGTGAGTGCAGCTCTGGAGTATAATACAGGATGTAACTCAGGATCAGTACAGGATCAGTAATGTAATGCATGTACACAGTGACTGCACCAGCAGAATAGTGAGTGCAGCTCTGGAGTATAATACAGGATGTAACTCAGGATCAGTACAGGATCAGTAATGTAATGTATGTACACAGTGACTGCACCAGCAGAATAGTGAGTGCAGCTCTGGGGTATAATACAGGATGTAACTCAGGATCAGTACAGGATCAGTAATGTAATGTATGTACACAGTGACTGCACCAGCAGAATAGTGAGTGCAGCTCTGGAGCATAATACAGGATGTAACTCAGGATCAGTAATGTAATGTATGTACACAGTGACTACACCAGCAGAATAGTGAGTGCAGCTCTGGAGTATAATACAGGATGTAACTCAGGATCAGTACCGGATCAGTAATGTAATGTATGGACACAGTGACTGCACCAGCAGAATAGTGAGTGCAGCTCTGGAGTATAATACAGGATGTAACTCAGGATCAGAAATGTAATGTATGTGCACAGTGACTGCACCAGCAGAATAGTGAGTGCAGCTCTGGGTATAATACAGGATGTAACTCAGGATCAGTAATGTAATGTATGTACACAGTGACTGCACCAGCAGAATAGTGAGTGCAGCTCTGGAGTATAATACAGGATGTAACTCAGGATCAGTACAGGATCAGTAATGTAATGCATGTACACAGTGACTGCTCCAGCAGAATAGTGAGTGCAGCTCTGGAGTATAATACAGGATGTAACTCAGGATCAGTACAGGATCAGTAATGTAATGCATGTACACAGTGACTGCACCAGCAGAATAGTGAGTGCAGCTCTGGAGTATAATACAGGATGTAACTCAGGGTCAGTAATGTAATATATGTACACAGTGACTGCACCAGCAGAATAGTGAGTGCAGCTCTGGAGTATAATACAGGATGTAACTCAGGATCAGTACAGGATCAGTAATGTATGTACACAGTGACTGCACCAGCAGAATAGTGAGTGCATCTCTGGAGTATAATACAGGATGTAACTCAGGATCAGTAATGTAATGTATGTACACAGTGACTGCACCAGAAGAATAGTGAGTGCAGCTCTAGAGTATAATACAGGATGTAACTCAGGATCAGTAATGTAATGTATGTACACAGTGACTGCACCAGAAGAATAGTGAGTGCAGCTCTGGAGTATAATACAGGATGTAACTCAGGATCAGTACAGAATCAGTAATGTAATGTATGTACACAGTGACTGACCAGCAGAATAGTGAGTGCAGCTCTGGAGTATAATACAGGATGTAACTCAGGATCAGTAATGTAATGTATGTACACAGTGACTGCACCAGCAGAATAGTGAGTGTAGCTCTGGAGTATAATACAGGATGTAACTCAGGCTCAGTAATGTAATGTATGTACACAGTGACTGCACCAGAAGAATAGTGAGTGCAGCTCTGGAGTATAATACAGGATGTAACTCAGGATCAGTACAGAATTAGTAATATAATGTATGTACACAGTGACTGACCAGCAGAATAGTGAGTGCAGCTCTGGAGTATAATACAGGATGTAACTCAGGATCAGTAATGTAATGTATGTACACAGTGACTGCACCAGCAGAAAAGTGAGTGCAGCTCTGGAGTATAATACAGGATGTAACTCAGGATCAGTACAGGATCAGTAATGTAATGTATGTACACAGTGACTGCACCAGCAGAATAGTGAGTGCAGCTCTGGTGTATAATACAGGATGTAACTCAGGATCAGTACAGGATCAGTAATGTAATGTGTTATGCACACGCCCGGGCTAAGCGGCGTGTGCGTGTGATTGGTAGTGATTCCACTGGACCGTGCCGGAGAGTGAATGCCTGGAGGGGCGTAACTAGGTATTCACCCGATCCGACCAGGGTCGCACGACGGCATACGACGCCAGTGCACCAAGGAGGAACCGAGCAGAGGGACCAGGTGCTACTCCAGGACAGACCCCGGACACGGCTGTTGACCCACACAGGGGAATACAGGAACAGACTGGTAGGCTGGCACACAGACTGGTGGGTATAGGCAGGCACGACTGGTATGCAGGCAGGCGGGTAAGCAGGCAGGGGGGTACAGGTAAGCACAGCTAGAGTGCAGACAGGGAGGCACTAGCAGGTAGGAACACAGGCGGGATAGGACCCAGTACACACTGGGACTCAGGAACATTACAGGCAGAGGGGTACAGGCAGGGCAGGACAGGACTGCCGGAGCAGCGGGCAGAAGCAGGGCAGGACAGGACTGCCGGAGCAGCGGGCAGAAGCAGGGCAGGACAGGACTGCCGGAGCAGCGGGCAGAAGCAGGGCAGGAGCGGAGCAAGGCTGCCGGAGCAGAACGGACAGGACTCTGTTCACACGGAACAGACAGGAAGGGAAAGGCAGAGCCAGATACCCACAGGGTACTTGCAGAGAAGTAGCGAGTGGACCACAAACTCACAAACGGGAGTACAGAGACAACAAGCAGGAGTTAGGTACGAGTTCAGACTCTGCAGAAAAAGGAAGGGAACGGACATAGAGGCAAAACAGGTAAAGGATAGGAGAGAGTTCAGACTGGAACTGAGTGTACGGAGGAGACCGACACTGCAGCGGGATACAGGAGCGGGTCTGGGAATACTGCCCCCAAAGAGGCAGGACGAACAGGCAAGGAGCGTGTTCAGACAGGACAGACAAGATACAGGAGCAGGTCTAGGTAATCGGCCCCTAGAAGGCGGGAGGAACAGGCTAGGAGCGTGTTCAGACAGGACAGACAAGATACAGGAGAGGGTCTAGGTAATCGGCCCCTAGAAGGCGGGAGAAACAGGCTAAGAGCGAGTTCAGACAGGACAGACAAGAGAACACAGAAATGACTCAGTTCAGACACGGGAACTAATACCGCAAAGCAGGAGACATACAAGACTCAGTTCAGACACGGGAACTAATACCGCAAAGCAGGAAACATACAGGACTCAGTTCAGACACGGGAACTAATACCGCAAAGCAGGAGACATACAGGACTCAGTTCAGACACGGGAGCTGATACCGCAAAGCAGGAGACATACAGGACTCAGTTCAGACACGGGAGCTGATACCGCAAAGCAGGAGACATACAGGACTAAGTTCAGACAGGCCTGGAAATACAGCCTCCAGGAAAGGCAGACAAGGAAACAAAGAACGGGACCTGGCACCTTCAGAGTGCAAGCACACACTGAAGGAAACACTATGCTCAGGCCGGGATAGAAGGGAGCTGCTGAGCTATATACCAAGTGTCAGACAGCAATAGGCTGAGGACGCACAAGGGCGTGACCCACAGCAGGTACAAAAAGCAGGAAGTGATCGGGCGCCGCCCTTAAGCAGCAGAAACAGACACAAACAGACAGCATGGAGGGAAGCCAGAGAGACATTCTGGACAGGAGATCAAGTGCGCTCTCTTGCACAGTGGGAGATGGACCACCATGCAAGGACGCCGCCAGGTATGTTACATAATGTATGTACACAGTGACTGCACCAGCAGAATAGTGAGTGCAGCTCTGGAGTATAATACAGGATGTAACTCAGGATCAGTACAGGATCAGTAATGTAATGTATGTACACAGCGACTGCACCAGCAGAATAGTGAGTGCAGCTCTGGAGTATAATACAGGATGTTACTCAGGATCAGTAATGTAATGTATGTACACAGTGACTGCACCAGCAGAATAGTGAGTGCAGCTCTGGGGTATAATACAGGATGTTACTCAGGATCAGTAATGTAATGTATGTACACAGTGACTGCACCAGCAGAATAGTGAGTGCAGCTCTGGAGTATAACACAGGATGTAACTCAGGATCAGTACAGGATCAGTAATGTATGTACACAGTGACTGCACCAGCAGAATAGTGAGTGCAGCTCTGGAGTATAATACAGGATGTAACTCAGGATCAGTACAGGATCAGTAATGTAATGTATGTACACAGCGACTGCACCAGCAGAATAGTGAGTGCAGCTCTGGGGTATAATACAGGATGTTATTCAGGATCAGTAATGTAATGTATGTACACAGTGACTGCACCAGCAGAATAGTGAGTGCAGCTCTGGAGTATAATACAGGATGTAACTCAGGATCAGTACAGGATCAGTAATGTAATGCATGTACACAGTGACTGCACCAGCAGAATAGTGAGTGCAGCTCTGGAGTATAATACAGGATGTAACTCAGGATCAGTACAGGATCAGTAATATAACGTATGTACACAGTGACTGCACCAGCAGAATAGTGAGTGCAGCTCTGGGGTATAATACAGGATGTAACTCAGGATCAGTACAGGATCAGTAATGTAATGTATGTACACAGTGACTGCACCAGCAGAATAGTGAGTGCAGCTCTGGAGTATAATACAGGATGTAACTCAGGATCAGTACAGGATCAGTAATGTAATGTATGTACACAGTGACTGCACCACCAGAATAGTGAGTGCAGCTCTGGAGTATAATACAGGATGTAACTCAGGATCAGTACAGGATCAGTAATGTAATGCATGTACACAGTGACTGCACCAGCAGAATAGTGAGTGCAGCTCTGGAGTATAATACAGGATGTAAGTCAGGATCAGTACAGGATCAGTAATGTAATCTATGTACACAGTGACTGCACCAGCAGAATAGTGAGTGCAGCTCTGGGGTATAATGCAGGATGTAACTGAGGATCAGTACAGGATCAGTAATGTAATGTATGTACACAGTGACTGCACCAGCAGAATAGTGAGTGCAGCTCTGGAGCATAATACAGGATGTAACTCAGGATCAGTAATGTAATGTATGTACACAGTGACTACACCAGCAGAATAGTGAGTGCAGCTCTGGAGTATAATACAGGATGTAACTCAGGATCAGTACAGGATCAGTAATGTAATGCATGTACACAGTGACTGCACCAGCAGAATAGTGAGTGCAGCTCTGGAGTATAATACAGGATGTAACTCAGGATCAGTAATGTAATGTATGTACACAGTGACTGCTCCAGCAGAATAGTGAGTGCAGCTCTGGAGTATAATACAGGATGTAACTCAGGATCAGTACAGGATCAGTAATGTAATGTATGTACACAGTAACTGCACCAGAAGAATAGTGAGTGCAGCTCTGGAGTATAATACAGGATGTAACTCAGGATCAGTACAGGATCAGTAATGTAATGCATGTACACAGTGACTGCTCCAGCAGAATAGTGAGTGCAGCACTTGCATGGGGCCACCACCATTTTGTTTGTTATCCTGTGTTATGATACAATGACATGACAATATAATATATTGGTGAATGAATTCCACTTAGAATGTTGGAATTTCTTCTATGTGTTATATAGTCATATCTGGTTGCTTTTGGCTTGAGCGCTGTTGCATATCTTTGGGATAGGTCCATACGAGTATGAATATTATTAGTGTATATTATTGATCCATTATTTAACCCTTACTTATACCACTACATAATGCTGACACTTCCACAATGTCCCCTATCACATGTGTGACATCTTCTGTCCTCAGGTTTTCTCCACTTTGCTTCTTCTGATCTTCATCTCTTGTGTCCATGGAAGAGAAGAGCAGGTCCCTGGCGCTGATGGCTGGGAGGCCCCTCTAGGGTCCGGCGGGGGATGTCTCTTCACACCGGACACCACATTTCCTCCACGTGTGAAGGTGGATATGAAGGTCGGCAGTCGGAGTTCTGCACAAGTAATGGCGGACAGTGTGAGGAGCCGCTCCATCTCTCCATGGGAATACAGGGAAATGTACATGGAGTAATGGCAGAAATAATAATAATGATATATGGGGGTCAGCAGGCCGGAGTATGGGGGACTAAACATGGTTACTGCTGTGTCCTGATCTCTCTCATCTCCTTCCACCAGCTCTAATGTGGACAGTAACAGATTCCCTGCGGTCATCAGCGAGGCCCGATGTCTCCACCGCGGATGTTTGGCCCCGGAGGGTCATGTGGACCTCAGCATGAACTCAGTCCCCATCAGACAGGAGGTCCTGGTCCTGCGTGGTGAGATGAGAGGATGTGTCCCCACCTATAGGCTGGAGAAGCAGCTGGTGACGGTGGGCTGCACCTGTGTCCGGCCCATCATCCAGTACCTGGAGTAACAGACGCCATTGTCACGGAGCCTCAGCTGTCATGTAGCGTCTTTGTTACCCCTAACGACCAATCAGAAATCACGTTTATTTTTCTTGTGTAATTTACAAATGTAAAAGCTGAATTCTAATCGGTTGCTATCGGCAACGAGAGTTCAAGGATTATTTATACAATGTAGAGAATAATTAAAGTGTTGCCCGTAGCAACCAGTCAGATTCCAGCCATCGATTCCGCACTGCAAGAGGCAAAACGGCAGAAATCTGATTGGTCGTCAGGAGCAGCAGCGACAAGAACTTTGTTATTTTTATAAATCGCTGAGTAATATTATTATAAGACGTATTTCTTGCTTTATAATTGAATTATTTATTATTAGTTGTTGTATTTTTATATAAATGTTTCTCATATTGATACAAATATTTATTACAGAAAATCATTAAAACTATTAGTTAACCTTTGTGTTGTGAGTATATACTGTATATATAGTGGAAAGACAATCCTGGAATCATTTCTAGCTGTTAGAAGATCTTTTACAGTATTTTTTTTTAGTTGGTCCATTAAAATAAAACAATGAAACAAATTTGTAAATCTTGTGTAGTGTATACAGCTCTTATGCAGACCTATGTGTCTCCATGGTTACAGATTAGAATACACCTGTTTCTTCAGTTATTTTCTCTTTCCGGTGCTTTGTGGCTCTTGGAATACAAATATGGTGGTGATCGGAGAACGTAGGAGGAGATTTATTAGGACAAGTGTTTCATTCTGCAAGATTACAGAGGACCTGTCACCTGCTCAAAAAAATTGAGCTAAATATCTAAAAAAGACTCAGTTATACTAATAGATCATAGACTGAACATGAGTCATCAGGAACAAGGAGTCTTGAAGTTAGAGTATTGTCCTACTGATGAAATGACAGCAGACATCTTCACGAAGGCGTTGAATGCTGATAAACACCAGACTAATAAAAAAGTTGGGTTTCATTGAATAAGTCCTTACTTTTGAGAAAGGGTGTTGGCATTTGCAACAGATTAGGACTTATTATAAGTGAAAGGAGGACTTTATACAAACCAGACAGCAGATGGCGATAGTGTGTAAAGTTATATGCTTGCTGTAATGGTGGGAGGAAAGCTCTCAATTGTTGGTTGTTTTTACTTCCTGTGTTTTTTCCTTTTTTCCTGAATGTGTTATATCAGAAACACACGGACTGTGTGACACTGAATTGTATCTCATGTTTAACCAGTATGAAGTAAATACTGTCTACTCAAGATATCTTGCTGATTGAAGCTCTCGTAAGTACAGTGATGACTGTAAGAAGATGCACTCTGCGACACAGGCCGCACTTCCGGTGGGGCCCTCTCTTTGGTCCCGGACTGCAACCCACTGACGGCAGCACCAGCAGGCCGGCTGGGCGGATTCCTGCAGTGGCGAGCGCGGCGGGGGATTCTGCCGCCATGCTCACCTGACTCAGGGTCCCCTGAGGGGCTCCGCAGCCTGCACCTGCTGAACGTGGACATCTCGGGTGAGAGCTTCTTGGGGGGTCGCGTTCTCCTTGTTCTCCTTCCTGACCCCGCTGGCGATTCTTCGGATGAGACATTCAGCAACTCTGCAAGTTGTGACTCCAGCCACCCTCCACGCCTGGATCGAGCTGCATCCCGCAGCCTGCTAATCAGGGATTCCACCATCTCCATTACTCCCGGTCAGTGTCCAGAATTAATGGGTGAGTGGTTATTTGCTTCTTTTTTTATGTCTGTTTCTGTGAACTTTCTCCTATGACTCCCCTGCTGGACTGACTATTTCCCGCACTTTTCCCTCATATACTCCCCCCCCCCACCAAATGCCCGCCCCACCACTCTTGTACCCAATCCGGATCTGTTTATTTCAAAAAATTGCACCCTCCTGGCCCATCCCGGTCATGTGGGGCTTCCGTCTAGTTTCTCTTGCTTCCAGCCCCTTTCTTTATTGTGCATAGGATAATTGATTATATATTAGTGTCCCCTGATTACTGCTGGTGTTTGTTATACCCATTTATATAATTATATATCGATATCTTGTGGTAAATATACATATATTACCTCTATACACTGTGTTCCAAATTATTATTCCAAAAGTGTTTAAACTCATTGATGGTGATGTGTGTCAGGGCTCTTTATATCACTGTAAGCAATTGCAGACACCTGCGCTAATTAGTTTGGCAGATGTGTCCAATGAAAGGCAAGACTACTTAAGAAGGCGGTCCCACATTATTAAGCAGTCTACATTTTCTGCCAAAATGGGAAGGAAAAAGGATGTGTCGGCTGCTGAGAAGCAACAAATTGTGGAGTGTTTAGGTCAAGGCATGACTACAATCAACATTGCCAAGACACTTCATCGTGATCATTGCACAATCAAGAAGTATGTAGCTGATTCACAGTACACACGTGTGCGTGCTGATAAGGGAAAATTGAGGACTCTTTCCTACAGGCAATTACGTCAGGTTAAAAGAGCAGCGGCAAAAAAGCCTTGTCATAGCAGCAGACAAGTTTTTGAAGCTGCTGGTGCCTCCAACGTCCCCCGAACAACAAGATGCAGGGTCCTTCAGAGGTTTGCAGCTGTGCGTAAGCCATCCTGTCGACCTCCTCTATCCACTGCACACAAGCAGAAACGGCTCCAGTGGGCCAAACAATACATGAAGACTAACTTCAAAACTGTTCTGTTCACCGATGAGTGCCATGCAACGCTCGATGGTCCAGATGGATGGAGTGGAGGATGGCTGGTTGATGGACACCCCATGCAAGCACGGCTACGGCGCCAACAAGGAGGAGGTGGAGTAATGTTTTGGGCTGGAATCATGGGGAGAGAGGTTGTTGGCCCCTTTAGGATCCCTGAAGGGGTAAAGACGAACTCCATAATGTATGTTGAGTTTCTCAAACAGCACTTCCTGCCATGGTTCAAGAAGAAGAACCGTGCATTCTGCAGCAAGATCATTTCATGCATGATAATGCACCATCTCATGCTGCACATAACACATCTGCATCTCTGGCTGCTATGGACATAAAAGGGGACAAACTTATGGTGTGGCCCCCATGCTCCCCTGACCTCAACCCCATTGAGAACCTCTGGAGCATCATCAAAAGGAGTGTCTATGATGGCGGGAGGCAGTTCACATCTAAGCAACAGCTCTGGGAGGGTATTCTGTTCTCATGCAAAACAATTGAAGCAGAAACCATCCAAAACCTGACAAATTCAATGAACGAGAGAGTTCAGAAGCTCCTTTCGAACAAGCGGTCCTACGTGCAAATGTAACATCACCTAAAATAAAGTTTTGAGTTGAAAACTGTTTGATTTCAGTTTGTAATAACCTGCTAATGCTTATAATTTCAAAAATGACCATTTTTTTGTTCTTTATTAAAATGAAAAGGTTGAAAACTCTTCTGTGTTTTATTTTTAAAAAAATATACTGTTATCATAGGCAGTTTGTACAAAAAACTTTCAATTGTACTCTAATAGTTATTTGACTGGAAAATTACAATGACTGCAATTCATATAGGTAATTTGGGAAAATCTGAGAAAATATTATTTGCATAATAATTTGGAACACAGTGTATTTTATGGTTCAGGTTCACTCACCCATTTTTTCGTCTGTGGTGTTTCTTTTCTTCTCCCTTTATTATGTATACGTTGTTTTTACATGTAGTGAAATAAAGTATTTGCAATTTTATTCTTGGGCATCAATTTATTGCTCTCTTTTTGGTGTTGACTGATATTGAACGCTATTAAAACAATTGTGGAATTGCGGTTTTATCACAATTTCGCCGCAACTGGAATTTTTTTCCTGCTTTCCAGTACATCATATAATTAAATGTATGGTGTCATTCCAAAGTACAACTGGTCCTGGAGAAAGCAAGCCCTCATATGCCTATGTAGAAGAAAAAAATCATGGCTCTTAGAAATTGAGGGGGGAGGGACAGCACAAAAGCGCAAATATGAAACTAATTATAAATTATTATGCATAGACATCTATATGGATTGTGACTTAACCTCCAAATTTCTGAAATTGTAGAGAAGTGAAATCTCCTGCATAAGGTTTAAAATCCACGGAAGATTTCAGATGGAAAAACTTAAATCCTTTAAGAATGGCTCCCTTAGCGTTCAGGTCTAAAATCATCAACGAAAATCAAATACAGATTGGTTAGTAGATGAAGTTAAAAGTTTTATGAATGGATGGATAGAAAGATATATGATAGATATGAGATAGAGAGATAGATAATAGATGATAGATAGAAAGACAGATGATTGATAGATGATAGATAGATAATAGATGATAGATAGATAGATAGATGATAGATAGATGATAGATAGCTAATAGATGATAGAAAGATAGATGATAGATAAATGATAGATAGAAAGATAGATGATAGATAGATAATAGATGATAGATAGATAATAGATATAGATAGATGATAGATAGATAGATGATAGATAAATACATAGATAGATAGATAATAGATAGATAGATAGATATATACAGTAGATAGATAGATAGATAGATAGATAATAGATAGATACATAGATAGACAGTGTAACGGGTCAGGGAGGCGGAACCTCTGAGCTACTATACAAGGGGGCGGTCCTTGTAAGGGAGCGGGTGGCAACCAGGGATGACGGGCAGGCAGTCACAGCAGGTGACCGGGACAGTCTCTGAATGAAAGGGCTGGGGGTCACGGCAAGTGATCGGGGCAGTCTCTGGAAGAACGGGCAGGAGGTTACGGCAAGGGATCGGGGCAGTCTCTGGAAGAACGGGCAGGAGGTTACGGCAAGGGATCGGGGCAGTCTCTGGAAGAACGGGCAGGAGGTTACGGCAAGAGATCGGGGCAGTCTCTGGATGAACGGGCAGGGAGTTACGGCAAGTGACCGGGGCAGTCTCTAGGTAAAGGGTAGGTACGACCTGTGATGGCAGAGCCTCCGGGTAGGCTAGCAGGCAGATAGTAGATGTGTGCTCCCAGGTGAGCAAGCGAGAGTCTCTGGAATGGCAGGTGGTCACAGCACGTGACGGCGAAGCCTCCGGGTAGGCTAGCGGGCAGGTAACAGGTGGGCGCTCCCAGGTGAGCGGGCAGGAGTCTCTGGAAAGGCAGATGGTCACAGCACGTGACAGTGAAGCCTCCGGGTAGGCTAGCAGGCAGGTAACAGGTGGGCGCTCCCAGGTGAGCGGGCTGGAGTCTCTGGAAAGGCAGATGGTCACAGCACGTGACGGCGGAGCCTCCAGGTAGGCTAGCAGGCAGGTAACTGATGTGCGCTCCCAGGTGAGCGGGCAAGCAGGTCCATAGACAGACTGACAGGAGTAGGAAGGCAGACCGTCGGACCTCAGGCTAGCAGGCAGGTGACTGGATATCAGGCAGGACAAAGACAGCAAGCTGGCAGGAATCTGGCAGGTAACTGGCAGGTAACTGGCAACGGGACCTGAGGGCTGAAGCACAGGTGAGACACAGGTGCAAACAACATTGCTCGGGCACCTCCATTTTGGAGGAGGTGCCTTTTATATGGGAGGTCCTCCGGCAATTGGCCGGGGACTCCTTAGGACGGCGCGCGCGGTCCCTTTAAGAGAGGGGGAGCGCGCGCGCCCTAAGCACACTGCCGGGGAAGGAGCGCGCGCCGGAAGCAGCGGGGAGAGCAGCGCTGGAGGACGCCGCGCCAGGAGCGGGGAGGTGAGAGGGACGGCGTCTCTGCCTAGAACGGGGCAGAGACGCCGATGCTACAGACAGATTGTGCATTGATATTACCTAAGTTATCAGCCAATATATACGGAATAGGAAACTTCCACCGGGCGTTTTCATTACGCAGAGCATTTCGGTCACCTTTCTGCAGACAGAAAACACAAATATTCTGCACTGTGCCCGGCTATGAAAGTGACGCGCCCCTGGGCCTGTCTCGCGCTGCATTGCGCATGCGGGAGCCTACCCGGAGCCGGATCAGTGGAGGGTTGTAGTCTCGTGGCGGTGACCCGGTCCGTGCCCAGGGAGTCAAACTAGACGGCAGTCTATTAGTAGTAAATAGTGGATGACTACGCCACCCGTTGAGTGCAGCCAGGGAGCTGCTGCTGCAGGGCAGACCGCTGAGGCCGGTGGTAGGATTGTGCAGCGTGATAGTATAACCCCCAACGGGAGGGGTATGGCCTCAGGGCAGCCGACGTGGATGATGGGGGTAGCAGGAACCACTCAGAGACGGTACGGTGTAGTTCAGGGTCTTTACTGGTAACAACGATAGACCCTCCCGGAGTACTTGCTAGCAAACGGGGCCTGGTCAGTCTTTGAGCAGATGGGATCTCCCCTGGCCAGGCGTAGTTGTAGGCCTCACAAACTGACTGTACTCTTCTGGCTACCTTGCTAGAAGCTGATGTAGGTAGCCCACGTCCCTGAGTGTACCGTGTGGTGCTCACCCGTATGGCCGGTGACTCGGGGCCTTCTAATGGCTTCCGCTCCACGATGGCGGTGCTGGTCCCACGCGTGTGACCGTGCCTTCGGGCTTCTGGGCCAGAGGACCTGAAATCCCCTGCCTGATGGATTCTGCTGCTGGGTAGAAGTTAGTCCCCACAGCCTCGGACTCCGGGTCCGGTAAAGAATCTTCTTAGTCAGGGCGAGCGCTGCAGCTGCCAGCCCCTGACTCCTTGGAACTCTCCTGTTTCCTATGCTGCTTCTTGTCTCCACTCTCCTTGTCTGACTCACCCTGCCTCAGCCCCGGGTTTATACAGGGGAAGTTCTTCCCCTCCCAAGACTGGGCAGGAGGTGTGGCATGCACAGGATCCCTGACCAAAGGACCTCCCACCTGCTCTCAGACATAACATTACATTACTGTGGAAAACCAGACCCCTGGGGTGCCACATTCCCCCCTAGTGAAATTTAGTACTCCGGGACTAAACACATTTAGAAAAACATAACAAGGCAAAAACATTAATAATACAATAAGAAAACATATAAAGATGGTTACGGCGTGTCCGCAACCGGGTGCAGTCTCTGAAGAGAGCAAGGTGTCCATTTCACCAACACAGGGAGACGTAACCAGGTAGGGGTCTGTCCTACCCCGAGTCCTTAACAGTCTCTAGTCCATCCTGGGTTACGCTCCAACTATATACAAGGATTCCCGGTAAATCCACCAAGGTTTCCTAAAAACAACTGGAAACACAAAATTATACACAAGCAACAATACACAGATAAACATAAATAAAACTATTTTTACACTTCAAATTCTCCAGCGTGCGGGTAACTGGCCTCTAGTGGCCCTAGTGGACCTACGGAGCTGACTGTCTGGCCCTGAACTACAGGGTGTAGGAGCTGTCAAGGGTAAACTGGGCAGCTGTCTACCGGCTCTTTGTCTCACTAGGGGTACGGCAGGCTCACTATAAGCAGAGGGTTGATTCTCCTGTTCTACTCGTGTGGAGTCTTCTGCCTCCTGGACCGGCTGTTCTTCCAGCTCTACCCGTTGCTCCGTAGGTTCTTGGAATGATGGTTGGAGGAAGGTGAGTACGGGTACCACAACTGCACCATTGACTTGAGTCCAAGACCGAGGGAAGTCCCCGAGCACGGTACTAACCATATCTTCCCTTTCTCCCACGGGTCGATGGTCTTCTTGTTCCTCTTCAGGGTTCCTCAGTTGTTCGGGACACTTCTTCAGGTGGTCCCGGGATACAATGGCTGTGGTTTCCCCTCCGTCTTTACTGATGGTACAGACCTTCGGGTTCTCGTGGCTTGAGGGCAGTACGGTGTACGGGTCCTCCTCCCACTGGTCATCCAACTTGTGGAGCCGTCTTTTCCTCTTCAAGACCTGCTCTCCGGGTACCAGGGGAACAGCGGGAGCATACTGGTTGTAAGTCTTCTCTTGTCTTTCCCTAGCCTGACAGAGACTTCGCTCCACGCTCTCTTGTACTCTCCGGTACTGCTGCTGCCTCTCTGTGTCCCAGTCTGTTTCTGGTGAAGTGTCCTCGGGGGTCAGGACTCCCATTTCCAGGTCAACAGGTAACTTACCAGGTCTTGCCCTCATTAGGTAAGCCGGGGTACAGTTGGTGGAACCTACCGGGATGTGGTTGTATAGGTCCACCAGATCGGGCAACTTTTCAGGCCACAGACTGCGTTCTTCCAGGGGCAACGTTTTTAGAAGATCCATTACCACCTGGTTCATTTTTTCACAAAGTCCATTAGTCTGCGGATGGTAGGGTGTCGTCCTTATCTTCCGGCAGCCATACAGATTGCAGAATTCCTGAAAGACCTCCGCTTCAAAGGCAGGTCCCTGGTCCGTCAGCACTTGGTCCGGGTACCCGTGTGGACGGCAGAAGTGCTGCTGGAAGGCTCTAGCTGCTGTTTGAGCCGTTAAGTCCTTGACGGGGACGACAACCAAGAACCGGGAGTAATGATCCACGATGGTTAACGCGTAGACGTAGCCACTTCTGCTTGGGGTCAGTTTTACATGATCCAAGGCTACCAGTTCCAACGGTTGCCGGGTGACGATGGACTGCAGGGGAGTCTTCTGGCTGGCCCGGTCCTTCCTTCTCAGATTGCACGGGCCACAGTCTCTGCACCACTTCTCGATGGTTCCCCTCATGCCTACCCAGTGGAACCGCTCGCGCAGCAGGAACTCCAGCTTTTTCCACCCGAAGTGTCCAGCTCCGTCGTGGTATGCCTCCATCACCATGGCTGCGTCTCTTCGTGGCACCACTACTTGCCAGAGTAGTTCATGCGTCCGGGAGTTGACCATTCTGCGGCACAACTTCCCCTTGTAAAGGAATAGTCGACTCTTCTCCGCCCATAGTTGTTTGGCTTCCTCCGGAGCGTCTGGTTCAAGGCGAGCCTCCGGCCGAGTCAGCATCTCCTTCACCAGTCGGACGGCAGGGTCGCTGTCTTGCGTTTCCGCCCAGTTGTAGTGGGGTAAGGGGTTCAACGTAGCAGCCTGCTTACCCCTTACCCGGTGGGAATACTGGATAGTCCCATGACGGTGGAACGCAGGGAGTTCAACTTCTTCCAGTCCCTCCGGATCTTCTCCTTCGTCCGGCAGGTTGGGCATCCTGGACAGGGCATCCGCGTTAGTATTGGAGCGTCCTGCCCGGTATTTGATTGTGAACTCGTAGTTGGACAGACGGGCCATCCACCTCTGCTCCAGGGCACCGAGTCTTGCCGTGTCCAGGTGTGTCAGCGGGTTGTTATCCGTGTACACGGTGAACCGGGAAGAAGCGAGGTAATGCTTAAAGCGCTCAGTGATTGCCCATACTACGGCCAGGAACTCTAACTTAAATGAGCTGTAATTCTCGGGGTTCCTTTCGGTGGGTCGCAGTTTTCGGCTGGCATAGGCGATTACTCGTTCCTTCCCCTGCTGGATCTGGGACAGTACGGCTCCTAGCCCGATGTTACTGGCGTCGGTGTAGAGGATAAAGGGCTGGCTATAATCCGGGTACGCTAGGATTTCGTCCCCCGTAAGGGCCATCTTCAGCTGGCGGAAGGACTCTTCTTCCAGCTCTTCCCATTTGAAGGGCGGCTTCTGGTTCTTGGCCTTCCGGGACTGGCCTATCAGGAGGTCCTGCATAGGTGCTGCCTTTTTGGTGAAACCGGGAATAAACCTTCGGTAGTAGCCTACCAACCCGAGGAACTGCCGCACTTCTTTTACGCTGGAGGGGCTTGGCCATTCCTTAATTGCGGTGATTTTATCAGGGTCGGGAGCCACTCCGTCAGCGCTCACTACGTGTCCCAGGTACTGCACCTTTGGTTTCAGGAGGTGACACTTGGAGGGTTTCACCTTTAGGCCGTAACTCGCCAGAGCCTCGAACACTTCCGCCAGGTGTTTCAGGTGGTCCTCATACGTCTTGGAATATACGATGACATCGTCCAGGTACAACAGGACCGTCTCGAAGTTTCTGTGGCCCAGACAACACTCCATTAGGCGTTGGAAGGTTCCTGGTGCGTTGCAGAGTCCGAACGGCATGCAGGTGAACTCGCTAAGTCCCATCGGGGTGGTGAATGCGGTCTTCTCCCGGTCTGCCTCTGCTACAGGAACCTGCCAGTACCCGCTAGTGAGATCCAAGGTAGAGAAGAAGTTAGCAGATCTTAAAGCAGCCAATGACTCCTCTATCCTTGGTAAGGGGTACGCATCCTTGTGTGTGATACGGTTGATTTTCCGGTAATCTACACACATCCTCATGGTGTTGTCTTTCTTTTTGACTAAAACTAATGGGGCTGCCCAGGGGCTACAACTATCCCGGATTACCCCAGCCTCCTTCATGTCTCTAAGCATCCCCTTGGCGTGTTGGTAATGTGCAGGGGGTACGGGTCGATACCTCTCTTTTATGGGAGGATGATCTCCCGTGGGGATGCGATGTTCTACCCCCTTGACTCGCCCGAAGTCTAACGGGTGTTTACTAAACACTCTCTCATACTCTTGAACCACCCGATAGACTCCTTGTTTCTGATGTGAGGGAGTGGAATCAGTACCCAAATGTAGTTGCTGACACCAGTCCTCCATGTCTTTCTTAGAGCCGTTACCTTCCTCCGGGTGAGATGGAGGCAAGGGTTCCACAGATTGTATAGAATTTTGATTAGTGGTATATAATTTGGCTAGCGTGGCATACCGGGGCAGGTACACTTCCCTCTCCCCGATATTTATTATGCGAATGGGCACCCTCCCATGGCGTACATTGACCACCCCCCGTGCTGTCAAAATGGTGGGCCTACTGTCTGAGTAAACTGGTTCTACCATTGCCTGGTAATCTCTTCCTCTCAGACCAATAGCTGCCCGGCACCAAATCATCATTTCACTTTTTGGGGGCATGGCAATAGGAAAAGGGTCACACATTCTTACGCTACCAATCTCACCGCCGGAGAGTTCCACTTGTTGCCGTTGCATCAGTGCCCGGATCTCTTTCTGGAGCACCCGCTGCTCGCCGGAGCTGGCGTTCTTGGCAACCTGCTGTAAAAGGAAAATCACCTCTGCAAGACAATTTTCAATTACGTTAGTTCCTAGAGTTATTTTTGGGTGACTCTCATGTTTATCAATATCTACAATGATCAGTCCCTGTGCGGCCAGTTCGACTCTACCGATTTTGAGGGCCACCTCCTTAAATCCGATCTGTGGCACGGGCTGGCCATTGCTGGCGATGATACTCAAGTCGTCGTCAGGGTAGTGGGTAATATCCGAGTCATTCCAGTACTGCTTGAAGAGCACGTACGGGATGGTGGTGACCTGTGACCCGGTATCCAGTAGGGCACTCATGGGAATGCCATCCAGTACCACAGGCAAGACTGGACGTCCTCCCACATATCTGTCGCGCCAGTTCGATGGGCCTGGTGATCTTTTTCCTGGGGGTTGGCCCTCTACCCCAGGTTGTGCCCGTTTAAAGAACAGTACCTTTCCATATGTCCGGGTTGATTGCAGCGGCGGCAGATGGGTCGTCCGTCCTCGCTGTATCGGTCACTGGGTCTTCCTCTGGCCGGTGGGGTCCTCCTTGGTCGACGCCACGGGATGTCCTCCGGTCCGGATGCCAGCTGGATCTTCCCTGGGGTGGAAACCTGTAAAGACTGCACAGTTCGGGTTAGCGCAGCAACGCTCTTAGCTAGCTCTTGGACCTGATGGTGTAGGTCTGGAGCCGGGTCATTGTCCAAAGCCTGCGCATCAGCTCCCACAGGCCCTGCTGACAAGGGCGCCGCCTCCTGGTAGTAAGTGGTAGTGGGGCGTCTGTGGGTCACAACGCCACCTGGTGCCGGTTCTCGGAGCACCCGGATGGCTCTGTCCTTGAACTGTGCAAAGTCCAGATGGGGATCCTGTAAGGCCATTGCCCGCAACTGGGTTCGGTGGGCATTGCAATATAAACCCTCTATAAATTGTTCAGTCAACAGCCTGTCCTCGTTTCCCACCCCATCAGGGTCGGTCTGCTTTATGGCCCTCAGGGCCTCTTGTAGGTTTAGTGCATAGTCCCTTATACTCTCATGCGCTCGCTGCTTGCACCCGTAGAATCTAAGCTTAATCTCGGCTGAGGTGCGGGTATCAAAGGTGTCCTTCAGCCGGGTTAGTATCCCTGCGACAGTCTTCCTCCCAGGTGGCCAGGATTTTACTTCCCTTTTGGCTGCCCCGGTTAGTTGGGCCACCAGGATGCTCACTTTTTGCTCTTCTGTGAGGGGGTACACCTGGAAGAGGCTATCCAGCTTTTCTCTAAAGTCATGCAGGGTATGTGACTCCCCTGAGTACTGGGGTAGCCAAGCTGCTCCCGGGATATAGGGCATGGTGAAGGGCATAACTGCAGCAGCGGTAGCGCTGGCGGGGGTTGGGGCAGTGAAGCTCTCCTCCGTATCCGACATCTTCCTCCCCCCTAGTGGACCGTGGCCTACCTTGCGATGATCCTCTTCCGTAGGCCGCGGCTCCGCAGTGGATCGTCAGGGTTGAGGACCTTCCGTCGCGCTCCTGTGACGTCGGCGTCTGCTGGGCTCCTTCCAGGACCTTACGCAACGTCCGGACGTGAGGCGGGGCTTCAGTTCTCGCGCGCTTTCGGAGTCCACGCCCCTCTTCTTCCCGCGCGGCGTCCCCAAGATGGCGTCCAACGGCGGGAAAACTCCACGGATGGCGGGAAGAAGGACGAAGATGGCGCCGGATGGCGGGAAACTTCACCGATGGCGGGAAGAAGGTAGAAGATGGCGCCGGATGGCGGGAAACCTCCACGGATAGCGGGAATCTTCACCACTGGTAAGTTTGAACAGTCTTTGCTTTTCAGGCACGCAGTACCCGGTGGTTGCGGGCACGAAATCCTGCCGACTACGCCAAAGTTGACGCGCCCCTGGGCCTGTCTCGCGCTGCGTTGCGCATGCGGGAGCCTACCCGGAGCCGGATCAGTGGAGGGTTGTAGTCTCGTGGCGGTGACCCGGTCCGTGCCCAGGGAGTCAAACTAGACGGCAGTCTATTAGTAGTAAATAGTGGATGACTACGCCACCCGTTGAGTGCAGCCAGGGAGCTGCTGCTGCAGGGCAGACCGCTGAGGCCGGTGGTAGGATTGTGCAGCGTGATAGTATAACCCCCAACGGGAGGGGTATGGCCTCAGGGCAGCCGACGTGGATGATGGGGGTAGCACGAACCACTCAGAGACGGTACGGTGTAGTTCAGGGTCTTTACTGGTAACAACGATAGACCCTCCCGGAGTACTTGCTAGCAAACGGGGCCTGGTCAGTCTTTGAGCAGATGGGATCTCCCCTGGCCAGGCGTAGTTGTAGGCCTCACAAACTGACTGTACTCTTCTGGCTACCTTGCTAGAAGCTGATGTAGGTAGCCCACGTCCCTGAGTGTACCGTGTGGTGCTCACCCGTATGGCCGGTGACTCGGGGCCTTCTAATGGCTTCCGCTCCACGATGGCGGTGCTGGTCCCACGCGTGTGACCGTGCCTTCGGGCTTCTGGGCCAGAGGACCTGAAATCCCCTGCCTGATGGATTCTGCTGCTGGGTAGAAGTTAGTCCCCACAGCCTCGGACTCCGGGTCCGGTAAAGAATCTTCTTAGTCAGGGCGAGCGCTGCAGCTGCCAGCCCCTGACTCCTTGGAACTCTCCTGTTTCCTATGCTGCTTCTTGTCTCCACTCTCCTTGTCTGACTCACCCTGCCTCAGCCCCGGGTTTATACAGGGGAAGTTCTTCCCCTCCCAAGACTGGGCAGGAGGTGTGGCATGCACAGGATCCCTGACCAAAGGACCTCCCACCTGCTCTCAGGCATAACATTACATTACTGTGGAAAACCAGACCCCTGGGGTGCCACAAAAGCACCACATGTCAGCTCATGAATGTAGCCCCCCGTGTTCCTCAAGAACCTTAGTTTTTTTCCTAAGCCCCATAAGGGCACACACTGTGCAATTATCTGAGATTCTAGCGTGACCTCCGCAGGGAGGATGAGAGTGATACGTGGTGCAGAATACGTTGGTCTATAAGCAGGCATGCAATACATGGGGTGCAGAGAAAAAGGTTGCACTTGGGTCACGACCTGACTAAGGAGGCACGGTACCGTGTGAGGCTTATTCTCTTAGCTCCCCCGCCAACAATTTATATACAAATAAGATATTATACAGTGCTACATTATACAAGGTATAAAGGATGGTGCCCACATAAGAGTGCCATGCTTTAGCAACAAAATAACAGTGCCACTCAGAGCCAAAATAAATACGGCTATATAGTGTTCTCAAGATAGCACAATAGATTGCTCAAATAAATACTGTCATACAGTGCTCACATATTATCACTATGAAATGCCCAAATAAACACCACTTTACAGTTCTCACATGTTATGACCATACAGTGCCCAAATAAATACTGTCATACAGTGCTCACATATTATCACTATGAAATGCCCAAATAAACACCACTTTACAGTTCTCACATGTTATGACCATACAGTGCTCAAATAAATACTGTCATACAGTGCTCACATATTATCACTATGAAATGCCCAAATAAACACCACTTTACAGTTCTCACATGTTATGACCATACAGTGCCCAAATAAATACTGTCATACAGCGCTCACATATTAACACTATGAAATGCCCAAATAAACACCACTTTACAGTTCTCACATGTTATGACCATACAGTGCTCAAATAAATACTACAATACAGTGCTCACATATTATCAAAATACAAGGCACAAATAAATAGTACCGGACATTGTTCACATATTATCACTATACAGTTCCCAATACATAATCTAACAGTGCTATACAATGGCTAACTAAAAATACAATATTTAGACTGAGTCATGGTCATAACCTTGTCAATCATTCCTGGCACCAATATAGAAGCGGGAGGCTGATGGGACCCATGTGTAAATGCCCTGGGAAATGTCTGTGCTTCATATGAGGGCATCAGCACTATTATTTTGGGAGGCCTTGTTTCAGGGTTTAGATTGGGCCCAGTTACTTGCTGGCCACCTTCTTCGGAACGGCTCTCCGTCACCCCTCACCACAATTCAGTAGACCCATACCAGCTATTACTGAAATTATTGATTGCCAAGTGTAACAGCGGAAAATAAATTATTGAAAAAAAATAAATAAATAAGCACGATGCTCCCCGATCCTCTGGGCGGCATGTAGACTTCTTTTTATAATTTTATAAACTTGTGTATTTATAGATTTGATGTCATTAATCATTAATGGTCCATTACTTATTATTCCTCTATGTAGTCCTTTCTCCAGCTCCGGTGTTATATACTTATTTTATATAAAAAAAGTTCCAGTTATTAGCTAAGGCTGAAAATAAATAAAGTTTTAGAGTCAGTAAAATATAAAAGCGGTATTTTATATTGGGATTTCTTATAGCAAACTCATCTTCTGCTTGTGAGTGCACGTTGCTATATAAGGACGCAGCCACCCAACCAACCCGAACCAAAGACACCCCAGTGACAGCCACATAGTCACTATATAGCTCTCACTGGCGGTAAACTGACCGTTTTAGGCAGCGGATGCAACCAAAACTCACTCATGTACTTGAAATCCCACCTACCCAGTTTTTTCATTGACTAACGTGGGCTAGGTTTCAACCACATCAGAAAAAGGTGATGAGTGAGCACATATATAATAGGTATCCGTTTGATCCCATGATCTAATATTGGCGATGCCAGGGGTTCTAGGGGAAGGAGAGGCTGCTCACACTGCTGTCCACCCTGTCTATCTGATCTAATAATGAAGATACCAGGGGTGCAGCGGTAAGAAGAGGCTGCTCACACTGCTGTCCACCTGTCTAATTGATCTAATACTGGAGATACCAGAGATCCTGAGGTAAGAAGAGGCTGCTCACACTGCTGTCCACCATGTGTATTTGATCTAATACTAGAGATACTAGGGGTGCTGAGGTATGAAGAGGCTGCTCACACTGCTGTACACCTGTCTAATTGATCTAATACTAGAGATACCAGGGGTGCAGAGGTAAGAAGAGGCTGCTCACACTGCTGTTCACCATGTCTTTCTGAGCTAATACTGGAGATACCAGGGGTGTTGAGGTAAGAAGAGGCTGCTCACACTGCAGTCCACTATGTGTATCTGATCTAATACTAGAGATACCAGGGGTGCAGAGGTAAGAAGAGGCTGCTCACACTGCTGTACACCTGTCTAACTGATCTAATACTAGAGATACCAGGGGTGCAGAGGTAAGAAGAGGCTGCTCACACTGCTGTCCACCATGTGTATCTGATCTAATACTGGAGATACTAGGAATGCTGAGGTAAGAAGAGACTGCTCACAGTGCTGTCTACTCTATCTATCTGATCTAATACTGGAGATACTAGGAATGCTGAGGTAAGAAGAGACTGCTCACAGTGCTGTCTACTCTATCTATCTGATCTAATACTGGAGATACCAGGAGTGCTGAAGTAAGAAGAGGCTCTTCACACTGCTGTACACCTGTCTAACTAATCTAATACTAGAGATACCAGGGGTGCTGAGGTAAGAAGAGGCTGCTCACACTGCTGTCCACCTTGTGTATCTGATCTAATACTGGAGATACTAGGAGTGCTGAGGTAAGAAGAGACTGCTCACACTGCTGTCCACCTTGTGTATCTGATCTAATACTGGAGATACCAGGAGTGCTGAAGTAAGAAGAGGCTCTTCACACTGCTGTCCACCATGTCTATCTGATATTATGCTGGAGATACAAGCAGTGCTTAAATAAGAAGAGGCGGCTCACACTGATGTCTACCCTGTCTATATGATCTAATAATGGAGATACCAGGGCTATTAAGGTACGAAAAGTCTGCTCACACTGTTATAGGTTATCTCTAAGTCATATCAGGAATATTCCTATGGCACATGCTCACAAGTTTCTGTGCTAATATTCTAGGACAAGTTTCTTTCTGTGTAACAAGACACTGATCATATTAATTGTGTAGTGTTTACCTCCCTAAACAAAAAAGCTAAAATTGCTAATTAAAGGTATTTATAAATGTATTTATTAAGATTCCCTTTAGTTATTTATTTTTTTCTATTCCCAGAGAGCCCCGTTAAGGAAAAATTGCAAAACATTGAGATACATTTCTCAGAGTCCTATTTTATATATCCATATACTGTATGTGATACTGAGTTTGTATGTTTTCCCCGTATTCTTGTGGGTTTCCGCTGGGTTCTCCGGTTTCTTCCTACACTCCAAAGACATACTGATAGGGAATTTAGATTGTGAGCCCCGATGGGGAAAGTGTCGATAATGTCTGTAAAGCGCAGCGGAATTAATGGTGCTATATAAGTGAATAAAATAAATCAAAATAAATACTAGAGTAAAATAAGAGAAGCCAAAGAAGGCGGGGATAATAAATGTGACGGTGCACTTGTGTAGAGCTTGAGTAAAGTACCTATATGCAGGCCTGGCGTCAGAACCCAGCGCACCCGGGCAAGTGCTGGGGCCCTAAGCAGATGGATGGGCCCACTTACCCGTGAGCGGTGCGGTGCCGGTGCCAGTGCCCGCCACCCACCCCCACTTGTTCAGGGCCCCTCTCCCCGTGCCTCCGCACCATTTCTGGTCTCTTCCGCGGCTGCTGCACTGTGATGTCTCAGGCCAGAGGATGCGGTGATGTCTTTACACCATGCTCGCTCCAGATCCATCACAGCGCAGAGCAGGAAGACGCCGGCGACGCTGAAGAGTCTGGAGCAATGGCAGCAAGTGAGGAGAGGTGAGTACTTGATTATTTTTTTTATATGTATGGAGTCATGGGGAATTATATGGGGGGGACAAGTGACATTCTGCATGGGGCATTATATGGGGGGAACAAGTGACATCCTGCATGGGGCATTATATGGGGGGGGATAGGTGACCTCCTGCATAGGACATTATATGGGGGGACAGGTGACATCCTGCATGGGGCATTATATGGGGGGGAGGTGACCTCCTGCATAGGACATTATGTGGGGGGGAGAGGTGACATCCTGCATGGGGCATTATATGGGGGGAGAGGTGACATCCTACATGTGGCATTATATGGGGGGAGAGGTGACATCTTGTATGGGGCATTATATGGGGGTGAGACGTTAAATCCTGCATGGGGCATTATATGGGGGGGAGAGGAAGAGATGGAAGAGAAAGAGCAAGTGAGAGAGAGGAGAGAGTGAGAGAGATGGAGGAAAGGGTAAGGGAGAGAGATGGATGAGAGAGAGAGATATGGAGGAGAGACAGATGGAGGAGACAGAGCAAAGGAGGAGAGAGAGAGAGGGAGGAGAGAGAGAGAGGGAGGAGCGAGATAGAGGGAGGAGAGAGAAAGAGATGGAGGACAAAGAGCAAGGGAGACAGAGATTGAGAAGAGAGAGGAGAGAGTGACAGAAATGGAGAAGAGTGCGAGGGAGAGAGATGGAGGAGAGAGAGAGATAGAGGAGAGAGAGATGGAGGAGAGAGAGATGAAGGAGAGAGAGATGGAGGAGAGAGAGATGGAGGAGAGAGAGAGAGGGAGGAGAGAGAGGGAGGAAAGAGAGAGAGGGAGGAGGGAAGCGGGAGGAGAGAGATAGAGAAAAGAGAAGGAGGGAGGAGGGAGAGTGAGATTTTTCCTTTTAAAAATTTGGAGTTCACAATGATTTCAATGGGGTCCATGTACTGGATCAAGTTCGGGTACAGTTTTGGTACCCGAACCAAACTTTGGACTAAAGTTCAGTTGGGTACCAAAACCTGAACTTCCACGGGTCTGCTCATCCCTTGTAATGCTAGGTATGGGAAGAACCCAGCGTACGACAACGGGAAAAGGGGGAAAGCCCAGAAACTAGGGAAAGGGGGAGTGGAGACCCCTAAGCAGATCTAACAACACCATGACTCCCTTATCGTCCCTAAATAGGTTCCACACCTATCGCCAAGCAGGATACCTTAGTCCTGGCTGACCCTAGAGCTAGGCCCTAGGTAGGGAGGGGGAGGAGTTAGCACTAGTCGGCCCCACTGCAACTAAAGACAAACAAGGGAAACAGACAAGGAGATACACTTAGCTTTGAGGAGACACCAGAGAGAACACAACTTCAATCCATAAAGGAACTCCAAGAAGAATCTAGCTGACTGCTAGAACTCCAGACCTGAACAGAGGAATTTACTCTATCACCAGCAACTCTCTTGAGAAACTGAGTATATTTAAAGATCCAGAAAGGGTGTGTTAATTAGCAGGCGATCGTGGAGATCACCGCTGGGTGCTAGAGTGGGAGGGATGATGAAAGGATCAAGAAGGTGTCTGCAAGGCCAAGCGCAGCGACCTTCTACAGCCGGATTCAGAATGACTGTATGTCAAGCCTGACACACCCGTGACATCCCTAGTTCCTAATCCTTTAACTGGTTCGGATGCAATACTACATTTCACCTCTAGTAGCCACTAGTGAAAAATTTGATTACCTGTCACAATCACAATAATAGTCGATCATTAGTGATCCAGTTCTCAATCTACGTCCCATTGGTTTACACAGTCTGTAAAATTGCCCTCCAGGAGGAGACTGGTATCTTTGTCCTGCCTACCACTGTTCTCCTACACATGTGCAGACTTCCATTTCTTAAGGGGACTTATTTTCAGTCAATGTCTATGGCACCTAGGTTTTGTAAATGCCTCCCCCACCCCCATATCAATCTGTGGTTTTGCAACCACGTGAGTTCCAATACTGTGCTATGGTCCACAGTTACAAATGTCTTTATAATAATTCCGATTGTTGGATGTCAGTTGATGTTGAACCCCACCGGTGAAGAGGTCAATATAGTAAACCTGGAAAACCCCTACAATGCATTAAGCTTATGGCTGCTAATTGTCATCATGTAGTTGATGGGGAAATATAACAGGTACAGTCTAGGGGTACGGGAGACATTTGAGCTGATAAAAGCTGAGTGTGCATGGTGATAGATAGCGGCTCTGTAAGACTAAACTTACCTTGTGGCCGGAGTCTGTAGAGCAGAGTTACTGTACATGTCCAGACTCTCTGACCAGGTCTATGCAAAAGTATGAAAAGTGATATAGCAATGTGAAATTCAGGCCAACACTCCCTTTTTCCATAAAAGTCAGCACTTTATTTAATCCATATAAACACAACCAAATTTAAGTGGCTTCGTACAAAAATAGCACATGAAAAATGTACAAATGCCATCAGCAAAACGTACTTCAACCAGACGGCAACGCGTTTCTGAGCTCTACGTTTCTTAGTTTGAGCCTGAAAAATTCCACAATACTTAACACAGGATATCTGAGTTCGCAGATTCGTAACACTCAGGTTAAAATGTGCATAGACAAAATATATAGATAAAACCTGTAAAAACCACAATGTGGATAATGCGGATAAACGAACCATACAATAAAGTAAAAACAGGAGCCGAGGCTGTAAGTGCGGGGATTTCTGTGCTTGGGGATCATACTCGATACTGGATAAATTGAGATGTTTTGAAAATGTTGTATCCATTATTTTATCATTTGCAGATCACTAACACGTCTCTCCGACCTGTGATTTCCATAGTTCCACGACTTTTCCGTCTTATGCTCAGAGGTCTAGTATTAACCCCTTTACCCCCAGGGTGGTTTGCACGTTAATGACCAGGCCAATTTTTACAATTCTGACCACTGTCACTTTATGAGGTAATTACTCTGGAACGCTTCAAATGGATCCCGCTGATTCTGAGACTGTTTTTTCGTGACATATTGTACTTCATGATTGTGGTAAAATTTCTTTGACATCACTTGCGTTTATTTGTGAAAAAATCAGAAATTTGGTAAAAATGTAGAAAGTTTTGCAATTTTCAAAATTTTAAATTTTATACCCTTAAATAGAGATATGTTACACTAAATAGTTAATAAATAACATTTCCCACATGTCTACTTTACATCAGCACAATTTTGGAACCACATTTTTTTTTTTTAGGGAGCTATAAGGGTTAAAAGTTGACCAGCGATTTCTCATTTTTACAACAAAATTTACAAAAACACTTTTTTAGAGACCCCATCACATCTGGCGTGACTTTGAGGGGCCTTTATGATAGAAAATACCCAAAAGTGACACCATTGTAAAAACTGTAGCCCCCAAGGTGCTCAAAACCACATTCAAGAAGTTTATTAACCCTTCAGATGCTTCACAGTAATTTTTGGAATGTGGAAGAAAAAAATGAACATTTAACTTTTTTCACAAAAATGTTACTTTAGACCGCAATTTTTTTTATTTTAGACTTTTTGAATGTAAAATTTGCTTGAAAAATTAGTGGACACCATGTTGCGTTTGGGGAGCCCCCGATGTGCCTAAACAGTGGAAACCCCCCACAAGTGACACCATTTTGGAAACTAGACCCCTCAGGGAACTTATCTAGGTGTGTGGTGAGCACCTTGAACCCCCAGGTGCTTCACAGAAGTTTATATCATGGAGCTGTAAAAATAACATTTTCACATTTTTCCAACAAAAATGTTTTGCAGACCCCAATTTTGCATTTTCATAAGGGTAACAGGAGAAATTGCACCACGCGATTTGTTGTGCAATTTTTCCTGAGTAAGCCGATACCCTATATGTGGGGAAAAAACACTGTTTGGGCACAAGGCAGGGTTCGGAAGAGAAGGAACGCCATTTGACTTTTTGAATGTAAAATTTGCTTGAATTAGTGGACGCCATGTTGCGTTTGGGGAGCCCCTGATGTGCCTAAATAGTGGAAACCCCCATCCACCAAGTGACTCCATTTTGGAAACTACACCCCTGAAGGATTTTATCAAGGGGTATAGTGAATATTTTGAACCCAGAGGTACGACACAGAATTTGATAACATTAGGTCATCATATTGAATAAGTTGTCATTAGTCTTGAGTGCAAGTGCTCGCTACTTGAGTTTGCATCGGGTACTCAGGTATGGACCATGTATGGTGGGCGCTCAAGTGACATGCTCGAGTCCCCGCCCGCATGTTTCATGGTTGTTAGTCACCCAAATAAAAACATGTGGGGATCGCTTGTGCATGACAGGCAGTCCCAGCAAGGTTTTTTTGGCTGTATAACAGCTGCAAAACATTTGAGGCGGAGACTTGAGCATGTCACTCGAGCACCCGCTATACTCGGTGCATACCCGAGCACCCGATGCAAACTCAAGTAGCGAGCTCTTGTGCTCAACATTAGTCGCCATATAGATGGTATTTTTTTCTTTACTTCTGAAAAAATCCCAACCCCAACCCTAATACAACCACAACCCTAGCCCAAACGCAACCTTAGCTCAACCCTAACTCAACCCTAACCCTTGCCCAACCCTAACCCAATCCTAGCCTAACCATAGCACAACCCTAACCCTAGCCCTAGTACAACCCTAACCCTAGCACAACCCTACCCATAGCTCAATGCTACCCCTAGCCCAACCCTAACCCTAGCTCAACCCTACCCCTAGCCCCACCCTAGCTCAACCCTCACCCTAGCCCAACCCTAACCCTAACCCTAGCCCAACCCAAACCCTAGCACAACCCTAACCCTAGCCCAACCCTAACCCTAGCACAACACTAACCCTAACCCTAGCACAACCCTATCCCTAAAGTTTATTTTTTACGCCATTCCTCGTGCGGTATAAGTGATTAGACAACTTTATTTTTCGGGTCGGTGCAATTACAGGGATACTAGATTCATATCAAGTTTTTATGATTGAGAGCTGTCACACACTAAAAAACCCTTTTTTTTGCAAAGACTAGTTTTTGCATTGCAATTTTTTGAGAGCTATAATTTTTCCATATTTCGTTCGACAGAGTCATGTGATTTTTTTTTATTTTTTTTGTGGGACAAGTTGATGTTTTTATTGGTACCATTTTTGGGCACATTACATTTTTTGATTGCTTTCTATTCCGATTTTTGGAAGGCAGAATAAATAAAAACCAACAATTCACGAATTGTTTTTTGGTGTTTTTTTTATGCCGTTCTATGTGTCGTCAAATTGATAAGGAAGCTTTATTCTTCGGGTCAGTACGTTTACAGCGGTACCACAGTTATATTTTTTTTCACGTTATGGCACTTTTACTCAATGAAAACTATTTTATAGAAAAAAGAATTGTTTATGCATCGCTAGAGAGCTATAAATGTTTTATTTTTCTGCCGTTGGAGCTGTATGGTGGCTTGTTTTTTGCGGGATAAGATGACGTTTTCAGCGGTACCATTTTTATTTACATTCGTCTTTTTGATCGCGTTTTATTCCATTTTTTGTTTGCTGGTATGATGATAAAGCATCGTTTTATGTTTTGTTTTTTATTTTTTTACCCTGTTCACTAAAGGGGTTAACTTCATCACCATCCCTGTGCTATGCAGCCTGTCAGCGCTGCACAGGGAAAAGTTACTTTGGTCACGCTTGGCGCATGACCAAAGCAACTTCCTGCCTTCTGATGACCCGGATGTTGTCATGATGACATCTGGTCACCATGACAACATCTGGGACCGGACTCAGACGCTGCGGGATGCCGGCAGAGAAGGTAAGTATCGCGCTAACCTCCTCTTGCCACCAGAATGCTGCGATCGATTTCAATCACAGCATTTCGGGGGTTAATGTGCAGGGAGCGATGCGGGACCGTTCCTTGCACATAGCACCGGGTGTCAGCTGTGACAATCAGGTGGATGACTTGATATCACAACCTCCCCAGGAAAAAGACAATAGGCTCTAGCTACAGAGACCTTCAAACTCTCTGTGTCACTCCCCCTACTGCACCCCTGGTGGAGCCCAAGTCTCCATCCATGTTATTTCCCAGCTAAGAGCTCCCAAAACTAAAATGGGCCATACGTTCTTACTGGACAGTCCTAGGGAGCCCGTTCTGGTGTCATTGGACCCAGCCCGGCCCCTGCTACGCATGGATGCTAAACATCAGAGTCCTAGGGGCCCCTGCAAGGCTGTGCTGGGTATCTCCTTTCCTTACGCTGGACTATGTTTAAAACTAGGGTTACAATCCGCATCCCCTCAGGTCTATTTTGTGTATCACTGAGATGAATCTTTTCCCCATAACTCGCTGTTGAATTATGTTTCTTGAATAGGCACATGGCGTCAGGGGAAGGGACATCCTGTGTAGCTTGCAGCTGCTGTGAGAATTATCACTCTTCGCTTCTTCAGCTCCTTCCTTTGCAAGCTGCAGTGTCAAATTTTCATATGTAGAGCTTCGTAAAACCCGCCTGCCAGTGCACAGTGATCGACAGGGGATTACCTTGAATATCTTCACACCATTGTTCCCTGTAAAAAACAGAAAATAAATAAGCTAATTTATACTCACCTAACACCTAATCCCAGAAGCCACTGTCAACTGTAAAACAGCAAAAATAAAAAACAATCATATCCCTCACCTATCCAAAGTGATGAAATAATCCATAGTGTCTTACGATGATCTAGATGACTTATCCTAGTATAATTTTCAAACGGTGCCACTCCATAATGTACACATACTACAATGTGAAGAGTGGCAACTATTGACCGTATAATGGCAAAATCGCAAGATAAACATAAACAACCGAAGCAACCACGATCAAAGGCCGATCTACATCATAAAAAATTGTTTTATTGAATATTCAATTTTGTTAAAAATTATCACATGCAGATAATTGGTGCAAAAAATGGTGCAAAACAACATACAGTGTGTAAAAAAATTCCACCGCTATATGGGACACGCAGGACCCAAATTGTACAGCCTAGTAGATATTAAGTGATCATCCAAGTAGCATAGTATTTATACACAGGCCAATGTGACCCGATTAGTAAAAGGGCTCATATAGTCAAAGGTTGTTAGGTCAGAGAAACAGACAATGTTAATATATTCCTCAAAATAATATTACGGGTATAATGAGCCACCATATATATATTTACATGTGTATAACAACAGTATATATATGTGTCAACAGTATATAGACATACAATATATTGTACATGACAACAGGCTCACACTGACACAAGTAATGTGTAGCAATCAGCTGCCGTGAGAGAGTTCACAGGAGTTCATCAGCTGATGAAACCCGGTAACCTCACTTACGGCACCGCCGCTGCGTGAGAACTGTCTCACGCCGTAGCGGTGCCGTAAGTGAGATCACTGGAGCTCATCAGCTGATGAACTCCTGTGAACTCTTTCACGGCAGCTCAGCGCTATACACTGCAGGAGTGATTACACAGCGGCGTCTGCCCTGTAACAGCAGGCATAGGCTGATGGGAGTAGTACTCTCATCAGCTGATGCCTGTGACCCGTGGTAAGCTTTTTACGACTGGTCACAGTCACAGCTGCGGGCTCACACTGTCATCTGACAGAGTGAGCCCGTAGTTCTAACCAATCAGAGCCCCTTTTTCCCACGCTGTCATCTGCGTGGGAAACCATGGATGTTCGGGGGCCCCATTCATATGAATGGGGTCCGTGTTCCGGGTCAGGTACTGTTCTGGTAACCGAACCAAACTTTTAATAGATATTCGGATATCCACGGGTCCGCCCATCACTAGTAAATAATCCTACCAAGTTATGACCACATAATGCCACCACATAATGCTAAAATAATGCCACCATATTGATCATTACCATCATGACTGTACTAAGACCAATATTACAATCAATACCACAATATGAGACAATAATCAATAAATACAGCCAGATCATAACAACATATCACCAACATGTACTGTAGTGATAATATACCATACTGATTATTAACAGTATAAACACTGATATTATCACTGTGCAGCAACCATGTAGTGGTATAATTGTATATATCAATTCCAGTGCTCTGCATACTATATACAGTACAGACCAAAAGTTTGGACACACCTTCTCATTTAAAGATTTTTCTGTATTTTCATGACTATGAAAATTGTACATTCACACTGAAGGCATCAAAACTATGAATTAACACATGTGAAATTATATACTTAACAAAAAGGTGTGAAACAACTGAAAATATGTCTTATATTTTACGTTCTTCAAAGTAGCCACCTTTTGCTTTGATGACTGCTTTGCACACTTGTCATTCTCTTGATGAACTTCAAGAGGTAGTCAACGGAAATGTTTTTCACTTCACAGGTGTGCCCTGTCAGGTTTAATAAGTGGGATTTCTTGCCTTATAAATGGGGTTAGGACCATCAGTTGTGCTGTGCAGATACACAGATGATAGTCTTACTGAATAGACTGTTAGAATTTGTATTATGGCAAGAAAAAAGTAGCTAAGTAAAGAAAAACGAGTGGCCATCATTACTTTAAGAAATGAAGGTCTGTCAGTCCGAAAAATTGGGCAAACTTTGAAAGCGTCCCCAAGTACAGTTGTAAAAACCATCAAGCGCTACAAAGTAACTGGCTCACCAAAAGTACCACCCCAGGAAAGGAAGACCAAGAGTCACCTCTGCTTCTGAGGATAAGTTTATCCGAGTCACCAGCCTCAGAAATCGCAGGTTAACAGCAGCTCAAATTAGAGCCCAGGTCAATGCCACACAGAGTTCTAGAAGCAAACACATCTCTACAACAACTGTGTTAATTCATAGCTTTGATGTCTTCAGTGTGAATGTACAATTTTCAAAGTCATGAAAATACAGAAAAATCTTTAAATGAGAAGGTGTGTCCAAACTTTTGGTCTGTACTGTATGTGCATAGTGTGCTGGTAATTGTACAAATATATGTATATTAAGTCATCTACCATCTCTCTGATCATAGTTGTTCACTTTCCCTTTTCTTTTTCATTCAGCCCACACCACCATAACCACTTCTTCCATCCATGACTTGTCTCTGCAAAATGTAATTCACGTCACCTCATCGCGTCTGCTGTATGGAGAGTCAGGGTGTTGGAGACCGGAGCAGCACACCCGGGGAACAGGAGCGAGATGAGTATGTTTTTTCTGCATGTATATATGAGTCTATGTGGGGGCTCACACTGTATATACAAAGGCTACGTGGTGGCTCAAACTTTATTTAGGAGGCTATGTGGAGCTCACACTGTATACAGGAGTCTATGTACGGCCTCATACTGTATATAGGAGGCTATGAGGGTGCTCACAGTATATATAGGAGGCCATGATGGGGCTCACAATGTATATAGGAGACTATGTGGGGGGCTTATGCTGTATATGGGAAAATATGTGGGGGCTTATACTGCATATAGGAGGCTATATGGGGGCTTATACTGTATTTAGGAGGCTATGTGGGGGCTCATACTGTATAAAGGGACTATGTGGGGCTCATACTGTTTATATAGGGCAGCGTGGGGGTTCATACTGTATATAGGTTACCTAGGGCTCATACTGTATATAGGGAGGCTATGTGTGGGCACATACTGTATACAGTATATGGGGTTATCTGGGGTTCATACTGTATATAGAGTGGCTAAGTGAGGGCTCATACTGTTATAGGAGGATATGTGAGGCTCAACCTCTATATAGAGAGGCTATGTGGGGGCTCACACTGTTTATAGGGGGCCATATGGGGGCTCATACTGGATATAGGAAGCTATGTGAGGGTCATACTGTTTATAGGGTCCATGTGGGGGCTCATACTGTTTATAGGGGGCTATGTGGGGGCTCATCATGTAAATAGGAGGCTATATGAGGGCTCATATTGTATGTAGAAAGTCTATGTGGAGGCTCATACTGTATATAGGGGACTTTATGGGGACTCACACTGTATATAGAGCGGCTATGTTGGTCTTATATATTATATGTAGGGGGCTGTGTGGGGCTCATACTGTATATAGGGGCAGTTTTCAGGCTTATACGGTAAATAGGGGAATGTCAGCATACCCCGTAAGGTTCGAGTTCGGTTCGTCGAACGCCCGTATGTTCGCCGAACTGTTCGTCGAACTGTTCATGGAACACCATCGAACACCGTTAAAACCAATGGCAGGCAAACAAAAACACATAGAAACACATAGAAAACACTTCAAAGGTGTCCAAAAGCTGACAAACTGCTCAGAAGACACAACTAACACATGGAAAAGTGACAAGTACATATAGTCATGCAAAAAGAAAAGAGGTTGAGGAGTAAAAGGAGGGGGAGACACAGATATAGGCATGTAATGCCCTTCTAAAACCAAAAAAGTGTGAAGCTGACACAGCCAGTCCGTTCTTGCCCATGCGACCTCCGTGTCGCCGGGTTTGTGCCAGAGCTGCGGTGGACCCTGATGGCCAGCCCCCTTCTCCCAATACTGGTGCCTGTCCGCTGGTGGGTCGAGCGAGCCCCCCTGCGGTGGAGGCAGGTCTAAGCTTTTTAATTTAAATTGTCTCTCTAATTTGAATGAGTACACTATAAATCCTTTTACAAGGATCTATTGGAGGGCAAGTCTGATGCCAGCAGCCGCGGGAATTACAGCTCCAGTAGCGTCCACTAAAGCTGCTGCAGTTAAAAAGCTTTTATAAGGATAGAGCTTAGCGGTCCACTTCAAGGCGTCCTACCGCCAGTCCCAGCCCCTGTGGCTTGGGGTGCCTCCCCATGCTCTTCACTGAGTGTCCCGAGGGCCCGAAGCATTTGCTTTGAAAAAATTAAGTGTCCAAACTACAGGTGGTGTAGCTTGCTTAACAGCCGGAATAATCCGCTGACTAGCAGACACTGCTACTAGGCACAAAGTATTTCCTGGGCTAGATGCAGTTAAAATTTTGTAATTAGATACTCTCATTAGATGCTGAGAAAGCATTCCATAGAGTCTCCTGGCATGCCATATATTATTCTCTTAAAAAGCTTGGGGTAGGGGTCTAGGGGACCCTTTTATAGCCCAAATCACGGCCCTGTATAGCAATACGTCACCTAGGCTGAAGATAAATGGAACATTTTCATCACCTTTCATAATCACCAATGGGACAAGGCAGGGATGTCCTCTGTCCCCTCTCTTATACATCCTAGTGACGGAGCACCTGCTCTCATCAATTCGCCATAACCCCAATATTAGGTGGATTGAGGTGGGAGGCACCGAGTACAAATGCTCTACATTTTCTGATGATGTCCTAGTATATATCACTCAATCACATATATCCATCCCTGCTGTTATGACTGAAATAGATCACTTTGTTACATGGTCCAATTTTAAAATCAATGCAGCGAAGTCTGAGGCCCTCGATGTCTCCCTCTCCAAATCCATACAGGATTCCATCCAGTCCAACTTTCCCTTTGCCTGGCCCTCACAGGGTATCAAATACTTAGGAATTCCTATTCATAGAGACCTCTCCCGTCTATGTTATCTTAATTTTGGGCCCTTTATTGAACAACTCCATACAGACCATGGTTGGCAAGTTAGAACTGTAAGATTCACTACGTGAACCACTGGAGCTTTGTGGAAAAGCACATGTACACTGTGTTCCAAATTATTATGCAAAAGTGTTTAGGAGTGATAAGGTAAGAATTTTTTTGTTTGTCAGTTAAACTCATTGATGGTGATGTGTGTCAGGGCTCTTTATATCACTGTAAGCAATTGCAGACACCTGTGCTAATTAGTTTGGCAGGTGTGTCCAATGAAAGGCAAGACTACTTAAGAAGGCTGTCCCACATTATTAAGCAGCCTACATTTTCTGCCAAAATGGGAAAGAAAAAGGATGTGTCGGCTGCTGAGAAGCAACAAATTGTGGAGTGTTTAGGTCAAGGCATGACTACATTCAACATTGGCAAGACACTTCATCGTGATCATTGCACAATCAAGAAGTATGTAGCTGATTCACAGTACACACGTGTGCGTGCTGATAAGGGAAAATTGAGGACTCTTTCCTACAGGCAATTACGTCAGGTTAAAAGAGCAGCGGCAAAAAAGCCTTGTCATAGCAGCAGACAAGTTTTTGAAGCTGCTGGTGCCTCCAAAGTCCCCCGAACAACAAGATGCAGGGCCCTTCAGAGGTTTGCAGCTGTGCATAAGCCATCCTGTTGACCTCCTCTATCCACTGTACACAAGCAGAAACAGCTCCAGTGGGCCAAACAATACATGAAGACTGACTTCAAAACTGTTTTATTCACCGATGAGTGCTGTGCAACGCTCGATAGTCCAGATGGATGGAGTGGAGGATGGCTGGTTGATGGACACCCCATGCAAACATGGCTACGGCGCCAACAAGGAGGAGGTGGAGTAATGTTTTGGGCTGGAATCATGGGGAGAGAGATTGTTGGCCCCTTTAGGATCCCTGAAGGGGTAAAGATGAACTCCATGATGTATATGGAGTTTCTCAAACAGCACTTCCTGCCATGGTTCAAGAAGAAGAACCATGTATTCCACAGCAAGATCATTTTCATGCATGATAATGCACCGTCTCATGATGCACATAACACATCTGCATCTCTGGCTGATATGGGCATAAAAGGGGACAAACTTATGGTGTGACCTCCATGCTCCCCTGACCTCAAACCCATTGAGAACCTCTGGAACATCATCAAAAGGAGTGTCTATGATGGCGGGAGGCAGTTCACATCTAAGCAACAGCTCTGGGAGGGTATTCTGTTCTCATGCAAAACAATTGAAGCAGAAACCATCCAAAACCTGACAAATTCAATGGACGAGAGAGTTCAGAAGCTCCTTTCGAACAAGGGGTCCTATGTGCAAATGTAACATCACCTAGAATAAAGCTTTGAGTTGAAAACTGTTTGATTTAAGTTTCTAATAACCTGCTAATGCTTATAATTTCAAAAATGACCATTTTTTTGTTCTTTATTAAAATGAAAAGGTTGATCGAAGAGTGTGGGGGATCTAAGAGTGTGGCAACCCAGTAGTCAGGATTATTTCGAATTCTGACAATCTGAGGGTCATGTTGCAGGTAGTGCAGCAAGAAGGCACCCATGTGTCTTGCGCATCTAGGAGCCCCAAAATTATTTTCCGGGCTAGATGCAGCTAAAAATTATTATTAATTTGAAAGCTGGTGGAGCTTAGTATAGATGGCCTAATAGAATCAGTATTGCAAACTGCTATAAGGCCAAAATTATTTTACAGGGAAGATAGAGATAAACATGATTAGTAATAATTTGAAATCTGGTGGAGCTTAGTATAGATGGCCTAATAGAATCAGTACTCCACACTGCTACTATGCCAAAAATTATTTTCCAGGCAAGATACAGATAAAAATGATAATTAATTTGAAAGCTTTAAATGGTTGGTGAGGTGATTTTACCAAATCCTCAAGCTTTTACTCTCCCCAGGATGACACAGGGCTAGAAAAGTCCTTGCTGATGCATGATGTGTTCATCTTTATGAACCTGAGTCTGTCTACATTGTCAGCGGACAGCCGCGTGCGCTTATCTGTCAGCACAACACCAGCAGCGCTGAACACAAGTTCAGAGAGAACAAAAATTATTATTAATTTGAAATCTGGTGGAGCTTAGTATAGATGGCCTAATAGAATCAGTACTGCAAACTGCTACAAGGCCAAAATTATTTTACAGGCAAGATACAGATAAACATGATTAGTAATAATTTGAAATCTGGTGAGCTTAGTATAGATGGCCTAATAGAATCAGTACTGCAAACTGCTACAAGGCCAAAATTATTTTACAAGCAAGATGCAGATAAACATGATTATTAATAACACTGGTGTACAAAAAAAAAAAAAAAAATTCTGGCATGGACTTTAAGAACAGTTTTAGACTAATTTGAGGGTGCTGAATTCAAATCTGATCTTATAATTTCTCTATCACATCACGTTTTTGCGCTATAGGTATATAGCCCATTTTCAATAATTCCAAGAAAAATATAAGTAGTGTATGAAAAGTGCCGTTTTATACGGTTCACTAAGGTAAATTTAGTTTTCATTTAGTCTCCCAATAAATGTGAGAATATCTTTGTTTTCTTTGAACATGCATTATTCCCATTTGTTATGATAATAAAGTAAAAAAACAGTTTTCAAACACCCTTGTTTTCTGTGCTACTGGGACAGTAGAGCTACAGCAGAGCATTGGGTGAAAACTGAATGGCCTCAGCGACAGAGTTTGGCACCTGGCGATAAGAATGTCATCCATGATTCACTAGTGGATAGGAAGAACATTGTCTTTCCTCCCTTGCACATAAAACTTGGATTGATGAAGCAGTTCGTCAAAGCTCTCAATCACAGTGGAGAATGCTTTAACTATATATATGTTCAACTTTTCCAGGTCTTAGTGAAGAGAAGAAAAAGGCTGGAATATTGTATAATAAGAACACTTATGAGAGACCCAAACTTTATCACATCAATGAATGAGACAGAAGAAAGAGCTCGGAATGCATTTTGTAATGTGGTGCAGAATTTTCTAGGGAATAAGAAAGCAGACAACTATGAAGAGATTGTGGAAGAGCTACTAATGAGTCTGCAAAATCTTGGATGTAGAATGAGTACCAAGATTCACTATTTAAACAGCCATTTGGACTTTTTTCCAGAGAACCTTGGGGATGTGAGCGAGGAACAAGGGGAGCGTTTTCATCAGGACATTAAAACAATGGAAGAACGGTATCAAGGCCGGTGGGACTCACATATGATGGCTGACTATTGCTGGAGCTTGATGAGAGACAACCCAGAAGTTGTACATCACAGATCAGCCAAGAAAAGAATGCTCAAATAACTGCCATTTGCCATTCATCTGTGTGCCACATATATGTGTTTTATATTTTGTAGTTTAATTTTGTAAGTATATTTGATTTGCTGTACACAGACTTTGTAATTTGTTATTCCTTGATTAAAAATATACAAAATGTAGTAACGAAAATCATGAGGTTTTTATCAAAAAACATTCGATAGGATTAATTTCCATCAAAAATATCTCGAAATCCTGATGTGATAGCCAAAAACGGAGTTCGTATTAGTAATCAGCAGCCAAAATTGACTTAAAATATGTTTTAAAACCTTTTGACAGAAAAACTGCATTGACCAGTGTAATTTTAAATCTGGTGGAGCTTAGTATAGATGGCCTAATAGAATCAGTACTGCACAGTGCTACAAGGCCAAAATTATTATACAGGCAAGATACAGATAAACATGATTAGTAATTTGAAATCTGGTGGAGTTTAGTATAGATGGCCTAATAGAATCAGTACTGCACAGTGCTACAAGGCCAAAATTATTATACAGGCAAGATACAGATAAACATGATTAGTAATTTGAAAGCTTAAAACGGTTGGTGAGGTGATATTAACAAATCATCAAGCTTTTACTCTCCCCAGGATGACACAGGGGTAGAAAAGTCCTTTCGGATCCATGATTTGTACATCTTTATGAACATGAATCTGTCTACATTATCAATGGAGAGCCGCGTGCGCTTATCTGTCAGCACACCACCAGCAGCGCTGAACACACGTTCAGACAGAACGCTGGCTGCGGGGCATGACAAGATCTCCAAGGCATAAGTGGTGAGCTCCGGCCATTTATCCAGATTGGAAGCCCAAAAAGAGCAAGGGTCCAGTGACACAGTCATGGCTTCAATGTTTACTTGGAGATACTCCTGTACCATCGTCTCTAGGAGTTGACTATGTGTCAGACTTCTTGTCTCCTGTGGCCTTGCAAAGGATGGGCTAAAAAAGTGGTGAAATGATTCCGCAAAATTGATGTTACCAGCAGATACTGTGTTTCTGTTACGGTTTGAGTGCTGAACACTCGAAGGTCCCACAGTTGGCAAGTTGGAACTGTGAGATTCACTACGTGCACCACTGGTGTTTTGTGGAAAAGCACATGTAAGATTCTGCAACAGTCTCTGCTGATACTCCTGCATGCGTGCATCCCTTTCTATGGCAGGAATAATTTCTGCAAATTTACTTTTGTACCGGGGATCTAACAGTGTGGCAACCCAGTAGTCAGGATTATTTCTAATTCTCACAATTCGAGGGTCATGTTGCAGGTAGTGCAGCAAGAAGGCACTCATGTGTCTTGCGCATCCAGGAACACCAAGTCCCTGTTGTGTTGGTGGCGAGGTAACAATCATGCTTCCTTCCTCTGCCCTCTCTCCCCAACCTCGCACAACAGAAATGTGATCAAGGTCTCCCTCATCTGATGAGTCTTCCATCAGTTCGTCCTCCACTTCTTCCTGGGCTCCTGCACATTTCTCACTAGTTTGGCTGCTACCATGCGCCCTGCTAAAACCATCTCCCCCACCCTCACATGCCTGCCGCCTTGGTGCTGCCGACCGTCTGGACTTTGCAGATGTTAGCCCTTCCGCATACAACTCCTCCTCCTCTACTTCCTCCACCTCCTCTTGTGCCACCACCTGACTCCGAATTCTGTTTAACATGTGCTCCAGCATGTGAATCACCGGAATAGTCATGCTGATAATGGCATCGTCAGCACTAAACATCTTCGTCGCCATTTCAAAACTGTGCAGAAGGATGCATAGGTCCCTGATCTGAGACCACTCCTCCAGCGTGATTTGCCCCACCTCTGGATCTCGTTGGCCCAGGCTATACGTCAGAACATATTGCACCAGGGCTTGTCGGTGCTGCCACAGTCGCTTACCACGGGCCTAGGTGGTCTGGAGTTGGGACCCGGTCCTATTTGTCTACCCTTTTATATGCATTACTTCAACTTTGATATACAGTAAGGTTTTTAATATAGGCAGTATAGGTACCGTCCCAATTTAGGGTCACCTTGCCGCTGGTGGGACGGCTTGTATACTTTTTTTGATCAAAAATAGTTCACTAAGTACCCTATATTTATTATGCAACTTTGCTTTACATTTATATATAATTATGGTAGGGTATGAGATATATTTTTGTCTTGCTTCTTTTTTTCTTTTTTGCTAGTGTGAACATGCCTCTGTTTCTTGTATGTCTGCCATCTTAGACCTCAGTTCACATTGTCTGGTTTTTTGACTTGTTTGCATTCTGTGCAATTTAAGGGTGTGGCATGCCCTTTGTTGAGCTGATTGGTATATATGTAGCTTACCACGGGCCTAGGTGGTCTGGAGTTGGGACCTGGTCCTATTTGTCTACCCTTTTATATGCATTACTTCAACTTTGATATACAGTAAGGTTTTTAATATAGGCAGTATAGGTACCGTCCCAATTTAGGGTCACCTTGCCGCTGGTGGGACGGCTTGTATACTTTTTTTGATCAAAAATAGTTCACTAAGTACCCTATATTTATTATGCAACTTTGCTTTACATTTATATATAATTATGGTAGGGTATGAGATATATTTTTGTCTTGCTTCTTTTTTTCTTTTTTGCAACATGTGCAGAGTTGAATTCCACCGGGTAGGCACATCGCGTTTTAGCCTGTGAAGTGGCAGGCTCAACGACTTCTGTAGAGATGTAAGTCGCTGAGCTGCGGGATGCGAACGGCGGAAGTGAGCACACAGCGACCGTGCCCTCTGCAGAAGGCTATCTAGTCCGGGATAGTGGCCTAAAAATTGCTGGACACCAGGTTCAACACGTGAGCCATACAAGGCACGTGTGTGACATTGCCCCGGCGAAGGGCCGCACTGAGGTTTCCAGCATTGTCGCACACGGCCTTCCCTGGTTTCAGGTCCAGTGGAGACAACCATTCATGAAACTGGTTCTCCAGAGCTGACCACAACTCCTCAGCTGTGTGACTCACATTTCCCAGACATTTCAAAGTAAAAACCGCCTGATGACGTTGAGCCCTGCTGCCAGCATAGTAAGGAGCTGTACAGGATCCCTTCTGCGCAGTTAGAAAGCTTGTGGCATGACCAGACAGGCTTTGGGTGCAGGTGGAGGACCGAGAGGAGGTTGAGGAGGCAGAAGCAGTGGAGGAACTTCGAGATAAAGAGGATTGACGCACAACTCGTGGGGACGGCAAGACTTGGACAGAAGCCCCTTGTCCTGCTGTCACCATAGTTACCCAGTACCCAGTCAGCGACATGTAACGCCCCTGTCCATGCCTACTCGTCCAAGTGTCTGTGGTGAAATGCACCCTGTCACACACAGAGTTTCTCAAAGAAGCGGTGATGTTGTGTGCGACATGCTGGTGGAGTGCAGGCACACCTTTCTTTGAGAAGTAGTGCCGACTGGGCATCTGGTACTGGGGCACTGTGACGGGACAAAAGGTCTCGAAAATCCTCTGTGTCCACCAGGCGGAAAGGCAGCATTTATGTAGCCAAGAGCTTGCAGATGGTGAAATTCAACCTCTTAGCTTTCTCATGGCTAGGAGGAAATGGTCTTTTACTTGTCCATGTGAAGCCCAGCTGTGCTTGGCATCACAGACCCAGAAGGGTGTATTGAAGGACTCCTCCACAAGAGGCCCCCATAACCATTCACACATCTGCACCTTCCACCTCAGACCACCAGAGGGAGCTCCTTAGGGAGATATATAAGGGAAGGTGGGGCCAGGCAGCCGTTAGTCTGTCAGAGTCTGGTTTAGCAGTGAGTTCAGTGCAGTCTGAGACGTGTTACCTCAGAGGACAAAAGCCTGTTCCAGCTCCTGCATTCTACCCTGCAGTGGAGCTTATCCAGATCAAGACTCGGTGTAGCTCAGTGAGGTGAGCTGTAGGTGTGCCGGCACCATAAGATCGGTGAACCGCGGCACGCTGCCGTTTGTGTGAGTAGCCTATCGAGGGCTCGAGTAGGCCGAAGGCAAAGGAGTAGAGAGTTAGTTCATAGGGGAGCAGAGGAGCTTAGCTGGCTCACCCCGAGAAGAAGAATTTACCGGACACCGGGTCCGAAGCTTGCCGGGAACTCCACGACCCAGCAAGATAAACCGGAATGCCTGGAGAACTATAGGTCCCAGGATCGCTAAAGTGCTGATACGTACCAGAGCCAGGAGACACATAGGCCCCGTAGGTCGGGAGCGTGCACTCCAAGAGAAGGCCCTACCACAAGGTCAGCCAGCGCAGGACAGAGACAAAGTTAGGCCTAGCTCCAGGCAGGTCAGAAACTTATTATGCAGAAGCCAGAACCAGGAGGCCCAAAACCTGCTCATTGGGGAGGATCTGGACATACACCCTTCACCCTACAGTGCTCCGGGGAGTGCCTGAAATTCCACCAGTAAAAGGTACTGAAGTGACTATCGTGTCCGTCCCTGTTCTTGCTCTGGCCCAGAGTAGTCTCTATATCCTGCATCCCCGTTCCTATACTGCCCTGAGGCCCAGCTCTAACTGTGGAGAGCTATACCATTAAGCTGCCTTATCATTAGCCTCAGTAGACTGCGCAGCGCTGGTGATCCTCACCAGAAACCACAGGTGGCGTCACGAACTCTTTCTTTTATAAACTTTACAAATATCAACCCCTTTTTAGGAGAGACCCCAGGGTACGGGCCCGGGAGCCGACCACCGCGACATCCCTAAAGGCCAGGCCAAAGGCCTGGGTACCGAGTTATCCCCATTCCCCTGGGTGCCACATCCACATCTGAGGGACCGAGGGCTGGCTGTTGTGCTTAGACGGGGTTGAGAAGGGTGTCCCCGGCAAACTGCCGGTCTGTGAGGAAGATGCAGGCGGACATGTTAGGTTGCCTTGATCCAAAGGTGGTGCTATCGATGTCAGAGAGCGCTCAACACCAGCTGGTGTTTCCACCTCCAAATAAAATGATGACCTGACAATCACACTGGCTGTTGCGGGTAAAGAGGTGGCCGGTCTGCGTCCCAAAACAGGTGTGACTGCTGTCCCCCAGTCACAGAGGATGAAGAGGCTGCGGATGCACAAGATGTGGCTGATGGTGGTTGGCCCAGCCGGCTAGGCCGCATTGTAGCACAGTGAGCTTCCCACTGCAACTTATGCTTCATATCCATGTGCCGGTTCATGTATGAAGTACTCAAACTATGTATTTTTTGGCCTCTACTTAGCTTTTTCTGACAAATGTTACAGATAACACGAGTTGGGTCATTCTTATCGATCTGAAAAAATGCCCAAGCTATGCAAGGCTTAGCACCCATGCGACCTGAAGAGCCACTACGACTTGTGGTCAGAGGCAGAGTTGTGTTTGAGGATGCAGTTGTTGACGTGCTTCTAGTACTACGTCTCTGTCCAGGAAGGCGCAACCTGACCTCGTCGTCACTAGCATCCTCCTCCACCTCCTCTGCTGACCTCATCGACTGGCTGACTGTGGGTTGACAGTAAGTGGGATCTCCAACCTCGTCATCATCACCCTGTGTGTTCTCACACCAGTCGTCCTCAGAGTCAACCTCTTCCTGCCCTGGCAAAAATCTCAAGTTGTCGTTCCAATCAGGTATTTGAGTCTCATCATCGCCTTCCTCATTCTCTCCACCAACAGGAGATACAGTTTGGGAACGAGGGTCTACATTATGGTTGAGGTGGAGGAGAGCCCACTTGAAGGAGCACTTGATATCCGTTGAAGCACCTGCTGTTTTTGTACCTCATCTGGAATTTGTAGCGATTGGCGTGGCCGTAAGAAAGGGATCTTATCACATTGTCCACTAAAAGAAGTAGACATCTTAGTTTGGCTGGAAGATGGTCTTTCTTCTGCAGATGTTACTGTTGCTTTAACACCTACCCCACGGACACAACCTTTTTTTCCCTTCCCAACACACCTATTCCCCTTTCCACCATCAGCAGGCCTTTTTCCACTCATTTTGGTGGTTAACTAATTGACAACTCTGGAGTTGTTTGCACAAAAAAACAATGGATGGGAACCGAGCAGAGCTGAGTGGCCAAACTGTTGTATTAGCCCAAAAGTATTGGCTGGGTTAGATGCAGTAAAACAATTTTATTACATACACAGGTGGTGGAGCTTAGTATAGATGGACTAATAGAACAAGTCCCACACACTGCTATAAGCCCAAATTTTTTTTCAGAGCTAGATGCAAATAAAAATTATTTTTAATTTGCAACCTGGTGGAACTTAGTATAGATGGACTAATAGAACAAGTCCCACACACTGCTACAAGCCGAAATTTTTTTTCAGAGCTAGATGCAGATAAAAATTATTTTTAATTTGCAACCTGGTGGAGGTTAGTATAGATGGACTAATAGAACAAGTCCCACACACTGCTACAAGCCCAAATTTTTTTTCAGAGCTAGATGCAGCTAAAAATTATTTTTAATTTGCAACCTGGTGGAGGTTAGTATAGATGGACTAATAGAACAAGTCCCACACACTGCTACAAGCCCAAATTTTTTTTCAGAGCTAGATGCAGATAAAAATTATTTTTAATTTGCAACCTGGTGGAGCTTAGTATAGATGGACTAATAGAACAAGTCCCACACACTGCTACAAGCCCAATTTTTTTTTCAGAGCTAGATGCAGATAAAAATTATTTTTAATTTGCAACCTGGTGGAGGTTAGTATAGATGGACTAATAGAACAAGTCCCACACACTGCTACAAGACCACATTTTTTTTCAGAGCTAGATGCAGATAAAAATTATTTTTAATTTGCAACCTGGTGGAGGTTAGTATAGATGGACTAATAGAATGATGCTATACCCAAAAGGTTTTACTTGGCTAGGTGCAGTAAAAAAATTTGTATTCTATACACAGGTGGTATAGCTTGCAACACAGATAGGCTACTCCACTGACTAACACACACTGCAAGAGGCCAAAAAGGATTTGCTTAGCTAGATTTAGCCAAATGCTGTGAAAAAAACTTGCACAGCACTGGCACAGACCTGCCTAGCAAAAAGTCCTAGGAAATGCTGTAACCTAGTCCAGAAAAGGACTGCAATTACAAGTAGACCCTACTCCCAACCTATCTATTTAAGAGCACAGACCTGCCTGATAAAAGTCGTAGGAAATGATGTAACCTAGTCCTCAAAAGGACTGCAATCACAACTATCCCCTACTCCCAAGCTATCTGTAGATTTGTGCGAAAATTGGCTTGAAATGAACACTCAAAGTATAGCGCACACAGCAACAGCGGTGCCGTCTAACACGCAGCTGCAGCAGTGAGAAAATGGTGGCTACGTGGAAAATGGCTGGGTCTTATAGGGCAAGGACATGTGACATACACTGCCAATGACACATGCCTTTGCTTGTGTGAAAAAAGCAGTTCGCTCCGTGTGTGTGCTGCTGATAGGCTGACAGATTGCATCTCCCCACTGTAAATGGGGGAAAGAGAAAAAAAAATGGAGATCTTCATTATTTCTGCAGAGATCCATCCCATGAACCTCCCCCCGCCCCGCTGTACACTCAAACTGCGTATTAACATTAATTTTCAGCATTACTGAGAAAAAATCCAGTTATGATTTTGGTGCACGAACAGTTATGGAACATAACCTCGAACAGCCGGATTTTTTTCAAATTGTTCGTGTTCGCCGAACGGCTCGAACACCGCCCAAAACAGCTCGAATTTGAGATTGGCGAACAGTTCGAGTCGAACACCGCTCATCTCTAGTGATAATATTAATATATTATAATAAATGTAATTAATATGTTGATATGAATATTGAGCAGAATTCATATCTGTCTATTGGTTCGTTCTCCGCAACAGTCATGGTCTCTCATGTGATCTCTTTGGAAAATTAATTGCCCACCCTTGCCTTAGATAGTAATAATGCCCCCTGTGTGCCGATACTGAATAATAATGCCACCATCTATGCCTGATAATAATAGTGCACATGGGGTTTCTTACAATAATAATATTGCAGCTCATGGTATGCAAGGGGCTTATATTAATATGGGGTCTACCAGTAGATACATAGGGGGAGAGGGTTAATAAGAGGCTTTAATACAGAGCCCAGACAGGCTGTACTATAACAGCAGGTGAAAGGGGGAGGTAAGAGGAGGAGCAGGCATTCTGACGCTTAGGCTTGAAGGGGAATAGAGCCTGTAATAACACAGCGGGGCAGGCGGAGGGTTGTGTTTATTAGGAGCTTAGACCCGGCTGCTGCATTCAATGACACTTTACATAAAAATGTGTTCCAGCGATGAGACCGGAGGGGGCGTCAGTGCGCATTGGGAGGCACGCTGCGCTCCAGCGAGAGGTTTCCTCCCCATACAGATACCAGAAGGTCCATGCTTGAAACGCACAGTGGGCTCCAATAGGGGGCGCTGTTTTATGGATCTCATCAAGTATTTATCACATCATAGGTCCAGATTGGTTCCCATAATGGCTAGGCAACAAGACAACAGGGAATATAGGTGTATAGATATATTATAAATATAGAGGATGTATTAATATAGTGTAAATGTACCAGATATAATCGATGCACACACAAAGGAGAATCATTTAACCCTGAATCAATATTCAGTGCAGCCAAGATTAAAAGTATAGATAAAGAAAAGAAGTCCGTCCAAATGGCCGACTATGCCGTATAGAAGAGCGCAGCCACAATTGGCCTACACACTGTATGGTGATAGTCTATGTAATAGGGCCATACTGAATAGTGATCACACTATAACAATAGGCCATTCGATAATAAAATCCATCTAGTCTCTCGTTGAATGATTTTCTTATCCCAGTCGACCAACCTCGCTGGTAAAGGGACCACGTGTATAACGTATGCCCATAAAGACGGCTTGGGAGGGAGGGCTGATCCTTCTGACAGATTCCCTTTAATCTTATAAGGAGACGCAGAGGGGCACTATTATTATTATAAGGAGACCCAGAGGGGCACTATTATTATTATAAGGAGTCCCAGAGGGGCACTATTATTATTATAAGAAGACCCAGAGGGGCACTATTATTATTATAGGGAGACCCAGAGGGGCACTATTATTATTATAAGGAGACCCAGAGGGGCACTATTATTATTATAAGGAGACCCAGAGGGGCACTATTATTATTATAAGGAGACCCAGAGGGGCACTATTATTATTATAAGGAGATCCAGAGGGGCACTATTATTATTATAGGGAGACCCAGAGGGGCACTATTATTATTAAAGGGAGACCCAGAGGGGCACTATTATTATTATAAGGAGACCCAGAGGGGCACTATTATTATTATAAGGAGACCCAGAGGGGCACTATTATTATTATAAGGAGTCCCAGAGGGGCACTATTATTATTATAAGGAGACCCAGAGGGGCACTATTATTATTATAAGGAGTCCCAGAGGGGCACTATTATTATTATAAGGAGACCCAGAAGGGCACTATTATTATTATAAGGAGACCCAGAGAGGCACTATTATTATTATAAGGAGACCCAGAGAGGCACTATTATTATTATAAGGAGACCCAGAGGGGCACTATTATTATTATAAGGAGACCCAGAGAGGCACTATTATTATTATAAGGAGACCCAGAGAGGCACTATTATTATTATAAGGAGACCCAGAGGGGCACTATTATTATTATAAGGAGACCCAGAGGGGCACTATTATTATTATAAGGAGACCCAGAGGGGCACTATTATTATTATAAGGAGACCCAGAGGGGCACTATTATTATTATAGGGAGACCCAGAGGGGCACTATTATTATTATAAGGAGACCCAGAGGGGCACTATTATTATTATAAGGAGACCCAGAGGGGCACTATTATTATTATAGGGAGACCCAGAGGGGCACTATTATTATTATAAGGAGACCCAGAGGGGCACTATTATTATTATAAGGAGACCCAGAGGGGCACTATTATTATTATAAGGAGACCCAGAGGGGCACTATTATTATTATAAGGAGACCCAGAGGGGCACTATTATTATTATAGGGAGACCCAGAGGGGCACTATTATTATTATAAGGAGACCCAGAGGGGCACTAATATTATTATAAGGAGACCCAGAGGGGCACTCTTATTATTATAAGGATGCCCAAGGGGAACTATTAATGTGATAAAGAGACCTAAATGATCATCCTAATAAATTGGTATCACGGGGAGTAGTAAATTTAGATTTTCTCCAATGGTAGGCAGGGTCATATTTGTAATAGAGACCCTCATCTTTGAAAGTGGGTGTGGGAGAGTAACATGGGCCTGTGTGCGTCCTATGCCAGAGCTGGGCGCAGCCCCTAGTCCGGCCCTGTTCCCTCAGTAAAGATACTTCTTTTAGCCCCTAACACGGTACAAAGATATACATTGTCTTTTAGCCCCGGAATATGACTTTCTTATTGATACAAAACACTAATTTTTATTGTGTGGAACAGATATAAATAATTTATGTAACAACATAATAATACTCTAACTGCTCAGAAGAGTAAAGCGTCCATAGCTCTATCATCCATGTCTGCATATGGTACCGATGCTCAGCCTATATTGTTGCCTCCTTAAGGGATGCTAGGCAACTTCCTTATAAGGTAAGCTGCCCCTTTAAGAGTAGAACACAAGATTCCATTATGACATCACAATTAACCATCACTACTTCTACAAGTCATTACACTCTAGTTGTCACTTTGACTTTCCGGTGTCATTGTTGTCGGTGTGATAAGCCATATAGCTAGTCATATACAGACTGCGCTTGGATTTACTGGAAATGTCTGGAATTCCTCCAGACAGACTTCAGGTGTTAGCACTACTCCAGGGGATTCTTGCCACCTATGACCCTGACTTTGTGCTACCACTACCCGATGGCGTCCTCAGCTTCACTTACCGGCTGGTAATGGAGCTTGTGAGAGATTGCCTGACCAAATACAAACGAGGTCATATAAGCTCAGAATATCTTGAGCATTTACAGAAGAACATATGGACATTAGTACAACAGGTAAATAGCAGACAATCTGCACAAATCATATAGTAATAATGGAAAATAATAATGGAATATAAGTTTAACCTGTACCAAATACCCAGATAAGAATAGCCGGGGAGCAGTAATAGGGCATACAGGCTACATGACAAGGGAGAGGGTGATATCTACAGGGTTATTGGGAGGGTTGTGGAGGTAGGGGGGAATTGGATTGGTTAACCAATTATGGACCACAGAGTTTTCAGTTGTTATGCCTTCATTTTTTCCTCACTTTCTTTCAAGAGCCATAAATTTGTTATTTTTCCATTGACATAGACATGTGAGGGCTTGATTCTTTTGCAGGACAAGTTGTAGCTTTCAGTGGCTCCATTCTATTTACCATACATTGTACTGAAACAAGGGAAAAAAATTCCAAGTGAGATGCAATGGTTCTTTGTGTCGCTATATTCAGGGACCCATAACATTTTAGTTTTCTGTCGATTGGGATGAGTGAAGATTTGAGTTTTGCAGTGAACTTTGTGTACATAGAGTGTCATAGAATCATAGATTCTATGGGTGTTTTGATTGTTTATTATTAATGTTTTTAAGTGAAATGAGAAGACAAAAAAAACCCACAAATCCAATTTTTTTTCCTCTTTTCGGTGTTTATTGATCGTATTAATTAATTCCCTATCTTAAAAGATCAGACTTTAACAACCGCATCAATATCAAATATGATCATTAATTTTTTCCTTTATTTTAAATGGTGAAAAGAGGAGTGATTTGAACTTTTATATTTTTAACATTTTTTTAAATCTTTTCTTCTTTATTTTTAAATTTTTTTTTTCGTTCCCTTAGGGGACTTAATCCTGCAAATCGCTCATACTATATATTGCAATACTACAGTATTGCGCTATATAGTGAAAATCTTGATCTCCTCTGGAGCTCAGCCTATAGCTAAGCTTCACAAGGAGGACCGTGGTTTCAGCAACGGAGGTCTTCAGCAGACCCCTGGTTGTCCTAGAAATGCATTAGACCCCTGTGATCGCCTTGTGGAGGGCCGATGAAAGCAAGAGTGCTCAGGCATCGGTGCATGCACAATTGAAATGATACTGTCACAGACTGACAGCTTTATTTAAATGGTTAACAGAAGAATTCTGCGTTGTCCACGGTTTTTAGGGACAGATGCTGGCTATTTCATATACGCATGTTTGGGGAGCTCAGCTCCTGAGCCCCCTCCACATGTGAGGATCCTTCCAGGATGTTAATAACCCGTACATTTGCGGGAAGGAGTTGAGGAGCTGGGTTACAGGGGGACAATAAAGGGAAGAAGGTAGGAGTTTCACGTTCCAGCATCCAACCAGCCCTTATAAAGAGATGGGAGGAAAGTTTGAAGGCTGGCACTTGATAAGTAGAGGTTTTGGGACAGTCACAGCGGTGGGGGATAGGTTTGGGTCAGAGTCTTGATAAATGTGATGTCCTTTGGACAGAGGTTACTGTTGGGGGAATAGTGACTTTGGTTACATCTCAATATAACTAGTGGACTTCGGTCCTGTGAGGATAGTGGTATTAATGTGGGATATTAATGCCTTAACCCTTGTGTCGGTGTGGTGTCGGTGTGGTGCGGCTAGGGTCTAACTCTTAATTAGGTGTTGTTTTTCTTCTGGTTTAAAGCCTATTAGATATCTACTGTATATAATTGTGGGGCTATCATTGTTGCAGTCACCCCGCGTTTTGAGTTGGAGTCTGCTGTGGCCATTTTACACAGGTCACAAGCAGCCATGTGTCTTATATACATACATTGGGTATGGAGGGAGGACGTGGGGATTTAAAGGTTTACAAGCGACCGGATCCCTCGTCAGTTGTCATGTAGTACTTGTAGTGTAGATAGCATAAGTAACATGGTGATATAAATGGCCTCCTCCGTTTTGCTTTTTCTCTCATGATTTTCCTTTCTTCTTTGTTTTCATCTCTATAGGCTGAAGAAAAATCCCAAAGTGGAGAATTGGTCTTTATTAAACAACTGGCCCAAAATGTCCTGCTTGTACTGGAGTATCCGGCCTACTCAGTGGAGCGCCTGGTAAGGATCTATCATCTTCTACATCTCATGTCCTTGTTGTCTGATCTTCTCCAGATCACCAGCCATATAGCAGAAGCTCAGGTTCATGATGGTGGAGGCCTCCCTGTCCTCTCCAGGCAGACACAGGTTTCCATCTCATGTCATTGTTCTCTGATCTTCTCCAGATCACCAGCCATATAGCAGAAGCTCAGATTTATGATGGTGGAGGCCTCCATGTCCGCTCCAGGCAGACACAGGTCTACATCTCATGTCCTTGTCTCATCTTCTCCAGATTACCAATCATATAGCAGAAGGTCAGTTTCATGATGGTGGAGGCCTCCCTGTCCTCTCCAGGCAGACACAGGTCTACATCTCATGTCCTTGTTGTCTGATCTTCTCCAGATTACCAGCCATTTAGCAGAAGGTCAGATTTATGATGGTGGAGGCCTCCATGTCCACTCCAGGCAGACACAGGGTATTTTATGGCCACCTGTCCCTGTGGCTTCATCATCTGTGAGGACAGTCTGTACTCAGTGGTGCGGAGTTTGTATTTCCGCCTGTGTCTTTGTATAAGGGGGATATCTCCTATAATATAATAGTGTCTGTGCAGGGTCCGGCTTGTATCACGTCCCCTACATCTGCTGCAGTGTAATCATCATGGACATAATATAGAAGAGAGACGTTCCTGCATCTTCATCTTTTATTCCCCTGCAGTTTCTATGTCTTAATGTCATTTCTTATTCCTTTTTAGGCCGCGATCGGATCATTGAACCTGGGGAGAATTCCTTGTAAGAGCGACTATAAACCGATCAAACTGATCAGCAGTGGAGCCTTTGGGTGAGCTTTACTTTGGTATTATATATTTTTCCCAGGGCTCCTTATGACGATGTCTCTGCGTCCTTCCCATGTTATGTTCCCATGGACAAATTATGAGTTCACATCACGGTTCACATCTCTCTGTCACTATTCAGGTCAGTTAGGATGTGACGTGGATGAGGACCCCCCCATTGGTGATCATTTGTGGAGTGTTATTTTATGTATTTATAGACATGGTTTTCTAGTGATGGCCCCACATTAATCATTAATACAGGAGATCATTTGATGAGATCTATAGATAGATTGTTAATAAGAATTTATAGTAAATCATGTTTTTTTCTCCTCTCCAGGGCCGTCCACTTAGTTCGCCATAAAGTAACAAACCAAGTCTGCGCTATGAAGAAAATGGACAAGGAGAACCTGAAAAAGCCAAAGAGGCTTGAATGGGCCTTTCTGGAGAGGGACATCTCAGCATTCGCAGATTGTCCCTTTGTGGTCTCCACGTTCTGCTCCTTTCCTACTAAACTTCATCTATGTATGGTCATGGAGTATGTACCAGGTAGGACACATCCATTGTATCTATATCCAGCCCACGTCTGCTTAATCCTAGCACCTATATATGACCACAATGTGCCCACATGGACGGTTACATGTCCTCTTTGCAATTATTATAAGTCATCTGTTACCAAGATGCCTGAAAAACCATTGATCTCTATGAAAGTCCCCCAGTATGTCCTCGCTGAGCACGGCAGCAATTTCCACTATGGGTAAAAGGAAGATTGGTCTTTTTGAAGAGTTTTTATAGATAAGAACGTTCACAGAGAAAAAAATTAGAGGCTCGTAGATGAGGCTCTGTCTCTATGTATAGGGTCTATCTGCAGTATACAGTATACGCACTACATTATACAGTATATATAGACCATCCTGTCCCAATGTCTCCGCCTTTTTCACATTCCCACTCATCATGTGTAATTTATATTGTAACAAACCCTCAGTTCTCATATTTGCTTTCTCCTGTAGGAGGTGACTGTGGTACCCTTCTAAAGCACAGGGGTCCTTTACCAGTCCTCTTGGCCCGTATGTACATTGCGGAAACGGTCCTTGCTGTGGAATACCTGCACAGCTATGGTGTGGTGCACAGAGATCTGAAGCCTGAGAAGTAAGTGACCCCTCTAGCATATTAGAGGGGAAGAAAGTTAGAGTTTCTTATACAGTCTGTGGGTTATTACTTGGTGCTGACACCATCTTTTCTTTCACAGCCTCCTGATAACATCAACAGGACATATTAAGGTCACTGATTTTGGGGTTTCAAAACTCGGCCTCATGAGACCAAACTCAGACTTCTACAAGACTCCAACTAAGGACATCACCAAAGAGTTCCTTGATAAAGAGGTAGGCTTTACTTACAGGGTCTTGTACTTTACAGATCTCATCTCTTTCTCCTTCTCTGATTTATAATTTCTCTAGAAAAACATTTCCACTGATGTTATGTGTCGCAATTATATTTATTGATCATCATCTCCTTTTTCTGTTGGTTTCCAGACTGCTGGCACCCCTACTTACATGGCCCCAGAAGTTATCCTAAAGATAGGCTATGGAAGGCCTGTTGACTGGTGGTCAATAGGGATCATCCTATATAAATTTCTATTTGGATATCCACCATTTACAGGGGCTTGCAGAAGGAATATTTTACACAGTATCATCCAGGGTAAGTAAAATAATCTGAATGCTTGTGATGTCACTGTCATTTGACTTGAATAGTTCTGTAGTTTTTTCTAGCTTTGTTAAGGAATTTTATTTTAATGAAAATAAATGAAGAGGTTTTATTTCTTATAATATTTGCTTTTTATATAACAGATGATATACCTTGGAGATGTAATTACTTTCCTCCAACTAATGCTCGAGGCATCATCACTCAACTGCTCAGAAAAATTCCAGCACTGAGACTTGGAACAGGTAATATTAATAGTATTATCAATGAATTATTACAGCGTGACCAGACAAATGATGGGTTCCATGAGGATCAGCACTGAGGTTCTGTACTCTACCTACTTGTCTATTACCCATTCTTCATGCTATAATGTTCAATATATTTCCTTTATGTCGGCTCTGTTACATCTTCAGTTCAGATTAACATAAATTCTACAGATATGGAGCAGTTTCTCTGACAATGACTGTATCACTTTCTTTCTTGTCTTCCTTTTCCAGGAGGCGCAAATGAGATCAAAATTCATCCATTTATGCGTGACTTAGACTTTGACAACCTTTTAAGTCAGAAGCCCCTGTTCGTTCCTGACCTAAAGTCAGATGAGGACACCCGCTACTTTATCAGTAAGTAAAATGAGACGTCATCTGCAGAAAACTGACGAGTGTCTTGTCTTTCATTTTATGTCAAAATCAGTTCCCATCATTATTAGTGATAACATGGTGACTGTCTGGGTATTATACTAATAATCTCTAATAACACTTGTATTTTTTAGCTCGAAGTAGCAGCTTCAAACATATAAATTCAGATGAGGGGGACACAAGTGAGGACAATGACTGGCCAGAAATCAAAAACTTTGCATCAACTTATCAAAGGTCTTCTAAAGTAAGTATGTGGCTAATAAAATGTATGAAACCTATAATTACAAAAAAAAATTAAATATATCTATTTTATATTTCTTTATCTGTTTTAGCTATATATCACCAATACTGGGATGATGACCAATATAGAGCCTATGTCACCTCCACAGTGTTCCCAAGAGAACAGTGATGAAGGCAATGAAGTGCCTATGTCACCTCCAGGGTGTTCCCCAGAGATCAATGAAAAACGCTCAGAAATGTGAGTAGATTATTATTATTATGAGATTTAGTCCTGATATATGTCGGATCCAAATACAAGATACGAGTAACACAAATCTAAATCTAGCATCCACCACCCCATGACTACACAATCTCTGTGGGTCTTACTTGTGATAACTTCAATAACAGCTGATTGTTGCGACCAACCATTCATTTCCAACTCACTACAGGCCAATATTACTAATTAGACTCCATTCTTGCTGGTAAAATGTGGTCTTGAGCAGGATATCTCCTCTATGTTGTCCTAATTGACCTTACAGACAGGGGTTCTTCCGTTATTCTATTGTTTTTTCCTTGTAATTTACGTGTCTTTTTTCTACCAACAGGCAGAAAGAATCTTCCCCTTCCAAAACTGTTGGAGACAATCAGTGTTTTACTGCTAAAAACAGTGAGTCATCCTCGCCCTCATTGTCAGGTATGTACAGGTTTATAGGCCATCCAATTATAGCCTATGATCCAAAATTTAAATATTAAGGCTCTAAAATTACTTCCTTTATTCTTTCTGCTCCCCTGAGTATTCTATTTTTTGTTTTGTTAAAATCCCCCATACGGTTCCAGAGTTATGGGCCTTTGTAATTAGTGGTAATTTTTATTCTTTACAAAGGGGCGGTGTTCACAGGATCCTCTGGGGCGTGCCCTTAGGTTACCACGCCCACATGATAAAGACCATAATAATTAACACTAAATAAAAAGTCCCATATCTCTACAACCGTACTGTGGATTTTAGGAAAACAAATATCAGAATACTCAGGGGAGAAGCCGACATAAAATAAGAGCGAATCTTGGACACTTTTGACCTGGTGATGGGTCTTCTTTAAAGTTACAATGAAGTTTTATCCAACTGATTATATAACACCGTGGCTTGCTGAAAGTAATGTCATATTAATATGGGGACATGGTTCTTTGGGGAGACACCACCGGAACCCAGAAAAGCTACAGGTTCATATTAATCAGTTGCATAACTCTATAAAGATACAAAGCTCATCTTTTAGGAGTTTATAATCAACATTTTTTTCTGGCTTTTTGATTAGAATCTCCAGTTCAGAAGAGAAGAAAATATTTTCGAACACTGAGAAAACAACTAAAAACAGAGAAAGTTGAAGAGGGGGAAACTAGGCGAGGTAAGTGTGACGATAATCTCCATGTTGTATGACGTCAGTGAGAAGAAGTCATGTGGAGCAGATGTTATCCGTCAGTGGTGGGATTGTCACATGTATGATGGCTGACAATGATTCTGCTCCTCTGTATGATGAGATTCCTCTAACGTCATGCTACAGTGACACCACAGTAGTGTCCTCTAATATGGAGTCCCATTACTTACATCAGTTTTACATCTTTTCTCCTAGGTTCTCTCTTCCGCCGGATGATAACATCCTGCCGGCGTGGATTATCCAGGGCTGCTCGTGCTGTCAGAGAAAGCTGCATTTTTGGCTGCTGCCACCAACGCACCATTGACATCTCGAGGACAGAAAACACCCAAATCTAGCGCTCTGAAGAAACTACAGCACATCCACCATTAATGCTGTACCTGTATGGAAGGAGTTGTACCACCTACCTGTGGCCTCCTGACCAGCAAGAGACACGTGCAAAAGTTGAAGGCTCCTCCAAAAACTTGTCTTCATCCTTCCATGCAATTTTAATTCAAAGAAATAAAAAATTAAAATTGTTTAATGTCTTTTCGCATTTAATTGATTATTAGTGACTTTTATGGTATATTAATACTATACCTCATATATAGTATGTCTGAAGGGTTAGATCCCAAACTGGAGAATAGCGGTTCTATGTCTCCCATTAATCCTCTAAACTCTGGCCAAAAATGGAGGATATGACCAGAGATTCTGTTATTCCTAAGGGTACGTACACACAGCACCTTATAGACGCCAGCATAAACCACTGATTTTTTATTTTATAAGAAGACACTTAAGGAAAACATCAGTGTTTTTGTTAACTACATATAAAATAGTCAGCGGCTTCCAAACAGAAGCCACCAGCAGAATGAACCGATCACTTTCTTTAACCACTTCATAATTTTCAAAGCTGGAAGCGGAGAAAAGAAGCTGAAAAAGACTGAAAAATACACAATGCACAGCAAGTTGTTTTTATATTGCAGTGCATATGTTCAATCATTTACATTTTTATCTAGTGCTTTTCATGAGGGATCCAGGTGGAATCCAACTGATGAAGACATTGTTTGCACATTACGAAGAGTGGCAATTAGTGTTGAGTGAGCACTAAAATGCTCGGGTGCTCGAAGCTCGGGCCAAGCTCACCGTGATACTCGGGTGCTCGGCCCGAGAAACGAGCCCAATGTTAGTCTATGGGAGACCCGAGCATTTTTGCGGCGGCACCCCCGACAGTCTGTAGAAAGCCTAAAAAGTGCCCAAAACAATAGTGACAGTGCTCAAATGACATGGGGACAGCATGGGGATCGCCCCAGGAAGCATTTCAGACCCCCAGGTCACTGCTGTCAACAGCGCCGGACTGGGGTGTCTGGGGCCCACCAGGGACATTGACTCCAGGGGCCCACCCACCCTTCAGCTATTTGCAAATACCTGTTAGCCGTTATACCCATTATATTGGCCGCTTCTGCCCATCACTGTGCGCTCACCAGAAATGCGATGTACAATTACTGTAGTTTGCATTAAAGGGTTTTTATTGGTGAAAACAAGTTCTCAGCGATGCACAGGTTGGGAAGGTGATCACTTATTTATTGGTGGAATCAGCACTGTCAGAAGATTGTGGCACTTTGAGTATTTGGTGAGATTTTTACCTCTGTATTTATAAGACAAAACCAGGAGTGGAGCAATCCGAGGTAATGTTTTATGAATTTCTCACCCACTCCTGGTTTTGTCTTATAAATACAGAGGTGAAAATCTCACCAAATGCCAACTTGCTTTCTCTGGTGAACCTCTGCAACTGCATCTCTGCTGCTGTGTAATAGTCACAGGGCAGGGAGGGGTTAAACATCCAAGTATTTAATATCTATTGGAAATAAAGAGGTTTCCCCTTATTGATATCAGATAAAACAAATGACCAACCACAATCCACTCTACCAAGACCAATATTACCAGATAGAAGGCAGAAATACCACCACACCGTGACCAGATCACATATTACCACCACATAGTGCCCAAATAATGCCACATACAAGGCACAAACACCGCCACACCATGACCAAAGCACATAATACCACCACATAGTGATCAAATGCTACCAGATACAAGGTATAAATGCTGACACACCATGAGACCACATATTACCACCACATAGTGACTGAATAATACCACATACAAAGGACAAATATCGTCATGTCATGACCAAAGCACATAATGCCACAACATAGTGACAAATAATGCTAAAATAATAAAAATGTAAAAAAGCTCTGTATATTGGGTCAGTGTACAGGTTATACAGTGATCACCAGTGATATTATACACAGGAGCTCTGTATATAGTGTACAGGTTATCAGTCATCACCAGTGACATTATACACAGAAGCTCTGTATATAGTGTCAGTGTACAGGTAATGCAATGATCACCATTAATATTATACACAGGAGCTCTGTATATAGTGTCAGTGTGTGTGTATAGGTAATACACATACTCACCAGTGATGTCTCTAGGTGAAGTTCTTTATCTGCAGACCGATATATCCCATCTTCTATGCAGGACTTATCTCTGCAGAAAATAACATAGTTAGCTATAACTGATCACTTCCAGAGCACAATCCACACTTTTCCCAAGATTTCTACACTGCATGAAATGACAAAAAAGCAACATAGTGCCGCACTACACAGTAACAGTGCTCCAGTGTCATTCTGTGCCTGCTCATCTGTCAGCAGACATATATCTCTGATGGCAAAGATGTAGCAGAGCTGAAGAAAGAAGACCCATGGATTACGTCGGAGCGAGGATTTTTTTTTATTAAAGATAGAGTCCCTTAGGCTACGTTCCTGCTTTTACGCGGCGCTTTAGACCGCTCGCGTAAAAGAAGTGCCAAAGAAAGCTGGAAACGCCTTCCAGCAAAAGCTATGGCTTTTGCTGAAAAGCGTTCAGATGCCGCGTTTTGCCACGTATTTTTGCGTGGGCGCTTTCACTGCAAAAGCGGCCGCGCAAAAAGAATTGACATGCCAATTCTTGGCGGTTTTTTTGGCGCGCTTTCCCCATAGGCTACATGTTAACATGCCTCGGGAAAAGCGCGCTGAGAAAAGCGCAACGTCGGCATGCAGTAGAGATTTTTTGCGCCGCGTATGAACGGAGCCTAAATGGGTTTTGTGTTTTATTTTTAATTAAAAAAAAAATTTCTGTGTTTTTTTTCTATTTACTAGAAATTCATGGTGGCCATGTCTAATTTGGCGTGACAACATGAATTTCGGGCTTAGTACCGGCTGATAATACAAAGCTGGCCTGGTACTAACACTATTATTACCCAGGGTGCCACTCACCACCAGGGCCGCTGGAAGAGCCAGGTAAAGCGCCTGGAAATTTTCAGGGGTGGCTGCGGGCTGCGATTTTCAGTGTGGGGGGCCAAGAACACTTGGGCCTTACCATGCTGAGAATCCCAGCCCCCAGCTGCCTTGTTTATCTGGCTGGCGATCAACATATGGCAGGAGCACACACCTTTTCCTAAAAAAAAAATATTTTAAATAAGTTTAAAACAAATATTCGGCTTCTCTGTCTTTTGATCGGCAGCCAAGGTAAAGCCAGGCAGCTGGGGGTGGCAGTACGTAGCTGTCCGCTTTATCTGCGGTGAGAATCAAAAATTCAGCAGAGCGCTACACCGTTTTTAAAAATTTCTTTTCACACTTCTATATGTCACAGACCCAACAGCCAATCACAGATGCTGTCAAAGAGGATGGGCGTCTGTGATTGGCTGTTTGAGTAATCTACAATCAGCCCATACATTCTAGTATGGTACTATGTATGGGCTGCTTTCAGGTTACTCAAGCAGCCAATCACAGACGCCCGTTCTCAGTGTCAGCGTCTGTGATTAGCTGTTGGGACTGTCACACATATAGAAGTGTGAAAATAAATAAATAATAAAACAAAAATGACATAGCGCTCCGCAGAATTTTTGATTCTCAGCGCAGATAAAGCAGACAGCTATGGGCTGCCACCTCCAGCTGCCTGGCGATCAAAAGTCAGGAAAGCCCAATGTTTTTTAAATTATTTAAAAAAATAATTAAAAAAAAAATACGTGGGTTCCCGCCATATTTTGATCGCCAGCCTGGTAAAAACCAGGCAGCTGGGGGCTGGGATTCTCAGCATGGTAAGGCCCAAGCATTCTGGGCCCTCCACGCTGAAGACGGCAGCCCGCAGCCACCCCTGGAATTGGCGCATTCATCATAGCACCATTTCCAGGCGCTTTATCCGGCTCTTCCAGCGGCCCTGGTGGGGGTGGCACGCTGGGTAATAATGGGGTTAGTACCAGCTTTGTATTATCAGCTGGCAGTAAGCCTGAAATTCATGGCGTCACGCCAAACTAGACATGGCCACCATGAATTTCTAGTAAACAGAAAAAAACACATGTAGGGACTCCATCTTTAATAAAAAAACAAAATCCTCGCTCTGACGTAATCCACGGATCTTCTGTCTCCAGCTCTGCTACATCTTTGCCATCAGACAAATACCCCTGCTGACAGAGATGAGCAGGCACAGAATGACACTAGAACACAGTTGTCAGAGAAGTGCTCAGCTGGCCTCCAGCCGCCGACCATGTTTTCCTGTGCGTTGCAAATAATGCATACTTTCAAACACATGCCTATTTTTGCAATGCAAGTCTACAGTACATTGCGTCTGCGCTGATTTACAACGGATCCGTTGTAACGCACAGTATAAACGCAATGTTAACCCAGCCTAACAGCAGCGAGAAGGGGAGACGGAGCCCTGGAGACCGCCAAGTCAGTCTACTGGTGGTACTATCATGCCCATTGCCCAGTATGTCCTCCCAGCCTTTGTGGTATTATTATGCCCATTGCCCAGTATGTACTGCCAGCCTCTGTGGTACTATCATTCAAGCTCACATGGCATGTCCTGCCAGCCAGCCACTGGTGGTAGTAGTACTAGCATGATAGTACCACAAAGGGCCGGCTCCAGGTTTTTCTGGGCCCTGGGAGAAAGAGTCTCAGTGGGCCCCTTTAACACATACCACGATTCATGATGCACAGATACCGCAGAGAAATATAAGTATAGTACAATGCAAAGATTTCACTTCTTATATTACATGAGTGATATCTATTGTAAATTCTATAATAGTTCAGAAACCGGCGAATCGCTCCACACAGTATACTGGCCTCCAAAAAGTGCGCCATACAGAATACTGGTCTCCATATAACGCTCCATACAGAATACTGGTCCCCATATAACGCTCCATACAGGATATTGGTCCCCATATAATGCTCCATACAGAATACTGGCCCCCATAAAATGCTCCGTACAGAATACTGGCCCCCATAAAACGCTCCATACAGGATACTGGTCCCCATATAACGCTCCACACCGTATACTGGCCCCCAAAAAATGCTCCATACAGAATACTGGCCCCCATATAATGCTCCATACAGAATACTGACCCCATATAACGCTCCAAACAGAATACTGGCCCCCAGAAAATGCTCTGTACAGGATACTGGCCCCATATAAAGCTCCATGCAGGCTGTTCCTCCCACATAATGCCCTATGCAGGCTTTTCCCCCCCTTATAATGCCCCATGCAGGATGTCACCCCCCTCCATATAATGCCCCATGCAGGATGTCACCTCCCTCATATAATGCCCCATGCAGGATGTCACCTCCCCCATATAACGCCCCATGCAGGATGTCACCCCCCATATAATGCCCCATGCAGGATGTCACCCCCCATATAATGCCCCATGCAGGATATCACCCCCCCTCTCTTTAAAATGCCCCATGCAGGATGTCACACACCCCCTTTTATAATGCCCAATGCAGGATGTCACCCTTCTCTTTAAAATGCCCCATGCAGGATGTCACCGCCCCCATATAATGCCCCATGCAGGATGTCATCTCCCCAATATAATGCCCCATGCAGGATGTCATCTCCCCAATATAATGCCCCATGCAGGATGTCACCCCCCATATAATGCCCCATGCAGGATGTCACCCCCCCTCTTTATAATGCCCCATGCAGGATATCACCCCCCTCTCTTTAAAATGCCCAATGCAGGATGTCACCCCCCTCTTTAAAATGCCCCATGCAGGATGTCACCCCCCATATAATGCCCCATGCAGGATGTCACCCCCCCATATAATGCCCCATGCTGGATGTCACCCCCCCATATAATGCCCCATGCAGGATATCACCCCCCCATATAATGCCCCATGCCTCCATACATTAAAAAAAATAATAATCAAATACTCACCTCACTCCTCCTTACCTGCTGCCGCTGCTCAGGTCCGTACTCCAGCGTCGCCGGCGTCTTCCCGCTCTGCGCTGCCTGTGATGGCTCAGGGGAGGGTGCGGTGGAAAGACGTCACCGTACCCTCTGACCTGATATGTCACAGGGAGCGCAGAGCAAAAATACAGCGGATCTGCGGAGGCAGGAGGAGAGGTAAGTATCCGGCTGCTGGGCCCTGAGCAAGCGGGGGAGAAGGGCGGGCGCTGGCACCGCTCTCCTCCGCCCATAGCCCGATTCATGCTTAGTATGTCCTGCCAGCCGCCTTGGTACTTTCATGCGCACCCAGCATGTCCTGCCAGCCACTGGTGGTAGCACATGCTGCTAGGCATAGTAACAGTAACGAGAGGTTGGCAGCAGGACAGGCTGGGCAATGGGCATGATGATAATCATGCCCATTGCCCAGTAGCATTTACTGCCAGCCTCGGCCAGGGGTCCTCTCAGTCACCCCTCCCCCCTATCCCTTCCTCCCCTCCCGGCCCCTGCTTTTCATACTCACGCGTCGAGATGAGCTACAGGCCTGCAGCCGCTGCCTAGGGCGACGGCGGATCCGTCCTCCACAGCGCGCACAGGAAGCAGTCCCAGAGATGACGTCATCGCCCTGAGACTGACCTCCTGCGCACGCGCCGGCAGAGGCGGCAGAGGGGCACTGCGGCAGCAGGCAGAGCAGGGAGACCGGTCTCCTTGCTGTGCTGCTGCAGAGAGCCCATCACTAATCATATCGGCAGTGCTGCCTATCTGATTAGCGAACCGGGGGGTCCTCTGTTCTCTGTACAGGGCCCAGTGGGTGTGGGGGCGGGGCTTAGGGGCATGGCCATCGGAACCCGGAGCCCACCGGGGGTTTTCCCGATCATACGGTGGGCCAGTACGCCCCTGCCCATAAGGGCACACACTGTGCAATTATCTGAGATTCTAGCGTGACCTCCGCAGGGAGGATGAGAGTGATACGTGGTGCAGAATACGTTGGTCTATAAGCAGGCATGCAATACATGGGGTGCAGAGAAAAAGGTTGCACTTGGGTCACGACCTAATGAGGCACGGTACCGTGTGAGGCTTATTCTCTTAGCTCCCCCGCCAACAATTTATATACAAATAAGATATTATACAGTGCTACATTATACAAGGTATAAAGGATGGTGCCCACATAAGAGTGCCATTCTTTAGCAACAAAATAACAGTGCCACTCAGAGCCAAAATAAATACGGCTATATAGTGTTCTCAAGATAGCACAATAGATTGCTCAAATAAATACTGTCATACAGTGCTCACATATTAACACTATGAAATGCCCAAATAACTACCACTTTACAGTTCTCACATGTTATGACCATACAGTGCCCAAATAAATACTACAATACAGTGCTCACATATTATCACTATGAAATGCCCAAATAAACACCACTTTACAGTTCTCACATGTTATGACCATACAGTGCTCAAATAAATACTGTCATACAGTGCTCACATATTAACACTATGAAATGCCCAAATAAATACCACTTTACAGTTCTCACATGTTATGACCATACAGTGCCCAAATAAATACTGTCATACAGCGCTCACATATTAACACTATGAAATGCCCAAATAAACACCACTTTACAGTTCTCACATGTTATGACCATACAGTGCTCAAATAAATACTGTCATACAGTGCTCACATATTAACACTATGAAATGCCCAAATAAACACCACTTTACAGTTCTCACATGTTATGACCATACAGTGCTCAAATAAATACTGTCATACAGCGCTCACATATTAACACTATGAAATGCCCAAATAAACACCACTTTACAGTTCTCACATGTTATGACCATACAGTGCCCAAATAAATACTACATTACAGTGCTCACATATAAACACTATGAAATGCCCAAATAAACACCACTTTACAGTTCTCACATGTTATGACCATACAGTGCCCAAATAAATACTACATTACAGTGCTCACATATAAACACTATGAAATGCCCAAATAAACACCACTTTACAGTTCTCACATGTTATGACCATACAGTGCCCAAATAAATACTACAATACAGTGCTCACATATTATCAAAATACAAGGCACAAATAAATAGTACCGGACATTGTTCACATATTATCACTATACAGTTCCCAATACATAATCTAACAGTGCTATACAATGGCTAACTAAAAATACAATATTTAGACTGAGTCATGGTCATAACCTTGTCAATCATTCCTGGCACCAATATAGAAGCGGGAGGCTGATGGGACCCATGTGTAAATGCCCTGGGAAATGTCTGTGCTTCATATGAGGGCATCAGCACTATTATTTTGGGAGGCCTTGTTTCAGGGTTTAGATTGGGCCCAGTTACTTGCTGGCCACCTTCTTCGGAACGGCTCTCCATCACCCCTCACCACAATTCAGTAGACCCATACCAGCTATTACTGAAATTATTGATTGCCAAGTGTAACAGCGGAAAATAAATTATTGAAAAAAAATAAATAAATAAGCGCGATGCTCCCCGATCCTCTGGGCGGCATGTAGACTTCTTTCTATAATTTTATAAACTTGTGTATTTATAGATTTGATGTCATTAATCATTAATGGTCCATTACTTATTATTCCTCTATGTAGTCCTTTCTCCAGCTCCGGTGTTATATACTTATTTTATATAAAAAAAGTTCCAGTTATTAGCTAAGGCTGAAAATAAATAAAGTTTTAGAGTCAGTAAAATATAAAAGCGGTATTTTATATTGGGATTTCTTATAGCAAACTCATCTTCTGCTTGTGAGTGCACGTTGCTATATAAGGACGCAGCCACCCAACCAACCCGAACCAAAGACACTCCAGTGACAGCCACATAGTCACTATATAGCTCTCACTGGCGGTAAACTGACCGTTTTAGGCAGCGGATGCAACCAAAACTCACTCATGTACTTGAAATCCCACCTACCCAGTTTTTTCATTGACTAACGTGGGCTAGGTTTCAACCACATCAGAAAAAGGTGATGAGTGAGCACATATATAATAGGTATCCGTTTGATCCCATGATCTAATATTGCCGATGCCAGGGGTTCTAGGGGAAGGAGAGGCTGCTCACACTGCTGTCCACCCTGTCTATCTGATCTAATAATGAAGATACCAGGGGTGCAGCGGTAAGAAGAGGCTGCTCACACTGCTGTCCACCTGTCTAATTGATCTAATACTGGAGATACCAGAGATCCTGAGGTAAGAAGAGGCTGCTCACACTGCTGTCCACCATGTGTATTTGATCTAATACTAGAGATACTAGGGGTGCTGAGGTAAGAAGAGGCTGCTCACACTGCTGTCCGCCATGTGTTTCTGAGCTAATACTGGTGATACCATGGTTGCTGAGGTATGAAGAGGTTGCTCACACTGCTGTACACCTGTCTAACTGATCTAATACTAGAAATACCAGGGGTGCAGAGGTAAGAAGAGGCTGCTCACACTGCTGTCCACCATGTCTTTCTGAGCTTATACTAGAGATACCAGGGGTGCAGAGGTAAGAAGAGGCTGCTCACACTGCTGTCCACCATGTGTATCTGATCTAATACTGGAGATACTAGGAATGCTGAGGTAAGAAGAGACTGCTCACAGTGCTGTCTACTCTATCTATCTGATCTAATACTGGAGATGCCAGGAGTGCTGAAGTAAGAAGAGGCTGCTCACACTGCTGTCCACCATGTCTTTCTGAGCTAATACTGGAGATACTAGGAATGCTGAGGTAAGAAGAGACTGCTCACAGTGCTGTCTACTCTAATACTGGAGATACCAGGAGTGCTGAAGTAAGAAGAGGCTCTTCACACTGCTGTCCACCATGTCTATCTGATATTATGCTGGAGATACAAGCAGTGCTTAAATAAGAAGAGGCGGCTCACACTGATGTCTACCCTGTCTATATGATCTAATACTGGAGATACCAGGGCTATTAAGGTACGAAAAGTCTGCTCACACTGTTATAGGTTATCTCTAAGTCATATCAGGAATATTCCTATGGCACACGCTCACAAGTTTCTGTGCTAATATTCTAGGACAGGTTTCTTTCTGTGTAACAAGACACTGACCATATTAATTGTGTAGTGTTTACCTCCCTAAACAAAAAAGCTAAAATTGCTAATTAAAGTTATTTATAAATGTATTCATTAAGATTCCATTTAGTTATTTATTTTTTTCTATTCCCAGAGAGCCCCGTTAAGGAAAAATTGCAAAACAATGAGATACATTTCTCAGAGTCCTATTTTATATATCCATATACTGTATGTGATACTGAGTTTGTATGTTTTCCCCGTATTCTTGTGGGTTTCCGCTGGGTTCTCCGGTTTCTTCCTACACTCCAAAGACATACTGATAGGGAATTTAGATTGTGAGCCCCGATGGAGAAAGTGTCGATAATGTCTGTAAAGCGCTGCGGAATTAATGGTGCTATATAAGTGAATAAAATAAATCAAAATAAATACTAGAGTAAAATAAGAGAAGCCAAAGAAGGCGGGGATAATAAAAGTGACGGTGCACTTGTGTAGAGCTTGAGTAAAGTACCTATATGCAGGCCTGGCGTCAGAACCCAGCGCACCCGGGCAAGTGCTGGGGCCCTAAGGATATGGATGTGCGCACTTACCGTCGGGCACCCCTGCGCGCTATGGGACCCGTGAGCGGTGCGGTGCCGGTGCCAGCGCCCGCCACCCACCCCCGCTTGTTCAGGGCCCCTCTCCCCGTGCCTCCGCACCATCTCTGGTCTCTTCCGTGGCTGCTGCACTGTGACGTCTCAGGCCAGAGGATGCGGTGATGTCTTTACACCATGCTCGCTCCAGATCCATCACAGCGCAGAGCGGGAAGACACCGGCGACGCTGAAGAGTCTGGAGAAACGGCAGCAAGTGAGGAGAGGTGAGTACTTGATTATTTTTTTTATATGTATGGAGTCATGGGGAATTATATGGGGGGGGGAGACAAGTGACATTCTGCATGGGGCATTATATGGGGGGAAAAAGTGACATCCTGCATGGGGCATTATATGGGGGGGGGGGGATAGGTGACCTCCTGCATAGGACATTATATGGGGGGACAGGTGACATCCTGCATGGGGCACTATATGGGGGGGAGGTGACCTCCTGCATAGGACATTATATGGGGGGGAGAGGTGACATCCTGCATGGGGCATTATATGGGGGGAGAGGTGACATCCTACATGTGGCATTATATGGGGGGAGAGGTGACATCTTGTATGGGGCATTATATGGGGGTGAGACGTTAAATCCTGCATGGGGCATTATATGGGGGGGGAGGAAGAGATGGAGGAGAAAGAGCAAGTGAGAGACAGGAGAGAGTGAGAGAGATGGAGGAAAGGGTAAGGGAGAGAGATGGATGAGAGAGAGATATGGAGGAGAGACAGATGGAGGAGACAGAGCAAAGGAGGAGAGAGAGAGAGGGAGGAGAGAGAGAGAGGGAGGAGAGAGAAAGAGATGGAGGACAAATAGCAAGGGAGAGAGAGATTGAGAAGAGAGAGGAGAGAGTGACAGAAATGGAGAAGAGTGCGAGGGAGAGAGATGGAGGAGAGAGAGAGATAGAGGAGAGAGAGATGGAGGAGAGAGAGATGAAGGAGAGAGAGATGGAGGAGAGAGAGATGAAGGAGAGAGAGAGAGGGAGGAGAGAGAGAGGGAGGAAAGAGAGAGAGGGAGGAGAGAAGCGGGAGGAGAGAGATAGAGAAAAGAGAAGGAGGGAGGAGGGAGAATGAGATTTTTCCATCTCAAAATTTGGAGTTCACAATGATTTCAATGGGGTCCATGTACTGGATCAAGTTCGGGTACAGTTTTGGTACCCGAACCAAACTTTGGACTAAAGTTCAGTTGGGTACCAAAACCTGAACTTCCACGGGTCTGCTCATCCCTTGTCATGCTAGGTATGGGAAGAACCCAGCGTACGACAACGGGAAAAGGGGGAAAGCCCAGAAACTAGGGAAAGGGGGAGTGGAGACCCCTAAGCAGATCTAACAACACCATGACTCCCTTATCATTCCTAAATAGGTTCCACACCTATCGCCAAGCAGGATACCTTAGCCCTGGCTGACCCTAGAGCTAGGCCCTAGGTAGGGAGGGGGAGGAGTTAGCACTAGTCGGCCCCACTGCAACTAAAGACAAACAAGGGAAACAGACAAGGAGATACACTTAGCTTTGAGGAGACACCAGAGAGAACACAACTACAATCCATAAAGGAACTCCAAGAAGAATATCGCTGACTGCTAGAACTCCAGACCTGAACAGAGGAATTTACTCTATCACCAGCAACTCTCTTGAGAAACTGAGTATATTTAAAGATCCAGAAAGGGTGTGTTAATTAGCAGGCGATCGTGGAGATCACCGCTGGGTGCTAGAGTGGGAGGGATGATGAAAGGATCAAGAAGGTGTCTGCAAGGCCAAGCGCAGCGACCTTCTACAGCCGGATCCAGAATGACTGTATGTCAAGCCTGACACACCCGTGACATCCCTAGTTCCTAATCCTTTAACTGGTTGGGATGCAATACTACATTTCACCTCTAGTAGCCACTAGTGAAAAATTTGATTACCTGTCACAATCACAATAATAGTCGATCATTAGTGATCCAGTTCTCAATCTACATCCCATTGGTTTACACAGTCTGTAAAATTGCCCTCCAGGAGGAGACTGGTATCTTTGTCCTGCCTACCACTGTTCTCCTACACATGTGCAGACTTCCATTTCTTAAGGGGACTTATTTTCAGTCAATGTCTATGGCACCTAGGTTTTGTAAATGCCTCCCCCACCCCCCATATCAATCTGTGGTTTTGCAACCACTGAGTTCCAATACTGTGCTATGGTCCACAGTTACAAATGTCTTTATAATAATTCCGATTGTTGGATGTCAGTTGATGTTGAACCCCACCGGTGAAGAGGTCAATATAGTAAACCTGGAAAACCCCTACAATGAATTGAGTTTATGGCAGCTAATTGTCATCATGTAGTTGATGGGGAAATATAACAAGTACAGTCTAGGGGTACGGGAGACATTTGAGCTGATAAAAGCTGAGTGTGCATGGTGATAGATAGCGGCTCTGTAAGACTAAACTTACCTTGTTGCCGGAGTCTGTAGAGCAGAGTTACTGTACATGTCCAGACTCTCTGACCAGGTCTATGCAAAAGTATGAAAAGTGATATAGCAATGTGAAATTCAGGCCAACACTCCCTTTTTCCATAAAAGTCAGCACTTTATTTAATCCATATAAACACAACCAAATTTAAGTGGCTTCGTACAAAAATAGCACATGAAAAATGTACAAATGCCATCAGCAAAACGTACTTCAACCAGACGGCAACGCGTTTCTGAGCTCTACGTTTCTTAGTTTGAGCCTGAAAAATTCCACAATACTTAACACAGGATATCTGAGTTCGCAGATTCGTAACACTCAGGTTAAAATGTGCATAGACAAAATATATAGATAAAACCTGTAAAAACCACAATGTGGATAATGCGGATAAACGAACCATACAATAAAGTAAAAACAGGAGCCGAGGCTGTAAGTGCGGGGATTTCTGTGCTTGGGGATCATACTCGATACTGGATAAATTGAGATGTTTTGAAAATGTTGTATCCATTATTTTATCATTTGCAGATCACCAACACGTCTCTCCGACCTGTGATTTCCATAGTTCCACGACTTTTCCGTCTTATGCTCAGAGGTCTAGTATTAACCCCTTAAGCCCCGAGGGTGGTTTGCACGTTAATGACCAGGCCAATTTTTACAATTCTGACCACTGTCACTTTATGAGGTAATTACTCTGGAACGCTTCAAATGGATCCCGCTGATTCTGAGACTGTTTTTTCGTGACATATTGTACTTCATCATTGTGGTAAAATTTCTTTGACATCACTTGCGTTTATTTGTGAAAAAATCAGAAATTTGGTAAAAATGTAGAAAGTTTTGCAATTTTCAAAATTTTTAATTTTATGCCCTTAAATAGAGATATGTTACACTAAATAGTTAATAAATAACATTTCCCACATGTCTACTTTACATCAGCACAATTTTGGAACCACATTTTTTTTTTTTAGGGAGCTATAAGGGTTAAAAGTTGACCAGCGATTTCTCATTTTTACAACAAAATTTACAAAAACACTTTTTTAGAGACCCCATCACATCTGGCGTGACTTTGAGGGGCCTTTATGATAGAAAATACCCAAAAGTGACACCATTGTAAAAACTGCACCCCCCAAGGTGCTCAAAACCACATTCAAGAAGTTTATTAACCCTTCAGGTGCTTCACAGTAATTTTTGGAATGTGGAAGAAAACAATGAACATTTAACTTTTTTCACAAAAATGTTACTTTAGACCGCAATTTTTTTTAATTTTCGACTTTTTGAATGTAAAATTTGCTTGAAAAATTAGCGGACACCATGTTGCGTTTGGGGAGCCCCCGATGTGCCTAAACAGTGGAAACCCCCCACAAGTGACACCATTTTGGAAACTAGACCCCTCAGGGAACTTATCTAGGTGTGTGGTGAGCACCTTGAACCCCCAGGTGCTTCACAGAAGTTTATATCATGGAGCTGTAAAAATAACATTTTCACATTTTTCCAACAAAAATGTTTTGCAGACCCCAATTTTGCATTTTCATAAGGGTAACAGGAGAAATTGCACCACGCGATTTGTTGTGCAATTTTTCCTGAGTAAGCCGATACCCCATATGTGGGGAAAAAACACTGTTTGGGCACACGGCAAGGTTCGGAAGAGAAGGAACGCCATTTGACTTTTTGAATGTAAAATTTGCTTGAATTAGTGGACGCCATGTTGCGTTTGGGGAGCCCCTGATGTGCCTAAATAGTGGAAACCCCCCCCCCCAAGTGACTCCATTTTGGAAACTACACCCCTGAAGGATTTTATCAAGGGGTATAGTGAACATTTTGAACCCAGAGGTACGACACAGAATTTGATAACATTAAGTCATCATATTGAATAAGTTGTCATTAGTCTTGAGTGCAAGTGCTCGCTACTTGAGTTTGCATCGGGTACTCAGGTATGGACCATGTATGGCGGGTGCTCAAGTGACATGCTCGAGTCCCCGCCCGCATGTTTCATGGTTGTTAGTCACCCAAATAAAAACATGTGGGGATCGCTTGTGCATGACAGGCAGTCCCAGCAAGGTTTTTTTGGCTATATAACAGCTGCAAAACATTTGAGGCGGAGACTTGAGCATGTCACTCGAGCACCCGCTATACTCGGTGCATACCCGAGCACCCGATGCAAACTCAAGTAGCGAGCTCTTGTGCTCAACATTAGTTGCCATATAGACGGTATTTTTTTCTTTACTTCTGAAAAAATCCCAACCCCAACCCTAATACAACCACAACCCTAGCCCAAACGCAACCTTAGCTCAACCCTAACCCTAGCCCAACCCTAACCCTAGCTCAACCCTAACGCAACCCTAACCCTTGCCCAACCCTAACCCAATCCTAGCCTAACCATAGCACAACCCTAACCCTAGTACAACCCTAACCCTAGCACAACCCTACCCATAGCTCAATGCTACCCCTAGCCCAACCCTAACCCTAGCTCCACCCTACCCCAACCCTACCCCTAGCCCCACCCTAGCTCAACCCTCACCCTAGCCCAACCCTAACCCTAGCCCAACCCTAACCCTAGCACAACCCTAACCCTAGCACAACCCTAACCCTAACCCTAGCACAACCCTATCCCTAACCCTAAAGTTTATTTTTTACGCCATTCCTCGTGCGGTATAAGTGATTAGACAACTTTATTTTTCAGGTCGGTGCAATTACAGGGATACTGGATTCATATCAGGTTTTTATGATTGAGAGCTGTCACACACTAAAAAACCCTTTTTATTGCAAAGACTAGTTTTTGCATCGCAATTTTTTGAGAGCTACAATTTTTCCATATTTCGGCCGACAGAGTCATGTGATTTTTTTTTTTTTTTTGTGGGACAAGTTGATGTTTTTATTGGTACCATTTTTGGGCACATTACATTTTTTGATTGCTTTCTATTCCGATTAGTGCGGGACCGTTCCTTGCACATAGCACCGGGTGTCAGCTGTGACAATCAGGTGGATGACTTGATATCACGACCTCCCCAGGAAAAAGACAATAGGCTCTAGCTACAGAGACCTTCAAACTCTCTGTGTCACTCCCCCTACTGCACCCCTGGTGGAGCCCAAGTCTCCATCCATGTTATTTCCCAGCTAAGAGCTCCCAAAACTAAAATGGGCCATATGTTCTTACTGGACAGTCCTAGGGAGCCCGTTCTGGTGTCATTGGACCCAGGCGGGCCCCTGCTACGCATGGATGCTAAACATCAGAGTCCTAGGGGCCCCTGCAAGGCTGTGCTGGGTATCTCCTTTCCTTAGGCTGGACTATGTTTAAAACTAGGGTTACAATCCGCATCCCCTCAGGTCTATTTTGTGTATCACTGAGATGAATCTTTTCCCCATAACTATAAGGGTTAAAAGTTGACCAGTGATTTCTCATTTTTACAACAAAATTTACAAAAACACTTTTTTAGAGACCCCATCACATCTGGCGTGACTTTGAGGGGCCTTTATGATAGAAAATACCCAAAAGTGACACCATTGTAAAAACTGCACCCCCCAAGGTGCTCAAAACCACATTCAAGAAGTTTATTAACCCTTCAGGTGCTTCACAGTAATTTTTGGAATGTGGAAGAAAAAAATGAACATTTAACTTTTTTCACAAAAATGTTACTTTAGACCGCAATTTTTTTTATTTTCGACTTTTTGAATGTAAAATTTGCTTGAAAAGTTAGCGGACACCATGTTGCGTTTGGGGAGCCCCCGATGTGCCTAAACAGTGGAAACCCCCCACAAGTGACACCATTTTGGAAACTAGACCCCTCAGGGAACTTATCTAGGTGTGTGGTGAGCACCTTGAACCCCCAGGTGCTTCACAGAAGTTTATATCATGGAGCTGTAAAAATAACATTTTCACATTTTTCCAACAAAAATGTTTTGCAGACCCCAATTTTGCATTTTCATAAGGGTAACAGGAGAAATTGCACCACGCGATTTGTTGTGCAATTTTTCCTGAGTAAGCCGATACCCCATATGTGGGGAAAAAACACTGTTTGGGCACACGGCAAGGTTCGGAAGAGAAGGAACGCCATTTAACTTTTTGAATGTAAAATTTGCTTGAATTAGTGGACGCCATGTTGCGTTTGGGGAGCCCCTGATGTGCCTAAATAGTGGAAACCCCCCCCCCCAAGTGACTCCATTTTGGAAACTACACCCCTGAAGGATTTTATCAAGGGGTATAGTGAACATTTTGAACCCAGAGGTACGACACAGAATTTGATAACATTAGGTCATCATATTGAATAAGTTGTCATTAGTCTTGAGTGCAAGTGCTCGCTACTTGAGTTTGCATCGGGTACTCAGGTATGGACCATGTATGGCGGGTGCTCAAGTGACAAGCTCGAGTCCCCGCCCGCATGTTTCATGGTTGTTAGTCACCCAAATAAAAACATGTGGGGATCGCTTGTGCATGACAGGCAGTCCCAGCAAGGTTTTTTTGGCTGTATAACAGCTGCAAAACATTTGAGGTGGAGACTTGAGCATGTCACTCGAGCACCCGCTATACTCGGTGCATACCTGAGCACCCGATGCAAACTCAAGTAGCGAGCTCTTGTGCTCAACATTAGTTGCCATATAGACGGTATTTTTTTCTTTACTTCTGAAAAAATCCCAACCCCAACCCTAATACAACCACAACCCTAGCCCAAACGCAACCTTAGCTCAACACTAACCCTAGCCCAACCCTAACCCTAGCTCAACCCTAACGCAACCCTAACCCTTGCCCAACCCTAACCCAATCCTAGCCTAACCATAGCACAACCCTAACCCTAGCCCTAGTACAACCCTAACCCTAGCACAACCCTACCCATAGCTCAATGCTACCCCTAGCCCAACCCTAACCCTAGCTCCACCCTACCCCAAACCTACCCCTAGCCCCACCCTAGCTCAACCCTCACCCTAGCCCAACCCTAACCCTAGCCCAACCCAAACCCTAGCACAACCCTAACCCTAGCCCAACCCTAACCCTAGCACAACACTAACCCTAACCCTAGCACAACCCTATCCCTAACCCTAAAGTTTTATTTTTTACGCCATTCCTCGTGCGGTATAAGTGATTAGACAACTTTATTTTTCGGGTCGGTGCAATTACAGGGATACTAGATTCATATCAGGTTTTTATGATTGAGAGCTGTCACACACTAAAAAACCCTTTTTATTGCAAAGACTAGTTTTTGCATCGCAATTTTTTGAGAGCTATAATTTTTCCATATTTCGGCCGACAGAGTCCTGTGATTTTTTTTTTTTTTTGTGGGACAAGTTGATGTTTTTATTGGTACCATTTTTGGGCACATTACATTTTTTGATTGCTTTCTATTCCGATTTTTGGAAGGCAGAATAAACAAAAACCAACAATTCACGAATTGTTTTTTGGTGTATTTTTTATGCCGTTCTATGTGTCGTCAAATTGATAAGGAAGCTTTATTCTTCGGTTCAGTACGTTTACAGCGGCACCACAGTTATATTTTTTTTCACGTTATGGCACTTTTACTCAATGAAAACTATTTTATAGAAAAAAGAATTGTTTATGCATCGCTAGAGAGCTATAAATGTTTTATTTTTCTGCCGTTGGAGCTGTATGGTGGCTTGTTTTTTTGCGGGATAAGATGACGTTTTCAGCGGTACCATTTTTATTTACATTTGTCTTTTTGATCTCGTTTTATTCCATTTTTTGTTTGGTGGTATGATGATAAAGCATCGTTTTATGTTTTGTTTTTTATTTTATTTTTTTACCCTGTTCACTAAAGGGGTTAACTTCATCACCATCCCTGTGCTATGCAGCCTGTCAGCGCTGCACAGGGAAAAGTTACTTTGGTCACGCGTGACGCATGACCAAAGCAACTTCCTGCCTTCTGATGACCCGGATGTTGTCATGATGACATCGGGTCACCATGACAACATCTGGGACCGGACTCAGACGCTGCGGGATGCCGGCAGAGAAGGTAAGTATCGCGCTAACCTCCTCTTGCCACCAGAATGCTGCGATCGATTTCAATCACAGCATTTCGGGGGTTAATGTGCAGGGAGCGGTGCGGGACCGTTCCTTGCACATAGCACCGGGTGTCAGCTGTGACAATCAGGTGGATGACTTGATATCACGACCTCCCCAGGAAAAAGACAATAGGCTCTAGCTACAGAGACCTTCAAACTCTCTGTGTCACTCCCCCTACTGCACCCCTGGTGGAGCCCAAGTCTCCATCCCTGTTATTTCCCAGCTAAGAGCTCCCAAAACTAAAATGGGCCATATGTTCTTACTGGACAGTCCTAGGGAGCCCGTTCTGGTGTCATTGGACCCAGCCGGGCCCCTGCTACGCATGGATGCTAAACATCAGAGTCCTAGGGGCTCCTGCAAGGCTGTGCTGGGTATCTCCTTTCCTTACGCTGGACTATGTTTAAAACTAGGGTTACAATCCGCATCCCCTCAGGTCTATTTTGTGTATCACTGAGATGAATCTTTTCCCCATAACTCGCTGTTGAATTATGTTTCTTGAATAGGCACATGGCGTCAGGGGAAGGGACATCCTGTGTAGCTTGCAGCTGCTGTGAGAATTCTCACTCTTCGCTTCTTCAGCTCCTTCCTTTGCAAGCTGCAGTGTCAAATTTTCATATGTAGAGCTTCGTAAAACCCGCCTGCCAGTGCACAGTGATCGACAGGGGATTACCTTGAATATCTTCACACCATTGTTCCCTGTAAAAAACAGAAAATAAATAAGCTAATTTATACTCACCTAACACCTAATCCCAGAAGCCGCTGTCAACTGTAAAACAGCAAAAATAAAAAACAACCATATCCCTCACCTATGCAAAGTGATGAAATAATCCATAGTGTCCTACGATGATCTAGATGACTTATACTAGTATAATTTTCAAACGGTGCCACTCCATAATGTACACATACTACAATGTGAAGAGTGGCAACTATTGACCGTATAATGGCAAAATCGCAAGATAAACATAAACAACCGAAGCAACCACGATCAAAGGCCAATCTACATCATAAAAAATTGTTTTATTAAATATTCAATTTTGTTAAAAATTATCACATGCAGATAATTGGTGCAAAAAATGTTGCAAAACAACATACAGTGTGTAAAAAAATTCTACCGCTATATGGGACAAGCAGGACCCAAATTGTACAGCCTAGTAGATATTAAGTGATCATCCAAGTAGCATAGTATTTATACACAGGCCAATGTGACCCGATTAGTAAAAAGGCTCATATAGTCAAAGGTTGTTAGGTCAGAGAAACAGACAATGTTAATACATTCCTCAAAATAATATTACGGGTATAATGAGCCACCATATATATATTTACATGTGTATAACAACAGTATATATATGTGTCAACAGTATATAGACATACAATATATTGTACATGACAACAGGCTCACACTGACACAAGTAATGTGTAGCGATCAGCTGCCGTGAGAGAGTTCACAGGAGTTCATCAGCTGATGAAACCCGGTAACCTCACTTACGGCACCGCCGCTGCGTGAGAACTGTCTCACGCCGTAGCGGTGCCGTAAGTGAGATCACTGGAGCTCATCAGCTGATGAACTCCTGTGAACTCTTTCACGGCAGCTCAGCGCTATACACTGCAGGCGTGATTACACAGCGGCGTCTGCTCTGTAACAGCAGGCATAGGCTGATGGGAGTAGTACTCTCATCAGCTGATGCCTGTGACGTGTGGTAAGCTTTTTACGACTGGTCACAGTCACAGCTGCGGGCTCACACTGTCATCTGACAGAGTGAGCCCGTAGTTCTAACCGATCAGAGCCCCTTTTTCCCACGCTGTCATCTGCGTGGGAAACCATGGATGTTCGGGGGCCCCATTCATATGAATGGGGTCCGTGTTCCGGGTCAGGTACTGTTCTGGTAACCGAACCAAACTTTTAATAGATATTCGGATATCCACGGGTCCGCCCATCACTAGTAAATAATCCTACCAAGTTATGACCACATAATGCCACCACATAATGCTAAAATAATGCCACCATACTGATCATTACCATCATGACTGTACTAAGACCAATATTACAATCAATACCACAATATGAGACAATAATCAATAAATACAGCCAGATCATAACAACATATCACCAACATGTACTGTAGTGATAATATACCATACTGATTATTAACAGTATAAACACTGATATTATCACTGTGCAGCAACCATGTAGTGGTATAATTGTATATATCAATTCCAGTGCTCTGCATACTATATACAGTACAGACCAAAAGTTTGGACACACCTTCTCATTAAAAGATTTTTCTGTATTTTCATGACTATGAAAATTGTACATTCACACTGAAGGCATCAAAACTATGAATTAACACATGTGAAATTATATACTTAACAAAAAGGTGTGAAACAACTGAAAATATGTCTTATATTTTACTTTCTTCAAAGTAGCCACCTTTTGCTTTGATGACTGCTTTGCACACTTGTCATTCTCTTGATGAGCTTCAAGAGGTAGTCACCGGAAATGGTTTTCACTTCACAGGTGTGCCCTGTCAGGTTTAATAAGTGGGATTTCTTGCCTTATAAATGGGGTTGGGACTATCAGTTGTGTTGTGCAGAAGTCTGCTGGATACACAGATGATAGTCTTACTGAATAGACTGTTAGAATTTGTATTATGGCAAGAAAAAAGTAGCTAAGTAAAGAAAAACGAGTGGCCATCATTACTTTAAGAAAGGAAGGTCTGTCAGTCCGAAAAATTGGGCAAACTTTGAAAGTGTCCCCAAGTACAGTTGTAAAAACCATCAAGCGCTACAAAGTAACTGGCTCACCAAAAGTACCACCCCAGGAAAGGAAGACCAAGAGTCACCTCTGCTTCTGAGGATAAGTTTATCCGAGTCACCAGCCTCAGAAATCGCAGGTTAACAGCAGCTCAGATTAGAGACCAGGTCAATGCCACACAGAGTTCTAGAAGCAAACACATCTCTACAACAACTGTGTTAATTCATAGCTTTGATGTCTTCAGTGTGAATGCACAATTTTCAAAGTCATGAAAACACCGAAAAATCTTTAAATGAGAAGGTGTGTCCAAACTTTTGGTCTGTACTGTATGTGCATAGTGTGCTGGTAATTGTACAAATATATGTATATTAAGTCATCTACCATCTCTCTGATCATAGTTGTTCACTTTCCCTTTTCTTTTTCATTCAGCCCACACCACCATAACCACTTCGTCCATCCATGACTTGTATCTGCTAGAGATGAGCGGTGTTCGACTAGAACTGTTCGCCAATCTCAAATTCGAGCTGTTTTGGGCGGTGTTCGAGTTGTTCGACGAACCCGAACGATTTGCAAAAAATTCGGCTGTTCGAGGTTATGTTCGATAACTGTTCGTGCACCAAAAGCGTGTCCTGCATGTCTGGCGCTATTTAGAGCACCAATCATGCAGGGATTGTCTGCCACTCACTGTAATGCCACAGCCATGGTGGTTGTGGCATTACAGTGATTGCCCAAATCGATGGGAACAGTGCCAACAGTGAAACATGAAAAGCCGGCAATTCAGCAGCGGCATATACCGGTACCCGACAATTTAGAATCGAAAGAATAGAGCTTCACACATAGATTAGATAGATAGAAACATGTCAGCCACATATATATGAAGTACAGTGACAGTGTTGCTTATTGTACTTGTCATTTAGTGTAAAGGATTTATCAAAAAAAATAATAGTGTTTTCATGCACCGTCTCTTTAAAAAAGCCGGCCGGCAATTCAGCAGCGGTACCCGACAATTTGGAATAGAAAGAATAGAGAATCACACATAGATTAGATAGATAGAAACATGTCAGTCACATATATATGAAGTACAGTGACAGTGTTGCTTACTGTACTTGTCATTTAGTGTAAAGGATTTATTAAAAAAAATAATAGTGTTTTCATGCACCGTCTCTTTAAAAAAGCCGACTGGCAATTCAGCATCTGTACCCGACAATTTATAACAGAAGGAATAGAGAATCACACATAGATTAGATAGATAGAAACATGTCAGTCACATATATAAGAAGTACAGTGATAGTGTTGATTACTGTACTTGTCATTTAGTGTTAAAATAAAGGATTTATTTAAAAAAAAATTGGCGTGGGGTTCCCCCTAATTTTAGGCTCTAGCGGAGGTTAAGCAGACGGCTGGGGCAGATGTTTGAAGCCTGGGAAGGGGGTAATACCCACGGAGCTTCCCAGGCTACTAATATCAGCCCCCAGCGGAATACCTAGCCTTTACTAGCTATTAAAATGGGGGACCCCACAAAAAAATGACGTGGGGTCCCCCCTATTTTAATAGCTAGCAAAGGCTAGGCAGACAGCTGGGGGCTGATATTAATAGCCCAGGAAGGGTGCCATGAATATTGGCCCCCTCCCAGGCTAGAAACACCAGCCGTCAGCCGCCCCAGAAATGGCGCATCCATAGGATGCGCCAATTCTGGCACTTAGCCTCGCTCTTCCCACTGCCCTGTAGCGGTGGCAGTGGGGTAATAGGGCTGGGGTTGATGTCAGCTTATAATGCCAGCTGACATCAAGCCCAGGTTAGTAATGGAGAGGCGTCTATAAGACACCCCCATTACTAACCCCATAGTCAAAGTTAAAAGAAAACACAAACACCCAGAATAAAGTCCTTTAATTGAAATAAAGACACAATCCTTTATTGTTCTAAATTAAACCATAATTACCACCACGCCCATTCCAGCTGAAGCCAACGATCTCCTGCAATAAAAGTAAAATAATAAAGCAACCTCATCCTTACCTTTCCATGGTTCCCAGACAGCTTCAGCTCTGCTACATCGAGATGACAGGCTGGACCGCAGCAGAACGCTGCCATCCAGCCTGTCATCCCGCAGACACTGAGAAGCGCAGGCATGCTTGCGCTCCTCAGTGTCTCGCTGTGATGGCATAAAGATGAGCCGACAATGAACTCGGCTCACCTCATGCACGTCACTGACAGCGTGGGAGAATTCTCCTGCACTCAGCGCTTCAGCGTGAGAATTTTCCCACGCTGTCAGTGACGTGCATGAGGTGAGCCGAGTTCATTGGACATGAATGAGCTCACCTCATGCACGTCACTGACAGCGTGGGAAAATTCTCACGCTGAAGCGCTGAGTGCAGGAGAATTTTCCCACGCTGTCAGTGACGTGCATGAGGTGAGCTCATGTCCAATGAACTCATCTCACCTCATGTACGTCACTGACAGCGTGGGAGAATTCTCACGCTGAAGCGCTGAGTGCAGGAGAATTTTCCCACGCTGTCAGTGACGTGCATGAGGCTGATATTTAAATTTGGCGCACAAATCGGTGATTGGTCGCGGGCAGCGTCCGCGACCAATCAGCACAGTAGTGTTTAACTTTGGCGGCAAGATCAGTGATTGGTTGCGGTCAAGACGGCGACCAATCACCGATTTGTGCGGCACATTTAAATAGCGGCCGCGACCAATTGGATGTCAGCGCCGCTCCCCGGTCCTCCCTTTACACCCTAGCCGCATGGATTTCAGCGGCGCTGCCTGTGCGGCTACTTCCGCTGCGAGAACCCGGGACATGAGCGGCCGCTCGCAGCAGAAGTATCCCGACCCGCAGAGCCGCTCCCCGGTCCTCCCTTCACACCCTAGCCGCTGATGTCCCCACAGTATCCGCATGGTGTTACAAAGGTCCGGACATTTGTGTTAAAAATCGCTGATTGGTTGCGGGCGCTGGGAAAATTCTCACGCTGAAGCGCTGAGTGCAGGAGAATTTTCCCACGCTGTCAGTGACGTGCATGAGGTGAGCTCATTCATGTCCATTGAACTCAGCTGACCTCATGTACGTCACTGACAGCGTGGGAGAATTCTCACGCTGAAGCGCTGAGTGCAGGAGAATTCTTCCACGCTGTCAGTGACGTACATGAGGTGAGCTGAGTTCATTGGACATGACCTCGGCTCATCTGGATGCCGTCACAGCGAGACACTGAGGAGCGCAAGCATGCCTGCGCTTCTCAGTGTCTGCGGGATGACAGACTGGATGGCAGCGTTCTGCTGCGGTCCAGCCTGTCATCTCGATGTAGCAGAGCTGAAGCTGTCTGGGAACCATGGAAAGGTAAGGATGAGGTTGCTTTATTATTTTACTTTTATTGCAGGAGATCATTGGCTTCAGCTGGAATGGGCGTGGTGGTAAGTATGGTTTAATTTAGAACAATAAAGAATTGTGTGTTTATTTCAATTAAAGGACTTTTTTCTGGGTGTTGTGTTTTTTTTAAATACTTTACTAGAAATTCATGGTGGTCATGTCTAATATTGGCGTGACCCCATGAATTTCGGGCTTAGGGCCTGCTGATAATGCCAAGCTGGCCCTAACCCCTTTATTACCCAGTGAGCCACCGCACCAGGGCCCTGGATGAGTTGGGTACAGCGCCAGAAGATGGCGCTTCTATGAACGCGCCATTTTCCGGGGTGGCTGTGGACTGCAATTTGCAGCTAGGGGGACCCAGAAAGCTTGGGCCTCCCTGCGCTGCGGATTCCAGCCCCCAGCTGCCTAGTTGTACCTGGCTGGACACAAAAATAGGGCGAAGCCCCACGTATTTTTTTTTTTTAATTATTTCATGAAATTCATGAAATAATTAAGAAAAAAAGGGCTTCCCTATATTGTTGTGTCCGGCCAGGTACAAATAGGCAGCTGGTGGTTGGGGGCAGCCCGTTCCTGCCTGCTGTACCTGGCTGGACACAAATATAGTGCGAAGCCCTACGTCAATTTTTTTTTAAATTATTTCATGAAACTAGATGGTGGCCCGATTCTAACGCATCGTGTATTCTAGAATATGTATGCGGCAGACCCGGCGCAATCAGCAGAGCGGTGTTTAAATTTGGCGCCAAAATCGCTGACTGGTTGCGGCCAGCAACCGCGACCAATCAGCAAAGCGGTGTTGAAATTTGGCGACTATATCACTGATTGGTCACGGCCGGCGGTCGCGACTAATCAGCAGAGCGGGGTTTAAATTTTGCGCCAATAATGCTGATAGGTTGTGGTCGCGACCAATCAGCAAAGCGGTGTTTAAATTTGGCGCCAATAATGGTGATTGGTCACGACCTCGACAATTCAGCAGAGCGGTGTTTAAATTTGGCGGCAACAATGTTGATTAGTCGCGGCCGGCGGTCACGACCAATCAGCAGAGCGGGGTTTAAATTTGGCGCCAATAATGCTGATTGGTCGCAACCGCCGGCCGCGACCAATCAGCAGAGCGGTGTTTAAATTTGGCGTCAAAATCGCTGATTGGTCGCGGAAGGCAACTGTGACCAATCAGCAGAGCGGTGTTTAAATTTGGCGCCGATACTGCTGATTGGTCGCGGCCGGCAACAGTGACCAATCAGCCGAGCAGGGTTTAAATTTGGCGCCAATACTACTGATTGGTCGCGGACGGCGACCGCGATCAATCAGCAGAGCGGTGTTTAAATTTGGCGCCAATAATGCTGATTAGTCACGGCCGGCATCCGCGACCAATTAGCAGAGCGGGGTTTAAATTTGGCGCCAATCTCGCTGATTGGTCGCGGCTGGAGTCCGCGACCAATCAGCAGAGCGTTGTTTAAATTTGGCGCCAATCTCACTGATTGGACGCGTCTGGCGTCCGCGACCAATCAGCAGAGCGTTGTTTAAATTTGGCGCCAAGCTCGCTGATTGGTCGCGGCCGCTATTTAAATGTGGCGCCAAGATCACTGATTGGTCGGGTGCGGAGAGCGCGACCAATCAGCTAATCGTATTGGTGAGGACCGGGGAGCGCCGCTGCCTGGTCGGATACTTCCGTTGCGAGAAGCCGGGAGATGAGCGACTGCTCGCAGCAGAAGTATCCCGACCCGCAGCGCCGCTCCCCGGTCCTCCCTTGACACCCTAGCCGCTGATGTCCCCACAGTATCCGCATGGTGTTACAAAGATCCGGACATTTGTGTTAAAAATCGCTGATTGGTCGCGGGCGCTGCCCGCGACCAATCACCGATTTGGGCGCCAAATTTAAATATCGGCCGCAAGCAATCACCAATCTTGGCTCTACATTTAAACACCGCTGTGCTGATTGGTCGCCGACGCTGGGCGCGACCCATCACCGATTTTGGCGCCACATTTAAATAGCGTCCGCGACCAATCAGTACAGCGGTGTTTAAATGTGGAGCCAAGATGGGTGATTGGTCGCGGAGGATATTTAAATTTGGCGCCCAAATCGGTGATTGGTCGCGGCTGATATTTAAATTTGGCGCCCAAATCGGTGATTGGTCGCGGGCAGCGCCAGCGACCAATCAGCGATTTTTAACACAAATGTCCGGACCTTTGTAACACCATGCGGATACTGTGGGGACATCAGCGGCTAGGGTGTGAAGGGAGGACCGGGGAGCGGCGCTGCGGGTCGGGATACTTCTGCTGCGAGCGCCCGCTCATATCCCGGGTTCTCGCAGCGGAAGTATCCGCACAGGCAGCGCCGCTGACATCCATGCGGCTAGGGCGTGAAGGGAGAACCGGGGAGCGGCGCTGACATCCAATTGGTCGCGGCCGTCTTGACCGCGACCAATCACTGATCTTGCCGCCAAAGTTAAACACTACTGTGCTGATTGGTCGCGGACGCTGCCCGCGACCAATCACAGATTTGTGCGTCAAATTTAAATATCGGCCGCGACCAATCACCGATCTTGGATCCACATTTAAACAACGCTGTGCTGATTGGTCGCGGCCGATATTTAAATGTGGCGCCCAAATCGGTGATTGGTCGCGGTCTTGGCGCGCGACCAATCACTGATCTTGCCGCCAAAGTTAAACACTACCGTGCTGATTGGTCGCGGACGCTGCCCACGACCAATCACCGATTTGTGCGCCAAATTTAAATATCAGCCTCATGCACGTCACTGACAGCCTGGGAAAATTCTCCTGCACTCAGCGCTTCAGCGTGAGAATTCTCCCACGCTGTCAGTGACGTACATGAGGTGAGCTGAGTTCATTGGACATGACCTCGGCTCATCTGGATGCCGTCACAGAGAGACACTGAGGAGCGGAAGCATGCCTGCTCTTCTCAGTGTCCGCGGGATGACAGGCTGGATGGCAGCGTTCTGCTGCGGTCCAGCCTGTCATCTCGATGTAGCAGAGCTGAAGCTGTCATGGGAACCATGGAAAGGTAAGGATGAGGTTGCTTTATTATTTTTCTTTTATTGCAGGAGATCGTTGGCTTCAGCTGGAATGGGCGTGACTGTAAGTATGGTTTAATTTAGAACAATAAAGAATTGTGTGCTTATTTCAATTAAAGGACTTTATTCTGGGTGTTTGTGTTTTTTTTTTTTAACTTTGACTATGGGGTTAGTAATGGGGGTGTCTTATAGACGCCTCTCCATTACTAACCTGGGCTTGATGTCAGCTGGCATTATAAGCTGACATGAACCCCAGCCCTATTACCCCCTGCCACCGCACCAGGGCAGCGTGGAAGAGCGAGGCTAAGTGCCAGAGTTGGCGCATCCTATGGATGCGCCATTTCTGGGGCGGCTGACGGCTGGTGTTTCTAGCCTGGGAGGGGGCCAATATTCATGGTACCCTTCCTGGGCTATTAATATCAGCCCCCAGCTGTCTGCCTAGCCTTTGCTAGCTATTAAAATAGGGGGGACCCCATGTCATTTTTTTGGGGGGGTCCCCCATTTTAATAGCTAGTAAAGGCTAGGTATTCAGCTGGGGGCTGATATTAGTAGCCAGGGAAGCTCCGTGGGTATTACCCCCTTCCCAGGCTTCAAACATCTGCCCCAGCCGTCTGCTTAACCTCCGCTAGAGCCTAAAATTAGGGGGAACCCCACGCCAATTTTTTTTTTAATAAATCCTTTATTTTAACACTAAATGACAAGTACAGTAATCAACACTGTCACTGTACTTCATATATATGTGACTGACATGTTTCTATCTATCTAATCTATGTGTGATGCTCTATTCTTTCTGTTCTAAATTGTCGGGTACAGATGCTGAATTGCCGGCCGGCTTTTTTAAAGAGACGGTGCACGAAAACACTATTATTTTTTTAAATAAATCCTTTACACTAAATGACAAGTACAGTAACCAACACTATCACTGTACTTATTATATATGTGATTGGCATGTTTATATCTATCTATGTGTGATGCTCTATTCTTTCTGTTATAAATTGTCGGGTACCGCTGCTGAATTGCCGGCCGGCTTTTTTAAAGAGACGGTGCATGAAAACACTATTATTTTTTTAAATAAATCCTTTACACTAAATGACAAGTACAGTAAGCAACACTGTCACTGTACTTCATATATGTGTGACTGACATGTTTCTATCTATCTAATCTATGTGTGAGGCTCTATTCCTTCTTGTCTAAATTGTCGGGTACCGGTGTATGCCACTGCTGAATTGCCGGCCGGCTTTTTTAAAGAGAGCGTCTTCTGAGCAGTTTGTCAGCTTTTGGACACCTTTGAAGTTGTTTTCTATGTGTTTCTATGTGTTTTTGTTTGCCTGCCATTGGTTTTAACGGTGTTCGACGGTGTTCTAAGGTGTTCGACGAACAGTTCGACGAACAGTTCCTCGAACATCCCGGTGTTCGACGAACCGAACCCGAACACTACGGGGGTGGCTCAACACTAGTCTCTGCAAAATGTAATTCACGTCACATCATCGCGTCTGCTGTATGGAGAGTCAGGGTGTTGGAGACCGGAGCAGCACACCCGGGGAACAGGAGCGAGATGAGTATGTTGTTTCTGCATGTATATATGAGTCTATGTGGGGGCTCACACTGTATATACAAAGGCTACGTGGTGGCTCAAACTGTATTTAGGAGGCTATGTGGAGCTCACACTGTATACAGGAGGCTATGTGCGGCCTCATACTGTATATAGGAGGCTATGAGGGTGCTCACAGTATATGTAGGAGGCTATGATGGGGCTCACAATGTATATAGGAGACTATGTGGGGGGCTTATGCTGTATATGGGAAAATATGTGGGGGCTTATACTGCATATAGGAGGCTATATGGGGGCTTATACTGTATTTAGGAGGCTATGTGGGGGCTCATACTGTATAAAGGGACTATGTGGGGCTCATACTGTTTATATAGGGCTGCGTGGGGGTTCATACTGTATATAGGAGGTTACCTAGGGCTCATACTGTATATAGGGAGGCTATGTGTGGGCACATACTGTATACAGTATATGGGGTTATGTGGGGTTCATACTGTATATAGAGTGGCTAAGTGAGGGCTCATACTGTTATAGGAGGATATGTGAGGCTCAACCTCTATATAGAGAGGCTATGTGGGGGCTCACACTGTTTATAGGGGGACATATGGGGGCTCATACTGGATATAGGAAGCTATGTGAGGGTCATACTGTTTATAGGGTCCATGTGGGGGCTCATACTGTTTATAGGAGGAATTGTTCAGGCTCATACTGTTTATAGGAGGATATGTGAGAGCTCACACTCTATATAGAGAGGCTATATGGGGGCTCATACTGTTTATAGGGGGCTATGTGGGGGCTCATCATGTAAATAGGAGGCTATATGAGGGCTCATATTGTATGTAGAAAGTCTATGTGGAGGCTCATACTGTATATAGGGGACCATATGGGGACTCACACTGTATATAGAGGGGCTATGTTGGTCTTATATTATATGTAGGGGGCTGTGTGGGGGCTCATACTGTATATAGGGGCAGTTTTCAGGCTTATACGGTAAATAGGGGAATGTCAGCATACTTAAATATTAAGTGATAATTAGAGTTGAGCCACCCCCGTAAGGTTCGAGTTCGGTTCGTCGAACGCCCGTATGTTCGCCGAACTGTTCGTCGAACTGTTCATGGAACACCGTCGAACACCGTTAAAACCAATGGCAGGCAAACAAAAACACATAGAAACACATAGAAAACACATAGAAAACACTTCAAAGGTGTCCAAAAGCTGACAAACTGCTCAGAAGACACAACTAACACATGGAAAAGTGACAAGTACATATAGTCATGCAAAAAGAAAAGAGGTTGAGGAGTAAAATGAGGGGGAGACACAGATATAGGCATGTAATGCCCTTCTAAAACCAAAAAAGTGCGAAGCTGACACGGCCAGTCCGTTCTTGCCCATGCGACCTCCGTGTCGCCGGGTTTGGGCCAGAGCTGCGGTGGACCCTGATGCCCAGCCCCCTTCTCCCAATACTGGGGCCTGTCCGCTGGTGGGTCGAGCGAGCCCCCCTGCGGTGGAGGCAGGTCTAAGCTTTTTAATTTAAATTGTCTCTCTAATTTGAATGAGTACACTTTAAATCCTTTTACAAGGATCTATTGGAGGGCAAGTCTGATGCCAGCAGCCGCGGGAATTACAGCTCCAGTAGCGTCCACTAAAGCTGCTGCAGTTAAAAAGCTTTTATAAGGATCGAGCTTGGCGGTCCACTTCAAGGCGTCCTACCGCCAGTCCCAGCCCCTGTGGCTTGGGGTGCCTCCCGATGCTCTTCACTGAGTGTCCCGTGGGCCCAAAGCATTTCCTTAGAAAAAATTAAGTGTCCAAACTACAGGTGGTGTAGCTTGCTTAACAGCCGGGATAATCCGCTGACTAGCAGACACTGCTACTAGGAACAAAGTATTTCCTGGGCTAGATGCAGTTAAAATTTTGTAATTAGATACTCTCGTTAGATGTTGAGAAAGCATTCCATAGAGTCTCCTGGCATGCCTGGCCCTCACAGGGTATCAAATACTTAGGAATTCCTATTCATAGAGACCTCTCCCGTCTATGTTATCTTAATTTTGGGCCCTTTATTGAACAACTCCATACAGACCACGGTTGGCAAGTTAGAACTGTAACATTCACTACGTGAACCACTGGAGCTTTGTGGAAAAGCACATGTACACTGTGTTCCAAATTATTATGCAAAAAGTGTTTAGGAGTGATAAGGTAAGAATTTTTTTGTTTGTCAGTTAAACTCATTGATGGTGATGTGTGTCAGGGCTCTTTATATCACTCTAAGCAATTGCAGACACCTGTGCTAATTAGTTTGGCAGGTGTGTCCAATGAAAGGCAAGACTACTTAAGAAGGCTGTCCCACATTATTAAGCAGCCTACATTTTCTGCCAAAATGGGAAAGAAAAAGGATGTGTCGGCTGCTGAGAAGCAACAAATTGTGGAGTGTTTAGGTCAAGGCATGACTACATTCAACATTGCCAAGACACTTCATCGTGATCATTGCACAATCAAGAAGTATGTAGCTGATTCACAGTACACACGTGTGCGTGCTGATAAGGGAAAATTGAGGACTCTTTCCTACAGGCAATTACGTCAGGTTAAAAGAGCAGCGGCAAAAAAGCCTTGTCATAGCAGCAGACAAGTTTTTGAAGCTGCTCCAACGTCCCCCGAACAACAAGATGCAGGGCCCTTCAGAGGTTTGCAGCTGTGCATAAGCCATCCTGTTGACCTCCTCTATCCACTGTACACAAGCAGAAACAGCTCCAGTGGGCCAAACAATACATGAAGACTGACTTCAAAACTGTTTTATTCACCGATGAGTGCTGTGCAACGCTCGATAGTCCAGATGGATGGAGTGGAGGATGGCTGGTTGATGGACACCCCATGCAAACATGGCTACGGCGCCAACAAGGAGGAGGTGGAGTAATGTTTTGGGCTGGAATCATGAGGAGAGAGATTGTCGGCCCCTTTAGGATCCCTGAAGGGGTAAAGATGAACTCCATGATGTATGTGGAGTTTCTCAAACAGCACTTCCTGCCATGGTTCAAGAAGAAGAACCATGTATTCCACAGCAAGATCATTTTCATGCATGATAATGCACCGTCTCATGATGCACATAACACATCTGCATCTCTGGCTGATATGGGCATAAAAGGGGACAAACTTATGGTGTGACCTCCATGCTCCCCTGACCTCAAACCCATTGAGAACCTCTGGAGCATCATCAAAAGGAGTGTCTATGATGGCGGGAGGCAGTTCACATCTAAGCAACAGCTCTGGGAGGGTATTCTGTTCTCATGCAAAACAATTGAAGCAGAAACCATCCAAAACCTGACAAATTCAATGGACGAGAGAGTTCAGAAGCTCCTTTCGAACAAGGGGTCCTATGTGCAAATGTAACATCACCTAGAATAAAGCTTTGAGTTGAAAACTGTTTGATTTAAGTTTCTAATAACCTGCTAATGCTTATAATTTCAAAAATGACCATTTTTTTGTTCTTTATTAAAATGAAAAGGTTGATCGAAGAGTGTGGGGGATCTAAGAGTGTGGAAACCCAGTAGTCAGGAATATTTCGAATTCTGACAATCTGAGGGTCATGTTGCAGGTAGTGCAGCAAGAAGGCACCCATGTGTCTTGCGCATCTAGGAGCCCCAAAATTATTTTCCGGGCTACATGCAGCTAAAAATTATTATTAATTTGAAAGCTGGTGGAGCTTAGTATAGATGGCCTAATAGAATCAGTACTGCAAACTGCTATAAGGCCAAAATTATTTTACAGGGAAGATAGAGATAAACATGATTAGTAATAATTTGAAATCTGGTGGAGCTTAGTATAGATGGCCTAATAGAATCAGTACTCCACACTGCTACTATGCCCAAAATTATTTTCCAGGCAAGATACAGATAAAAATGATAATTAATTTGAAAGCTTAAAACGGTTGGTGAGGTGATTTTACCAAATCCTCAAGCTTTTACTCTCCCCAGGATGACACAGGGCTAGAAAAGTCCTTGCTGATGCATGATGTGTTCATCTTTATGAACCTGAGTCTGTCTACATTGTCAGCGGACAGCCGCGTGCGCTTATCTGTCAGCACAACACCAGCAGCGCTGAACACACGTTCAGAGAGAACAAAAATTATTATTAATTTGAAATCTGGTGGAGCTTAGTATAGATGGCCTAATAGAATCAGTACTGCAAACTGCTACAAGGCCAAAATTATTTTACAGGCAAGATACAGATAAACATGATTAGTAATAATTTGAAATCTGGCGGAGCTTAGTATAGATGGCCTAATAGAATCAGTACTGCAAACTGCTACAAGGCCAAAATTATTTTACAGGCAAGATGCAGATAAACATGATTATTAATAACACTGGTGTACAAAAAAAAAAAAAATTCTGGCATGGACTTTAAGAACAGTTTTAGACTAATTTGTGGGTGCTGAATTCAAATCTGATCTTATAATTTCTCTATCACATCACGTTTTTGCGCTATAGGTATATAGCCCATTTTCAATAATTCCAAGAAAAATATAAGTAGTGTATGAAAAGTGCCGTTTTATACGGTTCACTAAGGTAAATTTAGTTTTCATTTAGTCTCCCAATAAATGTGAGAATATCTTTGTTTTCTTTGAACATGCATAATTCCCATTTGTTATGATAATAAAGTAAAAAAACAGTTTTCAAACACCCTTGTTTTCTGTGCTACTGGGACAGTAGAGCTACAGCAGAGCATTGGGTGAAAACTGAATGGCCTCAGCGACAGAGTTTGGCACCTGGCGATAAGAATGTCATCCATGATTCACTAGTGGATAGAAAGAACATTGTCTTTCCTCCCTTGCACATAAAACTTGGATTGATGAAGCAGTTCGTCAAAGCTCTCAATCACAGTGGAGAATGCTTTAACTATTTATGTTCAACTTTTCCAGGTCTTAGTGAAGAGAAGAAAAGGGCTGGAATATTGGATGTACCTCAAATAAGAACACTTATGAGAGACGCAAACTTTATCACATCAATGAATGAGACAGAAGAAAGAGCTCGGAATGCATTTTGTAATGTGGTGCAGAATTTTCTAGGGAATAAGAAAGCAGACAACTATGAAGAGATTGTGGAAGAGCTACTAATGAGTCTGCAAAATCTTGGATGTAGAATGAGTACCAAGATTCACTATTTAAACAGCCATTTGGACTTTTTTCCAGAGAACCTTTGGGATGTGAGCGAGGAACAAGGGGAGCGTTTTCATCAGGACATTAAAACAATGGAAGAACGGTATCAAGGCCGGTGGGACTCACATATGATGGCTGACTATTGCTGGAGCTTGATGAGAGACAACCCAGAAGCTGTACATCACAGATCAGCCAAGAAAAGAAAGTTCAAATAACTGCCATTTGCCATTCATCTGTGTGCCATATATATGTGTTTTTATATTTTGTAGTTTAATTTTGTAAGTATATTTGATTTGCTGTACACAGACTTTGTAATTTGTTATTCCTTGATTAAAAATATACAAAATGTAGTAACGAAAATCATGAGGTTTTTATCAAAAAACATTCGATAGGATTACTTTCCATCAAAAATATCTCGAAATCCTGATGTGATAGCCAAAAACGGAGTTCGTATTAGTAATCAGCAGCCAAAATTGACTTAAAATATGTTTTAAAACCTTTTGACAGAAAAACTGCATTGACCAGTGTAATTTTAAATCTGGTGGAGCTTAGTATAGATGGCCTAATAGAATCAGTACTGCACAGTGCTACAAGGCCAAAATTATTATACAGGCAAGATACAGATAAACATGATTAGTAATTTGAAATCTGGTGGAGTTTAGTATAGATGGCCTAATAGAATCAGTACTGCACAGTGCTACAAGGCCAAAATTATTATACAGGTAAGATACAGATAAACATGATTAGTAATTTGGAAGCTTAAAACGGTTGGTGAGGTGATATTAACAAATCATCAAGCTTTTACTCTCCCCAGGATGACACAGGGGTAGAAAAGTCCTTTCGGATCCATGATTTGTACATCTTTATGAACGTGAATCTGTCTACATTATCAGTGGAGAGCCGCGTGCGCTTATCTGTCAGCACACCACCAGCAGCGCTGAACACACGTTCAGACAGAACGCTGGCTGCGGGGCATGACAAGATCTCCAAGGCATAAGTGGCGAGCTCAGGCCATTTATCCAGATTGGAAGCCCAAAAAGAGCAAGGGTCCAGTGACACAGTCATGGCTTCAATGTTTACTTGGAGATACTCCTGTACCATCGTCTCTAGGAGTTGACTATGTGTCAGACTTCTTGTCTCCTGTGGCCTTGCAAAGGATGGGCTAAAAAAGTGGTGAAATGATTCCGCAAAATTGATGTTACCAGCAGATACTGTGTTTCTGTTACATTTTGAGTGCTGAACACTCGACGGTCCCACAGTTGGCAAGTTGGAACTGTGAGATTCACTACGTGCACCACTGGTGTTTTGTGGAAAAGCACATGTAAGATTCTGCAACAGTCTCTGCTGATACTCCTGCATGCGTGCATCCCTTTCTATGGCAGGAATAATTTCTGCAAATTTACTTTTGTACCGGGGATCTAACAGTGTGGCAACCCAGTAGTCAGGATTATTTCTAATTCTCACAATTCGAGGGTCATGTTGCAGGTAGTGCAGCAAGAAGGCACTCATGTGTCTTGCGCATCCAGGAGCACCAAGTCCCTGTTGTGTTGGTGGCGAGGTAACAATCATGCTTCCTTCCTCTCCCCTCTCTCCCCAACCTCGCACAACAGAAATGTGATCAAGATATCCCTCATCTGATGAGTCTTCCATCAGTTCGTCCTCCACTTCTTCCTGGGCTCCTGCACATTTCTCACTAGTTTGGCTGCTACCATGCACCCTGCTAAAACCATCTCCCCCACCCTCACATGCCTGCCGCCTTGGTGCTGCCGACCGTCTGGACTTTGCAGATGTTAGCCCTTCCGCATACAACTCCTCCTCCTCTACTTTCTCCACCTCCTCTTGTGCCACCACCTGACTCCGAATTCTGTTTAACATGTGCTCCAGCATGTAAATCACCGGAATAGTCATGCTGATAATGGCATCGTCAGCACTAAACATCTTCGTCGCCATTTCAAAACTGTGCAGAAGGATGCATAGGTCCCTGATCTGAGACCACTTCTCCAGCGTGATTTGCCCCACCTCTGGATCTCGTTGGCCCAGGCTATACGTCAGAACATATTGCACCAGGGCTTGTCGGTGCTACCACAGTCGCTGCAACATGTGCAGAGTTGAATTCCACCGGGTAGGCACATCGCGTTTTAGCCTGTGAAGTGGCAGGCTCAACGACTTCTGTAGAGATGTAAGTCGCTGAGCTGCGGGATGCGAACGGCGGAAGTGAGCACACAGCGACCGTGCCCTCTGCAGAAGGCTATCTAGTCCAGGATAGTGGCCTAAAAATTCCTGGACACCAGGTTCAACACGTGAGCCATACAAGGCACGTGTGTGACATTGCCCCGGCGAAGGGCCGCACTGAGGTTTGCAGCATTGTCGCACACGGCCTTCCCTGGTTTCAGGTCCAGTGGAGACAACCATTCATGAAACTGGTTCTCCAGAGCTGACCACAACTCCTCAGCTGTGTGACTCACATTTCCCAGACATTTCAAAGTAAAAACCGCCTGATGACGTTGAGCCCTGCTGCCAGCATAGTAAGGAGCTGTGCAGGATCCCTTCTGCGCAGTTAGAAAGCTTGTGGCATGACCAGACAGGCTTTGGGTGCAGGTGGAGGACCGAGAGGAGGTTGAGGAGGCAGAAGCAGTGGAGGAACTTCGAGATAAAGAGGATTGACGCACAACTCGTGGGGACGGCAAGACTTGGACAGAAGCCCCTTGTCCTGCTGTCACCATAGTTACCCAGTACCCAGTCAGCGACATGTAACGCCCCTGTCCATGCCTACTCGTCCAAGTGTCTGTGGTGAAATGCACCCTGTCACACACAGAGTTTCTCAAAGAAGCGGTGATGTTGTGTGCGACATGCTGGTGGAGTGCAGGCACACCTTTGTTTGAGAAGTAGTGCCGACTGGGCATCTGGTACTGGGGCACTGTGACGGGACAAAAGGTCTCGAAAATCCTCTGTGTCCACCAGGCGGAAAGGCAGCATTTATGTAGCCAAGAGCTTGTGACGCGCCCCCTGGGCCATATTCTTTAGGGGGAATACCCGGAGCCGGATCAGATGGGAGTTGTAGTCGCCGAGTGGCTGCGACCCGGTCCGTGCCCAGGGTGTCAAGCTCAGAGTGTGTGGCAGTCCTACAGATGTTACACAGTTCGTTATGTCGACTACGCCACCCGTTGTATTGCGGTCACTACGGCCGCCGCTGCAGCAGGGTCCGCTGAGGCTGATGGTGTTGGTGCAGCTTTTGATAGTATAACCCCCAATGGGTGGGGTATAGCCTCAGGGGGTCAGGTGCAGAGGATGGGGGGTTGTGGTGGTGCAGCGTAGATGGTAATTAAAGACAGAGTCGGGTTGTGCAGTTTAGGGTATTTACTTACTGCTGATGTTCCGGTCACTCCAGCTTCAAGTGACCACCCGAGCCGTGCTGCGTCCACCAGGTCCTGGACTCGGCCAACCCCCAAGTAAGTCCGGAGCGTGACCCTGAGCCCTCCTTCCTGTCCTGTCTTCTGGCCGTCCCCACCAGGGATCCACCTAGGTCCAGCTTCCTCGGGCCTTCTGTTGGGAGACCCTTGGCCTTGGGTTCCCTGACCCTACACGTGGTCTGCCTTCAGGGTGGATGTGGTGGGTGGCCGTGGCAGACGCTGCCCACGGCCTCCGGTCTCTGGCTAGGGTGTGCTTTAGCCCCCACCAGTTTGGGATCCGGTACCCTGTTGCCGACTCTTCACCCGGTGATGGACTTTGGGTTCTCAGAGTCCTTTTCTTTCACCCCCTCTGGGTCTTTCTTCCTTTCTCCTCTCTCACTCTGGCTCAGGTCACTTCTTCTGACTCCTCTGACTCCTCTGCAAAGACTCACTCTCACAGGCTGACTCTCACAGACTGACCCTGATCTTAGATGGTTCCCACCTTTTATAACCCTCTATGTGTGAGCTCAGGTGACCAGCACCCAATGAGCTCCTAGCACTACCCAGACTGCTCCCCCTATCTGCCCCTACACTACTTGGGATGTTCCACCCCCCTCCCACTCCAGCCAAGGACAGACTCGGTCGTACCTGCACATTTCCAAGTGGGAGTACCGTTGGTCTGCCCTCCGGAAATGGGATGTGTGTAGTGCATGCAGCTCTCTGGGCTCAGTCCCACACTCCATCCTTACCCGGGAGTGGAATATCACACCTCTGGGTTGAGGTGCAATACCCCTGTAGCAGCCGAATCCTCAGGGTGCTACATTCCCCCCTGGTAAATCACAGCACGTCCTCGGGCTGTAGGACAAAACACCACAAAACATACAAATTTTTTTCATATAAACAACATAATAAAAACATATAAAATATCATATATATATCAGCATCATCATAAAACTTTTCATATAAATAACATTCTCGTCGCCTCTGGCTCCTCCTCCGGTCACTGTGCAACGTGTGACCGGGTAAAGTGCGACAGTCTTTGGAACTCGTGGCTTTCCCGTAAAACCAGTAGGGAGCGCTTTAGGACGCGCAACTATATACAGGGGTAGTTGGCCGCTCTCAGTCCTCGGCCAGGTATAAGGGAGGAATGACCGCTCTCAGTCCTCGGTCAGTGGGATTTAAGGGATAAACGGGTAAACAGTTCACACATGCTGGTCCCAACGGGGACTATATTATCAGCAACAGTTTCTTTGGTACCCCGACGGGTAACTATGTACAGCTTCTACTCTGCCGTACTTAACGACGACGTCCTCCTGCTCTTTCTTTGTGGTTACCTTTAGCTTCAGACCCGTCCGGGTCCTCTTGTTCTTCCTCCTCACACCGCAGCTCTTCCTCCGTCAGGCGATGCACATGGAGGGCGTAGGGTCCTTTGGCACACTTGTGCCGGGTGAAGGTGACCTCGTCCCCGATGTAAAGGTCACGACCTCTGTGTCCCTCCGGTAGGTGGGACTCAACGTCTCTCCTGGTCACGAAGACGTCGCCTGGGGTGCGGTGGTCTCGGATGAAGCCCCACCCATGCTGCATGTTAAACTTGATCACAGTCCCGGTGGTGCGGGGACTATGCGCTGCACGGGGGTCTCTCCTGGCCCGGCTCTTCTGCTCCGCGCTCTTTATTTGAGCTTGCTGTTCCCGGACCCGCCTCCCTCTCCGCTCCCTCTCGAAGACCTCGAGCTGCTGGCGGCAGCACTCAGCACGCTCCGCTGCGGCTGCCCGAGTCTCCTGAGTGAACCCCATGAGATCTTCTCCGGTGGGGTCCCACTCAAATTGGGCCTCTTCTAGCGGGGGCGAGATCCTTTTCACGGGCTTTGGAGCCGGTATCAGGGGTTCACACATGGGCCTTGCCCTCTGGCGTTCTAGTTCGTAGTACTCTTGGGGCCAGATGAAGGGCTGCCCGTCCGGGCACGTGTGTTGGGCGAACAAGTTTTCTCCCAGATGCGGCACTCTTGGTCTTATGGGCGCGGTGGTGGTGGCGCCCGGGTTGCCCAGGCCTTGCGGCCAGGCCTGGGGCACCTGGAAAGTGAAGGGCACCGTTAGGACGGCGGCGCCCTGGGCTACTTGGCCCTGCGACCAGGCCGGGGGCTCCGCGGAGGTAGGGGGCGCTGTTGGTATTGCGGCGCCCGGGTGTACTAGGCCTTGCGACCAGGCTGGTGGTACTTCCTGCTTGGTCACGCTCGGGGTCGAGGCGTGTGACGTCACAGGGGTCGCGGCTTCCGGTTGGGGCCTAGTCTGCGGTGGTGACGTTGCGGTTGCGGGCACGGCCGGGGGTACTTCGGGCTCTGCGACGGGGAGCTGGGGCAGGCAAGCGGTTTCCCGGTTTGGGGTAAAGACGTCCCCTTTACCTGCCTCCATTCGTTCGGCTCCCTTCTCGGCGCCGTCTCCGGCCTTCAGTCCTCCTGCGCCATCCTCAGAGGCGGTCTGTTTCCTCGTCTTGGTTGGCGTGCTCCGCTGACGGGTCTCGGTCTGCTGGGCCATCTCACGGCTCCACTCCGCCAACGTCTCTCGCTGCACCCGGGCCATCCTCCGTGCGAGGCCCTCCAGAGCGGTCTGCGCACACTCCCGGTCTCGGGAGAGCTGTGCTAGGACCTCCACTAGGCCTAGTGGGGTCGTTGCTTCCAGCAGGCTCCTGACCAACGGGTCGGTGCTGCTCTGCTCTCCTTCTGCTGTTTCCGGCAGGCTCCTGGCCAGCGGGCCAGTGCTGCTCTGCTCTCCTTCCATCTCCGGGTAAGCTTCTTCTGGACTCAGCACTAGGCTTCTTGTCTCCGGGTGCGCTCTCTCCAGACTGCTCCAGGCGACACCCATCTTTGCTCTTTTCTTTCGTCTCCTCCCACTTCGAGGGCGGTCCCGGGGCAACTTGGTGACTGTCAGCTCCAGGGGCTGTTTTTCACGCTGACCGACACCTCTAGCATCACAGTCTCTGTTGGTGGGGGCGGTTTCCACTTTTGGCGCCATTTTCGGTCCTGGCCCACGATGGGAGGCGGCCTCTTGCCATCCTCTGGCACGCCCATAATGGCGTCCGCTCTGCCAAGGCGGGAAATCCTTGGAAATGGCGGGAACCGCTTCCCAGTGGCGGGAAACTCTGCAGATGGCGGGAAAAAGCTGTTAATGGCGGACAACCGGCGGGAATCGACTGGTGATGGGGTCCGATGGCGGGGACCCTCCGGAACCGGCAGGAGACTTCTTTTTGAGGTAAACTTGTTCTTTTCTTCAGGCACGCAGTACCCGGTTGTTGCGAGCACGTAATCCTGCCGACTACGCCAAAGTTGACGCGCCCCCTGGGCCATATTCTTTAGGGGGAATACCCGGAGCCGGATCAGATGGGAGTTGTAGTCGCCGAGTGGCTGCGACCCGGTCCGTGCCCAGGGTGTCAAGCTCAGAGTGTGTGGCAGTCCTACAGATGTTACACAGTTCGTTATGTCGACTACGCCACCCGTTGTATTGCGGTCACTACGGCCGCCGCTGCAGCAGGGTCCGCTGAGGCTGATGGTGTTGGTGCAGCTTTTGATAGTATAACCCCCAACGGGTGGGGTATAGCCTCAGGGGGTCAGGTGCAGAGGATGGGGGGTTGTGGTGGTGCAGCGTAGATGGTAATTAAAGACAGAGTCGGGTTGTGCAGTTTAGGGTATTTACTTACTGCTGATGTTTCGGTCACTCCAGCTTCAAGTGACCACCCGAGCCGTGCTGCGTCCACCAGGTCCTGGACTCGGCCAACCCCCAAGTAAGTCCGGAGCGTGGCCCTGAGCCCTCCTTCCTGTCCTGTCTTCTGGCCGTCCCCACCAGGGATCCACCTAGGTCCAGCTTCCTCGGGCCTTCTGTTGGGAGACCCTTGGCCTTGGGTTCCCTGACCCTACACGTGGTCTGCCTTCAGGGTGGATGTGGTGGGTGGCCGTGGCAGACGCTGCCCACGGCCTCCGGTCTCTGGCTAGGGTGTGCTTTAGCCCCCACCAGTTTGGGATCCGGTACCCTGTTGCCGACTCTTCACCCGGTGATGGACTTTGGGTTCTCAGAGTCCTTTTCTTTCACCCCCTCTGGGTCTTTCTTCCTTTCTCCTCTCTCACTCTGGCTCAGGTCACTTCTTCTGACTCCTCTGACTCCTCTGCAAAGACTCACTCTCACAGGCTGACTCTCACAGACTGACCCTGATCTTAGATGGTTCCCACCTTTTATAACCCTCTATGTGTGAGCTCAGGTGACCAGCACCCAATGAGCTCCTAGCACTACCCAGACTGCTCCCCCTATCTGCCCCTACACTACTTGGGATGTTCCACCCCCCTCCCACTCCAGCCAAGGACAGACTCGGTCGTACCTGCACATTTCCAAGTGGGAGTACCGTTGGTCTGCCCTCCGGAAATGGGATGTGTGTAGTGCATGCAGCTCTCTGGGCTCAGTCCCACACTCCATCCTTACCCGGGAGTGGAATATCACACCTCTGGGTTGAGGTGCAATACCCCTGTAGCAGCCGAATCCTCAGGGTGCTACACTTGCAGATGGTGAAATTCAACCTCTTAGCTTTCTCATGGCTAGGAGGAAATGGTCTTTTACTTGTCCATGTGAAGCACAGCTGTGCTTGGCATCACAGACCCAGAAGGGTGTATTGAAGGACTCCTCCACAAGAGGCCCCCATAACCATTCACACATCTGCACCTTCCACCTCAGACCACCAGAGGGAGCTCCTTAGGGAGATATATAAGGGAAGGTGGGGCCAGGCAGCCGTTAGTCTGTCAGAGTCTGGTTTAGCAGTGAGTCCAGTGCAGTCTGAGACGTGTTACCTCAGAGGACAAAAGCCTGTTCCAGCTCCTGCATTCTACCCTGCAGTGGAGCTTATCCAGATCAAGACTCGGTGTAGCTCAGTGAGGTGAGCTGTAGGTGTGCCGGCGCCATAAGATCGGTGAACCGCGGCACGCTGCCGTTTGTGTGAGTAGCCTATCGAGGGCTCGAGTAGGCCGAAGGCAAAGGAGTAGAGAGTTAGTTCATAGGGGAGCAGAGGAGCTTAGCTGGCTCACCCCGAGAAGAAGAATTTACCGGACACCGGGTCCGAAGCTTGCCGAGAACTCCACGACCCAGCAAGATAAACCGGAATCCCTGGAGAACTACAGGTCCCAGGATAGCTAAAGTGCTGATACGTACCAGAGTCAGGAGACACATAGGCCCCGTAGGTTGGGAGCGTGCACTCCAAGAGAAGGCCCTACCACAAGGTCAGCCAGCGCAGGACAGAGACAAAGTTAGGCCTAGCTCCAGGCAGGTCAGAAACTTATTATGCAGAAGCCAGAACCAGGAGGCCCAAAACCTGCTCATTGGGGAGGATCTGGACATACACCCTTCACCCTACAGTGCTCCGGGGAGTGCCTGAAATTCCACCAGTAAAAGGTACTGAAGTGACTATCGTGTCCGTCCCTGTTCTTGCTCTGGCCCAGAGTAGTCTCTCTATCTTGCATCCCCGTTCCTATACTGCCCTGAGGCCCAGCTCTAACTGTGGAGAGCTATACCATCAAGCTGCCTTATCATCAGCCTCAGTAGACTGCGCAGCGCTGGTGATCCTCACCAGAAACCACAGGTGGCGTCACGAACTCTTTCTTTTATAAACTTTACAAATATCAACCCCTTTTTAGGAGAGACCCCAGGGTACGGGCCCGGGAGCCGACCACCGCGACATCCCTAAAGGCCAGGCCAAAGGCCCGGGTACCGAGTTATCCCCATTCCCCTGGGTGCCACATCCACATCTGAGGGACCGAGGGCTGGCTGTTGTGCTTAGACGGGGTTGAGAAGGGTGTCCCCGGCAAACTGCCGGTCTGTGAGGAAGATGCAGGCGGACATGTTAGGTTGCCTTGATCCAAAGGTGGTGCTATCGATGTCGGAGAGCGCTCAACACCAGCTGGTGTTTCCACCTCCAAATAAAATGATGACCTGACAATCACACTGGCTGTTGCGGGTAAAGAGGTGGCCGGTCTGCGTCCCAAAACAGGTGTGACTGCTGTCCCCCCAGTCACAGAGGATGAAGAGGCTGCGGATGCACAAGATGTGGCTGATGGTGGTTGGCCCAGCCGGCTAGGCCGCATTGTAGCACAGTGAGCTTCCCACTGCAACTTATGCTTCATATCCATGTGCCGGTTCATGTATGAAGTACTCAAACTATATATTTTTTGGCCTCTACTTAGCTTTTTCTGACAAATGTTACAGATAACACGAGTTGGGTCATTCTTATCGATCTGAAAAAATGCCCAAGCTATGCAAGGCTTAGCACCCATGCGACCTGAAGAGCCACTACGACTTGTGGTCAGAGGCAGAGTTGTGTTTGAGGATGCAGTTGTTGACGTGCTTCCAGTACTACGTCTCTGTCCAGGAAGGCGCAACCTGACCTCGTCGTCACTAGCATCCTCCTCCACCTCCTCTGCTGACCTCATCGACTGGCTGACTGTGGGTTGACAGTAAGTGGGATCTCCAAACTCGTCATCATCACCCTGTGTGTTCTCACACCAGTCGTCCTCAGAGTCAACCTCTTCCTGCCCTGGCAAAAATCTCAAGTTGTCGTTCCAATCAGGTATTTGAGTCTCATCATCGCCTTCCTCATTCTCTCCACCAACAGGAGATACAGTTTGGGAACGAGGGTCTACATTATGGTTGAGGTGGAGGAGAGCCCACTTGAAGGAGCACTTGATATCCGTTGAAGCACCTGCTGTTTTTGTGCCTCATCTGGAATTTGTAGCGATTGGCGTGGCCGTAAGAAAGGGATCTTATCACATTGTCCACTAAAAGAAGTAGACATCTTAGTTTGGCTGGAAGATGGTCTTTCTTCTGCAGATGTTACTGTTGCTTTAACACCTACCCCACGGACACAACCTTTTTTTCCCTTCCCAACACACCTATTCCCCTTTCCACCATCAGCAGGCCTTTTTCCACTCATTTTGGTGGTTAACTAATTGACAACTCTGGAGTTGCTTGCACAAAAAAACAATGGATGGGAACCGAGCAGAGCTGAGTGGCCAAACTGTTGTATTAGCCCAAAAGTATTGGCTGGGTTAGATGCAGTAAAACAATTTTATTACATACACAGGTGGTGGAGCTTAGTATAGATGGACTAATAGAACAAGTCCCACACACTGCTATAAGCCCAAATTTTTTTTCAGAGCTAGATGCAAATAAAAATTATTTTTAATTTGCAACCTGGTGGAACTTAGTATAGATGGACTAATAGAACAAGTCCCACACACTGCTACAAGCCGAAATTTTTTTTCAGAGCTAGATGCAGATAAAAATTATTTTTAATTTGCAACCTGGTGGAGGTTAGTATAGATGGACTAATAGAACAAGTCCCACACACTGCTACAAGCCCAAATTTTTTTTCAGAGCTAGATGCAGCTAAAAATTATTTTTAATTTGCAACCTGGTGGAGGTTAGTATAGATGGACTAATAGAACAAGTCCCACACACTGCTACAAGCCCAAATTTTTTTTCAGAGCTAGATGCAGATAAAAATTATTTTTAATTTGCAACCTGGTGGAGCTTAGTATAGATGGACTAATAGAACAAGTCCCACACACTGCTACAAGCCCAATTTTTTTTTCAGAGCTAGATGCAGATAAAAATTATTTTTAATTTGCAACCTGGTGGAGGTTAGTATAGATGGACTAATAGAACAAGTCCCACACACTGCTACAAGACCACATTTTTTTTCAGAGCTAGATGTAGATAAAAATTATTTTTAATTTGCAACCTGGTGGAGGTTAGTATAGATGGACTAATAGAATGATGCTATGCCCAAAAGGTTTTAATTGGCTAGGTGCAGTAAAAAAATTTGTATTCTATACACAGGTGGTATAGCTTGCAACACAGATAGGCTACTCCACTGACTAACACACACTGCAAGAGGCCAAAAAGGATTTGCTTAGCTAGATTTAGCCAAATGCTGTGAAAAAAACTTGCACAGCACTGGCACAGACCTGCCTAGCAAAAAGTCCTAGGAAATGCTGTAACCTAGTCCAGAAAAGGACTGCAATTACAAGTAGACCCTACTCCCAACCTATCTATTTAAGAGCACAGACCTGCCTGATAAAAGTCGTAGGAAATGATGTAACCTAGTCCTCAAAAGGACTGCAATCACAACTATCCCCTACTCCCAAGCTATCTGTAGATTTGTGCGAAAATTGGCTTGAAATGAACACTCAAAGTATAGCGCACACAGCAACAGCGGTGCCGTCTAACACGCAGCTGCAGCAGTGAGAAAATGGTGGCTACGTGGAAAATGGCTGGGTCTTATAGGGCAAGGACATGTGACATACACTGCCAATGACACATGCCTTTGCTTGTGTGAAAAAAGCAGTTCGCTCCGTGTGTGCGCTGCTGATAGGCTGACAGATTGCATCTCCCCACTGTAAATGGGGGAAAGAGAAAAAAAAATGGAGATCTTCATTATTTCTGCAGAGATCCATCCCATGAACCTCCCCCCGCCCCGCTGTACACTCAAACTGCGTATTAACATTAATTTTCAGCATTACTGAGAAAAAATCCAGTTATGATTTTGGTGCACGAACAGTTATGGAACATAACCTCGAACAGCCGGATTTTTTTCAAATTGTTCGTGTTCGCCGAACGGCTCGAACACCGCCCAAAACAGCTCGAATTTGAGATTGGCGAACAGTTCGAGTCGAACACCGCTCATCTCTAGTGATAATATTAATATATTATAATAAATGTAATTAATATGTTGATATGAATATTGAGCAGAATTCATATCTGTCTATTGGTTCGTTCTCCGCAACAGTCATGGTCTCTCATGTGATCTCTTTGGAAAATTAATTGCCCACCCTTGCCTTAGATAGTAATAATGCCCCCTGTGTGCCGATACTGAATAATAATGCCACCATCTATGCCTGATAATAATAGTGCACATGGGGTTTCTTACAATAATAATATTGCAGCTCATGGTATGCAAGGGGCTTATATTAATATGGGGTCTACCAGTAGATACATAGGGGGAGAGGGTTAATAAGAGGCTTTAATACAGAGCCCAGACAGGCTGTACTATAACAGCAGGTGAAAGGGGGAGGTAAGAGGAGGAGCAGGCATTCTGACGCTTAGGCTTGGAGGGGAATAGAGCCTGTAATAACACAGCGGGGCAGGCGGAGGGTTGTGTTTATTAGGAGCTTAGACCCGGCTGCTGCATTCAATGACACTTTACATAAAAATGTGTTCCAGCGATGAGACCGGAGGGGGCGTCAGTGCGCACTGGGAGGCACGCTGCGCTCCAGCGAGAGGTTTCCTCCCCATACAGATACCAGAAGGTCCATGCTTGAAACGCACAGTGGGCTCCAATAGGGGGCGCTGTTTTATGGATCTCATCAAGTATTTATCACATCATAGGTCCAGATTGGTTCCCATAATGGCTAGGCAACAAGACAACAGGGAATATAGGTGTATAGATATATTATAAATATAGAGGATGTATTAATATAGTGTAAATGTACCAGATATAATCGATGCACACACAAAGGAGAATCATTTAACCCTGAATCAATATTCAGTGCAGCCAAGATTAAAAGTATAGATAAAGAAAAGAAGTCCGTCCAAATGGCCGACTATGCCGTATAGAAGAGCGCAGCCACAATTGGCCTACACACTGTATGGTGATAGTCTATGTAATAGGGCCATACTGAATAGTGATCACACTATAACAATAGGCCATTCGATAATAAAATCCATCTAGTCTCTCGTTGAATGATTTTCTTATCCCAGTCGACCAACCTCGCTGGTAAAGGGACCACGTGTATAACGTATGCCCATATAGACGGCTTGGGAGGGAGAGCTGATCCTCCTGACAGATTCCCTTTAATCTTATAAGGAGACGCAGAGGGGCACTATTATTATTATAAGGAGACCCAGAGGGGCACTATTATTATTATAAGGAGACCCAGAGGGGCACTATTATTATTATAAGGAGACCCAGAGGGGCACTATTATTATTATAGGGAGACCCAGAGGGGCACTATTATTATTATAGGGAGACCCAGAGGGGCACTATTATTATTATAAGGAGACCCAGAGGGGCACTATTATTATTATAGGGAGACCCAGATGGGCACTATTATTATTATAAGGAGACCCAGAGAGGCACTATTATTATTATAAGGAGACCCAGAGGGGCACTATTATTATTATAGGGAGACCCAGAGGGGCACTATTATTATTATAAGGAGACCCAGAGGGGCACTAATATTATTATAAGGAAACCCAGAGGGGCACTCTTATTATTATAAGGATGCCCAAGGGGAACTATTAATGTGATAAAGAGACCTAAATGATCATCCTAATAAATTGGTATCACGGGGAGTAGTAAATTTAGATTTTCTCCAATGGTAGGCAGGGTCATATTTGTAATAGAGACCCTCATCTTTGAAAGTGGGTGTGGGAGAGTAACATGGGCCTGTGTGCGTCCTATGCCAGAGCTGGGCGCAGCCCCTAGTCCGGCCCTGTTCCCTCAGTAAAGATACTTCTTTTAGCCCCTAACACGGTACAAAGATATACATTGTCTTTTAGCCCCGGAATATGACTTTCTTATTGATACAAAACACTGTAATTTTTATTGTGTGGAACAGATATAAATAATTTATGTAACAACATAATAATACTCTAACTGCTCAGAAGAGTAAAGCGTCCATAGCTCTATCATCCATGTCTGCATATGGTACCGATGCTCAGCCTATATTGTTGCCTCCTTAAGGGATGCTAGGCAACTTCCTTATAAGGTAAGCTGCCCCTTTAAGAGTAGAACACAAGATTCCATTATGACATCACAATTAACCATCACTATTTCTACAAGTGATTACACTCTAGTTGTCACTTTGACTTTCCGGTGTCATTGTTGTCGGTGTGATAAGCCATATAGCTAGTCATATACAGACTGCGCTTGGATTTACTGGAAATGTCTGGAATTCCTCCAGACAGACTTCAGGTGTTAGCACTACTCCAGGGGATTCTTGCCACCTATGACCCTGACTTTGTGCTACCACTACCCGATGGCGTCCTCAGCTTCACTTACCGGCTGGTAATGGAGCTTGTGAGAGATTGCCTGACCAAATACAAACGAGGTCATATAAGCTCAGAATATCTTGAGCATTTACAGAAGAACATATGGACATTAGTACAACAGGTAAATAGCAGACAATCTGCACAAATCATATAGTAATAATGGAAAATAATAATGGAATATAAGTTTAACCTGTACCAAATACCCAGATAAGAATAGCCGGGGAGCAGTAATAGGGCATACAGGCTACATGACAAGGGAGAGGGTGATATCTACAGGGTTATTGGGAGGGTTGTGGAGGTAGGGGGGAATTGGATTGGTTAACCAATTATGGACCACAGAGTTTTCGTTGTTATGCCTTCATTTTTTCCTCACTTTCTTTCAAGAGCCATAAATTTGTTATTTTTCCATTGACATAGACATGTGAGGGCTTGATTCTTTTGCAGGACAAGTTGTAGCTTTCAGTGGCTCCATTCTATTTACCATACATTGTACTGAAACAAGGGAAAAAAATTCCAAGTGAGATGCAATGGTTCTTTGTGTCGCTATATTCAGGGACCCATAACATTTTAGTTTTCTGTCGATTGGGATGAGTGAAGATTTGAGTTTTGCAGTGAACTTTGTGTACATAGAGTGTCATAGAATCATAGATTCTATGGGTGTTTTGATTGTTTATTATTAATGTTTTTAAGTGAAATGAGAAGACAAAAAAAAACCACAAATCCAATTTTTTTTCCTCTTTTCGGTGTTTATTGATCGTATTAATTAATTCCCTATCTTAAAAGATCAGACTTTAACAACCGCATCAATATCAAATATGATCATTAATTTTTTCCTTTCTTTATTTTAAATGGTGAAAAGAGGAGTGATTTGAACTTTTATATTTTTAAAATTTTTTTAAATCTTTTCTTCTTTATTTTTAAATTTTTTTTTTCGTTCCCTTAGGGGACTTAATCCTGCAAATCGCTCATACTATATATTGCAATACTACAGTATTGCGCTATATAGTGAAAATCTTGATCTCCTCTGGAGCTCAGCCTATAGCTAAGCTTCACAAGGAGGACCGTGGTTTCAGCAACGGAGGTCTTCAGCAGACCCCTGGTTGTCCTAGAAATGCATTAGACCCTTGTGATCGCCTTGTGGAGGGCCGATGAAAGCAAGAGTGCTCAGGCATCGGTGCATGCACAATTGAAATGATACTGTCACAGACTGACAGCTTTATTTAAATGGTTAACAGAAGAATTCTGCGTTGTCCACGGTTTTTAGGGACAGATGCTGGCTATTTCATATACGCATGTTTGGGGAGCTCAGCTCCTGAGCCCCCTCCACATGTGAGGACCCTTCCAGGACGTGAATAACCCGTACATTTGCGGGAAGGAGTTGAGGAGCTGGGTTACAGGGGGACAATAAAGGGAAGAAGGTAGGAGTTTCACGTTCCAGCATCCAACCAGCCCTTATAAAGAGATGGGAGGAAAGTTTGAAGGCTGGCACTTGATAAGTAGAGGTTTTGGGACGGTCACAGCGGTGGGGGATAGGTTTGGGTCAGAGTCTTGATAAATGTGATGTCCTTTGGACGGAGGTTACTGTTGGGGGAATAGTGACTTTGGTTACATCTCAATATAACTAGTGGACTTTGGTCCTGTGAGGATAGTGGTATTAATGTGGGATATTAATGCCTTAACCCTTGTGTCGGTGTGGTGTCGGTGTGGTGCGGCTAGGGTCTAACTCTTAATTAGGTGTTGTTTTTCTTCTGGTTTAAAGCCTATTAGATATCTACTGTATATAATTGTGGGGCTATCATTGTTGCAGTCACCCCGCGTTTTGAGTTGGAGTCTGCTGTGGCCATTTTACACAGGTCACAAGCAGCCATGTGTCTTATATACATACATTGGGTATGGAGGGAGGACGTGGGGATTTAAAGGTTTACAAGCGACCGGATCCCTCGTCAGTTGTCATGTAGTACTTGTAGTGTAGATAGCATAAGTAACATGGTGATATAAATGGCCTCCTCCGTTTTGCTTTTTCTCTCATGATTTTCCTTTCTTCTTTGTTTTCATCTCTATAGGCTGAAGAAAAATCCCAAAGTGGAGAATTGGCCTTTATTAAACAACTGGCCCAAAATGTCCTGCTTGTACTGGAGTATCCGGCCTACTCAGTGGAGCGCCTGGTAAGGATCTATCATCTTCTACATCTCATGTCCTTGTTGTCTGATCTTCTCCAGATCACCAGCCATATAGCAGAAGCTCAGGTTCATGATGGTGGAGGCCTCCCTGTCCTCTCCAGGCAGACACAGGTTTCCATCTCATGTCATTGTTCTCTGATCTTCTCCAGATCACCAGCCATATAGCAGAAGCTCAGATTTATGATGGTGGAGGCCTCCATGTCCGCTCCAGGCAGACACAGGTCTACATCTCATGTCCTTGTCTCATCTTCTCCAGATTACCAATCATATAGCAGAAGGTCAGTTTCATGATGGTGGAGGCCTCCCTGTCCTCTCCAGGCAGACATAGGTCTACATCTCATGTCCTTGTTGTCTGATCTTCTCCAGATTACCAGCCATTTAGCAGAAGGTCAGATTTATGATGGTGGAGGCCTCCATGTCCACTCCAGGCAGACACAGGGTATTTTATGGCCACCTGTCCCTGTGGTTTCATCATCTGTGAGGACAGTCTGTACTCAGTGGTGCGGAGTTTGTATTTCCGCCTGTGTCTTTGTATAAGGGGGATATCTCCTATAATATAATAGTGTCTGTGCAGGGTCCGGCTTGTATCACGTCCCCTACATCTGCTGCAGTGTAATCAACATGGACATAATATAGAAGAGAGACGTTCCTGCATCTTCAGCTTTTATTTCCCTGCAGTTTCTATGTCTTAATGTCATTTCTTATTCCTTTTTAGGCCACGATCGGATCATTGAACCTGGGGAGAAATCCTTGTAAGAGCGACTATAAACCGATCAAACTGATCAGCAGTGGAGCCTTTGGGTGAGCTTTACTTTGGTATTATATATATTTCCCAGGGCTCCTTATGACGATGTCTCTGCGTCCTTCCCATGTTATGTTCCCATGGACAAATTATGAGTTCACATCACGGTCCACATCTATCTGTCACTATTCAGGTCAGTTAGGATGTGACGTGGATGAGGACCCCCCATTGGTGATCATTTGTGGAGTGTTATTTTATGTATTTATAGACATGGTTTTCTAGTGATGGCCCCACATTAATCATTAATACAGGAGATCATTTGATGAGATCTATAGATAGATTGTTAATAAGAATTTATAGTAAATCATGTTTTTTTCTCCTCTCCAGGGCCGTCCACTTAGTTCGCCATAAAGACACAAACCAAGTCTGCGCTATGAAGAAAATGGACAAGGAGAACCTGAAAAATCCAAAGAGGCTTGAATGGGCCTTTCTGGAGAGGGACATCTCAGCATTCGCAGATTGTCCCTTTGTGGTCTCCACGTTCTGCTCCTTTCCTACTAAACTTCATCTATGTATGGTCATGGAGTATGTACCAGGTAGGACGCATCCATTGTATCTATATCCAGCCCACGTCTGCTTAATCCTAGCACCTATATATGACCACAATGTGCCCACATGGACGGTTACATGTCCTCTTTGCAATTATTATAAGTCATCTGTTACCAAGATGCCTGAAAAACCATTGATCTCTATGAAAGTCCCCCAGTATGTCCTCGCTGAGCACGGCAGCAATTTCCACTATGGGTAAAAGGAAGATTTGTCTTTTTGAAGAGTTTTTATAGATAAGAACGTTCACAGAGAAAAAAATTAGAGGCTCGTAGATGAGGCTCTGTCTCTATGTATAGGGTCTATCTGCAGTATACAGTATACGCACTACATTATACAGTATATATAGACCATCCTGTCCCAATGTCTCCGCCTTTTTCACATTCCCACTCATCATGTGTAATTTACATTGTAACAAACCCTCAGTTCTCATATTTGCTTTCTCCTGTAGGAGGTGACTGTGGTACCCTTCTAAAGCACAGGGGTCCTTTACCAGTCCTCTTGGCCCGTATGTACATTGCGGAAACGGTCCTTGCTGTGGAATACCTGCACAGCTATGGTGTGGTGCACAGAGATCTGAAGCCTGAGAAGTAAGTGACCCCTCTAGCATATTAGAGGGGAAGAAAGTTAGAGTTTCTTATACAGTCTGTGGGTTATTACTTGGTGCTGACACCATCTTTTCTTTCACAGCCTCCTGATAACATCAACAGGACATATTAAGGTCACTGATTTTGGGGTTTCAAAACTCGGCCTCATGAGACCAAACTCAGACTTCTACAAGACTCCAACTAAGGACATCACCAAAGAGTTCCTTGATAAAGAGGTAGGCTTTACTTACAGGGTCTTGTACTTTACAGATCTCATCTTTCTCCTTCTCTGATTTATAATTTCTCTAGAAAAACATTTCCACTGATGTTATGTGTCGCAATTATATTTATTGATCATCATCTCCTTTTTCTGTTGGTTTCCAGACTGCTGGCACCCCTACTTACATGGCCCCAGAAGTTATCCTAAAGATAGGCTATGGAAGGCCTGTTGACTGGTGGTCAATAGGGATCATCCTATATAAATTTCTATTTGGATATCCACCATTTACAGGGGCTTGCAGAAGGAATATTTTACACAGTATCATCCAGGGTAAGTAAAATAATCTGAATGCGTGTGATGTCACTGTTATTTGACTTGAATAGTTCTGTAGTTTTTTCTAGCTTTGTTAAGGAATTTTTTTTTTTATGAAAATAAATGAAGAGGTTTTATTTCTTATAATATTTGCTTTTTATATAACAGATGATATACCTTGGAGATGTAATTACTTTCCTCCAACTAATGCTCGAGGCATCATCACTCAACTGCTCAGAAAAATTCCAGCACTGAGACTTGGAACAGGTAATATTAATAGTATTATCAATGAATTATTACAGCGTGAATAGACAAATGATGGGTTCCATGAGGATCAGCACTGAGGTTCTGTACTCTACCTACTTTTCTATTACCCATTCTTCATGCTATAATGTTCAATATATTTCCTTTATGTCGGCTCTGTTACATCTTCAGTTCAGATTAACATAAATTCTACAGATATGGAGCAGTTTCTCTGACAATGACTGTATCACTTTCTTTCTTGTCTTCCTTTTCCAGGAGGCGCAAATGAGATCAAAATTCATCCATTTATGCGTGACTTAGACTTTGACAACCTTTTAAGTCAGAAGCCCCTGTTCGTTCCTGACCTAAAGTCAGATGAGGACACCCGCTACTTTATCAGTAAGTAAAATGAGACGTCATCTGCAGAAAACTGACGTCTGTCTTGTCTTTCATTTTATGTCAAAATCAGTTCCCATCATTATTAGTGATAACATGGTGACTGTCTGGGTATTATACTAATAATCTCTAATAACACTTGTATTTTTTAGCTCGAAGTAGCAGCTTCAAACATATGAATTCAGATGAGGGGGACACAAGTGAGGACAATGACTGGCCAGAAATCAAAAACTTTGCATCAACTTATCAAAGGTCTTCTAAAGTAAGTATGTGGCTAATAAAATGTATGAAACCTATAATTACAAAAAAAAAATTAAATATATCTATTTTATATTTCTTTATCTGTTTTAGCTATATATCACCAATACTGGGATGATGACCAATATAGAGCCTATGTCACCTCCACAGTGTTCCCCAGAGAACAGTGATGGAGGCAATGAAGAGCCTATGTCACCTCCACAGTGTTCCCAAGAGAACAGTGATGAAGGCAATGAAGTGCCTATGTCACCTCCAGGGTGTTCCCCAGAGATCAATGAAAAACGCTCAGAAATGTGAGTAGATTATTATTATTATGAGATTTAGTCCTGATATATGTCGGATCCAAATACAAGATACGAGTAACACAAATCTAAATCTAGCATCCACCACCCCATGACTACACAATCTCTGTGGGTCTTACTTGTGATAACTTCAATAACAGCTGATTGTTGCGACCAACCTTTCATTTCCAACTCACTACAGGCCAATATTACTAATTAGACTCCATTCTTGCTGGTAAAATGTGGTCTTGAGCAGGATATCTCCTCTATGTTGTCCTAATTGACCTTACAGACAGGTGTTCTTCCGTTATTCTATTGTTTTTTCCTTGTAATTTACGTGTCTTTTTTCTACCAACAGGCAGAAAGAATCTTCCCCTTCCAAAACTGTTGGAGACAATCAGTGTTTTACTGCTAAAAACAGTGAGTCATCCTCGCCCTCATTGTCAGGTATGTACAGGTTTATAGGCCATCCAATTATAGCCTATGATCCAAAATTTAAATATTAAGGCTCTAAAATTACTTCCTTTATTCTTTCTGCTCCCCTGAGTATTCTATTTTTTGTTTTGTTAAAATCCCCCATACGGTTCCAGAGTTATGGGCATTTGTAATTAGTGGTAATTTTTATTCTTTACAAAGGGACGGTGCTCACAGGATCCTCTGGGGCGTGCCCTTAGGTTACCACGCCCACATGATAAAGACCATAATAATTAACACTAAATAAAAAGTCCCATATCTCTACAACCGTACTGTGGATTTTAGGAAAACAAATATCAGAATACTCAGGGGAGAAGCAGACATAAAATAAGAGCGAATCTTGGACACTTTTGACCTGGTGATGGGTCTTCTTTAAAGTTACAATGAAGTTTTATCTAACTGATTATATAACACTGTGGCTTGCTGAAAGTAATGTCATATTAATATGGGGACATGGTTCTTTGGGGAGACACCACCGGAACCCAGAAAAGCTACAGGTTCATATTAATCAGTTGCATAACTCTATAAAGATACAAAGCTCATCTTTTAGGAGTTTATAATCAACATTTTTTTCTGGCTTTTTGATTAGAATCTCCAGTTCAGAAGAGAAGAAAATATTTTCGAACACTGAGAAAACAACTAAAAACAGAGAAAGTTGAAGAGGGGGAAACTAGGCGAGGTAAGTGTGACGATAATCTCCATGTTGTATGACGTCAGTGAGAAGAAGTCATGTGGAGCAGATGTTATCCGTCAGTGGTGGGATTGTCACATGTATGATGGCTGACAATGATTCTGCTCCTCTGTATGATGAGATTCCTCTAACGTCATGCTACAGTGACACCACAGTAGTGTCCTCTAATATGGAGTCCCATTACTTACATCAGTTTTACATCTTTTCTCCTAGGTTCTCTCTTCCGCCGGATGATAACATCCTGCCGGCGTGGATTATCCAGGGCTGCTCGTGCTGTCAGAGAAAGCTGCATTTTTGGCTGCTGCCACCAACGCACCATTGACATCTCGAGGACAGAAAACCCCCAAATCTAGCGCTCTGAAGAAACTACAGCACATCCACCATTAATGCTGTACCTGTATGGAAGGAGTTGTACCACCTACCTGTGGCCTCCTGACCAGCAAGAGACACGTGCAAAAGTTGAAGGCTCCTCCAAGAACTTGTCTTCATCCTTCCATGCAATTTTAATTCAAAGAAATAAAAAATTAAAATTGTTTAATGTCTTTTCGCATTTAATTGATTATTACTGACTTTTATGGTATATTAATACTATACCTCATATATAGTATGTCTGAAGGGTTAGATCCCAAACTGGAGAATAGCGGTTCTATGTCTCCCATTAATCCTCTAAACTCTGGCCAAAAATGGAGGAGATGACCAGAGATTCTGTTATTCCTAAGGGTACGTACACACAGCACCTTATAGACACCAGCATACCCACTGATTTTTTATTTTATAAGAAGACACTTAAGGAAAACATCAGTGTTTTTGTTAACTACATATAAAATAGTGAGCGGCTTCCAAACAGAAGCCACCAGCAGAATGAACCGATCACTTTCTTTAACCACTTCATAATTTTCAAAGCTGGAAGCGGATAAAAGAAGCTGAAAAAGACTGAAAAATACACAATGCACAGCAAGTTGTTTTTATATTGCAGTGCATATGTTCAATCATTTACATTTTTATCTAGTGCTTTTCATGAGGGATCCAGGTGGAATCCACCTGATGAAGACATTGTTTGCACATTACGAAGAGTGGCAATTAGTGTTGAGTGAGCACTAAAATGCTCGGGTGCTCGAAGCTCGGGCCGAGCTCACCGTGATACTCGGGTGCTCGAACCGAGCAACGAGCCCAATGTTAGTCTATGGGAGACCCGAGCATTTTTGCGGCGGCACCCCCGACAGTCTGTAGAAAGCCTAAAAAGTGCCCAAAACGATAGTGACAGTGCTCAAATGACATGGGGACAGCATGGGGATCACCCCAGGAAGCATTTCAGACCCCCAGGTCACTGCTGTCAACAGCGCCGGACTGGGATGTCTGGGGCCCACCAGGGACATTGACTCCAGGGGCCCACCCACCCTTCAGCTATTTGCAAATACCTGTTAGCCGTTATACCCATTATATTGGCCGCTTCTGCCCATCACTGTGCGCTCACCAGAAATGCGATGTACAATTACTGTAGTTTGCATTAAAGGGTTTTTATTGGTGAAAACAAGTTATCAGCGATGCACAGGTTGGGAAGGTGATCACTTATTTATTGGTGGAATCAGCACTGTCAGAAGATTGTTGCACTTTGAGTATTTGGTGAGATTTTTACCTCTGTATTTATAAGACAAAACCAGGAGTGGAGCAATCCGAGGTAATGTTTTATGAATTTCTCACCCACTCCTGGTTTTGTCTTATAAATACAGAGGTGAAAATCTCACCAAATGCCAACTTGCTTTCTCTGGTGAACCTTTGCAACTGCATCTCTGCTGCTGTGTAATAGTCACAGGGCAGGGAGGGGTTAAACATCCAAGTATTTAATATCTATTGGAAATAAAGAGGTTTCCCCTTATTGATATCAGATAAAACAAATGACCAACCACAATCCACTCTATCAAGACCAATATTACCAGATAGAAGCCAGAAATACCACCACACCGTGACCAGATCACATATTACCACCACATAGTGCCCAAATAATGCCACATACAAGGCACAAATACCGCCACACCATGACCAAAGCACATAATACCACCACATAGTGATCAAATGCTACCAGATACAAGGTATAAATACTGACACACCATGAGACCACATATTACCACCACATAGTGACTGAATAATACCACATACAAGGGACAAATATCGTCATGTCATGACCAAAGCACATAATGCCACAACATAGTGACAAATAATGCTAAAATAATAAAAATGTAAAAAAGCTCTGTATATTGGGTCAGTGTACAGGTTATACAGTGATCACCAGTGATATTATACACAGGAGCTCTGTATATAGTGTACAGGTTATCAGTCATCACCAGTGACATTATACACAGAAGCTCTGTATATAGTGTCAGTGTACAGGTAATGCAATGATCACCATTAATATTATACACAGGAGCTCTGTATATAGTGTCAGTGTGTGTGTATAGGTAATACATATACTCAACATAGGTAATACACATACTCACCAGTGATGTCTCTAGGTGAACTTCTTTATCTGCAGACCGATATATCCCATCTTCTATGCAGGACTTATCTCTGCAGAAAATAACATAGTTAGCTATAATGATCACTTCCAGAGCACAATCCACACTTTTCCCAAGATTTCTACACTGCATGAAATGACAAAAAAGCAACATAGTGCCGCACTACACAGTAACAGTGCTCCAGTGTCATTCTGTGCCTGCTCATCTGTCAGCAGACATATTTCTCTGATGGCAAAGATGTAGCAGAGCTGAAGACAGAAGACCCATGGATTACGTCGGAGCGAGGATTTTTTTTTATTAAAGATAGAGTCCCTTAGGCTACGTTCCTGCTTTTATGCGGCGCTTTAGACCGCTCGCGTAAAAGAAGTGCCAAAGAAAGCTGGAAACGCCTTCCAGCAAAAGCTATGGATTTTGCTGAAAAGCGTTCAGATGCCGCGTTTTGCCACGTATTTTTGCGCGGGCGCTTTTACTGCAAAAGCGGCCGCGCAAAAAGAATTGACATGCCAATTCTTGGCGTTCTTTTAGGCGCGCTTTCCCCATAGGCTACATGTTAACATGCCTCGGGAAAAGCGCGCTGAGAAAAGCGCAACGTCGGCATGCAGTAGAGATTTTTTGCGCCGCGTATGAACGGAGCCTAAATGGGTTTTGTGTTTTATTTTTAATTAAAAAAAAAATTTCTGTGTTTTTTTTCTATTTACTAGAAATTCATGGTGGCCATGTCTAATTTGGCGTGACAACATGAATTTCGGGCTTAGTACCGGCTGATAATACAAAGCTGGCCTGGTACTAACACTATTATTACCCAGGGTGCCACTCACCACCAGGGCCGCTGGAAGAGCCAGGTAAAGCGCCTGGAAATTTTCAGGGGTGGCTGCGGGCTGCGATTTTCAGTGTGGGGGGCCAAGCACACTTGGGCCTTACCATGCTGAGAATCCCAGCCCCCAGCTCCTTTGTTTTATCTGGCTGGCAATCAACATATGGCAGGAGCACACACCTTTTCCTAAAAAAAAAAATATTTTAAATAAGTTTAAAACAAATATTCGGCTTCTCTGTCTTTTGATCAGCAGCCAAGGTAAAGCCAGGCAGCTGGGGGTGGCAGTACATAGCTGTCCGCTTTATCTGCGGTGAGAATCAAAAATTCTGCAGAGCGCTACACCGTTTTTAAAAATGATTTCTTTTCACACTTCTATATGTCACAGACCCAACAGCCAATCACAGATGCTGTCAAAGAGGATGGGCGTCTGTGATTGGCTGTTTGAGTAATCTACAATCAGCCCATACATTCTAGTATGGTACTATGTATGGGCTGCTTTCAGGTTACTCAAGCAGCCAATCACAGAAGCCCGTTCTCTGTGTCAGTGTCTGTGATTAGCTGTTGGGACTGTCACACATATAGAAGTGTGAAAATAAATAAATAATAAAACAAAAATGACATAGTGCTCCGCAGAATTTTTGATTCTCAGCGCAGATAAAGCAGACAGCTACGGGCTGCCACCTCCAGCTGCCTGGCGATCAAAAGTCAGGAAAGCCCAATGTTTTTTTAAATTATTTAAAAAAATAATAAAAAAAAAAATACGTGGGTTCCCGCCATATTTTGATCGCCAGCCTGGTAAAAACCAGGCAGCTGGGGGCTGGGATTCTCAGCATGGTAAGGCCCAAGCATTCTGGGCCCCCCACGCTGAAGACGGCAGCCCGCAGCCACCCCTGGAATTGGCGCATTCATCATAGCACCATTTCCAGGCGCTTTATCCGGCTCTTCCAGCGGCCCTGGTGGGGGTGGCACGCTGGGTAATAATGGGGTTAGTACCAGCTTTGTATTATCAGCTGGCACTAAGCCTGAAATTCATGGCGTCACGCCAAACTAGACATGGCCACCATGAATTTCTAGTAAACAGAAAAAAACACATGTAGGGACTCCATCTTTAATAAAAAAACAAAATCCTCGCTCTGACGTAATCCACGGATCTTCTGTCTCCAGCTCTGCTACATCTTTGCCATCAGACAAATACCCCTGTTGACAGAGATGAGCAGGCACAGAATGACACTAGAACACAGTTGTCAGAGAAGTGCTCAGCTGGCCTCCAGCCGCCGACCATGTTTTCCTGTGCGTTGCAAATAATGCATACTTTCAAACACATGCCTATTTTTGCAATGCAAGTCTACAGTACATTGCGTCTGCGCTGATTTACAACGGATCCGTTGTAACGCACAGTATAAACGCAATGTTAACCCAGCCTAACAGCAGCGAGAAGGGGAGACGGAGCCCTGGAGACCGCCAAGTCAGTCTACTGGTGGTACTATCATGCCCATTGCCCAGTATGTCCTCCCAGCCTTTGTGGTATTATTATGCCCATTGCCCAGTATGTACTGCCAGCCTCTGTGGTACTATCATTCAAGCTCACATGGCATGTCCTGCCAGCCAGCCACTGGTGGTAGTAGTACTAGCATGATAGTACCACAAAGGGCCGGCTCCAGGTTTTTCTGGGCCCTGGGAGAAAGAGTCTCAGTGGGCCCCTTTAACACATACCACGATTCATGATGCACAGATACCGCAGAGAAATATAAGTATAGTACAATGCAAAGATTTCACTTCTTATATTACATGAGTGATATCTATTATACTGGCCTCCAAAAAGTGCTCCATACAGAATACTGGTCCCCATATAACGCTCCATACAGAATACTGGTCCCCATATAACGCTCCATACAGAATACTGGTCCCCATATAACGCTCCATAAAGGATATTGGTCCCCATATAATGCTCCATACAGAATACTGGCCCCCATAAAATGCTCCGTACAGAATACTGGCCCCCATATAACGCTCCATACAGGATACTGGTCCCCATATAACGCTCCACACAGTATACTGGCCTCCAAAAAGTGCTCCATACAGAATACTGGTCCCCATATAACGCTCCATACAGAATACTGGTCCCCATATAACGCTCCATAAAGGATATTGGTCCCCATATAATGCTCCATACAGAATACTGGCCCCCATAAAATGCTCCGTACAGAATACTGGCCCCCATATAACGCTCCATACAGGATACTGGTCCCCATATAACGCTCCACACAGTATACTGGCCCCCAAAAAATGCTCCATACAGAATACTGGCCCCCATATAATGCTCCATACAGAATACTGACCCCATATAACTGTCACGGGTGTGTCGCCACGAAGATCGTCACGATTACACAGCCTGACTTCTCGCAGCTGACTTTTTGGTGCTTTGTGTTTTTCGGCAGTGAGGGAGTTAATTCTCTCTCTCTCTGTGCTAGACGAGGTCCAGCCTCGCCCAGCTGCAATCAATGCTGCTGTAGTGAGACTCCTTCAAATGCCTGCTGGTCTGTTAGGGAAGTGTCGGTGAAAGCATTTCATGCAGACTAACAGAGCGGATCGTGGTTTTTGGAGTTTCAGAGATAAGTGTATTTGGAGAGTTTTTTCCCTTCCTCGCTTTATCATTTATCTCCTTTCCCGTTGGTGTTCCCTCTGTTGTAGTTGTGTAGTTTTTGTATGCAAGGTGGTTTTGGTTTTTCCCTTGTACTGTCTCGTTCGTCTAAGTACTGTGTGTGGGCATATTATTACTTGTCCCCTTTTGTTGTGATCGGGGTCCTTCTCAGGACTAGATTACTTAGGTGCAGGGATCCTCAGGAGGTAGGGGTTACGCTGGTGGCCTGGACCTCTGTACCTTTAACAGTACCTCCAGGTTGAGGGATTAGTCAGGGCCCCAGCTTAGGGTCAGCTTAGGCCCCCTACCTCCAGTATACAGAGACAGCGTGACATTTTCACCGACCCACTTAGTTTTTCTCCAGCTACCATGGATCCAGTAGCCGGTCTAGCTCGGCAGTTGCAGAGTTTGTCCATGGAGCTGGCGGACGTTAGGTCCAAGGTTTTGTATCCTCGGGAGCAAGCCGGACCAGAACCTAAAGTAGCTCTCCCTGACAGGTTCACTGGGGGGCGGGACAAGTTTTTTGTTTTCCGGGAGGCATGCAAGTTGTACTTTCGGCTGCGGCCTCGGTCATCGGGGAGTGAAGAACAAAGGGTGGGAATTGTCATCTCGCTCCTACAAGGGGACCCACAATCTTGGGCGTTCTCTCTTCCCCCGGGCTCCCTGGCTCTCCAGTCAGTGGATAGGTTTTTCGCTGCTCTGGGACTCGTATATGATGACCCAGATCGGATCTCCCTTGCTGAGTCTAAGTTACGTAGGATTCAGCAGGGAGATCGTCCGGCGGAGGAATTCTGTTCGGAGTTCCGTAGGTGGGCCACGGACACCCAGTGGAATGACCCGGCTCTTAGGAGCCAGTTTTGTCAAGGTTTATCCGACAAATTACAGGATGTGTTGGCACAGTATGACTCTCCCGCGTCACTGGAAGCCGCTATGGCCCTTGCTATTCGCGTTGACAGACGGCTTCGGGAGAGGTGCGGGATAACTCTACCCCCTGTGATGACTCCACCTCCTACAAGGTCCCCTCATATGGTGGTTCCCCTGGTCAGTCCAGAGGAGCCTATGCAATTAGGAGGGACATCATTTCGGGGGAGGGGACCGGTGGTGCGCCATAAGACAGGAAGGTGTTTCTTCTGCGGGAGAAAGGGACATTTTATTGGGGGGTGTCCATCCCGTCCCTTGCAGAGTGAAGAGTCGTCGGAAAACTGTTGATCCCAGGTTGTGTGGTGGACGGCAATCTGGGAGTAGGTATTTCGTCCCTAGGTTCGTCTCAGTTTCTCGTACCGGCGGAGGTGGTGGTGGGTACGAGAACTGAGAGGATATCTGTTCTTCTGGATAGTGGGGCCGGGGCTAATCTGGTTGATGCTCGGTTTGCCCGGGTTCAAGGTATGCGATTGAGTGAGTTGGCTAAACCCATCCCCATATTCTCGATCGATGCCAGGCCTCTCGGTCAGGGAAGTTTTTTGCAAGCTGTGCATGACGTAAAACTTCAAGTGGGGGCGATACATAAAGAACTGTTGTCTTGCTATGTGTTGGAGGGTCTTCCCACTCCTATAGTGTTGGGCCTTCCTTGGTTAACTAAGCATAACCCGGTAATTAATTGGCAAACCAGAGAGATAAGCCAATGGAGTAAATTCTGTAATAAAAACTGCATGAACACGGTCATCGGTGCGGTTACTCCTTGGGTCTTACCTCCATTTCTGGCGGACTTTGAGGATGTATTCTCGGAGAAAGGGTGTCAGGAACTACCTCCTCATCGCGAGTATGACTGTTCTGTAAAACTGCTCCCTGAGGCCAAGTTACCTAAAGCTAGGTTGTATAACCTTTCTGGTCCTGAGAGGCAGGCCATGAAGGATTATATTTCAGAAAGTCTGGCTAAGGGGCATATTAGACCTTCATCTTCACCGGTGGCTGCGGGGTTCTTCTTTGTTAAGAAGAAAGATGGAGGCCTACGCCCTTGCCTGGATTTCCGTGAACTTAATCGGATTACGGTCCGAGATCCGTATCCGCTCCCACTTATTCCCGATCTCTTTAATCAGATCGTGGGCGCCAAATGGTTCTCTAAGTTGGATCTCAGGGGGGCGTACAATCTGATTAGGATGAAGGAGGGGGATGAGTGGAAGACGGCGTTTAACACTCCGGAGGGGCATTATGAGAACCTTGTCATGCCATTCGGTCTGACTAATGCCCCGGCGGTGTTCCAACACTTTGTTAATGACATTTTTCGCCGCCTGGTGGGACAGTTTGTTGTCATATATCTGGATGATATCTTAATTTACTCGCCGGATCTGGTGTCTCATCAGGAGCACGTTAGGCAGGTGTTACAGATCTTGCGGGATAATAAACTGTATGCCAAATGGGAAAAGTGTGTGTTCGCCGTACAGGAACTCCAGTTTTTAGGCTTCCTGATTTCAGCGTCCGGTTTTCGTATGGACCCTGGGAAAGTGCGGGCAGTTCTTGAGTGGGATCGGCCAGAGAATCTTAAGGCACTACAACGTTTCCTGGGGTTTGCTAATTATTACCGGAAGTTCATTCGTAATTTCTCGTCCATGGTTAAGCCTCTCACAGACATGACTAAAAAGGGGACGGATTTTTCTAGGTGGTCTGACAAGGCTTGTCAAGCATTCTCCTCCTTGAAAAAATGTTTTGCCTCGGCACCCATACTCATTCAACCTGATGCGTCACAGCCATTCATTGTAGAGGTAGACGCTTCCGAGGTAGGGGTGGGAGCAGTATTGTCACAAGGTTCGTCCCCTGGTAAGTGGCATCCGTGCGCCTTTTTCTCTAAAAAATTGTCGTCCGCTGAGAGGAATTACGATGTCGGCAATAGGGAACTCTTGGCCATTAAGTTAGCTTTTGAGGAGTGGCGCCATTTTTTGGAGGGGGCAGTCCATCCGGTCACCGTCATCACCGATCACAAGAACCTGCTATATCTGGAGTCCGCGAAACGTCTGAATCCCAGACAAGCTAGGTGGTCATTGTTTTTTACCAGGTTTAATTTTGTCGTTACATATCGTCCTGGGTCAAAAAAATGTAAAGGCGGAGTGCTGCCTATCTGATTAGCGAACCGGGGGGTCCTCTGTTCTCTGTACAGGGCCCAGTGGGTGTGAGGGCGGGGGCTTAGGGGCATGGCCATCGGAACCCGGAGCCCACCGGGGGGTTTTCCCGATCATACGGTGGGCCAGTACGCCCCTGCCCATAAGGGCACACACTGTGCAATTATCTGACATTCTAGCGTGACCTCCGCAGGGAGGATGAGAGTGATACGTGGTGCAGAATACGTTGGTCTATAAGCAGGCATGCAATACATGGGGTGCAGAGAAAAAGGTTGCACTTGGGTCACGACCTGACTAAGGAGGCACGGTACCGTGTGAGGCTTATTCTCTTAGCTCCCCCGCCAACAATTTATATACAAATAAGATATTATACAGTGCTACATTATACAAGGTATAAAGGATGGTGCCCACATAAGAGTGCCATTCTTTAGCAACAAAATAACAGTGCCACTCAGAGCCAAAATAAATACGGCTATATAGTGTTCTCAAGATAGCACAATAGATTGCTCAAATAAATACTGTCATACAGTGCTCACATATTAACACTATGAAATGCCCAAATAAACACCACTTTACAGTTCTCACATGTTATGACCATACAGTGCCCAAATAAATACTACAATACAGTGCTCACATATTATCAAAATACAAGGCACAAATAAATAGTACCGGACATTGTTCACATATTATCACTATACAGTTCCCAATACATAATCTAACAGTGCTATACAATGGCTAACTAAAAATACAATATTTAGACTGAGTCATGGTCATAACCTTGTCAATCATTCCTGGCACCAATATAGAAGCGGGAGGCTGATGGGACCCATGTGTAAATACCCTGGGAAATGTCTGTGCTTCATATGAGGGCATCAGCACTATTATTTTGGGAGGCCTTGTTTCAGGGTTTAGATTGGGCCCAGTTACTTGCTGGCCACCTTCTTCGGAACGGCTCTCCGTCACCCCTCACCACAATTCAGTAGACCCATACCAGCTATTACTGAAATTATTGATTGCCAAGTGTAACAGCGGAAAATAAATTATTGAAAAAAAATAAATAAATAAGCACGATGCTCCCCGATCCTCTGGGCGGCATGTAGACTTCTTTTTATAATTTTATAAACTTGTGTATTTATAGATTTGATGTCATTAATCATTAATGGTCCATTACTTATTATTCCTCTATGTAGTCCTTTCTCCAGCTCCGGTGTTATATACTTATTTTATATAAAAAAAGTTCCAGTTATTAGCTAAGGCTGAAAATAAATAAAGTTTTAGAGTCAGTAAAATATAAAAGCGGTATTTTATATTGGGATTTCTTATAGCAAACTCATCTTCTGCTTGTGAGTGCACGTTGCTATATAATGATGCAGCCACCCAACCAACCCGAACCAAAGACACCCCAGTGACAGCCACATAGTCACTATATAGCTCTCACTGGCGGTAAACTGACCGTTTTAGGCAGCGGATGCAACCAAAACTCACTCATGTACTTGAAATCCCACCTACCCAGTTTTTTCATTGACTAACGTGGGCTAGGTTTCAACCACATCAGAAAAAGGTGATGAGTGAGCACATATTTCATAGGTATCCGTTTGATCCCATGATCTAATATTGGCGATGCCAGGGGTTCTAGGGGAAGGAGAGGCTGCTCACACTGCTGTCCACCCTGTCTATCTGATCTAATAATGAAGATACCAGGGGTGCAGCGGTAAGAAGAGGCTGCTCACACTGCTGTCCACCTGTCTAATTGATCTAATACTGGAGATACCAGAGATCCTGAGGTAAGAAGAGGCTGCTCACACTGCTGTCCACCATGTGTATTTGATCTAATACTAGAGATACTAGGGGTGCTGAGGTAAGAAGAGGCTGCTCACACTGCTGTCCGCCATGTGTTTCTGAGCTAATACTGGTGATACCATGGTTGCTGAGGTATGAAGAGGCTGCTCACACTGCTGTACACCTGTCTAATTGATCTAATACTAGAGATTCCAGGGGTGCAGAGGTAAGAAGAGGCTGCTCACACTGCTGTTCACCATGTCTTTCTGAGCTAATACTGGAGATACCAGGGGTGTTGAGGTAAGAAGAGGCTGCTCACACTGCAGTCCACTATGTGTATCTGATCTAATACTAGAGATACCAGGGGTGCAGAGGTAAGAAGAGGTTGCTCACACTGCTGTACACCTGTCTAACTGATCTAATACTAGAGATACCAGGGGTGCAGAGGTAAGAAGAGGCTGCTCACACTGCTGTCCACCATGTCTTTCTGAGCTTAAACTAGAGATACCAGGGGTGCAGAGGTAAGAAGAGGCTGCTCACACTGCTGTCCACCATGTGTATCTGATCTAATACTGGAGATACTAGGAATGCTGAGGTAAGAAGAGACTGCTCACAGTGCTGTCTACTCTATCTATCTGATCTAATACTGGAGATACCAGGAGTGCTGAAGTAAGAAGAGGCTCTTCACACTGCTGTCCACCATGTCTATCTGATATTATGCTGGAGATACAAGCAGTGCTTAAATAAGAAGAGGCGGCTCACACTGATGTCTACCCTGTCTATATGATCTAATACTGGAGATACCAGGGCTATTAAGGTACGAAAAGTCTGCTCACACTGTTATAGGTTATCTCTAAGTCATATCAGGAATATTCCTATGGCACATGCTCACAAGTTTCTGTGCTAATATTCTAGGACAGGTTTCTTTCTGTGTAACAAGACACTGACCATATTAATTGTGTAGTGTTTACCTCCCTAAACAAAAAAGCTAAAATTGCTAATTAAAGGTATTTATAAATGTATTCATTAAGATTCCATTTAGTTATTTATTTTTTTCTATTCCCAGAGAGCCCCGTTAAGGAAAAATTGCAAAACAATGAGATACATTTCTCAGAGTCCTATTTTATATATCCATATACTGTATGTGATACTGAGTTTGTATGTTTTCCCCGTATTCTTGTGGGTTTCCGCTGGGTTCTCCGGTTTCTTCCTACACTCCAAAGACATACTGATAGGGAATTTAGATTGTGAGCCCCGATGGGGAAAGTGTCGATAATGTCTGTAAAGCGCTGCGGAATTAATGGTGCTACATAAGTGAATAAAATAAATCAAAATAAATACTAGAGTAAAATAAGAGAAGCCAAAGAAGGCGGGGATAATAAAAGTGACGGTGCACTTGTGTAGAGCTTGAGTAAAGTACCTATATGCAGGCCTGGCGTCAGAACCCAGCGCACCCGGGCAAGTGCTGGGGCCCTAAGGAGATGGATGGGCCCACTTACCGTCGGGCACCCCTGCGCGCTATGGGACCCGTGAGCGGTGCGGTGCCGGTGCCAGCGCCCGCCACCCACCCCCGCTTGTTCAGGGCCCCTCTCCCCGTGCCTCAGCACCATCTCTGGTCTCTTCCGCGGCTGCTGCACTGTGACGTCTCAGGCCAGAGGATGCGGTGATGTCTTTACACCATGCTCGCTCCAGATCCATGACAGCGCAGAGCGGGAAGACGCCGGCGATGCTGAAGAGTCTGGAGCAACGGCAGCAAGTGAGGAGAGGTGAGTACTTGATTATTTTTTTTATATGTATGGAGTCATGGGGAATTATATGGGGGGGGAACAAGTGACATTCTGCATGGGGCATTATATGGGGGGAACAAGTGACATCCTGCATGGGGCATTATATGGGGGGGGATAGGTGACCTCCTGCATAGGACATTATATGGGGGGACAGGTGACATCCTGCATGGGGCATTATATGGGGGGGAGGTGACCTCCTGCATAGGACATTATATGGGGGGGAGAGGTGACATCCTGCATGGGGCATTATATGGGGGGAGAGGTGACATCCTACATGTGGCATTATATGGGGGGAGAGGTGACATCTTGTATGGGGCATTATATGGGGGTGAGACGTTAAATCCTGCATGGGGCATTATATGGGGGGGAGAGGAAGAGATGGAGGAGAAAGAGCAAGTGAGAGAGAGGAGAGAGTGAGAGAGATGGAGGAAAGGGTAAGGGAGAGAGATGGATGAGAGAGAGATATGGAGGAGAGACAGATGGAGGAGACAGAGCAAAGGAGGAGAGAGAGAGAGGGAGGAGAGAGAGGGAGGAGAGAGATAGAGGGAGGAGAGAGAAAGAGATGGAGGACAAAGAGCAATCGAGAGAGAGATTGAGAAGAGAGAGGAGAGAGTGACAGAATGGAGAAGAGTGCGAGGGAGAGAGATGGAGGAGAGAGAGAGATAGAGGAGAGAGAGATGGAGGAGAGAGAGATGGAGGAGAGAGAGAGATGGAGGAGAGAGAGATGAAGGAGAGATAGAGAGGGAGGAGAGAGAGAGGGAGGAAAGAGAGAGAGGGAGGAGAGAGGCGGGAGGAGAGAGATAGAGAAAAGAGAAGGAGGGCGGAGGGAGAGTGAGATTTTTCCATCTCAAAAGTTGGAGTTCACAATGATTTCAATGGGGTCCATGTACTGGATCAAGTTCGGTTACAGTTTTGGTACCCGAACCAAACTTTGGACTAAAGTTCAGTTGGGTACCAAAACCTGAACTTCCACGGGTCTGCTCATCCCTTGTCATGCTAGGTATGGGAAGAACCCAGCGTACGACAACGGGAAAAGGGGGAAAGCCCAGAAACTAGGGAAAGGGGGAGTGGAGACCCCTAAGCAGATCTAACAACACCATGACTCCCTTATCGTTCCTAAATAGGTTCCACACCTATCGCCAAGCAGGATACCTTAGCCCTGGCTGACCCTAGAGCTAGGCCCTAGGTAGGGAGGGGGAGGAGTTAGCACTAGTCGGCCCCACTGCAGCTAAAGACAAACAAGGGAAACAGACAAGGAGATACACTTAGCTTTGAGGAGACACCAGAGAGAACACAACTACAATCCATAAAGGAACTCCAAGAAGAATATCGCTGACTGCTAGAACTCCAGACCTGAACAGAGGAATTTACTCTATCACCAGCAACTCTCTTGAGAAACTGAGTATATTTAAAGATCCAGAAAGGGTGTGTTAATTAGCAGGCGATCGTGGAGATCACCGCTGGGTGCTAGAGTGGGAGGGATGATGAAAGGATCAAGAAGGTGTCTGCAAGGCCAAGCGCAGCGACCTTCTACAGCCGGATCCAGAATGACTGTATGTCAAGCCTGACACACCCGTGATATCCCTAGTTCCTAATCCTTTAACTGGTTGGGATGCAATACTACATTTCACCTCTAGTAGCCACTAGTGAAAAATTTGATTACCTGTCACAATCACAATAATAGTCGATCATTAGTGATCCAGTTCTCAATCTACGTCCCATTAGTTTACACAGTCTGTAAAATTGCCCTCCAGGAGGAGACTGGTATCTTTGTCCTGCCTACCACTGTTCTCCTACACATGTGCAGACTTCCATTTCTTAAGGGGACTTATTTTCAGTCAATGTCTATGGCACCTAGGTTTTGTAAATGCCTCCCCCACCCCCCATATCAATCTGTGGTTTTGCAACCACTGAGTTCCAATACTGTGCTATGGTCCACAGTTACAAATGTCTTTATAATAATTCCGATTGTTGGATGTCAGTTGATGTTGAACCCCACCGGTGAAGAGGTCAATATAGTAAACCTGGAAAACCCCTACAATCCCTTAAGTTTATGGCTGCTAATTGTCATCATGTAGTTGATGGCGAAATATAACAGGTACAGTCTAGGGGTACGGGAGACATTTGAGCTGATAAAAGCTGAGTGTGCATGGTGATAGATAGCGGCTCTGTAAGACTAAACTTACCTTGTGGCCGGAGTCTGTAGAGCAGAGTTACTGTACATGTCCAGACTCTCTGACCAGGTCTATGCAAAAGTATGAAAAGTGATATAGCAATGTGAAATTCAGGCCAACACTCCCTTTTTCCATAAAAGTCAGCACTTTATTTAATCCATATAAACACAACCAAATTTAAGTGGCTTCGTACAAAAATAGCACATGAAAAATGTACAAATGCCATCAGCAAAACGTACTTCAACCAGACGGCAACGCGTTTCTGAGCTCTACGTTTCTTAGTTTGAGCCTGAAAAATTCCACAATACTTAACACAGGATATCTGAGTTCGCAGATTCGTAACACTCAGGTTAAAATGTGCATAGACAAAATATATAGATAAAACCTGTAAAAACCACAATGTGGATAATGCGGATAAACGAACCATACAATAAAGTAAAAACAGGAGCCGAGGCTGTAAGTGCGGGGATTTCTGTGCTTGGGGATCATACTCGATACTGGATAAATTGAGATGTTTTGAAAATGTTGTATCCATTATTTTATCATTTGCAGATCACCAACACGTCTCTCCGACCTGTGATTTCCATAGTTCCACGACTTTTCCGTCTTATGCTCAGAGGTCTAGTATTAACCCCTTTACCCCCAGGGTGGTTTGCACGTTAATGACCAGGCCAATTTTTACAATTCTGACCACTGTCACTTTATGAGGTAATTACTCTGGAACGCTTCAAATGGATCCCGCTGATTCTGAGACTGTTTTTTCGTGACATATTGTACTTCATGATTGTGGTAAAATTTCTTTGACATCACTTGCGTTTATTTGTGAAAAAATCAGAAATTTGGTAAAAATGTAGAAAGTTTTGCAATTTTCAAAATTTTAAATTTTATACCCTTAAATAGAGATATGTTACACTAAATAGTTAATAAATAACATTTCCCACATGTCTACTTTACATCAGCACAATTTTGAAACCACATTTTTTTTTTTTAGGGAGCTATAAGGGTTAAAAGTTGACCAGCGATTTCTCATTTTTACAACAAAATTTACAAAAACACTTTTTTAGAGACCCCATCACATCTGGCGTGACTTTGAGGGGCCTTTATGATAGAAAATACCCAAAAGTGACACCATTGTAAAAACTGTAGCCCCCAAGGTGCTCAAAACCACATTCAAGAAGTTTATTAACCCTTCAGATGCTTCACAGTAATTTTTGGAATGTGGAAGAAAAAAATGAACATTTAACTTTTTTCACAAAAATGTTACTTTAGACCGCAATTTTTTTTATTTTAGACTTTTGGAATGTAAAATTTGCTTGAAAAATTAGTGGACACCATGTTGCGTTTGGGGAGCACCCGATGTGCCTAAACAGTGGAAACCCCCCACAAGTGACACCATTTTGGAAACTAGACCCCTCAGGGAACTTATCTAGGTGTGTGGTGAGCACCTTGAACCCCCAGGTGCTTCACAGAAGTTTATATCATGGAGCTGTAAAAATAACATTTTCACATTTTTCCAACAAAAATGTTTTGCAGACCCCAATTTTGCATTTTCATAAGGGTAACAGGAGAAATTGCACCACGCGATTTGTTGTGCAATTTTTCCTGAGTAAGCCGATACCCCATATGTGGGGAAAAAACACTGTTTGGGCACAAGGCAGGGTTCGGAAGAGAAGGAACGCCATTTGACTTTTTGAATGTAAAATTTGCTTGAATTAGTGGACGCCATGTTGCGTTTGGGGAGCCCCTGATGTGCCTAAATAGTGGAAACCCCCCCCCCACCAAGTGACTCCATTTTGGAAACTACACCCCTGAAGGATTTTATCAAGGGGTATAGTGAATATTTTGAACCCAGAGGTACGACACAGAATTTGATAACATTAGGTCATCATATTGAATAAGTTGTCATTAGTCTTGAGTGCAAGTGCTCGCTACTTGAGTTTGCATCGGGTACTCAGGTATGGACCATGTATGGCGGGCGCTCAAGTGACATGCTCGAGTCCCCGCCCGCATGTTTCATGGTTGTTAGTCACCCAAATAAAAACATGTGGGGATCGCTTGTGCATGACAGGCAGTCCCAGCAAGGTTTTTTTGGCTGTATAACAGCTGCAAAACATTTGAGGCGGAGACTTGAGCATGTCACTCGAGCACCCGCTATACTCGGTGCATACCCGAGCACCCGATGCAAACTCAAGTAGCGAGCTCTTGTGCGCAACATTAGTCGCCATTTAGATGGTATTTTTTTCTTTACTTCTGAAAAAATCCCAACCCCAACCCTAATACAACCACAACCCTAGCCCAAACGCAACCTTAGCTCAACCCTAACCCTAGCCCAACCCTAACTCAACCCTAACCCTTGCCCAACCCTAACCCAATCCTAGCCTAACCATAGCACAACCCTAACCTTAGCCCTAGTACAACCCTAACCCTAGCACAACCCTACCCATAGCTCAATGCTACCCCTAGCCCAACACTAACCCTAGCTCAACCCTACCCCTAGCCCCACCCTAGCTCAACCCTCACCCTAGCCCAACCCTAACCCTAACCCTAGCCCAACCCAAACCCTAGCACAACCCTAACCCTAGCCCAACCCTAACCCTAGCACAACACTAACCCTAACCCTAGCACAACCCTATCCCTAACCCTAAAGTTTATTTTTTACGCCATTCCTCGTGCGGTATAAGTGATTAGACAACTTTATTTTTCGGGTCGGTGCAATTACAGGGATACTAGATTCATATCAAGTTTTTATGATTGAGAGCTGTCACACACTAAAAAACCCTTTTTTTTGCAAAGACTAGTTTTTGCATTGCAATTTTTTGAGAGCTATAATTTTTCCATATTTCGTTCGACAGAGTCATGTGATTTTTTTTTTTTTTTTTTGTGGGACAAGTTGATGTTTTTATTGGTACCATTTTTGGGCACATTACATTTTTTGATTGCTTTCTATTCCGATTTTTAGAAGGCAGAATAAATAAAAACCAACAATTCACGAACTGTTTTTTGGTGTTTTTTTTATGCCGTTCTATGTGTCGTCAAATTGATAAGGAAGCTTTATTCTTCGGGTCAGTACGTTTACAGCGGTACCACAGTTATATTTTTTTTCACGTTATGGCACTTTTACTCAATGAAAACTATTTTATAGAAAAAAGAATTGTTTATGCATCGCTAGAGAGCTATAAATGTTTTATTTTTCTGCCGTTGGAGCTGTATGGTGGCTTGTTTTTTGCGGGATAAGATGACGTTTTCAGCGGTACCATTTTTATTTACATTCGTCTTTTTGATCGCGTTTTATTCCATTTTTTGTTTGCTGGTATGATGATAAAGCATCGTTTTATGTTTTGTTTTTTATTTTTTTACCCTGTTCACTAAAGGGGTTAACTTCATCACCATCCCTGTGCTATGCAGCCTGTCAGCGCTGCACAGGGAAAAGTTACTTTGGTCACGCTTGGCGCATGACCAAAGCAACTTCCTGCCTTCTGATGACCCGGATGTTGTCATGATGACATCTGGTCACCATGACAACATCTGGGACCGGACTCAGACGCTGCGGGATGCCGGCAGAGAAGGTAAGTATCGCGCTAACCTCCTCTTGCCACCAGAATGCTGCGATCGATTTCAATCACAGCATTTCGGGGGTTAATGTGCAGGGAGCGATGCGGGACCGTTCCTTGCACATAGCACCGGGTGTCAGCTGTGACAATCAGGTGGATGACTTGATATCACGACCTCCCCAGGAAAAAGACAATAGGCTCTAGCTACAGAGACCTTCAAACTCTCTGTGTCACTCCCCCTACTGCACCCCTGGTGGAGCCCAAGTCTCCATCCATGTTATTTCCCAGCTAAGAGCTCCCAAAACTAAAATGGGCCATACGTTCTTACTGGACAGTCCTAGGGAGCCCGTTCTGGTGTCATTGGACCCAGCCCGGCCCCTGCTACGCATGGATGCTAAACATCAGAGTCCTAGGGGCCCCTGCAAGGCTGTGCTGGGTATCTCCTTTCCTTACGCTGGACTATGTTTAAATCTAGGGTTACAATCCGCATCCCCTCAGGTCTATTTTGTGTATCACTGAGATGAATCTTTTCCCCATAACTCGCTGTTGAATTATGTTTCTTGAATAGGCACATGGCGTCAGGGGAAGGGACATCCTGTGTAGCTTGCAGCTGCTGTGAGAATTATCACTCTTCGCTTCTTCAGCTCCTTCCTTTGCAAGCTGCAGTGTCAAATTTTCATATGTAGAGCTTCGTAAAACCCGCCTGCCAGTGCACAGTGATCGACAGGGGATTACCTTGAATATCTTCACACCATTGTTCCCTGTAAAAAACAGAAAATAAATAAGCTAATTTATACTCACCTAACACCTAATCCCAGAAGCCACTGTCAACTGTAAAACAGCAAAAATAAAAAACAATCATATCCCTCACCTATCCAAAGTGATGAAATAATCCATAGTGTCTTACGATGATCTAGATGACTTATCCTAGTATAATTTTCAAACGGTGCCACTCCATAATGTACACATACTACAATGTGAAGAGTGGCAACTATTGACCGTATAATGGCAAAATCGCAAGATAAACATAAACAACCGAAGCAACCACGATCAAAGGCCGATCTACATCATAAAAAATTGTTTTATTGAATATTCAATTTTGTTAAAAATTATCACATGCAGATAATTGGTGCAAAAAATGGTGCAAAACAACATACAGTGTGTAAAAAAATTCCACCGCTATATGGGACACGCAGGACCCAAATTGTACAGCCTAGTAGATATTAAGTGATCATCCAAGTAGCATAGTATTTATACACAGGCCAATGTGACCCGATTAGTAAAAAGGCTCATATAGTCAAAGGTTGTTAGGTCAGAGAAACAGACAATGTTAATACATTCCTCAAAATAATATTACGGGTATAATGAGCCACCATATATATATTTACATGTGTATAACAACAGTATATATATGTGTCAACAGTATATAGACATACAATATATTGTACATGACAACGGGCTCACACTGACACAAGTAATGTGTAGCAATCAGCTGCCGTGAGAGAGTTCACAGGAGTTCATCAGCTGATGAAACCCGGTAACCTCACTTACGGCACCGCCGCTGCGTGAGTACTGTCTCACGCCGTAGCGGTGCCGTAAGTGAGATCACTGGAGCTCATCAGCTGATGAACTCCTGTGAACTCTTTCACGGCAGCTCAGCGCTATACACTGCAGGAGTGATTACACAGCGGCGTCTGCTCTGTAACAGCAGGCATAGGCTGATGGGAGTAGTACTCTCATCAGCTGATGCCTGTGACCCGTGGTAAGCTTTTTACGACTGGTCACAGTCACAGCTGCGGGCTCACACTGTCATCTGACAGAGTGAGCCCGTAGTTCTAACCAATCAGAGCCCCTTTTTCCCACGCTGTCATCTGCGTGGGAAACCATGGATGTTCGGGGGCCCCATTCATATGAATGGGGTCCGTGTTCCGGGTCAGGTACTGTTCTGGTAACCGAATCAAACTTTTAATAGATATTCGGATATTCACGGGTCCGCCCATCACTAGTAAATAATCCTACCAAGTTATGACCACATAATGCCACCACATAATGCTAAAATAATGCCACCATACTGATCATTACCATCATGACTGTACTAAGACCAATATTACAATCAATACCACAGTATGAGACAATAATCAATAAATACAGCCAGATCATAACAACATATCACCAACATGTACTGTAGTGATAATATACCATACTGATTATTAACAGTATAAACACTGATATTATCACTGTGCAGCAACCATGTAGTGGTATAATTGTATATATCAATTCCAGTGCTCTGCATACTATATACAGTACAGACCAAAAGTTTGGACACACCTTCTCATTTAAAGATTTTTCTGTATTTTCATGACTATGAAAATTGTACATTCACACTGAAAGCATCAAAACTATGAATTAACACATGTGAAATTATATACTTAACAAAAAGGTGTGAAACAACTGAAAATATGTCTTATATTTTACGTTCTTCAAAGTAGCCACCTTTTGCTTTGATGACTGCTTTGCACACTTGTCATTCTCTTGATGAACTTCAAGAGGTAGTCAACGGAAATGTTTTTCACTTCACAGGTGTGCCCTGTCAGGTTTAATAAGTGGGATTTCTTGCCTTATAAATGGGGTTAGGACCATCAGTTGTGCTGTGCAGATACACAGATGATAGTCTTACTGAATAGACTGTTAGAATTTGTATTATGGCAAGAAAAAAGTAGCTAAGTAAAGAAAAACGAGTGGCCATCATTACTTTAAGAAATGAAGGTCTGTCAGTCCGAAAAATTGGGCAAACTTTGAAAGCGTCCCCAAGTACAGTTGTAAAAACCATCAAGCGCTACAAAGTAACTGGCTCACCAAAAGTACCACCCCAGGAAAGGAAGACCAAGAGTCACCTCTGCTTCTGAGGATAAGTTTATCCGAGTCACCAGCCTCAGAAATCGCAGGTTAACAGCAGCTCAGATTAGAGCCCAGGTCAATGCCACACAGAGTTCTAGAAGCAAACACATCTCTACAACAACTGTGTTAATTCATAGCTTTGATGTCTTCAGTGTGAATGTACAATTTTCAAAGTCATGAAAATACAGAAAAATCTTTAAATGAGAAGGTGTGTCCAAACTTTTGGTCTGTACTGTATGTGCATAGTGTGCTGGTAATTGTACAAATATATGTATATTAAGTCATCTACCATCTCTCTGATCATAGTTGTTCACTTTCCCTTTTCTTTTTCATTCAGCCCACACCACCATAACCACTTCTTCCATCCATGACTTGTCTCTGCAAAATGTAATTCACGTCTCCTCATCGCGTCTGCTGTATGGAGAGTCAGGGTGTTGGAGACCGGAGCAGCACACCCGGGGAACAGGAGCGAGATGAGTATGTTTTTTCTGCATGTATATATGAGTCTATGTGGGGGCTCACACTGTATATACAAAGGCTACGTGGTGGCTCAAACTTTATTTAGGAGGCTATGTGGAGCTCACACTGTATACAGGAGTCTATGTCCGGCCTCATACTGTATATAGGAGGCTATGAGGGTGCTCACAGTATATATAGGAGGCTATGATGGGGCTCACAATGTATATAGGAGACTATGTGGGGGGCTTATGCTGTATATGGGAAAATATGTGGGGGCTTATACTGCATATAGGAGGCTATATGGGGGCTTATACTGTATTTAGGAGGCTATGTGGGGGCTCATACTGTATAAAGGGACTATGTGGGGCTCATACTGTTTATATAGGGCAGCGTGGGGGTTCATACTGTATATAGGTTACCTAGGGCTCATACTGTATATAGGGAGGCTATGTGTGGGCACATACTGTATACAGTATATGGGGTTATCTGGGGTTCATACTGTATATAGAGTGGCTAAGTGAGGGCTCATACTGTTATAGGAGGATATGTGAGGCTCAACCTCTATATAGAGAGGCTATGTGGGGGCTCACACTGTTTATAGGGGGCCATATGGGGGCTCATACTGGATATAGGAAGCTATGTGAGGGTCATACTGTTTATAGGGTCCATGTGGGGGCTCATACTGTTTATAGGGGGCTATGTGGGGGCTCATCATGTAAATAGGAGGCTATATGAGGGCTCATATTGTATGTAGAAAGTCTATGTGGAGGCTCATACTGTATATAGGGGACTATATGGGCACTCACACTGTATATAGAGCGGCTATGTTGGTCTTATATATTATATGTAGGGGGCTGTGTGGGGCTCATACTGTATATAGGGGCAGTTTTCAGGCTTATACGGTAAATAGGGGAATGTCAGCATACCCCGTAAGGTTCGAGTTCGGTTCGTCGAACGCCCGTATGTTCGCCGAACTGTTCGTCGAACTGTTCATGGAACACCATCGAACACCGTTAAAACCAATGGCAGGCAAACAAAAACACATAGAAACACATAGAAAACACATAGAAAACACTTCAAAGGTGTCCAAAAGCTGACAAACTGCTCAGAAGACACAACTAACACATGGAAAAGTGACAAGTACATATAGTCATGCAAAAAGAAAAGAGGTTGAGGAGTAAAAGGAGGGGGAGACACAGATATAGGCATGTAATGCCCTTCTAAAACCAAAAAAGTGTGAAGCTGACACAGCCAGTCCGTTCTTGCCCATGCGACCTCCGTGTCGCCGGGTTTGTGCCAGAGCTGCGGTGGACCCTGATGGCCAGCCCCCTTCTCCCAATACTGGTGCCTGTCCGCTGGTGGGTCGAGCGAGCCCCCCTGCGGTGGAGGCAGGTCTAAGCTTTTTAATTTAAATTGTCTCTCTAATTTGAATGAGTACACTATAAATCCTTTTACAAGGATCTATTGGAGGGCAAGTCTGATGCCAGCAGCCGCGGGAATTACAGCTCCAGTAGCGTCCACTAAAGCTGCTGCAGTTAAAATGCTTTTATAAGGATAGAGCTTGGCGGTCCACTTCAAGGCGTCCTACCGCCAGTCCCAGCCCCTGTGGCTTGGGGTGCCTCCCGATGCTCTTCACTGAGTGTCCCGAGGGCCCGAAGCATTTGCTTTGAAAAAATTAAGTGTCCAAACTACAGGTGGTGTAGCTTGCTTAACAGCCGGAATAATCCGCTGACTAGCAGACACTGCTACTAGGCACAAAGTATTTCCTGGGCTAGATGCAGTTAAAATTTTGTAATTAGATACTCTCATTAGATGCTGAGAAAGCATTCCATAGAGTCTCCTGGCACGCCATATATTATTCTCTTAAAAAGCTTGGGGTAGGGGTCTAGGGGACCCTTTTATAGCCCAAATCACGGCCCTGTATAGCAATACGTCACCTAGGCTGAAGATAAATGGAACATTTTCATCACCTTTCATAATCACCAATGGGACAAGGCAGGGATGTCCTCTGTCCCCTCTCTTATACATCCTAGTGACGGAGCACCTGCTCTCATCAATTCGCCATAACCCCAATATTAGGTGGATTGAGGTGGGAGGCACCGAGTACAAATGCTCTACATTTTCTGATGATGTCCTAGTATATATCACTCAATCACATATATCCATCCCTGCTGTTATGACTGAAATAGATCACTTTGTTACATGGTCCAATTTTAAAATCAATGCAGCGAAGTCTGAGGCCCTCGATGTCTCCCTCCCCAAATCCATACAGGATTCCATCCAGTCCAACTTTCCCTTTGCCTGGCCCTCACAGGGTATCAAATACTTAGGAATTCCTATTCATAGAGACCTCTCCCATCTATGTTATCTTAATTTTGGGCCCTTTATTGAACAACTCCATACAGACCATGGTTGGCAAGTTAGAACTGTAAGATTCACTACGTGAACCACTGGAGCTTTGTGGAAAAGCACATGTACACTGTGTTCCAAATTATTATGCAAAAAGTGTTTAGGAGTGATAAGGTAAGAATTTTTTTGTTTGTCAGTTAAACTCATTGATGGTGATGTGTGTCAGGGCTCTTTATATCACTGTAAGCAATTGCAGACACCTGTGCTAATTAGTTTGGCAGGTGTGTCCAATGAAAGGCAAGACTACTTAAGAAGGCTGTCCCACATTATTAAGCAGCCTACATTTTCTGCCAAAATGGGAAAGAAAAAGGATGTGTCGGCTGCTGAGAAGCAACAAATTGTGGAGTGTTTAGGTCAAGGCATGACTACATTCAACATTGCCAAGACACTTCATCGTGATCATTGCACAATCAAGAAGTATGTAGCTGATTCACAGTACACACGTGTGCGTGCTGATAAGGGAAAATTGAGGACTCTTTCCTACAGGCAATTACGTCAGGTTAAAAGAGCAGCGGCAAAAAAGCCTTGTCATAGCAGCAGACAAGTTTTTGAAGCTGCTGGTGCCTCCAAAGTCCCCCGAACAACAAGATGCAGGGCCCTTCAGAGGTTTGCAGCTGTGCATAAGCCATCCTGTTGACCTCCTCTATCCACTGTACACAAGCAGAAACAGCTCCAGTGGGCCAAACAATACATGAAGACTGACTTCAAAACTGTTTTATTCACCGATGAGTGCTGTGCAACGCTCGATAGTCCAGATGGATGGAGTGGAGGATGGCTGGTTGATGGACACCCCATGCAAACATGGCTACGGCGCCAACAAGGAGGAGGTGGAGTAATGTTTTGGGCTGGAATCATGGGGAGAGAGATTGTTGGCCCCTTTAGGATCCCTGAAGGGGTAAAGATGAACTCCATGATGTATGTGGAGTTTCTCAAACAGCACTTCCTGCCATGGTTCAAGAAGAAGAACCATGTATTCCACAGCAAGATCATTTTCATGCATGATAATGCACCGTCTCATGATGCACATAACACATCTGCATCTCTGGCTGATATGGGCATAAAAGGGGACAAACTTATGGTGTGACCTCCATGCTCCCCTGACCTCAAACCCATTGAGAACCTCTGGAACATCATCAAAAGGAGTGTCTATGATGGCGGGAGGCAGTTCACATCTAAGCAACAGCTCTGGGAGGGTATTCTGTTCTCATGCAAAACAATTGAAGCAGAAACCATCCAAAACCTGACAAATTCAATGGACGAGACAGTTCAGAAGCTCCTTTCGAACAAGGGGTCCTATGTGCAAATGTAACATCACCTAGAATAAAGCTTTGAGTTGAAAACTGTTTGATTTAAGTTTCTAATAACCTGCTAATGCTTATAATTTCAAAAATGACCATTTTTTTGTTCTTTATTAAAATGAAAAGGTTGATCGAAGAGTGTGGGGGATCTAAGAGTGTGGCAACCCAGTAGTCAGGATTATTTCGAATTCTGACAATCTGAGGGTCATGTTGCAGGTAGTGCAGCAAGAAGGCACCCATGTGTCTTGCGCATCTAGGAGCCCCAAAATTATTTTCCGGGCTAGATGCAGCTAAAAATTATTATTAATTTGAAAGCTGGTGGAGCTTAGTATAGATGGCCTAATAGAATCAGTATTGCAAACTGCTATAAGGCCAAAATTATTTTACAGGGAAGATAGAGATAAACATGATTAGTAATAATTTGAAATCTGGTGGAGCTTAGTATAGATGGCCTAATAGAATCAGTACTCCACACTGCTACTATGCCCAAAATTATTTTCCAGGCAAGATACAGATAAAAATGATAATTAATTTGAAAGCTTTAAACGGTTGGTGAGGTGATTTTACCAAATCCTCAAGCTTTTACTCTCCCCAGGATGACACAGGGCTAGAAAAGTCCTTGCTGATGCATGATGTGTTCATCTTTATGAACCTGAGTCTGTCTACATTGTCAGCGGACAGCCGCGTGCGCTTATCTGTCAGCACAACACCAGCAGCGCTGAACACACGTTCAGAGAGAACAAAAATTATTATTAATTTGAAATCTGGTGGAGCTTAGTATAGATGGCCTAATAGAATCAGTACTGCAAACTGCTACAAGGCCAAAATTATTTTACAGGCAAGATACAGATAAACATGATTAGTAATAATTTGAAATCTGGTGAGCTTAGTATAGATGGACTAATAGAATCAGTACTGCAAACTGCTACAAGGCCAAAATTATTTTACAAGCAAGATGCAGATAAACATGATTATTAATAACACTGGTGTACAAAAAAAAAAAAAAAAATTCTGGCATGGACTTTAAGAACAGTTTTAGACTAATTTGAGGGTGCTGAATTCAAATCTGATCTTATAATTTCTCTATCACATCACGTTTTTGCGCTATAGGTATATAGCCCATTTTCAATAATTCCAAGAAAAATATAAGTAGTGTATGAAAAGTGCCGTTTTATACGGTTCACTAAGGTAAATTTAGTTTTCATTTAGTCTCCCAATAAATGTGAGAATATCTTTGTTTTCTTTGAACATGCATAATTCCCATTTGTTATGATAATAAAGTAAAAAAACAGTTTTCAAACACCCTTGTTTTCTGTGCTACTGGGACAGTAGAGCTACAGCAGAGCATTGGGTGAAAACTGAATGGCCTCAGCGACAGAGTTTGGCACCTGGCGATAAGAATGTCATCCATGATTCACTAGTGGATAGGAAGAACATTGTCTTTCCTCCCTTGCACATAAAACTTGGATTGATGAAGCAGTTCGTCAAAGCTCTCAATCACAGTGGAGAATGCTTTAACTATATATATGTTCAACTTTTCCAGGTCTTAGTGAAGAGAAGAAAAAGGCTGGAATATTGTATAATAAGAACACTTATGAGAGACCCAAACTTTATCACATCAATGAATGAGACAGAAGAAAGAGCTCGGAATGCATTTTGTAATGTGGTGCAGAATTTTCTAGGGAATAAGAAAGCAGACAACTATGAAGAGATTGTGGAAGAGCTACTAATTAGTCTGCAAAATCTTGGATGTAGAATGAGTACCAAGATTCACTATTTAAACAGCCATTTGGACTTTTTTCCAGAGAACCTTGGGGATGTGAGCGAGGAACAAGGGGAGCGTTTTCATCAGGACATTAAAACAATGGAAGAACGGTATCAAGGCCGGTGGGACTCACATATGATGGTTGACTATTGCTGGAGCTTGATGAGAGACAAACCAGAAGTTGTACATCACAGATCAGCCAAGAAAAGAAAGTTCAAATAACTGCCATTTGCCATTCATCTGTGTGCCATATATATGTGTTTTTATATTTTGTAGTTTAATTTTGTAAGTATATTTGATTTGCTGTACACAGACTTTGTAATTTGTTATTCCTTGATTAAAAATATACAAAATGTAGTAACGAAAATCATGAGGTTTTTATCAAAAAACATTCGATAGGATTAATTTCCATCAAAAATATCTCGAAATCCTGATGTGATAGCCAAAAACGGAGTTCGTATTAGTAATCAGCAGCCAAAATTGACTTAAAATATGTTTTAAAACCTTTTGACAGAAAAACTGCATTGACCAGTGTAATTTTAAATCTGGTGGAGCTTAGTATAGATGGCCTAATAGAATCAGTACTGCACAGTGCTACAAGGCCAAAATTATTATACAGGCAAGATACAGATAAACATGATTAGTAATTTGAAATCTGGTGGAGTTTAGTATAGATGGCCTAATAGAATCAGTACTGCACAGTGCTACAAGGCCAAAATTATTATACAGGCAAGATACAGATAAACATGATTAGTAATTTGAAAGCTTAAAACGGTTGGTGAGGTGATATTAACAAATCATCAAGCTTTTACTCTCCCCAGGATGACACAGGGGTAGAAAAGTCCTTTCGGATCCATGATTTGTACATCTTTATGAACATGAATCTGTCTACATTATCAGTGGAGAGCCGCGTGCGCTTATCTGTCAGCACACCACCAGCAGCGCTGAACACACGTTCAGACAGAACGCTGGCTGCGGGGCATGACAAGATCTCCAAGGCATAAGTGGTGAGCTCCGGCCATTTATCCAGATTGGAAGCCCAAAAAGAGCAAGGGTCCAGTGACACAGTCATGGCTTCAATGTTTACTTGGAGATACTCCTGTACCATCGTCTCTAGGAGTTGACTATGTGTCAGACTTCTTGTCTCCTGTGGCCTTGCAAAGGATGGGCTAAAAAAGTGGTGAAATGATTCCGCAAAATTGATGTTACCAGCAGATACTGTGTTTCTGTTACGGTTTGAGTGCTGAACACTCGACGGTCCCACAGTTGGCAAGTTGGAACTGTGAGATTCACTACGTGCACCACTGGTGTTTTGTGGAAAAGCACATGTAAGATTCTGCAACAGTCTCTGCTGATACTCCTGCATGCGTGCATCCCTTTCTATGGCAGGAATAATTTCTGCAAATTTACTTTTGTACCGGGGATCTAACAGTGTGGCAACCCAGTAGTCAGGATTATTTCTAATTCTCACAATTCGAGGGTCATGTTGCAGGTAGTGCAGCAAGAAGGCACTCATGTGTCTTGCGCATCCAGGAGCACCAAGTCCCTGTTGTGTTGGTGGCGAGGTAACAATCATGCTTCCTTCCTCTGCCCTCTCTCCCCAACCTCGCACAACAGAAATGTGATCAAGGTCTCCCTCATCTGATGAGTCTTCCATCAGTTCGTCCTCCACTTCTTCCTGGGCTCCTGCACATTTCTCACTAGTTTGGCTGCTACCATGCGCCCTGCTAAAACCATCTCCCCCACCCTCACATGCCTGCCGCCTTGGTGCTGCCGACCGTCTGGACTTTGCAGATGTTAGCCCTTCCGCATACAACTCCTCCTCCTCTACTTCCTCCACCTCCTCTTGTGCCACCACCTGACTCCGAATTCTGTTTAACATGTGCTCCAGCATGTGAATCACCGGAATAGTCATGCTGATAATGGCATCGTCAGCACTAAACATCTTCGTCGCCATTTCAAAACTGTGCAGAAGGATGCATAGGTCCCTGATCTGAGACCACTCCTCCAGCGTGATTTGCCCCACCTCTGGATCCCGTTGGCCCAGGCTATACGTCAGAACATATTGCACCAGGGCTTGTCGGTGCTGCCACAGTCGCTGCAACATGTGCAGAGTTGAATTCCACCGGGTAGGCACATCGCGTTTTAGCCTGTGAAGTGGCAGGCTCAACGACTTCTGTAGAGATGTAAGTCGCTGAGCTGAGGGATGCGAACGGCGGAAGTGAGCACACAGCGACCGTGCCCTCTGCAGAAGGCTATCTAGTCCAGGATAGTGGCCTAAAAATTGCTGGACACCAGGTTCAACAAGTGAGCCATACAAGGCACGTGTGTGACATTGCCCCGGCGAAGGGCCGCACTGAGGTTTGCAGCATTGTCGCACACGGCCTTCCCTGGTTTCAGGTCCAGTGGAGACAACCATTCATGAAACTGGTTCTCCAGAGCTGACCACAACTCCTCAGCTGTGTGACTCACATTTCCCAGACATTTCAAAGTAAAAACCGCCTGATGACGTTGAGCCCTGCTGCCAGCATAGTAAGGAGCTGTGCAGGATCCCTTCTGCGCAGTTAGAAAGCTTGTGGCATGACCAGACAGGCTTTGGGTGCAGGTGGAGGACCGAGAGGAGGTTGAGGAGGCAGAAGCAGTGGAGGAACTTCGAGATAAAGAGGATTGACGCACAACTCGTGGGGACGGCAAGACTTGGACAGAAGCCCCTTGTCCTGCTGTCACCATAGTTACCCAGTACCCAGTCAGCGACATGTAACGCCCCTGTCCATGCCTACTCGTCCAAGTGTCTGTGGTGAAATGCACCCTGTCACACACAGAGTTTCTCAAAGAAGCGGTGATGTTGTGTGCGACATGCTGGTGGAGTGCAGGCACACCTTTCTTTGAGAAGTAGTGCCGACTGGGCATCTGGTACTGGGGCACTGTGATGGGACAAAAGGTCTCGAAAATCCTCTGTGTCCACCAGGCGGAAAGGCAGCATTTATGTAGCCAAGAGCTTGCAGATGGTGAAATTCAACCTCTTAGCTTTCTCATGGCTAGGAGGAAATGGTCTTTTACTTGTCCATGTGAAGCCCAGCTGTGCTTGGCATCACAGACCCAGAAGGGTGTATTGAAGGACTCCTCCACAAGAGGCCCCCATAACCATTCACACATCTGCACCTTCCACCTCAGACCACCAGAGGGAGCTCCTTAGGGAGATATATAAGGGAAGGTGGGGCCAGGCAGCCGTTAGTCTGTCAGAGTCTGGTTTAGCAGTGAGTTCAGTGCAGTCTGAAACGTGTTACCTCAGAGGACAAAAGCCTGTTCCAGCTCCTGCATTCTACCCTGCAGTGGAGCTTATCCAGATTAAGACTCGGTGTAGCTCAGTGAGGTGAGCTGTAGGTGTGCCGGCGCCATAAGATCGGTGAACCGCGGCACGCTGCCGTTTGTGTGAGTAGCCTATCGAGGGCTCGAGTAGGCCGAAGGCAAAGGAGTAGAGAGTTAGTTCATAGGGGAGCAGAGGAGCTTAGCTGGCTCACCCCGAGAAGAAGAATTTACCGGACACCGGGTCCGAAGCTTGCCGGGAACTCCACGACCCAGCAAGATAAACCGGAATGCCTGGAGAACTACAGGTCCCAGGATCGCTAAAGTGCTGATACGTACCAGAACCAGGAGACACATAGGCCCCGTAGGTCGGGAGCGTGCACTCCAAGAGAAGGCCCTACTACAAGGTCAGCCAGCGCAGGACAGAGACAAAGTTAGGCCTAGCTCCAGGCAGGTCAGAAACTTATTATGCAGAAGCCAGAACCAGGAGGCCCAAAACCTGCTCATTGGGGAGGATCTGGACATACACCCTTCACCCTACAGTGCTCCGGGGAGTGCCTGAAATTCCACCAGTAAAAGGTACTGAAGTGACTATCGTGTCCGTCCCTGTTCTTGCTCTGCCCCAGAGTAGTCTCTATATCCTGCATCCCCGTTCCTATACTGCCCTGAGGCCCAGCTCTAACTGTGGAGAGCTATACCATCAAGCTGCCTTATCATCAGCCTCAGTAGACTGCGCAGCGCTGGTGATCCTCACCAGAAACCACAGGTGGCGTCACGAACTCTTTCTTTTATAAACTTTACAAATATCAACCCCTTTTTAGGAGAGACCCCAGGGTACGGGCCCGGGAGCCGACCACCGCGACATCCCTAAAGGCCAGGCCAAAGGCCTGGGTACCGAGTTATCCCCATTCCCCTGGGTGCCACATCCACATCTGAGGGACCGAGGGCTGGCTGTTGTGCTTAGACGGGGTTGAGAAGGGTGTTCCCGGCAAACTGCCGGTCTGTGAGGAAGATGCAGGCGGACATGTTAGGTTGCCTTGATCCAAAGGTGGTGCTATCGATGTCGGAGAGCGCTCAACACCAGCTGGTGTTTCCACCTCCAAATAAAATGATGACCTGACAATCACACTGGCTGTTGCGGGTAAAGAGGTGGCCGGTCTGCGTCCCAAAACAGGTGTGACTGCTGTCCCCCAGTCACAGAGGATGAAGAGGCTGCGGATGCACAAGATGTGGCTGATGGTGGTTGGCCCAGCCGGCTAGGCCGCATTGTAGCACAGTGAGCTTCCCACTGCAACTTATGCTTCATATCCATGTGCCGGTTCATGTATGAAGTACTCAAACTATGTATTTTTTGGCCTCTACTTAGCTTTTTCTGACAAATGTTACAGATAACACGAGTTGGGTCATTCTTATCGATCTGAAAAAATGCCCAAGCTATGCAAGGCTTAGCACCTATGCGACCTGAAGAGCCACTACGACTTGTGGTCAGAGGCAGAGTTGTGTTTGACGATGCAGTTGTTGACGTGCTTCCAGTACTACGTCTCTGTCCAGGAAGGCGCAACCTGACCTCGTCGTCACTAGCATCCTCCTCCACCTCCTCTGCTGACCTCATCGACTGGCTGACTGTGGGTTGACAGTAAGTGGGATCTCCAACCTCGTCATCATCACCCTGTGTGTTATCACACCAGTCGTCCTCAGAGTCAACCTCTTCCTGCCCTGACAAAAATCTCAAGTTGTCGTTCCAATCAGGTATTTGAGTCTCATCATCGCCTTCCTCATTCTCTCCACCAACAGGAGATACAGTTTGGGAACGAGGGTCTACATTATGGTTGAGGTGGAGGAGAGCCCACTTGAAGGAGCACTTGATATCCGTTGAAGCACCTGCTGTTTTTGTGCCTCATCTGGAATTTGTAGCGATTAGCGTGGCCGTAAGAAAGGGATCTTATCACATTGTCCACTAAAAGAAGTAGACATCTTAGTTTGGCTGGAAGATGGTCTTTCTTCTGCAGATGTTACTGTTGCTTTAACACCTACCCCACGGACACAACCTTTTTTTCCCTTCCCAACACACCTATTCCCCTTTCCACCATCAGCAGGCCTTTTTCCACTCATTTTGGTGGTTAACTAATTGACAACTCTGGAGTTGTTTGCACAAAAAACAATGGATGGGAACCGAGCAGAGCTGAGTGGCCAAACTGTTGTTTTAGCCCAAAAGTATTGGCTGGGTTAGATGCAGTAAAACAATTTTATTACATACACAGGTGGTGGAGCTTAGTATAGATGGACTAATAGAACAAGTCCCACACACTGCTACAAGCCCAAATTTTTTTTCAGAGCTAGATGTAGATAAAAATTATTTTTAATTTGCAACCTGGTGGAGGTTAGTATAGATGGACTAATAGAACAAGTCCCACACACTGCTACAAGCCCAAATTTTTTTTCAGAGCTAGATGCAGCTAAAAATTATTTTTAATTTGCAACCTGGTGGAGGTTAGTATAGATGGACTAATAGAACAAGTCCCATACACTGCTACAAGCCCAATTTTTTTTCAGAGCTAGATGCAGATAAAAATTATTTTTAATTTGTAACCTGGTGGAGCTTAGTATAGATGGACTAATAGAACAAGTCCCACACACTGCTACAAGCCCAATTTTTTTTTCAGAGCTAGATGCAGATAAAAATTATTTTTAATTTGCAACCTGGTGGTGGTTAGTATACATGGACTAATAGAACAAGTCCCACACACTGCTACAAGCCCAATTTTTTTTTCAGAGCTAGATGCAGATAAAAATTATTTTTAATTTGCAACCTGGTGGAGGTTAGTATAGATGGACTAATAGAATGATGCTATGCCCAAAAGGTTTTACTTGGCTAGGTGCAGTAAAAAAATTTGTATTCTATACACAGGTGGTATAGCTTGCAACACAGATAGGCTACTCCACTGACTAACACACACTGCAAGAGGCCAAAAAGGATTTGCTTAGCTAGATTTAGCCAAATGCTGTGAAAAAAACTTGCACAGCACTGGCACAGACCTGCCTAGCAAAAAGTCCTAGGAAATGCTGTAACCTAGTCCAGAAAAGGACTGCAATTACAAGTAGACCCTACTCCCAACCTATCTATTTAAGAGCACAGACCTGCCTGATAAAAGTCGTAGGAAATGATGTAACCTAGTCCTCAAAAGGACTGCAATCACAACTATCCCCTACTCCCAAGCTATCTGTAGATTTGTGCGAAAATTGGCTTGAAATGAACACTCAAAGTATAGCGCACACAGCAACAGCGGTGCCGTCTAACACGCAGCTGCAGCAGTGAGAAAATGGTGGCTACGTGGAAAATGGCTGGGTCTTATAGGGCAAGGACATGTGACATACACTGCCAATGACACATGCCTTTGCTTGTGTGAAAAAAGCAGTTCGCTCCGTGTGTGCGCTGCTGATAGGCTGACAGATTGCATCTCCCCACTGTAAATGGGGGAAAGAGAAAAAAAAATGGAGATCTTCATTATTTCTGCAGAGATCCATCCCCTGCCCCTCCCCCCGCCCCGCTGTACACTCAAACTGCGTATTAACATTAATTTTCAGCATTACTGAGAAAAAATCCAGTTATGATTTTGGTGCACGAACAGTTATGGAAGATAACCTCGAACAGCCGGATTTTTTTCAAATTGTTCGTGTTCGCCGAACGGCTCGAACACCGCCCAAAACAGCTCGAATTTGAGATTGGCGAACAGTTCGAGTCGAACACCGCTCATCTCTAGTGATAATATTAATATATTATAATAAATGTAATTAATATGTTGATATGAATATTGAGCAGAATTCATATCTGTCTATTGGTTCGTTCTCCGCAACAGTCATGGTCTCTCATGTGATCTCTTTGGAAAATTAATTGCCCACCCTTGCCTTAGATAGTAATAATGCCCCCTGTGTGCCGATACTGAATAATAATGCCCCCATCTATGCCTGATAATAATAGTGCACATGGGGTTTCTTACAATAATAATATTGCAGCTCATGGTATGCAAGGGGCTTATATTAATATGGGGTCTACCAGTAGATACATAGGGGGAGAGGGTTAATAAGAGGCTTTAATACAGAGCCCAGACAGGCTGTACTATAACAGCAGGTGAAAGGGGGAGGTAAGAGGAGGAGCAGGCATTCTGACGCTTAGGCTTGAAGGGGAATAGAGCCTGTAATAACACAGCGGGGCAGGCGGAGGGTTGTGTTTATTAGGAGCTTAGACCCGGCTGCTGCATTCAATGACACTTTACATAAAAATGTGTTCCAGCGATGAGACCGGAGGGGGCGTCAGTGCGCATTGGGAGGCACGCTGCGCTCCAGCGAGAGGTTTCCTCCCCATACAGATACCAGAAGGTCCATGCTTGAAACGAACAGTGGGCTCCAATAGGGGGCGCTGTTTTATGGATCTCATCAAGTATTTATCACATCATAGGTCCAGATTGGTTCCCATAATGGCTAGGCAACAAGACAACAGGGAATATAGGTGTATAGATATATTATAAATATAGAGGATGTATTAATATAGTGTAAATGTACCAGATATAATCGATGCACACACAAAGGAGAATCATTTAACCCTGAATCAATATTCAGTGCAGCCAAGATTAAAAGTATAGATAAAGAAAAGAAGTCCGTCCAAATGGCCGACTATGCCGTATAGAAGAGCGCAGCCACAATTGGCCTACACACTGTATGGTGATAGTCTATGTAATAGGGCCATACTGAATAGTGATCACACTATAACAATAGGCCATTAGATAATAAAATCCATCTAGTCTCTCGTTGAATGATTTTCTTATCCCAGTCGACCAACCTCGCTGGTAAAGGGACCACGTGTATAACGTATGCCCATATAGACGGCTTGGGAGGGAGGGCTGATCCTCCTGACAGATTCCCTTTAAAGTTATAAGGAGACGCAGAGGGGCACTTTTATTATTATAAGGAGACCCAGAGGGGCACTATTATTATTATAAGGAGACCCAGAGGGGCACTATTATTATTATAAGGAGACCCAGAGGGGCACTATTATTATTATAAGGAGTTCCAGAGGGGCACTATTATTATTATAGGGAGACCCAGAGGGGCACTATTATTATTATAAGGAGACCCAGAGGGGCACTATTATTATTATAAGGAGTCCCAGAGGGGCACTATTATTATTATAAGGAGACCCAGAGGGGCACTATTATTATTATAGGGAGACCCAGAGGGGCACTATTATTATTATAAGGAGACCCAGAGGGGCACTATTATTATTATAAGGAGTCCCAGAGGGGCACTATTATTATTATAGGGAGACCCAGAGGGGCACTATTATTATTATAAGGAGACCCAGAGGGGCACTATTATTATTATAAGGAGACCCAGAGAGGCACTATTATTATTATAAGGAGACCCAGAGGGGCACTATTATTATTATAAGGAGACCCAGAGGGGCACTATTATTATTATAAGGAGTCCCAGAGGGGCACTATTATTATTATAAGGAGACCCAGAGGGGCACTATTATTATTAAAGGGAGACCCAGAGGGGCACTATTATTATTATAAGGAGACCCAGAGGGGCACTATTATTATTATAAGGAGACCCAGAGGGGCACTATTATTATTATAAGGAGTCCCAGAGGGGCACTATTATTATTATAAGGAGACCCAGAGGGGCACTATTATTATTATAAGGAGTCCCAGAGGGGCACTATTATTATTATAAGGAGACCCAGAGGGGCACTATTATTATTATAAGGAGACCCAGAGGGGCACTATTATTATTATAGGGAGACCCAGAGGGGCACTATTATTATTATTATAAGGAGACCCAGAGAGGCACTATTATTATTATAAGGAGACCCAGAGGGGCACTATTATTATTATAAGGAGACCCAGAGGGGCACTATTATTATTATAAGGAGACCCAGAGAGGCACTATTATTATTATAAGGAGACCCAGAGGGGCACTATTATTATTATAAGGAGACCCAGAGAGGCACTATTATTATTATAAGGAGACCCAGAGAGGCACTATTATTATTATAAGGAGACCCAGAGAGGCACTATTATTATTATAAGGAGACCCAGAGGGGCACTATTATTATTATAAGGAGACCCAGAGGGGCACTCTTATTATTATAGGGAGACCCAGAGGGGCACTATTATTATTATAAGGAGTCCCAGAGGGGCACTATTATTATTATAAGGAGACCCAGAGGGGCACTATTATTATTATAGAGAGACCCAGAGGGGCACTATTATTATTATAAGGAGACCCAGAGGGGCACTATTATTATTATAAGGAGTCCCAGAGGGGCACTATTATTATTATAAGGAGACCCAGAGGGGCACTATTATTATTATAAGGAGACCCAGAGGGGCACTATTATTATTATAAGGAGACCCAGAGGGGCACTATTATTATTATAAGGAGACCCAGAGGGGCACTATTATTATTATAAGGAGACCCAGAGGGGCACTATTATTATTATAAGGAGACCCAGAGGGGCACTATTATTATTATAAGGAGTCCCAGAGGGGCACTATTATTATTATAAGGAGACCCAGAGGGGCACTATTATTATTATAAGGAGACCCAGAGGGGCACTATTATTATTATAAGGAGACCCAGAGGGGCACTCTTATTATTATAAGGATGCCCAAGGGGAACTATTAATGTGATAAAGAGACCTAAATGATCATCCTAATAAATTGGTATCACGGGGAGTAGTAAATTTAGATTTTCTCCAATGGTAGGCAGGGTCATATTTGTAATAGAGACCCTCATCTTTGAAAGTGGGTGTGGGAGAGTAACATGGGCCTGTGTGCGTCCTATGCCAGAGCTGGGCGCAGCCCCTAGTCCGGCCCTGTTCCCTCAGTAAAGATACTTCTTTTAGCCCCTAACACGGTACAAAGATATACATTGTCTTTTAGCCCCGGAATATGACTTTCTTATTGATACAAAACACTGTAATTTTTATTGTGTGGAACAGATATAAATAATTTATGTAACAACATAATAATACTCTAACTGCTCAGAAGAGTAAAGTGTCCATAGCTCTATCATCCATGTCTGCATATGGTACCGATGCTCAGCCTATATTGTTGCCTCCTTAAGGGATGCTAGGCAACTTCCTTATAAGGTAAGCTGCCCCTTTAAGAGTAGAACACAAGATTCCATTATGACATCACAATTAACCATCACTACTTCTACAAGTGATTACACTCTAGTTGTCACTTTGACTTTCCGGTGTCATTGTTGTCGGTGTGATAAGCCATATAGCTAGTCATATACAGACTGCGCTTGGATTTACTGGAAATGTCTGGAATTTCTCCAGACAGACTTCAGGTGTTAGCACTACTCCAGGGGATTCTTACCACCTATGACCCTGACTTTGTGCTACCACTACCCGATGGCGTCCTCAGCTTCACTTACCGGCTGGTAATGGAGCTTGTGAGAGATTGCCTGACCAAATACAAACGAGGTCATATAAGCTCAGAATATCTTGAGCATTTACAGAAGAACATATGGACATTAGTACAACAGGTAAATAGCAGACAATCTGCACAAATCATATAGTAATAATGGAAAATAATAATGGAATATAAGTTTAACCTGTACCAAATACCCAGATAAGAATAGCCGGGGAGCAGTAATAGGGCATACAGGCTACATGACAAGGGAGAGGGTGATATCTACAGGGTTATTGGGAGGGTTGTGGAGGTAGGGGGGAATTGGATTGGTTAACCAATTATGGACCACAGAGTTTTCAGTTGTTATGCCTTCATTTTTTCCTCACTTTCTTTCAAGAGCCATAAATTTGTTATTTTTCCATTGCCATAGACATGTGAGGGCTTGATTCTTTTGCAGGACAAGTTGTAGCTTTCAGTGGCTCCATTCTATTTACCATACATTGTACTGAAACAAGGGAAAAAAACTCCAAGTGAGATGCAATGGTTCTTTGTGTCGCTATATTCAGGGACCCATAACATTTTAGTTTTCTGTCGATTGGGATGAGTGAAGATTTGAGTTTTGCAGTGAACTTTGTGTACATAGAGTGTCATAGAATCATAGATTCTATGGGTGTTTTGATTGTTTATTATTAATGTTTTTAGGTGAAATGAGAAGACAAAAAAATACCACAAATCCATTTTTTTTTCCTCTTTTCGGTGTTTATTGATCGTATTAATTAATTCCCTATCTTAAAAGATCAGACTTTAACAACCGCATCAATATCAAATATGATCATTAATTTTTTCCTTTCTTTATTTTAAATGGTGAAAAGAGGAGTGATTTGAACTTTTATATTTTTAACATTTTTTTAAATCTTTTCTTCTTTATTTTTAATTTTTTTTTTCGTTCCCTTAGGGGACTTAATCCTGCAAATCGCTCATACTATATATTGCAATACTACAGTATTGCGCTATATAGTGAAAATCTTGATCTCCTCTGGAGCTCAGCCTATAGCTAAGCTTCACAAGGAGGACCGTGGTTTCAGCAACGGAGGTCTTCAGCAGACCCCTGGTTGTCCTAGAAATGCATTAGACCCTTGTGATCGCCTTGTGGAGGGCCGATGAAAGCAAGAGTGCTCAGGCATCGGTGCATGCACAATTGAAATGATACTGTCACAGACTGACAGCTTTATTTAAATGGTTAACAGAAGAATTCTGCGTTGTCCACGGTTTTTAGGGACAGATGCTGGCTATTTCATATACGCATGTTTGGGGAGCTCAGCTCCTGAGCCCCCTCCACATGTGAGGACCCTTCCAGGATGTTAATAACCCGTACATTTGCGGGAAGGAGTTGAGGAGCTGGGTTACAGGGGGACAATAAAAGGAAGAAGGTAGGAGTTTCACGTTCCAGCATCCAACCAGCCCTTATAAAGAGATGGGAGGAAAGTTTGAAGGCTGGCACTTGATAAGTAGAGGTTTTGGGACTGTCACAGCGGTGGGGGATAGGTTTGGGTCAGAGTCTTGATAAATATGATGTCCTTTGGACGGAGGTTACTGTTGGGGGAATAGTGACTTTGGTTACATCTCAATATAACTAGTGGACTTCGGTCCTGTGAGGATAGTGGTATTAATGTGGGATATTAATGCCTTAACCCTTGTGTCGGTGTGGTGTCGGTGTGGTGCGGCTAGGGTCTAACTCTTAATTAGGTGTTGTTTTTCTTCTGGTTTAAAGCCTATTAGATATCTACTGTATATAATTGTGGGGCTATCATTGTTGCAGTCACCCCGCGTTTTGAGTTGGAGTCTGCTGTGGCCATTTTACACAGGTCACAAGCAGCCATGTGTCTTATATACATACATTGGGTATGGAGGGAGGACGTGGGGATTTAAAGGTTTACAAGCGACCGGATCCCTCGTCAGTTGTCATGTAGTACTTGTAGTGTAGATAGCATAAGTAACATGGTGATATAAATGGCCTCCTCCGTTTTGCTTTTTCTCTCATGATTTTCCTTTCTTCTTTGTTTTCATCTCTATAGGCTGAAGAAAAATCCCAAAGTGGAGAATTGGCCTTTATTAAACAACTGGCCCAAAATGTCCTGCTTGTACTGGAGTATCCGGCCTACTCAGTGGAGCGCCTGGTAAGGATCTATCATCTTCTACATCTCATGTCCTTGTTGTCTGATCTTCTCCAGATCACCAGCCATATAGCAGAAGCTCAGGTTCATGATGGTGGAGGCCTCCCTGTCCTCTCCAGGCAGACACAGGTTTCCATCTCATGTCATTGTTCTCTGATCTTCTCCAGATCACCAGCCATATAGCAGAAGCTCAGATTTATGATGGTGGAGGCCTCCATGTCCGCTCCAGGCAGACACAGGTCTACATCTCATGTCCTTGTCTCATCTTCTCCAGATTACTAATCATATAGCAGAAGGTCAGTTTCATGATGGTGGAGGCCTCCCTGTCCTCTCCAGGCAGACACAGGTCTACATCTCATGTCCTTGTTGTCTGATCTTCTCCAGATTACCAGCCATTTAGCAGAAGGTCAGATTTATGATGGTGGAGGCCTCCATGTCCACTCCAGGCAGACACAGGGTATTTTATGGCCACCTGTCCCTGTGGCTTCATCATCTGTGAGGACAGTCTGTACTCAGTGGTGCGGAGTTTGTATTTCCGCCTGTGTCTTTGTATAAGGGGGATATCTCCTATAATATAATAGTGTCTGTGCAGGGTCCGGCTTGTATCACGTCCCCTACATCTGCTGCAGTGTAATCATCATGGACATAATATAGAAGAGAGACGTTCCTGCATCTTCATCTTTTATTCCCCTGCAGTTTCTATGTCTTAATGTCATTTCTTATTCCTTTTTAGGCCACGATCGGATCATTGAACCTGGGGAGAATTCCTTGTAAGAGCGACTATAAACCGATCAAACTGATCAGCAGTGGAGCCTTTGGGTGAGCTTTACTTTGGTATTATATATATTTCCCAGGGCTCCTTATGACGATGTCTCTGCGTCCTTCTCATGTTATGTTCCCATGGACAAATTATGAGTTCACATCACGGTCCACATCTATCTGTCACTATTCAGGTCAGTTAGGATGTGACGTGGATGAGGACCCCCCATTGGTGATCATTTGTGGAGTGTTATTTTATGTATTTATAGACATGGTTTTCTAGTGATGGCCCCACATTAATCATTAATACAGGAGATCATTTGATGAGATCTATAGATAGATTGTTAATAAGAATTTATAGTAAATCATGTTTTTTTCTCCTCTCCAGGGCCGTCCACTTAGTTCGCCATAAAGACACAAACCAAGTCTGCGCTATGAAGAAAATGGACAAGGAGAACCTGAAAAAGCCAAAGAGGCTTGAATGGGCCTTTCTGGAGAGGGACATCTCAGCATTCGCAGATTGTCCCTTTGTGGTCTCCACGTTCTGCTCCTTTCCTACTAAACTTCATCTATGTATGGTCATGGAGTATGTACCAGGTAGGACACATCCATTGTATCTATATCCAGCCCACGTCTGCTTAATCCTAGCACCTATATATGACCACAATGTGCCCACATGGACGGTTACATGTCCTCTTTGCAATTATTATAAGTCATCTGTTACCAAGATGCCTGAAAAACCATTGATCTCTATGAAAGTCCCCCAGTATGTCCTCGCTGAGCACGGCAGCAATTTCCACTATGGGTAAAAGGAAGATTGGTCTTTTTGAAGAGTTTTTATAGATAAGAACGTTCACAGAGAAAAAAATTAGAGGCTCGTAGATGAGGCTCTGTCTCTATGTATAGGGTCTATCTGCAGTATACAGTATACGCACTACATTATACAGTATATATAGACCATCCTGTCCCAATGTCTCCGCCTTTTTCACATTCCCACTCATCATGTGTAATTTACATTGTAACAAACCCTCAGTTCTCATATTTGCTTTCTCCTGTAGGAGGTGACTGTGGTACCCTTCTAAAGCACAGGGGTCCTTTACCAGTCCTCTTGGCCCGTATGTACATTGCGGAAATGGTCCTTGCTGTGGAATACCTGCACAGCTATGGTGTGGTGCACAGAGATCTGAAGCCTGAGAAGTAAGTGACCCCTCTAGCATATTAGAGGGGAAGAAAGTTAGAGTTTCTTATACAGTCTGTGGGTTATTACTTGGTGCTGACACCATCTTTTCTTTCACAGCCTCCTGATAACATCAACAGGACATATTAAGGTCACTGATTTTGGGGTTTCAAAACTCGGCCTCATGAGACCAAACTCAGACTTCTACAAGACTCCAACTAAGGACATCACCAAAGAGTTCCTTGATAAAGAGGTAGGCTTTACTTACAGGGTCTTGTACTTTACAGATCTCATCTCTTTCTCCTTCTCTGATTTATAATTTCTCTAGAAAAACATTTCCACTGATGTTATGTGTCGCAATTATATTTATTGATCATCATCTCCTTTTTCTGTTGGTTTCCAGACTGCTGGCACCCCTACTTACATGGCCCCAGAAGTTATCCTAAAGATAGGCTATGGAAGGCCTGTTGACTGGTGGTCAATAGGGATCATCCTATATAAATTTCTATTTGGATATCCACCATTTACAGGGGCTTGCAGAAGGAATATTTTACACAGTATCATCCAGGGTAAGTAAAATAATCTGAATGCTTGTGATGTCACTGTCATTTGACTTGAATAGTTCTGTAGTTTTTTCTAGCTTTGTTAAGGAATTTTATTTTAATGAAAATAAATGAAGAGGTTTTATTTCTTATAATATTTGCTTTTTATATAACAGATGATATACCTTGGAGATGTAATTACTTTCCTCCAACTAATGCTCGAGGCATCATCACTCAACTGCTCAGAAAAATTCCAGCACTGAGACTTGGAACAGGTAATATTAATAGTATTATCAATGAATTATTACAGCGTGACCAGACAAATGATGGGTTCCATGAGGATCAGCACTGAGGTTCTGTACTCTACCTACTTGTCTATTACCCATTCTTCATGCTATAATGTTCAATATATTTCCTTTATGTCGGCTCTGTTACATCTTCAGTTCAGATTAACATAAATTCTACAGATATGGAGCAGTTTCTCTGACAATGACTGTATCACTTTCTTTCTTGTCTTCCTTTTCCAGGAGGCGCAAATGAGATCAAAATTCATCCATTTATGCGTGACTTAGACTTTGACAACCTTTTAAGTCAGAAGCCCCTGTTCGTTCCTGACCTAAAGTCAGATGAGGACACCCGCTACTTTATCAGTAAGTAAAATGAGACGTCATCTGCAGAAAACTGACGAGTGTCTTGTCTTTCATTTTATGTCAAAATCAGTTCCCATCATTATTAGTGATAACATGGTGACTGTCTGGGTATTATACTAATAATCTCTAATAACACTTGTATTTTTTAGCTCGAAGTAGCAGCTTCAAACATATAAATTCAGATGAGGGGGACACAAGTGAGGACAATGACTGGCCAGAAATCAAAAACTTTGCATCAACTTATCAAAGGTCTTCTAAAGTAAGTATGTGGCTAATAAAATGTATGAAACCTATAATTACAAAAAAAAATTAAATATATCTATTTTATATTTCTTTATCTGTTTTAGCTATATATCACCAATACTGGGATGATGACCAATATAGAGCCTATGTCACCTCCACAGTGTTCCCAAGAGAACAGTGATGGAGGCAATGAAGAGCCTATGTCACCTCCACAGTGTTCCCAAGAGAACAGTGATGAAGGCAATGAAGTAACTATGTCACCTCCAGGGTGTTCCCCAGAGATCAATGAAAAACGCTCAGAAATGTGAGTAGATTATTATTATTATGAGATTTAGTCCTGATATACAGTACAGACCAAAAGTTTGGACACACCTTCTCATTTAAAGATTTTTCTGTATTTTCTTGACTATGAAAATTGTACATTCACACTGAAGGCATCAAAACTATGAATTAACACATGTGGAATTATATACTTAACAAAAAAGTGTGAAACAACTGAAAATATGTCTTATATTCTAGGTTCTTCAAAGTAGCCACCTTTTGCTTTGATGACTGCTTTGCACACTCTTGGCATTCTCTTGATGAGCTTCAAGAGGTAGTCACCGGAAATGGTCTTCCAACAATCTTGAAGGAGTTCCCAGAGATGCTTAGCACTTGTTGGCCCTTTTGCCTTCACTCTGCGGTCCAGCTCACCCCAAACCATCTCGATTGGGTTCAGGTCTGGTGACTCTGGAGGCCAGGTCATCTGGCGTAGCCCCCCATCACTCTCCGTCTTGGTCAAATAGCCCTTACACAGCCTGGAGGTGTGTTTGGGGTCATTGTCCTGTGGAAAAATAAATGATGGTCCGACTAAACGCAAACCGGATGGAATAGCATGCCGCTGCAAGATGCTGTGGTAGCCATGCTGGTTCAGTATGCCTTCAATTTTGAATAAATCCCCAACAGTGTCACCAGCAAAGCACCCCCACACCATCACACCTCCTCCTCCATGCTTCACGGTGGGAACCAGCCCTGTAGAGTCCATCCGTTCACCTTTTCTGCGTCGCACAAAGACACGGTGGTTGGAACCAAAGATCTCAAATTTGGACTCATCAGACCAAAGCACAGATTTCCACTGGTCTAATGTCCATTCCTTGTGTTCTTTAGCCCAAACAAGTCTCTCCTGCTTGTTGCCTGTCCTTAGCAGTGGTTTCCTAGCAGCTATTTTACCATGAAGGCCTGCTGCACAAAGTCTCCTCTTAACAGTTGTTGTGGAGATGTGTCTGCTGCTAGAACTCTGTGTGGCATTAACCTGGTCTCTAATCTGAGCTGCTGTTAACCTGCGATTTCTGAGGCTGGTGACTCGGATAAACTTATACTCAGAAGCAGAGGTGACTCTTGGTCTTCCTTTCCTGCGGGGGTCCTCATGTGAGACAGTTTCTTTGTAGTGCTTGATGGTTTTTGCAACTGCACTTGGGGACACTTTCAAAGTTTTCCCAATTTTTCGCACTGACTGACCTTGATTTCTTAAAGTAATGATGGCCACTCGTTTTTCTTTACTTAGCTGCTTTTTTCTTGCCATAATACAAATTCTAACAGTCTATTCAGTAGGACTATCAGCTGTGTAGCCACCAGACTTCTGCACAACACAACTGATGGTCCCAACCCCATTTATAAGGCGAGAAATCGCACTTATTAAACCTGACAGGGCACACCTGTGAAGTGAAAACCATTTCTAGTGACTACCTCTTGAAGCTCATCAAGAGAATGCCAAGAGTGTGCAAAGCAGTCATCAAAGCAAAAGGTGGCTACTTTGAAGAAGCTAGAATATACGACATATTTTCAGTTGTTTCACACTTTTTTGTTAAGTATATAATTTCACATGTGTTAATTCATAGTTTTGATGCCTTCAGTGTGAATGTACAATTTTCATAGTCATGAAAATACAGAAAAATCTTTATATGAGGTGTGTCCAAACTTTTGGTCTGTACTGTATGTCGGATCCAAATACAAGATACGAGTAACACAAATCTAAATCTAGCATCCACCACCCCATGACTACACAATCTCTGTGGGTCTTACTTGTGATAACTTCAATAACAGCTGATTGTTGCGACCAACCATTCATTTCCAACTCACTACAGGCCAATATTACTAATTAGACTCCATTCTTGCTGGTAAAATGTGGTCTTGAGCAGGATATCTCCTCTATGTTGTCCTAATTGACCTTACAGACAGGTGTTCTTCCGTTATTCTATTGTTTTTTCCTTGTAATTTACGTGTCTTTTTTCTACCAACAGGCAGAAAGAATCTTCCCCTTCCAAAACTGTTGGAGACAATCAGTGTTTTACTGCTAAAAACAGTGAGTCATCCTCGCCCTCATTGTCAGGTATGTACAGGTTTATAGGCCATCCAATTATAGCCTATGATCCAAAATTTAAATATTAAGGCTCTAAAATTACTTCCTTTATTCTTTCTGCTCCCCTGAGTATTCTATTTTTTGTTTTGTTAAAATCCCCCATACGGTTCCAGAGTTATGGGCCTTTGTAATTAGTGGTAATTTTTATTCTTTACAAAGGGGCGGTGCTCACAGGATCCTCTGGGGCGTGCCCTTAGGTTACCACGCCCACATGATAAAGACCATAATAATCAACACTAAATAAAAAGTCCCATATCTCTACACCCGTACTGTGGATTTTAGGAAAACAAATATCAGAATACTCAGGGGAGAAGCCGACATAAAATAAGAGCGAATCTTGGACACTTTTGACCTGGTGATGGGTCTTCTTTAAAGTTACAATGAAGTTTTATCCAACTGATTATATAACACCGTGGCTTGCTGAAAGTAATGTCATATTAATATGGGGACATGGTTCTTTGGGGAGACACCACCGGAACCCAGAAAAGCTACAGGTTCATATTAATCAGTTGCATAACTCTATAAAGATACAAAGCTCATCTTTTAGGAGTTTATAATCAACATTTTTTTCTGGCTTTTTGATTAGAATCTCCAGTTCAGAAGAGAAGAAAATATTTTCGAACACTGAGAAAACAACTAAAAACAGAGAAAGTTGAAGAGGGGGAAACTAGGCGAGGTAAGTGTGACGATAATCTCCATGTTGTATGACGTCAGTGAGAAGAAGTCATGTGGAGCAGATGTTATCCGTCAGTGGTGGGATTGTCACATGTATGATGGCTGACAATGATTCTGCTCCTCTGTATGATGAGATTCCTCTAACGTCATGCTACAGTGACACCACAGTAGTGTCCTCTAATATGGAGTCCCATTACTTACATCAGTTTTACATCTTTTCTCCTAGGTTCTCTCTTCCGCCGGATGATAACATCCTGCCGGCGTGGATTATCCAGGGCTGCTCGTGCTGTCAGAGAAAGCTGCATTTTTGGCTGCTGCCACCAACGCACCATTGACATCTCGAGGACAGAAAACCCCCAAATCTAGCGCTCTGAAGAAACTACAGCACATCCACCATTAATGCTGTACCTGTATGGAAGGAGTTGTACCACCTACCTGTGGCCTCCTGACCAGCAAGGGACACGTGCAAAAGTTGAAGGCTCCTCCAAAAACTTGTCTTCATCCTTCCATGCAATTTTAATTCAAAGAAATAAAAAATTAAAATTGTTTAATGTCTTTTCGCATTTAATTGATTATTAGTGACTTTTATGGTATATTAATACTATACCTCATATATAGTATGTCTGAAGGGTTAGATCCCAAACTGGAGAATAGCGGTTCTATGTCTCCCATTAATCCTCTAAACTCTGGCCAAAAATGGAGGAGATGACCAGAGATTCTGTTATTCCTAAGGGTACGTACACACAGCACCTTATAGACGCCAGCATAAACCACTGATTTTTTATTTTATAAGAAGACACTTAAGGAAAACATCAGTGTTTTTGTTAACTACATATAAAATAGTGAGCGGCTTCCAAACAGAAGCCACCAGCAGAATGAACCGATCACTTTCTTTAACCACTTCATAATTTTCAAAGCTGGAAGCGGAGAAAAGAAGCTGAAAAAGACTGAAAAATACACAATGCACAGCAAGTTGTTTTTATATTGCAGTGCATATGTTCAATCATTTACATTTTTATCTAGTGCTTTTCATGAGGGATCCAGGTGGAATCCACCTGAAGAAGACATTGTTTGCACATTACGAAGAGTGGCAATTAGTGTTGAGTGAGCACTAAAATGCTCGGATGCTCGAAGCTCGGGCCGAGCTCACCGTGATACTCGGGTGCTCGACCCGAGAAACGAGCCCAATGTTAGTCTATGGGAGACCCGAGCATTTTTGCGGCGGCACCCCCTACAGTCTGTAGAAAGCCTAAAAAGTGCCCAAAACGATAGTGACAGTGCTCAAATGACATGGGGACAGCATGGGGATCGCCCCAGGAAGCATTTCAGACCCCCAGGTCACTGCTGTCAACAGCGCCGGACTGGGGTGTCTGGGGCCCACCAGGGACATTGACTCCAGGGGCCCACCCACCCTTCAGCTATTTGCAAATACCTGTTAGCCGTTATACCCATTATATTGGCCGCTTCTGCCCATCACTGTGCGCTCACCAGAAATGCGATGTACAATTACTGTAGTTTGCATTAAAGGGTTTTTATTGGTGAAAACAAGTTATCAGCGATGCACAGGTTGGGAAGGTGATCACTTATTTATTGGTGGAATCAGCACTGTCAGAAGATTGTGGCACTTTGAGTATTTGGTGAGATTTTTACCTCTGTATTTATAAGACAAAACCAGGAGTGGAGCAATCCGAGGTAATGTTTTATGAATTTCTCACCCACTCCTGGTTTTGTCTTATAAATACAAAGGTGAAAATCTCACCAAATGCCAACTTGCTTTCTCTGGTGAACCTCTGCAACTGCATCTCTGCTGCTGTGTAATAGTCACAGGGCAGGGAGGGGTTAAACATCCAAGTATTTAATATCTATTGGAAATAAAGAGGTTTCCCCTTATTGATATCAGATAAAACAAATGACCAACCACAATCCACTCTACCAAGACCAATATTACCAGATAGAAGGCAGAAATACCACCACACCGTGACCAGATCACATATTACCACCACATAGTGCCCAAATAATGCCACATACAAGGCACAAATACCGCCACACCATGACCAAAGCACATAATACCACCACATAGTGATCAAATGCTACCAGATACAAGGTATAAATACTGACACACCATGAGACCACATATTACCACCACATAGTGACTGAATAATACCACATACAAGGGACAAATATCGTCATCTCATGACCAAAGCACATAATGCCACAACATAGTGACAAATAATGCTAAAATAATAAAAATGTAAAAAAGCTCTGTATATTGGGTCAGTGTACAGGTTATACAGTGATCACCAGTGATATTATACACAGGAGCTCTGTATATAGTGTACAGGTTATCAGTCATCACCAGTGACATTATACACAGAAGCTCTGTATATAGTGTCAGTGTACAGGTAATGCAATGATCACCATTAATATTATACACAGGAGCTCTGTATATAGTGTCAGTGTGTGTGTATAGGTAATACACATACTCACCAGTGATGTCTCTAGGTGAAGTTCTTTATCTGCAGACCGATATATCCCATCTTCTATGCAGGACTTATCTCTGCAGAAAATAACATAGTTAGCTATAACTGATCACTTCCAGAGCACAATCCACACTTTTCCCAAGATTTCTACACTGCATGAAATGACAAAAGAGCAACATAGTGCGGCACTACACAGTAACAGTGCTCCAGTGTCATTCTGTGCCTGCTCATCTGTCAGCAGACATATATCTCTGATGGCAAAGATGTAGCAGAGCTGAAGAAAGAAGACCCATGGATTACGTCGGAGCGAGGATTTTTTTTTATTAAAGATAGAGTCCCTTAGGCTACGTTCCTGCTTTTATGCGGCGCTTTAGACCGCTCGCGTAAAAGAAGTGCCAAAGAAAGCTGGAAACGCCTTCCAGCAAAAGCTATGGCTTTTGCTGAAAAGCGTTCAGATGCCGCGTTTTGCCACGTATTTTTGCGTGGGCGCTTTCACTGCAAAAGCGGCCGCGCAAAAAGAATTGACATGCCAATTCTTGGCGTTTTTTTTGGCGCGCTTTCCCCATAGGCTACATGTTAACATGCCTCGGGAAAAGCGCGCTGAGAAAAGCGCAACGTCGGCATGCAGTAGAGATTTTTTGCGCCGCGTATGAACGGAGCCTAAATGGGTTTTGTGTTTTATTTTTAATTAAAAAAAAAAATTCTGTGTTTTTTTTCTATTTACTAGAAATTCATGGTGGCCATGTCTAATTTGGCGTGACAACATGAATTTCGGGCTTAGTACCGGCTGATAATACAAAGCTGGCCTGGTACTAACACTATTATTACCCAGGGTGCCACTCACCACCAGGGCCGCTGGAAGAGCCAGGTAAAGCGCCTGGAAATTTTCAGGGGTGGCTGCGGGCTGCGATTTTCAGTGTGGGGGGCCAAGAACACTTGGGCCTTACCATGCTGAGAATCCCAGCCCCCAGCTCATTTGTTTTATCTGGCTGGCGATCAACATATGGCAGGAGCACACACCTTTTTCTAAAAAAAAAAATATTTTAAATAAGTTTAAAACAAATATTCGGCTTCTCTGTCTTTTGATCGGCAGCCAAGGTAAAGCCAGGCAGCTGGGGGTGGCAGTACGTAGCTGTCCGCTTTATCTGCGGTGAGAATCAAAAATTCAGCAGAGCGCTACACCGTTTTTAAAAATTTCTTTTCACACTTCTATATGTCACAGACCCAACAGCCAATCACAGATGCTGTCAAAGAGGATGGGCGTCTGTGATTGGCTGTTTGAGTAATCTACAATCAGCCCATACATTCTAGTATGGTACTATGTATGGGCTGCTTTCAGGTTACTCAAGCAGCCAATCACAGACGCCCGTTTTCAGTGTCAGCGTCTGTGATTAGCTGTTGGGACTGTCACACATATAGAAGTGTGAAAATAAATAAATAATAAAACAAAAATGACAGCGCTCCGCAGAATTTTTGATTCTCAGCGCAGATAAAGCAGACAGCTATGGGCTGCCACCTCCAGCTGCCTGGCGATCAAAAGTCAGGAAAGCCCAATGTTTTTTAAATTATTTAAAAAAATAATTTTAAAAAAAATACGTGGGTTCCCGCCATATTTTGATCGCCAGCCTGGTAAAAACCAGGCAGCTGGGGGCTGGGATTCTCAGCATGGTAAGGCCCAAGCATTCTGGGCCCCCCACGCTGAAGACGGCAGCCCGCAGCCACCCCTGGAATTGGCGCATTCATCATAGCACCATTTCCAGGCGCTTTATCCGGCTCTTCCAGCGGCCCTGGTGGGGGTGGCACGCTGGGTAATAATGGGGTTAGTACCAGCTTTGTATTATCAGCTGGCAGTAAGCCTGAAATTCATGGCGTCACGCCAAACTAGACATGGCCACCATGAATTTCTAGTAAACAGAAAAAAACACATGTAGGGACTCCATCTTTAATAAAAAAACAAAATCCTCGCTCTGACGTAATCCACGGATCTTCTGTCTCCAGCTCTGCTACATCTTTGCCATCAGACAAATACCCCTGCTGACAGAGATGAGCAGGCACAGAATGACACTAGAACACAGTTGTCAGAGAAGTGCTCAGCTGGCCTCCAGCCGCCGACCATGTTTTCCTGTGCGTTGCAAATAATGCATACTTTCAAACACATGCCTATTTTTGCAATGCAAGTCTACAGTACATTGCGTCTGCGCTGATTTACAACGGATCCGTTGTAACGCACAGTATAAACGCAATGTTAACCCAGCCTAACAGCAGCGAGAAGGGGAGACGGAGCCCTGGAGACCGCCAAGTCAGTCTACTGGTGGTACTATCATGCCCATTGCCCAGTATGTCCTCCCAGCCTTTGTGGTATTATTATGCCCATTGCCCAGTATGTACTGCCAGCCTCTGTGGTACTATCATTCAAGCTCACATGGCATGTCCTGCCAGCCAGCCACTGGTGGTAGTAGTACTAGCATGATAGTACCACAAAGGGCCGGCTCCAGGTTTTTCTGGGCCCTGGGAGAAAGAGTCTCAGTGGGCCCCTTTAACACATACCACGATTCATGATGCACAGATACCGCAGAGAAATATAAGTATAGTACAATGCAAAGATTTCACTCCTTATATTACATGAGTGATATCTATTGTAAATTCTATAATAGTTCAGAAACCGGCGAATCGCTCCACACAGTATACTGGCCTCCAAAAAGTGCGCCATACAGAATACTGGTCCCCATATAACGCTCCATACAGAATACTGGTCCCCATATAACGCTCCATACAGGATATTGGTCCCCATATAATGCTCCATACAGAATACTGGCCCCCATAAAATGCTCCGTACAGAATACTGGCCCCCATAAAACGCTCCATACAGGATACTGGTCCCCATATAACGCTCCACACCGTATACTGGCCCCCAAAAAATGCTCCATACAGAATACTGGCCCCCATATAATGCTCCATACAGAATACTGACCCCATATAACGCTCCAAACAGAATACTGGCCCCCAGAAAATGCTCTGTACAGGATACTGGCCCCATATAAAGCTCCATGCAGGCTGTTCCCCCCACATAATGCCCTATGCAGGCTTTTCCCCCCCTTATAATGCCCCATGCAGGATGTCACCCCCCTCCATATAATGCCCCATGCAGGATGTCACCTCCCTCATATAATGCCCCATGCAGGATGTCACCTCCCCCATATAACGCCCCATGCAGGATGTCACCCCCCATATAATGCCCCATGCAGGATGTCACCCCCCATATAATGCCCCATGCAGGATATCACCCCCCCTCTCTTTAAAATGCCCCATGCAGGATGTCACATCCCCCCTTTTATAATGCCCAATGCAGGATGTCACCCTTCTCTTTAAAATGCCCCATGCAGGATGTCACCGCCCCCATATAATGCCCCATGCAGGATGTCATCTCCCCAATATAATGCCCCATGCAGGATGTCATCTCCCCAATATAATGCCCCATGCAGGATGTCACCCCCCATATAATGCCCCATGCAGGATGTCACCCCCCCTCTTTATAATGCCCCATGCAGGATATCACCCCCCTCTCTTTAAAATGCCCAATGCAGGATGTCACCCCCCTCTTTAAAATGCCCCATGCAGGATGTCACCCCCCATATAATGCCCCATGCAGGATGTCACCCCCCCCATATAATGCCCCATGCTGGATGTCACCCCCACATATAATGCCCCATGCAGGATATCACCCCCCCATATAATGCCCCATGCCTCCATACATTAAAAAAAATAATAATCAAATACTCACCTCACTCCTCCTTACCTGCTGCCGCTGCTCAGGTCCGTACTCCAGCGTCGCCGGCGTCTTCCCGCTCTGCGCTGCCTGTGATGGCTCAGGGGAGGGTGCGGTGGAAAGACGTCACCGCACCCTCTGACCTGATATGTCACAGGGAGCGCAGAGCAAAAATACAGCAAATCTGCGGAGGCAGGAGGAGAGGTAAGTATCCGGCTGCTGGGCCCTGAACAAGCGGGGGAGAAGGGCGGGCGCTGGCACCGCTCTCCTCCGCCCATAGCCCGATTCATGCTTAGTATGTCCTGCCAGCCTCCTTGGTACTTTCATGCCCACCCAGCATGTCCTGCCAGCCACTGGTGGTAGCACATGCTGCTAGGCATAGTAACAGTAACGAGAGGTTGGCAGCAGGACAGGCTGGGCAATGGGCATGATGATAATCATGCCCATTGCCCAGTAGCATTTACTGACAGCCTCGGCCAGGGGTCCTCTCAGCCACCCCTCCCCCCTATCCCTTCCTCCCCTCCCGGCCCCTGCTTTTCATACTCAAGCGTTGAGATGAGCTGCAGGCCTGCAGCCGCTGCCTAGGGCGACGGCGGATCCGTCCTCCACAGCGCGCACAGGAAGCAGTCCCAGGGCGATGATGTCATCGCTCTGAGACTCACCTCCTGCGCACGCGCCGGCAGAGGCGGCAGAGGGGCACTGCGGCAGCAGGCAGAGCAGGGAGACCGGTCTCCTTGCTGTGCTGCTGCAGAGAGCCCATCACTAATCATATCGGCAGTGCTGCCTATCTGATTAGCGAACCGGGGGGTCCTCTGTTCTCTGTACAGGGCCCAGTGGGTGTGAGGGCGGGGCTTAGGGGCATGGCCATCGGAACCCGGAGCTCACCGGGGGTTTTCCCGATCATACGGTGGGCGAGTACGCCCCTGCCCATAAGGGCACACACTGTGCAATTATCTGAGATTCTAGCGTGACCTCCGCAGGGAGGATGAGAGTGATACGTGGTGCAGAATACGTTGGTCTAAAAGCAGGCATGCAATACATGGGGTGCAGAGAAAAAGGTTGCACTTGGGTCACGACCTGACTAATGAGGCACGGTACCGTGTGAGGCTTATTCTCTTAGCTCCCCCGCCAACAATTTATATACAAATAAGATATTATACAGTGCTACATTATACAAGGTATAAAGGATGGTGCCCACATAAGAGTGCCATTCTTTAGCAACAAAATAACAGTGCCACTCAGAGCCAAAATAAATACGGCTATATAGTGTTCTCAAGATAGCACAATAGATTGCTCAAATAAATACTGTCATACAGTGCTCACATATTAACACTATGAAATGCCCAAATAAACACCACTTTACAGTTCTCACATGTTATGACCATACAGTGCTCAAATAAATACTACAATACAGTGCTCACATATAAACACTATGAAATGCCCAAATAAACACCACTTTACAGTTCTCACATGTTATGACCATACAGTGCCCAAATAAATACTGTCATACAGTGCTCACATATTAACACTATGAAATGCCCAAATAAATACCACTTTACAGTTCTCACATGTTATGACCATACAGTGCCCAAATAAATACTACAATACAGTGCTCACATATTATCAAAATACAAGGCACAAATAAATAGTACCGGACATTGTTCACATATTATCACTATACAGTTCCCAATACATAATCTAACAGTGCTATACAATGGCTAACTAAAAATACAATATTTAGACTGAGTCATGGTCATAACCTTGTCAATCATTCCTGGCACCAATATAGAAGCGGGAGGCTGATGGGACCCATGTGTAAATGCCCTGGGAAATGTCTGTGCTTCATATGAGGGCATCAGCACTATTATTTTGGGAGGCCTTGTTTCAGGGTTTAGATTGGGCCCAGTTACTTGCTGGCCACCTTCTTCGGAGCGGCTCTCCGTCACCCCTCACCACAATTCAGTAGACCCATACCAGCTATTACTGAAATTATTGATTGCCAAGTGTAACAGCGGAAAATAAATTATTGAAAAAAAATAAATAAATAAGCACGATGCTCCCCGATCCTCTGGGCGGCATGTAGACTTCTTTTTATAATTTTATAAACTTGTGTATTTATAGATTTGATGTCATTAATCATTAATGGTCCATTACTTATTATTCCTCTATGTAGTCCTTTCTCCAGCTCCGGTGTTATATACTTATTTTATATAAAAAAAGTTCCAGTTATTAGCTAAGGCTGAAAATAAATAAAGTTTTAGAGTCAGTAAAATATAAAAGCGGTATTTTATATTGGGATTTCTTATAGCAAACTCATCTTCTGCTTGTGAGTGCACGTTGCTATATAAGGACGCAGCCACCCAACCAACCCGAACCAAAGACACCCCAGTGACAGCCACATAGTCACTATATAGCTCTCACTGGCGGTAAACTGACCGTTTTAGGCAGCGGATGCAACCAAAACTCACTCATGTACTTGAAATCCCACCTACCCAGTTTTTTCATTGACTAACGTGGGCTAGGTTTCAACCACATTAGAAAAAGGTGATGAGTGAGCACATATATAATAGGTATCCGTTTGATCCCATGATCTAATATTGGCGATGCCAGGGGTTCTAGGGGAAGGAGAGGCTGCTCACACTGCTGTCCACCCTGTCTATCTGATCTAATAATGAAGATACCAGGGGTGCAGCGGTAAGAAGAGGCTGCTCACACTGCTGTCCACCTGTCTAATTGATCTAATACTGGAGATACCAGAGATCCTGAGGTAAGAAGAGGCTGCTCACACTGCTGTCCACCATGTGTATTTGATCTAATACTAGAGATACTAGGGGTGCTGAGGTAAGAAGAGGCTGCTCACACTGCTGTCCGCCATGTGTTTCTGAGCTAATACTGGTGATACCATGGTTGCTGAGGTATGAAGAGGCTGCTCACACTGCTGTACACCTGTCTAATTGATCTAATACTAGAGATACCAGGGGTGCAGAGGTAAGAAGAGGCTGCTCACACTGCTGTTCACCATGTCTTTCTGAGCTAATACTGGAGATACCAGGGGTGTTGAGGTAAGAAGAGGCTGCTCACACTGCAGTCCACTATGTGTATCTGATCTAATACTAGAGATACCAGGGGTGCAGAGGTAAGAAGAGGTTGCTCACACTGCTGTACACCTGTCTAACTGATCTAATACTAGAAATACCAGGGGTGCAGAGGTAAGAAGAGGCTGCTCACACTGCTGTCCACCATGTCTTTCTGAGCTTATACTAGAGATACCAGGGGTGCAGAGGTAAGAAGAGGCTGCTCACACTGCTGTCCACCATGTGTATCTGATCTAATACTGGAGATACTAGGAATGCTGAGGTAAGAAGAGACTGCTCACAGTGCTGTCTACTCTAATACTGGAGATACCAGGAGTGCTGAAGTAAGAAGAGGCTCTTCACACTGCTGTCCACCATGTCTATCTGATATTATGCTGGAGATACAAGCAGTGCTTAAATAAGAAGAGGCGGCTCACACTGATGTCTACCCTGTCTATATGATCTAATACTGGAGATACCAGGGCTATTAAGGTACGAAAAGTCTGCTCACACTGTTATAGGTTATCTCTAAGTCATATCAGGAATATTCCTATGGCACATGCTCACAAGTTTCTGTGCTAATATTCTAGGACAGGTTTCTTTCTGTGTAACAAGACACTGACCATATTAATTGTGTAGTGTTTACCTCCCTAAACAAAAAAGCTAAAATTGCTAATTAAAGGTATTTATAAATGTATTCATTAAGATTCCATTTAGTTATTTATTTTTTTCTATTCCCAGAGAGCCCCGTTAAGGAAAAATTGCAAAACAATGAGATACATTTCTCAGAGTCCTATTTTATATATCCATATACTGTATGTGATACTGAGTTTGTATGTTTTCCCCGTATTCTTGTGGGTTTCCGCTGGGTTCTCCGGTTTCTTCCTACACTCCAAAGACATACTGATAGGGAATTTAGATTGTGAGCCCCGATGGAGAAAGTGTCGATAATGTCTGTAAAGCGCTGCGGAATTAATGGTGCTATATAAGTGAATAAAATAAATCAAAATAAATACTAGAGTAAAATAAGAGAAGCCAAAGAAGGCGGGGATAATAAAAGTGACGGTGCACTTGTGTAGAGCTTGAGTAAAGTACCTATATGCAGGCCTGGCGTCAGAACCCAGCGCACCCGGGCAAGTGCTGGGGCCCTAAGGATATGGATGTGCGCACTTACCGTCGGGCACCCCTGCGCGCTATGGGACCCGTGAGCGGTGCGGTGCCGGTGCCAGCGCCCGCCAACCACCCCCACTTGTTCAGGGCCCCTCTCCCCGTGCCTCCGCACCATCTCTGGTCTCTTCCGTGGCTGCTGCACTGTGACGTCTCAGGCCAGAGGATGCGGTGATGTCTTTACACCATGCTCGCTCCAGATCCATCACAGCGCAGAGCGGGAAGACACCGGCGACGCTGAAGAGTCTGGAGAAACGGCAGGAAGTGAGGAGAGGTGAGTACTTGATTATTTTTTTTATATGTATGGAGTCATGGGGAATTATATGGGGGGGGGGAGACAAGTGACATTCTGCATGGGGCATTATATGGGGGGAACAAGTGACATCCTGCATGGGGCATTATATGGGGGGGGGATAGGTGACCTCCTGCATAGGACATTATATGGGGGGACAGGTGACATCCTGCATGGGGCACTATATGGGGGGGAGGTGACCTCCTGCATAGGACATTATATGGGGGGGAGAGGTGACATCCTGCATGGGGCATTATATGGGGGGAGAGGTGACATCCTACATGTGGCATTATATGGGGGGAGAGGTGACATCTTGTATGGGGCATTATATGGGGGTGAGACGTTAAATCCTGCATGGGGCATTATATGGGGGGGGGGGAAGAGATGGAGGAGAAAGAGCAAGTGAGAGACAGGAGAGAGTGAGAGAGATGGAGGAAAGGGTAAGGGAGAGAGATGGATGAGAGAGAGAGATATGGAGGAGAGACAGATGGAGGAGAGAGAGAGAGGGAGGAGAGAGAAAGAGATGGAGGACAAATAGCAAGGGAGAGAGAGATTGAGAAGAGAGAGGAGAGAGTGACAGAAATGGAGAGAGTGCGAGGGAGAGAGATGGAGGAGAGAGAGAGATAGAGGAGAGAGAGATGGAGGAGAGAGAGATGAAGGAGAGAGAGATGGAGGAGAGAGAGATGAAGGAGAGAGAGAGAGGGAGGAGAGAGAGAGGGAGGAAAGAGAGAGAGGGAGGAGAGAAGCGGGAGGAGAGAGATAGAGAAAAGAGAAGGAGGGAGGAGGGAGAATGAGATTTTTCCATCTCAAAAGTTGGAGTTCACAATGATTTCAATGGGGTCCATGTACTGGATCAAGTTCGGGTACAGTTTTGGTACCCGAACCAAACTTTGGACTAAAGTTCAGTTGGGTACCAAAACCTGAACTTCCACGGGTCTGCTCATCCCTTGTCATGCTAGGTATGGGAAGAACCCAGCGTACGACAACGGGAAAAGGGGGAAAGCCCAGAAACTAGGGAAAGGGGGAGTGGAGACCCCTAAGCAGATCTAACAACACCATGACTCCCTTATCATTCCTAAATAGGTTCCACACCTATCGCCAAGCAGGATACCTTAGCCCTGGCTGACCCTAGAGCTAGGCCCTAGGTAGGGAGGGGGAGGAGTTAGCACTAGTCGGCCCCACTGCAACTAAAGACAAACAAGGGAAACAGACAAGGAGATACACTTAGCTTTGAGGAGACACCAGAGAGAACACAACTACAATCCATAAAGGAACTCCAAGAAGAATATCGCTGACTGCTAGAACTCCAGACTTGAACAGAGGAATTTACTCTATCACCAGCAACTCTCTTGAGAAACTGAGTATATTTAAAGATCCAGAAAGGGTGTGTTAATTAGCAGGCGATCGTGGAGATCACCGCTGGGTGCTAGAGTGGGAGGGATGATGAAAGGATCAAGAAGGTGTCTGCAAGGCCAAGCGCAGCGACCTTCTACAGCCGGATTCAGAATGACTGTATGTCAAGCCTAACACACCCGTGACATCCCTAGTTCCTAATCCTTTAACTGGTTGGGATGCAATACTACATTTCACCTCTAGTAGCCACTAGTGAAAAATTTGATTACCTGTCACAATCACAATAATAGTCGATCATTAGTGATCCAGTTCTCAATCTACATCCCATTGGTTTACACAGTCTGTAAAATTGCCCTCCAGGAGGAGACTGGTATCTTTGTCCTGCCTACCACTGTTCTCCTACACATGTGCAGACTTCCATTTCTTAAGGGGACTTATTTTCAGTCAATGTCTATGGCACCTAGGTTTTGTAAATGCCTCCCCCACCCCCCATATCAATCTGTGGTTTTGCAACCACTGAGTTCCAATACTGTGCTATGGTCCACAGTTACAAATGTCTTTATAATAATTCCGATTGTTGGATGTCAGTTGATGTTGAACCCCACCGGTGAAGAGGTCAATATAGTAAACCTGGAAAACCCCTACAATGCATTAAGTTTATGGCTGCTAATTGTCATCATGTAGTTGATGGGGAAATATAACAGTCTAGGGGTACGGGAGACATTTGAGCTGATAAAAGCTGAGTGTGCATGGTGATAGATAGCGGCTCTGTAAGACTAAACTTACCTTGTGGCCGGAGTCTGTAGAGCAGAGTTACTGTACATGTCCAGACTCTCTGACCAGGTCTATGCAAAAGTATGAAAAGTGATATAGCAATGTGAAATTCAGGCCAACACTCCCTTTTTCCATAAAAGTCAGCACTTTATTTAATCCATATAAACACAACCAAATTTAAGTGGCTTCTTACAAAAATAGCACATGAAAAACGTACAAATGCCATCAGCAAAACGTACTTCAACCAGACGGCAACGCGTTTCTGAGCTCTACGTTTCTTAGTTTGAGCCTGAAAAATTCCACAATACTTAACACAGGATATCTGAGTTCGCAGATTCGTAACACTCAGGTTAAAATGAGCATAGACAAAATATATAGATAAAACCTGTAAAAACCACAATGTGGATAATGCGGATAAACGAACCATACAATAAAGTAAAAACAGGAGCCGAGGCTGTAAGTGCGGGGATTTCTGTGCTTGGGGATCATACTCGATACTGGATAAATTGAGATGTTTTGAAAATGTTGTATCCATTATTTTATCATTTGCAGATCACCAACACGTCTCTCCGACCTGTGATTTCCATAGTTCCACGACTTTTCCGTCTTATGCTCAGAGGTCTAGTATTAACCCCTTTACCCCCAGGGTGGTTTGCACGTTAATGACCAGGCCAATTTTTACAATTCTGACCACTGTCACTTTATGAGGTAATTACTCTGGAACGCTTCAAATGGATCCCGCTGATTCTGAGACTGTTTTTTCGTGACATATTGTACTTCATCATTGTGGTAAAATTTCTTTGACATCACTTGCGTTTATTTGTGAAAAAATCAGAAATTTGGTAAAAATGTAGAAAGTTTTGCAATTTTCAAAATTTTTAATTTTATGCCCTTAAATAGAGATATGTTACACTAAATAGTTAATAAACAACATTTCCCACATGTCTACTTTACATCAGCACAATTTTGGAACCACATTTTTTTTTTTTAGGGAGCTATAAGGGTTAAAAGTTGACCAGCGATTTCTCATTTTTACAACAAAATTTACAAAAACACTTTTTTAGAGACCCCATCACATCTGGCGTGACTTTGAGGGGCCTTTATGATAGAAAATACCCAAAAGTGACACCATTGTAAAAACTGCACCCCCCAAGGTGCTCAAAACCACATTCAACAAGTTTATTAACCCTTCAGGTGCTTCACAGTAATTTTTGGAATGTGGAAGAAAACAATGAACATTTAACTTTTTTCACAAAAATGTTACTTTAGACCGCAATTTTTTTTCATTTTCGACTTTTTGAATGTAAAATTTGCTTGAAAAATTAGCGGACACCATGTTGCGTTTGGGGAGCCCCCGATGTGCCTAAACAGTGGAAACCCCCCACAAGTGACACCATTTTGGAAACTAGACCCCTCAGGGAACTTATCTAGGTGTGTGGTGGGCACCTTGAACCCCCAGGTGCTTCACAGAAGTTTATATCATGGAGCTGTAAAAATAACATTTTCACATTTTTCCAACAAAAATGTTTTGCAGACCCCAATTTTGCATTTTCATAAGGGTAACAGGAGAAATTGCACCACGCGATTTGTTGTGCAATTTTTCCTGAGTAAGCCGATACCCCATATGTGGGGAAAAAACACTGTTTGGGCACACGGCAAGGTTCGGAAGAGAAGGAACGCCATTTGACTTTTTGAATGTAAAATTTGCTTGAATTAGTGGACGCCATGTTGCGTTTGGGGAGCCCCTGATGTGCCTAAATAGTGGAAACCCCCCCCCCCAAGTGACTCCATTTTGGAAACTACACCCCTGAAGGATTTTATCAAGGGGTATAGTGAACATTTTGAACCCAGAGGTACGACACAGAATTTGATAACATTAAGTCATCATATTGAATAAGTTGTCATTAGTCTTGAGTGCAAGTGCTCGCTACTTGAGTTTGCATCGGGTACTCAGGTATGGACCATGTATGGCGGGTGCTCAAGTGACATGCTCGAGTCCCCGCCCGCATGTTTCATGGTTGTTAGTCACCCAAATAAAAACATGTGGGGATCGCTTGTGCATGACAGGCAGTCCCAGCAAGGTTTTTTTGGCTATATAACAGCTGCAAAACATTTGAGGCGGAGACTTGAGCATGTCACTCGAGCACCCGCTATACTCGGTGCATACCCGAGCACCCGATGCAAACTCAAGCAGCGAGCTCTTGTGCTCAACATTAGTTGCCATATAGACGGTATTTTTTTCTTTACTTCTGAAAAAATCCCAACCCCAACCCTAATACAACCACAACCCTTGCCCAAACGCAACCTTAGCTCAACCCTAACCCTAGCCCAACCCTAACCCTAGCTCAGCCCTAACGCAACCCTAACCCTTGCCCAACCCTAACCCAATCCTAGCCTAACCATAGCACAACCCTAACCCTAGTACAACCCTAACCCTAGCACAACCCTACCCATAGCTCAATGCTACCCCTAGCCCAACCCTAACCCTAGCTCCACCCTACCCCAAACCTACCCCTAGCCCCACCCTTGCTCAACCCTCACCCTAGCCCAACCCTAACCCTAGCCCAACCCAAACCCTAGCACAACCCTAACCCTAGCCCAACCCTAACCCTAGCACAACACTAACCCTAACCCTAGCACAACCCTATCCCTAACCCTAAAGTTTTATTTTTTACGCCATTCCTCGTGCGGTATAAGTGATTAGACAACTTTATTTTTCGGGTCGGTGCAATTACAGGGATACTAGATTCATATCAGGTTTTTATGATTGAGAGCTGTCACACACTAAAAAAGCCTTTTTATTGCAAAGACTAGTTTTTGCATCGCAATTTTTTGAGAGCTATAATTTTTCCATATTTCGGCCGACAGAGTCCTGTGATTTTTTTTTTTTTTGTGGGACAAGTTGATGTTTTTATTGGTACCATTTTTGGGCACATTACATTTTTTGATTGCTTTCTATTCCGATTTTTGGAAGGCAGAATAAACAAAAACCAACAATTCACGAATTGTTTTTTGGTGTTTTTTTTATGCCGTTCTATGTGTCGTCAAATTGATAAGGAAGCTTTATTCTTCGGTTCAGTATGTTTACAGCGGCACCACAGTTATATTTTTTTTCACGTTATGGCACTTTTACTCAATGAAAACTATTTTATAGAAAAAAGAATTGTTTATGCATCGCTAGAGAGCTATAAATGTTTTATTTTTCTGCCGTTGGAGCTGTATGGTGGCTTGTTTTTTTGCGGGATAAGATGACGTTTTCAGCGGTACCATTTTTATTTACATTTGTCTTTTTGATCTCGTTTTATTCCATTTTTTGTTTGGTGGTATGATGATAAAGCATCGTTTTATGTTTTGTTTTTTATTTTATTTTTTTACCCTGTTCACTAAAGGGGTTAACTTCATCACCATCCCTGTGCTATGCAGCCTGTCAGCGCTGCACAGGGAAAAGTTACTTTGGTCACGCGTGGCGCATGACCAAAGCAACTTCCTGCCTTCTGATGACCCGGATGTTGTCATGATGACATCGGGTCACCATGACAACATCTGGGACCGGACTCAGACGCTGCGGGATGCCGGCAGAGAAGGTAAGTATCGCGCTAACCTCCTCTTGCCACCAGAATGCTGCGATCGATTTCAATCACAGCATTTCGGGGGTTAATGTGCAGGGAGCGGTGCGGGACCGTTCCTTGCACATAGCACCGGGTGTCAGCTGTGACAATCAGGTGGATGACTTGATATCACGACCTCCCCAGGAAAAAGACAATAGGCTCTAGCTACAGAGACCTTCAAACTCTCTGTGTCACTCCCCCTACTGCACCCCTGGTGGAGCCCAAGTCTCCATCCCTGTTATTTCCCAGCTAAGAGCTCCCAAAACTAAAATGGGCCATATGTTCTTACTGGACAGTCCTAGGGAGCCCGTTCTGGTGTCATTGGACCCAGCCGGGCCCCTGCTACGCATGGATGCTAAACATCAGAGTCCTAGGGGCCCCTGCAAGGCTGTGCTGGGTATCTCCTTTCCTTACGCTGGACTATGTTTAAAACTAGGGTTACAATCCGCATCCCCTCAGGTCTATTTTGTGTATCACTGAGATGAATCTTTTCCCCATAACTCGCTGTTGAATTATGTTTCTTGAATAGGCACATGGCGTCAGGGGAAGGGACATCCTGTGTAGCTTGCAGCTGCTGTGAGAATTCTCACTCTTCGCTTCTTCAGCTCCTTCCTTTGCAAGCTGCAGTGTCAAATTTTCATATGTAGAGCTTCGTAAAACCCGCCTGCCAGTGCACAGTGATCGACAGGGGATTACCTTGAATATCTTCACACCATTGTTCCCTGTAAAAAACAGAAAATAAATAAGCTAATTTATACTCACCTAACACCTAATCCCAGAAGCCGCTGTCAACTGTAAAACAGCAAAAATAAAAAACAACCATATCCCTCACCTATCCAAAGTGATGAAATAATCCATAGTGTCCTACGATGATCTAGATGACTTATACTAGTATAATTTTCAAACGGTGCCACTCCATAATGTACACATACTACAATGTGAAGAGTGGCAACTATTGACCGTATAATGGCAAAATCGCAAGATAAACATAAACAACCGAAGCAACCACGATCAAAGGCCAATCTACATCATAAAATTTTTTTTATTAAATATTCAATTTTGTTAAAAATTATCACATGCAGATAATTGGTGCAAAAAATGTTGCAAAACAACATACAGTGTGTAAAAAAATTCTACCGCTATATGGGACACGCAGGACCCAAATTGTACAGCCTAGTAGATATTAAGTGATCATCCAAGTAGCATAGTATTTATACACAGGCCAATGTGACCCTATTAGTAAAAAGGCTCATATAGTCAAAGGTTGTTAGGTCAGAGAAACAGACAATGTTAATACATTCCTCAAAATAATATTACGGGTATAATGAGCCACCATATATATATTTACATGTGTATAACAACAGTATATATATGTGTCAACAGTATATAGACATACAATATATTGTACATGACAACAGGCTCACACTGACACAAGTAATGTGTAGCGATCAGCTGCCGTGAGAGAGTTCACAGGAGTTCATCAGCTGATGAAACCCGGTAACCTCACTTACGGCACCGCCGCTGCGTGAGAACTGTCTCACGCCATAGCGGTGCCGTAAGTGAGATCACTGGAGCTCATCAGCTGATGAACTCCTGTGAACTCTTTCACGGCAGCTCAGCGCTATACACTGCAGGAGTGATTACACAGCGGCGTCTGCTCTGTAACAGCAGGCATAGGCTGATGGGAGTAGTACTCTCATCAGCTGATGCCTGTGACGTGTGGTAAGCTTTTTACGACTGGTCACAGTCACAGCTGCGGGCTCACACTGTCATCTGACAGAGTGAGCCCGTAGTTCTAACCGATCAGAGCCCCTTTTTCCCACGCTGTCATCTGCGTGGGAAACCATGGATGTTCGGGGGCCCCATTCATATGAATGGGGTCCGTGTTCCGGGTCAGGTACTGTTCTGGTAACCGAACCAAACTTTTAATAGATATTCGGATATCCACGGGTCCGCCCATCACTAGTAAATAATCCTACCAAGTTATGACCACATAATGCCACCACATAATGCTAAAATAATGCCACCATACTGATCATTACCATCATGACTGTACTAAGACCAATATTACAATCAATACCACAATATGAGACAATAATCAATAAATACAGCCAGATCATAACAACATATCACCAACATGTACTGTAGTGATAATATACCATACTGATTATTAACAGTATAAACACTGATATTATCACTGTGCAGCAACCATGTAGTGGTATAATTGTATATATCAATTCCAGTGCTCTGCATACTATATACAGTACAGACCAAAAGTTTGGACACACCTTCTCATTAAAAGATTTTTCTGTATTTTCATGACTATGAAAATTGTACATTCACACTGAAGGCATCAAAACTATGAATTAACACATGTGAAATTATATACTTAACAAAAAGGTGTGAAACAACTGAAAATATGTCTTATATTTTACTTTCTTCAAAGTAGCCACCTTTTGCTTTGATGACTGCTTTGCACACTTGTCATTCTCTTGATGAGCTTCAAGAGGTAGTCACCGGAAATGGTTTTCACTTCACAGGTGTGCCCTGTCAGGTTTAATAAGTGGGATTTCTTGCCTTATAAATGGGGTTGGGACTATCAGTTGTGTTGTGCAGAAGTCTGCTGGATACACAGATGATAGTCTTACTGAATAGACTGTTAGAATTTGTATTATGGCAAGAAAAAAGTAGCTAAGTAAAGAAAAACGAGTGGCCATCATTACTTTAAGAAAAGAAGGTCTGTCAGTCCGAAAAATTGGGCAAACTTTGAAAGTGTCCCCAAGTACAGTTGTAAAAACCATCAAGCGCTACAAAGTAACTGGCTCACCAAAAGTACCACCCCAGGAAAGGAAGACCAAGAGTCACCTCTGCTTCTGAGGATAAGTTTATCCGAGTCACCAGCCTCAGAAATCGCAGGTTAACAGCAGCTCAGATTAGAGACCAGGTCAATGCCACACAGAGTTCTAGAAGCAAACACATCTCTACAACAACTGTGTTAATTCATAGCTTTGATGTCTTCAGTGTGAATGCACAATTTTCAAAGTCATGAAAACACCGAAAAATCTTTAAATGAGAAGGTGTGTCCAAACTTTTGGTCTGTACTGTATGTGCATAGTGTGCTGGTAATTGTACAAATATATGTATATTAAGTCATCTACCATCTCTCTGATCATAGTTGTTCACTTTCCCTTTTCTTTTTCATTCAGCCCACACCACCATAACCACTTCTTCCATCCATGACTTGTATCTGCTAGAGATGAGCGGTGTTCGACTAGAACTGTTCGCCAATCTCAAATTCGAGCTGTTTTGGGCGGTGTTCGAGTTGTTCGACGAACCCGAATGATTTGCAAAAAATTCGGCTGTTCGAGGTTATGTTCGATAACTGTTCGTGCACCAAAAGCGTGTCCTGCATGTCTGGCGCTATTTAGAGCACCAATCATGCAGGGATTGTCTGTCACTCACTGTAATGCCACAGCCATGGTGGTTGTGGCATTACAGTGATTGCCCAAATCGATGGGAACAGTGCCAACAGTGAAACATGAAAAGCCGGCAATTCAGCAGCGGCATATACCGGTTCCCGACAATTTAGAATCGAAAGAATAGAGCTTCACACATAGATTAGATAGATAGAAACATGTCAGCCACATATATATGAAGTACAGTGACAGTGTTGCTTATTGTACTTGTCATTTAGTGTAAAGGATTTATCAAAAAAAATAATAGTGTTTTCATGCACCGTCTCTTTAAAAAAGCCGGTCGGCAATTCAGCAGCGGTACCCGACAATTTGGAATAGAAAGAATAGAGAATCACACATAGATTAGATAGATAGAAACATGTCAGTCACATATATATGAAGTACAGTGACAGTGTTGCTTACTGTACTTGTCATTTAGTGTAAAGGATTTATTAAAAAAAATAATAGTGTTTTCATGCACTGTCTCTTTAAAAAAGCCGACTGGCAATTCAGCATCTGTACCCGACAATTTATAACAGAAGGAATAGAGAATCACACATAGATTAGATAGATAGAAACATGTCAGTCACATATATAAGAAGTACAGTGATAGTGTTGATTACTGTACTTGTCATTTAGTGTTAAAATAAAGGATTTATTTAAAAAAAAATTGGCGTGGGGTTCCCCCTAATTTTAGGCTCTAGCGGAGGTTAAGCAGACGGCTGGGGCAGATGTTTGAAGCCTGGGAAGGGGGTAATACCCACGGAGCTTCCCAGGCTACTAATATCAGCCCCCAGCGGAATACCTAGCCTTTACTAGCTATTAAAATGGGGGACCCCACAAAAAAATGACGTGGGGTCCCCCCTATTTTAATAGCTAGCAAAGGCTAGGCAGACAGCTGGGGGCTGATATTAATAGCCCAGGAAGGGTGCCATGAATATTGGCCCCCTCCCAGGCTAGAAACACCAGCCGTCAGCCGCCCCAGAAATGGCGCATCCATAGGATGCGCCAATTCTGGCACTTAGCCTCGCTCTTCCCACTGCCCAGTAGCGGTGGCAGTGGGGTAATAGGGCTGGGGTTGATGTCAGCTTATAATGCCAGCTGTCATCAAGCCCAGGTTAGTAATGGAGAGGCGTCTATAAGACACCCCCATTACTAACCCCATAGTCAAAGTTAAAAGAAAACACAAACACCCAGAATAAAGTCCTTTAATTGAAATAAAGACACAATCCTTTATTGTTCTAAATTAAACCATACTTACCACCACGCCCATTCCAGCTGAAGCCAACGATCTCCTGCAATAAAAGTAAAATAATAAAGCAACCTCATCCTTACCTTTCCATGGTTCCCAGACAGCTTCAGCTCTGCTACATCGAGATGACAGGCTGGACCGCAGCAGAACGCTGCCATCCAGCCTGTCATCCCGCAGACACTGAGAAGCGCAGGCATGCTTGCGCTCCTCAGTGTCTCGCTGTGATGGCATAAAGATGAGCCGACAATGAACTCGGCTCACCTCATGCACGTCACTGACAGCGTGGGAGAATTCTCCTGCACTCAGCGCTTCAGCGTGAGAATTTTCCCACGCTGTCAGTGACGTGCATGAGGTGAGCCGAGTTCATTGGACATGAATGAGCTCACCTCATGCACGTCACTGACAGCGTGGGAAAATTCTCACGCTGAAGCGCTGAGTGCAGGAGAATTTTCCCACGCTGTCAGTGACGTGCATGAGGTGAGCTCATGTCCAATGAACTCATCTCACCTCATGTACGTCACTGACAGCGTGGGAGAATTCTCACGCTGAAGCGCTGAGTGCAGGAGAATTTTCCCACGCTGTCAGTGACGTGCATGAGGCTGATATTTAAATTTGGCGCACAAATCGGTGATTGGTCGCGGGCAGCGTCCGCGACCAATCAGCACAGTAGTGTTTAACTTTGGCGGCAAGATCAGTGATTGGTCGCGGTCAAGACGGCGACCAATCACCGATTTGTGCGGCACATTTAAATAGCGGCCGCGACCAATTGGATGTCAGCGCCGCTCCCCGGTCCTCCCTTTACACCCTAGCCGCATGGATTTCAGCGGCGCTGCCTGTGCGGCTACTTCCGCTGCGAGAACCCGGGACATGAGCGGCCGCTCGCAGCAGAAGTATCCCGACCCGCAGCGCCGCTCCCCGGTCCTCCCTTCACACCCTAGCCGCTGATGTCCCCACAGTATCCGCATGGTGTTACAAAGGTCCGGACATTTGTATTAAAAATCGCTGATTGGTCGCGGGCGCTGGGAAAATTCTCACGCTGAAGCGCTGAGTGCAGGAGAATTTTCCCACGCTGTCAGTGACGTGCATGAGGTGAGCTCATTCATGTCCATTGAACTCAGCTGACCTCATGTACGTCACTGACAGCGTGGGAGAATTCTCACACTGAAGCGCTGAGTGCAGGAGAATTCTTCAACGCTGTCAGTGACGTACATGAGGTGAGCTGAGTTCATTGGACATGACCTCGGCTCATCTGGATGCCGTCACAGCGAGACACTGAGGAGCGCAAGCATGCCTGCGCTTCTCAGTGTCTGCGGGATGACAGGCTGGATGGCAGCGTTCTGCTGCGGTCCAGCCTGTCATCTCGATGTAGCAGAGCTGAAGCTGTCTGGGAACCATGGAAAGGTAAGGATGAGGTTGCTTTATTATTTTACTTTTATTGCAGGAGATCATTGGCTTCAGCTGGAATGGGCGTGGTGGTAAGTATGGTTTAATTTAGAACAATAAAGAATTGTGTGTTTATTTCAATTAAAGGACTTTTTTCTGGGTGTTGTGTTTTTTTTAAATACTTTACTAGAAATTCATGGTGGTCATGTCTAATATTGGCGTGACCCCATGAATTTCGGGCTTAGGGCCTGCTGATAATGCCAAGCTGGCCCTAACCCCTTTATTACCCAGTGAGCCACCGCACCAGGGCCCTGGATGAGTTGGGTACAGCGCCAGAAGATGGCGCTTCTATGAACGCGCCATTTTCCGGGGTGGCTGCGGACTGCAATTTGCAGCTGGGGGGACCCAGAAAGCTTGGGCCTCCCTGCGCTGCGGATTCCAGCCCCCAGCTGCCTAGTTGTACCTGGCTGGACACAAAAATAGGGCGAAGCCCCACGTATTTTTTTTTTTTAATTATTTCATGAAATTCATGAAATAATTAAGAAAAAAAGGGCTTCCCTATATTGTTGTGTCCGGCCAGGTACAAATAGGCAGCTGGTGGTTGGGGGCAGCCCGTTCCTGCCTGCTGTACCTGGCTGGACACAAATATAGTGCGAAGCCCTACGTCAATTTTTTTTTAAATTATTTCATGAAACTAGATGGTGGCCCGATTCTAACGCATCGTGTATTCTAGAATATGTATGCGGCAGACCCGGCGCAATCAGCAGAGCGGTGTTTAAATTTGGCGCCAAAATCGCTGACTGGTTGCGGCCAGCAACCGCGACCAATCAGCAAAGCGGTGTTGAAATTTGGCGACTATATCACTGATTGGTCACGGCCGGCGGTCGCGACTAATCAGCAGAGCGGGGTTTAAATTTTGCGCCAATAATGCTGATAGGTTGTGGTCGCGACCAATCAGCAAAGCGGTGTTTAAATTTGGCGCCAATAATGGTGATTGGTCACGACCTCGACAATTCAGCAGAGCGGTGTTTAAATTTGGCGGCAACAATGTTGATTAGTCGCGGCCGGCGGTCACGACCAATCAGCAGAGCGGGGTTTAAATTTGGCGCCAATAATGCTGATTGGTCGCAACCGCCGGCCGCGACCAATCAGCAGAGCGGTGTTTAAATTTGGCGTCAAAATCGCTGATTGGTCGCGGAAGGCAACTGTGACCAATCAGCAGAGCGGTGTTTAAATTTGGCGCCGATACTGCTGATTGGTCGCGGCCGGCAACAGTGACCAATCAGCCGAGCAGGGTTTAAATTTGGCGCCAATACTACTGATTGGTCGCGGACGGCGACCGCGATCAATCAGCAGAGCGGTGTTTAAATTTGGCGCCAAGAATACTGATTAGTCGCGGCCGGCATCCGCGACCAATTAGCAGAGCGGGGTTTAAATTTGGCGCCAATCTCGCTGATTGGTCGCGGCTGGAGTCCGCGACCAATCAGCAGAGTGTTGTTTAAATTTGGCGCCAATCTCACTGATTGGACGCGTCTGGCGTCCGCGACCAATCAGCAGAGCGTTGTTTAAATTTGGCGCCAAGCTCGCTGATTGGTCGCGGCCGCTATTTAAATGTGGCGCCAAGATCACTGATTGGTCGGGTGCGGAGAGCGCGACCAATCAGCTAATCGTATTGGTGAGGACCGGGGAGCGCCGCTGCCTGGTCGGATACTTCCGTTGCGAGAAGCCGGGAGATGAGCGACTGCTCGCAGCAGAAGTATCCCGACCCGCAGCGCCGCTCCCCGGTCCTCCCTTGACACCCTAGCCGCTGATGTCCCCACAGTATCCGCATGGTGTTACAAAGATCCGGACATTTGTGTTAAAAATCGCTGATTGGTCGCGGGCGCTGCCCGCGACCAATCACCGATTTGGGCGCCAAATTTAAATATCGGCCGCAAGCAATCACCAATCTTGGCTCCACATTTAAACACCGCTGTGCTGATTGGTCGCCGACGCTGGGCGCGACCAATCACCGATTTTGGCGCCACATTTAAATAGCGTCCGCGACCAATCAGTACAGCGGTGTTTAAATGTGGAGCCAAGATGGGTGATTGGTCGCGGAGGATATTTAAATTTGGCGCCCAAATCGGTGATTGGTCGCGGCTGATATTTAAATTTGGCGCCCAAATCGGTGATTGGTCGCGGGCAGCGCCAGCGACCAATCAGCGATTTTTATCACAAATGTCCGGACCTTTGTAACACCATGCGGATACTGTGGGGACATCAGCGGCTAGGGTGTGAAGGGAGGACCGGGGAGCGGCGCTGCGGGTCGGGATACTTCTGCTGCGAGCGCCCGCTCATGTCCCGGGTTCTCGCAGCGGAAGTATCCGCACAGGCAGCGCCGCTGACATCCATGCGGCTAGGGCGTGAAGGGAGGACCGGGGAGCGGCGCTGACATCCAATTGGTCGCGGCCGTCTTGACCGCGACCAATCACTGATCTTGCCGCCAAAGTTAAACACTACTGTGCTGATTGGTCGCGGACGCTGCCCGCGACCAATCACAGATTTGTGCGTCAAATTTAAATATCGGCCGCGACCAATCACCGATCTTGGATCCACATTTAAACAACGCTGTGCTGATTGGTCGCAGCCGATATTTAAATGTGGCGCCCAAATCGGTGATTGGTCGCGGTCTTGGCGCGCGAAAAATCACTGATCTTGCCGCCAAAGTTAAACACTACCGTGCTGATTGGTCGCGGACGCTGCCCACGACCAATCACCGATTTGTGCGCCAAATTTAAATATCAGCCTCATGCACGTCACTGACAGCCTGGGAAAATTCTCCTGCACTCAGCGCTTCAGCGTGAGAATTCTCCCACGCTGTCAGTGACGTACATGAGGTGAGCTGAGTTCATTGGACATGACCTCGGCTCATCTGGATGCCGTCACAGAGAGACACTGAGGAGCGGAAGCATGCCTGCTCTTCTCAGTGTCCGCGGGATGACAGGCTGGATGGCAGCGTTCTGCTGCGGTCCAGCCTGTCATCTCGATGTAGCAGAGCTGAAGCTGTCATGGGAACCATGGAAAGGTAAGGATGAGGTTGCTTTATTATTTTTCTTTTGTTGCAGGAGATCGTTGGCTTCAGCTGGAATGGGCGTGGTGGTAAGTATGGTTTAATTTAGAACAATAAAGAATTGTGTGTTTATTTCAATTAAAGGACTTTATTCTGGGTGTTTGTGTTTTTTTTTTTTAACTTTGACTATGGGGTTAGTAATGGGGGTGTCTTATAGACGCCTCTCCATTACTAACCTGGGCTTGATGTCAGCTGGCATTATAAGCTGACATGAACCCCAGCCCTATTACCCCCTGCCACCGCACCAGGGCAGCGTGGAAGAGCGAGGCTAAGTGCCAGAGTTGGCGCATCCTATGGATGCGCCATTTCTGGGGCGGCTGACGGCTGGTGTTTCTAGCCTGGGAGGGGGCCAATATTCATGGTACCCTTCCTGGGCTATTAATATCAGCCCCCAGCTGTCTGCCTAGCCTTTGCTAGCTATTAAAATAGGGGGGACCCCACGTCATTTTTTTGGGGGGGTCCCCCATTTTAATAGCTAGTAAAGGCTAGGTATTCAGCTGGGGGCTGATATTAGTAGCCAGGGAAGCTCCGTGGGTATTACCCCCTTCCCAGGCTTCAAACATCTGCCCCAGCCGTCTGCTTAACCTCCGCTAGAGCCTAAAATTACGGGGAACCCCACGCCAATTTTTTTTTTAATAAATCCTTTATTTTAACACTAAATGACAAGTACAGTAATCAACACTGTCACTGTACTTCATATATATATGACTGACATGTTTCTATCTATCTAATCTATGTGTGATGCTCTATTCTTTCTGTTCTAAATTGTCGGGTACCGCTGTTGAATTGCCGGCCGGCTTTTTTAAAGAGACGGTGCACGAAAACACTATTATTTTTTTAAATAAATCCTTTACACTAAATGACAAGTACAGTAACCAACACTATCACTGTACTTATTATATATGTGATTGGCATGTTTATATCTATCTATGTGTGATGCTCTATTCTTTCTGTTATAAATTGTCGGGTACAGCTGCTGAATTGCCGGCCGGCTTTTTTAAAGAGACGGTGCATGAAAACACTATTATTTTTTTAAATAAATCCTTTACACTAAATGACAAGTACAGTAAGCAACACTGTCACTGTACTTCATATATGTGTGACTGACATGTTTCTATCTATCTAATCTATGTGTGAGGCTCTATTCCTTCTTGTCTAAATTGTCGGGTACCGGTGTATGCCGCTGCTGAATTGCCGGCCGGCTTTTTTAAAGAGAGCGTCTTCTGAGCAGTTTGTCAGCTTTTGGACACCTTTGAAGGTGTTTTCTATGTGTTTCTATGTGTTTTTGTTTGCCTGCCATTGGTTTTAACGGTGTTCGACAGTGTTCTAAGGTGTTCGACGAACAGTTCGACGAACAGTTCCTCGAACATCCCGGTGTTCGACGAACCGAACCCGAACACTACGGGGGTGGCTCAACACTAGTCTCTGCAAAATGTAATTCACGTCACCTCATCGCGTCTGCTGTATGGAGAGTCAGGGTGTTGGAGACCGGAGCAGCACACCCGGGGAACAGGAGCGAGATGAGTATGTTTTTTCTGCATGTATATATGAGTCTATGTGGGGGCTCACACTGTATATACAAAGGCTACGTGGTGGCTCAAACTGTATTTAGGAGGCTATGTGGAGCTCACACTGTATACAGGAGACTATGTGCGGCCTCATACTGTATATAGGAGGCTATGAGGGTGCTCACAGTATATGTAGGAGGCTATGATGGGGCTCACAATGTATATAGGAGACTATGTGGGGGGCTTATGCTGTATATGGGAAAATATGTGGGGGCTTATACTGCATATAGGAGGCTATATGGGGGCTTATACTGTATTTAGGAGGCTATGTGGGGGCTCATACTGTATAAAGGGACTATGTGGGGCTCATACTGTTTATATAGGGCTGCGTGGGGGTTCATACTGTATATAGGAGGTTACCTAGGGCTCATACTGTATATAGGGAGGCTATGTGTGGGCACATACTGTATACAGTATATGGGGTTATGTGGGGTTCATACTGTATATAGAGTGGCTAAGTGAGGGCTCATACTGTTATAGGAGGATATGTGAGGCTCAACCTCTATATAGAGAGGCTATGTGGGGGCTCACACTGTTTATAGGGGGCCATATGGGGGCTCATACTGGATATAGGAAGCTATGTGAGGGTCATACTGTTTATAGGGTCCATGTGGGGGCTCATACTGTTTATAGGAGGAATTGTTCAGGCTCATACTGTTTATAGGAGGATATGTGAGAGCTCACACTCTATATAGAGAGGCTATATGGGGGCTCATACTGTTTATAGGGGGCTATGTGGGGGCTCATCATGTAAATAGGAGGCTATATGAGGGCTCATATTGTATGTAGAAAGTCTATGTGGAGGCTCATACTGTATATAGGGGACTATATGGGGACTCACACTGTATATAGAGGGGCTATGTTGGTCTTATATTATATGTAGGGGGCTGTGTGGGGGCTCATACTGTATATAGGGGCAGTTTTCAGGCTTATACGGTAAATAGGGGAATGTCAGCATACTTAAATATTAAGTGATAATTAGAGTTGAGCCACCCCCGTAAGGTTCGAGTTCGGTTCGTCGAACGCCCGTATGTTCGCCGAACTGTTCATGGAACACCGTCGAACACCGTTAAAACCAATGGCAGGCAAACAAAAACACATAGAAACACATAGAAAACACATAGAAAACACTTCAAAGGTGTCCAAAAGCTGACAAACTGCTCAGAAGACACAACTAACACATGGAAAAGTGACAAGTACATATAGTCATGCAAAAAGAAAAGAGGTTGAGGAGTAAAATGAGGGGGAGACACAGATATAGGCATGTAATGCCCTTCTAAAACCAAAAAGTGCGAAGCTGACACGGCCAGTCCGTTCTTGCCCATGCGACCTCCGTGTCGCCGGGTTTGGGCCAGAGCTGCGGTGGACCCTGATGGCCAGCCCCCTTCTCCCAATACTGGGGCCTGTCCGCTGGTGGGTCGAGCGAGCCCCCCTGCGGTGGAGGCAGGTCTAAGCTTTTTAATTTAAATTGTCTCTCTAATTTGAATGAGTACACTTTAAATCCTTTTACAAGGATCTATTGGAGGGCAAGTCTGATGCCAGCAGCCGCGGGAATTACAGCTCCAGTAGCGTCCACTAAAGCTGCTGCAGTTAAAAAGCTTTTATAAGGATCGAGCTTGGCGGTCCACTTCAAGGCGTCCTACCGCCAGTCCCAGCCCCTGTGGCTTGGGGTGCCTCCCGATGCTCTTCACTGAGTGTCCCGGGGGCCCGAAGCATTTCCTTAGAAAAAAATAAGTGTCCAAACTACAGGTGGTGTAGCTTGCTTAACAGCCGGGATAATCCGCTGACTAGCAGACACTGCTACTAGGAACAAAGTATTTCCTGGGCTAGATGCAGTTAAAATTTTGTAATTAGATACTCTCGTTAGATGTTGAGAAAGCATTCCATAGAGTCTCCTGGCATGCCTGGCCCTCAAAGGGTATCAAATACTTAGGAATTCCTATTCATAGAGACCTCTCCCGTCTATGTTATCTTAATTTTGGGCCCTTTATTGAACAACTCCATACAGACCACGGTTGGCAAGTTAGAACTGTAAGATTCACTACGTGAACCACTGGAGCTTTGTGGAAAAGCACATGTACACTGTGTTCCAAATTATTATGCAAAAAGTGTTTAGGAGTGATAAGGTAAGAATTTTTTTGTTTGTCAGTTAAACTCATTGATGGTGATGTGTGTCAGGGCTCTTTATATCACTCTAAGCAATTGCAGACACCTTTGCTAATTAGTTTGGCAGGTGTGTCCAATGAAAGGCAAGACTACTTAAGAAGGCTGTCCCACATTATTAAGCAGCCTACATTTTCTGCCAAAATGGGAAAGAAAAAGGATGTGTCGGCTGCTGAGAAGCAACAAATTGTGGAGTGTTTAGGTCAAGGCATGACTACATTCAACATTGCCAAGACACTTCATCGTGATCATTGCACAATCAAGAAGTATGTAGCTGATTCACAGTACACACATGTGCGTGCTGATAAGGGAAAATTGAGGACTCTTTCCTACAGGCAATTACGTCAGGTTAAAAGAGCAGCGGCAAAAAAGCCTTGTCATAGCAGCAGACAAGTTTTTGAAGCTGCTCCAACGTCCCCCGAACAACAAGATGCAGGGCCCTTCAGAGGTTTGCAGCTGTGCATAAGCCATCCTGTTGACCTCCTCTATCCACTGTACACAAGCAGAAACAGCTCCAGTGGGCCAAACAATACATGAAGACTGACTTCAAAACTGTTTTATTCACCGATGAGTGCTGTGCAACGCTCGATAGTCCAGATGGATGGAGTGGAGGATGGCTGGTTGATGGACACCCCATGCAAACATGGCTACGGCGCCAACAAGGAGGAGGTGGAGTAATGTTTTGGGCTGGAATCATGAGGAGAGAGATTGTCGGCCCCTTTAGGATCCCTGAAGGGGTAAAGATGAACTCCATGATGTATGTGGAGTTTCTCAAACAGCACTTCCTGCCATGGTTCAAGAAGAAGAACCATGTATTCCACAGCAAGATCATTTTCATGCATGATAATGCACCGTCTCATGATGCACATAACACATCTGCATCTCTGGCTGATATGGGCATAAAAGGGGACAAACTTATGGTGTGACCTCCATGCTCCCCTGACCTCAAACCCATTGAGAACCTCTGGAGCATCATCAAAAGGAGTGTCTATGATGGCGGGAGGCAGTTCACATCTAAGCAACAGCTCTGGGAGGGTATTCTGTTCTCATGCAAAACAATTGAAGCAGAAACCATCCAAAACCTGACAAATTCAATGGACGAGAGAGTTCAGAAGCTCCTTTCGAACAAGGGGTCCTATGTGCAAATGTAACATCACCTAGAATAAAGCTTTGAGTTGAAAACTGTTTGATTTAAGTTTCTAATAACCTGCTAATGCTTATAATTTCAAAAATGACCATTTTTTTGTTCTTTATTAAAATGAAAAGGTTGATCGAAGAGTGTGGGGGATCTAAGAGTGTGGCAACCCAGTAGTCAGGAATATTTCGAATTCTGACAATCTGAGGGTCATGTTGCAGGTAGTGCAGCAAGAAGGCACCCATGTGTCTTGCGCATCTAGGAGCCCCAAAATTATTTTCCGGGCTACATGCAGCTAAAAATTATTATTAATTTGAAAGCTGGTGGAGCTTAGTATAGATGGCCTAATAGAATCAGTACTGCAAACTGCTATAAGGCCAAAATTATTTTACAGGGAAGATAGAGATAAACATGATTAGTAATAATTTGAAATCTGGTGGAGCTTAGTATAGATGGCCTAATAGAATCAGTACTCCACACTGCTACTATGCCCAAAATTATTTTCCAGGCAAGATACAGATAAAAATGATAATTAATTTGAAAGCTTAAAACGGTTGGTGAGGTGATTTTACCAAATCCTCAAGCTTTTACTCTCCCCAGGATGACACAGGGCTAGAAAAGTCCTTGCTGATGCATGATGTGTTCATCTTTATGAACCTGAGTCTGTCTACATTGTCAGCGGACAGCCGCGTGCGCTTATCTGTCAGCACAACACCAGCAGCGCTGAACACACGTTCAGAGAGAACAAAAATTATTATTAATTTGAAATCTGGTGGAGCTTAGTATAGATGGCCTAATAGAATCAGTACTGCAAACTTCTACAAGGCCAAAATTATTTTACAGGCAAGATACAGATAAACATGATTAGTAATAATTTGAAATCTGGCGGAGCTTAGTATAGATGGCCTAATAGAATCAGTACTGCAAACTGCTACAAGGCCAAAATTATTTTACAGGCAAGATGCAGATAAACATGATTATTAATAACACTGGTGTACAAAAAAAAAAAAAATTCTGGCATGGACTTTAAGAACAGTTTTAGACTAATTTGTGGGTGCTGAATTCAAATCTGATCTTATAATTTCTCTATCACATCACGTTTTTGCGCTATAGGTATATAGCCCATTTTCAATAATTCCAAGAAAAATATAAGTAGTGTATGAAAAGTGCCGTTTTATACGGTTCACTAAGGTAAATTTAGTTTTCATTTAGTCTCCCAATAAATGTGAGAATATCTTTGTTTTCTTTGAACATGCATAATTCCCATTTGTTATGATAATAAAGTAAAAAAACAGTTTTCAAACACCCTTGTTTTCTGTGCTACTGGGACAGTAGAGCTACAGCAGAGCATTGGGTGAAAACTGAATGGCCTCAGCGACAGAGTTTGGCACCTGGCGATAAGAATGTCATCCATGATTCACTAGTGGATAGGAAGAACATTGTCTTTCCTCCCTTGCACATAAAACTTGGATTGATGAAGCAGTTCGTCAAAGCTCTCAATCACAGTGGAGAATGCTTTAACTATATATGTTCAACTTTTCCAGGTCTTAGTGAAGAGAAGAAAAAGGCTGGAATATTGGATGTACCTCAAATAAGAACACTTATGAGAGACGCAAACTTTATCACATCAATGAATGAGACAGAAGAAAGAGCTCGGAATGCATTTTGTAATGTGGTGCAGAATTTTCTAGGGAATAAGAAAGCAGACAACTATGAAGAGATTGTGGAAGAGCTACTAATGAGTCTGCAAAATCTTGGATGTAGAATGAGTACCAAGATTCACTATTTAAACAGCCATTTGGACTTTTTTCCAGAGAACCTTGGGGATGTGAGCGAGGAACAAGGGGAGCGTTTTCATCAGGACATTAAAACAATGGAAGAACGGTATCAAGGCCGGTGGGACTCACATATGATGGCTAACTATTGCTGGAGCTTGATGAGAGACAACCCAGAAGCTGTACATCACAGATCAGCCAAGAAAAGAAAGTTCAAATAACTGCCATTTGCCATTCATCTGTGTGCCATATATATGTGTTTTTATATTTTGTAGTTTAATTTTGTAAGTATATTTGATTTGCTGTACACAGACTTTGTAATTTGTTATTCCTTGATTAAAAATATACAAAATGTAGTAACGAAAATCATGAGGTTTTTATCAAAAAACATTCGATAGGATTACTTTCCATCAAAAATATCTCGAAATCCTGATGTGATAGCCAAAAATGGAGTTCGTATTAGTAATCAGCAGCCAAAATTGACTTAAAATATGTTTTAAAACCTTTTGACAGAAAAACTGCATTGACCAGTGTAATTTTAAATCTGGTGGAGCTTAGTATAGATGGCCTAATAGAATCAGTACTGCACAGTGCTACAAGGCCAAAATTATTATACAGGCAAGATACAGATAAACATGATTAGTAATTTGAAATCTGGTGGAGTTTAGTATAGATGGCCTAATAGAATCAGTACTGCACAGTGCTACAAGGCCAAAATTATTATACAGGCAAGATACAGATAAACATGATTAGTAATTTGGAAGCTTAAAACGGTTGGTGAGGTGATATTAACAAATCATCAAGCTTTTACTCTCCCCAGGATGACACAGGGGTAGAAAAGTCCTTTCGGATCCATGATTTGTACATCTTTATGAACGTGAATCTGTCTACATTATCAGTGGAGAGCCGCGTGCGCTTATCTGTCAGCACACCACCAGCAGCGCTGAACACACGTTCAGACAGAACGCTGGCTGCGGGGCATGACAAGATCTCCAAGGCATAAGTGGCGAGCTCAGGCCATTTATCCAGATTGGAAGCCCAAAAAGAGCAAGGGTCCAGTGACACAGTCATGGCTTCAATGTTTACTTGGAGATACTCCTGTACCATCGTCTCTAGGAGTTGACTATGTGTCAGACTTCTTGTCTCCTGTGGCCTTGCAAAGGATGGGCTAAAAAAGTGGTGAAATGATTCCGCAAAATTGATGTTACCAGCAGATACTGTGTTTCTGTTACATTTTGAGTGCTGAACACTCGACGGTCCCACAGTTGGCAAGTTGGAACTGTGAGATTCACTACGTGCACCACTGGTGTTTTGTGGAAAAGCACATGTAAGATTCTGCAACAGTCTCTGCTGATACTCCTGCATGCGTGCATCCCTTTCTATGGCAGGAATAATTTCTGCAAATTTACTTTTGTACCGGGGATCTAACAGTGTGGCAACCCAGTAGTCAGGATTATTTCTAATTCTCACAATTCGAGGGTCATGTTGCAGGTAGTGCAGCAAGAAGGCACTCATGTGTCTTGCGCATCCAGGAGCACCAAGTCCCTGTTGTGTTGGTGGCGAGGTAACAATCATGCTTCCTTCCTCTGCCCTCTCTCCCCAACCTCGCACAACAGAAATGTGATCAAGGTCTCCCTCATCTGATGAGTCTTCCATCAGTTCGTCCTCCACTTCTTCCTGGGCTCCTGCACATTTCTCACTAGTTTGGCTGCTACCATGCACCCTGCTAAAACCATCTCCCCCACCCTCACATGCCTGCCGCCTTGGTGCTGCCGACCGTCTGGACTTTGCAGATGTTAGCCCTTCCGCATACAACTCCTCCTCCTCTACTTTCTCCACCTCCTCTTGTGCCACCACCTGACTCCGAATTCTGTTTAACATGTGCTCCAGCATGTAAATCACCGGAATAGTCATGCTGATAATGGCATCGGCAGCACTAAACATCTTCGTCGCCATTTCAAAACTGTGCAGAAGGATGCATAGGTCCCTGATCTGAGACCACTTCTCCAGCGTGATTTGCCCCACCTCTGGATCTCGTTGGCCCAGGCTATACGTCAGAACATATTGCACCAGGGCTTGTCGGTGCTACCACAGTCGCTGCAACATGTGCAGAGTTGAATTCCACCGGGTAGGCACATCGCGTTTTAGCCTGTGAAGTGGCAGGCTCAACGACTTCTGTAGAGATGTAAGTCGCTGAGCTGCGGGATGCGAACGGCGGAAGTGAGCACACAGCGACCGTGCCCTCTGCAGAAGGCTATCTAGTCCAGGATAGTGGCCTAAAAATTGCTGGACACCAGGTTCAACAAGTGAGCCATACAAGGCACGTGTGTGACATTGCCCCGGCGAAGGGCCGCACTGAGGTTTGCAGCATTGTCGCACACGGCCTTCCCTGGTTTCAGGTCCAGTGGAGACAACCATTCATGAAACTGGTTCTCCAGAGCTGACCACAACTCCTCAGCTGTGTGACTCACATTTCCCAGACATTTCAAAGTAAAAACCGCCTGATGACGTTGAGCCCTGCTGCCAGCATAGTAAGGAGCTGTGCAGGATCCCTTCTGCGCAGTTAGAAAGTTTGTGGCATGACCAGACAGGCTTTGGGTGCAGGTGGAGGACCGAGAGGAGGTTGAGGAGGCAGAAGCAGTGGAGGAACTTCGAGATAAAGAGGATTGACGCACAACTCGTGGGGACGGCAAGACTTGGACAGCAGCCCCTTGTCCTGCTGTCACCATAGTTACCCAGTACCCAGTCAGCGACATGTAACGCCCCTGTCCATGCCTACTCGTCCAAGTGTCTGTGGTGAAATGCACCCTGTCACACACAGAGTTTCTCAAAGAAGCGGTGATGTTGTGTGCGACATGCTGGTGGAGTGCAGGCACACCTTTCTTTGAGAAGTAGTGCCGACTGGGCATCTGGTACTGTGGCACTGTGACGGGACATAAGGTCTCGAAAATCCTCTGTGTCCACCAGGTGGAAAGGCAGCATTTATGTAGCCAAGAGCTTGCAGATGGTGAAATTCAACCTCTTAGCTTTCTCATGGCTAGGAGGAAATGGTCTTTTACTTGTCCATGTGAAGCACAGCTGTGCTTGGCATCACAGACCCAGAAGGGTGTATTGAAGGACTCCTCCACAAGAGGCCCCCATAACCATTCACACATCTGCACCTTCCACCTCAGACCACCAGAGGGAGCTCCTTAGGAAGGTGGGGCCAGGCAGCCGTTAGTCTGTCAGAGTCTGGTTTAGCAGTGAGTCCAGTGCAGTCTGAGACGTGTTACCTCAGAGGACAAAAGCCTGTTCCAGCTCCTGCATTCTACCCTGCAGTGGAGCTTATCCAGATCAAGACTCGGTGTAGCTCATTGAGGTGAGCTGTAGGTGTGCCGGCGCCATAAGATCGGTGAACCGCGGCACGCTGCCGTTTGTGTGAGTAGCCTATCGAGGGCTCGAGTAGGCCGAAGGCAAAGGAGTAGAGAGTTAGTTCATAGGGGAGCAGAGGAGCTTAGCTGGCTCACCCCGAGAAGAAGAATTTACCGGACACCGGGTCCGAAGCTTGCCGGGAACTCCACGACCCAGCAAGATAAACCGGAATCCCTGGAGAACTACAGGTCCCAGGATCGCTAAAGTGCTGATACGTACCAGAGCCAGGAGACACATAGGCCCCGTAGGTCGGGAGCGTGCACTCCAAGAGAAGGCCCTACCACAAGGTCAGCCAGCGCAGGACAGAGACAAAGTTAGGCCTAGCTCCAGGCAGGTCAGAAACTTATTATGCAGAAGCCAGAACCAGGAGGCCCAAAACCTGCTCATTGGGGAGGATCTGGACATACACCCATCACCCTACAGTGCTCCGGGGAGTGCCTGAAATTCCACCAGTAAAAGGTACTGAAGTGACTATCGTGTCCGTCCCTGTTCTTGCTCTGGCCCAGAGTAGTCTCTATATCCTGCATCCCCGTTCCTATACTGCCCTGAGGCCCAGCTCTAACTGTGGAGAGCTATACCATCAAGCTGCCTTATCATCAGCCTCAGTAGACTGCGCAGCACTGGTGATCCTCACCAGAAACCACAGGTGGCGTCACGAACTCTTTCTTTTATAAACTTTACAAATATCAACCCCTTTTTAGGAGAGACCCCAGGGTACGGGCCCGGGAGCCGACCACCGCGACATCCCTAAAGGCCAGGCCAAAGGCCCGGGTACCGAGTTATCCCCATTCCCCTGGGTGCCACATCCACATCTGAGGGACCGAGGGCTGGCTGTTGTGCTTAGACGGGGTTGAGAAGGGTGTCCCCGGCAAACTGCCGGTCTGTGAGGAAGATGCAGGCGGACATGTTAGGTTGCCTTGATCCAAAGGTGGTGCTATCGATGTCGGAGAGCGCTCAACACCAGCTGGTGTTTCCACCTCCAAATAAAATGATGACCTGACAATCACACTGGCTGTTGCGGGTAAAGAGGTGGCCGGTCTGCGTCCCAAAACAGGTGTGACTGCTGTCCCCCCAGTCACAGAGGATGAAGAGGCTGCGGATGCACAAGATGTGGCTGATGGTGGTTGGCCCAGCCGGCTAGGCCGCATTGTAGCACAGTGAGCTTCCCACTGCAACTTATGCTTCATATCTATGTGCCGGTTCATGTATGAAGTACTCAAACTATGTATTTTTTGGCCTCTACTGAGCTTTTTCTGACAAATGTTACAGATAACACGAGTTGGGTCATTCTTATCGATCTGAAAAAATGCCCAAGCTATGCAAGGCTTAGCACCCATGCGACCTGAAGAGCCACTACGACTTGTGGTCAGAGGCAGAGTTGTGTTTGAGGATGCAGTTGTTGACGTGCTTCCAGTACTACGTCTCTGTCCAGGAAGGCGCAACCTGACCTCGTCGTCACTAGCATCCTCCTCCACCTCCTCTGCTGACCTCATCGACTGGCTGACTGTGGGTTGACAGTAAGTGGGATCTCCAACCTCGTCATCATCACCCTGTGTGTTATCACACCAGTCGTCCTCAGAGTCAACCTCTTCCTGCCCTGACAAAAATCTCAAGTTGTCGTTCCAATCAGGTATTTGAGTCTCATCATCGCCTTCCTCATTCTCTCCACCAACAGGAGATACAGTTTGGGAACGAGGGTCTACATTATGGTTGAGGTGGAGGAGAGCCCACTTGAAGGAGCACTTGATATCTGTTGAAGCACCTGCTGTTTTTGTGCCTCATCTGGAATTTGTAGCGATTGGCGTGGCCGTAAGAAAGGGATCTTATCACATTGTCCACTAAAAGAAGTAGACATCTTAGTTTGGCTGGAAGATGGTCTTTCTTCTGCAGATGTTACTGTTGCTTTAACACCTACCCCACGGACACAACCTTTTTTTCCCTTCCCAACACACCTATTCCCCTTTCCACCATCAGCAGGCCTTTTTCCACTCATTTTGGTGGTTAACTAATTGACAACTCTGGAGTTGTTTGCACAAAAAACAATGTATGGGAACCGAGCAGAGCTGAGTGGCCAAACTGTTGTATTAGCCCAAAAGTATTGGCTGGGTTAGATGCAGTAAAACAATTTTATTACATACACAGGTGGTGGAGCTTAGTATAGATGGACTAATAGAACAAGTCCCACACACTGCTACAAGCCCAAATTTTTTTTCAGAGCTAGATGCAAATAAAAATTATTTTTAATTTGCAACCTGGTGGAGCTTAGTATAGATGGACTAATAGAACAAGTCCCATACACTGCTACAAGCCCAAATTTTTTTTCAGAGCTAGATGCAGATAAAAATTATTTTTAATTTGCAACCTGGTGGAGGTTAGAATAGATGGACTAATAGAACAAGTCCCACACACTGCTACAAGACCACATTTTTTTTCAGAGCTAGATGCAGATAAAAATTATTTTTAATTTGCAACCTGGTGGAGGTTAGTATAGATGGACTAATAGAATGATGCTATGCCCAAAAGGTTTTACTTGGCTAGGTGCAGTAAAAAAATTTGTATTCTATACACAGGTGGTATAGCTTGCAACACAGATAGGCTACTCCACTGACTAACACACACTGCAAGAGGCCAAAAAGGATTTGCTTAGCTAGATTTAGCCAAATGCTGTGAAAAAAACTTGCACAGCACTGGCACAGACCTGCCTAGCAGAAAGTCCTAGGAAATGCTGTAACCTAGTCCAGAAAAGGACTGCAATTACAAGTAGACCCTACTCCCAACCTATCTATTTAAGAGCACAGACCTGCCTGATAAAAGTCGTAGGAAATGATGTAACCTAGTCCTCAAAAGGACTGAAATCACAACTATCCCCTACTCCCAAGCTATCTGTAGATTTGTGCGAATACATCCTCTATATTTATAATATATCTATACACCTATATTCCCTGTTGTCTTGTTGCCTAGCCATTATGGGAACCAATCTGGACCTATGATGTGATAAATGGTCTGAGGTGGAAGGTGCAGATGTGTGAATGGTTGAGAAGTCGTTGAGCCTGCCACTTCACAGGCTAAAATGCGATGTGCCTACCCGGTGGAATTCAACTCTGCACATGTTGCAGCGACTGTGGCAGCACCGACATGCCCTGGTGCAATATGTTCTGACGTATAGCCTGGGCCAACGAGATCCAGAGGTGGGGCAAATCACGCTGGAGGAGTGGTCTCAGATCAGGGACCTATGCATCCTTCTGCACAGTTTTGAAATGGCGACGAAGATGTTTAGTGCTGACGATGCCATTATCAGCATGACTATTCCGGTGATTTACATGCTGGAGCACATGTTAAACAGAATTCGGAGTCAGGTGGTGGCTCAAGAGGAGGTGGAGGAAGTAGAGGAGGAGGAGTTGTATGCGGAAGGGCTAACATCTGCAAAGTCCAGACGGTCGGCAGCACCAAGGCGGCAGGCATGTGAGGGTGGGGGAGATGGTTTTAGCAGGGCGCATGGTAGCAGCCAAACTAGTGAGAAATGTGCAGGAGCCCAGGAAGAAGTGGAGGACGAACTGATGGAAGACTCATCAGATGAGGGAGACCTTGATCACATTTCTGTTGTGCGAGGTTGGGGAGAGAGGGCAGAGGAAGGAAGCATGATTGTTACCTCGCCACCAACACAACAGGGACTTGGTGCTCCTGGATGCGCAAGACACATGAGTGCCTTCTTGCTGCACTACCTGCAACATGACCCTCGAATTGTGAGAATTAGAAATAATCCTGACTACTGGGTTGCCACACTATTAGATCCCCGGTACAAAAGTAAATTTGCAGAAATTATTCCTGCCATAGAAAGGGATGCACGCATGCAGGAGTATCAGCAGAGACTGTTGCAGAATCTTACATGTGCTTTTCCACAAAACACCAGTGGTGCACGTAGTGAATCTCACAGTTCCAACTTGCCAACTGTGGGACCGTCGAGTGTTCAGCACTCAAAATGTAACAGAAACACAGTATCTGCTGGTAACATCAATTTTGCGGAATCATTTCACCACTTTTTTAGCCCATCCTTTGCAAGGCCACAGGAGACAAGAAGTCTGACACATAGTCAACTCCTAGAGACGATGGTACAGGAGTATCTCCAAGTAAACATTGAAGCCATGACTGTGTCACTGGACCCTTGCTCTTTTTGGGCTTCCAATCTGGATAAATGGCCTGAGCTCGCCACTTATGCCTTGGAGATCTTGTCATGCCCCGCAGCCAGCGTTCTGTCTGAACGTGTGTTCAGCGCTGCTGGTGGTGTGCTGACAGATAAGCGCACGCGGCTCTCCACTGATAATGTAGACAGATTCACGTTCATAAAGATGTACAAATCATGGATCCGAAAGGACTTTTCTACCCCTGTGTCATCCTGGGGAGAGTAAAAGCTTGATGATTTGTTAATATCACCTCACCAACCGTTTTAAGATTTCAAATTACTAATCATGTTTATCTGTATCTTGCCTGTATAATAATTTTGGCCTTGTAGCACTGTGCAGTACTGATTCTATTAGGCCATCTATACTAAACTCCACCAGATTTCAAATTACTAATCATGTTTATCTGTATCTTGCCTGTATAATAATTTTGGCCTTGTAGCACTGTGCAGTACTGATTCTATTAGGCCATCTATACTAAGCTCCACCAGATTTAAAATTACACTGGTCAATGCAGTTTTTCTGTCAAAAGGTTTTAAAACATATTTTAAGTCAATTTTGGCTGCTGATTACTAATACGAACTCCGTTTTTGGCTATCACATCAGGATTTCGAGATATTTTTGATGGAAATTAATCCTATCGAATGTTTCTTGATAAAAACCTCATGATTTTCGTTACTACATTTTGTATATTTTTAATCAAGGAATAACAAATTACAAAGTCTGTGTACAGCAAATCAAATATACTTACAAAATTAAATTACAAAATATAAAAACACATATATATGGCACACAGATGAATGGCAAATGGCAGTTATTTGAACTTTCTTTTCTTGGCTGATCTGTGATGTACAGCTTCTGGGTTGTCTCTCATCAAGCTCCAGCAATAGTCAGCCATCATATGTGAGTCCCACCGGCCTTGATACCGTTCTTCCATTGTTTTAATGTCCTGATGAAAACGCTCCCCTTGTTCCTCGCTCACATCCCCAAGGTTCTCTGGAAAAAAGTCCAAATGGCTGTTTAAATAGTGAATCTTGGTACTCATTCTACATCCAAGATTTTGCAGACTCATTAGTAGCTCTTCCACAATCTCTTCATAGTTGTCTGCTTTCTTATTCCCTAGAAAATTCTGCACCACATTACAAAATGCATTCCGAGCTCTTTCTTCTGTCTCATTCATTGATGTGATAAAGTTTGGGTCTCTCATAAGTGTTCTTATTATACAATATTCCAGCCTTTTTCTTCTCTTCACTAAGACCTGGAAAAGTTGAACATATATAGTTAAAGCATTCTCCACTGTGATTGAGAGCTTTGACGAACTGCTTCATCAATCCAAGTTTTATGTGCAAGGGAGGAAAGACAATGTTCTTCCTATCCACTAGTGAATCATGGATGACATTCTTATCGCCAGGTGCCAAACTCTGTCGCTGAGGCCATTCAGTTTTCACCCAATGCTCTGCTGTAGCTCTACTGTCCCAGTAGCACAGAAAACAAGGGTGTTTGAAAACTGTTTTTTTTACTTTATTATCATAACAAATGGGAATTATGCATGTTCAAAGAAAACAAAGATATTCTCACATTTATTGGGAGACTAAATGAAAACTAAATTTACCTTAGTGAACCGTATAAAACGGCACTTTTCATACACTACTTATATTTTTCTTGGAATTATTGAAAATGGGCTATATACCTATAGCGCAAAAACGTGATGTGATAGAGAAATTATAAGATCAGATTTGAATTCAGCACCCTCAAATTAGTCTAAAACTGTTCTTAAAGTCCATGCCAGAATTTTTTTTTTTTTGTACACCAGTGTTATTAATAATCATGTTTATCTGCATCTTGCCTGTAAAATAATTTTGGCCTTGTAGCAGTTTGCAGTACTGATTCTATTAGGCCATCTATACTAAGCTCCACCAGATTTCAAATAAATAATAATTTTTGTTCTCTCTGAACATGTGTTCAGCGCTGCTGGTGTTGTGCTGACAGATAAGCGCACACGGCTGTCCGCTGACAATGTAGACAGACTCAGGTTCATAAAGATGAACACATCATGCATCAGCAAGGACTTTTCTAGCCCTGTGTCATCCTGGGGAGAGTAAAAGCTTGAGGATTTGGTAAAATCACCTCACCAACCGTTTTAAGCTTTCAAATTAATTATCATTTTTATCTGTATCTTGCCTGGAAAATAATTTTGGGCATAGTAGCAGTGTGGAGTACTGATTCTATTAGGCCATCTATACTAAGCTCCACCAGATTTCAAATTATTACTAATCATGTTTATCTCTATCTTCCCTGTAAAATAATTTTGGCCTTATAGCAGTTTGCAGTACTGATTCTATTAGGCCATCTATACTAAGCTCCACCAGCTTTCAAATTAATAATAATTTTTAGCTGCATCTAGCCCGGAAAATAATTTTGGGGCTCCTAGATGCGCAAGACACATGGGTGCCTTCTTGCTGCACTACCTGCAACATGACCCTCAGATTGTCAGAATTCGAAATAATCCTGACTACTGGGTTGCCACACTCTTAGATCCCCCACACTCTTCGATCAACCTTTTCATTTTAATAAAGAACAAAAAAATGGTCATTTTTGAAATTATAAGCATTAGCAGGTTATTAGAAACTTAAATCAAACAGTTTTCAACTCAAAGCTTTATTCTAGGTGATGTTACATTTGCACATAGGACCCCTTGTTCGAAAGGAGCTTCTGAACTCTCTCGTCCATTGAATTTGTCAGGTTTTGGATGGTTTCTGCTTCAATTGTTTTGCATGAGAACAGAATACCCTCCCAGAGCTGTTGCTTAGATGTGAACTGCCTCCCGCCATCATAGACACTCCTTTTGATGATGCTCCAGAGGTTCTCAATGGGTTTGAGGTCAGGGGAGCATGGAGGTCACACCATAAGTTTGTCCCCTTTTATGCCCATATCAGCCAGAGATGCAGATGTGTTATGTGCATCATGAGACGGTGCATTATCATGCATGAAAATGATCTTGCTGTGGAATACATGGTTTTTCTTCTTGAACCATGGCAGGAAGTGCTATTTGAGAAACTCCACATACATCATGGAGTTCATCTTTACCCCTTCAGGGATCCTAAAGGGGCCGACAATCTCTCTCCCCATGATTCCAGCCCAAAACATTACTCCACCTCCTCCTTGTTGGCGCCGTAGCCATGTTTGCATGGGGTGTCCATCAACCAGCCATCCTCCACTCCATCCATCTGGACTATCGAGCATTGCACAGCACTCATCGGTGAATAAAACAGTTTTGAAGTCAGTCTTCATGTATTGTTTGGCCCACTGGAGCTGTTTCTGCTTGTGTACAGTGGATAGAGGAGGTCAACAGGATGGCTTATGCACAGCTGCAAACCTCTGAAGGGCCCTGCATCTTGTTGTTCGGGGGACGTTGGAGGCACCAGCAGCTTCAAAAACTTGTCTGCTGCTATGACAAGGCTTTTTTGCCGCTGCTCTTTTAACCTGACGTAATTGCCTGTAGGAAAGAGTCCTCAATTTTCCCTTAGCACGCACACGTGTGTACTGTGAATCAGCTACATACTTCTTGATTGTGCAATGATCACGATGAAGTGTCTTGGCAATGTTGAATGTAGTCATGCCTTGACCTAAACACTCCACAATTTGTTGCTTCTCAGCAGCCGACACATCCTTTTTCTTTCCCATTTTGGCAGAAAATGTAGGCTGCTTAATAATGTGGGACAGCCTTCTTAAGTAGTCTTGCCTTTCATTGGACACACCTGCCAAACTAATTAGCACAGGTGTCTGCAATTGCTTACAGTGATATAAAGAGTCCTGACACACATCACCATCAATGAGTTTAACTGACAAACAAAAAAATTCTTACCTTATCACTCCTAAACACTTTTTGCATAATAATTTGGAACACAGTGTACATGTGCTTTTCCACAAAGCTCCAGTGGTTCACGTAGTGAATCTTACAGTTTTAACTTGCCAACCGTGGTCTGTATGGAGTTGTTCAATAAAGGGCCCAAAATTAAGATAACATAGATGGGAGAGGTCTCTATGAATAGGAATTCCTAAGTATTTGATACCCTGTGAGGGCCAGGCATGCCAGGAGACTCTATGGAATGCTTTCTCAGCATCTAACGAGAGTATCTAATTACAAAATTTTAACTGCATCTAGACCAGGAAATACTTTGTGCCTAGTAGCAGTGTCTGCTAGTCAGCGGATTATCCCAGCTGTTAAGCAAGCTACACCACCTGTAGTTTGGACACTTAATTTTTTCAAAGGAAATGCTTCGGGCCCCCGGGACACTCAGTGAAGAGCATCGGGAGGCACCCCAAGCCACAGGGGCTGGGACTGGCGATAGGACGCCTTGAAGTGGACCGCCAAGCTCGATCCTTATAAAAGCTTTTTAACTGCAGCAGCTTTAGTGGACGCTACTGGAGCTGTAATTCCCGCGGCTGCTGGCATCAGACTTGCCCTCCAATAGATCCTTGTAAAAGGATTTAAAGTGTACTCATTCAAATTAGAGAGACAATATAAATTAAAAAGCTTAGACCTGCCTCCACCGCAGGGGGGCTCGCTCGACCCACCAGCGGACAGGCACCAGTATTGGGAGAAGGGGGCTGGCCATCAGGGTCCACCGCAGCTCTGGCACAAACCCGGCGACACGGAGGTCGCATGGGCAAGAACGGACTGGCCGTGTCAGCTTCGCACTTTTTTGGTTTTAGAAGGGCATTACATGCCTATATCTGTGTCTCCCCCTCCTTTTACTCCTCAACCTCTTTTCTTTTTGCATGACTATATGTACTTGTCACTTTTCCATGTGTTAGTTGTGTCTTCTGAGCAGTTTGTCAGCTTTTGGACACCTTTGAAGTGTTTTCTATGTGTTTCTATGTGTTTTTGTTTGCCTGCCATTGGTTTTAACGGTGTTCGACGGTGTTCCATGAACAGTTCGACGAACAGTTCGGCGAACATACGGGCGTTCGACGAACCGAACTCGAACCTTACGGGGGTGGCTCAACTCTAATTATCACTTAATATTTAAGTATGCTGACATTCCCCTATTTACTGTATAAGCCTGAAAACTGCACCTATATACAGTATGAGCCCCACACAGCCCCCTACATATAATATAAGACCAACATAGCCCCTCTATATACAGTGTGAGTCCCCATATAGTCCCCTATATACAGTATGAGCCTCCACATAGACTTTCTACATACAATATGTGTAAAGGGTCTGGGAGGCGGAACCTCTGAGCTACTATAGAAGGTGGCGGTCCTTGTAAGGGAGCGGGTGGCGACCAGGGTAGACGGGCAGGCAGTCACAGCAAGTGACCGGGGCAGTCTCTGGATGAACGGGCAGGAGGTCACGGCAAGTGACCGGGGCAGTCTCTGGGTAAAGGATTGGTACGACCTGGCGGCAGATGATAGACGTGAGCTCCCAGGTGAGCAGGCGAGAGTCTCTGGATAAACGGGTGGTCACAGCATGTGACGGCGGAGCCTCCAGGAAGACCAACAGACAGGTAGCAGATGAGCGCTCCCAGGTGAGCGGGCAGGAGTCTCTGGACAGGCGGGTGGTTACAGCACGTGACGACAGAGCCTCCTGGTAGGCTAGCAGACAGGCAGCAGATGAGAACTCCCAGGTGAGCGGACAAGCTGCTCCTTAGACAGACTGACAGGAGTTGGAAGGCAGACCGTCGGACCTCAGGCAAGCAGGCAGGTAGAAGATGTGCGCTCCCAGGTGAGCGGGCAAGCTGGTCCTTAGACAGACTGACAGGAGTTGGAAGGCAGACCGTCGGACCTCAGGCTAGCAGGCAGGTAGCAGGATATCAGGCAGGAATTAGACAGCAGACTGGCAGGAATCTGGCAGGTATCTGGCAACGGGACCTGAGGGCTGAAGCAGAGTAGTGAACAGTGCTACAACATTGCTCGGGCACCTCCATTTTGGAGGAGGTGCCTTTTATATGGGAGGTCCTCCGGCAATTGGCCGGGGACTCCTTAGGACGGCGCGCGCGGTCCCTTTAAGAGAGGGGGAGCGCGCGCGCGCGCACCCTAAGCACATTGCCGGGGAAGGAGCGCGTGCCGGAAGCAGCGGGGAGAGAAGCGCTGGAGGACGCCGCGCCAGGAGCGGGGAGGTGAGAGGGACGGCGTCTCTGCCTAGAATGGGGCAGAGACGCCGATGCTACAATATGAGCCCTCATATAGCCTCCTATTTACATGATGAGCCCCCACATAGCCCCCTATAAACAGTATGAGCCCCCATATAGCCTCTCTATATAAAGTGTGAGCTCTCACATATCCTCCTATAAACAGTATGAGCCTGAACAATTCCTCCTATAAACAGTATGAGCCCCCACATGGACCCTATAAACAGTATGACCCTCACATAGCTTCCTATATCCAGTATGAGCCCCCATATGGCCCCCTATAAACAGTGTGAGCCCCCACATAGCCTCTCTATATAGAGGTTGAGCCTCACATATCCTCCTATAACAGTATGAGCCCTCACTTAGCCACTCTATATACAGTATGAACCCCACATAACCCCATATACTGTATACAGTATGTGCCCACACATAGCCTCCCTATATACAGTATGAGCCCTAGGTAACCTCCTATATACAGTATGAACCCCCACGCAGCCCTATATAAAAAGTATGAGCCCCACATAGTCCCTTTATACAGTATGAGCCCCCACATAGCCTCCTAAATACAGTATAAGCCCCCATATAGCCTCCTATATGCAGTATAAGCCCCCACATATTTTCCCATATACAGCATAAGCCCCCCACATAGTCTCCTATATACATTGTGAGCCCCATCATAGCCTCCTATATATACTGTGAGCACCCTCATAGCCTCCTATATACAGTATGAGGCCGAACATAGCCTCCTGTATACAGTGTGAGCTCCACATAGCCTCCTAAATACAGTTTGAGCCACCACGTAGCCTTTGTATATACAGTGTGAGCCCCCACATAGACTCATATATACATGCAGAAAAAACATACTCATCTCGCTCCTGTTCCCCAGGTGTGCTGCTCCGGTCTCCAACACCCTGACTCTCCATGCAGCAGACGCGATGAAGTGACGTGAATTACATTTTGCAGAGACAAGTCATGGATGGAAGAAGTGGTTATGGTGGTGTGGGCTGAATGAAAAAGAAAAGGGAAAGTGAACAACTATGATCAGAGAGATGGTAGATGACTTAATATACATATATTTGTACAATTACCAGCACACTATGCACATACAGTACAGACCAAAAGTTTGGACACACCTTCTCATTTAAAGATTTTTCGGTATTTTCATGACTTTGAAAATTGTGCATTCACACTGAAGACATCAAAGCTATGAATTAACACAGTTGTTGTAGAGATGTGTTTGCTTCTAGAACTCTGTGTGGCATTGACCTGGTCTCTAATCTGAGCTGCTGTTAACCTGCGATTTCTGAGGCTGGTGACTCAGATAAACTTATCCTCAGAAGCAGAGGTGACTCTTGGTCTTCCTTTCCTGGGGTGGTACTTTTGGTGAGCCAGTTACTTTGTAGCGCTTGATGGTTTTTACAACTGTACTTGGGGACACTTTCAAAGTTTGCCCAATTTTTCGGACTGACAGACCTTCATTTCTTAAAGTAATGATGGCCACTCGTTTTTCTTTACTTAGCTACTTTTTTCTTGCCATAATACAAATTCTAACAGTCTATTCAGTAAGACTATCATCTGTGTATCCAGCAGACTTCTGCACAACACAACTGATAGTCCCAACCCCATTTATAAGGCAAGAAATCCCACTTATTAAACCTGACAGGGCACACCTGTGAAGTGAAAACCATTTCCGGTGACTACCTCTTGAAGCTCATCAAGAGAATGACAAGTGTGCAAAGCAGTCATCAAAGCAAAAGGTGGCTACTTTGAAGAACGTAAAATATAAGACATATTTTCAGTTGTTTCACACCTTTTTGTTAAGTATATAATTTCACATGTGTTAATTCATAGTTTTGATGCCTTCAGTGTGAATGTACAATTTTCATAGTCATGAAAATACAGAAAAATCTTTAAATGAGGTGTGTCCAAACTTTTGGTCTGTACTGTATATAGTATGCAGAGCACTGGAATTGATATATACAATTATACCACTACATGGTTGCTGCACAGTGATAATATCAGTGTTTATACTGTTAATAATCAGTATGGTATATTATCACTACAGTACATGTTGGTGATATATTGTTATGATCTGGCTGTATTTATTGATTATTGTCTCATATTGTGGTATTGATTGTAATATTGGTCTTAGTACAGTCATGATGGTAATGATCAGTATGGTGGCATTATTTTAGCATTATGTGGTGGCATTATGTGGTCATAACTTGGTAGGATTATTTACTAGTGATGGGCGGACCCGTGGATATTTGAATATCTATTAAAAGTTTGGTTCGGTTACCAGAACAGTACCTGACCCGGAACACGGACCCCATTCATATGAATGGGGCCCCCGAACATCCATGATTTCCCACGCAGATGACAGCGTGGGAAAAAGGGGCTCTGATCGGTTAGAACTACGGGCTCACTCTGTCAGATGACAGTGTGAGCCCGCAGCTGTGACTGTGACCAGTCGTAAAAAGCTTACCACAGGTCACAGGCATCAGCTGATGAGAGTACTACTCCCATCAGCCTATGCCTGCTGTTACAGAGCAGACGCCGCTGTGTAATCACTCCTGCAGTGTATAGCGCTGAGCTGCCGTGAAAGAGTTCACAGGAGTTCATCAGCTGATGAGCTCCAGTGATCTCACTTACGGCACCGCTACGGCGTGAGACAGTTCTCACGCAGCGGCGGTGCCGTAAGTGAGGTTACCGGGTTTCATCAGCTGATGAACTCCTGTGAACTCTCTCACGGCAGCTGATCGCTACACATTACTTGTGTCAGTGTGAGCCTGTTGTCATGTACAATATATTGTATGTCTATATACTGTTGACACATATATATACTGTTGTTATACACATGTAAATATATATATGGTGGCTCATTATACCCGTAATATTATTTTGAGGAATGTATTAACATTGTCTGTTTCTCTGACCTAACAACCTTTGACTATATGAGCCTTTTTACTAATCGGGTCACATTGGCCTGTGTATAAATACTATGCTACTTGGATGATCACTTAATATCTACTAGGCTGTACAATTTGGGTCCTGATTGTCCCATATAGCGGTAGAATTTTTTTACACACTGTATGTTGTTTTGCACCATTTTTTGCACCAATTATCTGCATGTGATAATTTTTAACAAAATTGAATATTTAATAAAACAATTTTTTATGATGTAGATCGGCCTTTGATCGTCATCATAAACGTCAGTCAGCTTAACGTCTGTTGTGGGTAAATTGTTTGAAGGATTTCTTAGAGATGCTATTGTAGAATATCTTAATGATAATAACTGTCTAACTCCATATCAACATGGATTCATGAGGGATCGCTCCTGCCAAACAAACCTGATCGCCTTCTACGAGGAGGTGAGCTCACAGCTGGACCGGGGAGAGTCAGTGGATGTTGTATACCTTGACTTCTCCAAAGCGTTTGATACCGTGCCACACAAAAGGTTGGTATATAAAATGAGAATGCTTGGTCTGGGGGATAATGTGTGCAAGTGGGTAAATAGCTGGCTGAGTGATAGAAAGCAGAGGGTGGTTATCAATGGAGTAAGCTCAGGGTGTGTCAGGGTTACTAGCGGGGTGCCTCAAGGGTCTGTCTTGGGCCCTATATTATTTAATATATTTATTAATGATCTAGTGGAAGGGTTGCATAGTAAAATAGCAATATTTGCAGATGATACTAAACTTTGTAAAGTAGTTAATACAGATGAGGACAGGGCACAGCTACAGGAGGATTTAGATAAATTGGGGAGTTGGGCCAAAAAATGGCAAATGGGGTTCAATGCCGATAAATGTAAGGTCATGCACATGGGAAAGAAAAACAGCAGTCACCCATACATATTAAATGGGAAACCGTTGGGGAAATCTGACATGGAGAAGGACCTGGGCGTCTTGGTTAATAGCAAATTAAATTGGAGTGCCCAGTGTCAGGCAGCAGCTGCGAAGGCAAATAGAGTCATGGCATGCATCAGAAGAGGAATAGGGGCATATGATGAGAAGATTGTTCTTCCTCTGTATAAAGCGCTGGTAAGGCCGCACTTAGAATATTGTGCACAGTTCTGGGCTCCGGTGCTCAGGAAAGACATATTGGAGCTAGAGAGGGTACAAAGGAGGGCGACTAAGGTAATAAAGGGAATGGAGGGACTAGAATACCCAGAGAGGTTGTCAAAATTAGGCCTATTTACATTGGAAAAGAGAAGGCTTAGGGGAGACCTCATAAACATGTATAAATACATCAGGGGGCAGTACAGAGATCTCTCCCATGACCTGTTTATACCAAGGATGGTGACAAAGACGAGGGGGCACACTATGCGTCTGGAGGAAAGGAGGTTCCTGCACCAGCATAGAAGGGGATTCTTTACGGTCAGAGCCGTGAGACTCTGGAACTCTCTGGGAGAGGAAGTGGTGATGTCCAACTCACTTAATGAGTTCAAGAGAGGCCTGGACGCCTTTCTTGAGAACAATAAAATTACATCTTATGCTTAGTTAATTAATCCAGGGATTTAATCTTACTGCCAGATTGGTGTCGGGAAGTGAATTTTTCCTCAATGATGTAAATTGGCCTATACCTCATGGTTTTTTGTTGCCTTCCCCTGGATCAGCGCTGCGGAATAGCTGCAGTGCACAAGAAATAGGCTGAACTGGATGGACACTTGTCTTTTTTCGGCCTTATAAACTATGTAACTATGTAACTATGTTGCTTCGGTTGTTTATGTTTATCTTGCGATTTTGCCATTATACGGTCAATAGTTGCCACTCTTCACATTGTAGTATGTGTAGATTATGGAGTGGCACCGTTTGAAAATTATACTAGTATAAGTCATCTAGATCATCGTAGGACACTATGGATTATTTCATCACTTTGGATAGGTGAGGGATATGGTTGTTTTTTATTTTTGCTGTTTTACAGTTGACAGTGGCTTCTGGGATTAGGTGTTAGGTGAGTATAAATTAGCTTATTTATTTTCTGTTTTTTACAGGGAACAATGGTGTGAAGATATTCAAGGTAATCCCCTGTCGATCACTGTGCACTGGCAGGCGGGTTTTACGAAGCTCTACATATGAAAATTTGACACTGCAGCTTGCAAAGGAAGGAGCTGAAGAAGCGAAGAGTGAGAATTCTCACAGCAGCTGCAAGCTACACAGGATGTCCCTTCCCCTGACGCCATGTGCCTATTCAAGAAACATAATTCAACAGCGAGTTATGGGGAAAAGATTAATCTCAGTGATACACAAAATAGACCTGAGGGGATGCGGATTGTAACCCTAGTTTTAAACATAGTCCAGCGTAAGGAAAGGAGATACCCAGCACAGCCTTGCAGGGGCCCCTAGGACTCTGATGTTTAGCATCCATGCGTAGCAGGGGCCCGGCTGGGTCCAATGACACCAGAACGGGCTCCCTAGGACTGTCCAGTAAGAACATATGGCCCATTTTAGTTTTGGGAGCTCTTAGCTGGGAAATAACAGGGATGGAGACTTGGGCTCCACCAGGGGTGCAGTAGGGGGAGTGACACAGAGAGTTTGAAGGTCTCTGTAGCTAGAGCCTATTGTCTTTTTCCTGGGGAGGTCGTGATATCAAGTCATCCACCTGATTGTCACAGCTGACACCCGGTGCTATGTGCAAGGAACGGTCCCGCACCGCTCCCTGCACATTAACCCCCGAAATGCTGTGATTGAAATCGATCGCAGCATTCTGGTGGCAAGAGGAGGTTAGCGCGATACTTACCTTCTCTGCCGGCATCCCGCAGCGTCTGAGTCCGGTCCCAGATGTTGTCATGGTGACCCGATGTCATCATGACAACATCCGGGTCATCAGAAGGCAGGAAGTTGCTTTGGTCATGCGCCACGCGTGACCAAAGTAACTTTTCCCTGTGCAGCGCTGACAGGCTGCATAGCACAGGGATGGTGATGAAGTTAACCCCTTTAGTGAACAGGGTAAAAAAATAAAATAAAAAACAAAACATAAAACGATGCTTTATCATCATACCACCAAACAAAAAATGGAATAAAACGAGATCAAAAAGACAAATGTAAATAAAAATGGTACCGCTGAAAACGTCATCTATCCCGCAAAAAACAAGCCACCATACAGCTCCAACGGCAGAAAAATAAAACATTTATAGCTCTCTAGCGATGCATAAACAATTCTTTTTTCTATAAAATAGTTTTCATTGAGTAAAAGTGCCATAACGTGAAAAAAAATATAACTGTGGTACCGCTGTAAACGTACTGAACCGAAGAATAAAGCTTCCTTATCAATTTGACGACACATAGAACGGCATAAAAAAACCACCAAAAAACAATTCGTGAATTGTTGTTTTTTGTTTATTCTGCCTTCCAAAAATCGGAATAGAAAGCAATCAAAAAATGTAATGTGCCCAAAAATGGTACCAATAAAAACATCAACTTGTCCCACAAAAAAAAAAATAAAATCACATGACTCTGTCGGCCGAAATATGGAAAAATTATAGCTCTCAAAAAATTGCGATCCATAAACTAGTCTTTGCAATAAAAAGGGTTTTTTAGTGTGTGACAGCTCTCAATCATAAAAACCTGATATGAATCTAGTATCCCTGTAATTGCACCGACCCGAAAAATAAAGTTGTCTAATCACTTATACCGCACGAGGAATGGCGTAAAAAATAAACTTTAGCGTTAGGGATAGGGTTGTGCTAGGGTTAGGGTTAGTGTTTTGCTAGGGTTAGGGTTGGGCTAGGGTTAGGGTTGTGCTAGGGTTTGGGTTGGGCTAGGGTTAGGGTTGGGCTAGGGTGAGGGTTGAGCTAGGGTGGGGCTAGGGGTAGGGTTGGGGTAGGGTGGAGCTAGGGTTAGGGTTGGGCTAGGGGTAGCATTGAGCTATGGGTAGGGTTGTGCTAGGGTTAGGGTTGTACTAGGGCTAGGGTTAGGGTTGTGCTATGGTTAGGCTAGGATTGGGTTAGGGTTGGGCAAGGGTTAGGGTTGCGTTAGGGTTGAGCTAGGGTTAGGGTTGGGCTAGGGTTAGGGTTGAGCTAAGGTTGCGTTTGGGCTAGGGTTGTGGTTGTATTAGGGTTGGGGTTTGGATTTTTTCAGAAGTAAAGAAAAAAATACCGTCTATATGGCAACTAATGTTGAGCACAAGAGCTCGCTACTTGAGTTTGCATCGGGTGCTCAGGTATGCACCGAGTATAGCGGGTGCTCGAGTGACATGCTCAAGTCTCCGCCTCAAATGTTTTGCAGCTGTTATACAGCCAAAAAAACCTTGCTGGGACTTCTTGTCATGCACAAGCGATCCCCACATGTTTTTATTTGGGTGACTAACAACCATGAAACATGCGGGCGGGGACTCGAGCATGTCACTTGAGCACCCGCCATACATGGTCCATACCTGAGTACCCGATGCAAACTCAAGTAGCGAGCACTTGCACTCAAGACTAATGACAACTTATTCAATATGATGACCTAATGTTATCAAATTCTGTGTCGTACCTCTGGGTTCAAAATGTTCACTATACCCCTTGATAAAATCCTTCAGGGGTGTAGTTTCCAAAATGGAGTCACTTGGGGGGGGGGGTTTCCACTATTTAGGCACATCAGGGGCTCCCCAGTGCTGCCTATCTGATTAGCGAACCGGGGGGTCCTCTGTTCTCTGTACAGGGCCCAGTGGGTGTGAGGGCGGGGCTTAGGGGCATGGCCATCGGAACCCGGAGCCCACCGGGGGTTTTCCCGATCATACGGTGGGCCAGTACGCCCCTGCACATAATCCCAGCTGGGGGCTGGGATTCGAAGCATGGTAAGGCCCAAACTAGACATGGCCACCATGAATTTCTAGTAAACAGAAAAAAACACATGTAGGGACTCCATCTTTAATAAAAAAAAAAAATCCTCGTTCCGACGTAATCCATGGGTCTTCTGTCTTCAGCTCTGCTACATATTTGCCATCAGAGAAATATGTCTGCTGACAGATGAGCAGGCACAGAATGACACTGGAGCACTGTTACTGTGTAGTGCGGCACTATGTTGCTTTTTTGTCATTTCATGCTGTGTAGAAATCTTGGGAAAAGTGTGGATTGTGCTCTGGAAGTGATCAGTTATAGCTAACTATGTTATTTTCTGCAGAGATAAGTCCTGCATAGAAGATGGGATATATCGGTCTGCAGATAAAGAACTTCACCTAGAGACATCACTGGTGAGTATGTGTATTACCTATGTTGAGTATATGTATTACCTATACACACACACTGACACTATATACAGAGCTCCTGTGTATAATATTAATGGTGATCATTGCATTACCTGTACACTGACACTATATACAGAGCTTCTGTGTATAATGTCACTGGTGATGACTGATAACCTGTACACTATATACAGAGCTCCTGTGTATAATATCACTGGTGATCACTGTATAACCTGTACACTGACCCAATATACAGAGCTTTTTTACATTTTTATTATTTTAGCATTATTTGTCACTATGTTGTGGCATTATGTGCTTTGGTCATGAGATGACGATATTTGTCCCTTGTATGTGGTATTATTCAGTCACTATGTGGTGGTAATATGTGGTCTCATGGTGTGTCAGTATTTATACCTTGTATCTGGTAGCATTTGATCACTATGTGGTGGTATTATGTGCTTTGGTCATGGTGTGGCGGTATTTGTGCCTTGTATGTGGCATTATTTGGGCACTATGTGGTGGTAATATGTGATCTGGTCACGGTGTGGTGGTATTTCTGCCTTCTATCTGGTAATATTGGTCTTGGTAGAGTGGATTGTGGTTGGTCATTTGTTTTATCTGATATCAATAAGGGGAAACCTCTTTATTTCCAATATATATTAAATACTTGGATGTTTAACCCCTCCCTGCCCTGTGACTATTACACAGCAGCAGAGATGCAGTTGCAAAGGTTCACCAGAGAAAGCAAGTTGGCATTTGGTGAGATTTTCACCTCTGTATTTATCAGACAAAACCAGGAGTGGGTGAGAAATTCATAAAACATTACCTCGGATTGCTCCACTCCTGGTTTTGTCTTATAAATACAGAGGTAAAAATCTCACCAAATACTCAAAGTGCAACAATCTTCTGACAGTGCTGATTCCACCAATAAATAAGTGATCACCTTCCCAACCTGTGCATCGCTGATGACTTGTTTTCACCAATAAAAACCCTTTAATGCAAACTACAGTAATTGTACATCGCATTTCTGGTGAGCGCACAGTGATGGGCAGAAGCGGCCAATATAATGGGTATAACGGCTAACAGGTATTTGCAAATAGCTGAAGGGTGGGTGGGCCCCTGGAGTCAATGTCCCTGGTGGGCCCCAGACACCCCAGTCCGGCGCTGTTGACAGCAGTGACCTGGGGGTCTGAAATGCTTCCTGGGGCGATCCCCATGCTGTCCCCATGTCATTTGAGCACTGTCACTATCGTTTTGGGCACTTTTTAGGCTTTCTACAGACTGTCGGGGGTGCCGCCGCAAAAATGCTCGGGTCTCCCATAGACTAACATTGGGCTCGTTGCTCAGGTCGAGCACCCGAGTATCACGGTGAGCTCGGCCCGAGCTTCGAGCACCCGAGCATTTTAGTGCTCACTCAACACTAATTGCCACTCTTCGTAATGTGCAAACAATGTCTTCTTCAGGTGGATTCCACCTGGATCCCTCATGAAAAGCACTAGATAAAAATGTAAATGATTGAACATATGCACTGCAATATAAAAACAACTTGCTGTGCATTGTGTATTTTTCAGTCTTTTTCAGCTTCTTTTCTCCGCTTCCAGCTTTGAAAATTATGAAGTGGTTAAAGAAAGTGATCGGTTCATTCTGCTGGTGGCTTCTGTTTGGAAGCCGCTCACTATTTTATATGTAGTTAACAAAAACACTGATGTTTTCCTTAAGTGTCTTCTTATAAAATAAAAAATCAGTGGGTATGCTGGCGTCTATAAGGTGCTGTGTGTACGTACCCTTAGGAATAACAGAATCTCTGGTCATCTCCTCCATTTTTGGCCAGAGTTTAGAGGATTAATGGGAGACATAGAACCGCTATTCTCCAGTTTGGGATCTATCCCTTCAGACATACTATATATGAGGTATAGTATTAATATACCATAAAAGTCAGTAATAATCAATTAAATGCGAAAAGACATTAAACAATTTTAATTTTTTATTTCTTTGAATTAAAATTGCATGGAAGGATGAAGACAAGTTCTTGGAGGAGCCTTCAACTTTTGCACGTGTCTCTTGCTGGTCAGGAGGCCACAGGTAGGTGGTACAACTCCTTCCATACAGGTACAGCATTAATGGTGGATGTGCTGTAGTTTCTTCAGAGCGCTAGATTTGGGGGTTTTCTGTCCTCGAGATGTCAATGGTGCGTTGGTGGCAGCAGCCAAAAATGCAGCTTTCTCTGACAGCACGAGCAGCCCTGGATAATCCACGCCGGCAGGATGTTATCATCCGGCGGAAGAGAGAACCTAGGAGAAAAGATGTAAAACTGATGTAAGTAATGGGACTCCATATTAGAGGACACTACTGTGGTGTCACTGTAGCATGACGTTAGAGGAATCTCATCATACAGAGGAGCAGAATCATTGTCAGCCATCATACATGTGACAATCCCACCACTGACGGATAACATCTGCTCCACATGACTTCTTCTCACTGACGTCATACAACATGGAGATTATCGTCACACTTACCTCGCCTAGTTTCCCCCTCTTCAACTTTCTCTGTTTTTAGTTGTTTTCTCAGTGTTCGAAAATATTTTCTTCTCTTCTGAACTGGAGATTCTAATCAAAAAGCCAGAAAAAAATGTTGATTATAAACTCCTAAAAGATGAGCTTTGTATCTTTATAGAGTTATGCAACTGATTAATATGAACCTGTAGCTTTTCTGGGTTCCGGTGGTGTCTCCCCAAAGAACCATGTCCCCATATTAATATGACATTACTTTCAGCAAGCCACAGTGTTATATAATCAGTTAGATAAAACTTCATTGTAACTTTAAAGAAGACCCATCACCAGGTCAAAAGTGTCCAAGATTCGCTCTTATTTTATGTCGGCTTCTCCCCTGAGTATTCTGATATTTGTTTTCCTAAAATCCACAGTACGGTTGTAGAGATATGGGACTTTTTATTTAGTGTTAATTATTATGGTCTTTATCATGTGGGCGTGGTAACCTAAGGGCACGCCCCAGAGGATCCTGTGAGCACCGCCCCTTTGTAAAGAATAAAAATTACCACTAATTACAAAGGCCCATAACTCTGGAACCTTATGGGGGATTTTAACAAAACAAAAAATAGAATACTCAGGGGAGCAGAAAGAATAAAGGAAGTAATTTTAGAGCCTTAATATTTAAATTTTGGATCATAGGCTATAATTGGATGGCCTATAAACCTGTACATACCTGACAATGAGGGCGAGGATGACTCACTGTTTTTAGCAGTAAAACACTGATTGTCTCCAACAGTTTTGGAAGGGGAAGATTCTTTCTGCCTGTTGGTAGAAAAAAGACACGTAAATTACAAGGAATAAACAATAGAATAACGGAAGAACACCTGTCTGTAAGGTCAATTAGGACAACATAGAGGAGATAGCCTGCTCAAGACCACATTTTACCAGCAAGAATGGAGTCTAATTAGTAATATTGGCCTGTAGTGAGTTGGAAATGAATGGTTGGTCGCAACAATCAGCTGTTATTGAAGTTATCACAAGTAAGACCCACAGAGATTGTGTAGTCATGGGGTGGTGGATGCTAGATTTAGATTTGTGTTACTCGTATCTTGTATTTGGATCCGACATATATCAGGACTAAATCTCATAATAATAATAATCTACTCACATTTCTGAGCCTTTTTCATTGATCTCTGGGGAACACCCTGGAGGTGACATAGGCACTTCATTGCCTTCATCACTGTTCTCTTGGGAACACTGTGGAGGTGACATAGGCTCTTCATTGCCTCCATCACTGTTCTCTTGGGAACACTGTGGAGGTGACATAGGCTCTATATTGGTCATCATCCCAGTATTGGTGATATATAGCTAAAACAGATAAAGAAATATAAAATAGATATATTTAATTTTTTTTTGTAATTATAGGTTTCATACATTTTATTAGCCACATACTTACTTTAGAAGACCTTTGATAAGTTGATGCAAAGTTTTTGATTTCTGGCCAGTCATTGTCCTCACTTGTGTCCCCCTCATCTGAATTCATATGTTTGAAGCTGCTACTTCGAGCTAAAAAATACAAGTGTTATTAGAGATTATTAGTATAATACCCAGACAGTCACCATGTTATCACTAATAATGATGAGAACTGATTTTGACATAAAATGAAAGACAAGACACACGTCAGTTTTCTGCAGATGACGTCTCATTTTACTTACTGATAAAGTAGCGGGTGTCCTCATCTGACTTTAGGTCAGGAACGAACAGGGGCTTCTGACTTAAAAGGTTGTCAAAGTCTAAGTCACGCATAAATGGATGAATTTTGATCTCATTTGCGCCTCCTGGAAAAGGAAGACAAGAAAGAAAGTGATACAGTCATTGTCAGAGAAACTGCTCCATATCTGTAGAATTTATGTTAATCTGAACTGAAGATGTAACAGAGCCGACATAAAGGAAATATATTGAACATTATAGCATGAAGAATGGGTAATAGACAAGTAGGTAGAGTACAGAACCTCAGTGCTGATCCTCATGGAACCCATCATTTGTCTGGTCACGCTGTAATAATTCATTGATAATACTATTAATATTACCTGTTCCAAGTCTCAGTGCTGGAATTTTTCTGAGCAGTTGAGTGATGATGCCTCGAGCATTAGTTGGAGGAAAGTAATTACATCTCCAAGGTATATCATCTGTTATATAAAAAGCAAATATTATAAGAAATAAAACCTCTTCATTTATTTTCAGAAAAAAAAATTCCTTAACAAAGCTAGAAAAAACTACAGAACTATTCAAGTCAAATAACAGTGACATCACAAGCATTCAGATTATTTTACTTACCCTGGATGATACTGTGTAAAATATTCCTTCTGCAAGCCCCTGTAAATGGTGGATATCCAAATAGAAATTTATATAGGATGATCCCTATTGACCACCAGTCAACAGGCCTTCCATAACCTATCTTTAGGATAACTTCTGGGGCCATGTAAGTAGGGGTGCCAGCAGTCTGGAAACCAACAGAAAAAGGAGATGATGATCAATAAATATAATTGCGACACATAACATCAGTGGAAATGTTTTTCTAGAGAAATTATAAATCAGAGAAGGAGAAAGATGAGATCTGTAAAGTACAAGACCCTGTAAGTAAAGCCTACCTCTTTATCAAGGAACTCTTTGGTGATGTCCTTAGTTGGAGTCTTGTAGAAGTCTGAGTTTGGTCTCATGAGGCCGAGTTTTGAAACCCCAAAATCAGTGACCTTAATATGTCCTGTTGATGTTATCAGGAGGCTGTGAAAGAAAAGATGGTGTCAGCACCATCAGCACCAAGTAATAACCCACAGACTGTATAAGAAACTCTAACTTTCTTCCCCTCTAATATGCTAGAGGGGTCACTTACTTCTCAGGCTTCAGATCTCTGTGCACCACACCATAGCTGTGCAGGTATTCCACAGCAAGGACCGTTTCCGCAATGTACATACGGGCCAAGAGGACCGGTAAAGGACCCCTGTGCTTTAGAAGGGTACCACAGTCACCTACTACAGGAGAAAGCAAATATGAGAACTGAGGGTTTGTTACAATGTAAATTACACATGATGAGTGGGAATGTGAAGAAGGCGGAGACATTGGGACAGGATGGTCTATATATACTGTATAATGTAGTGCGTATACTGTATACTGCAGATAGACCCTATACATAGAGACAGAGCCTCATCTACGAGCCTCTAATTTTTTTCTCTGTGAACGTTCTTATCTATAAAAACTCTTCAAAAAGACAAATCTTCCTTTTACCCATAGTGGAAATTGCTGCCGTGCTCAGCGAGGACATACTGGGGGACTTTCATAGAGATCAATGGTTTTTCAGGCATCTTGGTAACAGATGACTTATAATAATTGCAAAGAGGACATGTAACCGTCCATGTGGGCACATTGTGGTCATATATAGGTGCTAGGATTAAGCAGACGTGGGCTGGATATAGATACAATGGATGTGTCCTACCTGGTACATACTCCATGACCATACATAGATGAAGTTTAGTAGGAAAGGAGCAGAACGTGGAGACCACAAAGGGACAATCTGCGAATGCTGAGATGTCCCTCTCCAGAAAGGCCCATTCAAGCCTCTTTGGCTTTTTCAGGTTCTCCTTGTCCATTTTCTTCATAGCGCAGACTTGGTTTGTATCTTTATGGCGAACTAAGTGGACGGCCCTGGAGAGGAGAAAAAAACATGATTTACTATAAATTCTTATTAACAATCTATCTATAGATCTCATCAAATGATCTCCTGTATTAATGATTAATGTGGGGCCATCACTAGAAAACCATGTCTATAAATACATAAAATAACACTCCACAAATGATCACCAATGGGGGGTCCTCATCCACGTCACATCCTAACTGACCTGAATAGTGACAGATAGATGTGGACCGTGATGTGAACTCATAATTTGTCCATGGGAACATAACATGGGAAGGACGCAGAGACATCGTCATAAGGAGCCCTGGGAAATATATATAATACCAAAGTAAAGCTCACCCAAAGGCTCCACTGCTGATCAGTTTGATCGGTTTATAGTCGCTCTTACAAGGATTTCTCCCCAGGTTCAATGATCCGATCGCGGCCTAAAAAGGAATAAGAAATGACATTAAGACATAGAAACTGCAGGGGAATAAAAGCTGAAGATGCAGGAACGTCTCTCTTCTATATTATGTCCATGATGATTACACTGCAGCAGATGTAGGGGACTTGATACAAGCCGGACCCTGCACAGACACTATTATATTATAGGAGATATCCCCCTTATACAAAGACACAGGCGGAAATACAAACTCCGCACCACTGAGTACAGACTGTCCTCACAGATGATGAAGCCACAGGGACAGGTGGCCATAAAATACCCTGTGTCTGCCTGGAGTGGACATGGAGGCCTCCACCATCATAAATCTGACCTTCTGCTAAATGGCTGGTAATCTGGAGAAGATCAGACAACAAGGACATGAGATGTAGACCTGTGTCTGCCTGGAGAGGACAGGGAGGCCTCCACCATCATGAAACTGACCTTCTGCTATATGATTGGTAATCTGGAGAAGATGAGACAAGGACATGAGATGTAGACCTGTGTCTGCCTGGAGCGGACATGGAGGCCTCCACCATCATAAATCTGAGCTTCTGCTATATGGCTGGTGATCTGGAGAAGATCAGAGAACAATGACATGAGATGGAAACCTGTGTCTGCCTGGAGAGGACAGGGAGGCCTCCACCATCATGAACCTGAGCTTCTGCTATATGGCTGGTGATCTGGAGAAGATCAGACAACAAGGACATGAGATGTAGAAGATGATAGATCCTTACCAGGCGCTCCACTGAGTAGGCCGGATACTCCAGTACAAGCAGGACATTTTGGGCCAGTTGTTTAATAAAGGCCAATTCTCCACTTTGGGATTTTTCTTCAGCCTATAGAGATGAAAACAAAGAAGAAAGGAAAATCATGAGAGAAAAAGCAAAACGGAGGAGGCCATTTATATCACCATGTTACTTATGCTATCTACACTACAAGTACTACATGACAACTGACGAGGGATCCGGTCGCTTGTAAACCTTTAAATCCCCACGTCCTCCCTCCATACCCAATGTATGTATATAAGACACATGGCTGCTTGTGACCTGTGTAAAATGGCCACAGCAGACTCCAACTCAAAACGCGGGGTGACTGCAACAATGATAGCCCCACAATTATATACAGTAGATATCTAATAGGCTTTAAACCAGAAGAAAAACAACACCTAATTAAGAGTTAGACCCTAGCCGCACCACACCGACACCACACCGACACAAGGGTTAAGGCATTAATATCCCACATTAATACCACTATCCTCACAGGACCGAAGTCCACTAGTTATATTGAGATGTAACCAAAGTCACTATTCCCCCAACAGTAACCTCCGTCCAAAGGACATCACATTTATCAAGACTCTGACCCAAACCTATCCCCCACCGCTGTGACCGTCCCAAAACCTCTACTTATCAAGTGCCAGCCATCAAACTTTCCTCCCATCTCTTTATAAGGGCTGGTTGGATGCTGGAACGTGAAACTCCTACCTTCTTCCTTTTATTGTCCCCCTGTAACCCAGCTCCTCAACTCCTTCCAGCAAATGTACGGGTTATTAACATCCTGGAAGGGTCCTCACATGTGGAGGGGGCTCAGGAGCTGAACTCCCCAAACATGCGTATATGAAATAGCCAGCATCTGTCCCTAAAAACCGTGGACAACGCAGAATTCTTCTGTTAACCATTTAAATAAAGCTGTCAGTCTGTGACAGTATCATTTCAATTGTGCATGCACCGATGCCTGAGCACTCTTGCTTTCATCGGCCCTCTACAAGGCGATCACAGGGGTCTAATGCATTTCTAGGACAACCAGGGGTCTGCTGAAGACCTCCGTTGCTGAAACCACGGTCCTCCTTGTGAAGCTTAGCTATAGGCTGAGCTCCAGAGGAGATCCAGATTTTCACTATATAGCGCAATACTGTAGTATTGCAATATATAGTATGAGCGATTTGCAGGATTAAGTCCCCTAAGGGAACGAAAAAAAAAAATTAAAAATAAAGAAGAAAAGATTTAAAAAAAATGTTAAAAATATAAAAGTTCAAATCACTCCTCTTTTCACCATTTAAAATAAAGAAAGGAAAAAATGAATGATCATATTTGATATTGATGCGGTTGTTAAAGTCTGATCTTTTAAGATAGGGAATTAATTAATGCGATCAATAAACACCGAAAAGAGGAAAAAAAATTGGATTTGTGGGGTTTTTTTGTCTTCTCATTTCACTTAAAAACATTAATAATAAACAATCAAAACACCCATAGAATCTATGATTCTATGACACTCTATGTACACAAAGTTCACTGCAAAACTCAAATCTTCACTCATCCCAATCGACAGAAAACTAAAATGTTATGGGTCCCTGAATATAGCGACACAAAGAACCATTGCATCTCACTTGGAGTTTTTTTCCCTTGTTTCAGTACAATGTATGGTAAATAGAATGGAGCCACTGAAAGCTACAACTTGTCCTGCAAAAGAATCAAGCCCTCACATGTCTATGTCAGTGGAAAAATAACAAATTTATGGCTCTTGAAAGAAAGTGAGGAAAAAATGAAGGCATAACAACTGAAAACTCTGTGGTCCATAATTGGTTAACCAATCCAATTCCCCCCTACCTCCACAACCCTCCCAATAACCCTGTAGATATCACCCTCTCCCTTGTCATGTAGCCTGTATGCCCTATTACTGCTCCCCGGCTATTCTTATCTGGGTATTTGGTACAGGTTAAACTTATATTCCATTATTATTTTCCATTATTACTATATGATTTGTGCAGATTGTCTGCTATTTACCTGTTGTACTAATGTCCATATGTTCTTCTGTAAATGCTCAAGATATTCTGAGCTTATATGACCTCGTTTGTATTTGGTCAGGCAATCTCTCACAAGCTCCATTACCAGCCGGTAAATGAAGCTGAGGACGCCATCGGGTAGTGGTAGCACAAAGTCAGGGTCATAGGTGGTAAGAATCCCCTGGAGTAGTGCTAACACCTGAAGTCTGTCTGGAGGAATTCCAGACATTTCCAGTAAATCCAAGCGCAGTCTGTATATGACTAGCTATATGGCTTATCACACCGACAACAATGACACCGGAAAGTCAAAGTGACAACTAGAGTGTAATCACTTGTAGAAGTAGTGATGGTTAATTGTGATGTCATAATGGAATCTTGTGTTCTACTCTTAAAGGGGCAGCTTACCTTATAAGGAAGTTGCCTAGCATCCCTTAAGGAGGCAACAATATAGGCTGAGCATCGGTACCATATGCAGACATGGATGATAGAGCTATGGACGCTTTACTCTTCTGAGCAGTTAGAGTATTATTATGTTGTTACATAAATTATTTATATCTGTTCCACACAATAAAAATTACAGTGTTTTGTATCAATAAGAAAGTCATATTCCGGGGCTAAAAGACAATGTATATCTTTGTACCGTGTTAGGGGCTAAAAGAAGTATCTTTACTGAGGGAACAGGGCCGGACTAGGGGCTGCGCCCAGCTCTGGCATAGGACGCACACAGGCCCATGTTACTCTCCCACACCCACTTTCAAAGATGAGGGTCTCTATTACAAATATGACCCTGCCTACCATTGGAGAAAATCTAAATTTACTACTCCCCGTGATACCAATTTATTAGGATGATCATTTAGGTCTCTTTATCACATTAATAGTTCCCCTTGGGCATCCTTATAATAATAAGAGTGCCCCTCTGGGTTTCCTTATAATAATATTAGTGCCCCTCTGGGTCTCCTTATAATAATAATAGTGCCCCTCTGGGTCTCCCTATAATAATAATAGTGCCCCTCTGGGTCTCCTTATAATAATAATAATAGTGCCTCTCTGGGTCTCCTTATAATAATAATAGTGCCCCTCTGGGTCTCCCTATAATAATAATAGTGCCCCTCTGGGTCTCCTTATAATAATAATAGTGCCCCTCTGGGTCTCCCTATAATAATAATAGTGCCCCTCTGGGTCTCCCTATAATAATAATAGTGCCCCTCTGGGTCTCCTTATAATAATAATAGTGCCCCTCTGGGTCTCCTTATAATAATAATAGTGCCCCTCTGGGTCTCCTTATAATAATAATAGTGCCCCTCTGGGTCTCCTTATAATAATAATAATAGTGCCTCTCTGGGTCTCCCTATAATAATAATAGTGCCCCTCTGGGTCTCCTTATAATAATAATAGTGCCCCTCTGGGTCTCCTTATAATAATAATAATAGTGCCCCTCTGGGTCTCCCTATAATAATAATAGTGCCCCTCTGGGTCTCCTTATAATAATAATAATAGTGCCTCTCTGGGTCTCCTTATAATAATAATAGTGCCCCTCTGGGTCTCCCTATAATAATAATAGTGCCCCTCTGGGTCTCCTTATAATAATAATAGTGCCCCTCTGGGTCTCCCTATAATAATAATAGTGCCCCTCTGGGTCTCCCTATAATAATAATAGTGCCCCTCTGGGTCTCCTTATAATAATAATAGTGCCCCTCTGGGTCTCCTTATAATAATAATAGTGCCCCTCTGGGTCTCCTTATAATAATAATAGTGCCCCTCTGGGTCTCCTTATAATAATAATAGTGCCCCTCTGCGTCTCCTTATAAGATTAAAGGGAATCTGTCAGAAGGATCAGCTCTCCCTCCCAAGCCGTCTATATGGGCATACGTTATACACGTGGTCCCTTTACCAGCGAGGTTGGTCGACTGGGATAAGAAAATCATTCAACGAGAGACTAGATGGATTTTATTAACGAATGGCCTATTGTTATAGTGTGATCACTATTCAGTATGGCCCTATTACATAGACTATCACCATACAGTGTGTAGGCCAATTGTGGCTGCGCTCTTCTATACGGCATAGTCGGCCATTTGGACGGACTTCTTTTCTTTATCTATACTTTTAATCTTGGCTGCACTGAATATTGATTCAGGGTTAAATGATTCTCCTTTGTGTGTGCATCGATTATATCTGGTACATTTACACTATATTAATACATCCTCTATATTTATAATATATCTATACACCTATATTCCCTGTTGTCTTGTTGCCTAGCCATTATGGGAACCAATCTGGACCTATGATGTGATAAATACTTGATGAGATCCATAAAACAGCGCCCCCTATTGGAGCCCACTGTTCGTTTCAAGCATGGACCTTCTGGTATCTGTATGGGGAGGAAACCTCTCGCTGGAGCGCCGCGTGCCTCCCAATGCGCACTGACGCCCCCTCCGGTCTCATCGCTGGAACACATTTTTATGTAAAGTGTCATTGAATGCAGCAGCCGGGTCTAAGCTCCTAATAAACACAACCCTCCGCCTGCCCCGCTGTGTTATTACAGGCTCTATTCCCCTTCAAGCCTAAGCGTCAGAATGCCTGCTCCTCCTCTTACCTCCCCCTTTCACCTGCTGTTATAGTACAGCCTGTCTGGGCTCTGTATTAAAGCCTCTTATTAACCCTCTCCACCTATGTATCTACTGGTAGACCCCATATTAATATAAGCCCCTTGCATACCATGAGCTGCAATATTATTATTGTAAGAAACCCCATGTGCACTATTATTATCAGGCATAGATGGGGGCATTATTATTCAGTATCGGCACACAGGGGGCATTATTACTATCTAAGGCAAGGGTGGGCAATTAATTTTCCAAAGAGATCACATGAGAGACCATGACTGTTGCGGAGAACGAACCAATAGACAGATATGAATTCTGCTCAATATTCATATCAACATATTAATTACATTTATTATAATATATTAATATTATCACTAGAGATGAGCGGTGTTCGACTCGAACTGTTCGCCAATCTCAAATTCGAGCTGTTTTGGGCGGTGTTCGAGCCGTTCGGCGAACACGAACAATTTGAAAAAAATCCGGCTGTTCGAGGTTATGTTCCATAACTGTTCGTGCACCAAAATCATAACTGGATTTTTTCTCAGTAATGCTGAAAATTAATGTTAATACGCAGTTTGAGTGTACAGCGGGGCGGGGGGAGGGGCAGGGGATGGATCTCTGCAGAAATAATGAAGATCTCCATTTTTTTTTCTCTTTCCCCCATTTACAGTGGGGAGGTGCAATCTGTCAGCCTATCAGCAGCGCACACACGGAGCGAACTGCTTTTTTCACACAAGCAAAGGCATGTGTCATTGGCAGTGTATGTCACATGTCCTTGCCCTATAAGACCCAGCCATTTTCCACGTAGCCACCATTTTCTCACTGCTGCAGCTGCGTGTTAGACGGCACCGCTGTTGCTGTGTGCGCTATACTTTGAGTGTTCATTTCAAGCCAATTTTCGCACAAATCTACAGATAGCTTGGGAGTAGGGGATAGTTGTGATTGCAGTCCTTTTGAGGACTAGGTTACATCATTTCCTACGACTTTTATCAGGCAGGTCTGTGCTCTTAAATAGATAGGTTGGGAGTAGGGTCTACTTGTAATTGCAGTCCTTTTCTGGACTAGGTTACAGCATTTCCTAGGACTTTTTGCTAGGCAGGTCTGTGCCAGTGCTGTGCAAGTTTTTTTCACAGCATTTGGCTAAATCTAGCTAAGCAAATCCTTTTTGGCCTCTTGCAGTGTGTGTTAGTCAGTGGAGTAGCCTATCTGTGTTGCAAGCTATACCACCTGTGTATAGAATACAAATTTTTTTACTGCACCTAGCCAAGTAAAACCTTTTGGGTATAGCATCATTCTATTAGTCCATCTATACTAACCTCCACCAGGTTGCAAATTAAAAATAATTTTTATCTGCATCTAGCTCTGAAAAAAAATGTGGTCTTGTAGCAGTGTGTGGGACTTGTTCTATTAGTCCATCTATACTAACCTCCACCAGGTTGCAAATTAAAAATAATTTTTATCTGCATCTAGCTCTGAAAAAAAAATTGGGCTTGTAGCAGTGTGTGGGACTTGTTCTATTAGTCCATCTATACTAAGCTCCACCAGGTTGCAAATTAAAAATAATTTTTATCTGCATCTAGCTCTGAAAAAAAAATTGGGCTTGTAGCAGTGTGTGGGACTTGTTCTATTAGTCCATCTATACTAACCTCCACCAGGTTGCAAATTAAAAATAATTTTTAGCTGCATCTAGCTCTGAAAAAAAATTTGGGCTTGTAGCAGTGTGTGGGACTTGTTCTATTAGTCCATCTATACTAACCTCCACCAGGTTGCAAATTAAAAATAATTTTTATCTGCATCTAGCTCTGAAAAAAAATTTCGGCTTGTAGCAGTGTGTGGGACTTGTTCTATTAGTCCATCTATACTAAGTTCCACCAGGTTGCAAATTAAAAATAATTTTTATTTGCATCTAGCTCTGAAAAAAAATTTGGGCTTATAGCAGTGTGTGGGACTTGTTCTATTAGTCCATCTATACTAAGCTCCACCACCTGTGTATGTAATAAAATTGTTTTACTGCATCTAACCCAGCCAATACTTTTGGGCTAATACAACAGTTTGGCCACTCAGCTCTGCTCGGTTCCCATCCATTGTTTTTTTGTGCAAACAACTCCAGAGTTGTCAATTAGTTAACCACCAAAATGAGTGGAAAAAGGCCTGCTGATGGTGGAAAGGGGAATAGGTGTGTTGGGAAGGGAAAAAAAGGTTGTGTCCGTGGGGTAGGTGTTAAAGCAACAGTAACATCTGCAGAAGAAAGACCATCTTCCAGCCAAACTAAGATGTCTACTTCTTTTAGTGGACAATGTGATAAGATCCCTTTCTTACGGCCACGCCAATCGCTACAAATTCCAGATGAGGCACAAAAACAGCAGGTGCTTCAACGGATATCAAGTGCTCCTTCAAGTGGGCTTCAAGTTATGACCACCATACTGATTACTAACAGTATAAACACTGATATTATCACTGCGCAGCAACCATGTAGTGGTATAATTGTATATATCAATTCCAGTGCTCTGCATACTATATACAGTACAGACCAAAAGTTTGGACACACCTTCTCATTAAAAGATTTTTCTGTATTTTCATGACTATGAAAATTGTACATTCACACTGAAGGCATCAAAACTATGAATTAACACATGTGAAATTATATACTTAACAAAAAGGTGTGAAACAACTGAAAATATGTCTTATATTTTACTTTCTTCAAAGTAGCCACCTTTTGCTTTGATGACTGCTTTGCACACTTGTCATTCTCTTGATGAGCTTCAAGAGGTAGTCACCGGAAATGGTTTTCACTTCACAGGTGTGCCCTGTCAGGTTTAATAAGTGGGATTTCTTGCCTTATAAATGGGGTTGGGACTATCAGTTGTGTTGTGCAGAAGTCTGCTGGATACACAGATGATAGTCTTACTGAATAGACTGTTAGAATTTGTATTATGGCAAGAAAAAAGTAGCTAAGTAAAGAAAAACGAGTGGCCATCATTACTTTAAGAAAGGAAGGTCTGTCAGTCCGAAAAATTGGGCAAACTTTGAAAGTGTCCCCAAGTACAGTTGTAAAAACCATCAAGCGCTACAAAGTAACTGGCTCACCAAAAGTACCACCCCAGGAAAGGAAGACCAAGAGTCACCTTTGCTTCTGAGGATAAGTTTATCCGAGTCACCAGCCTCAGAAATCGCAGGTTAACAGCAGCTCAGATTAGAGACCAGGTCAATGCCACACAGAGTTCTAGAAGCAAACACATCTCTACAACAACTGTGTTAATTCATAGCTTTGATGTCTTCAGTGTGAATGCACAATTTTCAAAGTCATGAAAACACCGAAAAATCTTTAAATGAGAAGGTGTGTCCAAACTTTTGGTCTGTACTGTATGTGCATAGTGTGCTGGTAATTGTACAAATATATGTATATTAAGTCATCTACCATCTCTCTGATCATAGTTGTTCACTTTCCCTTTTCTTTTTCATTCAGCCCACACCACCATAACCACTTCTTCCATCCATGACTTGTATCTGCTAGAGATGAGCGGTGTTCAACTAGAACTGTTCGCCAATCTCAAATTCGAGCTGTTTTGGGCGGTGTTCGAGTTGTTCGACGAACCCGAACGATTTGCAAAAAATTCGGCTGTTCGAGGTTATGTTCGATAACTGTTCGTGCACCAAAAGCGTGTCCTGCATGTCTGGCGCTATTTAGAGCACCAATCATGCAGGGATTGTCTGCCACTCACTGTAATGCCACAGCCATGGTGGTTGTGGCATTACACTGATTGCCCAAATCGATGGGTACAGTGCCAACAGTGAAACATGAAAAGCCGGCAATTCAGCAGCGGCATATACCGGTACCCGACAATTTAGAATCGAAAGAATAGAGCTTCACACATAGATTAGATAGATAGAAACATGTCAGCCACATATATATGAAGTACAGTGACAGTGTTGCTTATTGTACTTGTCATTTAGTGTAAAGGATTTATCAAAAAAAATAATAGTGTTTTCATGCACCGTCTCTTTAAAAAAGCCGGCCGGCAATTCAGCAGCGGTACCCGACAATTTGGAATAGAAAGAATAGAGAATCACACATAGATTAGATAGATAGAAACATGTCAGTCACATATATATGAAGTACAGTGACAGTGTTGCTTACTGTACTTGTCATTTAGTGTAAAGGATTTATTAAAAAAAATAATAGTGTTTTCATGCACTGTCTCTTTAAAAAAGCCGACTGGCAATTCAGCATCTGTACCCGACAATTTATAACAGAAGGAATAGAGAATCACACATAGATTAGATAGATAGAAACATGTCAGTCACATATATAAGAAGTACAGTGATAGTGTTGACTACTGTACTTGTCATTTAGTGTTAAAATAAAGGATTTATTTAAAAAAAAATTGGCGTGGGGTTCCCCCTAATTTTAGGCTCTAGCGGAGGTTAAGCAGACGGCTGGGGCAGATGTTTGAAGCCTGGGAAGGGGGTAATACCCACGGAGCTTCCCAGGCTACTAATATCAGCCCCCAGCGGAATACCTAGCCTTTACTAGCTATTAAAATGGGGGACCCCACAAAAAAATGACGTGGGGTCCCCCCTATTTTAATAGCTAGCAAAGGCTAGGCAGACAGCTGGGGGCTGATATTAATAGCCCAGGAAGGGTGCCATGAATATTGGCCCCCTCCCAGGCTAGAAACACCAGCCGTCAGCCGCCCCAGAAATGGCGCATCCATAGGATGCGCCAATTCTGGCACTTAGCCTCGCTCTTCCCACTGCCCTGTAGCGGTGGCAGTGGGGTAATAGGGCTGGGGTTGATGTCAGCTTATAATGCCAGCTGACATCAAGCCCAGGTTAGTAATGGAGAGGCGTCTATAAGACACCCCCATTACTAACCCCATAGTCAAAGTTAAAAGAAAACACAAACACCCAGAATAAAGTCCTTTAATTGAAATAAAGACACAATCCTTTATTGTTCTAAATTAAACCATACTTACCACCACGCCCATTCCAGCTGAAGCCAACGATCTCCTGCAATAAAAGTAAAATAATAAAGCAACCTCATCCTTACCTTTCCATGGTTCCCAGACAGCTTCAGCTCTGCTACATCGAGATGACAGGCTGGACCGCAGCAGAACGCTGCCATCCAGCCTGTCATCCCGCAGACACTGAGAAGCGCAGGCATGCTTGCGCTCCTCAGTGTCTCGCTGTGATGGCATAAAGATGAGCCGACAATGAACTCGGCTCACCTCATGCACGTCACTGACAGCGTGGGAGAATTCTCCTGCACTCAGCGCTTCAGCGTGAGAATTTTCCCACGCTGTCAGTGACGTGCATGAGGTGAGCCGAGTTCATTGGACATGAATGAGCTCACCTCATGCACGTCACTGACAGCGTGGGAAAATTCTCACGCTGAAGCGCTGAGTGCAGGAGAATTTTCCCACGCTGTCAGTGACGTGCATGAGGTGAGCTCATGTCCAATGAACTCATCTCACCTCATGTACGTCACTGACAGCGTGGGAGAATTCTCACGCTGAAGCGCTGAGTGCAGGAGAATTTTCCCACGCTGTCAGTGACGTGCATGAGGCTGATATTTAAATTTGGCGCACAAATCGGTGATTGGTCGCGGGCAGCGTCCGCGACCAATCAGCACAGTAGTGTTTAACTTTGGCGGCAAGATCAGTGATTGGTCGCGGTCAAGACGGCGACCAATCACCGATTTGTGCGGCACATTTAAATAGCGGCCGCGACCAATTGGATGTCAGCGCCGCTCCCCGGTCCTCCCTTTACACCCTAGCCGCATGGATTTCAGCGGCGCTGCCTGTGCGGCTACTTCCGCTGCGAGAACCCGGGACATGAGCGGCCGCTCGCAGCAGAAGTATCCCGACCCGCAGCGCCGCTCCCCGGTCCTCCCTTCACACCCTAGCCGCTGATGTCCCCACAGTATCCGCATGGTGTTACAAAGGTCCGGACATTTGTGTTAAAAATCGCTGATTGGTCGCGGGCGCTGGGAAAATTCTCACGCTGAAGCGCTGAGTGCAGGAGAATTTTCCCACGCTGTCAGTGACGTGCATGAGGTGAGCTCATTCATGTCCATTGAACTCAGCTGACCTCATGTACGTCACTGACAGCGTGGGAGAATTCTCACGCTGAAGCGCTGAGTGCAGGAGAATTCTTCCACGCTGTCAGTGACGTACATGAGGTGAGCTGAGTTCATTGGACATGACCTCGGCTCATCTGGATGCCGTCACAGCGAGACACTGAGGAGCGCAAGCATGCCTGCGCTTCTCAGTGTCTGCGGGATGACAGGCTGGATGGCAGCGTTCTGCTGCGGTCCAGCCTGTCATCTCGATGTAGCAGAGCTGAAGCTGTCTGGGAACCATGGAAAGGTAAGGATGAGGTTGCTTTATTATTTTACTTTAATTGCAGGAGATCATTGGCTTCAGCTGGAATGGGCGTGGTGGTAAGTATGGTTTAATTTAGAACAATAAAGAATTGTGTGTTTATTTCAATTAAAGGACTTTTTTCTGGGTGTTGTGTTTTTTTTAAATACTTTACTAGAAATTCATGGTGGTCATGTCTAATATTGGCGTGACCCCATGAATTTCGGGCTTAGGGCCTGCTGATAATGCCAAGCTGGCCCTAACCCCTTTATTACCCAGTGAGCCACCGCACCAGGGCCCTGGATGAGTTGGGTACAGCGCCAGAAGATGGCGCTTCTATGAACGCGCCATTTTCCGGGGTGGCTGCGGACTGCAATTTGCAGCTGGGGGGACCCAGAAAGCTTGGGCCTCCCTGCGCTGCGGATTCCAGCCCCCAGCTGCCTAGTTGTACCTGGCTGGACACAAAAATAGGGCGAAGCCCCACGTATTTTTTTTTTTTAATTATTTCATGAAATTCATGAAATAATTAAGAAAAAAAGGGCTTCCCTATATTGTTGTGTCCGGCCAGGTACAAATAGGCAGCTGGTGGTTGGGGGCAGCCCGTTCCTGCCTGCTGTACCTGGCTGGACACAAATATAGTGCGAAGCCCTACGTCAATTTTTTTTAAAATTATTTCATGAAACTAGATGGTGGCCCGATTCTAACGCATCGTGTATTCTAGAATATGTATGCGGCAGACCCGGCGCAATCAGCAGAGCGGTGTTTAAATTTGGTGCCAAAATCGCTGACTGGTTGCGGCCAGCAACCGCGACCAATCAGCAAAGTGGTGTTGAAATTTGGCGACTATATCACTGATTGGTCACGGCCGGCGGTCGCGACTAATCAGCAGAGCGGGGTTTAAATTTTGCGCCAATAATGCTGATAGGTTGTGGTCGCGACCAATCAGCAAAGCGGTGTTTAAATTTGGCGCCAATAATGGTGATTGGTCACGACCTCGACAATTCAGCAGAGCGGTGTTTAAATTTGGCGGCAACAATGTTGATTAGTCGCGGCCGGCGGTCACGACCAATCAGCAGAGCGGGGTTTAAATTTGGCGCCAATAATGCTGATTGGTCGCAACCGCCGGCCGCGACCAATCAGCAGAGCGGTGTTTAAATTTGGCGTCAAAATCGCTGATTGGTCGCGGAAGGCAACTGTGACCAATCAGCAGAGCGGTGTTTAAATTTGGCGCCGATACTGCTGATTGGTCGCGGCCGGCAACAGTGACCAATCAGCCGAGCAGGGTTTAAATTTGGCGCCAATACTACTGATTGGTCGCGGACGGCGACCGCGATCAATCAGCAGAGCGGTGTTTAAATTTTGCGCCAAGAATACTGATTAGTCGCGGCCGGCATCCGCGACCAATTAGCAGAGCGGGGTTTAAATTTGGCGCCAATCTCGCTGATTGGTCGCGGCTGGAGTCCGCGACCAATCAGCAGAGCGTTGTTTAAATTTGGCGCCAATCTCACTGATTGGACGCGTCTGGCGTCCGCGACCAATCAGCAGAGCGTTGTTTAAATTTGGCGCCAAGCTCGCTGATTGGTCGCGGCCGCTATTTAAATGTGGCGCCAAGATCACTGATTGGTCGGGTGCGGAGAGCGCGACCAATCAGCTAATCGTATTGGTGAGGACCGGGGAGCGCCGCTGCCTGGTCGGATACTTCCGTTGCGAGAAGCCGGGAGATGAGCGACTGCTCGCAGCAGAAGTATCCCGACCCGCAGCGCCGCTCCCCGGTCCTCCCTTGACACCCTAGCTGCTGATGTCCCCACAGTATCCGCATGGTGTTACAAAGATCCGGACATTTGTGTTAAAAATCGCTGATTGGTCGCGAGCGCTGCCCGCGACCAATCACCGATTTGGGCGCCAAATTTAAATATCGGCCGCAAGCAATCACCAATCTTGGCTCCACATTTAAACACCGCTGTGCTGATTGGTCGCCGACGCTGGGCGCGACCAATCACCGATTTTGGCGCCACATTTAAATAGCGTCCGCGACCAATCAGTACAGCGGTGTTTAAATGTGGAGCCAAGATGGGTGATTGGTCGCGGAGGATATTTAAATTTGGCGCCCAAATCGGTGATTGGTCGCGGCTGATATTTAAATTTGGCGCCCAAATCGGTGATTGGTCGCGGGCAGCGCCAGCGACCAATCAGCGATTTTTAACACAAATGTCCGGACCTTTGTAACACCATGCGGATACTGTGGGGACATCAGCGGCTAGGGTGTGAAGGGAGGACCGGGGATCGGCGCTGCGGGTCGGGATACTTCTGCTGCGAGCGCCCGCTCATATCCCGGGTTCTCGCAGCGGAAGTATCCGCACAGGCAGCGCCGCTGACATCCATGCGGCTAGGGCGTGAAGGGAGGACCGGGGAGCGGCGCTGACATCCAATTGGTCGCGGCCGTCTTGACCGCGACCAATCACTGATCTTGCCGCCAAAGTTAAACACTACTGTGCTGATTGGTCGCGGACGCTGCCCGCGACCAATCACAGATTTGTGCGTCAAATTTAAATATCGGCCGCGACCAATCACCGATCTTGGATCCACATTTAAACAACGCTGTGCTGATTGGTCGCAGCCGATATTTAAATGTGGCGCCCAAATCGGTGATTGGTCGCGGTCTTGGCGCGCGACCAATCACTGATCTTGCCGCCAAAGTTAAACACTACCGTGCTGATTGGTCACGGACGCTGCCCACGACCAATCACCGATTTGTGCGCCAAATTTAAATATCAGCCTCATGCACGTCACTGACAGCCTGGGAAAATTCTCCTGCACTCAGCGCTTCAGCGTGAGAATTCTCCCACGCTGTCAGTGACGTACATGAGGTGAGCTGAGTTCATTGGACATGACCTCGGCTCATCTGGATGCCGTCACAGAGAGACACTGAGGAGCGGAAGCATGCCTGCTCTTCTCAGTGTCCGCGGGATGACAGGCTGGATGGCAGCGTTCTGCTGCGGTCCAGCCTGTCATCTCGATGTAGCAGAGCTGAAGCTGTCATGGGAACCATGGAAAGGTAAGGATGAGGTTGCTTTATTATTTTTCTTTTATTGCAGGAGATCGTTGGCTTCAGCTGGAATGGGCGTGGTGGTAAGTATGGTTTAATTTAGAACAATAAAGAATTGTGTGTTTATTTCAATTAAAGGACTTTATTCTGGGTGTTTGTGTTTTTTTTTTTTAACTTTGACTATGGGGTTAGTAATGGGGGTGTCTTATAGACGCCTCTCCATTACTAACCTGGGCTTGATGTCAGCTGGCATTATAAGCTGACATGAACCCCAGCCCTATTACCCCCTGCCACCTTCCCAGGCTTCAAACATCTGCCCCAGCCGTCTGCTTAACCTCCGCTAGAGCCTAAAATTACGGGGAACCCCACGCCAATTTTTTTTTTAATAAATCCTTTATTTTAACACTAAATGACAAGTACAGTAATCAACACTGTCACTGTACTTCATATATATATGACTGACATGTTTCTATCTATCTAATCTATGTGTGATGCTCTATTCTTTCTGTTCTAAATTGTCGGGTACCGCTGTTGAATTGCCGGCCGGCTTTTTTAAAGAGACGGTGCACGAAAACACTATTATTTTTTTAAATAAATCCTTTACACTAAATGACAAGTACAGTAACCAACACTATCACTGTACTTATTATATATGTGATTGGCATGTTTATATCTATCTATGTGTGATGCTCTATTCTTTCTGTTATAAATTGTCGGGTACAGCTGCTGAATTGCCGGCCGGCTTTTTTAAAGAGACGGTGCATGAAAACACTATTATTTTTTTAAATAAATCCTTTACACTAAATGACAAGTACAGTAAGCAACACTGTCACTGTACTTCATATATGTGTGACTGACATGTTTCTATCTATCTAATCTATGTGTGAGGCTCTATTCCTTCTTGTCTAAATTGTCGGGTACCGGTGTATGCCGCTGCTGAATTGCCGGCCGGCTTTTTTAAAGAGAGCGTCTTCTGAGCAGTTTGTCAGCTTTTGGACACCTTTGAAGGTGTTTTCTATGTGTTTCTATGTGTTTTTGTTTGCCTGCCATTGGTTTTAACGGTGTTCGACAGTGTTCTAAGGTGTTCGACGAACAGTTCGACGAACAGTTCCTCGAACATCCCGGTGTTCGACGAACCGAACCCGAACACTACGGGGGTGGCTCAACACTAGTCTCTGCAAAATGTAATTCACGTCACCTCATCGCGTCTTCTGTATGGAGAGTCAGGGTGTTGGAGACCGGAGCAGCACACCCGGGGAACAGGAGCGAGATGAGTATGTTTTTTCTGCATGTATATATGAGTCTATGTGGGGGCTCACACTGTATATACAAAGGCTACGTGGTGGCTCAAACTGTATTTAGGAGGCTATGTGGAGCTCACACTGTATACAGGAGGCTATGTGCGGCCTCATACTGTATATAGGAGGCTATGAGGGTGCTCACAGTATATGTAGGAGGCTATGATGGGGCTCACAATGTATATAGGAGACTATGTGGGGGGCTTATGCTGTATATGGGAAAATATGTGGGGGCTTATACTGCATATAGGAGGCTATATGGGGGCTTATACTGTATTTAGGAGGCTATGTGGGGGCTCATACTGTATAAAGGGACTATGTGGGGCTCATACTGTTTATACAGGGCTGCGTGGGGGTTCATACTGTATATAGGAGGTTACCTAGGGCTCATACTGTATATAGGGAGGCTATGTGTGGGCACATACTGTATACAGTATATGGGGTTATGTGGGGTTCATACTGTATATAGAGTGGCTAAGTGAGGGCTCATACTGTTATAGGAGGATATGTGAGGCTCAACCTCTATATAGAGAGGCTATGTGGGGGCTCACACTGTTTATAGGGGGCCATATGGGGGCTCATACTGGATATAGGAAGCTATGTGAGGGTCATACTGTTTATAGGGTCCATGTGGGGGCTCATACTGTTTATAGGAGGAATTGTTCAGGCTCATACTGTTTATAGGAGGATATGTGAGAGCTCACACTCTATATAGAGAGGCTATATGGGGGCTCATACTGTTTATAGGGGGCTATGTGGGGGCTCATCATGTAAATAGGAGGCTATATGAGGGCTCATATTGTATGTAGAAAGTCTATGTGGAGGCTCATACTGTATATAGGGGACTATATGGGGACTCACACTGTATATAGAGGGGCTATGTTGGTCTTATATTATATGTAGGGGGCTGTGTGGGGGCTCATACTGTATATAGGGGCAGTTTTCAGGCTTATACGGTAAATAGGGGAATGTCAGCATACTTAAATATTAAGTGATAATTAGAGTTGAGCCACCCCCGTAAGGTTCGAGTTCGGTTCGTCGAACGCCCGTATGTTCGCCGAACTGTTCGTCGAACTGCTCATGGAACACCGTCGAACACCGTTAAAACCAATGGCAGGCAAACAAAAACACATAGAAACACATAGAAAACACATAGAAAACACTTCAAAGGTGTCCAAAAGCTGACAAACTGCTCAGAAGACACAACTAACACATGGAAAAGTGACAAGTACATATAGTCATGCAAAAAGAAAAGAGGTTGAGGAGTAAAATGAGGGGGAGACACAGATATAGGCATGTAATGCCCTTCTAAAACCAAAAAAGTGCGAAGCTGACACGGCCAGTCCGTTCTTGCCCATGCGACCTCCGTGTAGCCGGGTTTGGGCCAGAGTTGCGGTGGACCCTGATGGCCAGCCCCCTTCTCCCAATACTGGGGCCTGTCCGCTGGTGGGTCGAGCGAGCCCCCCTGCGGTGGAGGCAGGTCTAAGCTTTTTAATTTAAATTGTCTCTCTAATTTGAATGAGTACACTTTAAATCCTTTTACAAGGATCTATTGGAGGGCAAGTCTGATGCCAGCAGCCGCGGGAATTACAGCTCCAGTAGCGTCCACTAAAGCTGCTGCAGTTAAAAAGCTTTTATAAGGATCGAGCTTGGCGGTCCACTTCAAGGCGTCCTACCGCCAGTCCCAGCCCCTGTGGCTTGGGGTGCCTCCCGATGCTCTTCACTGAGTGTCCCGGGGGCCCGAAGCATTTCCTTAGAAAAAATTAAGTGTCCAAACTACAGGTGGTGTAGCTTGCTTAACAGCCGGGATAATCCGCTGACTAGCAGACACTGCTACTAGGAACAAAGTATTTCCTGGGCTAGATGCAGTTAAAATTTTGTAATTAGATACTCTCGTTAGATGTTGAGAAAGCATTCCATAGAGTCTCCTGGCATGCCTGGCCCTCACAGGGTATCAAATACTTAGGAATTCCTATTCATAGAGACCTCTCCCGTCTATGTTATCTTAATTTTGGGCCCTTTATTGAACAACTCCATACAGACCACGGTTGGCAAGTTAGAACTGTAAGATTCACTACGTGAACCACTGGAGCTTTGTGGAAAAGCACATGTACACTGTGTTCCAAATTATTATGCAAAAAGTGTTTAGGAGTGATAAGGTAAGAATTTTTTTGTTTGTCAGTTAAACTCATTGATGGTGATGTGTGTCAGGGCTCTTTATATCACTCTAAGCAATTGCAGACACCTGTGCTAATTAGTTTGGCAGGTGTGTCCAATGAAAGGCAAGACTACTTAAGAAGGCTGTCCCACATTATTAAGCAGCCTACATTTTCTGCCAAAATGGGAAAGAAAAAGGATGTGTCGGCTGCTGAGAAGCAACAAATTGTGGAGTGTTTAGGTCAAGGCATGACTACATTCAACATTGCCAAGACACTTCATCGTGATCATTGCACAATCAAGAAGTATGTAGCTGATTCACAGTACACACGTGTGCGTGCTGATAAGGGAAAATTGAGGACTCTTTCCTACAGGCAATTACGTCAGGTTAAAAGAGCAGCGGCAAAAAAGCCTTGTCATAGCAGCAGACAAGTTTTTGAAGCTGCTCCAACGTCCCCCGAACAACAAGATGCAGGGCCCTTCAGAGGTTTGCAGCTGTGCATAAGCCATCCTGTTGACCTCCTCTATCCACTGTACACAAGCAGAAACAGCTCCAGTGGGCCAAACAATACATGAAGACTGACTTCAAAACTGTTTTATTCACCGATGAGTGCTGTGCAACGCTCGATAGTCCAGATGGATGGAGTGGAGGATGGCTGGTTGATGGACACCCCATGCAAACATGGCTACGGCGCCAACAAGGAGGAGGTGGAGTAATGTTTTGGGCTGGAATCATGAGGAGAGAGATTGTCGGCCCCTTTAGGATCCCTGAAGGGGTAAAGATGAACTCCATGATGTATGTGGAGTTTCTCAAACAGCACTTCATGCCATGGTTCAAGAAGAAGAACCATGTATTCCACAGCAAGATCATTTTCATGCATGATAATGCACCGTCTCATGATGCACATAACACATCTGCATCTCTGGCTGATATGGGCATAAAAGGGGACAAACTTATGGTGTGACCTCCATGCTCCCCTGACCTCAAACCCATTGAGAACCTCTGGAGCATCATCAAAAGGAGTGTCTATGATGGCGGGAGGCAGTTCACATCTAAGCAACAGCTCTGGGAGGGTATTCTGTTCTCATGCAAAACAATTGAAGCAGAAACCATCCAAAACCTGACAAATTCAATGGACGAGAGAGTTCAGAAGCTCCTTTCGAACAAGGGGTCCTATGTGCAAATGTAACATCACCTAGAATAAAGCTTTGAGTTGAAAACTGTTTGATTTAAGTTTCTAATAACCTGCTAATGCTTATAATTTCAAAAATGACCATTTTTTTGTTCTTTATTAAAATGAAAAGGTTGATCGAAGAGTGTGGGGGATCTAAGAGTGTGGCAACCCAGTAGTCAGGAATATTTCGAATTCTGACAATCTGAGGGTCATGTTGCAGGTAGTGCAGCAAGAAGGCACCCATGTGTCTTGCGCATCTAGGAGCCCCAAAATTATTTTCCGGGCTACATGCAGCTAAAAATTATTATTAATTTGAAAGCTGGTGGTGCTTAGTATAGATGGCCTAATAGAATCAGTACTGCAAACTGCTATAAGGCCAAAATTATTTTACAGGGAAGATAGAGATAAACATGATTAGTAATAATTTGAAATCTAGTGGAGCTTAGTATAGATGGCCTAATAGAATCAGTACTCCACACTGCTACTATGCCCAAAATTATTTTCCAGGCAAGATACAGATAAAAATGATAATTAATTTGAAAGCTTAAAACGGTTGGTGAGGTGATTTTACCAAATCCTCAAGCTTTTACTCTCCCCAGGATGACACAGGGCTAGAAAAGTCCTTGCTGATGCATGATGTGTTCATCTTTATGAACCTGAGTCTGTCTACATTGTCAGCGGACAGCCGCGTGCGCTTATCTGTCAGCACAACACCAGCAGCGCTGAACACACGTTCAGAGAGAACAAAAATTATTATTAATTTGAAATCTGGTGGAGCTTAGTATAGATGGCCTAATAGAATCAGTACTGCAAACTGCTACAAGGCCAAAATTATTTTACAGGCAAGATACAGATAAACATGATTAGTAATAATTTGAAATCTGGTGAGCTTAGTATAGATGGCCTAATAGAATCAGTACTGCAAACTGCTACAAGGCCAAAATTATTTTACAGGCAAGATGCAGATAAACATGATTATTAATAACACTGGTGTACAAAAAAAAAAAAAATTCTGGCATGGACTTTAAGAACAGTTTTAGACTAATTTGTGGGTGCTGAATTCAAATCTGATCTTATAATTTCTCTATCACATCACGTTTTTACGCTATAGGTATATAGCCCATTTTCAATAATTCCAAGAAAAATATAAGTAGTGTATGAAAAGTGCCGTTTTATACGGTTCACTAAGGTAAATTTAGTTTTCATTTAGTCTCCCAATAAATGTGAGAATATCTTTGTTTTCTTTGAACATGCATAATTCCCATTTGTTATGATAATAAAGTAAAAAAACAGTTTTCAAACACCCTTGTTTTCTGTGCTACTGGGACAGTAGAGCTACAGCAGAGCATTGGGTGAAAACTGAATGGCCTCAGCGACAGAGTTTGGCACCTGGCGATAAGAATGTCATCCATGATTCACTAGTGGATAGAAAGAACATTGTCTTTCCTCCCTTGCACATAAAACTTGGATTGATGAAGCAGTTCGTCAAAGCTCTCAATCACAGTGGAGAATGCTTTAACTATATATGTTCAACTTTTCCAGGTCTTAGTGAAGAGAAGAAAAAGGCTGGAATATTGGATGTACCTCAAATAAGAACACTTATGAGAGACGCAAACTTTATCACATCAATGAATGAGACAGAAGAAAGAGCTCGGAATGCATTTTGTAATGTGGTGCAGAATTTTCTAGGGAATAAGAAAGCAGACAACTATGAAGAGATTGTGGAAGAGCTACTAATGAGTCTGCAAAATCTTGGATGTAGAATGAGTACCAAGATTCACTATTTAAACAGCCATTTGGACTTTTTTCCAGAGAACCTTTGGGATGTGAGCGAGGAACAAGGGGAGCGTTTTCATCAGGACATTAAAACAATGGAAGAACGGTATCAAGGCCGGTGGGACTCACATATGATGGTTGACTATTGCTGGAGCTTGATGAGAGACAACCCAGAAGCTGTACATCACAGATCAGCCAAGAAAAGAAAGTTCAAATAACTGCCATTTGCCATTCATCTGTGTGCCATATATATGTGTTTTTATATTTTGTAGTTTAATTTTGTAAGTATATTTGATTTGCTGTACACAGACTTTGTAATTTGTTATTCCTTGATTAAAAATATACAAAATGTAGTAACGAAAATCATGAGGTTTTTATCAAAAAACATTCGATAGGATTACTTTCCATCAAAAATATCTCGAAATCCTGATGTGATAGCCAAAAACGGAGTTCGTATTAGTAATCAGCAGCCAAAATTGACTTAAAATATGTTTTAAAACCTTTTGACAGAAAAACTGCATTGACCAGTGTAATTTTAAATCTGGTGGAGCTTAGTATAGATGGCCTAATAGAATCAGTACTGCACAGTGCTACAAGGCCAAAATTATTATACAGGCAAGATACAGATAAACATGATTAGTAATTTGAAATCTGGTGGAGTTTAGTATAGATGGCCTAATAGAATCAGTACTGCACAGTGCTACAAGGCCAAAATTATTATACAGGCAAGATACAGATAAACATGATTAGTAATTTGGAAGCTTAAAACGGTTGGTGAGGTGATATTAACAAATCATCAAGCTTTTACTCTCCCCAGGATGACACAGGGGTAGAAAAGTCCTTTCGGATCCATGATTTGTACATCTTTATGAACGTGAATCTGTCTACATTATCAGTGGAGAGCCGCGTGCGCTTATCTGTCAGCACACCACCAGCAGCGCTGAACACACGTTCAGACAGAACGCTGGCTGTGGGGCATGACAAGATCTCCAAGGCATAAGTGGCGAGCTCAGGCCATTTATCCAGATTGGAAGCCCAAAAAGAGCAAGGGTCCAGTGACACAGTCATGGCTTCAATGTTTACTTGGAGATACTCCTGTACCATCGTCTCTAGGAGTTGACTATGTGTCAGACTTCTTGTCTCCTGTGGCCTTGCAAAGGATGGGCTAAAAAAGTGGTGAAGTGATTCCGCAAAATTGATGTTACCAGCAGACACTGTGTTTCTGTTACATTTTGAGTGCTGAACACTCGACGGTCCCACAGTTGGCAAGTTGGAACTGTGAGATTCACTACGTGCACCACTGGTGTTTTGTGGAAAAGCACATGTAAGATTCTGCAACAGTCTCTGCTGATACTCCTGCATGCGTGCATCCCTTTCTATGGCAGGAATAATTTCTGCAAATTTACTTTTGTACCGGGGATCTAACAGTGTGGCAACCCAGTAGTCAGGATTATTTCTAATTCTCACAATTCGAGGGTCATGTTGCAGGTAGTGCAGCAAGAAGGCACTCATGTGTCTTGCGCATCCAGGAGCACCAAGTCCCTGTTGTGTTGGTGGCGAGGTAACAATCATGCTTCCTTCCTCTGCCCTCTCTCTCCAACCTCGCACAACAGAAATGTGATCAAGGTCTCCCTCATCTGATGAGTCTTCCATCAGTTCGTCCTCCACTTCTTCCTGGGCTCCTGCACATTTCTCACTAGTTTGGCTGCTACCATGCACCCTGCTAAAACCATCTCCCCCACCCTCACATGCCTGCCGCCTTGGTGCTGCCGACCGTCTGGACTTTGCAGATGTTAGCCCTTCCGCATACAACTCCTCCTCCTCTACTTTCTCCACCTCCTCTTGTGCCACCACCTGACTCCGAATTCTGTTTAACATGTGCTCCAGCATGTAAATCACCGGAATAGTCATGCTGATAATGGCATCGTCAGCACTAAACATCTTCGTCGCCATTTCAAAACTGTGCAGAAGGATGCATAGGTCCCTGATCTGAGACCACTTCTCCAGCGTGATTTGCCCCACCTCTGGATCTCGTTGGCCCAGGCTATACGTCAGAACATATTGCACCAGGGCTTGTCGGTGCTACCACAGTCGCTGCAACATGTGCAGAGTTGAATTCCACCAGGTAGGCACATCGCGTTTTAGCCTGTGAAGTGGCAGGCTCAACGACTTCTGTAGAGATGTAAGTCGCTGAGCTGCGGGATGCGAACGGCGGAAGTGAGCACACAGCGACCGTGCCCTCTGCAGAAGGCTATCTAGTCCAGGATAGTGGCCTAAAAATTGCTGGACACCAGGTTCAACACGTGAGCCATACAAGGCACGTGTGTGACATTGCCCCGGCGAAGGGCCGCACTGAGGTTTGCAGCATTGTCGCACACGGCCTTCCCTGGTTTCAGGTCCAGTGGAGACAACCATTCATGAAACTGGTTCTCCAGAGCTGACCACAACTCCTCAGCTGTGTGACTCACATTTCCCAGACATTTCAAAGTAAAAACCGCCTGATGACGTTGAGCCCTGCTGCCAGCATAGTAAGGAGCTGTGCAGGATCCCTTCTGCGCAGTTAGAAATCTTGTGGCATGACCAGACAGGCTTTGGGTGCAGGTGGAGGACCGAGAGGAGGTTGAGGAGGCAGAAGCAGTGGAGGAACTTCGAGATAAAGAGGATTGACGCACAACTCGTGGGGACGGCAAGACTTGGACAGCAGCCCCTTGTCCTGCTGTCACCATAGTTACCCAGTACCCAGTCAGCGACATGTAACGCCCCTGTCCATGCCTACTCGTCCAAGTGTCTGTGGTGAAATGCACCCTGTCACACACAGAGTTTCTCAAAGAAGCGGTGATGTTGTGTGCGACATGCTGGTGGAGTGCAGGCACACCTTTCTTTGAGAAGTAGTGCCGACTGGGCATCTGGTACTGGGGCACTGTGACGGGACATAAGGTCTCGAAAATCCTCTGTGTCCACCAGGCGGAAAGGCAGCATTTATGTAGCCAAGAGCTTGCAGATGGTGAAATTCAACCTCTTAGCTTTCTCATGGCTAGGAGGAAATGGTCTTTTACTTGTCCATGTGAAGCACAGCTGTGCTTGGCATCACAGACCCAGAAGGGTGTATTGAAGGACTCCTCCACAAGAGGCCCCCATAACCATTCACACATCTGCACCTTCCACCTCAGACCACCAGAGGGAGCTCCTTAGGGAGATATATAAGGGAAGGTGGGGCCAGGCAGCCGTTAGTCTGTCAGAGTCTGGTTTAGCAGTGAGTCCAGTGCAGTATGAGACGTGTTACCTCAGAGGACAAAAGCCTGTTCCAGCTCCTGCATTCTACCCTGCAGTGGAGCTTATCCAGATCAAGACTCGGTGTAGCTCAGTGAGGTGAGCTGTAGGTGTGCCGGCGCCATAAGATCGGTGAACCGCGGCACGCTGCCGTTTGTGTGAGTAGCCTATCGAGGGCTCGAGTAGGCCGAAGGCAAAGGAGTAGAGAGTTAGTTCATAGGGGAGCAGAGGAGCTTAGCTGGCTCACCCCGAGAAGAAGAATTTACCGGACACCGGGTCCGAAGCTTGCCGGGAACTCCACGACCCAGCAAGATAAACCGGAATCCCTGGAGAACTACAGGTCCCAGGATCGCTAAAGTGCTGATACGTACCAGAGCCAGGAGACACATAGGCCCCGTAGGTCGGGAGCGTGCACTCCAAGAGAAGGCCCTACCACAAGGTCAGCCAGCGCAGGACAGAGACAAAGTTAGGCCTAGCTCCAGGCAGGTCAGAAACTTATTATGCAGAAGCCAGAACCAGGAGGCCCAAAACCTGCTCATTGGGGAGGATCTGGACATACACCCATCACCCTACAGTGCTCCGGGGAGTGCCTGAAATTCCACCAGTAAAAGGTACTGAAGTGACTATCGTGTCCGTCCCTGTTCTTGCTCTGGCCCAGAGTAGTCTCTATATCCTGCATCCCCGTTCCTATACTGCCCTGAGGCCCAGCTCTAACTGTGGAGAGCTATACCATCAAGCTGCCTTATCATCAGCCTCAGTAGACTGCGCAGCGCTGGTGATCCTCACCAGAAACCACAGGTGGCGTCACGAACTCTTTCTTTTATAAACTTTACAAATATCAACCCCTTTTTAGGAGAGACCCCAGGGTACGGGCCCGGGAGCCGACCACCGCGACATCCCTAAAGGCCAGGCCAAAGGCCCGGGTACCGAGTTATCCCCATTCCCCTGGGTGCCACATCCACATCTGAGGGACCGAGGGCTGGCTGTTGTGCTTAGACGGGGTTGAGAAGGGTGTCCCCGGCAAACTGCCGGTCTGTGAGGAAGATGCAGGCGGACATGTTAGGTTGCCTTGATCCAAAGGTGGTGCTATCGATGTCGGAGAGCGCTCAACACCAGCTGGTGTTTCCACCTCCAAATAAAATGATGACCTGACAATCACACTGGCTGTTGCGGGTAAAGAGGTGGCCGGTCTGCGTCCCAAAACAGGTGTGACTGCTGTCCCCCCAGTCACAGAGGATGAAGAGGCTGCGGATGCACAAGATGTGGCTGATGGTGGTTGGCCCAGCCGGCTAGGCCGCATTGTAGCACAGTGAGCTTCCCACTGCAACTTATGCTTCATATCCATGTGCCGGTTCATGTATGAAGTACTCAAACTATGTATTTTTTGGCCTCTACTGAGCTTTTTCTGACAAATGTTACAGATAACACGAGTTGGGTCATTCTTATCGATCTGAAAAAATGCCCAAGCTATGCAAGGCTTAGCACCCATGCGACCTGAAGAGCCACTACGACTTGTGGTCAGAGGCAGAGTTGTGTTTGAGGATGCAGTTGTTGACGTGCTTCCAGTACTACGTCTCTGTCCAGGAAGGCGCAACCTGACCTCGTCGTCACTAGCATCCTCCTCCACCTCCTCTGCTGACCTCATCGACTGGCTGACTGTGGGTTGACAGTAAGTGGGATCTCCAACCTCGTCATCATCACCCTGTGTGTTATCACACCAGTCGTCCTCAGAGTCAACCTCTTCCTGCCCTGACAAAAATCTCAAGTTGTCGTTCCAATCAGGTATTTGAGTCTCATCATCGCCTTCCTCATTCTCTCCACCAACAGGAGATACAGTTTGGGAACGAGGGTCTACATTATGGTTGAGGTGGAGGAGAGCCCACTTGAAGGAGCACTTGATATCTGTTGAAGCACCTGCTGTTTTTGTGCCTCATCTGGAATTTGTAGCGATTGGCGTGGCCGTAAGAAAGGGATCTTATCACATTGTCCACTAAAAGAAGTAGACATCTTAGTTTGGCTGGAAGATGGTCTTTCTTCTGCAGATGTTACTGTTGCTTTAACACCTACCCCACGGACACAACCTTTTTTTCCCTTCCCAACACACCTATTCCCCTTTCCACCATCAGCAGGCCTTTTTCCACTCATTTTGGTGGTTAACTAATTGACAACTCTGGAGTTGTTTGCACAAAAAACAATGTATGGGAACCGAGCAGAGCTGAGTGGCCAAACTGTTGTATTAGCCCAAAAGTATTGGCTGGGTTAGATGCAGTAAAACAATTTTATTACATACACAGGTGGTGGAGCTTAGTATAGATGGACTAATAGAACAAGTCCCACACACTGCTACAAGCCCAAATTTTTTTTCAGAGCTAGATGCAAATAAAAATTATTTTTAATTTGCAACCTGGTGGAGCTTAGTATAGATGGACTAATAGAACAAGTCCCATACACTGCTACAAGCCCAAATTTTTTTTCAGAGCTAGATGCAGATAAAAATTATTTTTAATTTGCAACCTGGTGGAGGTTAGAATAGATGGACTAATAGAACAAGTCCCACACACTGCTACAAGCCCAAATTTTTTTTCAGAGCTAGATGCAGATAAAAATTATTTTTAATTTGCAACCTGGTGGAGGTTAGTATAGATGGACTAATAGAACAAGTCCCACACACTACTACAAGCCCAATTTTTTTTTCAGAGCTAGATGCAGATAAAAATAATTTTTAATTTGCAACCTGGTGGAGGTTAGTATAGATGGACTAATAGAACAAGTCCCACACACTGCTACAAGACCACATTTTTTTTCAGAGCTAGATGCAGATAAAAATTATTTTTAATTTGCAACCTGGTGGAGGTTAGTATAGATGGACTAATAGAATGATGCTATGCCCAAAAGGTTTTACTTGGCTAGGTGCAGTAAAAAAATTTGTATTCTATACACAGGTGGTATAGCTTGCAACACAGATAGGCTACTCCACTGACTAACACACACTGCAAGAGGCCAAAAAGGATTTGCTTAGCTAGATTTAGCCAAATGCTGTGAAAAAAACTTGCACAGCACTGGCACAGACCTGCCTAGCAGAAAGTCCTAGGAAATGCTGTAACCTAGTCCAGAAAAGGACTGCAATTACAAGTAGACCCTACTCCCAACCTATCTATTTAAGAGCACAGACCTGCCTGATAAAAGTCGTAGGAAATGATGTAACCTAGTCCTCAAAAGGACTGCAATCACAACTATCCCCTACTCCCAAGCTATCTGTAGATTTGTGCGAAAATTGGCTTGAAATGAACACTCAAAGTATAGCGCACACAGCAACAGCGGTGCCGTCTAACACGCAGCTGCAGCAGTGAGAAAATGGTGGCTATGTGGAAAATGGCTGGGTCTTATAGGGCAAGGACATGTGACATACACTGCCAATGACACATGCCTTTGCTTGTGTGAAAAAAGCAGTTCGCTCCGTGTGTGCGCTGCTGATAGGCTGACAGATTGCACCTCCCCACTGTAAATGGGGGAAAGAGAAAAAAAAATGGAGATCTTCATTATTTCTGCAGAGATCCATCCCCTGCCCCTCCCCCCGCCCCGCTGTACACTCAAACTGCGTATTAACATTAATTTTCAGCATTACTGAGAAAAAATCCAGTTATGATTTTGGTGCACGAACAGTTATGGAACATAACCTCGAACAGCCGGATTTTTTTCAAATTGTTCGTGTTCGCCGAACGGCTCGAACACCGCCCAAAACAGCTCGAATTTGAGATTGGCGAACAGTTCGAGTCGAACACCGCTCATCTCTAGTGATAATATTAATATATTATAATAAATGTAATTAATATGTTGATATGAATATTGAGCAGAATTCATATCTGTCTATTGGTTCGTTCTCCGCAACAGTCATGGTCTCTCATGTGATCTCTTTGGAAAATTAATTGCCCACCCTTGCCTTAGATAGTAATAATGCCCCCTGTGTGCCGATACTGAATAATAATGCCCCCATCTATGCCTGATAATAATAGTGCACATGGGGTTTCTTACAATAATAATATTGCAGCTCATGGTATGCAAGGGGCTTATATTAATATGGGGTCTACCAGTAGATACATAGGGGGAGAGGGTTAATAAGAGGCTTTAATACAGAGCCCAGACAGGCTGTACTATAACAGCAGGTGAAAGGGGGAGGTAAGAGGAGGAGCAGGCATTCTGACGCTTAGGCTTGAAGGGGAATAGAGCCTGTAATAACACAGCGGGGCAGGCGGAGGGTTGTGTTTATTAGGAGCTTAGACCCGGCTGCTGCATTCAATGACACTTTACATAAAAATGTGTTCCAGCGATGAGACCGGAGGGGGCGTCAGTGCGCATTGGGAGGCACGCGGCGCTCCAGCGAGAGGTTTCCTCCCCATACAGATACCAGAAGGTCCATGCTTGAAACGAACAGTGGGCTCCAATAGGGGGCGCTGTTTTATGGATCTCATCAAGTATTTATCACATCATACAGTGCTGGCCAAAAGTATTGGCACCCCTGCAATTCAGATAATACTCAGTTTCTTCCAGAAAATGATTGCAATCACAAATTCTTTGGTATTATTCTCTTCATTTAATTTGTCTTCAATGAAAAAAACACAAAAAGAATTGTCCTAAAGCCAAATTGAATATAATTCCACACCAAACCTAAAAAAGGGGGTGGACAAAAGTATTGGCACCCTTTGAAAAATCATGTGATGCTTCTCTAATTCATGTAATTAACAGCACCTGTAACTTACCTGTGGCACCTAACAGGTGTTGGCAATAACTAAATCACACTTGCAGCCAGTTAACATGGATTAAAGTTGACTCAACCTCTGTCCTGTGTCCTTGTGTGTACCACATTGAGCATGGAGAAAAGAAAGAAGACCAAAGAACTGTCTGAGGACTTGAGAAACCAAATTGTGAGGAAGCATGAGCAATCTCAAGGCTACAAGTCCATCTCCAAAGACCTGAATGTTCCTGTGTCTTCCGTGCGCAGTGTCATCAAGAAGTTTAAAGCCCATGGCAGTGTGGCTAACCTCCCTAGATGTGGATGGAAAAGAAAAATTGACGAGAGATTTCAATGCAAGATTGTGCAGATGGTGGATAAAGAACTTCGACTAACATCCAAACAAGTTCAAGCTGCCCTGCAGTCCAAGGGTACAACAGTGTCAACCCGTACTATCCGTCGACGTCTGAATGAAAAGGGACTGCATGGTAGGATACCCAGGAAGACTCCACTTCTTACCCCGAGACATGAAAAAACCAGGCTGGAGTTTGCCAAAACTTACCTGAGAAAGCCTAAAACATTTTGGAAGAATGTTCTCTGGTCAGATGAGACAAAAGTAGAGCTTTTTGGGAAAAAGTATCAACATGGAGTGTACAGGAAAATAAAAGAGGCATTCAAAGAAAAGAACACGGTCCCTACAGTCAAACATGGCGGAGGTTCCCTGATGTTTTGAGGTTGCTTTGCTGCCTCTGGCACTGGACTGCTTGACCTTGTGCATGGCATTATGAAGTCTGAAGACTACCAACAAATTTTGCAGCATAATGTAGGGCCCAGTGTGAGCTGGGTCTCCCTCAGAGGTCATGGGTCTTCCAGCAGGACAATGACCAAAACACACTTCCAAAAGAACTATAAAATGGTTTGAGAGAAAGCACTGGAGACTTCTAAGGTGGCCAGCAATGAGTCCAGACCTAAATCCCATAGAACACATGTGGAGAGATCTCAAAATGGCAGTTTGGAGAAGGCACCCTTCAAATATCAGGGACCTGGAGCAGTTTGCCAAAGAAGAATGGTTTACAATTCCAGCAGAGCATTGTAAGAAACTCATTGATGGTTACCGGAAGCGGTTGTTCGTAGTTATTTTGGCTAAAGGTTCTTCAACCAAGTATTAGGCTGAGGGTGCCAATACTTTTGTCCGGCCCTTTTTTGGAGTTTTGTGTGAAATGATAAATGATTTGTTTTTTGCTTCATTATCTTTTGTGTTTTTTCCTTGCAAGCAAATTAAATGAAGAGAATAATACCAAAGAATTTGTGATTGCAATCATTTTCAGGAAGAAACTGAGTATTATCTGACAGAATTGCAGGGGTGGCAATACTTTTGGCCAGCACTGTAGGTCCAGATTGGTTCCCATAAAGGTTGGGCAACAAGACAACAGGGAATATAGGTGTATGGATATATTATAAATATAGAGGATGTATTAATATAGTGTAAATGTACCAGATATAATCGATGCACACACAAAGGAGAATCATTTAACCCTGAATCAATATTCAGTGCAGCCAAGATTAAAAGTATAGATAAAGAAAAGAAGTCCGTCCAAATGGCCGACTATGCCGTATAGAAGAGCGCAGCCACAATTGGCCTACACACTGTATGGTGATAGTCTATGTAATAGGGCCATACTGAATAGTGATCACACTATAACAATAGGCCATTCGTTAATAAAATCCATCTAGTCTCTCGTTGAATGATTTTCTTATCCCAGTCGACCAACCTCGCTGGTAAAGGGACCACGTGTATAACGTATGCCCATATAGACGGCTTGGGAGGGAGAGCTGATCCTTCTGACAGATTCCCTTTAATCTTATAAGGAGACGCAGAGGGGCACTATTATTATTATAAGGAGACCCAGAGGGGCACTATTATTATTATAAGGAGACCCAGAGGGGCACTATTATTATTATAAGGAGACCCAGAGGGGCACTATTATTATTATAAGGAGACCCAGAGGGGCACTATTATTATTATAGGGAGACCCAGAGGGGCACTATTATTATTATAGGGAGACCCAGAGGGGGACTATTATTATTATAGGGAGACCCAGAGGGGCACTATTATTATTATAGGGAGACCCAGAGGGGCACTATTATTATTATAAGGAGACCCAGAGGGGCACTAATATTATTATAAGGAGACCCAGAGGGGCACTAATATTATTATAAGGAGACCCAGAGGGGCACTCTTATTATTATAAGGATGCCCAAGGGGAACTATTAATGTGATAAAGAGACCTAAATGATCATCCTAATAAATTGGTATCACGGGGAGTAGTAAATTTAGATTTTCTCCAATGGTAGGCAGGGTCATATTTGTAATAGAGACCCTCATCTTTGAAAGTGGGTGTGGGAGAGTAACATGGGCCTGTGTGCGTCCTATGCCAGAGCTGGGCGCAGCCCCTAGTCCGGCCCTGTTCCCTCAGTAAAGATACTTCTTTTAGCCCCTAACACGGTACAAAGATATACATTGTCTTTTAGCCCCGGAATCTGACTTTCTTGTTGATACAAAACACTAATTTTTATTGTGTGGAACAGATATAAATAATTTATGTAACAACATAATAATACTCTAACTGCTCAGAAGAGTAAAGCGTCCATAGCTCTATCATCCATGTCTGCATATGGTACCGATGCTCAGCCTATATTGTTGCCTCCTTAAGGGATGCTAGGCAACTTCCTTATAAGGTAAGCTGCCCCTTTAAGAGTAGAACACAAGATTCCATTATGACATCACAATTAACCATCACTACTTCTACAAGTGATTACACTCTAGTTGTCACTTTGACTTTCCGGTGTCATTGTTGTCGGTGTGATAAGCCATATAGCTAGTCATATACAGACTGCGCTTGGATTTACTGGAAATGTCTGGAATTCCTCCAGACAGACTTCAGGTGTTAGCACTACTCCAGGGGATTCTTACCACCTATGACCCTGACTTTGTGCTACCACTACCCGATGGCGTCCTCAGCTTCATTTACCGGCTGGTAATGGAGCTTGTGAGAGATTGCCTGACCAAATACAAACGAGGTCATATAAGCTCAGAATATCTTGAGCATTTACAGAAGAACATATGGACATTAGTACAACAGGTAAATAGCAGACAATCTGCACAAATCATATAGTAATAATGGAAAATAATAATGGAATATAAGTTTAACCTGTACCAAATACTCAGATAAGAATAGCCGGGGAGCAGTAATAGGGCATACAGGCTACATGACAAGGGAGAGGGTGATATCTACAGGGTTATTGGGAGGGTTGTGGAGGTAGGGGGAAATTGGATTGGTTAACCAATTATGGACCACAGAGTTTTCAGTTGTTATGCCTTCATTTTTTCCTCACTTTCTTTCAAGAGCCATAAATTTGTTATTTTTCCATTGACATAGACATGTGAGGGCTTGATTCTTTTGCAGGACAAGTTGTAGCTTTCAGTGGCTCCATTCTATTTACCATACATTGTACTGAAACAAGGGAAAAAAACTCCAAGTGAGATGCAATGGTTCTTTGTGTCGCTATATTCAGGGACCCATAACATTTTAGTTTTCTGTCGATTGGGATGAGTGAAGATTTGAGTTTTGCAGTGAACTTTGTGTACATAGAGTGTCATAGAATCATAGATTCTATGGGTGTTTTGATTGTTTATTATTAATGTTTTTAAGTGAAATGAGAAGACAAAAAAACCCCACAAATCCAATTTTTTTTCCTCTTTTCGGTGTTTATTGATCGTATTAATTAATTCCCTATCTTAAAAGATCAGACTTTAACAACCGCATCAATATCAAATATGATCATTCATTTTTTCCTTTCTTTATTTTAAATGGTGAAAAGAGGAGTGATTTGAACTTTTATATTTTTAACATTTTTTTAAATCTTTTCTTCTTTATTTTAAAATTTTTTTTTTCGTTCCCTTAGGGGACTTAATCCTGCAAATCGCTCATACTATATATTGCAATACTACAGTATTGCGCTATATAGTGAAAATCTTGATCTCCTCTGGAGCTCAGCCTATAGCTAAGCTTCACAAGGAGGACCGTGGTTTCAGCAACGGAGGTCTTCAGCAGACCCCTGGTTGTCCTAGAAATGCATTAGACCCCTGTGATCGCCTTGTAGAGGGCCGATGAAAGCAAGAGTGCTCAGGCATCGGTGCATGCACAATTGAAATGATACTGTCACAGACTGACAGCTTTATTTAAATGGTTACCAGAAGAATTCTGCGTTGTCCACGGTTTTTAGGGACAGATGCTGGCTATTTCATATACGCATGTTTGGGGAGCTCAGCTCCTGAGCCCCCTCCACATGTGAGGACCCTTCCAGGACGTGAATAACCCGTACATTTGCGGGAAGGAGTTGAGGAGCTGGGTTACAGGGGGACAATAAAAGGAAGAAGGTAGGAGTTTCACGTTCCAGCATCCAACCAGCCCTTATAAAGAGATGGGAGGAAAGTTTGATGGCTGGCACTTGATAAGTAGAGGTTTTGGGACGGTCACAGCGGTGGGGGATAGGTTTGGGTCAGAGTCTTGATAAATGTGATGTCCTTTGGACGGAGGTTACTGTTGGGGGAATAGTGACTTTGGTTACATCTCAATATAACTAGTGGACTTCGGTCCTGTGAGGATAGTGGTATTAATGTGGGATATTAATGCCTTAACCCTTGTGTCGGTGTGGTGTCGGTGTGGTGCGGCTAGGGTCTAACTCTTAATTAGGTGTTGTTTTTCTTCTGGTTTAAAGCCTATTAGATATCTACTGTATATAATTGTGGGGCTATCATTGTTGCAGTCACCCCGCGTTTTGAGTTGGAGTCTGCTGTGGCCATTTTACACAGGTCACAAGCAGCCATGTGTCTTGTATACATACATTGGGTATGGAGGGAGGACGTGGGGATTTAAAGGTTTACAAGCGACCGGATCCCTCGTCAGTTGTCATGTAGTACTTGTAGTGTAGATAGCATAAGTAACATGGTGATATAAATGGCCTCCTCCGTTTTGCTTTTTCTCTCATGATTTTCCTTTCTTCTTTGTTTTCATCTCTATAGGCTGAAGAAAAATCCCAAAGTGGAGAATTGGCCTTTATTAAACAACTGGCCCAAAATGTCCTGCTTGTACTGGAGTATCCGGCCTACTCAGTGGAGCGCCTGGTAAGGATCTATCATCTTCTACATCTCATGTCCTTGTTGTCTGATCTTCTCCAGATCACCAGCCATATAGCAGAAGCTCAGGTTCATGATGGTGGAGGCCTCCCTGTCCTCTCCAGGCAGACACAGGTTTCCATCTCATGTCATTGTTCTCTGATCTTCTCCAGATCACCAGCCATATAGCAGAAGCTCAGATTTATGATGGTGGAGGCCTCCATGTCCGCTCCAGGCAGACACAGGTCTACATCTCATGTCCTTGTCTCATCTTCTCCAGATTACCAATCATATAGCAGAAGGTCAGTTTCATGATGGTGGAGGCCTCCCTGTCCTCTCCAGGCAGACACAGGTCTACATCTCATGTCCTTGTTGTCTGATCTTCTCCAGATTACCAGCCATTTAGCAGAAGGTCAGATTTATGATGGTGGAGGCCTCCATGTCCACTCCAGGCAGACACAGGGTATTTTATGGCCACCTGTCCCTGTGGCTTCATCATCTGTGAGGACAGTCTGTACTCAGTGGTGCGGAGTTTGTATTTCCGCCTGTGTCTTTGTATAAGGGGGATATCTCCTATAATATAATAGTGTCTGTGCAGGGTCCGGCTTGTATCACGTCCCCTACATCTGCTGCAGTGTAATCATCATGGACATAATATAGAAGAGAGACGTTCCTGCATCTTCAGCTTTTATTCCCCTGCAGTTTCTATGTCTTAATGTCATTTCTTATTCCTTTTTAGGCCGCGATCGGATCATTGAACCTGGGGAGAAATCCTTGTAAGAGCGACTATAAACCGATCAAACTGATCAGCAGTGGAGCCTTTGGGTGAGCTTTACTTTGGTATTATATATATTTCCCAGGGCTCCTTATGACGATATCTCTGCGCCCTTCCCATGTTATGTTCCCATGGACAAATTATGAGTTCACATCACGGTCCACATCTATCTGTCACTATTCAGGTCAGTTAGGATGTGACGTGGATGAGGACCCCCCATTGGTGATCATTTGTGGAGTGTTATTTTATGTATTTATAGACATGGTTTTCTAGTGATGGCCCCACATTAATCATTAATACAGGAGATCATTTGATGAGATCTATAGATAGATTGTTAATAAGAATTTATAGTAAATCATGTTTTTTTCTCCTCTCCAGGGCCGTCCACTTAGTTCGCCATAAAGATACAAACCAAGTCTGCGCTATGAAGAAAATGGACAAGGAGAACCTGAAAAAGCCAAAGAGGCTTGAATGGGCCTTTCTGGAGAGGGACATCTCAGCATTCGCAGATTGTCCCTTTGTGGTCTCCACGTTCTGCTCCTTTCCTACTAAACTTCATCTATGTATGGTCATGGAGTATGTACCAGGTAGGACACATCCATTGTATCTATATCCAGCCCACGTCTGCTTAATCCTAGCACCTATATATGACCACAATGTGCCCACATGGACGGTTACATGTCCTCTTTGCAATTATTATAAGTCATCTGTTACCAAGATGCCTGAAAAACCATTGATCTCTATGAAAGTCCCCCAGTATGTCCTCGCTGAGCACGGCAGCAATTTCCACTATGGGTAAAAGGAAGATTTGTCTTTTTGAAGAGTTTTTATAGATAAGAACGTTCACAGAGAAAAAAATTAGAGGCTCGTAGATGAGGCTCTGTCTCTATGTATAGGGTCTATCTGCAGTATACAGTATACGCACTACATTATACAGTATATATAGACCATCCTGTCCCAATGTCTCCGCCTTCTTCACATTCCCACTCATCATGTGTAATTTACATTGTAACAAACCCTCAGTTCTCATATTTGCTTTCTCCTGTAGGAGGTGACTGTGGTACCCTTCTAAAGCACAGGGGTCCTTTACCGGTCCTCTTGGCCCGTATGTACATTGCGGAAACGGTCCTTGCTGTGGAATACCTGCACAGCTATGGTGTGGTGCACAGAGACCTGAAGCCTGAGAAGTAAGTGACCCCTCTAGCATATTAGAGGGGAAGAAAGTTAGAGTTTCTTATACAGTCTGTGGGTTATTACTTGGTGCTGACACCATCTTTTCTTTCACAGCCTCCTGATAACATCAACAGGACATATTAAGGTCACTGATTTTGGGGTTTCAAAACTCGGCCTCATGAGACCAAACTCAGACTTCTACAAGACTCCAACTAAGGACATCACCAAAGAGTTCCTTGATAAAGAGGTAGGCTTTACTTACAGGGTCTTGTACTTTACAGATCTCATCTCTTTCTCCTTCTCTGATTTATAATTTCTCTAGAAAAACATTTCCACTGATGTTATGTGTCGCAATTATATTTATTGATCATCATCTCCTTTTTCTGTTGGTTTCCAGACTGCTGGCACCCCTACTTACATGGCCCCAGAAGTTATCCTAAAGATAGGCTATGGAAGGCCTGTTGACTGGTGGTCAATAGGGATCATCCTATATAAATTTCTATTTGGATATCCACCATTTACAGGGGCTTGCAGAAGGAATATTTTACACAGTATCATCCAGGGTAAGTAAAATAATCTGAATGCTTGTGATGTCACTGTTATTTGACTTGAATAGTTCTGTAGTTTTTTCTAGCTTTGTTAAGGAATTTTTTTTTTCTGAAAATAAATGAAGAGGTTTTATTTCTTATAATATTTGCTTTTTATATAACAGATGATATACCTTGGAGATGTAATTACTTTCCTCCAACTAATGCTCGAGGCATCATCACTCAACTGCTCAGAAAAATTCCAGCACTGAGACTTGGAACAGGTAATATTAATAGTATTATCAATGAATTATTACAGCGTGACCAGACAAATGATGGGTTCCATGAGGATCAGCACTGAGGTTCTGTACTCTACCTACTTTTCTATTACCCATTCTTCATGCTATAATGTTCAATATATTTCCTTTATGTCGGCTCTGTTACATCTTCAGTTCAGATTAACATAAATTCTACAGATATGGAGCAGTTTCTCTGACAATGACTGTATCACTTTCTTTCTTGTCTTCCTTTTCCAGGAGGCGCAAATGAGATCAAAATTCATCCATTTATGCGTGACTTAGACTTTGACAACCTTTTAAGTCAGAATCCCCTGTTCGTTCCTGACCTAAAGTCAGATGAGGACACCCGCTACTTTATCAGTAAGTAAAATGAGACGTCATCTGCAGAAAACTGACGTGTGTCTTGTCTTTCATTTTATGTCAAAATCAGTTCTCATCATTATTAGTGATAACATGGTGACTGTCTGGGTATTATACTAATAATCTCTAATAACACTTGTATTTTTTAGCTCGAAGTAGCAGCTTCAAACATATGAATTCAGATGAGGGGGACACAAGTGAGGACAATGACTGGCCAGAAATCAAAAACTTTGCATCAACTTATCAAAGGTCTTCTAAAGTAAGTATGTGGCTAATAAAATGTATGAAACCTATAATTACAAAAAAAAATTAAATATATCTATTTTATATTTCTTTATCTGTTTTAGCTATATATCACCAATACTGGGATGATGACCAATATAGAGCCTATGTCACCTCCACAGTGTTCCCAAGAGAACAGTGATGGAGGCAATGAAGAGCCTATGTCACCTCCACAGTGTTCCCAAGAGAACAGTGATGAAGGCAATGAAGTGCCTATGTCACCTCCAGGGTGTTCCCCAGAGATCAATGAAAAAGGCTCAGAAATGTGAGTAGATTATTATTATTATGAGATTTAGTCCTGATATATGTCGGATCCAAATACAAGATACGAGTAACACAAATCTAAATCTAGCATCCACCACCCCATGACTACACAATCTCTGTGGGTCTTACTTGTGATAACTTCAATAACAGCTGATTGTTGCGACCAACCATTCATTTCCAACTCACTACAGGCCAATATTACTAATTAGACTCCATTCTTGCTGGTAAAATGTGGTCTTAAGCAGGCTATCTCCTCTATGTTGTCCTAATTGACCTAACAGACAGGTGTTCTTCCGTTATTCTATTGTTTTTTCCTTGTAATTTACGTGTCTTTTTTCTACCAACAGGCAGAAAGAATCTTCCCCTTCCAAAACTGTTGGAGACAATCAGTGTTTTACTGCTAAAAACAGTGAGTCATCCTCGCCCTCATTGTCAGGTATGTACAGGTTTATAGGCCATCCAATTATAGCCTATGATCCAAAATTTAAATATTAAGGCTCTAAAATTACTTCCTTTATTCTTTCTGCTCCCCTGAGTATTCTATTTTTTGTTTTGTTAAAATCCCCCATACGGTTCCAGAGTTATGGGCCTTTGTAATTAGTGGTAATTTTTATTCTTTACAAAGGGGCGGTGCTCACAGGATCCTCTGGGGCGTGCCCTTAGGTTACCACGCCCACATGATAAAGACCATAATAATTAACACTAAATAAAAAGTCCCATATCTCTACAACCGTACTGTGGATTTTAGGAAAACAAATATCAGAATACTCAGGGGAGAAGCCGACATAAAATAAGAGCGAATCTTGGACACTTTTGACCTGGTGATGGGTCTTCTTTAAAGTTACAATGAAGTTTTATCTAACTGATTATATAACACTGTGGCTTGCTGAAAGTAATGTCATATTAATATGGGGACATGGTTCTTTGGAGAGACACCACCGGAACCCAGAAAAGCTACAGGTTCATATTAATCAGTTGCATAACTCTATAAAGATACAAAGCTCATCTTTTAGGAGTTTATAATCAACATTTTTTTCTGGCTTTTTGATTAGAATCTCCAGTTCAGAAGAGAAGAAAATATTTTCGAACACTGAGAAAACAACTAAAAACAGAGAAAGTTGAAGAGGGGGAAACTAGGAGAGGTAAGTGTGACGATAATCTCCATGTTGTATGACGTCAGTGAGAAGAAGTCATGTGGAGCAGATGTTATCCGTCAGTGGTGGGATTGTCACATGTATGATGGCTGACAATGATTCTGCTCCTCTGTATGATGAGATTCCTCTAACGTCATGCTACAGTGACACCACAGTAGTGTCCTCTAATATGGAGTCCCATTACTTACATCAGTTTTACATCTTTTCTCCTAGGTTCTCTCTTCCGCCGGATGATAACATCCTGCCGGCGTGGATTATCCAGGGCTGCTCGTGCTGTCAGAGAAAGCTGCATTTTTGGCTGCTGCCACCAACGCACCATTGACATCTCGAGGACAGAAAACCCCCAAATCTAGCGCTCTGAAGAAACTACAGCACATCCACCATTAATGCTGTACCTGTATGGAAGGAGTTGTACCACCTACCTGTGGCCTCCTGACCAGCAAGAGACACGTGCAAAAGTTGAAGGCTCCTCCAAGAACTTGTCTTCATCCTTCCATGCAATTTTAATTCAAAGAAATAAAAAATTAAAATTGTTTAATGTCTTTTCGCATTTAATTGATTATTACTGACTTTTATGGTATATTAATACTATACCTCATATATAGTATGTCTGAAGGGATAGATCCCAAACTGGAGAATAGCGGTTCTATGTCTCCCATTAATCCTCTAAACTCTGGCCAAAAATGGAGGAGATGACCAGAGATTCTGTTATTCCTAAGGGTATGTACACACAGCACCTTATAGACGCCAGCATAAACCACGGATTTTTTATTTTATAAGAAGACACTTAAGGAAAACATCCAAGTATTTAATATATATTGGAAATAAAGAGGTTTCCCCTTATTGATATCAGATAAAACAAATGACCAACCACAATCCACTCTACCAAGACCAATATTACCAGATAGAAGGCAGAAATACCACCACACCATGACCAGATCACATATTACCACCACATAGTGCCCAAATAATGCCACATACAAGGCATAAATACCGCCACACCATGACCAAAGCACATAATACCACCACATAGTGATCAAATGCTACCAGATACAAGGTATAAATACTGACACACCATGAGACCACATATTACCACCACATAGTGACTGAATAATACCACATACAAGGGACAAATATCGTCATCTCATGACCAAAGCACATAATGCCACAACATAGTGACAAATAATGCTAAAATAATAAAAATGTAAAAAAGCTCTGTATATTGGGTCAGTGTACAGGTTATACAGTGATCACCAGTGATATTATACACAGGAGCTCTGTATATAGTGTACAGGTTATCAGTCATCACCAGTGACATTATACACAGAAGCTCTGTATATAGTGTCAGTGTACAGGTAATGCAATGATCACCATTAATATTATACACAGGAGCTCTGTATATAGTGTCAGTGTGTGTGTATAGGTAATACATATACTCAACATAGGTAATACACATACTCACCAGTGATGTCTCTAGGTGAAGTTCTTTATCTGCAGACCGATATATCCCATCTTCTATGCAGGACTTATCTCTGCAGAAAATAACATAGTTAGCTATAACTGATCACTTCCAGAGCACAATCCACACTTTTCCCAAGATTTCTACACAGCATGAAATGACAAAAAAGCAACATAGTGCCGCACTACACAGTAACAGTGCTCCAGTGTCATTCTGTGCCTGATCATCTGTCAGCAGACATATTTCTCTGATGGCAAAGATGTAGCAGAGCTGAAGACAGAAGACCCATGGATTACGTCGGAACGAGGATTTTTTTTTTTATTAAAGATGGAGTCCCTACATGTGTTTTTTTCTGTTTACTAGAAATTCATGGTGGCCATGTCTAGTTTGGGCCTTACCATGCTTCGAATCCCAGCCCCCAGCTGGGATTATGGGCAGGGGCGTACTGGCCCACCGTATGATCGGGAAAACCCCCGGTGGGCTCCGGGTTCCGATGGCCATGCCCCTAAGCCCCGCCCTCACACCCACTGGGCCCTGTACAGAGAACAGAGGACCCCCCGGTTCGCTAATCAGATAGGCAGCACTGCCGATATGATTAGTGATGGGCCCTCTGCAGCAGCACAGCAAGGAGACTGGTCTCCCTGCTCTGCCTGCTGCCGCAGTGCCCCTCTGCCACCTCTGCCGGCGCGTGCGCAGGAGGTCAGTCTCAGGGCGATGACATCATCGCCCTGGGACGGCTTCCTGTGCGCACTGTGGAGGACGGATCCGCCGTTGCCCTAGGCAGCGGCTGCAGGCCTGCAGCTCATCTCGACGCGTGAGTATGAAAAGCAGGGGTCGGGAGGGGAGGAAGGGATAGGGGGGAGGGGTGGCTGAGAGGACCCCTGGCCGAGGCTGTCAGTAAATGCTACTGGGCAATGGGCATGATTATCATCATGCCCATTGCCCAGCCTGTCCTGCTGCCAACCTCTCGTTACTGTTACTATGCCTAGCAGCATGTACTACCACCAGTGGCTGGCAGGACATGCTGGGTGGGCATGAAAGTACCAAGGAGGCTGGCAGGACATACTAAGCATGAATCGGGCTATGGGCGGAGGAGAGCGGTGCCAGCGCCCGCCCTTCTCCCCCGCTTGCTCAGGGCCCAGCAGCCGGATACTTACCTCTCCTCCTGCCTCCGCAGATCCGCTGAGCCATCACAGGCAGCGCAGAGCGGGAAGACGCCGGCGACGCTGGAGTACGGACCTGAGCAGCGGCAGCAGGTAAGGAGGAGTGAGGTGAGTATTTGATTATTATTTTTTTTAATGTACGGAGGCATGGGGCATTATATGGGGGGGGTGATATCCTGCATGGGGCATTATATGGGGGAGTGACATCCTGCATGGGGCATTGTATGGGGGGGTGACATCCAGCATGGGGCATTATATGGGGGGGGTGACATCCTGCATGGGGCATTATATGGGGGGTGACATCCTGCATGGGGCATTTTAAAGAGGGGGGTGACATCCTGCATTGGGCATTTTAAAGAGAGGGGGGTGATATCCTGCATGGGGCGTTATATGGAGGGGGGTGACATCCTGCATGGGGCATTATATGGGGTTGGTGATATCCTATGGGGCATTATATGGGGGAGGTGACATCCTGCATGGGGCGTTATATGGGGGGAGAGGTGACATCCTACATGTGGCATTATATGGGGGGAGAGGTGACATCTTGTATGGGGCATTATATGGGGGTGAGAAGTTAAATCCTGCATGGGGCATTATATGGGGGGGAGAGGAAGAGATGGAGGAGAAAGAGCAAGTGAGAGAGAGGAGAGAGATGGAGGAAAGGGTAAGGGAGAGAGATGGATGAGAGAGAGATATGGAGGAGAGACAGATGGAGGAGACAGAGCAAAGGAGGAGAGAGAGAGAGGGAGGAGAGAGAGAGAGGGAGGAGAGAGATAGAGGGAGGAGAGAGAAAGAGATGGAGGACAAAGAGCAAGGGAGAGAGAGATTGAGAAGAGAGAAATGGAGAACAGTGCGAGGGAGAGAGATGGAGGAGAGAGAGAGATAGAGGAGAGAGAGATGGAGGAGAGAGAGATGAAGGAGAGAGAGATGGAGGAGAGATGAAGGAGAGAGAGAGGGAGGAGAGAGAGAGGGAGGAAAGAGAGAAAGGGAGGAGAGAAGCGGGAGGAGAGAGATAGAGAAAAGAGAAGGAGGGAGGAGGGAGAGTGAGATTTTTCCATCTCAAAAGTTGGAGTTCACAATGATTTCAATGGGGTCCATGTACTGGATCAAGTTCGGGTACAGTTTTGGTACCCGAACCAAACTTTGGACTAAAGTTCAGTTGGGTACCAAAACCTGAACTTCCACGGGTCTGCTCATCCCTTGTCATGCTAGGTATGGGAAGAACCCGGCGTACGACAACGGGAAAAGGGGGAAAGCCCAGAAACTAGGGAAAGGGGGAGTGGAGACCCCTAAGCAGATCTAACAACACCATGACTCCCTTATCGTTCCTAAATAGGTTCCACACCTATCGCCAAGCAGGATACCTTAGCCCTGGCTGACCCTAGAGCTAGGCCCTAGGTAGGGAGGGGGAGGAGTTAGCACTAGTCGGCCCCACTGCAACTAAAGACAAACAAGGGAAACAGACAAGGAGATACACTTAGCTTTGAGGAGACACCAGAGAGAACACAACTACAATCCATAAAGGAACTCCAAGAAGAATATCGCTGACTGCTAGAACTCCAGACCTGAACAGAGGAATTTACTCTATCACCAGCAACTCTCTTGAGAAACTGAGTATATTTAAAGATCCAGAAAGGGTGTGTTAATTAGCAGGCGATCGTGGAGATCACCGCTGGGTGCTAGAGTGGGAGGGATGATGAAAGGATCAAGAAGGTGTCTGCAAGGCCAAGCGCAGCGACCTTCTACAGCCGGATTCAGAATGACTGTATGTCAAGCCTGACACACCCGTGACATCCCTAGTTCCTAATCCTTTAACTGGTTCGGATGCAATACTACATTTCACCTCTAGTAGCCACTAGTGAAAAATTTGATTACCTGTCACAATCACAATAATAGTCGATCATTAGTGATCCAGTTCTCAATCTACGTCCCATTGGTTTACACAGTCTGTAAAATTGCCCTCCAGGAGGAGACTGGTATCTTTGTCCTGCCTACCACTGTTCTCCTACACATGTGCAGACTTCCATTTCTTAAGGGGACTTATTTTCAGTCAAGGTCTATGGCACCTAGGTTTTGTAAATGCCTCCCCCACCCCCATATCAATCTGTGGTTTTGCAACCACTGAGTTCCAATACTGTGCTATGGTCCACAGTTACAAATGTCTTTATAATAATTCCGATTGTTGGATGTCAGTTGATGTTGAACCCCACCGGTGAAGAGGTCAATATAGTAAACCTGGAAAACCCCTACAATGCATTAAGTTTATGGCTGCTAATTGTCATCATGTAGTTGATGGCGAAATATAACAGGTACAGTCTAGGGGTACAGGAGACATTTGAGCTGATAAAAGCTGAGTGTGCATGGTGATAGATAGCGGCTTTGTAAGACTAAACTTACCTTGTGGCCGGAGTCTGTAGAGCAGAGTTACTGTACATGTCCAGACTCTCTGACCAGGTCTATGCAAAAGTATGAAAAGTGATATAGCAATGTGAAATTCGGGCCAACACTCCCTTTTTCCATAAAAGTCAGCACTTTATTTAATCCATATAAACACAACCAAATTTAAGTGGCTTCGTACAAAAATAGCACATGAAAAATGTACAAATGCCATCAGCAAAACGTACTTCAACCAGACGGCAACGCGTTTCTGAGCTCTACGTTTCTTAGTTTGAGCCTGAAAAATTCCACAATACTTAACACAGGATATCTGAGTTCGCAGATTCGTAACACTCAGGTTAAAATGTGCATAGACAAAATATATAGATAAAACCTGTAAAAACCACAATGTGGATAATGCGGATAAACGAACCATACAATAAAGTAAAAACAGGAGCCGAGGCTGTAAGTGCGGGGATTTCTGTGCTTGGGGATCATACTCGATACTGGATAAATTGAGATGTTTTGAAAATGTTGTATCCATTATTTTATCATTTGCAGATCACCAACACGTCTCTCCGACCTGTGATTTCCATAGTTCCACGACTTTTCCGTCTTATGCTCAGAGGTCTAGTATTAACCCCTTTACCCCCAGGGTGGTTTGCACGTTAATGACCAGGCCAATTTTTACAATTCTGACCACTGTCACTTTATGAGGTAATTACTCTGGAACGCTTCAAATGGATCCCGCTGATTCTGAGACTGTTTTTTCGTGACATATTGTACTTCATCATTGTGGTAAAATTTCTTTGACATCACTTGCGTTTATTTGTGAAAAAATCAGAAATTTGGTAAAAATGTAGAAAGTTTTGCAATTTTCAAAATTTTAAATTTTATGCCCTTAAATAGAGATATGTTACACTAAATAGTTAATAAATAACATTTCCCACATGTCTACTTTACATCAGCACAATTTTGGAATCACATTTGTTTTTTTTAGGGAGCTATAAGGGTTAAAAATTGACCAGCGATTTCTCATTTTTACAACAAAATTTACAAAAATACTTTTTTAGAGACCCCATCACATCTGGCGTGACTTTGAGGGGCCTTTATGATAGAAAATACCCAAAAGTGACACCAAAACCACATTCAAGAAGTTTATTAACCCTTCAGATGCTTCACAGTAATTTTTGGAATGTGGAAGAAAAAAATGAACATTTAACTTTTTACACAAAAATGTTACTTTAGACCGCAATTTATTTTCATTTTCGACTTTTTGAATGTAAAATTTGCTTGAAAAATTAGCGGACGCCATGTTGCGTTTGGGGAGCCCCCGATGTGCCTAAACAGTGGAAACCCCCCACAAGTGACACCATTTTGGAAACTAGACCCCTCAGGGAACTTATCTAGGTGTGTGGTGAGCACCTTGAACCCCCAGGTGCTTCACAGAAGTTTATATCATGGAGCTGTAAAAATAACATTTTCACATTTTTCCAACAAAAATGTTTTGCAGACCCCAATTTTGCATTTTCATAAGGGTAACAGGAGAAATTGCACCACGCGATTTGTTGTGCAATTTTTCCTGAGTAAGCCGATACCCCATATGTGGGGAAAAAACACTGTTTGGGCACACGGCAGGGTTCGGAAGAGAAGGAACGCCATTTGACTTTTTGAATGTAAAATTTGCTTGAATTAGTGGACGCCATGTTGCGTTTGGGGAGCCCCTGATGTGCCTAAATAGTGGAAACCCCCCCCCCCAAGTGACGCCATTTTGGAAACTACACCCCTGAAGGATTTTATCAAGGGGTATAGTGAACATTTTGAACCCAGAGGTACGACACAGAATTTGATAACATTAGGTCATCATATTGAATAAGTTGTCATTAGTCTTGAGTGCAAGTGCTCGCTACTTGAGTTTGCATCGGGTACTCAGGTATGGACCATGTATGGCGGGTGCTCAAGTGACATGCTCGAGTCCCCGCCCGCATGTTTCATGGTTGTTAGTCACCCAAATAAAAACATGTGGGGATCGCTTGTGCATGACAAGAAGTCCCAGCAAGGTTTTTTTGGCTGTATAACAGCTGCAAAACATTTGAGGCGGAGACTTGAGCATGTCACTCGAGCACCCGCTATACTCGGTGCATACCTGAGCACCCGATGCAAACTCAAGTAGCGAGCTCTTGTGCTCAACATTAGTTGCCATATAGACGGTATTTTTTTCTTTACTTCTGAAAAAATCCAAACCCCAACCCTAATACAACCACAACCCTAGCCCAAACGCAACCTTAGCTCAACCCTAACCCTAGCCCAACCCTAACCCTAGCTCAACCCTAACGCAACCCTAACCCTTGCCCAACCCTAACCCAATCCTAGCCTAACCATAGCACAACCCTAACCCTAGCCCTAGTACAACCCTAACCCTAGCACAACCCTACCCATAGCTCAATGCTACCCCTAGCCCAACCCTAACCCTAGCTCCACCCTACCCCAACACTACCCCTAGCCCCACCCTAGCTCAACCCTCACCCTAGCCCAACCCTAACCCTAGCCCAACCCAAACCCTAGCACAACCCTAACCCTAGCCCAACCCTAACCCTAGCAAAACACTAACCCTAACCCTAGCACAACCCTATCCCTAACGCTAAAGTTTATTTTTTACGCCATTCCTCGTGCGGTATAAGTGATTAGACAACTTTATTTTTCGGGTCGGTGCAATTACAGGGATACTAGATTCATATCAGGTTTTTATGATTGAGAGCTGTCACACACTAAAAAACCCTTTTTATTGCAAAGACTAGTTTATGGATCGCAATTTTTTGAGAGCTATAATTTTTCCATATTTCGGCCGACAGAGTCATGTGATTTTTTTTTTTTTTTGTGGGACAAGTTGATGTTTTTATTGGTACCATTTTTGGGCACATTACATTTTTTGATTGCTTTCTATTCCGATTTTTGGAAGGCAGAATAAACAAAAAACAACAATTCACGAATTGTTTTTTGGTGGTTTTTTTATGCCGTTCTATGTGTCGTCAAATTGATAAGGAAGCTTTATTCTTCGGGTCAGTACGTTTACAGCGGTACCACAGTTATATTTTTTTTCACGTTATGGCACTTTTACTCAATGAAAACTATTTTATAGAAAAAAGAATTGTTTATGCATCGCTAGAGAGCTATAAATGTTTTATTTTTCTGCCGTTGGAGCTGTATGGTGGCTTGTTTTTTGCGGGATAAGATGACGTTTTCAGCGGTACCATTTTTATTTACATTTGTCTTTTTGATCTCGTTTTATTCCATTTTTTGTTTGGTGGTATGATGATAAAGCATCGTTTTATGTTTTGTTTTTTATTTTATTTTTTTACCCTGTTCACTAAAGGGGTTAACTTCATCACCATCCCTGTGCTATGCAGCCTGTCAGCGCTGCACAGGGAAAAGTTACTTTGGTCACGCGTGGCGCATGACCAAAGCAACTTCCTGCCTTCTGATGACCCGGATGTTGTCATGATGACATCGGGTCACCATGACAACATCTGGGACCGGACTCAGACGCTGCGGGATGCCGGCAGAGAAGGTAAGTATCGCGCTAACCTCCTCTTGCCACCAGAATGCTGTGATCGATTTCAATCACAGCATTTCGGGGGTTAATGTGCAGGGAGCGGTGAGGGACCGTTCCTTGCACATAGCACCGGGTGTCAGCTGTGACAATCAGGTGGATGACTTGATATCACGACCTCCCCAGGAAAAAGACAATAGGCTCTAGCTACAGAGACCTTCAAACTCTCTGTGTCACTCCCCCTACTGCACCCCTGGTGGAGCCCAAGTCTCCATCCCTGTTATTTCCCAGCTAAGAGCTCCCAAAACTAAAATGGGCCATATGTTCTTACTGGACAGTCCTAGGGAGCCCGTTCTGGTGTCATTGGACCCAGCCGGGCCCCTGCTACGCATGGATGCTAAACATCAGAGTCCTAGGGGCCCCTGCAAGGCTGTGCTGGGTATCTCCTTTCCTTACGCTGGACTATGTTTAAAACTAGGGTTACAATCCGCATCCCCTCAGGTCTATTTTGTGTATCACTGAGATGAATCTTTTCCCCATAACTCGCTGTTGAATTATGTTTCTTGAATAGGCACATGGCGTCAGGGGAAGGGACATCCTGTGTAGCTTGCAGCTGCTGTGAGAATTCTCACTCTTCGCTTCTTCAGCTCCTTCCTTTGCAAGCTGCAGTGTCAAATTTTCATATGTAGAGCTTCGTAAAACCCGCCTGCCAGTGCACAGTGATCGACAGGGGATTACCTTGAATATCTTCACACCATTGTTCCCTGTAAAAAACAGAAAATAAATAAGCTAATTTATACTCACCTAACACCTAATCCCAGAAGCCACTGTCAACTGTAAAACAGCAAAAATAAAAAACAACCATATCCCTCACCTATCCAAAGTGATGAAATAATCCATAGTGTCCTACGATGATCTAGATGACTTATACTAGTATAATTTTCAAACGGTGCCACTCCATAATGTACACATACTACAATGTGAAGAGTGGCAACTATTGACCGTATAATGGCAAAATCGCAAGATAAACATAAACAACCGAAGCAACCACGATCAAAGGCCGATCTACATCATAAAAAATTGTTTTATTAAATATTCAATTTTGTTAAAAATTATCACATGCAGATAATTGTTGCAAAAAATGGTGCAAAACAACATACAGTGTGTAAAAAAATTCTACCGCTATATGGGACAAGCAGGACCCAAATTGTACAGCCTAGTAGATATTAAGTGATCATCCAAGTAGCATAGTATTTATACACAGGCCAATGTGACCCGATTAGTAAAAAGGCTCATATAGTCAAAGGTTGTTAGGTCAGAGAAACAGACAATGTTAATACATTCCTCAAAATAATATTACGGGTATAATGAGCCACCATATATATATTTACATGTGTATAACAACAGTATATATATGTGTCAACAGTATATAGACATACAATATATTGTACATGACAACAGGCTCACACTGACACAAGTAATGTGTAGCGATCAGCTGCCGTGAGAGAGTTCACAGGAGTTCATCAGCTGATGAAACCCGGTAACCTCACTTACGGCACCGCCGCTGCGTGAGAACTGTCTCACGCCGTAGCGGTGCCGTAAGTGAGATCACTGGAGCTCATCAGCTGATGAACTCCTGTGAACTCTTTCACGGCAGCTCAGCGCTATACACTGCAGGAGTGATTACACAGCGGCGTCTGCTCTGTAACAGCAGGCATAGGCTGATGGGAGTAGTACTCTCATCAGCTGATGCCTGTGACCTGTGGTAAGCTTTTTACGACTGGTCACAGTCACAGCTGCGGGCTCACACTGTCATCTGACAGAGTGAGCCCGTAGTTCTAACCGATCAGAGCCCCTTTTTCCCACGCTGTCATCTGCGTGGAAAATCATGGATGTTCGGGGGCCCCATTCATATGAATGGGGTCCGTGTTCCGGGTCAGGTACTGTTCTGGTAACCGAACCAAACTTTTAATAGATATTCGGATATCCACGGGTCCGCCCATCACTAGTAAATAATCCTACCAAGTTATGACCACATAATGCCACCACATAATGCTAAAATAATGCCACCATCCTGATCATTACCATCATGACTGTACTAAGACCAATATTACAATCAATACCACAATATGAGACAATAATCAATAAATACAGCCAGATCATAACAACATATCACCAACATGTACTGTAGTGATAATATACCATACTGATTATTAACAGTATAAACACTGATATTATCACTGTGCAGCAACCATGTAGTGGTATAATTGTATATATCAATTCCAGTGCTCTGCATACTATATACAGTACAGACCAAAAGTTTGGACACACCTTCTCATTTAAAGATTTTTCTGTATTTTCATGACTATGAAAATTGTACATTCACACTGAAGGCATCAAAACTATGAATTAACACATGTGAAATTATATACTTAACAAAAAGGTGTGAAACAACTGAAAATATGTCTTATATTTTACGTTCTTCAAAGTAGCCACCTTTTGCTTTGATGACTGCTTTGCACACTTGTCATTCTCTTGATGAGCTTCAAGAGGTAGTCACCGGAAATGGTTTTCACTTCACAGGTGTGCCCTGTCAGGTTTAATAAGTGGGATTTCTTGCCTTATAAATGGGGTTGGGACTATCAGTTGTGTTGTGCAGAAGTCTGCTGGATACACAGATGATAGTCTTACTGAATAGACTGTTAGAATTTGTATTATGGCAAGAAAAAAGTAGCTAAGTAAAGAAAAACGAGTGGCCATCATTACTTTAAGAAATGAAGGTCTGTCAGTCCGAAAAATTGGGCAAACTTTGAAAGTGTCCCCAAGTACAGTTGTAAAAACCATCAAGCGCTACAAAGTAACTGGCTCACCAAAAGTACCACCCCAGGAAAGGAAGACCAAGAGTCACCTCTGCTTCTGAGGATAAGTTTATCTGAGTCACCAGCCTCAGAAATCGCAGGTTAACAGCAGCTCAGATTAGAGACCAGGTCAATGCCACACAGAGTTCTAGAAGCAAACACATCTCTACAACAACTGTGTTAATTCATAGCTTTGATGTCTTCAGTGTGAATGCACAATTTTCAAAGTCATGAAAATACCGAAAAATCTTTAAATGAGAAGGTGTGTCCAAACTTTTGGTCTGTACTGTATGTGCATAGTGTGCTGGTAATTGTACAAATATATGTATATTAAGTCATCTACCATCTCTCTGATCATAGTTGTTCACTTTCCCTTTTCTTTTTCATTCAGCCCACACCACCATAACCACTTCTTCCATCCATGACTTGTCTCTGCAAAATGTAATTCACGTCACCTCATCGCGTCTGCTGCATGGAGAGTCAGGGTGTTGGAGACCGGAGCAGCACACCCGGGGAACAGGAGCGAGATGAGTATGTTTTTTCTGCATGTATATATGAGTCTATGTGGGGGCTCACACTGTATATACAAAGGCTACGTGGTGGCTCAAACTGTATTTAGGAGGCTATGTGGAGCTCACACTGTATACAGGAGGCTATGTGCGGCCTCATACTGTATATAGGAGGCTATGAGGGTGCTCACAGTATATATAGGAGGCTATGATGGGGCTCACAATGTATATAGGAGACTATGTGGGGGGCTTATGCTGTATATGGGAAAATATGTGGGGGCTTATACTGCATATAGGAGGCTATATGGGGGCTTATACTGTATTTAGGAGGCTATGTGGGGGCTCATACTGTATAAAGGGACTATGTGGGGCTCATACTGTTTATATAGGGCTGCGTGGGGGTTCATACTGTATATAGGAGGTTACCTAGGGCTCATACTGTATATAGGGAGGCTATGTGTGGGCACATACTGTATACAGTATATGGGGTTATGTGGGGTTCATACTGTATATAGAGTGGCTAAGTGAGGGCTCATACTGTTATAGGAGGATATGTGAGGCTCAACCTCTATATAGAGAGGCTATGTGGGGGCTCACACTGTTTATAGGGGGCCATATGGGGGCTCATACTGGATATAGGAAGCTATGTGAGGGTCATACTGTTTATAGGGTCCATGTGGGGGCTCATACTGTTTATAGGAGGAATTGTTCAGGCTCATACTGTTTATAGGAGAATATGTGAGAGCTCACACTCTATATAGAGAGGCTATATGGGGGCTCATACTGTTTATAGGGGGCTATGTGGGGGCTCATCATGTAAATAGGAGGCTATATGAGGGCTCATATTGTAGCATCGGCGTCTCTGCCCCATTCTAGGCAGAGATGCCGTCCCTCTCACCTCCCCGCTCCTGGCGCGGCGTCCTCCAGCGCTTCTCTCCTCGCTGCTTCCGGCACGCGCTCCTTCCCCGGCAATGTGCTTAGGGTGCGCGCGCGCGCGCTCCCCCTCTCTTAAAGGGACCGCGCGCGCCGTCCTAAGGAGTCCCCGGCCAATTGCCGGAGGACCTCCCATATAAAAGGCACCTCCTCCAAAATGGAGGTGCCCGAGCAATGTTGTAGCACTGTTCACTACTCTGCTTCAGCCCTCAGGTCCCGTTGCCAGTTACCTGCCAGATACCTGCCAGATTCCTGCCAGTCTGCTGTCTAATTCCTGCCTGATATCCTGCTACCTGCCTGCTAGCCTGAGGTCCGACGGTCTGCCTTCCAACTCCTGTCAGTCTGTCTAAGGACCAGCTTGCCCGCTCACCTGGGAGCGCACATCTTCTACCTGCCTGCTTGCCTGAGGTCCGACGGTCTGCCTTCCAACTCCTGTCAGTCTGTCTAAGGAGCAGCTTGTCCGCTCACCTGGGAGCGCTCATCTGCTGCCTGTCTGCTAGCCTACCAGGAGGCTCTGTCGTCACGTGCTGTAACCACCCGCCTGTCCAGAGACTCCTGCCCGCTCACCTGGGAGCGCTCATCTGCTACCTGTCTGTTGGTCTTCCTGGAGGCTCCGCCGTCACATGCTGTGACCACCCGTTTATCCAGAGACTCTCGCCTGCTCACCTGGGAGCTCACGTCTATCATCTGCCGCCACAGGTCGTACCAATCCTTTACCCAGAGACTGCCCCGGTCACTTGCCGTGACCTCCTGCCCGTTCATCCAGAGACTGCCCCGGTCACTTGCCGTGACCTCCTGCCCGTTCATCCAGAGACTGCCCCGGTCACTTGCTGTGACTGCCTGCCCGTCTACCCTGGTCGCCACCCGCTCCCTTACAAGGACCGCCACCTTCTATAGTAGCTCAGAGGTTCCGCCTCCCAGACCCTTTACACATATTGTATGTAGAAAGTCTATGTGGAGGCTCATACTGTATATAGGGGACTATATGGGGACTCACACTGTATATAGAGGGGCTATGTTGGTCTTATATTATATGTAGGGGGCTGTGTGGGGCTCATACTGTATATAGGGGCAGTTTTCAGGCTTATACAGTAAATAGGGGAATGTCAGCATACTTAAATATTAAGTGATAATTAGAGTTGAGCCACCCCCGTAAGGTTCGAGTTCGGTTCGTCGAACGCCCGTATGTTCGCCGAACTGTTCGTCGAACTGTTCATGAAACACCGTCGAACACCGTTAAAACCAATGGCAGGCAAACAAAAACACATAGAAACACATAGAAAACACTTCAAAGGTGTCCAAAAGCTGACAAACTGCTCAGAAGACACAACTAACACATGGAAAAGTGACAAGTACATATAGTCATGCAAAAAGAAAAGAGGTTGAGGAGTAAAAGGAGGGGGAGACACAGATATAGGCATGTAATGCCCTTCTAAAACCAAAAAAGTGCGAAGCTGACACGGCCAGTCCGTTCTTGCCCATGCGACCTCCGTGTCGCCGGGTTTGTGCCAGAGCTGCGGTGGACCCTGATGGCCAGCCCCCTTCTCCCAATACTGGTGCCTGTCCGCTGGTGGGTCGAGCGAGCCCCCCTGCGGTGGAGGCAGGTCTAAGCTTTTTAATTTATATTGTCTCTCTAATTTGAATGAGTACACTTTAAATCCTTTTACAAGGATCTATTGGAGGGCAAGTCTGATGCCAGCAGCCGCGGGAATTACAGCTCCAGTAGCGTCCACTAAAGCTGCTGCAGTTAAAAAGCTTTTATAAGGATCGAGCTTGGCGGTCCACTTCAAGGCGTCCTATCGCCAGTCCCAGCCCCTGTGGCTTGGGGTGCCTCCCGATGCTCTTCACTGAGTGTCCCGGGGGCCCGAAGCATTTCCTTTGAAAAAATTAAGTGTCCAAACTACAGGTGGTGTAGCTTGCTTAACAGCTGGGATAATCCGCTGACTAGCAGACACTGCTACTAGGCACAAAGTATTTCCTGGGCTAGATGCAGTTAAAATTTTGTAATTAGATACTCTCGTTAGATGCTGAGAAAGCATTCCATAGAGTCTCCTGGCATGCCTGGCCCTCACAGGGTATCAAATACTTAGGAATTCCTATTCATAGAGACCTCTCCCATCTATGTTATCTTAATTTTGGGCCCTTTATTGAACAACTCCATACAGACCACGGTTGGCAAGTTAAAACTGTAAGATTCACTACGTGAACCACTGGAGCTTTGTGGAAAAGCACATGTACACTGTGTTCCAAATTATTATGCAAAAAGTGTTTAGGAGTGATAAGGTAAGAATTTTTTTGTTTGTCAGTTAAACTCATTGATGGTGATGTGTGTCAGGACTCTTTATATCACTGTAAGCAATTGCAGACACCTGTGCTAATTAGTTTGGCAGGTGTGTCCAATGAAAGGCAAGACTACTTAAGAAGGCTGTCCCATATTATTAAGCAGCCTACATTTTCTGCCAAAATGGGAAAGAAAAAGGATGTGTCGGCTGCTGAGAAGCAACAAATTGTGGAGTGTTTAGGTCAAGGCATGACTACATTCAACATTGCCAAGACACTTCATCGTGATCATTGCACAATCAAGAAGTATGTAGCTGATTCACAGTACACACGTGTGCGTGCTGATAAGGGAAAATTGAGGACTCTTTCCTACAGGCAATTACGTCAGGTTAAAAGAGCAGCGGCAAAAAAGCCTTGTCATAGCAGCAGACAAGTTTTTGAAGCTGCTGGTGCCTCCAACGTCCCCCGAACAACAAGATGCAGGGCCCTTCAGAGGTTTGCAGCTGTGCATAAGCCATCCTGTTGACCTCCTCTATCCACTGTACACAAGCAGAAACAGCTCCAGTGGGCCAAACAATACATGAAGATTGACTTCAAAACTGTTTTATTCACCGATGAGTGCTGTGCAATGCTCGATAGTCCAGATGGATGGAGTGGAGGATGGCTGGTTGATGGACACCCCATGCAAACATGGCTACGGCGCCAACAAGGAGGAGGTGGAGTAATGTTTTGGGCTGGAATCATGGGGAGAGAGATTGTCGGCCCCTTTAGGATCCCTGAAGGGGTAAAGATGAACTCCATGATGTATGTGGAGTTTCTCAAATAGCACTTCCTGCCATGGTTCAAGAAGAAAAACCATGTATTCCACAGCAAGATCATTTTCATGCATGATAATGCACCGTCTCATGATGCACATAACACATCTGCATCTCTGGCTGATATGGGCATAAAAGGGGACAAACTTAAGGTGTGACCTCCATGCTCCCCTGACCTCAAACCCATTGAGAACCTCTGGAGCATCATCAAAAGGAGTGTCTATGATGGCGGGAGGCAGTTCACATCTAAGCAACAGCTCTGGGAGGGTATTCTGTTCTCATGCAAAACAATTGAAGCAGAAACCATCCAAAACCTGACAAATTCAATGGACGAGAGAGTTCAGAAGCTCCTTTCGAACAAGGGGTCCTATGTGCAAATGTAACATCACCTAGAATAAAGCTTTGAGTTGAAAACTGTTTGATTTAAGTTTCTAATAACCTGCTAATGCTTATAATTTCAAAAATGACCATTTTTTTGTTCTTTATTAAAATGAAAAGGTTGATCGAAGAGTGTGGGGGATCTAAGAGTGTGGCAACCCAGTAGTCAGGATTATTTCGAATTCTGACAATCTGAGGGTCATGTTGCAGGTAGTGCAGCAAGAAGGCACCCATGTGTCTTGCGCATCTAGGAGCCCCAAAATTATTTTCCGGGCTAGATGCAGCTAAAAATTATTATTAATTTGAAAGCTGGTGGAGCTTAGTATAGATGGCCTAATAGAATCAGTACTGCAAACTGCTATAAGGCAAAAATAATTTTACAGTGAAGATAGAGATAAACATGATTAGTAATAATTTGAAATCTGGTGGAGCTTAGTATAGATGGCCTAATAGAATCAGTACTCCACACTGCTACTATGCCCAAAATTATTTTCAAGGCAAGATACAGATAAAAATGATAATTAATTTGAAAGCTTAAAACGGTTGGTGAGGTGATTTTACCAAATCCTCAAGCTTTTACTCTCCCCAGGATGACACAGGGCTAGAAAAGTCCTTGCTGATGCATGATGTGTTCATCTTTATGAACCTGAGTCTGTCTACATTGTCAGCGGACAGCAGTGTGCGCTTATCTGTCAGCACAACACCAGCAGCGCTGAACACATGTTCAGAGAGAACAAAAATTATTATTTATTTAAAATCTGGTGGAGCTTAGTATAGATGGCCTAATAGAATCAGTACTGCAAACTGCTACAAGGCCAAAATTATTTTACAGGCAAGATGCAGATAAACATGATTATTAATAACACTGGTGTACAAAAAAAAAAAAATTCTGGCATGGACTTTAAGAACAGTTTTAGACTAATTTGAGGGTGCTGAATTCAAATCTGATCTTATAATTTCTCTATCACATCACGTTTTTGCGCTATAGGTATATAGCCCATTTTCAATAATTCCAAGAAAAATATAAGTAGTGTATGAAAAGTGCCGTTTTATACGGTTCACTAAGGTAAATTTAGTTTTCATTTAGTCTCCCAATAAATGTGAGAATATCTTTGTTTTCTTTGAACATGCATAATTCCCATTTGTTATGATAATAAAGTAAAAAAACAGTTTTCAAACACCCTTGTTTTCTGTGCTACTGGGACAGTAGAGCTACAGCAGAGCATTGGGTGAAAACTGAATGGCCTCACCGACAGAGTTTGGCACCTGGCGATAAGAATGTCATCCATGATTCACTAGTGGATAGAAAGAACATTGTCTTTCCTCCCTTGCACATAAAACTTGGATTGATGAAGCAGTTCGTCAAAGCTCTCAATCACAGTGGAGAATGCTTTAACTATATATGTTCAACTTTTCCAGGTCTTAGTGAAGAGAAGAAAAAGGCTGGAATATTGTATAATAAGAACACTTATGAGAGACCCAAACTTTATCACATCAATGAATGAGACAGAAGAAAGAGCTCGGAATGCATTTTGTAATGTGGTGCAGAATTTTCTAGGGAATAAGAAAGCAGACAACTATGAAGAGATTGTGGAAGAGCTACTAATGAGTCTGCAAAATCTTGGATGTAGAAGGAGTACCAAGATTCACTATTTAAACAGCCATTTGGACTTTTTTCCAGAGAACCTTGGGGATGTGAGCGAGGAACAAGGGGAGCGTTTTCATCAGGACATTAAAACAATGGAAGAACGGTATCAAGGCCGGTGGGACTCACATATGATGGCTGACTATTGCTGGAGCTTGATGAGAGACAACCCAGAAGCTGTACATCACAGATCAGCCAAGAAAAGAAAGTTCAAATAACTGCCATTTGCCATTCATCTGTGTGCCATATATATGTGTTTTTATATTTTGTAATTTAATTTTGTAAGTATATTTGATTTGCTGTACACAGACTTTGTAATTTGTTATTCCTTGATTAAAAATATACAAAATGTAGTAACGAAAATCATGAGGTTTTTATCAAGAAACATTCGATAGGATTAATTTCCATCAAAAATATCTCGAAATCCTGATGTGATAGCCAAAAACGGAGTTCGTATTAGTAATCAGCAGCCAAAATTGACTTAAAATATGTTTTAAAACCTTTTGACAGAAAAACTGCATTGACCAGTGTAATTTTAAATCTGGTGGAGTTTAGTATAGATGGCCTAATAGAATCAGTACTGCACAGTGCTACAAGGCCAAAATTATTATACAGGCAAGATACAGATAAACATGATTAGTAATTTGAAATCTGGTGGAGTTTAGTATAGATGGCCTAATAGAATCAGTACTGCACAGTGCTACAAGGCCAAAATTATTATACAGGCAAGATACAGATAAACATGATTAGTAATTTGGAAGCTTAAAACAGTTGGTGAGGTGATATTAACAAATCATCAAGCTTTTACTCTCCCCAGGATGACACAGGGGTAGAAAAGTCCTTTCGGATCCATGATTTGTACATCTTTATGAACGTGAATCTGTCTACATTATCAGTGGAGAGCCGCGTGCGCTTATCTGTCAGCACACCACCAGCAGCGCTGAACACACGTTCAGACAGAACGCTGGCTGCGGGGCATGACAAGATCTCCAAGGCATAAGTGGCGAGCTCCGGCCATTTATCCAGATTGGAAGCCCAAAAAGAGCAAGGGTCCAGTGACACAGTCATGGCTTCAATGTTTACTTGGAGATACTCCTGTACCATCGTCTCTAGGAGTTGACTATGTGTCAGACTTCTTGTCTCCTGTGGCCTTGCAAAGGATGGGCTAAAAAAGTGGTGAAATGATTCCGCAAAATTGATGTTACCAGCAGATACTGTGTTTCTGTTACATTTTGAGTGCTGAACACTCGACGGTCCCACAGTTGGCAAGTTGGAACTGTGAGATTCACTACGTGCACCACTGGTGTTTTGTGGAAAAGCACATGTAAGATTCTGCAACAGTCTCTGCTGATACTCCTGCATGCGTGCATCCCTTTCTATGGCAGGAATAATTTCTGCAAATTTACTTTTGTACCGGGGATCTAACAGTGTGGCAACCCAGTAGTCAGGATTATTTCTAATTCTCACAATTCGAGGGTCATGTTGCAGGTAGTGCAGCAAGAAGGCACTCATGTGTCTTGCGCATCCAGGAGCACCAAGTCCCTGTTGTGTTGGTGGCGAGGTAACAATCATGCTTCCTTCCTCTGCCCTCTCTCCCCAACCTCGCACAACAGAAATGTGATCAAGGTCTCCCTCATCTGATGAGTCTTCCATCAGTTCGTCCTCCACTTCTTCCTGGGCTCCTGCACATTTCTCACTAGTTTGGCTGCTACCATGCGCCCTGCTAAAACCATCTCCCCCACCCTCACATGCCTGCCGCCTTGGTGCTGCCGACCGTCTGGACTTTGCAGATGTTAGCCCTTCCGCATACAACTCCTCCTCCTCTACTTCCTCCACCTCCTCTTGAGCCACCACCTGACTCCGAATTCTGTTTAACATGTGCTCCAGCATGTAAATCACCGGAATAGTCATGCTGATAATGGCATCGTCAGCACTAAACATCTTCGTCGCCATTTCAAAACTGTGCAGAAGGATGCATAGGTCCCTGATCTGAGACCACTCCTCCAGCGTGATTTGCCCCACCTCTGGATCTCGTTGGCCCAGGCTATACGTCAGAACATATTGCACCAGGGCATGTCGGTGCTGCCACAGTCGCTGCAACATGTGCAGAGTTGAATTCCACCGGGTAGGCACATCGCATTTTAGCCTGTGAAGTGGCAGGCTCAACGACTTCTGTAGAGATGTAAGTCGCTGAGCTGCGGGATGCGAACGGCGGAAGTGAGCACACAGCGACCGTGCCCTCTGCAGAAGGCTATCTAGTCCGGGATAGTGGCCTAAAAATTGCTGGACACCAGGTTCAACACGTGAGCCATACAAGGCACGTGTGTGACATTGCCCCGGCGAAGGGCCGCACTGAGGATTGCAGCATTGTCGCACACGGCCTTCCCTGGTTTCAGGTCCAGTGGAGACAACCATTCATGAAACTGGTTCTCCAGAGCTGACCACAACTCCTCAGCTGTGTGACTCATTTCCCAGACATTTCAAAGTAAAAACCGCCTGATGACGTTGAGCCCTGCTGCCAGCATAGTAAGGAGCTGTGCAGGATCCCTTCTGCGCAGTTAGAAAGCTTGTGGCATGACCAGACAGGCTTTAGGTGCAGGTGGAGGACCGAGAGGAGGTTGAGGAGGCAGAAGCAGTGGAGGAACTTCGAGATAAAGAGGATTGACGCACAACTCGTGGGGACGGCAAGACTTGGACAGCAGCCCCTTGTCCTGCTGTCACCATAGTTACCCAGTACCCAGTCAGCGACATGTAACGCCCCTGTCCATGCCTACTCGTCCAAGTGTCTGTGGTGAAATGCACCCTGTCACACACAGAGTTTCTCAAAGAAGCGGTGATGTTGTGTGCGACATGCTGGTGGAGTGCAGGCACACCTTTCTTTGAGAAGTAGTGCCGACTGGGCATCTGGTACTGGGGCACTGTGATGGGACATAAGGTCTCGAAAATCCTCTGTGTCCACCAGGCGGAAAGGCAGCATTTATGTAGCCAAGAGCTTGCAGATGGTGAAATTCAACCTCTTAGCTTTCTCATGGCTAGGAGGAAATGGTCTTTTACTTGTCCATGTGAAGCCCAGCTGTGCTTGGCATCACAGACCCAGAAGGGTGTATTGAAGGACTCCTCCACAAGAGGCCCCCATAACCATTCACACATCTGCACCTTCCACCTCAGACCACCAGAGGGAGCTCCTTAGGGAGATATATAAGGGAAGGTGGGGCCAGGCAGCCGTTAGTCTGTCAGAGTCTGGTTTAGCAGTGAGTCCAGTGCAGTCTGAGACGTGTTACCTCAGAGGACAAAAGCCTGTTCCAGCTCCTGCATTCTACCCTGCAGTGGAGCTTATCCAGATCAAGACTCGGTGTAGCTCAGTGAGGTGAGCTGTAGGTGTGCCGGCGCCATAAGATCGGTGAACCGCGGCACGCTGCCGTTTGTGTGAGTAGCCTATCGAGGGCTCGAGTAGGCCGAAGGCAAAGGAGTAGAGAGTTAGTTCATAGGGGAGCAGAGGAGCTTAGCTGGCTCACCCCGAGAAGAAGAATTTACTGGACACCGGGTCCGAAGCTTGCCGAGAACTCCACGACCCAGCAAGATAAACCGGAATCCCTGGAGAACTACAGGTCCCAGGATAGCTAAAGTGCTGATACGTACCAGAGTCAGGAGACACATAGGCCCCGTAGGTTGGGAGCGTGCACTCCAAGAGAAGGCCCTACCACAAGGTCAGCCAGCGCAGGACAGAGACAAAGTTAGGCCTAGCTCCAGGCAGGTCAGAAACTTATTATGCAGAAGCCAGAACCAGGAGGCCCAAAACCTGCTCATTGGGGAGGATCTGGACATACACCCTTCACCCTACAGTGCTCCGGGGAGTGCCTGAAATTCCACCAGTAAAAGGTACTGAAGTGACTATCGTGTCCGTCCCTGTTCTTGCTCTGGCCCAGAGTAGTCTCTCTATCCTGCATCCCCGTTCCTATACTGCCCTGAGGCCCAGCTCTAACTGTGGAGAGCTATACCATCAAGCTGCCTTATCATCAGCCTCAGTAGACTGCGCAGCGCTGGTGATCCTCACCAGAAACCACAGGTGGCGTCACAAACTCTTTCTTTTATAAACTTTACAAATATCAACCCCTTTTTAGGAGAGACCCCAGGGTACGGGCCCGGGAGCCGACCACCGCGACATCCCTAAAGGCCAGGCCAAAGGCCCGGGTACCGAGTTATCCCCAGTCCCCTGGGTGCCACATCCACATCTGAGGGACCGAGGGCTGGCTGTTGTGCTTAGACGGGGTTGAGAAGGGTGTCCCCGGCAAACTGCCGGTCTGTGAGGAAGATGCAGGCGGACATGTTAGGTTGCCTTGATCCAAAGGTGGTGCTATCGATGTCGGAGAGCGCTCAACACCAGCTGGTGTTTCCACCTCCAAATAAAATGATGACCTGACAATCACACTGGCTGTTGCGGGTAAAGAGGTGGCCGGTCTGCGTCCCAAAACAGGTGTGACTGCTGTCCCCCCAGTCACAGAGGATGAAGAGGCTGCGGATGCACAAGATGTGGCTGATGGTGGTTGGCCCAGCCGGCTAGGCCGCATTGTAGCACAGTGAGCTTCCCACTGCAACTTATGCTTCATATCCATGTGCCGGTTCATGTATGAAGTACTCAAACTATGTATTTTTTGGCCTCTACTTAGCTTTTTCTGACAAATGTTACAGATAACACGAGTTGGGTCATTCTTATCGATCTGAAAAAATGCCCAAGCTATGCAAGGCTTAGCACCCATGCGACCTGAAGAGCCACTACGACTTGTGGTCAGAGGCAGAGTTGTGTTTGAGGATGCAGTTGTTGACGTGCTTCCAGTACTACGTCTCTGTCCAGGAAGGCGCAACCTGACCTCGTCGTCACTAGCATCCTCCTCCACCTCCTCTGCTGACCTCATCGACTGGCTGACTGTGGGTTGACAGTAAGTGGGATCTCCAACCTCGTCATCATCACCCTGTGTGTTCTCACACCAGTCGTCCTCAGAGTCAACCTCTTCCTGCCCTGGCAAAAATCTCAAGTTGTCGTTCCAATCAGGTATTTGAGTCTCATCATCGCCTTCCTCATTCTCTCCACCAACAGGAGATACAGTTTGGGAACGAGGGTCTACATTATGGTTGAGGTGGAGGAGAGCCCACTTGAAGGAGCACTTGATATCCGTTGAAGCACCTGCTGTTTTTGTGCCTCATCTGGAATTTGTAGCGATTGGCGTGGCCGTAAGAAAGGGATCTTATCACATTGTCCACTAAAAGAAGTAGACATCTTAGTTTGGCTGGAAGATGGTCTTTCTTCTGCAGATGTTACTGTTGCTTTAACACCTACCCCACGGACACAACCTTTTTTTCCCTTCCCAACACACCTATTCCCCTTTCCACCATCAGCAGGCCTTTTTCCACTCATTTTGGTGGTTAACTAATTGACAACTCTGGAGTTGTTTGCACAAAAAAACAATGGATGGGAACCGAGCAGAGCTGAGTGGCCAAACTGTTGTATTAGCCCAAAAGTATTGGCTGGGTTAGATGCAGTAAAACAATTTTATTACATACACAGGTGGTGGAGCTTAGTATAGATGGACTAATAGAACAAGTCCCACACACTGCTATAAGCCCAAATTTTTTTTCAGAGCTAGATGCAAATAAAAATTATTTTTAATTTGCAACCTGGTGGAACTTAGTATAGATGGACTAATAGAACAAGTCCCACACACTGCTACAAGCCCAAATTTTTTTTCAGAGCTAGATGCAGCTAAAAATTATTTTTAATTTGCAACCTGGTGGAGGTCAGTATAGATGGACTAATAGAACAAGTCCCATACACTGCTACAAGCCCAAATTTTTTTTCAGAGCTAGATGCAGATAAAAATTATTTTTAATTTGCAACCTGGTGGAGCTTAGTATAGATGGACTAATAGAACAAGTCCCACACACTGCTACAAGACCACATTTTTTTTCAGAGCTAGATGCAGATAAAAATTATTTTTAATTTGCAACCTGGTGGAGGTTAGTATAGATGGACTAATAGAATGATGCTATGCCCAAAAGGTTTTACTTGGCTAGGTGCAGTAAAAAAATTTGTATTCTATACACAGGTGGTATAGCTTGCAACACAGATAGGCTACTCCACTGACTAACACACACTGCAAGAGGCCAAAAAGGATTTGCTTAGCTAGATTTAGCCAAATGCTGTGAAAAAAACTTGCACAGCACTGGCACAGACCTGCCTAGCAAAAAGTCCTAGGAAATGCTGTAACCTAGTCCACAAAAGGACTGCAATTACAAGTAGACCCTACTCCCAACCTATCTATTTAAGAGCACAGACCTGCCTGATAAAAGTCGTAGGAAATGATGTAACCTAGTCCTCAAAAGGACTGCAATCACAACTATCCCCTACTCCCAAGCTATCTGTAGATTTGTGCGAAAATTGGCTTGAAATGAACACTCAAAGTATAGCGCACACAGCAACAGCGGTGCCGTCTAACACGCAGCTGCAGCAGTGAGAAAATGGTGGCTACGTGGAAAATGGCTGGGTCTTATAGGGCAAGGACATGTGACATACACTGCCAATGACACATGCCTTTGCTTGTGTGAAAAAAGCAGTTCGCTCCGTGTGTGCGCTGCTGATAGGCTGACAGATTGCATCTCCCCACTGTAAATGGGGGAAAGAGAAAAAAAAATGGAGATCTTCATTATTTCTGCAGAGATCCATCCCATGAACCTCCCCCCGCCCCGCTGTACACTCAAACTGCGTATTAACATTAATTTTCAGCATTACTGAGAAAAAATCCAGTTATGATTTTGGTGCACGAACAGTTATGGAACATAACCTCAAACAGCCGGATTTTTTTCAAATTGTTCGTGTTCGCCGAACGGCTCGAACACTGCCCAAAACAGCTCGAATTTGAGATTGGCGAACAGTTCGAGTCGAACACCGCTCATCTCTAGTGATAATATTAATATATTATAATAAATGTAATTAATATGTTGATATGAATATTGAGCAGAATTCATATCTGTCTATTGGTTCGTTCTCCGCAACAGTCATGGTCTCTCATGTGATCTCTTTGGAAAATTAATTGCCCACCCTTGCCTTAGATAGTAATAATGCCCCCTGTGTGCCGATACTGAATAATAATGCCACCATCTATGCCTGATAATAATAGTGCACATGGGGTTTCTTACAATAATAATATTGCAGCTCATGGTATGCAAGGGGCTTATATTAATATGGGGTCTACCAGTAGATACATAGGGGGAGAGGGTTAATAAGAGGCTTTAATACAGAGCCCAGACAGGCTGTACTATAACAGCAGGTGAAAGGGGGAGGTAAGAGGAGGAGCAGGCATTCTGACGCTTAGGCTTGAAGGGGAATAGAGCCTGTAATAACACAGCGGGGCAGGCGGAGGGTTGTGTTTATTAGGAGCTTAGACCCGGCTGCTGCATTCAATGACACTTTACATAAAAATGTGTTCCAGCGATGAGACCGGAGGGGGCGTCAGTGCGCATTGGGAGGCACGCGGCGCTCCAGCGAGAGGTTTCCTCCCCATACAGATACCAGAAGGTCCATGCTTGAAACGCACAGTGGGCTCCAATAGGGGGCGCTGTTTTATGGATCTCATCAAGTATTTATCACATCATAGGTCCAGATTGGTTCCCATAATGGCTAGGCAACAAGACAACAGGGAATATAGGTGTATAGATATATTATAAATATAGAGGATGTATTAATATAGTGTAAATGTACCAGATATAATCGATGCACACACAAAGGAGAATCATTTAACCCTGAATCAATATTCAGTGCAGCCAAGATTAAAAGTATAGATAAAGAAAAGAAGTCCGTCCAAATGGCCGACTATGCCGTATAGAAGAGCGCAGCCACAATTGGCCTACACACTGTATGGTGATAGTCTATGTAATAGGGCCATACTGAATAGTGATCACACTATAACAATAGGCCATTCGATAATAAAATCCATCTAGTCTCTCGTTGAATGATTTTCTTATCCCAGTCGACCAACCTCGCTGGTAAAGGGACCACGTGTATAACGTATGCCCATATAGACGGCTTGGGAGGGAGGGCTGATCCTTCTGACAGATTCCCTTTAATCTTATAAGGAGACGCAGAGGGGCACTATTATTATTATAAGGAGACCCAGAGGGGCACTATTATTATTATAAGGAGACCCAGAGGGGCACTATTATTATTATAAGGAGACCCAGAGGGGCACTATTATTATTATAGGGAGACCCAGAGGGGCACTATTATTATTATAAGGAGACCCAGAGGGGCACTATTATTATTATAAGGAGACCCAGAGGGGCACTATTATTATTATAGGGAGACCCAGAGGGGCACTATTATTATTATAGGGAGACCCAGAGGGGCACTATTATTATTATAAGGAGACCCAGAGGGGCACTATTATTATTATAGGGAGACCCAGAGGGGCACTATTATTATTATAAGGAGACCCAGAGAGGCACTATTATTATTATAAGGAGACCCAGAGGGGCACTATTATTATTATAGGGAGACCCAGAGGGGCACTATTATTATTATAAGGAGACCCAGAGGGGCACTAATATTATTATAAGGAAACCCAGAGGGGCACTCTTATTATTATAAGGATGCCCAAGGGGAACTATTAATGTGATAAAGAGACCTAAATGATCATCCTAATAAATTGGTATCACGGGGAGTAGTAAATTTAGATTTTCTCCAATGGTAGGCAGGGTCATATTTGTAATAGAGACCCTCATCTTTGAAAGTGGGTGTGGGAGAGTAACATGGGCCTGTGTGCGTCCTATGCCAGAGCTGGGCGCAGCCCCTAGTCCGGCCCTGTTCCCTCAGTAAAGATACTTCTTTTAGCCCCTAACACGGTACAAAGATATACATTGTCTTTTAGCCCCGGAATATGACTTTCTTATTGATACAAAACACTGTAATTTTTATTGTGTGGAACAGATATAAATAATTTATGTAACAACATAATAATACTCTAACTGCTCAGAAGAGTAAAGCGTCCATAGCTCTATCATCCATGTCTGCATATGGTACCGATGCTCAGCCTATATTGTTGCCTCCTTAAGGGATGCTAGGCAACTTCCTTATAAGGTAAGCTGCCCCTTTAAGAGTAGAACACAAGATTCCATTATGACATCACAATTAACCATCACTATTTCTACAAGTGATTACACTCTAGTTGTCACTTTGACTTTCCGGTGTCATTGTTGTCGGTGTGATAAGCCATATAGCTAGTCATATACAGACTGCGCTTGGATTTACTGGAAATGTCTGGAATTCCTCCAGACAGACTTCAGGTGTTAGCACTACTCCAGGGGATTCTTGCCACCTATGACCCTGACTTTGTGCTACCACTACCCGATGGCGTCCTCAGCTTCACTTACCGGCTGGTAATGGAGCTTGTGAGAGATTGCCTGACCAAATACAAACGAGGTCATATAAGCTCAGAATATCTTGAGCATTTACAGAAGAACATATGGACATTAGTACAACAGGTAAATAGCAGACAATCTGCACAAATCATATAGTAATAATGGAAAATAATAATGGAATATAAGTTTAACCTGTACCAAATACCCAGATAAGAATAGCCGGGGAGCAGTAATAGGGCATACAGGCTACATGACAAGGGAGAGGGTGATATCTACAGGGTTATTGGGAGGGTTGTGGAGGTAGGGGGGAATTGGATTGGTTAACCAATTATGGACCACAGAGTTTTCAGTTGTTATGCCTTCATTTTTTCCTCACTTTCTTTCAAGAGCCATAAATTTGTTATTTTTCCATTGCCATAGACATGTGAGGGCTTGATTCTTTTGCAGGACAAGTTGTAGCTTTCAGTGGCTCCATTCTATTTACCATACATTGTACTGAAACAAGGGAAAAAAATTCCAAGTGAGATGCAATGGTTCTTTGTGTCGCTATATTCAGGGACCCATAACATTTTAGTTTTCTGTCGATTGGGATGAGTGAAGATTTGAGTTTTGCAGTGAACTTTGTGTACATAGAGTGTCATAGAATCATAGATTCTATGGGTGTTTTGATTGTTTATTATTAATGTTTTTAAGTGAAATGAGAAGACAAAAAAAAACCACAAATCCAATTTTTTTTCCTCTTTTCGGTGTTTATTGATCGTATTAATTAATTCCCTATCTTAAAAGATCAGACTTTAACAACCGCATCAATATCAAATATGATCATTAATTTTTTCCTTTCTTTATTTTAAATGGTGAAAAGAGGAGTGATTTTAACTTTTATATTTTTAACATTTTTTTAAATCTTTTCTTCTTTATTTTTAAATTTTTTTTTTCGTTCCCTTAGGGGACTTAATCCTGCAAATCGCTCATACTATATATTGCAATACTACAGTATTGCGCTATATAGTGAAAATCTTGATCTCCTCTGGAGCTCAGCCTATAGCTAAGCTTCACAAGGAGGACCGTGGTTTCAGCAACGGAGGTCTTCAGCAGACCCCTGGTTGTCCTAGAAATGCATTAGACCCCTGTGATCGCCTTGTAGAGGGCCGATGAAAGCAAGAGTGCTCAGGCATCGGTGCATGCACAATTGAAATGATACTGTCACAGACTGACAGCTTTATTTAAATGGTTAACAGAAGAATTCTGCGTTGTCCACGGTTTTTAGGGACAGATGCTGGCTATTTCATATACGCATGTTTGGGGAGCTCAGCTCCTGAGCCCCCTCCACATGTGAGGACCCTTCCAGGACGTGAATAACCCGTACATTTGCGGGAAGGAGTTGAGGAGCTGGGTTACAGGGGGACAATAAAAGGAAGAAGGTAGGAGTTTCACGTTCCAGCATCCAACCAGCCCTTATAAAGAGATGGGAGGAAAGTTTGAAGGCTGGCACTTGATAAGTAGAGGTTTTGGGACGGTCACAGCGGTGGGGGATAGGTTTGGGTCAGAGTCTTGATAAATGTGATGTCCTTTGGATGGAGGTTACTGTTGGGGGAATAGTGACTTTGGTTACATCTCAATATAACTAGTGGACTTCGGTCCTGTGAGGATAGTGGTATTAATGTGGGATATTAATGCCTTAACCCTTGTGTCGGTGTGGTGTCGGTGTGGTGCGGCTAGGGTCTAACTCTTAATTAGGTGTTGTTTTTCTTCTGGTTTAAAGCCTATTAGATATCTACTGTATATAATTGTGGGGCTATCATTGTTGCAGTCACCCCGCGTTTTGAGTTGGAGTCTGCTGTGGCCATTTTACACAGGTCACAAGCAGCCATGTGTCTTATATACATACATTGGGTATGGAGGGAGGACGTGGGGATTTAAAGGTTTACAAGCGACCGGATCCCTCGTCAGTTGTCATGTAGTACTTGTAGTGTAGATAGCATAAGTAACATGGTGATATAAATGGCCTCCTCCGTTTTGCTTTTTCTCTCATGATTTTCCTTTCTTCTTTGTTTTCATCTCTATAGGCTGAAGAAAAATCCCAAAGTGGAGAATTGGCCTTTATTAAACAACTGGCCCAAAATGTCCTGCTTGTACTGGAGTATCCGGCCTACTCAGTGGAGCGCCTGGTAAGGATCTATCATCTTCTACATCTCATGTCCTTGTTGTCTGATCTTCTCCAGATCACCAGCCATATAGCAGAAGCTCAGGTTCATGATGGTGGAGGCCTCCCTGTCCTCTCCAGGCAGACACAGGTTTCCATCTCATGTCATTGTTCTCTGATCTTCTCCAGATCACCAGCCATATAGCAGAAGCTCAGATTTATGATGGTGGAGGCCTCCATGTCCGCTCCAGGCAGACACAGGTCTACATCTCATGTCCTTGTCTCATCTTCTCCAGATTACCAATCATATAGCAGAAGGTCAGTTTCATGATGGTGGAGGCCTCCCTGTCCTCTCCAGGCAGACACAGGTCTACATCTCATGTCCTTGTTGTCTCATCTTCTCCAGATTACCAATCATATAGCAGAAGGTCAGTTTCATGATGGTGGAGGCCTCCCTGTCCTCTCCAGGCAGACACAGGTCTACATCTCATGTCCTTGTTGTCTGATCTTCTCCAGATTACCAGCCATTTAGCAGAAGGTCAGATTTATGATGGTGGAGGCCTCCATGTCCACTCCAGGCAGACACAGGGTATTTTATGGCCACCTGTCCCTGTGGTTTCATCATCTGTGAGGACAGTCTGTACTCAGTGGTGCGGAGTTTGTATTTCCGCCTGTGTCTTTGTATAAGGGGGATATCTCCTATAATATAATAGTGTCTGTGCAGGGTCCGGCTTGTATCACGTCCCCTACATCTGCTGCAGTGTAATCATCATGGACATAATATAGAAGAGAGACGTTCCTGCATCTTCAGCTTTTATTTCCCTGCAGTTTCTATGTCTTAATGTCATTTCTTATTCCTTTTTAGGCCACGATCGGATCATTGAACCTGGGGAGAAATCCTTGTAAGAGCGACTATAAACCGATCAAACTGATCAGCAGTGGAGCCTTTGGGTGAGCTTTACTTTGGTATTATATATATTTCCCAGGGCTCCTTATGACGATGTCTCTGCGTCCTTCCCATGTTATGTTCCCATGGACAAATTATGAGTTCACATCACGGTCCACATCTATCTGTCACTATTCAGGTCAGTTAGGATGTGACGTGGATGAGGACCCCCCATTGGTGATCATTTGTGGAGTGTTATTTTATGTATTTATAGACATGGTTTTCTAGTGATGGCCCCACATTAATCATTAATACAGGAGATCATTTGATGAGATCTATAGATAGATTGTTAATAAGAATTTATAGTAAATCATGTTTTTTTCTCCTCTCCAGGGCCGTCCACTTAGTTCGCCATAAAGATACAAACCAAGTCTGCGCTATGAAGAAAATGGACAAGGAGAACCTGAAAAAGCCAAAGAGGCTTGAATGGGCCTTTCTGGAGAGGGACATCTCAGCATTCGCAGATTGTCCCTTTGTGGTCTCCACGTTCTGCTCCTTTCCTACTAAACTTCATCTATGTATGGTCATGGAGTATGTACCAGGTAGGACACATCCATTGTATCTATATCCAGCCCACGTCTGCTTAATCCTAGCACCTATATATGACCACAATGTGCCCACATGGACGGTTACATGTCCTCTTTGCAATTATTATAAGTCATCTGTTACCAAGATGCCTGAAAAACCATTGATCTCTATGAAAGTCCCCCAGTATGTCCTCGCTGAGCACGGCAGCAATTTCCACTATGGGTAAAAGGAAGATTTGTCTTTTTGAAGAGTTTTTATAGATAAGAACGTTCACAGAGAAAAAAATTAGAGGCTCGTAGATGAGGCTCTGTCTCTATGTATAGGGTCTATCTGCAGTATACAGTATACGCACTACATTATACAGTATATATAGACCATCCTGTCCCAATGTCTCAGCCTTTTTCACATTCCCACTCATTATGTGTAATTTACATTGTAACAAACCCTCAGTTCTCATATTTGCTTTCTCCTGTAGGAGGTGACTGTGGTACCCTTCTAAAGCACAGGGGTCCTTTACCAGTCCTCTTGGCCTGTATGTACATTGCGGAAACGGTCCTTGCTGTGGAATACCTGCACAGCTATGGTGTGGTGCACAGAGATCTGAAGCCTGAGAAGTAAGTGACCCCTCTAGCATATTAGAGGGGAAGAAAGTTAGAGTTTCTTATACAGTCTGTGGGTTATTACTTGGTGCTGACACCATCTTTTCTTTCACAGCCTCCTGATAACATCAACAGGACATATTAAGGTCACTGATTTTGGGGTTTCAAAACTCGGCCTCATGAGACCAAACTCAGACTTCTACAAGACTCCAACTAAGGACATCACCAAAGAGTTCCTTGATAAAGAGGTAGGCTTTACTTACAGGGTCTTGTACTTTACAGATCTCATCTTTCTCCTTCTCTGATTTATAATTTCTCTAGAAAAACATTTCCACTGATGTTATGTGTCGCAATTATATTTATTGATCATCATCTCCTTTTTCTGTTGGTTTCCAGACTGCTGGCACCCCTACTTACATGGCCCCAGAAGTTATCCTAAAGATAGGCTATGGAAGGCCTGTTGACTGGTGGTCAATAGGGATCATCCTATATAAATTTCTATTTGGATATCCACCATTTACAGGGGCTTGCAGAAGGAATATTTTACACAGTATCATCCAGGGTAAGTAAAATAATCTGAATGCTTGTGATGTCACTGTTATTTGACTTGAATAGTTCTGTAGTTTTTTCTAGCTTTGTTAAGGAATTTTTTTTTTATGAAAATAAATGAAGAGGTTTTATTTCTTATAATATTTGCTTTTTATATAACAGATGATATACCTTGGAGATGTAATTACTTTCCTCCAACTAATGCTCGAGGCATCATCACTCAACTGCTCAGAAAAATTCCAACACTGAGACTTGGAACAGGTAATATTAATAGTATTATCAATGAATTATTACAGCGTGAATAGACAAATGATGGGTTCCATGAGGATCAGCACTGAGGTTCTGTACTCTACCTACTTTTCTATTACCCATTCTTCATGCTATAATGTTCAATATATTTCCTTTATGTCGGCTCTGTTACATCTTCAGTTCAGATTAACATAAATTCTACAGATATGGAGCAGTTTCTCTGACAATGACTGTATCACTTTCTTTCTTGTCTTCCTTTTCCAGGAGGCGCAAATGAGATCAAAATTCATCCATTTATGCGTGACTTAGACTTTGACAACCTTTTAAGTCAGAAGCCCCTGTTCGTTCCTGACCTAAAGTCAGATGAGGACACCCGCTACTTTATCAGTAAGTAAAATGAGACGTCATCTGCAGAAAACTGACGTGTGTCTTGTCTTTCATTTTATGTCAAAATCAGTTCCCATCATTATTAGTGATAACATGGTGACTGTCTGGGTATTATACTAATAATCTCTAATAACACTTGTATTTTTTAGCTCGAAGTAGCAGCTTCAAACATATGAATTCAGATGAGGGGGACACAAGTGAGGACAATGACTGGCCAGAAATCAAAAACTTTGCATCAACTTATCAAAGGTCTTCTAAAGTAAGTATGTGGCTAATAAAATGTATGAAACCTATAATTACAAAAAAAAATTAAATATATCTATTTTATATTTCTTTATCTGTTTTAGCTATATATCACCAATACTGGGATGATGACCAATATAGAGCCTATGTCACCTCCACAGTGTTCCCCAGAGAACAGTGATGGAGGCAATGAAGAGCCTATGTCACCTCCACAGTGTTCCCAAGAGAACAGTGATGAAGGCAATGAAGTGCCTATGTCACCTCCAGGGTGTTCCCCAGAGATCAATGAAAAACGCTCAGAAATGTGAGTAGATTATTATTATTATGAGATTTAGTCCTGATATATGTCGGATCCAAATACAAGATACGAGTAACACAAATCTAAATCTAGCATCCACCACCCCATGACTACACAATCTCTGTGGGTCTTACTTGTGATAACTTCAATAACAGCTGATTGTTGCGACCAACCATTCATTTCCAACTCACTACAGGCCAATATTACTAATTAGACTCCATTCTTGCTGGTAAAATGTGGTCTTGAGCAGGATATCTCCTCTATGTTGTCCTAATTGACCTTACAGACAGGTGTTCTTCCGTTATTCTATTGTTTTTTCCTTGTAATTTACGTGTCTTTTTTCTACCAACAGGCAGAAAGAATCTTCCCCTTCCAAAACTGTTGGAGACAATCAGTGTTTTACTGCTAAAAACAGTGAGTCATCCTCGCCCTCATTGTCAGGTATGTACAGGTTTATAGGCCATCCAATTATAGCCTATGATCCAAAATTTAAATATTAAGGCTCTAAAATTACTTCCTTTACTCTTTCTGCTCCCCTGAGTATTCTATTTTTGGTTTTGTTAAAATCCCCCATACGGTTCCAGAGTTATGGGCCTTTGTAATTAGTGGTAATTTTTATTCTTTACAAAGGGGTGGTGTTCACAGGATCCTCTGGGGCGTGCCCTTAGGTTACCACGCCCACATGATAAAGACCATAATAATTAACACTAAATAAAAAGTCCCATATCTCTACAACCGTACTGTGGATTTTAGGAAAACAAATATCAGAATACTCAGGGGAGAAGCCGACATAAAATAAGAGCGAATCTTGGACACTTTTGACCTGGTGATGGGTCTTCTTTAAAGTTACAATGAAGTTTTATCTAACTGATTATATAACACTGTGGCTTGCTGAAAGTAATGTCATATTAATATGGGGACATGGTTCTTTGGGGAGACACCACTGGAACCCAGAAAAGCTACAGGTTCATATTAATCAGTTGCATAACTCTATAAAGATACAAAGCTCATCTTTTAGGAGTTTATAATCAACATTTTTTTCTGGCTTTTTGATTAGAATCTCCAGTTCAGAAGAGAAGAAAATATTTTCGAACACTGAGAAAACAACTAAAAACAGAGAAAGTTGAAGAGGGGGAAACTAGGCGAGGTAAGTGTGACGATAATCTCCATGTTGTATCACGTCAGTGAGAAGAAGTCATGTGGAGCAGATGTTATCCGTCAGTGGTGGGATTGTCATATGTATGATGGCTGACAATGATTCTGCTCCTCTGTATGATGAGATTCCTCTAACGTCATGTCACAGTGACACCACAGTAGTGTCCTCTAATATGGAGTCCCATTACTTACATCAGTTTTACATCTTTTCTCCTAGGTTCTCTCTTCCGCCGGATGATAACATCCTGCCGGCGTGGATTATCCAGGGCTGCTCGTGCTGTCAGAGAAAGCTGCATTTTTGGCTGCTGCCACCAACGCACCATTGACATCTCGAGGACAGAAAACCCCCAAATCTAGCGCTCTGAAGAAACTACAGCACATCCACCATTAATGCTGTACCTGTATGGAAGGAGTTGTACCACCTACCTGTGGCCTCCTGACCAGCAAGAGACACGTGCAAAAGTTGAAGGCTCCTCCAAGAACTTGTCTTCATCCTTCCATGCAATTTTAATTCAAAGAAATAAAAAATTAAAATTGTTTAATGTCTTTTCGCATTTAATTGATTATTACTGACTTTTATGGTATATTAATACTATACCTCATATATAGTATGTCTGAAGGGTTAGATCCCAAACTGGAGAATAGCGGTTCTATGTCTCCCATTAATCCTCTAAACTCTGGCCAAAAATGGAGGAGATGACCAGAGATTCTGTTATTCCTAAGGGTACGTACACACAGCACCTTATAGACGCCAGCATACCCACTGATTTTTTATTTTATAAGAAGACACTTAAGGAAAACATCAGTGTTTTTGTTAACTACATATAAAATAGTGAGCGGCTTCCAAACAGAAGCCACCAGCAGAATGAACCGATCACTTTCTTTAACCACTTCATAATTTTCAAAGCTGGAAGCGGAGAAAAGAAGCTGAAAAAGACTGAAAAATACACAATGCACAGCAAGTTGTTTTTATATTGCAGTGCATATGTTCAATCATTTACATTTTTATCTAGTGCTTTTCATGAGGGATCCAGGTGGAATCCACCTGATGAAGACATTGTTTGCACATTACGAAGAGTGGCAATTAGTGTTGAGTGAGCACTAAAATGCTCGGGTGCTCGAAGCTCGGGCCGAGCTCACCGTGATACTCGGGTGCTCGACCCGAGCAACGAGCCCAATGTTAGTCTATGGGAGACCCGAGCATTTTTGCGGCGGCACCCCCGACAGTCTGTAGAAAGCCTAAAAAGTGCCCAAAACGATAGTGACAGTGCTCAAATGACATGGGGACAGCATGGGGATCGCCCCAGGAAGCATTTCAGACCCCCAGGTCACTGCTGTCAACAGCGCCGGACTGGGGTGTCTGGGGCCCACCAGGGACATTGACTCCAGGGGCCCACCCACCCTTCAGCTATTTGCAAATACCTGTTAGCCGTTATACCCATTATATTGGCCGCTTCTGCCCATCACTGTGCGCTCACCAGAAATGCGATGTACAATTACTGTAGTTTGCATTAAAGGGTTTTTATTGGTGAAAACAAGATATCAGCGATGCACAGGTTGGGAAGGTGATCACTTATTTATTGGTGGAATCAGCAATGTCAGAAGATTGTTGCACTTTGAGTATTTGGTGAGATTTTTACCTCTGTATTTATAAGACAAAACCAGGAGTGGAGCAATCCGAGGTAATGTTTTATGAATTTCTCACCCACTCCTGGTTTTGTCTTATAAATACAGAGGTGAAAATCTCACCAAATGCCAACTTGCTTTCTCTGGTGAACCTTTGCAACTGCATCTCTGCTGCTGTGTAATAGTCACAGGGCAGGGAGGGGTTAAACATCCAAGTATTTAATATCTATTGGAAATAAAGAGGTTTCCCCTTATTGATATCAGATAAAACAAATGACCAACCACAATCCACTCTACCAAGACCAATATTACCAGATAGAAGCCAGAAATACCACCACACCGTGACCAGATCACATATTACCACCACATAGTGCCCAAATAATGCCACATACAAGGCACAAATACCGCCACACCATGACCAAAGCACATAATACCACCACATAGTGATCAAATGCTACCAGATACAAGGTATAAATACTGACACACCATGAGACCACATATTACCACCACATAGTGACTGAATAATACCACACACAAGGGACAAATATCGTCATGTCATGACCAAAGCACATAATGCCACAACATAGTGACAAATAATGCTAAAATAATAAAAATGTAAAAAAGCTCTGTATATTGGGTCAGTGTACAGGTTATACAGTGATCACCAGTGATATTATACACAGGAGCTCTGTATATAGTGTACAGGTTATCAGTCATCACCAGTGACATTATACACAGAAGCTCTGTATATAGTGTCAGTGTACAGGTAATGCAATGATCACCATTAATATTATACACAGGAGCTCTGTATATAGTGTCAGTGTGTGTGTATAGGTAATACATATACTCAACATAGGTAATACACATACTCACCAGTGATGTCTCTAGGTGAAGTTCTTTATCTGCAGACCGATATATCCCATCTTCTATGCAGGACTTATCTCTGCAGAAAATAACATAGTTAGCTATAATGATCACTTCCAGAGCACAATCCACACTTTTCCCAAGATTTCTACACTGCATGAAATGACAAAAAAGCAACATAGTGCCGCACTACACAGTAACAGTGCTCCAGTGTCATTCTGTGCCTGCTCATCTGTCAGCAGACATATTTCTCTGATGGCAAAGATGTAGCAGAGCTGAAGACAGAAGACCCATGGATTACGTCGGAGCGAGGATTTTTTTTTATTAAAGATAGAGTCCCTTAGGCTAAGTTCCTGCTTTTATGCGGCGCTTTAGACCGCTCGCGTAAAAGAAGTGCCAAAGAAAGCTGGAAACGCCTTCCAGCAAAAGCTATGGATTTTGCTGAAAAGCGTTCAGATGCCGCGTTTTGCCACGTATTTTTGCGCGGGCGCTTTTACTGCAAAAGCGGCCGCGCAAAAAGAATTGACATGCCAATTCTTGGCGTTCTTTTCGGCGCGCTTTCCCCATAGGCTACATGTTAACATGCCTCGGGAAAAGCGCGCTGAGAAAAGCGCAACGTCGGCATGCAGTAGAGATTTTTTGCGCCGCGTATGAACGGAGCCTAAATGGGTTTTGTGTTTTATTTTTAATTAAAAAAAAAATTTCTGTGTTTTTTTTCTATTTACTAGAAATTCATGGTGGCCATGTCTAATTTGGCGTGACAACATGAATTTCGGGCTTAGTACCGGCTGATAATACAAAGCTGGCTTGGTACTAACACTATTATTACCCAGGGTGCCACTCACCACCAGGGCCGCTGGAAGAGCCAGGTAAAGCGCCTGGAAATTTTCAGGGGTGGCTGCGGGCTGCGATTTTCAGTGTGGGGGGCCAAGCACACTTGGGCCTTACCATGCTGAGAATCCCAGCCCCCAGCTCCTTTGTTTTATCTGGCTGGCAATCAACATATGGCAGGAGCACACACCTTTTCCTAAAAAAAAAAATATTTTAAATAAGTTTAAAACAAATATTCGGCTTCTCTGTCTTTTGATCAGCAGCCAAGGTAAAGCCAGGCAGCTGGGGGTGGCAGTACGTAGCTGTCCGCTTTATCTGCGGTGAGAATCAAAAATTCTGCAGAGCGCTACACCGTTTTTAAAAATGATTTCTTTTCACACTTCTATATGTCACAGACCCAACAGCCAATCACAGATGCTGTCAAAGAGGATGGGCGTCTGTGATTGGCTGTTTGAGTAATCTACAATCAGCCCATACATTCTAGTATGGTACTATGTATGGGCTGCTTTCAGGTTACTCAAGCAGCCAATCACAGAAGCCCGTTCTCTGTGTCAGCGTCTGTGATTAGCTGTTGGGACTGTCACACATATAGAAGTGTGAAAATAAATAAATAATAAAACAAAAATGACATAGTGCTCCGCAGAATTTTTGATTCTCAGCGCAGATAAAGCAGACAGCTACGGGCTGCCACCTCCAGCTGCCTGGCGATCAAAAGTCAGGAAAGCCCAATGTTTTTTTAAATTATTTAAAAAAATAATTAAAAAAAAAATACGTGGGTTCCCGCCATATTTTGATCGCCAGCCTGGTAAAAACCAGGCAGCTGGGGGCTGGGATTCTCAGCATGGTAAGGCCCAAGCATTCTGGGCCCCCCACGCTGAAGACGGCAGCCCGCAGCCACCCCTGGAATTGGCGCATTCATCATAGCACCATTTCCAGGCGCTTTATCCGGCTCTTCCAGCGGCCCTGGTGGGGGTGGCACGCTGGGTAATAATGGGGTTAGTACCAGCTTTGTATTATCAGCTGGCAGTAAGCCTGAAATTCATGGCGTCACGCCAAACTAGACATGGCCACCATGAATTTCTAGTAAACAGAAAAAAACACATGTAGGGACTCCATCTTTAATAAAAAAACAAAATCCTCGCTCTGACGTAATCCACGGATCTTCTGTCTCCAGCTCTGCTACATCTTTGCCATCAGACAAATACCCCTGCTGACAGAGATGAGCAGGCACAGAATGACACTAGAACACAGTTGTCAGAGAAGTGCTCAGCTGGCCTCCAGCCGCCGACCATGTTTTCCTGTGCGTTGCAAATAATGCATACTTTCAAACACATGCCAATTTTTGCAATGCAAGTCTACAGTACATTGCGTCTGCGCTGATTTACAACGGATCCGTTGTAACGCACAGTATAAACGCAATGTTAACCCAGCCTAACAGCAGCGAGAAGGGGAGACGGAGCCCTGGAGACCGCCAAGTCAGTCTACTGGTGGTACTATCATGCCCATTGCCCAGTATGTCCTCCCAGCCTTTGTGGTATTATTATGCCCATTGCCCAGTATGTACTGCCAGCCTCTGTGGTACTATCATTCAAGCTCACATGGCATGTCCTGCCAGCCAGCCACTGGTGGTAGTAGTACTAGCATGATAGTACCACAAAGGGCCGGCTCCAGGTTTTTCTGGGCCCTGGGAGAAAGAGTCTCAGTGGGCCCCTTTAACACATACCACGATTCATGATGCACAGATACCGCAGAGAAATATAAGTATAGTACAATGCAAAGATTTCACTTCTTATATTACATGAGTGATATCTATTATACTGGCCTCCAAAAAGTGCTCCATACAGAATACTGGTCCCCATATAACGCTCCATACAGAATACTGGTCCCCATATAACGCTCCATACAGAATACTGGTCCCCATATAACGCTCCATAAAGGATATTGGTCCCCATATAATGCTCCATACAGAATACTGGCCCCCATAAAATGCTCCGTACAGAATACTGGCCCCCATATAACGCTCCATACAGGATACTGGTCCCCATATAAAGCTCCACACAGTATACTGGCCTCCAAAAAGTGCTCCATACAGAATACTGGTCCCCATATAACGCTCCATACAGAATACTGGTCCCCATATAACGCTCCATAAAGGATATTGGTCCCCATATAATGCTCCATACAGAATACTGGCCCCCATAAAATGCTCCGTACAGAATACTGGCCCCCATATAACGCTCCATACAGGATACTGGTCCCCATATAACGCTCCACACAGTATACTGGCCCCCAAAAAAATGCTCCATACAGAATACTGGCCCCCATATAATGCTCCATACAGAATACTGACCCCATATAACTGTCACGGGTGTGTCGCCACGAAGATCGTCACGATTACACAGCCTGACTTCTCGCAGCTGACTTTTTGGTGCTTTGTGTTTTTTGGCAGTGAGGGAGTTAATTCTCTCTCTCTCTGTGCTAGACGAGGTCCAGCCTCGCCCAGCTGCAATCAATGCTGCTGTAGTGAGACTCCTTCAAATGCCTGCTGGTCTGTTAGGGAAGTGTCGGTGAAAGCATTTCATGCAGACTAACAGAGCGGATCGTGGTTTTTGGAGTTTCAGAGATAAGTGTATTTGGAGAGTTTTTTCCCTTCCTCGCTTTATCATTTATCTCCTTTCCCGTTGGTGTTCCCTCTGTTGTAGTTGTGTAGTTTTTGTATGCAAGGTGGTTTTGGTTTTTCCCTTGTACTGTCTCGTTCGTCTAAGTACTGTGTGTGGGCATATTATTACTTGTCCCCTTTTGTTGTGATCGGGGTCCTTCTCAGGACTAGATTACTTAGGTGCAGGGATCCTCAGGAGGTAGGGGTTACGCTGGTGGCCTGGACCTCTGTACCTTTAACAGTACCTCCAGGTTGAGGGATTAGTCAGGGCCCCAGCTTAGGGTCAGCTTAGGCCCCCTACCTCCAGTATACAGAGACAGCGTGACAATAACGCTCCATACAGAATACTGGCCCCCATAAAATGCTCTGTACAGGATACTGGCCCCATATAAAGCTCCATGCAGGCTGTTCTCCCCACATAATGCCCTATGCAGGCTGTTCCCCCCCCTTATAATGCCCCATGCAGGATGTCACCCCCCTCCATATAATGCCCCATGCAGGATGTCACCTCCCCCATATAATGCCCCATGCAGGATGTCACCTCCCCCATATAATGCCCCATGCAGGATGTCACCCACCCCATATAATGCCCCATGCAGGATGTCACCCCCCTCCATATAATGCCCCATGCAGGATGTCACCTCCCCCATATAACGCCCCATGCAGGATGTCACCCCCCCATATAATGCCCCATGCAGGATGTCACCCACCATATAATGCCCCATGCAGGATATCACCCCCCCTCTCTTTAAAATGCCCCATGCAGGATGTCACACCCCCCTTTTATAATGCCCAATGCAGGATGTCACCCTTCTCTTTAAAATGCCCCATGCAGGATGTCACCGCCCCCATCTAATGCCCCATGCAGGATGTCACCCCCCCCCATATAATGCCCCATGCTGGATGTCACCCCCCATATAATGCCCCATGCAGGATGTCACTCCCCCATATAATGCCCCATGCAGGATATCACCACCGCACCCATATAATGCCCCATGCCTCCATACATTAAATAAATAATCAAATACTCACCTCACTCCTCCTCACCTGTTGCCGCTGCTCAGGTCTGGACTCCAGCGCCGCAGGATGTCACCCCCCTCCATATAATGCCCCATGCAGGATGTCACCTCCCCAATATAATGCCCCATGCAGGATGTCACCCCCCATATAATGCCCCATGCAGGATGTCACCCCCCCTCTTTATAATGCCCCATGCAGGATATCACCCCCCTCTCTTTAAAATTCCCAATGCAGGATGTCACCCCCCTCTTTAAAATGCCCCATGCTGGATGTCACCCCCCCATATAATGCCCCATGCAGAATGTCACTCCCCCATATAATGCCCCATGCAGGATATCACCCCCCCCATATAATGCCCCATGCCTCCATACATTAAAAAAAATAATAATCAAATACTCACCTCACTCCTCCTTACCTGCTGCCGCTGCTCAGGTCCGTACTCCAGCGTCGCCGGCGTCTTCCCGCTCTGCGCTGCCTGTGATGGCTCAGGGGAGGGCGCGGTGGAAAGACGTCACCGCACCCTCTGACCTGATATGTCACAGGGAGCGCAGAGCAGAAATACAGCGGATCTGCGGAGGCAGGAGGAGAGGTAAGTATCCGGCTGCTGGGCCCTGAGCAAGCGGGGGAGAAGGGCGGGCGCTGGCACCGCTCTCCTCCACCCATAGCCCGATTCATGCTTAGTATGTCCTGCCAGCCTCCTTGGTACTTTCATGCCCACCCAGCATGTCCTGCCAGCCACTGGTGGTAGTACATGCTGCTAGGCATAGTAACAGTAACGAGAGGTTGGCAGCAGGACAGGCTGGGCAATGGGCATGATGATAATCATGACCATTGCCCAGTAGCATTTACTGACAGCCTCGGCCAGGGGTCCTCTCAGTCACCCCTCCCCCCTATCCCTTCCTCCCCTCCCGGCCCCTGCTTTTCATACTCATGCGTCGAGATGAGCTGCAGGCCTGCAGCCGCTGCCTAGGGCGACGGCGGATCCGTCCTCCACAGCGCGCACAGGAAGCAGTCCCAGGGCCATGATGTCATCGCCCTGAGATTGACCTCCTGCGCACGCGCCGGCAGAGGCGGCAGAGGGGCACTGCGGCAGCAGGCAGAGCAGGGAGACCAGTCTCCTTGCTGTGCTGCTGCAGAGGGCCCATCACTAATCATATCGGCAGTGCTGCCTATCTGATTAGCGAACCGGGGGGTCCTCTGTTCTCTGTACAGGGCCCAGTGGGTGTGAGGGCGGGGCTTAGGGGCATGGCCATCGGAACCCGGAGCCCACCGGGGGTTTTCCCGATCATACGGTGGGCCAGTACGCCCCTGCCCATAAGGGCACACACTGTGCAATTATCTGACATTCTAGCGTGACCTCCGCAGGGAGGATGAGAGTGATACGTGGTGCAGAATACGTTGGTCTATAAGCAGGCATGCAATACATGGGGTGCAGAGAAAAAGGTTGCACTTGGGTCACGACCTGACTAAGGAGGCACGGTACCGTGTGAGGCTTATTCTCTTAGCTCCCCCGCCAACAATTTATATACAAATAAGATATTATACAGTGCTACATTATACAAGGTATAAAGGATGGTGCCCACATAAGAGTGCCATTCTTTAGCAACAAAATAACAGTGCCACTCAGAGCCAAAATAAATACGGCTATATAGTGTTCTCAAGATAGCACAATAGATTGCTCAAATAAATACTGTCATACAGTGCTCACATATTAACACTATGAAATGCCCAAATAAACACCACTTTACACTTCTCACATGTTATGACCATACAGTGCTCAAATAAATACTGTCATACAGTGCTCACATATTAACACTATGAAATGCCCAAATAAACACCACTTTACAGTTCTCACATGTTATAACCATACAGTGCCCAAATAAATACTACAATACAGTGCTCACATATTAACACTATGAAATGCCCAAATAAACACCACTTTACAGTTCTCACATGTTATGACCATACAGTGCTCAAATAAATACTGTCATACAGTGCTCACATATTAACACTATGAAATGCCCAAATAAATACCACTTTACAGTTCTCACATGTTATGACCATACAGTGCCCAAATAAATACTACATTACAGTGCTCACATATTATCAAAATACAAGGCACAAATAAATAGTACCGGACATTGTTCACATATTATCACTATACAGTTCCCAATACATAATCTAACAGTGCTATACAATGGCTAACTAAAAATACAATATTTAGACTGAGTCATGGTCATAACCTTGTCAATCATTCCTGGCACCAATATAGAAGCGGGAGGCTGATGGGACCCATGTGTAAATGCCCTGGGAAATGTCTGTGCTTCATATGAGGGCATCAGCACTATTATTTTGGGAGGCCTTGTTTCAGGGTTTAGATTGGGCCCAGTTACTTGCTGGCCACCTTCTTCGGAACGGCTCTCCATCACCCCTCACCACAATTCAGTAGACCCATACCAGCTATTACTGAAATTATTGATTGCCAAGTGTAACAGCGGAAAATAAATTATTGAAAAAAAATAAATAAATAAGCGCGATGCTCCCCGATCCTCTGGGCGGCATGTAGACTTCTTTCTATAATTTTATAAACTTGTGTATTTATAGATTTGATGTCATTAATCATTAATGGTCCATTACTTATTATTCCTCTATGTAGTCCTTTCTCCAGCTCCGGTGTTATATACTTATTTTATATAAAAAAAGTTCCAGTTATTAGCTAAGGCTGAAAATAAATAAAGTTTTAGAGTCAGTAAAATATAAAAGCGGTATTTTATATTGGGATTTCTTATAGCAAACTCATCTTCTGCTTGTGAGTGCACGTTGCTATATAAGGACGCAGCCACCCAACCAACCTGAACCAAAGACACTCCAGTGACAGCCACATAGTCACTATATAGCTCTCACTGGCGGTAAACTGACCGTTTTAGGCAGCGGATGCAACCAAAACTCACTCATGTACTTGAAATCCCACCTACCCAGTTTTTTCATTGACTAACGTGGGCTAGGTTTCAACCACATCAGAAAAAGGTGATGAGTGAGCACATATATAATAGGTATCCGTTTGATCCCATGATCTAATATTGGCGATGCCAGGGGTTCTAGGGGAAGGAGAGGCTGCTCACACTGCTGTCCACCCTGTCTATCTGATCTAATAATGAAGATACCAGGGGTGCAGCGGTAAGAAGAGGCTGCTCACACTGCTGTCCACCTGTCTAATTGATCTAATACTGGAGATACCAGAGATCCTGAGGTAAGAAGAGGCTGCTCACACTGCTGTCCACCATGTGTATTTGATCTAATACTAGAGATACTAGGGGTGCTGAAGTAAGAAGAGGCTGCTCACACTGCTGTCCGCCATGTGTTTCTGAGCTAATACTGGTGATACCATGGTTGCTGAGGTATGAAGAGGCTGCTCACACTGCTGTACACCTGTCTAATTGATCTAATACTAGAGATTCCAGGGGTGCAGAGGTAAGAAGAGGCTGCTCACACTGTGTTCACCATGTCTTTCTGAGCTAATACTGGAGATACCAGGGGTGTTGAGGTAAGAAGAGGCTGCTCACACTGCAGTCCACTATGTGTATCTGATCTAATACTAGAGATACCAGGAGTGCAGAGGTAAGAAGAGGTTGCTCACACTGCTGTACACCTGTCTAACTGATCTAATACTAGAGATACCAGGGGTGCAGAGGTAAGAAGAGGCTGCTCACACTGCTGTCCACCATGTCTTTCTGAGCTTATACTAGAGATACCAGGGGTGCAGAGGTAAGAAGAGGCTGCTCACACTGCTGTCCACCATGTGTATCTGATCTAATACTGGAGATACTAGGAATGCTGAGGTAAGAAGAGACTGCTCACAGTGCTGTCTACTCTATCTATCTGATCTAATACTGGAGATACCAGGAGTGCTGAAGTAAGAAGAGGCTCTTCACACTGCTGTCCACCATGTCTATCTGATATTATGCTGGAGATACAAGCAGTGCTTAAATAAGAAGAGGCGGCTCACACTGATGTCTACCCTGTCTATATGATCTAATACTGGAGATACCAGGGCTATTAAGGTACGAAAAGTCTGCTCACACTGTTATAGGTTATCTCTAAGTCATATCAGGAATATTCCTATGGCACATGCTCACAAGTTTCTGTGCTAATATTCTAGGACAGGTTTCTTTCTGTGCAACAAGACACTGACCATATTAATTGTGTAGTGTTTACCTCCCTAAACAAAAAAGCTAAAATTGCTAATTAAAGGTATTTATAAATGTATTCATTAAGATTCCATTTAGTTATTTATTTTTTTCTATTCCCAGAGAGCCCCGTTAAGGAAAAATTGCAAAACAATGAGATACATTTCTCAGAGTCCTATTTTATATATCCATATACTGTATGTGATACTGAGTTTGTATGTTTTCCCCGTATTCTTGTGGGTTTCCGCTGGGTTCTCCGGTTTCTTCCTACACTCCAAAGACATACTGATAGGGAATTTAGATTGTGAGCCCCGATGGGGAAAGTGTCGATAATGTCTGTAAAGCGCTGCGGAATTAATGGTGCTACATAAGTGAATAAAATAAATCAAAATAAATACTAGAGTAAAATAAGAGAAGCCAAAGAAGGCGGGGATAATAAAAGTGACGGTGCACTTGTGTAGAGCTTGAGTAAAGTACCTATATGCAGGCCTGGCGTCAGAACCCAGCGCACCCGGGCAACTGCTGGGGCCCTAAGGAGATGGATGGGCCCACTTACCGTCGGGCACCCCTGCGCGCTATGGGACCCGTGAGCGGTGCGGTGCCGGTGCCAGCGCCCGCCACCCACCCCCGCTTGTTCAGGGCCCCTCTCCCCGTGCCTCCGCACCATCTCTGGTCTCTTCCGCGGCTGCTGCACTGTGACGTCTCAGGCCAGAGGATGCGGTGATGTCTTTACACCATGCTCGCTCCAGATCCATGACAGCGCAGAGCGGTAAGACGCCGGCGATGCTGAAGAGTCTGGAGCAACGGCAGCAAGTGAGGAGAGGTGAGTACTTGATTATTTTTTTTATATGTATGGAGTCATGGGGAATTATATGGGGGGGGACAAGTGACATTCTGCATGGGGCATTATATGGGGGGAACAAGTGACATCCCGCATGGGGCATTATATGGGGGGGGATAGGTGACCTCCTGCATAGGACATTATATGGGGGGACAGGTGACATCCTGCATGGGGCATTATATGGGGGGGAGGTGACCTCCTGCATAGGACATTATATGGGGGGGAGAGGTGACATCCTGCATGGGGCATTATATGGGGGGAGAGGTGACATCCTACATGTGGCATTATATGGGGGGAGAGGTGACATCTTGTATGGGGCATTATATGGGGGTGAGACGTTAAATCCTGCATGGGGCATTATATGGGGGGGGGAGGAAGAGATGGAGGAGAAAGAGCAAGTGAGAGAGAGGAGAGAGTGAGAGAGATGGAGGAAAGGGTAAGGGAGAGAGATGGATGAGAGAGAGATATGGAGGAGAGACAGATGGAGGAGACAGAGCAAAGGAGGAGAGAGAGAGGGAGGAGAGAGAGGGAGGAGAGAGATAGAGGGAGGAGAGAGAAAGAGATGGAGGACAAAGAGCAAGGGAGAGAGAGATTGAGAAGAGAGAGGAGAGAGTGACAGAATGGAGAAGAGTGCGAGGGAGAGAGATGGAGGAGAGAGAGAGATAGAGGAGAGAGAGATGGAGGAGAGAGAGATGGAGGAGAGAGAGAGATGGAGGAGAGAGAGAGATGGAGGAGAGAGAGATGAAGGAGAGATAGAGAGGGAGGAGAGAGAGAGGGAGGAAAGAGAGAGAGGGAGGAGAGAGGCGGGAGGAGAGAGATAGAGAAAAGAGAAGGAGGGCGGAGGGAGAGTGAGATTTTTCCATCTCAAAAGTTGGAGTTCACAATGATTTCAATGGGGTCCATGTACTGGATCAAGTTCGGTTACAGTTTTGGTACCCGAACCAAACTTTGGACTAAAGTTCAGTTGGGTACCAAAACCTGAACTTCCACGGGTCTGCTCATCCCTTGTCATGCTAGGTATGGGAAGAACCCAGCGTACGACAACGGGAAAAGGGGGAAAGCCCAGAAACTAGGGAAAGGGGGAGTGGAGACCCCTAAGCAGATCTAACAACACCATGACTCCCTTATCGTTCCTAAATAGGTTCCACACCTATCGCCAAGCAGGATACCTTAGCCCTGGCTGACCCTAGAGCTAGGCCCTAGGTAGGGAGGGGGAGGAGTTAGCACTAGTCGGCCCCACTGCAACTAAAGACAAACAAGGGAAACAGACAAGGAGATACACTTAGCTTTGAGGAGACACCAGAGAGAACACAACTACAATCCATAAAGGAACTCCAAGAAGAATATCGCTGACTGCTAGAACTCCAGACCTGAACAGAGGAATTTACTCTATCACCAGCAACTCTCTTGAGAAACTGAGTATATTTAAAGATCCAGAAAGGGTGTGTTAATTAGCAGGCGATCGTGGAGATCACCGCTGGGTGCTAGAGTGGGAGGGATGATGAAAGGATCAAGAAGGTGTCTGCAAGGCCAAGCGCAGCGACCTTCTACAGCCGGATCCAGAATGACTGTATGTCAAGCCTGACACACCCGTGACATCCCTAGTTCCTAATCCTTTAACTGGTTGGGATGCAATACTACATTTCACCTCTAGTAGCCACTAGTGAAAAATTTGATTACCTGTCACAATCACAATAATAGTCGATCATTAGTGATCCAGTTCTCAATCTACGTCCCATTAGTTTACACAGTCTGTAAAATTGCCCTCCAGGAGGAGACTGGTATCTTTGTCCTGCCTACCACTGTTCTCCTACACATGTGCAGACTTCCATTTCTTAAGGGGACTTATTTTCAGTCAATGTCTATGGCACCTAGGTTTTGTAAATGCCTCCCCCATCCCCCATATCAATCTGTGGTTTTGCAACCACTGAGTTCCAAATACTGTGCTATGGTCCACAGTTACAAATGTCTTTATAATAATTCCGATTGTTGGATGTCAGTTGATGTTGAACCCCACCGGTTTAGAGGTCAATATAGTAAACCTGGAAAAACCCTACAATGCATTAAGTTTATGGCTGCTAATTGTCATCATGTAATTGATGGCGAAATATAACAGGTACAGTCTAGGGGTACGGGAGACATTTGAGCTGATAAAAGCTGAGTGTGCATGGTGATAGATAGCGGCTCTGTAAGACTAAACTTACCTTGTGGCCGGAGTCTGTAGAGCAGAGTTACTGTACATGTCCAGACTCTCTGACCAGGTCTATGCAAAAGTATGAAAAGTGATATAGCAATGTGAAATTCAGGCCAACACTCCCTTTTTCCATAAAAGTCAGCACTTTATTTAATCCATATAAACACAACCAAATTTAAGTGGCTTCGTACAAAAATAGCACATGAAAAATGTACAAATGCCATCAGCAAAACGTACTTCAACCAGACGGCAACGCGTTTCTGAGCTCTACGTTTCTTAGTTTGAGCCTGAAAAATTCCACAATACTTAACACAGGATATCTGAGTTCGCAGATTCGTAACACTCAGGTTAAAATGTGCATAGACAAAATATATAGATAAAACCTGTAAAAACCACAATGTGGATAATGCGGATAAACGAACCATACAATAAAGTAAAAACAGGAGCCGAGGCTGTAAGTGCGGGGATTTCTGTGCTTGGGGATCATACTCGATACTGGATAAATTGAGATGTTTTGAAAATGTTGTATCCATTATTTTATCATTTGCAGATCACTAACACGTCTCTCCGACCTGTGATTTCCATAGTTCCACGACTTTTCCGTCTTATGCTCAGAGGTCTAGTATTAACCCCTTTACCCCCAGGGTGGTTTGCACGTTAATGACCAGGCCAATTTTTACAATTCTGACCACTGTCACTTTATGAGGTAATTACTCTGGAACGCTTCAAATGGATCCCACTGATTCTGAGACTGTTTTTTCGTGACATATTGTACTTCATCATTGTGGTAAAATTTCTTTGACATCACTTGCGTTTATTTGTGAAAAAATCAGAAATTTGGTAAAAATGTAGAAAGTTTTGCAATTTTCAAAATTTTTAATTTTATGCCCTTAAATAGAGATATGTTACACTAAATAGTTAATAAATAACATTTCCCACATGTCTACTTTACATCAGCACAATTTTGGAACCACATTTTTTTTTTTTTAGGGAGCTATAAGGGTTAAAAGTTGACCAGCGATTTCTCATTTTTACAACAAAATTTACAAAAACACTTTTTTAGAGACCCCATCACATCTGGCGTGACTTTGAGGGGCCTTTATGATAGAAAATACCCAAAAGTGACACCATTGTAAAAACTGCACCCCCCAAGGTGCTCAAAACCACATTCAAGAAGTTTATTAACCCTTCAGGTGCTTCACAGTAATTTTTGGAATGTGGAAGAAAAAAATGAACATTTAACTTTTTTCACAAAAATGTTACTTTAGACCGCAATTTTTTTTATTTTCGACTTTTTGAATGTAAAATTTGCTTGAAAAATTAGCGGACACCATGTTGCGTTTGGGGAGCCCCCGATGTGCCTAAACAGTGGAAACCCCCACAAGTGACACCATTTTGGAAACTAGACCCCTCAGGGAACTTATCTAGGTGTGTGGTGAGCACCTTGAACCCCCAGGTGCTTCACAGAAGTTTATATCATGGAGCTGTAAAAATAACATTTTCACATTTTTCCAACAAAAATGTTTTGCAGACCCCAATTTTGCATTTTCATAAGGGTAACAGGAGAAATTGCACCACGCGATTTGTTGTGCAATTTTTCCTGAGTAAGCCGATACCCCATATGTGGGGAAAAAACACTGTTTGGGCACACGGCAGGGTTCGGAAGAGAAGGAACGCCATTTGACTTTTTGAATGTAAAATTTGCTTGAATTAGTGGACGCCATGTTGCGTTTGGGGAGCCCCTGATGTGCCTAAATAGTGGAACTCCCCCCCCCCCCCAAGTGACTCCATTTAGGAAACTACACCCCTGAAGGATTTTATCAAGGGGTATAGTGAACATTTTGAACCCAGAGGTACGACACAGAATTTGATAACATTAGGTCATCATATTGAATAAGTTGTCATTAGTCTTGAGTGCAAGTGCTCGCTACTTGAGTTTGCATCGGGTACTCAGGTATGGACCATGTATGGCGGGTGCTCAAGTGACATGCTCGAGTCCCCGCCCGCATGTTTCATGGTTGTTAGTCACCCAAATAAAAACATGTGGGGATCGCTTGTGCATGACAGGCAGTCCCAGCAAGGTTTTTTTGGCTATATAACAGCTGCAAAACATTTGAGGCGGAGACTTGAGCATGTCACTCGAGCACCCGCTATACTCGGTGCATACCCGAGCACCCGATGCAAACTCAAGTAGCGAGCTCTTGTGCTCAACATTAGTTGCCATATAGACGGTATTTTTTTCTTTACTTCTGAAAAAATCCCAACCCCAATCCTAATACAACCACAACCCTAGCCCAAACTCAACCTTAGCTCAACCCTAACCCTAGCCCAACCCTAACCCTAGCTCAACCCTAACGCAACCCTAACCCTTGCCCAACCCTAACCCAATCCTAGCCTAACCATAGCACAACCCTAACCCTAGCCCTAGTACAACCCTAACCCTAGCACAACCCTACCCATAGCTCAATGTTACCCCTAGCCCAACCCTAACCCTAGCTCCACCCTACCCCAACACTACCCCTAGCCCCACCCTAGCTCAACCCTCACCCTAGCCCAACCCTAACCCTAGCCCAACCCAAACCCTAGCACAACCCTAACCCTAGCCCAACCCTAACCCTAGCACAACACTAACCCTAACCCTAGCACAACCCTAAAGTTTATTTTTACGCCATTCCTCGTGCGGTATAAGTGATTAGACAACTTTATTTTTCGGGTCGGTGCAATTACAGGGATACTAGATTCATATCAGGCTTTTATGATTGAGAGCTGTCATACACTAAAAAACCCTTTTTTTTGCAAAGACTAGTTTTTGCATCGCAATTTTTTGAGAGCTATAATTTTTCCATATTTCGGCCGACAGAGTCATGTGATTTTTTTTTTTTTTTTTTGTGGGACAAGTTGATGTTTTTATTGGTACCATTTTTGGGCACATTACATTTTTTGATTGCTTTCTATTTCGATTTTTGGAAGGCAGAATAAACAAAAACCAACAATTCACGAATTGTTTTTTGGTGTTTTTTTATGCCGTTCTATGTGTCGTCAAATTGATAAGGAAGCTTTATTCTTCGGGTCAGTACGTTTACAGCGGTGCCACAGTTATATTTTTTTTCACGTTATGGCACTTTTACTCAATGAAAACTATTTTATAGAAAAAAGAATTGTTTATGCATCGCTAGAGAGCTATAAATGTTTTATTTTTCTGCCGTTGGAGCTGTATGGTGGCTTGTTTTTTGCGGGATAAGATGACGTTTTCAGTGGTACCATTTTTATTTACATTTGTCTTTTTGATCTCGTTTTATTCCATTTTTTGTTTGGTGGTATGATGATAAAGCATCGTTTTATGTTTTGTTTTTTATTTTATTTTTTTACCCTGTTCACTAAAGGGGTTAACTTCATCACCATCCCTGTGCTATGCAGCCTGTCAGCGCTGCACAGGGAAAAGTTACTTTGGTCACGCGTGGCGCATGACCAAAGCAACTTCCTGCCTTCTGATGACCCGGATGTTGTCATGATGACATCGGGTCACCATGACAACATCTGGGACCGGACTCAGACACTGCGGGATGCCGGCAGAGAAGGTAAGTATCGCGCTAACCTCCTCTTGCCACCAGAATGCTGCGATCGATTTCAATCACAGCATTTCTGGGGTTAATGTGCAGGGAGCGGTGCGGGAACGTTCCTTGCACATAGCACCGGGTGTCAGCTGTGACAATCAGGTGGATGACTTGATATCACGACCTCCCCAGGAAAAAGACAATAGGCTCTAGCTACAGAGACCTTCAAACTCTCTGTGTCACTCCCCCTACTGCACCCCTGGTGGAGCCCAAGTCTCCATCCCTGTTATTTCCCAGCTAAGAGCTCCCAAAACTAAAATGGGCCATATGTTCTTACTGGACAGTCCTAGGGAGCCCGTTCTGGTGTCATTGGACCCAACCGGGCCCCTGCTACGCATGGATGCTAAACATCGGAGTCCTAGGGGCCCCTGCAAGGCTGTGCTGGGTATCTCCTTTCCTTACGCTGGACTATGTTTAAAACTAGGGTTACAATCCGCATCCCCTCAGGTCTATTTTGTGTATCACTGAGATGAATCTTTTCCCCATAACTCGCTGTTGAATTATGTTTCTTGAATAGGCACATGGCGTCAGGGGAAGGGACATCCTGTGTAGCTTGCAGCTGCTGTGAGAATTCTCACTCTTCGCTTCTTCAGCTCCTTCCTTTGCAAGCTGCAGTGTCAAATTTTCATATGTAGAGCTTCGTAAAACCCGCCTGCCAGTGCACAGTGATCGACAGGGGATTACCTTGAATATCTTCACACCATTGTTCCCTGTAAAAACCAGAAAATACATAAGCTAATTTATACTCACCTAACACCTAATCCCAGAAGCCGCTGTCAACTGTAAAACAGCAAAAATAAAAAACAACCATATCCCTCACCTATCCAAAGTGATGAAATAATCCATAGTGTCCTACGATGATCTAGATGACTTATACTAGTATAATTTTCAAACGGTGCCACTCCATAATGTACACATACTACAATGTGAAGAGTGCCAACTATTGACCGTATAATGGCAAAATCGCAAGATAAACATAAACAACCGAAGCAACCACGATCAAAGGTCGATCTACATTATAAAAAATTGTTTTCTTAAATATTCAATTTTGTTAAAAATTATCACATGCAGATAATTGGTGCAAAAAATGGTGCAAAACAACATACAGTGTGTAAAAAAATTCTACCGCTATATGGGACACGCAGGACCCAAATTGTACAGCCTAGTAGATATTAAGTGATCATCCAAGTAGCATAGTATTTACACACAGGCCAATGTGATCCGATTAGTAAAAAGGCTCATATAGTCAAAGGTTGTTAGGTCAGAGAAACAGACAATGTTAATACATTCCTCAAAATAATATTACGGGTATAATGAGCCACCATATATATATTTACATGTGTATAACAACAGTATATATATGTGTCAACAGTATATAGACATACAATATATTGTACATGACAACAGGCTCACACTGACACAAGTAATGTGTAGCGATCAGCTGCCGTGAGAGAGTTCACAGGAGTTCATCAGCTGATGAAACCCGGTAACCTCACTTACGGCACCGCCGCTGCGTGAGAACTGTCTCACGCCAAAGCGGTGCCGTAAGTGAGATCACTGGAGCTCATCAGCTGATGAACTCCTGTGAACTCTTTCACGGCAGCTCAGCGCTATACACTGCAGGAGTGATTACACAGCGGCGTCTGCTCTGTAACAGCAGGCATAGGCTGATGGGAGTAGTACTCTCATCAGCTGATGCCTGTGACCTGTGGTAAGCTTTTTACGACTGGTCACAGTCACAGCTGCGGGCTCACACTGTCATCTGACAGAGTGATCCCGTAGTTCTAACCGATCAGAGCCCCTTTTTCCCACGCTGTCATCTGCGTGGGAAACCATGGATGTTCGGGGGCCCCATTCATATGAATGGGGTCCGTGTTCCGGGTCAGGTACTGTTCTGGTAACCGCACCAAACTTTTAATAGATATTCGGATATCCACGGGTCCGCCCATCACTAGTAAATAATCCTACCAAGTTATGACCATATAATGCCACCACATAATGCTAAAATAATGCCACCATACTGATCATTACCATTATGACTGTACTAAGACCAATATTACAATCAATACCACAATATGAGACAATAATCAATAAATACAGCCAGATCATAACATCACTACAGTACATGTTGGTGATATGTTAATATACCATACTGATTATTAAAAGTATAAACACTGATATTATCACTGTGCAGCAACCATGTAGTGGTATAATTGTATATATCAATTCCAGTGCTCTGCATACTATATACAGTACAGACCAAAAGTTTGGACACACCTTCTCATTTAAAGATTTTTCTGTATTTTCATGACTATGAAAATTGTACATTCACACTGAAGGCATCAAAACTATGAATTAACACATGTGAAATTATATACTTAACAAAAAGGTGTGAAACAACTGAAAATATGTCTTATATTTTACGTTCTTCAAAGTAGCCACCTTTTGCTTTGATGACTGCTTTGCACACTTGTCATTCTCTTGATGAGCTTCAAGAGGTAGTCACCGGAAATGGTTTTCACTTCACAGGTGTGCCCTGTCAGGTTTAATAAGTGGGATTTCTTGCCTTATAAATGGGGTTGGGACTATCAGTTGTGTTGTGCAGAAGTCTGCTGGATACACAGATGATAGTCTTACTGAATAGACTGTTAGAATTTGTATTATGGCAAGAAAAAAGTAGCTAAGTAAAGAAAAACGAGTGGCCATCATTACTTTAAGAAATGAAGGTCTGTCAGTCCGAAAAATTGGGCAAACTTTGAAAGTGTCCCCAAGTACAGTTGTAAAAACCATCAAGCGCTACAAAGTAACTGGCTCACCAAAAGTACCACCCCAGGAAAGGAAGACCAAGAGTCACCTCTGCTTCTGAGGATAAGTTTATCCGAGTCACCAGCCTCAGAAATCGCAGGTTAACAGCAGCTCAGATTAGAGACCAGGTCAATGCCACACAGAGTTCTAGAAGCAAACACATCTCTACAACAACTGTGTTAATTCATAGCTTTGATGTCTTCAGTGTGAATGCACAATTTTCAAAGTCATGAAAATACCAAAAAATCTTTAAATGAGAAGGTGTGTCCAAACTTTTGGTCTGTACTGTATGTGCATAGTGTGCTGGTAATTGTACAAATATATGTATATTAAGTCATCTACCATCTCTCTGATCATAGTTGTTCACTTTCCCTTTTCTTTTTCATTCAGCCCACACCACCATAACCACTTCTTCCATCCATGACTTGTCTCTGCAAAATGTAATTCACGTCACCTCATCGCGTCTGCTGTATGGAGAGTCAGGGTGTTGGAGACCGGAGCAGCACACCTGGGGAACAGGAGCGAGATGAGTATGTTTTTTCTGCATGTATATATGAGTCTATGTGGGGCTCACACTGTATATACCAAGGCTACGTGGTGGCTCAAACTGTATTTAGGAGGCTATGTGGAGCTCACACTGTATACAGGAGGCTATGTGCGGCCTCATACTGTATATAGGAGGCTATGAGGGTGCTCACAGTATATATAGGAGGCTATGATGGGGCTCACAATGTATATAGGAGACTATGTGGGGGGCTTATGCTGTATATGGGAAAATATGTGGGGGCTTATACTGCATATAGGAGGCTATATGGGGGCTTATACTGTATTTAGGAGGCTATGTGGGGGCTCATACTGTATAAAGGGACTATGTGGGGCTCATACTGTTTATATAGGGCTGCGTGGGGGTTCATACTGTATATAGGAGGTTACCTAGGGCTCATATTGTATATAGGGAGGCTATGTGTGGGCACATACTGTATACAGTATATGGGGTTATGTGGGGTTCATACTGTATATAGAGTGGCTAAGTGAGGGCTCATACTGTTATAGGAGGATATGTGAGGCTCAACCTCTATATAGAGAGGCTATGTGGGGGCTCACACTGTTTATAGGGGGCCATATGGGGGCTCATACTGGATATAGGAAGCTATGTGAGGGTCATACTGTTTATAGGGTCCATGTGGGGGCTCATACGGTTTATAGGAGGAATTGTTCAGGCTCATACTGTTTATAGGAGGATATTTGAGAGCTCACACTCTATATAGAGAGGCTATATGGGGGCTCATACTGTTTATAGGGGGCTATGTGGGGGCTCATCATGTAAATAGGAGGCTATATGAGGGCTCATATTGTATGTAGAAAGTCTATGTGGAGGCTCATACTGTATATAGGGGACTATATGGGGACTCACACTGTATATAGAGGGGCTATGTTGGTCTTATATTATATGTCGGGGGCTGTGTGGGGCTCATACTGTATATAGGGGCAGTTTTCAGGCTTATACGGTAAATAGGGGAATGTCAGCATACTTAAATATTAAGTGATAATTAGAGTTGAGCCACCCCCGTAAGGTTCGAGTTCGGTTCGTCGAACGCCCGTATGTTCGCCGAACTGTTCGTCGAACTGTTCATGGAACACCGTCGAACACCATTAAAACCAATGGCAGGCAAACAAAAACACATAGAAACACATAGAAAACACATAGAAAACACTTGAAAGGTGTCCAAAAGCTGACAAACTGCTCAGAAGACACAACTAACACATGGAAAAGTGACAAGTACATATAGTCATGCAAAAAGAAAAGAGGTTGAGGAGTAAAAGGAGGGGGAGACACAGATATAGGCATGTAATGCCCTTCTAAAACCAAAAAAGTTCGAAGCTGACACGGCCAGTCCGTTCTTGCCCATGCGACCTCCGTGTCGCCGGGTTTGTGCCAGAGCTGCGGTGGACCCTGATGGCCAGCCCCCTTCTCCCAATACTGGTGCCTGTCCGCTGGTGGGTCGAGCGAGCCCCCCTGCAGTGGAGGCAGGTCTAAGCTTTTTAATTTAAATTGTCTCTCTAATTTGAATGAGTACACTTTAAATCCTTTTACAAGGATCTATTGGAGGGCAAGTCTGATGCCAGCAGCCGCGGGAATTACAGCTCCAGTAGCGTCCACTAAAGCTGCTGCAGTTAAAAAGCTTTTATAAGGATCGAGCTTGGCGGTCCACTTCAAGGCGTCCTACCGCCAGTCCCAGCCCCTGTGGCTTGGGGTGCCTCCCGATGCTCTTCACTGAGTGTCCCGGGGGCCCGAAGCATTTCCTTTGAAAAAATTAAGTGTCCAAACTACAGGTGGTGTAGCTTACTTAACAGCCGGGATAATCCGCTGACTAGCAGACACTGCTACTAGGCACAAAGTATTTCCTGGGCTAGATGCAGTTAAAATTTTGTAATTAGATACTCTCGTTAGATGCTGAGAAAGCATTCCGTAGAGTCTCCTGGCATGCCTGGCCCTCACAGGGTATCAAATACTTAGGAATTCCTATTCATAGAGACCTCTCCCGTCTATGTTATCTTAATTTTGGGCCCTTTATTGAACAACTCCATACAGACCACGGTTGGCAAGTTAGAACTGTAAGATTCACTACGTGAACCACTGGAGCTTTGTGGAAAAGCACATGTACACTGTGTTCCAAATTATTATGCAAAAAGTGTTTTAGGAGTGATAAGGTAAGAATTTTTTTGTTTGTCAGTTAAACTCATTGATGGTGATGTGTGTCAGGGCTCTTTATATCACTGTAAGCAATTGCAGACACCTGTGCTAATTAGTTTGGCAGGTGTGTCCAATGAAAGGCAAGACTACTTAAGAAGGCTGTCCCACATTATTAAGCAGCCTACATTTTCTGCCAAAATGGGAAAGAAAAAGGATGTGTCGGCTGCTGAGAAGCAACAAATTGTGGAGTGTTTAGATCAAGGCATGACTACATTCAGCATTGCCAAGACACTTCATCGTTATCATTGCACAATCAAGAAGTATGTAGCTGATTCACAGTACACACGTGTGCGTGCTGATAAGGGAAAATTGAGGACTCTTTCCTACAGGCAATTACGTCAGGTTAAAAGAGCAGCGGCAAAAAAGCCTTGTCATAGCAGCAGACAAGTTTTTGAAGCTGCTGGTGCCTCCAACGTCCCCCGAACAACAAGATGCAGGGCCCTTCAGAGGTTTGCAGCTGTGCATAAGCCATCCTATTGACCTCCTGTATCCACTGTACACAAGCAGAAACAGCTCCAATGGGCCAAACAATACATGAAGACTGACTTCAAAACTGTTTTATTCACCGATGAGTGCTGTGCAACGCTCGATAGTCCAGATGGATGGAGTGGAGGATGGCTGGTTGATGGACACCCCATGCAAACATGGCTACGGCGCCAACAAGGAGGAGGTGGAGTAATGTTTTGGGCTGGAATCATGGGGAGAGAGATTGTCGGCCCCTTTAGGATCCCTGAAGGGGTAAAGATGAACTCCATGATGTATGTGGAGTTTCTCAAACAGCACTTCCTGCCATGGTTCAAGAAAAAGAACCATGTATTCCACAGCAAGATCATTTTCATGCATGATAATGCACCGTCTCATGATGCACATAACACATCTGCATCTCTGGCTGATATGGGCATAAAAGGGGACAAACTTATGGTGTGTCCTCCATGCTCCCCTGACCTCAAACGCATTGAGAACCTCTGGAGCATCATCAAAAGGAGTGTCTATGATGGCGGGAGGCAGTTCACATCTAAGCAACAGCTCTGGGAGCGTATTCTGTTCTCATGCAAAACAATTGAAGCAGAAACCATCCAAAACCTGACAAATTCAATGGACGAGAGAGTTCAGAAGCTCCTTTCGAACAAGGGGTCCTATGTGCAAATGTAACATCACCTAGAATAAAGCTTTGAGTTGAAAACTGTTTGATTTAAGTTTCTAATAACCTGCTAATGCTTATAATTTCAAAAATGACCATTTTTTTGTTCTTTATTAAAATGAAAAGGTTGATCGAAGAGTGTGGGGGATCTAAGAGTGTGGCAACCCAGTAGTCAGGATTATTTCGAATTCTGACAATCTGAGGGTCATGTTGCAGGTAGTGCAGCAAGAAGGCACCCATGTGTCTTGCGCATCTAGGAGCCCCAAAATTATTTTCCGGGATAGATGCAGCGAAAAATTATTATTAATTTGAAAGCTGGTGGAGCTTAGTATAGATGGCCTAATAGAATCAGTACTGCAAACTGCTATAAGGCCAAAATTATTTTACAGGGTAGATAGAGATAAACATGATTAGTAATAATTTGAAATCTGGTGGAGCTTAGTATAGATGGCCTAATAGAATCAGTACTCCACACTGCTACTATGCCCAAAATTATTTTCCAGGCAAGATACAGATAAAAATGATAATTAATTTGAAAGCTTAAAACGGTTGGTGAGGTGATTTTACCAAATCCTCAAGCTTTTACTCTCCCCAGGATGACACAGGGCTAGAAAAGTCCTTGCTGATGCATGATGTGTTCATCTTTATGAACCTGAGTCTGTCTACATTGTCAGCGGACAGCCGCGTGCGCTTATCTGTCAGCACAACACCAGCAGCGCTGAACACATGTTCAGAGAGAACAAAAATTATTATTAATTTGAAATCTGGTGGAGCTTAGTATAGATGGCCTAATAGAATCAGTACTGCAAACTGCTACAAGGCCAAAATTATTTTACAGGCAAGATGCAGATAAACATGATTATTAATAACACTGGTGTACAAAAAAAAAAAAAATTCTGGCATGGACTTTAAGAACAGTTTTAGACTAATTTGAGGGTGCTGAATTCAAATCTGATCTTATAATTTCTCTATCACATCACGTTTTTGCGCTATAGGTATATAGCCCATTTTCAATAATTCCAAGAAAAATATAAGTAGTGTATGAAAAGTGCCGTTTTATACGGTTCACTAAGGTAAATTTAGTTTTCATTTAGTCTCCCAATAAATGTGAGAAGATCTTTGTTTTCTTTGAACATGCATAATTCCCATTTGTTATGATAATAAAGTAAAAAAACAGTTTTCAAACACCCTTGTTTTCTGTGCTACTGGGACAGTAGAGCTACAGCAGAGCATTGGGTGAAAACTGAATGGCCTCAGCGACAGAGTTTGGCACCTGGCGATAAGAATGTCATCCATGATTCACTAGTGGATAGGAAGAACATTGTCTTTCCTCCCTTGCACATAAAACTTGGATTGATGAAGCAGTTCGTCAAAGCTCTCAATCACAGTGGAGAATGCTTTAACTATATATGTTCAACTTTTCCAGGTCTTAGTGAAGAGAAGAAAAAGGCTGGAATATTGGATAATAAGAACACTTATGAGAGACCCAAACTTTATCACATCAATGAATGAGACAGAAGAAAGAGCTCGGAATGCATTTTGTAATGTGGTGCAGAATTTTCTAGGGAATAAGAAAGCAGACAACTATGAAGAGATTGTGGAAGAGCTACTAATGAGTCTGCAAAATCTTGGATGTAGAATGAGTACCAAGATTCACTATTTAAACAGCCATTTGGACTTTTTTCCAGAGAACCTTGGGGATGTGAGCGAGGAACAAGGGGAGCGTTTTCATCAGGACATTAAAACAATGGAAGAACGGTATCAAGGCCGGTGGGACTCACATATGATGGCTGACTATTGCTGGAGCTTGATGAGAGACAACCCAGAAGCTGTACATCACAGATCAGCCAAGAAAAGAAAGTTCAAATAACTGCCATTTGCCATTCATCTGTGTGCCATATATATGTGTTTTTATATTTTGTAGTTTAATTTTGTAAGTATATTTGATTTGCTGTACACAGACTTTGTAATTTGTTATTCCTTGATTAAAAATATACAAAATGTAGTAACGAAAATCATGAGGTTTTTATCAAAAAACATTCGATAGGATTAATTTCCATCAAAAATATCTCAAAATCCTGATGTGATAGCCAAAAACGGAGTTCGTATTAGTAATCAGCAGCCAAAATTGACTTAAAATATGTTTTAAAACCTTTTGACAGAAAAACTGCATTGACCAGTGTAATTTTAAATCTGGTGGAGCTTAGTATAGATGGCCTAATAGAATCAGTACTGCACAGTGCTACAAGGCCAAAATTATTATACAGGCAAGATACAGATAAACATGATTAGTAATTTGAAATCTGGTGGAGTTTAGTATAGATGGCCTAATAGAATCAGTACTGCACAGTGCTACAAGGCCAAAATTATTATACAGGCAAGATACAGATAAACATGATTAGTAATTTGAAAGCTTAAAACGGTTGGTGAGGTGATATTAACAAATCATCAAGCTTTTACTCTCCCCAGGATGACACAGGGGTAGAAAAGTCCTTTCGGATCCATGATTTGTTCATCTTTATGAACGTGAATCTGTCTACATTATCAGTGGAGAGCCGCGTGCGCTTATCTGTCAGCACACCACCAGCAGCGCTGAACACACGTTCAGACAGAACGCTGGCTGCGGGGCATGACAAGATCTCCAAGGCATAAGTGGTGAGCTCCGGCCATTTATCCAGATTGGAAGCCCAAAAAGAGCAAGGGTCCAGTGACACAGTCATGGCTTCAATGTTTACTTGGAGATACTCCTGTACCATCGTCTCTAGGAGTGGACTATGTGTCAGTCTTCTTGTCTCCTGTGGCCTTGCAAAGGATGGGCTAAAAAAGTGGTGAAATGATTCCGCAAAATTGATGTTACCAGCAGATACTGTGTTTCTGTTACATTTTGAGTGCTGAACACTCGACGGTCCCACAGTTGGCAAGTTGGAACTGTGAGATTCACTACGTGCACCACTGGTGTTTTGTGGAAAAGCACATGTAAGATTCTGCAACAGTCTCTGCTGATACTCCTGCATGCGTGCATCCCTTTCTATGGCAGGAATAATTTCTGCAAATTTACTTTTGTACCGGGGATCTAATAGTGTGGCAACCCAGTAGTCAGGATTATTTCTAATTCTCACAATTCGAGGGTCATGTTGCAGGTAGTGCAGCAAGAAGGCACTCATGTGTCTTGCGCATCCAGGAGCACCAAGTCCCTGTTGTGTTGGTGGCGAGGTAACAATCATGCTTCCTTCCTCTGCCCTCTCTCCCCAACCTCGCACAACAGAAATGTGATCAAGGTCTCCCTCATCTGATGAGTCTTCCATCAGTTCGTCCTCCACTTCTTCCTGGGCTCCTGCACATTTCTCACTAGTTTGGCTGCTACCATGCGCCCTGCTAAAACCATCTCCCCCACCCTCACATGCCTGCCGCCTTGGTGCTGCCGACCGTCTGGACTTTGCAGATGTTAGCCCTTCCGCATACAACTCCTCCTCCTCTACTTCCTCCACCTCCTCTTGTGCCACCACCTGACTCCGAATTCTGTTTAATATGTGCTCCAGCATGTAAATCACCGGAATAGTCATGCTGATAATGGCATCGTCAGCACTAAACATCTTCGTCGCCATTTCAAAACTGTGCAGAAGGATGCATAGGTCCCTGATCTGAGACCACTCCTCCAGCGTGATTTGCCCCACCTCTGGATCTCGTTGGCCCAGGCTATACGTCAGAACATATTGCACCAGGGCTTGTCGGTGCTGCCACAATCGCTGCAACATGTGCAGAGTTGAATTCCACCGGGTAGGCACATCGCGTTTTAGCCTGTGAAGTGGCAGGCTCAACGACTTCTGTAGAGATGTAAGTCGCTGAGCTGCGGGATGCGAACGGCGGAAGTGAGCACACAGCGACCGTGCCCTCTGCAGAAGGCTATCTAGTCCGGGATAGTGGCCTAAAAATTGCTGGACACCAGGATCAACACGTGAGCCATGCAAGGCACGTGTGTGACATTGCCCCGGCGAAGGGCCGCACTGAGGTTTGCAGCATTGTCGCACACGGCCTTCCCTGGTTTCAGGTCCAGTGGAGACAACCATTCATGAAACTGGTTCTCCAGAGCTGACCACAACTCCTCAGCTGTGTGACTCACATTTCCCAGTCATTTCAAAGTAAAAACTGCCTGATGACGTTGAGCCCTGCTGCCAGCATAGTAAGGAGCTGTGCAGGATCCCTTCTGCGCAGTTAGAAAGCTTGTGGCATGACCAGACAGGCTTTGGGTGCAGGTGGAGGACCGAGAGGAGGTTGAGGAGGCAGAAGCAGTGGAGGAACTTCGAGATAAAGAGGATTGACGCACAACTCGTGGGGACGGCAAGACTTGGACAGCAGCCCATTGTCCTGCTGTCACCATAGTTACCCAGTACCCAGTCAGCGACATGTAACGCCCCTGTCCATGCCTACTCGTCCAAGTGTCTGTGGTGAAATGCACCCTGTCACACACAGAGTTTCTCAAAGAAGCGGTGATGTTGTGTGCGACATGCTGGTGGAGTGCAGGCACACCTTTCTTTGAGAAGTAGTGCCGACTGGGCATCTGGTACTGGGGCACTGTGACGGGACATAAGGTCTCGAAAATCCTCTGTGTCCACCAGGCGGAAAGGCAGCATTTATGTAGCCAAGAGCTTGCAGATGGTGAAATTCAACCTCTTAGCTTTCTCATGGCTAGGAGGAAATGGTCTTTTACTTGTCCATGTGAAGCCCAGCTGTGCTTGGCATCACAGACCCAGAAGGGTGTATTGAAGGACTCCTCCACAAGAGGCCCCCATAACCATTCACAGATTTGCACCTTCCACCTCAGACCACCAGAGGGAGCTCCTTAGGGAGATATATAAGGGAAGGTGGGGCCAGGCAGCAGTTAGTCTGTCAGAGTCTGGTTTAGCAGTGAGTACAGTGCAGTCTGAGACGTGTTACCTCAGAGGACAAAAGCCTGTTCCAGCTCCTGCATTCTACCCTGCTGTGGAGCTTATCCAGATCAAGACTCGGTGTAGCTCAGTGAGGTGAGCTGTAGGTGTGCCGGCGCCATAAGATCGGTGAACCGCGGCACGCTGCCGTTTGTGTGAGTAGCCTATCGAGGGCTCGAGTAGGCCGAAGGCAAAGGAGTAGAGAGTTAGTTCATAGGGGAGCAGAGGAGCTTAGCTGGCTCACCCCGAGAAGAAGAATTTACCGGACACCGGGTCCGAAGCTTGCCGGGAACTCCATGACCCAGCAAGATAAACCGGAATCCCTGGAGAACTACAGGTCCCAGGATCGCTAAAGTGCTGATACGTACCAGAGCCAGGAGACACATAGGCCCCGTAGGTCGGGAGCGTGCGCTCCAAGAGAAGGCCCTACCACAAGGTCAGCCAGCGCAGGACAGAGACAAAGTTAGGCCTAGCTCCAGGCAGGTCAGAAACTAATTATGCAGAAGCCAGAACCAGGAGGCCCAAAACCTCCTCATTGGGGAGGATCTGGACATACACCCTTCACCCTACAGTGCTCCGGGGAGTGCCTGAAATTCCACCAGTAAAAGGTACTGAAGTGACTATCGTGTCCATCCCTGTTCTTGCTCTGGCCCAGAGTAGTCTCTATATCCTGCATCCCCGTTCCTATACTGCCCTGAGGCCCAGCTCTAACTGTGGAGAGCTATACCATCAAGCTGCCTTATCAGCCTCAGTAGACTGCGCAGCGCTGGTGATCCTCACCAGAAACCACAGGTGGCGTCACGAACTCTTTCTTTTATAAACTTTACAAATATCAACCCCTTTTTAGGAGAGACCCCAGGGTACGGGCCCGGGAGCCGACCACCGCGACATCCCTAAAGGCCAGGCCAAAGGCCCGGGTACCGAGTTATCCCCATTCCCCTGGGTGCCACATCCACATCTGAGGGACCGAGGGCTGGCTGTTGTGCTTAGACGGGGTTGAGAAGGGTGTCCCCGGCAAACTGCCGGTCTGTGAGGAAGATGCAGGCGGACATGTTAGGTTGCCTTGATCCAAAGGTGGTGCTATCGATGTCGGAGAGCGCTCAACACCAGCTGGTGTTTCCACCTCCAAATAAAATGATGACCTGACAATCACACTGGCTGTTGCGGGTAAAGAGGTGGCCGGTCTGCGTCCCAAAACAGGTGTGACTGCTGTCCACCCAGTCACAGAGGATGAAGAGATGTGGCTGATGGTGGTTGGCCCAGCCGGCTAGGCCGCATTGTAGCACAGTGAGCTTCCCACTGCAACTTATGCTTCATATCCATGTGCCGGTTCATGTATGAAGAACTCAAACTATGTATTTTTTGGCCTCTACTTAGCTTTTTCTGACAAATGTTACAGATAACACGAGTCGGGTCATTCTTATCGATCTGAAAAAATGCCCAAGCTATGCAAGGCTTAGCACCCATGCGACCTGAAGAGCCACTACGACTTGTGGTCAGAGGCAGAGTTGTGTTTGAGGATGCAGTTGTTGACGTGCTTCCAGTACTACGTCTCTGTCCAGGAAGGCGCAACCTGACCTCGTCGTCACTAGCATCCTCCTCAACCTCCTCTGCTGACCTCATCGACTGGCTGACTGTGGGTTGACAGTAAGTGGGATCTCCAACCTCGTCATCATCACCCTGTGTGTTATCACACCAGTCGTCCTCAGAGTTAACCTCTTCCTGCCCTGACAAAAATCTCAAGTTGTCGTTCCAATCAGGTATTTGAGTCTCATCATCGCCTTCCTCATTCTCTCCACCAACAGGAGATACAGTTTGGGAACGAGGGTCTACATTATGGTTGAGGTGGAGGAGAGCCCACTTGAAGGAGCCCTTGATATTCGTTGAAGCACCTGCTGTTTTTGTGCCTCATCTGGAATTTATAGCGATTGGCGTGGCCGTAAGAAAGGGATCTTATCACATTGTCCACTAAAAGAAGTAGACATCTTAGTTTGGCTGGAAGATGGTCTTTCTTCTGCAGATGTTACTGTTGCTTTAACACCTACCCCACGGACACAACCTTTTTTTCCCTTCCCAACACACCTATTCCCCTTTCCACCATCAGCAGGCCTTTTTCCACTCATTTTGGTGGTTAACTAATTGACAACTCTGGAGTTGTTTGCACAAAAAACAATGGATGGGAACCGAGCAGAGCTGAGTGGCCAAACTGTTGTATTAGCCCAAAAGTATTGGCTGGGTTAGATGCAGTAAAACAATTTTATTACATACACAGGTGGTGGAGCTTAGTATAGATGGACTAATAGAACAAGTCCCACACACTGATACAAGCCCACATTTTTTTTCAGAGCTAGATGCAAATAAAAATTATTTTTAATTTGCAACCTGGTGGAGCTTAGTATAGATGGACTAATAGAACAAGTCCCACACACTGCTACAAGCCCAAATTTTTTTTCAGAGCTAGATGCAGATAAAAATTATTTTTAATTTGCAACCTGGTGGAGGTTAGTATAGATGGACTAATAGAACAAGTCCCACACACTGTTACAAGCCCAAATTTTTTTTCAGAGCTAGATGCAGCTACAAATTATTTTTAATTTGCAACCTGGTGGAGGTTAGTATAGATGGACTAATAGAACAAGTCCCACACACTGCTACAAGCCCAAATTTTTTTTCAGAGCTAGATGCAGATAAAAATTATTTTTAATTTGCAACCTGGTGGAGCTTAGTATAGATGGACTAATAGAACAAGTCCCACACACTGCTACAAGCCCAAATTTTTTTTCAGAGCTAGATGCAGATAAAAATTATTTTTAATTTGCAACCTGGTGGTGGTTAGTATACATGGACTAATAGAACAAGTCCCACACACTGCTACAAGCCCAATTTTTTTTTTCAGAGCTAGATGCAGATAAAAATTATTTTTAATTTGCAACCTGGTGGAGGTTAGTATAGATAGACTAATAGAACAAGTCCCACACACTGCTACAAGACCACATTTTTTTTCAGAGCTAGATGCAGATAAAAATTATTTTTAATTTGCAACCTGGTGGAGTTTAGTATAGATGGACTAATAGAATGATGCTATGCCCAAAAGGTTTTACTTGGCTAGGTGCAGTAAAAAAATTTGTATTCTATACACAGGTGGCATAGCTTGCAACACAGATAGGCTACTCCACTGACTAACACACACTGCAAGAGGCTAAAAAGGATTTGCTTAGCTAGATTTAGCCAAATGCTGTGAAAAAAACTTGCACAGCACTGGCACAGACCTGCCTAGCAAAAAGTCCTAGGAAATGCTGTAACCTAGTCCAGAAAAGGACTGCAATTACAAGTAGACCCTACTCCCAACCTATCTATTTAAGAGCACAGACCTGCCTGATAAAAGTCGTAGGAAATTATGTAATCTAGTCCTCAAAAGGACTGCAATCACAACTATCCCCTACTCCCAAGCTATCTGTAGATTTGTACGAAAATTGGCTTGAAATGAACACTCAAAGTATAGCGCACACAGCAACAGCAGTGCCGTCTAACACGCAGCTGCAGCAGTGAGAAAATGGTGGCTACGTGGAAATGGCTGGGTCTTATAGGGCAAGGACATGTGACATACACTGCCAATGACACATGCCTTTGCTTGTGTGAAAAAAGCAGTTCGCTCCGTGTGTGCGCTGCTGATAGGCTGACAGATTGCATCTCCCCACTGTAAATGGGGGAAAGAGAAAAAAAAATGGAGATCTTCATTATTTCTGCAGAGATCCATCCCCTGCCCCTCCCCCCGCCCCACTGTACACTCAAACTGCGTATTAACATTAATTTTCAGCATTACTGAGAAAAAATCCAGTTATGATTTTGGTGCACGAACATTTATGGAACATAACCTCGAACAGCCGGATTTTTTTCAAATTGTTCGTGTTCGCCGAACGGCTCGAACACCGCCCAAAACAGCTCGAATTTGAGATTGGCGAACAGTTCGAGTCGAACACCGCTCATCTCTAGTGATAATATTAATATATTATAATAAATGTAATTAATATGTTGATATGAATATTGAGCAGAATTCATATCTGTCTATTGGTTCGTTCTCCGCAACAGTCATGGTCTCTCATGTGATCTCTTTGGAAAATTAATTGCCCACCCTTGCCTTAGATAGTAATAATGCCCCCTGTGTGCCGATACTGAATAATAATGCCCCCATCTATGCCTGATAATAATAGTGCACATGGGGTTTCTTACAATAATAATATTGCAGCTCATGGTATGCAAGGGGCTTATATTAATATGGGGTCTACCAGTAGATACATAGGGGGAGAGGGTTAATAAGAGGCTTTAATACAGAGCCCAGACAGGCTGTACTATAACAGCAGGTGAAAGGGGGAGGTAAGAGGAGGAGCAGGCATTCTGACGCTTAGGCTTGAAGGGGAATAGAGCCTGTAATAACACAGCGGGGCAGGCGGAGGGTTGTGTTTATTAGGAGCTTAGACCCGGCTGCTGCATTCAATGACACTTTACATAAAAATGTGTTCCAGCGATGAGACCGGAGGGGGCGTCAGTGCGCATTGGGAGGCATGCGGCGCTCCAGCGAGAGGTTTCCTCCCCATACAGATACCAGAAGGTCCATGCTTGAAACGAACAGTGGGCTCCAATAGGGGGCGCTGTTTTATGGATCTCATCAAGTATTTATCACATCATAGGTCCAGATTGGTTCCCATAATGGCTAGGCAACAAGACAACAGGGAATATAGGTGTATAGATATATTATAAATATAGAGGATGTATTAATATAGTGTAAATGTACCAGATATAATCGATGCGCACACAAAGGAGAATCATTTAACCCTGAATCAATATTCAGTGCAGCCAAGATTAAAAGTATAGATAAAGAAAAGAAGTCCGTCCAAATGGCCGACTATGCCGTATAGAAGAGCGCAGCCACAATTGGCCTACAAACTGTATGGTGATAGTCTATGTAATAGGGCCATACTGAATAGTGATCACACTATAACAATAGGCCATTAGATAATAAAATCCATCTAGTCTCTCGTTGAATGATTTTCTTATCCCAGTCGACCAACCTCGCTGTATAACGTATGCCCATATAGACGGCTTGGGAGGGAGAGCTGATCCTTCTGACAGATTCCCTTTAATCTTATAAGGAGACCCAGAGGGGCACTATTATTATTATAAGGAGACCCAGAGGGGCACTATTTGTTAGAACCTTGCTGTTAGGTTTTTTTTCCTTTGCTGGTCACATGACCTTGTTGGCCTATTTAATCCTGCTCCGCCCTTCTGGCTTTGCTGGACTTCATTGTATATCTACTTTCTAGATAGCCTGTGCTCTGTATCTAACTCTGTTAGTTTGCTTGGTCTACGGACCTCTATGTTCTATCTATTTTGTTTGTTCGTCTGTCTGCTACTATTTCTGTTAGGAGGTGTCCCATATTCCTCCCAGTCCTTAGTACTTGTAGGGATTCCCTCCCCACATCTATAGGTCTCCGTACAGACTAGATTAGGACTTTAGCAGGTCTGATCGCAGGATCAGGTTCCCTGTTACATCGTAGGGATTCAGCTGAGTCCTATAGTAGGGACAGATCTCCTCTCTTTCCTTAGCTTTGGTAGCAGAACATAACAGTAAGTCCAGCCTGCAAATTCTCTAAGGAAAGATTTTTTTTTTTTTTTTTGTTCCATCATGGTGTCGGTTCAGGATTTGGCTAAACACCTGCAGGGACTCTCTCTGGAAGTGGCCGAGCTCCGTCAGCACGTGAGTAACTGTCCTGGAGCATATTTCTTGGAGCCTAAGGTATGTTTGCCGGATTTATTTTTTGGTGAACATCGAGAATTTTTTTCATTTAAAAATGCTTGCTTATTGTATTTTCGTTTGAGACCCAAGTCCTCTGGGGATGAATCCCAGCGCGTAGGGTTCATAATGTCACTTTTGCGCAAAGAGCCTCAGGAGTGGGCCTTTTCTTTGCAACCTAGTGATACATGCTTCAGATCAGTGGATAGTTTTTTTTCTGCTTTAGGATTATTATATGATGATCCTGACCGTGTGGCATCAGCTGAGACTGAGTTGAGACGTTTAAAACAAGGATCAGGTAATGTCGAAAAATATTGTACTCATTTTCGTCGTTGGTCCACTCAAACAGGGTGGAACGATTCTGCTCTGAAAAGTCTATTTCTTGCTGGGCTCAGTGAAAGGGTTAAAGACCTGCTAATTGCTTATCCTACACCTGAGGATTTGCAACAGGCTATGCAATTAGCTATACGGGTGGATAGAAGACTGCGTGCTAGGGTTAATGAGAGCAAATCCTCTGCTATGTCAGTTTCTGGTTATGATAATGTGTGTACTAACAGTGGTGAACCGATGGAGATTGGATCGGTGGCACCTCGCTCTCAAGAAAAAGACCGTCGTTTTTCAGAAGGCTTGTGTTTCTATTGCGGAAAATCTGGTCATTTGATTAAAGGCTGTGAGCTTCGTATGAAGAAAGAAAAAAAAATGGTCAGTCACGCCCGTATTGCCTGTTTAAATTCCAAGGGTATATTTTTAGCTGCTTCCACGATTGCTCAGGAAAAATTAATGGAATTTCGGGTGTTTGTTGATTGCGGGTCTACACTGAATGTAATTGATGGGGGATTCGTGGAAAAACTCAATTTAAAACCTGAACCTTTATCATCCCCCATTGCTGTGGTTTCTGTGGATGGCTCCCCTTTGAAGAATATTACTCTCAAGGTCAGTGAATTTCCTCTCACTATTAATGGTGTTCACCATGAGAAATTGGATTTGGTAGTGTTGAATAACTTGCCTTCTCCAGTAATATTGGGTTTGCCCTGGTTAAAATTTCACAATCCTGTACTGGATTGGTCTACCAGTGAAATTAAATCCTGGAGCCATAAATGTTATGACAAGTGTTGTAACGGGCGTATTGCAGCTTTGGATAGGGGAGAATTGCCTGTTCCTATTCAGGATTTTTGGAGAGTTTTTTCTGAGAAGGAATCGCAGGTTTTGCCTCCCCATAGAGACTATGATTGTTCTATTGAATTTGTCCCTGGAGCGACTCTTCCTAAAAGTCGTTTATTTAACCTTACTATTCCTGAGAGGAAGGCTTTGGAGGAATACATACAGACAAGTTTGGCCGCCGGTCACATTAGGCCCTCTAAGTCTCCTGTGGCGGTTGGATTTTTTTTTGTAAAAAAAAAGGACGGCGGTTTACGTCCTTGTCTGGATTTTCGTGAGATTAACAAAATTACGGTACGCAATCCTTACCCACTGCCATTGATTCCTGATCTGTTTAACCAGTTATTGGGGGCCAAGTGGTTCTCTAAAATTGACCTTAAGGGGGCATACAATCTGTTGCGCATGAAGGAGGGTGATGAATGGAAGACTGCTTTTAACACTCCTGTGGGTCATTTTGAGAATCTGGTTATGCCTTTTGGTCTTACTAATGCTCCTGCATTTTTTCAGAATCTGATTAATGACATCCTTAGACCTTTGATCGGTAAAAATGTGGTTGTGTATTTGGATGACATTTTGATTTATTCGCCAGATCTGGAGTCTCATTGGCAGAGCGTGCGTGAGGTATTACAGTTATTGATGGACAATTCGCTTTTTGCTAAGCTGGAGAAATGTGAGTTCGCTGTACAGAGAATTAGTTTTTTGGGCTACATTATCTCCAGCAAAGGTTTTGAGATGGATCCGGTTAAGGTTCAGGCTGTGCAGGAATGGCCTAGGCCTATTGGTTTGAAATCGATACAGAGGTTTTTGGGTTTCGCCAATTACTACAGAAAATTCATAAAAAATTTTTCTAGTATTGTCAAACCTCTGACTGATCTCACCAGGAAAGGTGCTGATGCGGTTCAGTGGTCTTCTGAGGCCATTGAAGCTTTTGTGTATCTCAAGGAGAGGTTCACCTCTGCTCCCATCCTTATGCAGCCTGATGTTACTAGGCCGTTTTTGGTTGAGGTTGATGCTTCCTCTGTGGGGGTTGGCGCAGTATTGTCTCAGGATAACGGGGATGGATTACATCCCTGTGCCTTTTTTTCAAAAAAATTTTCGGAGACTGAACTGAATTACGATATTGGTAATCGGGAATTATTGGCTATTAAACTCGCATTTGAACACTGGCGCCACTTCTTGGAAGGTGCGGAATTTCCCGTTCAGGTTCTTACGGATCATAAAAATCTGATATATCTTGATGCTGCCAAGCGCCTGAATGCCCGTCAGGCTAGGTGGGCACTGTTTTTCTCGCGGTTTAATTTCTCCGTTACTTACATCCCTGGTACTAAGAATGTTAAGGCGGATGCCTTGTCTCGCAGTTTTTCTCCCATAGTCGGTGCTGAGAAAGAGGAAAACATTTTACAAGAAGGTGTTGTGATAGCTGCTTTAGACTCCGTTTTGGAAGATGAGATTCTTAAAGCTCAGGAGAATGCCCCATCTAACACTCCTCATGGGAGGTTGTTTGTGCCTGGGACCTTTAGGAGAGATTTGTTTGTTGAGTGTCACGAATCTCGGTTGGCAGGTCATCCCGGAATCTCTGAGACCAAGAGACTGGTGGGTCGCAGTTTTTGGTGGCCTGGATGGCAGAAGGAAGTCATTAAGTGGTTGCCCCAATGTACTATATGTGCTAGATCTAAGTCCTCACATACTCCTGCTGCGGGGTTGCTTTGTCCTTTGGAGGTCCCCAGTGCTCCTTGGACACATTTGGCTATGGACTTTATAACTGACCTTCCCCCCTCTGAGGGTTTTACTGTCATCTGGGTGGTCGTGGACCGTTTTAGCAAGATGTGTCACTTGGTTCCCTTCGTCAAACTGCCCTGCGCTAAAACTCTCGCTAAGGCCTTTGTCAAGGAAATTGTCAGACTTCATGGCGTTCCTACTGACATTGTTTCTGATAGGGGTCCTCAGTTCGTGGCTCGTTTTTGGCGTGCCTTTTGTGACAGGTTGGGAATTCATTTGTCGTTTTCGTCCGGATATCATCCTGAATCTAATGGCCAGACAGAAAGGAAAAACCAGGATGTTGAGCAGTTCTTGCGTTGTTTTGTGGCAGACAATCAAGAGGGGTGGTCTGAGTTTCTGCCACTTGCCGAATTTGCTCTGAACAATCATACATCTTCTTCTGCTGGTTGTTCGCCTTTTTTTTGTTGTTCTGGGAGACATCCGTCGTTTGGGTCGTTCTCCAAGTTGGGATCTGCCGTGCCTGAGGAGGAGAATTTTTCCGGTGATTTGGAAAGAGTTTGGACGGATGTGCGTGGTAATCTTCAGGAGGCCAACAGAAAATCTAAAGACTACTTTGATAGGAAACGACAGGAGGTTTTGTTCGCTGTTGGTGACATGGTTTGGTTGTCCTCTAGGAATCTGCGGTTGAGGATTCCTTCTAAGAAATTGGGTCCCAAGTTTGTAGGGCCCTTTAAGGTGCTTCAGGTTGTCAACCAATCTGCTGTTAGGTTGGAGGTTCCTACCTCCTGGAGAATTAATCCGGTCTTTCATGTCTCTCTGTTAAAAAAAGCTGTTGTGTCGGATGGTGACGCCTCTGCCTCTGTTCCTCCGGTGGTGGAGGACGGGGAATATGAAATTTCTCGCATCCTTGACTCTAGACGGTATAGAGGTAGTTTGCAGTATCTTGTGGCCTGGAAAGGTTTCGGACCCGAGGATAACTCTTGGGTGAGGTCAGATGATGTTTCCGCGTCCAGACTTATCAGAGCGTTTCACAGGAGATTTCCTGATAAGCCTGGTCCTAGGGGATCCGGAGGATCCTCTTAGAAGGGGGGGTACTGTTAGAACCTTGCTGTTAGGTTTTTTTTCCTTTGCTGGTCACATGACCTTGTTGGCCTATTTAATCCTGCTCCGCCCTTCTGGCTTTGCTGGACTTCATTGTATATCTACTTTCTAGCTAGCCTGTGCTCTGTATCTAACTCTGTTAGTTTGCTTGGTCTACGGACCTCTATGTTCTATCTATTTTGTTTGTTCGTCTGTCTGCTACTATTTCTGTTAGGAGGTGTCCCATATTCCTCCCAGTCCTTAGTACTTGTAGGGATTCCCTCCCCACATCTATAGGTCTCCGTACAGACTAGATTAGGACTTTAGCAGGTCTGATCGCAGGATCAGGTTCCCTGTTACATCGTAGGGATTCAGCTGAGTCCTATAGTAGGGACAGATCTCCTCTCTTTCCTTAGCTTTGGTAGCAGAACATAACACTATTATTATTATAGGGAGACCCAGAGGGGCACTATTATTATTATAGGGAGACCCAGAGGGGCACTATTATTATTATAAGGAGACCCAGAGGGGCACTATTATTATTATAAGGAGACCCAGAGGGGCACTATTATTATTATAAGGAGACCCAGAGGGGCACTATTATTATTATAAGGAGACCCAGAGGGGCACTATTATTATTATAAGGAGACCCAGAGGGGCACTATTATTATTATAAGGAGACCCAGAGGGGCACTATTATTATTATAGGGAGACCCAGAGGGGCACTATTATTATTATAAGGAGACCCAGAGGGGCACTATTATTATTATAGGGAGACCCAGAGGGGCACTATTATTATTATAAGGAGACCCAGAGGGGCACTATTATTATTATAAGGAGACCCAGAGGGGCACTATTATTATTATAGGGAGACCCAGAGGGGCACTATTATTATTATAGGGAGACCCAGAGGGGCACTATTATTATTATAAGGAGACCCAGAGGGGCACTATTATTATTATAGGGAGACCCAGATGGGCACTATTATTATTATAAGGATGCCCAAGGGGAACTATTAATGTGATAAAGAGACCTAAATGATCATCCTAATAAATTGGTATCACGGGGAGTAGTAAATTTAGATTTTCTCCAATGGTAGGCAGGGTCATATTTGTAATAGAGAACCTCATCTTTGAAAGTGGGTGTGGGAGAGTAACATGGGCCTGTGTGCGTCCTATGCCAGAGCTGGGCGCAGCCCCTAGTCCGGCCCTGTTCCCTCAGTAAAGATACTTCTTTTAGCCCCTAACACGGTACAAAGATATACATTGTCTTTTAGCCCCGGAATCTGACTTTCTTATTGATACAAAACACTAATTTTTATTGTGTGGAACAGATATAAATAATTTATGTAACAACATAATAATACTCTAACTGCTCAGAAGAGTAAAGTGTCCATAGCTCTATCATCCATGTCTGCATATGGTACCGATGCTCAGCCTATATTGTTGCCTCCTTAAGGGATGCTAGGCAACTTCCTTATAAGGTAAGCTGCCCCTTTAAGAGTAGAACACAAGATTCCATTATGACATCACAATTAACCATCACTACTTCTACAAGTGATTACACTCTAGTTGTCACTTTGACTTTCCGGTGTCATTGTTGTCGGTGTGATAAGCCATATAGCTAGTCATATACAGACTGCGCTTGGATTTACTGGAAATGTCTGGAATTCCTCCAGACAGACTTCAGGTGTTAGCACTACTCCAGGGGATTCTTGCCACCTATGACCCTGACTTTGTGCTACCACTACCCGATGGCGTCCTCAGCTTCACTTACCGGCTGGTAATGGAGCTTGTGAGAGATTGCCTGACCAAATACAAACGAGGTCATATAAGCTCAGAATATCTTGAGCATTTACAGAAGAACATATGGACATTAGTACAACAGGTAAATAGCAGACAATCTGCACAAATCATAAAGTAATAATGGAAAATAATAATGGAATATAAGTTTAACCTGTACCAAATACCCAGATAAGAATAGCCGGGGAGCAGTAATAGGGCATACAGGCTACATGACAAGGGAGAGGGTGATATCTACAGGGTTATTGGGAGGGTTGTGGAGGTAGGGGGGAATTGGATTGGTTAACCAATTATGGACCACAGAGTTTTCAGTTGTTATGCCTTCATTTTTTCCTCACTTTCTTTCAAGAGCCATAAATTTGTTATTTTTCCATTGCCATAGACATGTGAGGGCTTGATTCTTTTGCAGGACAAGTTGTAGCTTTCAGTGGCTCCATTCTATTTACCATACATTGTACTGAAACAAGGGAAAAAAATTCCAAGTGAGATGCAATGGTTCTTTGTGTCGCTATATTCAGGGACCCATAACATTTTAGTTTTCTGTCGATTGGGATGAGTGAAGATTTGAGTTTTGCAGTGAACTTTGTGTACATAGAGTGTCATAGAATCATAGATTCTATGGGTGTTTTGATTGTTTATTATTAATGTTTTTAAGTGAAATGAGAAGACAAAAAAAACCACAAATCCAATTTTTTTTCCTCTTTTCGGTGTTTATTGATCGTATTAATTAATTCCCTATCTTAAAAGATCAGACTTTAACAACCGCATCAATATCAAATATGATCATTAATTTTTTCCTTTCTTTATTTTAAATGGTGAAAAGAGGAGTGATTTTAACTTTTAAATTTTTAACATTTTTTTAAATATTTTCTTCTTTATTTTTACATTTTTTTTTTCGTTCCCTTAGGGGACTTAATCCTGCAAATCGCTCATACTATATATTGCAATACTACAGTATTGCGCTATATAGTGAAAATCTTGATCTCCTCTGGAGCTCAGCCTATAGCTAAGCTTCACAAGGAGGACCATGGTTTCAGCAACGGAGGTCTTCAGCAGACCCCTGGTTGTCCTAGAAATGCATTAGACCCTTGTGATCGCCTTGTGGAGGGCCGATGAAAGCAAGAGTGCTCAGGCATTGGTGCATGCACAATTGAAATGATACTGTCACAGACTGACAGCTTTATTTAAATGGTTAACAGAAGAATTCTGCGTTGTCCACGGTTTTTAGGGACAGATGCTGGCTATTTCATATACGCATGTTTGGGGAGCTCAGCTCCTGAGCCCCCTCCACATGTGAGGACCCTTCCAGGATGTTAATAACCCGTACATTTGCTGGAAGGAGTTGAGGAGCTGGGTTACAGGGGGACAATAAAAGGAAGAAGGTAGGAGTTTCACGTTCCAGCATCCAACCAGCCCTTATAAAGAGATGGGAGGAAAGTTTGAAGGCTGGCACTTGATAAGTAGAGGTTTTGGGACGGTCACAGCGGTGGGGGATAGGTTTGGGTCAGAGTCTTGATAAATGTGATGTCCTTTGGACGGAGGTTACTGTTGGGGGAATAGTGACTTTGGTTACATCTCAATATAACTAGTGGACTTCGGTCCTGTGAGGATAGTGGTATTAATGTGGGATATTAATGCCTTAACCCTTGTGTCGGTGTGGTGTCGGTGTGGTGCGGCTAGGGTCTAACTCTTAATTAGGTGTTGTTTTTCTTCTGGTTTAAAGCCTATTAGATATCTACTGTATATAATTGTGGGGCTATCATTGTTGCAGTCACCCCGCGTTTTGAGTTGGAGTCTGCTGTGGCCATTTTACACAGGTCACAAGCAGCCATGTGTCTTATATACATACATTGGGTATGGAGGGAGGACGTGGGGATTTAAAGGTTTACAAGCGACCGGATCCCTCGTCAGTTGTCATGTAGTACTTGTAGTGTAGATAGCATAAGTAACATGGTGATATAAATGGCCTCCTCCGTTTTGCTTTTTCTCTCATGATTTTCCTTTCTTCTTTGTTTTCATCTCTATAGGCTGAAGAAAAATCCCAAAGTGGAGAATTGGCCTTTATTAAACAACTGGCCCAAAATGTCCTGCTTGTACTGGAGTATCCGTCCTACTCAGTGGAGCGCCTGGTAAGGATCTATCATCTTCTACATCTCATGTCCTTGTTGTCTGATCTTCTCCAGATCACCAGCCATATAGCAGAAGCTCAGGTTCATGATGGTGGAGGCCTCCCTGTCCTCTCCAGGCAGACACAGGTTTCCATCTCATGTCATTGTTCTCTGATCTTCTCCAGATCACCAGCCATATAGCAGAAGCTCAGATTTATGATGGTGGAGGCCTCCATGTCCGCTCCAGGCAGACACAGGTCTACATCTCATGTCCTTGTCTCATCTTCTCCAGATTACCAATCATATAGCAGAAGGTCAGTTTCATGATGGTGGAGGCCTCCCTGTCCTCTCCAGGCAGACACAGGTCTACATCTCATGTCCTTGTTGTCTGATCTTCTCCAGATTACCAGCCATTTAGCAGAAGGTCAGATTTATGATGGTGGAGGCCTCCATGTCCACTCCAGGCAGACACAGGGTATTTTATGGCCACCTGTCCCTGTGGCTTCATCATCTGTGAGGACAGTCTGTACTCAGTGGTGCGGAGTTTGTATTTCCGCCTGTGTCTTTGTATAAGGGGGATATCTCCTATAATATAATAGTGTCTGTGCAGGGTCCGGCTTGTATCACGTCCCCTACATCTGCTGCAGTGTAATCATCATGGACATAATATAGAAGAGAGACGTTCCTGCATCTTCAGCTTTTATTCCCCTGCAGTTTCTATGTCTTAATGTCATTTCTTATTCCTTTTTAGGCCGCGATCGGATCATTGAACCTGGGGAGAAATCCTTGTAAGAGCGACTATAAACCGATCAAACTGATCAGCAGTGGAGCCTTTGGGTGAGCTTTACTTTGGTATTATATATATTTCCCAGGGCTCCTTATGACGATGTCTCTGCGTCCTTCCCATGTTATGTTCCCATGGACAAATTATGAGTTCACATCACGGTCCACATCTATCTGTCACTATTCAGGTCAGTTAGGATGTGACGTGGATGAGGACCCCCCATTGGTGATCATTTGTGGAGTGTTATTTTATGTATTTATAGACATGGTTTTCTAGTGATGGCCCCACATTAATCATTAATACAGGAGATCATTTGATGAGATCTATAGATAGATTGTTAATAAGAATTTATAGTAAATCATGTTTTTTTCTCCTCTCCAGGGCCGTCCACTTAGTTCGCCATAAAGATACAAACCAAGTCTGCGCTATGAAGAAAATGGACAAGGAGAACCTGAAAAAGCCAAAGAGGCTTGAATGGGCCTTTCTGGAGAGGGACATCTCAGCATTCGCAGATTGTCCCTTTGTGGTCTCCACGTTCTGCTCCTTTCCTACTAAACTTCATCTATGTATGGTCATGGAGTATGTACCAGGTAGGACACATCCATTGTATCTATATCCAGCCCACGTCTGCTTAATCCTAGCATCTATATATGACCACAATGTGCCCACATGGACGGTTACATGTCCTCTTTGCAATTATTATAAGTCATCTGTTACCAAGATGCCTGAAAAACCATTGATCTCTATGAAAGTCCCCCAGTATGTCCTCGCTGAGCACGGCAGCAATTTCCACTATGGGTAAAAGGAAGATTTGTCTTTTTGAAGAGTTTTTATAGATAAGAACGTTCACAGAGAAAAAAATTAGAGGCTCGTAGATGAGGCTCTGTCTCTATGTATAGGGTCTATCTGCAGTATACAGTATACGCACTACATTATACAGTATATATAGACCATCCTGTCCCAATGTCTCCGCCTTCTTCACATTCCCACTCATCATGTGTAATTTACATTGTAACAAACCCTCAGTTCTCATATTTGCTTTCTCCTGTAGGAGGTGACTGTGGTACCCTTCTAAAGCACAGGGGTCCTTTACCAGTCCTCTTGGCCCGTATGTACATTGCGGAAACGGTCCTTGCTGTGGAATACCTGCACAGCTATGGTGTGGTGCACAGAGATCTGAAGCCTGAGAAGTAAGTGACCCCTCTAGCATATTAGAGGGGAAGAAAGTTAGAGTTTCTTATACAGTCTGTGGGTTATTACTTGGTGCTGACACCATCTTTTCTTTCACAGCCTCCTGATAACATCAACAGGACATATTAAGGTCACTGATTTTGGGGTTTCAAAACTCGGCCTCATGAGACCAAACTCAGACTTCTACAAGACTCCAACTAAGGACATCACCAAAGAGTTCCTTGATAAAGAGGTAGGCTTTACTTACAGGGTCTTGTACTTTACAGATCTCATCTTTCTCCTTCTCTGATTTATAATTTCTCTAGAAAAACATTTCCACTGATGTTATGTGTCGCAATTATATTTATTGATCATCATCTCCTTTTTCTGTTGGTTTCCAGACTGCTGGCACCCCTACTTACATGGCCCCAGAAGTTATCCTAAAGATAGGCTATGGAAGGCCTGTTGACTGGTGGTCAATAGGGATCATCCTATATAAATTTCTATTTGGATATCCACCATTTACAGGGGCTTGCAGAAGGAATATTTTACACAGTATCATCCAGGGTAAGTAAAATAATCTGAATGCTTGTGATGTCACTGTTATTTGACTTGAATAGTTCTGTAGTTTTTTCTAGCTTTGTTAAGGAATTTTTTTTTTATGAAAATAAATGAAGAGGTTTTATTTCTTATAATATTTGCTTTTTATATAACAGATGATATACCTTGGAGATGTAATTACTTTCCTCCAACTAATGCTCGAGGCATCATCACTCAACTGCTCAGAAAAATTCCAGCACTGAGACTTGGAACAGGTAATATTAATAGTATTATCAATGAATTATTACAGCGTGACCAGACAAATGATGGGTTCCATGAGGATCAGCACTGAGGTTCTGTACTCTACCTACTTTTCTATTACCCATTCTTCATGCTATAATGTTCAATATATTTCCTTTATGTCGGCTCTTTTACATCTTCAGTTCAGATTAACATAAATTCTACAGATATGGAGCAGTTTCTCTGACAATGACTGTATCACTTTCTTTCTTGTCTTCCTTTTCCAGGAGGCGCAAATGAGATCAAAATTCATCCATTTATGCGTGACTTAGACTTTGACAACCTTTTAAGTCAGAAGCCCCTGTTCGTTCCTGACCTAAAGTCAGATGAGGACACCCGCTACTTTATCAGTAAGTAAAATGAGACGTCATCTGCAGAAAACTGACGTGTGTCTTGTCTTTCATTTTATGTCAAAATCAGTTCCCATCATTATTAGTGATAACATGGTGACTGTCTGGGTATTATACTAATAATCTCTAATAACACTTGTATTTTTTAGCTCGAAGTAGCAGCTTCAAACATATGAATTCAGATGAGGGGGACACAAGTGAGGACAATGACTGGCCAGAAATCAAAAACTTTGCATCAACTTATCAAAGGTCTTCTAAAGTAAGTATGTGGCTAATAAAATGTATGAAACCTATAATTACAAAAAAAATTAAATATATCTATTTTATATTTCTTTATCTGTTTTAGCTATATATCACCAATACTGGGTTGATGACCAATATAGAGCCTATGTCACCTCCACAGTGTTCCCAAGAGAACAGTGATGGAGGCAATGAAGAGCCTATGTCACCTCCACAGTGTTCCCAAGAGAACAGTGATGAAGGCAATGAAGTGCCTATGTCACCTCCAGGGTGTTCCCCAGAAATCAATGAAAAACGCTCAGAAATGTGAGTAGATTATTATTATTATGAGATTTAGTCCTGATATATGTCGGATCCAAATACAAGATACGAGTAACACAAATCTAAATCTAGCATCCACCACCCCATGACTACACAATCTCTGTGGGTCTTACTTGTGATAACTTCAATAACAGCTGATTGTTGCGACCAACCATTCATTTCCAACTCACTACAGGCCAATATTACTAATTAGACTCCATTCTTGCTGGTAAAATGTGGTCTTGAGCAGGATATCTCCTCTATGTTGTCCTAATTGACCTTACAGACAGGTGTTCTTCCGTTATTCTATTGTTTTTTCCTTGTAATTTACGTGTCTTTTTTCTACCAACAGGCAGAAAGAATCTTCCCCTTCCAAAACTGTTGGAGACAATCAGTGTTTTACTGCTAAAAACAGTGAGTCATCCTCGCCCTCATTGTCAGGTATGTACAGGTTTATAGGCCATCCAATTATAGCCTATGATCCAAAATTTAAATATTAAGGCTCTAAAATTACTTCCTTTATTCTTTCTGCTCCCCTGAGTATTCTATTTTTGTTTTGTTAAAATCCCCCATACGGTTCCAGAGTTATGGGCCTTTGTAATTAGTGGTAATTTTTATTCTTTACAAAGGGGCGGTGTTCACAGGATCCTCTGGGGCGTGCCCTTAGGTTACCACGCCCACATGATAAAGACCATAATAATTAACACTAAATAAAAAGTCCCATATCTCTACAACCGTACTGTGGATTTTAGGAAAACAAATATCAGAATACTCAGGGGAGAAGCCGACATAAAATAAGAGCGAATCTTGGACACTTTTGACCTGGTGATGGGTCTTCTTTAAAGTTACAATGAAGTTTTATCCAACTGATTATATAACACCGTGGCTTGCTGAAAGTAATGTCATATTAATATGGGGACATGGTTCTTTGGGGAGACACCACCGGAACCCAGAAAAGCTACAGGTTCATATTAATCAGTTGCATAACTCTATAAAGATACAAAGCTCATCTTTTAGGAGTTTATAATCAACATTTTTTTCTGGCTTTTTGATTAGAATCTCCAGTTCAGAAGAGAAGAAAATATTTTCGAACACTGAGAAAACAACTAAAAACAGAGAAAGTTGAAGAGGGGGAAACTAGGAGAGGTAAGTGTGACGATAATCTCCATGTTGTATAACGTCAGTGAGAAGAAGTCATGTGGAGCAGATGTTATCCGTCAGTGGTGGGATTGTCACATGTATGATGGCTGACAATGATTCTGCTCCTCTGTATGATGAGATTCCTCTAACGTCATGTTACAGTGACACCACAGTAGTATCCTCTAATATGGAGTCCCATTACTTACATCAGTTTTACATCTTTTCTCCTAGGTTCTCTCTTCCGCCGGATGATAACATCCTGCCGGCGTGGATTATCCAGGGCTGCTTGTGCTGTCAGAGAAAGCTGCATTTTTGGCTGCTGCCACCAACGCACCATTGACATCTCGAGGACAGAAAACCCCCAAATCTAGCGCTCTGAAGAAACTACAGCAAATCCACCATTAATGCTGTACCTGTATGGAAGGAGTTGTACCACCTACCTGTGGCCTCCTGACCAGCAAGAGACACGTGCAAAAGTTGAAGGCTCCTCCAAGAACTTGTCTTCATCCTTCCATGCAATTTTAATTCAAAGAAATAAAAAATTAAAATTGTTTAATGTCTTTTCGCATTTAATTGATTATTACTGACTTTTATGGTATATTAATACTATACCTCATATATAGTATGTCTGAAGGGTTAGATCCCAAACTGGAGAATAGCGGTTCTATGTCTCCCATTAATCCTCTAAACTCTGGCCAAAAATGGAGGAGATGACCAGAGATTCTGTTATTCCTAAGGGTACGTACACACAGCACCTTATAGACACCAGCATACCCACTGATTTTTTATTTTATAAGAAGACACTTAAGGAAAACATCAGTGTTTTTGTTAACTACATATAAAATAGTGAGCGGCTTCCAAACAGAAGCCACCAGCAGAATGAACCGATCACTTTCTTTAACCACTTCATAATTTTCAAAGCTGGAAGCGGATAAAAGAAGCTGAAAAAGACTGAAAAATACACAATGCACAGCAAGTTGTTTTTATATTGCAGTGCATATGTTCAATCATTTACATTTTATCTAGTGCTTTTCATGAGGGATCCAGGTGGAATCCACCTGATGAAGACATTGTTTGCACATTACGAAGAGTGGCAATTAGTGTTGAGTGAGCACTAAAATGCTCGGGTGCTCGAAGCTCGGGCCGAGCTCACCGTGATACTCGGGTGCTCGAACCGAGCAACGAGCTCAATGTTAGTCTATGGGAGACCCGAGCATTTTTGCGGCGGCACCCCCGACAGTCTGTAGAAAGCCTAAAAAGTGCCCAAAACGATAGTGACAGTGCTCAAATGACATGGGGACAGCATGGGGATCGCCCCAGGAAGCATTTCAGACCCCCAGGTCACTGCTGTCAACAGCGCCGGACTGGGGTGTCTGGGGTCCACCAGGGACATTGACTCCAGGGGCCCACCCACCCTTCAGCTATTTGCAAATACCTGTTAGCCGTTATACCCATTATATTGGCCGCTTCTGCCCATCACTGTGCGCTCACCAGAAATGCGATGTACAATTACTGTAGTTTGCATTAAAGGGTTTTTATTGGTGAAAACAAGTTATCAGCGATGCACAGGTTGGGAAGGTGATTACTTATTTATTGGTGGAATCAGCACTGTCAGAAGATTGTGGCACTTTGAGTATTTGGTGAGATTTTTACCTCTGTATTTATAAGACAAAACCAGGAGTGGAGCAATCCGAGGTAATGTTTTATGAATTTCTCACCCACTCCTGGTTTTGTCTTATAAATACAGAGGTGAAAATCTCACCAAATGCCAACTTGCTTTCTCTGGTGAACCTTTGCAACTGCATCTCTGCTGCTGTGTAATAGTCACAGGGCAGGGAGGGGTTAAACATCCAAGTATTTAATATCTATTGGAAATAAAGAGGTTTCCCCTTATTGATATCAGATAAAACAAATGACCAACCACAATCCACTCTACCAAGACCAATATTACCAGATAGAAGGCAGAAATACCACCACACCGTGACCAGATCACATATTACCACCACATAGTGCCCAAATAATGCCACATACAAGGCACAAATACCGCCACACCATGACCAAAGCACATAATACCACCACATAGTGATCAAATGCTACCAGATACAAGGTATAAATACTGACACACCATGAGACCACATATTACCACCACATAGTGACTGAATAATACCACATACAAGGGACAAATATCGTCATGTCATGACCAAAGCACATAATGCCACAACATAGTGACAAATAATGCTAAAATAATAAAAATGTAAAAAAGCTCTGTATATTGGGTCAGTGTACAGGTTATACAGTGATCACCAGTGATATTATACACAGGAGCTCTGTATATAGTGTACAGGTTATCAGTCATCACCAGTGACATTATACACAGAAGCTCTGTATATAGTGTCAGTGTACAGGTAATGCAATGATCACCATTAATATTATACACAGGAGCTCTGTATATAGTGTCAGTGTGTGTGTATAGGTAATACATATACTCAACATAGGTAATACACATACTCACCAGTGATGTCTCTAGGTGAAGTTCTTCATCTGCAGACCGATATATCCCATCTTCTATGCAGGACTTATCTCTGCAGAAAATAACATAGTTAGCTATAACTGATCACTTCCAGAGCACAATCCACACTTTTCCCAAGATTTCTACACTGCATGAAATGACAAAAAAAGAAACATAGCGCCGCACTACACAGTAACAGTGCTCCAGTGTCATTCTGTGCCTGCTCATCTGTCAGCAGACATATTTCTCTGATGGCAAAGATGTAGCAGAGCTGAAGACAGAAGACCCATGGATTACGTCGGAGCGAGGATTTTTTTTTATTAAAGATAGAGTCCCTTAGGCTACGTTTCTGCTTTTATGCGGCGCTTTAGACCGCTCGCGTAAAAGAAGTGCCAAAGAAAGCTGGAAACGCCTTTCAGCAAAAGCTATGGATTTTGCTGAAAAGCGTTCAGATGCCGCGTTTTGCCACGTATTTTTGCGCGGGCGCTTTTACTGCAAAAGCGGCCGCGCAAAAAGAATTGACATGCCAATTCTTGGCGTTTTTTTCGGCGCGCTTTCCCCATAGGCTACATGTTAACATGCCTCGGGAAAAGCGCGCTGAGAAAAGCGCAACGTCGGCATGCAGTAGAGATTTTTGCGCCGCGTATGAACGGAGCCTAAATGGGTTTTGTGTTTTATTTTTAATTAAAAAAAAATTTCTGTGTTTTTTTTCTATTTACTAGAAATTCATGGTGGCCATGTCTAATTTGGCGTGACAACATGAATTTCGGGCTTAGTACCGGCTGATAATACAAAGCTGGCCTGGTACTAACACTATTATTACCCAGGGTGCCACTCACCACCAGGGCCGCTGGAAGAGCCAGGTAAAGCGCCTGGAAATTTTCAGGGGTGGCTGCGGGCTGCGATTTTCAGTGTGGGGGGCCAAGAACACTTGGGCCTTACCATGCTGAGAATCCCAGCCCCCAGCTCATTTGTTTTATCTGGCTGGCAATCAACATATGGCAGGAGCACACACCTTTTCCTAAAAAAAAAAATATTTTAAATAAGTTTAAAACAAATATTCGGCTTCTCTGTCTTTTGATCGGCAGCCAAGGTAAAGCCAGGCAGCTGGGGGTGGCAGTACGTAGCTGTCCGCTTTATCTGCGGTGAGAATCAAAAATTCTGCAGAGCGCTACACCGTTTTTAAACATGATTTCTTTTCACACTTCTATATGTCACAGACCCAACAGCCAATCACACATGCTGTCAAAGAGGATGGGCGTCTGTGATTGGCTGTTTGAGTAATCTACAATCAGCCCATACATTCTAGTATGGTACTATGTATGGGCTGCTTTCAGGTTACTCAAGCAGCCAATCACAGAAGCCCGTTCTCTGTGTCAGCGGCTGTGATTGGCTGTTGGGACTGTCACTCATATAGAAGTGTGAAAATAAATAAATAATAAAACAAAAATACAGCGCTCCGCAGAATTTTTGATTCTCAGCGCAGATAAAGCAGACAGCTACGGGCTGCCATCTCCAGCTGCCTGGCGATCAAAAGTCAGGAAAGCCCAATGTTTTTTTAAATTATTTAAAAAAATAATTAAAAAAAAAATACGTGGGTTCCCGCCATATTTTGATCGCCAGCCTGGTAAAAACCAGGCAGCTGGGGGCTGGGATTCTCAGCATGGTAAGGCCCAAGCATTCTGGGCCCCCCACGCTGAAGACGGCAGCCCGCAGCCACCCCTGGAATTGGCGCATTCATCATAGCACCATTTCCAGGCGCTTTATCCGGCTCTTCCAGCGGCCCTGGTGGGGGTGGCACGCTGGGTAATAATGGGGTTAGTACCAGCTTTGTATTATCAGCTGGCAGTAAGCCTGAAATTCATGGCGTCACGCCAAACTAGACATGGCCACCATGAATTTCTAGTAAACAGAAAAAAACACATGTAGGGACTCCATCTTTAATAAAAAAACAAAATCCTCGCTCTGACGTAATCCACGGATCTTCTGTCTCCAGCTCTGCTACATCTTTGCCATCAGACAAATACCCCTGCTGACAGAGATGAGCAGGCACAGAATGACACTAGAACACAGTTGTCAGAGAAGTGCTCAGCTGGCCTCCAGCCGCCGACCATGTTTTCCTGTGCGTTGCAAATAATGCATACTTTCAAACACATGCCTATTTTTGCAATGCAAGTCTACAGTACATTGCGTCTGCGCTGATTTACAACGGATCCGTTGTAACGCACAGTATAAACGCAATGTTAACCCAGCCTAACAGCAGCGAGAAGGGGAGACGGAGCCCTGGAGACCGCCAAGTCAGTCTACTGGTGGTACTATCATGCCCATTGCCCAGTATGTCCTCCCAGCCTTTGTGGTATTATTATGCCCATTGCCCAGTATGTACTGCCAGCCTCTGTGGTACTATCATTCAAGCTCACATGGCATGTCCTGCCAGCCAGCCACTGGTGGTAGTAGTACTAGCATGATAGTACCACAAAGGGCCGGCTCCAGGTTTTTCTGGGCCCTGGGAGAAAGAGTCTCAGTGGGCCCCTTTAACACATACCACGATTCATGATGCACAGATACCGCAGAGAATTATAAGTATAGTACAATGCAAAGATTTCACTTCTTATATTACATGAGTGATATCTATTGTAAATTCTATAATAGCTCAGAAACCGGCGAATCGCTCCACACAGTATACTGGCCTCCAAAAAGTGCTCCATACAGAATACTGGTCCCCATATAACGCTCCATACAGAATACTGGTCCCCATATAACGCTCCATAAAGGATATTGGTCCCCATATAATGCTCCATACAGAATACTGGCCCCCATAAAATGCTCCGTACAGAATACTGGCCCCCATATAACGCTCCATACAGGATACTGGTCCCCATATAACGCTCCACACAGTATACTGGCCCCCAAAAAATGCTCCATACAGAATACTGGCCCCCATATAATGCTCCATACAGAATACTGACCCCATATAACGCTCCATACAGAATACTGGCCCCCATAAAATGCTCTGTACAGGATACTGGCCCCATATAAAGCTCCATGCAGGCTGTTCCCCCCACATAATGCCCTATGCAGGCTGTTCCCCCCCTTATAATGCCCCATGCAGGATGTCACCCCCCTCCATATAATGCCCCATGCAGGATGTCACCTCCCCCATATAATGCCCCATGCAGGATGTCACCTCCCCCATATAATGCCCCATGCAGGATGTCACCCACCCCATATAATGCCCCATGCAGGATGTCACCTCCCTCCATATAATGCCCCATGCAGGATGTCACCTCCCCCATATAACGCCCCATGCAGGATGTCACCCCCCCATATAATGCCCCATGCAGGATGTCACCCACCATATAATGCCCCATGCAGGATATCACCCCCCCTCTCTTTAAAATGCCCCTTGCAGGATGTCACACCCCCCTTTTATAATGCCCAATGCAGGATGTCACCCTTCTCTTTAAAATGCCCCATGCAGGATGTCACCGCCCCCATATAATGCCCCATGCAGGATGTCACCCCCCCATATAATGCCCCATGCTGGATGTCACCCCCCATATAATGCCCCATGCAGGATGTCACTCCCCCATATAATGACCCATGCAGGATATCACCACCCCACCCATATAATGCCCCATGCCTCCATACATTAAATAAATAATCGAATACTCACCTCACTCCTCACCTGTTGCCGCTGCTCAGGTCTGGACTCCAGCGCCGCAGGATGTCACCCCCCTCCATATAATGCCCCATGCAGGATGTCACCTCCCCAATATAATGCCCCATGCAGGATGTCACCCCCCATATAATGCCCCATGCAGGATGTCAACCCCCCTCTTTATAATGCCCCATGCAGGATATCACCCCCCTCTCTTTAAAATTCCCAATGCTGGATGTCACCCCCCTCTTTAAAATGCCCCATGCAGGATGTCACCCCCCATATAATGCCCCATGCAGGATGTCACCCCCCCATATAATGCCCCATGCTGGATGTCACCCCCCCATATAATGCCCCATGCAGGATGTCACTCCCCCATATAATGCCCCATGCAGGATATCACCCCCCCATATAATGCCCCATGCCTCCATACATTAAAAAAAATAATAATCAAATACTCACCTCACTCCTCCTTACCTGCTGCCGCTGCTCAGGTCCGTACTCCAGCGTCGCCGGCGTCTTCCCGCTCTGCGCTGCCTGTGATGGCTCAGGGGAGGGCGCGGTGGAAAGACGTCACCGCACCCTCTGACCTGATATGTCACAGGGAGCGCAGAGCAGAAATACAGCGGATCTGCGGAGGCAGGAGGAGAGGTAAGTATCCGGCTGCTGGGCCCTGAGCAAGCGGGGGAGAAGGGCGGGCGCTGGCACCGCTCTCCTCCACCCATAGCCCGATTCATGCTTAGTATGTCCTGCCAGCCTCCTTGGTACTTTCATGCCCACCCAGCATGTCCTGCCAGCCACTGGTGGTAGTACATGCTGCTAGGCATAGTAACAGTAACGAGAGGTTGGCAGCAGGACAGGCTGGGCAATGGGCATGATGATAATCATGCCCATTGCCCAGTAGCATTTACTGACAGCCTCGGCCAGGGGTCCTCTCAGTCACCCCTCCCCCCTATCCCTTCCTCCCCTCCCGGCCCCTGCTTTTCATACTCATGCGTCGAGATGAGCTGCAGGCCTGCAGCCGCTGCCTAGGGCGACGGCGATTCCGTCCTCCACAGCGCGCACAGGAAGCAGTCCCAGGGCGATGATGTCATCGCCCTGAGACTGACCTCCTGGGCACGCGCCTGCAGAGGCGGCAGAGGGGCACTGCGGCAGCAGGCAGAGCAGGGAGACCGGTCTCCTTGCTGTGCTGCTGCAGAGGGCCCATCACTAATCATATTGGCAGTGCTGCCTATCTGATTAGCGAACCGGGGGGTCCTCTGTTCTCTGTACAGGGCCCAGTGGGTGTGAGGGCGGGGCTTAGGGGCATGGCCATCGGAACCCGGAGCGCACCGGGGGTTTTCCTGATCATACGGTGGGCCAGTACGCCCCTGCTCATAAGGGCACACACTGTGCAATTATCTGAGATTCTAGCGTGACCTCCGCAGGGAGGATGAGAGTGATACGTGGTGCAGAATACGTTGGTCTATAAGCAGGCATGCAATACATGGGGTGCAGAGAAAAAGGTTGCACTTGGGTCACGACCTGACTAAGGAGGCACGGTACCGTGTGAGGCTTATTCTCTTAGCTCCCCCGCCAACAATTTATATACAAATAAGATATTATACAGTGCTACATTATACAAGGTATAAAGGATGGTGCCCACATAAGAGTGCCATTCTTTAGCAACAAAATAACAGTGCCACTCAGAGCCAAAATAAATACGGCTATATAGTGTTCTCAAGATAGCACAATAGATTGCTCAAATAAATACTGTCATACAGTGCTCACATATTAACACTATGAAATGCCCAAATAAACACCACTTTACAGTTCTCACATGTTATGACCATACAGTGCCCAAATAAATACTACATTACAGTGCTCACATATTAACACTATGAAATGCCCAAATAAACACCACTTTACAGTTCTCACATGTTATGACCATACAGTGCTCAAATAAATACTGTCATACAGTGCTCACATATTAACACTATGAAATGCCCAAATAAATACCACTTTACAGTTCTCACATGTTATGACCATACAGTGCCCAAATAAATACTACAATACAGTGCTCACATATTATCAAAATACAAGGCACAAATAAATAGTACCGGACATTGTTCACATATTATCACTATACAGTTCCCAATACATAATCTAACAGTGCTATACAATGGCTAACTAAAAATACAATATTTAGACTGAGTCATGGTCATAACCTTGTCAATCATTCCTGGCACCAATATAGAAGCGGGAGGCTGATGGGACCCATGTGTAAATGCCCTGGGAAATGTCTGTGCTTCATATGAGGGCATCAGCACTATTATTTTGGGAGGCCTTGTTTCAGGGTTTAGATTGGGCCCAGTTACTTGCTGGCCACCTTCTTCGGAACGGCTCTCCATCACCCCTCACCACAATTCAGTAGACCCATACCAGCTATTACTGAAATTATTGATTGCCAAGTGTAACAGCGGAAAATAAATTATTGAAAAAAAATAAATAAATAAGCACGATGCTCCCCGATCCTCTGGGCGGCATGTAGACTTCTTTTTATAATTTTATAAACTTGTGTATTTATAGATTTGATGTCATTAATCATTAATGGTCCATTACTTATTATTCCTCTATGTAGTCCTTTCTCCAGCTCCGGTGTTATATACTTATTTTATATAAAAAAAGTTCCAGTTATTAGCTAAGGCTGAAAATAAATAAAGTTTTAGAGTCAGTAAAATATAAAAGCGGTATTTTATATTGGGATTTCTTATAGCAAACTCATCTTCTGCTTGTGAGTGCACGTTGCTATATAAGGACGCAGCCACCCAACCAACCCGAACCAAAGACACCCCAGTGACAGCCACATAGTCACTATATAGCTCTCACTGGCGGTAAACTGACCGTTTTAGGCAGCGGATGCAACCAAAACTCACTCATGTACTTGAAATCCCACCTACCCAGTTTTTTCATTGACTAACGTGGGCTAGGTTTCAACCACATCAGAAAAAGGTGATGAGTGAGCACATATATAATAGGTATCCGTTTGATCCCATGATCTAATATTGGCGATGCCAGGGGTTCTAGGGGAAGGAGAGGCTGCTCACACTGCTGTCCACCCTGTCTGATCTAATAATGAAGATACCAGGGGTGCAGCGGTAAGAAGAGGCTGCTCACACTGCTGTCCACCCTATCTGATCTAATAATGAAGATACCAGGGGTGCAGCGGTAAGAAGAGGCTGCTCACACTGCTGTCCACCTGTCTAATTAATCTAATACTGGAGATACCAGAGATCCTGAGGTAAGAAGAGGCTGCTCACACTGCTGTCCACCATGTGTATTTGATCTAATACTAGAGTTACTAGGGGTGTTGAGGTAAGAAGAGGCTGCTCACACTGCAGTCCACTATGTGTATCTGATCTAATACTAGAGATACCAGGGGTGCAGAGGTAAGAAGAGGTTGCTCACACTGCTGTACACCTGTCTAACTGATCTAATACTAGAGATACCAGGGGTGCAGAGGTAAGAAGAGGCTGCTCACACTGCTGTCCACCATGTCTTTCTGAGCTTATACTAGAGATACCAGGGGTGCAGAGGTAAGAAGAGGCTGCTCACACTGCTGTCCACCATGTGTATCTGATCTAATACTGGAGATACTAGGAATGCTGAGGTAAGAAGAGACTGCTCACAGTGCTGTCTACTCTATCTATCTGATCTAATACTGGAGATACCAGGAGTGCTGAAGTAAGAAGAGGCTCTTCACACTGCTGTCCACCATGTCTATCTGATATTATGCTGGAGATACAAGCAGTGCTTAAATAAGAAGAGGCGGCTCACACTGATGTCTACCCTGTCTATATGATCTAATACTGGAGATACCAGGGCTATTAAGGTACGAAAAGTCTGCTCACACTGTTATAGGTTATCTCTAAGTCATATCAGGAATATTCCTATGGCACATGCTCACAAGTTTCTGTGCTAATATTCTAGGACAGGTTTCTGTGTAACAAGACACTGACCATATTAATTGTGTAGTGTTTACCTCCCTAAACAAAAAATCTAAAATTGCTAATTAAAGGTATTTATAAATGTATTCATTAAGATTCCATTTAGTTATTTATTTTTTTCTATTCCCAGAGAGCCCCGTTAAGGAAAAATTGCAAAACAATGAGATACATTTCTCAGAGTCCTATTTTATATATCCATATACTGTATGTGATACTGAGTTTGTATGTTTTCCCCGTATTCTTGTGGGTTTCCGCTGGGTTCTCCGGTTTCTTCCTACACTCCAAAGACATACTGATAGGGAATTTAGATTGTGAGCCCCGATGGGGAAAGTGTCGATAATGTCTGTAAAGCGCTGCGGAATTAATGGTGCTATATAAGTGAATAAAATAAATCAAAATAAATACTAGAGTAAAATAAGAGAAGCCAAAGAAGGCGGGGATAATAAAAGTGACGGTGCACTTGTGTAGAGCTTGAGTAAAGTACCTATATGCAGGCCTGGCGTCAGAACCCAGCGCACCCGGGCAAGTGCTGGGGCCCTAAGGAGATGGATGGGCCCACTTACCGTCGGGCACCCCTGCGCGCTATGGGACCCGTGAGCGGTGCGGTGCCGGTGCCAGCGCCCGCCACCCACCCCCGCTTGTTCAGGGCCCCTCTCCCCGTGCCTCCGCACCATCTCTGGTCTCTTCCGCGGCTGCTGCACTGTGACGTCTCAGGCCAGAGGATGCGGTGATGTCTTTACACCATGCTCGCTCCAGATCCATGACAGCGCAGAGCGGGAAGACGCCGGCGATGCTGAAGAGTCTGGAGCAACGGCAGCAAGTGAGGAGAGGTGAGTACTTGATTATTTTTTTTATATGTATGGAGTCATGGGGAATTATATGGGGGGGGGACAAGTGACATTCTGCATGGGGCATTATATGGGGGGAACAAGTGACATCCCGCATGGGGCATTATATGGGGGGGGATAGGTGACCTCCTGCATAGGACATTATATGGGGGGACAGGTGACATCCTGCATGGGGCATTATATGGGGGGGAGGTGACCTCCTGCATAGGACATTATATGGGGGGAGAGGTGACATCCTGCATGGGGCATTATATGGGGGGAGAGGTGACATCCTACTTGTGGCATTATATGGGGGGAGAGGTGACATCTTGTATGGGGCATTATATGGGGGTGAGACGTTAAATCCTGCATGGGGCATTATATGGGGGGGAGAGGAAGAGATGGAGGAGAAAGAGCAAGTGAGAGAGAGGAGAGAGTGAGAGAGATGGAGGAAAGGGTAAGGGAGAGAGATGGATGAGACAGAGATATGGAGGAGAGACAGATGGAGGAGACAGAGCAAAGGAGGAGAGAGAGAGAGGGAGGAGAGAGAGAGAGGGAGGAGAGAGATAGAGGGAGGAGAGAGAAAGAGATGGAGGACAAAGAGCAAGGGAGAGAGAGATTGAGAAGAGAGAGGAGAGAGTGACAGAAATGGAGAAGAGTGCGAGGGAGAGAGATGGAGGAGAGAGAGAGATAGAGGAGAGAGAGATGAAGGAGAGAGAGATGGAGGAGAGAGAGATGAAGGAGAGAGAGAGAGGGAGGAGAGAGAGAGGGAGGAAAGAGAGAGAGGGAGGAGAGAGGCGGGAGGAGAGAGATAGAGAAAAGAGAAGGAGGGCGGAGGGAGAGTGAGATTTTTCCATCTCAAAAGTTGGATTTCACAATGATTTCAATGGGGTCCATGTACTGGATCAAGTTCGGGTACAGTTTTGGTACCCGAACCAAACTTTGGACTAAAGTTCAGTTGGGTACCAAAACCTGAACTTCCACGGGTCTGCTCATCCCTTGTCATGTTAGGTATGGGAAGAAAACAGCGTACGACAACGGGAAAAGGGGGAAAGCCCAGAAACTAGGGAAAGGGGGAGTGGAGACCCCTAAGCAGATCTAACAACACCATGACTCCCTTATCGTTCTTAAATAGGTTCCACACCTATCGCCAAGCAGGATACCTTAGCCCTGGCTGACCCTAGAGCTAGGCCCTAGGTAGGGAGGGGGAGGAGTTAGCACTAGTCGGCCCCACTGCAACTAAAGACAAACAAGGGAAACAGACAAGGAGATACACTTAGCTTTGAGGAGACACCAGAGAGAACACAACTACAATCCATAAAGGAACTCCAAGAAGAATATCGCTGACTGCTAGAACTCCAGACCTGAACAGAGGAATTTACTCTATCACCAGCAACTCTCTTGAGAAACTGAGTATATTTAAAGATCCAGAAACGGTGTGTTAATTAGCAGGCGATCGTGGAGATCACCGCTGGGTGCTAGAGTGGGAGGGATGATGAAAGGATCAAGAAGGTGTCTGCAAGGCCAAGTGCAGCGACCTTCTACAGCCGGATCCAGAATGACTGTATGTCAAGCCTGACACACCCGTGACATCCCTAGTTCCTAATCCTTTAACTGGTTGGGATGCAATACTACATTTCACCTCTAGTAGCCACTAGTGAAAAATTTGATTACCTGTCACAATCACAATAATAGTCGATCATTAGTGATCCAGTTCTCAATCTACGTCCCATTAGTTTACACAGTCTGTAAAATTGCCCTCCAGGAGGAGACTGGTATCTTTGTCCTGCCTACCACTGTTCTCCTACACATGTGCAGACTTCCATTTCTTAAGGGGACTTATTTTCAGTCAATGTCTATGGCACCTAGGTTTTGTAAATGCCTCCCCCATCCCCCATATCAATCTGTGGTTTTGCAACCACTGAGTTCCAATACTGTGCTATGGTCCACAGTTACAAATGTCTTTATAATAATTCCGATTGTTGGATGTCAGTTGATGTTGAACCCCACCGGTGAAGAGGTCAATATAGTAAACCTGGAAAACCCCTACAATGCATCAAGTTTATGGCTGCTAATTGTCATCATGTAGTTGATGGCGAAATATAACAGGTACAGTCTAGGGGTACGGGAGACATTTGAGCTGATAAAAGCTGAGTGTGCATGGTGATAGATAGCGGCTCTGTAAGACTAAACTTACCTTGTGGCCGGAGTCTGTAGAGCAGAGTTACTGTACATGTCCAGACTCTCTGACCAGGTCTATGCAAAAGTATGAAAAGTGATATAGCAATGTGAAATTCAGGCCAACACTCCCTTTTTCCATAAAAGTCAGCACTTTATTTAATCCATATAAACACAACCAAATTTAAGTGGCTTCGTACAAAAATAGCACATGAAAAATGTACAAATGCCATCAGCAAAACGTACTTCAACCAGACGGCAACGCGTTTCTGAGCTCTACGTTTCTTAGTTTGATCCTGAAAAATTCCACAATACTTAACACAGGATATCTGAGTTCGCAGATTCGTAACACTCAGGTTAAAATGTGCATAGACAAAATATATAGATAAAACCTGTAAAAACCACAATGTGGATAATGCGGATAAACGAACCATACAATAAAGTAAAAACAGGAGCCGAGGCTGTAAGTGCGGGGATTTCTGTGCTTGGGGATCATACTCGATACTGGATAAATTGAGATGTTTTGAAAATGTTGTATCCATTATTTTATCATTTGCAGATCACTAACACGTCTCTCCGACCTGTGATTTCCATAGTTCCACGACTTTTCCGTCTTATGCTCAGAGGTCTAGTATTAACCCCTTTACCCCCAGGGTGGTTTGCACGTTAATGACCAGGCCAATTTTTACAATTCTGACCACTGTCACTTTATGAGGTAATTACTCTGGAACGCTTCAAATGGATCCCGCTGATTCTGAGACTGTTTTTTCGTGACATATTGTACTTCATGATTGTGGTAAAATTTCTTTGACATCACTTGCGTTTATTTGTGAAAAAATAAGAAATTTCGTAAAAATGTAGAAAGTTTTGCAATTTTCAAAATTTTAAATTTTATGCCCTTAAATAGAGATATGTTACACTAAATAGTTAATAAATAACATTTCCCACATGTCTACTTTACATCAGCACAATTTTGGAACCACATTTTTTTTTTTTAGGGAGCTATAAGGGTTAAAAGTTGACCAGCGATTTCTCATTTTTACAATTAAATTTACAAAAACACTTTTTTAAAGACCCCATCACATCTGGCGTGACTTTGAGGGGCCTTTATGATAGAAAATACCCAAAAGTGACACCATTGTAAAAACTGCACCCCCCAAGGTGCTCAAAACCACATTCAAGAAGTTTATTAACCCTTCAGGTGCTTCACAGTAATTTTTGGAATGTGGAAGAAAAAAATGAACATTTAACTTTTTTCACAAAAATGTTACTTTAGACCGCAATTTTTTTTATTTTCGACTTTTTGAATGTAAAATTTGCTTGAAAAATTAGCGGACACCATGTTGCGTTTGGGGAGCCCCCGATGTGCCTAAACAGTGGAAACCCCCCACAAGTGACACCATTTTGGAAACTAGACCCCTCAGGGAACTTATCTAGGTGTGTGGTGAGCACCTTGAACCCCCAGGTGCTTCACAGAAATTTATATCATGGAGCTGTAAAAATAACATTTTCACATTTTTCCAACAAAAATGTTTTGCAGACCCCAATTTTGCATTTTCATAAGGGTAACAGGAGAAATTGCACCACGCGATTTGTTGTGCAATTTTTCCTGAGTAAGCCGATACCCCATATGTGGGGAAAAAACACTGTTTGGGCACACGGCAGAGTTCGGAAGAGAAGGAACGCCATTTGACTTTTTGAATGTAAAATTTGCTTGAATTAGTGGACGCCATGTTTCGTTTGGGGAGCCCCTGATGTGCCTAAATAGTGGAACCCCCCCCCCCAAGTGACTCCATTTAGGAAACTACACCCCTGAAGGATTTTATCAAGGGGTATAGTGAACATTTTGAACCCAGAGGTACGACACAGAATTTGAAAACATTAGGTCATCATATTGAATAAGTTGTCATTAGTCTTGAGTGCAAGTGCTCGCTACTTGAGTTTGCATCGGGTACTCAGGTATGGACCATGTATGGCGGGTGCTCAAGTGACATGCTCGAGTCCCCGCCCGCATGTTTCATGGTTGTTAGTCACCCAAATAAAAACATGTGGGGATCGCTTGTGCATGACAGGCAGTCCCAGCAAGGTTTTTTTGGCTATATAACAGCTGCAAAACATTTGAGGCGGAGACTTGAGCATGTCACTCGAGCACCCGCTATACTCGGTGCATACCCGAGCACCCGATGCAAACTCAAGTAGCGAGCTCTTGTGCGCAACATTAGTCGCCATATAGACAGTATTTTTTTCTTTACTTCTGAAAAAATCCCAACCCCAACCCTAATACAACCACAACCCTAGCCCAAACTCAACCTTAGCTCAACCCTAACCCTAGCCCAACCCTAACCCTAGCTCAACCCTAACCCTAGCTCAACCCTAACGCAACCCTAACCCTTGCCCAACCCTAACCCAATCCTAGCCTAACCATAGCACAACCCTAACCCTAGCCCTAGTACAACCCTAACCCTAGCACAACCCTACCCATAGCTCAATGTTACCCCTAGCCCAACCCTAACCGTAGCTCCACCCTACCCCAACACTACCCCTAGCCCCACCCTAGCTCAACCCTCACCCTAGCCCAACCCTAACCCTAGCCCAACCCAAACCCTAGCACAACCCTAACCCTAGCCCAACCCTAACCCTAGCACAACACTAACCCTAACCCTAGCACAACCCTATCCCTAACCCTAAAGTTTATTTTTTACGCCATTCCTCGTGCGGTATAAGTGATTAGACAACTTTATTTTTCGGGTCGGTGCAATTACAGGGATACTAGATTCATATCAGGTTTTTATGATTGAGAGCTGTCACACACTAAAAAACCCTTTTTTTTTGCAAAGACTAGTTTTTGCATCGCAATTTTTTGAGAGCTATAATTTTTCCATATTTCGGCCGACAGAGTCATGTGATTTTTTTTTTTTTTTTTGTGGGACAAGTTGATGTTTTTATTGGTACCATTTTTGGGCACATTACATTTTTTGATTGCTTTCTATTTCGATTTTTGGAAGGCAGAATAAACAAAAACCAACAATTCACGAATTGTTTTTTGGTGTTTTTTTATGCCGTTCTATGTGTCGTCAAATTGATAAGGAAGCTTTATTCTTCGGGTCAGTACGTTTACAGCGGTACCACAGTTATATTTTTTTTCACGTTATGGCACTTTTACTCAATGAAAACTATTTTATAGAAAAAAGAATTGTTTATGCATCGCTAGAGAGCTATAAATGTTTTATTTTTCTGCCGTTGGAGCTGTATGGTGGCTTGTTTTTTGCGGGATAAGATGACGTTTTCAGCGGTACCATTTTTATTTACATTTGTCTTTTTGATCTCGTTTTATTCCATTTTTTGTTTGGTGGTATGATGATAAAGCATCGTTTTATGTTTTGTTTTTTATTTTATTTTTTTACCCTGTTCACTAAAGGGGTTAACTTCATCACCATCCCTGTGCTATGCAGCCTGTCAGCGCTGCACAGGGAAAAGTTACTTTGGTCACACGTGGCGCATGACCAAAGCAACTTCCTGCCTTCTGATGACCCGGATGTTGTCATGATGACATCGGGTCACCATGACAACATCTGGGACCGGACTCAGACGCTGCGGGATGCCGGCAGAGAAGGTAAGTATCGCGCTAACCTCCTCTTGCCACCAGAATGCTGCGATCGATTTCAATCACAGCATTTCTGGGGTTAATGTGCAGGGAGCGGTGCGGGACCGTTCCTTGCACATAGCACCGGGTGTCAGCTGTGACAATCAGGTGGATGACTTGATATCACGACCTCCCCAGGAAAAAGACAATAGGCTCTAGCTACAGAGACCTTCAAACTCTCTGTGTCACTCCCCCTACTGCACCCCTGGTGGAGCCCAAGTCTCCATCCCTGTTATTTCCCAGCTAAGAGCTCCCAAAACTAAAATGGGCCATATGTTCTTACTGGACAGTCCTAGGGAGCCCGTTCTGGTGTCATTGGACCCAGCCGGGCCCCTGCTACGCATGGATGCTAAACATCAGAGTCCTAGGGGCCCCTGCAAGGCTGTGCTGGGTATCTCCTTTCCTTACGCTGGACTATGTTTAAAACTAGGGTTACAATCCGCATCCCCTCAGGTCTATTTTGTGTATCACTGAGATGAATCTTTTCCCCATAACTCGCTGTTGAATTATGTTTCTTGAATAGGCACATGGCGTCAGGGGAAGGGACATCCTGTGTAGCTTGCAGCTGCTGTGAGAATTCTCACTCTTCGCTTCTTCAGCTCCTTCCTTTGCAAGCTGCAGTGTCAAATTTTCATATGTGGAGCTTCGTAAAACCCGCCTGCCAGTGCACAGTGATCGACAGGGGTTTACCTTGAATATCTTCACACCATTGTTCCCTGTAAAAAACAGAAAATAAATAAGCTAATTTATACTCACCTAACACCTAATCCCAGAAGCCGCTGTCAACTGTAAAACAGCAAAAATAAAAAACAACCATATCCCTCACCTATCCAAAGTGATGAAATAATCCGTAGTGTCCTACGATGATCTAGATGACTTATACTAGTATAATTTTCAAACGGTGCCACTCCATAATGTACACATACTACAATGTGAAGAGTGGCAACTATTGACCGTATAATGGCAAAATCGCAAGATAAACATAAACAACCGAAGCAACCACGATCAAAGGCCGATCTACATCATAAAAAATTGTTTTATTAAATATTCAATTTTGTTAAAAATGATCACATGCAGATAATTGGTGCAAAAAATGGTGCAAAACAACATACAGTGTGTAAAAAAATTCTGCCGCTATATGGGACACGCAGGACCCAAATTGTACAGCCTAGTAGATATTAAGTGATCATCCAAGTAGCATAGTATTTATACACAGGCCAATGTGACCCGATTAGTAAAAAGGCTCATATAGTCAAAGTTTGTTAGGTCAGAGAAACAGACAATGTTAATACATTCCTCAAAATAATATTACGGGTATAATGAGCCACCATATATATATTTACATGTGTATAACAACAGTATATATATGTGTCAACAGTATATAGACATACAATATATTGTACATGACAACAGGCTCACACTGACACAAGTAATGTGTAGCAATCAGCTGCCGTGAGAGAGTTCACAGGAGTTCATCAGCTGATGAAACCCGGTAACCTCACTTACGGCACCGCCGCTGCGTGAGAACTGTCTCACGCCGTAGCGGTGCCGTAAGTGAGATCACTGGAGCTCATCAGCTGATGAACTCCTGTGAACTCTTTCACGGCAGCTCAGCGCTATACACTGCAGGAGTGATTACACAGCGGCGTCTGCTCTGTAACAGCAGGCATAGGCTGATGGGAGTAGTACTCTCATCAGCTGATGCCTGTGACCTGTGGTAAGCTTTTTACGACTGGTCACAGTCACAGCTGCGGGCTCACACTGTCATCTGACAGAGTGAGCCCGTAGTTCTAACCGATCAGAGCCCCTTTTTCCCACGCTGTCATCTGCGTGGGAAACCATGGATGTTCGGGGGCCCCATTCATATGAATGGGGTCCGTGTTCCGGGTCAAGTACTGTTCTGGAAACCGAACCAAACTTTTAATAGATATTCGGATATCCACGGGTCCGCCCATCACTAGTAAATAATCCTACCAAGTTATGACCACATAATGCCACCACATAATGCTAAAATAATGCCACCATACTGATCATTACCATCATGACTGTACTAAGACCAATATTACAATCAATACCACAATATGAGACAATAATCAATAAATACAGCCAGATCATAACAACATATCACCAACATGTACTGTAGTGATAATATACCATACTGATTATTAACAGTATAAACACTGATATTATCACTGTGCAGCAACCATGTAGTGGTATAATTGCATATATCAATTCCAGTGCTCTGCATACTATATACAGTACAGAAAAATCTTTAAATGAGAAGGTGTGTCCAAACTTTTGGTCTGTACTGTATGTGCATAGTGTGCTGGTAATTGTACAAATATATGTATATTAAGTCATCTACCATCTCTCTGATCATAATTGTTCACTTTCCCTTTTCTTTTTCATTCAGCCCACACCACCATAACCACTTCTTCCATCCATGACTTGTAATTCACGTTACCTCATCGCGTCTGCTGCATGGAGAGTCAGGGTGTTGGAGACCGGAGCAGCACACCCGGGGAACAGGAGCGAGATGAGTATGTTTTTTCTGCATGTATATATGAGTCTATGTGGGGGCTCGCACTGTATATACAAAGGCTACGTGGTGGCTCAAACTGTATTTAGGAGGCTATGTGGAGCTCACACTGTATACAGGAGGCTATGTGCGGCCTCATACTGTATATAGGAGGCTATGAGGGTGCTCACAGTATATGTAGGAGGCTATGATGGGGCTCACAATGCATATAGGAGACTATGTGGGGGGCTTATGCTGTATATGGGAAAATATGTGGGGGCTTATACTGCATATAGGAGGCTATATGGGGGCTTATACTGTATTTAGGAGGCTATGTGGGGGCTCATACTGTATAAAGGGACTATGTGGGGCTCATACTGTTTATGTAGGGCTGCGTGGGGGTTCATACTGTATATAGGAGGTTACCTAGGGCTCATACTGTATATAGGGAGGCTATGTGTGGGCACATACTGTATACAGTATATGGGGTTATGTGGGGTTCATACTGTATATAGAGTGGCTAAGTGAGGGCTCATACTGTTATAGGAGGATATGTGAGGCTCAACCTCTATATAGAGAGGCTATGTGGGGGCTCACACTGTTTATAGGGGGCCATATGGGGGCTCATACTGGATATAGGAAGCTATGTGAGGGTCATACTGTTTATAGGGTCCATGTGGGGGCTCATACTGTTTATAGGAGGAATTGTTCAGGCTCATACTGTTTATAGGAGGATATGTGAGAGCTCACACTCTATATAGAGAGGCTATATGGGGGCTCATACTGTTTATAGGGGGCTATGTGGGGGCTCATCATGTAAATAGGAGGCTATATGAGGGCTCATATTGTATGTAGAAAGTCTATGTGGAGGCTCATACTGTATATAGGGGACTATATGGGGACTCACACTGTATATAGAGGGGCTATGTTGGTCTTATATTATATGTAGGGGGCTGTGTGTGGGCTCATACTGTATATAGGGGCAGTTTTCAGGCTTATACGGTAAATAGGGGAATGTCAGCAAACTTAAATATTAAGTGAAAATTAGAGTTGAGCCACCCCCGTAAGGTTCGAGTTCGGTTCGTCGAACGCCCGTATGTTCGCCGAACTGTTCGTCGAACTGTTCATGGAACACCGTCGAACACCGTTAAAACCAATGGCAGGCAAACAAAAACACATAGAAACACATAGAAAACACATAGAAAACACATAGAAAACACTTCAAAGGTGTCCAAAAGCTGACAAACTGCTCAGAAGACACAACTAACACATGGAAAAGTGACAAGTACATATAGTCATGCAAAAAGAAAAGAGGTTGAGGAGTAAAAGGAGGGGGAGACACAGATATAGGCATGTAATGCCCTTCTAAAACCAAAAAAGTGCGAAGCTGACACGGCCAGTCCGTTCTTGCCCATGCGACCTCCGTGTCGCCGGGTTTGTGCCAGAGCTGCGGTGGACCCTGATGGCCAGCCCCCTTCTCCCAATACTGGTGCCTGTCCGCTGGTGGGTCGAGCGAGCCCCCCTGCGGTGGAGGCAGGTCTAAGCTTTTTAATTTAAATTGTCTCTCTAATTTGAATGAGTACACTTTAAATCCTTTTACAAGGATCTATTGGAAGGCAAGTCTGATGCCAGCAGCCGCGGGAATTACAGCTCCAGTAGCGTCCACTAAAGCTGCTGCAGTTAAAAAGCTTTTATAAGGATCGAGCTTGGCGGTCCACTTCAAGGCGTCCTACCGCCAGTCCCAGCCCCTGTGGCTTGGGGTGCCTCCCGATGCTCTTCACTGAGTGTCCCGGGGGCCCGAAGCATTTCCTTTGAAAAAATTAAAGTGTCCAAACTACAGGTGGTGTAGCTTGCTTAACAGCCGGGATAATCCGCTGACTAGCAGACACTGCTACTAGGCACAAAGTATTTCCTGGGCTAGATGCAGTTAAAATTTTGTAATTAGATACTCTCGTTAGATGCTGAGAAAGCATTCCATAGAGTCTCCTGGCATGCCTGGCCCTCACAGGGTATCAAATACTTAGGAATTCCTATTCATAGAGACCTCTCCCGTCTATGTTATCTTAATTTTGGGCGCTTTATTGAACAACTCCATACAGACCACGGTTGGCAAGTTAGAACTGTAAGATTCACTACGTGAACCACTGGAGCTTTGTGGAAAAGCACATGTACACTGTGTTCCAAATTATTATGCAAAAAGTGTTTAGGAGTGATAAGGTAAGAATTTTTTTGTTTGTCAGTTAAACTCATTGATGGTGATGTGTGTCAGGGCTCTTTATATCACTGTATGCAATTGCAGACACCTGTGCTAACTAGTTTGGCAGGTGTGTCCAATGAAAGGCAAGACTACTTAAGAAGGCTGTCCCACATTATTAAGCAGCCTACATTTTCTGCCAAAATGGGAAAGAAAAAGGATGTGTCGGCTGCTGAGAAGCAACAAATTGTGGAGTGTTTAGGTCAAGGCATGACTACATTCAACATTGCCAAGACACTTCATCGTGATCATTGCACAATCAAGAAGTATGTAGCTGATTCACAGTACACACGTGTGCGTGCTGATAAGGGAAAATTGAGGACTCTTTCCTACAGGCAATTACGTCAGGTTAAAAGAGCAGCGGCAAAAAAGCCTTGTCATAGCAGCAGACAAGTTTTTGAAGCTGCTGGTGCCTCCAACGTCCCCCGAACAACAAGATGCAGGGCCCTTCAGAGGTTTGCAGCTGTGCATAAGCCATCCTGTTGACCTCCTCTATCCACTGTACACAAGCAGAAACAGCTCCAGTGGGCCAAACAATACATGAAGACTGACTTCAAAACTGTTTTATTCACCGATGAGTGCTGTGCAACGCTCGATAGTCCAGATGGATGGAGTGGAGGATGGCTGGTTGATGGACACCCCATGCAAACATGGCTACGGCGCCAACAAGGAGGAGGTGGAGTAATGTTTTGGGCTGGAATCATGAGGAGAGAGATTGTCGGCCCCTTTAGGATCCCTGAAGGGGTAAAGATGAACTCCATGATGTATGTGGAGTTTCTCAAACAGCACTTCCTGCCATGGTTCAAGAAGAAGAACCATGTATTCCACAGCAAGATCATTTTCATGCATGATAATGCACCGTCTCATGATGCACATAACACATCTGCATCTCTGGCTGATATGGGCATAAAAGGGGACAAACTTATGGTGTGACCTCCATGCTCCCCTGACCTCAAACCCATTGAGAACCTCTGGAGCATCATCAAAAGGAGTGTCTATGATGGCGGGAGGCAGTTCACATCTAAACAACAGCTCTGAGAGGGTATTCTGTTCTCATGCAAAACAATTGAAGCAGAAACCATCCAAAACCTGACAAATTCAATGGACGAGAGAGTTCAGAAGCTCCTTTCGAACAAGGGGTCCTATGTGCAAATGTAACATCACCTAGAATAAAGCTTTGAGTTGAAAACTGTTTGATTTAAGTTTCTAATAACCTGCTAATGCTTATAATTTCAAAAATGACCATTTTTTTGTTCTTTATTAAAATGAAAAGGTTGATCGAAGAGTGTGGGGGATCTAAGAGTGTGGCAACCCAGTAGTCAGGATTATTTCGAATTCTGACAATCTGAGGGTCATGTTGCAGGTAGTGCAGCAAGAAGGCACCCATGCGTCTTGCGCATCTAGGAGCCCCAAAATTATTTTCCGGGATAGATGCAGCGAAAAATTATTATTAATTTGAAAGCTGGTGGAGCTTAGTATAGATGGCCTAATAGAATCAGTACTGCAAACTGCTATAAGGCCAAAATTATTTTACAGGGAAGATAGAGATAAACATGATTAGTAATAATTTGAAATCTGGTGGAGCTTAGTATAGATGGCCTAATAGAATCAGTACTCCACACTGCTACTATGCCCAAAATTATTTTCCAGGCAAGATACAGATAAAAATGATAATTAATTTGAAAGCTTAAAATGGTTGGTGAGGTGATTTTACCAAAATCCTCAAGCTTTTACTCTCCCCAGGATGACACAGGGCTAGAAAAGTCCTTGCTTATGCATGATGTGTTCATCTTTATGAACCTGAGTCTGTCTACATTGTCAGCGGACAGCCACGTGCGCTTATCTGTCAGCACAACACCAGCAGCGCTGAACACACGTTCAGAGAGAACAAAAATTATTATTAATTTGAAATCTGGTGGAGCTTAGTATTGATGGCCTAATAGAATCAGTACTTCAAACTGCTACAAGGCCAAAATTATTTTACAGGCAAGATACAGATAAACATGATTAGTAATAATTTGAAATCTGGTGGAGCTTAGTATAGATGGCCTAATAGAATCAGTACTGCAAACTGCTACAAGGCCAAAATTATTTTACAGGCAAGATGCAGATAAACATGATTATTAATAACACTGGTGTACAAAAAAAAAAAAATTCTGGCATGGACTTTAAGAACAGTTTTAGACTAATTTGAGGGTGCTGAATTCAAATCTGATCTTATAATTTCTCTATCACATCACGTTTTTGCGCTATAGGTATATAGCCCATTTTCAATAATTCCAAGAAAAATATAAGTAGTGTATGAAAAGTGCCGTTTTATACGGTTCACTAAGGTAAATTTAGTTTTCATTTAGTCTCCCAAAAAATGTGAGAATATCTTTGTTTTCTTTGAACATGCATAATTCCCATTTGTTATGATAATAAAGTAAAAAAACAGTTTTCAAACACCCTTGTTTTCTGTGCTACTGGGACAGTAGAGCTACAGCAGAGCATTGGGTGAAAACTGAATGGCCTCAGCGACAGAGTTTGGCACCTGCCGATAAGAATGTCATCCATGATTCACTAGTGGATAGGAAGAACATTGTCTTTCCTTCCTTGCACATAAAACTTGGATTGATGAAGCAGTTCGTCAAAGCTCTCAATCACAGTGGAGAATGCTTTAACTATACATGTTCAACTTTTCCACGTCTTAGTGAAGAGAAGAAAAAGGCTGGAATATTGGATGTACCTCAAATAAGAACACTTATGAGAGACCCAAACTTTATCACATCAATGAATGAGACAGAAGAAAGAGCTCGGAATGCATTTTGTAATGTGGTGCAGAATTTTCTAGGGAATAAGAAAGCAGACAACTATGAAGAGATTGTGGAAGAGCTACTAATGAGTCTGCAAAATCTTGGATGTAGAATGAGTACCAAGATTCACTATTTAAACAGCCATTTGGACTTTTTTCCAGAGAATCTTGGGGATGTGAGCGAGGAACAAGGGGAGCGTTTTCATCAGGACATTAAAACAATGGAAGAACGGTATCAAGGCCGGTGGGACTCACATATGATGGCTGACTATTGCTGGAGCTTGATGAGAGACAACCCAGAAGCTGTACATCACAGATCAGCCAAGAAAAGAAAGTTCAAATAACTGCCATTTGCCATTCATCTGTGTGCCATATATATGTGTTTTTATATTTTGTAGTTTAATTTTGTAAGTATATTTGATTTGCTGTACACAGACTTTGTAATTTGTTATTCCTTGATTAAAAATATACAAAATGTAGTAACGAAAATCATGAGGTTTTTATCAAAAAACATTCGATAGGATTAATTTCCATCAAAAATATCTCGAAATCCTGATGTGATAGCCAAAAACGGAGTTCGTATTAGTAATCAGCAGCCAAAATTGACTTAAAATATGTTTTAAAACCTTTTGACAGAAAAACTGCATTGACCAGTGTAATTTTAAATCTGGTGGAGCTTAGTATAGATGGCCTAATAGAATCAGTACTGCACAGTGCTACAAGGCCAAAATTATTATACAGGCAAGATACAGATAAACATGATTAGTAATTTGAAATCTGGTGGAGCTTAGTATAGATGGCCTAATAGAATCAGTACTGCACAGTGCTACAAGGCCAAAATTATTATACAGGCAAGATACAGATAAACATGATTAGTAATTTGAAAGCTTAAAACGGTTGGTGAGGTGATATTAACAAATCATCAAGCTTTTACTCTCCCCAGGATGACACAGGGGTAGAAAAGTCCTTTCGGATCCATGATTTGTACATCTGTATGAACGTGAATCTGTCTACATTATCAGTGGAGAGCCGCGTGCGCTTATCTGTCAGCACACCACCAGCAGCGCTGAACACACGTTCAGACAGAACGCTGGCTGCGGGGCATGACAAGATCTCCAAGGCATAAGTGGCGAGCTCAGGCCATTTAACCAGATTGGAAGCCCAAAAAGAGCAAGAGTCCAGTGACACAGTCATGGCTTAATGTTTACTTGGAGATACTCCTGTACCATCGTCTCTAGGCGTTGACTATGTGTCAGACTTCTTGTCTCCTGTGGCCATGCAAAGGATGGGCTAAAAAAGTGGTGAAATGATTCCGCAAAATTGATGTTACCAGCAGATACTGTGTTTCTGTTACATTTTGAGTGCTGAACACTCGACGGTCCCACAGTTGGCTAGTTGGAACTGTGAGATTCACTACGTGCACCACTGGTGTTTTGTGGAAAAGCACATGTAAGATTCTGCAACAGTCTCTGCTGATACTCCTGCATGCGTGCATCCCTTTCTATGGCAGGAATAATTTCTGCAAATTTACTTTTGTACCGGGGATCTAATAGTGTGGCAACCCAGTAGTCAGGATTATTTCTAATTCTCACAATTCGAGGGTCATGTTGCAGGTAGTGCAGCAAGAAGGCACTCATGTGTCTTGCGCATCCAGGAGCACCAAGTCCCTGTTGTGTTGGTGGCGAGGTAACAATCATGCTTCCTTCCTCTGCCCTCTCTCCCCAACCTCGCACAACAGAAATGTGATCAAGGTCTCCCTCATCTGATGAGTCTTCCATCAGTTCGTCCTCCACTTCTTCCTGGGCTCCTGCACATTTCTCACTAGTTTGGCTGCTACCATGCGCCCTGCTAAAACCATCTCCCCCACCCTCACATGCCTGCCGCCTTGGTGCTGCCGACCGTCTGGACTTTGCAGATGTTAGCCCTTCCGCATACAACTCCTCCTCCTCTACTTCCTCCACCTCCTCTTGTGCCACCACCTGACTCCGAATTCTGTTTAACATGTGCTCCAGCATGTAAATCACCGGAATAGTCATGCTGATAATGGCATCGTCAGCACTAAACATCTTCGTCGCCATTTCAAAACTGTGCAGAAGGATGCATAGGTCCCTGATCTGAGACCACTCCTCCAGCGTGATTTGTCCCACCTCTGGATCTCGTTGGCCCAGGCTATACGTCAGAACATATTGCACCAGGGCTTGTCGGTGCTGCCACAGTCACTGCAACATGTGCAGAGTTGAATTCCACCGGGTAGGCACATCGCGTTTTAGCCTGTGAAGTGGCAGGCTCAACGACTTCTGTAGAGATGTAAGTCGCTGAGCTGCGGGATGCGAACGGCAGAAGTGAGCACACAGCGACCGTGCCCTCTGCAGAAGGCTATCTAGTCCAGGATAGTGGCCTAAAAATTGCTGGACACCAGGTTCAACACGTGAGCCATACAAGGCACGTGTGTGACATTGCCCCGGCGAAGGGCCGCACTGAGGTTTGCAGCATTGTCGCACACGGCCTTCCCTGGTTTCAGGTCCACTGGAGACAACCATTCATGAAACTGGTTCTCCAGAGCTGACCACAACTCCTCAGCTGTGTGACTCACATTTCCCAGACATTTCAAAGTAAAAACCGCCTGATGACGTTGAGCCCTGCTGCCAGCATAGTAAGGAGCTGTGCATGATCCCTTCTGCGCAGTTAGAAAGCTTGTGGCATGACCAGAAAGGCTTAGGGTGCAGGTGGAGGACCGAGAGGAGGTTGAGGAGGCAGAAGCAGTGGAGGAACTTCGAGATAAAGAGGATTGACGCACAACTCGTGGGGACGGCAAGACTTGGACAGCAGCCCCTTGTCCTGTCACCATAGTTACCCAGTACCCAGTCAGCGACATGTAACGCCCCTGTCCATGCTTACTCGTCCAAGTGTCTGTGGTGAAATGCACCCTGTCACACACAGAGTTTCTCAAAGAAGCGGTGATGTTGTGTGCGACATGCTGGTGGAGTGCAGGCACACCTTTCTTTGAGAAGTAGTGCCGACTGGACATCTGGTACTGGGGCACTGTGACGGGACATAAGGTCTCGAAAATCCTCTGTGTCCACCAGGCGGAAAGGCAGCATTTATGTAGCCAAGAGCTTGCAGATGGTGAAATTCAACCTCTTAGCTTTCTCATGGCTAGGAGGAAATGGTCTTTTACTTGTCCATGTGAAGCCCAGCTGTGCTTGGCATCACAGACCCAGAAGGGTGTATTGAAGGACTCCTCCACAAGAGGCCCCCATAACCATTCACACATCTGCACCTTCCACCTCAGACCACCAGAGGGGGCTCCTTAGGGAGATATATAAGGGAAGGTGGGGCCAGGCAGCCGTTAGTCTGTCAGAGTCTGGTTTAGCAGTGAGTCCAGTGCAGGCTGAGACGTGTTACCTCAGAGGACAAAAGCCTGTTCCAGCTCCTGCATTCTACCCTGCAGTGGAGCTTATCCAGATCAAGACTCGGTGTAGCTCAGTGAGGTGAGCTGTAGGTGTGCCGGCGCCATAAGATCGGTGAACCGCGGCACGCTGCCGTTTGTGTGAGTAGCCTATCGAGGGCTCGAGTAGGCCGAAGGCAAAGGAGTAGAGAGTTAGTTCATAGGGGAGCAGAGGAGCTTAGCTGGCTCACCCCGAGAAGAAGAATTTACCGGACACCGGGTCCGAAGCTTGCCGGGAACTCCACGACCCAGCAAGATAAACAGGAATCCCTGGAGAACTACAGGTCCCAGGATCGCTAAAGTGCTGATACGTACCAGAGCCAGGAGACACATAGGCCCCGTAGGTCGGGAGCGTGCACTCCAAGAGAAGGCCCTACCACAAGGTCAGCCAGCGCAGGACAGAGACAAAGTTAGGCCTAGCTCCAGGCAGGTCAGAAACTTATTATGCAGAAGCCAGAACCAGGAGGCCCAAAACCTGCTCATTGGGGAGGATCTGGACATACACCCTTCATCCTACAGTGCTCCGGGGAGTGCCTGAAATTCCACCAGTAAAAGGTACTGAAGTGGCTATCGTGTCCGTCCCTGTTCTTGCTCTGGACCAGAATAGTCTCTATATCCTGCATCCCCGTTCCTATACTGCCCTGAGGCCCAGCTCTAACTGTGGAGAGCTATACCATCAAGCTGCCTTATCAGCCTCAGTAGACTGCGCAGCGCTGGTGATCCTCACCAGAAACCACAGGTGGCGTCACGAACTCTTTCTTTTATAAACTTTACAAATATCAACCCCTTTTTAGGAGAGACCCCAGGGTACGGGCCCGGGAGCCGACCACCGCGACATCCCTAAAGGCCAGGCCAAAGGCCCGGGTACCGAGTTATCCCCATTCCCCTGGGTGCCACATCCACATCTGAGGGACCGAGGGCTGGCTGTTGTGCTTAGACGGGGTTGAGAAGGGTGTCCCCGGCAAACTGCGGGTCTGTGAGGAAGATGCAGGCGGACATGTTAGGTTGCCTTGATCCAAAGGTGGTGCTATCGATGTCGGAGAGCGCTCAACACCAGCTGGTGTTTCCACCTCCAAATAAAATGATGACCTGACAATCACACTGGCTGTTGCGGGTAAAGAGGTGGCCGGTCTGCGTCCCAAAACAGGTGTGACTGCTATCCCCCCAGTCACAGAGGATGAAGAGGCTGCGGATGCACAAGATGTGGCTGATGGTGGTTGGCCCAGCCGGCTAGGCCGCATTGTAGCACAGTGAGCTTCCCACTGCAACTTATGCTTCATATCCATGTGCCGGTTCATGTATGAAGTACTCAAACTATGTATTTTTTGCCCTCTACTTAGCTTTTTCTGACAAATGTTACAGATAACACGAGTTGGGTCATTCTTATCGATCTGAAAAAATGCCCAAGCTATGCAAGGCTTAGCACCCATGCGACCTGAAGAGCCACTACGACTTGTGGTCAGAGGCAGAGTTGTGTTTGAGGATGCAGTTGTTGACGTGCTTCCAGTACTACGTCTCTGTCCAGGAAGGCGCAACCTGACCTCGTCGTCACTAGCATCCTCCTCCACCTCCTCTGCTGACCTCATCGACTGGCTGACTGTGGGTTGACAGTAAGTGGGATCTCCAACCTCGTCATCATCACCCTGTGTGTTATCACACCAGTCGTCCTCAGAGTCAACCTCTTCCTGCCCTGACAAAAATCTCAAGTTGTCGTTCCAATCAGGTATTTGAGTCTCATCATCGCCTTCCTCATTCTCTCCACCAACAGGAGATACAGTTTGGGAACGAGGGTCTACATTATGGTTGAGGTGGAGGAGAGCCCACTTGAAGGAGCACTTGATATCCGTTGAAGCACCTGCTGTTTTTGTGCCTCATCTGGAATTTGTAGCCATTGGCGTGGCCGTAAGAAAGGGATCTTATCACATTGTCCACTAAAAGAAGTAGACATCTTAGTTTGGCTGGAAGATGGTCTTTCTTCTGCAGATGTTACTGTTGCTTTAACACCTAACCCACGGACACAACCTTTTTTTCCCTTCCCAACACACCTATTCCCCTTTCCACCATCAGCAGGCCTTTTTCCACTCATTTTGGTGGTTAACTAATTGACAACTCTGGAGTTGTTTGCACAAAAAACAATGGATGGGAACCGAGCAGAGCTGAGTGGCCAAACTGTTGTATTAGCCCAAAAGCATTGGCTGGGTTAGATGCAGTAAAACAATTTTATTACATACATAGGTGGTGGAGCTTAGTATAGATGGACTAATAGAACAAGTCCCACACACTGCTACAAGCCCAAATTTTTTTTCAGAGCTAGATGCAAATAAAAATTATTTTTAATTTGCAACCTGGTGGAGCTTAGTATAGATGGACTAATAGAACAAGTCCCACACACTGCTACAAGCTCAAATTTTTTTTCAGAGCTAGATGCAGCTAAAAATTATTTTTAATTTGCAACCTGGTGGAGGTTAGTATAGATGGACTAATAGAACAAGTCCCACACACTGCTACAAGCCCAAATTTTTTTTCAGAGCTAGATGCAGATAAAAATTATTTTTAATTTGCAACCTGGTGGAGCTTAGTATAGATGGACTAATAGAACAAGTCCCACACACTGCTACAAGCCCAAATTTTTTTTCAGAGCTAGATGCAGCTAAAAATTATTTTTAATTTGCAACCTGGTGGAGGTTAGTATAGATGGACTAATAGAACAAGTCCCACACACTGCTACAAGACCACATTTTTTTCAGAGCTAGATGCAGATAAAAATTATTTTTAATTTGCAACCTGGTGGAGGTTAGTATAGATGGACTAATAGAATGATGCTATGCCCAAAAGGTTTTACTTGGCTAGGTGCAGTAAAAAAATTTGTATTCTATACACAGGTGGTATAGCTTGCAACACAGATAGGCTACTCCACTGACTAACACACACTGCAAGAGGCCAAAAAGGATTTGCTTAGCTAGATTTAGCCAAATGCTGTGAAAAAAACTTGCACAGCACTGGCACAGACCTGCCTAGCAAAAAGTCCTAGGAAATGCTGTAACCTAGTCCAGAAAAGGACTGCAATTACAAGTAGACCCTACTCCCAACCTATCTATTTAAGAGCACAGACCTGCCTGATAAAAGTCGTAGGAAATGATGTAACCTAGTCCTCAAAAGGACTGCAATCACAACTATCCCCTACTCCCAAGCTATCTGTAGATTTGTGCGAAAATTGGCTTGAAATGAACACTCAAAGTATAGCGCACACAGCAACAGCGGTGCCGTCTAACACGCAGCTGCAGCAGTGAGAAAATGGTGGCTACGTGGAAAATGGCTGGGTCTTATAGGGCAAGGACATGTGACATACACTGCCAATGACACATGCCTTTGCTTGTGTGAAAAAAGCAGTTCGCTCCGTGTGTGCGCTGCTGATAGGCTGACAGATTGCATCTCCCCACTGTAAATGGGGAAAGAGAAAAAAAAATGGAGATCTTCATTATTTCTGCAGAGATCCATCCCCTGCCCCTCCCCCCGCCCCGCTGTACACTCAAACTGCGTATTAACATTAATTTTCAGCATTACTGAGAAAAAATCCAGTTATGATTTTGGTGCACGAACAGTTATGGAAGATAACCTCGAACAGCCGGATTTTTTTCAAATTGTTCGTGTTCGCCGAACGGCTCGAACACTGCCCAAAACAGCTCGAATTTGAGATTGGCGAACAGTTCGAGTCGAACACCGCTCATCTCTAGTGATAATATTAATATATTATAATAAATGTAATTAATATGTTGATATGAATATTGAGCAGAATTCATATCTGTCTATTGGTTCGTTCTCCGCAACAGTCATGGTCTCTCATGTGATCTCTTTGGAAAATTAATTGCCCACCCTTGCCTTAGATAGTAATAATGCCCCCTGTGTGCCGATACTGAATAATAATGCCCCCATCTATGCCTGATAATAATAGTGCACATGGGGTTTCTTACAATAATAATATTGCAGCTCATGGTATGCAAGGGGCTTATATTAATATGGGGTCTACCAGTAGATACATAGGGAGAGAGGGTTAATAAGAGGCTTTAATACAGAGCCCAGACAGGCTGTACTATAACAGCAGGTGAAAGGGGGAGGTAAGAGGAGGAGCAGGCATTCTGACGCTTAGGCTTGAAGGGGAATAGAGCCTGTAATAACACAGCGGGGCAGGCGGAGGGTTGTGTTTATTAGGAGCTTAGACCCGGCTGCTGCATTCAATGACACTTTACATAAAAATGTGTTCCAGCGATGAGACCGGAGGGGGCGTCAGTGCGCACTGGGAGGCACGCGGCGCTCCAGCGAGAGGTTTCCTCCCCATACAGATACCAGAAGTTCCATGCTTGAAACGAACAGTGGGCTCCAATAGGGGGCGCTGTTTTATGGATCTCATCAAGTATTTATCACATCATACAGTGCTGGCCAAAAGTATTGGCACCCCTGCAATTCAGATAATACTCAGTTTCTTCCAGAAAATGATTGCAATCACAAATTCTTTGGTATTATTCTCTTCATTTAATTTGTCTTCAATGAAAAAAACACAAAAGGAATTGTCCTAAAGCCAAATTGAATATAATTCCACACCAAACCTAAAAAAGGGGGTGGACAAAAGTATTGGCACCCTTTGAAAAATCATGTGATGCTTCTCTAATTCATGTAATTAACAGCACCTGTAAATTACCTGTGGCACCTAACAGGTGTTGGCAATAACTAAATCACACTTGCAGCCAGTTAACATGGATTAAAGTTGACTCAACCTCTGTCCTGTGTCCTTGTGTGTACCACATTGAGCATGGAGAAAAGAAAGAAGACCAAAGAACTGTCTGAGGACTTGAGAAACCAAATTGTGAGGAAGCATGAGCAATCTCAAGGCTACAAGTCCATCTCCAAAGACCTGAATGTTCCTGTGTCTTCCGTGCGCAGTGTCATCAAGAAGTTTAAAGCCCATGGCACTGTGGCTAACCTCCCTAGATGTGGACGGAAAAGAAAAATTGACGAGAGATTTCAATGCAAGATTGTGCAGATGGTGGATAAAGAACCTCGACTAACATCCAAACAAGTTCAAGCTGCCCTGCAGTCCAAGGGTACAACAGTGTCAACCCGTACTATCCGTCGACGTCTGAATGAAAAGGGACTGCATGGTAGGATACCCAGGAAGACTCCACTTCTTACCCCGAGACATGAAAAAACCAGGCTGGAGTTTGCCAAAACTTACCTGGGAAAGCCTAAAACATTTTGGAAGAATGTTCTCTGGTCAGATGAGACAAAAGTAGAGCTTTTTGGGAAAAAGTATCAACATGGAGTGTACAGGAAAATAAAAGAGGCATTCAAAGAAAAGAACACGGTCCCTACAGTCAAACATGGCGGAGGTTCCCTGATGTTTTGAGGTTGCTTTGCTGCCTCTGGCACTGGACTGCTTGACCTTGTGCATGGCATTATGAAGTCTGAAGACTACCAACAAATTTTGCAGCATAATGTAGGGCCCAGTGTGAGCTGGGTCTCCCTCAGAGGTCATGGGTCTTCCAGCAGGACAATGACCAAAACACACTTCCAAAAGCAATATAACATGGTTTGAGAGAAAGCACTGGAGACTTCTAAGGTGGCCAGCAATGAGTCCAGACCTAAATCCCATAGAACACATGTGGAGAGATCTCAAAATGGCAGTTTGGAGAAGGCACCCTTCAAATATCAGGGACCTGGAGCAGTTTGCCAAAGAAGAATGGTCTACAATTCCAGCAGAGCATTGTAAGAAACTCATTGATGGTTACCGTAAGCGGTTGTTCGTAGTTATTTTGGCTAAAGGTTCTTCAACCAAGTATTAGGCTGAGGGTGCCAATACTTTTGTCCGGCCCTTTTTTGGAGTTTTGTGTGAAATGATAAATGATTTGGTTTTTGCTTCATTATCTTTTGTGTTTTTTCCTTGCAAGCAAATTAAATGAAGAGAATAATACCAAAGAATTTGTGATTGCAATCATTTTCAGGAAGAAACTGAGTATTATCTGACAGAATTGCAGGGGTGCCAATACTTTTGGCCAGCACTGTAGGTCCAGATTGGTTCCCATAATGGCTAGGCAACAAGACAACAGGGAATATAGGTGTATAGATATATTATAAATATAGAGGATGTATTAATATAGTGTAAATGTACCAGATATAATCGATGCACACACAAAGGAGAATCATTTAACCCTGAATCAATATTCAGTGCAGCCAAGATTAAAAGTATAGATAAAGAAAAGAAGTCCGTCCAAATGGCCGACTATGCCGTATAGAAGAGCGCAGCCACAATTGGCCTACAAACTGTATGGTGATAGTCTATGTAATAGGGCCATACTGAATAGTGATCACACTATAACAATAGGCCATTCGATAATAAAATCCATCTAGTCTCTCGTTGAATGATTTTCTTATCCCAGTCGACCAACCTCGCTGGTAAAGGGACCACGTGTATAACGTATGCCCATATAGACGGCTTGGGAGGGAGGGCTGATCCTTCTGACAGATTCCCTTTAATCTTATAAGGAGACGCAGAGGGGCACTATTATTATTATAAGGAGACCCAGAGGGGCACTATTATTATTATAAGGAGACCCAGAGGGGTACTATTATTATTATAAGGAGTCCCAGAGGGGCACTATTATTATTATAGGGAGACCCAGAGGGGCACTATTATTATTATAAGGAGACCCAGAGGGGCACTATTATTATTATAGGGAGACCCAGAGGGGCACTATTATTATTATAAGGAGACCCAGAGGGGCACTATTATTATAATAAGGAGACCCAGAGGGGCACTATTATTATTATAGGGAGACCCAGAGGGGCACTATTATTATTATAGGGAGACCCAGAGGGGCACTATTATTATTATAAGGAGACCCAGAGGGGCACTATTATTATTATAGGGAGACCCAGAGGGGCACTATTATTATTATAGGGAGACCCAGAGGGGCACTATTATTATTATAAGGAGACCCAGAGGGGCACTAATATTATTATAAGGAGACCCAGAGGGGCACTAATATTATTATAAGGAGACCCAGAGGGGCACTCTTATTATTATAAGGATGCCCAAGGGGAACTATTAATGTGATAAAGAGACCTAAATGATCATCCTAATAAATTGGTATCACGGGGAGTAGTAAATTTAGATTTTCTCCAATGGTAGGCAGGGTCATATTTGTAATAGAGACCCTCATCTTTGAAAGTGGGTGTGGGAGAGTAACATGGGCCTGTGTGCGTCCTATGCCAGAGCTGGGAGCAGCCCCTAGTCCGGCCCTTTTCCCTCAGTAAAGATACTTCTTTTAGCCCCTAACACGGTACAAAGATATACATTGTCTTTTAGCCCCGGAATCTGACTTTCTTATTGATACAAAACACTAATTTTTATTGTGTGGAACAGATATAAATAATTTATGTAACAACATAATAATACTCTAACTGCTCAGAAGAGTAAAGCGTCCATAGCTCTATCATCCATGTCTGCATATGGTACCGATGCTCAGCCTATATTGTTGCCTCCTTAAGGGATGCTAGGCAACTTCCTTATAAGGTAAGCTGCCCCTTTAAGAGTAGAACACAAGATTCCATTATGACATCACAATTAACCATCACTATTTCTACAAGTGATTACACTCTAGTTGTCACTTTGACTTTCCGGTGTCATTGTTGTCGGTGTGATAAGCCATATAGCTAGTCATATACAGACTGCGCTTGGATTTACTGGAAATGTCTGGAATTCCTCCAGACAGACTTCAGGTGTTAGCACTACTCCAGGGGATTCTTACCACCTATGACCCTGACTTTGTGCTACCACTACCCGATGGCGTCCTCAGCTTCACTTACCGGCTGGTAATGGAGCTTGTGAGAGATTGCCTGACCAAATACAAACGAGGTCATATAAGCTCAGAATATCTTGAGCATTTACAGAAGAACATATGGACATTAGTACAACAGGTAAATAGCAGACAATCTGCACAAATCATATAGTAATAATGGAAAATAATAATGGAATATAAGTTTAACCTGTACCAAATACCCAGATAAGAATAGCCGGGGAGCAGTAATAGGGCATACAGGCTACATGACAAGGGAGAGGGTGATATCTACAGGGTTATTGGGAGGGTTGTGGAGGTAGGGGGGAATTGGATTGGTTAACCAATTATGGACCACAGAGTTTTCAGTTGTTATGCCTTCATTTTTTCCTCACTTTCTTTCAAGAGCCATAAATTTGTTATTTTTCCATTGACATAGACATGTGAGGGCTTGATTCTTTTGCAGGACAAGTTGTAGCTTTCAGTGGCTCCATTCTATTTACCATACATTGTACTGAAACAAGGGAAAAAAATTCCAAGTGAGATGCAATGGTTCTTTGTGTCGCTATATTCAGGGACCCATAACATTTTAGTTTTCTGTCGATTGGGATGAGTGAAGATTTGAGTTTTGCAGTGAACTTTGTGTACATAGAGTGTCATAGAATCATAGATTCTATGGGTGTTTTGATTGTTTATTATTAATGTTTTTAACTGAAATGAGAAGACAAAAAAACCCCACAAATCCAATTTTTTTTCCTCTTTTCGGTGTTTATTGATCGTATTAATTAATTCCCTATCTTAAAAGATCAGACTTTAACAACCGCATCAATATCAAATATGATCATTCATTTTTTCCTTTCTTTATTTTAAATGGTGAAAAGAGGAGTGATTTGAACTTTTATATTTTTAACATTTTTTTAAATCTTTTCTTCTTTATTTTTAAATTTTTTTTTTCGTTCCCTTAGGGGACTTAATCCTGCAAATCGCTCATACTATATATTGCAATACTACAGTATTGCGCTATATAGTGAAAATCTTGATCTCCTCTGGAGCTCAGCCTATAGCTAAGCTTCACAAGGAGGACCGTGGTTTCAGCAACGGAGGTCTTCAGCAGACCCCTGGTTGTCCTAGAAATGCATTAGACCCCTGTGATCGCCTTGTGGAGGGCCGATGAAAGCAAGAGTGCTCAGGCATCGGTGCATGCACAATTGAAATGATACTGTCACAGACTGACAGCTTTATTTAAATGGTTAACAGAAGAATTCTGCGTTGTCCACGGTTTTTAGGGACAGATGCTGGCTATTTCATATACGCATGTTTGGGGAGCTCAGCTCCTGAGCCCCCTCCACATGTGAGGACCCTTCCAGGATGTTAATAACCCGTACATTTGCGGGAAGGAGTTGAGGAGCTAGGTTACAGGGGGACAATAAAAGGAAGAAGGTAGGAGTTTCACGTTCCAGCATCCAACCAGCCCTTATAAAGAGATGGGAGGAAAGTTTGAAGGCTGGCACTTGATAAGTAGAGGTTTTGGGACGGTCACAGCGGTGGGGGATAGGTTTGGGTCAGAGTCTTGATAAATGTGATGTCCTTTGGACGGAGGTTACTGTTGGGGGAATAGTGACTTTGGTTACATCTCAATATAACTAGTGGACTTCGGTCCTGTGAGGATAGTGGTATTAATGTGGGATATTAATGCCTTAACCCTTGTGTCGGTGTGGTGCGGCTAGGGTCTAACTCTTAATTAGGTGTTGTTTTTCTTCTGGTTTAAAGCCTATTAGATATCTACTGTATATAATTGTGGGGCTATCATTGTTGCAGTCACCCCGCGTTTTGAGTTGGAGTCTGCTGTGGCCATTTTACACAGGTCACAAGCAGCCATGTGTCTTATATACATACATTGGGTATGGAGGGAGGACGTGGGGATTTAACCCCTTAAGCCCCGGAGCATTTTTCGTTTTTGCATTTTCGTTTTTGCTCCCCTTGTTCCCAGAGCCATAGCGTTTTTATTTTTTGGTCAATATGGCCATGTGAGGGCTTATTTTTTGCGGGACGAGTTGTACTTTTCAACGCCATTACTAGTTTTATCATATCCTGTACGGGAAAACAGGAAAAAAATTCCAAGTGCGGTAAAATTGCAAAAAAAGTGCAATACCCCAGTTGTTTTTTATTTATTTTTTTTACCATGTTCACTGAATGCTAAAACTGACCTGTCCTTCTTATTCTACAGGTCATTACGAGTTCATAGACACCAAACATGTATAGGTTCTTTTATATTTAAGTGGTGAAAAAAAATTCCAAAATTTGGTAAAAAAAAAAATAAAAAAATAGCGCCATTTTCTAAGACCCGTAGCGTCTCCATTTTTCGTGATCTGGGGCTGGTTGATGGCTTATTTTTTGCGTGCCAGGCTGACGTTTTTATTGATAACATTTGGGGTAGATCCGATGTTTTGATCGCCCGTTATTGCATTTTATTGCAATTTTGCGGCGACCAAAAAACGTAATTCTGGCGTTTAGAATTTTTTTCTCGCTACGCCGTTTACTGATCGGAATAATTCTTTTTTTATTTTGATAGATCGGGCGATTCTGAACGCGGCGATACCAAATATGTGTATGTGGGTTTTTTTTTTATATATTTTATTTTGAATGGGGTGAAAGGGGGGTGATTTAAACTTTTATATTTTTTTATTTTTTTTTATATTTTTAAAAACTTTTTTTTTTTACTTTTTGCATGCTTCTATAGTCTCCATAGGAGACTAGAAGCAGCAACTGTCCGATCGCCTCTGCTACATACAGGGGACCAGCAGATCCCCTGCATGCAGCAGAAATGGTCCTGTGCTATGAGCGCCGACCACTAGGTGGCGCTCATAGCGACAAGATCATGACAACCACAGGCGTCTGCTGCAGACCCTGGGTTGTCATGCACGCCCATCGGCGACCCGCGATCACGTGACGGGGTCGCCGGTGGGCGGGGCTTATGACGCGCTACCCGGAAGCGCGCGTTAAATGCTGCTGTCGGAGATTGACAGCAGCATTTAACTGGTTAACAGCCGCGGGTGGATCGCGATTCCACCCGCGGCTGTTGCGGGCACATGTCAGCTGTAAGAATCAGCTGACATGTGCTCGGTTCAGTGAGGGCTCAGCGCCGGAGCCCTCACTGAACCGGCGGTACGCAGATTTGCGTACTAATACGTCCCCGGTAAGTAAGGGGTTAAAGGTTTACAAGCGACCGGATCCCTCGTCAGTTGTCATGTAGTACTTGTAGTGTAGATAGCATAAGTAACATGGTGATATAAATGGCCTCCTCCGTTTTGCTTTTTCTCTCATGATTTTCATTCTTCTTTGTTTTCATCTCTATAGGCTGAAGAAAAATCCCAAAGTGGAGAATTGGCCTTTATTAAACAACTGGCCCAAAATGTCCTGCTTGTACTGGAGTATCCGGCCTACTCAGTGGAGCGCCTGGTAAGGATCTATCATCTTCTACATCTCATGTCCTTGTTGTCTGATCTTCTCCAGATCACCAGCCATATAGCAGAAGCTCAGGTTCATGATGGTGGAGGCCTCCCTGTCCTCTCCAGGCAGACACAGGTTTCCATCTCATGTCATTGTTCTCTGATCTTCTCCAGATCACCAGCCATATAGCAGAAGCTCAGATTTATGATGGTGGAGGCCTCCATGTCCGCTCCAGGCAGACACAGGTCTACATCTCATGTCCTTGTCTCATCTTCTCCAGATTACCAATCATATAGCAGAAGGTCAGTTTCATGATGGTGGCCTCCCTGTCCTCTCCAGGCAGACACAGGTCTACATCTCATGTCCTTGTTGTCTGATCTTCTCCAGATTACCAGCCATTTAGCAGAAGGTCGGATTTATGATGGTGGAGGCCTCCATGTCCACTCCAGGCAGACACAGGGTATTTTATGGCCACCTGTCCCTGTGGCTTCATCATCTGTGAGGACAGTCTGTACTCAGTGGTGCGGAGTTTGTATTTCCGCCTGTGTCTTTGTATAAGGGGGATATCTCCTATAATATAATAGTGTCTGTGCAGGGTCCGGCTTGTATCACGTCCCCTACATCTGCTGCAGTGTAATCATCATGGACATAATATAGAAGAGAGACGTTCCTGCATCTTCAGCTTTTATTCCCCTGCAGTTTCTATGTCTTAATGTCATTTCTTATTCCTTTTTAGGCCGCGATCGGATCATTGAACCTGGGGAGAAATCCTTGTAAGAGCGACTATAAACCGATCAAACTGATCAGCAGTGGAGCCTTTGGGTGAGCTTTACTTTGGTATTATATATATTTCCCAGGGCTCCTTATGACGATGTCTCTGCGTCCTTCCCATGTTATGTTCCCATGGACAAATTATGAGTTCACATCACGGTCCACATCTATCTGTCACTATTCAGGTCAGTTAGGATGTGACGTGGATGAGGACCCCCCATTGGTGATCATTTGTGGAGTGTTATTTTATGTATTTATAGACATGGTTTTCTAGTGATGGCCCCACATTAATCATTAATACAGGAGATCATTTGATGAGATCTATAGATAGATTGTTAATAAGAATTTATAGTAAATCATGTTTTTTTCTCCTCTCCAGGGCCGTCCACTTAGTTCGCCATAAAGACACAAACCAAGTCTGCGCTATGAAGAAAATGGACAAGGAGAACCTGAAAAAGCCAAAGAGGCTTGAATGGGCCTTTCTGGAGAGGGACATCTCAGCATTTGCAGATTGTCCCTTTGTGGTCTCCACGTTCTGCTCCTTTCCTACTAAACTTCATCTATGTATGGTCATGGAGTATGTACCAGGTAGGACACATCCATTGTATCTATATCCAGCCCACGTCTGCTTAATCCTAGCACCTATATATGACCACAATGTGCCCACATGGACGGTTACATGTCCTCTTTGCAATTATTATAAGTCATCTGTTACCAAGATGCCTGAAAAACCATTGATCTCTATGAAAGTCCCCCAGTATGTCCTCGCTGAGCACGGCAGCAATTTCCACTATGGGTAAAAGGAAGATTTGTCTTTTTGAAGAGTTTTTATAGATAAGAACGTTCACAGAGAAAAAAATTATAGGCTCGTAGATGAGGCTCTGTCTCTATGTATAGGGTCTATCTGCAGTATACAGTATACGCACTACATTATACAGTATATATAGACCATCCTGTCCCAATGTCTCCGCCTTTTTCACATTCCCACTCATCATGTGTAATTTACATTGTAACAAACCCTCAGTTCTCATATTTGCTTTCTCCTGTAGGAGGTGACTGTGGTACCCTTCTAAAGCACAGGGGTCCTTTACCAGTCCTCTTGGCCCGTATGTACATTGCGGAAACGGTCCTTGCTGTGGAATACCTGCACAGCTATGGTGTGGTGCACAGAGATCTGAAGCCTGAGAAGTAAGTGACCCCTCTAGCATATTAGAGGGGAAGAAAGTTAGAGTTTCTTATACAGTCTGTGGGTTATTACTTGGTGCTGACACCATCTTTTCTTTCACAGCCTCCTGATAACATCAACAGGACATATTAAGGTCACTGATTTTGGGGTTTCAAAACTCGGCCTCATGAGACCAAACTCAGACTTCTACAAGACTCCAACTAAGGACATCACCAAAGAGTTCCTTGATAAAGAGGTAGGCTTTACTTACAGGGTCTTGTACTTTACAGATCTCATCTTTCTCCTTCTCTGATTTATAATTTCTCTAGAAAAACATTTCCACTGATGTTATGTGTCGCAATTATATTTATTGATCATCATCTCCTTTTTCTGTTGGTTTCCAGACTGCTGGCACCCCTACTTACATGGCCCCAGAAGTTATCCTAAAGATAGGCTATGGAAGGCCTGTTGACTGGTGGTCAATAGGGATCATCCTATATAAATTTCTATTTGGATATCCACCATTTACAGGGGCTTGCAGAAGGAATATTTTACACAGTATCATCCAGGGTAAGTAAAATAATCTGAATGCTTGTGATGTCACTGTTATTTGACTCGAATAGTTCTGTAGTTTTTTCTAGCTTTGTTAAGGAATTTTTTTTTTCTGAAAATAAATGAAGAGGTTTTATTTCTTATAATATTTGCTTTTTATATAACAGATGATATACCTTGGAGATGTAATTACTTTCCTCCAACTAATGCTCGAGGCATCATCACTCAACTGCTCAGAAAAATTCCAGCACTGAGACTTGGAACAGGTAATATTAATAGTATTATCAATGAATTATTACAGCGTGACCAGACAAATGATGGGTTCCATGAGGATCAGCACTGAGGTTCTGTACTCTACCTACTTGTCTATTACCCATTCTTCATGCTATAATGTTCAATATATTTCCTTTATGTCGGCTCTGTTACATCTTCAGTTCAGATTAACATAAATTCTACAGATATGGAGCAGTTTCTCTGACAATGACTGTATCACTCTCTTTCTTGTCTTCCTTTTCCAGGAGGCGCAAATGAGATCAAAATTCATCCATTTATGCGTGACTTAGACTTTGACAACCTTTTAAGTCATAAGCCCCTGTTCGTTCCTGACCTAAAGTCAGATGAGGACACCCGCTACTTTATCAGTAAGTAAAATGAGACGTCATCTGCAGAAAACTGACGTGTGTCTTGTCTTTCATTTTATGTCAAAATCAGTTCCCATCATTATTAGTGATAACATGGTGACTGTCTGGGTATTATACTAATAATCTCTAATAACACTTGTATTTTTTAGCTCGAAGTAGCAGCTTCAAACATATGAATTCAGATGAGGGGGACACAAGTGAGGACAATGACTGGCCAGAAATCAAAAACTTTGCATCAACTTATCAAAGGTCTTCTAAAGTAAGTATGTGGCTAATAAAATGTATGAAACCTATAATTACAAAAAAAAATTAAATATATCTATTTTATATTTCTTTATCTGTTTTAGCTATATATCACCAATACTGGGATGATGACCAATATAGAGCCTATGTCACCTCCACAGTGTTCCCAAGAGAACAGTGATGGAGGCAATGAAGAGCCTATGTCACCTCCAGGGTGTTCCCCAGAGATCAATGAAAAACGCTCAGAAATGTGAGTAGATTATTATTATTATGAGATTTAGTCCTGATATATGTCGGATCCAAATACAAGATACGAGTAACACAAATCTAAATCTAGCATCCACCACCCCATGACTACACAATCTCTGTGGGTCTTACTTTTGATAACTTCAATAACAGCTGATTGTTGCGACCAACCATTCATTTCCAACTCACTACAGGCCAATATTACTAATTAGACTCCATTCTTGCTGGTAAAATGTGGTCTTGAGCAGGATATCTCCTCTATGTTGTCCTAATTGACCTAACAGACAGGTGTTCTTCCGTTATTCTATTGTTTTTTCCTTGTAATTTACGTGTCTTTTTTCTACCAACAGGCAGAAAGAATCTTCCCCTTCCAAAACTGTTGGAGACAATCAGTGTTTTACTGCTAAAAACAGTGAGTCATCCTCGCCCTCATTGTCAGGTATGTACAGGTTTATAGGCCATCCAATTATAGCCTATGATCCAAAATTTAAATATTAAGGCTCTAAAATTACTTCCTTTATTCTTTCTGCTCCCCTGAGTATTCTATTTTTTGTTTTGTTAAAATCCCCCATACGGTTCCAGAGTTATGGGCCTTTGTAATTAGTGGTAATTTTTATTCTTTACAAAGGGGCGGTGCTCACAGGATCCTCTGGGGCGTGCCCTTAGGTTACCACGCCCACATGATAAAGACCATAATAATTAACACTAAATAAAAAGTCCCATATCTCTACAACCGTACTGTGGATTTTAGGAAAACAAATATCAGAATACTCAGGGGAGAAGCCGACATAAAATAAGAGCGAATCTTGGACACTTTTGACCTGGTGATGGGTCTTCTTTAAAGTTACAATGAAGTTTTATCCAACTGATTATATAACACCGTGGCTTGCTGAAAGTAATGTCATATTAATATGGGGACATGGTTCTTTGGGGAGACACCACCGGAACCCAGAAAAGCTACAGGTTCATATTAATCAGTTGCATAACTCTATAAAGATACAAAGCTCATCTTTTAGGAGTTTATAATCAACATTTTTTTCTGGCTTTTTGATTAGAATCTCCAGTTCAGAAGAGAAGAAAATATTTTCGAACACTGAGAAAACAACTAAAAACAGAGAAAGTTGAAGAGGGGGAAACTAGGCGAGGTAAGTGTGACGATAATCTCCATGTTGTATGACGTCAGTGAGAAGAAGTCATGTGGAGCAGATGTTATCCGTCAGTGGTGGGATTGTCACATGTATGATGGCTGACAATGATTCTGCTCCTCTGTATGATGAGATTCCTCTAATGTCATGTCACAGTGACACCACAGTAGTGTCCTCTAATATGGAGTCCCATTACTTACATCAGTTTTACATCTTTTCTCCTAGGTTCTCTCTTCCGCCGGATGATAACATCCTGCCGGCGTGGATTATCCAGGGCTGCTCGTGCTGTCAGAGAAAGCTGTATTTTTGGCTGCTGCCACCAACGCACCATTGACATCTCGAGGACAGAAACCCCCCCAAATCTAGCGCTCTGAAGAAACTACAGCACATCCACCATTAATGCTGTACCTGTATGGAAGGAGTTGTACCACCTACCTGTGGCCTCCTGACCAGCAAGAGACACGTGCAAAAGTTGAAGGCTCCTCCAAGAACTTGTCTTCATCCTTCCATGCAATTTTAATTCAAAGAAATAAAAAATTAAAATTGTTTAATGTCTTTTCGCATTTAATTGATTATTACTGACTTTTATGGTATATTAATACTATACCTCATATATAGTATGTCTGAAGGGTTAGATCCCAAACTGGAGAATAGCGGTTCTATGTCTCCCATTAATCCTCTAAACTCTGGCCAAAAATGGAGGAGATGACCAGAGATTCTGTTATTCCTAAGGGTACGTACACACAGCACCTTATAGACGCCAGCATAAACCACTGATTTTTTATTTTATAAGAAGACACTTAAGGAAAACATCAGTGTTTTTGTTAACTACATATAAAATAGTCAGCGGCTTCCAAACAGAAGCCACCAGCAGAATGAACCGATCACTTTCTTTAACCACTTCATAATTTTCAAAGCTGGAAGCGGAGAAAAGAAGCTGAAAAAGACTGAAAAATACACAATGCACAGCAAGTTGTTTTTATATTGCAGTGCATATGTTCAATCATTTACATTTTTATCTAGTGCTTTTCATGAGTGATCCAGGTGGAATCCACCTGAAGAAGACATTGTTTGCACATTACGAAGAGTGGCAATTAGTGTTGAGTGAGCACTAAAATGCTCGGGTGCTCGAAGCTCGGGCCGAGCTCACCGTGATACTCGGGTGCTCGACCCGAGCAACGAGCCCAATGTTAGTCTATGGGAGACCCGAGCATTTTTGCGGCGGCACCCCCGACAGTCTGTAGAAAGCCTAAAAAGTGCCCAAAACAATAGTGACAGTGCTCAAATGACATGGGGACAGCATGGGGATCGCCCCAGGAAGCATTTCAGACCCCCAGGTCACTGCTGTCAACAGCGCCGGACTGGGGTGTCTGGGGCCCACCAGGGACATTGACTCCAGGGGCCCACCCACCCTTCAGCTATTTGCAAATACCTGTTAGCCGTTATACCCATTATATTGGCCGCTTCTGCCCATCACTGTGCGCTCACCAGAAATGCGATGTACAATTACTGTAATTTGCATTAAAGGGTTTTTATTGGTGAAAACAAGTTCTCAGCGATGCACAGGTTGGGAAGGTGATCACTTATTTATTGGTGGAATCAGCACTGTCAGAAGATTGTGGCACTTTGAGTATTTGGTGAGATTTTTACCTCTGTATTTATAAGACAAAACCAGGAGTGGAGCAATCCGAGGTAATGTTTTATGAATTTCTCACCCACTCCTGGTTTTGTCTTATAAATACAGAGGTGAAAATCTCACCAAATGCCAACTTGCTTTCTCTGGTGAACCTCTGCAACTGCATCTCTGCTGCTGTGTAATAGTCACAGGGCAGGGAGGGGTTAAACATCCAAGTATTTAATATCTATTGGAAATAAAGAGGTTTCCCCTTATTGATATCAGATAAAACAAATGACCAACCACAATCCACTCTACCAAGACCAATATTACCAGATAGAAGGCAGAAATACCACCACACCGTGACCAGATCACATATTACCACCACATAGTGCCCAAATAATGCCACATACAAGGCACAAATACCGCCACACCATGACCAAAGCACATAATACCACCACATAGCGATCAAATGCTACCAGATACAAGGTATAAATACTGACACACCATGAGACCACATATTACCACCACATGGTGACTGAATAATACCACATACAAGGGACAAATATCGTCATGTCATGACCAAAGCACATAATGCCACAACATAGTGACAAATAATGCTAAAATAATAAAAATGTAAAAAAGCTCTGTATATTGGGTCAGTGTACAGGTTATACAGTGATCACCAGTGATATTATACACAGGAGCTCTGTATATAGTGTACCGGTTATCAGTCATCACCAGTGACATTATACACAGAAGCTCTGTATATAGTGTCAGTGTACAGGTAATGCAATGATCACCATTAATATTATACACAGGAGCTCTGTATATAGTGTCAGTGTGTGTGTATAGGTAATACATATACTCAACATAGGTAATACACATACTCACCAGTGATGTCTCTAGGTGAAGTTCTTTATCTGCAGACCGATATATCCCATCTTCTATGCAGGACTTATCTCTGCAGAAAATAACATAGTTAGCTATAACTGATCACTTCCAGAGCACAATCCACACTTTTCCCAAGATTTCTACACTGCATGAAATGACAAAAAAGCAACATAGTGCCGCACTACACAGTAACAGTGCTCCAGTGTCATTCTGTGCCTGCTCATCTGTCAGCAGACATATTTCTCTGATGGCAAAGATGTAGCAGAGCTGAAGACAGAAGACCCATGGATTACGTCGGAGCGAGGATTTTTTTTTATTAAAGATAGAGTCCCTTAGGCTACGTTCCTGCTTTTATGCGGCGCTTTAGACCGCTCGCGTAAAAGAAGTGCCAAAGAAAGCTGGAAACGCCTTCCAGCAAAAGCTATGGTTTTTGCTGAAAAGCGTTCAGATGCCGCGTTTTGCCACGTATTTTTGCGCGGGCGCTTTCACTGCAAAAGCGGCCGCACAAAAAGAATTGACATGCCAATTCTTGGCGTTTTTTTCGGCGCGCTTTCCCCATAGGCTACATGTTAACATGCCTCGGGAAAAGCGCGCTGAGAAAAGCGCAACGTCGGCATGCAGTAGAGATTTTTTGCGCCGCGTATGAACGGAGCCTAAATGGGTTTTGTGTTTTATTTTTAATTAAAAAAAAAATTTCTGTGTTTTTTTTCTATTTACTAGAAATTCATGGTGGCCATGTCTAATTTGGCGTGACAACATGAATTTCGGGCTTAGTACCGGCTGATAATACAAAGCTGGCCTGGTACTAACACTATTATTACCCAGGGTGCCACTCACCACCAGGGCCGCTGGAAGAGCCAGGTAAAGGGCCTGGAAATTTTCAGGGGTGGCTGCGGGCTGCGATTTTCAGTGTGGGGGGCCAAAAACACTTGGGCCTTACCATGCTGAGAATCCCAGCCCCCAGCTCCTTTGTTTTATCTGGCTGGCGATCAACATATGGCTGGAGCACACACCTTTTTCTAAAAAAAAAATATTTTAAATAAGTTTAAAACAAATATTCGGCTTCTCTGTCTTTTGATCAGCAGCCAAGGTAAAGCCAGGCAGCTGGGGGTGGCAGTACGTAGCTGTCCGCTTTATCTGCGGTGAGAATCAAAAATTCTGCAGAGCGCTACACCGTTTTTAAAAATGATTTCTTTTCACACTTCTATATGTCACAGACCCAACAGCCAATCACAGATGCTGTCAAAGAGGATGGGCGTCTGTGATTGGCTGTTTGAGTAATCTACAATCAGCCCATACATTCTAGTATGGTACTATGTATGGGCTGCTTTCAGGTTACTCAAGCAGCCAATCACAGACGCCCGTTCTCTGTGTCAGCGTCTGTGATTGGCTGTTGGGACTGTCACACATATAGAAGTGTGAAAATAAATAAATAATAAAACAAAAATGACAGCGCTCCGCAGAATTTTTGATTCTCAGCGCAGATAAAGCAGACAGCTATGGGCTGCCACCTCCAGCTGCCTGGCGATCAAAAGTCAGGAAAGCCCAATGTTTTTTTAAATTATTTAAAAAAATAATTAAAAAAAAAATACGTGGGTTCCCGCCATATTTTGATCGCCAGCCTGGTAAAAACCAGGCAGCTGGGGGCTGGGATTCTCAGCATGGTAAGGCCCAAGCATTCTGGGCCCCCCACGCTGAAGACGGCAGCCCGCAGCCACCCCTGGAATTGGCGCATTCATCATAGCACCATTTCCAGGCGCTTTATCCGGCTCTTCCAGCGGCCCTGGTGGGGGTGGCACGCTGGGTAATAATGGGGTTAGTACCAGCTTTGTATTATCAGCTGGCACTAAGCCTGAAATTCATGGCGTCACGCCAAACTAGACATGGCCACCATGAATTTCTAGTAAACAGAAAAAAACACATGTAGGGACTCCATCTTTAATAAAAAACAAAATCCTCGCTCTGACGTAATCCATGGATCTTCTGTCTCCAGCTCTGCTACATCTTTGCCATCAGACAAATACCCCTGCTGACAGAGATGAGCAGGCACAGAATGACACTAGAACACAGTTGTCAGAGAAGTGCTCAGCTGGCCTCCAGCCGCCGACCATGTTTTCCTGTGCGTTGCAAATAATGCATACTTTCAAACACATGCCTATTTTTGCAATGCAAGTCTACAGTACATTGCGTCTGCACTGATTTACAACGGATCCGTTGTAACGCACAGTATAAACGCAATGTTAACCCAGCCTAACAGCAGCGAGAAGGGGAGACGGAGCCCTGGAGACCGCCAAGTCAGTCTACTGGTGGTACTATCATGCCCATTGCCCAGTATGTCCTCCCAGCCTTTGTGGTATTATTATGCCCATTGCCCAGTATGTACTGCCAGCCTCTGTGGTACTATAATTCAAGCTCACATGGCATGTCCTGCCAGCCAGCCACTGGTGGTAGTAGTACTAGCATGATAGTACCACAAAGGGCCGGCTCCAGGTTTTTCTGGGCCCTGGGAGAAAGAGTCTCAGTGGGCCCCTTTAACACATACCACGATTCATGATGCACAGATACCGCAGAGAAATATAAGTATAGTACAATGCAAAGATTTCACTTCTTATATTACATGAGTGATATCTATTGTAAATTCTATAATAGCTCAGAAACCGGCGAATCGCTCCACACAGTATACTGGCCTCCAAAAAGTGCTCCATACAGGATACTGGTCCCCATATAGCGCTCCATACAGAATACTGGTCCCCATATAACGCTCCATACAGGATATTGGTCCCCATATAATGCTCCATACAGAATACTGGCCCCCATAAAATGCTCTGCACAGAATACTGGCCCCCATATAACGCTCCATACAGGATACTGGTCCCCATATAACGCTCCACACAGTATACTGGTCCCCAAAAAATGCTCCATACAGAATACTGGACCCATATAATGCTCCTTACAGAATACTGACCCCATATAACGCTCCATACAGAATACTGGCCCCCATAAAATGCTCTGTACAGGATACTGGCCCCATATAAAGCTCCATGCAGGCTGTTCCCCCCACACAATGCCCTATGCAAGCTGTTCCCCCCCTTATAATGCCCCATGCAGGATGTCACCACCCTCCATATAAAGCCCCATGCAGGATGTCACCTCCCCCATATAATGCCCCATGCAGGATGTCACCTCCCCCATATAATGCCCCATGCAGGATGTCACCCCCCTCCATATAATGCTCCATGCAGGATGTCACCTCCCCATATAACGCCCCATGCAGGATGTCACCCCCCATATAATGCCCCATGCAGGATGTCACCCCCCATATAATGCCCCATGCAGGATATCACCCCCCCTCTCTTTAAAATGCCCCATGCAGTTTGTCACACCCCCCTTTTATAATGCCCAATGCAGGATGTCACCCTTCTCTTTAAAATGCCCCATGCAGGATGTCACCGCCCCCATATAATGCCCCATGCAGGATGTCACCCCCCCATATAATGCCCCATGCTGGATGTCACCCCCCATATAATGCTCCATGCAGGATGTCACTCCCCCATATAATGCCCCATGCAGGATATCACCACCCCACCCATATAATGCCCCATGCCTCCATACATTAAATAAATAATCGAATACTCACCTCACTCCTCCTCACCTGTTGCCGCTGCTCAGGTCTGGACTCCAGCGCCGCAGGATGTCAACCCCCTCCATATAATGCCCCATGCAGGATGTCACCTCCCCAATATAATGCCCCATGCAGGATGTCACCCCCATATAATGCCCCATGCAGGATGTCACCCCCCCTCTTTATAATGCCCCATGCAGGATATCACCCCCCTCTCTTTAAAATGCCCAATGCAGGATGGCACCCCCCTCTTTAAAATGCCCCATGCAGGATGTCACCCCCCATATAATGCCACATGCAGGATGTCACCCCCCATATAACGCCACATGCAGGATGTCACCCCCCCCATATAATGCCCCATGCTGGATGTCACCCCTCCCCCATATAATGCCCCATGCAGGATGTCACTCCCCCATATAATGCCCCATGCAGGATGTCACTCCCCCATATAATGCCCCATGCAGAATATCACCCCCCCCCCATATAATGCCCCATGCCTCCATACATTAAAAAAAATAATAATCAAATACTCACCTCACTCCTCCTTACCTGCTGCCGCTGCTCAGGTCCGTACTCCAGCGTCGCCGGCGTCTTCCCGCTCTGCGCTGCCTGTGATGGCTCAGGGGAGGGCGCGGTGGAAAGACGTCACCGTACCCTCTGACCTGATATGTCACAGGGAGCGCAGAGCAGAAATACAGCGGATCTGCGGAGGCAGGAGGAGAGGTAAGTATCCGGCTGCTGGGCCCTGAGCAAGCGGGGGAGAAGGGCGGGCGCTGGCACCGCTCTCCTCCGCCCATAGCCCGATTCATGCTTAGTATGTCCTGCCAGCCTCCTTGGTACTTTCATGCCCACCCAGCATGTCCTGCCAACCACTGGTGGTAGTACATGCTGCTAGGCATAGTAACAGTAACGAGAGGTTGGCAGCAGGACAGGCTGGGCAATGGGCATGATGATAATCATGCCCATTGCCCAGTAGCATTTACTGCCAGCCTCGGCCAGGGGTCCTCTCAGTCACCCCTCCCCCCTATCCCTTCCTCCCCTCCCGGCCCCTGCTTTTCATACTCACGCGTCGAGATGAGCTGCAGGCCTGCAGCCGCTGCCTAGGGCGACGGCGGATCCGTCCTCCACAGCGCGCACAGGAAGCAGTCCCAGGGCGATGACGTGTTCGCCCGATGACGTCATCGCCCTGAGACTGACCTCCTGCGCACGCGCCGGCAGAGGAGGCAGAGGGGCACTGCGGCAGCAGGCAGAGCAGGGAGACCGGTCTCCTTGCTGTGCTGCTGCAGAGGGCCCATCACTAATCATATCGGCAGTGCTGCCTATCTGATTAGCGAACCGGAGGGTCCTCTGTTCTCTGTACAGGGCCCAGTGGGTGTGGGGGCGGGGCTTAGGGGCATGGCCATCGGAACCCGGAGCCCACCGGGGGTTTTCCCGATCATACGGTGGGCCAGTACGCCCCTGCCCATAAGGGCACACACTGTGCAATTATCTGAGATTCTAGCGTGACCTCCGCAGGGAGGATGAGAGTGATACGTGGTGCAGAATACGTTGGTCTATAAGCAGGCATGCAATACATGGGGTGCAGAGAAAAAGGTTGCACTTGGGTCACGACCTGACTAAGGAGGCACGGTACCGTGTGAGGCTTATTCTCTTAGCTCCCCCGCCAACAATTTATATACAAATAAGATATTATACAGTGCTACATTATACAAGGTATAAAGGATGGTGCCCACATAAGAGTGCCATTCTTTAGCAACAAAATAACAGTGCCACTCAGAGCCAAAATAAATACGGCTATATAGTGTTCTCAAGATAGCACAATAGATTGCTCAAATAAATACTGTCATACAGCGCTCACATATTATCACTATGAAATGCCCAAATAACTACCACTTTACAGTTCTCACATGTTATGACCATACTGTGCTCAAATAAATACTACAATACAGTGCTCACATATTATCAAAATACAGGCACAAATAAATAGTAACGGACATTGTTCACATATTATCACTATGCAGTTCTCAATGCATAATCTAACAGTGCTATTGACGCGCCCCCTGGGCCGTGGGGTACCCGGTGCCGGGACAATAAATGCTGGGGGATGATGTCACAGTGGCGATGACCCGGTCCGTGACCCAGGGCGGTCAATAAAAGGGGTTATTTATAGGGGATTTATAGTGTTTTTATAAAGTTCGTGACGCCACCTGTGGATTCTGGTAATAGGTACCAGCGCTGCTTCAGACCTCTGGGGCGCTTGATAGGGCAGCTGGTTTGGAGTGGCTCCCCACAGGTGGAGCGGGCCCCAGGGCAGTGTAGAATGGTAGGTGGTGATGATGGGGCTTGTAGTGCAGGAGAGATGGCGCAGAGGAAATAACTGACGGAGGCAGTGGAGTCCTGTCATCCGAGTTTACTCACAGTTCTGTTCAAGTTCCTCAGGTACACTGTACGGGTGTCAGCCTCTCGCGTCACACTGCGTATGCCAGACAGGGGTTCAGCACTTCCTCAGGTATATCAGGAGCGCTTGACGGGACCCCGCTTTTGTGTGTTCCTCTCTAGACCGACTTCCCGCGCTGGGTCTTCTCCCTCCTGCCCTGCTCCTTCCAGTAAAGTCTCGAACGGGTACTCCGTGATCCCTCTGGACAACTTGGAGTTCCCGGACCTACTTGGTGCCCTTTTCGGTGACTTAGGTGTGAGAGTACGGCGACTGCACCGTGGAAGTGCAGAAGCCTCCGGTTTTCTGGCTGAGACGTGAAGTACTCGGCCAGTCCGGGGACTGGTTCCCCTCTTGCGGCCCGATCCCTCTGACGCTTGGCAGATTCAGGCGTACGGGTGGCTTCCTGCTCCTTCCATACCCCTGAGATCCCTTTCCTTAATGAAGCCTTCTCCTCTGCTCCCCTCCTGGGCCTTCCTGGCTAGGCCCCACTCTGGAGCAGAGCTCCTGACGAGACTCTGCTCCCCTCCTACTCCTCTTCCACTTACAAAAGACTACTCACTGATCTAAGATGGCTTCTCTTTTTATGTGTTTTTCTAAAGTGCTCCCCTGAACTACGTCCTCCACCCACACGCACTACATGGTACCCAATCTCTTTGGTTCTCCCTTCTGCAGCCAGGGACGGGGCAGCAAATCAGAGTGCATCTTGCCCTTCCAGCCGGCCTGGAGTAGTGTAGTGATGGGTGCTGGTGTTGGGGTCCCGGGCAGTACTCCATCCTTACCTGAGAGAAGGAGATACCACACCTCTGGGTGAGGTGCAGTAACCCTGTGGCGACTGAACCCTCAGGGGCGCCACACTATACAATGGCTAACTAAAAATACAATAATTAGACTGAGTCATGGTCATAACCATGTCAATCATTCGTGGCACCAATATAGAAGCAGGAGGCTGATGGGACCCATGTGTAAATGCCCAGGGAAATGTCTGTGCTTCATATGAGGGCATCAGCACTATTATTTTGGGAGGCCTTGTTTCAGGGTTTGCATTGGGTCCTAGTTACTTGCTGGACACCTTCTTCGAAACGGCTCTCCGTCACCCCTCACCACAATTCAGTAGACCCATACCAGCTATTACTGAAATTATTGATTGCCAAGTGTAACAGCGGAAAATAAATTATTGAAAAAAAATAAATAAATAAGCACGATGCTCCCCGATCCTCTGGGCGGCATGTAGACTTCTTTTTATAATTTTATAAACTTGTGTATTTATAGATTTGATGTTATTAATCATTAATGGTCCATTACTTATTATTCCTCTATGCAGTCCTTTCTCCAGCTCTGGTGTTATATACTTATTTTATAAAAAAAAAAAAAGTTCCAGTTATTAGCTAAGGCTGAAAATAAATAAAGTTTTAGAGTCAGTAAAATATAAAAGCGGTATTTTATATTGGGATTTCTTATAGCAAACTCATCTTCTGCTTGTGAGTGCACATTGCTATATAAGGACGCAGCCACCCAACCAACCCGAACCAAAGACACTCCAGTGACAGCCACATAGTCACTATATAGCTCTCACTGGCGGTAAACTGACCGTTTTAGGCAGCGGATGCAACCAAAACTCACTCATGTACTTGAAATCCCACCTACCCAGTTTTTTCATTGACTAACGTGGGCTAGGTTTCAACCACATCGGAAAAAGGTGATGAGTGAGCACATATTTCATAGGTATCCGTTTGATCCGATGATCTAATATTGGCGATGCCAGGGGTTCTGGGGTAAGAAGAAGCTGCTCACACTGCTGTCCACCCTGTCTATCTGATCTAGTAATGGAGATACCAGGGGTGCAGTGGTAAGATGAGGCTGCTCACACTGCTGTCCACCTGTCTAATTGATCTAATACTGGAGATAACAGAGGTCCTGAGGTAAGAAGAAGCTGCTCACACTGCTGTACACCATGTGTTTCTGAGCTAATACTGGATATACCATGGGTGCTGAGGTAAGAAGAGGCTGCTCACACTGCTGTACATCTGTCTAATTGATCTAATACTAGAGAAACCAGGGGTGCAGAGGTAAGAAGAGGCTGCTCACACTGCTGTTCACCATGTCTTTCTGAGTTAATACTGGAGATACCAGGGGTGCTGAGGTAAGAAGAGGCTGCTCACACTGCAGTCCACTATGTGTATCTGATCTAATACTAGAGATACCAGGGGTGCAGAGGTAAGAAGAGGCTGCTCACACTGCTGTACACCTGTCTAACTAATCTAATACTAGAGATACCAGGGGTGCTGAGGTAAGAAGAGGCTGCTCACACTGCTGTCCACCTTGTGTATCTGATCTAATACTGGAGATACTAGGAGTGCTGAAGTAAGAAGAGACTGCTCACAGTGCTGTCTACTCTATCTATCTGATCTAATACTGGAGATGCCAGGAGTGCTGAAGTAAGAAGAGGCTCTTCACACTGCTGTTCACCATGTCTATCTGATATTATGCTGGAGGTACAAGGAGTGCTTAAATAAGAAGAGGCGGCTCACACTGATGTCTACCCTGTCTATATGATCTAATGCTGGAGATACCAGGGCTATTAAGGTATGAAAAGGCTGCTCACACTGTTATAGGTTATCTCTAAGTCATATCAGGAATATTCCTATGGCACATGCTCACAAGTTTCTGTGCTAATATTCTAGGACAGGTTTCTTTCTGTGTAACAAGACAGTGACCATATTAATTCTTTAATGTTTACCTCCCTAAACAAAAATGAGCTAAAATTGCTAATTAAAGGTATTTATAAATGTATTTATTAAGATTCCCTTTAGTTATTTATTTTTTTCTATTCCCGGAGAGCCCCGTTAAGGAAAAATTGCAAAACAAAGAGATACATTTCTCAGAATCCTATTTTATATATCCATATACTGTATGTGATACTGAGTTTGTATGTTTTCCCCGTATTCTCATGGGTTTCCGCCGGATTCTCCGGTTTCTTCCTATACTCCAAAGACATACTGATAGGGAATTTAGATTGTGAGCTCCGATGGGGAAAGTGTCGATAATGTCTGTAAAGCTCTGCGGAATTAATGGTGCTATATAAGTGAATAAAATAAATAAATAAATAAAAATAAATACTAGAGTACAATAAGAGAAGCCAAAGAAGGCGGGAATAATAAAAGTCACGGTGCACTTGTGTGGAGCTTGAGAAAAGTAACTATATGCAGGCCCGGCGTCAGAACCCAGCGCACCCGGGCAAGTGCTGGGGCCCTGAGCAGACAGGGGGGCCCACTCACCGTCGGGCACCCCTGTGCGCTATGGGACCCGTGAGCGGTGTAGTGCCGGTGCCAGCGCCCGCCACTCACCCCCACTTGCTCAGGGCCCAATACTTTCCTCTCCCCGTGCTTCAGCAGCAGCTCTGGTCTCTTCCCCGACTGCTGCACTGCGACGTCTCAGGTCAGAGGGCGCGGTGACGTCTTTACACCATGCTCTCTCCTGATCCATCACAGCGCAGAGCGGGAAGACGCCGGCGGAGCTGAAGAGTCTCGAGCAATGGCAGCAGGTGAGGAGAGGTGAGTATTTGATTTTTTTTATATATATATGTATGGTGGCATGGGGCATTATATGGGGGGGGGACAAGTCACATCCTGCATGGGGCATTATATGGGGGGGAACAAGTGACATCCTGCATGGTGCATTATATGGGGGGGATAGGTCACCTCCTGCATAGGACATTATATGGGGGGACAGGTGACATCCTGCATGGGGCATTATATGGAGGGGGAGAGGTGACCTCCTGCATAGGACATTATATTGGTGGAGAGGTGACATTCTGCATGGGGAATTATATGGGGGGAGAGGTGACATTCTGCATGGAGCATTATATGGGGGGAGTGACATCCTGCATAGGGCATTATGTGGGGGCCAGTATTCTGTATGGAGCGTTATATGGAGGCCAGTATCCTGTATGGAGCGTTATATGGGGGCCAGTATCCTGTATGGAGCATTATATGGGGGCCAGTATTATGTATGGAGCATTATATGGGGACCAGTATCCTATATGGAGCCTTATATGGGGGCCAGTATCCAGTATGGAGCGATATATGGGGACCAATATCCTGTATGGAGCCTTATATGTGGACCAGTATCCTGCATGGAGCGTTATATGGGGACCAGTATCCTGTATGGAGCGTTATAAGGGGTCCATTATCCTGTATGGAGCCTTATATGGGGACCAGTATCCTGTATGGAGCGTTATATGGGGACTAGTATCCTGTATGAAGCATTTTATGGGGGCCAGTATCCTGTATGGAACGTTTTATGAGGGCCAGTATCCTGTATGGAGCGTTATATGGGGACCAGTATCCTGTATGGAGCATTATATGGGGACCAGTATCCTGTATGGAGCGTTATATGGGGACCAGTATCCTGTATGGAGCGTTATATGGGGGCCAGTATACTGTATGAAGCGTTATATGGGAACCAGTATCCTGTATGGAGCGTTATATGGGGTTCATTATTCTGTATGGAGCGTTATATGGGGTTCATTATTCTGTATGGAGCGTTATATGGGGTCCATTATTCTGTATGGAGCGTTTTATGGGGTTCATTATTCTGTATGGAGCGTTATATGGGGTTCATTATTCTGTATGGAGAGTTATATGGGGTTCATTATTCTGTATGGAGCGTTACATGGGGTCCATTATTCTGTATGGAGCGTTTTATGGGGTTCATTATTCTGTATGGAGCGTTATATGGGGTTCATTATTCTGTATGGAGCGTTATATGGGGTCCATTATTCTGTATGGAGCGTTATATGGGGTCCATTATTCTGTATGGAGCGTTATATGGGGTCCATTATTCTGTATGGAGCGTTTTATGGGGTTCATTATTCTGTATGGAGCGTTATATGGGGTCCATTATTCTGTATGGAGCTTTATATGGGGTTCATTATTCTGTATGGAGCGTTATATGGGGTCCATTATTCTGTATGGAGCGTTTTATGGGGTTCATAATTCTGTATGGAGCGTTATATGGGGTCCATTATTCTGTATGGAGCTTTATATGGGGTTCATTATTCTGTATGGAGCGTTATATGGGGTCCATTATTCTGTATGGAGCGTTTTATGGGGTTCATTATTCTGTATGGAGCGTTATATGGGGTCCATTATTCTGTATGGAGCTTTATATGGGGTTCATTATTCTGTATGGAGCGTTATATGGGGTCCATTATTCTGTATGGAGCGTTTTATGGGGTTCATTATTCTGTATGGAGCATTATATGGGGTCCATTATTCTGTATGGAGCGTTATATGGGGTCCATTATTCTGTATGGAGCTTTATATGGGGTCCATTATTCTGTATGGAGCGTTATATGGGGTCCATTATTCTGTATGGAGCGTTTTATGGGGTTCATTATTCTGTATGGAGCGTTATATGGGGTTCATTATTCTGTATGGAGCGTTATATGGGGTCCATTATTCTGTATGGAGCGTTTTATGGGGTTCATTATTCTGTATGGAGCGTTATATGGGGTCCATTATTCTGTATGGAGCTTTATATGGGGTTCATTATTCTGTATGGAGCGTTATATGGGGTCCATTATTCTGTATGGAGCGTTTTATGGGGTTCATTATTCTGTATGGAGCGTTATATGGGGTCCATTATTCTGTATGGAGCTTTATATGGGGTTCATTATTCTGTATGGAGCGTTATATGGGGTCCATTATTCTGTATGGAGCGTTTTATGGGGTTCATTATTCTGTATGGAGCGTTATATGGGGTCCATTATTCTGTATGGAGCTTTATATGGGGTTCATTATTCTGTATGGAGCGTTATATGGGGTCCATTATTCTGTATGGAGCGTTTTATGGGGTTCATTATTCTGTATGGAGCGTTATATGGGGTCCATTATTCTGTATGGAGCGTTTTATGGGGTTCATTATTCTGTATGGAGCGTTATATGGGGTCCATTATTCTGTATGGAGCGTTTTATGGGGTTCATTATTCTGTATGGAGCGTTATATGGGGTCCATTATTCTGTATGGAGCCTTATATGGGGACCAGTATTCTGTATGGAGCGTTATATGGGGTTCATTATTCTGTATGGAGCGTTATATGGGGTTCATTATTCTGTATGGAGCGTTTTATGGGGTTCATTATTCTGTATGGAGCGTTATATGGGGTTCATTATTCTGTATGGAGCGTTATATGGGGTCCATTATTCTGTATGGAGCGTTTTATGGGGTTCATTATTCTGTATGGAGCGTTATATGGGGTCCATTATTCTGTATGGAGCTTTATATGGGGTTCATTATTCTGTATGGAGCGTTATATGGGGTCCATTATTCTGTATGGAGCGTTTTATGGGGTTCATTATTCTGTATGGAGCGTTATATGGGGTCCATTATTCTGTATGGAGCTTTATATGGGGTTCATTATTCTGTATGGAGCGTTATATGGGGTCCATTATTCTGTATGGAGCGTTTTATGGGGTTCATTATTCTGTATGGAGCGTTATATGGGGTCCATTATTCTGTATGGAGCTTTATATGGGGTTCATTATTCTGTATGGAGCGTTATATGGGGTCCATTATTCTGTATGGAGCGTTTTATGGGGACCAGTATTCTGTATGGAGCGTTATATGGGGTCCATTATTCTGTATGGAGCGTTTTATGGGGTTCATTATTCTGTATGGAGCGTTATATGGGGTCCATTATTCTGTATGGAGCGTTATATGGGGACCAGTATTCTGTATGGAGCGTTATATGGGGTTCATTATTCTGTATGGAGCGTTATATGGGGTTCATTATTCTGTATGGAGCGTTTTATGGGGTTCATTATTCTGTATGGAGCGTTATATGGGGTCCATTATTCTGTATGGAGCATTATATGGGGTTCATTATTCTGTATGGAGCGTTATATGGGGTCCATTATTCTGTATGGAGCGTTATATGGGGTCCATTATTCTGTATGGAGCGTTATATGGGGTCCATTATTCTGTATGGAGCGTTTTATGGGGTTCATTATTCTGTATGGAGCGTTATATGGGGTCCAGTATTCTGTATGGAGCGTTATATGGGGTTCATTATTCTGTATGGAGCGTTATATGGGGTCCATTATTCTGTATGGAGCGTTATATGGGGTTCATTATTCTGTATGGAGCGTTATATGGGGTCCATTATTCTGTATGGAGCTTTATATGGGGTCCATTATTCTGTATAGAGCGTTATATGGGGTCCATTATTCTGTATGGAGCGTTATATGGGGTTCATTATTCTGTATGGAGGACTATACTGTCTGCTCTGCATTGTGAGCTGCGAGGATTCGCTGGTTTCTGAGCTATTATAGAATTTGCTATAGATATCGCTCATGTAATGTAAGAAGTGAAATCTTCGGCATTGTACTATATATATATTTCTCTGCGGTATCTGTGCATCATGAATCGTGTATGTGTTAAAGGGGCCACTGAGACTCTTTCGCCCGGGGTCCCCAAAAACCTGGAGCCGGCCCTGACTATATGATAGCTACTGTACTGCAAATGGCTGTTGTAACCTACCTACTTTCTCATACTGAAAGAGTGGTCAAAAGTGGCAAGTTTTTGCTCTTATTTTATTCCTGTTGTCTCCTGACTATTCTATCTTATGTGTTTTTTTACATCCAGATTCCAGAGATATGGACCTTTATATTTAGTGCTAATTTTTATGATCTTTACTAAGGTAGTGGTGCTCATAGGATAATAATGCGGTCAGTCTAAAGACGCACCCAAGAGGATCTTGTGAGACCGGCCTCTTGCAAAGACTAAATATCTCTGGAACCGTACGGTGGATTAAAGGAAGGAATCCTCAGATGAGTAGTGGGAATAAAATAAAAGCAAAAACTGCCCACTTTGATCTGCTGACAGATCAGTTGAGCTTTAAGTTGTGCATAGTATATGACACGGAGAAACCAGATCCATTTTACTCTCTATTCAAACACAGTATGTGCACCCCTGTAACCCTTCTCCCCCAATCTAAAGATGGAGGTCAGAGGAGCAAGTCTGGTCTTTATGGACTCTACCTATTACCACCACAATCACGTTGCCCATTAATAACAAATTGTAGTCCTCACCGCAAGCTTGATGTCTCCCTGGAACAGGTCTTGGTCTATAAATTATAAAAATAATAAACTATATAGTTAGAAAACACAGATAATGATGGAAAAGTCCAGTATATCAGAGTATTTGTTTAGCGTCTCCAGAGGTAGAGAATAACTCCTTGTTACTGTCACAGTGCTGGGTATAAGCAGATCATGGGAGACAGCTCTGAATTCACTTTATGTATGTTATATATATACAGTATATGACTGCAGGACCAGACTACGCAGGATACGTCTGTAGTCTGTTACCGTGGAGGAGACCAACAGTTCTTCTTAGGAACAGTACAAACAAAACAGAAAATATTTGCAAAGTTGCATTTTTTTAGATTTTAGATTACTTAAAATAATAATAAAGATGCAAAATGAACTGTGACTTTCACAATTTTTGGAAAGAGCTCTCTTTTCCCCATGTAGTACATTAATATCTTTTTATACTGTAGGTGTGCTTCCAGCCAGGCCTTCATGTACACCGGAGAACGTTGTGAAACTACACGGTTACAGGGAAATGTTATTGGGATGATGATCGGAGGAGCGGCCGGGACCATCGCTATGACTATAGCTGTCCTCGCTGTAACTGGCAGAAAATAAATGCAGCGTATATCTGAAAATAAAGATCTCTATATACTCACACACCAGTGTCTTCCCCTGTATGTAAATAAAGGAATCCACCATTAATGGATCACTTATGTAATGTATTCTGTTATACGATGCTGCACCTAAAGGGCTGGAACCTTTTATAGTTTATTTGTAGGACTGTAGGGCTTTTTTTAGGCTTAAAAGGGGAAGAAGGCTTTGCCACTCGATCAATGTGTTATATAGTTCTCAATAGAGATGAGCGAACCCGAACTGTAAAATTTGGGGTTCCTACCGGACACCTAGTGTCAGGTGCTGAACTCCGAACACGGGCTTCTCCTGGAAGTCCATTTTACAGTTCGGGAGTCTGGGGAGAAGAGAAAGGAGAGAGGAGAGAGAGGGAGCAGGGAGAGAGAGGTAGGAGAGAGAGAGAAGGAGGAGAAAGATAGAGGGAGGAGAGAGAAAGAGATGGAAGAGAAAGAGCAAGTGAGAGAGAGTGAAAGAGATGGTAGAAAGGGTAAGGAAGAGAGATGGAGGAGAGAGAGAGATATGGAGGAGAGAGAGATGGAGGATACAGAGCAAGGGAGGAGAGAGAGAGAGGGTGGAGAGAGATAGCGGTAGGAGAAAGAGGGAGGAGAGAGATAGAGGGAGGAGAGAGAAAGAGATGGAGGAGACAGAGCAAGTGAGAGAGAGTGAGAAGAGATGGAAGAAAGGATAAGGGAGAGAGATGGAGGAGAGAGAGAGATATGGAGGAGAGAGAGATGGAGGAGACAGAGAAAGGGAGGAGAGAGAGAGAGGGAGCGGAGAGAGGTAGGAGAGAGAGAGGAAGGAGAAAGAGGGAGGAGAGAGATAGAGGGAGGAGAGAAAAAAGGGATGGAGGAGAAAGAGCAAGAGAGAGAGTGAGAAGAGATGGAAGAAAGGGTAAGGGAGAGAGATGTAGGAGAGAGAGAGATATGGAGGAGAGAGAGATGGAGGAGACAGAGAAAGGGAGCAGAGAGAGAGAGGGAGCGGAGAGAGGTAGGAGAGAGAGAGGAAGGAGAAAGAGGGAGGAGAGAGATAGAGGGAGGAGAGAGAAAGAGATGGAGGACAAAGAGCAAGGGAGAGAGAGATTGAGAAGAGAGAGGAGAGAGTGAATAAAATGGAGGAGAGGGCGAGGGAGAGAGATGGAGGAGAGAGAGAGATAGAGGAGAGAGAGAGTGAGGAGAGCGATGAAGGAGAGAGAGTGAGGGAGGAGAGAGGGAGGAAAGAGAGAGGGAGGAAAGAGAGAGAGGGAGGAGAGAAGCAGGAGGAGAGAGATAGAGAGAAAAGAGAAGGAGGAAGGAAATAGAGAGAAAAGGAGAGAGAGGGAGGAGGGAGATTGAGTTTTTTACATCTCCAAAGTTGGAGTTCCCAATGATTTCAATGGGGTCCAGGTACTGGATCAAGATCGGGTACAGTTTTGGTACCCGAACCGAACTTTGGACTAAAGTTCAGTTGGGTACCAAAACCTGAACTTCCACGAGTCTGCTCATCCGTTGTCATGCTAAGTATGGGAAGAACCCAGCGTACGACAACGGGAAAAGGGGGAAAGCCCAGCAACTAAGTAAAGGGGGATTGGAGACCCCTAAGCAGATCTAACAACACCATGACTCCCTTATCGTCCCTAAATAGGTTCCGCACCTATCGCCAAGCAGGATACCTTAGCCCTGGCTGGCCCTAGAGCTAGGCCCTAGGTAGGGAGGGGGAGGAGTGAGCACTAGTCAGCCCCACTGCAACTAAAGACAAACAAGGGAAACAGACAAGGGGATACACTTAGCTTTGAGGAGACACCAGAGAGATCACAACTACAATCCATAAAGGAACTCCAAGAAGAATCTAGCTGACTTCTAGAACACCAGACCTGAACAGAGGAATTTACTCTATCACCAGCAACTCTCTTGAGAAACTGAGTATATTTAAAGATCCAGAAAAGGTGTGTTAATTAGCAGGCGATGGTGGAGATCACCGCTGGGTCCTAGAGTGGGAGGGATGATGAAAGGAACAAGAAGGTGTCTGCAAGGCCAAGCGCAGCGACCTTCTACAGCCGGATCCAGAATGACTGTATGTCAAACCTGACACACCCGTGACATCCCTAGTTCCTAATTCTTTAACTAGTTAGGATGCAATACTACAGTTCACCTCTAGTAGCCACTAGTGAAAAATTTGATTACCTGTCACAATCACAATAATAGTCGATCATTAGTGATCCAGTTCTCAATCTACGTCCCATTGGTTTACACAGTCTGTAAAATTACCCTTCAGAAGGAGACTGGTATCTTTGTTCTGCCTGCCACTGTTCTCCTACACGTGTGCAGACTTCCATTTCTTAAGGGGACTTATTTTCAGTCAATGTCTATGGCATCTAGGTTTTGTAAATGACCCTCCCCACTCCCCCATATCAATTATCAATCTGTGGTTTTGCAACCACGTGAGTTCCAATACTGTGCTATGGTCCACAGTTACAAATGTCTTTATAATAATTCCGATTGTTGGATGTCAGTTGATGTTGAACCCCACCGGTGAAGAGGTCAATATAGTAAACCTGGAAAACCCCTACAATGCATTGAGTTTATGGCAGCTAATTGTCATCATGTAGTTGATGGGGAAATATAACAGGTACAGTCTAGGGGTACAGGAGACATTTGAGCTGATAAAAGCTGAGTGTGCATGGTGATAGATAGCGGCTCTGTAAGACTAAACTTACCTTGTGGCCGGAGTCTGTAGAGCAGAGTTACTGTACATGTCCAGACTCTCTGACCAGGTCTATGCAAAAGTATGAAAAGTGATATAGTAATGTGAAATTCAGGCCAACACTCCCTTTTTTCCACTTTATTTAATCCATATAAACACAACCAAATTTAAGTGGCTTCTTACAAAAACAGCACATGAAAAATGTACAAATGCCATCAGCAAAACGTACTTCAACCAGACGACAACGCGTTTCTGAGCTCTACGTTTCTTAGTTTGATCCTGAAAAATTCCACAATACTTAACACAGGATATCTGAGTTCGCAGATTCGTAACACTCAGGTTAAAATGTGCATAGACAAAATATATAGATAAAACCTGTAAAAACCACAATGTGGATAATGCAGATAAACCAACCATACAATAAAGTAAAAACAGGAGCCAAGGCTGTAAGTGCGGGGATTTCTGTGCTTGGGGATCATACTCGATACTGGATAAATTGAGATGTGAAAATGTTGTATCCATTTTTTCATCATTTGCAGATCACTAACACGTCTCTCCGTCCTGTGATTTCCATAGTTCCACGACTTTTCCTTCTTAGTGTTGCAATTTCAATGTTGAGGATTGTAGTTATGCTCAGTGTTCTAGTATTAAAGTAAATAATCCGACCTCTGATTCAGATTTATGGGATGGGAGGTATTTAATATTAAAATCCAAAAAGCCTCCCTGAAATCCAGCCCCTGCACTTGAAGCACACAGGCCCATGCTGCTCTCCCACACCCACAAGATTGGGGTCTTTATTGAACATATGACCCTGCCTCACATTGGAGAAAATCTATATGTGGTGCCCTGCTGCGCAATGGTGCCACAGATCCCAGAGGGGTGCATGGACGGATTTCTCCACAAGAGGCCCTCACAGCATACACACACCTCCACCTTCCACCTCAGACCACCAGAGGAAGCCCGATAGGGATATAAATAGGGAAGGTGGAGTGATTCAGCAGTTCCTGCTCAGACACAGAAGGAGTGAGTCTGTGAGTTAGTTCTCCTCAGGAAGAGAGTAGAGACAGAACAGTCTGGAGTCCACAGCCAGTTCCTGCAGAGTGAGACACAGAGAAACAGGTCAGTCTGCAGTGGAGCTCAGTCAGACTCAAGCAGCTCGAGTTAAGTGAGCTAGGAGCGTTGCTGACGCTCAGAGAGCAGCAGAAGAGGCAGCCAACCAACTGCCAGTGTGTATAGCCTAGTGAGAGCCCGAGTATGCCGAAGGCTAGAGGAGTAAATAGCATTGGGGGCAGAGGAGCTTTAACGGCTCACCCCAGGAACCATATACCGGACATCGGGTCTGAGTCTGCAGGGATTCTTTACACCCAGCAGAAGACAACCAGAACCCCTGGCGAACTACATGTCCCAGGAATACCAAACGCTGACTGTTATACCAGGGTCAGGAGTTACCGAGGCCCCATATACCAGGGAGTGTGTACTCCAACAGAAGGCCCTACCACAGGATCTGCTGGTGCAGAACAGAGACTAAGTTAGGCCTAGCTCCAGGCAGGCCAGAGACTAACACTAAGCGGCGAAGAAACAGGAGGCCTTACACCTGCTCACTGGGGAGAGTCCTGCAGTGCACCCCTCACCCTGCAGTGCTCCGGACAGTACCTGCATTTCCACCAGTAAAAGGTACAGAAGCAAACCGTGTGTGGGTGTGTCCCCTGTTCTTCCTTGGACCCGGCTGGGTCATCTCCATATTGTGCACCTCGTCAAACATCGCTGCCCTGAGGCCTAGCTCCACCTGTGGGGAGCTACACCATCATAGCTGCCATAACACCAGCCTCAGTGGACTGCCGCAGCGCTGGTGATCCTCACCAGACATCACAGGTGGCGTCACGAACTTTGACATTTCATTTTCCCCGTTTTTAAGAGAGACCCCAGGGTACGGGCCCGGGAGCCGACCACCGCGACCTCCCCCAAGACCAGGCATTAAGTCCTTGGCGCCGAGTAGTCCCCATCCCCTGGGTGCCACATTTACATATGGGACAAAGGGACCTTTTTGGCTCCCCTAGTCTCTAGGGCACGAAGGAAACAGTAAACCCTGCACTTATTATAGGCAAGCCCCTGGGAGAGGTGGGTTTTTGGTGGTGTGTAGTAATGGACTTACCAAAAACTTTCATCATAGCTTTTTTTATCAGAAAACTGGAGTAATCTGCTTTGAAAGGTATTAAAAAAAATTGAGCAAAGAGGAGTTGTACAGAAATGTTCCCACTTTTAAATTTTATTTCGCTAGTTTGAAGAAACTCCGCCAAAATGTGCAGAGCTAGAGAGGAGCCGGGACTGGATGGGACATGGCTATGTCCACCTGTCAAATTCTGCAAGAGCGTTGGCGTTTCTTCTGCCAGTAATGCTACTTCAGTCCGTGCACAACTTTAGTCTTAATATATCGGCCTCACAGTATTTTATAATGGCCAAAAAACTGATTTTCAGCCATGTCAGAAACTTTCAAGATAATTTATAGTCTGATCCGCCATCTTGTCCGTGTCTTGGAAACCTGAGAATGAGCGCTAGTCTCGGCAATCCAACAATCCCATACACAATGAGGGGTCCGCATACTTGACCTCCAGTCCATTCATTATGGAGCCCACATTTGGGATTAGTGGGGTCTTTAGTGATTGGGCCCCAAGCGATCAGTAATTATCCCCTGTCCTATGGATAAGTGATAACGCACCATCTTGTTCCAAACCTTTAAGGTGAAGGCCCATTTGCACATCGCCTGTAGAGCATCACACAGATTCCCTCATATTACGGAGCTGCAGACGTTCTGCCATATTAGATTTATTTTTATGGAGGAACTTTCCCTAGAAACATTGTATTGTAATCTAAAGAAGAAAAGACGCCTCCATATGAACTTGAGGACACCTGAAGGAGCAGCATGGCCCTATACAATGAGAATATACGGCATGTGTCCTCTGATGATACCAGTATGTTCCACCATAACATGGACCTGTGTAATGGACAAGTAGCTACTACCAAACCCCAAAACCTATTGTAACCAGAGATAACACTATAAAAAAATTAAAGTTGCTTTTATTTTATTATTTAAATAAAAAATTCTCAAGAAATCTTAAAAGTTGACAATCAGGCGTCCATCATCCATATTTCCACGCATTCAGTAATAGCTGATGGTCGGTCTGACACATGTGCAGCCCAGAGTCACCAGCTCGCCCTCCAGTCTGTAGGAGAAGCTGCAGCCTTTCTGCTCCCGTCGTAGGACCATCACCTCCTGCTGGATGGGGAAGGAGATCAGGTCTGGACTTTCATGGCCATCAGCGTCTACACAAGCAAAAGTCAGACAATCGGCCTCGGCAATGACGACAGGGAACCTGTTGGTATCTGTGGTGAGACTGGGAATAAAAATACACAGTGAGAGAAGCTGTGTAACACCTGGTCCATGTCCGCGCTCCTTGTTCTTATCCTGCAGATTCTCGAGGCTTTTTCTTCAGTCTTCTGCTCTATAAATCTCCAGTTTCTCCCTCCATACAAGGTTATTCTGGGTGATGTCAGAGCCGCGCCGTGCGCTCTCAGCTTCTCTCCTTCATGTTTTATTTCTAATAACTGCAGCTGCATCTCCCTCCTCCCCTGAAGTCTATTTGGGGACAGGGGAGATTTCTGAACGGTTACTGGGAGCTTGTAGGCAGGAAAAGAAGAACGAGAGGCGGCTAGAAGATGGGAAGACGTTATTCTCCACTAAAGGGGTTATAAAAACATCCCGACAAGCTATTCCCTGCTATTGTAACTCTACTGAAAAGATTATTTTCTTTCTATACTTTACTAGACGTCCTTCTACAGGAGACTCCGGGAATCTCCACCGGACTGTATCACTATTCAGCGCTGCTTGTAATGTGACAGGTTGTGATATTACTGTTAGAACCTTGCTGTTAGGTTTTTTTTCCTTTGCTGGTCACATGACCTTGTTGGCCTATTTAATCCTGCTCCGCCCTTCTGGCTTTGCTGGACTTCATTGTATATCTACTTTCTAGCTAGCCTGTGCTCTGTATCTAACTCTGTTAGTTTGCTTGGTCTACGGACCTCTATGTTCTATCTATTTTGTTTGTTCGTCTGTCTGCTACTATTTCTGTTAGGAGGTGTCCCATATTCCTCCCAGTCCTTAGTACTTGTAGGGATTCCCTCCCCACATCTATAGGTCTTCGTACAGACTAGATTAGGACTTTAGCAGGTCTGATCGCAGGATCAGGTTCCCTGTTACATCGTAGGGATTCAGCTGAGTCTCATAGTAGGGACAGATCTCCTCTCTTTCCTTAGCTTTGGTAGCAGAACATAACAGTAAGTCCAGCCAGCAAATTCTCTTAGGAAAGATTTTTCTGTTCCATCATGGTGTCGGTTCAGGATTTGGCTCATCGCCTGCAGGGACTCTCTCTGGAGGTGGCCGAGCTCCGTCAGCACGTGAGTAACTGTCCTGGAGCACATTTCTTGGAGCCTAAGGTATGTTTGCCGGATTTGTTTTTTGGTGAACACCGAGAATTTTTTTCATTTAAAAATGCTTGCTTATTGTATTTTCGTTTGAGACCTAAGTCCTCTGGGGATGAATCCCAGCGCGTAGGGTTCATAATGTCACTTTTGCGCAAAGAGCCTCAGGAGTGGGCCTTTTCTTTGCAACCTAGTGATTCATGCTTCAGATCAGTGGATAGTTTTTTTTCTGCTTTGGGACTATTATATGATGATCCTGACCGTGTCGCATCAGCTGAGACTGAGTTGAGACGTCTAAAACAAGGATCGGGTAATGTGGAAAAATATTGTACACATTTTCGTCGTTGGTCCACTCAAACAGGGTGGAACGATTCTGCTCTGAAAAGTCTATTTCTTGCTGGGCTCAGTGAAAGGGTTAAAGACCTGCTAATTGCTTATCCTACACCTGAAGATTTGCAACAGGCTATGCAATTAGCTATACGGGTGGATAGAAGACTGCGTGCTAGGGTTAATGAGAGCAAATCCTCTGCTATGTCAGTTTCTGGTTATGATAATGTGTGTACTAACAGTGGTGAACCGATGGAGATTGGATCGGTGGCACCTCGCTCTCAAGAAAAAGACCGTCGTTTTTCGCAAGGCTTGTGTTTCTACTGCGGAAAATCTGGTCATTTGATTAAAGGCTGTGAGCTTCGTATGAAGAAAGAAAAAAAAAATGGTCAGTCACGCCCGTATTGCCTGTTTAAATTCCAAGGGTATATTTTTAGCTGCTTCCACGATTGCTCAGGAAAATTTAATGGAATTTCGGGTGTTTGTTGATTGCGGGTCTACACTGAATGTAATTGATGGGGGATTCGTGGAAAAACTCAATTTAAAACCTGAACCTTTGTCATCCCCCATTGCTGTGGTTTCTGTGGATGGCTCCCCTTTGAAGAATATTACTCTCAAGGTCAGTGAATTTCCTCTCACTATTAATGGTGTTCACCATGAGAAATTGGATTTGGTAGTGTTGAATAACTTGCCTTCTCCAGTAATATTGGGTTTGCCCTGGTTAAAATTTCACAATCCTGTACTGGATTGGTCTACCAGTGAAATTAAATCCTGGAGCCATAAATGTTATGACAAGTGTTGTAACGGGCGTATTGCAGCTTTGGATAGGGGAGAATTGCCTGTTCCTATTCAGGATTTTTGGAGAGTTTTTTCTGAGAAGGAATCGCAGGTTTTGCCTCCCCATAGAGACTATGATTGTTCAATTGAATTTGTCCCTGGAGCGACTCTTCCTAAGAGTCGTTTATTTAACCTTACTATTCCTGAGAGGAAGGCTTTGGAGGAATACATACAGACAAGCTTGGCCGCCGGTCACATTAGGCCCTCTAAGTCTCCTGTGGCGGTTGGATTTTTTTTTGTAAAAAAAAAGGACGGCGGTTTACGTCCTTGTCTGGATTTTCGTGAGATTAACAAAATTACGGTACGCAATCCTTACCCACTGCCATTGATTCCTGATCTGTTTAACCAGTTATTGGGGGCCAAGTGGTTCTCTAAAATTGACCTTAAGGGGGCATACAATCTGTTGCGCATGAAGGAGGGTGATGAATGGAAGACTGCTTTTAACACTCCTGTGGGTCATTTTGAGAATCTGGTTATGCCTTTTGGTCTCACTAATGCTCCTGCATTTTTTCAGAATCTGATTAATGACATCCTTAGACCTTTGATCGGTAAAAATGTGGTTGTGTATTTGGATGACATTTTGATTTATTCGCCAGATCTGGAGTCTCATTGGCGGAGCGTGCGTGAGGTATTACAGTTATTAATGGACAATTCGCTTTTTGCTAAGCTGGAGAAATGTGAGTTCGCTGTACAGAGAATTAGTTTTTTGGGCTACATTATCTCCAGCAAAGGTTTTGAGATGGATCCGGTTAAGGTTCAGGCTGTGCAGGAATGGCCTAGGCCTATTGGTTTGAAATCGATACAGAGGTTTTTGGGTTTCGCCAATTACTATAGAAAGTTCATAAAAAATTTTTCTAGTATTGTCAAACCTCTGACTGATCTCACCAGGAAAGGTGCTGATGCGGTTCAGTGGTCTTCTGAGGCCATTGAAGCTTTTGTGTATCTCAAGGAGAGGTTCACCTCTGCTCCCATCCTTATGCAGCCTGATGTTACTAGGCCGTTTTTGGTTGAGGTTGATGCTTCCTCTGTGGGGGTTGGCGCAGTATTGTCTCAGGATAACGGGGATGGATTACATCCCTGTGCCTTTTTTTCAAAAAAATTTTCAGAGACTGAATTGAATTACGATATTGGTAATCGGGAATTATTGGCTATTAAACTCGCATTTGAACACTGGCGCCACTTCTTGGAAGGTGCGGAATTTCCCGTTCAGGTTCTTACAGATCATAAAAATCTGATATATCTTGATGCTGCCAAGCGCCTGAATGCCCGTCAGGCTAGGTGGGCACTGTTTTTCTCGCGGTTTAATTTCTCCGTTACTTACATCCCTGGTACTAAGAATGTTAAGGCGGATGCCTTGTCTCGCAGTTTTTCTCCCATAGTCGGTGCTGAGAAAGAGGAAAACATTTTACAAGAAGGTGTTGTGATAGCTGCTTTAGACTCCGTTTTGGAAGATGAGATTCTTAAAGCTCAGGAGAATGCCCCATCTAACACTCCTCATGGGAGGTTGTTTGTGCCTGAGACCTTTAGGAGAGATTTGTTTGTTGAGTGTCACGAATCTCGGTTGGCAGGTCATCCCGGAATCTCTGAGACCAAGAGACTGGTGGGTCGCAGTTTTTGGTGGCCTGGATGGCAGAAGGAAGTCATTAAGTGGGTGCGCCAATGTACTATATGTGCTAGATCTAAGTCCTCACATACTCCTGCTGCGGGGTTGCTTTGTCCTTTGGAGGTCCCCAGTGCTCCTTGGACACATTTGGCTATGGACTTTATAACTGACCTTCCCCCCTCTGAGGGTTTTACTGTCATCTGGGTGGTCGTGGACCGCTTTAGCAAGATGTGTCACTTGGTTCCCTTCGTCAAACTGCCCTGCGCTAAAACTCTCGCTAAGGCCTTTGTCAAGGAAATTGTCAGACTTCATGGCATTCCTACTGACATTGTTTCTGATAGGGGTCCTCAGTTCGTGGCTCGTTTTTGGCGTGCCTTTTGTGACAGGTTGGGAATTCATTTGTCGTTTTCGTCCGGATATCATCCTGAATCTAATGGCCAGACAGAAAGGAAAAACCAGGATGTTGAGCAGTTCTTGCGTTGTTTTGTGGCAGACAATCAAGAGGGGTGGTCTGAGTTTCTGCCACTTGCCGAATTTGCTCTGAACAATCATACATCTTCTTCTGCTGGTTGTTCGCCTTTTTTTTGTTGTTCTGGGAGACATCCGTCGTTTGGGTCGTTCTCCAAGTTGGGATCTGCCGTGCCTGAGGAGGAGAATTTTTCCGGTGATTTGGAAAGAGTTTGGACAGATGTGCGTGGTAATCTTCAGGAGGCCAACAGAAAATCTAAAGACTACTTTGATAGGAAACGACAGGAGGTTTTGTTCGCTGTTGGTGACATGGTTTGGTTGTCCTCTAGGAATCTGCGGTTGAGGATTCCTTCTAAGAAATTGGGTCCCAAGTTTGTAGGGCCCTTTAAGGTGCTTCAGGTTGTCAACCAATCTGCTGTTAGGTTGGAGGTTCCTACCTCCTGGAGAATTAATCCGGTCTTTCATGTCTCTCTGTTAAAAAAAGCTGTTGTGTCGGATGGTGACGCCTCTGCCTCTGTTCCTCCGGTGGTGGAGGACGGGGAATATGAAATTTCTCGCATCCTTGACTCTAGACGGTATAGAGGTAGTTTGCAGTATCTTGTGGCCTGGAAAGGTTTCGGACCCGAGGATAACTCTTGGGTGAGGTCAGATGATGTTTCCGCGTCCAGACTTATCAGAGCGTTTCACAGGAGATTTCCTGATAAGCCTGGTCCTAGGGGATCCGGAGGATCCTCTTAGAAGGGGGGGTACTGTTAGAACCTTGCTGTTAGTTTTTTTTTCCTTTGCTGGTCACATGACCTTGTTGGCCTATTTAATCCTGCTCCGCCCTTCTGGCTTTGCTGGACTTCATTGTATATCTACTTTCTAGCTAGCCTGTGCTCTGTATCTAACTCTGTTAGTTTGCTTGGTCTACGGACCTCTATGTTCTATCTATTTTGTTTGTTCGTCTGTCTGCTACTATTTCTGTTAGGAGGTGTCCCATATTCCTCCCAGTCCTTAGTACTTGTAGGGATTCCCTCCCCACATCTATAGGTCTTCGTACAGACTAGATTAGGACTTTAGCAGGTCTGATCGCAGGATCAGGTTCCCTGTTACATCGTAGGGATTCAGCTGAGTCTCATAGTAGGGACAGATCTCCTCTCTTTCCTTAGCTTTGGTAGCAGAACATAACAATTACCTGTATTCCCAGGGGGACAGAGAGCGGGTGTGACCGTCCTCCATCTGCTCCGAGCCGTCCATAGAGCTGCTGTCAATCAGACTGGTGTCCACTGTCATACTGGTCATCTCTGTCTGCCCTCTAGAGGGAGCTCTTCACCCCTAGATCCTTCCTGATTATGGGGCAAATCCTCCTCTGGTAGAAAGGCCGATGAGCTGAAGGAGACCAGGACGGCCACCTGAGAGATAGGGAAAGATGGGGAGAACATGGAGAATAATTCACATCATTCCAAAAATAGGGGAAACTTGTCTTGTGCAGATGACGTTTGCCTTGAAGGGGTTGTCCCCTTTCAGAATAGTGACTATCATGGGCTACAGTGGCTGTAACAAAACAAACTGAGTATTACTCCCCCTCCCTGGGTCTAACTCCAGCTCTCCGCTGCTGCCTGATCTCTGCTGATTGTCTGCAGCACTGACATCACATCAACAACTCTACAGCCAATCATGGCTGTGTTCAGCTTACTGATTGGTTGCAATGCTGTCAACTTGATGTCAGCACTGCAGACAATCAGCACAGACCAGGCAGTGTCGGAAAGATGGCGTTAGACCCGGGGAGGGTGAGCAATACCTGGTGTGTTTTCTTATTTTATATATATATATAACCCTTTCTTATAACCCCTTTAGCAAGGCTGAGTCTATTATCTTCCTTTAGAGGGGGAATTACAAATATTATGTGTCCTGTCCTGAAATGTAACGTCACCACTAGTGATGGGAGCAGCGGTAAATCAGTGAATAAATGAAATCTTCTACATCTTTGTGTTATTCCACTTTGTGTTTCATCTCTCACCATCTTCAGGATCTGTTTGATGTCAGTGAATGAGGACGGTTCTGTTTCCATTCGGAGGCCGTAATCCTGCACATTGCTGCTCCTGCTCTCAGCGGATACATTGTATCCAGTCTAGAAAATGCTCCTGAGCAAAATATATATCAGGACTAGTGTTGAGCATTCCGATACTGAAATATCGGGTATCGACCGATATTCGCGGTATGGGAGTTCTGATACTGAGTTCCGATACTTTTAGAATATAGAATACCGGAATCGGAAGTTCCCATAATGCCTGTGCTCTGCAGTGTCTCTGAAGGATGACAAGCTGGATGGCAGCGCTCAGCTTACTCTACTTGTCATTTAATGTTAAAGGATTTATTTAAAAAAATAATAGTGTTTTCATGCACCGTCTCTTTAAAAAAGCCGGCCGGCAATTCAGCATCGGCATACACCGGTACCCGACAATTTACAACAGAAAGAATAGAGCATCACACATAGATTAGAAAGATAGAAACATGTCAGTCACACATATATGAAGTACAGTGACAGTGTTGCTTACTGTACTTGTCATTTAGTGTAAAGGATTTATTTAAAAAAATAATAGTGTTTTCGTGCACCGTCTCTTTAAAAAAGTCGGCCGGCAATTCAGCAGCGGTACCCGACAATTTATAACAGAAAGAATAGAGCATCACACATAGATTAGAAAGATAGAAACATGTCAGTCACATATATAAGAAGTACAGTGATAGTGTTGATTACTGTACTTGTCATTTAGTGTTAAAATAAAGGATTTATTTAAAAAAAAATTGGCGCGGGGTTCCCCGTACTTTTAGGCTCTAGCGGAGGTTAAGCAGACGGCTGGGGCAGATGTTTGAAGCCTGGGAAGGGGGTAATACCCACGGAGCTTCCCAGGCTACTAATATCAGCCTTTACTAGCTATTAAAATGGGGGACCGCCCCAAAAAAATGACGTGGGGTTCCCCCTATTTTAATAGCTAGCAAAGGCTAGGCAGACAGCTGGGGGCTGATATTAATAGCCCAGGAAGGGTACCATGAATATTGGCCCCCTCCCAGGCTAGAAACACCAGCAGTCAGCTGCCCCAGAAATGGCGCATCCTTAGGATGCGCCAATTCTGGCACTTAGCCTCACTCTTCCCATAGCTCTTGAGCAGGAGAATTTTCCCACGCTGTCAGTGACGTGCATGACGTGAGCTGAGTTCATTGGACATGAACTCGGCTCATCTGGATGCGGTCACAGCGAGACACTGAGGAGCACAAGCATGTCTGCGCTTCTCAGTCTCTGCGGCATGGCAAGCTGGATGGCAGCTTTCGGCTGCGATCCAGCCTGTCATGTGAATGTGACGCGCCCCCTGGGCCTATGCTGTGCTGCTATGCAGGGGGAATACCCGGAACCGGATCGCTGGGGGTTGTAGTTCTCCGTGGCGGTGACCCGGTCCGTGCCCAGGGTGGTCAAACCAGTGGCAGTCTTAATGGTGTTATAATAAGTGTCCGACTACGCCACCCGTGGATTGCGGTCAGTGGGGACCGCCGCTGCGCTGCAGACCGCTGAGGCTGATGTTGTTTGCGCAGCCAAGAATGGGATAACTCCCCACGGGAGAAGTATTACCTCAGGGCAGCTAGTGTAAGAGATGATGGTGGTGATGGTGTGAGTGTCCCAGTACTGATGGTGCTGGTGCGGCGAGGAACCACAGAGACGTGCAGCTGCAGTTTTCAATGCTTTACTCACAGTTCTTTATCAGGTCACTTGTGCACAGTTAGGACCGCCCGAGCCGTGCTGCGTTCACCAGGTGAGGGACTCGGTCAACTCCCAGGCAATTCCAGAGTGTGGTTCAGAGCTCCCCTCTCTTCCTTTCTACTGGCCGTCCCCACCAGTGACCCACCTTTGTCCAGCTTCCTCGGGCCTTCTGTTGGCGAAACCTCTCCCGGTTTCCCTGACCCTATACGGTATGCCTTTCTGGTGGATGTAGTGAGGGGTCGCACCAAGATGTGGTCACAACCTCCGGTTTTGGCTGAGGATTAGTCGCCTCCACCAATTCGGGTTCCGGTACCCTGCTCTGCCAACCCTTCACCCTATATCTCCTGGACATATGGGCTCCCTGTCAGCCCTCTCTGGCTGAACTCCTCTCTGAACTGACCACGGGACTGAACACTGTTCTAAGATGGTGCCCACCTTATATACCTCCCTCTATGTGTGAGCCCAGGTGACTAGCAACCAATGGGCTCCTACCTATGCCCAGAGACCCACCCCTATCTGCTCCTACACCACTGGGTTTTCCTCCCACCCCCCCACTCCAGCCAGGAACAGATGCTGTCTTGCCTGCACTTCTGTCTAGTGGGAGCACCGTTGAGCTGTCCCTCGGAAATGGGGTGTGTGTGGTGCATGCAGCTTACTGAGTCCTGGTCCACACTCCATCCTTACCCGGGAGTGGAATATCACACCTCTGGTTTGAGGTGCAATACCCCTGTAGCAGCCGAGTCCTCGGGGTGCTACAAATGTAGCAGAGCTGGAGCCGTCCTGGGAACCATGGAAAGGTAAGGATACGGTTGGTTTATTATTTTTCTTTTATTGCAGGAGATCACTGGCTTCAGCTGGAATGGGCGTGATGGTAAGTATGGTTTAATGTAGAACAATAAAGAATTGTGTCTTTATTTCAATTAAAGGACTTTATTCTGGGTGATTGTGTTTTTTTTTTAACTTTGACTTCGATGCTGAATTGCATGGCCCCTCATCCGAATCCTGGTATGCATGCCTCCCTCATCCCCAATCCCGGTATGCGTGGCACCCCTCATCCCCAATCCTGGTATGCGTGGCACCCCTCATCCCCAATCCCGGTATGCGTGGCACCCCTCATCCACAATCCCGGTATGCATGGAACCCCTCATCCCCAATCCCGGTATGCGTGGCATCCCTCATCCCTATTCTGGTATGCGTGGCACCTTTCATACCCAATCCTGGTATGCGGTGCACCCCTCATCCCCAATCCTGGTAAGCGTGGCACCCCTCATCCCCAATCCCGGTATGCGTGGCACCCCTCATCCCTATTCTGGTATGCGTGGCACCCCTCATCCCTATTCTGGTATGTGTGGCACCCCTCATCCCTATTCTGGTATGCATGGCAACTTTCATCCCCAATCCTGGTATGCATGGCACCCCTCATCCCCAATCCCGGTATGCGTGGCACCCCTCATCCCTATTCTGGTATGCGTGGCACCTTTCATCCCCAATCCTGGTATGCGTGGCACCCCTCATCCCCAATCCTGGTATGCATGGCTCCCCTCATCCCCAATGCCATTATGCGTGGCACCCCTCATCCCCAATCCTGGTATGCGTGTCACCCCTCATCCCCAATCCTGGTATGCGTGTTTCCCCTCATCCCCAATCCCATTATGCGTCGCACCCCTCATCCCCAATCCCATTATGCGTGGCACCCCTCATCCCCAATCCCATTATGCGTGGCTCCCGTCATCCCCAATCACATTATGCGTGGCACCCCTCATCCCCTATCCCGGTATGCGTGGCACCCCTCATACCCAATCCTGGTATGCGTGTCACCCCTCATCTCCAATCCTGGTATGCGTGTTTCCCCTCATCCCCAATCCCATTATGCGTCGCACCCCTCATCCCCAATCCCATTATGCGTGGCACCCCTCATCCCCAATCTCATTATGCGTGGCTCCCCTCATCCCCAATCCCATTATGCGTGGCACCCCTCATACCCAGTCCTGATATGCGTGGCACCCCTCATCCCCAATCCTGGTATGCGTGGCACCCCTCATCCCCCCACTATACATACATCCCCCAAAAAATAAACAGTTATACTCACGTTTCTTCTCTGTACCCCAGCGCTGCAGCGTCCTGTTCTGCCGGAGGCCGGGGGAGGAGTGCGGCGACAGAGCACCGCGCTGTAAATGTGCCTTCAGTAAAATGGCACCGGATAGCGTTATGCGCATGCGCTGATCCGACGTCTCACTCCGCACCCGGTCTCCGCTGAAGAGAGGTACCGCGGCAACGCTCCTCCCGGTCAGGTAAGTATGTAAGTATGGCGCCGGAGATCGCAGTGTGCTTTCAGTGCCTATGCATACCGCGCTCTCCGACGCCATACACCTCCTCTTACCGGTAACGGCTGGATGCGGTCTTCTGTGTGGAGCTTCGGACAGAGACCCGCATCCCCGGTTATATTATAGATACTGTAATATTACAGGACAGTGAGGTTTCTCCAATGTTCAAGAGGGAATGTTGTTAGAAAGGGTTTGTCGAATTGTGAGACAGATATTACTGCTTAAATATATTGTATTACTTATCATTGCAACCAGTATAATACTCCAGAGCTGTATTCATAATTCTCTCGGATCAGTAATGTAATGTATGTACACAGTGACTGCACCAGCAGAATAGTGAGTGCATCTCTAGGGTATAATACAGGATATAACTCAGGATCAGTACAGGATCAGTAATGTAATATATATACACAGTGACTGCACCAGCAGAATAGTGAGTGCAGCTCTGGAGTATAATATAGGATGTAACTCAGGATCAGTACAGGATAAATAATGTAATATATGTATACAGTGACTGCTCCAGCAGAATAGTGAGTGCAGCTCTGGGGTATAATACAGGATATAACTCAGGATCAGTAATGTAATATATGTACACAGTGACTCCACCAGCAGAATAGTGAGTGCAGCTCTGGGGTATAATACAGGATGTAACTCAGGATCAGTACAGGATCAGTAATGTAATGTATGTACACAGTGACTGCACCAGCAGAATAGTGAGTGCAGCTCTGATCAGCTGTTGCTCACTGTGGTGATTTAGGGTGTGGTGGCCGCAGATCCTGCTGTGTGCTCCAGCTCTCCTGAGAACCAACACCTCTCCACCTGGGGATCTGCTCTCTCTCCTACCCAGGGAGAGAGTGGGTTTCCTGGGATGAGTGATGGAGCCAAGTCCCAGGCTTCTGCTTCCCGAACCAGGCGGTGGGGGGCAGAAGAAACCAGCAACCGGCCTGCACATCGGAGGACTCGGGGGTGAGACCCTCCACCAGGAGTCGCAGCAATGTGGCTCCTACTCCCCCCAGGACTGTGGAGACTCCTAGAAGCCGCAAGGCTTCCAACATGGAGGAAAAGCCTGACAGCGCGCACGATGGTGCTCCTTCCGGAGTTAATCTGAGTGCTCACGGAGGTGAGGCCGACCTCACTGAGGGGGGTTGGGGGCTGCAGGGACCCCGGGAGTCTGTGTCCACCTATGCCTCCCGGGTCATGATCCACCACCGTGAGTATGAAGATGCAAGTAAGCTCGTCAAGAGGCTTTGGGAGGAGCTGCGCTGCACAAGCGCCAAAGCTGCAGGTGCCTCCAAACCGAGGAAGACAAAGCTCCAAGCAAAGGTAAAGAGGCTCAAAACTGAGATTAATGTGCTGGATCTAAGGAAAGCTGCCATCAGGGAGCAGAGTGGTCCATTTAAAGAAAATCTGATAAATGAAGATTGTTTCAGAGAAATGGCTGATAACAGAGAGCAAAGGCAGATGGGGCTGCAGCCTGAGAGACAGGTGGATGATGAGAGTGATGATGACCAGCAGAAAGCCCCACCTGGCAGCCAGCAAAGTCAACCGCAGGCCACGTGCAGTGAGCTCCCTGCAGGGCAGGCAACAATGGCCTCCGGTCGCAGTTCTGCCAGCTCTGTGGAGGACAGTGACAGTAGCGGCAAGGAAGGGGCGCTAATGGCAGAAATAAAGCTCCTGGAGTCCCCAGTGTGCCTCCAAAACTTCCATATTGGTGACGATCTACCAGAAGAGGCACCTGGGGGCCACAAAAAGCTGCAGGAAGTGGTAAGCTATGTATATGCCCCCCTCCCTGTACCCCCTGAGTCAGCGGCAGGCTCACCTCGCTGTATAAGCCCCGTTGCCCAGCCCAGCCCGGGTTCTGCTGTGGATCCGGTGCAAAGTCGCGGGGAGATTACACAGCGTGGTAGTGAGGCGCAGAGCTCCGTCTCTGCTTGTAGTAGCGGGGACGCAGCAGGAGGTGCATCAGCCGAGAGGCTGGAAAGTGATGGCGGCCCAGCGGCGCGCGTTCGGTCAGACCATGATGCTGCGGTGCGCTCCTCAGTGGGATGGGGGAGCAGCCCGGTGTCGGGGGCAGCTTCGATAGCCTCGGCGCCTCTGAATGCTGTTGCCGCTGATCACTTAGTTGAGAAGCTGCGACAGTGTGAGGGGGCTGCTGGGGCTGAGCGTTCCAGTCCTCCCATGAAAGTGTTATTTTGTGTTGGCGCCACTGGTCAGGAAGATCCTGATGCTAAAGATCAGCAGCGCCTCACAACAGCTAAAGATCAGCGTCGCATCTCTACAAATGCAAAACAGCGGAAATTACCGACTGATGATGTGGAGGGCACACATAAGACCAGGGGTGAGGTCTCCTCCAGTTCTATGGAGGGGACTGAGCCCCTTGTGCCTGATGATGCTGAGGTCAAAATGTCATCCACCATTGTTACTGGTCTAGTAGGAATGAATGTGGTGGTGGGTGTGAATGAGGCCAATTCATTGTCCAGTGGTGTGGTTGCTGGTTTGGTGGAGGGTGAGATGGAGGTGGGTAATGGTGATGCTGTTTGGGCTTATGTAGTCACTGGTCCGATTGCCCCCCCGGTGGTGGCAATACCTGTCCAAAGTTATGCTAGTGTCACCGCCGGGGCAAATAGGGCATCCTCCTCGTCTCCGGGCTTTGGGGACAGCATGTTGCAACGGCGCCTTCTGGAGGCTCTAAAGAAGGGGGAGAGATCACTAATGGTAGAGGGTCGAGAGGTTGATCTATACTTCTGGATAGAGAGGCATGGCCTCGGGGCCTTCCGAGAGCAAAAAGGGGGGGATACAGTGTGGTCCCTCCCAACAGCCGGGCCAGGCAGTGTGCGTAAGAATGTGGTCCGTCTTCGGTGGAGGGGCAGTGATGCATGTCCTCCAAGGTCTAAAGTTGTGGAGCTCCTGCTGAGGATGGGCTTCAAGGCTATTGACATCTATGCCTTGATACATCCCTATTCCACGCCTGAGTTTGATGTCAGCTTTGTTCAGCCGGAGGGGCTTGAGCTCTTCTGGACGAATTATGAGTTGGCAAAAAATGAGCCCGGCTGGCGAGACTTTGCCGTTCAGGCAGTGTCTCGCCAAAACCAAATCAAGAAAGTGACCGTGATGACTCGTAACGAGTCACTTTCTTGTTATGACATCATGACGTGGCTTGGTCGGTATGGAGAGGTAGTGGAGACGCCAAAGAAAAAACGCGACGAGTTTAGTATCTGGTCAGGGTCCTGGACATTTATGGTAAAACTTAAGCATTCAGGTGGTACGGTTGCCCACATTCCAACATCTGCCTTCCTTGGTATGGATCGTATCCTGGTGTTCTACCAGGGGCAACCGAAGCTCTGTCACAGGTGCGGCGACCCCACACACTTCAGTGCAAACTGCACTGTGCAGAAATGTGCGTTGTGTGGGGGTGTCGGCCATCTTGCTGCCTCTTGTGTGGAGATTAGGTGCCACCTGTGTGGTGAGTTAGGTCACCTATTCAGCCGTTGTCCTCGCTCCTTCGTTAATGCAGTTGAGACCCCGGTGGGAGAAAGCCGTGAGGCCGATTCTGCTGGGGAGGGGACTAGCAGGGGTGGGGGAGATGAGGGGCCAGGGAAGAAAAGCAATAAAAGACGCCTGCCCAGCTGAGGCATCTAGACAAGTGCAGACAGGAGAGGTAGTAGTAAGTCAGAGTGGTGGGAGATGTTCAAGAAAAGGGTGGCGAGATTCTTCCGCCAGCTCTTGAGCCTCAGGAGCCTGGACAGGTATCGCCTGTATCAGGGCCTGAGGAGGAAACTCGAGCATCTTGTCTCAACTGGAGGTAGCCGCGAGGAGATCTCCAGAGTGAAATCTTTGCTAATGAGGTGTCAGTATGATAGGCACGCATCTTTGGGTTTTGAGAGGGATTATGGGAAGTACCGCTCGCCAGACCCTTACTAAAACTGCAAGATATCAGTGAATAGTAAAGTTGTTACAGGACTGGTTGACACTGCGGGGTCCCTGAAAAGATCCAGATCAGGGATCCTAGAGGTAGTCAGATCCTTCTACTCGCACCTCTTGGGGAAGAGGGATCTGGATTGGGATGAGATGTCGGCTTTTCTGGCTGAAGCCATCCCCGAACCAGGGGTAGACCCCTCTCTTGGTGTTTTGACAGAGATGATCAGGGAAGAGGAAGTTAAGTTGGCGATTGAAGGGCTTACCCTAAAGAAATCTCCCGGTCCAGATGGCTTAACATCTGAATTCTATAAGACCTTTAAGGACGCCTTGGTTCCCCTCTTGACTGCGGTATTCAATGAGTGTCTTTCCTCGGGCACTCTGCCAAAGTCAATGAGGCGGTCTACCCTGATCATCTTGTCAAAGGGTAAGGACTCATTTTGCATTGAGAATTGGTGTCCCATAGCGCTTCTCAATGCAGACAGGAAGGTTTTGGCAAAGGTGCTGTTTAATCGGCTGGTGAAATTTGTGCCCCGACTCCTTTCGGGAGCCCAGCTTTGCTCTGTTCCGAGCCGCAATACAATTAGTGCTCTACTCTGTGTCCGAGAGGTGGTGGAGCAGGGTAGGGCTGGCCACTTCAAGGGGTACATGCTGTTATTGGACCAGGAAAAAGCGTTTGATCGGTTTAATCATGAGTACCTCTGGTCTGTCCTTCTGAGGTATGGGCTGCCGGGGGGGTTTGTTGATTGGCTTAAGACCTTGTACGCTGGGGCAGAGAGTTTCCCGCATGTGAACGGTTGGATTGGCAGCTCTTTCGAGGTTGGGTGTGGTGTTCACCAGGGTTGTCCCTTGAGCCCACTGCTGTACGTGTTTGCGCTTGACCCACTTCTTAGGAGGGTGGAGCGTGGACCGTTGGCTGGGATCGGGATGGACCGGGAAGCACCAGAAGCCACTCTGAGAGTGGTGGCGTATGCCGATGACGTCACTGTTTTTGTTTCCTCTGATGGGGAGGCAGAATGGCTGATGTCAGAGGTAAATCGCTACTTGGAGGCATCCGGGTCTAAGATCAACCGGGATAAGTGTGAGAGTCTCGGGCTGGGAGGAGGAGATTCTGGTTTTGATCTCCCAGACACCCTTCCAGAACCCAAAGTCTCTGGAATAGTTCTTGGCTTTGAATTTGGCCAGGGGGATTACCCCAAACAAAATTGGGACAGCAGGCTGGAAATCACCACTCAGTAGGTGAACCAATGGAAGGGTTGGTCTTTGACCCTAAGGGAAAGGGTAAACCTGATTAAAACCTACCTGCTCCCTTTGCTGATCTATCTGGGCAGTGTGTGCATCTTGCCGGAGCCTCTCTGGACTCGGGTCTACAGTTTGTTCTTCCAACTGTTATAGGGGAATAGACTGAACCTGGTCAAGAGGGAGCTTACTTACCGTACGAGGAGACTAGGAGGGTTGGGTATGGTCAACCCTGTGGTATTCCTTGTGAATACCTTCATTAAGATCAATATTGCAAACCTCTGGAAAGAGAGGGCTCCTCTGTGGGTATTCTCCTGTAGGGGATGGTTTCAGCCTTTCTTCCAGGAATGGGAGACAGGATGGCAAGTGAAGGATCTACGCACACCGCATGGACATCTCCCGGCTTACGCTACCGTGGTTCTGAAGGTAATTCGATGGTGGGGTCTGGAAATGTGGGAGGTCAGGACTCTGCCAAGGAAGCTCTCCTTGACAAAAGGGTTCTGTTGACCCATTTTCAGAGGCCTCTGGTGCTCAGGGATTGTCCAAGTCGGGATCTTGTGGTGGGTCTGCATCTTTTGAATTCTATCAGGATCCCCTCGAAGTTTTGGGACTTGGCTTGGCGCTGTTTCCATGGGAAACTGTGTGTGAGGGACAATCTGAAGTGTAGGAGCTCTGAGGACAGGAACTGTCCTCGGGAGCATTGTGGTACCATGCTAGAAGGCATGGACCACTTCCTGCTTTGTTGTCCCTTTAACACAGAGGTGTACAACAGGGTGGGCGCCTCCATTGGCTGGCCACGGCTGGCCGATCTCTCTTATGCGGAATGGGCCTATGGAGCATTCGGAGACCTGGGTGGTCGGGGCCGCTGCACCTTATTTCTAGTTAGCACAGTGGTTAGGTATCACAAGTGGAACGCACGGTGCTTAGTATCGACGCAAAGGAAAATCCTCCCAATGGACGATGTGTTTAGGACCATACTCGGTGACCTGGTGAAGATGCGTTCTCTGGAGTATGAGAGACTGGGCACACGTCGGGCCTCTCTCCTCTTGAGGGGCTTTTCTTTTAGTGTGCCCTAGTCTGGTCATCTCTTCTCCTGGTGGTGGGCTGCTGCTGACACCATAGATTTTTGTTTTGTTTTGATCAGTAGACAGTGATGTAGGGCTGCAGTCGCCGAACTTGGGCTTGTGGTTATTTTATTGTTTGTTATTGTATTGTTTGTTTCTGTATATATTGTATATAAGGATACGGATTTGGGTGTAGGTGTGAGGTTGGGTGGTGGGAAAAGGGGGGAGGTGGGTTCATCTTGTGGGACACTAATTATTTGGGTGAGAAACTGGCACTGCCTGATCTGGCCTATGGACGTTGGACATGGACTGAGGCATGAGACGCAGGACCAGCTTTCAGGTCAGTGCCGGGGTTGGGACTGGTCGGCTCGAGTGTGGGATGTTTTGTTTTCTCTTGTATATATTTGTATAGTTAGTATTTATTTTATATTATTTATAAAAAAAGTGTATATATATATATATTAGTTTGTATATAATTTTGTCGGCTATTGTTTATTTTACTTACTATATTGTTATTTGTTTGGCAACCGGACCAGATGTCATAGTGTAAGTAGTTGTTTATTCTGTATATATGTATAATATGTGTGTGAGGAGAGAGGGAGCGGCTGGACCAGTTCATTACATTGTTTATTTTGTGGTTATTAATTTTGTTTTGTTTCTGTTATTATTATTGTTATGTTTTTCATTTTTATAATAAAAAGATCTACAGGATGTAACTCAGGATCAGTACAGGATCAGTAATGTAATGCATGTACACAGTGACTGCACCAGCAGAATAGTGAGTGCAGCTCTGGAGTATAATACAGGATGTAACTCAGGATCAGTACAGGATCAGTAATGTAATGTATGTACACAGTGACTGCACCAGCAGAATAAAGAGTGCAGCTCTGGAGTATAATACAGGATGTAACTCAGGATCAGTACAGGATCAGTAATGTAATTTATGTACACAGTGACTGGACCAGCAGAATAGTGAGTGCAGCTCTGGAGTATAATACAGGATGTAACTCAGGATCAGTACAAAATCAGTAATGTAATGTATGTACACAGCGACTGCACCAGCAGAATAGTGAGTGCAGCTCCGGAGTATAATACAGGATGTAACTCAGGATTAGTAATGTAATATATGTACACAGTGACTGCACCAGCAGAATAGTGAGTGCAGCTCTGGAGTATAATACAGGATGTAACTCAGGATCAGTACAAAATCAGTAATGTAATGTATGTACACAGTGACTGCAAAAGCAGAATAGTGAGTGCAGCTCTGGAGTATAATACAGGATGTAACTCAGGATCAGTAATGTAATGTATGTACACAGTGACTGCACCAGCAGAATAGTGAGTGCAGCTCCGTGGTATAATACAGGATGTAACTCAGGATCAGTACAGGATCAGTAATGTAATTTATGTACACAGTGACTGGACCAGCAGAATAGTGAGTGCAGCTCTGGAGTATAATACAGGATGTAACTCAGGATCAGTACAAAATCAGTAATGTAATGTATGTACACAGTGACTGCAAAAGCAGAATAGTGAGTGCAGCTCTGGAGTATAATACAGGATGTAACTCAGGATCAGTAATGTAATGTATGTACACAGTGACTGCACCAGCAGAATAGTGAGTGCAGCTCTGGGGTATAATACAGGATGTAACTCAGGATCAGTACAGGATCAGTAATGTAATGTATGTACACAGTGACTGCACCAGCAGAATAGTGAGTGCAGCTCTGGGGTATAATACAGGATGTAACTCAGGATCAGTACAGGATCAGTAATGTAATCTATGTACACAGCGACTGCACCAGCAGAATAGTGAGTGCAGCTCTGGAGTATAATACAGGATGTAACTAAGGATCAGTAATGTAATGTATGTACACAGTGACTGCACCAGCAGAATAGTGAGTGCAGCTCTGGGGTATAATACAGGATGTAACTCAGGATCAGTACAGGATCAGTAATGTAATGTATGTACACAGCGACTGCACCAGCAGAATAGTGAGTGCAGCTCTGGAGTATAATACAGGATGTAACTCAGGATCAGTACAGGATCAGTAATGTAATGTATGTACACAGTGACTGCACCAGCAGAATAGTGAGTGCAGCTCTGGAGTATAATACAGGATGTAACTCAGGATCAGTACAGGATCAGTAATGTAATGTATGTACACAGTGACTGACCAGCAGAATAGTGAGTGCAGCTCTGGAGTATAATACAGGATGTAACTCAGGATCAGTAATGTAATGTATGTACACAGTGACTGCACCAGCAGAATAGTGAGTGCAGCTCTGGAGTATAATACAGGATGTAACTCAGGATCAGAAATGTAATGCATGTACACAGTGACTGCTCCAGCAGAATAGTGAGTGCAGCACTTGCATGGGGCCACCACCATTTTGTTTGTTATCCTGTGTTATGATACAATGACATGACAATATAATATATTGGTGAATGAATTCCACTTAGAATGTTGGAATTTCTTCTATGTGTTATATAGTCATATCTGGTTGCTCTTGGCTTGAGCGCTGTTGCATATCTTTGGGATAGGTCCATACGAGTATGAATATTATTAGTGTATATTATTGATCCATTATTTAACCCTTACTTATACCACTACATAATGCTGACACTTCCACAATGTCCCCTATCACATGTGTGACATCTTCTGTCCTCAGGTTTTCTCCACTTTGCTTCTTCTGATCTTCATCTCTTGTGTCCATGGAAGAGAAGAGCAGGTCCCTGGCGCTGATGGCTGGGAGGCCCCTCTAGGGTCCGGCGGGGGATGTCTCTTCACACCGGACACCACATTTCCTCCACGTGTGAAGGTGGATATGAAGGTCGGCAGTCGGAGTTCTGCACAAGTAATGGCGGACAGTGTGAGGAGCCGCTCCATCTCTCCATGGGAATACAGGTGAATGTACATGGAGTAATGGCAGAAATAATAATAATGATATATGGGGGTCAGCAGGCCGGAGTATGGGGGACTAAACATGGTTACTGCTGTGTCCTGATCTCTCTCATCTCCTTCCACCAGCTCTAATGTGGACAGTAACAGATTCCCTGCGGTCATCAGCGAGGCCCGATGTCTCCACCGCGGATGTTTGGACCCGGAGGGTCATGTGGACCTCAGCATGAACTCAGTCCCCATCAGACAGGAGATCCTTGTCCTGCGTGGTGAGATGAGAGGATGTGTCCCCACCTATAGGCTGGAGAAGCAGCTGGTGACGGTGGGCTGCACCTGTGTCCGGCCCATCATCCAGTACCTGGAGTAACAGACGCCATTGTCACGGAGCCTCAGCTGTCATGTAGCGTCTTTGTTACCCCTAGCGACCAATCAGAAATCACGTTTATTTTTCATGTGTAATTTACAAATGTAAAAGCTGAATTCTAATCGGTTGCTATCGGCAACGAGAGTTCAAGGATTATTTATACAATGTAGAGAATAATGAAAGTGTTGCCCGTAGCAACCAGTCAGATTCCAGCCATCGATTCCGCACTGCAAGAGGCAAAACGGCAGAAATCTGATTGGTCGTCAGGAGCAGCAGCGACAAGAACTTTGTTATTTTTATAAATCGCTGAGTAATATTATTATAAGACGTATTTCTTGCTTTATAATTGAATTATTTATTATTAGTTGTTGTATTTTTATATAAATGTTTCTCATATTTATACAAATATTTATTACAGAAAATCATTAAAACTATTAGTTAACCTTTGTGTTGTGAGTATATACTGTATATATAGTGGAAAGACAATCCTGGAATCATTTCTAGCTGTTAGAAGATCTTTTACAGTATTTTTTTTTAGTTGATCCATTAAAATAAAACAATGAAACAAATTTGTAAATCTTGTGTAGTGTATACAGCTCTTATGCAGACCTATGTGTCTCCATGGTTACAGATTAGAATACACCTGTTTCTTCAGTTATTTTCTCTTTCCGATGCTTTGAGGCTCTTGGAATACAAATATGGTGGTGATCGGAGAACGTAGGAGGAGATTTATTAGGACAAGTGTTTCATTTCCCAAGATTACAGAGGACCTGTCACCTGCTCAAAAAAATTGAGCTAAATATCTAAACATCCCTGAGCTCCACTGATTTCGACTCTTTTTTTATGTTTTGTAGAAAGAATTAAAAATAATTAACTATTAAAATGTAGAATTTCTCTAATGTCAGGCAGGGTTATTTATAATAGAGACCTGGGTGTGGTGGTGAGTAATAATTAGCGATGAGCGAGCTTGCTCGCAACTGCTCGGTACTCGCCACTCGTCACTGTAATACCGCAGCCATGTTGGTTGTGGCATTACAGTGATTGGCTGGCCGCACGGCGTCATCAGGTCTATATCAAACCCGGGACCCTAAGCTCGTCACAGTCTACCCTTCAGACAGGCAGAGTAGGGAGAGCTGCTGCTGAGCGAGGGAGAGAATTGGCGGTTGAATTAGTCAGGTATTCCACAGCAATATTCATCTATACTAACAGTCCTGCTAAGGACTAATCCAGATGCATATATTACTGGTGATAGCAGGAGTTAGGCAGAGTTTGTGGAGAGTGTATACAGCACAATAAATCCATTGAACGTTCTGTCTGCTGCTGTTACTCATATCCACAGCCTTAGATAACAGGTTTAATATTCTTTTTGCGCTTAATCCTAATTATTTGGTTGAAATGCAATATAATACACCATTTTTACTGCTCCATTTGCTTGTTAGCAGCATACAGCCAGATTTGTTTGATTTTAATAGCATTGCTGTATTGTGGAAGCAGAGAAACTTGTCCATCTCAGGTGATACGATGTTACTGCGGAAATAATCCTGACATTTTTGGAAATGTGACTAATATTATACTCCATTTAAAGTGTGTCAGTTGTGTGCTGTTCAAACCTATTCACACTTGGACGCTAACCAATACCATACTATAAGGCCACTGCTTAAAACCGTGGTCATCAGACGTGATCCGATATTACTGCTGTAATAATCCTGACATTTTTGGGTACGTGACAAATATTATACTCCATTTAAAATGGGCAAAGCACGTGGCAAGGGACTGGAAAGAGGACAAGATGCTGATGGTGCACGCAGAGGCCGAGGTCATGGGCAAGCTGAAATTATGCCTGCTGAGGGAGCACTACAAGCACCCATATCATGTCGACCTACCTTCCTGCTCCACTTTGTAGGGGGCCGCGAAACACCACTATTGAAGCCAAAGCAGTGTGAAAAGGTTGTTGGTTGGATAGCAGATAATGTTTCCAGTCAGTTTGCCACCACCACCACCCTGTCTTCCACATGGTCCAGTCTCAGTAGCCGTGAGTCTGGACCGCATATTCCTCACTCTGATCCTCCTTTCTCCCACCATGCCGAGTGCCTGGAGACAACTGATCCCACACTTGGACACTCTGAAGAGCTGTTCACATTTCCATTTATGGCATGGGCGGACACAGACTGTAGTGGGCCCCTGTGCAAGAAATTTTTTGGGCCCCCCCCTGCCCTTCATAGGGCAACAAAGTTATGTAAACATAACCCCCCCATGTGCAGCTCTCATTCCCCCCATGTGCATCTCTCATTTCCCCCATGTGCATCTCTCATCCCCCCATGTGCATCTCTCATCCCCCCCATGTGCATCTCTCATCCCCCCATGTGCATCTCTCATCCCCCCCATGTGCATCTCTCATCCCCCCATGTGCATCTCTCATCCCCCCCATGTGCATCTCTCATCCCCCCCATGTGCATCTCTCATGCCCCCCATGTGCATCTCTCATCCCCCTGTGCATCTCTCATCCCCCTGTGCATCTCTCATCCCCCCCATGTGCATCTCTGATTCCCCCCACTCCTAGTTAATTAATTGTATTTAAAAAAAAATAAAACTTGTTATACTTACCCCATGTGATCCCTGCAGAATCCTGGCGCTCGTCCACGTCTCTGCCACCAGGTTCTCCTGACGTTCGGCCATGTGACGGCGCCACATACATAGCCAGCAGCTTTTGTTTTGGCCAAAAGATTTTTAAAGCCACCACCACGGTAAGGTAGACTCTTCTGGCCGGGCCCTACTCTAACCTATTAAAATTTTCTTAAAATATCCAATACTCTTTTTAGATATATTTTTATTTAGTTTTCTTTAAGGGAATGTGTCATATACATTTTTTTTTAAAATGACCAATAATACCACATACAGGGAATACCGCCACACCATGACCAGACCACATATTACCACAACATAGTGACCGAATAATACCACACAAAAGGGAGAAAAACTGCCACACCATGACCAGACCACATATTACCACCACATTACTAATATTACCACCACATTACTAATATTACCATAAGTGTCATTATACACGGGAGCTCTATACATGGTATACAGCTTATAATGTAAGTGTCCAGGTAATCTAGTGATCACCAGTGACATTATACACAGGAGCTCTGTATATAGTGTCAGTGTACAGGTAATACAGTGATCACCAGTAACATTATACACAGGAGCCCTGTACATAGTATATAGTGTAAGTGTACATGTAATACACTGACTCGCTGGTGACGTCTCTAGGTGAAGTCCTTCAGCTACGCTTTTCTCCTTCATCCAGTGCAGACCGCCATCACGTCTTCCAGCCAGGACTCGTCTCTGCATAAAATAACACAGTTATCTAGAGCACATTCCCCAACTTCTACATTACGCAGCTGAATACAGACGTGCATCCACCATCAATATATGGTTAGTTATTATGCAATCTACCATTCCAAATATAAATTGTAATCCACCACGGTGCCCCCATTAACTGTAAATAGCCACTTAATATATAATTTAATTAGAACCTCTACTCTTTCCGCCAATTTGCTACCAGTCACACTCCTGCATCCGCAACGCCCCCTACTCTATACTTCCTGCTCCCCGGATTCATTATTTACATGCACCCCCTTCCCCAATTCATTATATCATGTCCGTGCTCTCCCCACCCCATCATCATTTACTCTCCCCCACCCCACATTCATTATGTGCAGCTCATTATCCCCCTACTCCCAATTCCCCCATGTGCAGCTCATTTTCTCCCAATTCCCCCATGTGCAGCTCTCAAACCCCCCCATGTGCACATCTCTCACCCCCCTCCCCCACATGTGCACATCTCTCATCCGCCTCCCCCACATGTGCACATCTCTCATCCCCCTCCCCCACATGTGCACATCTCTCATCCTCCCCCCATAGTGCACATCTCTCATCCCCCCCACCATAGTGCATCTCTCATCCCCCCACCATAGTGCATCTCTCATCCCCTCACCATAGTGCATCTCTCACCCCCCCCCCATAGTGCATCTCTCATCCCCCCCATAGTGCATTTCTCATCCCCCCCATAGTGCATCTCTCATCCCCCCCCCATAGTGCATCTCTCATCCCCCCCCATAGTGCATCTCTCATCCCCCCATAGTGCATCTCTCACCCCCCCCCATAGTGCATCTCTCATCCCCCCCCATAGTACATCTCTCATCCCCCCCATAGTGCATCTCTCATACCCCCCATAGTGCATCTCTCATCCCCCCCATAGTGCATCTCTCATCCCCCCCATAGTGCATCTCTCATCCCCCCCATAGTGCATCTCTCACCCCCCCATAGTGCATCTCTCATCCCCCCATAGTGCATCTCTCCCCCCCCCCATAGTGCATCTCTCATCCCCCCCATAGTGCATCTCTCATCCCCCCACCATAGTGCAGCTCTCATCCCCCCCATAGTGCATCTCTCAATCCCCCCATAGTGCATCTCTCACCCCCCCATAGTGCATCTCTCACCCCCCCATAGTGCTTCTCTCATCCCCCCCCATAGTGCATCTCTCATCCCTCCCCCATAGTGCATCTCTCATCCCCCCCATAGTGCATCTCTCATCCCCCCCCATAGTGCATCTCTCATCCCCCCCATAGTGCATCTCTCACCCCCCCCCCATAGTGCATCTCTCACCCCCCCATAGTGGATCTCTCACCCCCCCCATAGTGCATCTCTCATCCCCCCCATAGTGCATCTCTCATCCCCCCCCATAATGCATCTCTCATCCCTCCCCCATAGTGCATCTCTCATCCCCCCCCATAGTGCATCTCTCACCCCCCCCATAGTGCATCTCTCATCCCTCCCCCATAGTGCATCTCTCATCCCTCCCCCATAGTGCATCTCTCACCCCCCCCATAGTGCATCTCTCATCCCCCCCATAGTGCATCTCTCATCCCCCCCCATAATGCATCTCTCATCCCTCCCCCATAGTGCATCTCTCATCCCCCCCCATAGTGCATCTCTCACCCCCCCATAGTGCATCTCTCATCCCTCCCCCATAGTGCATCTCTCATCCCTCCCCCATAGTGCATCTCTCATCCCCCCCCATAGTGCATCTCTCACCCCCCCCATAGTGCATCTCTCACCCCCCCCCACTTCTAGTTAATTGTATTTAAAAAAAATAAAACTTGTTATACTTACCCCCATACGATCCCTGCAGAATCCTGGCGCTCGTCCAAATCGCTGACACCACGTTCTCCTGACTTCCGGCCATGTGACGGCGCTGTCACATGACCGGAAGTCAGGGGAATCATGGAGGCGCTGCCGCAGCAGCGCAGCGTTGAGATGTCCCGGACTCGGCGCTTAGCAAGGGGCCGGGGGCCCCATGAGGAGAGAGACGCACAAGAGGGGGGCCCCCGAGGGGGCCCCGACCGGCCGGGCCCCATACTGGAGTCAGGGCAGTCATGCCCTGATGGCGGCCCTGCTGGAGGGGCCCCCTCTCCCTCGGGGCCCCCATTCAATGAACCAGCTGCACGGGCGGTAGTTCCGCCCCTGATTTATGGATTCAGGACTCTCGCCCGGCGTGCTTCAAGAGGGGTAAGAGGAGATCACATGTAGCGATGCCCATGTATTTGAGCAGCTACAGTCACATGAAGGCGATGGTGGGAAAATGCAATTACTGTCGCAAGAGGTGGATGATGATGAGACGCAATTGCCAGCAAGTCATCAGGAGGCCCAGGGTGCATACTTGGAAGACGAGGTGGTGGACAATGAAGTCACTGACCCAACCTGTCAAGGTGACATGCATAGCGAGGACAGCAGCACATAGGGGGAGGGAGGTGTAGCACCACAACAGGCAGGAACAAGCAGTGGGGTGGCCACAGCCACAGACACAAGGCGGGCAACAGTTCTCCGGAACACTAACACGAGGGAAGTTGCTTGCCAGTCCAACTGTTAGGTCTTCCATAGTCTGACTCTTTTTTAAAGACTGTCAAGTTAATTCCAAAAAGGCCATTTGCAACATCTGCCATGCCAGCATCAGCAGGGGCAGCAAAACTACCAGCCTGACCACCATCAGCATGATCAGGCACATGACAGCAAAGCACCCGACTAATTGGACCAAACGCTAGGGTCCAGAAACAGTTTCTGCGGGGGACACCACTGCCTGATCTGCTGTTGTGCGTGCACACCAATCCCCTGTCCATGGTGCAGGCAAAGATGCCTCTTTTTGCACACTTGCAACAATCACCATCAGTAACCACGTCCACGTCCTTGTCCCAGCGCAGTATTCAGTTGTCCCTAACCCAGTCCTTTGAATGCAAGCGCAAATATGCAGCTAATGCCCCACAGGCCACAATACTAAACTGCCACATTTCTCAAATGCTTGCACTTGAAATGTTGCCTTTTAGGCTCGTGGAGACAAAATCTTTCTGCAAATTCATGGCGGCGGGTGTCCCTCGGTACTCTGTCCCCAGCCACCACTATTTCTCCCGGTGTGCCGTCCCCACCTTACACAAGCACGTGTCCCAGAACATTTCACGTGCCTTTACCAACACAGTCACTGGGAAGGTCTACCTAACCACGGGCACGTGGACAAGTGCTTGTGGCCAGAACGGATTGCGGGCCCTAGGTCAACCAGGGTTGCCCCCACATTCTACAGCTTCTGAACATCCTCCTCTTCAGCCTCCATCTCCGAAATGACCACATCAGTCGGAGACTGGAAGCACTATAGCACTGCTTCGGCCAAGTGGCAACAGGCACTGCTGAAGCTGATATGCTTAGGTGACAAACTGCACATCGCTGCAGAGTTGTTGACAGCGGTAATAGAGCAGGCAGATCTGTGGCTGTCAACGTTGAACTTACAGCCAGGCATGGTCATGTGTGACAATGGCCGGAACCTGGTTGCGACTCTGAGGCTTGGCAAACTCGCACACATACCATGCCTGTCCCATGTGATCAATCTAGTGGTTCAGCGGTTTCTCAAAACCTACATAGATCTGGGTGACCTGCTTGTGAAAGAACTCCACGTGTGTGCCCATTTCAAGAAGTCACTTATAGCTTCCCCCACCCTCGCCATACCAACTCTCCGACTCGTGTGCGATGTCACCACACGATGGAACTCAATGTTTCATATGTTGGGAAGGATTTGTGAGCAGCAGATGGCAGTTGTTGAGTTCTAGCTTCAACATGCCCGTCGGTATTCAGGTCAGCCTCCGCACATTAGAGATGATGAGTGGGCATGGATGTCTGACATCTGTGCCGTCCACCAAAACTTTGACGATTCCACCAAGATGGTGAGCGGCGATGACGCCATAATTAGCATCACCATCCTGCCTCTCTTTCTACTGAAACGCTCGGTGCTCACAATTAAAGAGGAGGCATTGTAGGTGGAGCACGATGAGATGGAGCAAGGAACTATACAGGGTGATGTCACAAAGCCCAACCTCATCTCATCTCAACATGGATTGGGTGATAATGAGGAAGAGGAGGAGGAACAGGAGCTGTTTTCCTGCACTACAGACTGTACTACGCACACAATTTTTTTAATGAGGACTTCCTCTACGTCTCTTCAACGGGGTATTTGGTTGCGTCCTAAATTTTGACAGCCCTTGCACTTAGTGCATAAGCATTACCAGTGTTAGAGACCCGCTCCTTAATAATGGGAACATTTTTTTTAATGTGGCCCTCTTCTACGTCTGTTCAAAGGGGGTATTGGAGTGCGTCCAAATTTTTGTCAGCCCTTGCAGTCACTGCATATGCAATAACAGTATAGGAGACCCACTCCTTTATAATGGGAACATTTTTTTAATGAGGCCCTCCTCTATGTCTCTTCAAAGGGGTATTGGAGTGTGTCCTAATTTTTGGCAGCCCTTGCAGTCACTGCATATGTAATAACAGTATAGGAGACCCACTCCTTTATAATGGGAACAACAAAGCATAGCCGGCTGATGGCTCTCTAGCAATAGTGAGGATCGACTGTTGGCCCTCTAACAATAGTAAGAGCCGCCTAATGGCCTTGTGAAAATAGGCTTTGTGACTTTTGACAGTCCCTCTTTCATAAATATAACAGGATGTGTCTGATCATGTCTCACACACCACATGACAAGATAAGGTAGTAAAATGTTAAAATTACTTTTATTGGTAAATGTATTTTTCACCATTGAAAGCAATGCAAAAGTGCAAAAACGTATCAAAAACGCTACTTGTGAACATAGCCCAAGGTGTGGAGGAGCCATTTTTGTTTTTGGTTATTTATTTTGCCTTATATATAAGTCATTACCCTGGAAAGGTTGTTCCTTAACATTTTTTGCAGGAAAATCCATTTTGGTTTCGTATTTGTAAAAAAGTGGCGTAATACTCTGACAATATTGTTCACAGCAGTGGCCTGGGAGACAGAGATGCTTCCAGGGGTCTTCCCCATGCTGTTACCATATCATGGCCAATTTATAGGCCCCCTCCAGACCCCGGGGGGGGGGGGGGGGCACCGAAAAGATGCTCAAGTTTCCCATTGGCTTACATTGGGCTCGCTACTCGAGTTGAGCACCCAAGCATTACGATTTTCTCGACTGGAGCAACGAGCTCCCATGCACTTTAGTGCTCGATCATCACTAGTAATAATATACATTTTACTGTGTATAACAGATATAAATGATTTGTCTTAGAACATAAAAATCCCCCCACTGGTCAGAGGAGTAAAGCGCCCACAGCTCTTTCCTCCATGTCTGCATCTGGTACTGATGCTCAGCCTGTAGTACTGCTGCCTTATTTCTTGCTAGGCAACCTCTTTATAAGTTGAGGTGCTCTATATAAGGTAACATCTCAAGATTCCATGATGACATTACTACAAGATTCCATGAATTTACCATCATTACTTATACCAGTGTTTATAGCAGGGCTGTGGAGTCGATAAGAGAAATGTCCGAGTCCTCAATTTCCCTGAGTCCAACTCCCTCATACATAGCTCATGTTTAAGGCTATGTGCCCACGATGCAGAAATGAAGCAGAAAATCTCCCTGGCAGAAAAACGCATGCAGATTGTACATGCGTTTTTCCTGCAGAATACATGCGGATTCACATGCGTTTCCGCATGCGGACTGACAAGCACTTTCCAGGCGATTAGCATCACTTGGAAAGTGCTTGTCAACTAGGTCACACTATATAAATCCATGCAAACAGCATGGATTTATATAGTGTGACCGTAAAACAATGATTAAAATAAAGCTATACTCACCCCCGATGCCCCGGCGTGTGCTGCAGCGCTCGTTCCTGTCTGGTTCCTGGCTGCCGGCATATTGCAAGACACAGCGGTGAAGGGCCTGCGGTCACATGACTGCGACGTCACCGAAGGTCCTTCAGCGCTGTCGGCATGCAGAGAGAGCCGTCAGAAAGGTGAATATAAACTTTATTAGTTATTTTATTCTTTTTTTCACAGGTAGAATGGTACCCGGGTCTGGATGAGAGTCTTCTCTCCTCCAGAACTGGGTACCATCCGCCCATTGAATCGCATATTATCCGCGGGTACAAATGTACAGACACGGATTCTATGCGTCTCAATGCAAGTCAATGGCGGCGCTTCCGCAAAATTAATGAACATGCTGCGGATTTATGAGCGCTGCAGAAACGCTGCGGAAAAATCAGCAACATGTGCATTGACATTGTGGAATGCCATTGGGGACCATGGGGTGCGGATTGCCAAGCATTTTTGATGCGTTTCCGCTGCGGAAATTCTGCAGCGGAAAAGCATTAAAAACGCATCGTGGGCACGCAGCCTTAGTGATAAATGTTCTGTAGTAAAATGGTAACATCAGGCTTTTAATCATCATTATGATACTATAATCAAGCTATTTTTTATAGAACCTGAAATATTTTTATTGGAATACAACATTAAAATAAAAAAAAACGTCAATAAATTGTAAATATGCAATGCACTATGCAGTAAGTGGGAGCAAAAACAGTTTTCAACAAAAACAAACTGAAGAACATTTGTGCAGTCTATGAATTTTTTCTAATATTTAAGATTATTTTCCTTATGTAATGATAATGAAGCTTCTACCCAGACCGTTTTGAATAGATATGATGACATTTTTTACAGAAGCAGTTTGAAGGGCTGTGGTTGTTTCTGTACCTAGGTGTGAATAACAGATTTCACTCCTGTAACAATTTATTCGCCCCTTTCTTATATTGATACATTTCTGGGTTCATGTAACAAAAGATAGAACCATAGTTGACCTTGTGGTACAAAATTAGTTAAGTGTGTTATTGCAAATGAAAGTTTGGATACTTGGACATCCCCATAAGCAATGATAAAGATTTGCTTTTGGAGTTATTTGTTGTGTATAGTCCCATTCTATATCCCCTTGAGGGGGTCCGGTACGACCTGGGACAAACTTTTAGCCTCTTTTCTAGATACCTGGATGATGGAAGATATTTTTGTGCTTGAACTAAAGAATCTAATATGTTTGAATGAGTTAGATTTGGATCATCCATGTTCCATATTTTGTCATTGGAGTTTGTGTTTAGTATTGTCTATAAGGGCATAGAGAAATGTATCATTCAGGGATACTTGTCCTTTCATTATATTCACTTTGGAAAGCCATTGAATGATTTGGGGTCCCAGTCTTGTTTTGTTAGATTAGTGATGATGACAGATGTGATATAACTGGCTTATATTTGGATATTTCGCCATAATTTCGTCAATTTGGGCGTCCTGTGTGGTTAGTACCTAGTAGCGCCCCCTTTTGCAAGTATCACAGCTTGTAAACGCTTTTTGTAACCAAACAAAAGTCTTTCAATTCTTGTTTGAGGGATTTTCATCCATTCTTCCTTGGATTATAAGGCTGTGTGCCCACGATGCATTTTTTAAACATTTCCGCAGCAGCAATTCCGCTGCGGAACGGCTTAAAAAACGCTTGGTAGAAGGTCTGCAATGTTCCCCAATGATAATCCGCATGTGCTGTGCACATGCTGTGGAAATTTCTGCTGCTGATTATCATTGCGAAAAAATCCGCAGCACTACCAATTATTTTGCGTACCGCCATTGACTTGCATTGAATCGCATAATATCCGCATGACTACATGTGCACATGCGGATATTAAGCGACTCAATGTGCGGATGGTACCTGGGTGGGGAGAAGAGGAGACTCTCATCCAGACCCGGGTACCATGGTACCTGTAAAAAAAAGAATTGAAAATAAAAAATAAACGTTATACTCACCTTCTGATGGGCCGCGTTCTCCTTAGAGGTGTGTCCTGGCTCCCTGACGGCTCGCGATGGTCTAAAAGGACCTTCCATGATGTCATTTAGTCATGTGAAGGGTCACGCGACCGCTGATGTCGGCGGTCGCGTGACCTGTCACATGACTAAATGACATCATGGAAGGTCCTTTTAGACCACTGTAAGCTGCCCAACACACTGGACGCACCGGAGAAGGAGACCCGAGGCCATCAGAAGGTAAGTATAATGTTTATTTTTTATTTTTTACCATTCTTTTTAACTATTAACTTGGTCACACTATATAAATCCATGCCGGTTACATGGATTTATATAGTGTGACCAAGTTGTCAAGCACTTTTCCAAGTGATGCTAAAATTGCTGGGAAAAGCGCTTGACAACCCGCATGCGAAATCGCATGTAAAAAACGCGGGGCATACGCTTGTCCCTGGCAGAAAAAAAGCAGTTAAAATCCGCATGCGTTTTTTCTGCCAGGGAGATGCAGAAATACTCAGGAAAAAATCCAGAGCATTTCTGCATCATGGGTACATAGCCTTACTCCAGTTCTGTGAGATTCCTGGGTTGTCTTGCAAGCACTGCTATTTTGAGGTTGAGCCAAAGATTTTCAATGATATTCAGATCAGGGGACTGTGAGGGCCATTGCAAAGCCTTCAGCTTGCTCCTTTTGAAGTCTATTGTGGATTGTGACATGTGCTTAGGATCATTATCAATTTGTAGAAGCCATCCTCTTTTCAACTTCAGCTTTTTTACAGATGATGTTATGCTGGCATCAAGAATTTGTTGAAATTTCATTTAATTCATTCTTCCCTCTACCCGTGAAATGTTCCAGGTGCCATTGGCTGTAACACAGCCCCAAAGCATGATTGATCCACCTCCATGCTTAAGGGTTGGCAAGATGTTCTTTTCCTGAAAATCTGTGCCCTTTTTTCTCCACACAGACCTTTGATCATTGTGGCCAAAGAGTTCTATTTTAACCTCATCGGTCCACAGGACTTGTTTCCAAAATGCATCAGGCTTGTTTAGATGTTCTTTTGCATACTTTTGATGCTGAATTTTATGGTGAGAAGTCGGACGCAGGGGAGGTTTTCTTCTGATGACTCTTCCATGAAGGCCATATTTGTGCAGGTGTCTCTGAATAGTAGAACAATGTATCACAACTCAAAAGTCTGCTAAATCTTTCTGAAGGTTTTTTGCAGTCAATCGGGGTTCTGATTTGCCTCTCTAGCAACCCTACGAGTGACTCTTACTGAAATTTTGTTTGGTTTTCCAGACTTTATCTTGACCTCCACTGTTCCTGGTAACTGCCATTTCTTAATTACAATTCAAACTGGGGAAAGGGCAACTTGAAAACGCTTTGCTATCTTCTTATAGCCTTCTCCTTCCTTGTGGCCCTCCACCATTTTCATTGTCAGAGTACTAGGCAGCTGCTTAGAAGAACCCATGGCTGCTGGTTTTTGTCACACGGTTAGAGGAGGTTGGGTTTTTATAAAGCTGGGAAATTTGCATCACCTGGCCTTTCCTAACAATGATAATGAACAAGCTATAACACTAACAGGCTAATTAAGGTCTGAAATCGTGGTCAACAAAGGTATCTGAGCACACAAATCTCCAAGGGTGCCCAAAGTTTTGCATCGGCCCATTTTTCTTTTTGTAATTTTTAAAAAGTAAAAACTGACCATATATATATATATATATATATATATATATATATGTATATATATATATATATATATATATATATATATATATTGCCTAAAATACAAAAGAAATGTGTCATCTTTATCTTTAGGCCTTATAGAGATCAATTCATCTTCAACTTGCTTAGCTGTTCACTATAACATTAATTTTGACCAGGGGTGCCCAAACTTTTACATGTCACTGTATATCCCCAAATATTTCAGCGCCGTTTCAATCCAGCAGAACTGGAATCTCTTTGTCCATAGTGGCTTTGAAGGGCTTCTTAATAATAAGGTCTCAGTTTTGTCTATATCTAAGGTGTAACTCAATAGTCCTCCCAGTTCTTCTATTTCTTTAATAAGGAGTGCAGGCAGGGTCATATTTGTAATAGAGACCCCCATCTTGGGAAGTTGGGGGGTGGTGAGGCGTGGGCTTCTGACTTTCAGTCCGTGGACCCTCAGTAAAGATATTTCTTTTAGCTCCTGAATCCGGATTTCTTATAAATACGTAATTATGATTTTTATTGTGTATAACAGATATTAATAATTTATCTCAACGCTTATAAATCCCCTCACTGATGAGAAGAGCCCGGCGCCCACAGCTCCCTCTTACATACAAGCACTGATGCTCACCCTATGGTTTTACCATCTTCACTGTTGCTAGGCAACTTCCTTATAAAGTGAGAAGCTCCATATAAGATTCCATCACAAGATTCCATGATGACATCACCGCTATTATGACATCAGAATTCACCACCACTACAGTTTCTTTCTTTTTTAATGGTATGATATGAGTGACAATGAATAAATAAATAAATCTTCCATCACTTTTTTATTTTCCTTTTTTTTTTGCCGCTCACTGTAGACAAATTAACTTTATTCTGCAGGTTGATACAATTACACAGATATCCAGTTTATTTTGCTTTTTAATCATTGACCCATAACTTTCATTTTCTGTTTAGATTTAGGCAAGAGCTTTTTTAATGGAACGAGCTACAATATTTATGGGTAACAGTGCGCGGTACATGAGATGTTTTCATCATTTTTTTTTTGTGTAGTGAAAAGAACAAAAAATATTCTACACGGATTTGGTGGAATCTTGATTTCTTTTATAGATTAAAAGTGTTCTCCGGCCGCTTCCTTCCACATTGGGAGGTGAGTGAGCTGCCGTCTGAGGAAACCTACCAAGTCACAGGCATGATGGCGGCCACACTTACACCGTCCCATCATGTATCTGTAGACGTGATGTCACCTCCCAGTATGGAAGTAAGCGGCGCTGAACAAACCCTTGAAGATCCTATAGGGGCCATTTATGTTACATGTGGTTGACTATAATCCTTTTGCCTTTGGAGAGAACCACAACTCACAGCATTTCTTGAATTTCTGCAGCTTCCAGGGCATTCTGGGGGTTATAATTGTCCAAAGAAGTAGAGTCATTATTTTTTTACCTAGTGACATAGGAGTGGATGCAGGGCTTTTTTTTAATAACTTATTAATGCTTGCCTCTGACACTTGCTTTATTTTTACCTCTGACAACGCTCACTGCGTTCACAATCACTGCTGATCTCCATGTTCAGTCTGTGATCTTGCCGACAGCCTATAGAGTTGCTGCTTGTGTTTCTAGGCAACTTCCTTTTATGGAGAGAAGCTCCATATATGGTAACATCTCAACATTCCGTGATGATATTATGACATCATAATGCACCACCATTACTTGTGCCAGTGTTTACAGCTACAGTGTCACTTTGACATTCCGGTGTCATTGTTGTTGGTGATTAGCTACATAGCTAGTGATTTACTGACTGCGATTTGGATTTATTTGGATTTATTTGAAATGTTTGAAATTCCTTTAGACAATTTTCAGGTGTTGGCACTGCTGCAGGGGATTCTTACCACCTATGCCCCTGACATTGTGCTGCCACTACCCGATGGCGTCCTCAGCTTCACTTACCGGCTGGTTATGGAGATATTGAGAGACTGCCTGACCAAATACCAGCAACGTCGTATAAGCTCAGCATATCTTGAGCATTTACAGAAAAACATCAGGACATTGGTGCAACAGGTAAGTGACAGAAATCTGCACAAGACATCGAAAAGTTATAATAACAGAATATAAGTTTATTCACGTAAAATAGTTCTTTAGGCCGATAATAATATAATATATAACCGGCACTAAGTCACCAGATATGTAGTAATTGTAGAGCAGATCGCAGGAGTAAAGTGGTGACATAACCGACCTCCTCCATGTTCTCTCATGATTTTCCTTTTCTATTTATTTCCATCTTTATAGGCTGAAGAAAAATCCACAAGTGGAGAATTGACCTTTATTATACAACTGGCCCAAAATGTCCTATATGTACTGGAGCGTCCGGCCGGCTCAATGGAGCGTCTGGTAAGGATCCATCACCTTCTATATCACACGTCCTGGTCTGATCTTTTCCAGATTAGCCGTCATATAGCAGAGGGGCAGATTTATGATGTCAGATGCGCAGGATGTTCTATGGCCGCCTGTCTCTGCAGCTCAACCCTCTGTAGTGACATTCTGTACTCAGCGATGCAGAGGTTGTGTTTCCACCTCTGTCTCACTTCATCATTACAATCTTCATTCTTGTAAATGCTGCAGTTCTGACAATAGAAGTTATTAGAGAACAGTTGTAGATACAAGTCCCTTATATATTCATGTTGATTTTCTGGAGGGAGCGGCCATGTATAGTCCGTCCAATACTGAGATTGTCCCATAGATCCAGGTTTTGTACTTCGTGCCTTATGTATAGTCCGTCCAGTAATGAGATTATCCCATAGATCCAGGTTTAGTACTTCCTGCCTTATGTACAGGCCGTCCTTGGGTTACGAACTAGATAAATCCTATAGTTTTGTTTGTAACCCAAATTTGAATGTAAAATGGAAAGAGTGAAAAAAAACAATAATATTTTGCTCGCTGTGCGCCACCTGGTCCTCTTTTTTCCATCATAGTGTGCCACATTTCCAGCCTCTTCACTATGGGGCAGGACTTCCCGTCTCGTCCTTATGACCTTATGATTAGCAGTGAAATCTAGGTCCTGAATGTGGCCAGAAGTCATGGACTATAGTGAAGAGACCGGAGAAGCGGCACATGACATTGGAAAGAAGGGGACTGGACGGTAGGTGGTGAGCAGCCGGGTGGCCGGAGAGGAGAGTGGTGAATATTAGCTTTTTTTTTTCATAATCAACCCTTTGTATCTTGGAGTCGTTCTTAAGTCAGATGTTTGTAAGTCGAGGATGGACTGTATACGGTGATTTAGTATTTGTGAAATGTTATATTAATTGTACATATTGTGACCATCAGGAAACATCAGAAGGTGACTCTGAAGAGGGGGAAAACCTGACTATCCCGGACCCTAATACCAGTCAGCCAGGGCTGAACACTGATCTGATGGAAGGTGAGCACTCATCTAATATTCTTACATTCAAATATCGAGATATTATAGAGAACGGCAGAGAACATGTAGATTTACTCTCCATCCTCTGTACGAGGCCGGTGATCGCTCCGGAGCCCCCCATAGACTATAATGGAGGGAGGCAGGTAATTCTGCTTCTCTCCTCTGTGCTCTTCTCCATCATGTACAAGGAGGCTTCTAGGTCCCCGATCATGTAATTGTTCTAGGATTAATCAGATCCTGAACAATGGCCATTTATGGTCCAGAATATCCATCTATGGAGGAGCCATAAATATATACGTTGTGTGCAGAATCCCATATACCAGTATTACACCGTGTACAGAGCCCGTGTCATCTCCTTCTTTATATGGATGTTATATATTATGTACTGATATCGTCTAATTCAAAACGTCTCCTCATTATTATAGGAATATCTGTGCCGGCAATTACTGACGGTGGAATATGTGAGACCCCCGAGGTCCAGGAATCTGCCAGTGTAAGTATCAGCGGAGACGCCTGTGTATCATCAGGTAACGGGGGTGAATTACACTTATAATATTATCCCACATATGACGAGGGGATATCCCTATTCTTCATGTAGATCAGATCTATTGTGTGTGATGGCGGCATTATTATTCCTGCCCCCGCTGTGTGATCTCCCGTCTCCTCCCCTGCAGTACAGTGATGTCTGTGTATGGGGGATATCCCCTATATATAATGGTGTCTGTGGGGGTCCGGCTTGTATCACGTCCACATAATATACAGGAGAAGTTCCTGCATCCACAGATTTTATCTTTCTGCAGATTTTATGCTTTAATGCCATTTCTTATTATTTCTAGGCCTTGATCGGATCATTGAACCCAGGGAGAAATCCTTGTAAGAGCGACTACAAACAGATCAAACAGTTCAGCTGTGGAGCTTTTGGGTGAGCTTGATGTCGGCATAATATACGTTTTATAGGGCTCCTTATGACGATCCCTCTGTCTCTGTGCCCGTACAGTGTTACCATAGAGGAATTATAGGAGTCCACATTCCTGTTCTCTAGAGAAGAGCGGATCTGGCATAATTCACATTCGCCTTTCGTGCAGACTTTCTTGGGAAAAGCGATTCACGTAGTAGTTATCACTCGGCAAATGTAATATCTCTTATTACGCTCTGGGTTCTCTCCAGACCCCAGATCTTAATAAATGTAAGATGTACAAAATGGAAAAAATACTCATACTCACCTCACTGCTCAGCTCTCCGACCCCTCCGCTTCTCAGCGTCATCTGTCCGATCCTCACCGCATCTTCAGATTGCTGCCGCTCACGCTGGGCCAGAACTTCTAGTTTGGAGAAGGTCCAGGAGGATTCTATGCAAGCGCACGAAGATTTGCAATGTCATGCCACCATGACCTTTTATGCGTTTGTGCAGAATCTTCCTAGACGTCATCAATGCCAGAAGTCCTGTCTCAGCCTTAGACATTTTTTTGGCCTTCAGCACTGGCAGCAGATTTGAAAGTGCAGTGAGGACCAAAAGGTTGAGATAGAGGGGCCAGAGAGGTAAGTATAAGAGTTTGTTTATTTTTTAACATTTTGAAGGGCTTTTAAGGTTTAGAAAATAGTAGCCAACGTTCACAATCTTGCCGAATCCAAGAGGAAGAGAATTACAAAAATTTTGCCATTTTGGCCAATGCGGATAAATGTAAAATTTGAGTAGAATTCTAATCCATTGTAATTTATTCGCTCATCTCTTCTGTGCACATCTAATTGTCTCTTTTCCAGTGAGTCAGGATGTGACACGGATGAGGACCTCCCAGTGGAGATCATCTATGTAGCGATGGCAGCACATCTAGTATTCACCATTAGTACAGGAGATGTGATGAGGTCTATAGACAGACTATTAGTAAGAATACATTATAAACCACAGATTTTCTTCCTCTTCAGAACCGTCCACTTAGTGCGCCAAAAAGACTCCAAACAGTTATACGCCATGAAGAAACTGGACAAGCAGAAGCTGAAAGATCCAGTAAGACTTGAACGGGCCTTTCTAGAGAGGGACATCCTAACATTCGCAGATTGTCCCTTCGTGGCCTCCATGTTGTGCTCCTTTCCAACTACACGTCATCTGTGCATGGTCATGGAGTATGTACCAGGTAGGACATATCCATCGTATCTATATCCAGCGCTGGTCTGCTCATCTCTAGGACCTTCTCCATAAGCAGAATGTGACCACATAGATGGTTACATGTCCACACTGCTTTTACTATAAGTTATCTGTTATCAAAATGCCAGAAAACTGATTGTGTGGCAGAAATTTTCACTATAGATAAAGGAGGGTTTGACTGAATTTTAACAGTTTGTACAGTGTTTTTCCAAAAAATAAGACAAGGTCTTATATCATTTTTTGCTCCAAAAGATGGGTTAGGGCTTATTTTTAGGGCATGCCTTATTGTTTTGTCATGAACAACAATCCACATTTATTTTTGAATAAAAAAAAACTTATTTAAATATAATCATGTCATGACACACACACTGCACATACACATCTATATACACATATACTGCACATACACATGTATATACATAGTATAGCTTCACATTTTTATATGGGACGTTGTTTCCTTGCACTTATTTCTGCAGCTTTTGCACATTTGTGGTTTTGCTTCATAGACATTCAGCTCAGTCCTAGTTACTATTAGGGTATGCTCCATTGTTTTTCTTTTGCATTATTACACAGTATATCTCTATGTGTGACATCCTGCCCCAATGTCTCCGCTTATTTCTCATTCACACGTATCATGTGTAATTTACATTGTAACAAACCCTCTCCTGTCATATTTGCTTTCTCCTGTAGGAGGAGACTGTGGCAGTCTTATGAACATCTATGGACCTTTACCTGTCCCCTTGGCCCGAAAGTACATTGCAGAAACAGTCCTGGCTGTGGAATACCTGCACAGCTTTGGCGTGGTGCACCGAGACCTGAAGCCTGAGAAGTAAGTGCCCCCTCTAGGAGGAAGAAAGTTAGAGATTGTCATAAAGTCTATGGGTTATTACTTGGGGCTGACACCGTCTGTTTTTTCACAGCCTCCTGGTATCGGCATCTGGTCATATTAAAGTCACGGACTTCGGACTTTCCAAACTCGGCCTCATGAGACCAACATCAGAAACCTACAAGGCTCCAACCGAGGACGTCACCAGAGAGTTCCGTGATGATGAGGTCGGCTTTACTTACAGGATCTTGTTCTTTACTCTCCTCGTCTATTTCTCCTTCTCTGATATCTTCTCATTTAGAAAACTTTTTCCTCTGATGTTATTCGTCACAATTATTTTCTCAGCTCCTCATCTCCTTCTTCTGTTGCTTTCCAGATTGCTGGCTCCCCTGAATACATCGCCCCTGAAGTCATCTTACAGGAAGGCTATGGGCGGCCTGTGGACTGGTGGTCGGTAGGGATCATCCTACACGAATTCCTTCTATTCCGTGTACCATTTCATGGGGATTCCAAATATGAGACTTACTGCAGTATATTAAGGGGTAAGTAAAATAATCTGAATGCTGTGTGGTATCATTGTTATTTGCTTAGATTGGTTCTGTGGTTTAGTTACTTGTTGTGTTAATACAAAAGATTTTTGGTTTAATAAACTAAATGAAGAGGTTTTATTTTCTGTAACATTTTCTTTTAATATAACAGATGACATAACCTGGACATTTGATAATCGCACTCCTCCACCTGATGCTCAGGACATCATCACTGAGCTGCTCAGAAAAGATCCGGCACATAGACTTGGGACAGGTAATGTATATAATAGTATTAATAATGACTTATTTCACCTCTGTGACCAGATAAATGATCACGCCCCTGAGGATCAGCACTGAGATGCTCTGCTTTACCTGCTTGTTCATTCCCTTTCTTCATGCTCTGACTTTCAGCAAGTTTTCTTCACATCAGCTCTGTTACGTCTTCAGTTCAAATTAACATAAACTGTTCAGATATGGAGCTGTCTGTCTGATAATGTCTATATCACTTTTTATTGTTTTCCTTTCCCAGGAGGAGCTAAAGAGATCAAAATGCATCCATTCCTATGTGGCATAGACTTTGACAGTCTTCTAAGTAAGGAGCCGCATTTCATTCCTGACTTTGAGTCAGAAGAGGACACCGGCTACTTTGACCGTAAGTCATAGAATCATAGAATCATAGAATGGTAGAGTTGGAAGGGACCTCCTGGGTCATCTGGTCCAACCCCCTGCTCAAAGCAGGATTCACTAAATCATCTCAGACAGATGTCTGTCCAGCCTCTGTTTGAAGACGTCCATTGAAGGGGAACTCACCACCTCTTGTGGCAGCCTGTTCCACTCATTAATCACCCTAACTGTCAAAATTTTTTTTCTAATATCTAATAAGTGTCTCCTCCCATTTAGTTTCATCCCATTGCTTCTAGTCTTTCCTTGTGCAAATGAGAATAAAGATGATCCTTCTACAATGTGACAGCCCTTGACATATTTGTAGACAGCTATTAAGTCTCCTCTCAGTCTTCTATTTTGCAAGCTAAACATTCCCAAATCCTGCAACCGTTCCTCATAGGACATGGTTTGCAGACCGGTCACCATTCTGGTCGCTCTTCTCTGAACTTGCTCCAGTTTGTCTATGTCTTTTTTAAAATGTGGTGCCCAAAACTGTACACAGTATTCCAGATGAGGTCTGACCAAAGAGGAGTAAAGACCGATAATGACTTCACGTGATCTAGACTGTATGCTTCTGTTAATACATCCCAGAATTGTATTTGCCTTTTTTGCTGCTGCATCACACTGTTGACTCATGTTCAGTCTATGATCTATTAGTATACCTAAGTCTTTTTCACATGTACTGTTGCTTAGCTCTATTCCTCCCATTTTGTATATGCTTTTTTCATTTTTATTGCCCAGATGTAGTACTTTGCATTTTTCCCTGTTAAAAACCATTCTGTTGGTTGCTGCCCACTGCTCCAGTTTATTTAGGTCTTTTTGAATCCTCTCTCTCTCTTCTCTAGTATTAGCTATCCCTCCTAGCTTTGTGTCATCAGCAAATTTAATCAGTTTACCCTCAATTCCTTCATCTAAATCATTGATAAAGATGTTGAACAATACAGGTCCCAGGACGGGCCCTGTGGTACCCCACTTGAGACATTCATCCAGCTGGATGTGAAGCCATTTACAACCACCCTTTGAGTCCGATCACTAAGCCAGTTATGAATCCACCTAACAGTTGCCTGGTCCATTGCATACTTGGTCATTTTTTCAATAAGGATGGTGTGAGATACTTTGTCAAATGCTTTGCTGAAGTCAAGATATACTATATCTACAGCATTTCCCTGATCCACCCAGTCAGTGATTCTGTCATAGAAGGAAATTAATTTAGTCTGACATGACTTGTTAGTTACAAACCCATGCTGACTCTGGTTAATCACTTCATTCTTATCCATGTACTTACATACATGATGTTTAATAATTTGTTCAAAGATCTTTCCTGGTATAGAAGTCAGACTCACCGGCCTATGAACTGGGTCCACCTTCTTCCCCTTTTTGAAGATAGGAACAACATTTGCTCTTCTCCAGTCTTCTGGGACTTCTCCTGTTCTCCAAGAATTTTCAAAGATTATGGAGAGTGGTTCTAAAATTTCTTCTACGATCTCCTTCAGTACTCTGGGGTGTAATTCATCTGGACCTGGAAGTAGAATGAGACGTTATCTGCAGAAAGCTGTTGTGTGTCTTGTCTTTCATTATATGTGACAACCAGTCCCCATCATTATTAGTAATAAAATGGTGACTTTCCGTGACTGAATCTTATGCCAATAATCTCTAATAACACTTATACCTTGCAGCTCAATGTAGCAATTATGAACTTATTGATTCAGATGAGGGGGACACAAGCGAGGACAATGACTGGCCAGAAAGCCTGAACTTTATATCATCGTCTCAAAGGCTTTCTAAAGTAAGTGTGACCGGTAAGATCTATAAAACCTATAATTAAAATAAAGTTTAAATAGATATTTATTTTATTTTTCTCTATGTTTTAGCTCTGTTCCACCAATACCAGGGTGATGAACGATCAAGAACTGAAGCCACCTCCAGTGTATTCCCCAGAGAGTGCAAAACACTCAGATATGTGAGTAAATTATTATTATGGGGTTTGGATTTGATATATCAGAAGATGAACTGTAATATAAGTGTAACTCAGTACTATATCCAGCGCCACCACCCCATGATTGATGATCACTGTGGTTCTGGCTTGTGATAACGCTGGCGATAACAGCCAATCATTGCGACCAGTCAATCATTTCCAACTCATTACAGGCCAATATTACTAGCGATTCTCCATTCTTAGTGATAGAAGTGGGTCCTGAGCAGGGTGCCTCTTCCATGTTATCCAAATGTCCTAACCGGCCTTGCAGACGGGTGTTCTTATTGTTTTTACTTGTAATTTATATGTTTTTCTTCTACCAAACAGGCAGCAAGAATCTTCCCCTTCCAAACCTGATGTAGACAAGCAGTGTTTTACTGCTAAGGACAGCGAGTCCTCCCCATTGTCAGGTGTGTACAGGTCTATATGACATCCTATTACAGCCTATGATCAAAACGTGTAATGTGAACGTGCACATAAAGGATCAGAAAATTACTACTTTTTTCTCCCTATAAAGCAATAAGCAGTTCATTCTGTAAAAATCTCCATTCTTTTATTCATTAAAAGTTATAAGGGGCCTTTTAGTCTTCTTCCAAACTGACCCGAATCCTGCGCCCACTGCCCCATATGGCCCATACTGACCCCTTTATGGCCTCAATGTTACACTGAGGTTTATATAACTGATTATAAGGCAACACTGAGGCACACTACAAGTAATGTCATGTTATTAAGGGTCACCTGTGTATGGATGATTCCTCTGGCGTCCGGCCACAGTGACAGCACAGCCGTGTCCTCTGATTTGGAGTCCTGTTACTGACATCAGTGTTACGTCTCTTCTCATAGGTTCTCTCTTCCGCCGGGTGATCTCTTCCTGCCGTCGTGGACTATCCAGGGCTGCTCACTCCATCCGAAAAAGCTGCTTATTTGGTGTCTGTCACCGCGGCTCCATAAACATCGCGAGGGCAGAAAACCGCCACGTCTAGCGTCCTGAGGAAAGTACAGCGCGTCCACCATCAATGCTGTACCTGTATGGAAGGACTGGTACAATCTACATGTGGCCTCCTGACCAGCAAGGAACATCTGCTGAAGAAGGAGGTTCCTCCAAGAACATCTCCTCGTCCTTCCATGCAATTCTTAATTTAAAAATAAAACTTTCAAATTGATTAATGTCCCTTTGGATTTAATGGACATTTATGGGGGGTCAGTACTATACGTTATACATGTTTGATGGGTGGGCTCCAAACAGGAGAATATCTGTTACATGTCTCCCATTAATCCTCTAAACCTCAACCAAAAGTGTATGCGAGGACCAGTGATTCTGTTACACCTAAGAATGACGGTCAATGTAGAAAAAACATGTTCTGATCTATAGATTTTATCCATAGACTAGGACCTTTTTACCTAATATGGCTCTACATAAGTGTTATGCACAGGGACCAGTTGGATTCGGTGCTGGGCGTCCTGGGGAGCCCAGGGGTCACATCCCCACTGTCACATAACCTTCTGTATTCTAGTGATCACTTCTGCGACCACCCTTCTCACTAGGGCTGTGGGGTCAGTAAGAAAATCTCCACCTATAATAATGACTAATAACAAATTTATAACAGCAAATAATAGAGAATATTCAGCAACTTTTGCAGGAAAATCATTTATATTACACAATATTAACAACATGGACGGTTTTACATTTTTCTACCTGGAGTAGGGGGCGGTACGTTCCTCTGATTTAGGTGCCTGGTGAATGGTGGGATCTACTTACATAGGACCTCCAGTGCTGATGATTGACCAGTTCATACACAATGCCCCCATAACAGTGTTAGCTACACAGTGCCTCCATAACATTGCCGTTGATGCCATGCTAGCCACATTGTGTGCCATTAGTGCTGTCTTGTCCATGCTGGGCATCACTTTAAGCCACAAGCCAGAAAAGATACATGGGAGCAGTCGATAGCGGGTGCTGACCCGGATCTCACAAGGACTTCAGGACAGAGATTGTGGCACGTCCATCTACATACTGTGGAGCCCGGGCTGCATGTTGCGCTCACATGGCCTAAATGTTCCTTAGCCCTGGTGCACATTATAGCTCCGGCTCCTCTTCCTCTCAATGACCCAGTGTTTTATATAATAACACAATACGGGCAATACATGAACCAAGTGACATGTCGGAGACCAAATAGATGACCCTGAAAGAGTCATAACATAGACACACGTAAGTGAAGACATTGGTGGACTTTTTGGCAGTCATTGTCTTGAGTACTGGATAAGTCTATAGGTCTCGACAATCCCTGCCATGTTCCCCAATCCTCACTTAAGCTTCAGGTTTATCCACGCGTCCTTTATTGAGTTGATTTGGTCAGTGACCCCACCACATTGTTGTTTTTTAGTCCATACTGTGTAGTTTTGGTTTTACGGTCTGAGTTCTCGCTTTGCTGGAAGATAAATCTGCTCACGAGTTGTCACCTGCAGAAGGTTTGCTCCAGGATTTCCCTGTTTTCCTCAGAACCCATTTTACTCCTTACCTTCACACGTCTTCCAGAGCCTGAGACAGAAGATGATGCTGCCATATCCTTATTTTAGTATAAGGGTGATCAGTGATGTATCCAGAAGCTCGAGGGCCCAGATGCTAAATCTCCATCAGTTCCTCCAACTGACTATTAGTAGTAATAATCTAGAGTCTTTATGTGACGCCCTGCTGCGCATGGAGCCACAGATCCTGGAGGGGTGCATTTCAGGTTTTATCCACAAGAGGCCCTCACAGCATACACACACCTCCACCTTCCACCTCAGACCACCAGAGGGAGCCCGATAGGGATATAAATAGGGAAGGTGGAGTGATTCAGCAGTTCCTGCTCAGACACAGAAGGAGTGAGTCTGTGAGTTAGTTCTCCTCAGGAAGAGAGTGGAGACAGAACAGTCTGGAGTCCACAGCCAGTTCCTGCAGAGTGAGACACAGAGAAACAGGTCAGTCTGCAGTGGAGCTCAGTCAGACTCAAGCAGCTCGAGTTAAGTGAGCTAGGAGCGTTGCTGACACTCAGAGAGCAGCAGAAGAGGCAGCCAACCAACTGCCAGTTTGTATAGCCTAGTGAGGGCCTGAGTAGGCCGAAGGCTAGAGGAGTAAATAGCATTGGGGGCAGAGGAGCTTTACCGGCTCACCCCAGGAACCATATACCGGACATCGGGTCCGAGTCTGCAGGGATTCTTTACACCCAGCAGAAGACAACCAGAACCCCTGGCGAACTACATGTCCCAGGAATACCAAACGCTGACTGTTATACCAGGGTCAGGAGTTACCGAGGCCCCATATACCAGGGAGTGTGTACTCCAACAGAAGGCCCTACCACAGGATCAGCCGGTGCAGAACAGAGACTAAGTTAGGCCTAGCTCCAGGCAGGCCAGAGACTAACACTAAGCGGCGAAGAAACAGGAGGCCCTACACCTGCTCACTGGGGAGAGTCCTGCAGTGCACCCCTCACCCTACAGTGCTCCGGACAGTACCTGCATTTCCACCAGTAAAAGGTACAGAAGCAAACCGTGTGTGTGTGTCCCCTGTTCTTCCTTGGACCCGGCTGGGTCACCGCCATATTGTGCACCTCGTCAAACATCGCTGCCCTGAGGCCTAGCTCCACCTGTGGGGAGCTACACCATCATAGCTGCCGTAACACCGGCCTCAGTGGACTGCCGCAGCGCTGGTGATCCTCACCAGACACCACAGGTGGCGTCACGAACTTTGACATTTCATTTTCCCCTTTTTTAAGAGAGACCCCAGGGTACGGGCCCGGGAGCCGACCACCGCGACATCCCCCAAGACCAGGCATTAAGGCCCGGGCGCCGAGTAGTCCCCATCCCCTGGGTGCCACATTTGCATATGGGACAAAGGGACCTTTTTGGCTCCCCTAGTCTCTAGGGCACGAAGGAGACAGTAAACCCTGCATTTATTATAGGCAAGCCCCTGGGAGAGGTGGGTTTTTGGTGGTGTGTAGTAATGGACTTACCAAAAACTTTCATCATAGCTTTTTTAATCAGAAAACTGGAGTAATCTGCTTTGAAAGTTTTTAAAAAAAATTGAGCAAAGAGGAGTTGTACAGAAATGTTCCCACTTTTAAAATTTTTTTCGCTAGTTTGAAGAAACTCCGCCAAAATGGGCAGAGCTAGAGAGGAGCCGGGACTGGATGGGACATGGCTATGTCCACCTGTCAAATTCTGCAAGAGCGTTGGCGTTTCTTCTGCCAGTAATGCTACTTCAGTCCGTGCACAACTTTAGTCTTAATATATCGGCCTCACAGTATTTTATAATGGCCAAAAAACTGATTTTCAGCCATGTCAGAAACTTTCAAGATAATTTATAGTCTGATCCGCCATCTTGTCCGTGTCTTGGAAACCTGAGAATGAGCGCTAGTCTCGGCAATCCAACAATCCCATACACAATGAGGGGTCCGCATACTTGACCTCCAGTCCATTCATTATGGAGCCCACATTTGGGATTAGTGGGGTCTTTAGTGATTGGGCCCCAAGCGATCAGTAATTATCCCCTGTCCTATGGATAAGTGATAACTCACCATCTTGTTCCAAACCTTTAAGGTGAAGGCCCATTTGCACATCGCCTGTAGAGCGTCACACAGATTCCCTCATATTACGGAGCTGCAGACGTTCTGCCATATTAGATTTCTTTTTATGGAGGAACTTTCCCTAGAAACATTGTATTGGAATCTAAAGAAGAAAAGATGCCTCCATATGAACTTGAGGACACCTGAAGGAGCAGCATGGCCCTATACAATGAGAATATACGGCATGTGTCCTCTGATGATACCAGTATGTTCCACCATAACATGGACCTGTGTAATGGACAAGTAGCTACTACCAAACCCCAAAACCTATTGTAACCAGAGATAACACTATAAAAAAATTAAAGTTGCTTTTATTTTATTATTTAAATAAAAAATTCTCAAGAAATTTTAAAAGTTGACAATCAGGCGTCCATCATCCATATTTCCACATATTCAGTAATAGCTGATGGTCGGTCTGACACATGTGCAGCCCAGAGTCACCACCTCGCCCTCCAGTCTGTAGGAGAAGCTGCAGCCTTTCTGCTCCCGTCGTAGGACCATCACCTCCTGCTGGATGGGGAAGGAGATCAGGTCTGGACTTTCATGGCCATCAGTGTCTACACAAGCAAAAGTCAGACAATCGGCCTCGGCAATGACGACAGGGAACCTGTTGGTATCTGTGCTGAGACTGGGAATAACAATACACAGTGAGAGAAGCTGTGTAACACCTGGTCCATGTCCGCGCTCCTTGTTCTTATCCTGCAGATTCTCGAGGCTTTTTCTTCAGTCTTCTGCTCTATAAATCTCCAGTTTCTCCCTCCATACAAGGTTATTCTGGGTGATGTCAGAGCCGCGCCGTGCGCTCTCAGCTTCTCTCCTTCATGTTTTATTTCTAATAACTGCAGCTGCATCTCCCTCCTCCCCTGAAGTCTATTTGGGGACAGGGGAGATTTCTGAACAGTTACTGGGAGCTTGTAGGCAGGAAAAGAAGAACGAGAGGCGGCTAGAAGATGGGAAGACGTTATTCTCCACTAAAGGGGTTATAAAAACATCCCGACAAGCTATTCCCTGCTATTGTAACTCTACTGAAAAGATTATTTTCTTTCTATACTTTACTAGACGTCCTTCTACAGGAGACTCCGGGAATCTCCACCGGACTGTATCACTATTCAGCGCTGCTTGTAATGTGACAGGTTGTGATATTACCTGTATTCCCAGGGGGACAGAGAGCGGGTGTGACCGTCCTCCATCTGCTCCGAGCCGTCCATAGAGCTGCTGTCAATCAGACTGGTGTCCACTGTCATACTGGTCGGCAGGTGCCGGTTCCTTCTTCCAGGACATCTCTGTCTGCCCTCTAGAGGGAGCTCTTCACCCCTAGATCCTTCCTGATTATGGGGCAAATCCTCCTCTGGTAGAAAGGCCGACGAGCTGAAGGAGACCAGGACGGCCACCTGAGAGATAGGGAAAGATGGGGAGAACATGGAGAATAATTCACATCATTCCAAAAATAGGGGAAACTTGTCTTGTGCAGATGACGTTTGCCTTGAAGGGGTTGTCCCCTTTCAGAATAGTGACTATCATGGGCTACAGTGGCTGTAACAAAACAAACTGAGTATTACTCCCCCTCCCTGGGTCTAACTCCAGCTCTCCGCTGCTGCCGGATCTCTGCTGATTGTCTGCAGCACTGACATCACATCGACAACTCTACAGCCAATCATGACTGTGTTCAGCTCATTGATTGGTTGCAATGCTGTCAACTTGATGTCAGCACTGCAGACAATCAGCACAGACCAGGCAGTGTCGGAAAGCTGGAGTTAGACCCGGGGAGGGTGAGCAATACTTGGTTTGTTTTCTTATTATATATATAAAACCCTTTCTTATAACCCCTCTAACAAGGCTGAGTCTATTATCTTCCTTTAGAGGGGGAATTACAAATATTATGTGTTCTGTCCTGAAATGTAACGTCACCACTAGTGATGGGAGCAGCGGTAAATCAGTGAATAAATGAAATCTTCTACATCTTTGTGTTATTACACTTTGTGTTTCATCTCTCACCATCTTCAGGATCTGTTTGATGTCAGTGAATGAGGACGGTTCTGTTTCCATTCGGAGGCCGTAATCCTGCACATTGCTGCTCCTGCTCTCAGCGGATACATTGTATCCAGTCTAGAAAATGCTCCTGAGCAAAATATATATCAGCCACAATCTAATAGCTTGTTACAATGTATCAGTCTGGAGTTTTGCTTACAGAGCATTGTCTGCACTGGATACAATTGTATCCGCTTCTCGACTAGATACAGACAGGTTTACTGAATGGAAACAGCAGTGTTCTCATTCACTGACAGCAAACTAATATCTTTAGTTGGGAGCAATTGAAACATAAAGGGTCCAGTTTATCATTTGCATTTTTTTTTCTTTTTTTTGTCATTTGGTTTTCATTGCGCCAAAGTCATCAAAATGGCCCAAACGTTTCATCAACTTTGCTCAAAATCAAAAAATGCTTTTTACTTTAACCTGTCTTGCAACTTTTTAGCTTAAAAAGTTGAATGTTCTGCTAAAATGTTGCAAAATATGGGCAAGATTTTAGTGATGCATCAAATCACTCCGAGAGGTTGGAGAAAATTAGCAACAAAATGTGCGACTTTTTGAAAAGTCACAAATGATAAATCAAATGAAAACATCTGGAAACCCTAAACTCCGAAATGTAGCGAAAAAAAGAAGCGAACAAACAAAAAAAGGACGTAAACATAAAAAAGGGACTGAAACAAAAGGTGTAAATGTTAAGATGAATACGCCACAAACAAAAATAAAAGGTGCCGAACACCAAAAACTCGGCAAAAAAACAGTCAGCAAAGAATCGGCTCCAAAGTATAATAGAAAGATATAGAACTTTTCATTTATAAACTGTTTTATTAACCCCGAGCTGAAAAATCATTTTAAAATAACTATTTAGGATCAGAGTCCTGCCTTTCTCCTCTTCTGATTTCATAAAATCATTCAATATAATCTTACCTCTTCAAAGGAAAATTCCTTTAACTATTATTTTATCAAATACTTGCAAGTGCTATAAATCATGGAACTTTTTCCAGACTATTGGAATTAACATTTGAATTCTGGATATCATCTCCTTTACTGAACACAATAGCATAACATGGTCTCTATAATACTCACAAGGATGAGAGATGTCCTTGTAAGGACCATCCTGATTCTTCTGGTCGCTCTATATTCCGGTGGATCTCCAGTCTGATCCTTCCATCCCCGTCCCTCTCGCTTTTTATATCACTTTTTGCTTCAGGTGGAGTCTCCATCCCAGGAATCAGAGTTTTCCGAAAAGTTTCTGTAAGTTCCCGCAGTGTCTGTGACCGGTGAGGAATGGAGGCCGTCACTGTGGACTGTCCGACTCTGCCCTATAATGTCCGATTATAGGAAAAACCAGCATAAGATCCCAGCACTTCCCTAAATCACAGCCATCGTTTATCTGAACTCTCCGCTTATCTGGGGCCACAGAGATAATAACTCACAGCAGTGACGGACCTCGGTGTTTCCTAATATAACTATCCCCCCATCATTGCTTTGTGGTAATGTAACTATTAAAGACTAGATGGTGGCCCGATTCTAACGCATCGGGTATTCTAGAATAGGTATGCGGCCGACCGGGCGCAAGCAGCAGAGCGGTGTTTACATTTGGCGCCAAAATCGCTGATTGGTCGAGGCCGGCAACCGCGACCAATCAGCAAAGCAGTGTTAAAATATGGCGCCTATATCGCACATTGGTCACGGCCGGCGGTCGCGACTAATCAGCAGAGCAGGGTTTAAATTTGGCGCCAATAATGCTGATTGGTCGCGGCCAGCGAACGCGACCCATCAGCAGAGCGGGGTTTAAATTTGGCGGCAATAATGCTGATTATTTGCAGCCGGCGGTCGTGACCAATCAGCAGAGCGGTATTTAAATTTGGCGCCAATAATGGTGAATGGTCACGGCCGCGACCAATCAGCAGAGCGGTGTTTAAATTTGTCGCCAATAATGCTGGTTATTCGTGACCGGTAACCGCGACCAATAAGCAGAGCGGTGTTTAAATATGGCGCCAATATCGCTGATTGGTCACGGCCGGTGGTTGCGACTAATCAACAGAGCGAAGTTTAAATTTGGCGCCAATACTGCTGATTGGTCGCGTCGTATTAGTGAGGACCGGGGAGCGGCGCTGTCTGTGCGGGTACTTCCGCTGCGAGCAGCTGGGAGATGAGCGGCTGCTCGCAGCAGAAGCAGCCCGACCGGCGGCGCCGCTCCTCGGTCCTCCGTTCACAGTTGCCGTCGGGAGATCATAGCGCTGTTTAAATTAGGCGCCAATCTCGCTGATTGGTCGCGGTCGGCTGGCGGCCGCAACCAATCAGCAGAGCGTTGTTTAAATTTGGCGCTAATCTTGCTGATTGGTCGCGGTCGGCTGTCATCCGCGACCAATCAGCAGAGCATTGTTTAAATTTGGCACCAATCTCGCTTATTGGTCGCGTCTGGCATCCGCGACCAATCAGCAGAGCGTTCTTTAAATTTGGCGCCAATCTCGCTGATTGATCGTGGCTGCCGTCCGCGACCAATCAGCAGAGCGTTGTTTAAATTTTGCGCCAATCTCGCTGATTGGTCGCGGCTGGCAACCGCGACCAATCAGCAGAGCGTTGTTTAAATTTGGCGCCAATCTCGCTGATTGGTCGCGGCTGCCATCCGCGACCAATCAGCAGAGCGTTGTTTAAATTTGGCGCCAATCTTGCTGATTGGTCGCGTCTGGAGTCCTCGACCAATCAGCACAGCAGTGTTTAAATGTGGCTGCAAGATCAGTGATTGGTCGCGGCCGCTATTTAAATGTGGCGCCCAAATCGGTGATTGGTCGCGGGCAGCGGCCGCGACCAATAAGCAGAGCGGTGTTTAACTTTAGCGCCAAGATCACTGATTGGTCGCGGGCGGAGAGCACGACCAATCAGCGAATCGTATTGGTGAGGACTGGGGAGCGGAATCGTATTGGTGAGGACCGCGGAGCGCCGCTACCTGTGCAGATAATTCCGCTGCGAGAACCCGGGATATGAGCGACTGCTCGCAGCAGAAGTATCCCGACCCGCAGCGCAGCTCCCCGGTCCTCCCTTGACACGCTAGCCGCTGATGTCCCCACAGTATCCGCATGGTGTTACAAAGGTCCGGACATTTGTGTTAAAAATCGCTGATTGGTCGCTGGCGCTGCCCGCGACCAATCACTGATTTGGGCGCCAAATTTAAATATCGGCCGCAACCAATCACCGATTTTGGCGCTACATTTAAATAGTGTACGCGACTAATCAGTACAGCAGTGTTTAAATGTGGAGCCAAGATCGGTGATTAGTCGCGGCCGATATTTAAATTTGGCACCCAAATCGGTGATTGGTCGCGGGCAGCATCCGCGACCAATCAGCACAGTAGTGTTAAACTTTTGCGGCAAGATCAGTGATTGGTCGCGGGCCAAGACCGCGACCAATCACCGATTTGGGCGCAACATTTAAATAGCGTCCGCGACCAATCAGCACAGCGGTGTTTAAATGTGGCGCCAAGATCGGTGATTGGTCGCGGCCGATATTTAAATGTGGCGCCAAGATCGGTGATTGGTCGCGGGCAGCGCCTGCGACCAATCAGCGATTTTTAACACAAATGTCCGGACCTTTGTAACACCATGCGGATACAGTGGGGACATCAGCGGCTAGCGTGTCAAGGGAGGACCGGGGAGCGGCGCTGCGGGTCGAGATACTTCTGCTGCGCCCGCTCATGTCCCGGGTTCTCGCAGCGGAAGTATCCGCACAGGCAGCGCCACTGACATCCATGCGCCTAGGGTGTGAAGGGAGGACCGGGGAGCGGCGCTGACATCCAATTGGTCGCGGCCGCTATTTAAATGTGCCGCACAAATCGGTGATTGGTCGCGGTCTTGGCCCGCGACCAATCACTGATCTTGCCGCAAAAGTTAAACACTACTGTGCTGATTGGTCGCGGACGCTGTCCGCGACCAATCACCGATTTGGGCGCCAAATTTAAATATCGGCCGCGACCAATCACCGATCTTGACTCCACATTTAAACACCGCTGTGCTGATTGGTCGTGGACGCTATTTAAATGTGGCGCCAAAATCGGTGATTGGTCGCGCCCGGCGTCGGAAACCAATCAGCACAGCGGTGTTTAAATGTGAAGCCAAGATCGGTGATTGGTCGCGGCCGATATTTAAATGTGGCGCCCAAATCGGTGATTGGTGCGGGCAGCGTCCGCGACCAATCAGCACAGCGGTGTTTAACTTTTGCAGTAAGATCAGTGATTGGTCGGGTCCGAAGACCGCGACCAATCATCGAATCGTCTTGGTGAGGACCGGGGAGCGGCGCTGCCTGTGCGGGTACTTCCGCTGCGAGAACCCGGGACATGAGCGGGCGCTCGCAGCAGAAGTATCCCGACCCTCAGCGCCGCTCCCCGGTCCTCCCTTCCGCATGGAGGTCAGCGACGCCGGCGGTCCTTCCGCTGCTACCGGCCAGGAGATGAGCGCCTCGCGCCGCTCATCTCCCGGCTGCATCTCCGTCCCGCAGATGGGTCCGGCGGTCGAGGTCCTTCTGCTGGTACCGGCCGGGAGATGAGCGCTCACGGAGGTGAGGCTGACCTCACTGAGGGGGGTTGGGGGCTGCAGGGACCAAGGGAGTCTGTGTCCACCTATGCCTCCCGGGTCATGATCCCCTTCCGTGAGTATGAAGATGCAAGTAAGCTCGTCAAGAGGCTTCGGGAGGAGGTGCGCTGCACAAGCGCCAAAGCTGCAGGTGCCTCCAAACCGAGGAAGACAAACCTCCAAGCAAAGATAAAGAGGCTCAAAACTGAGATTAATGTGCTGGAACTAAGGAAAGCTACCATCAGGGAGCAGATTGGTCCCTTTAAAGAAAAACTGATAAATGAAGATTGTTTCAGAGAAATGGCTGATAACAGAGAGCAAAGACAGATGGGGCTGCAGCCTGAGAGCCAGCTGGATGATGAGAGTGATGATGACCAGCAGAAAGCCCCACCTGGCAGCCTGCAAAGTCAACCGCAGGCCACGTGCAGCGAGCTCCCTGCAGGACAGGCAACAATGGCATCCGGTCGCAGTTCTGCCAGCTCTGTGGAGGACAGTGACAGTAGCAGCCAGGAAGGGGCGCTAATGGCAGAAATAAAGCTCCTGGAGTCCCCAGTGTGCCTCCAAAACTTCCATCTTGGTGACGATCTGCCAGAAGAGGCACCTGGGGGCCACAAAAAGCTGAAGGAAGCGGTAAGCTATGTATATGCCCCCCTCCCTGTACCCCCTGAGTCGGCGGCAGGCTCACCTCGCTGTATAAGCCCCGTTGCCCAGCCCAGCCCGGGTTCTGCTGTGGATCCGGTGCAAAGGCGTGGGGAGATTACACAGCTTGGTAGTGAGGCGCAGAACTCCGTCTCTGCTTGTAGTAGCAGGGACGCAGCAGGAGGTGCATCAGCCGAGAGGCTGGACAGTGAGGGCGGCCGGGCGGCGGGCGTTCGGTCAGACCATGATGCTGCGGTGCGCTCCTCAGTGGGATGGAGGAGCAGCACGGTGTCGGGGGCAGCTTCGGTAGCCTCGGTGCCTCTGAATGCTGTTGCCGCTGATCACTTAGTTGAGAAGCGGCGACAGGGTGAAGGGGCTGCTGGGGCTGAGCGTTCCAGTCCTCCCATGAAAGTGTTATTTTGTGTTGGCGCCGCTGGTCAGGAAGATCCTGATGCTAAAGATCAGCAGCACCTCACAACAGCTAAAGATCAGCATCGCATCTCTACAAATGCAAAACAGCAGAAATTACCGACTGATGATGTGGAGGGCACACATAAGACCAGAGGTGAGCTCTCCTCCAGTTCTATGGAGGGGACTGAGCCCCTTGTGCCCGATGATGCTGAGGTCAAAATGTCATCCACCATTGTTACTGGTCTAGCAGGAATGAATGTGGTGGTGGGTGTGAATGAGGCCAATTCATTCTCCAGTGGTGTGGTTGCTGGTTTGGTGGAGGGTGAGATGGAGGTGGGTAATGGTGATGCTGTTGGGGCTGATGTAGTCACTGGTCCGGTTGCCCCCCCGGTGGTGGCAATACCTGTCCAGAGTTATGCCAGTGTCACCGCCGGGGCAAATAGGGCATCCTCCTCGTCTCCGGGCTTTGGGGACAGCATGTTGCAACGGCGCCTTCTGGAGGCTCTAAAGAAGGGGGAGAGATCACTAATGGTAGAGGGTCGAGAGGTTGATCTATACTTCTGGATAGAGAGGCATGGCCTCGGGGCCTTCCGATACCAAAAATGGGGGGATACAGTGTGGTCCCTCCCAACAGCTGGGCCAGGCAGTGTGCGTAAGAATGTGGTCCGTCTTCGGTGGAGGGGCACTGATGCATGTCCTCCAAGGTCTAAAGTTGTGGAGCTCCTCCTGAGGATGGGCTTCAAGGCTATTGACATCTACGCCTTGATACATCCCTATTCCACGCCTGAGTTTGATGTCAGCTTTGTTCAGCTGGAGGGGCTTGAGCTCTTCCGGACGAATTATGAGTAGGCAAAAAATGAGCCCGGCTGGCGAGACTTTGCCTTTCAGGCAGTGTCTCGCCAAAACCAAATCAAGAAAGTGACCGTGATGACTCGTAACGAGTCACTTTCTTGTTATTACATCATGACGTGGCTTGGTCAGTATGGAGAGGTAGTGGAGATGCCAAAGAAAAACCGCGACGAGTTTGGTATCTGGTCAGGGTCCTGGACGTTTATGGTAAAACTTAAGCATTCAGGTAGTACGGTTGCCCACATTCCATCATCTGCCTTCCTGGGTAGGGATCGTATCCTGGTCTTCTACCAGGGGCAACCGAAGCTCTGTCACAGGTGCGGCGATCCCACACACTTCAGTGCAAACTGCACCGTGCAGAAATGTGCGTTGTGTGGGTGTGTCGGCCATCTTGCTGCCTCTTGTGTGTAGATTAGGTGCCACCTGTGTGGTGAGTTAGGTCACCCATTCAGCCGTTGTCCTCGCTCATTCGTTAATGCAGTTGAGACCCCGGTGGGAGAAAGCAGTGAGGCCGATTCTGCTGGGGAGGGGACTAGCAGGGGTGGGGGAGCTGAGGGGCCAGGGAAGAAAAGCAATAAAATACGCCTGCCCAGCTGAGGCGTCTAGACAAGCGCAGACAGGAGAGGGAGCGGGGCGAGCCCCAGACTACCGGGGCGGCCCCTGTCCTGGATGCCAGTCTTGCTGCTGAGGCCCCGAGGGATGATGAGTTGGATGAGGAGGTCAGGAGGATCCACAGGGAGGAAATCACCTCTGCCTGAGAATCCTCCCATTATGAAAGTATGGATGAGGATAATAAGTGGTGGCTAGAGGACAAGCGTAAGCTCGGCACCAAAAAGAAGAGAAAGAAGGGAGATAAAACATCTTCTACCGCTCTGACCAAGGTACCTAAGGAAGGTAAAACTGACTCCCCTCTGGTTGGTCTTTCTAACCGATTCCAAGCCCTTGATAACATCTCTTCCTCTGAGGAGGAGGCCGAGGGTGAGGCTCCAGCTTCGGCGCAGCTTACAGGGGTCTCCTTCTCCTGGGGATGCAATGTCCTTGGGGGGAGGGACTGGCCCAGAGTCCTGAGACGAGGACGAATAAAGAAGGAAAAATGTTGTGATGGACACGTCTGTATCATTAAAGAGGGGGAAGGATTTCTCATCTGAGGCAGAGGATAAGGGGAGTGGGAAGAAGAAAGCCATCGAACTCAATCACCAATGATGGCGGTACCCAATCCGTTGACACTGAAGTCCATTAATGTCGCCAGCATTAAGTCAAATATGGCTAGATTTGCGGCCTTTGATTTTCTCAGCAGGGTTGAAGCTGATATTTTCTTTTTGCAAGAGACCAGGCTGCCAAATATGGCAGAGGTGTTTATCGCTAAGAGGGAGTGGAGACCCGGGCCCTCCTATTGGTCTCTTGCGGCTGAGCCATATAGCGGAGTAGCGGTCCTTTTTACCGCACCGGTAGAATGCCGGCGGGTTATTGAGTTAGAAATGGGGAGGTGCCTGATATTAGATGTCCTCATGAAGGGACAGGAGCTTCGGCTCATTAATATCTATGGTCCCCAATCTAAGTGGGACCGGAAGTGTCTCTTTATTAGGATCAAGCCCTACCTTTTTACGAGTCGGCAGGTCGTTTTTGGAGGGGACTTCAACACTGTCACGAGGCCCCGGGATAGAGGAGGTTCCAGAGACAAGCTGACTTATGATAGTGTCACCCTTAATAGTATAGCTAGTGAGGCTCGCCTGGTGAATGTCCACATTCGGCACACCCCAGGCCACGAGGGGTTCACCTATCATAGAGGTAACTGTAGGTCCAGGATAGACAGGTTTTATTTAAAGGAGGAAGCCGTCTCTTCGGTAGTGTCTGTTGTTGAGGTGGAGTACTCCGATCACTGTTTGATTTTGTTTTCTCTGAATGTTACAGAGACCCCCCGGATGGGAAGAGGCTTTTGGAGGCTCAATTCGTCTCTCTTGGAAGAAGCGGAGATAACACAGTCCTTTGAGGATTTTCTTCAGAGCCAGGTACCCTTACTAGATCTTTGTAGTAGTAAGTCAGAGTGGTGGGAGATGTTCAAGAAAAGGGTGGCGAGATTCTTCCACCAGCTCTTGAGCCTCAGGAGTCTGGACAGGTACCGCGTGTATCAGGGCCTGAGGAGGAAACTCGAGAATCTTGTCTCAACTGGAGGTAGCCGCGAGGAGATCTCCAGAGTGAAATCTTTGCTAATGAGGTGTCAGTATGATAGACACGCATCTTTGGGTTTTGAGAGGGATTATGGGAAGTACCGCTCGCCAGACGCTTACAAAAACTGCAAGATATTAGTGAATAGTAAAGTTGTTACAGGACTGGTTGACACTGCGGTGTCCCTGAAAAGATCCAGATCAGGGATCCTGGAGGTCGTCAGATCCTTCTACTCGCACCTCTTGGGGAAGAGGGATCTGGATTGGGATGAGATGTCGGCTTTTTTGGCTGAAGCCATCCCCGAACCAGGGGTAGACCCCTCTCTTGGCGTTTTGACAGAGATGATCAGGGAAGAGGAAGTTAAGTTGGCGATTGAAGGGCTTGCCCTAAAGAAATCTCCCGATCCAGATGGCTTAACATCTGAATTCTATAAGACCTTTAAGGACGCCTTGGTTCCCCTCTTGACTGCGGTATTCAATGAGTGTCTTTCCTCGGGCACTCTGCCAAAGTCAATGAGGAGGTCTGCCCTGATCATCTTGTCAAAGGGTAAGGACTCATCTTGCATTGAGAATTGGCGTCCCATAGCGCTTCTCAATGCAGACAGGAAGGTTTTGGCAAAGGTGATGTTTAATCGGCTGGTGAAATTTGTGCCCCGACTCCTTTCGGGAGCCCAGCATTGCTCTGTTCCGGGCCGCAGTACAATTAGTGCTCTACTCTGTGTCCGAGAGGCGGTGGAGCAGGTTAGGGCTGGCCACTTCAAGGGGTACATGCTGTCATTGGACGAGGCAAAAGCGTTTGATCGGTTCAATCATGAGTACCTCTGGTCTCTCCTTCTGAAGTATGGCCTGCCGGGGGTGGGTTTGTTGATTGGCTTAAGACCTTGTACGCTGGGGCAGAGAGTTTCCCGCTTGAGAACGGTTGGATTGGCAGCTCTTTCGAGGTTGGGTGTGGTGTTCGCCATGGTTGTCCCTTGAGCCCGCTGCTGTACGTGTTTGCGATTGACCCACTTCTTAGGAGGGTGGAGCGTGGACCGTTGGCTAGGATCGGGATGGACCGGGCAGCACCGGAAGCTACTCTGAGAGTGGTGGCGTATGCCGATGACGTCACCGTTTTTGTTTCCTCTGATGGGGAGGCAGAGTGGCTGATGTCAGAGGTAAATCGCTACTCGGAGGCATCCGGGTCTAAGATCAACCGGGATAAGTGTGAGAGTCTCTGGCTGGGAGGAGGAGATTCTGGTTTTGATCTCCCGGACACCCTTCCAGGACCCAAAGTCTCTGCAAAAGTTCTTGGCTTCGAATTTGGCCAGGGGGATTACCCCAAACAAAATTGGGACAGCAGGCTAGAGATCGCCACTCAGAAGGTGAACCAATGGAAGGTTTGGTCTTTGACCCTAAGGGAAAGGGTAAACCTGATTAAAACCAACCTGCTCCCTTTGCTGATCTATCTGCTCAGTGTGTGCATCTTGCCGGAGCCTCTCTGGACTCAGGTCTACAGTTTGTTCTTCCAACTGTTATGGGGGAATAGACTGAACCTGGTCAAGAGGGAGGTTACTTACCGTACGAGGAGACTAGGAGGGTTCGGTATGGTCAACCCTGTGGTATTCCTTGTGAATACCTTCATTAAGATCAATATTGCAAACCTCTGGAAAGAGAGGGCTCCTCTGTGGGTATTCTCCTGTAGGGGATGGTTTCAGCCTTTCTTCCAGGAATGGGAGACAGGAGGGCAAGTGAAGGATCTATGAACACCGCATGGACATCTACCGGCTTACGCTACCGTGGTTCTGAAGGTAATTCGCCGGTGGGGTCTGGGAATGTGGGAGGTCAGGACTCTGCCAAGGAAGCTCTCCTTGACAAAAGGGTTCTGTTCACCCATTTTCAGAGGCCTCTGGCGCTCAGGGATTGCCCAAGTCGGGATCTTGGGGTGGGTCTGCATCTTTTGAAATCTATCAGGATCCCGTCGAAGTTTTGGGACTTGGCTTGGCGCTGCTTCCATGGGAAACTGTGTGTGAGGAACAATCTGAAGTGTAGGAGCTCTGAGGACAGGAACTGTCCTCGGGAGCATTGTGGTACCATGCTTGAAAGCATGGACCACTTCCTGCTTCGTTGTCCCTTTAACACAGAGGTGTACAACAGGGTGGGCGCCTCCATTGACTGGCCCTCTTATGCGGAATGGGCCTATGGAGCATTCGGAGACCTGGGTGGTCGGGGCCGCTGCACCTTATTTCTAGTTAGCACAGTGGTTAGGTATCACACGTGGAACGCACGGTGCTTAGTATAGACGCAACGAAAAATCCTCCCAATGGACGATGTGTTTAGGACCATACTCGGTGACCTGGTGAAGGTGAGTTCTCTGGAGTATGAGAGACTGGGCACACGTAGGGCCACTCTCCTCTTGAGGGGCTTTTCTTTTAATGTGCCCTAATCTGGTCATCTCCTCTCCTGGTGGTGGGCTGCTGCTGACACCATAGATTTTTGTTTTGTTTTGATCAGTAGACAGTGATGTAGGGCTGCAGGCGCCGAACTTGGGCTTTGTCAGTTGTGGTTATTGTATTGTTTGTTATTGTATTGTTTGCTTCTGTATATATTGTATATAAGGATACGGATTTGGGTGTAGGTGTTAGGTTGGGTGGTGGGAAAAGGGGGGAGGTGGGTTCATCTTGTGGGACAATGATTATTTGGGTGAGAAACTGGCACTGCCTGATCTGGCCTATGGACGTTGGACATGGACTGAGGCATGAGACGCAGGACCAGCTCTCAGGTCAGTGCCGGGGTTGGGACTGGTCGGCTCGAGTGTGGGATGTTTTGTTTTGTCTTGTATAGTTAGTATTTATTTTATATTTTTTTAAAAAAAAGTGTATATATATATATATATTAGTTTGTATATATATATATATATTAGTTTGTATATAATTTTGTCGGCTATTGTTTATTTTACTTACTATATTGTTATTTGTTTGGTAACCGGACCAGATGTCATAGTGTAAGTAGTTGTTTATTCTGTATATATGTATAATATGTGTGTGAGGAGAGAGGGAGCGGCTGGACCAGTTCATTACATTGTTTATTTTGTGGTTATTAATTTTGTTTTGTTTCTGCTATTATTATTGTTATGTTTTTCATTTTTATGATAAAAAGATCTACAGGATGTAACTCAGGATCAGTACAGGACCAGTAATATAATGTATGCACACAGTGACTGCACCAGCAGAATAGTGAGTGCAGCTCTGGAGTATAATGCAGGATGTAACTCAGGATCAGTAATGTAATGTATGTACACAGTGACTACACCAGCAGAATAGTGAGTGCAGCTCTGGAGTATAATACAGGATGTAACTCAGGATCAGTAATGTAATGTATGTACACAGTGACTACACCAGCAGAATAGTGAGTGCAGCTCTGGAGTATAATGCAGGATGTAACTCAGGATCAGTAATGTAATGTATGTACACAGTGACTACACCAGCAGAATAGTGAGTGCAGCTCTGGAGTATAATACAGGATGTAACTCAGGATCAGTAATGTAATGTATGTACACAGTGACTGCACCAGCAGAATAGTGAGTGCAGCTCTGGAGTATAATACAGGATGTAACTCAGGATCAGAAATGTAATGTATGTACACAGTGACTGCACCAGCAGAATAGTGAGTGCAGCTCTGGAGTATAATACAGGATGTAACTCAGGATCAGTACAGGATCAGTAATGTAATGTATGTACACAGTGACTGCACCAGAAGAATAGTGAGTGCAGCTCTGGAGTATAATACAGGATGTAACTCAGGATCAGAAATGTAATGTATGTACACAGTGACTGCACCAGCAGAATAGTGAGTGCAGCTCTGGAGTATAATACAGGATGTAACTCAGGATCAGTACAGGATCAGTAATGTAATGTATGTACACAGTGACTGCACCAGCAGAATAGTGAGTGCAGCTCTGGAGTATAATACAGGATGTAACTCATGATCAGTAATGTAATGTATGTACACAGTGACTGCACCAGCAGAATAGTGAGTGCAGCTCTGGAGTATAATACAGGATGTAACTCATGATCAGTAATGTAATGTATGTACACAGTGACTGCACCAGCAGAATAGTGAGTGCAGCTCTGGAGTATAATACAGGATGTAACTCAGGATCAGTACCGTATCAGTAATGTAATGTATGTACACAGTGACTGCACCAGCAGAATAGTGAGTGCAGCTCTGGAGTATAATACAGGATGTAACTCATGATCAGTAATGTAATGTATGTACACAGTGACTGCACCAGCAGAATAGTGAGTGCAGCTCTGGAGTATAATACAGGATGTAACTCAGGATCAGTACCGTATCAGTAATGTAATGTATGTACACAGTGACTGCACCAGCAGAATAGTGAGTGCAGCTCAACAGCCTGACTCGCGGAAAACGAAAATTTTGGCTGATCGCCTCGAAAATCGGTACGCCGGGCCCCGTGACAAGGCCCGCGAGGGCAGCATCTCCGCTTTTGCGGTGTCTTTTTTTCCCTCGCCGTGGCGTTTCTTTGGGCCGCCGCGGCCGTTCCGTCGCCCCGGCGGTCGCGAGGACTTTGCCTGCCCGACCGCCTAGGCAGGCCGAACGATATGCCGCCTCTCCCGCGCCTCTAGGACCACGCCCACTTTTCATGGAAAAGATGACCCCAAAATCAGTTTAACCGTATTAGCATGACCCAAAATTCAAGAAATGCACACCTTAACCGGATTAGCATATGCGGTCTACCGACCACAGGCAGATGGCGCAGGAGACCACGGAACCCTCAAACACCATTATCTGGGTTAGGAGAAGCAATGCAGCGAACGAGCAGCAGATGGTGCTGCTGTCCATGGACAGTTTTGCCTTTAGTTAGGCCAATGGGGTGGAAAAAAAAGTGCGCTCAAAAATAGAGAAAGTTTACGTTTTTTTGCTGTAATTCGTCCGATGAGCGTGATAACGGACGCTGCGCTGAACGGAGGCGCGGAGGAACGGGCGACGAAATAAGCGCGCCAAAAAAACGATAAAGTTCACGTTTTTTGGCGTAATTCAGCGTGATAACGGATGCTGCGCTGAACGGAGGCGCGGAGGAACGGGCGACGAAATAAGCGCGCCAAAAAAATGATAAAGTTCACGGTTTTTGGCGTAATTCAGCGTGATAACGGATGCTGCGCTGAACGGAGGCGCGGAGGAACGGGCGACGAAATAAGCGCGCCAAAAAAACGATAAAGTTCACGGTTTTTGGCGTAATTCAGCGTGATAACGGACGCTGCGCTGAACGGAGGCGCGGAGGAACGGGCGACGAAATAAGCGCGCCAAAAAAACGATAAAGTTCACGTTTTTTGGCGTAATTCAGCGTGATAACGGACGCTGCGCTGAACGGAGGCGTGTCCGCACGTATGCTTATTTTTATTTTGCGAATTTCATGTGAAAAACGGGGTCAGTGACTTTTTTCCTGCAGATTGAGTTTTAAGTGCGTGTGGTATCATCAGCCCCTCCCCCGGATGATGGCCGCCGCAATAAAAGTACTTAAAAAGACCCTCAAATCGCGTAAAACGGGGATGTTGCACGGCGGGGGCGGGGTCCGGGTGTTTGATTCGGAGCCGGCTGGCTTGTCACTCATGGTGCCATGTACAATATGTGAACGGCCGGTAGGGGACGCGCACGGGCTGCGGGCTCGATGTGGTGGGCCGTGTACAGTGTGAACTGCTTGTGACCCCGTCCGGAGCACAATGTAGAATGGCCGTGGGCGAGGGGGGGCGCCAGCTCTATGTTCCAGCCTGCACTGTTATCTCCTTTCCCCGTCCCTGTGTGAATGGCTGGGGGCGGGAGGACGTGACGCTACTGGGAAGCCAGCTGCCTGGCTGAGGCCGCAGCCGCACAGCATGTTGGGAGATGTAGTCCACGCCCAGGCCAGAAGAGTCAGTGACAGTGCCTGGAGAACTACAGCTCCCAAGAGCCTCCGCGGGAGAACGGAACTCTCCCTTCCTGCCTTCCCGGATTGGCTGAGACTGAAGAAAATGGCAGCCGCGGATACCCGCCGGCTGCTGTCATCCTTAACTTAGGTACACTCAACGATCCTATGTCCCAACAGGACTGGGGCAAAGGACCACAACAGGGGGGACACAGGGCCACACAGGACAGGACAGGGCCAGAGGACGAGGCTAGAGGGACGCAGAGGCTCACAGGACAGGAGCAGAGGACGGGGGGTGGTGCCTGCAGCAGAGCCACAGGGGGACACGGGGGACAGCCAGAGACAGGGGGACACGGGGGACAGCCAGAGACAGGGGGACACGGGGGACAGCCAGAGACAGGGGGACACGGGGGACAGCCAGAGACACAGGGGGACACGGGGGACAGCCAGAGACAGGGGGACATGGGGGACAGCCAGAGATACAGGGGGACACGGGGGACAGCCAGAGACAGGGGGACACGGGGGACAGCCAGAGACAGGGGGACACGGGGGACAGCCAGAGACACGGGGGACAGCCAGAGCCACAGGGGGACACGGGGGACAGCCAGAGACAGGGGGACACGGGGGACAGCCAGAGACAGGGGGACACGGGGGACAGCCAGAGACAGGGGGACACGGGGGACAGCCAGAGACAGGGGGACACGGGGGACAGCCAGAGACAGGGGGACAGCCAGAGACAGGGGGACACGGGGGACAGCCAGAGACAGGGGGACACGGGGGACAGCCAGAGACACAGGGGGACACGGGGGACAGCCAGAGACACAGGGGGACACGGGGGACAGCCAGAGACAGGGGGACACGGGGGACAGCCAGAGACAGGGGGACACGGGGGACAGCCAGAGACAGGGGGACAGCCAGAGACAGGGGGACACGGGGGACAGCCAGAGACACAGGGGGACACGGGGGACAGCCAGAGACACAGGGGGACACGGGGGACAGCCAGAGCCACAGGGGGACACGGGGGACACCCAGAGCCACAGGGGGACACGGGGGACAGCCAGAGACAGGGGGACACGGGGGACACCCAGAGCCACAGGGGGACACGGGGGACAGCCAGAGACAGGGGGACACGGGGGACAGCCAGAGACACAGGGGGACATGGGGGACAGCCAGAGATACAGGGGGACACGGGGGACAGCCAGAGACATGGGGGACACCCAGAGCCACAGGGGGACATGGGGGACAGCCAGAGATGCAGGGGGACATGGGGGACAGCCAGAGATAGGGGGACACGGGGGACAGCCAGAGACAGGGGGACACGGGGGACAGCCAGAGACACAGGGGGACATGGGGGACAGCCTGAGACACAGGGGGACATGGGGGACAGCCTGAGACACAGGGGGACATGGGGGACAGCCAGAGACACAGGGGGACATGGGGGACAGCCAGAGACACAGGGGGACACTTGGGATAGCCAGAGACACAGGGGGACAGCCAGAGATAGGGGGACACGGGGGACAGCCAGAGACAGGGGGCACGGGGGACAGCCAGAGACAGGGGGACACCGGGGACAGCCAGAGACACAGGGGGACATGGGGGACAGCCAGACACAGGGGGACACGGGGGACAGCCAGAGACACAGGGGGACATGGGGGACAGCCAGAGACACAGGGGGACATGGGGGACAGCCAGAGACACAGGGGGACACGGGGGACAGCCAGAGATACAGGGGGACAGCCAGAGACAGGGGGACACGGGGGACAGCCAGAGACACAGGGGGACACGGGGGACAGCCAGAGACACAGGGGGACACGGGGGACAGCCAGAGATACAGGGGGACAGCCAGAGACAGGGGGACACGGGGGACAGCCAGAGACACAGGGGGACAGCCAGAGACACAGGGGGACACGGGGGACAGCCAGAGATACAGGGGGACAGCCAGAGATACAGGGGGACAGCCAGAGACACGGGGGACAGCCAGAGACACAGGGGGACACTGGGGACAGCCAGAGATACAGGGGGACATGGGGGACAGCCAGAGATACAGGGGGACATGGGGGACAGCCAGACACAGGGGGACATGGGGGACAGCCAGAGACACAGGGGGACACTGGGGACAGCCAGAGACACAGGGGGACATGGGGGACAGCCAGAGATACAGGGGGACACGGGGGACAGCCAGAGACACAGGGGGACACGGGGGACAGCCAGAGACACAGGGGGACACGGGGGACAGCCAGAGACACAGGGGGACATGGGGGACAGTCAGAGACACAGGGGGACACGGGGGACAGCCAGAGACAGGGGGACATGGGGGACAGACAGGGGGACATGAGGGACAGCCAGAGCCACAGGGGGACACTGGGGACAGCCAGAGACACAGGGGGACATTGGGGACAGCCAGAGATACAGGGGGACACGGGGGACAGCCAGAGACAGGGGGACACTGGGGACAGCCAGAGAGACAGGGGGACATGGGGGACAGCCAGAGACACAGGGGGACACGGGGGACAGCCAGAGACACAGAGGGACACGGGGGACAGCCAGAGACACAGGGGGACACGGGGGACAGCCAGAGACACAGGGGGACACGGGGGACAGCCAGAGACACAGGGGGACACGGGGGACAGCCAGAGACACAGGGGGACACGGGGGACAGCCAGAGACACAGGGGGACACGGGGGACAGCCAGAGACAGGGGGACACGGGGGACAGCCAGAGACAGGGGGACACGGGGGACAGCCAGAGACACAGGGGGACACGGGGGATAGCCAGAGACAGGGGGACACGGGGGACAGCCAGAGACAGGGGGACATGGGGGACAGCCAGAGATACAGGGGGACAGCCAGAGACAGGGTGACACGGGGGACAGCCAGAGACACAGGGGGACATGGGGGACAGTCAGAGACACAGGGGGACACGGGGGACAGCCAGAGACAGGGGGACAGACAGGGGGACATGGGGGACAGACAGGGGGACACGGGGGACAGCCAGAGACAGGGGGACACGGGGGACAGCCAGAGACAGGGGGACACGGGGGACAGCCAGAGACACAGGGGGACACGGGGGACAGCCAGAGACAGGGGGACACGGGGGACAGCCAGAGACACAGGGGGACACGGGGGATAGCCAGAGACAGGGGGACACGGGGGATAGCCAGAGACAGGGGGACACGGGGGACAGCCAGAGACAGGGGGACACGGGGGACATGGGGGACAGCCAGAGACACAGGGGGACATGGGGGACAGCCAGAGATACAGGGGGACACGGGGGACAGCCAGAGACACAGGGGGTGACACTGGGGACAGCCAGAGATACAGGGGGACACGAGGGACAGCCAGAGATACAGGGGGACAGCCAGAGACAGGGGGACATGGGGGACAGCCAGAGATACAGGGGGACACGGGGGACAGCCAGAGACAGGGGGACATGGGGGACAGCCAGAGACTGGGGGACAGCCAGAGATACAGGGGGACATGGGGGACAGCCAGAGACAGGGGGACATGGGGGACAGCCAGAGACACAGGGGGACATGGGGGACAGCCAGAGACACGGGGACATGGGGGACAGCCAGAGATACAGGGGGACACGGGGGACAGCCAGAGACAGGGGGACATGGGGGACAGACAGGGGGACATGGGGGACAGACAGGGGGACATGGAGGACAGCCAGAGACACAGGGGGACATGGAGGACAGCCAGAGACACAGGGGGACATGAGGGACAGCCAGAGACACAGGGGGACATGGGGGACAGCCAGAGACACAGGGGGACATGGGGGACAGCCAGAGACACAGGGGGACATGGGGGACAGCCAGAGACACAGGGGGACATGAGGGACAGCCAGAGACACAGGGGGACATGAGGGACAGCCAGAGACTCTGGGGGACAGCCATAGCCACATGGGGACAGCCATAGCCACAGGGGGACACGGGGGACAGCCATAGCCACAGGGGGACACGGGGGACAGCCAGAGACAGGGGGACACGGGGGACAGCCAGAGACAGGGGGACACGGGGGACAGCCAGAGACAGGGGGACACGGGGGACAGCCAGACAGGGGGACACGGGGGACAGCCAGAGACAGGGGGACACGGGTGACAGCGGGACACGGGGGACAGCCAGAGACAGGGGGACACTGGGGACAGCCAGAGACAGGGGGACACTGGGGACAGCCAGGACACAGGGGGACATGGGGGACAGCCAGAGACACAGGGGGACATGGGGGACAGCCAGAGACACAGGGGGACATGAGGGACAGCCATAGCCACAGGGGGACATGGGGGACAGCCATAGCCACAGGGGGACATGGGGGACAGCCATAGCCACAGGGGGACATGGGGGACAGTCATAGCCACAGAGGGACACGGGGGACAGCCAGAGACAGGGGGACACGGGGGACTGCCAGAGACAGGGGGACAGCCAGAGACAGGGGGACACGGGGGACAGCCAGAGACAGGGGGACATGGGGGACAGCCATAGCCACAGGGGGACAGGCAGACACTGGGGGACAGCCAGAGACAGGGGGACACGGGGGACAACCAGAGACAGGGGGACACGGGGGACAGCCAGAGACGGGGGCACAGGGCCACACAGGACAGGGCCAGAGGACGAGGCTAGAGGGACACAGAGGCACACAGGACAGGAGCAGAGGACGGGGGGTGGTGCCTGCAGCAGAGCCACAGGGGGACATGGGGGACAGCCAGAGACAGGGGGACAGCCAGAGACAGGGGGACAGCCAGAGACAGGGGGACAGCCAGAGACAGGGGGACAGCCAGAGACAGGGGGACACGGGGGACAGCCAGAGACACACGGGGGACAGCCAGAGACACACGTGGGACAGCCAGAGACACACGTGGGACAGCCAGAGACACACGTGGGACAGCCAGAGACACACGGGGGACAGCCAGAGACACACGGGGGACAGCCAGAGACACACGGGGGACAGCCAGAGACACACGGGGGACAGCCAGAGACACACGGGGGACAGCCAGAGACACACTGGGGACAGCCAGAGACACGGGGGACAGTCAGAGACACAGGGGGACACGGGAGACAGTCAGAGACACAGGGGGACACGGGGGACAGCCATAGCCACAGGGGGACACGGGGGACAGCCAGAGACTGGGGGACAGCCAGAGACAGAGGGACACGGGGGACAGCCAGAGACAGGGGGACACGGGGGACAGCCAGAGACAGGGGGATATGGGCCACAGGCAGAGACAGGGGGACACGGGGGACAGCCAGAGACAGGGGGATATGGGCCACAGCCAGAGACAGGGGGACACGGGGGACAGCCAGAGACAGGGGGACACGGGGGACAGCCAGAGACAGGGGGATATAGGCCACAGGCAGAGACAGGGGGACAGCCAGAGACAGGGGGATATGGGCCACAGGCAGAGACAGGGGGACACGGGGGAGAGCCAGAGACAGGGGGACATGGGGAGCAGGTACAGACAGACACCGCACACGGGGGAGACAGCAGGCACAGGGGGACACAGCTACAGAGGGACACAGCTACAGGAGTACAAAGCCACAGGGTGACAGACACAACCACACCACCGCTCACACACACCACTGCACACCTACACCGCCGCAAGCAGACACCGCCGCACGCCCGCATGTATTGCATTATTCTTAAATCTTCATAAATAAACTACATACATATTCTAGAATACCCGATGCGTTTGAATCGGGCAACCATCTAAGATATATATATATATATATATGTGTGCTGTCTTCCTCCTGTGTGCGTTACTCCATATGTATGTGTGTTTCTTTGTGTATGTCCCAACTGGCCAGCTGGGACGCGGCTGCTGGTGGTGGTGTCGTCCCCCCTGGTCAGCTGGGACGCGGCTGCTGGTGGTAGTGTCGTCCCCCCTGGCCAGCTGGGACGCGGCTGCTGGTGGTGGTATCCCCCCCCCACCCCCCGGCCAGCTGGGACGCGGCTGCTGGTGGTGGTATCCCACCCCCCCCTCCCGGCCAGCTGGGACGCGGCTGCTAGTGGTGGTGTCCTCCCTGGCCAGCTGGGACGCGGCTGCTGGTGGTGGTGTCGCCCCCCCTGGTCAGCTGGGACAGACATCTGAATGCCCGCACCTCTGACAGTGGGAGTGACCCAGGGTCTAAAAAATGACAAAGTCCCTTCATTTTGAGTAATTCTGGTTAAGTAGTATAACGCAACCCGGCTACCCTCTTCTTCCTTGGTTTGAGTATATATGTATATGTGTGTATGTGTATGGCGTGAGCCAGCAGAGACCGTCTCCCCCCCTGGCCGGCTGGGACGCGGCTGCTGGTGGTGGTGTCGTCCCGCCTGGCCAGGTGGGACGCGGCTGCTGGTGGTGGTGTCGCCGCCCCTGGCCAGCTGGGACTTGGCTGCTGGTGGTGGTGTCGCACCCACTGGCCAGCTGGGACGTGGCTGCTAGTGGTGGTGTCGTCCCGCCTGGCCACCTGGGACGCGGCTGCTGGTGGTGGTGTCGTCCCGCCTGGCCAGCTGGGACGCGGCTGCTGGTGGTGGTGTCGTCCCCCCTGGCCAGCTGGGACTTGGCTGCTGGTGGTGGTGTCGCACCCACTGGCCAGCTGGGACGTGGCTGCTAGTGGTGGTGTCGTCCCGCCTGGCCACCTGGGACGCGGCTGCTGGTGGTGGTGTCGTCCCGCCTGGCCAGCTGGGACGCGGCTGCTGGTGGTGGTGTCGTCCCCCCTGGCCCGCTGGGACGCTGCTGCTGGTTGTGGTGTCCTCCCCCGTGGCCCGCTGGGACGCGGCTGCTGGTGGTGGTGTCGTCCCCCCTGGCCCGCTGGGACGCGGCTGCTGGTGGTGGTGTCGTCCCCTCTGGCCAGCTGGGACGCGGCTGCTGGTGGTGGTGTCGTCCCGTCTGGCCAGCTGGGACGCTTCTGCTGGTGGTGGTGTCGTCACCTCTGGCCTGCTGGGATGCGGCTGCTGGTGGTGGTGTCGTCCCCCCTGGCCAGCTGGGACGCGACTGCTGGTGGTGGTGTCGCCCCCCCCTGGCTCGCTGGGACGCGGCTGCTGGTGGTGGTGTCGTCCCCCCTGGCCCGCTGGGACGCGGCTGCTGGTGGTGGTGTCGTCCCCGCTGGGACGCGGCTGCTGGTGGTGGTGTCGTCCCCGCTGGGACGCGGCTGCTGGTGGTGGTGTCGTCCCCCCTGGCCCGCTGGGACGCGGCTGCTGGTGGTGGTGTCGTCCCCCCTGGCCCGCTGGGACGCTGCTGCTGGTTGTGGTGTCCTCCCCTCTGGCCCGCTGGGACGCGGCTGCTGGTGGTGGTGTCGTCCCGTCTGGCCAGCTGGGACGCTTCTGCTGGTGGTGGTGTCGTCACCTCTGGCCTGCTGGGACGCGGCTGCTGGTGGTGGTGTCGTCCCCCCTGGCCAGCTGGGACGCGACTGCTGGTGGTGGTGTTGTCCCCCCTGGCCCGCTGGGACGCGGCTGCTGCTGGTGGTGTTGTCCCCCCTGGCCCGCTGGGACGCGGCTGCTGCTGGTGGTGTCGTCCCCGCTGGGACGCCGCTGCTGGTGGTGGTGTCGTCCCCGCTGGGACGCGGCTGCTGGTGGTGGTGTCGTCCCCCCTGGCCCGCTGGGACGCGGCTGCTGGTGGTGGTGTCGTTCCCCCTGGCCCGCTGGGACGCGGCTGCTGGTGGTGGTGTCGTCCCCCCTGGGACGCTGCTGCTGGTGGTGGTGTCGTCCCCCCTGGCCCGCTGGGACGCTGCTGCTGGTGGTGGTGTCGTGCCTCCTGGCCCGCTGGGACGCTGCTGCTGGTGGTGGTGTCGTGCATCCTGGCCAGCTGGGACGCGGCTGCTGGTGGTGGTGTCGTCCCTTCTGGCCCGCTGGGACGCGGCTGCTGGTGGTGGTGTCGTCCCCCCTGGCCAGCTGGGACGCGGCTGCTGGTGGTGGTGTCGTCCCCCCTGGCCAGCTGGGACGCGGCTGCTGGTGGTGGTGTCGTCCCCCCTGGCCAGCTGGGACGCGGCTGCTGGTGGTGGTGTCGTCCCCCCTGGCCAGCTGGGACGCGGCTGCTGGTGGTGGTGTCGTCCCCCCTGGCCAGCTGGGACGCGGCTGCTGGTGGTGGTGTCCCCCCTGGCCAGCTGGGACGCGGCTGCTGGTGGTGGTGTCCCCCCTGGCCAGCTGGGACGCGGCTGCTGGTGGTAGTGTCCCCCCTGGCCCGTTGGGACGCGGCTGCTGGTGGTGTCGTCCCGCCTGGCCAGCTGGGACGCGGCTGCTGGTGGTGGTGTGGCCCCCCCTGACCACCGGGGACAGACACCTGAATGCCCGCACCTCTGACAGTGGGAGTGACCCAGGGTCTAAAAAATGGCAAAGTCCCTTCATTTTGAGTAAATCCGGTTACTTAGCAGAACATGGTGCAGATGTTAACCGGATGTACCCAAAGTTTATTGACCCTAATCCCGTTACTTAGCAGAACATGGTGCAGATGTTAACCGGATGTACCCAAAGTTTATTCACCCTAATCCCGTTACTTAGCAGAACATGGTACAGATGTTAACCGGATGTACCCAAAGTTTATTCACCCTAATCCCTTTACTTAGCAGAACATGGTGCAGATGTTAACCGGATGTACCCAAAGTTTATTGACCCCACTCCGGACACCTGGATGCCCGCACCCCCTATTCCGGACACCTGGATGCCCGCACCTCTGACAGTGGGAGTGACCCAGGGTCTAAAAAACGACAAAGTCCCTTCATTTTGAGTAATTCTGGTTAAGTAGTATAACGCAACCCGGCTACCCTCTTCTTTCTTGGTTTGAGTATATATGTATATGTGTGTATGTGTATGGTGTGAGCCAGCAGAGACCGTCTTCCCCCTGGCTGCTGGTGGTGGTGTCGTCCCCCTGGCCAGCTGGGACGCGGCTGTTGGTGGAGGTGTCCCTCCCCCCCACTCCCTCCCCTGGCCAGCTGGGACGCGACATCTGGAGGTGGTGTCCCCGTCCCCCCCCCCCCCATCCCTGGCCAGCTGGGACACGACTGCTGGGGGTGGTGTGTCCCCCCCCCCCCCTCCCTGGCCAGCTGGGACGCGGCTGCTGATGGTGGTGTCGTACCCCCTGGCCCGCTGGGACGCGGCTGCTGGTGGTGGTGTCGTCCCCCCTGGCCAGCTGGGGCGCGGGTGGTGGTGTCGTCCCCTCTGGCCAGCTGGGACGCGGCTGCTGGTGGTGGTGTCTTCCCCCCTGGCCAGCTGGGACGCGGCTGCTGGTGGTGGTGTCTTCCCCCCTGGCCAGCTGGGACGCGGCTGCTGGTGGTGGTGTCGTCCCCCCTGGCCAGCTGGGACTTGGCTGCTGGTGGTGGTGAGAGCAAGCATGTGGGATGTAGGTCAAAAAGCGAACACTGTGGGGACAGATCCAGCACAGGGGGGCAGTGACCCAGTGTCTAAAAAATGACAAACTCCCTTAATTTTGAGTAAATGCGGTTAAGTAGTATCATATAGTGCAGATGTTCACCGGATTGGGGAAGAATGGACTTCGGTTACCGCCTGCGCTATATGCTACAAATTAACTGGATTTACCCAGTTTAGGGAAAATGGACTTTGGGTAAATCCGGTTAACTATGGCCTGTGATTGGCTGAGGCAGTCACATTTTCTGGTCAGTACACCCCAGCAGCAGCCTCTATATACACCCCAGCAGCAGCAGCCTCTATATACAGCCCAGCAGCAGCAGCCTCTATATACAGCCCAGCAGCAGCAGCCTCTATATACAGCCCAGCAGCAGCAGCCTCTATATACAGCCCAGCAGCAGCAGCCTCTATATACAGCCCAGCAGCAGCAGCCTCTATATACAGCCCAGCAGCAGCAGCCTCTATAGACAGCCCAGCAGCAGCAGCCTCTATAGACAGCCCAGCAGCAGCAGCCTCTATAGACAGCCCAGCAGCAGCAGCCTCTATAGACAGCCCAGCAGCAGCCTCTATAGACAGCCCAGCAGCAGCCTCTATAGACAGCCCAGCAGCAGCCTCTATATACAGCCCAGCAGCAGCCTCTATATACAGCCCAGCAGCAGGAGCCTCTATATATACCCCAGCAGCCTCTATATACAGCCCAGCAGCCTCTATATACACACCAGCAGCTTCTATATACTGCCCAGCAGCCTCTATATACTGCCCAGCAGCCTCTATATACTGCCCAGCAGCCTCTATATACACTCCAGCAGCCTCTATATACACTCCAGCAGCCTCTATATACACTCCAGCAGCAGCCTCTATATACAGCCCAGCAGCCTCTATATACAGCCCAGCAGCAGCCTCTATATACAGCCCAGCAGCAGCCTCTATATACAGCCCAGCAGCTTCTATATATACAGTCCAGCAGCCTCTATATACAGCCCAGCAGCTTCTATATACAGCCCAGCAGCCTCTATATACAGCCCAGCAGCAGGAGCCTCTATATACACCCCAGAAGCTTCTATATACAGCCCAGCAGCCTCTATATACACCCCAGCAGCCTCTATATACACCCCAGCAGCCTCTATATACACCCCAGCAGCCTCTATATACACCCCAGCAGCCTCTATATACAGCCCAGCAGCTTCTATATACAGCCCAGCAGCCTCTATATACAGCCCAGCAGCAGCAGCCTCTATATATACTCCAGCAGCCTCTATATATACTCCAGCAGCCTCTATATACACCCCAGCAGCTTCTATATACAGCCCAGCAGCCTCTATATACACCCCAGCAGCAGACTCTATATATACTCCAGCAGCCTCTATATATACTCCAGCAGCCTCTATATACACCCCAGCAGCAGACTCTATATACAGCCCAGCAGCCTCTATATATACTCCAGCAGCAGCCTCTATATAGACCCCAGCAGCAGCCTCTATATACAGCCCAGCAGCCTCTATATATACTCCAGCAGCCTCTATATATACTCCAGCAGCAGCCTCTATATACAGCCCAGCAGCCTCTATATACAGCCCAGCAGCCTCTATATACAGCCCAGCAGCCTCTATATACAGCCCAGCAGCCTCTATATACAGCCCAGCAGCCTCTATATACACCCCAGCAGCTTCTATATACACCCCAGCAGCTTCTATATACACCCCAGCAGCTTCTATATACACCCCAGCAGCTTCTATATACACCACAGCAGCTTCTATATACACCCCAGCAGCTTCTATATACACCCCAGCAGCCTCTATACACCCCAGCAGCCTCTATATACAGCCCAGCAGCCTCTATATATACTGCAGCAGCCTCTATATATACTGCAGCAGCCTCTATATGCACCCCAGCAGCCTCTATATGCACCCCAGCAGCCTCTATATACACCCCAGCAGCCTCTATATACAGCCCAGCAGCCTCTATATACAGCCCAGCAGCCTCTATATACAGCCCAGCAGCCTCTATATACAGCCCAGCAGCAGCCTCTATATACAGCCCAGCAGCAGCCTCTATATACAGCCCAGCAGCAGCCTCTATATACACCCCAGCAGCTTCTATATACAAGCCCATCAGCCTCTATATACAGCCCAGCAGCTTCTATATACAGCCCAGCAGCCTCTGTATACAGCCCAGCAGCAGCCTCTATATACACCCCAGCAGCCTCTATATACACCCCAGCAGCCTCTATATACACCCCAGCAGCCTCTATATACACCCCAGCAGCCTCTATATACAGCCCAGCAGCTTCTATATACAGCCCAGCAGCCTCTATATACAGCCCAGCAGCAGCAGCCTCTATATATACTCCAGCAGCCTCTATATATACTCCAGCAGCCTCTATATACACCCCAGCAGCTTCTATATACAGCGCAGCAGCCTCTATATATACTCCAGCAGCCTCTATATATACTCCAGCAGCCTCTATATACACCCCAGCAGCAGACTCTATATACAGCCCAGCAGCCTCTATATATACTCCAGCAGCAGCCTCTATATATACTCCAGCAGCAGCCTCTATATAGACCCCAGCAGCAGCCTCTATATACAGCCCAGCAGCCTCTATATATACTCCAGCAGCCTCTATATAGACCCCAGCAGCAGCCTCTATATACAGCCCAGCAGCCTCTATATACAGCCCCGCAGCCTCTATATATAGCCCAGCAGCCTCTATATACAGCCCAGCAGCTTCTATATACACCCCAGCAGCTTCTATATACACCCCAGCAGCCTCTATATACAGCCCAGCAGCCTCTATATACAGCCCAGCAGCCTCTATATACAGCCCAGCAGCTTCTATATACACCCCAGCAGCTTCTATATACACCCCAGCAGCTTCTATATACACCCCAGCAGCCTCTATATACACCCCAGCAGCCTCTATATACACCCCAGCAGCCTCTATATACAGCCCAGCAGCCTCTATATATACTGCAGCAGCCTCTATATATACTGCAGCAGCCTCTATATACACCCCAGCAGCCTCTATATACACCCCAGCAGCCTCTATATACACCCAAGCAGCCTCTATATACAGCCCAGCAGCCTCTATATACAGCCCAGCAGCCTCTATATACAGCCCAGCAGCAGCCTCTATATACAGCCCAGCAGCAGCCTCTATATACAGCCCAGCAGCAGCCTCTATATACAGCCCAGCAGCAGCCTCTATATACAGCCCAGCAGCAGCCTCTATATACACCCCAGCAGCTTCTATATACAAGCCCATCAGCCTCTATATACAGCCCAGCAGCTTCTATATACAGCCCAGCAGCCTCTGTATACAGCCCAGCAGCCTCTATATACAGCCCAGCAGCCTCTATATACAGCCCAGCAGCCTCTATATACAGCCCAGCAACTTCTATATATAGCCCAGCAGCCTCTGTATACAGCCCAGCAGCAGCTTCTATATACAGCCCAGCAGCCTCTGTATACAGCCCAGCAGCAGCCTCTATATACAGCCCAGCAGCCTCTATATATACACTCCAGCAGCCTCTATATATACTCCAGCAGCCTCTATATAGACCCCAGCAGCAGCCTCTATATACAGCCCAGCAGCCTCTATATACAGCCCAACAGCCTCTATATACACCCCAGCAGCCTCTATATACAGCCCAGCAGCTTCTATATACAGCCCAGCAGCAGCCTCTATATACAGCCCAGCAGCAGCCTCTATATACAGCCCAGCAGCAGCCTCTATATACACCCCAGCAGCTTCTATATACAAGCCCATCAGCCTCTATATACAGCCCAGCAGCTTCTATATACAGCCCAGCAGCCTCTGTATACAGCCCAGCAGCTTCTATATACACCCCAGCAGCCTCTATATACACCCCAGCAGCCTCTATATACAGCCCAGCAGCCTCTATATACAGCCCAGCAGCTTCTATATATAGCCCAGCAGCCTCTGTATACAGCCCAGCAGCAGCCTCTATATACACCCCAGCAGCTTCTATATACAGCCCAGCAGCCTCTGTATACAGCCCAGCAGCAGCCTCTATATACAGCCCAGCAGCCTCTATATATACACTCCAGCAGCCTCTATATACAGCCCAGCAGCCTCTATATACAGCCCAGCAGCCTCTATATACAGCCCAGCAGCCTCTGTATACAGCCCAGCAGCAGCCTCTATATACACCCCAGCAGCTTCTATATACAGCCCAGCAGCAGCCTCTATATACAGCCCAGCAGCCTCTATATATACACTCCAGCAGCCTCTATATATACTCCAGCAGCCTCTATATAGACCCCAGCAGCAGCCTCTATATACAGCCCAGCAGCCTCTATATACAGCCCAACAGCCTCTATATTCACCCCAGCAGCCTCTATATACAGCCCAGCAGCTTCTATATACAGCCCAGCAGCTTCTATATACAGCCCAGCAGCCTCTATATACAGCCCAGCAGCCTCTATATACAGCCCAGCAGCCTCTATATACAGCCCAGCAGCATCTATATACAGCCCAGCAGCCTCTATATACAGCCCAGCAGCCTCTATATATACTGCAGCAGCCTCTATATGTACAGCCCAGCAGCCTCTATATATACACCCCAGCAACCTCTATATACAGCCCAGCAGCCTCTATATACACCCCAGCAGCCTCTATATACAGCCCAGCAGCCTCTATATACAGCCCAGCAGCAGCCTCTATATACACCCCAGCAGCTTCTATATACACCCCAGCAGCTTCTATATACAGCCCAGCAGCAGCCTCTATATACAGCCCAGCAGCCTCTATATATACAGCCCAGCAGCCTCTATATACACCCCAGCAGCCTCTATATACAGCCCAGCAGCCTCTATATACACCCCAGCAACCTCTATATACACCCCAGCAGCCTCTATGTACAGCCCAGCAGCCTCTATATATACACCCCAGCAACCTCTATATACAGCTCAGCAGCCTCTATATACAGCTCAGCAGCCTCTATATACAGCCCAGCAGCTTCTATATACAGCCCAGCAGCCTCTATATACAGCCCAGCAGCCTCTATATACAGCTCAGCAGCCTCTATATACAGCTCATCAGCCTCTATATACAGCCCAGCAGCTTCTATATACAGCCCAGCAGCCTCTATGTACAGCCCAGCAGCCTCTATATACAGCCCAGCAGCTTCTATATACACCCCAGCAGCCTCTATATACAGCCCAGCAGCCTCTATATATACACCCCAGCAACCTCTATATACACCCCAGCAGCCTCTATATACAGCTCAGCAGCCTCTATATACACCCCAGCAGCCTCTATATGCACCCCAGCAGCCTCTATATACAGCCCAGCAGCCTCTATATACAGCTCAGCAGCCTCTATATACAGCCCAGCAGCCTCTATATACATCTCAGCAGCCTCTATATACAGCTCAGCAGCCTCTATATACAGCCCAGCAGCCTCTATATACAGCCCAGCAGCTTCTATATACAGCCCAGCAGCCTCTATATACATCTCAGCAGCCTCTATATACAGCTCAGCAGCCTCTATATACAGCCCAGCAGCCTCTATATACAGCCCAGCAGCCTCTATATACAGCCCAGCAGCTTCTATATACAGCCCAGCAGCCTCTATATACAGCCCAGCAGCTTCTATATACACCCCAGCAGCCTCTATATACAGCCCAGCAGCCTCTATATATACACCCCAGCAACCTCTATATACACCCCAGCAGCCTCTATATACAGCTCAGCAGCCTCTATATACACCCCAGCAGCCTCTATATGCACCCCAGCAGCCTCTATATACAGCTCAGCAGCCTCTATATACAGCTCAGCAGCCTCTATATGCACCCCAGCAGCCTCTATATACAGCTCAGCAGCCTCTATATACACCCCAGCAGCCTCTATATGCACCCCAGCAGCCTCTATATACAGCTCAGCAGCCTCTATATACACCCCAGCAGCCTCTATATGCACCCCAGCAGCCTCTATATACACCCCAGCAGCCTCTATATACAGCTCAGCAGCCTCTATATACACCCCAGCAGCCTCTATATGCACCCCAGCAGCCTCTATATACAGCTCAGCAGCCTCTATATACAGCCCAGCAGCCTCTATATACAGCCCAGCAGCTTCTATATACAGCCCAGCAGCCTCTATATACAGCCCAGCAGCCTCTATATATATACCCCAGCAACCTCTATATACACCCCAGCAGCCTCTATATACAGCCCAGCAGCCTCTATATATACCCAGCAGCCTCTATATACAGCTCAGCAGCCTCTATATACAGCCCAGCAGCTTCTATATACAGCCCAGCAGCCTCTATATACAGCCCAGCAGCCTCTATATACACCCCAGCAGCCTCTATATACAGCCCAGCAGCCTCTATATATACCCAGCAGCCTCTATATACAGCTCAGCAGCCTCTATATACAGCCCAGCAGCTTCTATATACAGCCCAGCAGCCTCTATATACACCCCAGCAGCCTCTATGTACAAGCCCAGCAGCCTCTATATACAGCCCAGCAGCTTCTATATACACCCCAGCAGCTTCTATATACAGCCCAGCAGCAGCCTCTATATACACCCCAGCAACCTCTATATACAGCCCAGCAGCCTCTATATACAGCTCAGCAGCCTCTATATACACCCCAGCAGCCTCTATATACAGCCCAGCAGCCTCTATATACAGCTCAGCAGCCTCTATATACACCCCAGCAGCCTCTATATATACACCCCAGCAACCTCTATATACAGCCCAGCAGCCTCTATATACAGCCCAGCAGCCTCTATATACACCCCAGCAGCCTACATACATATTCTAGAATACCCGATGCGTTAGAATCGGGCCACCATCTAATATATATTTATTATATTATTTATTTTTTTCTATTTAGGTAACCAAGCGTTGGAGACTTCAATAACTCCTTTAGATGTTTCTTGGCAAATAAAGGGGATTGAGATTTCCAAATGTGGATGTCCTGTCTGGATGGCATTGGTGCTGGATTGACAGAGTTATGAATAAATGACAAGGCTCATTCATGCAGAATTTCTTTCCTTTGTTTTTACAAAAGTACATATATGAATTTATTTCTTTTTGGTACTAAATGTTTTTGCCCTCTGCCTCATTCCTTTTTCCAGTAAATAAAATGTTTTAAATAAAAGTTTGAGATGGTTTTGTTTGCTTCTCTGGTATAGTGGTGGGGTAGGGTTAATAGAAAATATTTCTCCATATTCAGCATCTGAATATATCTATTCCTACTGATAATGCATCTTGGAGGCTGCTGCAACATGCATTATTGTTAGGAAGATGCACGATCCTGGATACCGATGCTGCAATTTGGCATCTAGGATACTGCGTGAAATTCTGGGAAAGGCGCCCACAACTGCAGCAGCGCCACTTGCCTGGCCGTCTCCAGGGCTGTGGAGTCGGTAAGCCAAAGCACTGACTCCGACTCCATGACTCTGACTCCTTCCTACATTGCTGATGTTTAGGTGATACATTTATTCTAGCATCATGTGAACATAAGCCTTTTAATCATTATTGTAACAATCAAGATATGTAGAACATAATAATTTGAAAATATTGCATTGAACTACCGTACCCAATTTATTATATATTTTTGGAGTCTGAGTCGGTCCTTTTTATACCGACTCCACCAAAATTGACTCCGACTTTGACTCCACAGCTCTGGTCTCCGATGCACCATCACTGACACAGATGCAAAGATGACGACATAACCCAGCGAGCATACGCACTTGCGCTGCTGCCATGTTTTTACACTACGGAGGAGAGTGTGGCCCACAGAGACAATCAAGAACACTAAGCAATGGGAGGCTATCTACTTACATAATTGGCAGTTCGCGCGGTGCACGAATCCCATAAGGCACCGCGGCCGTGCCCGGCAGGAAGCACATGAGTGCCCCAAGATGGCACAGGACACCCTGGCTGCACCCGCCACTTCAAACGCTGCTGCAAGCACAGCCAGACACACCGCCAGAGACGCCACCGCTGCCAGAGCCGCCCCTGGGGTCGCCGCTGGATCCACCACCAAATAACCCCATGCCACTGGCAGACCCGCCAGAACACACACACTCATCGGTGCTCTGTGGCTCCGCGCTGGATTCCGCCCGACCGCCGGTCTCTCTCCGCTGCTGTACCCTACATGCAGCGTCCCGTACATTACGGTAAGCTCCGCCCAATCACAGGAAGCAGCCGCCAGCCAATCACAGACCAGCAGCTAACGTCGGCACGTGATGTTACAGCCGTCCCTCTGATTGGGTGCCGGATACTCCCTCTGATTGAGCGCCGGATGCTTCCTTTCATTGGTCTGAGCTTACCATAACGTACACGTATGATACGGTAGGTACATGTACGCTACGTCAGCCCAGACCGTCAGCCGCCCAGAATACAGCGACGACCGTGGAGGACCTGGGAGTGTGTGTGAGAGAGCAGACGGGGGGAGAGCACATGAGGCACACAGCTCAAAACACCGAGCACAGGACACCAAAACACAGCACACAGGGAGGCAGAGGGGGAGAAGGAGCAGAGACGGGGGAGACGTCACAGGGCAATTTCACCGCCCTCCCGACGCAATAGCATCTGGCCCATTTCAAGTTCACATACACTGTCCAGCTCATATAAAGGCAGGCCACACGCTACTTAGCAATGACAGCAAAATATATATATATATCTATATATGAACATGCAGTATAGGTGCATGTTTACCAAGGCCTCAAAAGAGCAAAACCAAAGGGAGAAAAAAGAAAAAAAAATGAGCAAGTAGCTTTAAAAAAGGAAACAATACATGGCACAGAGCATGGAAATAAAGATAGGGTACTTGGTAACATTATGTTGATCGAAATAAATGTGAAAGCCATCCCACTGCGTCAAGGTGACCCATTCGGCTTGGTCCTAAGCTAGTGTCAAATATTAAAACATTACCAGTTGCCGAGTGTCGTATCTATGATAAGGACTTAGCAGGTCCCGGGGACCAATGGTGAACACTAATCAATCTGAGGCTAATCACATATAATGTCCAGCACTGTCAGGGGGGGGTAATGGGTCATAACCCCTGGAGGTCATTTTGGGCATCAGACACCTGGATGCCCGCACCTCTGACAGTGGAAGTGACCCAGGGTCTAAAAAACGGCAAAGTCCCTTCATTTTGAGTAAATCCGGGTAATTAGCAGAACATGGTACAGATGTTAACCGGATGTACCCAAAGTTTATTCACCCTAATCCCGTTACTTAGCAGAACATGGTGCAGATGATAACCGGATTTACCCAAAGTTTATTCACCCCCCCATTCTGGACAAATAAAATAAAAATAAATGAAAAGCAAAAACTGAACTGAATGTCCAGCACTGTCAGGGGGGTAATGGGCCATAACCCCTGGAGGTCATTTCGGGCATCAGACACCTGGATGCCCGCACCTCTGATAGTGGAAGTGACCCAAGCTCTAAAATACAGCAAAGTCCCTTCATTTTGAGTAAATCCGGTTATTTAGCAGCACATGGTGCAGATGTTAACTGGATATACCCTCATTACAAATTTCCATTGACCGTGCTCCACCTGGTGACGGAAATTTGTTAGTGCATGCATAACCCTAATCCGGTAAAGTAGTAGCATATAATGCAGTCTTAACCGGATGTAACCTCATTACAAATTTATAGTGACCGTGCTCCACCTGGTGACGGAAATTTGTTAGTGCATGCCATTGGTTAAAATATAGCATATAGTCCACTCTTTAACCGGATTTACCCCCTGTTACAAATTGACAGTGTTAGAGCTCCATCTAGTGACGGATGTCCAGTGGTGCAGTCCAAGTGCTAATCTGATTAAGATCATACATTTTCAATGGTCAATTAACAGTTTTTGGGCGAAAAATGTTACGCCATTTTTTTACGCAAACGCGCATTTTGTCCGCATAAATCTGTTCTAGAACGTTATTTCAGGTCCTAGAGCGAATGGGAGCCTTGTCGCAACGTACAGTCCCCAAGAAAGTAGCGCCAAATCGTCCGCACGACCGCGCAATTGTCCGTTTTATGTCGCAACGCGCCCAAAGGGTCGCCTAACGGGCCCCGCAGCGAACGGGAGCGCATCCCCACCCACAGGTATGGAGAAGAGACCTGAAAACCACGCTTAGCGCCGCGATGCGCGTCCGCCGCAACCCCATTATAAGTATAGGGAAAATAATTATCACTGCACTGTAACGGTTTATAATGGAAGCCTATGGAAATGAGATAATCCGGTTAACAGCCGGGACAGAATTTCGTCCTCGAGACCAGACTCTGTCCACAAAAACCTTAACCAAGCTACTTAGTAGCGCGAGGACCCAGAAATCTGGTCTGTGAGAGCAGCAGCGTCCCAGAGGACCCTGAATCTTGGCATTTGGCTTCGTACCGGAATCCTGTCCCCTATGGCAGCTAACATAGCAGGTCAACCTCCGGAGTATAATACTGGATGTAACTCAGGATCAGAAATGTAATGTATGTACACAGTGACTGCACCAGCAGAATAGTGAGTGCAGCTCTGGAGTATAATACTGGATGTAACTCAGGATCAGTAATGTAATGTATGTACACAGTGACTGCACCAGAAGAATAGTGAGTGCAGCTCTGGAGTATAATACAGGATGTAACTCAGGATCAGAAATGTAATGTATGTACACAGCGACTGCACCAGCAGAATAGTGAGTGCAGCTCTGGAGTATAATACAGGATGTAACTCAGGATCAGTAATGTAATGTATGTACACAGTGACTGCACCAGCAGAATAGTGAGTGCAGCTCTGGAGTATAATGCAGGATGTAACTCAGGATCAGTAATGTAATGTATGTACACAGTGACTGCACCAGCAGAATAGTGAGTGCAGCTCTGGAGTATAATACAGGATGTAACTCAGGATCAGTAATGTAATGTATGTACACAGTGACTGCACCAGCAGAATAGTGAGTGCAGCTCTGGAGTATAATACAGGATGTAACTCAGGATCAGTACAGGATCAGTAATGTAATGTATGTACACAGTGACTGCACCAGCAGAATAGTGAGTGCAGCTCTTGAGTATAATACAGGATGTAACTCAGGATCAGTAATGTAATGTATGTACACAGCGACTGCACCAGAAGAATAGTGAGTGCAGCTCTGGAGTATAATACTGGATGTAACTCAGGATCAGTAATGTAATGTATGTACACAGTGACTGCACCAGAAGAATAGTGAGTGCAGCTCTGGAGTATAATACAGGATGTAACTCAGGATCAGTAATGTAATGTATGTACACAGTGACTGCACCAGCAGAATAGTGAGTGCAGCTCCGGAGTATAATACTGGATGTAACTCAGGATCAGAAATGTAATGTATGTACACAGTGACTGCACCAGAAGAATAGTGAGTGCAGCTCTGGAGTATAATACTGGATGTAACTCAGGATCAGTAATGTAATGTATGTACACAGTGACTGCACCAGAAGAATAGTGAGTGCAGCTCCGGAGTATAATACTGGATGTAACTCAGGATCAGAAATGTAATGTATGTACACAGTGACTGCACCAGAAGAATAGTGAGTGCAGCTCTGGAGTATAATACTGGATGTAACTCAGGATCAGTAATGTAATGTATGTACACAGTGACTGCACCAGAAGAATAGTGAGTGCAGCTCTGGAGTATAATACAGGATGTAACTCAGGATCAGTAATGTAATGTATGTACACAGTGACTGCACCAGAAGAATAGTGAGTGCAGCTCTGGAGTATAATACAGGATGTAACTCAGGATCAGTAATGTATGTACACAGTGACTGCACCAGAAAAATAGTGAGTGCAGCTCTGGAGTATAATACAGGATGTAACTCAGGATCAGAAATGTAATGTATGTGCACAGTGACTGCACCAGCAGAATAGTGAGTGCAGCTCTTGAGTATAATACAGGATGTAACTCAGGATCAGTACAGGATCAGTAATGTAATGTATGTACACAGTGACTGCACCAGCAGAATAGTGAGTGCAGCTCCGGAGTATAATACTGGATGTAACTCAGGATCAGAAATGTAATGTATGTACACAGTGACTGCACCAGAAGAATAGTGAGTGCAGCTCTGGAGTATAATACAGGATGTAACTCAGGATCAGTACAGGATCAGTAATGTAATGTATGTACACAGTGACTGCACCAGCAGAATAGTGAGTGCAGCTCCGGAGTATAATACTGGATGTAACTCAGGATCAGAAATGTAATGTATGTACACAGTGACTGCACCAGAAGAATAGTGAGTGCAGCTCTGGAGTATAATACTGGATGTAACTCAGGATCAGTAATGTAATGTATGTACACAGTGACTGCACCAGAAGAATAGTGAGTGCAGCTCCGGAGTATAATACTGGATGTAACTCAGGATCAGAAATGTAATGTATGTACACAGTGACTGCACCAGAAGAATAGTGAGTGCAGCTCTGGAGTATAATACTGGATGTAACTCAGGATCAGTAATGTAATGTATGTACACAGTGACTGCACCAGAAGAATAGTGAGTGCAGCTCTGGAGTATAATACAGGATGTAACTCAGGATCAGTAATGTATGTACACAGTGACTGCACCAGAAGAATAGTGAGTGCAGCTCTGGAGTATAATACAGGATGTAACTCAGGATCAGAAATGTAATGTATGTGCACAGTGACTGCACCAGCAGAATAGTGAGTGCAGCTCTGGAGTATAATACAGGATGTAACTCAGGATCAGTACAGGATCAGTAATGTAATGTATGTACACAGTGACTGCACCAGAAGAATAGTGAGTGCAGCTCTGGAGTATAATACAGGATGTAACTCAGGATCAGTAATGTATGTACACAGTGACTGCACCAGAAGAATAGTGAGTGCAGCTCTGGAGTATAATACAGTATGTAACTCAGGATCAGTAATGTAATGTATGTACACAGTGTCTGCACCAGCAGAATAGTGAGTGCAGCTCTGGAGTATAATACAGGATGTAACTCAGGATCAGTAATGTATGTACACAGTGACTGCACCAGAAGAATAGTGAGTGCAGCTCTGGAGTATAATACAGGATGTAACTCAGGATCAGTAATGTATGTACACAGTGACTGCACCAGAAGAATAGTGAGTGCAGCTCTGGAGTATAATACTGGATGTAACTCAGGATCAGAAATGTAATGTATGTACACAGTGACTGCACCAGCAGAATAGTGAGTGCAGCTCTGGAGTATAATACAGGATGTAACTCAGGATCAGTAATGTAATGTATGTACACAGTGTCTGCACCAGCAGAATAGTGAGTGCAGCTCTGGAGCATAATACAGGATGTAACTCAGGATCAGTAATGTATGTACACAGTGACTGCACCAGAAGAATAGTGAGTGCAGCTCTGGAGTATAATACAGGATGTAACTCAGGATCAGTAATGTATGTACACAGTGACTGCACCAGAAGAATAGTGAGTGCAGCTCTGGAGTATAATGCAGGATGTAACTCAGGATCAGTAATGTAATGTATGTACACAGTGACTGCACCAGAAGAATAGTGAGTGCAGCTCTGGAGTATAATACAGGATGTAACTCAGGATCAGAAATGTATGTACACAGTGACTGCACCAGAAGAATAGTGAGTGCAGCTCTGGAGTATAATACAGGATGTAACTCAGGATCAGAAATGTAATGTATGTACACAGCGACTGCACCAGCAGAATAGTGAGTGCAGCTCTGGAGTGTAATACAGGATGTAACTCAGGATCAGTAATGTATGTACACAGTGACTGCACCAGAAGAATAGTGAGTGCAGCTCTGGAGTATAATACAGGATGTAACTCAGGATCAGAAATGTAATGTATGTACACAGTGACTGCACCAGAAGAATAGTGAGTGCAGCTCTGGAGTATAATACAGGATGTAACTCAGGATCAGTAATGTAATGTATGTACACAGTGACTGCACCAGAAGAATAGTGAGTGCAGCTCTGGAGTATAATACAGGATGTAACTCAGGATCAGAAATGTAATGTATGTACACAGTGACTGCACCAGCAGAATAGTGAGTGCAGCTCTGGAGTATAATACAGGATGTAACTCAGGATCAGTACAGGATCAGTAATGTAATGTATGTACACAGTGACTGACCAGCAGAATAGTGAGTGCAGCTCTGAAGTATAATACAGGATGTAACTCAGGATCAGTAATGTAATGTATGTACACAGTGACTGCACCAGCAGAATAGTGAGTGCAGCTCTGGAGTATAATACAGGATGTAACTCAGGATCAGTACAGGATCAGTAATGTAATGTATGTACACAGCGACTGCACCAGCAGAATAGTGAGTGCAGCTCTGGAGTATAATACAGGATGTAACTCAGGATCAGTACAGGATCAGTAATGTAATGTATGTACACAGTGACTGCACCAGCAGAATAGTGAGTGCAGCTCTGGAGTATAATACAGGATGTAACTCAGGATCAGTACAGGATCAGTAATGTAATGTATGTACACAGCGACTGCACCAGCAGAATAGTGAGTGCAGCTCTGGAGCATAATACAGGATGTAACTCAGGATCAGTAATGTAATGTATGTACACAGTGACTGCACCAGCAGAATAGTGAGTGCAGCTCTGGAGTATAATACAGGATGTAACTCAGGATCAGTACAGGATCAGTAATGTAATGCATGTACACAGTGACTGCACCAGCAGAATAGTGAGTGCAGCTCTGGAGTATAATACAGGATGTAACTCAGGATCAGTACAGGATAAGTAATTAATGCATGTACACAGTGACTGCACCAGCAGAATAGTGAGTGCAGCTCTGGGGTATAATACAGGATGTAACTCAGGATCAGTACAGGATCAGTAATGTAATGTATGTACACAGTGAATGCACCAGCAGAATAGTGAGTGCAGCTCTGGAGTATAATACAGGATGTAACTCAGGATCAGTACAGGATCAGTAATGTAATGCATGTACACAGTGACTGCACCAGCAGAATAGTGAGTGCAGCTCTGGAGTATAATACAGGATGTAACTCAGGATCAGTACAGGATCAGTAATGTAATGTATGTACACAGTGACTGCACCAGCAGAATAGTGAGTGCAGCTCTGGAGCATAATACAGGATGTAACTCAGGATCAGTAATGTAATGTATGTACACAGTGACTACACCAGCAGAATAGTGAGTGCAGCTCTGGAGTATAATACAGGATGTAACTCAGGATCAGAAATGTAATGTATGTACACAGCGACTGCACCAGCAGAATAGTGAGTGCAGCTCTGGAGTGTAATACAGGATGTAACTCAGGATCAGTAATGTATGTACACAGTGACTGCACCAGAAGAATAGTGAGTGCAGCTCTGGAGTATAATACTGGATGTAACTCAGGATCAGAAATGTAATGTATGTACACAGTGACTGCACCAGAAGAATAGTGAGTGCAGCTCTGGAGTATAATACAGGATGTAACTCAGGATCAGTAATGTAATGTATGTACACAGTGACTGCACCAGAAGAATAGTGAGTGCAGCTCTGGAGTATAATACAGGATGTAACTCAGGATCAGAAATGTAATGTATGTACACAGTGACTGCACCAGCAGAATAGTGAGTGCAGCTCTGGAGTATAATACAGGATGTAACTCAGGATCAGTACAGGATCAGTAATGTAATGTATGTACACAGTGACTGACCAGCAGAATAGTGAGTGCAGCTCTGAAGTATAATACAGGATGTAACTCAGGATCAGTAATGTAATGTATGTACACAGTGACTGCACCAGCAGAATAGTGAGTGCAGCTCTGGAGTATAATACAGGATGTAACTCAGGATCAGTACAGGATCAGTAATGTAATGTATGTACACAGCGACTGCACCAGCAGAATAGTGAGTGCAGCTCTGGAGTATAATACAGGATGTAACTCAGGATCAGTACAGGATCAGTAATGTAATGTATGTACACAGTGACTGCACCAGCAGAATAGTGAGTGCAGCTCTGGAGTATAATACAGGATGTAACTCAGGATCAGTACAGGATCAGTAATGTAATGTATGTACACAGCGACTGCACCAGCAGAATAGTGAGTGCAGCTCTGGAGCATAATACAGGATGTAACTCAGGATCAGTAATGTAATGTATGTACACAGTGACTGCACCAGCAGAATAGTGAGTGCAGCTCTGGAGTATAATACAGGATGTAACTCAGGATCAGTACAGGATCAGTAATGTAATGCATGTACACAGTGACTGCACCAGCAGAATAGTGAGTGCAGCTCTGGAGCATAATACAGGATGTAACTCAGGATCAGTAATGTAATGTATGTACACAGTGACTGCACCAGCAGAATAGTGAGTGCAGCTCTGGAGTATAATACAGGATGTAACTCAGGATCAGTACAGGATCAGTAATGTAATGCATGTACACAGTGACTGCACCAGCAGAATAGTGAGTGCAGCTCTGGAGTATAATACAGGATGTAACTCAGGATCAGTACAGGATAAGTAATTAATGCATGTACACAGTGACTGCACCAGCAGAATAGTGAGTGCAGCTCTGGGGTATAATACAGGATGTAACTCAGGATCAGTACAGGATCAGTAATGTAATGTATGTACACAGTGAATGCACCAGCAGAATAGTGAGTGCAGCTCTGGAGTATAATACAGGATGTAACTCAGGATCAGTACAGGATCAGTAATGTAATGTATGTACACAGTGACTGCACCACCAGAATAGTGAGTGCAGCTCTGGAGTATAATACAGGATGTAACTCAGGATCAGTACAGGATCAGTAATGTAATGCATGTACACAGTGACTGCACCAGCAGAATAGTGAGTGCAGCTCTGGAGTATAATACAGGATGTAACTCAGGATCAGTACAGGATCAGTAATGTAATGTATGTACACAGTGACTGCACCAGCAGAATAGTGAGTGCAGCTCTGGAGCATAATACAGGATGTAACTCAGGATCAGTAATGTAATGTATGTACACAGTGACTACACCAGCAGAATAGTGAGTGCAGCTCTGGAGTATAATACAGGATGTAACTCAGGATCAGTACCGGATCAGTAATGTAATGTATGTACACAGTGACTGCACCAGCAGAATAGTGAGTGCAGCTCTGGAGTATAATACAGGATGTAACTCAGGATCAGTACAGGATCAGAAATGTAATGTATGTGCACAGTGACTGCACCAGCAGAATAGTGAGTGCAGCTCTGGGTATAATACAGGATGTAACTCAGGATCAGTAATGTAATGTATGTACACAGTGACTGCACCAGCAGAATAGTGAGTGCAGCTCTGGAGTATAATACAGGATGTAACACAGGATCAGTACAGGATCAGAAATGTAATGTATGTGCACAGTGACTGCACCAGCAGAATAGTGAGTGCAGCTCTGGAGTATAATACAGGATGTAACTCAGGATCAGTAATGTAATTTATGTACACAGTGACTGCACCAGAAGAATAGTGAGTGCAGCTCTGGAGTATAATACAGGATGTAACTCAGGATCAGTACAGGATCAGTAATGTAATGCATGTACACAGTGACTGCTCCAGCAGAATAGTGAGTGCAGCTCTGGAGTATAATACAGGATGTAACTCAGGATCAGTACAGGATCAGTAATGTAATGCATGTACACAGTGACTGCACCAGCAGAATAGTGAGTGCAGCTCTGGAGTATAATACAGGATGTAACTCAGGGTCAGTAATGTAATATATGTACACAGTGACTGCACCAGCAGAATAGTGAGTGCAGCTCTGGAGTATAATACAGGATGTAACTCAGGATCAGTACAGGATCAGTAATGTAATGCATGTACACAGTGACTGCACCAGCAGAATAGTGAGTGCAGCTCTGGAGTATAATACAGGATGTAACTCAGGATCAGTAATGTAAAGTATGTACACAGTGACTGTACCAGCAGAATAGTGAGTGCAGCTCTGGAGTATAATACAGGATGTAACTCAGGATCAGTACAGGATCAGTAATGTAATGTATGTACACAGTGACTGCACCAGAAGAATAGTGAGTGCAGCTCTGGAGTATAATACAGGATGTAACTCAGGATCAGTACAGGATCAGTAATGTAATGCATGTACACAGTGACTGCACCCGCAGAATAGTGAGTGCAGCTCTGGAGTATAATACAGGATGTAACTCAGGATCAGTAATGTAATGTATGTACACAGTGACTGCACCAGCAGAATAGTGAGTGCAGCTCTGGAGTATAATACAGGATGTAACTCAGGATCAGTAATGTAATGTATGTACACAGTGACTGCACCAGAAGAATAGTGAGTGCAGCTCTGGAGTATAATACAGGATGTAACTCAGGATCAGTACAGGATCAGTAATGTAATGTATGTACAAAGCGACTGCACAAGCAGAATAGTGAGTGCAGCTTTGGAGCATAATACAGGATGTAACTCAGGATCAGTAATGTAATGTATGTACACAGTGACTGCACCAGCAGAATAGTGAGTGCAGCTCTGGAGTATAATACAGGATGTAACTCAGGATCAGTACAGGATCAGTAATGTAATGTATGTACACAGTGACTGCACCAGCAGAATAGTGAGTGCAGCTCTGGGGTATAATACAGGATGTAACTCAGGATCAGTACAGGATCAGTAATGTAATGTATGTACACAGTGACTGCACCAGCAGAATAGTGAGTGCAGCTCTGGAGCATAATACAGGATGTAACTCAGGATCAGTAATGTAATGTATGTACACAGTGACTACACCAGCAGAATAGTGAGTGCAGCTCTGGAGTATAATACAGGATGTAACTCAGGATCAGTACCGGATCAGTAATGTAATGTATGTATGTACACAGTGACTGCACCAGCAGAATAATGAGTGCAGCTCTGGAGTATAATACAGGATGTAACTCAGGATCAGTACAGGATCAGAAATGTAATGTATGTGCACAGTGACTGCACCAGCAGAATAGTGAGTGCAGCTCTGGGTATAATACAGGATGTAACTCAGGATCAGGAATGTAATGTATGTACACAGTGACTGCACCAGCAGAATAGTGAGTGCAGCTCTGGAGTATAATACAAGATGTAACTCAGGATCAGTACAGGATCAGAAATGTAATGTATGTGCACAGTGACTGCACCAGCAGAATAGTGAGTGCAGCTCTGGGTATAATACAGGATGTAACTCAGGATCAGTAATGTAATATATGTACACAGTGACTGCACCAGCAGAATAGTGAGTGCAGCTCTGGAGTATAATACAGGATGTAACTCAGGATCAGTACAGGATCAGTAATGTAATGTATGTACACAGTGACTGCACCAGAAGAATAGTGAGTGCAGCTCTGGAGTATAATACAGGATGTAACTCAGGATCAGTACAGGATCAGTAATGTAATGCATGTACACAGTGACTGCTCCAGCAGAATAGTGAGTGCAGCTCTGGAGTATAATACAGCATGTAACTCAGGATCAGTACAGGATCAGTAATGTAATGCATGTACACAGTGACTGCACCAGCAGAATAGTGAGTGCAGCTCTGGAGTATAATACAGGATGTAACTCAGGGTCAGTAATGTAATATATGTACACAGTGACTGCACCAGCAGAATAGTGAGTGCAGCTCTGGAGTATAATACAGGATGTAACTCAGGATCAGAAATGTAATGTATGTACACAGTGACTGCACCAGAAGAATAGTGAGTGCAGCTCTGGAGTATAATACAGGATGTAACTCAGGATCAGTAATGTAATGTATGTACACAGTGACTGCACCAGAAGAATAGTGAGTGCAGCTCTGGAGTATAATACAGGATGTAACTCAGGATCAGTACAGGATCAGTAATGTAATGTATGTACACAGTGACTGACCAGCAGAATAGTGAGTGCAGCTCTGGAGTATAATACAGGATGTAACTCAGGATCAGTAATGTAATGTATGTACACAGTGACTGCACCAGAAGAATAGTAAGTGCAGCTCTGGAGTATAATATAGGATGTAACTCAGGATCAGAAATGTAATGTATGTACACAGTGACTGCACCAGAAGAATAGTGAGTGCAGCTCTGGAGTATAATACAGGATGTAACTCAGGATCAGTAATGTAATGTATGTACACAGTGACTGCACCAGAAGAATAGTGAGTGCAGCTCTGGAGTATAATACAGGATGTAACTCAGGATCAGTACAGGATCAGTAATGTAATGTATGTACACAGTGACTGACCAGCAGAATAGTGAGTGCAGCTCTGGAGTATAATACAGGATGTAACTCAGGATCAGTAATGTAATGTATGTACACAGTGACTGCACCAGCAGAATAATGAGTGCAGCTCTGGAGTATAATACAGGATGTAACTCAGGATCAGAAATGTAATGTATGTACACAGTGACTGCACCAGAAGAATAGTGAGTGCAGCTCTGGAGTATAATACAGGATGTAACTCAGGATCAGTAATGTAATGTATGTACACAGTGACTGCACCAGCAGAATAGTGAGTGCAGCTCTGGAGTATAATACAGGATGTAACTCAGGATCAGTAATGTAATGTATGTACACAGTGACTGCACCAGAAGAATAGTGAGTGCAGCTCTGGAGTATAATACAGGATGTAACTCAGGATCAGTAATGTAATGTATGTACACAGTGACTGCACCAGCAGAATAGTGAGTGCAGCTCTGGAGTATAATAGAGGATATAACTCAGGATCAGAAATGTAATGTATGTACACAGTGACTGCACCAGAAGAATAGTGAGTGCAGCTCTGGAGTATAATACTGGATGTAACTCAGGATCAGAAATGTAATGTATGTACACAGTGACTGCACCAGAAGAATAGTGAGTGCAGCTCTGGAGTATAATACAGGATATAACTCAGGATCAGTAATGTAATGTATGTACACAGTGACTGCACTAGAAGAATAGTGAGTGCAGCTCTGGAGTATAATACAGGATATAACTCAGGATCAGTAATGTAATGTATGTACACAGTGACTGCACCAGCAGAATAGTGAGTGCAGCTCTGGAGTATAATACTGGATGTAACTCAGGATCAGAAATGTAATGTATGTACACAGTGACTGCACCAGAAGAATAGTGAGTGCAGCTCTGGAGTATAATACAGGATATAACTCAGGATCAGTAATGTAATGTATGTACACAGTGACTGACCAGCAGAATAGTGAGTGCAGCTCTGGAGTATAATACTGGATGTAACTCAGGATCAGAAATGTAATGTATGTACACAGTGACTGCACCAGAAGAATAGTGAGTGCAGCTCTGGAGTATAATACAGGATGTAACTCAGGATCAGAAATGTAATGTATGTACACAGTGACTGCACCAGAAGAATAGTGAGTGCAGCTCTGGAGTATAATACTGGATGTAACTCAGGATCAGAAATGTAATGTATGTACACAGTGACTGCACCAGCAGAATAGTGAGTGCAGCTCTGGAGTATAATACAGGATGTAACTCAGGATCAGTAATGTAATGTATGTACACAGTGACTGCACCAGAAGAATAGTGAGTGCAGCTCTGGAGTATAATACAGGATGTAATTCAGGATCAGTAATGTAATGTATGTACACAGTGACTGCACCAGAAGAATAGTGAGTGCAGCTCTGGAGTATAATACAGGATGTAACTCAGGATCAGTAATGTAATGTATGTACACAGTGACTGCACCAGAAGAATAGTGAGTGCAGCTCTGGAGTATAATACAGGATGTAACTCAGGATCAGTACAGAATCAGTAATGTAATGTATGTACACAGTGACTGACCAGCAGAATAGTGAGTGCAGCTCTGGAGTATAATACAGGATGTAACTCAGGATCAGTAATGTAATGTATGTACACAGTGACTGCACCAGCAGAATAGTGAGTGCAGCTCTGGAGTATAATACAGGATGTAACTCAGGATCAGTAATGTAATGTATGTACACAGTGACTGCACCAGAAGAATAGTGAGTGCAGCTCTGGAGTATAATACAGGATGTAACTCAAGATCAGTACAGAATCAGTAATGTAATGTATGTACACAGTGACTGACCAGCAGAATAGTGAGTGCAGCTCTGGAGTATAATACAGGATGTAACTCAGGATCAGTAATGTAATGTATGTACACAGTGACTGCACCAGCAGAATAGTGAGTGCAGCTCTGGAGTATAATACAGGATGTAACTCAGGATCAGTACAGGATCAGTAATGTAATGTATGTACACAGTGACTGCACCAGCAGAATAGTGAGTGCAGCTCTGGGGTATAATACAGGATGTAACTCAGGATCAGTACAGGATCAGTAATGTAATGTATGTACACAGTGACTGCACCAGCAGAATAGTGAGTGCAGCTCTGGAGTATAATACAGGATGTAACTCAGGATCAGTACAGGATCAGTAATGTAATGTATGTACACAGTGACTGCACCAGCAGAATAGTGAGTGCAGCTCTGGAGTATAATACAGGATGTAACTCAGGATCAGTACAGGATCAGTAATGTAATGTATGTACACAGCGACTGCACCAGCAGAATAGTGAGTGCAGCTCTGGAGTATAATACAGGATGTTACTCAGGATCAGTAATGTAATGTATGTACACAGTGACTGCACCAGCAGAATAGTGAGTGCAGCTCTGGGGTATAATACAGGATGTTACTCAGGATCAGTAATGTAATGTATGTACACAGTGACTTCACCAGCAGAATAGTGAGTGCAGCTCTGGAGTATAATACAGGATGTAACTCATGATCAGTACCGGATCAGTAATGTAATGTATGTACACAGTGACTTCACCAGCAGAGTAGTGAGTGCAGCTCTGGAGTATAATACTGGATGTAACTCAGGATCAGAAATGTAATGTATGTACACAGTGACTGCACCAGAAGAATAGTGAGTGCAGCTCTGGAGTATAATACAGGATGTTACTCATGATCAGTACCGGATCAGTAATGTAATGTATGTACACAGTGACTGCACCAGAAGAATAGTGAGTGCAGCTCTGGAGTATAATACTGGATGTAACTCAGGATCAGAAATGTAATGTATGTACACAGTGACTGCACCAGAAGAATAGTGAGTGCAGCTCTGGAGTATAATACAGGATGTTACTCAGGATCAGTAATGTAATGTATGTGCACAGTGACTGCACCAGCAGAATAGTGAGTGCAGCTCTGGAGTATAATACAGGATGTAACTCAGGATCAGTAATGTAATGTATGTACACAGTGACTGCACCAGAAGAATAGTGAGTGCAGCTCTGGAGTATAATACAGGATGTAACTCAGGATCAGAAATGTAATGTATGTACACAGTGACTGCACCAGAAGAATAGTGAGTGCAGCTCTGGAGTATAATACAGGATGTCACTCAGGATCAGTACAGGATCAGAAATGTAATGTATGTGCACAGTGACTGCACCAGCAGAATAGTGAGTGCAGCTCTGGGTATAATACAGGATGTAACTCAGGATCAGTAATGTAATGTATGTACACAGTGACTGCACCAGCAGAATAGTGAGTGCAGCTCTGGAGTATAATACAGGATGTAACTCAGGATCAGTACAGGATCAGTAATGTAATGCATGTACACAGTGACTGCACCAGCAGAATAGGGAGTGCAGCTCTGGAGTATAATACAGGATGTAACTCAGGATCAGTAATGTAATGTATGTACACAGTGACTGCACCAGAAGAATAGTGAGTGCAGCTCTGGAGTATAATACAGGATGTAACTCAGGATCAGAAATGTATGTACACAGTGACTGCACCAGAAGAATAGTGAGTGCAGCTCTGGAGTATAATGCAGTATGTAACTCAGGATCAGAAATGTAATGTATGTACACAGTGACTGCACCAGAAGAATAGTGAGTGCAGCTCTGGAGTATAATACAGGATATAACTCAGGATCAGTAATGTAATGTATGTACACAGTGACTGCACTAGAAGAATAGTGAGTGCAGCTCTGGAGTATAATACAGGATATAACTCAGGATCAGTAATGTAATGTATGTACACAGTGACTGCACCAGCAGAATAGTGAGTGCAGCTCTGGAGTATAATACTGGATGTAACTCAGGATCAGAAATGTAATGTATGTACACAGTGACTGCACCAGAAGAATAGTGAGTGCAGCTCTGGAGTATAATACAGGATATAACTCAGGATCAGTAATGTAATGTATGTACACAGTGACTGACCAGCAGAATAGTGAGTGCAGCTCTGGAGTATAATACTGGATGTAACTCAGGATCAGAAATGTAATGTATGTACACAGTGACTGCACCAGAAGAATAGTGAGTGCAGCTCTGGAGTATAATACAGGATGTAACTCAGGATCAGAAATGTAATGTATGTACACAGTGACTGCACCAGAAGAATAGTGAGTGCAGCTCTGGAGTATAATACTGGATGTAACTCAGGATCAGAAATGTAATGTATGTACACAGTGACTGCACCAGCAGAATAGTGAGTGCAGCTCTGGAGTATAATACAGGATGTAACTCAGGATCAGTAATGTAATGTATGTACACAGTGACTGCACCAGAAGAATAGTGAGTGCAGCTCTGGAGTATAATACAGGATGTAATTCAGGATCAGTAATGTAATGTATGTACACAGTGACTGCACCAGAAGAATAGTGAGTGCAGCTCTGGAGTATAATACAGGATGTAACTCAGGATCAGTAATGTAATGTATGTACACAGTGACTGCACCAGAAGAATAGTGAGTGCAGCTCTGGAGTATAATACAGGATGTAACTCAGGATCAGTACAGAATCAGTAATGTAATGTATGTACACAGTGACTGACCAGCAGAATAGTGAGTGCAGCTCTGGAGTATAATACAGGATGTAACTCAGGATCAGTAATGTAATGTATGTACACAGTGACTGCACCAGCAGAATAGTGAGTGCAGCTCTGGAGTATAATACAGGATGTAACTCAGGATCAGTAATGTAATGTATGTACACAGTGACTGCACCAGAAGAATAGTGAGTGCAGCTCTGGAGTATAATACAGGATGTAACTCAAGATCAGTACAGAATCAGTAATGTAATGTATGTACACAGTGACTGACCAGCAGAATAGTGAGTGCAGCTCTGGAGTATAATACAGGATGTAACTCAGGATCAGTAATGTAATGTATGTACACAGTGACTGCACCAGCAGAATAGTGAGTGCAGCTCTGGAGTATAATACAGGATGTAACTCAGGATCAGTACAGGATCAGTAATGTAATGTATGTACACAGTGACTGCACCAGCAGAATAGTGAGTGCAGCTCTGGGGTATAATACAGGATGTAACTCAGGATCAGTACAGGATCAGTAATGTAATGTATGTACACAGTGACTGCACCAGCAGAATAGTGAGTGCAGCTCTGGAGTATAATACAGGATGTAACTCAGGATCAGTACAGGATCAGTAATGTAATGTATGTACACAGTGACTGCACCAGCAGAATAGTGAGTGCAGCTCTGGAGTATAATACAGGATGTAACTCAGGATCAGTACAGGATCAGTAATGTAATGTATGTACACAGCGACTGCACCAGCAGAATAGTGAGTGCAGCTCTGGAGTATAATACAGGATGTTACTCAGGATCAGTAATGTAATGTATGTACACAGTGACTGCACCAGCAGAATAGTGAGTGCAGCTCTGGGGTATAATACAGGATGTTACTCAGGATCAGTAATGTAATGTATGTACACAGTGACTTCACCAGCAGAATAGTGAGTGCAGCTCTGGAGTATAATACAGGATGTAACTCATGATCAGTACCGGATCAGTAATGTAATGTATGTACACAGTGACTTCACCAGCAGAGTAGTGAGTGCAGCTCTGGAGTATAATACTGGATGTAACTCAGGATCAGAAATGTAATGTATGTACACAGTGACTGCACCAGAAGAATAGTGAGTGCAGCTCTGGAGTATAATACAGGATGTTACTCATGATCAGTACCGGATCAGTAATGTAATGTATGTACACAGTGACTGCACCAGAAGAATAGTGAGTGCAGCTCTGGAGTATAATACTGGATGTAACTCAGGATCAGAAATGTAATGTATGTACACAGTGACTGCACCAGAAGAATAGTGAGTGCAGCTCTGGAGTATAATACAGGATGTTACTCAGGATCAGTAATGTAATGTATGTGCACAGTGACTGCACCAGCAGAATAGTGAGTGCAGCTCTGGAGTATAATACAGGATGTAACTCAGGATCAGTAATGTAATGTATGTACACAGTGACTGCACCAGAAGAATAGTGAGTGCAGCTCTGGAGTATAATACAGGATGTAACTCAGGATCAGAAATGTAATGTATGTACACAGTGACTGCACCAGAAGAATAGTGAGTGCAGCTCTGGAGTATAATACAGGATGTCACTCAGGATCAGTACAGGATCAGAAATGTAATGTATGTGCACAGTGACTGCACCAGCAGAATAGTGAGTGCAGCTCTGGGTATAATACAGGATGTAACTCAGGATCAGTAATGTAATGTATGTACACAGTGACTGCACCAGCAGAATAGTGAGTGCAGCTCTGGAGTATAATACAGGATGTAACTCAGGATCAGTACAGGATCAGTAATGTAATGCATGTACACAGTGACTGCACCAGCAGAATAGGGAGTGCAGCTCTGGAGTATAATACAGGATGTAACTCAGGATCAGTAATGTAATGTATGTACACAGTGACTGCACCAGAAGAATAGTGAGTGCAGCTCTGGAGTATAATACAGGATGTAACTCAGGATCAGTACAGGATCAGTAATGTAATGCATGTACACAGTGACTGCACCAGCAGAATAGGGAGTGCAGCTCTGGAGTATAATACAGGATGTAACTCAGGATCAGTAATGTAATGTATGTACACAGTGACTGCACCAGAAGAATAGTGAGTGCAGCTCTGGAGTATAATACTGGATGTAACTCAGGATCAGAAATGTATGTACACAGTGACTGCACCAGAAGAATAGTGAGTGCAGCTCTGGAGTATAATGCAGTATGTAACTCAGGATCAGAAATGTAATGTATGTACACAGCGACTGCACCAGCAGAATAGTGAGTGCAGCTCTGGAGTGTAATACAGGATGTAACTCAGGATCAGTAATGAATGTACACAGTGACTGCACCAGAAGAATAGTGAGTGCAGCTCTGGAGTATAATACTGGATGTAACTCAGGATCAGAAATGTAATGTATGTACACAGTGACTGCACCAGAAGAATAGTGAGTGCAGCTCTGGAGTATAATACAGGATGTAACTCAGGATCAGTAATGTAATGTATGTACACAGTGACTGCACCAGAAGAATAGTGAGTGCAGCTCTGGAGTATAATACAGGATGTAACTCAGGATCAGAAATGTAATGTATGTACACAGTGACTGCACCAGCAGAATAGTGAGTGCAGCTCTGGAGTATAATACAGGATGTAACTCAGGATCAGTACAGGATCAGTAATGTAATGTATGTACACAGTGACTGACCAGCAGAATAGTGAGTGCAGCTCTGAAGTATAATACAGGATGTAACTCAGGATCAGCAATGTAATGTATGTACACAGTGACTGCACCAGCAGAATAGTGAGTGCAGCTCTGGAGTATAATACAGGATGTAACTCAGGATCAGTACAGGATCAGTAATGTAATGTATGTACACAGCGACTGCACCAGCAGAATAGTGAGTGCAGCTCTGGAGTATAATACAGGATGTAACTCAGGATCAGTACAGGATCAGTAATGTAATGTATGTACACAGTGACTGCACCAGCAGAATAGTGAGTGCAGCTCTGGAGTATAATACAGGATGTAACTCAGGATCAGTACAGGATCAGTAATGTAATGTATGTACACAGCGACTGCACCAGCAGAATAGTGAGTGCAGCTCTGGAGCATAATACAGGATGTAACTCAGGATCAGTAATGTAATGTATGTACACAGTGACTGCACCAGCAGAATAGTGAGTGCAGCTCTGGAGTATAATACAGGATGTAACTCAGGATCAGTACAGGATCAGTAATGTAATGCATGTACACAGTGACTGCACCAGCAGAATAGTGAGTGCAGCTCTGGAGTATAATACAGGATGTAACTCAGGATCAGTACAGGATCAGTAATGTAATGTATGTACACAGTGACTGCACCAGCAGAATAGTGAGTGCAGCTCTGGGGTATAATACAGGATGTAACTTAGGATCAGTACAGGATCAGTAATGTAATGTATGTACACAGTGAATGCACCAGCAGAATTGTGAGTGCAGCTCTGGAGTATAATACAGGATGTAACTCAGGATCAGTACAGGATCAGTAATGTAATGTATGTACACAGTGACTGCACCACCAGAATAGTGAGTGCAGCTCTGGAGTATAATACAGGATGTAACTCAGGATCAGTACAGGATCAGTAATGTAATGCATGTACACAGTGACTGCACCAGCAGAATAGTGAGTGCAGCTCTGGAGTATAATACAGGATGTAACTCAGGATCAGTACAGGATCAGTAATGTAATGTATGTACACAGTGACTGCACCAGCAGAATAGTGAGTGCAGCTCTGGAGCATAATACAGGATGTAACTCAGGATCAGTAATGTAATGTATGTACACAGTGACTACACCAGCAGAATAGTGAGTGCAGCTCTGGAGTATAATACAGGATGTAACTCAGGATCAGTACCGGATCAGTAATGTAATGTATGTACACAGTGACTGCACCAGCAGAAGAGTGAGTGCAGCTCTGGAGTATAATACAGGATGTAACTCAGGATCAGTACAGGATCAGAAATGTAATGTATGTGCACAGTGACTGCACCAGCAGAATAGTGAGTGCAGCTCTGGGTATAATACAGGATGTAACTCAGGATCAGTAATGTAATGTATGTACACAGTGACTGCACCAGCAGAATAGTGAGTGCAGCTCTGGAGTATAATACAGGATGTAACTCAGGATCAGTACAGGATCAGAAATGTAATGTATGTGCACAGTGACTGCACCAGCAGAATAGTGAGTGCAGCTCTGGAGTATAATACAGGATGTAACTCAGGATCAGTAATGTAATGTATGTACACAGTGACTGCACCAGAAGAATAGTGAGTGCAGCTCTGGAGTATAATACAGGATGTAACTCAGGATCAGTACAGGATCAGTAATGTAATGCATGTACACAGTGACTGCTCCAGCAGAATAGTGAGTGCAGCTCTGGAGTATAATACAGGATGTAACTCAGGATCAGTACAGGATCAGTAATGTTATGCATGTACACAGTGACTGCACCAGCAGAATAGTGAGTGCAGCTCTGGAGTATAATACAGGATGTAACTCAGGGTCAGTAATGTAATATATGTACACAGTGACTGCACCAGCAGAATAGTGAGTGCAGCTCTGGAGTATAATAGAGGATGTAACTCAGGATCAGTACAGGATCAGTAATGTAATGTATGTAAACTGTGACTGAACCAGCAGAATAGTGAGTGCAGCTCTGGAGTATAATACAGGATGTAACTCAGGATCAGTACAGGATCAGTAATGTAATGCATGTACACAGTGACTGCACCAGCAGAATAGTGAGTGCAGCTCTGGAGTATAATACAGGATGTATCTCAGGATCAGTAATGTAAAGTATGTACACAGTGACTGCACCAGCAGAATAGTGAGTGCAGCTCTGGAGTATAATACAGGATGTAACTCAGGATCAGTACAGGATCAGTAATGTAAAGTATGTACACAGTGACTGCACCAGAAGAATAGTGAGTGCAGCTCTGGAGTATAATACAGGATGTAACTCAGGATCAGTACAGGATCAGTAATGTAATGCATGTACACAGTGACTGCACCAGCAGAATAGTGAGTGCAGCTCTGGAGTATAATACAGGATGTAACTCATGATCAGTAATGTAATGTATGTACACAGTGACTGCACCAGCAGAATAGTGAGTGCAGCTCTGGAGTATAATACAGGATGTAACTCAGGATCAGTAATGTAATGTATGTACACAGTGACTGCACCAGAAGAATAGTGAGTGCAGCTCTGGAGTATAATACAGGATGTAACTCAGGATCAGTACAGGATCAGTAATGTAATGTATGTACACAGCGACTGCACCAGCAGAATAGTGAGTGCAGCTTTGGAGCATAATACAGGATGTAACTCAGGATCAGTAATGTAATGTATGTACACAGTGACTGCACCAGCAGAATAGTGAGTGCAGCTCTGGAGTATAATACAGGATGTAACTCAGGATCAGTACAGGATCAGTAATGTAATGCATGTACACAGTGACTGCACCAGCAGAATAGTGAGTGCAGCTCTGGAGTATAATACAGGATGTAACTCAGGATCAGTACAGGATCAGTAATGTAATGTATGTACACAGTGACTGCACCAGCAGAATAGTGAGTGCAGCTCTGGGGTATAATACATTATGTAACTCAGGATCAGTACAGGATCAGTAATGTAATGTATGTACACAGTGACTGCACCAGCAGAATAGTGAGTGCAGCTCTGGAGCATAATACAGGATGTAACTCAGGATCAGTAATGTAATGTATGTTCACAGTGACTACACCAGCAGAATAGTGAGTGCAGCTCTGGAGTATAATACAGGATGTAACTCAGGATCAGTACAGGATCAGTAATGTAATGCATGTACACAGTGACTGCTCCAGCAGAATAGTGAGTGCAGCTCTGGAGTATAATACAGGATGTAACTCAGGATCAGTACAGGATCAGTAATGTTATGCATGTACACAGTGACTGCACCAGCAGAATAGTGAGTGCAGCTCTGGAGTATAATACAGGATGTAACTCAGGGTCAGTAATGTAATATATGTACACAGTGACTGCACCAGCAGAATAGTGAGTGCAGCTCTGGAGTATAATAGAGGATGTAACTCAGGATCAGTACAGGATCAGTAATGTAATGTATGTAAACTGTGACTGAACCAGCAGAATAGTGAGTGCAGCTCTGGAGTATAATACAGGATGTAACTCAGGATCAGTACAGGATCAGTAATGTAATGCATGTACACAGTGACTGCACCAGCAGAATAGTGAGTGCAGCTCTGGAGTATAATACAGGATGTATCTCAGGATCAGTAATGTAAAGTATGTACACAGTGACTGCACCAGCAGAATAGTGAGTGCAGCTCTGGAGTATAATACAGGATGTAACTCAGGATCAGTACAGGATCAGTAATGTAAAGTATGTACACAGTGACTGCACCAGAAGAATAGTGAGTGCAGCTCTGGAGTATAATACAGGATGTAACTCAGGATCAGTACAGGATCAGTAATGTAATGCATGTACACAGTGACTGCACCAGCAGAATAGTGAGTGCAGCTCTGGAGTATAATACAGGATGTAACTCATGATCAGTAATGTAATGTATGTACACAGTGACTGCACCAGCAGAATAGTGAGTGCAGCTCTGGAGTATAATACAGGATGTAACTCAGGATCAGTAATGTAATGTATGTACACAGTGACTGCACCAGAAGAATAGTGAGTGCAGCTCTGGAGTATAATACAGGATGTAACTCAGGATCAGTACAGGATCAGTAATGTAATGTATGTACACAGCGACTGCACCAGCAGAATAGTGAGTGCAGCTTTGGAGCATAATACAGGATGTAACTCAGGATCAGTAATGTAATGTATGTACACAGTGACTGCACCAGCAGAATAGTGAGTGCAGCTCTGGAGTATAATACAGGATGTAACTCAGGATCAGTACAGGATCAGTAATGTAATGCATGTACACAGTGACTGCACCAGCAGAATAGTGAGTGCAGCTCTGGAGTATAATACAGGATGTAACTCAGGATCAGTACAGGATCAGTAATGTAATGTATGTACACAGTGACTGCACCAGCAGAATAGTGAGTGCAGCTCTGGGGTATAATACATTATGTAACTCAGGATCAGTACAGGATCAGTAATGTAATGTATGTACACAGTGACTGCACCAGCAGAATAGTGAGTGCAGCTCTGGAGCATAATACAGGATGTAACTCAGGATCAGTAATGTAATGTATGTTCACAGTGACTACACCAGCAGAATAGTGAGTGCAGCTCTGGAGTATAATACAGAATGTAACTCAGGATCAGTACCGGATCAGTAATGTAATGTATCTACACAGTGACTGCACCAGCAGAATAGTGAGTGCAGCTCTGGAGTATAATACAGGATGTAACTCAGGATCAGTACAGGATCAGAAATGTAATGTATGTGCACAGTGACTGCACCAGCAGAATAGTGAGTGCAGCTCTGGGTATAATACAGGATGTAACTCAGGATCAGGAATGTAATGTATGTACACAGTGACTGCACCAGCAGAATAGTGAGTGCAGCTCTGGAGTATAATACAGGATGTAACTCAGGATCAGTACAGGATCAGAAATGTAATGTATGTGCACAGTGACTGCACCAGCAGAATAGTGAGTGCAGCTCTGGGTATAATACAGGATGTAACTCAGGATCAGTAATGTAATATATGTACACAGTGACTGCACCAGCAGAATAGTGAGTGCAGCTCTGGAGTATAATACAGGATGTAACTCAGGATCAGTACAGGATCAGTAATGTAATGTATGTACACAGTGACTACACCAGAAGAATAGTGAGTGCAGCTCTGGAGTATAATACAGGATGTAACTCAGGATCAGTACAGGATCAGTAATGTAATGCATGTACACAGTGACTGCTCCAGCAGAATAGTGAGTGCAGCTCTGGAGTATAATACAGCATGTAACTCAGGATCAGTACAGGATCAGTAATGTAATGCATGTACACAGTGACTGCACCAGCAGAATAGTGAGTGCAGCTCTGGAGTATAATACAGGATGTAACTCAGGGTCAGTAATGTAATATATGTACACAGTGACTGCACCAGCAGAATAGTGAGTGCAGCTCTGGAGTATAATACAGGATGTAACTCAGGATCAGAAATGTAATGTATGTACACAGTGACTGCACCAGAAGAATAGTGAGTGCAGCTCTGGAGTATAATACAGGATGTAACTCAGGATCAGTAATGTAATGTATGTACACAGTGGCTGCACCAGAAGAATAGTGAGTGCAGCTCTGGAGTATAATACAGGATGTAACTCAGGATCAGTAATGTAATGTATGTACACAGTGACTGCACCAGAAGAATAGTGAGTGCAGCTCTGGAGTATAATACAGGATGTAACTCAGGATCAGTACAGGATCAGTAATGTAATGTATGTACACAGTGACTGACCAGCAGAATAGTGAGTGCAGCTCTGGAGTATTATACAGGATGTAACTCAGGATCAGTAATGTAATGTATGTACACAGTGACTGCACCAGAAGAATAGTGAGTGCAGCTCTGGAGTATAATACAGGATGTAACTCAGGATCAGAAATGTAATGTATGTACACAGTGACTGCACCAGAAGAATAGTGAGTGCAGCTCTGGAGTATAATACAGGATGTAACTCAGGATCAGTAATGTAATGTATGTACACAGTGACTGCACCAGAAGAATAGTGAGTGCAGCTCTGGAGTATAATACAGGATGTAACTCAGGATCAGTACAGGATCAGTAATGTAATGTATGTACACAGTGACTGACCAGCAGAATAGTGAGTGCAGCTCTGGAGTATAATACAGGATGTAACTCAGGATCAGTAATGTAATGTATGTACACAGTGACTGCACCAGCAGAATAGTGAGTGCAGCTCTGGAGTATAATACAGGATGTAACTCATGATCAGAAATGTAATGTATGTACACAGTGACTGCACCAGAAGAATAGTGAGTGCAGCTCTGGAGTATAATACAGGATGTAACTCAGGATCAGTAATGTAATGTATGTACACAGTGACTGCACCAGCAGAATAGTGAGTGCAGCTCTGGAGTATAATACAGGATGTAACTCAGGATCAGAAATGTAATGTATGTACACAGTGACTGCACCAGAAGAATAGTGAGTGCAGCTCTGGAGTATAATACTGGATGTAACTCAGGATCAGAAATGTAATGTATGTACACAGTGACTGCACCAGAAGAATAGTGAGTGCAGCTCTGGAGTATAATACAGGATATAACTCAGGATCAGTAATGTAATGTATGTACACAGTGACTGCACCAGAAGAATAGTGAGTGCAGCTCTGGAGTATAATACAGGATATAACTCAGGATCGGTAATGTAATGTATGTACACAGTGACTGCACCAGCAGAATAGTGAGTGCAGCTCTGGAGTATAATACTGGATGTAACTCAGGATCAGAAATGTAATGTATGTACACAGTGACTGCACCAGAAGAATAGTGAGTGCAGCTCTGGAGTATAATACAGGATATAACTCAGGATCAGTAATGTAATGTATGTACACAGTGACTGACCAGCAGAATAGTGAGTGCAGCTCTGGAGTATAATACTGGATGTAACTCAGGATCAGAAATGTAATGTATGTACACAGTGACTGCACCAGAAGAATAGTGAGTGCAGCTCTGGAGTATAATACAGGATGTAACTCAGGATCAGAAATGTAATGTATGTACACAGTGACTGCACCAGAAGAATAGTGAGTGCAGCTCTGGAGTATAATACTGGATGTAACTCAGGATCAGAAATGTAATGTATGTACACAGTGACTGCACCAGCAGAATAGTGAGTGCAGCTCTGGAGTATAATACAGGATGTAACTCAGGATCAGTAATGTAATGTATGTACACAGTGACTGCACCAGAAGAATAGTGAGTGCAGCTCTGGAGTATAATACAGGATGTAATTCAGGATCAGTAATGTAATGTATGTACACAGTGACTGCACCAGAAGAATAGTGAGTGCAGCTCTGGAGTATAATACAGGATGTAACTCAGGATCAGTAATGTAATGTATGTACACAGTGACTGCACCAGAAGAATAGTGAGTGCAGCTCTGGAGTATAATACAGGATGTAACTCAGGATCAGTACAGAATCAGTAATGTAATGTATGTACACAGTGACTGACCAGCAGAATAGTGAGTGCAGCTCTGGAGTATAATACAGGATGTAACTCAGGATCAGTAATGTAATGTATGTACACAGTGACTGCACCAGCAGAATAGTGAGTGCAGCTCTGGAGTATAATACAGGATGTAACTCAGGATCAGTAATGTAATGTATGTACACAGTGACTGCACCAGAAGAATAGTGAGTGCAGCTCTGGAGTATAATACGGGATGTAACTCAGGATCAGTACAGGATCAGTAATGTAATGCATGTACACAGTGACTGCTCCAGCAGAATAGTGAGTGCAGCTCTGGAGTATAATACAGGATGTAACTCAGGATCAGTACAGGATCAGTAATGTTATGCATGTACACAGTGACTGCACCAGCAGAATAGTGAGTGCAGCTCTGGAGTATAATACAGGATGTAACTCAGGGTCAGTAATGTAATATATGTACACAGTGACTGCACCAGCAGAATAGTGAGTGCAGCTCTGGAGTATAATAGAGGATGTAACTCAGGATCAGTACAGGATCAGTAATGTAATGTATGTAAACTGTGACTGAACCAGCAGAATAGTGAGTGCAGCTCTGGAGTATAATACAGGATGTAACTCAGGATCAGTACAGGATCAGTAATGTAATGCATGTACACAGTGACTGCACCAGCAGAATAGTGAGTGCAGCTCTGGAGTATAATACAGGATGTATCTCAGGATCAGTAATGTAAAGTATGTACACAGTGACTGCACCAGCAGAATAGTGAGTGCAGCTCTGGAGTATAATACAGGATGTAACTCAGGATCAGTACAGGATCAGTAATGTAAAGTATGTACACAGTGACTGCACCAGAAGAATAGTGAGTGCAGCTCTGGAGTATAATACAGGATGTAACTCAGGATCAGTACAGGATCAGTAATGTAATGCATGTACACAGTGACTGCACCAGCAGAATAGTGAGTGCAGCTCTGGAGTATAATACAGGATGTAACTCATGATCAGTAATGTAATGTATGTACACAGTGACTGCACCAGCAGAATAGTGAGTGCAGCTCTGGAGTATAATACAGGATGTAACTCAGGATCAGTAATGTAATGTATGTACACAGTGACTGCACCAGAAGAATAGTGAGTGCAGCTCTGGAGTATAATACAGGATGTAACTCAGGATCAGTACAGGATCAGTAATGTAATGTATGTACACAGCGACTGCACCAGCAGAATAGTGAGTGCAGCTTTGGAGCATAATACAGGATGTAACTCAGGATCAGTAATGTAATGTATGTACACAGCGACTGCACCAGCAGAATAGTGAGTGCAGCTCTGGAGTATAATACAGGATGTAACTCAGGATCAGTACAGGATCAGTAATGTAATGCATGTACACAGTGACTGCACCAGCAGAATAGTGAGTGCAGCTCTGGAGTATAATACAGGATGTAACTCAGGATCAGTACAGGATCAGTAATGTAATGTATGTACACAGTGACTGCACCAGCAGAATAGTGAGTGCAGCTCTGGGGTATAATACATTATGTAACTCAGGATCAGTACAGGATCAGTAATGTAATGTATGTACACAGTGACTGCACCAGCAGAATAGTGAGTGCAGCTCTGGAGCATAATACAGGATGTAACTCAGGATCAGTAATGTAATGTATGTTCACAGTGACTACACCAGCAGAATAGTGAGTGCAGCTCTGGATTATAATACAGAATGTAACTCAGGATCAGTACCGGATCAGTAATGTAATGTATCTACACAGTGACTGCACCAGCAGAATAGTGAGTGCAGCTCTGGAGTATAATACAGGATGTAACTCAGGATCAGTACAGGATCAGAAATGTAATGTATGTGCACAGTGACTGCACCAGCAGAATAGTGAGTGCAGCTCTGGGTATAATACAGGATGTAAGTCAGGATCAGGAATGTAATGTATGTACACAGTGACTGCACCAGCAGAATAGTGAGTGCAGCTCTGGAGTATAATACAGGATGTAACTCAGGATCAGTACAGGATCAGAAATGTAATGTATGTGCACAGTGACTGCACCAGCAGAATAGTGAGTGCAGCTCTGGGTATAATACAGGATGTAACTCAGGATCAGTAATGTAATATATGTACACAGTGACTGCACCAGCAGAATAGTGAGTGCAGCTCTGGAGTATAATACAGGATGTAACTCAGGATCAGTACAGGATCAGTAATGTAATGTATGTACACAGTGACTACACCAGAAGAATAGTGAGTGCAGCTCTGGAGTATAATACAGGATGTAACTCAGGATCAGTACAGGATCAGTAATGTAATGCATGTACACAGTGACTGCTCCAGCAGAATAGTGAGTGCAGCTCTGGAGTATAATACAGGATGTAACTCAGGGTCAGTAATGTAATATATGTACACAGTGACTGCACCAGCAGAATAGTGAGTGCAGCTCTGGAGTATAATACAGGATGTAACTTAGGATCAGAAATGTAATGTATGTACACAGTGACTGCACCAGAAGAATAGTGAGTGCAGCTCTGGAGTATAATACAGGATGTAACTCAGGATCAGTAATGTAATGTATGTACACAGTGGCTGCACCAGAAGAATAGTGAGTGCAGCTCTGGAGTATAATACAGGATGTAACTCAGGATCAGTAATGTAATGTATGTACACAGTGACTGCACCAGAAGAATAGTGAGTGCAGCTCTGGAGTATAATACAGGATGTAACTCAGGATCAGTACAGGATCAGTAATGTAATGTATGTACACAGTGACTGACCAGCAGAATAGTGAGTGCAGCTCTGGAGTATTATACAGGATGTAACTCAGGATCAGTAATGTAATGTATGTACACAGTGACTGCACCAGAAGAATAGTGAGTGCAGCTCTGGAGTATAATACAGGATGTAACTCAGGATCAGAAATGTAATGTATGTACACAGTGACTGCACCAGAAGAATAGTGAGTGCAGCTCTGGAGTATAATACAGGATGTAACTCAGGATCAGTAATGTAATGTATGTACACAGTGACTGCACCAGAAGAATAGTGAGTGCAGCTCTGGAGTATAATACAGGATGTAACTCAGGATCAGTACAGGATCAGTAATGTAATGTATGTACACAGTGACTGACCAGCAGAATAGTGAGTGCAGCTCTGGAGTATAATACAGGATGTAACTCAGGATCAGTAATGTAATGTATGTACACAGTGACTGCACCAGCAGAATAGTGAGTGCAGCTCTGGAGTATAATACAGGATGTAACTCAGGATCAGAAATGTAATGTATGTACACAGTGACTGCACCAGAAGAATAGTGAGTGCAGCTCTGGAGTATAATACAGGATGTAACTCAGGATCAGTAATGTAATGTATGTACACAGTGACTGCACCAGCAGAATAGTGAGTGCAGCTCTGGAGTATAATACAGGATGTAACTCAGGATCAGAAATGTAATGTATGTACACAGTGACTGCACCAGAAGAATAGTGAGTGCAGCTCTGGAGTATAATACTGGATGTAACTCAGGATCAGAAATGTAATGTATGTACACAGTGACTGCACCAGAAGAATAGTGAGTGCAGCTCTGGAGTATAATACAGGATATAACTCAGGATCAGTAATGTAATGTATGTACACAGTGACTGCACCAGAAGAATAGTGAGTGCAGCTCTGGAGTATAATACAGGATATAACTCAGGATCGGTAATGTAATGTATGTACACAGTGACTGCACCAGCAGAATAGTGAGTGCAGCTCTGGAGTATAATACTGGATGTAACTCAGGATCAGAAATGTAATGTATGTACACAGTGACTGCACCAGAAGAATAGTGAGTGCAGCTCTGGAGTATAATACAGGATATAACTCAGGATCAGTAATGTAATGTATGTACACAGTGACTGACCAGCAGAATAGTGAGTGCAGCTCTGGAGTATAATACTGGATGTAACTCAGGATCAGAAATGTAATGTATGTACACAGTGACTGCACCAGAAGAATAGTGAGTGCAGCTCTGGAGTATAATACAGGATGTAACTCAGGATCAGAAATGTAATGTATGTACACAGTGACTGCACCAGAAGAATAGTGAGTGCAGCTCTGGAGTATAATACTGGATGTAACTCAGGATCAGAAATGTAATGTATGTACACAGTGACTGCACCAGCAGAATAGTGAGTGCAGCTCTGGAGTATAATACAGGATGTAACTCAGGATCAGTAATGTAATGTATGTACACAGTGACTGCACCAGAAGAATAGTGAGTGCAGCTCTGGAGTATAATACAGGATGTAATTCAGGATCAGTAATGTAATGTATGTACACAGTGACTGCACCAGAAGAATAGTGAGTGCAGCTCTGGAGTATAATACAGGATGTAACTCAGGATCAGTAATGTAATGTATGTACACAGTGACTGCACCAGAAGAATAGTGAGTGCAGCTCTGGAGTATAATACAGGATGTAACTCAGGATCAGTACAGAATCAGTAATGTAATGTATGTACACAGTGACTGACCAGCAGAATAGTGAGTGCAGCTCTGGAGTATAATACAGGATGTAACTCAGGATCAGTAATGTAATGTATGTACACAGTGACTGCACCAGCAGAATAGTGAGTGCAGCTCTGGAGTATAATACAGGATGTAACTCAGGATCAGTAATGTAATGTATGTACACAGTGACTGCGCCAGAAGAAGAGTGAGTGCAGCTCTGGAGTATAATACAGGATGTAACTCAAGATCAGTACAGAATCAGTAATGTAATGTATGTACACAGTGACTGACCAGCAGAATAGTGAGTGCAGCTCTGGAGTATAATACAGGATGTAACTCAGGATCAGTAATGTAATGTATGTACACAGTGACTGCACCAGCAGAATAGTGAGTGCAGCTCTGGGGTATAATACAGGATGTAACTCAGGATCAGTACAGGATCAGTAATGTAATGTATGTACACAGTGACTGCACCAGCAGAATAGTGAGTGCAGCTCTGGAGTATAATACAGGATGTAACTCAGGATCAGTACAGGATCAGTAATGTAATGTATGTACCCAGTGACTGCACCAGCAGAATAGTGAGTGCAGCTCTGGAGTATAATACAGGATGTAACTCAGGATCAGTACAGGATCAGTAATGTAATGTATGTACACAGCGACTGCACCAGCAGAATAGTGAGTGCAGCTCTGGAGTATAATACAGGATGTTACTCAGGATCAGTAATGTAATGTATGTACACAGTGACTGCACCAGCAGAATAGTGAGTGCAGCTCTGGGGTATAATACAGGATGTTACTCAGGATCAGTAATGTAATGTATGTACACAGTGACTGCACCAGCAGAATAGTGAGTGCAGCTCTGGAGTATAATACAGGATGTAACTCAGGATCAGTACAGGATCAGTAATGTATGTACACAGTGACTGCACCAGCAGAATAGTGAGTGCAGCTCTGGAGTATAATACAGGATGTAACTCAGGATCAGTACAGGATCAGTAATGTAATGTATGTACACAGTGACTGCACCAGAAGAATAGTGAGTGCAGCTCTGGAGTATAATACAGGATGTAACTCCGGATCAGTAATGTAATGTATGTACACAGTGACTGCACCAGAAGAATAGTGAGTGCAGCTCTGGAGTATAATACAGGATGTAACTCAGGATCAGTACAGAATCAGTAATGTAATGTATGTACACAGTGACTGACCAGCAGAATAGTGAGTGCAGCTCTGGAGTATAATACAGGATGTAACTCAGGATCAGTAATGTAATGTATGTACACAGTGACTGCACCAGCAGAATAGTGAGTGTAGCTCTGGAGTATAATACAGGATGTAACTCAGGATCAGTAATGTAATGTATGTACACAGTGACTGCACCAGAAGAATAGTGAGTGCAGCTCTGGAGTATAATACAGGATGTAACTCAGGATCAGTACAGAATCAGTAATGTAATGTATGTACACAGTGACTGCACCAGCAGAATAGTGAGTGCAGCTCTGGGGTATAATACAGGATGTAACTCAGGATCAGTAATGTAATGTATGTACACAGTGACTGCACCAGAAGAATAGTGAGTGCAGCTCTGGAGTATAATACAGGATGTAACTCAGGATCAGTACAGGATCAGTAATGTAATGTATGTACACAGTGACTGCACCAGCAGAATAGTGAGTGCAGCTCTGGGGTATAATACAGGATGTAACTCAGGATCAGTACAGGATCAGTAATGTAATGTATGTACACAGTGACTGCACCAGCAGAATAGTGAGTGCAGCTCTGGAGTATAATACAGGATGTAACTCAGGATCAGTACAGGATCAGTAATGTAATGTATGTACCCAGTGACTGCACCAGCAGAATAGTGAGTGCAGCTCTGGAGTATAATACAGGATGTAACTCAGGATCAGTACAGGATCAGTAATGTAATGTATGTGCACAGCGACTGCACCAGCAGAATAGTGAGTGCAGCTCTGGAGTATAATACAGGATGTTACTCAGGATCAGTAATGTAATGTATGTACACAGTGACTGCACCAGCAGAATAGTGAGTGCAGCTCTGGGGTATAATACAGGATGTTACTCAGGATCAGTAATGTAATGTATGTACACAGTGACTGCACCAGCAGAATAGTGAGTGCAGCTCTGGAGTATAATACAGGATGTAACTCAGGATCAGTACAGGATCAGTAATGTATGTACACAGTGACTGCACCAGCAGAATAGTGAGTGCAGCTCTGGAGTATAATACAGGATGTAACTCAGGATCAGTACAGGATCAGTAATGTAATGTATGTACACAGTGACTGCACCAGAAGAATAGTGAGTGCAGCTCTGGAGTATAATACAGGATGTAACTCCGGATCAGTAATGTAATGTATGTACACAGTGACTGCACCAGAAGAATAGTGAGTGCAGCTCTGGAGTATAATACAGGATGTAACTCAGGATCAGTACAGAATCAGTAATGTAATGTATGTACACAGTGACTGACCAGCAGAATAGTGAGTGCAGCTCTGGAGTATAATACAGGATGTAACTCAGGATCAGTAATGTAATGTATGTACACAGTGACTGCACCAGCAGAATAGTGAGTGTAGCTCTGGAGTATAATACAGGATGTAACTCAGGATCAGTAATGTAATGTATGTACACAGTGACTGCACCAGAAGAATAGTGAGTGCAGCTCTGGAGTATAATACAGGATGTAACTCAGGATCAGTACAGAATCAGTAATGTAATGTATGTACACAGTGACTGACCAGCAGAATAGTGAGTGCAGCTCTGGAGTATAATACAGGATGTAACTCAGGATCAGTAATGTAATGTATGTACACAGTGACTGCACCAGCAGAATAGTGAGTGCAGCTCTGGAGTATAATACAGGATGTAACTCAGGATCAGTACAGGATCAGTAATGTAATGTATGTACACAGTGACTGCACCAGCAGAATAGTGAGTGCAGCTCTGGGGTATAATACAGGATGTAACTCAGGATCAGTACAGGATCAGTAATGTAATGTATGTACACAGTGACTGCACCAGCAGAATAGTGAGTGCAGCTCTGGAGTATAATACAGGATGTAACTCAGGATCAGTACAGGATCAGTAATGTAATGTATGTACACAGCGACTGCACCAGCAGAATAGTGAGTGCAGCTCTGGAGTATAATACAGGATGTTACTCAGGATCAGTAATGTAATGTATGTACACAGTGACTGCACCAGCAGAATAGTGAGTGCAGCTCTGGGGTATAATACATGATGTTACTCAGGATCAGTAATGTAATGTATGTACACAGTGACTGCACCAGCAGAATAGTGAGTGCAGCTCTGGAGTATAACACAGGATGTAACTCAGGATCAGTACAGGATCAGTAATGTATGTACACAGTGACTGCACCAGCAGAATAGTGAGTGCAGCTCTGGAGTATAATACAGGATGTAACTCAGGATCAGTACAGGATCAGTAATGTAATGTATGTACACAGCGACTGCACCAGCAGAATAGTGAGTGCAGCTCTGGGGTATAATACAGGATGTTACTCAGGATCAGTAATGTAATGTATGTACACAGTGACTGCACCACCAGAATAGTGAGTGCAGCTCTGGAGTATAATACAGGATGTAACTCAGGATCAGGACAGGATCAGTAATGTAATGTATGGACACAGTGACTGCACCAGCAGAATAGTGAGTGCAGCTCTGGAGTATAATACAGGATGTAACTCAGGATCAGTACAGGATCAGTAATGTAATGTATGTACACAGTGACTGCACCAGCAGAATAGTGAGTGCAGCTCTGGGGTATAATACAGGTTGTAACTCAGGATCAGTACAGGATCAGTAATGTAATGTATGTACACAGTGACTGCACCAGCAGAATAGTGAGTGCAGCTCTGGAGCATAATACAGGATGTAACTCAGGATCAGTAATGTAATGTATGTACACAGTGACTACACCAGCAGAATAGTGAGTGCAGCTCTGGAGTATAATACAGGATGTAACTCAGGATCAGTACCGGATCAGTAATGTAATGTATGTACACAGTGACTGCACCAGCAGAATAGTGAGTGCAGCTCTGGAGTATAATACAGGATGTAACTCAGGATCAGTACAGGATCAGAAATGTAATGTATGTGCACAGTGACTGCACCAGCAGAATAGTGAGTGCAGCTCTGGGTATAATACAGGATGTAACTCAGGATCAGTAATGTAATGAATGTACACAGTGACTGCACCAGCAGAATAGTGAGTGCAGCTCTGGAGTATAATACAGGATGTAACTCAGGATCAGTACAGGATCAGTAATGTAATGCATGTACACAGTGACTGCACCAGCAGAATAGTGAGTGCAGCTCTGGAGTATAATACAGGATGTAACTCAGGATCAGTACAGGATCAGTAATGTAATGTATGTACACAGTGACTGCACCAGCAGAATAGTGAGTGCAGCTCTGGGGTATAATACAGGATGTAACTCAGGATCAGTACAGGATCAGTAATGTAATGTATGTACACAGTGACTGCACCAGCAGAATAGTGAGTGCAGCTCTGGAGCATAATACAGGATGTAACTCAGGATCAGTAATGTAATGTATGTACACAGTGACTACACCAGCAGAATAGTGAGTGCAGCTCTGGAGTATAATACAGGATGTAACTCAGGATCAGTACCGGATCAGTAATGTAATGTATGGACACAGTGACTGCACCAGCAGAATAGTGAGTGCAGCTCTGGAGTATAATACAGGATGTAACTCAGGATCAGAAATGTAATGTATGTGCACAGTGACTGCACCAGCAGAATAGTGAGTGCAGCTCTGGGTATAATACAGGATGTAACTCAGGATCAGTAATGTAATGTATGTACACAGTGACTGCACCAGCAGAATAGTGAGTGCAGCTCTGGAGTATAATACAGGATGTAACTCAGGATCAGTACAGGATCAGTAATGTAATGCATGTACACAGTGACTGCTCCAGCAGAATAGTGAGTGCAGCTCTGGAGTATAATACAGGATGTAACTCAGGATCAGTACAGGATCAGTAATGTAATGCATGTACACAGTGACTGCACCAGCAGAATAGTGAGTGCAGCTCTGGAGTATAATACAGGATGTAACTCAGGGTCAGTAATGTAATATATGTACACAGTGACTGCACCAGCAGAATAGTGAGTGCAGCTCTGGAGTATAATACAGGATGTAACTCAGGATCAGTACAGGATCAGTAATGTATGTACACAGTGACTGCACCAGCAGAATAGTGAGTGCATCTCTGGAGTATAATACAGGATGTAACTCAGGATCAGTAATGTAATGTATGTACACAGTGACTGCACCAGAAGAATAGTGAGTGCAGCTCTAGAGTATAATACAGGATGTAACTCAGGATCAGTAATGTAATGTATGTACACAGTGACTGCACCAGAAGAATAGTGAGTGCAGCTCTGGAGTATAATACAGGATGTAACTCAGGATCAGTACAGAATCAGTAATGTAATGTATGTACACAGTGACTGACCAGCAGAATAGTGAGTGCAGCTCTGGAGTATAATACAGGATGTAACTCAGGATCAGTAATGTAATGTATGTACACAGTGACTGCACCAGCAGAATAGTGAGTGTAGCTCTGGAGTATAATACAGGATGTAACTCAGGCTCAGTAATGTAATGTATGTACACAGTGACTGCACCAGAAGAATAGTGAGTGCAGCTCTGGAGTATAATACAGGATGTAACTCAGGATCAGTACAGAATTAGTAATATAATGTATGTACACAGTGACTGACCAGCAGAATAGTGAGTGCAGCTCTGGAGTATAATACAGGATGTAACTCAGGATCAGTAATGTAATGTATGTACACAGTGACTGCACCAGCAGAAAAGTGAGTGCAGCTCTGGAGTATAATACAGGATGTAACTCAGGATCAGTACAGGATCAGTAATGTAATGTATGTACACAGTGACTGCACCAGCAGAATAGTGAGTGCAGCTCTGGTGTATAATACAGGATGTAACTCAGGATCAGTACAGGATCAGTAATGTAATGTGTTATGCACACGCCCGGGCTAAGCGGCGTGTGCGTGTGATTGGTAGTGATTCCACTGGACCGTGCCGGAGAGTGAATGCCTGGAGGGGCGTAACTAGGTATTCACCCGATCCGACCAGGGTCGCACGACGGCATACGACGCCAGTGCACCAAGGAGGAACCGAGCAGAGGGACCAGGTGCTACTCCAGGACAGACCCCGGACACGGCTGTTGACCCACACAGGGGAATACAGGAACAGACTGGTAGGCTGGCACACAGACTGGTGGGTATAGGCAGGCACGACTGGTATGCAGGCAGGCGGGTAAGCAGGCAGGGGGGTACAGGTAAGCACAGCTAGAGTGCAGACAGGGAGGCACTAGCAGGTAGGAACACAGGCGGGATAGGACCCAGTACACACTGGGACTCAGGAACATTACAGGCAGAGGGGTACAGGCAGGGCAGGACAGGACTGCCGGAGCAGCGGGCAGAAGCAGGGCAGGACAGGACTGCCGGAGCAGCGGGCAGAAGCAGGGCAGGACAGGACTGCCGGAGCAGCGGGCAGAAGCAGGGCAGGAGCGGAGCAAGGCTGCCGGAGCAGAACGGACAGGACTCTGTTCACACGGAACAGACAGGAAGGGAAAGGCAGAGCCAGATACCCACAGGGTACTTGCAGAGAAGTAGCGAGTGGACCACAAACTCACAAACGGGAGTACAGAGACAACAAGCAGGAGTTAGGTACGAGTTCAGACTCTGCAGAAAAAGGAAGGGAACGGACATAGAGGCAAAACAGGTAAAGGATAGGAGAGAGTTCAGACTGGAACTGAGTGTACGGAGGAGACCGACACTGCAGCGGGATACAGGAGCGGGTCTGGGAATACTGCCCCCAAAGAGGCAGGACGAACAGGCAAGGAGCGTGTTCAGACAGGACAGACAAGATACAGGAGCAGGTCTAGGTAATCGGCCCCTAGAAGGCGGGAGGAACAGGCTAGGAGCGTGTTCAGACAGGACAGACAAGATACAGGAGAGGGTCTAGGTAATCGGCCCCTAGAAGGCGGGAGAAACAGGCTAAGAGCGAGTTCAGACAGGACAGACAAGAGAACACAGAAATGACTCAGTTCAGACACGGGAACTAATACCGCAAAGCAGGAGACATACAAGACTCAGTTCAGACACGGGAACTAATACCGCAAAGCAGGAAACATACAGGACTCAGTTCAGACACGGGAACTAATACCGCAAAGCAGGAGACATACAGGACTCAGTTCAGACACGGGAGCTGATACCGCAAAGCAGGAGACATACAGGACTCAGTTCAGACACGGGAGCTGATACCGCAAAGCAGGAGACATACAGGACTAAGTTCAGACAGGCCTGGAAATACAGCCTCCAGGAAAGGCAGACAAGGAAACAAAGAACGGGACCTGGCACCTTCAGAGTGCAAGCACACACTGAAGGAAACACTATGCTCAGGCCGGGATAGAAGGGAGCTGCTGAGCTATATACCAAGTGTCAGACAGCAATAGGCTGAGGACGCACAAGGGCGTGACCCACAGCAGGTACAAAAAGCAGGAAGTGATCGGGCGCCGCCCTTAAGCAGCAGAAACAGACACAAACAGACAGCATGGAGGGAAGCCAGAGAGACATTCTGGACAGGAGATCAAGTGCGCTCTCTTGCACAGTGGGAGATGGACCACCATGCAAGGACGCCGCCAGGTATGTTACATAATGTATGTACACAGTGACTGCACCAGCAGAATAGTGAGTGCAGCTCTGGAGTATAATACAGGATGTAACTCAGGATCAGTACAGGATCAGTAATGTAATGTATGTACACAGCGACTGCACCAGCAGAATAGTGAGTGCAGCTCTGGAGTATAATACAGGATGTTACTCAGGATCAGTAATGTAATGTATGTACACAGTGACTGCACCAGCAGAATAGTGAGTGCAGCTCTGGGGTATAATACAGGATGTTACTCAGGATCAGTAATGTAATGTATGTACACAGTGACTGCACCAGCAGAATAGTGAGTGCAGCTCTGGAGTATAACACAGGATGTAACTCAGGATCAGTACAGGATCAGTAATGTATGTACACAGTGACTGCACCAGCAGAATAGTGAGTGCAGCTCTGGAGTATAATACAGGATGTAACTCAGGATCAGTACAGGATCAGTAATGTAATGTATGTACACAGCGACTGCACCAGCAGAATAGTGAGTGCAGCTCTGGGGTATAATACAGGATGTTATTCAGGATCAGTAATGTAATGTATGTACACAGTGACTGCACCAGCAGAATAGTGAGTGCAGCTCTGGAGTATAATACAGGATGTAACTCAGGATCAGTACAGGATCAGTAATGTAATGCATGTACACAGTGACTGCACCAGCAGAATAGTGAGTGCAGCTCTGGAGTATAATACAGGATGTAACTCAGGATCAGTACAGGATCAGTAATATAACGTATGTACACAGTGAATGCACCAGCAGAATAGTGAGTGCAGCTCTGGGGTATAATACAGGATGTAACTCAGGATCAGTACAGGATCAGTAATGTAATGTATGTACACAGTGACTGCACCAGCAGAATAGTGAGTGCAGCTCTGGAGTATAATACAGGATGTAACTCAGGATCAGTACAGGATCAGTAATGTAATGTATGTACACAGTGACTGCACCACCAGAATAGTGAGTGCAGCTCTGGAGTATAATACAGGATGTAACTCAGGATCAGTACAGGATCAGTAATGTAATGCATGTACACAGTGACTGCACCAGCAGAATAGTGAGTGCAGCTCTGGAGTATAATACAGGATGTAACTCAGGATCAGTACAGGATCAGTAATGTAATGTATGTACACAGTGACTGCACCAGCAGAATAGTGAGTGCAGCTCTGGGGTATAATGCAGGATGTAACTGAGGATCAGTACAGGATCAGTAATGTAATGTATGTACACAGTGACTGCACCAGCAGAATAGTGAGTGCAGCTCTGGAGCATAATACAGGATGTAACTCAGGATCAGTAATGTAATGTATGTACACAGTGACTACACCAGCAGAATAGTGAGTGCAGCTCTGGAGTATAATACAGGATGTAACTCAGGATCAGTACAGGATCAGTAATGTAATGCATGTACACAGTGACTGCACCAGCAGAATAGTGAGTGCAGCTCTGGAGTATAATACAGGATGTAACTCAGGATCAGTAATGTAATGTATGTACACAGTGACTGCTCCAGCAGAATAGTGAGTGCAGCTCTGGAGTATAATACAGGATGTAACTCAGGATCAGTACAGGATCAGTAATGTAATGTATGTACACAGTAACTGCACCAGAAGAATAGTGAGTGCAGCTCTGGAGTATAATACAGGATGTAACTCAGGATCAGTACAGGATCAGTAATGTAATGCATGTACACAGTGACTGCTCCAGCAGAATAGTGAGTGCAGCACTTGCATGGGGCCACCACCATTTTGTTTGTTATCCTGTGTTATGATACAATGACATGACAATATAATATATTGTTGAATGAATTCCACTTAGAATGTTGGAATTTCTTCTATGTGTTATATAGTCATATCTGGTTGCTTTTGGCTTGAGCGCTGTTGCATATCTTTGGGATAGGTCCATACGAGTATGAATATTATTAGTGTATATTATTGATCCATTATTTAACCCTTACTTATACCACTACATAATGTTGACACTTCCACAATGTCCCCTATCACATGTGTGACATCTTCTGTCCTCAGGTTTTCTCCACTTTGCTTCTTCTGATCTTCATCTCTTGTGTCCATGGAAGAGAAGAGCAGGTCCCTGGCGCTGATGGCTGGGAGGCCCCTCTAGGGTCCGGCGGGGATGTCTCTTCACACCGGACACCACATTTCCTCCACGTGTGAAGGTGGATATGAAGGTCGGCAGTCGGAGTTCTGCACAAGTAATGGCGGACAGTGTGAGGAGCCGCTCCATCTCTCCATGGGAATACAGGGAAATGTACATGGAGTAATGGCAGAAATAATAATAATGATATATGGGGGTCAGCAGGCCGGAGTATGGGGGACTAAACATGGTTACTGCTGTGTCCTGATCTCTCTCATCTCCTTCCACCAGCTCTAATGTGGACAGTAACAGATTCCCTGCGGTCATCAGCGAGGCCCGATGTCTCCACCGCGGATGTTTGGACCCGGAGGGTCATGTGGACCTCAGCATGAACTCAGTCCCCATCAGACAGGAGGTCCTGGTCCTGCGTGGTGAGATGAGAGGATGTGTCCCCACCTATAGGCTGGAGAAGCAGCTGGTGACGGTGGGCTGCACCTGTGTCCGGCCCATCATCCAGTACCTGGAGTAACAGACGCCATTGTCACGGAGCCTCAGCTGTCATGTAGCGTCTTTGTTACCCCTAACGACCAATCAGAAATCACGTTTATTTTTCTTGTGTAATTTACAAATGTAAAAGCTGAATTCTAATCGGTTGCTATCGGCAACGAGAGTTCAAGGATTATTTATACAATGTAGAGAATAATGAAAGTGTTGCCCGTAGCAACCAGTCAGATTCCAGCCATCGATTCCGCACTGCAAGAGGCAAAACGGCAGAAATCTGATTGGTCGTCAGGAGCAGCAGCGACAAGAACTTTGTTATTTTTATAAATCGCTGAGTAATATTATTATAAGACGTATTTCTTGCTTTATAATTGAATTATTTATTATTAGTTGTTGTATTTTTATATAAATGTTTCTCATATTGATACAAATATTTATTACAGAAAATCATTAAAACTATTAGTTAACCTTTGTGTTGTGAGTATATACTGTATATATAGTGGAAAGACAATCCTGGAATCATTTCTAGCTGTTAGAAGATCTTTTACAGTATTTTTTTTTAGTTGGTCCATTAAAATAAAACAATGAAACAAATTTGTAAATCTTGTGTAGTGTATACAGCTCTTATGCAGACCTATGTGTCTCCATGGTTACAGATTAGAATACACCTGTTTCTTCAGTTATTTTCTCTTTCCGGTGCTTTGTGGCTCTTGGAATACAAATATGGTGGTGATCGGAGAACGTAGGAGGAGATTTATTAGGACAAGTGTTTCATTCTGCAAGATTACAGAGGACCTGTCACCTGCTCAAAAAAATTGAGCTAAATATCTAAAAAAGACTCAGTTATACTAATAGATCATAGACTGAACATGAGTCATCAGGAACAAGGAGTCTTGAAGTTAGAGTATTGTCCTACTGATGAAATGACAGCAGACATCTTCACGAAGGCGTTGAATGCTGATAAACACCAGACTAATAAAAAAGTTGGGTTTCATTGAATAAGTCCTTACTTTTGAGAAAGGGTGTTGGCATTTGCAACAGATTAGGACTTATTATAAGTGAAAGGAGGACTTTATACAAACCAGACAGCAGATGGCGATAGTGTGTAAAGTTATATGCTTGCTGTAATGGTGGGAGGAAAGCTCTCAATTGTTGGTTGTTTTTACTTCCTGTGTTTTTTCCTTTTTTCCTGAATGTGTTATATCAGAAACACACGGACTGTGTGACACTGAATTGTATCTCATGTTTAACCAGTATGAAGTAAATACTGTCTACTCAAGATATCTTGCTGATTGAAGCTCTCGTAAGTACAGTGATGACTGTAAGAAGATGCACTCTGCGACACAGGCCGCACTTCCGGTGGGGCCCTCTCTTTGGTCCCGGACTGCAACCCACTGACGGCAGCACCAGCAGGCCGGCTGGGCGGATTCCTGCAGTGGCGAGCGCGGCGGGGGATTCTGCCGCCATGCTCACCTGACTCAGGGTCCCCTGAGGGGCTCCGCAGCCTGCACCTGCTGAACGTGGACATCTCGGGTGAGAGCTTCTTGGGGGGTCGCGTTCTCCTTGTTCTCCTTCCTGACCCCGCTGGCGATTCTTCGGATGAGACATTCAGCAACTCTGCAAGTTGTGACTCCAGCCACCCTCCACGCCTGGATCGAGCTGCATCCCGCAGCCTGCTAATCAGGGATTCCACCATCTCCATTACTCCCGGTCAGTGTCCAGAATTAATGGGTGAGTGGTTATTTGCTTCTTTTTTTATGTCTGTTTCTGTGAACTTTCTCCTATGACTCCCCTGCTGGACTGACTATTTCCCGCACTTTTCCCTCATATACTCCCCCCCCCCACCAAATGCCCGCCCCACCACTCTTGTACCCAATCCGGATCTGTTTATTTCAAAAAATTGCACCCTCCTGGCCCATCCCGGTCATGTGGGGCTTCCGTCTAGTTTCTCTTGCTTCCAGCCCCTTTCTTTATTGTGCATAGGATAATTGATTATATATTAGTGTCCCCTGATTACTGCTGGTGTTTGTTATACCCATTTATATAATTATATATCGATATCTTGTGGTAAATATACATATATTACCTCTATACACTGTGTTCCAAATTATTATTCCAAAAGTGTTTAAACTCATTGATGGTGATGTGTGTCAGGGCTCTTTATATCACTGTAAGCAATTGCAGACACCTGCGCTAATTAGTTTGGCAGATGTGTCCAATGAAAGGCAAGACTACTTAAGAAGGCGGTCCCACATTATTAAGCAGTCTACATTTTCTGCCAAAATGGGAAGGAAAAAGGATGTGTCGGCTGCTGAGAAGCAACAAATTGTGGAGTGTTTAGGTCAAGGCATGACTACAATCAACATTGCCAAGACACTTCATCGTGATCATTGCACAATCAAGAAGTATGTAGCTGATTCACAGTACACACGTGTGCGTGCTGATAAGGGAAAATTGAGGACTCTTTCCTACAGGCAATTACGTCAGGTTAAAAGAGCAGCGGCAAAAAAGCCTTGTCATAGCAGCAGACAAGTTTTTGAAGCTGCTGGTGCCTCCAACGTCCCCCGAACAACAAGATGCAGGGTCCTTCAGAGGTTTGCAGCTGTGCGTAAGCCATCCTGTCGACCTCCTCTATCCACTGCACACAAGCAGAAACGGCTCCAGTGGGCCAAACAATACATGAAGACTAACTTCAAAACTGTTCTGTTCACCGATGAGTGCCATGCAACGCTCGATGGTCCAGATGGATGGAGTGGAGGATGGCTGGTTGATGGACACCCCATGCAAGCACGGCTACGGCGCCAACAAGGAGGAGGTGGAGTAATGTTTTGGGCTGGAATCATGGGGAGAGAGGTTGTTGGCCCCTTTAGGATCCCTGAAGGGGTAAAGACGAACTCCATAATGTATGTTGAGTTTCTCAAACAGCACTTCCTGCCATGGTTCAAGAAGAAGAACCGTGCATTCTGCAGCAAGATCATTTCATGCATGATAATGCACCATCTCATGCTGCACATAACACATCTGCATCTCTGGCTGCTATGGACATAAAAGGGGACAAACTTATGGTGTGGCCCCCATGCTCCCCTGACCTCAACCCCATTGAGAACCTCTGGAGCATCATCAAAAGGAGTGTCTATGATGGCGGGAGGCAGTTCACATCTAAGCAACAGCTCTGGGAGGGTATTCTGTTCTCATGCAAAACAATTGAAGCAGAAACCATCCAAAACCTGACAAATTCAATGAACGAGAGAGTTCAGAAGCTCCTTTCGAACAAGCGGTCCTACGTGCAAATGTAACATCACCTAAAATAAAGTTTTGAGTTGAAAACTGTTTGATTTCAGTTTGTAATAACCTGCTAATGCTTATAATTTCAAAAATGACCATTTTTTTGTTCTTTATTAAAATGAAAAGGTTGAAAACTCTTCTGTGTTTTATTTTTAAAAAAATATACTGTTATCATAGGCAGTTTGTACAAAAAACTTTCAATTGTACTCTAATAGTTATTTGACTGGAAAATTACAATGACTGCAATTCATATAGGTAATTTGGGAAAATCTGAGAAAATATTATTTGCATAATAATTTGGAACACAGTGTATTTTATGGTTCAGGTTCACTCACCCATTTTTTCGTCTGTGGTGTTTCTTTTCTTCTCCCTTTATTATGTATACGTTGTTTTTACATGTAGTGAAATAAAGTATTTGCAATTTTATTCTTGGGCATCAATTTATTGCTCTCTTTTTGGTGTTGACTGATATTGAACGCTATTAAAACAATTGTGGAATTGCGGTTTTATCACAATTTCGCCGCAACTGGAATTTTTTTCCTGCTTTCCAGTACATCATATAATTAAATGTATGGTGTCATTCCAAAGTACAACTGGTCCTGGAGAAAGCAAGCCCTCATATGCCTATGTAGAAGAAAAAAATCATGGCTCTTAGAAATTGAGGGGGGAGGGAGAGCACAAAAGCGCAAATATGAAACTAATTATAAATTATTATGCATAGACATCTATATGGATTGTGACTTAACCTCCAAATTTCTGAAATTGTAGAGAAGTGAAATCTCCTGCATAAGGTTTAAAATCCACGGAAGATTTCAGATGGAAAAACTTAAATCCTTTAAGAATGGCTCCCTTAGCGTTCAGGTCTAAAATCATCAACGAAAATCAAATACAGATTGGTTAGTAGATGAAGTTAAAAGTTTTATGAATGGATGGATAGAAAGATATATGATAGATATGAGATAGAGAGATAGATAATAGATGATAGATAGAAAGACAGATGATTGATAGATGATAGATAGATAATAGATGATAGATAGATAGATGATAGATAGATGATAGATAGCTAATAGATGATAGAAAGATAGATGATAGATAAATGATAGATAGAAAGATAGATGATAGATAGATAATAGATGATAGATAGATAATAGATATAGATAGATGATAGATAGATAGGTGATAGATAGATGATAGATAAATACATAGATAGATAGATAATAGATAGATAGATAGATATATACAGTAGATAGATAGATAGATAGATAGATAATAGATAGATACATAGATAGACAGTGTAACGGGTCAGGGAGGCGGAACCTCTGAGCTACTATACAAGGGGGCGGTCCTTGTAAGGGAGCGGGTGGCAACCAGGGATGACGGGCAGGCAGTCACAGCAGGTGACCGGGACAGTCTCTGAATGAAAGGGCTGGGGGTCACGGCAAGTGATCGGGGCAGTCTCTGGAAGAACGGGCAGGAGGTTACGGCAAGGGATCGGGGCAGTCTCTGGAAGAACGGGCAGGAGGTTACGGCAAGGGATCGGGGCAGTCTCTGGAAGAACGGGCAGGAGGTTACGGCAAGAGATCGGGGCAGTCTCTGGATGAACGGGCAGGGAGTTACGGCAAGTGACCGGGGCAGTCTCTAGGTAAAGGGTAGGTACGACCTGTGATGGCAGAGCCTCCGGGTAGGCTAGCAGGCAGATAGTAGATGTGTGCTCCCAGGTGAGCAAGCGAGAGTCTCTGGAATGGCAGGTGGTCACAGCACGTGACGGCGAAGCCTCCGGGTAGGCTAGCGGGCAGGTAACAGGTGGGCGCTCCCAGGTGAGCGGGCAGGAGTCTCTGGAAAGGCAGATGGTCACAGCACGTGACAGTGAAGCCTCCGGGTAGGCTAGCAGGCAGGTAACAGGTGGGCGCTCCCAGGTGAGCGGGCTGGAGTCTCTGGAAAGGCAGATGGTCACAGCACGTGACGGCGGAGCCTCCAGGTAGGCTAGCAGGCAGGTAACTGATGTGCGCTCCCAGGTAAGCGGGCAAGCAGGTCCATAGACAGACTGACAGGAGTAGGAAGGCAGACCGTCGGACCTCAGGCTAGCAGGCAGGTGACTGGATATCAGGCAGGACAAAGACAGCAAGCTGGCAGGAATCTGGCAGGTAACTGGCAGGTAACTGGCAACGGGACCTGAGGGCTGAAGCACAGGTGAGACACAGGTGCAAACAACATTGCTCGGGCACCTCCATTTTGGAGGAGGTGCCTTTTATATGGGAGGTCCTCCGGCAATTGGCCGGGGACTCCTTAGGACGGCGCGCGCGGTCCCTTTAAGAGAGGGGGAGCGCGCGCGCCCTAAGCACACTGCCGGGGAAGGAGCGCGCGCCGGAAGCAGCGGGGAGAGCAGCGCTGGAGGACGCCGCGCCAGGAGCGGGGAGGTGAGAGGGACGGCGTCTCTGCCTAGAACGGGGCAGAGACGCCGATGCTACAGACAGATTGTGCATTGATATTACCTAAGTTATCAGCCAATATATACGGAATAGGAAACTTCCACCGGGCGTTTTCATTACGCAGAGCATTTCGGTCACCTTTCTGCAGACAGAAAACACAAATATTCTGCACTGTGCCCGGCTATGAAAGTGACGCGCCCCTGGGCCTGTCTCGCGCTGCGTTGCGCATGCGGGAGCCTACCCGGAGCCGGATCAGTGGAGGGTTGTAGTCTCGTGGCGGTGACCCGGTCCGTGCCCAGGGAGTCAAACTAGACGGCAGTCTATTAGTAGTAAATAGTGGATGACTACGCCACCCGTTGAGTGCAGCCAGGGAGCTGCTGCTGCAGGGCAGACCGCTGAGGCCGGTGGTAGGATTGTGCAGCGTGATAGTATAACCCCCAACGGGAGGGGTATGGCCTCAGGGCAGCCGACGTGGATGATGGGGGTAGCAGGAACCACTCAGAGACGGTACGGTGTAGTTCAGGGTCTTTACTGGTAACAACGATAGACCCTCCCGGAGTACTTGCTAGCAAACGGGGCCTGGTCAGTCTTTGAGCAGATGGGATCTCCCCTGGCCAGGCGTAGTTGTAGGCCTCACAAACTGACTGTACTCTTCTGGCTACCTTGCTAGAAGCTGATGTAGGTAGCCCACGTCCCTGAGTGTACCGTGTGGTGCTCACCCGTATGGCCGGTGACTCGGGGCCTTCTAATGGCTTCCGCTCCACGATGGCGGTGCTGGTCCCACGCGTGTGACCGTGCCTTCGGGCTTCTGGGCCAGAGGACCTGAAATCCCCTGCCTGATGGATTCTGCTGCTGGGTAGAAGTTAGTCCCCACAGCCTCGGACTCCGGGTCCGGTAAAGAATCTTCTTAGTCAGGGCGAGCGCTGCAGCTGCCAGCCCCTGACTCCTTGGAACTCTCCTGTTTCCTATGCTGCTTCTTGTCTCCACTCTCCTTGTCTGACTCACCCTGCCTCAGCCCCGGGTTTATACAGGGGAAGTTCTTCCCCTCCCAAGACTGGGCAGGAGGTGTGGCATGCACAGGATCCCTGACCAAAGGACCTCCCACCTGCTCTCAGACATAACATTACATTACTGTGGAAAACCAGACCCCTGGGGTGCCACATTCCCCCCTAGTGAAATTTAGTACTCCGGGACTAAACACATTTAGAAAAACATAACAAGGCAAAAACATTAATAATACAATAAGAAAACATATAAAGATGGTTACGGCGTGTCCGCAACCGGGTGCAGTCTCTGAAGAGAGCAAGGTGTCCATTTCACCAACACAGGGAGACGTAACCAGGTAGGGGTCTGTCCTACCCCGAGTCCTTAACAGTCTCTAGTCCATCCTGGGTTACGCTCCAACTATATACAAGGATTCCCGGTAAATCCACCAAGGTTTCCTAAAAACAACTGGAAACACAAAATTATACACAAGCAACAATACACAGATAAACATAAATAAAACTATTTTTACACTTCAAATTCTCCAGCGTGCGGGTAACTGGCCTCTAGTGGCCCTAGTGGACCTACGGAGCTGACTGTCTGGCCCTGAACTACAGGGTGTAGGAGCTGTCAAGGGTAAACTGGGCAGCTGTCTACCGGCTCTTTGTCTCACTAGGGGTACGGCAGGCTCACTATAAGCAGAGGGTTGATTCTCCTGTTCTACTCGTGTGGAGTCTTCTGCCTCCTGGACCGGCTGTTCTTCCAGCTCTACCCGTTGCTCCGTAGGTTCTTGGAATGATGGTTGGAGGAAGGTGAGTACGGGTACCACAACTGCACCATTGACTTGAGTCCAAGACCGAGGGAAGTCCCCGAGCACGGTACTAACCATATCTTCCCTTTCTCCCACGGGTCGATGGTCTTCTTGTTCCTCTTCAGGGTTCCTCAGTTGTTCGGGACACTTCTTCAGGTGGTCCCGGGATACAATGGCTGTGGTTTCCCCTCCGTCTTTACTGATGGTACAGACCTTCGGGTTCTCGTGGCTTGAGGGCAGTACGGTGTACGGGTCCTCCTCCCACTGGTCATCCAACTTGTGGAGCCGTCTTTTCCTCTTCAAGACCTGCTCTCCGGGTACCAGGGGAACAGCGGGAGCATACTGGTTGTAAGTCTTCTCTTGTCTTTCCCTAGCCTGACAGAGACTTCGCTCCACGCTCTCTTGTACTCTCCGGTACTGCTGCTGCCTCTCTGTGTCCCAGTCTGTTTCTGGTGAAGTGTCCTCGGGGGTCAGGACTCCCATTTCCAGGTCAACAGGTAACTTACCAGGTCTTGCCCTCATTAGGTAAGCCGGGGTACAGTTGGTGGAACCTACCGGGATGTGGTTGTATAGGTCCACCAGATCGGGCAACTTTTCAGGCCACAGACTGCGTTCTTCCAGGGGCAACGTTTTTAGAAGATCCATTACCACCTGGTTCATTTTTTCACAAAGTCCATTAGTCTGCGGATGGTAGGGTGTCGTCCTTATCTTCCGGCAGCCATACAGATTGCAGAATTCCTGAAAGACCTCCGCTTCAAAGGCAGGTCCCTGGTCCGTCAGCACTTGGTCCGGGTACCCGTGTGGACGGCAGAAGTGCTGCTGGAAGGCTCTAGCTGCTGTTTGAGCCGTTAAGTCCTTGACGGGGACGACAACCAAGAACCGGGAGTAATGATCCACGATGGTTAACGCGTAGACGTAGCCACTTCTGCTTGGGGTCAGTTTTACATGATCCAAGGCTACCAGTTCCAACGGTTGCCGGGTGACGATGGACTGCAGGGGAGTCTTCTGGCTGGCCCGGTCCTTCCTTCTCAGATTGCACGGGCCACAGTCTCTGCACCACTTCTCGATGGTTCCCCTCATGCCTACCCAGTGGAACCGCTCGCGCAGCAGGAACTCCAGCTTTTTCCACCCGAAGTGTCCAGCTCCGTCGTGGTATGCCTCCATCACCATGGCTGCGTCTCTTCGTGGCACCACTACTTGCCAGAGTAGTTCATGCGTCCGGGAGTTGACCATTCTGCGGCACAACTTCCCCTTGTAAAGGAATAGTCGACTCTTCTCCGCCCATAGTTGTTTGGCTTCCTCCGGAGCGTCTGGTTCAAGGCGAGCCTCCGGCCGAGTCAGCATCTCCTTCACCAGTCGGACGGCAGGGTCGCTGTCTTGCGTTTCCGCCCAGTTGTAGTGGGGTAAGGGGTTCAACGTAGCAGCCTGCTTACCCCTTACCCGGTGGGAATACTGGATAGTCCCATGACGGTGGAACGCAGGGAGTTCAACTTCTTCCAGTCCCTCCGGATCTTCTCCTTCGTCCGGCAGGTTGGGCATCCTGGACAGGGCATCCGCGTTAGTATTGGAGCGTCCTGCCCGGTATTTGATTGTGAACTCGTAGTTGGACAGACGGGCCATCCACCTCTGCTCCAGGGCACCGAGTCTTGCCGTGTCCAGGTGTGTCAGCGGGTTGTTATCCGTGTACACGGTGAACCGGGAAGAAGCGAGGTAATGCTTAAAGCGCTCAGTGATTGCCCATACTACGGCCAGGAACTCTAACTTAAATGAGCTGTAATTCTCGGGGTTCCTTTCGGTGGGTCGCAGTTTTCGGCTGGCATAGGCGATTACTCGTTCCTTCCCCTGCTGGATCTGGGACAGTACGGCTCCTAGCCCGATGTTACTGGCGTCGGTGTAGAGGATAAAGGGCTGGCTATAATCCGGGTACGCCAGGATTTCGTCCCCCGTAAGGGCCATCTTCAGCTGGCGGAAGGACTCTTCTTCCAGCTCTTCCCATTTGAAGGGCGGCTTCTGGTTCTTGGCCTTCCGGGACTGGCCTATCAGGAGGTCCTGCATAGGTGCTGCCTTTTTGGTGAAACCGGGAATAAACCTTCGGTAGTAGCCTACCAACCCGAGGAACTGCCGCACTTCTTTTACGCTGGAGGGGCTTGGCCATTCCTTAATTGCGGTGATTTTATCAGGGTCGGGAGCCACTCCGTCAGCGCTCACTACGTGTCCCAGGTACTGCACCTTTGGTTTCAGGAGGTGACACTTGGAGGGTTTCACCTTTAGGCCGTAACTCGCCAGAGCCTCGAACACTTCCGCCAGGTGTTTCAGGTGGTCCTCATACGTCTTGGAATATACGATGACATCGTCCAGGTACAACAGGACCGTCTCGAAGTTTCTGTGGCCCAGACAACACTCCATTAGGCGTTGGAAGGTTCCTGGTGCGTTGCAGAGTCCGAACGGCATGCAGGTGAACTCGCTAAGTCCCATCGGGGTGGTGAATGCGGTCTTCTCCCGGTCTGCCTCTGCTACAGGAACCTGCCAGTACCCGCTAGTGAGATCCAAGGTAGAGAAGAAGTTAGCAGATCTTAAAGCAGCCAATGACTCCTCTATCCTTGGTAAGGGGTACGCATCCTTGTGTGTGATACGGTTGATTTTCCGGTAATCTACACACATCCTCATGGTGTTGTCTTTCTTTTTGACTAAAACTAATGGGGCTGCCCAGGGGCTACAACTATCCCGGATTACCCCAGCCTCCTTCATGTCTCTAAGCATCCCCTTGGCGTGTTGGTAATGTGCAGGGGGTACGGGTCGATACCTCTCTTTTATGGGAGGATGATCTCCCGTGGGGATGCGATGTTCTACCCCCTTGACTCGCCCGAAGTCTAACGGGTGTTTACTAAACACTCTCTCATACTCTTGAACCACCCGATAGACTCCTTGTTTCTGATGTGAGGGAGTGGAATCAGTACCCAAATGTAGTTGCTGACACCAGTCCTCCATGTCTTTCTTAGAGCCGTTACCTTCCTCCGGGTGAGATGGAGGCAAGGGTTCCACAGATTGTATAGAATTTTGATTAGTGGTATATAATTTGGCTAGCGTGGCATACCGGGGCAGGTACACTTCCCTCTCCCCGATATTTATTATGCGAATGGGCACCCTCCCATGGCGTACATTGACCACCCCCCGTGCTGTCAAAATGGTGGGCCTACTGTCTGAGTAAACTGGTTCTACCATTGCCTGGTAATCTCTTCCTCTCAGACCAATAGCTGCCCGGCACCAAATCATCATTTCACTTTTTGGGGGCATGGCAATAGGAAAAGGGTCACACATTCTTACGCTACCAATCTCACCGCCGGAGAGTTCCACTTGTTGCCGTTGCATCAGTGCCCGGATCTCTTTCTGGAGCACCCGCTGCTCGCCGGAGCTGGCGTTCTTGGCAACCTGCTGTAAAAGGAAAATCACCTCTGCAAGACAATTTTCAATTACGTTAGTTCCTAGAGTTATTTTTGGGTGACTCTCATGTTTATCAATATCTACAATGATCAGTCCCTGTGCGGCCAGTTCGACTCTACCGATTTTGAGGGCCACCTCCTTAAATCCGATCTGTGGCACGGGCTGGCCATTGCTGGCGATGATACTCAAGTCGTCGTCAGGGTAGTGGGTAATATCCGAGTCATTCCAGTACTGCTTGAAGAGCACGTACGGGATGGTGGTGACCTGTGACCCGGTATCCAGTAGGGCACTCATGGGAATGCCATCCAGTACCACAGGCAAGACTGGACGTCCTCCCACATATCTGTCGCGCCAGTTCGATGGGCCTGGTGATCTTTTTCCTGGGGGTTGGCCCTCTACCCCAGGTTGTGCCCGTTTAAAGAACAGTACCTTTCCATATGTCCGGGTTGATTGCAGCGGCGGCAGATGGGTCGTCCGTCCTCGCTGTATCGGTCACTGGGTCTTCCTCTGGCCGGTGGGGTCCTCCTTGGTCGACGCCACGGGATGTCCTCCGGTCCGGATGCCAGCTGGATCTTCCCTGGGGTGGAAACCTGTAAAGACTGCACAGTTCGGGTTAGCGCAGCAACGCTCTTAGCTAGCTCTTGGACCTGATGGTGTAGGTCTGGAGCCGGGTCATTGTCCAAAGCCTGCGCATCAGCTCCCACAGGCCCTGCTGACAAGGGCGCCGCCTCCTGGTAGTAAGTGGTAGTGGGGCGTCTGTGGGTCACAACGCCACCTGGTGCCGGTTCTCGGAGCACCCGGATGGCTCTGTCCTTGAACTGTGCAAAGTCCAGATGGGGATCCTGTAAGGCCATTGCCCGCAACTGGGTTCGGTGGGCATTGCAATATAAACCCTCTATAAATTGTTCAGTCAACAGCCTGTCCTCGTTTCCCACCCCATCAGGGTCGGTCTGCTTTATGGCCCTCAGGGCCTCTTGTAGGTTTAGTGCATAGTCCCTTATACTCTCATGCGCTCGCTGCTTGCACCCGTAGAATCTAAGCTTAATCTCGGCTGAGGTGCGGGTATCAAAGGTGTCCTTCAGCCGGGTTAGTATCCCTGCGACAGTCTTCCTCCCAGGTGGCCAGGATTTTACTTCCCTTTTGGCTGCCCCGGTTAGTTGGGCCACCAGGATGCTCACTTTTTGCTCTTCTGTGAGGGGGTACACCTGGAAGAGGCTATCCAGCTTTTCTCTAAAGTCATGCAGGGTATGTGACTCCCCTGAGTACTGGGGTAGCCAAGCTGCTCCCGGGATATAGGGCATGGTGAAGGGCATAACTGCAGCAGCGGTAGCGCTGGCGGGGGTTGGGGCAGTGAAGCTCTCCTCCGTATCCGACATCTTCCTCCCCCCTAGTGGACTGTGGCCTACCTTGCGATGATCCTCTTCCGTAGGCCGCGGCTCCGCAGTGGATCGTCAGGGTTGAGGACCTTCCGTCGCGCTCCTGTGACGTCGGCGTCTGCTGGGCTCCTTCCAGGACCTTACGCAACGTCCGGACGTGAGGCGGGGCTTCAGTTCTCGCGCGCTTTCGGAGTCCACGCCCCTCTTCTTCCCGCGCGGCGTCCCCAAGATGGCGTCCAACGGCGGGAAAACTCCACGGATGGCGGGAAGAAGGACGAAGATGGCGCCGGATGGCGGGAAACTTCACCGATGGTGGGAAGAAGGTAGAAGATGGCGCCGGATGGCGGGAAACCTCCACGGATAGCGGGAATCTTCACCACTGGTAAGTTTGAACAGTCTTTGCTTTTCAGGCACGCAGTACCCGGTGGTTGCGGGCACGAAATCCTGCCGACTACGCCAAAGTTGACGCGCCCCTGGGCCTGTCTCGCGCTGCGTTGCGCATGCGGGAGCCTACCCGGAGCCGGATCAGTGGAGGGTTGTAGTCTCGTGGCGGTGACCCGGTCCGTGCCCAGGGAGTCAAACTAGACGGCAGTCTATTAGTAGTAAATAGTGGATGACTACGCCACCCGTTGAGTGCAGCCAGGGAGCTGCTGCTGCAGGGCAGACCGCTGAGGCCGGTGGTAGGATTGTGCAGCGTGATAGTATAACCCCCAACGGGAGGGGTATGGCCTCAGGGCAGCCGACGTGGATGATGGGGGTAGCAGGAACCACTCAGAGACGGTACGGTGTAGTTCAGGGTCTTTACTGGTAACAACGATAGACCCTCCCGGAGTACTTGCTAGCAAACGGGACCTGGTCAGTCTTTGAGCAGATGGGATCTCCCCTGGCCAGGCGTAGTTGTAGGCCTCACAAACTGACTGTACTCTTCTGGCTACCTTGCTAGAAGCTGATGTAGGTAGCCCACGTCCCTGAGTGTACCGTGTGGTGCTCACCCGTATGGCCGGTGACTCGGGGCCTTCTAATGGCTTCCGCTCCACGATGGCGGTGCTGGTCCCACGCGTGTGACCGTGCCTTCGGGCTTCTGGGCCAGAGGACCTGAAATCCCCTGCCTGATGGATTCTGCTGCTGGGTAGAAGTTAGTCCCCACAGCCTCGGACTCCGGGTCCGGTAAAGAATCTTCTTAGTCAGGGCGAGCGCTGCAGCTGCCAGCCCCTGACTCCTTGGAACTCTCCTGTTTCCTATGCTGCTTCTTGTCTCCACTCTCCTTGTCTGACTCACCCTGCCTCAGCCCCGGGTTTATACAGGGGAAGTTCTTCCCCTCCCAAGACTGGGCAGGAGGTGTGGCATGCACAGGATCCCTGACCAAAGGACCTCCCACCTGCTCTCAGGCATAACATTACATTACTGTGGAAAACCAGACCCCTGGGGTGCCACAAAAGCACCACATGTCAGCTCATGAATGTAGCCCCCCGTGTTCCTCAAGAACCTTAGTTTTTTTCCTAAGCCCCATAAGGGCACACACTGTGCAATTATCTGAGATTCTAGCGTGACCTCCGCAGGGAGGATGAGAGTGATACGTGGTGCAGAATACGTTGGTCTATAAGCAGGCATGCAATACATGGGGTGCAGAGAAAAAGGTTGCACTTGGGTCACGACCTGACTAAGGAGGCACGGTACCGTGTGAGGCTTATTCTCTTAGCTCCCCCGCCAACAATTTATATACAAATAAGATATTATACAGTGCTACATTATACAAGGTATAAAGGATGGTGCCCACATAAGAGTGCCATGCTTTAGCAACAAAATAACAGTGCCACTCAGAGCCAAAATAAATACGGCTATATAGTGTTCTCAAGATAGCACAATAGATTGCTCAAATAAATACTGTCATACAGTGCTCACATATTATCACTATGAAATGCCCAAATAAACACCACTTTACAGTTCTCACATGTTATGACCATACAGTGCCCAAATAAATAATGTCATACAGTGCTCACATATTATCACTATGAAATGCCCAAATAAACACCACTTTACAGTTCTCACATGTTATGACCATACAGTGCTCAAATAAATACTGTCATACAGTGCTCACATATTATCACTATGAAATGCCCAAATAAACACCACTTTACAGTTCTCACATGTTATGACCATACAGTGCCCAAATAAATACTGTCATACAGCGCTCACATATTAACACTATGAAATGCCCAAATAAACACCACTTTACAGTTCTCACATGTTATGACCATACAGTGCTCAAATAAATACTACAATACAGTGCTCACATATTATCAAAATACAAGGCACAAATAAATAGTACCGGACATTGTTCACATATTATCACTATACAGTTCCCAATACATAATCTAACAGTGCTATACAATGGCTAACTAAAAATACAATATTTAGACTGAGTCATGGTCATAACCTTGTCAATCATTCCTGGCACCAATATAGAAGCGGGAGGCTGATGGGACCCATGTGTAAATGCCCTGGGAAATGTCTGTGCTTCATATGAGGGCATCAGCACTATTATTTTGGGAGGCCTTGTTTCAGGGTTTAGATTGGGCCCAGTTACTTGCTGGCCACCTTCTTCGGAGCGGCTCTCCGTCACCCCTCACCACAATTCAGTAGACCCATACCAGCTATTACTGAAATTATTGATTGCCAAGTGTAACAGCGGAAAATAAATTATTGAAAAAAAATAAATAAATAAGCACGATGCTCCCCGATCCTCTGGGCGGCATGTAGACTTCTTTTTATAATTTTATAAACTTGTGTATTTATAGATTTGATGTCATTAATCATTAATGGTCCATTACTTCTTATTCCTCTATGTAGTCCTTTCTCCAGCTCCGGTGTTATATACTTATTTTATATAAAAAAAGTTCCAGTTATTAGCTAAGGCTGAAAATAAATAAAGTTTTAGAGTCAGTAAAATATAAAAGCGGTATTTTATATTGGGATTTCTTATAGCAAACTCATCTTCTGCTTGTGAGTGCACGTTGCTATATAAGGACGCAGCCACCCAACCAACCCGAACCAAAGACACTCCAGTGACAGCCACATAGTCACTATATAGCTCTCACTGGCGGTAAACTGACCGTTTTAGGCAGCGGATGCAACCAAAACTCACTCATGTACTTGAAATCCCACCTACCCAGTTTTTTCATTGACTAACGTGGGCTAGGTTTCAACCACATTAGAAAAAGGTGATGAGTGAGCACATATATAATAGGTATCCGTTTGATCCCATGATCTAATATTGGCGATGCCAGGGGTTCTAGGGGAAGGAGAGGCTGCTCACACTGCTGTCCACCCTGTCTATCTGATCTAATAATGAAGATACCAGGGGTGCAGCGGTAAGAAGAGGCTGCTCACACTGCTGTCCACCTGTCTAATTGATCTAATACTGGAGATACCAGAGATCCTGAGGTAAGAAGAGGCTGCTCACACTGCTGTCCACCATGTGTATTTGATCTAATACTAGAGATACTAGGGGTGCTGAGGTAAGAAGAGGCTGCTCACACTGCTGTCCGCCATGTGTTTCTGAGCTAATACTGGTGATACCATGGTTGCTGAGGTATGAAGAGGCTGCTCACACTGCTGTACACCTGTCTAATTGATCTAATACTAGAGATACCAGGGGTGCAGAGGTAAGAAGAGGCTGCTCACACAGCTGTTCACCATGTCTTTCTGAGCTAATACTGGAGATACCAGGGGTGTTGAGGTAAGAAGAGGCTGCTCACACTGCAGTCCACTATGTGTATCTGATCTAATACTAGAGATACCAGGGGTGCAGAGGTAAGAAGAGGCTGCTCACACTGCTGTACACCTGTCTAACTGATCTAATACTAGAGATACCAGGGGTGCAGAGGTAAGAAGAGGCTGCTCACACTGCTGTCCACCATGTGTATCTGATCTAATACTGGAGATACTAGGAATGCTGAGGTAAGAAGAGACTGCTCACAGTGCTGTCTACTCTATCTATCTGATCTAATACTGGAGATACTAGGAATGCTGAGGTAAGAAGAGACTGCTCACAGTGCTGTCTACTCTATCTATCTGATCTAATACTGGAGATACCAGGAGTGCTGAAGTAAGAAGAGGCTCTTCACACTGCTGTACACCTGTCTAACTAATCTAATACTAGAGATACCAGGGGTGCTGAGGTAAGAAGAGGCTGCTCACACTGCTGTCCACCTTGTGTATCTGATCTAATACTGGAGATACTAGGAGTGCTGAGGTAAGAAGAGACTGCTCACACTGCTGTCCACCTTGTGTATCTGATCTAATACTGGAGATACCAGGAGTGCTGAAGTAAGAAGAGGCTCTTCACACTGCTGTCCACCATGTCTATCTGATATTATGCTGGAGATACAAGCAGTGCTTAAATAAGAAGAGGCGGCTCACACTGATGTCTACCCTGTCTATATGATCTAATAATGGAGATACCAGGGCTATTAAGGTACGAAAAGTCTGCTCACACTGTTATAGGTTATCTCTAAGTCATATCAGGAATATTCCTATGGCACATGCTCACAAGTTTCTGTGCTAATATTCTAGGACAAGTTTCTTTCTGTGTAACAAGACACTGATCATATTAATTGTGTAGTGTTTACCTCCCTAAACAAAAAAGCTAAAATTGCTAATTAAAGGTATTTATAAATGTATTTATTAAGATTCCCTTTAGTTATTTATTTTTTTCTATTCCCAGAGAGCCCCGTTAAGGAAAAATTGCAAAACATTGAGATACATTTCTCAGAGTCCTATTTTATATATCCATATACTGTATGTGATACTGAGTTTGTATGTTTTCCCCGTATTCTTGTGGGTTTCCGCTGGGTTCTCCGGTTTCTTCCTACACTCCAAAGACATACTGATAGGGAATTTAGATTGTGAGCCCCGATGGGGAAAGTGTCGATAATGTCTGTAAAGCGCAGCGGAATTAATGGTGCTATATAAGTGAATAAAATAAATCAAAATAAATACTAGAGTAAAATAAGAGAAGCCAAAGAAGGCGGGGATAATAAATGTGACGGTGCACTTGTGTAGAGCTTGAGTAAAGTACCTATATGCAGGCCTGGCGTCAGAACCCAGCGCACCCGGGCAAGTGCTGGGGCCCTAAGCAGATGGATGGGCCCACTTACCCGTGAGCGGTGCGGTGCCGGTGCCAGTGCCCGCCACCCACCCCCACTTGTTCAGGGCCCCTCTCCCCGTGCCTCCGCACCATTTCTGGTCTCTTCCGCGGCTGCTGCACTGTGATGTCTCAGGCCAGAGGATGCGGTGATGTCTTTACACCATGCTCGCTCCAGATCCATCACAGCGCAGAGCAGGAAGACGCCGGCGACGCTGAAGAGTCTGGAGCAATGGCAGCAAGTGAGGAGAGGTGAGTACTTGATTATTTTTTTTATATGTATGGAGTCATGGGGAATTATATGGGGGGGACAAGTGACATTCTGCATGGGGCATTATATGGGGGGAACAAGTGACATCCTGCATGGGGCATTATATGGGGGGGGATAGGTGACCTCCTGCATAGGACATTATATGGGGGGACAGGTGACATCCTGCATGGGGCATTATATGGGGGGGAGGTGACCTCCTGCATAGGACATTATGTGGGGGGGAGAGGTGACATCCTGCATGGGGCAATATATGGGGGGAGAGGTGACATCCTACATGTGGCATTATATGGGGGGAGAGGTGACATCTTGTATGGGGCATTATATGGGGGTGAGACGTTAAATCCTGCATGGGGCATTATATGGGGGGGAGAGGAAGAGATGGAAGAGAAAGAGCAAGTGAGAGAGAGGAGAGAGTGAGAGAGATGGAGGAAAGGGTAAGGGAGAGAGATGGATGAGAGAGAGAGATATGGAGGAGAGACAGATGGAGGAGACAGAGCAAAGGAGGAGAGAGAGAGAGGGAGGAGAGAGAGAGAGGGAGGAGCGAGATAGAGGGAGGAGAGAGAAAGAGATGGAGGACAAAGAGCAAGGGAGACAGAGTTTGAGAAGAGAGAGGAGAGAGTGACAGAAATGGAGAAGAGTGCGAGGGAGAGAGATGGAGGAGAGAGAGAGATAGAGGAGAGAGAGATGGAGGAGAGAGAGATGAAGGAGAGAGAGATGGAGGAGAGAGAGATGGAGGAGAGAGAGAGAGGGAGGAGAGAGAGGGAGGAAAGAGAGAGAGGGAGGAGGGAAGCGGGAGGAGAGAGATAGAGAAAAGAGAAGGAGGGAGGAGGGAGAGTGAGATTTTTCCATCTCAAAATTTGGAGTTCACAATGATTTCAATGGGGTCCATGTACTGGATCAAGTTCGGGTACAGTTTTGGTACCCGAACCAAACTTTGGACTAAAGTTCAGTTGGGTACCAAAACCTGAACTTCCACGGGTCTGCTCATCCCTTGTAATGCTAGGTATGGGAAGAACCCAGCGTACGACAACGGGAAAAGGGGGAAAGCCCAGAAACTAGGGAAAGGGGGAGTGGAGACCCCTAAGCAGATCTAACAACACCATGACTCCCTTATCGTCCCTAAATAGGTTCCACACCTATCGCCAAGCAGGATACCTTAGTCCTGGCTGACCCTAGAGCTAGGCCCTAGGTAGGGAGGGGGAGGAGTTAGCACTAGTCGGCCCCACTGCAACTAAAGACAAACAAGGGAAACAGACAAGGAGATACACTTAGCTTTGAGGAGACACCAGAGAGAACACAACTTCAATCCATAAAGGAACTCCAAGAAGAATCTAGCTGACTGCTAGAACTCCAGACCTGAACAGAGGAATTTACTCTATCACCAGCAACTCTCTTGAGAAACTGAGTATATTTAAAGATCCAGAAAGGGTGTGTTAATTAGCAGGCGATCGTGGAGATCACCGCTGGGTCCTAGAGTGGGAGGGATGATGAAAGGATCAAGAAGGTGTCTGCAAGGCCAAGCGCAGCGACCTTCTACAGCCGGATTCAGAATGACTGTATGTCAAGCCTGACACACCCGTGACATCCCTAGTTCCTAATCCTTTAACTGGTTCGGATGCAATACTACATTTCACCTCTAGTAGCCACTAGTGAAAAATTTGATTACCTGTCACAATCACAATAATAGTCGATCATTAGTGATCCAGTTCTCAATCTACGTCCCATTGGTTTACACAGTCTGTAAAATTGCCCTCCAGGAGGAGACTGGTATCTTTGTCCTGCCTACCACTGTTCTCCTACACATGTGCAGACTTCCATTTCTTAAGGGGACTTATTTTCAGTCAATGTCTATGGCACCTAGGTTTTGTAAATGCCTCCCCCACCCCCATATCAATCTGTGGTTTTGCAACCACGTGAGTTCCAATACTGTGCTATGGTCCACAGTTACAAATGTCTTTATAATAATTCCGATTGTTGGATGTCAGTTGATGTTGAACCCCACCGGTGAAGAGGTCAATATAGTAAACCTGGAAAACCCCTACAATGCATTGAGTTTATGGCAGCTAATTGTCATCATGTAGTTGATGGGGAAATATAACAGGTACAGTCTAGGGGTACAGGAGACATTTGAGCTGATAAAAGCTGAGTGTGCATGGTGATAGATAGCGGCTCTGTAAGACTAAACTTACCTTGTGGCCGGAGTCTGTAGAGCAGAGTTACTGTACATGTCCAGACTCTCTGACCAGGTCTATGCAAAAGTATGAAAAGTGATATAGCAATGTGAAATTCAGGCCAACACTCCCTTTTTCCATAAAAGTCAGCACTTTATTTAATCCATATAAACACAACCAAATTTAAGTGGCTTCGTACAAAAATAGCACATGAAAAATGTACAAATGCCATCAGCAAAACGTACTTCAACCAGACGGCAACGCGTTTCTGAGCTCTACGTTTCTTAGTTTGAGCCTGAAAAATTCCACAATACTTAACACAGGATATCTGAGTTCGCAGATTCGTAACACTCAGGTTAAAATGTGCATAGACAAAATATATAGATAAAACCTGTAAAAACCACAATGTGGATAATGCGGATAAACGAACCATACAATAAAGTAAAAACAGGAGCCGAGGCTGTAAGTGCGGGGATTTCTGTGCTTGGGGATCATACTCGATACTGGATAAATTGAGATGTTTTGAAAATGTTGTATCCATTATTTTATCATTTGCAGATCACCAACACGTCTCTCCGACCTGTGATTTCCATAGTTCCACGACTTTTCCGTCTTATGCTCAGAGGTCTAGTATTAACCCCTTTACCCCCAGGGTGGTTTGCACGTTAATGACCAGGCCAATTTTTACAATTCTGACCACTGTCACTTTATGAGGTAATTACTCTGGAACGCTTCAAATGGATCCCGCTGATTCTGAGACTGTTTTTTCGTGACATATTGTACTTCATGATTGTGGTAAAATTTCTTTGACATCACTTGCGTTTATTTGTGAAAAAATCAGAAATTTGGTAAAAATGTAGAAAGTTTTGCAATTTTCAAAATTTTAAATTTTATACCCTTAAATAGAGATATGTTACACTAAATAGTTAATAAATAACATTTCTCACATGTCTACTTTACATCAGCACAATTTTGGAACCACATTTTTTTTTTTTAGGGAGCTATAAGGGTTAAAAGTTGACCAGCGATTTCTCATTTTTACAACAAAATTTACAAAAACACTTTTTTAGAGACCCCATCACATCTGGCGTGACTTTGAGGGGCCTTTATGATAGAAAATACCCAAAAGTGACACCATTGTAAAAACTGTAGCCCCCAAGGTGCTCAAAACCACATTCAAGAAGTTTATTAACCCTTCAGATGCTTCACAGTAATTTTTGGAATGTGGAAGAAAAAAATGAACATTTAACTTTTTTCACAAAAATGTTACTTTAGACCGCAATTTTTTTTATTTTAGACTTTTTGAATGTAAAATTTGCTTGAAAAATTAGTGGACACCATGTTGCGTTTGGGGAGCCCCCGATGTGCCTAAACAGTGGAAACCCCCCACAAGTGACACCATTTTGGAAACTAGACCCCTCAGGGAACTTATCTAGGTGTGTGGTGAGCACCTTGAACCCCCAGGTGCTTCACAGAAGTTTATATCATGGAGCTGTAAAAATAACATTTTCACATTTTTCCAACAAAAATGTTTTGCAGACCCCTATTTTGCATTTTCATAAGGGTAACAGGAGAAATTGCACCACGCGATTTGTTGTGCAATTTTTCCTGAGTAAGCCGATACCCTATATGTGGGGAAAAAACACTGTTTGGGCACAAGGCAGGGTTCGGAAGAGAAGGAACGCCATTTGACTTTTTGAATGTAAAATTTGCTTGAATTAGTGGACGCCATGTTGCGTTTGGGGAGCCCCTGATGTGCCTAAATAGTGGAAACCCCCATCCACCAAGTGACTCCATTTTGGAAACTACACCCCTGAAGGATTTTATCAAGGGGTATAGTGAATATTTTGAACCCAGAGGTACGACACAGAATTTGATAACATTAGGTCATCATATTGAATAAGTTGTCATTAGTCTTGAGTGCAAGTGCTCGCTACTTGAGTTTGCATCGGGTACTCAGGTATGGACCATGTATGGCGGGCGCTCAAGTGACATGCTCGAGTCCCCGCCCGCATGTTTCATGGTTGTTAGTCACCCAAATAAAAACATGTGGGGATCGCTTGTGCATGACAGGCAGTCCCAGCAAGGTTTTTTTGGCTGTATAACAGCTGCAAAACATTTGAGGCGGAGACTTGAGCATGTCACTCGAGCACCCGCTATACTCGGTGCATACCCGAGCACCCGATGCAAACTCAAGTAGCGAGCTCTTGTGCTCAACATTAGTCGCCATATAGATGGTATTTTTTTCTTTACTTCTGAAAAAATCCCAACCCCAACCCTAATACAACCACAACCCTAGCCCAAACGCAACCTTAGCTCAACCCTAACCCTAGCCCAACCCTAACTCAACCCTAACCCTTGCCCAACCCTAACCCAATCCTAGCCTAACCATAGCACAACCCTAACCCTAGCCCTAGTACAACCCTAACCCTAGCACAACCCTACCCATAGCTCAATGCTACCCCTAGCCCAACCCTAACCCTAGCTCAACCCTACCCCTAGCCCCACCCTAGCTCAACCATCACCCTAGCCCAACCCTAACCCTAACCCTAGCCCAACCCAAACCCTAGCACAACACTAACCCTAACCCTAGCACAACCCTATCCCTAACCCTAAAGTTTATTTTTTACGCCATTCCTCGTGCGGTATAAGTGATTAGACAACTTTATTTTTCGGGTCGGTGCAATTACAGGGATACTAGATTCATATCAAGTTTTTATGATTGAGAGCTGTCACACACTAAAAAACCCTTTCTTTTGCAAAGACTAGTTTTTGCATTGCAATTTTTTGAGAGCTATAATTTTTCCATATTTCGTTCGACAGAGTCATGTGATTTTTTTTTTTTTTTTTGTGGGACAAGTTGATGTTTTTATTGGTACCATTTTTGGGCACATTACATTTTTTGATTGCTTTCTATTCCGATTTTTGGAAGGCAGAATAAATAAAAACCAACAATTCACGAATTGTTTTTTGGTGTTTTTTATATGCCGTTCTATGTGTCGTCAAATTGATAAGGAAGCTTTATTCTTCGGGTCAGTACGTTTACAGCGGTACCACAGTTATATTTTTTTTCACGTTATGGCACTTTTACTCAATGAAAACTATTTTATAGAAAAAAGAATTGTTTATGCATCGCTAGAGAGCTATAAATGTTTTATTTTTCTGCCGTTGGAGCTGTATGGTGGCTTGTTTTTTGCGGGATAAGATGACGTTTTCAGCGGTACCATTTTTATTTACATTCGTCTTTTTGATCGCGTTTTATTCCATTTTTTGTTTGCTGGTATGATGATAAAGCATCGTTTTATGTTTTGTTTTTTATTTTTTTACCCTGTTCACTAAAGGGGTTAACTTCATCACCATCCCTGTGCTATGCAGCCTGTCAGCGCTGCACAGGGAAAAGTTACTTTGGTCACGCTTGGCGCATGACCAAAGCAACTTCCTGCCTTCTGATGACCCGGATGTTGTCATGATGACATCTGGTCACCATGACAACATCTGGGACCGGACTCAGACGCTGCGGGATGCCGGCAGAGAAGGTAAGTATCGCGCTAACCTCCTCTTGCCACCAGAATGCTGCGATCGATTTCAATCACAGCATTTCGGGGGTTAATGTGCAGGGAGCGATGCGGGACCGTTCCTTGCACATAGCACCGGGTGTCAGCTGTGACAATCAGGTGGATGACTTGATATCACAACCTCCCCAGGAAAAAGACAATAGGCTCTAGCTACAGAGACCTTCAAACTCTCTGTGTCACTCCCCCTACTGCACCCCTGGTGGAGCCCAAGTCTCCATCCATGTTATTTCCCAGCTAAGAGCTCCCAAAACTAAAATGGGCCATACGTTCTTACTGGACAGTCCTAGGGAGCCCGTTCTGGTGTCATTGGACCCAGCCCGGCCCCTGCTACGCATGGATGCTAAACATCAGAGTCCTAGGGGCCCCTGCAAGGCTGTGCTGGGTATCTCCTTTCCTTACGCTGGACTATGTTTAAAACTAGGGTTACAATCCGCATCCCCTCAGGTCTATTTTGTGTATCACTGAGATGAATCTTTTCCCCATAACTCGCTGTTGAATTATGTTTCTTGAATAGGCACATGGCGTCAGGGGAAGGGACATCCTGTGTAGCTTGCAGCTGCTGTGAGAATTATCACTCTTCGCTTCTTCAGCTCCTTCCTTTGCAAGCTGCAGTGTCAAATTTTCATATGTAGAGCTTCGTAAAACCCGCCTGCCAGTGCACAGTGATCGACAGGGGATTACCTTGAATATCTTCACACCATTGTTCCCTGTAAAAAACAGAAAATAAATAAGCTAATTTATACTCACCTAACACCTAATCCCAGAAGCCACTGTCAACTGTAAAACAGCAAAAATAAAAAACAATCATATCCCTCACCTATCCAAAGTGATGAAATAATCCATAGTGTCTTACGATGATCTAGATGACTTATCCTAGTATAATTTTCAAACGGTGCCACTCCATAATGTACACATACTACAATGTGAAGAGTGGCAACTATTGACCGTATAATGGCAAAATCGCAAGATAAACATAAACAACCGAAGCAACCACGATCAAAGGCCGATCTACATCATAAAAAATTGTTTTATTGAATATTCAATTTTGTTAAAAATTATCACATGCAGATAATTGGTGCAAAAAATGGTGCAAAACAACATACAGTGTGTAAAAAAATTCCACCGCTATATGGGACACGCAGGACCCAAATTGTACAGCCTAGTAGATATTAAGTGATCATCCAAGTAGCATAGTATTTATACACAGGCCAATGTGACCCGATTAGTAAAAAGGCTCATATAGTCAAAGGTTGTTAGGTCAGAGAAACAGACAATGTTAATATATTCCTCAAAATAATATTACGGGTATAATGAGCCACCATATATATATTTACATGTGTATAACAACAGTATATATATGGGTCAACAGTATATAGACATACAATATATTGTACATGACAACAGGCTCACACTGACACAAGTAATGTGTAGCAATCAGCTGCCGTGAGAGAGTTCACAGGAGTTCATCAGCTGATGAAACCCGGTAACCTCACTTACGGCACCGCCGCTGCGTGAGAACTGTCTCACGCCGTAGCGGTGCCGTAAGTGAGATCACTGGAGCTCATCAGCTGATGAACTCCTGTGAACTCTTTCACGGCAGCTCAGCGCTATACACTGCAGGAGTGATTACACAGCGGCGTCTGCCCTGTAACAGCAGGCATAGGCTGATGGGAGTAGTACTCTCATCAGCTGATGCCTGTGACCCGTGGTAAGCTTTTTACGACTGGTCACAGTCACAGCTGCGGGCTCACACTGTCATCTGACAGAGTGAGCCCGTAGTTCTAACCAATCAGAGCCCCTTTTTCCCACGCTGTCATCTGCGTGGGAAACCATGGATGTTCGGGGGCCCCATTCATATGAATGGGGTCCGTGTTCCAGGTCAGGTACTGTTCTGGTAACCGAACCAAACTTTTAATAGATATTCGGATATCCACGGGTCCGCCCATCACTAGTAAATAATCCTACCAAGTTATGACCACATAATGCCACCACATAATGCTAAAATAATGCCACCATATTGATCATTACCATCATGACTGTACTAAGACCAATATTACAATCAATACCACAATATGAGACAATAATCAATAAATACAGCCAGATCATAACAACATATCACCAACATGTACTGTAGTGATAATATACCATACTGATTATTAACAGTATAAACACTGATATTATCACTGTGCAGCAACCATGTAGTGGTATAATTGTATATATCAATTCCAGTGCTCTGCATACTATATACAGTACAGACCAAAAGTTTGGACACACCTTCTCATTTAAAGATTTTTCTGTATTTTCATGACTATGAAAATTGTACATTCACACTGAAGGCATCAAAACTATGAATTAACACATGTGAAATTATATACTTAACAAAAAGGTGTGAAACAACTGAAAATATGTCTTATATTTTACGTTCTTCAAAGTAGCCACCTTTTGCTTTGATGACTGCTTTGCACACTTGTCATTCTCTTGATGAACTTCAAGAGGTAGTCAACGGAAATGTTTTTCACTTCACAGGTGTGCCCTGTCAGGTTTAATAAGTGGGATTTCTTGCCTTATAAATGGGGTTAGGACCATCAGTTGTGCTGTGCAGATACACAGATGATAGTCTTACTGAATAGACTGTTAGAATTTGTATTATGGCAAGAAAAAAGTAGCTAAGTAAAGAAAAACGAGTGGCCATCATTACTTTAAGAAATGAAGGTCTGTCAGTCCGAAAAATTGGGCAAACTTTGAAAGCGTCCCCAAGTACAGTTGTAAAAACCATCAAGCGCTACAAAGTAACTGGCTCACCAAAAGTACCACCCCAGGAAAGGAAGACCAAGAGTCACCTCTGCTTCTGAGGATAAGTTTATCCGAGTCACCAGCCTCAGAAATCGCAGGTTAACAGCAGCTCAGATTAGAGCCCAGGTCAATGCCACACAGAGTTCTAGAAGCAAACACATCTCTACAACAACTGTGTTAATTCATAGCTTTGATGTCTTCAGTGTGAATGTACAATTTTCAAAGTCATGAAAATACAGAAAAATCTTTAAATGAGAAGGTGTGTCCAAACTTTTGGTCTGTACTGTATGTGCATAGTGTGCTGGTAATTGTACAAATATATGTATATTAAGTCATCTACCATCTCTCTGATCATAGTTGTTCACTTTCCCTTTTCTTTTTCATTCAGCCCACACCACCATAACCACTTCTTCCATCCATGACTTGTCTCTGCAAAATGTAATTCACGTCACCTCATCGCGTCTGCTGTATGGAGAGTCAGGGTGTTGGAGACCGGAGCAGCACACCCGGGGAACAGGAGCGAGATGAGTATGTTTTTTCTGCATGTATATATGAGTCTATGTGGGGGCTCACACTGTATATACAAAGGCTACGTGGTGGCTCAAACTTTATTTAGGAGGCTATGTGGAGCTCACACTGTATACAGGAGTCTATGTACGGCCTCATACTGTATATAGGAGGCTATGAGGGTGCTCACAGTATATATAGGAGGCCATGATGGGGCTCACAATGTATATAGGAGACTATGTGGGGGGCTTATGCTGTATATGGGAAAATATGTGGGGGCTTATACTGCATATAGGAGGCTATATGGGGGCTTATACTGTATTTAGGAGGCTATGTGGGGGCTCATACTGTATAAAGGGACTATGTGGGGCTCATACTGTTTATATAGGGCAGCGTGGGGGTTCATACTGTATATAGGTTACCTAGGGCTCATACTGTATATAGGGAGGCTATGTGTGGGCACATACTGTATACAGTATATGGGGTTATCTGGGGTTCATACTGTATATAGAGTGGCTAAGTGAGGGCTCATACTGTTATAGGAGGATATGTGAGGCTCAACCTCTATATAGAGAGGCTATGTGGGGGCTCACACTGTTTATAGGGGGCCATATGGGGGCTCATACTGGATATAGGAAGCTATGTGAGGGTCATACTGTTTATAGGGTCCATGTGGGGGCTCATACTGTTTATAGGGGGCTATGTGGGGGCTCATCATGTAAATAGGAGGCTATATGAGGGCTCATATTGTATGTAGAAAGTCTATGTGGAGGCTCATACTGTATATAGGGGACTTTATGGGGACTCACACTGTATATAGAGCGGCTATGTTGGTCTTATATATTATATGTAGGGGGCTGTGTGGGGCTCATACTGTATATAGGGGCAGTTTTCAGGCTTATACGGTAAATAGGGGAATGTCAGCATACCCCGTAAGGTTCGAGTTCGGTTCGTCGAACGCCCGTATGTTCGCCGAACTGTTCGTCGAACTGTTCATGGAACACCATCGAACACCGTTAAAACCAATGGCAGGCAAACAAAAACACATAGAAACACATAGAAAACACATAGAAAACACTTCAAAGGTGTCCAAAAGCTGACAAACTGCTCAGAAGACACAACTAACACATGGAAAAGTGACAAGTACATATAGTCATGCAAAAAGAAAAGAGGTTGAGGAGTAAAAGGAGGGGGAGACACAGATATAGGCATGTAATGCCCTTCTAAAACCAAAAAAGTGTGAAGCTGACACAGCCAGTCCGTTCTTGCCCATGCGACCTCCGTGTCGCCGGGTTTGTGCCAGAGCTGCGGTGGACCCTGATGGCCAGCCCCCTTCTCCCAATACTGGTGCCTGTCCGCTGGTGGGTCGAGCGAGCCCCCCTGCGGTGGAGGCAGGTCTAAGCTTTTTAATTTAAATTGTCTCTCTAATTTGAATGAGTACACTATAAATCCTTTTACAAGGATCTATTGGAGGGCAAGTCTGATGCCAGCAGCCGCGGGAATTACAGCTCCAGTAGCGTCCACTAAAGCTGCTGCAGTTAAAAAGCTTTTATAAGGATAGAGCTTAGCGGTCCACTTCAAGGCGTCCTACCGCCAGTCCCAGCCCCTGTGGCTTGGGGTGCCTCCCCATGCTCTTCACTGAGTGTCCCGAGGGCCCGAAGCATTTGCTTTGAAAAAATTAAGTGTCCAAACTACAGGTGGTGTAGCTTGCTTAACAGCCGGAATAATCCGCTGACTAGCAGACACTGCTACTAGGCACAAAGTATTTCCTGGGCTAGATGCAGTTAAAATTTTGTAATTAGATACTCTCATTAGATGCTGAGAAAGCATTCCATAGAGTCTCCTGGCACGCCATATATTATTCTCTTAAAAAGCTTGGGGTAGGGGTCTAGGGGACCCTTTTATAGCCCAAATCACGGCCCTGTATAGCAATACGTCACCTAGGCTGAAGATAAATGGAACATTTTCATCACCTTTCATAATCACCAATGGGACAAGGCAGGGATGTCCTCTGTCCCCTCTCTTATACATCCTAGTGACGGAGCACCTGCTCTCATCAATTCGCCATAACCCCAATATTAGGTGGATTGAGGTGGGAGGCACCGAGTACAAATGCTCTACATTTTCTGATGATGTCCTAGTATATATCACTCAATCACATATATCCATCCCTGCTGTTATGACTGAAATAGATCACTTTGTTACATGGTCCAATTTTAAAATCAATGCAGCGAAGTCTGAGGCCCTCGATGTCTCCCTCTCCAAATCCATACAGGATTCCATCCAGTCCAACTTTCCCTTTGCCTGGCCCTCACAGGGTATCAAATACTTAGGAATTCCTATTCATAGAGACCTCTCCCGTCTATGTTATCTTAATTTTGGGCCCTTTATTGAACAACTCCATACAGACCATGGTTGGCAAGTTAGAACTGTAAGATTCACTACGTGAACCACTGGAGCTTTGTGGAAAAGCACATGTACACTGTGTTCCAAATTATTATGCAAAAGTGTTTAGGAGTGATAAGGTAAGAATTTTTTTGTTTGTCAGTTAAACTCATTGATGGTGATGTGTGTCAGGGCTCTTTATATCACTGTAAGCAATTGCAGACACCTGTGCTAATTAGTTTGGCAGGTGTGTCCAATGAAAGGCAAGACTACTTAAGAAGGCTGTCCCACATTATTAAGCAGCCTACATTTTCTGCCAAAATGGGAAAGAAAAAGGATGTGTCGGCTGCTGAGAAGCAACAAATTGTGGAGTGTTTAGGTCAAGGCATGACTACATTCAACATTGCCAAGACACTTCATCGTGATCATTGCACAATCAAGAAGTATGTAGCTGATTCACAGTACACACGTGTGCGTGCTGATAAGGGAAAATTGAGGACTCTTTCCTACAGGCAATTACGTCAGGTTAAAAGAGCAGCGGCAAAAAAGCCTTGTCATAGCAGCAGACAAGTTTTTGAAGCTGCTGGTGCCTCCAAAGTCCCCCGAACAACAAGATGCAGGGCCCTTCAGAGGTTTGCAGCTGTGCATAAGCCATCCTGTTGACCTCCTCTATCCACTGTACACAAGCAGAAACAGCTCCAGTGGGCCAAACAATACATGAAGACTGACTTCAAAACTGTTTTATTCACCGATGAGTGCTGTGCAACGCTCGATAGTCCAGATGGATGGAGTGGAGGATGGCTGGTTGATGGACACCCCATGCAAACATGGCTACGGCGAAAACAAGGAGGAGGTGGAGTAATGTTTTGGGCTGGAATCATGGGGAGAGAGATTGTTGGCCCCTTTAGGATCCCTGAAGGGGTAAAGATGAACTCCATGATGTATATGGAGTTTCTCAAACAGCACTTCCTGCCATGGTTCAAGAAGAAGAACCATGTATTACACAGCAAGATCATTTTCATGCATGATAATGCACCGTCTCATGATGCACATAACACATCTGCATCTCTGGCTGATATGGGCATAAAAGGGGACAAACTTATGGTGTGACCTCCATGCTCCCCTGACCTCAAACCCATTGAGAACCTCTGGAACATCATCAAAAGGAGTGTCTATGATGGCGGGAGGCAGTTCACATCTAAGCAACAGCTCTGGGAGGGTATTCTGTTCTCATGCAAAACAATTGAAGCAGAAACCATCCAAAACCTGACAAATTCAATGGACGAGAGAGTTCAGAAGCTCCTTTCGAACAAGGGGTCCTATGTGCAAATGTAACATCACCTAGAATAAAGCTTTGAGTTGAAAACTGTTTGATTTAAGTTTCTAATAACCTGCTAATGCTTATAATTTCAAAAATGACCATTTTTTTGTTCTTTATTAAAATGAAAAGGTTGATCGAAGAGTGTGGGGGATCTAAGAGTGTGGCAACCCAGTAGTCAGGATTATTTCGAATTCTGACAATCTGAGGGTCATGTTGCAGGTAGTGCAGCAAGAAGGCACCCATGTGTCTTGCGCATCTAGGAGCCCCAAAATTATTTTCCGGGCTAGATGCAGCTAAAAATTATTATTAATTTGAAAGCTGGTGGAGCTTAGTATAGATGGCCTAATAGAATCAGTATTGCAAACTGCTATAAGGCCAAAATTATTTTACAGGGAAGATAGAGATAAACATGATTAGTAATAATTTGAAATCTGGTGGAGCTTAGTATAGATGGCCTAATAGAATCAGTACTCCACACTGCTACTATGCCAAAAATTATTTTCCAGGCAAGATACAGATAAAAATGATAATTAATCTGAAAGCTTTAAATGGTTGGTGAGGTGATTTTACCAAATCCTCAAGCTTTTACTCTCCCCAGGATGACACAGGGCTAGAAAAGTCCTTGCTGATGCATGATGTGTTCATCTTTATGAACCTGAGTCTGTCTACATTGTCAGCGGACAGCCGCGTGCGCTTATCTGTCAGCACAACACCAGCAGCGCTGAACACACGTTCAGAGAGAACAAAAATTATTATTAATTTGAAATCTGGTGGAGCTTAGTATAGATGGCCTAATAGAATCAGTACTGCAAACTGCTACAAGGCCAAAATTATTTTACAGGCAAGATACAGATAAACATGATTAGTAATAATTTGAAATCTGGTGAGCTTAGTATAGATGGCCTAATAGAATCAGTACTGCAAACTGCTACAAGGCCAAAATTATTTTACAAGCAAGATGCAGATAAACATGATTATTAATAACACTGGTGTACAAAAAAAAAAAAAAAAATTCTGGCATGGACTTTAAGAACAGTTTTAGACTAATTTGAGGGTGCTGAATTCAAATCTGATCTTATAATTTCTCTATCACATCACGTTTTTGCGCTATAGGTATATAGCCCATTTTCAATAATTCCAAGAAAAATATAAGTAGTGTATGAAAAGTGCCGTTTTATACGGTTCACTAAGGTAAATTTAGTTTTCATTTAGTCTCCCAATAAATGTGAGAATATCTTTGTTTTCTTTGAACATGCATAATTCCCATTTGTTATGATAATAAAGTAAAAAAACAGTTTTCAAACACCCTTGTTTTCTGTGCTACTGGGACAGTAGAGCTACAGCAGAGCATTGGGTGAAAACTGAATGGCCTCAGCGACAGAGTTTGGCACCTGGCGATAAGAATGTCATCCATGATTCACTAGTGGATAGGAAGAACATTGTCTTTCCTCCCTTGCACATAAAACTTGGATTGATGAAGCAGTTCGTCAAAGCTCTCAATCACAGTGGAGAATGCTTTAACTATATATATGTTCAACTTTTCCAGGTCTTAGTGAAGAGAAGAAAAAGGCTGGAATATTGTATAATAAGAACACTTATGAGAGACCCAAACTTTATCACATCAATGAATGAGACAGAAGAAAGAGCTCGGAATGCATTTTGCAATGTGGTGCAGAATTTTCTAGGGAATAAGAAAGCAGACAACTATGAAGAGATTGTGGAAGAGCTACTAATGAGTCTGCAAAATCTTGGATGTAGAATGAGTACCAAGATTCACTATTTAAACAGCCATTTGGACTTTTTTCCAGAGAACCTTGGGGATGTGAGCGAGGAACAAGGGGAGCGTTTTCATCAGGACATTAAAACAATGGAAGAACGGTATCAAGGCCGGTGGGACTCACATATGATGGTTGACTATTGCTGGAGCTTGATGAGAGACAACCCAGAAGTTGTACATCACAGATCAGCCAAGAAAAGAATGCTCAAATAACTGCCATTTGCCATTCATCTGTGTGCCACATATATGTGTTTTATATTTTGTAGTTTAATTTTGTAAGTATATTTGATTTGCTGTACACAGACTTTGTAATTTGTTATTCCTTGATTAAAAATATACAAAATGTAGTAACGAAAATCATGAGGTTTTTATCAAAAAACATTCGATAGGATTAATTTCCATCAAAAATATCTCGAAATCCTGATGTGATAGCCAAAAACGGAGTTCGTATTAGTAATCAGCAGCCAAAATTGACTTAAAATATGTTTTAAAACCTTTTGACAGAAAAACTGCATTGACCAGTGTAATTTTAAATCTGGTGGAGCTTAGTATAGATGGCCTAATAGAATCAGTACTGCACAGTGCTACAAGGCCAAAATTATTATACAGGCAAGATACAGATAAACATGATTAGTAATTTGAAATCTGGTGGAGTTTAGTATAGATGGCCTAATAGAATCAGTACTGCACAGTGCTACAAGGCCAAAATTATTATACAGGCAAGATACAGATAAACATGATTAGTAATTTGAAAGCTTAAAACGGTTGGTGAGGTGATATTAACAAATCATCAAGCTTTTACTCTCCCCAGGATGACACAGGGGTAGAAAAGTCCTTTCGGATCCATGATTTGTACATCTTTATGAACATGAATCTGTCTACATTATCAGTGGAGAGCCGCGTGCGCTTATCTGTCAGCACACCACCAGCAGCGCTGAACACACGTTCAGACAGAACGCTGGCTGCGGGGCATGACAAGATCTCCAAGGCATAAGTGGTGAGCTCCGGCCATTTATCCAGATTGGAAGCCCAAAAAGAGCAAGGGTCCAGTGACACAGTCATGGCTTCAATGTTTACTTGGAGATACTCCTGTACCATCGTCTCTAGGAGTTGACTATGTGTCAGACTTCTTGTCTCCTGTGGCCTTGCAAAGGATGGGCTAAAAAAGTGGTGAAATGATTCCGCAAAATTGATGTTACCAGCAGATACTGTGTTTCTGTTACGGTTTGAGTGCTGAACACTCGACGGTCCCACAGTTGGCAAGTTGGAACTGTGAGATTCACTACGTGCACCACTGGTGTTTTGTGGAAAAGCACATGTAAGATTCTGCAACAGTCTCTGCTGATACTCCTGCATGCGTGCATCCCTTTCTATGGCAGGAATAATTTCTGCAAATTTACTTTTGTACCGGGGATCTAACAGTGTGGCAACCCAGTAGTCAGGATTATTTCTAATTCTCACAATTCGAGGGTCATGTTGCAGGTAGTGCAGCAAGAAGGCACTCATGTGTCTTGCGCATCCAGGAGCACCAAGTCCCTGTTGTGTTGGTGGCGAGGTAACAATCATGCTTCCTTCCTCTGCCCTCTCTCCCCAACCTCGCACAACAGAAATGTGATCAAGGTCTCCCTCATCTGATGAGTCTTCCATCAGTTCGTCCTCCACTTCTTCCTGGGCTCCTGCACATTTCTCACTAGTTTGGCTGCTACCATGCGCCCTGCTAAAACCATCTCCCCCACCCTCACATGCCTGCCGCCTTGGTGCTGCCGACCGTCTGGACTTTGCAGATGTTAGCCCTTCCGCATACAACTCCTCCTCCTCTACTTCCTCCACCTCCTCTTGTGCCACCACCTGACTCCGAATTCTGTTTAACATGTGCTCCAGCATGTGAATCACCGGAATAGTCATGCTGATAATGGCATCGTCAGCACTAAACATCTTCGTCGCCATTTCAAAACTGTGCAGAAGGATGCATAGGTCCCTGATCTGAGACCACTCCTCCAGCGTGATTTGCCCCACCTCTGGATCTCGTTGGCCCAGGCTATACGTCAGAACATATTGCACCAGGGCTTGTCGGTGCTGCCACAGTCGCTTACCACGGGCCTAGGTGGTCTGGAGTTGGGACCCGGTCCTATTTGTCTACCCTTTTATATGCATTACTTCAACTTTGATATACAGTAAGGTTTTTAATATAGGCAGTATAGGTACCGTCCCAATTTAGGGTCACCTTGCCGCTGGTGGGACGGCTTGTATACTTTTTTTGATCAAAAATAGTTCACTAAGTACCCTATATTTATTATGCAACTTTGCTTTACATTTATATATAATTATGGTAGGGTATGAGATATATTTTTGTCTTGCTTCTTTTTTTCTTTTTTGCTAGTGTGAACATGCCTCTGTTTCTTGTATGTCTGCCATCTTAGACCTCAGTTCACATTGTCTGGTTTTTTGACTTGTTTGCATTCTGTGCAATTTAAGGGTGTGGCATGCCCTTTGTTGAGCTGATTGGTATATATGTAGCTTACCACGGGCCTAGGTGGTCTGGAGTTGGGACCCGGTCCTATTTGTCTACCCTTTTATATGCATTACTTCAACTTTGATATACAGTAAGGTTTTTAATATAGGCAGTATAGGTACCGTCCCAATTTAGGGTCACCTTGCCGCTGGTGGGACGGCTTGTATACTTTTTTTGATCAAAAATAGTTCACTAAGTACCCTATATTTATTATGCAACTTTGCTTTACATTTATATATAATTATGGTAGGGTATGAGATATATTTTTGTCTTGCTTCTTTTTTTCTTTTTTGCAACATGTGCAGAGTTGAATTCCACCGGGTAGGCACATCGCGTTTTAGCCTGTGAAGTGGCAGGCTCAACGACTTCTGTAGAGATGTAAGTCGCTGAGCTGCGGGATGCGAACGGCGGAAGTGAGCACACAGCGACCGTGCCCTCTGCAGAAGGCTATCTAGTCCGGGATAGTGGCCTAAAAATTGCTGGACACCAGGTTCAACACGTGAGCCATACAAGGCACGTGTGTGACATTGCCCCGGCGAAGGGCCGCACTGAGGTTTCCAGCATTGTCGCACACGGCCTTCCCTGGTTTCAGGTCCAGTGGAGACAACCATTCATGAAACTGGTTCTCCAGAGCTGACCACAACTCCTCAGCTGTGTGACTCACATTTCCCAGACATTTCAAAGTAAAAACCGCCTGATGACGTTGAGCCCTGCTGCCAGCATAGTAAGGAGCTGTACAGGATCCCTTCTGCGCAGTTAGAAAGCTTGTGGCATGACCAGACAGGCTTTGGGTGCAGGTGGAGGACCGAGAGGAGGTTGAGGAGGCAGAAGCAGTGGAGGAACTTCGAGATAAAGAGGATTGACGCACAACTCGTGGGGACGGCAAGACTTGGACAGAAGCCCCTTGTCCTGCTGTCACCATAGTTACCCAGTACCCAGTCAGCGACATGTAACGCCCCTGTCCATGCCTACTCGTCCAAGTGTCTGTGGTGAAATGCACCCTGTCACACACAGAGTTTCTCAAAGAAGCGGTGATGTTGTGTGCGACATGCTGGTGGAGTGCAGGCACACCTTTCTTTGAGAAGTAGTGCCGACTGGGCATCTGGTACTGGGGCACTGTGACGGGACAAAAGGTCTCGAAAATCCTCTGTGTCCACCAGGCGGAAAGGCAGCATTTATGTAGCCAAGAGCTTGCAGATGGTGAAATTCAACCTCTTAGCTTTCTCATGGCTAGGAGGAAATGGTCTTTTACTTGTCCATGTGAAGCCCAGCTGTGCTTGGCATCACAGACCCAGAAGGGTGTATTGAAGGACTCCTCCACAAGAGGCCCCCATAACCATTCACACATCTGCACCTTCCACCTCAGACCACCAGAGGGAGCTCCTTAGGGAGATATATAAGGGAAGGTGGGGCCAGGCAGCCGTTAGTCTGTCAGAGTCTGGTTTAGCAGTGAGTTCAGTGCAGTCTGAGACGTGTTACCTCAGAGGACAAAAGCCTGTTCCAGCTCCTGCATTCTACCCTGCAGTGGAGCTTATCCAGATCAAGACTCGGTGTAGCTCAGTGAGGTGAGCTGTAGGTGTGCCGGCACCATAAGATCGGTGAACCGCGGCACGCTGCCGTTTGTGTGAGTAGCCTATCGAGGGCTCGAGTAGGCCGAAGGCAAAGGAGTAGAGAGTTAGTTCATAGGGGAGCAGAGGAGCTTAGCTGGCTCACCCCGAGAAGAAGAATTTACCGGACACCGGGTCCGAAGCTTGCCGGGAACTCCACGACCCAGCAAGATAAACCGGAATGCCTGGAGAACTATAGGTCCCAGGATCGCTAAAGTGCTGATACGTACCAGAGCCAGAAGACACATAGGCCCCGTAGGTCGGGAGCGTGCACTCCAAGAGAAGGCCCTACCACAAGGTCAGCCAGCGCAGGACAGAGACAAAGTTAGGCCTAGCTCCAGGCAGGTCAGAAACTTATTATGCAGAAGCCAGAACCAGGAGGCCCAAAACCTGCTCATTGGGGAGGATCTGGACATACACCCTTCACCCTACAGTGCTCCGGGGAGTGCCTGAAATTCCACCAGTAAAAGGTACTGAAGTGACTATCGTGTCCGTCCCTGTTCTTGCTCTGGCCCAGAGTAGTCTCTATATCCTGCATCCCCGTTCCTATACTGCCCTGAGGCCCAGCTCTAACTGTGGAGAGCTATACCATCAAGCTGCCTTATCATTAGCCTCAGTAGACTGCGCAGCGCTGGTGATCCTCACCAGAAACCACAGGTGGCGTCACGAACTCTTTCTTTTATAAACTTTACAAATATCAACCCCTTTTTAGGAGAGACCCCAGGGTACGGGCCCGGGAGCCGACCACCGCGACATCCCTAAAGGCCAGGCCAAAGGCCTGGGTACCGAGTTATCCCCATTCCCCTGGGTGCCACATCCACATCTGAGGGACCGAGGGCTGGCTGTTGTGCTTAGACGGGGTTGAGAAGGGTGTCCCCGGCAAACTGCCGGTCTGTGAGGAAGATGCAGGCGGACATGTTAGGTTGCCTTGATCCAAAGGTGGTGCTATCGATGTCAGAGAGCGCTCAACACCAGCTGGTGTTTCCACCTCCAAATAAAATGATGACCTGACAATCACACTGGCTGTTGCGGGTAAAGAGGTGGCCGGTCTGCGTCCCAAAACAGGTGTGACTGCTGTCCCCCAGTCACAGAGGATGAAGAGTCTGCGGATGCACAAGATGTGGCTGATGGTGGTTGGCCCAGCCGGCTAGGCCGCATTGTAGCACAGTGAGCTTCCCACTGCAACTTATGCTTCATATCCATGTGCCGGTTCATGTATGAAGTACTCAAACTATGTATTTTTTGGCCTCTACTTAGCTTTTTCTGACAAATGTTACAGATAACACGAGTTGGGTCATTCTTATCGATCTGAAAAAATGCCCAAGCTATGCAAGGCGTAGCACCCATGCGACCTGAAGAGCCACTACGACTTGTGGTCAGAGGCAGAGTTGTGTTTGAGGATGCAGTTGTTGACGTGCTTCTAGTACTACGTCTCTGTCCAGGAAGGCGCAACCTGACCTCGTCGTCACTAGCATCCTCCTCCACCTCCTCTGCTGACCTCATCGACTGGCTGACTGTGGGTTGACAGTAAGTGGGATCTCCAACCTCGTCATCATCACCCTGTGTGTTCTCACACCAGTCGTCCTCAGAGTCAACCTCTTCCTGCCCTGGCAAAAATCTCAAGTTGTCGTTCCAATCAGGTATTTGAGTCTCATCATCGCCTTCCTCATTCTCTCCACCAACAGGAGATACAGTTTGGGAACGAGGGTCTACATTATGGTTGAGGTGGAGGAGAGCCCACTTGAAGGAGCACTTGATATCCGTTGAAGCACCTGCTGTTTTTGTGCCTCATCTGGAATTTGTAGCGATTGGCGTGGCCGTAAGAAAGGGATCTTATCACATTGTCCACTAAAAGAAGTAGACATCTTAGTTTGGCTGGAAGATGGTCTTTCTTCTGCAGATGTTACTGTTGCTTTAACACCTACCCCACGGACACAACCTTTTTTTCCCTTCCCAACACACCTATTCCCCTTTCCACCATCAGCAGGCCTTTTTCCACTCATTTTGGTGGTTAACTAATTGACAACTCTGGAGTTGTTTGCACAAAAAAACAATGGATGGGAACCGAGCAGAGCTGAGTGGCCAAACTGTTGTATTAGCCCAAAAGTATTGGCTGGGTTAGATGCAGTAAAACAATTTTATTACATACACAGGTGGTGGAGCTTAGTATAGATGGACTAATAGAACAAGTCCCACACACTGCTATAAGCCCAAATTTTTTTTCAGAGCTAGATGCAAATAAAAATTATTTTTAATTTGCAACCTGGTGGAACTTAGTATAGATGGACTAATAGAACAAGTCCCACACACTGCTACAAGCCGAAATTTTTTTTCAGAGCTAGATGCAGATAAAAATTATTTTTAATTTGCAACCTGGTGGAGGTTAGTATAGATGGACTAATAGAACAAGTCCCACACACTGCTACAAGCCCAAATTTTTTTTCAGAGCTAGATGCAGCTAAAAATTATTTTTAATTTGCAACCTGGTGGAGGTTAGTATAGATGGACTAATAGAACAAGTCCCACACACTGCTACAAGCCCAAATTTTTTTTCAGAGCTAGATGCAGATAAAAATTATTTTTAATTTGCAACCTGGTGGAGCTTAGTATAGATGGACTAATAGAATGATGCTATACCCAAAAGGTTTTACTTGGCTAGGTGCAGTAAAAAAATTTGTATTCTATACACAGGTGGTATAGCTTGCAACACAGATAGGCTACTCCACTGACTAACACACACTGCAAGAGGCCAAAAAGGATTTGCTTAGCTAGATTTAGCCAAATGCTGTGAAAAAAACTTGCACAGCACTGGCACAGACCTGCCTAGCAAAAAGTCCTAGGAAATGCTGTAACCTAGTCCAGAAAAGGACTGCAATTACAAGTAGACCCTACTCCCAACCTATCTATTTAAGAGCACAGACCTGCCTGATAAAAGTCGTAGGAAATGATGTAACCTAGTCCTCAAAAGGACTGCAATCACAACTATCCCCTACTCCCAAGCTATCTGTAGATTTGTGCGAAAATTGGCTTGAAATGAACACTCAAAGTATAGCGCACACAGCAACAGCGGTGCCGTCTAACACGCAGCTGCAGCAGTGAGAAAATGGTGGCTACGTGGAAAATGGCTGGGTCTTATAGGGCAAGGACATGTGACATACACTGCCAATGACACATGCCTTTGCTTGTGTGAAAAAAGCAGTTCGCTCCGTGTGTGCGCTGCTGATAGGCTGACAGATTGCATCTCCCCACTGTAAATGGGGGAAAGAGAAAAAAAAATGGAGATCTTCATTATTTCTGCAGAGATCCATCCCATGAACCTCCCCCCGCCCCGCTGTACACTCAAACTGCGTATTAACATTAATTTTCAGCATTACTGAGAAAAAATCCAGTTATGATTTTGGTGCACGAACAGTTATGGAACATAACCTCGAACAGCCGGATTTTTTTCAAATTGTTCGTGTTCGCCGAACGGCTCGAACACTGCCCAAAACAGCTCGAATTTGAGATTGGCGAACAGTTCGAGTCGAACACCGCTCATCTCTAGTGATAATATTAATATATTATAATAAATGTAATTAATATGTTGATATGAATATTGAGCAGAATTCATATCTGTCTATTGGTTCGTTCTCCGCAACAGTCATGGTCTCTCATGTGATCTCTTTGGAAAATTAATTGCCCACCCTTGCCTTAGATAGTAATAATGCCCCCTGTGTGCCGATACTGAATAATAATGCCCCCATCTATGCCTGATAATAATAGTGCACATGGGGTTTCTTACAATAATAATATTGCAGCTCATGGTATGCAAGGGGCTTATATTAATATGGGGTCTACCAGTAGATACATAGGGGGAGAGGGTTAATAAGAGGCTTTAATACAGAGCCCAGACAGGCTGTACTATAACAGCAGGTGAAAGGGGGAGGTAAGAGGAGGAGCAGGCATTCTGACGCTTAGGCTTGAAGGGGAATAGAGCCTGTAATAACACAGCGGGGCAGGCGGAGGGTTGTGTTTATTAGGAGCTTAGACCCGGCTGCTGCATTCAATGACACTTTACATAAAAATGTGTTCCAGCGATGAGACCGGAGGGGGCGTCAGTGCGCATTGGGAGGCACGCTGCGCTCCAGCGAGAGGTTTCCTCCCCATACAGATACCAGAAGGTCCATGCTTGAAACGCACAGTGGGCTCCAATAGGGGGCGCTGTTTTATGGATCTCATCAAGTATTTATCACATCATAGGTCCAGATTGGTTCCCATAATGGCTAGGCAACAAGACAACAGGGAATATAGGTGTATAGATATATTATAAATATAGAGGATGTATTAATATAGTGTAAATGTACCAGATATAATCGATGCACACACAAAGGAGAATCATTTAACCCTGAATCAATATTCAGTGCAGCCAAGATTAAAAGTATAGATAAAGAAAAGAAGTCCGTCCAAATGGCCGACTATGCCGTATAGAAGAGCGCAGCCACAATTGGCCTACACACTGTATGGTGATAGTCTATGTAATAGGGCCATACTGAATAGTGATCACACTATAACAATAGGCCATTCGTTAATAAAATCCATCTAGTCTCTCGTTGAATGATTTTCTTATCCCAGTCGACCAACCTCGCTGGTAAAGGGACCACGTGTATAACGTATGCCCATAAAGACGGCTTGGGAGGGAGGGCTGATCCTTCTGACAGATTCCCTTTAATAATCTTTATAAGGAGACGCAGAGGGGCACTATTATTATTATAAGGAGACCCAGAGGGGCACTATTATTATTATAAGGAGACCCAGAGGGGCACTATTATTATTATAAGGAGACCCAGAGGGGCACTATTATTATTATAAGGAGACCCAGAGGGGCACTATTATTATTATAAGGAGATCCAGAGGGGCACTATTATTATTATAGGGAGACCCAGAGGGGCACTATTATTATTAAAGGGAGACCCAGAGGGGCACTATTATTATTATAAGGAGACCCAGAGGGGTACTATTATTATTATAAGGAGACCCAGAGGGGCACTATTATTATTATAAGGAGTCCCAGAGGGGCACTATTATTATTATAAGGAGACCCAGAGGGGCACTATTATTATTATAAGGAATCCCAGAGGGGCACTATTATTATTATAAGGAGACCCAGAAGGGCACTATTATTATTATAAGGAGACCCAGAGAGGCACTATTATTATTATAAGGAGACCCAGAGGGGCACTATTATTATTATAAGGAGACCCAGAGGGGCACTATTATTATTATAAGGAGACCCAGAGAGGCACTATTATTATTATAAGGAGACCCAGAGAGGCACTATTATTATTATAAGGAGACCCAGAGGGGCACTATTATTATTATAAGGAGACCCAGAGAGGCACTATTATTATTATAAGGAGACCCAGAGAGGCACTATTATTATTATAAGGAGACCCAGAGGGGCACTATTATTATTATAAGGAGACCCAGAGGGGCACTATTATTATTATAAGGAGACCCAGAGGGGCACTATTATTATTATAAGGAGACCCAGAGGGGCACTATTATTATTATAGGGAGACCCAGAGGGGCACTATTATTATTATAAGGAGACCCAGAGGGGCACTATTATTATTATAAGGTGACCCAGAGGGGCACTATTATTATTATAGGGAGACCCAGAGGGGCACTATTATTATTATAAGGAGACCCAGAGGGGCACTATTATTATTATAAGGAGACCCAGAGGGGCACTATTATTATTATAAGGAGACCCAGAGGGGCACTATTATTATTATAAGGAGACCCAGAGGGGCACTATTATTATTATAGGGAGACCCAGAGGGGCACTATTATTATTATAAGGAGACCCAGAGGGGCACTAATATTATTATAAGGAGACCCAGAGGGGCACTCTTATTATTATAAGGATGCCCAAGGGGAACTATTAATGTGATAAAGAGACCTAAATGATCATCCTAATAAATTGGTATCACGGGGAGTAGTAAATTTAGATTTTCTCCAATGGTAGGCAGGGTCATATTTGTAATAGAGACCCTCATCTTTGAAAGTGGGTGTGGGAGAGTAACATGGGCCTGTGTGCGTCCTATGCCAGAGCTGGGCGCAGCCCCTAGTCCGGCCCTGTTCCCTCAGTAAAGATACTTCTTTTAGCCCCTAACACGGTACAAAGATATACATTGTCTTTTAGCCCCGGAATATGACTTTCTTATTGATACAAAACACTAATTTTTATTGTGTGGAACAGATATAAATAATTTATGTAACAACATAATAATACTCTAACTGCTCAGAAGAGTAAAGCGTCCATAGCTCTATCATCCATGTCTGCATATGGTACCGATGCTCAGCCTATATTGTTGCCTCCTTAAGGGATGCTAGGCAACTTCCTTATAAGGTAAGCTGCCCCTTTAAGAGTAGAACACAAGATTCCATTATGACATCACAATTAACCATCACTACTTCTACAAGTCATTACACTCTAGTTGTCACTTTGACTTTCCGGTGTCATTGTTGTGATAAGCCATATAGCTAGTCATATACAGACTGCGCTTGGATTTACTGGAAATGTCTGGAATTCCTCCAGACAGACTTCAGGTGTTAGCACTACTCAAGGGGATTCTTGCCACCTATGACCCTGACTTTGTGCTACCACTGCCCGATGGCGTCCTCAGCTTCACTTACCGGCTGGTAATGGAGCTTGTGAGAGATTGCCTGACCAAATACAAACGAGGTCATATAAGCTCAGAATATCTTGAGCATTTACAGAAGAACATATGGACATTAGTACAACAGGTAAATAGCAGACAATCTGCACAAATCATATAGTAATAATGGAAAATAATAATGGAATATAAGTTTAACCTGTACCAAATACCCAGATAAGAATAGCCGGGGAGCAGTAATAGGGCATACAGGCTACATGACAAGGGAGAGGGTGATATCTACAGGGTTATTGGGAGGGTTGTGGAGGTAGGGGGGAATTGGATTGGTTAACCAATTATGGACCACAGAGTTTTCAGTTGTTATGCCTTCATTTTTTCCTCACTTTCTTTCAAGAGCCATAAATTTGTTATTTTTCCATTGACATAGACATGTGAGGGCTTGATTCTTTTGCAGGACAAGTTGTAGCTTTCAGTGGCTCCATTCTATTTACCATACATTGTACTGAAACAAGGGAAAAAAATTCCAAGTGAGATGCAATGGTTCTTTGTGTCGCTATATTCAGGGACCCATAACATTTTAGTTTTCTGTCGATTGGGATGAGTGAAGATTTGAGTTTTGCAGTGAACTTTGTGTACATAGAGTGTCATAGAATCATAGATTCTATGGGTGTTTTGATTGTTTATTATTAATGTTTTTAAGTGAAATGAGAAGACAAAAAAAACCCACAAATCCAATTTTTTTTCCTCTTTTCGGTGTTTATTGATCGTATTAATTAATTCCCTATCTTAAAAGATCAGACTTTAACAACCGCATCAATATCAAATATGATCATTAATTTTTTCCTTTATTTTAAATGGTGAAAAGAGGAGTGATTTGAACTTTTATATTTTTAACATTTTTTTAAATCTTTTCTTCTTTATTTTTAAATTTTTTTTTTCGTTCCCTTAGGGGACTTAATCCTGCAAATCGCTCATACTATATATTGCAATACTACAGTATTGCGCTATATAGTGAAAATCTTGATCTCCTCTGGAGCTCAGCCTATAGCTAAGCTTCACAAGGAGGACCGTGGTTTCAGCAACGGAGGTCTTCAGCAGACCCCTGGTTGTCCTAGAAATGCATTAGACCCCTGTGATCGCCTTGTGGAGGGCCGATGAAAGCAAGAGTGCTCAGGCATCGGTGCATGCACAATTGAAATGATACTGTCACAGACTGACAGCTTTATTTAAATGGTTAACAGAAGAATTCTGCGTTGTCCACGGTTTTTAGGGACAGATGCTGGCTATTTCATATACGCATGTTTGGGGAGCTCAGCTCCTGAGCCCCCTCCACATGTGAGGATCCTTCCAGGATGTTAATAACCCGTACATTTGCGGGAAGGAGTTGAGGAGCTAGGTTACAGGGGGACAATAAAGGGAAGAAGGTAGGAGTTTCACGTTCCAGCATCCAACCAGCCCTTATAAAGAGATGGGAGGAAAGTTTGAAGGCTGGCACTTGATAAGTAGAGGTTTTGGGACAGTCACAGCGGTGGGGGATAGGTTTGGGTCAGAGTCTTGATAAATGTGATGTCCTTTGGACAGAGGTTACTGTTGGGGGAATAGTGACTTTGGTTACATCTCAATATAACTAGTGGACTTCGGTCCTGTGAGGATAGTGGTATTAATGTGGGATATTAATGCCTTAACCCTTGTGTCGGTGTGGTGTCGGTGTGGTGCGGCTAGGGTCTAACTCTTAATTAGGTGTTGTTTTTCTTCTGGTTTAAAGCCTATTAGATATCTACTGTATATAATTGTGGGGCTATCATTGTTGCAGTCACCCCGCGTTTTGAGTTGGAGTCTGCTGTGGCCATTTTACACAGGTTACAAGCAGCCATGTGTCTTATATACATACATTGGGTATGGAGGGAGGACGTGGGGATTTAAAGGTTTACAAGCGACCGGATCCCTCGTCAGTTGTCATGTAGTACTTGTAGTGTAGATAGCATAAGTAACATGGTGATATAAATGGCCTCCTCCGTTTTGCTTTTTCTCTCATGATTTTCCTTTCTTCTTTGTTTTCATCTCTATAGGCTGAAGAAAAATCCCAAAGTGGAGAATTGGTCTTTATTAAACAACTGGCCCAAAATGTCCTGCTTGTACTGGAGTATCCGGCCTACTCAGTGGAGCGCCTGGTAAGGATCTATCATCTTCTACATCTCATGTCCTTGTTGTCTGATCTTCTCCAGATCACCAGCCATATAGCAGAAGCTCAGGTTCATGATGGTGGAGGCCTCCCTGTCCTCTCCAGGCAGACACAGGTTTCCATCTCATGTCATTGTTCTCTGATCTTCTCCAGATCACCAGCCATATAGCAGAAGCTCAGATTTATGATGGTGGAGGCCTCCATGTCCGCTCCAGGCAGACACAGGTCTACATCTCATGTCCTTGTCTCATCTTCTCCAGATTACCAATCATATAGCAGAAGGTCAGTTTCATGATGGTGGAGGCCTCCCTGTCCTCTCCAGGCAGACACAGGTCTACATCTCATGTCCTTGTTGTCTGATCTTCTCCAGATTACCAGCCATTTAGCAGAAGGTCAGATTTATGATGGTGGAGGCCTCCATGTCCACTCCAGGCAGACACAGGGTATTTTATGGCCACCTGTCCCTGTGGCTTCATCATCGGTGAGGACAGTCTGTACTCAGTGGTGCGGAGTTTGTATTTCCGCCTGTGTCTTTGTATAAGGGGGATATCTCCTATAATATAATAGTGTCTGTGCAGGGTCCGGCTTGTATCACGTCCCCTACATCTGCTGCAGTGTAATCATCATGGACATAATATAGAAGAGAGACGTTCCTGCATCTTCATCTTTTATTCCCCTGCAGTTTCTATGTCTTAATGTCATTTCTTATTCCTTTTTAGGCCGCGATCGGATCATTGAACCTGGGGAGAATTCCTTGTAAGAGCGACTATAAACCGATCAAACTGATCAGCAGTGGAGCCTTTGGGTGAGCTTTACTTTGGTATTATATATTTTTCCCAGGGCTCCTTATGACGATGTCTCTGCGTCCTTCCCATGTTATGTTCCCATGGACAAATTATGAGTTCACATCACGGTTCACATCTCTCTGTCACTATTCAGGTCAGTTAGGATGTGACGTGGATGAGGACCCCCCCATTGGTGATCATTTGTGGAGTGTTATTTTATGTATTTATAGACATGGTTTTCTAGTGATGGCCCCACATTAATCATTAATACAGGAGATCATTTGATGAGATCTATAGATAGATTGTTAATAAGAATTTATAGTAAATCATGTTTTTTTCTCCTCTCCAGGGCCGTCCACTTAGTTCGCCATAAAGACACAAACCAAGTCTGCGCTATGAAGAAAATGGACAAGGAGAACCTGAAAAAGCCAAAGAGGCTTGAATGGGCCTTTCTGGAGAGGGACATCTCAGCATTCGCAGATTGTCCCTTTGTGGTCTCCACGTTCTGCTCCTTTCCTACTAAACTTCATCTATGTATGGTCATGGAGTATGTACCAGGTAGGACACATCCATTGTATCTATATCCAGCCCACGTCTGCTTAATCCTAGCACCTATATATGACCACAATGTGCCCACATGGACGGTTACATGTCCTCTTTGCAATTATTATAAGTCATCTGTTACCAAGATGCCTGAAAAACCATTGATCTCTATGAAAGTCCCCCAGTATGTCCTCGCTGAGCACGGCAGCAATTTCCACTATGGGTAAAAGGAAGATTGGTCTTTTTGAAGAGTTTTTATAGATAAGAACGTTCACAGAGAAAAAAATTAGAGGCTCGTAGATGAGGCTCTGTCTCTATGTATAGGGTCTATCTGCAGTATACAGTATACGCACTACATTATACAGTATATATAGACCATCCTGTCCCAATGTCTCCGCCTTTTTCACATTCCCACTCATCATGTGTAATTTATATTGTAACAAACCCTCAGTTCTCATATTTGCTTTCTCCTGTAGGAGGTGACTGTGGTACCCTTCTAAAGCACAGGGGTCCTTTACCAGTCCTCTTGGCCCGTATGTACATTGCGGAAACGGTCCTTGCTGTGGAATACCTGCACAGCTATGGTGTGGTGCACAGAGATCTGAAGCCTGAGAAGTAAGTGACCCCTCTAGCATATTAGAGGGGAAGAAAGTTAGAGTTTCTTATACAGTCTGTGGGTTATTACTTGGTGCTGACACCATCTTTTCTTTCACAGCCTCCTGATAACATCAACAGGACATATTAAGGTCACTGATTTTGGGGTTTCAAAACTCGGCCTCATGAGACCAAACTCAGACTTCTACAAGACTCCAACTAAGGACATCACCAAAGAGTTCCTTGATAAAGAGGTAGGCTTTACTTACAGGGTCTTGTACTTTACAGATCTCATCTCTTTCTCCTTCTCTGATTTATAATTTCTCTAGAAAAACATTTCCACTGATGTTATGTGTCGCAATTATATTTATTGATCATCATCTCCTTTTTCTGTTGGTTTCCAGACTGCTGGCACCCCTACTTACATGGCCCCAGAAGTTATCCTAAAGATAGGCTATGGAAGGCCTGTTGACTGGTGGTCAATAGGGATCATCCTATATAAATTTCTATTTGGATATCCACCATTTACAGGGGCTTGCAGAAGGAATATTTTACACAGTATCATCCAGGGTAAGTAAAATAATCTGAATGCTTGTGATGTCACTGTCATTTGACTTGAATAGTTCTGTAGTTTTTTCTAGCTTTGTTAAGGAATTTTATTTTAATGAAAATAAATGAAGAGGTTTTATTTCTTATAATATTTGCTTTTTATATAACAGATGATATACCTTGGAGATGTAATTACTTTCCTCCAACTAATGCTCGAGGCATCATCACTCAACTGCTCAGAAAAATTCCAGCACTGAGACTTGGAACAGGTAATATTAATAGTATTATCAATGAATTATTACAGCGTGACCAGACAAATGATGGGTTCCATGAGGATCAGCACTGAGGTTCTGTACTCTACCTACTTGTCTATTACCCATTCTTCATGCTATAATGTTCAATATATTTCCTTTATGTCGGCTCTGTTACATCTTCAGTTCAGATTAACATAAATTCTACAGATATGGAGCAGTTTCTCTGACAATGACTGTATCACTTTCTTTCTTGTCTTCCTTTTCCAGGAGGCGCAAATGAGATCAAAATTCATCCATTTATGCGTGACTTAGACTTTGACAACCTTTTAAGTCAGAAGCCCCTGTTCGTTCCTGACCTAAAGTCAGATGAGGACACCCGCTACTTTATCAGTAAGTAAAATGAGACGTCATCTGCAGAAAACTGACGAGTGTCTTGTCTTTCATTTTATGTCAAAATCAGTTCCCATTATTATTAGTGATAACATGGTGACTGTCTGGGTATTATACTAATAATCTCTAATAACACTTGTATTTTTTAGCTCGAAGTAGCAGCTTCAAACATATAAATTCAGATGAGGGGGACACAAGTGAGGACAATGACTGGCCAGAAATCAAAAACTTTGCATCAACTTATCAAAGGTCTTCTAAAGTAAGTATGTGGCTAATAAAATGTATGAAACCTATAATTACAAAAAAAAATTAAATATATCTATTTTATATTTCTTTATCTGTTTTAGCTATATATCACCAATACTGGGATGATGACCAATATAGAGCCTATGTCACCTCCACAGTGTTCCCAAGAGAACAGTGATGGAGGCAATGAAGAGCCTATGTCACCTCCACAGTGTTCCCAAGAGAACAGTGATGAAGGCAATGAAGTGCCTATGTCACCTCCAGGGTGTTCCCCAGAGATCAATGAAAAACGCTCAGAAATGTGAGTAGATTATTATTATTATGAGATTTAGTCCTGATATATGTCGGATCCAAATACAAGATACGAGTAACACAAATCTAAATCTAGCATCCACCACCCCATGACTACACAATCTCTGTGGGTCTTACTTGTGATAACTTCAATAACAGCTGATTGTTGCGACCAACCATTCATTTCCAACTCACTACAGGCCAATATTACTAATTAGACTCCATTCTTGCTGGTAAAATGTGGTCTTGAGCAGGATATCTCCTCTATGTTGTCCTAATTGACCTTACAGACAGGGGTTCTTCCGTTATTCTATTGTTTTTTCCTTGTAATTTACGTGTCTTTTTTCTACCAACAGGCAGAAAGAATCTTCCCCTTCCAAAACTGTTGGAGACAATCAGTGTTTTACTGCTAAAAACAGTGAGTCATCCTCGCCCTCATTGTCAGGTATGTACAGGTTTATAGGCCATCCAATTATAGCCTATGATCCAAAATTTAAATATTAAGGCTCTAAAATTACTTCCTTTATTCTTTCTGCTCCCCTGAGTATTCTATTTTTTGTTTTGTTAAAATCCCCCATACGGTTCCAGAGTTATGGGCCTTTGTAATTAGTGGTAATTTTTATTCTTTACAAAGGGGCGGTGCTCACAGGATCCTCTGGGGCGTGCCCTTAGGTTACCACGCCCACATGATAAAGACCATAATAATTAACACTAAATAAAAAGTCCCATATCTCTACAACCGTACTGTGGATTTTAGGAAAACAAATATCAGAATACTCAGGGGAGAAGCCGACATAAAATAAGAGCGAATCTTGGACACTTTTGACCTGGTGATGGGTCTTCTTTAAAGTTACAATGAAGTTTTATCCAACTGATTATATAACACCGTGGCTTGCTGAAAGTAATGTCATATTAATATGGGGACATGGTTCTTTGGGGAGACACCACCGGAACCCAGAAAAGCTACAGGTTCATATTAATCAGTTGCATAACTCTATAAAGATACAAAGCTCATCTTTTAGGAGTTTATAATCAACATTTTTTTCTGGCTTTTTGATTAGAATCTCCAGTTCAGAAGAGAAGAAAATATTTTCGAACACTGAGAAAACAACTAAAAACAGAGAAAGTTGAAGAGGGGGAAACTAGGCGAGGTAAGTGTGACGATAATCTCCATGTTGTATGACGTCAGTGAGAAGAAGTCATGTGGAGCAGATGTTATCCGTCAGTGGTGGGATTGTCACATGTATGATGGCTGACAATGATTCTGCTCCTCTGTATGATGAGATTCCTCTAACGTCATGCTACAGTGACACCACAGTAGTGTCCTCTAATATGGAGTCCCATTACTTACATCAGTTTTACATCTTTTCTCCTAGGTTCTCTCTTCCGCCGGATGATAACATCCTGCCGGCGTGGATTATCCAGGGCTGCTCGTGCTGTCAGAGAAAGCTGCATTTTTGGCTGCTGCCACCAACGCACCATTGACATCTCGAGGACAGAAAACACCCAAATCTAGCGCTCTGAAGAAACTACAGCACATCCACCATTAATGCTGTACCTGTATGGAAGGAGTTGTACCACCTACCTGTGGCCTCCTGACCAGCAAGAGACACGTGCAAAAGTTGAAGGCTCCTCCAAAAACTTGTCTTCATCCTTCCATGCAATTTTAATTCAAAGAAATAAAAAATTAAAATTGTTTAATGTCTTTTCGCATTTAATTGATTATTACTGACTTTTATGGTATATTAATACTATACCTCATATATAGTATGTCTGAAGGGTTAGATCCCAAACTGGAGAATAGCGGTTCTATGTCTCCCATTAATCCTCTAAACTCTGGCCAAAAATGGAGGATATGACCAGAGATTCTGTTATTCCTAAGGGTACGTACACACAGCACCTTATAGACGCCAGCATAAACCACTGATTTTTTATTTTATAAGAAGACACTTAAGGAAAACATCAGTGTTTTTGTTAACTACATATAAAATAGTCAGCGGCTTCCAAACAGAAGCCACCAGCAGAATGAACCGATCACTTTCTTTAACCACTTCATAATTTTCAAAGCTGGAAGCGGAGAAAAGAAGCTGAAAAGGACTGAAAAATACACAATGCACAGCAAGTTGTTTTTATATTGCAGTGCATATGTTCAATCATTTACATTTTTATCTAGTGCTTTTCATGAGGGATCCAGGTGGAATCCAACTGATGAAGACATTGTTTGCACATTACGAAGAGTGGCAATTAGTGTTGAGTGAGCACTAAAATGCTCGGGTGCTCGAAGCTCGGGCCGAGCTCACCGTGATACTCGGGTGCTCGGCCCGAGAAACGAGCCCAATGTTAGTCTATGGGAGACCCGAGCATTTTTGCGGCGGCACCCCCGACAGTCTGTAGAAAGCCTAAAAAGTGCCCAAAACAATAGTGACAGTGCTCAAATGACATGGGGACAGCATGGGGATCGCCCCAGGAAGCATTTCAGACCCCCAGGTCACTGCTGTCAACAGCGCCGGACTGGGGTGTCTGGGGCCCACCAGGGACATTGACTCCAGGGGCCCACCCACCCTTCAGCTATTTGCAAATACCTGTTAGCCGTTATACCCATTATATTGGCCGCTTCTGCCCATCACTGTGCGCTCACCAGAAATGCGATGTACAATTACTGTAGTTTGCATTAAAGGGTTTTTATTGGTGAAAACAAGTTCTCAGCGATGCACAGGTTGGGAAGGTGATCACTTATTTATTGGTGGAATCAGCACTGTCAGAAGATTGTGGCACTTTGAGTATTTGGTGAGATTTTTACCTCTGTATTTATAAGACAAAACCAGGAGTGGAGCAATCCGAGGTAATGTTTTATGAATTTCTCACCCACTCCTGGTTTTGTCTTATAAATACAGAGGTGAAAATCTCACCAAATGCCAACTTGCTTTCTCTGGTGAACCTCTGCAACTGCATCTCTGCTGCTGTGTAATAGTCACAGGGCAGGGAGGGGTTAAACATCCAAGTATTTAATATCTATTGGAAATAAAGAGGTTTCCCCTTATTGATATCAGATAAAACAAATGACCAACCACAATCCACTCTACCAAGACCAATATTACCAGATAGAAGGCAGAAATACCACCACACCGTGACCAGATCACATATTACCACCACATAGTGCCCAAATAATGCCACATACAAGGCACAAATACCGCCACACCATGACCAAAGCACATAATACCACCACATAGTGATCAAATGCTACCAGATACAAGGTATAAATACTGACACACCATGAGACCACATATTACCACCACATAGTGACTGAATAATACCACATACAAAGGACAAATATCGTCATGTCATGACCAAAGCACATAATGCCACAACATAGTGACAAATAATGCTAAAATAATAAAAATGTAAAAAAGCTCTGTATATTGGGTCAGTGTACAGGTTATACAGTGATCACCAGTGATATTATACACAGGAGCTCTGTATATAGTGTACAGGTTATCAGTCATCACCAGTGACATTATACACAGAAGCTCTGTATATAGTGTCAGTGTACAGGTAATGCAATGATCACCATTAATATTATACACAGGAGCTCTGTATATAGTGTCAGTGTGTGTGTATAGGTAATACACATACTCACCAGTGATGTCTCTAGGTGAAGTTCTTTATCTGCAGACCGATATATCCCATCTTCTATGCAGGACTTATCTCTGCAGAAAATAACATAGTTAGCTATAACTGATCACTTCCAGAGCACAATCCACACTTTTCCCAAGATTTCTACACTGCATGAAATGACAAAAAAGCAACATAGTGCCGCACTACACAGTAACAGTGCTCCAGTGTCATTCTGTGCCTGCTCATCTGTCAGCAGACATATATCTCTGATGGCAAAGATGTAGCAGAGCTGAAGAAAGAAGACCCATGGATTACGTCGGAGCGAGGATTTTTTTTTATTAAAGATAGAGTCCCTTAGGCTACGTTCCTGCTTTTACGCGGCGCTTTAGACCGCTCGCGTAAAAGAAGTGCCAAAGAAAGCTGGAAACGCCTTCCAGCAAAAGCTATGGCTTTTGCTGAAAAGCGTTCAGATGCCGCGTTTTGCCACGTATTTTTGCGTGGGCGCTTTCACTGCAAAAGCGGCCGCGCAAAAAGAATTGACATGCCAATTCTTGGCGGTTTTTTTGGCGCGCTTTCCCCATAGGCTACATGTTAACATGCCTCGGGAAAAGCGCGCTGAGAAAAGCGCAACGTCGGCATGCAGTAGAGATTTTTTGCGCCGCGTATGAACGGAGCCTAAATGGGTTTTGTGTTTTATTTTTAATTAAAAAAAAAATTTCTGTGTTTTTTTTCTATTTACTAGAAATTCATGGTGGCCATGTCTAATTTGGCGTGACAACATGAATTTCGGGCTTAGTACCGGCTGATAATACAAAGCTGGCCTGGTACTAACACTATTATTACCCAGGGTGCCACTCACCACCAGGGCCGCTGGAAGAGCCAGGTAAAGCGCCTGGAAATTTTCAGGGGTGGCTGCGGGCTGCGATTTTCAGTGTGGGGGGCCAAGAACACTTGGGCCTTACCATGCTGAGAATCCCAGCCCCCAGCTGCCTTGTTTATCTGGCTGGCGATCAACATATGGCAGGAGCACACACCTTTTCCTAAAAAAAAAATATTTTAAATAAGTTTAAAACAAATATTCGGCTTCTCTGTCTTTTGATCGGCAGCCAAGGTAAAGCCAGGCAGCTGGGGGTGGCAGTACGTAGCTGTCCGCTTTATCTGCGGTGAGAATCAAAAATTCAGCAGAGCGCTACACCGTTTTTAAAAATTTCTTTTCACACTTCTATATGTCACAGACCCAACAGCCAATCACAGATGCTGTCAAAGAGGATGGGCGTCTGTGATTGGCTGTTTGAGTAATCTACAATCAGCCCATACATTCTAGTATGGTACTATGTATGGGCTGCTTTCAGGTTACTCAAGCAGCCAATCACAGACGCCCGTTCTCAGTGTCAGCGTCTGTGATTAGCTGTTGGGACTGTCACACATATAGAAGTGTGAAAATAAATAAATAATAAAACAAAAATGACATAGCGCTCCGCAGAATTTTTGATTCTCAGCGCAGATAAAGCAGACAGCTATGGGCTGCCACCTCCAGCTGCCTGGCGATCAAAAGTCAGGAAAGCCCAATGTTTTTTAAATTATTTAAAAAAATAATTAAAAAAAAAATACGTGGGTTCCCGCCATATTTTGATCGCCAGCCTGGTAAAAACCAGGCAGCTGGGGGCTGGGATTCTCAGCATGGTAAGGCCCAAGCATTCTGGGCCCTCCACGCTGAAGACGGCAGCCCGCAGCCACCCCTGGAATTGGCGCATTCATCATAGCACCATTTCCAGGCGCTTTATCCGGCTCTTCCAGCGGCCCTGGTGGGGGTGGCACGCTGGGTAATAATGGGGTTAGTACCAGCTTTGTATTATCAGCTGGCAGTAAGCCTGAAATTCATGGCGTCACGCCAAACTAGACATGGCCACCATGAATTTCTAGTAAACAGAAAAAAACACATGTAGGGACTCCATCTTTAATAAAAAAACAAAATCCTCGCTCTGACGTAATCCACGGATCTTCTGTCTCCAGCTCTGCTACATCTTTGCCATCAGACAAATACCCCTGCTGACAGAGATGAGCAGGCACAGAATGACACTAGAACACAGTTGTCAGAGAAGTGCTCAGCTGGCCTCCAGCCGCCGACCATGTTTTCCTGTGCGTTGCAAATAATGCATACTTTCAAACACATGCCTATTTTTGCAATGCAAGTCTACAGTACATTGCGTCTGCGCTGATTTACAACGGATCCGTTGTAACGCACAGTATAAACGCAATGTTAACCCAGCCTAACAGCAGCGAGAAGGGGAGACGGAGCCCTGGAGACCGCCAAGTCAGTCTACTGGTGGTACTATCATGCCCATTGCCCAGTATGTCCTCCCAGCCTTTGTGGTATTATTATGCCCATTGCCCAGTATGTACTGCCAGCCTCTGTGGTACTATCATTCAAGCTCACATGGCATGTCCTGCCAGCCAGCCACTGGTGGTAGTAGTACTAGCATGATAGTACCACAAAGGGCCGGCTCCAGGTTTTTCTGGGCCCTGGGAGAAAGAGTCTCAGTGGGCCCCTTTAACACATACCACGATTCATGATGCACAGATACCGCAGAGAAATATAAGTATAGTACAATGCAAAGATTTCACTTCTTATATTACATGAGTGATATCTATTGTAAATTCTATAATAGTTCAGAAACCGGCGAATCGCTCCACACAGTATACTGGCCTCCAAAAAGTGCGCCATACAGAATACTGGTCTCCATATAACGCTCCATACAGAATACTGGTCCCCATATAACGCTCCATACAGGATATTGGTCCCCATATAATGCTCCATACAGAATACTGGCCCCCATAAAATGCTCCGTACAGAATACTGGCCCCCATAAAACGCTCCATACAGGATACTGGTCCCCATATAACGCTCCACACCGTATACTGGCCCCCAAAAAATGCTCCATACAGAATACTGGCCCCCATATAATGCTCCATACAGAATACTGACCCCATATAACGCTCCAAACAGAATACTGGCCCCCAGAAAATGCTCTGTACAGGATACTGGCCCCATATAAAGCTCCATGCAGGCTGTTCCTCCCACATAATGCCCTATGCAGGCTTTTCCCCCCCTTATAATGCCCCATGCAGGATGTCACCCCCCTCCATATAATGCCCCATGCAGGATGTCACCTCCCTCATATAATGCCCCATGCAGGATGTCACCTCCCCCATATAACGCCCCATGCGGGATGTCACCCCCCATATAATGCCCCATGCAGGATGTCACCCCCCATATAATGCCCCATGCAGGATATCACCCCCCCTCTCTTTAAAATGCCCCATGCAGGATGTCACACACCCCCTTTTATAATGCCCAATGCAGGATGTCACCCTTCTCTTTAAAATGCCCCATGCAGGATGTCACCGCCCCCATATAATGCCCCATGCAGGATGTCATCTCCCCAATATAATGCCCCATGCAGGATGTCATCTCCCCAATATAATGCCCCATGCAGGATGTCACCCCCCATATAATGCCCCATGCAGGATGTCACCCCCCCTCTTTATAATGCCCCATGCAGGATATCACCCCCCTCTCTTTAAAATGCCCAATGCAGGATGTCACCCCCCTCTTTAAAATGCCCCATGCAGGATGTCACCCCCCATATAATGCCCCATGCAGGATGTCACCCCCCCATATAATGCCCCATGCTGGATGTCACCCCCCCATATAATGCCCCATGCAGGATATCACCCCCCCATATAATGCCCCATGCCTCCATACATTAAAAAAAAAAATAATCAAATACTCACCTCACTCCTCCTTACCTGCTGCCGCTGCTCAGGTCCGTACTCCAGCGTCGCCGGCGTCTTCCCGCTCTGCGCTGCCTGTGATGGCTCAGGGGAGGGTGCGGTGGAAAGACGTCACCGTACCCTCTGACCTGATATGTCACAGGGAGCGCAGAGCAAAAATACAGCGGATCTGCGGAGGCAGGAGGAGAGGTAAGTATCCGGCTGCTGGGCCCTGAGCAAGCGGGGGAGAAGGGCGGGCGCTGGCACCGCTCTCCTCCGCCCATAGCCCGATTCATGCTTAGTATGTCCTGCCAGCCGCCTTGGTACTTTCATGCGCACCCAGCATGTCCTGCCAGCCACTGGTGGTAGCACATGCTGCTAGGCATAGTAACAGTAACGAGAGGTTGGCAGCAGGACAGGCTGGGCAATGGGCATGATGATAATCATGCCCATTGCCCAGTAGCATTTACTGCCAGCCTCGGCCAGGGGTCCTCTCAGTCACCCCTCCCCCCTATCCCTTCCTCCTCTCCTGGCCCCTGCTTTTCATACTTACGCGTTGAGATGAGCTGCAGGCCTGCAGCCGCTGCCTAGGGCGACGGCGGATCCGTCCTCCACAGCGCGCACAGGAAGCAGTCCCAGAGATGACGTCATCGCCCTGAGACTGACCTCCTGCGCACGCGCCGGCAGAGGCGGCAGAGGGGCACTGCGGCAGCAGGCAGAGCAGGGAGACCGGTCTCCTTGCTGTGCTGCTGCAGAGAGCCCATCACTAATCATATCGGCAGTGCTGCCTATCTGATTAGCGAACCGGGGGGTCCTCTGTTCTCTGTACAGGGCCCAGTGGGTGTGAGGGCGGGGCTTAGGGGCATGGCAATCGGAACCCGGAGCTCACCGGGGGTTTTCCCGATCATACGGTGGGCCAGTACGCCCCTGCCCATAAGGGCACACACTGTGCAATTATCTGAGATTCTACCGTGACCTCCGCAGGGAGGATGAGAGTGATACGTGGTGCAGAATACGTTGGTCTATAAGCAGGCATGCAATACATGGGGTGCAGAGAAAAAGGTTGCACTTGGGTCACGACCTGACTAATGAGGCACGGTACCGTGTGAGGCTTATTCTCTTAGCTCCCCCGCCAACAATTTATATACAAATAAGATATTATACAGTGCTACATTATACAAGGTATAAAGGATGGTGCCCACATAAGAGTGCCATGCTTTAGCAACAAAATAACAGTGCCACTCAGAGCCAAAATAAATACGGCTATATAGTGTTCTCAAGATAGCACAATAGATTGCTCAAATAAATACTGTCATACAGCGCTCACATATTAACACTATGAAATGCCCAAATAAACACCACTTTACAGTTCTCACATGTTATGACCATACAGTGCCCAAATAAATACTACATTACAGTGCTCACATATTATCAAAATACAAGGCACAAATAAATAGTACCGGACATTGTTCACATATTATCACTATACAGTTCCCAATACATAATCTAACAGTGCTATACAATGGCTAACTAAAAATACAATATTTAGACTGAGTCATGGTCATAACCTTGTCAATCATTCCTGGCACCAATATAGAAGCGGGAGGCTGATGGGACCCATGTGTAAATGCCCTGGGAAATGTCTGTGCTTCATATGAGGGCATCAGCACTATTATTTTGGGAGGCCTTGTTTCAGGGTTTAGATTGGGCCCAGTTACTTGCTGGCCACCTTCTTCGGAACGGCTCTCCATCACCCCTCACCACAATTCAGTAGACCCATACCAGCTATTACTGAAATTATTGATTGCCAAGTGTAACAGCGGAAAATAAATTATTGAAAAAAAATAAATAAATAAGCACGATGCTCCCCGATCCTCTGGGCGGCATGTAGACTTCTTTTTATAATTTTATAAACTTGTGTATTTATAGATTTGATGTCATTAATCATTAATGGTCCATTACTTCTTATTCCTCTATGTAGTCCTTTCTCCAGCTCCGGTGTTATATACTTATTTTATATAAAAAAAGTTCCAGTTATTAGCTAAGGCTGAAAATAAATAAAGTTTTAGAGTCAGTAAAATATAAAAGCGGTATTTTATATTGGGATTTCTTATAGCAAACTCATCTTCTGCTTGTGAGTGCACGTTGCTATATAAGGACGCAGCCACCCAACCAACCCGAACCAAAGACACCCCAGTGACAGCCACATAGTCACTATATAGCTCTCACTGGCGGTAAACTGACCGTTTTAGGCAGCGGATGCAACCAAAACTCACTCATGTACTTGAAATCCCACCTACCCAGTTTTTTCATTGACTAACGTGGGCTAGGTTTCAACCACATCAGAAAAAGGTGATGAGTGAGCACATATATAATAGGTATCCGTTTGATCCCATGATCTAATATTGCCGATGCCAGGGGTTCTAGGGGAAGGAGAGGCTGCTCACACTGCTGTCCACCCTGTCTATCTGATCTAATAATGAAGATACCAGGGGTGCAGCGGTAAGAAGAGGCTGCTCACACTGCTGTCCACCTGTCTAATTGATCTAATACTGGAGATACCAGAGATCCTGAGGTAAGAAGAGGCTGCTCACACTGCTGTCCACCATGTGTATTTGATCTAATACTAGAGATACTAGGGGTGCTGAGGTAAGAAGAGGCTGCTCACACTGCTGTCCGCCATGTGTTTCTGAGCTAATACTGGTGATACCATGGTTGCTGAGGTATGAAGAGGTTGCTCACACTGCTGTACACCTGTCTAACTGATCTAATACTAGAAATACCAGGGGTGCAGAGGTAAGAAGAGGCTGCTCACACTGCTGTCCACCATGTCTTTCTGAGCTTATACTAGAGATACCAGGGGTGCAGAGGTAAGAAGAGGCTGCTCACACTGCTGTCCACCATGTGTATCTGATCTAATACTGGAGATACTAGGAATGCTGAGGTAAGAAGAGACTGCTCACAGTGCTGTCTACTCTATCTATCTGATCTAATACTGGAGATGCCAGGAGTGCTGAAGTAAGAAGAGGCTGCTCACACTGCTGTCCACCATGTCTTTCTGAGCTAATACTGGAGATACTAGGAATGCTGAGGTAAGAAGAGACTGCTCACAGTGCTGTCTACTCTAATACTGGAGATACCAGGAGTGCTGAAGTAAGAAGAGGCTCTTCACACTGCTGTCCACCATGTCTATCTGATATTATGCTGGAGATACAAGCAGTGCTTAAATAAGAAGAGGCGGCTCACACTGATGTCTACCCTGTCTATATGATCTAATACTGGAGATACCAGGGCTATTAAGGTACGAAAAGTCTGCTCACACTGTTATAGGTTATCTCTAAGTCATATCAGGAATATTCCTATGGCACACGCTCACAAGTTTCTGTGCTAATATTCTAGGACAGGTTTCTTTCTGTGTAACAAGACACTGACCATATTAATTGTGTAGTGTTTACCTCCCTAAACAAAAAAGCTAAAATTGCTAATTAAAGTTATTTATAAATGTATTCATTAAGATTCCATTTAGTTATTTATTTTTTTCTATTCCCAGAGAGCCCCGTTAAGGAAAAATTGCAAAACAATGAGATACATTTCTCAGAGTCCTATTTTATATATCCATATACTGTATGTGATACTGAGTTTGTATGTTTTCCCCGTATTCTTGTGGGTTTCCGCTGGGTTCTCCGGTTTCTTCCTACACTCCAAAGACATACTGATAGGGAATTTAGATTGTGAGCCCCGATGGAGAAAGTGTCGATAATGTCTGTAAAGCGCTGCGGAATTAATGGTGCTATATAAGTGAATAAAATAAATCAAAATAAATACTAGAGTAAAATAAGAGAAGCCAAAGAAGGCGGGGATAATAAAAGTGACGGTGCACTTGTGTAGAGCTTGAGTAAAGTACCTATATGCAGGCCTGGCGTCAGAACCCAGCGCACCCAGGCAAGTGCTGGGGCCCTAAGGATATGGATGTGCGCACTTACCGTCGGGCACCCCTGCGCGCTATGGGACCCGTGAGCGGTGCGGTGCCGGTGCCAGCGCCCGCCAACCACCCCCGCTTGTTCAGGGCCCCTCTCCCCGTGCCTCCGCACCATCTCTGGTCTCTTCCGTGGCTGCTGCAATGTGACGTCTCAGGCCAGAGGATGCGGTGATGTCTTTACACCATGCTCGCTCCAGATCCATCACAGCGCAGAGCAGGAAGACACCGGCGACGCTGAAGAGTCTGGAGAAACGGCAGCAAGTGAGGAGAGGTGAGTACTTGATTATTTTTTTTATATGTATGGAGTCATGGGGAATTATATGGGGGGGGGGAGACAAGTGACATTCTGCATGGGGCATTATATGGGGGGAAAAAGTGACATCCTGCATGGGGCATTATATGGGGGGGGGGGATAGGTGACCTCCTGCATAGGACATTATATGGGGGGACAGGTGACATCCTGCATGGGGCACTATATGGGGGGGAGGTGACCTCCTGCATAGGACATTATATGGGGGGGAGAGGTGACATCCTGCATGGGGCATTATATGGGGGGAGAGGTGACATCCTACATGTGGCATTATATGGGGGGAGAGGTGACATCTTGTATGGGGCATTATATGGGGGTGAGACGTTAAATCCTGCATGGGGCATTATATGGGGGGGGAGGAAGAGATGGAGGAGAAAGAGCAAGTGAGAGACAGGAGAGAGTGAGAGAGATGGAGGAAAGGGTAAGGGAGAGAGATGGATGAGAGAGAGATATGGAGGAGAGACAGATGGAGGAGACAGAGCAAAGGAGGAGAGAGAGAGAGGGAGGAGAGAGAGAGAGGGAGGAGAGAGAAAGAGATGGAGGACAAATAGCAAGGGAGAGAGAGATTGAGAAGAGAGAGTGACAGAAATGGAGAAGAGTGCGAGGGAGAGAGATGGAGGAGAGAGAGAGATAGAGGAGAGAGAGATGGAGGAGAGAGAGATGAAGGAGAGAGAGATGGAGGAGAGAGAGATGAAGGAGAGAGACAGAGGGAGGAGAGAGAGAGGGAGGAAAGAGAGAGAGGGAGGAGAGAAGCGGGAGGAGAGAGATAGAGAAAAGAGAAGGAGGGAGGAGGGAGAATGAGATTTTTCCATCTCAAAATTTGGAGTTCACAATGATTTCAATGGGGTCCATGTACTGGATCAAGTTCGGGTACAGTTTTGGTACCCGAACCAAACTTTGGACTAAAGTTCAGTTGGGTACCAAAACCTGAACTTCCACGGGTCTGCTCATCCCTTGTCATGCTAGGTATGGGAAGAACCCAGCGTACGACAACGGGAAAAGGGGGAAAGCCCAGAAACTAGGGAAAGGGGGAGTGGAGACCCCTAAGCAGATCTAACAACACCATGACTCCCTTATCATTCCTAAATAGGTTCCACACCTATCGCCAAGCAGGATACCTTAGCCCTGGCTGACCCTAGAGCTAGGCCCTAGGTAGGGAGGGGGAGGAGTTAGCACTAGTCGGCCCCACTGCAACTAAAGACAAACAAGGGAAACAGACAAGGAGATACACTTAGCTTTGAGGAGACACCAGAGAGAACACAACTACAATCCATAAAGGAACTCCAAGAAGAATATCGCTGACTGCTAGAACTCCAGACCTGAACAGAGGAATTTACTCTATCACCAGCAACTCTCTTGAGAAACTGAGTATATTTAAAGATCCAGAAAGGGTGTGTTAATTAGCAGGCGATCGTGGAGATCACCGCTGGGTGCTAGAGTGGGAGGGATGATGAAAGGATCAAGAAGGTGTCTGCAAGGCCAAGCGCAGCGACCTTCTACAGCCGGATCCAGAATGACTGTATGTCAAGCCTGACACACCCGTGACATCCCTAGTTCCTAATCCTTTAACTGGTTGGGATGCAATACTACATTTCACCTCTAGTAGCCACTAGTGAAAAATTTGATTACCTGTCACAATCACAATAATAGTCGATCATTAGTGATCCAGTTCTCAATCTACATCCCATTGGTTTACACAGTCTGTAAAATTGCCCTCCAGGAGGAGACTGGTATCTTTGTCCTGCCTACCACTGTTCTCCTACACATGTGCAGACTTCCATTTCTTAAGGGGACTTATTTTCAGTCAATGTCTATGGCACCTAGGTTTTGTAAATGCCTCCCCCACCCCCCATATCAATCTGTGGTTTTGCAACCACTGAGTTCCAATACTGTGCTATGGTCCACAGTTACAAATGTCTTTATAATAATTCCGATTGTTGGATGTCAGTTGATGTTGAACCCCACCGGTGAAGAGGTCAATATAGTAAACCTGGAAAACCCCTACAATGAATTGAGTTTATGGCAGCTAATTGTCATCATGTAGTTGATGGGGAAATATAACAGTCTAGGGGTACGGGAGACATTTGAGCTGATAAAAGCTGAGTGTGCATGGTGATAGATAGCGGCTCTGTAAGACTAAACTTACCTTGTTGCCGGAGTCTGTAGAGCAGAGTTACTGTACATGTCCAGACTCTCTGACCAGGTCTATGCAAAAGTATGAAAAGTGATATAGCAATGTGAAATTCAGGCCAACACTCCCTTTTTCCATAAAAGTCAGCACTTTATTTAATCCATATAAACACAACCAAATTTAAGTGGCTTCGTACAAAAATAGCACATGAAAAATGTACAAATGCCATCAGCAAAACGTACTTCAACCAGACGGCAACGCGTTTCTGAGCTCTACGTTTCTTAGTTTGAGCCTGAAAAATTCCACAATACTTAACACAGGATATCTGAGTTCGCAGATTCGTAACACTCAGGTTAAAATGTGCATAGACAAAATATATAGATAAAACCTGTAAAAACCACAATGTGGATAATGCGGATAAACGAACCATACAATAAAGTAAAAACAGGAGCCGAGGCTGTAAGTGCGGGGATTTCTGTGCTTGGGGATCATACTCGATACTGGATAAATTGAGATGTTTTGAAAATGTTGTATCCATTATTTTATCATTTGCAGATCACTAACACGTCTCTCCGACCTGTGATTTCCATAGTTCCACGACTTTTCCGTCTTATGCTCAGAGGTCTAGTATTAACCCCTTAAGCCCCGAGGGTGGTTTGCACGTTAATGACCAGGCCAATTTTTACAATTCTGACCACTGTCACTTTATGAGGTAATTACTCTGGAACGCTTCAAATGGATCCCGCTGATTCTGAGACTGTTTTTTCGTGACATATTGTACTTCATCATTGTGGTAAAATTTCTTTGACATCACTTGCGTTTATTTGTGAAAAAATCAGAAATTTGGTAAAAATGTAGAAAGTTTTGCAATTTTCAAAATTTTTAATTTTATGCCCTTAAATAGAGATATGTTACACTAAATAGTTAATAAATAACATTTCCCACATGTCTACTTTACATCAGCACAATTTTGGAACCACATTTTTTTTTTTTAGGGAGCTATAAGGGTTAAAAGTTGACCAGCGATTTCTCATTTTTACAACAAAATTTACAAAAACACTTTTTTAGAGACCCCATCACATCTGGCGTGACTTTGAGGGGCCTTTATGATAGAAAATACCCAAAAGTGACACCATTGTAAAAACTGCACCCCCCAAGGTGCTCAAAACCACATTCAAGAAGTTTATTAACCCTTCAGGTGCTTCACAGTAATTTTTGGAATGTGGAAGAAAACAATGAACATTTAACTTTTTTCACAAAAATGTTACTTTAGACCGCAATTTTTTTTAATTTTCGACTTTTTGAATGTAAAATTTGCTTGAAAAATTAGCGGACACCATGTTGCGTTTGGGGAGCCCCCGATGTGCCTAAACAGTGGAAACCCCCCACAAGTGACACCATTTTGGAAACTAGACCCCTCAGGGAACTTATCTAGGTGTGTGGTGAGCACCTTGAACCCCCAGGTGCTTCACAGAAGTTTATATCATGGAGCTGTAAAAATAACATTTTCACATTTTTCCAACAAAAATGTTTTGCAGACCCCAATTTTGCATTTTCATAAGGGTAACAGGAGAAATTGCACCACGCGATTTGTTGTGCAATTTTTCCTGAGTAAGCCGATACCCCATATGTGGGGAAAAAACACTGTTTGGGCACACGGCAAGGTTCGGAAGAGAAGGAACGCCATTTGACTTTTTGAATGTAAAATTTGCTTGAATTAGTGGACGCCATGTTGCGTTTGGGGAGCCCCTGATGTGCCTAAATAGTGGAAACACCCCCCCCCAAGTGACTCCATTTTGGAAACTACACCCCTGAAGGATTTTATCAAGGGGTATAGTGAACATTTTGAACCCAGAGGTACGACACAGAATTTGATAACATTAAGTCATCATATTGAATAAGTTGTCATTAGTCTTGAGTGCAAGTGCTCGCTACTTGAGTTTGCATCGGGTACTCAGGTATGGACCATGTATGGCGGGTGCTCAAGTGACATGCTCGAGTCCCCGCCCGCATGTTTCATGGTTGTTAGTCACCCAAATAAAAACATGTGGGGATCGCTTGTGCATGACAGGCAGTCCCAGCAAGGTTTTTTTGGCTATATAACAGCTGCAAAACATTTGAGGCGGAGACTTGAGCATGTCACTCGAGCACCCGCTATACTCGGTGCATACCCGAGCACCCGATGCAAACTCAAGTAGCGAGCTCTTGTGCTCAACATTAGTTGCCATATAGACGGTATTTTTTTCTTTACTTCTGAAAAAATCCCAACCCCAACCCTAATACAACCACAACCCTAGCCCAAACGCAACCTTAGCTCAACCCTAACCCTAGCCCAACCCTAACCCTAGCTCAACCCTAACGCAACCCTAACCCTTGCCCAACCCTAACCCAATCCTAGCCTAACCATAGCACAACCCTAACCCTAGTACAACCCTAACCCTAGCACAACCCTACCCATAGCTCAATGCTACCCCTAGCCCAACCCTAACCCTAGCTCCACCCTACCCCAACCCTACCCCTAGCCCCACCCTAGCTCAACCCTCACCCTAGCCCAACCCTAACCCTAGCCCAACCCTAACCCTAGCACAACCCTAACCCTAGCACAACACTAACCCTAACCCTAGCACAACCCTATCCCTAACCCTAAAGTTTATTTTTTACGCCATTCCTCGTGCGGTATAAGTGATTAGACAACTTTATTTTTCAGGTCGGTGCAATTACAGGGATACTGGATTCATATCAGGTTTTTATGATTGAGAGCTGTCACACACTAAAAAACCCTTTTTATTGCAAAGACTAGTTTTTGCATCGCAATTTTTTGAGAGCTACAATTTTTCCATATTTCGGCCGACAGAGTCATGTGATTTTTTTTTTTTTTTTGTGGGACAAGTTGATGTTTTTATTGGTACCATTTTTGGGCACATTACATTTTTTGATTGCTTTCTATTCCGATTAGTGCGGGACCGTTCCTTGCACATAGCACCGGGTGTCAGCTGTGACAATCAGGTGGATGACTTGATATCACGACCTCCCCAGGAAAAAGACAATAGGCTGTAGCTACAGAGACCTTCAAACTCTCTGTGTCACTCCCCCTACTGCACCCCTGGTGGAGCCCAAGTCTCCATCCCTGTTATTTCCCAGCTAAGAGCTCCCAAAACTAAAATGGGCCATATGTTCTTACTGGACAGTCCTAGGGAGCCCGTTCTGGTGTCATTGGACCCAGGCGGGCCCCTGCTACGCATGGATGCTAAACATCAGAGTCCTAGGGGCCCCTGCAAGGCTGTGCTGGGTATCTCCTTTCCTTAGGCTGGACTATGTTTAAAACTAGGGTTACAATCCGCATCCCCTCAGGTCTATTTTGTGTATCACTGAGATGAATCTTTTCCCCATAACTATAAGGGTTAAAAGTTGACCAGTGATTTCTCATTTTTACAACAAAATTTACAAAAACACTTTTTTAGAGACCCCATCACATCTGGCGTGACTTTGAGGGGCCTTTATGATAGAAAATACCCAAAAGTGACACCATTGTAAAAACTGCACCCCCCAAGGTGCTCAAAACCACATTCAAGAAGTTTATTAACCCTTCAGGTGCTTCACAGTAATTTTTGGAATGTGGAAGAAAAAAATGAACATTTAACTTTTTTCACAAAAATGTTACTTTAGACCGCAATTTTTTTTATTTTCGACTTTTTGAATGTAAAATTTGCTTGAAAAGTTAGCGGACACCATGTTGCGTTTGGGGAGCCCCCGATGTGCCTAAACAGTGGAAACCCCCCACAAGTGACACCATTTTGGAAACTAGACCCCTCAGGGAACTTATCTAGGTGTGTGGTGAGCACCTTGAACCCCCAGGTGCTTCACAGAAGTTTATATCATGGAGCTGTAAAAATAACATTTTCACATTTTTCCAACAAAAATGTTTTGCAGACCCCAATTTTGCATTTTCATAAGGGTAACAGGAGAAATTGCACCACGCGATTTGTTGTGCAATTTTTCCTGAGTAAGCCGATACCCCATATGTGGGGAAAAAACACTGTTTGGGCACACGGCAAGGTTCGGAAGAGAAGGAACGCCATTTAACTTTTTGAATGTAAAATTTGCTTGAATTAGTGGACGCCATGTTGCGTTTGGGGAGCCCCTGATGTGCCTAAATAGTGGAAACCCCCCCCCCCAAGTGACTCCATTTTGGAAACTACACCCCTGAAGGATTTTATCAAGGGGTATAGTGAACATTTTGAACCCAGAGGTACGACACAGAATTTGATAACATTAGGTCATCATATTGAATAAGTTGTCATTAGTCTTGAGTGCAAGTGCTCGCTACTTGAGTTTGCATCGGGTACTCAGGTATGGACCATGTATGGCGGGTGCTCAAGTGACAAGCTCGAGTCCCCGCCCGCATGTTTCATGGTTGTTAGTCACCCAAATAAAAACATGTGGGGATCGCTTGTGCATGACAGGCAGTCCCAGCAAGGTTTTTTTGGCTGTATAACAGCTGCAAAACATTTGAGGTGGAGACTTGAGCATGTCACTCGAGCACCCGCTATACTCGGTGCATACCCGAGCACCCGATGCAAACTCAAGTAGCGAGCTCTTGTGCTCAACATTAGTTGCCATATAGACGGTATTTTTTTCTTTACTTCTGAAAAAATCCCAACCCCAACCCTAATACAACCACAACCCTAGCCCAAACGCAACCTTAGCTCAACACTAACCCTAGCCCAACCCTAACCCTAGCTCAACCCTAACGCAACCCTAACCCTTGCCCAACCCTAACCCAATCCTAGCCTAACCATAGCACAACCCTAACCCTAGCCCTAGTACAACCCTAACCCTAGCACAACCCTACCCATAGCTCAATGCTACCCCTAGCCCAACCCTAACCCTAGCTCCACCCTACCCCAAACCTACCCCTAGCCCCACCCTAGCTCAACCCTCACCCTAGCCCAACCCTAACCCTAGCCCAACCCAAACCCTAGCACAACCCTAACCCTAGCCCAACCCTAACCCTAGCACAACACTAACCCTAACCCTAGCACAACCCTATCCCTAACCCTAAAGTTTTATTTTTTACGCCATTCCTCGTGCGGTATAAGTGATTAGACAACTTTATTTTTCGGGTCGGTGCAATTACAGGGATACTAGATTCATATCAGGTTTTTATGATTGAGAGCTGTCACACACTAAAAAACCCTTTTTATTGCAAAGACTAGTTTTTGCATCGCAATTTTTTGAGAGCTATAATTTTTCCATATTTCGGCCGACAGAGTCCTGTGATTTTTTTTTTTTTTTGTGGGACAAGTTGATGTTTTTATTGGTACCATTTTTGGGCACATTACATTTTTTGATTGCTTTCTATTCCGATTTTTGGAAGGCAGAATAAACAAAAACCAACAATTCACGAATTGTTTTTTGGTGTATTTTTTATGCCGTTCTATGTGTCGTCAAATTGATAAGGAAGCTTTATTCTTCGGTTCAGTACGTTTACAGCGGCACCACAGTTATATTTTTTTTCACGTTATGGCACTTTTACTCAATGAAAACTATTTTATAGAAAAAAGAATTGTTTATGCATCGCTAGAGAGCTATAAATGTTTTATTTTTCTGCCGTTGGAGCTGTATGGTGGCTTGTTTTTTTGCGGGATAAGATCACGTTTTCAGCGGTACCATTTTTATTTACATTTGTCTTTTTGATCTCGTTTTATTCCATTTTTTGTTTGGTGGTATGATGATAAAGCATCGTTTTATGTTTTGTTTTTTATTTTATTTTTTTACCCTGTTCACTAAAGGGGTTAACTTCATCACCATCCCTGTGCTATGCAGCCTGTCAGCGCTGCACAGGGAAAAGTTACTTTGGTCACGCGTGACGCATGACCAAAGCAACTTCCTGCCTTCTGATGACCCGGATGTTGTCATGATGACATCGGGTCACCATGACAACATCTGGGACCGGACTCAGACGCTGCGGGATGCCGGCAGAGAAGGTAAGTATCGCGCTAACCTCCTCTTGCCACCAGAATGCTGCGATCGATTTCAATCACAGCATTTCGGGGGTTAATGTGCAGGGAGCGGTGCGGGACCGTTCCTTGCACATAGCACCGGGTGTCAGCTGTGACAATCAGGTGGATGACTTGATATCACGACCTCCCCAGGAAAAAGACAATAGGCTCTAGCTACAGAGACCTTCAAACTCTCTGTGTCACTCCCCCTACTGCACCCCTGGTGGAGCCCAAGTCTCCATCCCTGTTATTTCCCAGCTAAGAGCTCCCAAAACTAAAATGGGCCATATGTTCTTACTGGACAGTCCTAGGGAGCCCGTTCTGGTGTCATTGGACCCAGCCGGGCCCCTGCTACGCATGGATGCTAAACATCAGAGTCCTAGGGGCTCCTGCAAGGCTGTGCTGGGTATCTCCTTTCCTTACGCTGGACTATGTTTAAAACTAGGGTTACAATCCGCATCCCCTCAGGTCTATTTTGTGTATCACTGAGATGAATCTTTTCCCCATAACTCGCTGTTGAATTATGTTTCTTGAATAGGCACATGGCGTCAGGGGAAGGGACATCCTGTGTAGCTTGCAGCTGCTGTGAGAATTCTCACTCTTCGCTTCTTCAGCTCCTTCCTTTGCAAGCTGCAGTGTCAAATTTTCATATGTAGAGCTTCGTAAAACCCGCCTGCCAGTGCACAGTGATCGACAGGGGATTACCTTGAATATCTTCACACCATTGTTCCCTGTAAAAAACAGAAAATAAATAAGCTAATTTATACTCACCTAACACCTAATCCCAGAAGCCGCTGTCAACTGTAAAACAGCAAAAATAAAAAACAACCATATCCCTCACCTATGCAAAGTGATGAAATAATCCATAGTGTCCTACGATGATCTAGATGACTTATACTAGTATAATTTTCAAACGGTGCCACTCCATAATGTACACATACTACAATGTGAAGAGTGGCAACTATTGACCGTATAATGGCAAAATCGCAAGATAAACATAAACAACCGAAGCAACCACGATCAAAGGCCAATCTACATCATAAAAAATTGTTTTATTAAATATTCAATTTTGTTAAAAATTATCACATGCAGATAATTGGTGCAAAAAATGTTGCAAAACAACATACAGTGTGTAAAAAAATTCTACCGCTATATGGGACAAGCAGGACCCAAATTGTACAGCCTAGTAGATATTAAGTGATCATCCAAGTAGCATAGTATTTATACACAGGCCAATGTGACCCGATTAGTAAAAAGGCTCATATAGTCAAAGGTTGTTAGGTCAGAGAAACAGACAATGTTAATACATTCCTCAAAATAATATTACGGGTATAATGAGCCACCATATATATATTTACATGTGTATAACAACAGTATATATATGTGTCAACAGTATATAGACATACAATATATTGTACATGACAACAGGCTCACACTGACACAAGTAATGTGTAGCGATCAGCTGCCGTGAGAGAGTTCACAGGAGTTCATCAGCTGATGAAACCCGGTAACCTCACTTACGGCACCGCCGCTGCGTGAGAACTGTCTCACGCCGTAGCGGTGCCGTAAGTGAGATCACTGGAGCTCATCAGCTGATGAACTCCTGTGAACTCTTTCACGGCAGCTCAGCGCTATACACTGCAGGAGTGATTACACAGCGGCGTCTGCTCTGTAACAGCAGGCATAGGCTGATGGGAGTAGTACTCTCATCAGCTGATGCCTGTGACGTGTGGTAAGCATTTTACGACTGGTCACAGTCACAGCTGCGGGCTCACACTGTCATCTGACAGAGTGAGCCCGTAGTTCTAACCGATCAGAGCCCCTTTTTCCCACGCTGTCATCTGCGTGGGAAACCATGGATGTTCGGGGGCCCCATTCATATGAATGGGGTCCGTGTTCCGGGTCAGGTACTGTTCTGGTAACCGAACCAAACTTTTAATAGATATTCGGATATCCACGGGTCCGCCCATCACTAGTAAATAATCCTACCAAGTTATGACCACATAATGCCACCACATAATGCTAAAATAATGCCACCATACTGATCATTACCATCATGACTGTACTAAGACCAATATTACAATCAATACCACAATATGAGACAATAATCAATAAATACAGCCAGATCATAACAACATATCACCAACATGTACTGTAGTGATAATATACCATACTGATTATTAACAGTATAAACACTGATATTATCACTGTGCAGCAACCATGTAGTGGTATAATTGTATATATCAATTCCAGTGCTCTGCATACTATATACAGTACAGACCAAAAGTTTGGACACACCTTCTCATTAAAAGATTTTTCTGTATTTTCATGACTATGAAAATTGTACATTCACACTGAAGGCATCAAAACTATGAATTAACACATGTGAAATTATATACTTAACAAAAAGGTGTGAAACAACTGAAAATATGTCTTATATTTTACTTTCTTCAAAGTAGCCACCTTTTGCTTTGATGACTGCTTTGCACACTTGTCATTCTCTTGATGAGCTTCAAGAGGTAGTCACCGGAAATGGTTTTCACTTCACAGGTGTGCCCTGTCAGGTTTAATAAGTGGGATTTCTTGCCTTATAAATGGGGTTGGGACTATCAGTTGTGTTGTGCAGAAGTCTGCTGGATACACAGATGATAGTCTTACTGAATAGACTGTTAGAATTTGTATTATGGCAAGAAAAAAGTAGCTAAGTAAAGAAAAACGAGTGGCCATCATTACTTTAAGAAAGGAAGGTCTGTCAGTCCGAAAAATTGGGCAAACTTTGAAAGTGTCCCCAAGTACAGTTGTAAAAACCATCAAGCGCTACAAAGTAACTGGCTCACCAAAAGTACCACCCCAGGAAAGGAAGACCAAGAGTCACCTCTGCTTCTGAGGATAAGTTTATCCGAGTCACCAGCCTCAGAAATCGCAGGTTAACAGCAGCTCAGATTAGAGACCAGGTCAATGCCACACAGAGTTCTAGAAGCAAACACATCTCTACAACAACTGTGTTAATTCATAGCTTTGATGTCTTCAGTGTGAATGCACAATTTTCAAAGTCATGAAAACACCGAAAAATCTTTAAATGAGAAGGTGTGTCCAAACTTTTGGTCTGTACTGTATGTGCATAGTGTGCTGGTAATTGTACAAATATATGTATATTAAGTCATCTACCATCTCTCTGATCATAGTTGTTCACTTTCCCTTTTCTTTTTCATTCAGCCCACACCACCATAACCACTTCGTCCATCCATGACTTGTATCTGCTAGAGATGAGCGGTGTTCGACTAGAACTGTTCGCCAATCTCAAATTCGAGCTGTTTTGGGCGGTGTTCGAGTTGTTCGACGAACCCGAACGATTTGCAAAAAATTCGGCTGTTCGAGGTTATGTTCGATAACTGTTCGTGCACCAAAAGCGTGTCCTGCATGTCTGGCGCTATTTAGAGCACCAATCATGCAGGGATTGTCTGCCACTCACTGTAATGCCACAGCCATGGTGGTTGTGGCATTACAGTGATTGCCCAAATCGATGGGAACAGTGCCAACAGTGAAACATGAAAAGCCGGCAATTCAGCAGCGGCATATACCGGTACCCGACAATTTAGAATCGAAAGAATAGAGCTTCACACATAGATTAGATAGATAGAAACATGTCAGCCACATATATATGAAGTACAGTGACAGTGTTGCTTATTGTACTTGTCATTTAGTGTAAAGGATTTATCAAAAAAAATAATAGTGTTTTCATGCACCGTCTCTTTAAAAAAGCCGGCCGGCAATTCAGCAGCGGTACCCGACAATTTGGAATAGAAAGAATAGAGAATCACACATAGATTAGATAGATAGAAACATGTCAGTCACATATATATGAAGTACAGTGACAGTGTTGCTTACTGTACTTGTCATTTAGTGTAAAGGATTTATTAAAAAAAATAATAGTGTTTTCATGCACCGTCTCTTTAAAAAAGCCGACTGGCAATTCAGCATCTGTACCCGACAATTTATAACAGAAGGAATAGAGAATCACACATAGATTAGATAGATAGAAACATGTCAGTCACATATATAAGAAGTACAGTGATAGTGTTGATTACTGTACTTGTCATTTAGTGTTAAAATAAAGGATTTATTTAAAAAAAAATTGGCGTGGGGTTCCCCCTAATTTTAGGCTCTAGCGGAGGTTAAGCAGACGGCTGGGGCAGATGTTTGAAGCCTGGGAAGGGGGTAATACCCACGGAGCTTCCCAGGCTACTAATATCAGCCCCCAGCGGAATACCTAGCCTTTACTAGCTATTAAAATGGGGGACCCCACAAAAAAATGACGTGGGGTCCCCCCTATTTTAATAGCTAGCAAAGGCTAGGCAGACAGCTGGGGGCTGATATTAATAGCCCAGGAAGGGTGCCATGAATATTGGCCCCCTCCCAGGCTAGAAACACCAGCCGTCAGCCGCCCCAGAAATGGCGCATCCATAGGATGCGCCAATTCTGGCACTTAGCCTCGCTCTTCCCACTGCCCTGTAGCGGTGGCAGTGGGGTAATAGGGCTGGGGTTGATGTCAGCTTATAATGCCAGCTGACATCAAGCCCAGGTTAGTAATGGAGAGGCGTCTATAAGACACCCCCATTACTAACCCCATAGTCAAAGTTAAAAGAAAACACAAACACCCAGAATAAAGTCCTTTAATTGAAATAAAGACACAATCCTTTATTGTTCTAAATTAAACCATAATTACCACCACGCCCATTCCAGCTGAAGCCAACGATCTCCTGCAATAAAAGTAAAATAATAAAGCAACCTCATCCTTACCTTTCCATGGTTCCCAGACAGCTTCAGCTCTGCTACATCGAGATGACAGGCTGGACCGCAGCAGAACGCTGCCATCCAGCCTGTCATCCCGCAGACACTGAGAAGCGCAGGCATGCTTGCGCTCCTCAGTGTCTCGCTGTGATGGCATAAAGATGAGCCGACAATGAACTCGGCTCACCTCATGCACGTCACTGACAGCGTGGGAGAATTCTCCTGCACTCAGCGCTTCAGCGTGAGAATTTTCCCACGCTGTCAGTGACGTGCATGAGGTGAGCCGAGTTCATTGGACATGAATGAGCTCACCTCATGCACGTCACTGACAGCGTGGGAAAATTCTCACGCTGAAGCGCTGAGTGCAGGAGAATTTTCCCACGCTGTCAGTGACGTGCATGAGGTGAGCTCATGTCCAATGAACTCATCTCACCTCATGTACGTCACTGACAGCGTGGGAGAATTCTCACGCTGAAGCGCTGAGTGCAGGAGAATTTTCCCACGCTGTCAGTGACGTGCATGAGGCTGATATTTAAATTTGGCGCACAAATCGGTGATTGGTCGCGGGCAGCGTCCGCGACCAATCAGCACAGTAGTGTTTAACTTTGGCGGCAAGATCAGTGATTGGTCGCGGTCAAGACGGCGACCAATCACCGATTTGTGCGGCACATTTAAATAGCGGCCGCGACCAATTGGATGTCAGCGCCGCTCCCCGGTCCTCCCTTTACACCCTAGCCGCATGGATTTCAGCGGCGCTGCCTGTGCGGCTACTTCCGCTGCGAGAACCCGGGACATGAGCGGCCGCTCGCAGCAGAAGTATCCCGACCCGCAGAGCCGCTCCCCGGTCCTCCCTTCACACCCTAGCCGCTGATGTCCCCACAGTATCCGCATGGTGTTACAAAGGTCCGGACATTTGTGTTAAAAATCGCTGATTGGTTGCGGGCGCTGGGAAAATTCTCACACTGAAGCGCTGAGTGCAGGAGAATTTTCCCACGCTGTCAGTGACGTGCATGAGGTGAGCTCATTCATGTCCATTGAACTCAGCTGACCTCATGTACGTCACTGACAGCGTGGGAGAATTCTCACGCTGAAGCGCTGAGTGCAGGAGAATTCTTCCACGCTGTCAGTGACGTACATGAGGTGAGCTGAGTTCATTGGACATGACCTCGGCTCATCTGGATGCCGTCACAGCGAGACACTGAGGAGCGCAAGCATGCCTGCGCTTCTCAGTGTCTGCGGGATGACAGGCTGGATGGCAGCGTTCTGCTGCGGTCCAGCCTGTCATCTCGATGTAGCAGAGCTGAAGCTGTCTGGGAACCATGGAAAGGTAAGGATGAGGTTGCTTTATTATTTTACTTTAATTGCAGGAGATCATTGGCTTCAGCTGGAATGGGCGTGATGGTAAGTATGGTTTAATTTAGAACAATAAAGAATTGTGTGTTTATTTCAATTAAAGGACTTTTTTCTGGGTGTTGTGTTTTTTTTAAATACTTTACTAGAAATTCATGGTGGTCATGTCTAATATTGGCGTGACCCCATGAATTTCGGGCTTAGGGCCTGCTGATAATGCCAAGCTGGCCCTAACCCCTTTATTACCCAGTGAGCCACCGCACCAGGGCCCTGGATGAGTTGGGTACAGCGCCAGAAGATGGCGCTTCTATGAACGCGCCATTTTCCGGGGTGGCTGTGGACTGCAATTTGCAGCTGGGGGGGGCCCAGAAAGCTTGGGCCTCCCTGCGCTGCGGATTCCAGCCCCCAGCTGCCTAGTTGTACCTGGCTGGACACAAAAATAGGGCGAAGCCCCACGTATTTTTTTTTTTTAATTATTTCATGAAATTCATGAAATAATTAAGAAAAAAAGGGCTTCCCTATATTGTTGTGTCCGGCCAGGTACAAATAGGCAGCTGGTGGTTGGGGGCAGCCCGTTCCTGCCTGCTGTACCTGGCTGGACACAAATATAGTGCGAAGCCCTACGTCAATTTTTTTTTAAATTATTTCATGAAACTAGATGGTGGCCCGATTCTAACGCATCGTGTATTCTAGAATATGTATGCGGCAGACCCGGCGCAATCAGCAGAGCGGTGTTTAAATTTGGCGCCAAAATCGCTGACTGGTTGCGGCCAGCAACCGCGACCAATCAGCAAAGCGGTGTTGAAATTTGGCGACTATATCACTGATTGGTCACGGCCGGCGGTCGCGACTAATCAGCAGAGCGGGGTTTAAATTTTGCGCCAATAATGCTGATAGGTTGTGGTCGCGACCAATCAGCAAAGCGGTGTTTAAATTTGGCGCCAATAATGGTGATTGGTCACGACCTCGACAATTCAGCAGAGCGGTGTTTAAATTTGGCGGCAACAATGTTGATTAGTCGCGGCCGGCGGTCACGACCAATCAGCAGAGCGGGGTTTAAATTTGGCGCCAATAATGCTGATTGGTCGCAACCGCCGGCCGCGACCAATCAGCAGAGCGGTGTTTAAATTTGGCGTCAAAATCGCTGATTGGTCGCGGAAGGCAACTGTGACCAATCAGCAGAGCGGTGTTTAAATTTGGCGCCGATACTGCTGATTGGTCGCGGCCGGCAACAGTGACCAATCAGCCGAGCAGGGTTTAAATTTGGCGCCAATACTACTGATTGGTCGCGGACGGCGACCGCGATCAATCAGCAGAGCGGTGTTTAAATTTGGCGCCAATAATGCTGATTAGTCGCGGCCGGCATCCGCGACCAATTAGCAGAGCGGGGTTTAAATTTGGCGCCAATCTCGCTGATTGGTCGCGGCTGGAGTCCGCGACCAATCAGCAGAGCGTTGTTTAAATTTGGCGCCAATCTCACTGATTGGACGCGTCTGGCGTCCGCGACCAATCAGCAGAGCGTTGTTTAAATTTGGCGCCAAGCTCGCTGATTGGTCGCGGCCGCTATTTAAATGTGGCGCCAAGATCACTGATTGGTCGGGTGCGGAGAGCGCGACCAATCAGCTAATCGTATTGGTGAGGACCGGGGAGCGCCGCTGCCTGGTCGGATACTTCCGTTGCGAGAAGCCGGGAGATGAGCGACTGCTCGCAGCAGAAGTATCCCGACCCGCAGCGCCGCTCCCCGGTCCTCCCTTGACACCCTAGCCGCTGATGTCCCCACAGTATCCGCATGGTGTTACAAAGATCCGGACATTTGTGTTAAAAATCGCTGATTGGTCGCGGGCACTGCCCGCGACCAATCACCGATTTGGGCGCCAAATTTAAATATCGGCCGCAAGCAATCACCAATCTTGGCTCCACATTTAAACACCGCTGTGCTGATTGGTCGCCGACGCTGGGCGCGACCAATCACCGATTTTGGCGCCACATTTAAATAGCGTCCGCGACCAATCAGTACAGCGGTGTTTAAATGTGGAGCCAAGATGGGTGATTGGTCGCGGAGGATATTTAAATTTGGCGCCCAAATCGGTGATTGGTCGCGGGCAGCGCCAGCGACCAATCAGCGATTTTTAACACAAATGTCCGGACCTTTGTAACACCATGCGGATACTGTGGGGACATCAGCGGCTAGGGTGTGAAGGGAGGACCGGGGAGCGGCGCTGCGGGTCGGGATACTTCTGCTGCGAGCGCCCGCTCATATCCCGGGTTCTCGCAGCGGAAGTATCCGCACAGGCAGCGCCGCTGACATCCATGCGGCTAGGGCGTGAAGGGAGAACCGGGGAGCGGCGCTGACATCCAATTGGTCGCGGCCGTCTTGACCGCGACCAATCACTGATCTTGCCGCCAAAGTTAAACACTACTGTGCTGATTGGTCGCGGACGCTGCCCGCGACCAATCACAGATTTGTGCGTCAAATTTAAATATCGGCCGCGACCAATCACCAATCTTGGATCCACATTTAAACAACGCTGTGCTGATTGGTCGCGGCCGATATTTAAATGTGGCGCCCAAATCGGTGATTGGTCGCGGTCTTGGCGCGCGACCAATCACTGATCTTGCCGCCAAAGTTAAACACTACTGTGCTGATTGGTCGCGGACGCTGCCCACGACCAATCACCGATTTGTGCGCCAAATTTAAATATCAGCCTCATGCACGTCACTGACAGCCTGGGAAAATTCTCCTGCACTCAGCGCTTCAGCGTGAGAATTCTCCCACGCTGTCAGTGACGTACATGAGGTGAGCTGAGTTCATTGGACATGACCTCGGCTCATCTGGATGCCGTCACAGAGAGACACTGAGGAGCGGAAGCATGCCTGCTCTTCTCAGTGTCCGCGGGATGACAGGCTGGATGGCAGCGTTCTGCTGCGGTCCAGCCTGTCATCTCGATGTAGCAGAGCTGAAGCTGTCATGGGAACCATGGAAAGGTAAGGATGAGGTTGCTTTATTATTTTTCTTTTATTGCAGGAGATCGTTGGCTTCAGCTGGAATGGGCGTGACTGTAAGTATGGTTTAATTTAGAACAATAAAGAATTGTGTGCTTATTTCAATTAAAGGACTTTATTCTGGGTGTTTGTGTTTTTTTTTTTTAACTTTGACTATGGGGTTAGTAATGGGGGTGTCTTATAGACGCCTCTCCATTACTAACCTGGGCTTGATGTCAGCTGGCATTATAAGCTGACATGAACCCCAGCCCTATTACCCCCTGCCACCGCACCAGGGCAGCGTGGAAGAGCGAGGCTAAGTGCCAGAGTTGGCGCATCCTATGGATGCGCCATTTCTGGGGCGGCTGACGGCTGGTGTTTCTAGCCTGGGAGGGGGCCAATATTCATGGTACCCTTCCTGGGCTATTAATATCAGCCCCCAGCTGTCTGCCTAGCCTTTGCTAGCTATTAAAATAGGGGGGACCCCATGTCATTTTTTTGGGGGGGTCCCCCATTTTAATAGCTAGTAAAGGCTAGGTATTCAGCTGGGGGCTGATATTAGTAGCCAGGGAAGCTCCGTGGGTATTACCCCCTTCCCAGGCTTCAAACATCTGCCCCAGCCGTCTGCTTAACCTCCGCTAGAGCCTAAAATTAGGGGGAACCCCACGCCAATTTTTTTTTTAATAAATCCTTTATTTTAACACTAAATGACAAGTACAGTAATCAACACTGTCACTGTGCTTCATATATATGTGACTGACATGTTTCTATCTATCTAATCTATGTGTGATGCTCTATTCTTTCTGTTCTAAATTGTCGGGTACAGCTGCTGAATTGCCGGCCGGCTTTTTTAAAGAGACGGTGCACGAAAACACTATTATTTTTTTAAATAAATCCTTTACACTAAATGACAAGTACAGTAACCAACACTATCACTGTACTTATTATATATGTGATTGGCATGTTTATATCTATCGATGTGTGATGCTCTATTCTTTCTGTTATAAATTGTCGGGTACCGCTGCTGAATTGCCGGCCGGCTTTTTTAAAGAGACGGTGCATGAAAACACTATTATTTTTTTAAATAAATCCTTTACACTAAATGACAAGTACAGTAAGCAACACTGTCACTGTACTTCATATATGTGTGACTGACATGTTTCTATCTATCTAATCTATGTGTGAGGCTCTATTCCTTCTTGTCTAAATTGTCGGGTACCGGTGTATGCCACTGCTGAATTGCCGGCCGGCTTTTTTAAAGAGAGCGTCTTCTGAGCAGTTTGTCAGCTTTTGGACACCTTTGAAGGTGTTTTCTATGTGTTTCTATGTGTTTTTGTTTGCCTGCCATTGGTTTTAACGGTGTTCGACGGTGTTCTAAGGTGTTCGACGAACAGTTCGACGAACAGTTCCTCGAACATCCCGGTGTTCGACGAACCGAACCCGAACACTACGGGGGTGGCTCAACACTAGTCTCTGCAAAATGTAATTCACGTCACCTCATCGCGTCTGCTGTATGGAGAGTCAGGGTGTTGGAGACCGGAGCAGCACACCCGGGGAACAGGAGCGAGATGAGTATGTTGTTTCTGCATGTATATATGAGTCTATGTGGGGGCTCACACTGTATATACAAAGGCTACGTGGTGGCTCAAACTGTATTTAGGAGGCTATGTGGAGCTCACACTGTATACAGGAGGCTATGTGCGGCCTCATACTGTATATAGGAGGCTATGAGGGTGCTCACAGTATATGTAGGAGGCTATGATGGGGCTCACAATGTATATAGGAGACTATGTGGGGGGCTTATGCTGTATATGGGAAAATATGTGGGGGCTTATACTGCATATAGGAGGCTATATGGGGGCTTATACTGTATTTAGGAGGCTATGTGGGGGCTCATACTGTATAAAGGGACTATGTGGGGCTCATACTGTTTATATAGGGCTGCGTGGGGGTTCATACTGTATATAGGAGGTTACCTAGGGCTCATACTGTATATAGGGAGGCTATGTGTGGGCACATACTGTATACAGTATATGGGGTTATGTGGGGTTCATACTGTATATAGAGTGGCTAAGTGAGGGCTCATACTGTTATAGGAGGATATGTGAGGCTCAACCTCTATATAGAGAGGCTATGTGGGGGCTCACACTGTTTATAGGGGGACATATGGGGGCTCATACTGGATATAGGAAGCTATGTGAGGGTCATACTGTTTATAGGGTCCATGTGGGGGCTCATACTGTTTATAGGAGGAATTGTTCAGGCTCATACTGTTTATAGGAGGATATGTGAGAGCTCACACTCTATATAGAGAGGCTATATGGGGGCTCATACTGTTTATAGGGGGCTATGTGGGGGCTCATCATGTAAATAGGAGGCTATATGAGGGCTCATATTGTATGTAGAAAGTCTATGTGGAGGCTCATACTGTATATAGGGGACCATATGGGGACTCACACTGTATATAGAGGGGCTATGTTGGTCTTATATTATATGTAGGGGGCTGTGTGGGGGCTCATACTGTATATAGGGGCAGTTTTCAGGCTTATACGGTAAATAGGGGAATGTCAGCATACTTAAATATTAAGTGATAATTAGAGTTGAGCCACCCCCGTAAGGTTCGAGTTCGGTTCGTCGAACGCCCGTATGTTCGCCGAACTGTTCGTCGAACTGTTCATGGAACACCGTCGAACACCGTTAAAACCAATGGCAGGCAAACAAAAACACATAGAAACACATAGAAAACACATAGAAAACACTTCAAAGGTGTCCAAAAGCTGACAAACTGCTCAGAAGACACAACTAACACATGGAAAAGTGACAAGTACATATAGTCATGCAAAAAGAAAAGAGGTTGAGGAGTAAAATGAGGGGGAGACACAGATATAGGCATGTAATGCCCTTCTAAAACCAAAAAAGTGCGAAGCTGACACGGCCAGTCCGTTCTTGCCCATGCGACCTCCGTGTCGCCGGGTTTGGGCCAGAGCTGCGGTGGACCCTGATGCCCAGCCCCCTTCTCCCAATACTGGGGCCTGTCCGCTGGTGGGTCGAGCGAGCCCCCCTGCGGTGGAGGCAGGTCTAAGCTTTTTAATTTAAATTGTCTCTCTAATTTGAATGAGTACACTTTAAATCCTTTTACAAGGATCTATTGGAGGGCAAGTCTGATGCCAGCAGCCGCGGGAATTACAGCTCCAGTAGCGTCCACTAAAGCTGCTGCAGTTAAAAAGCTTTTATAAGGATCGAGCTTGGCGGTCCACTTCAAGGCGTCCTACCGCCAGTCCCAGCCCCTGTGGCTTGGGGTGCCTCCCGATGCTATTCACTGAGTGTCCCGTGGGCCCAAAGCATTTCCTTAGAAAAAATTAAGTGTCCAAACTACAGGTGGTGTAGCTTGCTTAACAGCCGGGATAATCCGCTGACTAGCAGACACTGCTACTAGGAACAAAGTATTTCCTGGGCTAGATGCAGTTAAAATTTTGTAATTAGATACTCTCGTTAGATGTTGAGAAAGCATTCCATAGAGTCTCCTGGCATGCCTGGCCCTCACAGGGTATCAAATACTTAGGAATTCCTATTCATAGAGACCTCTCCCGTCTATGTTATCTTAATTTTGGGCCCTTTATTGAACAACTCCATACAGACCACGGTTGGCAAGTTAGAACTGTAAGATTCACTACGTGAACCACTGGAGCTTTGTGGAAAAGCACATGTACACTGTGTTCCAAATTATTATGCAAAAAGTGTTTAGGAGTGATAAGGTAAGAATTTTTTTGTTTGTCAGTTAAACTCATTGATGGTGATGTGTGTCAGGGCTCTTTATATCACTCTAAGCAATTGCAGACACCTGTGCTAATTAGTTTGGCAGGTGTGTCCAATGAAAGGCAAGACTACTTAAGAAGGCTGTCCCACATTATTAAGCAGCCTACATTTTCTGCCAAAATGGGAAAGAAAAAGGATGTGTCGGCTGCTGAGAAGCAACAAATTGTGGAGTGTTTAGGTCAAGGCATGACTACATTCAACATTGCCAAGACACTTCATCGTGATCATTGCACAATCAAGAAGTATGTAGCTGATTCACAGTACACACGTGTGCGTGCTGATAAGGGAAAATTGAGGACTCTTTCCTACAGGCAATTACGTCAGGTTAAAAGAGCAGCGGCAAAAAAGCCTTGTCATAGCAGCAGACAAGTTTTTGAAGCTGCTCCAACGTCCCCCGAACAACAAGATGCAGGGCCCTTCAGAGGTTTGCAGCTGTGCATAAGCCATCCTGTTGACCTCCTCTATCCACTGTACACAAGCAGAAACAGCTCCAGTGGGCCAAACAATACATGAAGACTGACTTCAAAACTGTTTTATTCACCGATGAGTGCTGTGCAACGCTCGATAGTCCAGATGGATGGAGTGGAGGATGGCTGGTTGATGGACACCCCATGCAAACATGGCTACGGCGCCAACAAGGAGGAGGTGGAGTAATGTTTTGGGCTGGAATCATGAGGAGAGAGATTGTCGGCCCCTTTAGGATCCCTGAAGGGGTAAAGATGAACTCCATGATGTATGTGGAGTTTCTCAAACAGCACTTCCTGCCATGGTTCAAGAAGAAGAACCATGTATTCCACAGCAAGATCATTTTCATGCATGATAATGCACCGTCTCATGATGCACATAACACATCTGCATCTCTGGCTGATATGGGCATAAAAGGGGACAAACTTATGGTGTGACCTCCATGCTCCCCTGACCTCAAACCCATTGAGAACCTCTGGAGCATCATCAAAAGGAGTGTCTATGATGGCGGGAGGCAGTTCACATCTAAGCAACAGCTCTGGGAGGGTATTCTGTTCTCATGCAAAACAATTGAAGCAGAAACCATCCAAAACCTGACAAATTCAATGGACGAGAGAGTTCAGAAGCTCCTTTCGAACAAGGGGTCCTATGTGCAAATGTAACATCACCTAGAATAAAGCTTTGAGTTGAAAACTGTTTGATTTAAGTTTCTAATAACCTGCTAATGCTTATAATTTCAAAAATGACCATTTTTTTGTTCTTTATTAAAATGAAAAGGTTGATCGAAGAGTGTGGGGGATCTAAGAGTGTGGAAACCCAGTAGTCAGGAATATTTCGAATTCTGACAATCTGAGGGTCATGTTGCAGGTAGTGCAGCAAGAAGGCACCCATGTGTCTTGCGCATCTAGGAGCCCCAAAATTATTTTCCGGGCTACATGCAGCTAAAAATTATTATTAATTTGAAAGCTGGTGGAGCTTAGTATAGATGGCCTAATAGAATCAGTACTGCAAACTGCTATAAGGCCAAAATTATTTTACAGGGAAGATAGAGATAAACATGATTAGTAATAATTTGAAATCTGGTGGAGCTTAGTATAGATGGCCTAATAGAATCAGTACTCCACACTGCTACTATGCCCAAAATTATTTTCCAGGCAAGATACAGATAAAAATGATAATTAATTTGAAAGCTTAAAACGGTTGGTGAGGTGATTTTACCAAATCCTCAAGCTTTTACTCTCCCCAGGATGACACAGGGCTAGAAAAGTCCTTGCTGATGCATGATGTGTTCATCTTTATGAACCTGAGTCTGTCTACATTGTCAGCGGACAGCCGCGTGCGCTTATCTGTCAGCACAACACCAGCAGCGCTGAACACACGTTCAGAGAGAACAAAAATTATTATTAATTTGAAATCTGGTGGAGCTTAGTATAGATGGCCTAATAGAATCAGTACTGCAAACTGCTACAAGGCCAAAATTATTTTACAGGCAAGATACAGATAAACATGATTAGTAATAATTTGAAATCTGGCGGAGCTTAGTATAGATGGCCTAATAGAATCAGTACTGCAAACTGCTACAAGGCCAAAATTATTTTACAGGCAAGATGCAGATAAACATGATTATTAATAACACTGGTGTACAAAAAAAAAAAAAATTCTGGCATGGACTTTAAGAACAGTTTTAGACTAATTTGTGGGTGCTGAATTCAAATCTGATCTTATAATTTCTCTATCACATCACGTTTTTGCGCTATAGGTATATAGCCCATTTTCAATAATTCCAAGAAAAATATAAGTAGTGTATGAAAAGTGCCGTTTTATACGGTTCACTAAGGTAAATTTAGTTTTCATTTAGTCTCCCAATAAATGTGAGAATATCTTTGTTTTCTTTGAACATGCATAATTCCCATTTGTTATGATAATAAAGTAAAAAAACAGTTTTCAAACACCCTTGTTTTCTGTGCTACTGGGACAGTAGAGCTACAGCAGAGCATTGGGTGAAAACTGAATGGCCTCAGCGACAGAGTTTGGCACCTGGCGATAAGAATGTCATCCATGATTCACTAGTGGATAGAAAGAACATTGTCTTTCCTCCCTTGCACATAAAACTTGGATTGATGAAGCAGTTCGTCAAAGCTCTCAATCACAGTGGAGAATGCTTTAACTATTTATGTTCAACTTTTCCAGGTCTTAGTGAAGAGAAGAAAAAGGCTGGAATATTGGATGTACCTCAAATAAGAACACTTATGAGAGACGCAAACTTTATCACATCAATGAATGAGACAGAAGAAAGAGCTCGGAATGCATTTTGTAATGTGGTGCAGAATTTTCTAGGGAATAAGAAAGCAGACAACTATGAAGAGATTGTGGAAGAGCTACTAATGAGTCTGCAAAATCTTGGATGTAGAATGAGTACCAAGATTCACTATTTAAACAGCCATTTGGACTTTTTTCCAGAGAACCTTTGGGATGTGAGCGAGGAACAAGGGGAGCGTTTTCATCAGGACATTAAAACAATGGAAGAACGGTATCAAGGCCGGTGGGACTCACATATGATGGCTGACTATTGCTGGAGCTTGATGAGAGACAACCCAGAAGCTGTACATCACAGATCAGCCAAGAAAAGAAAGTTCAAATAACTGCCATTTGCCATTCATCTGTGTGCCATATATATGTGTTTTTATATTTTGTAGTTTAATTTTGTAAGTATATTTGATTTGCTGTACACAGACTTTGTAATTTGTTATTCCTTGATTAAAAATATACAAAATGTAGTAACGAAAATCATGAGGTTTTTATCAAAAAACATTCGATAGGATTACTTTCCATCAAAAATATCTCGAAATCCTGATGTGATAACCAAAAACGGAGTTCGTATTAGTAATCAGCAGCCAAAATTGACTTAAAATATGTTTTAAAACCTTTTGACAGAAAAACTGCATTGACCAGTGTAATTTTAAATCTGGTGGAGCTTAGTATAGATGGCCTAATAGAATCAGTACTGCACAGTGCTACAAGGCCAAAATTATTATACAGGCAAGATACAGATAAACATGATTAGTAATTTGAAATCTGGTGGAGTTTAGTATAGATGGCCTAATAGAATCAGTACTGCACAGTGCTACAAGGCCAAAATTATTATACAGGTAAGATACAGATAAACATGATTAGTAATTTGGAAGCTTAAAACGGTTGGTGAGGTGATATTAACAAATCATCAAGCTTTTACTCTCCCCAGGATGACACAGGGGTAGAAAAGTCCTTTCGGATCCATGATTTGTACATCTTTATGAACGTGAATCTGTCTACATTATCAGTGGAGAGCCGCGTGCGCTTATCTGTCAGCACACCACCAGCAGCGCTGAACACACGTTCAGACAGAACGCTGGCTGCGGGGCATGACAAGATCTCCAAGGCATAAGTGGCGAGCTCAGGCCATTTATCCAGATTGGAAGCCCAAAAAGAGCAAGGGTCCAGTGACACAGTCATGGCTTCAATGTTTACTTGGAGATACTCCTGTACCATCGTCTCTAGGAGTTGACTATGTGTCAGACTTCTTGTCTCCTGTGGCCTTGCAAAGGATGGGCTAAAAAAGTGGTGAAATGATTCCGCAAAATTGATGTTACCAGCAGATACTGTGTTTCTGTTACATTTTGAGTGCTGAACACTCGACGGTCCCACAGTTGGCAAGTTGGAACTGTGAGATTCACTACGTGCACCACTGGTGTTTTGTGGAAAAGCACATGTAAGATTCTGCAACAGTCTCTGCTGATACTCCTGCATGCGTGCATCCCTTTCTATGGCAGGAATAATTTCTGCAAATTTACTTTTGTACCGGGGATCTAACAGTGTGGCAACCCAGTAGTCAGGATTATTTCTAATTCTCACAATTCGAGGGTCATGTTGCAGGTAGTGCAGCAAGAAGGCACTCATGTGTCTTGCGCATCCAGGAGCACCAAGTCCCTGTTGTGTTGGTGGCGAGGTAACAATCATGCTTCCTTCCTCTCCCCTCTCTCCCCAACCTCGCACAACAGAAATGTGATCAAGATATCCCTCATCTGATGAGTCTTCCATCAGTTCGTCCTCCACTTCTTCCTGGGCTCCTGCACATTTCTCACTAGTTTGGCTGCTACCATGCACCCTGCTAAAACCATCTCCCCCACCCTCACATGCCTGCCGCCTTGGTGCTGCCGACCGTCTGGACTTTGCAGATGTTAGCCCTTCCGCATACAACTCCTCCTCCTCTACTTTCTCCACCTCCTCTTGTGCCACCACCTGACTCCGAATTCTGTTTAACATGTGCTCCAGCATGTAAATCACCGGAATAGTCATGCTGATAATGGCATCGTCAGCACTAAACATCTTCGTCGCCATTTCAAAACTGTGCAGAAGGATGCATAGGTCCCTGATCTGAGACCACTTCTCCAGCGTGATTTGCCCCACCTCTGGATCTCGTTGGCCCAGGCTATACGTCAGAACATATTGCACCAGGGCTTGTCGGTGCTACCACAGTCGCTGCAACATGTGCAGAGTTGAATTCCACCGGGTAGGCACATCGCGTTTTAGCCTGTGAAGTGGCAGGCTCAACGACTTCTGTAGAGATGTAAGTCGCTGAGCTGCGGGATGCGAACGGCGGAAGTGAGCACACAGCGACCGTGCCCTCTGCAGAAGGCTATCTAGTCCAGGATAGTGGCCTAAAAATTCCTGGACACCAGGTTCAACACGTGAGCCATACAAGGCACGTGTGTGACATTGCCCCGGCGAAGGGCCGCACTGAGGTTTGCAGCATTGTCGCACACGGCCTTCCCTGGTTTCAGGTCCAGTGGAGACAACCATTCATGAAACTGGTTCTCCAGAGCTGACCACAACTCCTCAGCTGTGTGACTCACATTTCCCAGACATTTCAAAGTAAAAACCGCCTGATGACGTTGAGCCCTGCTGCCAGCATAGTAAGGAGCTGTGCAGGATCCCTTCTGCGCAGTTAGAAAGCTTGTGGCATGACCAGACAGGCTTTGGGTGCAGGTGGAGGACCGAGAGGAGGTTGAGGAGGCAGAAGCAGTGGAGGAACTTCGAGATAAAGAGGATTGACGCACAACTCGTGGGGACGGCAAGACTTGGACAGAAGCCCCTTGTCCTGCTGTCACCATAGTTACCCAGTACCCAGTCAGCGACATGTAACGCCCCTGTCCATGCCTACTCGTCCAAGTGTCTGTGGTGAAATGCACCCTGTCACACACAGAGTTTCTCAAAGAAGCGGTGATGTTGTGTGCGACATGCTGGTGGAGTGCAGGCACACCTTTGTTTGAGAAGTAGTGCCGACTGGGCATCTGGTACTGGGGCACTGTGACGGGACAAAAGGTCTCGAAAATCCTCTGTGTCCACCAGGCGGAAAGGCAGCATTTATGTAGCCAAGAGCTTGTGACGCGCCCCCTGGGCCATATTCTTTAGGGGGAATACCCGGAGCCGGATCAGATGGGAGTTGTAGTCGCCGAGTGGCTGCGACCCGGTCCGTGCCCAGGGTGTCAAGCTCAGAGTGTGTGGCAGTCCTACAGATGTTACACAGTTCGTTATGTCGACTACGCCACCCGTTGTATTGCGGTCACTACGGCCGCCGCTGCAGCAGGGTCCGCTGAGGCTGATGGTGTTGGTGCAGCTTTTGATAGTATAACCCCCAACGGGTGGGGTATAGCCTCAGGGGGTCAGGTGCAGAGGATGGGGGGTTGTGGTGGTGCAGCGTAGATGGTAATTAAAGACAGAGTCGGGTTGTGCAGTTTAGGGTATTTACTTACTGCTGATGTTTCGGTCACTCCAGCTTCAAGTGACCACCCGAGCCGTGCTGCGTCCACCAGGTCCTGGACTCGGCCAACCCCCAAGTAAGTCCGGAGCGTGGCCCTGAGCCCTCCTTCCTGTCCTGTCTTCTGGCCGTCCCCACCAGGGATCCACCTAGGTCCAGCTTCCTCGGGCCTTCTGTTGGGAGACCCTTGGCCTTGGGTTCCCTGACCCTACACGTGGTCTGCCTTCAGGGTGGATGTGGTGGGTGGCCGTGGCAGACGCTGCCCACGGCCTCCGGTCTCTGGCTAGGGTGTGCTTTAGCCCCCACCAGTTTGGGATCCGGTACCCTGTTGCCGACTCTTCACCCGGTGATGGACTTTGGGTTCTCAGAGTCCTTTTCTTTCACCCCCTCTGGGTCTTTCTTCCTTTCTCCTCTCTCACTCTGGCTCAGGTCACTTCTTCTGACTCCTCTGACTCCTCTGCAAAGACTCACTCTCACAGGCTGACTCTCACAGACTGACCCTGATCTTAGATGGTTCCCACCTTTTATAACCCTCTATGTGTGAGCTCAGGTGACCAGCACCCAATGGGCTCCTAGCACTACCCAGACTGCTCCCCCTATCTGCCCCTACACTACTTGGGATGTTCCACCCCCCTCCCACTCCAGCCAAGGACAGACTCGGTCGTACCTGCACATTTCCAAGTGGGAGTACCGTTGGTCTGCCCTCCGGAAATGGGATGTGTGTAGTGCATGCAGCTCTCTGGGCTCAGTCCCACACTCCATCCTTACCCGGGAGTGGAATATCACATCTCTGGGTTGAGGTGCAATACCCCTGTAGCAGCCGAATCCTCAGGGTGCTACACTTGCAGATGGTGAAATTCAACCTCTTAGCTTTCTCATGGCTAGGAGGAAATGGTCTTTTACTTGTCCATGTGAAGCACAGCTGTGCTTGGCATCACAGACCCAGAAGGGTGTAGTGAAGGACTCCTCCACAAGAGGCCCCCATAACCATTCACACATCTGCACCTTCCACCTCAGACCACCAGAGGGAGCTCCTTAGGGAGATATATAAGGGAAGGTGGGGCCAGGCAGCCGTTAGTCTGTCAGAGTCTGGTTTAGCAGTGAGTCCAGTGCAGTCTGAGACGTGTTACCTCAGAGGACAAAAGCCTGTTCCAGCTCCTGCATTCTACCCTGCAGTGGAGCTTATCCAGATCAAGACTCGGTGTAGCTCAGTGAGGTGAGCTGTAGGTGTGCCGGCGCCATAAGATCGGTGAACCGCGGCACGCTGCCGTTTGTGTGAGTAGCCTATCGAGGGCTCGAGTAGGCCGAAGGCAAAGGAGTAGAGAGTTAGTTCATAGGGGAGCAGAGGAGCTTAGCTGGCTCACCCCGAGAAGAAGAATTTACCGGACACCGGGTCCGAAGCTTGCCGAGAACTCCACGACCCAGCAAGATAAACCGGAATCCCTGGAGAACTACAGGTCCCAGGATAGCTAAAGTGCTGATACGTACCAGAGTCAGGAGACACATAGGCCCCGTAGGTTGGGAGCGTGCACTCCAAGAGAAGGCCCTACCACAAGGTCAGCCAGCGCAGGACAGAGACAAAGTTAGGCCTAGCTCCAGGCAGGTCAGAAACTTATTATGCAGAAGCCAGAACCAGGAGGCCCAAAACCTGCTCATTGGGGAGGATCTGGACATACACCCTTCACCCTACAGTGCTCCGGGGAGTGCCTGAAATTCCACCAGTAAAAGGTACTGAAGTGACTATCGTGTCCGTCCCTGTTCTTGCTCTGGCCCAGAGTAGTCTCTCTATCTTGCATCCCCGTTCCTATACTGCCCTGAGGCCCAGCTCTAACTGTGGAGAGCTATACCATCAAGCTGCCTTATCATCAGCCTCAGTAGACTGCGCAGCGCTGGTGATCCTCACCAGAAACCACAGGTGGCGTCACGAACTCTTTCTTTTATAAACTTTACAAATATCAACCCCTTTTTAGGAGAGACCCCAGGGTACGGGCCCGGGAGCCGACCACCGCGACATCCCTAAAGGCCAGGCCAAAGGCCCGGGTACCGAGTTATCCCCATTCCCCTGGGTGCCACATCCACATCTGAGGGACCGAGGGCTGGCTGTTGTGCTTAGACGGGGTTGAGAAGGGTGTCCCCGGCAAACTGCCGGTCTGTGAGGAAGATGCAGGCGGACATGTTAGGTTGCCTTGATCCAAAGGTGGTGCTATCGATGTCGGAGAGCGCTCAACACCAGCTGGTGTTTCCACCTCCAAATAAAATGATGACCTGACAATCACACTGGCTGTTGCGGGTAAAGAGGTGGCCGGTCTGCGTCCCAAAACAGGTGTGACTGCTGTCCCCCCAGTCACAGAGGATGAAGAGGCTGCGGATGCACAAGATGTGGCTGATGGTGGTTGGCCCAGCCGGCTAGGCCGCATTGTAGCACAGTGAGCTTCCCACTGCAACTTATGCTTCATATCCATGTGCCGGTTCATGTATGAAGTACTCAAACTATATATTTTTTGGCCTCTACTTAGCTTTTTCTGACAAATGTTACAGATAACACGAGTTGGGTCATTCTTATCGATCTGAAAAAATGCCCAAGCTATGCAAGGCTTAGCACCCATGCGACCTGAAGAGCCACTACGACTTGTGGTCAGAGGCAGAGTTGTGTTTGAGGATGCAGTTGTTGACGTGCTTCCAGTACTACGTCTCTGTCCAGGAAGGCGCAACCTGACCTCGTCGTCACTAGCATCCTCCTCCACCTCCTCTGCTGACCTCATCGACTGGCTGACTGTGGGTTGACAGTAAGTGGGATCTCCAAACTCGTCATCATCACCCTGTGTGTTCTCACACCAGTCGTCCTCAGAGTCAACCTCTTCCTGCCCTGGCAAAAATCTCAAGTTGTCGTTCCAATCAGGTATTTGAGTCTCATCATCGCCTTCCTCATTCTCTCCACCAACAGGAGATACAGTTTGGGAACGAGGGTCTACATTATGGTTGAGGTGGAGGAGAGCCCACTTGAAGGAGCACTTGATATCCGTTGAAGCACCTGCTGTTTTTGTGCCTCATCTGGAATTTGTAGCGATTGGCGTGGCCGTAAGAAAGGGATCTTATCACATTGTCCACTAAAAGAAGTAGACATCTTAGTTTGGCTGGAAGATGGTCTTTCTTCTACAGATGTTACTGTTGCTTTAACACCTACCCCACGGACACAACCTTTTTTTCCCTTCCCAACACACCTATTCCCCTTTCCACCATCAGCAGGCCTTTTTCCACTCATTTTGGTGGTTAACTAATTGACAACTCTGGAGTTGCTTGCACAAAAAAACAATGGATGGGAACCGAGCAGAGCTGAGTGGCCAAACTGTTGTATTAGCCCAAAAGTATTGGCTGGGTTAGATGCAGTAAAACAATTTTATTACATACACAGGTGGTGGAGCTTAGTATAGATGGACTAATAGAACAAGTCCCACACACTGCTATAAGCCCAAATTTTTTTTCAGAGCTAGATGCAAATAAAAATTATTTTTAATTTGCAACCTGGTGGAACTTAGTATAGATGGACTAATAGAACAAGTCCCACACACTGCTACAAGCCGAAATTTTTTTTCAGAGCTAGATGCAGATAAAAATTATTTTTAATTTGCAACCTGGTGGAGGTTAGTATAGATGGACTAATAGAACAAGTCCCACACACTGCTACAAGCCCAAATTTTTTTTCAGAGCTAGATGCAGCTAAAAATTATTTTTAATTTGCAACCTGGTGGAGGTTAGTATAGATGGACTAATAGAACAAGTCCCACACACTGCTACAAGCCCAAATTTTTTTTCAGAGCTAGATGCAGATAAAAATTATTTTTAATTTGCAACCTGGTGGAGCTTAGTATAGATGGACTAATAGAACAAGTCCCACACACTGCTACAAGCCCAATTTTTTTTTCAGAGCTAGATGCAGATAAAAATTATTTTTAATTTGCAACCTGGTGGAGGTTAGTATAGATGGACTAATAGAACAAGTCCCACACACTGCTACAAGACCACATTTTTTTTCAGAGCTAGATGTAGATAAAAATTATTTTTAATTTGCAACCTGGTGGAGGTTAGTATAGATGGACTAATAGAATGATGCTATGCCCAAAAGGTTTTAATTGGCTAGGTGCAGTAAAAAAATTTGTATTCTATACACAGGTGGTATAGCTTGCAACACAGATAGGCTACTCCACTGACTAACACACACTGCAAGAGGCCAAAAAGGATTTGCTTAGCTAGATTTAGCCAAATGCTGTGAAAAAAACTTGCACAGCACTGGCACAGACCTGCCTAGCAAAAAGTCCTAGGAAATGCTGTAACCTAGTCCAGAAAAGGACTGCAATTACAAGTAGACCCTACTCCCAACCTATCTATTTAAGAGCACAGACCTGCCTGATAAAAGTCGTAGGAAATGATGTAACCTAGTCCTCAAAAGGACTGCAATCACAACTATCCCCTACTCCCAAGCTATCTGTAGATTTGTGCGAAAATTGGCTTGAAATGAACACTCAAAGTATAGCGCACACAGCAACAGCGGTGCCGTCTAACACGCAGCTGCAGCAGTGAGAAAATGGTGGCTACGTGGAAAATGGCTGGGTCTTATAGGGCAAGGACATGTGACATACACTGCCAATGACACATGCCTTTGCTTGTGTGAAAAAAGCAGTTCGCTCCGTGTGTGCGCTGCTGATAGGCTGACAGATTGCATCTCCCCACTGTAAATGGGGGAAAGAGAAAAAAAAATGGAGATCTTCATTATTTCTGCAGAGATCCATCCCATGAACCTCCCCCCGCCCCGCTGTACACTCAAACTGCGTATTAACATTAATTTTCAGCATTACTGAGAAAAAATCCAGTTATGATTTTGGTGCACGAACAGTTATGGAACATAACCTCGAACAGCCGGATTTTTTTCAAATTGTTCGTGTTCGCCGAACGGCTCGAACACTGCCCAAAACAGCTCGAATTTGAGATTGGCGAACAGTTCGAGTCGAACACCGCTCATCTCTAGTGATAATATTAATATATTATAATAAATGTAATTAATATGTTGATATGAATATTGAGCAGAATTCATATCTGTCTATTGGTTCATTCTCCGCAACAGTCATGGTCTCTCATGTGATCTCTTTGGAAAATTAATTGCCCACCCTTGCCTTAGATAGTAATAATGCCCCCTGTGTGCCGATACTGAATAATAATGCCACCATCTATGCCTGATAATAATAGTGCACATGGGGTTTCTTACAATAATAATATTGCAGCTCATGGTATGCAAGGGGCTTATATTAATATGGGGTCTACCAGTAGATACATAGGGGGAGAGGGTTAATAAGAGGCTTTAATACAGAGCCCAGACAGGCTGTACTATAACAGCAGGTGAAAGGGGGAGGTAAGAGGAGGAGCAGGCATTCTGACGCTTAGGCTTGAAGGGGAATAGAGCCTGTAATAACACAGCGGGGCAGGCGGAGGGTTGTGTTTATTAGGAGCTTAGACCCGGCTGCTGCATTCAATGACACTTTACATAAAAATGTGTTCCAGCGATGAGACCGGAGGGGGCGTCAGTGCGCATTGGGAGGCACGCTGCGCTCCAGCGAGAGGTTTCCTCCCCATACAGATACCAGAAGGTCCATGCTTGAAACGCACAGTGGGCTCCAATAGGGGGCGCTGTTTTATGGATCTCATCAAGTATTTATCACATCATAGGTCCAGATTGGTTCCCATAATGGCTAGGCAACAAGACAACAGGGAATATAGGTGTATAGATATATTATAAATATAGAGGATGCATTAATATAGTGTAAATGTACCAGATATAATCGATGCACACACAAAGGAGAATCATTTAACCCTGAATCAATATTCAGTGCAGCCAAGATTAAAAGTATAGATAAAGAAAAGAAGTCCGTCCAAATGGCCGACTATGCCGTATAGAAGAGCGCAGCCACAATTGGCCTACACACTGTATGGTGATAGTCTATGTAATAGGGCCATACTGAATAGTGATCACACTATAACAATAGGCCATTCGATAATAAAATCCATCTAGTCTCTCGTTGAATGATTTTCTTATCCCAGTCGACCAACCTCGCTGGTAAAGGGACCACGTGTATAACGTATGCCCATATAGACGGCTTGGGAGGGAGAGCTGATCCTTCTGACAGATTCCCTTTAATCTTATAAGGAGACGCAGAGGGGCACTATTATTATTATAAGGAGACCCAGAGGGGCACTATTATTATTATAAGGAGACCCAGAGGGGCACTATTATTATTATAAGGAGACCCAGAGGGGCACTATTATTATTATAGGGAGACCCAGAGGGGCACTATTATTATTATAGGGAGACCCAGAGGGGCACTATTATTATTATAAGGAGACCCAGAGGGGCACTATTATTATTATAGGGAGACCCAGATGGGCACTATTATTATTATAAGGAGACCCAGAGAGGCACTATTATTATTATAAGGAGACCCAGAGGGGCACTATTATTATTATAGGGAGACCCAGAGGGGCACTATTATTATTATAAGGAGACCCAGAGGGGCACTAATATTATTATAAGGAAACCCAGAGGGGCAATCTTATTATTATAAGGATGCCCAAGGGGAACTATTAATGTGATAAAGAGACCTAAATGATCATCCTAATAAATTGGTATCACGGGGAGTAGTAAATTTAGATTTTCTCCAATGGTAGGCAGGGTCATATTTGTAATAGAGACCCTCATCTTTGAAAGTGGGTGTGGGAGAGTAACATGGGCCTGTGTGCGTCCTATGCCAGAGCTGGGCGCAGCCCCTAGTCCGGCCCTGTTCCCTCAGTAAAGATACTTCTTTTAGCCCCTAACACGGTACAAAGATATACATTGTCTTTTAGCCCCGGAATATGACTTTCTTATTGATACAAAACACTGTAATTTTTATTGTGTGGAACAGATATAAATAATTTATGTAACAACATAATAATACTCTAACTGCTCAGAAGAGTAAAGCGTCCATAGCTCTATCATCCATGTCTGCATATGGTACCGATGCTCAGCCTATATTGTTGCCTCCTTAAGGGATGCTAGGCAACTTCCTTATAAGGTAAGCTGCCCCTTTAAGAGTAGAACACAAGATTCCATTATGACATCACAATTAACCATCACTATTTCTACAAGTGATTACACTCTAGTTGTCACTTTGACTTTCCGGTGTCATTGTTGTCGGTGTGATAAGCCATATAGCTAGTCATATACAGACTGCGCTTGGATTTACTGGAAATGTCTGGAATTCCTCCAGACAGACTTCAGGTGTTAGCACTACTCCAGGGGATTCTTGCCACCTATGACCCTGACTTTGTGCTACCACTACCCGATGGCGTCCTCAGCTTCACTTACCGGCTGGTAATGGAGCTTGTGAGAGATTGCCTGACCAAATACAAACGAGGTCATATAAGCTCAGAATATCTTGAGCATTTACAGAAGAACATATGGACATTAGTACAACAGGTAAATAGCAGACAATCTGCACAAATCATATAGTAATAATGGAAAATAATAATGGAATATAAGTTTAACCTGTACCAAATACCCAGATAAGAATAGCCGGGGAGCAGTAATAGGGCATACAGGCTACATGACAAGGGAGAGGGTGATATCTACAGGGTTATTGGGAGGGTTGTGGAGGTAGGGGGGAATTGGATTGGTTAACCAATTATGGACCACAGAGTTTTCAGTTGTTATGCCTTCATTTTTTCCTCACTTTCTTTCAAGAGCCATAAATTTGTTATTTTTCCATTGCCATAGACATGTGAGGGCTTGATTCTTTTGCAGGACAAGTTGTAGCTTTCAGTGGCTCCATTCTATTTACCATACATTGTACTGAAACAAGGGAAAAAAATTCCAAGTGAGATGCAATGGTTCTTTGTGTCGCTATATTCAGGGACCCATAACATTTTAGTTTTCTGTCGATTGGGATGAGTGAAGATTTGAGTTTTGCAGTGAACTTTGTGTACATAGAGTGTCATAGAATCATAGATTCTATGGGTGTTTTGATTGTTTATTATTAATGTTTTTAAGTGAAATGAGAAGACAAAAAAAAACCACAAATCCAATTTTTTTTCCTCTTTTCGGTGTTTATTGATCGTATTAATTAATTCCCTATCTTAAAAGATCAGACTTTAACAACCGCATCAATATCAAATATGATCATTAATTTTTTCCTTTCTTTATTTTAAATGGTGAAAAGAGGAGTGATTTGAACTTTTATATTTTTAAAATTTTTTTAAATCTTTTCTTCTTTATTTTTAAATTTTTTTTTTCGTTCCCTTAGGGGACTTAATCCTGCAAATCGCTCATACTATATATTGCAATACTACAGTATTGCGCTATATAGTGAAAATCTTGATCTCCTCTGGAGCTCAGCCTATAGCTAAGCTTCACAAGGAGGACCGTGGTTTCAGCAACGGAGGTCTTCAGCAGACCCCTGGTTGTCCTAGAAATGCATTAGACCCTTGTGATCGCCTTGTGGAGGGCCGATGAAAGCAAGAGTGCTCAGGCATCGGTGCATGCACAATTGAAATGATACTGTCACAGACTGACAGCTTTATTTAAATGGTTAACAGAAGAATTCTGCGTTGTCCACGGTTTTTAGGGACAGATGCTGGCTATTTCATATACGCATGTTTGGGGAGCTCAGCTCCTGAGCCCCCTCCACATGTGAGGACCCTTCCAGGACGTGAATAACCCGTACATTTGCGGGAAGGAGTTGAGGAGCTGGGTTACAGGGGGACAATAAAAGGAAGAAGGTAGGAGTTTCACGTTCCAGCATCCAACCAGCCCTTATAAAGAGATGGGAGGAAAGTTTGAAGGCTGGCACTTGATAAGTAGAGGTTTTGGGACGGTCACAGCGGTGGGGGATAGGTTTGGGTCAGAGTCTTGATAAATGTGATGTCCTTTGGACGGAGGTTACTGTTGGGGGAATAGTGACTTTGGTTACATCTCAATATAACTAGTGGACTTTGGTCCTGTGAGGATAGTGGTATTAATGTGGGATATTAATGCCTTAACCCTTGTGTCGGTGTGGTGTCGGTGTGGTGCGGCTAGGGTCTAACTCTTAATTAGGTGTTGTTTTTCTTCTGGTTTAAAGCCTATTAGATATCTACTGTATATAATTGTGGGGCTATCATTGTTGCAGTCACCCCGCGTTTTGAGTTGGAGTCTGCTGTGGCCATTTTACACAGGTCACAAGCAGCCATGTGTCTTATATACATACATTGGGTATGGAGGGAGGACGTGGGGATTTAAAGGTTTACAAGCGACCGGATCCCTCGTCAGTTGTCATGTAGTACTTGTAGTGTAGATAGCATAAGTAACATGGTGATATAAATGGCCTCCTCCGTTTTGCTTTTTCTCTCATGATTTTCCTTTCTACTTTCTTTTCATCTCTATAGGCTGAAGAAAAATCCCAAAGTGGAGAATTGGCCTTTATTAAACAACTGGCCCAAAATGTCCTGCTTGTACTGGAGTATCCGGCCTACTCAGTGGAGCGCCTGGTAAGGATCTATCATCTTCTACATCTCATGTCCTTGTTGTCTGATCTTCTCCAGATCACCAGCCATATAGCAGAAGCTCAGGTTCATGATGGTGGAGGCCTCCCTGTCCTCTCCAGGCAGACACAGGTTTCCATCTCATGTCATTGTTCTCTGATCTTCTCCAGATCACCAGCCATATAGCAGAAGCTCAGATTTATGATGGTGGAGGCCTCCATGTCCGCTCCAGGCAGACACAGGTCTACATCTCATGTCCTTGTCTCATCTTCTCCAGATTACCAATCATATAGCAGAAGGTCAGTTTCATGATGGTGGAGGCCTCCCTGTCCTCTCCAGGCAGACACAGGTCTACATCTCATGTCCTTGTTGTCTGATCTTCTCCAGATTACCAGCCATTTAGCAGAAGGTCAGATTTATGATGGTGGAGGCCTCCATGTCCACTCCAGGCAGACACAGGGTATTTTATGGCCACCTGTCCCTGTGGCTTCATCATCTGTGAGGACAGTCTGTACTCAGTGGTGCGGAGTTTGTATTTCCGCCTGTGTCTTTGTATAAGGGGGATATCTCCTATAATATAATAGTGTCTGTGCAGGGTCCGGCTTGTATCACGTCCCCTACATCTGCTGCAGTGTAATCATCATGGACATAATATAGAAGAGAGACGTTCCTGCATCTTCAGCTTTTATTTCCCTGCAGTTTCTATGTCTTAATGTCATTTCTTATTCCTTTTTAGGCCACGATCGGATCATTGAACCTGGGGAGAAATCCTTGTAAGAGCGACTATAAACCGATCAAACTGATCAGCAGTGGAGCCTTTGGGTGAGCTTTACTTTGGTATTATATATATTTCCCAGGGCTCCTTATGACGATGTCTCTGCGTCCTTCCCATGTTATGTTCCCATGGACAAATTATGAGTTCACATCACGGTCCACATCTATCTGTCACTATTCAGGTCAGTTAGGATGTGACGTGGATGAGGACCCCCATTGGTGATCATTTGTGGAGTGTTATTTTATGTATTTATAGACATGGTTTTCTAGTGATGGCCCCACATTAATCATTAATACAGGAGATCATTTGATGAGATCTATAGATAGATTGTTAATAAGAATTTATAGTAAATCATGTTTTTTTCTCCTCTCCAGGGCCGTCCACTTAGTTCGCCATAAAGATACAAACCAAGTCTGCGCTATGAAGAAAATGGACAAGGAGAACCTGAAAAAGCCAAAGAGGCTTGAATGGGCCTTTCTGGAGAGGGACATCTCAGCATTCGCAGATTGTCCCTTTGTGGTCTCCACGTTCTGCTCCTTTCCTACTAAACTTCATCTATGTATGGTCATGGAGTATGTACCAGGTAGGACACATCCATTGTATCTATATCCAGCCCACGTCTGCTTAATCCTAGCACCTATATATGACCACAATGTGCCCACATGGACGGTTACATGTCCTCTTTGCAATTATTATAAGTCATCTGTTACCAAGATGCCTGAAAAACCATTGATCTCTATGAAAGTCCCCCAGTATGTCCTCGCTGAGCACGGCAGCAATTTCCACTATGGGTAAAAGGAAGATTTGTCTTTTTGAAGAGTTTTTATAGATAAGAACGTTCACAGAGAAAAAAATTAGAGGCTCGTAGATGAGGCTCTGTCTCTATGTATAGGGTCTATCTGCAGTATACAGTATACGCACTACATTATACAGTATATATAGACCATCCTGTCCCAATGTCTCCGCCTTTTTCACATTCCCACTCATCATGTGTAATTTACATTGTAACAAACCCTCAGTTCTCATATTTGCTTTCTCCTGTAGGAGGTGACTGTGGTACCCTTTTAAAGCACAGGGGTCCTTTACCAGTCCTCTTGGCCCGTATGTACATTGCGGAAACGGTCCTTGCTGTGGAATACCTGCACAGCTATGGTGTGGTGCACAGAGATCTGAAGCCTGAGAAGTAAGTGACCCCTCTAGCATATTAGAGGGGAAGAAAGTTAGAGTTTCTTATACAGTCTGTGGGTTATTACTTGGTGCTGACACCATCTTTTCTTTCACAGCCTCCTGATAACATCAACAGGACATATTAAGGTCACTGATTTTGGGGTTTCAAAACTCGGCCTCATGAGACCAAACTCAGACTTCTACAAGACTCCAACTAAGGACATCACCAAAGAGTTCCTTGATAAAGAGGTAGGCTTTACTTACAGGGTCTTGTACTTTACAGATCTCATCTTTCTCCTTCTCTGATTTATAATTTCTCTAGAAAAACATTTCCACTGATGTTATGTGTCGCAATTATATTTATTGATCATCATCTCCTTTTTCTGTTGGTTTCCAGACTGCTGGCACCCCTACTTACATGGCCCCAGAAGTTATCCTAAAGATAGGCTATGGAAGGCCTGTTGACTGGTGGTCAATAGGGATCATCCTATATAAATTTCTATTTGGATATCCACCATTTACAGGGGCTTGCAGAAGGAATATTTTACACAGTATCATCCAGGGTAAGTAAAATAATCTGAATGCTTGTGATGTCACTGTTATTTGACTTGAATAGTTCTGTAGTTTTTTCTAGCTTTGTTAAGGAATTTTTTTTTTATGAAAATAAATGAAGAGGTTTTATTTCTTATAATATTTGCTTTTTATATAACAGATGATATACCTTGGAGATGTAATTACTTTCCTCCAACTAATGCTCGAGGCATCATCACTCAACTGCTCAGAAAAATTCCAGCACTGAGACTTGGAACAGGTAATATTAATAGTATTATCAATGAATTATTACAGCGTGAATAGACAAATGATGGGTTCCATGAGGATCAGCACTGAGGTTCTGTACTCTACCTACTTTTCTATTACCCATTCTTCATGCTATAATGTTCAATATATTTCCTTTATGTCGGCTCTGTTACATCTTCAGTTCAGATTAACATAAATTCTACAGATATGGAGCAGTTTCTCTGACAATGACTGTATCACTTTCTTTCTTGTCTTCCTTTTCCAGGAGGCGCAAATGAGATCAAAATTCATCCATTTATGCGTGACTTAGACTTTGACAACCTTTTAAGTCAGAAGCCCCTGTTCGTTCCTGACCTAAAGTCAGATGAGGACACCCGCTACTTTATCAGTAAGTAAAATGAGACGTCATCTGCAGAAAACTGACGTCTGTCTTGTCTTTCATTTTATGTCAAAATCAGTTCCCATCATTATTAGTGATAACATGGTGACTGTCTGGGTATTATACTAATAATCTCTAATAACACTTGTATTTTTTAGCTCGAAGTAGCAGCTTCAAACATATGAATTCAGATGAGGGGGACACAAGTGAGGACAATGACTGGCCAGAAATCAAAAACTTTGCATCAACTTATCAAAGGTCTTCTAAAGTAAGTATGTGGCTAATAAAATGTATGAAACCTATAATTACAAAAAAAAATTAAATATATCTATTTTATATTTCTTTATCTGTTTTAGCTATATATCACCAATACTGGGATGATGACCAATATAGAGCCTATGTCACCTCCACAGTGTTCCCCAGAGAACAGTGATGGAGGCAATGAAGAGCCTATGTCACCTCCACAGTGTTCCCAAGAGAACAGTGATGAAGGCAATGAAGTGCCTATGTCACCTCCAGGGTGTTCCCCAGAGATCAATGAAAAACGCTCAGAAATGTGAGTAGATTATTATTATTATGAGATTTAGTCCTGATATATGTCGGATCCAAATACAAGATACGAGTAACACAAATCTAAATCTAGCATCCACCACCCCATGACTACACAATCTCTGTGGGTCTTACTTGTGATAACTTCAATAACAGCTGATTGTTGCGACCAACCATTCATTTCCAACTCACTACAGGCCAATATTACTAATTAGACTCCATTCTTGCTGGTAAAATGTGGTCTTGAGCAGGATATCTCCTCTATGTTGTCCTAATTGACCTTACAGACAGGTGTTCTTCCGTTATTCTATTGTTTTTTCCTTGTAATTTACGTGTCTTTTTTCTACCAACAGGCAGAAAGAATCTTCCCCTTCCAAAACTGTTGGAGACAATCAGTGTTTTACTGCTAAAAACAGTGAGTCATCCTCGCCCTCATTGTCAGGTATGTACAGGTTTATAGGCCATCCAATTATAGCCTATGATCCAAAATTTAAATATTAAGGCTCTAAAATTACTTCCTTTATTCTTTCTGCTCCCCTGAGTATTCTATTTTTTGTTTTGTTAAAATCCCCCATACGGTTCCAGAGTTATGGGCATTTGTAATTAGTGGTAATTTTTATTCTTTACAAAGGGACGGTGCTCACAGGATCCTCTGGGGCGTGCCCTTAGGTTACCACGCCCACATGATAAAGACCATAATAATTAACACTAAATAAAAAGTCCCATATCTCTACAACCGTACTGTGGATTTTAGGAAAACAAATATCAGAATACTCAGGGGAGAAGCAGACATAAAATAAGAGCGAATCTTGGACACTTTTGACCTGGTGATGGGTCTTCTTTAAAGTTACAATGAAGTTTTATCTAACTGATTATATAACACTGTGGCTTGCTGAAAGTAATGTCATATTAATATGGGGACATGGTTCTTTGGGGAGACACCACCGGAACCCAGAAAAGCTACAGGTTCATATTAATCAGTTGCATAACTCTATAAAGATACAAAGCTCATCTTTTAGGAGTTTATAATCAACATTTTTTTCTGGCTTTTTGATTAGAATCTCCAGTTCAGAAGAGAAGAAAATATTTTCGAACACTGAGAAAACAACTAAAAACAGAGAAAGTTGAAGAGGGGGAAACTAGGCGAGGTAAGTGTGACGATAATCTCCATGTTGTATGACGTCAGTGAGAAGAAGTCATGTGGAGCAGATGTTATCCGTCAGTGGTGGGATTGTCACATGTATGATGGCTGACAATGATTCTGCTCCTCTGTATGATGAGATTCCTCTAACGTCATGCTACAGTGACACCACAGTAGTGTCCTCTAATATGGAGTCCCATTACTTACATCAGTTTTACATCTTTTCTCCTAGGTTCTCTCTTCCGCCGGATGATAACATCCTGCCGGCGTGGATTATCCAGGGCTGCTCGTGCTGTCAGAGAAAGCTGCATTTTTGGCTGCTGCCACCAACGCACCATTGACATCTCGAGGACAGAAAACCCCCAAATCTAGCGCTCTGAAGAAACTACAGCACATCCACCATTAATGCTGTACCTGTATGGAAGGAGTTGTACCACCTACCTGTGGCCTCCTGACCAGCAAGAGACACGTGCAAAAGTTGAAGGCTCCTCCAAGAACTTGTCTTCATCCTTCCATGCAATTTTAATTCAAAGAAATAAAAAATTAAAATTGTTTAATGTCTTTTCGCATTTAATTGATTATTACTGACTTTTATGGTATATTAATACTATACCTCATATATAGTATGTCTGAAGGGTTAGATCCCAAACTGGAGAATAGCGGTTCTATGTCTCCCATTAATCCTCTAAACTCTGGCCAAAAATGGAGGAGATGACCAGAGATTCTGTTATTCCTAAGGGTACGTACACACAGCACCTTATAGACACCAGCATACCCACTGATTTTTTATTTTATAAGAAGACACTTAAGGAAAACATCAGTGTTTTTGTTAACTACATATAAAATAGTGAGCGGCTTCCAAACAGAAGCCACCAGCAGAATGAACCGATCACTTTCTTTAACCACTTCATAATTTTCAAAGCTGGAAGCGGATAAAAGAAGCTGAAAAAGACTGAAAAATACACAATGCACAGCAAGTTGTTTTTATATTGCAGTGCATATGTTCAATCATTTACATTTTTATCTAGTGCTTTTCATGAGGGATCCAGGTGGAATCCACCTGATGAAGACATTGTTTGCACATTACGAAGAGTGGCAATTAGTGTTGAGTGAGCACTAAAATGCTCGGGTGCTCGAAGCTCGGGCCGAGCTCACCGTGATACTCGGGTGCTCGAACCGAGCAACGAGCCCAATGTTAGTCTATGGGAGACCCGAGCATTTTTGCGGCGGCACCCCCGACAGTCTGTAGAAAGCCTAAAAAGTGCCCAAAACGATAGTGACAGTGCTCAAATGACATGGGGACAGCATGGGGATCACCCCAGGAAGCATTTCAGACCCCCAGGTCACTGCTGTCAACAGCGCCGGACTGGGATGTCTGGGGCCCACCAGGGACATTGACTCCAGGGGCCCACCCACCCTTCAGCTATTTGCAAATACCTGTTAGCCGTTATACCCATTATATTGGCCGCTTCTGCCCATCACTGTGCGCTCACCAGAAATGCGATGTACAATTACTGTAGTTTGCATTAAAGGGTTTTTATTGGTGAAAACAAGTTATCAGCGATGCACAGGTTGGGAAGGTGATCACTTATTTATTGGTGGAATCAGCACTGTCAGAAGATTGTTGCACTTTGAGTATTTGGTGAGATTTTTACCTCTGTATTTATAAGACAAAACCAGGAGTGGAGCAATCCGAGGTAATGTTTTATGAATTTCTCACCCACTCCTGGTTTTGTCTTATAAATACAGAGGTGAAAATCTCACCAAATGCCAACTTGCTTTCTCTGGTGAACCTTTGCAACTGCATCTCTGCTGCTGTGTAATAGTCACAGGGCAGGGAGGGGTTAAACATCCAAGTATTTAATATCTATTGGAAATAAAGAGGTTTCCCCTTATTGATATCAGATAAAACAAATGACCAACCACAATCCACTCTATCAAGACCAATATTACCAGATAGAAGCCAGAAATACCACCACACCGTGACCAGATCACATATTACCACCACATAGTGCCCAAATAATGCCACATACAAGGCACAAATACCGCCACACCATGACCAAAGCACATAATACCACCACATAGTGATCAAATGCTACCAGATACAAGGTATAAATACTGACACACCATGAGACCACATATTACCACCACATAGTGACTGAATAATACCACATACAAGGGACAAATATCGTCATGTCATGACCAAAGCACATAATGCCACAACATAGTGACAAATAATGCTAAAATAATAAAAATGTAAAAAAGCTCTGTATATTGGGTCAGTGTACAGGTTATACAGTGATCACCAGTGATATTATACACAGGAGCTCTGTATATAGTGTACAGGTTATCAGTCATCACCAGTGACATTATACACAGAAGCTCTGTATATAGTGTCAGTGTACAGGTAATGCAATGATCACCATTAATATTATACACAGGAGCTCTGTATATAGTGTCAGTGTGTGTGTATAGGTAATACATATACTCAACATAGGTAATACACATACTCACCAGTGATGTCTCTAGGTGAACTTCTTTATCTGCAGACCGATATATCCCATCTTCTATGCAGGACTTATCTCTGCAGAAAATAACATAGTTAGCTATAATGATCACTTCCAGAGCACAATCCACACTTTTCCCAAGATTTCTACACTGCATGAAATGACAAAAAAGCAACATAGTGCCGCACTACACAGTAACAGTGCTCCAGTGTCATTCTGTGCCTGCTCATCTGTCAGCAGACATATTTCTCTGATGGCAAAGATGTAGCAGAGCTGAAGACAGAAGACCCATGGATTACGTAGGAGCGAGGATTTTTTTTTATTAAAGATAGAGTCCCTTAGGCTACGTTCCTGCTTTTATGCGGCGCTTTAGACCGCTCGCGTAAAAGAAGTGCCAAAGAAAGCTGGAAACGCCTTCCAGCAAAAGCTATGGATTTTGCTGAAAAGCGTTCAGATGCCGCGTTTTGCCACGTATTTTTGCGCGGGCGCTTTTACTGCAAAAGCGGCCGCGCAAAAAGAATTGACATGCCAATTCTTGGCGTTCTTTTCGGCGCGCTTTCCCCATAGGCTACATGTTAACATGCCTCGGGAAAAGCGCGCTGAGAAAAGCGCAACGTCGGCATGCAGTAGAGATTTTTTGCGCCGCGTATGAACGGAGCCTAAATGGGTTTTGTGTTTTATTTTTAATTAAAAAAAAAATTTCTGTGTTTTTTTTCTATTTACTAGAAATTCATGGTGGCCATGTCTAATTTGGCGTGACAACATGAATTTCGGGCTTAGTACCGGCTGATAATACAAAGCTGGCCTGGTACTAACACTATTATTACCCAGGGTGCCACTCACCACCAGGGCCGCTGGAAGAGCCAGGTAAAGCGCCTGGAAATTTTCAGGGGTGGCTGCGGGCTGCGATTTTCAGTGTGGGGGGCCAAGCACACTTGGGCCTTACCATGCTGAGAATCCCAGCCCCCAGCTCCTTTGTTTTATCTGGCTGGCAATCAACATATGGCAGGAGCACACACCTTTTCCTAAAAAAAAAAATATTTTAAATAAGTTTAAAACAAATATTCGGCTTCTCTGTCTTTTGATCAGCAGCCAAGGTAAAGCCAGGCAGCTGGGGGTGGCAGTACGTAGCTGTCCGCTTTATCTGCGGTGAGAATCAAAAATTCTGCAGAGCGCTACACCGTTTTTAAAAATGATTTCTTTTCACACTTCTATATGTCACAGACCCAACAGCCAATCACAGATGCTGTCAAAGAGGATGGGCGTCTGTGATTGGCTGTTTGAGTAATCTACAATCAGCCCATACATTCTAGTATGGTACTATGTATGGGCTGCTTTCAGGTTACTCAAGCAGCCAATCACAGAAGCCCGTTTTCAGTGTCAGCGTCTGTGATTAGCTGTTGGGACTGTCACACATATAGAAGTGTGAAAATAAATAATAAAACAAAAATGACATAGTGCTCCGCAGAATTTTTGATTCTCAGCGCAGATAAAGCAGACAGCTACGGGCTGCCACCTCCAGCTGCCTGGCGATCAAAAGTCAGGAAAGCCCAATGTTTTTTTAAATTATTTAAAAAAATAATTAAAAAAAAAATACGTGGGTTCCCGCCATATTTTGATCGCCAGCCTGGTAAAAACCAGGCAGCTGGGGGCTGGGATTCTCAGCATGGTAAGGCCCAAGCATTCTGGGCCCCCCACGCTGAAGACGGCAGCCCGCAGCCACCCCTGGAATTGGCGCATTCATCATAGCACCATTTCCAGGCGCTTTATCCGGCTCTTCCAGCGGCCCTGGTGGGGGTGGCACGCTGGGTAATAATGGGGTTAGTACCAGCTTTGTATTATCAGCTGGCACTAAGCCTGAAATTCATGGCGTCACGCCAAACTAGACATGGCCACCATGAATTTCTAGTAAACAGAAAAAAACACATGTAGGGACTCCATCTTTAATAAAAAAACAAAATCCTCGCTCTGACGTAATCCACGGATCTTCTGTCTCCAGCTCTGCTACATCTTTGCCATCAGACAAATACCCCTGCTGACAGAGATGAGCAGGCACAGAATGACACTAGAACACAGTTGTCAGAGAAGTGCTCAGCTGGCCTCCAGCCGCCGACCATGTTTTCCTGTGCGTTGCAAATAATGCATACTTTCAAACACATGCCTATTTTTGCAATGCAAGTCTACAGTACATTGCGTCTGCGCTGATTTACAACGGATCCGTTGTAACGCACAGTATAAACGCAATGTTAACCCAGCCTAACAGCAGCGAGAAGGGGAGACGGAGCCCTGGAGACCGCCAAGTCAGTCTACTGGTGGTACTATCATGCCCATTGCCCAGTATGTCCTCCCAGCCTTTGTGGTATTATTATGCCCATTGCCCAGTATGTACTGCCAGCCTCTGTGGTACTATCATTCAAGCTCACATGGCATGTCCTGCCAGCCAGCCACTGGTGGTAGTAGTACTAGCATGATAGTACCACAAAGGGCCGGCTCCAGGTTTTTCTGGGCCCTGGGAGAAAGAGTCTCAGTGGGCCCCTTTAACACATACCACGATTCATGATGCACAGATACCGCAGAGAAATATAAGTATAGTACAATGCAAAGATTTCACTTCTTATATTACATGAGTGATATCTATTATACTGGCCTCCAAAAAGTGCTCCATACAGAATACTGGTCCCCATATAACGCTCCATACAGAATACTGGTCCCCATATAACGCTCCATACAGAATACTGGTCCCCATATAACGCTCCATAAAGGATATTGGTCCCCATATAATGCTCCATACAGAATACTGGCCCCCATAAAATGCTCCGTACAGAATACTGGCCCCCATATAACGCTCCATACAGGATACTGGTCCCCATATAACGCTCCACACAGTATACTGGCCTCCAAAAAGTGCTCCATACAGAATACTGGTCCCCATATAACGCTCCATACAGAATACTGGTCCCCATATAACGCTCCATAAAGGATATTGGTCCCCATATAATGCTCCATACAGAATACTGGCCCCCATAAAATGCTCCGTACAGAATACTGGCCCCCATATAACGCTCCATACAGGATACTGGTCCCCATATAACGCTCCACACAGTATACTGGCCCCCAAAAAATGCTCCATACAGAATACTGGCCCCCATATAATGCTCCATACAGAATACTGACCCCATATAACTGTCACGGGTGTGTCGCCACGAAGATCGTCACGATTACACAGCCTGACTTCTCGCAGCTGACTTTTTGGTGCTTTGTGTTTTTCGGCAGTGAGGGAGTTAATTCTCTCTCTCTCTGTGCTAGACGAGGTCCAGCCTCGCCCAGCTGCAATCAATGCTGCTGTAGTGAGACTCCTTCAAATGCCTGCTGGTCTGTTAGGGAAGTGTCGGTGAAAGCATTTCATGCAGACTAACAGAGCGGATCGTGGTTTTTGGAGTTTCAGAGATAAGTGTATTTGGAGAGTTTTTTCCCTTCCTCGCTTTATCATTTATCTCCTTTCCCGTTGGTGTTCCCTCTGTTGTAGTTGTGTAGTTTTTGTATGCAAGGTGGTTTTGGTTTTTCCCTTGTACTGTCTCGTTCGTCTAAGTACTGTGTGTGGGCATATTATTACTTGTCCCCTTTTGTTGTGATCGGGGTCCTTCTCAGGACTAGATTACTTAGGTGCAGGGATCCTCAGGAGGTAGGGGTTACGCTGGTGGCCTGGACCTCTGTACCTTTAACAGTACCTCCAGGTTGAGGGATTAGTCAGGGCCCCAGCTTAGGGTCAGCTTAGGCCCCCTACCTCCAGTATACAGAGACAGCGTGACATTTTCACCGACCCACTTAGTTTTTCTCCAGCTACCATGGATCCAGTAGCCGGTCTAGCTCGGCAGTTGCAGAGTTTGTCCATGGAGCTGGCGGACGTTAGGTCCAAGGTTTTGTATCCTCGGGAGCAAGCCGGACCAGAACCTAAAGTAGCTCTCCCTGACAGGTTCACTGGGGGGCGGGACAAGTTTTTTGTTTTCCGGGAGGCATGCAAGTTGTACTTTCGGCTGCGGCCTCGGTCATCGGGGAGTGAAGAACAAAGGGTGGGAGTTGTCATCTCGCTCCTACAAGGGGACCCACAATCTTGGGCGTTCTCTCTTCCCCCGGGCTCCCTGGCTCTCCAGTCAGTGGATAGGTTTTTCGCTGCTCTGGGACTCGTATATGATGACCCAGATCGGATCTCCCTTGCTGAGTCTAAGTTACGTAGGATTCAGCAGGGAGATCGTCCGGCGGAGGAATTCTGTTCGGAGTTCCGTAGGTGGGCCACGGACACCCAGTGGAATGACCCGGCTCTTAGGAGCCAGTTTTGTCAAGGTTTATCCGACAAATTACAGGATGTGTTGGCACAGTATGACTCTCCCGCGTCACTGGAAGCCGCTATGGCCCTTGCTATTCGCGTTGACAGACGGCTTCGGGAGAGGTGCGGGATAACTCTACCCCCTGTGATGACTCCACCTCCTACAAGGTCCCCTCATATGGTGGTTCCCCTGGTCAGTCCAGAGGAGCCTATGCAATTAGGAGGGACATCATTTCGGGGGAGGGGACCGGTGGTGCGCCATAAGACAGGAAGGTGTTTCTTCTGCGGGAGAAAGGGACATTTTATTGGGGGGTGTCCATCCCGTCCCTTGCAGAGTGAAGAGTCGTCGGAAAACTGTTGATCCCAGGTTGTGTGGTGGACGGCAATCTGGGAGTAGGTATTTCGTCCCTAGGTTCGTCTCAGTTTCTCGTACCGGCGGAGGTGGTGGTGGGTACGAGAACTGAGAGGATATCTGTTCTTCTGGATAGTGGGGCCGGGGCTAATCTGGTTGATGCTCGGTTTGCCCGGGTTCAAGGTATGCGATTGAGTGAGTTGGCTAAACCCATCCCCATATTCTCGATCGATGCCAGGCCTCTCGGTCAGGGAAGTTTTTTGCAAGCTGTGCATGACGTAAAACTTCAAGTGGGGGCGATACATAAAGAACTGTTGTCTTGCTATGTGTTGGAGGGTCTTCCCACTCCTATAGTGTTGGGCCTTCCTTGGTTAACTAAGCATAACCCGGTAATTAATTGGCAAACCAGAGAGATAAGCCAATGGAGTAAATTCTGTAATAAAAACTGCATGAACACGGTCATCGGTGCGGTTACTCCTTGGGTCTTACCTCCATTTCTGGCGGACTTTGAGGATGTATTCTCGGAGAAAGGGTGTCAGGAACTACCTCCTCATCGCGAGTATGACTGTTCTGTAAAACTGCTCCCTGAGGCCAAGTTACCTAAAGCTAGGTTGTATAACCTTTCTGGTCCTGAGAGGCAGGCCATGAAGGATTATATTTCAGAAAGTCTGGCTAAGGGGCATATTAGACCTTCATCTTCACCGGTGGCTGCGGGGTTCTTCTTTGTTAAGAAGAAAGATGGAGGCCTACGCCCTTGCCTGGATTTCCGTGAACTTAATCGGATTACGGTCCGAGATCCGTATCCGCTCCCACTTATTCCCGATCTCTTTAATCAGATCGTGGGCGCCAAATGGTTCTCTAAGTTGGATCTCAGGGGGGCGTACAATCTGATTAGGATGAAGGAGGGGGATGAGTGGAAGACGGCGTTTAACACTCCGGAGGGGCATTATGAGAACCTTGTCATGCCATTCGGTCTGACTAATGCCCCGGCGGTGTTCCAACACTTTGTTAATGACATTTTTCGCCGCCTGGTGGGACAGTTTGTTGTCATATATCTGGATGATATCTTAATTTACTCGCCGGATCTGGTGTCTCATCAGGAGCACGTTAGGCAGGTGTTACAGATCTTGCGGGATAATAAACTGTATGCCAAATGGGAAAAGTGTGTGTTCGCCGTACAGGAACTCCAGTTTTTAGGCTTCCTGGTTTCAGCGTCCGGTTTTCGTATGGACCCTGGGAAAGTGCGGGCAGTTCTTGAGTGGGATCGGCCAGAGAATCTTAAGGCACTACAACGTTTCCTGGGGTTTGCTAATTATTACCGGAAGTTCATTCGTAATTTCTCGTCCATGGTTAAGCCTCTCACAGACATGACTAAAAAGGGGACGGATTTTTCTAGGTGGTCTGACAAGGCTTGTCAAGCATTCTCCTCCTTGAAAAAATGTTTTGCCTCGGCACCCATACTCATTCAACCTGATGCGTCACAGCCATTCATTGTAGAGGTAGACGCTTCCGAGGTAGGGGTGGGAGCAGTATTGTCACAAGGTTCGTCCCCTGGTAAGTGGCATCCGTGCGCCTTTTTCTCTAAAAAATTGTCGTCCGCTGAGAGGAATTACGATGTCGGCAATAGGGAACTCTTGGCCATTAAGTTAGCTTTTGAGGAGTGGCGCCATTTTTTGGAGGGGGCAGTCCATCCGGTCACCGTCATCACCGATCACAAGAACCTGCTATATCTGGAGTCCGCGAAACGTCTGAATCCCAGACAAGCTAGGTGGTCATTGTTTTTTACCAGGTTTAATTTTGTCGTTACATATCGTCCTGGGTCAAAAAATGTAAAGGCGGATGCCTTATCTCGTAGTTTCCCTGGGGCCGGGAATACGGACGACCCGATTCCTATCCTTCAGGAGGGGGTGGTGGTTTCGGCAGTATGCTCTGAGCTGGAGGAGGAGGTATTGGAGGCTCAGGGGGACGCCCCTGTTGGACCTCCGGGGAGACTGTTTGTTCCAGATCAGTTGCGACAAAAGGTGATCGAGGCACACCATAACTCAGTTTTTGCAGGACACCCGGGGAGTAGAGCAACTGTGGATCTCCTCTCGCGTCGGTTTTGGTGGCCTAACTTACATAAGGAGGTGGTAACTTTTGTCGCGTCCTGTGGGGTTTGTGCACGCTCTAAGACCTCACATACCCGTCCGTCTGGGGCCCTCTTACCTTTGAAGATCCCGGAGCGTCCTTGGACTCATCTGTCTATGGACTTTATTACGGACCTCCCTCCGTCTTCGGGTAAAACGGTCATACTCGTTGTAGTGGACAGGTTCAGCAAGATGGCACATTTTATCGCTCTTCCGGCTCTCCCTAATGCTAAAACTCTTGCGCAGGTGTTCATTGGGGAGATTGTGAGGCTTCACGGGGTACCCTCCGAGGTGGTGTCTGATCGGGGGTCTCAGTTTGTGTCCAAGTTCTGGAAGGCGTTTTGTGCACGGCGGGGGATGCATTTGTCATTCTCATCGGCTTTTCATCCTCAGACCATTGGTCAGACGGAACGTATGAACCAGAGCTTGGAGACATATCTCCGGTGTTTTGTGTCAGAGAACCAGGAGGACTGGGCTTCTTTCTTACCTCTGGCAGAGTTTGCTCTTAATAATAGGCGGAGCGAGTCCACTGGTAAGTCCCCGTTTTTTGGGGCATATGGTTTTCACCCCCAGTTTTGTACTTTCAGTAGGGGGGGCTCTTCGGGGGTTCCTGAGGAGGAACGATTTTCCTCATCACTCGCTTCAGTATGGAGAGGGGTGCTGAAGAATCTGAATACTATGGGGAACCGATACAAACGTATGGCTGATAGGAGGAGAGTGTCTGGTCCGGACCTAAGTGTGAACGATCGGGTAGGGTTGTCTACCAGGAATATAAAACTTAAGGTTCCCTCCTGGAAACTGGGTCCCAGGTTCATCGGGCCGTACAGAATCAGTTCTATTATTAATCCGGTGGCATTCCGTCTTGACCTCCCGCCTACGTTTAAAATTCACAACGTGTTCCACAGATCGTTGCTTAAGAGGTATGTGGCGCCGGTGGTACCGTCACCTTTACCTCCCCCTCCAGTGGTGGTCAAGGGTAACTTGGAGTTCCAGGTATCGAGGGTCATCGATTCACGCTTTAATCGCAGGTCCCTTCAGTACCTGGTTCATTGGAAAGGGTATGGTCCTGAGGAGAGGATGTGGGTTCCTGCGTCGGATATTAACGCAGACCGATTAGTTCGGGCCTTCCACACGACTCACCCGGATAAACCTGGCCCTGAGGGTCCGGAGGCCCCTCGTAGAAGGGGGGGTACTGTCACGGGTGTGTCGCCACGAAGATCGTCACGATTACACAGCCTGACTTCTCGCAGCTGACTTTTTGGTGCTTTGTGTTTTTCGGCAGTGAGGGAGTTAATTCTCTCTCTCTCTGTGCTAGACGAGGTCCAGCCTCGCCCAGCTGCAATCAATGCTGCTGTAGTGAGACTCCTTCAAATGCCTGCTGGTCTGTTAGGGAAGTGTCGGTGAAAGCATTTCATGCAGACTAACAGAGCGGATCGTGGTTTTTGGAGTTTCAGAGATAAGTGTATTTGGAGAGTTTTTTCCCTTCCTCGCTTTATCATTTATCTCCTTTCCCGTTGGTGTTCCCTCTGTTGTAGTTGTGTAGTTTTTGTATGCAAGGTGGTTTTGGTTTTTCCCTTGTACTGTCTCGTTCGTCTAAGTACTGTGTGTGGGCATATTATTACTTGTCCCCTTTTGTTGTGATCGGGGTCCTTCTCAGGACTAGATTACTTAGGTGCAGGGATCCTCAGGAGGTAGGGGTTACGCTGGTGGCCTGGACCTCTGTACCTTTAACAGTACCTCCAGGTTGAGGGATTAGTCAGGGCCCCAGCTTAGGGTCAGCTTAGGCCCCCTACCTCCAGTATACAGAGACAGCGTGACAATAACGCTCCATACAGAATACTGGCCCCCATAAAATGCTCTGTACAGAATACTGGCCCCATATAAAGCTCCATGCAGGCTGTTCTCCCCACATAATGCCCTATGCAGGCTGTTCCCCCCCTTATAATGCCCCATGCAGGATGTCACCCCCCTCCATATAATGCCCCATGCAGGATGTCACCTCCCCCATATAATGCCCCATGCAGGATGTCACCTCCCCCATATAATGCCCCATGCAGGATGTCACCCACCCCATATAATGCCCCATGCAGGATGTCACCCCCCTCCATATAATGCCCCATGCAGGATGTCACCTCCCCCATATAACGCCCCATGCAGGATGTCACCCCCCCATATAATGCCCCATGCAGGATGTCACCCACCATATAATGCCCCATGCAGGATATCACCCCCCCTCTCTTTAAAATGCCCCATGCAGGATGTCACACCCCCCTTTTATAATGCCCAATGCAGGATGTCACCCTTCTCTTTAAAATGCCCCATGCAGGATGTCACCGCCCCCATATAATGCCCCATGCAGGATGTCACCCCCCCCATATAATGCCCCATGCTGGATGTCACCCCCCATATAATGCCCCATGCAGGATGTCACTCCCCCATATAATGCCCCATGCAGGATATCACCACCGCACCCATATAATGCCCCATGCCTCCATACATTAAATAAATAATCGAATACTCACCTTACTCCTCCTCACCTGTTGCCGCTGCTCAGGTCTGGACTCCAGCGCCGCAGGATGTCACCCCCCTCCATATAATGCCCCATGCAGGATGTCACCTCCCCAATATAATGCCCCATGCAGGATGTCACCCCCATATAATGCCCCATGCAGGATGTCACCCCCCCTCTTTATAATGCCCCATGCAGGATATCACCCCCTCTCTTTAAAATTCCCAATGCAGGATGTCACCCCCCTCTTTAAAATGCCCCATGCTGGATGTCACCCCCCCATATAATGCCCCATGCAGAATGTCACTCCCCCATATAATGCCCCATGCAGGATATCACCCCCCCCATATAATGCCCCATGCCTCCATACATTAAAAAAAATAATAATCAAATACTCACCTCACTCCTCCTTACCTGCTGCCGCTGCTCAGGTCCGTACTCCAGCGTCGCCGGCGTCTTCCCGCTCTGCGCTGCCTGTGATGGCTCAGGGGAGGGCGCGGTGGAAAGACGTCACCGCACCCTCTGACCTGATATGTCACAGGGAGCGCAGAGCAGAAATACAGCGGATCTGCGGAGGCAGGAGGAGAGGTAAGTATCCGGCTGCTGGGCCCTGAGCAAGCGGGGGAGAAGGGCGGGCGCTGGCACCGCTCTCCTCCACCCATAGCCCGATTCATGCTTAGTATGTCCTGCCAGCCTCCTTGGTACTTTCATGCCCACCCAGCATGTCCTGCCAGCCACTGGTGGTAGTACATGCTGCTAGGCATAGTAACAGTAACGAGAGGTTGGCAGCAGGACAGGCTGGGCAATGGGCATGATGATAATCATGACCATTGCCCAGTAGCATTTACTGACAGCCTCGGCCAGGGGTCCTCTCAGTCACCCCTCCCTCCTATCCCTTCCTCCCCTCCCGGCCCCTGCTTTTCATACTCATGCGTCGAGATGAGCTGCAGGCCTGCAGCCGCTGCCTAGGGCGACGGCGGATCCGTCCTCCACAGCGCGCACAGGAAGCAGTCCCAGGGCCATGATGTCATCGCCCTGAGACTGACCTCCTGCGCACGCGCCGGCAGAGGCGGCAGAGGGGCACTGCGGCAGCAGGCAGAGCAGGGAGACCGGTCTCCTTGCTGTGCTGCTGCAGAGGGCCCATCACTAATCATATCGGCAGTGCTGCCTATCTGATTAGCGAACCGGGGGGTCCTCTGTTCTCTGTACAGGGCCCAGTGGGTGTGAGGGCGGGGCTTAGGGGCATGGCCATCGGAACCCGGAGCCCACCGGGGGTTTTCCCGATCATACGGTGGGCCAGTACGCCCCTGCCCATAAGGGCACACACTGTGCAATTATCTGACATTCTAGCGTGACCTCCGCAGGGAGGATGAGAGTGATACGTGGTGCAGAATACGTTGGTCTATAAGCAGGCATGCAATACATGGGGTGCAGAGAAAAAGGTTGCACTTGGGTCACGACCTGACTAAGGAGGCACGGTACCGTGTGAGGCTTATTCTCTTAGCTCCCCCGCCAACAATTTATATACAAATAAGATATTATACAGTGCTACATTATACAAGGTATAAAGGATGGTGCCCACATAAGAGTGCCATTCTTTAGCAACAAAATAACAGTGCCACTCAGAGCCAAAATAAATACGGCTATATAGTGTTCTCAAGATAGCACAATAGATTGCTCAAATAAATACTGTCATACAGTGCTCACATATTAACACTATGAAATGCCCAAATAAACACCACTTTACAGTTCTCACATGTTATGACCATACAGTGCCCAAATAAATACTACAATACAGTGCTCACATATTATCAAAATACAAGGCACAAATAAATAGTACCGGACATTGTTCACATATTATCACTATACAGTTCCCAATACATAATCTAACAGTGCTATACAATGGCTAACTAAAAATACAATATTTAGACTGAGTCATGGTCATAACCTTGTCAATCATTCCTGGCACCAATATAGAAGCGGGAGGCTGATGGGACCCATGTGTAAATACCCTGGGAAATGTCTGTGCTTCATATGAGGGCATCAGCACTATTATTTTGGGAGGCCTTGTTTCAGGGTTTAGATTGGGCCCAGTTACTTGCTGGCCACCTTCTTCGGAGCGGCTCTCCGTCACCCCTCACCACAATTCAGTAGACCCATACCAGCTATTACTGAAATTATTGATTGCCAAGTGTAACAGCGGAAAATAAATTATTGAAAAAAAATAAATAAATAAGCACGATGCTCCCCGATCCTCTGGGCGGCATGTAGACTTCTTTTTATAATTTTATAAACTTGTGTATTTATAGATTTGATGTCATTAATCATTAATGGTCCATTACTTATTATTCCTCTATGTAGTCCTTTCTCCAGCTCCGGTGTTATATACTTATTTTATATAAAAAAAGTTCCAGTTATTAGCTAAGGCTGAAAATAAATAAAGTTTTAGAGTCAGTAAAATATAAAAGCGGTATTTTATATTGGGATTTCTTATAGCAAACTCATCTTCTGCTTGTGAGTGCACGTTGCTATATAAGGACGCAGCCACCCAACCAACCCGAACCAAAGACACCCCAGTGACAGCCACATAGTCACTATATAGCTCTCACTGGCGGTAAACTGACCGTTTTAGGCAGCGGATGCAACCAAAACTCACTCATGTACTTGAAATCCCACCTACCCAGTTTTTTCATTGACTAACGTGGGCTAGGTTTCAACCACATCAGAAAAAGGTGATGAGTGAGCACATATTTCATAGGTATCCGTTTGATCCCATGATCTAATATTGGCGATGCCAGGGGTTCTAGGGGAAGGAGAGGCTGCTCACACTGCTGTCCACCCTGTCTATCTGATCTAATAATGAAGATACCAGGGGTGCAGCGGTAAGAAGAGGCTGCTCACACTGCTGTCCACCTGTCTAATTGATCTAATACTGGAGATACCAGAGATCCTGAGGTAAGAAGAGGCTGCTCACACTGCTGTCCACCATGTGTATTTGATCTAATACTAGAGATACTAGGGGTGCTGAGGTAAGAAGAGGCTGCTCACACTGCTGTCCGCCATGTGTTTCTGAGCTAATACTGGTGATACCATGGTTGCTGAGGTATGAAGAGGCTGCTCACACTGCTGTACACCTGTCTAATTGATCTAATACTAGAGATTCCAGGGGTGCAGAGGTAAGAAGAGGCTGCTCACACTGCTGTTCACCATGTCTTTCTGAGCTAATACTGGAGATACCAGGGGTGTTGAGGTAAGAAGAGGCTGCTCACACTGCAGTCCACTATGTGTATCTGATCTAATACTAGAGATACCAGGGGTGCAGAGGTAAGAAGAGGTTGCTCACACTGCTGTACACCTGTCTAACTGATCTAATACTAGAGATACCAGGGGTGCAGAGGTAAGAAGAGGCTGCTCACACTGCTGTCCACCATGTCTTTCTGAGCTTAAACTAGAGATACCAGGGGTGCAGAGGTAAGAAGAGGCTGCTCACACTGCTGTCCACCATGTGTATCTGATCTAATACTGGAGATACTAGGAATGCTGAGGTAAGAAGAGACTGCTCACAGTGCTGTCTACTCTATCTATCTGATCTAATACTGGAGATACCAGGAGTGCTGAAGTAAGAAGAGGCTCTTCACACTGCTGTCCACCATGTCTATCTGATATTATGCTGGAGATACAAGCAGTGCTTAAATAAGAAGAAGCGGCTCACACTGATGTCTACCCTGTCTATATGATCTAATACTGGAGATACCAGGGCTATTAAGGTACGAAAAGTCTGCTCACACTGTTATAGGTTATCTCTAAGTCATATCAGGAATATTCCTATGGCACATGCTCACAAGTTTCTGTGCTAATATTCTAGGACAGGTTTCTTTCTGTGTAACAAGACACTGACCATATTAATTGTGTAGTGTTTACCTCCCTAAACAAAAAAGCTAAAATTGCTAATTAAAGGTATTTATAAATGTATTCATTAAGATTCCATTTAGTTATTTATTTTTTTCTATTCCCAGAGAGCCCCGTTAAGGAAAAATTGCAAAACAATGAGATACATTTCTCAGAGTCCTATTTTATATATCCATATACTGTATGTGATACTGAGTTTGTATGTTTTCCCCGTATTCTTGTGGGTTTCCGCTGGGTTCTCCGGTTTCTTCCTACACTCCAAAGACATACTGATAGGGAATTTAGATTGTGAGCCCCGATGGGGAAAGTGTCGATAATGTCTGTAAAGCGCTGCGGAATTAATGGTGCTACATAAGTGAATAAAATAAATCAAAATAAATACTAGAGTAAAATAAGAGAAGCCAAAGAAGGCGGGGATAATAAAAGTGACGGTGCACTTGTGTAGAGCTTGAGTAAAGTACCTATATGCAGGCCTGGCGTCAGAACCCAGCGCACCCGGGCAAGTGCTGGGGCCCTAAGGAGATGGATGGGCCCACTTACCGTCGGGCACCCCTGCGCGCTATGGGACCCGTGAGCGGTGCGGTGCCGGTGCCAGCGCCCGCCACCCACCCCCGCTTGTTCAGGGCCCCTCTCCCCGTGCCTCAGCACCATCTCTGGTCTCTTCCGCGGCTGCTGCACTGTGACGTCTCAGGCCAGAGGATGCGGTGATGTCTTTACACCATGCTCGCTCCAGATCCATGACAGCGCAGAGCGGGAAGACGCCGGCGATGCTGAAGAGTCTGGAGCAACGGCAGCAAGTGAGGAGAGGTGAGTACTTGATTATTTTTTTTATATGTATGGAGTCATGGGGAATTATATGGGGGGGGAACAAGTGACATTCTGCATGGGGCATTATATGGGGGGAACAAGTGACATCCTGCATGGGGCATTATATGGGGGGGGATAGGTGACCTCCTGCATAGGACATTATATGGGGGGACAGGTGACATCCTGCATGGGGCATTATATGGGGGGGAGGTGACCTCCTGCATAGGACATTATATGGGGGGGAGAGGTGACATCCTGCATGGGGCATTATATGGGGGGAGAGGTGACATCCTACATGTGGCATTATATGGGGGGAGAGGTGACATCTTGTATGGGGCATTATATGGGGGTGAGACGTTAAATCCTGCATGGGGCATTATATGGGGGGGAGAGGAAGAGATGGAGGAGAAAGAGCAAGTGAGAGAGAGGAGAGAGTGAGAGAGATGGAGGAAAGGGTAAGGGAGAGAGATGGATGAGAGAGAGATATGGAGGAGAGACAGATGGAGGAGACAGAGCAAAGGAGGAGAGAGAGAGAGGGAGGAGAGAGAGGGAGGAGAGAGATAGAGGGAGGAGAGAGAAAGAGATGGAGGACAAAGAGCAATCGAGAGAGAGATTGAGAAGAGAGAGGAGAGAGTGACAGAATGGAGAAGAGTGCGAGGGAGAGAGATGGAGGAGAGAGAGAGATAGAGGAGAGAGAGATGGAGGAGAGAGAGATGGAGGAGAGAGAGAGATGGAGGAGAGAGAGATGAAGGAGAGATAGAGAGGGAGGAGAGAGAGAGGGAGGAAAGAGAGAGAGGGAGGAGAGAGGCGGGAGGAGAGAGATAGAGAAAAGAGAAGGAGGGCGGAGGGAGAGTGAGATTTTTCCATCTCAAAAGTTGGAGTTCACAATGATTTCAATGGGGTCCATGTACTGGATCAAGTTCGGTTACAGTTTTGGTACCCGAACCAAACTTTGGACTAAAGTTCATTTGGGTACCAAAACCTGAACTTCCACGGGTCTGCTCATCCCTTGTCATGCTAGGTATGGGAAGAACCCAGCGTACGACAACGGGAAAAGGGGGAAAGCCCAGAAACTAGGGAAAGGGGGAGTGGAGACCCCTAAGCAGATCTAACAACACCATGACTCCCTTATCGTTCCTAAATAGGTTCCACACCTATCGCCAAGCAGGATACCTTAGCCCTGGCTGACCCTAGAGCTAGGCCCTAGGTAGGGAGGGGGAGGAGTTAGCACTAGTCGGCCCCACTGCAGCTAAAGACAAACAAGGGAAACAGACAAGGAGATACACTTAGCTTTGAGGAGACACCAGAGAGAACACAACTACAATCCATAAAGGAACTCCAAGAAGAATATCGCTGACTGCTAGAACTCCAGACCTGAACAGAGGAATTTACTCTATCACCAGCAACTCTCTTGAGAAACTGAGTATATTTAAAGATCCAGAAAGGGTGTGTTAATTAGCAGGCGATCGTGGAGATCACCGCTGGGTGCTAGAGTGGGAGGGATGATGAAAGGATCAAGAAGGTGTCTGCAAGGCCAAGCGCAGCGACCTTCTACAGCCGGATCCAGAATGACTGTATGTCAAGCCTGACACACCCGTGATATCCCTAGTTCCTAATCCTTTAACTGGTTGGGATGCAATACTACATTTCACCTCTAGTAGCCACTAGTGAAAAATTTGATTACCTGTCACAATCACAATAATAGTCGATCATTAGTGATCCAGTTCTCAATCTACGTCCCATTAGTTTACACAGTCTGTAAAATTGCCCTCCAGGAGGAGACTGGTATCTTTGTCCTGCCTACCACTGTTCTCCTACACATGTGCAGACTTCCATTTCTTAAGGGGACTTATTTTCAGTCAATGTCTATGGCACCTAGGTTTTGTAAATGCCTCCCCCACCCCCCATATCAATCTGTGGTTTTGCAACCACTGAGTTCCAATACTGTGCTATGGTCCACAGTTACAAATGTCTTTATAATAATTCCGATTGTTGGATGTCAGTTGATGTTGAACCCCACCGGTGAAGAGGTCAATATAGTAAACCTGGAAAACCCCTACAATCCCTTAAGTTTATGGCTGCTAATTGTCATCATGTAGTTGATGGCGAAATATAACAGGTACAGTCTAGGGGTACGGGAGACATTTGAGCTGATAAAAGCTGAGTGTGCATGGTGATAGATAGCGGCTCTGTAAGACTAAACTTACCTTGTGGCCGGAGTCTGTAGAGCAGAGTTACTGTACATGTCCAGACTCTCTGACCAGGTCTATGCAAAAGTATGAAAAGTGATATAGCAATGTGAAATTCAGGCCAACACTCCCTTTTTCCATAAAAGTCAGCACTTTATTTAATCCATATAAACACAACCAAATTTAAGTGGCTTCGTACAAAAATAGCACATGAAAAATGTACAAATGCCATCAGCAAAACGTACTTCAACCAGACGGCAACGCGTTTCTGAGCTCTACGTTTCTTAGTTTGAGCCTGAAAAATTCCACAATACTTAACACAGGATATCTGAGTTCGCAGATTCGTAACACTCAGGTTAAAATGTGCATAGACAAAATATATAGATAAAACCTGTAAAAACCACAATGTGGATAATGCGGATAAACGAACCATACAATAAAGTAAAAACAGGAGCCAAGGCTGTAAGTGCGGGGATTTCTGTGCTTGGGGATCATACTCGATACTGGATAAATTGAGATGTTTTGAAAATGTTGTATCCATTATTTTATCATTTGCAGATCACCAACACGTCTCTCCGACCTGTGATTTCCATAGTTCCACGACTTTTCCGTCTTATGCTCAGAGGTCTAGTATTAACCCCTTTACCCCCAGGGTGGTTTGCACGTTAATGACCAGGCCAATTTTTACAATTCTGACCACTGTCACTTTATGAGGTAATTACTCTGGAACGCTTCAAATGGATCCCGCTGATTCTGAGACTGTTTTTTCGTGACATATTGTACTTCATGATTGTGGTAAAATTTCTTTGACATCACTTGCGTTTATTTGTGAAAAAATCAGAAATTTGGTAAAAATGTAGAAAGTTTTGCAATTTTCAAAATTTTAAATTTTATACCCTTAAATAGAGATATGTTACACTAAATAGTTAATAAATAACATTTCTCACATGTCTACTTTACATCAGCACAATTTTGAAACCACATTTTTTTTTTTTAGGGAGCTATAAGGGTTAAAAGTTGACCAGCGATTTCTCATTTTTACAACAAAATTTACAAAAACACTTTTTTAGAGACCCCATCACATCTGGCGTGACTTTGAGGGGCCTTTATGATAGAAAATACCCAAAAGTGACACCATTGTAAAAACTGTAGCCCCCAAGGTGCTCAAAACCACATTCAAGAAGTTTATTAACCCTTCAGATGCTTCACAGTAATTTTTGGAATGTGGAAGAAAAAAATGAACATTTAACTTTTTTCACAAAAATGTTACTTTAGACCGCAATTTTTTTTATTTTAGACTTTTTGAATGTAAAATTTGCTTGAAAAATTAGTGGACACCATGTTGCGTTTGGGGAGCACCCGATGTGCCTAAACAGTGGAAACCCCCCACAAGTGACACCATTTTGGAAACTAGACCCCTCAGGGAACTTATCTAGGTGTGTGGTGAGCACCTTGAACCCCCAGGTGCTTCACAGAAGTTTATATCATGGAGCTGTAAAAATAACATTTTCACATTTTTCCAACAAAAATGTTTTGCAGACCCCAATTTTGCATTTTCATAAGGGTAACAGGAGAAATTGCACCACGCGATTTGTTGTGCAATTTTTCCTGAGTAAGCCGATACCCCATATGTGGGGAAAAAACACTGTTTGGGCACAAGGCAGGGTTCGGAAGAGAAGGAACGCCATTTGACTTTTTGAATGTAAAATTTGCTTGAATTAGTGGACGCCATGTTGCGTTTGGGGAGCCCCTGATGTGCCTAAATAGTGGAAACCCCCCCCCACCAAGTGACTCCATTTTGGAAACTACACCCCTGAAGGATTTTATCAAGGGGTATAGTGAATATTTTGAACCCAGAGGTACGACACAGAATTTGATAACATTAGGTCATCATATTGAATAAGTTGTCATTAGTCTTGAGTGCAAGTGCTCGCTACTTGAGTTTGCATCGGGTACTCAGGTATGGACCATGTATGGCGGGCGCTCAAGTGACATGCTCGAGTCCCCGCCCGCATGTTTCATGGTTGTTAGTCACCCAAATAAAAACATGTGGGGATCGCTTGTGCATGACAGGCAGTCCCAGCAAGGTTTTTTTGGCTGTATAACAGCTGCAAAACATTTGAGGCGGAGACTTGAGCATGTCACTCGAGCACCCGCTATACTCGGTGCATACCCGAGCACCCGATGCAAACTCAAGTAGCGAGCTCTTGTGCGCAACATTAGTCGCCATTTAGATGGTATTTTTTTCTTTACTTCTGAAAAAATCCCAACCCCAACCCTAATACAACCACAACCTTAGCCCAAACGCAACCTTAGCTCAACCCTAACCCTAGCCCAACCCTAACTCAACCCTAACCCTTGCCCAACCCTAACCCAATCCTAGCCTAACCATAGCACAACCCTAACCCTAGCCCTAGTACAACCCTAACCCTAGCACAACCCTACCCATAGCTCAATGCTACCCCTAGCCCAACACTAACCCTAGCTCAACCCTACCCCTAGCCCCACCCTAGCTCAACCCTCACCCTAGCCCAACCCTAACCCTAACCCTAGCCCAACCCAAACCCTAGCACAACCCTAACCCTAGCCCAACCCTAACCCTAGCACAACACTAACCCTAACCCTAGCACAACCCTATCCCTAACCCTAAAGTTTATTTTTTACGCCATTCCTCGTGCGGTATAAGTGATTAGACAACTTTATTTTTCGGGTCGGTGCAATTACAGGGATACTAGATTCATATCAAGTTTTTATGATTGAGAGCTGTCACACACTAAAAAACCCTTTTTTTTGCAAAGACTAGTTTTTGCATTGCAATTTTTTGAGAGCTATAATTTTTCCATATTTCGTTCGACAGAGTCATGTGATTTTTTTTTTTTTTTTTGTGGGACAAGTTGATGTTTTTATTGGTACCATTTTTGGGCACATTACATTTTTTGATTGCTTTCTATTCCGATTTTTAGAAGGCAGAATAAATAAAAACCAACAATTCACGAACTGTTTTTTGGTGTTTTTTTTATGCCGTTCTATGTGTCGTCAAATTGATAAGGAAGCTTTATTCTTCGGGTCAGTACGTTTACAGCGGTACCACAGTTATATTTTTTTTCACGTTATGGCACTTTTACTCAATGAAAACTATTTTATAGAAAAAAGAATTGTTTATGCATCGCTAGAGAGCTATAAATGTTTTATTTTTCTGCCGTTGGAGCTGTATGGTGGCTTGTTTTTTGCGGGATAAGATGACGTTTTCAGCGGTACCATTTTTATTTACATTCGTCTTTTTGATCGCGTTTTATTCCATTTTTTGTTTGCTGGTATGATGATAAAGCATCGTTTTATGTTTTGTTTTTTATTTTTTTACCCTGTTCACTAAAGGGGTTAACTTCATCACCATCCCTGTGCTATGCAGCCTGTCAGCGCTGCACAGGGAAAAGTTACTTTGGTCACGCTTGGCGCATGACCAAAGCAACTTCCTGCCTTCTGATGACCCGGATGTTGTCATGATGACATCTGGTCACCATGACAACATCTGGGACCGGACTCAGACGCTGCGGGATGCCGGCAGAGAAGGTAAGTATCGCGCTAACCTCCTCTTGCCACCAGAATGCTGCGATCGATTTCAATCACAGCATTTCGGGGGTTAATGTGCAGGGAGCGATGCGGGACCGTTCCTTGCACATAGCACCGGGTGTCAGCTGTGACAATCAGGTGGATGACTTGATATCACGACCTCCCCAGGAAAAAGACAATAGGCTCTAGCTACAGAGACCTTCAAACTCTCTGTGTCACTCCCCCTACTGCACCCCTGGTGGAGCCCAAGTCTCCATCCATGTTATTTCCCAGCTAAGAGCTCCCAAAACTAAAATGGGCCATACGTTCTTACTGGACAGTCCTAGGGAGCCCGTTCTGGTGTCATTGGACCCAGCCCGGCCCCTGCTACGCATGGATGCTAAACATCAGAGTCCTAGGGGCCCCTGCAAGGCTGTGCTGGGTATCTCCTTTCCTTACGCTGGACTATGTTTAAATCTAGGGTTACAATCCGCATCCCCTCAGGTCTATTTTGTGTATCACTGAGATGAATCTTTTCCCCATAACTCGCTGTTGAATTATGTTTCTTGAATAGGCACATGGCGTCAGGGGAAGGGACATCCTGTGTAGCTTGCAGCTGCTGTGAGAATTATCACTCTTCGCTTCTTCAGCTCCTTCCTTTGCAAGCTGCAGTGTCAAATTTTCATATGTAGAGCTTCGTAAAACCCGCCTGCCAGTGCACAGTGATCGACAGGGGATTACCTTGAATATCTTCACACCATTGTTCCCTGTAAAAAACAGAAAATAAATAAGCTAATTTATACTCACCTAACACCTAATCCCAGAAGCCACTGTCAACTGTAAAACAGCAAAAATAAAAAACAATCATATCCCTCACCTATCCAAAGTGATGAAATAATCCATAGTGTCTTACGATGATCTAGATGACTTATCCTAGTATAATTTTCAAACGGTGCCACTCCATAATGTACACATACTACAATGTGAAGAGTGGCAACTATTGACCGTATAATGGCAAAATCGCAAGATAAACATAAACAACCGAAGCAACCACGATCAAAGGCCGATCTACATCATAAAAAATTGTTTTATTGAATATTCAATTTTGTTAAAAATTATCACATGCAGATAATTGGTGCAAAAAATGGTGCAAAACAACATACAGTGTGTAAAAAAATTCCACCGCTATATGGGACACGCAGGACCCAAATTGTACAGCCTAGTAGATATTAAGTGATCATCCAAGTAGCATAGTATTTATACACAGGCCAATGTGACCCGATTAGTAAAAAGGCTCATATAGTCAAAGGTTGTTAGGTCAGAGAAACAGACAATGTTAATACATTCCTCAAAATAATATTACGGGTATAATGAGCCACCATATATATATTTACATGTGTATAACAACAGTATATATATGTGTCAACAGTATATAGACATACAATATATTGTACATGACAACAGGCTCACACTGACACAAGTAATGTGTAGCAATCAGCTGCCGTGAGAGAGTTCACAGGAGTTCATCAGCTGATGAAACCCGGTAACCTCACTTACGGCACCGCCGCTGCGTGAGAACTGTCTCACGCCGTAGCGGTGCCGTAAGTGAGATCACTGGAGCTCATCAGCTGATGAACTCCTGTGAACTCTTTCACGGCAGCTCAGCGCTATACACTGCAGGAGTGATTACACAGCGGCGTCTGCTCTGTAACAGCAGGCATAGGCTGATGGGAGTAGTACTCTCATCAGCTGATGCCTGTGACCCGTGGTAAGCTTTTTACGACTGGTCACAGTCACAGCTGCGGGCTCACACTGTCATCTGACAGAGTGAGCCCGTAGTTCTAACCAATCAGAGCCCCTTTTTCCCACGCTGTCATCTGCGTGGGAAACCATGGATGTTCGGGGGCCCCATTCATATGAATGGGGTCCGTGTTCCGGGTCAGGTACTGTTCTGGTAACCGAATCAAACTTTTAATAGATATTCGGATATTCACGGGTCCGCCCATCACTAGTAAATAATCCTACCAAGTTATGACCACATAATGCCACCACATAATGCTAAAATAATGCCACCATACTGATCATTACCATCATGACTGTACTAAGACCAATATTACAATCAATACCACAATATGAGACAATAATCAATAAATACAGCCAGATCATAACAACATATCACCAACATGTACTGTAGTGATAATATACCATACTGATTATTAACAGTATAAACACTGATATTATCACTGTGCAGCAACCATGTAGTGGTATAATTGTATATATCAATTCCAGTGCTCTGCATACTATATACAGTACAGACCAAAAGTTTGGACACACCTTCTCATTTAAAGATTTTTCTGTATTTTCATGACTATGAAAATTGTACATTCACACTGAAGGCATCAAAACTATGAATTAACACATGTGAAATTATATACTTAACAAAAAGGTGTGAAACAACTGAAAATATGTCTTATATTTTACGTTCTTCAAAGTAGCCACCTTTTGCTTTGATGACTGCTTTGCACACTTGTCATTCTCTTGATGAACTTCAAGAGGTAGTCAACGGAAATGTTTTTCACTTCACAGGTGTGCCCTGTCAGGTTTAATAAGTGGGATTTCTTGCCTTATAAATGGGGTTAGGACCATCAGTTGTGCTGTGCAGATACACAGATGATAGTCTTACTGAATAGACTGTTAGAATTTGTATTATGGCAAGAAAAAAGTAGCTAAGTAAAGAAAAACGAGTGGCCATCATTACTTTAAGAAATGAAGGTCTGTCAGTCCGAAAAATTGGGCAAACTTTGAAAGCGTCCCCAAGTACAGTTGTAAAAACCATCAAGCGCTACAAAGTAACTGGCTCACCAAAAGTACCACCCCAGGAAAGGAAGACCAAGAGTCACCTCTGCTTCTGAGGATAAGTTTATCCGAGTCACCAGCCTCAGAAATCGCAGGTTAACAGCAGCTCAGATTAGAGCCCAGGTCAATGCCACACAGAGTTCTAGAAGCAGACACATCTCTACAACAACTGTGTTAATTCATAGCTTTGATGTCTTCAGTGTGAATGTACAATTTTCAAAGTCATGAAAATACAGAAAAATCTTTAAATGAGAAGGTGTGTCCAAACTTTTGGTCTGTACTGTATGTGCATAGTGTGCTGGTAATTGTACAAATATATGTATATTAAGTCATCTACCATCTCTCTGATCATAGTTGTTCACTTTCCCTTTTCTTTTTCATTCAGCCCACACCACCATAACCACTTCTTCCATCCATGACTTGTCTCTGCAAAATGTAATTCACGTCTCCTCATCGCGTCTGCTGTATGGAGAGTCAGGGTGTTGGAGACCGGAGCAGCACACCCGGGGAACAGGAGCGAGATGAGTATGTTTTTTCTGCATGTATATATGAGTCTATGTGGGGGCTCACACTGTATATACAAAGGCTACGTGGTGGCTCAAACTTTATTTAGGAGGCTATGTGGAGCTCACACTGTATACAGGAGTCTATGTCCGGCCTCATACTGTATATAGGAGGCTATGAATGTGCTCACAGTATATATAGGAGGCTATGATGGGGCTCACAATGTATATAGGAGACTATGTGGGGGGCTTATGCTGTATATGGGAAAATATGTGGGGGCTTATACTGCATATAGGAGGCTATATGGGGGCTTATACTGTATTTAGGAGGCTATGTGGGGGCTCATACTGTATAAAGGGACTATGTGGGGCTCATACTGTTTATATAGGGCAGCGTGGGGGTTCATACTGTATATAGGTTACCTAGGGCTCATACTGTATATAGGGAGGCTATGTGTGGGCACATACTGTATACAGTATATGGGGTTATCTGGGGTTCATACTGTATATAGAGTGGCTAAGTGAGGGCTCATACTGTTATAGGAGGATATGTGAGGCTCAACCTCTATATAGATAGGCTATGTGGGGGCTCACACTGTTTATAGGGGGCCATATGGGGGCTCATACTGGATATAGGAAGCTATGTGAGGGTCATACTGTTTATAGGGTCCATGTGGGGGCTCATACTGTTTATAGGGGGCTATGTGGGGGCTCATCATGTAAATAGGAGGCTATATGAGGGCTCATATTGTATGTAGAAAGTCTATGTGGAGGCTCATACTGTATATAGGGGACTATATGGGCACTCACACTGTATATAGAGCGGCTATGTTGGTCTTATATATTATATGTAGGGGGCTGTGTGGGGCTCATACTGTATATAGGGGCAGTTTTCAGGCTTATACGGTAAATAGGGGAATGTCAGCATACCCCGTAAGGTTCGAGTTCGGTTCGTCGAACGCCCGTATGTTCGCCGAACTGTTCGTCGAACTGTTCATGGAACACCATCGAACACCGTTAAAACCAATGGCAGGCAAACAAAAACACATAGAAACACATAGAAAACACATAGAAAACACTTCAAAGGTGTCCAAAAGCTGACAAACTGCTCAGAAGACACAACTAACACATGGAAAAGTGACAAGTACATATAGTCATGCAAAAAGAAAAGAGGTTGAGGAGTAAAAGGAGGGGGAGACACAGATATAGGCATGTAATGCCCTTCTAAAACCAAAAAAGTGTGAAGCTGACACAGCCAGTCCGTTCTTGCCCATGCGACCTCCGTGTCGCCGGGTTTGTGCCAGAGCTGCGGTGGACCCTGATGGCCAGCCCCCTTCTCCCAATACTGGTGCCTGTCCGCTGGTGGGTCGAGCGAGCCCCCCTGCGGTGGAGGCAGGTCTAAGCTTTTTAATTTAAATTGTCTCTCTAATTTGAATGAGTACACTATAAATCCTTTTACAAGGATCTATTGGAGGGCAAGTCTGATGCCAGCAGCCGCGGGAATTACAGCTCCAGTAGCGTCCACTAAAGCTGCTGCAGTTAAAATGCTTTTATAAGGATAGAGCTTGGCGGTCCACTTCAAGGCGTCCTACCGCCAGTCCCAGCCCCTGTGGCTTGGGGTGCCTCCCGATGCTCTTCACTGAGTGTCCCGAGGGCCCGAAGCATTTGCTTTGAAAAAATTAAGTGTCCAAACTACAGGTGGTGTAGCTTGCTTAACAGCCGGAATAATCCGCTGACTAGCAGACACTGCTACTAGGCACAAAGTATTTCCTGGGCTAGATGCAGTTAAAATTTTGTAATTAGATACTCTCATTAGATGCTGAGAAAGCATTCCATAGAGTCTCCTGGCACGCCATATATTATTCTCTTAAAAAGCTTGGGGTAGGGGTCTAGGGGACCCTTTTATAGCCCAAATCACGGCCCTGTATAGCAATACGTCACCTAGGCTGAAGATAAATGGAACATTTTCATCACCTTTCATAATCACCAATGGGACAAGGCAGGGATGTCCTCTGTCCCCTCTCTTATACATCCTAGTGACGGAGCACCTGCTCTCATCAATTCGCCATAACCCCAATATTAGGTGGATTGAGGTGGGAGGCACCGAGTACAAATGCTCTACATTTTCTGATGATGTCCTAGTATATATCACTCAATCACATATATCCATCCCTGCTGTTATGACTGAAATAGATCACTTTGTTACATGGTCCAATTTTAAAATCAATGCAGCGAAGTCTGAGGCCCTCGATGTCTCCCTCCCCAAATCCATACAGGATTCCATCCAGTCCAACTTTCCCTTTGCCTGGCCCTCACAGGGTATCAAATACTTAGGAATTCCTATTCATAGAGACCTCTCCCATCTATGTTATCTTAATTTTGGGCCCTTTATTGAACAACTCCATACAGACCATGGTTGGCAAGTTAGAACTGTAAGATTCACTACGTGAACCACTGGAGCTTTGTGGAAAAGCACATGTACACTGTGTTCCAAATTATTATGCAAAAAGTGTTTAGGAGTGATAAGGTAAGAATTTTTTTGTTTGTCAGTTAAACTCATTGATGGTGATGTGTGTCAGGGCTCTTTATATCACTGTAAGCAATTGCAGACACCTGTGCTAATTAGTTTGGCAGGTGTGTCCAATGAAAGGCAAGACTACTTAAGAAGGCTGTCCCACATTATTAAGCAGCCTACATTTTCTGCCAAAATGGGAAAGAAAAAGGATGTGTCGGCTGCTGAGAAGCAACAAATTGTGGAGTGTTTAGGTCAAGGCATGACTACATTCAACATTGCCAAGACACTTCATCGTGATCATTGCACAATCAAGAAGTATGTAGCTGATTCACAGTACACACGTGTGCGTGCTGATAAGGGAAAATTGAGGACTCTTTCCTACAGGCAATTACGTCAGGTTAAAAGAGCAGCGGCAAAAAAGCCTTGTCATAGCAGCAGACAAGTTTTTGAAGCTGCTGGTGCCTCCAAAGTCCCCCGAACAACAAGATGCAGGGCCCTTCAGAGGTTTGCAGCTGTGCATAAGCCATCCTGTTGACCTCCTCTATCCACTGTACACAAGCAGAAACAGCTCCAGTGGGCCAAACAATACATGAAGACTGACTTCAAAACTGTTTTATTCACCGATGAGTGCTGTGCAACGCTCGATAGTCCAGATGGATGGAGTGGAGGATGGCTGGTTGATGGACACCCCATGCAAACATGGCTACGGCGCCAACAAGGAGGAGGTGGAGTAATGTTTTGGGCTGGAATCATGGGGAGAGAGATTGTTGGCCCCTTTAGGATCCCTGAAGGGGTAAAGATGAACTCCATGATGTATGTGGAGTTTCTCAAACAGCACTTCCTGCCATGGTTCAAGAAGAAGAACCATGTATTCCACAGCAAGATCATTTTCATGCATGATAATGCACCGTCTCATGATGCACATAACACATCTGCATCTCTGGCTGATATGGGCATAAAAGGGGACAAACTTATGGTGTGACCTCCATGCTCCCCTGACCTCAAACCCATTGAGAACCTCTGGAACATCATCAAAAGGAGTGTCTATGATGGCGGGAGGCAGTTCACATCTAAGCAACAGCTCTGGGAGGGTATTCTGTTCTCATGCAAAACAATTGAAGCAGAAACCATCCAAAACCTGACAAATTCAATGGACGAGACAGTTCAGAAGCTCCTTTCGAACAAGGGGTCCTATGTGCAAATGTAACATCACCTAGAATAAAGCTTTGAGTTGAAAACTGTTTGATTTAAGTTTCTAATAACCTGATAATGCTTATAATTTCAAAAATGACCATTTTTTTGTTCTTTATTAAAATGAAAAGGTTGATCGAAGAGTGTGGGGGATCTAAGAGTGTGGCAACCCAGTAGTCAGGATTATTTCAAATTCTGACAATCTGAGGGTCATGTTGCAGGTAGTGCAGCAAGAAGGCACCCATGTGTCTTGCGCATCTAGGAGCCCCAAAATTATTTTCCGGGCTAGATGCAGCTAAAAATTATTATTAATTTGAAAGCTGGTGGAGCTTAGTATAGATGGCCTAATAGAATCAGTATTGCAAACTGCTATAAGGCCAAAATTATTTTACAGGGAAGATAGAGATAAACATGATTAGTAATAATTTGAAATCTGGTGGAGCTTAGTATAGATGGCCTAATAGAATCAGTACTCCACACTGCTACTATGCCCAAAATTATTTTCCAGGCAAGATACAGATAAAAATGATAATTAATTTGAAAGCTTTAAACGGTTGGTGAGGTGATTTTACCAAATCCTCAAGCTTTTACTCTCCCCAGGATGACACAGGGCTAGAAAAGTCCTTGCTGATGCATGATGTGTTCATCTTTATGAACCTGAGTCTGTCTACATTGTCAGCGGACAGCCGCGTGCGCTTATCTGTCAGCACAACACCAGCAGCGCTGAACACACGTTCAGAGAGAACAAAAATTATTATTAATTTGAAATCTGGTGGAGCTTAGTATAGATGGCCTAATAGAATCAGTACTGCAAACTGCTACAAGGCCAAAATTATTTTACAGGCAAGATACAGATAAACATGATTAGTAATAATTTGAAATCTGGTGAGCTTAGTATAGATGGACTAATAGAATCAGTACTGCAAACTGCTACAAGGCCAAAATTATTTTACAAGCAAGATGCAGATAAACATGATTATTAATAACACTGGTGTACAAAAAAAAAAAAAAAAATTCTGGCATGGACTTTAAGAACAGTTTTAGACTAATTTGAGGGTGCTGAATTCAAATCTGATCTTATAATTTCTCTATCACATCACGTTTTTGCGCTATAGGTATATAGCCCATTTTCAATAATTCCAAGAAAAATATAAGTAGTGTATGAAAAGTGCCGTTTTATACGGTTCACTAAGGTAAATTTAGTTTTCATTTAGTCTCCCAATAAATGTGAGAATATCTTTGTTTTCTTTGAACATGCATAATTCCCATTTGTTATGATAATAAAGTAAAAAAACAGTTTTCAAACACCCTTGTTTTCTGTGCTACTGGGACAGTAGAGCTACAGCAGAGCATTGGGTGAAAACTGAATGGCCTCAGCGACAGAGTTTGGCACCTGGCGATAAGAATGTCATCCATGATTCACTAGTGGATAGGAAGAACATTGTCTTTCCTCCCTTGCACATAAAACTTGGATTGATGAAGCAGTTCGTCAAAGCTCTCAATCACAGTGGAGAATGCTTTAACTATATATATGTTCAACTTTTCCAGGTCTTAGTGAAGAGAAGAAAAAGGCTGGAATATTGTATAATAAGAACACTTATGAGAGACCCAAACTTTATCACATCAATGAATGAGACAGAAGAAAGAGCTCGGAATGCATTTTGTAATGTGGTGCAGAATTTTCTAGGGAATAAGAAAGCAGACAACTATGAAGAGATTGTGGAAGAGCTACTAATTAGTCTGCAAAATCTTGGATGTAGAATGAGTACCAAGATTCACTATTTAAACAGCCATTTGGACTTTTTTCCAGAGAACCTTGGGGATGTGAGCGAGGAACAAGGGGAGCGTTTTCATCAGGACATTAAAACAATGGAAGAACGGTATCAAGGCCGGTGGGACTCACATATGATGGTTGACTATTGCTGGAGCTTGATGAGAGACAAACCAGAAGTTGTACATCACAGATCAGCCAAGAAAAGAAAGTTCAAATAACTGCCATTTGCCATTCATCTGTGTGCCATATATATGTGTTTTTATATTTTGTAGTTTAATTTTGTAAGTATATTTGATTTGCTGTACACAGACTTTGTAATTTGTTATTCCTTGATTAAAAATATACAAAATGTAGTAACGAAAATCATGAGGTTTTTATCAAAAAACATTCGATAGGATTAATTTCCATCAAAAATATCTCGAAATCCTGATGTGATAGCCAAAAACGGAGTTCGTATTAGTAATCAGCAGCCAAAATTGACTTAAAATATGTTTTAAAACCTTTTGACAGAAAAACTGCATTGACCAGTGTAATTTTAAATCTGGTGGAGCTTAGTATAGATGGCCTAATAGAATCAGTACTGCACAGTGCTACAAGGCCAAAATTATTATACAGGCAAGATACAGATAAACATGATTAGTAATTTGAAATCTGGTGGAGTTTAGTATAGATGGCCTAATAGAATCAGTACTGCACAGTGCTACAAGGCCAAAATTATTATACAGGCAAGATACAGATAAACATGATTAGTAATTTGAAAGCTTAAAACGGTTGGTGAGGTGATATTAACAAATCATCAAGCTTTTACTCTCCCCAGGATGACACAGGGGTAGAAAAGTCCTTTCGGATCCATGATTTGTACATCTTTATGAACATGAATCTGTCTACATTATCAGTGGAGAGCCGCGTGCGCTTATCTGTCAGCACACCACCAGCAGCGCTGAACACACGTTCAGACAGAACGCTGGCTGCGGGGCATGACAAGATCTCCAAGGCATAAGTGGTGAGCTCCGGCCATTTATCCAGATTGGAAGCCCAAAAAGAGCAAGGGTCCAGTGACACAGTCATGGCTTCAATGTTTACTTGGAGATACTCCTGTACCATCGTCTCTAGCAGTTGACTATGTGTCAGACTTCTTGTCTCCTGTGGCCTTGCAAAGGATGGGCTAAAAAAGTGGTGAAATGATTCCGCAAAATTGATGTTACCAGCAGATACTGTGTTTCTGTTACGGTTTGAGTGCTGAACACTCGACGGTCCCACAGTTGGCAAGTTGGAACTGTGAGATTCACTACGTGCACCACTGGTGTTTTGTGGAAAAGCACATGTAAGATTCTGCAACAGTCTCTGCTGATACTCCTGCATGCGTGCATCCCTTTCTATGGCAGGAATAATTTCTGCAAATTTACTTTTGTACCGGGGATCTAACAGTGTGGCAACCCAGTAGTCAGGATTATTTCTAATTCTCACAATTCGAGGGTCATGTTGCAGGTAGTGCAGCAAGAAGGCACTCATGTGTCTTGCGCATCCAGGAGCACCAAGTCCCTGTTGTGTTGGTGGCGAGGTAACAATCATGCTTCCTTCCTCTGCCCTCTCTCCCCAACCTCGCACAACAGAAATGTGATCAAGGTCTCCCTCATCTGATGAGTCTTCCATCAGTTCGTCCTCCACTTCTTCCTGGGCTCCTGCACATTTCTCACTAGTTTGGCTGCTACCATGCGCCCTGCTAAAACCATCTCCCCCACCCTCACATGCCTGCCGCCTTGGTGCTGCCGACCGTCTGGACTTTGCAGATGTTAGCCCTTCCGCATACAACTCCTCCTCCTCTACTTCCTCCACCTCCTCTTGTGCCACCACCTGACTCCGAATTCTGTTTAACATGTGCTCCAGCATGTGAATCACCGGAATAGTCATGCTGATAATGGCATCGTCAGCACTAAACATCTTCGTCGCCATTTCAAAACTGTGCAGAAGGATGCATAGGTCCCTGATCTGAGACCACTCCTCCAGCGTGATTTGCCCCACCTCTGGATCCCGTTGGCCCAGGCTATACGTCAGAACATATTGCACCAGGGCTTGTCGGTGCTGCCACAGTCGCTGCAACATGTGCAGAGTTGAATTCCACCGGGTAGGCACATCGCGTTTTAGCCTGTGAAGTGGCAGGCTCAACGACTTCTGTAGAGATGTAAGTCGCTGAGCTGAGGGATGCGAACGGCGGAAGTGAGCACACAGCGACCGTGCCCTCTGCAGAAGGCTATCTAGTCCAGGATAGTGGCCTAAAAATTGCTGGACACCAGGTTCAACAAGTGAGCCATACAAGGCACGTGTGTGACATTGCCCCGGCGAAGGGCCGCACTGAGGTTTGCAGCATTGTCGCACACGGCCTTCCCTGGTTTCAGGTCCAGTGGAGACAACCATTCATGAAACTGGTTCTCCAGAGCTGACCACAACTCCTCAGCTGTGTGACTCACATTTCCCAGACATTTCAAAGTAAAAACCGCCTGATGACGTTGAGCCCTGCTGCCAGCATAGTAAGGAGCTGTACAGGATCCCTTCTGCGCAGTTAGAAAGCTTGTGGCATGACCAGACAGGCTTTGGGTGCAGGTGGAGGACCGAGAGGAGGTTGAGGAGGCAGAAGCAGTGGAGGAACTTCGAGATAAAGAGGATTGACGCACAACTCGTGGGGACGGCAAGACTTGGACAGAAGCCCCTTGTCCTGCTGTCACCATAGTTACCCAGTACCCAGTCAGCGACATGTAACGCCCCTGTCCATGCCTACTCGTCCAAGTGTCTGTGGTGTAATGCACCCTGTCACACACAGAGTTTCTCAAAGAAGCGGTGATGTTGTGTGCGACATGCTGGTGGAGTGCAGGCACACCTTTCTTTGAGAAGTAGTGCCGACTGGGCATCTGGTACTGGGGCACTGTGACGGGACAAAAGGTCTCGAAAATCCTCTGTGTCCACCAGGCGGAAAGGCAGCATTTATGTAGCCAAGAGCTTGCAGATGGTGAAATTCAACCTCTTAGCTTTCTCATGGCTAGGAGGAAATGGTCTTTTACTTGTCCATGTGAAGCCCAGCTGTGCTTGGCATCACAGACCCAGAAGGGTGTATTGAAGGACTCCTCCACAAGAGGCCCCCATAACCATTCACACATCTGCACCTTCCACCTCAGACCACCAGAGGGAGCTCCTTAGGGAGATATATAAGGGAAGGTGGGGCCAGGCAGCCGTTAGTCTGTCAGAGTCTGGTTTAGCAGTGAGTTCAGTGCAGTCTGAGACGTGTTACCTCAGAGGACAAAAGCCTGTTCCAGCTCCTGCATTCTACCCTGCAGTGGAGCTTATCCAGATCAAGACTCGGTGTAGCTCAGTGAGGTGAGCTGTAGGTGTGCCGGCGCCATAAGATCGGTGAACCGCGGCACGCTGCCGTTTGTGTGAGTAGCCTATCGAGGGCTCGAGTAGGCCGAAGGCAAAGGAGTAGAGAGTTAGTTCATAGGGGAGCAGAGGAGCTTAGCTGGCTCACCCCGAGAAGAAGAATTTACCGGACACCGGGTCCGAAGCTTGCCGGGAACTCCACGACCCAGCAAGATAAACCGGAATGCCTGGAGAACTACAGGTCCCAGGATCGCTAAAGTGCTGATACGTACCAGAACCAGGAGACACATAGGCCCCGTAGGTCGGGAGCGTGCACTCCAAGAGAAGGCCCTACCACAAGGTCAGCCAGCGCAGGACAGAGACAAAGTTAGGCCTAGCTCCAGGCAGGTCAGAAACTTATTATGCAGAAGCCAGAACCAGGAGGCCCAAAACCTGCTCATTGGGGAGGATCTGGACATACACCCTTCACCCTACAGTGCTCCGGGGAGTGCCTGAAATTCCACCAGTAAAAGGTACTGAAGTGACTATCGTGTCCGTCCCTGTTCTTGCTCTGGCCCAGAGTAGTCTCTATATCCTGCATCCCCGTTCCTATACTGCCCTGAGGCCCAGCTCTAACTGTGGAGAGCTATACCATCAAGCTGCCTTATCATCAGCCTCAGTAGACTGCGCAGCGCTGGTGATCCTCACCAGAAACCACAGGTGGCGTCACGAACTCTTTCTTTTATAAACTTTACAAATATCAACCCCTTTTTAGGAGAGACCCCAGGGTACGGGCCCGGGAGCCGACCACCGCGACATCCCTAAAGGCCAGGCCAAAGGCCTGGGTACCGAGTTATCCCCATTCCCCTGGGTGCCACATCCACATCTGAGGGACCGAGGGCTGGCTGTTGTGCTTAGACGGGGTTGAGAAGGGTGTTCCCGGCAAACTGCCGGTCTGTGAGGAAGATGCAGGCGGACATGTTAGGTTGCCTTGATCCAAAGGTGGTGCTATCGATGTCGGAGAGCGCTCAACACCAGCTGGTGTTTCCACCTCCAAATAAAATGATGACCTGACAATCACACTGGCTGTTGCGGGTAAAGAGGTGGCCGGTCTGCGTCCCAAAACAGGTGTGACTGCTGTCCCCCAGTCACAGAGGATGAAGAGGCTGCGGATGCACAAGATGTGGCTGATGGTGGTTGGCCCAGCCGGCTAGGCCGCATTGTAGCACAGTGAGCTTCCCACTGCAACTTATGCTTCATATCCATGTGCCGGTTCATGTATGAAGTACTCAAACTATGTATTTTTTGGCCTCTACTTAGCTTTTTCTGACAAATGTTACAGATAACACGAGTTGGGTCATTCTTATCGATCTGAAAAAATGCCCAAGCTATGCAAGGCTTAGCACCTATGCGACCTGAAGAGCCACTACGACTTGTGGTCAGAGGCAGAGTTGTGTTTGAGGATGCAGTTGTTGACGTGCTTCCAGTACTACGTCTCTGTCCAGGAAGGCGCAACCTGACCTCGTCGTCACTAGCATCCTCCTCCACCTCCTCTGCTGACCTCATCGACTGGCTGACTGTGGGTTGACAGTAAGTGGGATCTCCTCGTCATCATCACCCTGTGTGTTATCACACCAGTCGTCCTCAGAGTCAACCTCTTCCTGCCCTGACAAAAATCTCAAGTTGTCGTTCCAATCAGGTATTTGAGTCTCATCATCGCCTTCCTCATTCTCTCCACCAACAGGAGATACAGTTTGGGAACGAGGGTCTACATTATGGTTGAGGTGGAGGAGAGCCCACTTGAAGGAGCACTTGATATCCGTTGAAGCACCTGCTGTTTTTGTGCCTCATCTGGAATTTGTAGCGATTAGCGTGGCCGTAAGAAAGGGATCTTATCACATTGTCCACTAAAAGAAGTAGACATCTTAGTTTGGCTGGAAGATGGTCTTTCTTCTGCAGATGTTACTGTTGCTTTAACACCTACCCCACGGACACAACCTTTTTTTCCCTTCCCAACACACCTATTCCCCTTTCCACCATCAGCAGGCCTTTTTCCACTCATTTTGGTGGTTAACTAATTGACAACTCTGGAGTTGTTTGCACAAAAAACAATGGATGGGAACCGAGCAGAGCTGAGTGGCCAAACTGTTGTTTTAGCCCAAAAGTATTGGCTGGGTTAGATGCAGTAAAACAATTTTATTACATACACAGGTGGTGGAGCTTAGTATAGATGGACTAATAGAACAAGTCCCACACACTGCTACAAGCCCAAATTTTTTTTCAGAGCTAGATGTAGATAAAAATTATTTTTAATTTGCAACCTGGTGGAGGTTAGTATAGATGGACTAATAGAACAAGTCCCACACACTGCTACAAGCCCAAATTTTTTTTCAGAGCTAGATGCAGCTAAAAATTATTTTTAATTTGCAACCTGGTGGAGGTTAGTATAGATGGACTAATAGAACAAGTCCCATACACTGCTACAAGCCCAAATTTTTTTTCAGAGCTAGATGCAGATAAAAATTATTTTTAATTTGCAACCTGGTGGAGCTTAGTATAGATGGACTAATAGAACAAGTCCCACACACTGCTACAAGCCCAATTTTTTTTTCAGAGCTAGATGCAGATAAAAATTATTTTTAATTTGCAACCTGGTGGTGGTTAGTATACATGGACTAATAGAACAAGTCCCACACACTGCTACAAGCCCAATTTTTTTTTCAGAGCTAGATGCAGATAAAAATTATTTTTAATTTGCAACCTGGTGGAGGTTAGTATAGATGGACTAATAGAATGATGCTATGCCCAAAAGGTTTTACTTGGCTAGGTGCAGTAAAAAAATTTGTATTCTATACACAGGTGGTATAGCTTGCAACACAGATAGGCTACTCCACTGACTAACACACACTGCAAGAGGCCAAAAAGGATTTGCTTAGCTAGATTTAGCCAAATGCTGTGAAAAAAACTTGCACAGCACTGGCACAGACCTGCCTAGCAAAAAGTCCTAGGAAATGCTGTAACCTAGTCCAGAAAAGGACTGCAATTACAAGTAGACCCTACTCCCAACCTATCTATTTAAGAGCACAGACCTGCCTGATAAAAGTCGTAGGAAATGATGTAACCTAGTCCTCAAAAGGACTGCAATCACAACTATCCCCTACTCCCAAGCTATCTGTAGATTTGTGCGAAAATTGGCTTGAAATGAACACTCAAAGTATAGCGCACACAGCAACAGCGGTGCCGTCTAACACGCAGCTGCAGCAGTGAGAAAATGGTGGCTACGTGGAAAATGGCTGGGTCTTATAGGGCAAGGACATGTGACATACACTGCCAATGACACATGCCTATGCTTGTGTGAAAAAAGCAGTTCGCTCCGTGTGTGCGCTGCTGATAGGCTGACAGATTGCATCTCCCCACTGTAAATGGGGGAAAGAGAAAAAAAAATGGAGATCTTCATTATTTCTGCAGAGATCCATCCCCTGCCCCTCCCCCCGCCCCGCTGTACACTCAAACTGCGTATTAACATTAATTTTCAGCATTACTGAGAAAAAATCCAGTTATGATTTTGGTGCACGAACAGTTATGGAACATAACCTCGAACAGCTGGATTTTTTTCAAATTGTTCGTGTTCGCCGAACGGCTCGAACACCGCCCAAAACAGCTCGAATTTGAGATTGGCGAACAGTTCGAGTCGAACACCGCTCATCTCTAGTGATAATATTAATATATTATAATAAATGTAATTAATATGTTGATATGAATATTGAGCAGAATTCATATCTGTCTATTGGTTCGTTCTCCGCAACAGTCATGGTCTCTCATGTGATCTCTTTGGAAAATAAATTGCCCACCCTTGCCTTAGATAGTAATAATGCCCCCTGTGTGCCGATACTGAATAATAATGCCCCCATCTATGCCTGATAATAATAGTGCACATGGGGTTTCTTACAATAATAATATTGCAACTCATGGTATGCAAGGGGCTTATATTAATATGGGGTCTACCAGTAGATACATAGGGGGAGAGGGTTAATAAGAGGCTTTAATACAGAGCCCAGACAGGCTGTACTATAACAGCAGGTGAAAGGGGGAGGTAAGAGGAGGAGCAGGCATTCTGACGCTTAGGCTTGAAGGGGAATAGAGCCTGTAATAACACAGCGGGGCAGGCGGAGGGTTGTGTTTATTAGGAGCTTAGACCCGGCTGCTGCATTCAATGACACTTTACATAAAAATGTGTTCCAGCGATGAGACCGGAGGGGGCGTCAGTGCGCATTGGGAGGCACGCTGCGCTCCAGCGAGAGGTTTCCTCCCCATACAGATACCAGAAGGTCCATGCTTGAAACGCACAGTGGGCTCCAATAGGGGGCGCTGTTTTATGGATCTCATCAAGTATTTATCACATCATAGGTCCAGATTGGTTCCCATAATGGCTAGGCAACAAGACAACAGGGAATATAGGTGTATAGATATATTATAAATATAGAGGATGTATTAATATAGTGTAAATGTACCAGATATAATCGATGCACACACAAAGGAGAATCATTTAACCCTGAATCAATATTCAGTGCAGCCAAGATTAAAAGTATAGATAAAGAAAAGAAGTCCGTCCAAATGGCCGACTATGCCGTATAGAAGAGCGCAGCCACAATTGGCCTACACACTGTATGGTGATAGTCTATGTAATAGGGCCATACTGAATAGTGATCACACTATAACAATAGGCCATTCGTTAATAAAATCCATCTAGTCTCTCGTTGAATGATTTTCTTATCCCAGTCGACCAACCTCGCTGGTAAAGGGACCACGTGTATAACGTATGCCCATATAGACGGCTTGGGAGGGAGGGCTGATCCTCCTGACAGATTCCCTTTAATCTTATAAGGAGACGCAGAGGGGCACTATTATTATTATAAGGAGACCCAGAGGGGCACTATTATTATTATAAGGAGACCCAGAGGGGCACTATTATTATTATAAGGAGACCCAGAGGGGCACTATTATTATTATAAGGAGACCCAGAGGGGCACTATTATTATTATAGGGAGACCCAGAGGGGCACTATTATTATTATAGGGAGACCCAGAGGGGCACTATTATTATTATAAGGAGACCCAGAGGGGCACTATTATTATTATAGGGAGACCCAGAGGGGCACTATTATTATTATAAGGAGACCCAGAGAGGCACTATTATTATTATTATAAGGAGACCCAGAGGGGCACTATTATTATTATAGGGAGACCCAGAGGGGCACTATTATTATTATAAGGAGACCCAGAGGGGCACTAATATTATTATAAGGAAACCCAGAGGGGCACTCTTATTATTATAAGGATGCCCAAGGGGAACTATTAATGTGATAAAGAGACCTAAATGATCATCCTAATAAATTGGTATCACGGGGAGTAGTAAATTTAGATTTTCTCCAATGGTAGGCAGGGTCATATTTGTAATAGAGACCCTCATCTTTGAAAGTGGGTGTGGGAGAGTAACATGGGCCTGTGTGCGTCCTATGCCAGAGCTGGGCGCAGCCCCTAGTCCGGCCCTGTTCCCTCAGTAAAGATACTTCTTTTAGCCCCTAACACGGTACAAAGATATACATTGTCTTTTAGCCCCGGAATCTGACTTTCTTATTGATACAAAACACTGTAATTTTTATTGTGTGGAACAGATATAAATAATTTATGTAACAACATAATAATACTCTAACTGCTCAGAAGAGTAAAGCGTCCATAGTTCTATCATCCATGTCTGCATATGGTACCGATGCTCAGCCTATATTGTTGCCTCCTTAAGGGATGCTAGGCAACTTCCTTATAAGGTAAGCTGCCCCTTTAAGAGTAGAACACAAGATTCCATTATGACATCACAATTAACCATCACTATTTCTACAAGTGATTACACTCTAGTTGTCACTTTGACTTTCCGGTGTCATTGTTGTCGGTGTGATAAGCCATATAGCTAGTCATATACAGACTGCGCTTGGATTTACTGGAAATGTCTGGAATTCCTCCAGACAGACTTCAGGTGTTAGCACTACTCCAGGGGATTCTTGCCACCTATGACCCTGACTTTGTGCTACCACTACCCGATGGCGTCCTCAGCTTCACTTACCGGCTGGTAATGGAGCTTGTGAGAGATTGCCTGACCAAATACAAACGAGGTCATATAAGCTCAGAATATCTTGAGCATTTACAGAAGAACATATGGACATTAGTACAACAGGTAAATAGCAGACAATCTGCACAAATCATATAGTAATAATGGAAAATAATAATGGAATATAAGTTTAACCTGTACCAAATACCCAGATAAGAATAGCCGGGGAGCAGTAATAGGGCATACAGGCTACATGACAAGGGAGAGGGTGATATCTACAGGGTTATTGGGAGGGTTGTGGAGGTAGGGGGGAATTGGATTGGTTAACCAATTATGGACCACAGAGTTTTCAGTTGTTATGCCTTCATTTTTTCCTCACTTTCTTTCAAGAGCCATAAATTTGTTATTTTTCCATTGACATAGACATGTGAGGGCTTGATTCTTTTGCAGGACAAGTTGTAGCTTTCAGTGGCTCCATTCTATTTACCATACATTGTACTGAAACAAGGGAAAAAAATTCCAAGTGAGATGCAATGGTTCTTTGTGTCGCTATATTCAGGGACCCATAACATTTTAGTTTTCTGTCGATTGGGATGAGTGAAGATTTGAGTTTTGCAGTGAACTTTGTGTACATAGAGTGTCATAGAATCATAGATTCTATGGGTGTTTTGATTGTTTATTATTAATGTTTTTAAGTGAAATGAGAAGACAAAAAAAAAACACAAATCCAATTTTTTTTCCTCTTTTCGGTGTTTATTGATCGTATTAATTAATTCCCTATCTTAAAAGATCAGACTTTAACAACCGCATCAATATCAAATATGATCATTAATTTTTTCCTTTCTTTATTTTAAATGGTGAAAAGAGGAGTGATTTGAACTTTTATATTTTTAACATTTTTTTAAATCTTTTCTTCTTTATTTTTAATTTTTTTTTTTCGTTCCCTTAGGGGACTTAATCCTGCAAATCGCTCATACTATATATTGCAATACTACAGTATTGCGCTATATAGTGAAAATCTTGATCTCCTCTGGAGCTCAGCCTATAGCTAAGCTTCACAAGGAGGACCGTGGTTTCAGCAACGGAGGTCTTCAGCAGACCCCTGGTTGTCCTAGAAATGCATTAGACCCTTGTGATCGCCTTGTGGAGGGCCGATGAAAGCAAGAGTGCTCAGGCATCGGTGCATGCACAATTGAAATGATACTGTCACAGACTGACAGCTTTATTTAAATGGTTAACAGAAGAATTCTGCGTTGTCAACGGTTTTTAGGGACAGATGCTGGCTATTTCATATACGCATGTTTGGGGAGCTCAGCTCCTGAGCCCCCTCCACATGTGAGGATCCTTCCAGGATGTTAATAACCCGTACATTTGCGGGAAGGAGTTGAGGAGCTGGGTTACAGGGGGACAATAAAAGGAAGAAGGTAGGAGTTTCACGTTCCAGCATCCAACCAGCCCTTATAAAGAGATGGGAGGAAAGTTTGAAGGCTGGCACTTGATAAGTAGAGGTTTTGGGACGGTCACAGCGGTGGGGGATAGGTTTGGGTCAGAGTCTTGATAAATGTGATGTCCTTTGGACGGAGGTTACTGTTGGGGGAATAGTGACTTTGGTTACATCTCAATATAACTAGTGGACTTTGGTCCTGTGAGGATAGTGGTATTAATGTGGGATATTAATGCCTTAACCCTTGTGTCGGTGTGGTGTCGGTGTGGTGCGGCTAGGGTCTAACTCTTAATTAGGTGTTGTTTTTCTTCTGGTTTAAAGCCTATTAGATATCTACTGTATATAATTGTGGGGCTATCATTGTTGCAGTCACCCCGCGTTTTGAGTTGGAGTCTGCTGTGGCCATTTTACACAGGTCACAAGCAGCCATGTGTCTTATATACATACATTGGGTATGGAGGGAGGACGTGGGGATTTAAAGGTTTACAAGCGACCGGATCCCTCGTCAGTTGTCATGTAGTACTTGTAGTGTAGATAGCATAAGTAACATGGTGATATAAATGGCCTCCTCCGTTTTGCTTTTCCTCTCATGATTTTCCTTTCTTCTTTGTTTTCATCTCTATAGGCTGAAGAAAAATCCCAAAGTGGAGAATTGGCCTTTATTAAACAACTGGCCCAAAATGTCCTGCTTGTACTGGAGTATCCGGCCTACTCAGTGGAGCGCCTGGTAAGGATCTATCATCTTCTACATCTCATGTCCTTGTTGTCTGATCTTCTCCAGATCACCAGCCATATAGCAGAAGCTCAGGTTCATGATGGTGGAGGCCTCCCTGTCCTCTCCAGGCAGACACAGGTTTCCATCTCATGTCATTGTTCTCTGATCTTCTCCAGATCACCAGCCATATAGCAGAAGCTCAGATTTATGATGGTGGAGGCCTCCATGTCCGCTCCAGGCAGACACAGGTCTACATCTCATGTCCTTGTCTCATCTTCTCCAGATTACCAATCATATAGCAGAAGGTCAGTTTCATGATGGTGGAGGCCTCCCTGTCCTCTCCAGGCAGACACAGGTCTACATCTCATGTCCTTGTTGTCTGATCTTCTCCAGATTACCAGCCATTTAGCAGAAGGTCGGATTTATGATGGTGGAGGCCTCCATGTCCACTCCAGGCAGACACAGGGTATTTTATGGCCACCTGTCCCTGTGGTTTCATCATCTGTGAGGACAGTCTGTACTCAGTGGTGCGGAGTTTGTATTTCCGCCTGTGTCTTTGTATAAGGGGGATATCTCCTATAATATAATAGTGTCTGTGCAGGGTCCGGCTTGTATCACGTCCCCTACATCTGCTGCAGTGTAATCATCATGGACATAATATAGAAGAGAGACGTTCCTGCATCTTCAGCTTTTATTTCCCTGCAGTTTCTATGTCTTAATGTCATTTCTTATTCCTTTTTAGGCCACGATCGGATCATTGAACCTGGGGAGAAATCCTTGTAAGAGCGACTATAAACCGATCAAACTGATCAGCAGTGGAGCCTTTGGGTGAGCTTTACTTTGGTATTATATATATTTCCCAGGGCTCCTTATGACGATGTCTCTGCGTCCTTCCCATGTTATGTTCCCATGGACAAATTATGAGTTCACATCACGGTCCACATCTATCTGTCACTATTCAGGTCAGTTAGGATGTGACGTGGATGAGGACCCCCATTGGTGATCATTTGTGGAGTGTTATTTTATGTATTTATAGACATGGTTTTCTAGTGATGGCCCCACATTAATCATTAATACAGGAGATCATTTGATGAGATCTATAGATAGATTGTTAATAAGAATTTATAGTAAATCATGTTTTTTTCTCCTCTCCAGGGCCGTCCACTTAGTTCGCCATAAAGATACAAACCAAGTCTGCGCTATGAAGAAAATGGACAAGGAGAACCTGAAAAAGCCAAAGAGGCTTGAATGGGCCTTTCTGGAGAGGGACATCTCAGCATTCGCAGATTGTCCCTTTGTGGTCTCCACGTTCTGCTCCTTTCCTACTAAACTTCATCTATGTATGGTCATGGAGTATGTACCAGGTAGGACACATCCATTGTATCTATATCCAGCCCACGTCTGCTTAATCCTAGCACCTATATATGACCACAATGTGCCCACATGGACGGTTACATGTCCTCTTTGCAATTATTATAAGTCATCTGTTACCAAGATGCCTGAAAAACCATTGATCTCTATGAAAGTCCCCCAGTATGTCCTCGCTGAGCACGGCAGCAATTTCCACTATGGGTAAAAGGAAGATTGGTCTTTTTGAAGAGTTTTTATAGATAAGAACGTTCACAGAGAAAAAAATTAGAGGCTCGTAGATGAGGCTCTGTCTCTATGTATAGGGTCTATCTGCAGTATACAGTATACGCACTACATTATACAGTATATATAGACCATCCTGTCCCAATGTCTCCGCCTTTTTCACATTCCCACTCATCATGTGTAATTTACATTGTAACAAACCCTCAGTTCTCATATTTGCTTTCTCCTGTAGGAGGTGACTGTGGTACCCTTTTAAAGCACAGGGGTCCTTTACCAGTCCTCTTGGCCCGTATGTACATTGCGGAAACGGTCCTTGCTGTGGAATACCTGCACAGCTATGGTGTGGTGCACAGAGATCTGAAGCCTGAGAAGTAAGTGACCCCTCTAGCATATTAGAGGGGAAGAAAGTTAGAGTTTCTTATACAGTCTGTGGGTTATTACTTGGTGCTGACACCATCTTTTCTTTCACAGCCTCCTGATAACATCAACAGGACATATTAAGGTCACTGATTTTGGGGTTTCAAAACTCGGCCTCATGAGACCAAACTCAGACTTCTACAAGACTCCAACTAAGGACATCACCAAAGAGTTCCTTGATAAAGAGGTAGGCTTTACTTACAGGGTCTTGTACTTTACAGATCTCATCTCTTTCTCCTTCTCTGATTTATAATTTCTCTAGAAAAACATTTCCACTGATGTTATGTGTCGCAATTATATTTATTGATCATCATCTCCTTTTTCTGTTGGTTTCCAGACTGCTGGCACCCCTACTTACATGGCCCCAGAAGTTATCCTAAAGATAGGTTATGGAAGGCCTGTTGACTGGTGGTCAATAGGGATCATCCTATATAAATTTCTATTTGGATATCCACCATTTACAGGGGCTTGCAGAAGGAATATTTTACACAGTATCATCCAGGGTAAGTAAAATAATCTGAATGCTTGTGATGTCACTGTTATTTGACTTGAATAGTTCTGTAGTTTTTTCTAGCTTTGTTAAGGAATTTTTTTTTCTGAAAATAAATGAAGAGGTTTTATTTCTTATAATATTTGCTTTTTATATAACAGATGATATACCTTGGAGATGTAATTACTTTCCTCCAACTAATGCTCGAGGCATCATCACTCAACTGCTCAGAAAAATTCCAGCACTGAGACTTGGAACAGGTAATATTAATAGTATTATCAATGAATTATTACAGCGTGACCAGACAAATGATGGGTTCCATGAGGATCAGCACTGAGGTTCTGTACTCTACCTACTTGTCTATTACCCATTCTTCATGCTATAATGTTCAATATATTTCCTTTATGTCGGCTCTGTTACATCTTCAGTTCAGATTAACATAAATTCTACAGATATGGAGCAGTTTCTCTGACAATGACTGTATCACTTTCTTTCTTGTCTTCCTTTTCCAGGAGGCGCAAATGAGATCAAAATTCATCCATTTATGCGTGACTTAGACTTTGACAACCTTTTAAGTCAGAAGCCCCTGTTCGTTCCTGACCTAAAGTCAGATGAGGACACCCGCTACTTTATCAGTAAGTAAAATGAGACGTCATCTGCAGAAAACTGACGTGTGTCTTGTCTTTCATTTTATGTCAAAATCAGTTCTCATCATTATTAGTGATAACATGGTGACTGTCTGGGTATTATACTAATAATCTCTAATAACACTTGTATTTTTTAGCTCGAAGTAGCAGCTTCAAACATATGAATTCAGATGAGGGGGACACAAGTGAGGACAATGACTGGCCAGAAATCAAAAACTTTGCATCAACTTATCAAAGGTCTTCTAAAGTAAGTATGTGGCTAATAAAATGTATGAAACCTATAATTACAAAAAAAAATTAAATATATCTATTTTATATTTCTTTATCTGTTTTAGCTATATATCACCAATACTGGGATGATGACCAATATAGAGCCTATGTCACCTCCACAGTGTTCCCAAGAGAACAGTGATGGAGGCAATGAAGAGCCTATGTCACCTCCACAGTGTTCCCAAGAGAACAGTGATGAAGGCAATGAAGTGCCTATGTCACCTCCAGGGTGTTCCCCAGAGATCAATGAAAAAGGCTCAGAAATGTGAGTAGATTATTATTATTATGAGATTTAGTCCTGATATATGTCGGATCCAAATACAAGATACGAGTAACACAAATCTAAATCTAGCATCCACCACCCCATGACTACACAATCTCTGTGGGTCTTACTTGTGATAACTTCAATAACAGCTGATTGTTGCGACCAACCATTCATTTCCAACTCACTACAGGCCAATATTACTAATTAGACTCCATTCTTGCTGGTAAAATGTGGTCTTGAGCAGGCTATCTCCTCTATGTTGTCCTAATTGACCTTACAGACAGGTGTTCTTCCGTTATTCTATTGTTTATTCCTTGTAATTTACGTGTCTTTTTTCTACCAACAGGCAGAAAGAATCTTCCCCTTCCAAAACTGTTGGAGACAATCAGTGTTTTACTGCTAAAAACAGTGAGTCATCCTCGCCCTCATTGTCAGGTATGTACAGGTTTATAGGCCATCCAATTATAGCCTATGATCCAAAATTTAAATATTAAGGCTCTAAAATTACTTCCTTTATTCTTTCTGCTCCCCTGAGTATTCTATTTTTTGTTTTGTTAAAATCCCCCATAAGGTTCCAGAGTTATGGGCCTTTGTAATTAGTGGTAATTTTTATTCTTTACAAAGGGGCGGTGCTCACAGGATCCTCTGGGGCGTGCCCTTAGGTTACCACGCCCACATGATAAAGACCATAATAATTAACACTAAATAAAAAGTCCCATATCTCTACAACCGTACTGTGGATTTTAGGAAAACAAATATCAGAATACTCAGGGGAGAAGCCGACATAAAATAAGAGCGAATCTTGGACACTTTTGACCTGGTGATGGGTCTTCTTTAAAGTTACAATGAAGTTTTATCTAACTGATTATATAACACTGTGGCTTGCTGAAAGTAATGTCATATTAATATGGGGACATGGTTCTTTGGAGAGACACCACCGGAACCCAGAAAAGCTACAGGTTCATATTAATCAGTTGCATAACTCTATAAAGATACAAAGCTCATCTTTTAGGAGTTTATAATCAACATTTTTTTCTGGCTTTTTGATTAGAATCTCCAGTTCAGAAGAGAAGAAAATATTTTCGAACACTGAGAAAACAACTAAAAACAGAGAAAGTTGAAGAGGGGGAAACTAGGCGAGGTAAGTGTGACGAAAATCTCCATGTTGTATGACGTCAGTGAGAAGAAGTCATGTGGAGCAGATGTTATCCGTCAGTGGTGGGATTGTCACATGTATGATGGCTGACAATGATTCTGCTCCTCTGTATGATGAGATTCCTCTAACGTCATGCTACAGTGACACCACAGTAGTGTCCTCTAATATGGAGTCCCATTACTTACATCAGTTTTACATCTTTTCTCCTAGGTTCTCTCTTCCGCCGGATGATAACATCCTGCCGGCGTGGATTATCCAGGGCTGCTCGTGCTGTCAGAGAAAGCTGCATTTTTGGCTGCTGCCACCAACGCACCATTGACATCTCGAGGACAGAAAACCCCCAAATCTAGCGCTCTGAAGAAACTACAGCACATCCACCATTAATGCTGTACCTGTATGGAAGGAGTTGTACCACCTACCTGTGGCCTCCTGACCAGCAAGAGACACGTGCAAAAGTTGAAGGCTCCTCCAAGAACTTGTCTTCATCCTTCCATGCAATTTTAATTCAAAGAAATAAAAAATTAAAATTGTTTAATGTCTTTTCGCATTTAATTGATTATTACTGACTTTTATGGTATATTAATACTATACCTCATATATAGTATGTCTGAAGGGATAGATCCCAAACTGGAGAATAGCGGTTCTATGTCTCCCATTAATCCTCTAAACTCTGGCCAAAAATGGAGGAGATGACCAGAGATTCTGTTATTCCTAAGGGTACGTACACACAGCACCTTATAGACGCCAGCATACCCACTGATTTTTTATTTTATAAGAAGACACTTAAGGAAAACATCAGTGTTTTTGTTAACTACATATAAAATAGTGAGCGCCTTCCAAACAGAAGCCACCAGCAGAATGAACCGATCACTTTCTTTAACCACTTCATAATTTTCAAAGCTGGAAGCGGAGAAAAGAAGCTGAAAAAGACTGAAAAATACACAATGCACAGCAAGTTGTTTTTATATTGCATTTCATATGTTCAATCATTTACATTTTTATCTAGTGCTTTTCATGAGGGATCCAGGTGGAATCCACCTGAAGAAGACATTGTTTGCACATTACGAAGAGTGGCAATTAGTGTTGAGTGAGCACTAAAATGCTCCGGTGCTCGAAGCTCGGGCCGAGCTCACCGTGATACTCGGGTGCTCGACCCGAGCAACGAGCCCAATGTTAGTCTATGGGAGACCCGAGCATTTTTGCGGCGGCACCCCCGACAGTCTGTAGAAAGCCTAAAAAGTGCCCAAAACGATAGTGACAGTGCTCAAATGACATGGGGACAGCATGGGGATCGCCCCAGGAAGCATTTCAGACCCCCAGGTCACTGCTGTCAACAGCGCCGGACTGGGGTGTCTGGGGCCCACCAGGGACATTGACTCCAGGGGCCCACCCACCCTTCAGCTATTTGCAAATACCTGTTAGCCGTTATACCCATTATATTGGCCGCTTCTGCCCATCACTGTGCGCTCACCAGAAATGCGATGTACAATTACTGTAGTTTGCATTAAAGGGTTTTTATTGGTGAAAACAAGTCATCAGCGATGCACAGGTTGGGAAGGTGATCACTTATTTATTGGTGGAATCAGCACTGTCAGAAGATTGTGGCACTTTGAGTATTTGGTGAGATTTTTACCTCTGTATTTATAAGACAAAACCAGGAGTGGAGCAATCCGAGGTAATGTTTTATGAATTTCTCACCCACTCCTGGTTTTGTCTGATAAATACAGAGGTGAAAATCTCACCAAATGCCAACTTGCTTTCTCTGGTGAACCTTTGCAACTGCATCTCTGCTGCTGTGTAATAGTCACAGGGCAGGGAGGGGTTAAACATCCAAGTATTTAATATATATTGGAAATAAAGAGGTTTCCCCTTATTGATATCAGATAAAACAAATGACCAACCACAATCCACTCTACCAAGACCAATATTACCAGATAGAAGGCAGAAATACCACCACACCGTGACCAGATCACATATTACCACCACATAGTGCCCAAATAATGCCACATACAAGGCACAAATACCGCCACACCATGACCAAAGCACATAATACCACCACATAGTGATCAAATGCTACCAGATACAAGGTATAAATACTGACACACCATGAGACCACATATTACCACCACATAGTGACTGAATAATACCACATACAAGGGACAAATATCGTCATCTCATGACCAAAGCACATAATGCCACAACATAGTGACAAATAATGCTAAAATAATAAAAATGTAAAAAAGCTCTGTATATTGGGTCAGTGTACAGGTTATACAGTGATCACCAGTGATATTATACACAGGAGCTCTGTATATAGTGTACAGGTTATCAGTCATCACCAGTGACATTATACACAGAAGCTCTGTATATAGTGTCAGTGTACAGGTAATGCAATGATCACCATTAATATTATACACAGGAGCTCTGTATATAGTGTCAGTGTGTGTGTATAGGTAATACATATACTCAACATAGGTAATACACATACTCACCAGTGATGTCTCTAGGTGAAGTTCTTTATCTGCAGACCGATATATCCCATCTTCTATGCAGGACTTATCTCTGCAGAAAATAACATAGTTAGCTATAACTGATCACTTCCAGAGCACAATCCACACTTTTCCCAAGATTTCTACACAGCATGAAATGACAAAAAAGCAACATAGTGCCGCACTACACAGTAACAGTGCTCCAGTGTCATTCTGTGCCTGCTCATCTGTCAGCAGACATATTTCTCTGATGGCAAATATGTAGCAGAGCTGAAGACAGAAGACCCATGGATTACGTCGGAACGAGGATTTTTTTTTTTTATTAAAGATGGAGTCCCTACATGTGTTTTTTTCTGTTTACTAGAAATTCATGGTGGCCATGTCTAGTTTGGGCCTTACCATGCTTCGAATCCCAGCCCCCAGCTGGGATTATGGGCAGGGGCGTACTGGCCCACCGTATGATCGGGAAAACCCCCGGTGGGCTCCGGGTTCCGATGGCCATGCCCCTAAGCCCCGCCCTCACACCCACTGGGCCCTGTACAGAGAACAGAGGACCCCCCGGTTCGCTAATCAGATAGGCAGCACTGGGGAGCCCCTGATGTGCCTAAATAGTGGAAACCCCCCCCCCCAAGTGACTCCATTTTGGAAACTACACCCCTGAAGGATTTTATCAAGGGGTATAGTGAACATTTTGAACCCAGAGGTACGACACAGAATTTGATAACATTAGGTCATCATATTGAATAAGTTGTCATTAGTCTTGAGTGCAAGTGCTCGCTACTTGAGTTTGCATCGGGTACTCAGGTATGGACCATGTATGGCGGGTGCTCAAGTGACATGCTCGAGTCCCCGCCCGCATGTTTCATGGTTGTTAGTCACCCAAATAAAAACATGTGGGGATCGCTTGTGCATGACAAGAAGTCCCAGCAAGGTTTTTTTGGCTATATAACAGCTGCAAAACATTTGAGGCGGAGACTTGAGCATGTCACTCGAGCACCCGCTATACTCGGTGCATACCTGAGCACCCGATGCAAACTCAAGTAGCGAGCTCTTGTGCTCAACATTAGTTGCCATATAGACGGTATTTTTTTCTTTACTTCTGAAAAAATCCAAACCCCAACCCTAATACAACCACAACCCTAGCCCAAACGCAACCTTAGCTCAACCCTAACCCTAGCCCAACCCTAACCCTAGCTCAACCCTAACGCAACCCTAACCCTTGCCCAACCCTAACCCAATCCTAGCCTAACCATAGCACAACCCTAACCCTAGCCCTAGTACAACCCTAACCCTAGCACAACCCTACCCATAGCTCAATGCTACCCCTAGCCCAACCCTAACCCTAGCTCCACCCTACCCCAACCCTACCCCTAGCCCCACCCTAGCTCAACCCTCACCCTAGCCCAACCCTAACCCTAGCCCAACCCAAACCCTAGCACAACCCTAACCCTAGCCCAACCCTAACCCTAGCAATACACTAACCCTAACCCTAGCACAACCCTATCCCTAACGCTAAAGTTTATTTTTTACGCCATTCCTCGTGCGGTATAAGTGATTAGACAACTTTATTTTTCGGGTCGGTGCAATTACAGGGATACTAGATTCATATCAGGTTTTTATGATTGAGAGCTGTCACACACTAAAAAACCCTTTTTATTGCAAAGACTAGTTTATGGATCGCAATTTTTTGAGAGCTATAATTTTTCCATATTTCGGCCGACAGAGTCATGTGATTTTTTTTTTTTTTTTGTGGGACAAGTTGATGTTTTTATTGGTACCATTTTTGGGCACATTACATTTTTTGATTGCTTTCTATTCCGATTTTTGGAAGGCAGAATAAACAAAAAACAACAATTCACGAATTGTTTTTTGGTGGTTTTTTTATGCCGTTCTATGTGTCGTCAAATTGATAAGGAAGCTTTATTCTTCGGGTCAGTACGTTTACAGCGGTACCACAGTTATATTTTTTTTCACGTTATGGCACTTTTACTCAATGAAAACTATTTTATAGAAAAAAGAATTGTTTATGCATCGCTAGAGAGCTATAAATGTTTTATTTTTCTGCCGTTGGAGCTGTATGGTGGCTTGTTTTTTGCGGGATAGATGACGTTTTCAGCGGTACCATTTTTATTTACATTTGTCTTTTTGATCTCGTTTTATTCCATTTTTTGTTTGGTGGTATGATGATAAAGCATCGTTTTATGTTTTGTTTTTTATTTTATTTTTTTACCCTGTTCACTAAAGGGGTTAACTTCATCACCATCCCTGTGCTATGCAGCCTGTCAGCGCTGCACAGGGAAAAGTTACTTTGGTCACGCGTGGCGCATGACCAAAGCAACTTCCTGCCTTCTGATGACCCGGATGTTGTCATGATGACATCGGGTCACCATGACAACATCTGGGACCGGACTCAGACGCTGCGGGATGCCGGCAGAGAAGGTAAGTATCGCGCTAACCTCCTCTTGCCACCAGAATGCTGCGATCGATTTCAATCACAGCATTTCGGGGGTTAATGTGCAGGGAGCGGTGCGGGACCGTTCCTTGCACATAGCACCGGGTGTCAGCTGTGACAATCAGGTGGATGACTTGATATCACGACCTCCCCAGGAAAAAGACAATAGGCTCTAGCTACAGAGACCTTCAAACTCTCTGTGTCACTCCCCCTACTGCACCCCTGGTGGAGCCCAAGTCTCCATCCCTGTTATTTCCCAGCTAAGAGCTCCCAAAACTAAAATGGGCCATATGTTCTTACTGGACAGTCCTAGGGAGCCCGTTCTGGTGTCATTGGACCCAGCCGGGCCCCTGCTACGCATGGATGCTAAACATCAGAGTCCTAGGGGCCCCTGCAAGGCTGTGCTGGGTATCTCCTTTCCTTACGCTGGACTATGTTTAAAACTAGGGTTACAATCCGCATCCCCTCAGGTCTATTTTGTGTATCACTGAGATTAATCTTTTCCCCATAACTCGCTGTTGAATTATGTTTCTTGAATAGGCACATGGCGTCAGGGGAAGGGACATCCTGTGTAGCTTGCAGCTGCTGTGAGAATTCTCACTCTTCGCTTCTTCAGCTCCTTCCTTTGCAAGCTGCAGTGTCAAATTTTCATATGTAGAGCTTCGTAAAACCCGCCTGCCAGTGCACAGTGATCGACAGGGGATTACCTTGAATATCTTCACACCATTGTTCCCTGTAAAAAACAGAAAATAAATAAGCTAATTTATACTCACCTAACACCTAATCCCAGAAGCCACTGTCAACTGTAAAACAGCAAAAATAAAAAACAACCATATCCCTCACCTATCCAAAGTGATGAAATAATCCATAGTGTCCTACGATGATCTAGATGACTTATACTAGTATAATTTTCAAACGGTGCCACTCCATAATGTACACATACTACAATGTGAAGAGTGGCAACTATTGACCGTATAATGGCAAAATCGCAAGATAAACATAAACAACCGAAGCAACATAGTTACATAGTTACATAGTTTATAAGGCCGAAAAAAGACAAGCGTCCATCCAGTTCAGCCTATTTCTTGTGCACTGCAGCTATTCCGCAGCGCTGATCCAGGGGAAGGCAACAAAAAACCATGAGGTATAGGCCAATTTACATCATTGAGGAAAAATTCACTTCCCGACACCAATCTGGCAGTAAGATTAAATCCCTGGATTAATTAACTAAGCATAAGATGTAATTTTATTGTTCTCAAGAAAGGCGTCCAGGCCTCTCTTGAACTCATTAAGTGAGTTGGACATCACCACTTCCTCTCCCAGAGAGTTCCAGAGTCTCACGGCTCTGACCGTAAAGAATCCCCTTCTATGCTGGTGCAGGAACCTCCTTTCCTCCAGACGCATAGTGTGCCCCCTCGTCTTTGTCACCATCCTTGGTATAAACAGGTCATGGGAGAGATCTCTGTACTGCCCCCTGATGTATTTATACATGTTTATGAGGTCTCCCCTAAGCCTTCTCTTTTCCAATGTAAATAGGCCTAATTTTGACAACCTCTCTGGGTATTCTAGTCCCTCCATTCCCTTTATTACCTTAGTCGCCCTCCTTTGTACCCTCTCTAGCTCCAATATGTCTTTCCTGAGCACCGGAGCCCAGAACTGTGCACAATATTCTAAGTGCGGCCTTACCAGCGCTTTATACAGAGGAAGAACAATCTTCTCATCATATGCCCCTATTCCTCTTCTGATGCATGCCATGACTCTATTTGTCTTCGCAGCTGCTGCCTGACACTGGGCACTCCAATTTAATTTGCTATTAACCAAGACGCCCAGGTCCTTCTCCATGTCAGATTTCCCCAACGGTTTCCCATTTAATATGTATGGGTGACTGCTGTTTTTCTTTCCCATGTGCATGACCTTACATTTATCGGCATTGAACCCCATTTGCCATTTTTTGGCCCAACTCCCCAATTTATCTAAATCCTCCTGTAGCTGTGCCCTGTCCTCATCTGTATTAACTACTTTACAAAGTTTAGTATCATCTGCAAATATTGCTATTTTACTATGCAACCCTTCCACTAGATCATTAATAAATATATTAAATAATATAGGGCCCAAGACAGACCCTTGAGGCACCCCGCTAGTAACCCTGACACACCCTGAGCTTACTCCATTGATAACCACCCTCTGCTTTCTATCACTCAGCCAGCTATTTACCCACTTGCACACATTATCCCCCAGACCAAGCATTCTCATTTTATATACCAACCTTTTGTGTGGCACGGTATCAAACGCTTTGGAGAAGTCAAGGTATACAACATCCACTGACTCTCCCCGGTCCAGCTGTGAGCTCACCTCCTCGTAGAAGGCCATCAGGTTTGTTTGGCAGGAGCGATCCCTCATGAATCCATGTTGATATGGAGTTAGACAGTTATTATCATTAAGATATTCTACAATAGCATCTCTAAGAAATCCTTCAAACAATTTACCCACAACAGACGTTAAGCTGACTGACGTTTATGATGACGATCAAAGGCCGATCTACATCATAAAAAATTGTTTTATTAAATATTCAATTTTGTTAAAAATTATCACATGCAGATAATTGGTGCAAAAAATGGTGCAAAACAACATACAGTGTGTAAAAAAATTCTACCGCTATATGAGACAATCAGGACCCAAATTGTACAGCCTAGTAGATATTAAGTGATCATCCAAGTAGCATAGTATTTATACACAGGCCAATGTGACCCGATTAGTAAAAAGGCTCATATAGTCAAAGGTTGTTAGGTCAGAGAAACAGACAATGTTAATACATTCCTCAAAATAATATTACGGGTATAATGAGCCACCATATATATATTTACATGTGTATAACAACAGTATATATATGTGTCAACAGTATATAGACATACAATATATTGTACATGACAACAGGCTCACACTGACACAAGTAATGTGTAGCGATCAGCTGCCGTGAGAGAGTTCACAGGAGTTCATCAGCTGATGAAACCCGGTAACCTCACTTACGGCACCGCCGCTGCGTGAGAACTGTCTCACGCCGTAGCGGTGCCGTAAGTGAGATCACTGGAGCTCATCAGCTGATGAACTCCTGTGAACTCTTTCACGGCAGCTCAGCGCTATACACTGCAGGAGTGATTACACAGCGGCGTCTGCTCTGTAACAGCAGGCATAGGCTGATGGGAGTAGTACTCTCATCAGCTGATGCCTGTGACCTGTGGTAAGCTTTTTACGACTGGTCACAGTCACAGCTGCGGGCTCACACTGTCATCTGACAGAGTGAGCCCGTAGTTCTAACCGATCAGAGCCCCTTTTTCCCACGCTGTCATCTGCGTGGGAAATCATGGATGTTCGGGGGCCCCATTCATATGAATGGGGTCCGTGTTCCGGGTCAGGTACTGTTCTGGTAACCGAACCAAACTTTTAATAGATATTCGGATATCCACGGGTCCGCCCATCACTAGTAAATAATCCTACCAAGTTATGACCACATAATGCCACCACATAATGCTAAAATAATGCCACCATACTGATCATTACCATCATGACTGTACTAAGACCAATATTACAATCAATACCACAATATGAGACAATAATCAATAAATACAGCCAGATCATAACAACATATCACCAACATGTACTGTAGTGATAATATACCATACTGATTATTAACAGTATAAACACTGATATTATCACTGTGCAGCAACCATGTAGTGGTATAATTGTATATATCAATTCCAGTGCTCTGCATACTATATACAGTACAGACCAAAAGTTTGGACACACCTTCTCATTTAAAGATTTTTCTGTATTTTCATGACTATGAAAATTGTACATTCACACTGAAGGCATCAAAACTATGAATTAACACATGTGAAATTATATACTTAACAAAAAGGTGTGAAACAACTGAAAATATGTCTTATATTTTACGTTCTTCAAAGTAGCCACCTTTTGCTTTGATGACTGCTTTGCACACTTGTCATTCTCTTGATGAGCTTCAAGAGGTAGTCACCGGAAATGGTTTTCACTTCACAGGTGTGCCCTGTCAGGTTTAATAAGTGGGATTTCTTGCCTTATAAATGGGGTTGGGACTATCAGTTGTGTTGTGCAGAAGTCTGCTGGATACACAGATGATAGTCTTACTGAATAGACTGTTAGAATTTGTATTATGGCAAGAAAAAAGTAGCTAAGTAAAGAAAAACGAGTGGCCATCATTACTTTAAGAAATGAAGGTCTGTCAGTCCGAAAAATTGGGCAAACTTTGAAAGTGTCCCCAAGTACAGTTGTAAAAACCATCAAGCGCTACAAAGTAACTGGCTCACCAAAAGTACCACCCCAGGAAAGGAAGACCAAGAGTCACCTCTGCTTCTGAGGATAAGTTTATCTGAGTCACCAGCCTCAGAAATCGCAGGTTAACAGCAGCTCAGATTAGAGACCAGGTCAATGCCACACAGAGTTCTAGAAGCAAACACATCTCTACAACAACTGTGTTAATTCATAGCTTTGATGTCTTCAGTGTGAATGCACAATTTTCAAAGTCATGAAAATACCGAAAAATCTTTAAATGAGAAGGTGTGTCCAAACTTTTGGTCTGTACTGTATGTGCATAGTGTGCTGGTAATTGTACAAATATATGTATATTAAGTCATCTACCATCTCTCTGATCATAGTTGTTCACTTTCCCTTTTCTTTTTCATTCAGCCCACACCACCATAACCACTTCTTCCATCCATGACTTGTCTCTGCAAAATGTAATTCACGTCACCTCATCGCGTCTGCTGCATGGAGAGTCAGGGTGTTGGAGACCGGAGCAGCACACCCGGGGAACAGGAGCGAGATGAGTATGTTTTTTCTGCATGTATATATGAGTCTATGTGGGGGCTCACACTGTATATACAAAGGCTACGTGGTGGCTCAAACTGTATTTAGGAGGCTATGTGGAGCTCACACTGTATACAGGAGGCTATGTGCGGCCTCATACTGTATATAGGAGGCTATGAGGGTGCTCACAGTATATATAGGAGGCTATGATGGGGCTCACAATGTATATAGGAGACTATGTGGGGGGCTTATGCTGTATATGGGAAAATATGTGGGGGCTTATACTGCATATAGGAGGCTATATGGGGGCTTATACTGTATTTAGGAGGCTATGTGGGGGCTCATACTGTATAAAGGGACTATGTGGGGCTCATACTGTTTATATAGGGCTGCGTGGGGGTTCATACTGTATATAGGAGGTTACCTAGGGCTCATACTGTATATAGGGAGGCTATGTGTGGGCACATACTGTATACAGTATATGGGGTTATGTGGGGTTCATACTGTATATAGAGTGGCTAAATGAGGGCTCATACTGTTATAGGAGGATATGTGAGGCTCAACCTCTATATAGAGAGGCTATGTGGGGGCTCACACTGTTTATAGGGGGCCATATGGGGGCTCATACTGGATATAGGAAGCTATGTGAGGGTCATACTGTTTATAGGGTTCATGTGGGGGCTCATACTGTTTATAGGAGGAATTGTTCAGGCTCATACTGTTTATAGGAGGATATGTGAGAGCTCACACTCTATATAGAGAGGCTATATGGGGGCTCATACTGTTTATAGGGGGCTATGTGGGGGCTCATCATGTAAATAGGAGGCTATATGAGGGCTCATATTGTAGCATCGGCGTCTCTGCCCCATTCTAGGCAGAGACGCCGTCCCTCTCACCTCCCCGCTCCTGGCGCGGCGTCCTCCAGCGCTTCTCTCCCCGCTGCTTCCGGCACGCGCTCCTTCCCCGGCAGTGTGCTTAGGGTGCGCGCGCGCGCTCCCCCTCTCTTAAAGGGACCGCGCGCGCCGTCCTAAGGAGTCCCCGGCCAATTGCCGGAGGACCTCCCATATAAAAGGCACCTCCTCCAAAATGGAGGTGCCCGAGCAATGTTGTAGCACTGTTCACTACTCTGCTTCAGCCCTCAGGTCCCGTTGCCAGTTACCTGCCAGATACCTGCCAGATTCCTGCCAGTCTGCTGTCTAATTCCTGCCTGATATCCTGCTACCTGCCTGCTAGCCTGAGGTCCGACGGTCTGCCTTCCAACTCCTGTCAGTCTGTCTAAGGACCAGCTTGCCCGCTCACCTGGGAGCGCACATCTTCTACCTGCCTGCTTGCCTGAGGTCCGACGGTCTGCCTTCCAACTCCTGTCAGTCTGTCTAAGGAGCAGCTTGTCCGCTCACCTGGGAGCGCTCATCTGCTGCCTGTCTGCTAGCCTACCAGGAGGCTCTGTCGTCACGTGCTGTGACCACCCGCCTGTCCAGAGACTCCTGCCCGCTCACCTGGGAGCGCTCATCTGCTACCTGTCTGTTGGTCTTCCTGGAGGCTCCGCCGTCACATGCTGTGACCACCCGTTTATCCAGAGACTCTCGCCTGCTCACCTGGGAGCTCACGTCTATCATCTGCCGCCACAGGTCGTACCAATCCTTTACCTAGAGACTGCCCCGGTCACTTGCCGTGACCTCCTGCCCGTTCATCCAGAGACTGCCCCGGTCACTTGCCGTGACCTCCTGCCCGTTCATCCAGAGACTGCCCCGGTCACTTGCTGTGACCTCCTGTCCGTTCATTCAGAGACTGTCCCGGTCACCTGCTGTGACTGCCTGCCCGTCTACCCTGGTCGCCACCCGCTCCCTTACAAGGACTGCCACCTTGTATAGTAGCTCAGAGGTTCCGCCTCCCAGACCCGTTACAGTTTGCTCGGGCCATGGAACCCGGTGGCACCCAAGGTCCCTCGCTCTCGGACCTGTGTCATGAACTGTCCCGTCAGAGGTCCCAGCAGGACTCCATCCTGGGTCACCTGCGGAATGTCAATTCTCGCCTGGACACTCTGACTGCTCTGCCTGCAACCACCGCCAGTGCCATGACTCGCAATCCGGCAGCTCCACTGCCCACTAATAACATGGTATCCTACCCCGGACCCCGGCTTTCTGCACCTCCTCGTTTCGGAGGCGACTCCGCCCAGGCTCGGGGCTTCATAAATCAGTGCACCCTGCACTTTGAACTCCTGTCTCACCAGTTTAACTCCGACCGGGCCAAAATTGCCTTCTTCATGTCCCATCTCACCGGGGAGGCCCTGGCCTGGCTAAATCCTCTATGGGAGAGAGGAGACCCCCTGGTGTCCGACTTGCCTGCCTTTCTCACGGCTTTCCGGAAAGTCTTCGACGAACCCGGATGGAAGACCTCATCCGCATCATCTCTGCTACGCCTCCGTCAGGGAAGTCTCACCGTGGGCCAATATGCCATATGGTTCCGTACCCTTGCCTCGGAGCTGGCCTGGGATAATGACGCTCTGGTTTCCGTCTTCTGGGAGGGTCTGTCCGGCCGTATTAAAGATGAACTTGCCGGTCGGGACATTCCTACCACTCTCGATGACCTAATAACTCTTGCCACCCGGATTGACCTGCGGTTCCAGGATCGTGCCAAAGAGATCACCCGTGAGAGGAGGTTTCCACGTCTAGCTCCTACTTTTCAGAAACCCGTCACTCCCTCCGTCTCTCCTCAGGTACACTCTCCTGAGCCTATGCAGGTCGACCAGACCAAGATGGTCGGTTCTCGCCGAGAATCTCGCCGAGCCGAGGGAAGCTGTTTCTATTGTGGCAGTATGAAGCACTTCATCCGTTCCTGCCCGGAAAAGCCGGGAAACGCCAGTGTCTAGGACCACTCGGAGAGGTCGTCCTAGACAAAAGTAAGCCCTCTCCGTCTCTGACCTTACCGGTCTCTATTGCTTGGGGAGAGAACCGTCTCTTTGAACTCGCCCATCTGGATTCTGGAGCTGCTGGAAACCTCATCTCCCACTCTCTGGTAGAGAGATACCATATTCCCACCAAGTCCCTGGCTGAACCATTGTCAGTCGCCTCCGTGGATGGAAGACTTCTCTCGGAGACCATCCTGCTCGTCACTGAACCCATAACCCTGCAGGTGGGAATGCTGCACTCTGAGGAGATCTCATTCCATGTGCTGTCCGGACTTTCTCACTCCCTGTTGCTAGGTCTACCTTGGCTCCAGACACATGAACCCGTATTGAACTGGCGGTCCGGTGAAGTACTCCGATGGGGTCCTGACTGCCATAGGACCTGCCTGGTCCCGGTCCGTCCACTTCGCCCTCAGCCTACTCCAGCTAACTTACCTGGTCTCCCGGCTCCCTACTGGCCGTATGCGGACGTCTTCGGTAAGAAGGAAGCTGAGACGTTGCCACCCCATAGGCCATACGATTGCCCGATCGACCTGGTACCTGGCACCACTCCTCCCCGTGGGCGTATCTACCCGTTGTCTGCAGCCGAGACCCGAGCCATGTCTGAGTACATTGAAGAGAATCTGGCCAGGGGATTTATCCGAAAGTCTACCTCCCCGGCTGGAGCCGGATTCTTCTTTGTCAAAAAGAAAGACGGCTCGCTACGTCCCTGTATTGACTACAGAGGACTCAATCTCATCACGGTAAAAAACAAATATCCCCTGCCACTCATCTCCGAATTGTTTGACCGTCTCAAGGGCGCCAGGATCTTCTCCAAGCTGGATCTACGAGGAGCGTATAATCTGGTCCGTATCCGTCAAGGAGACGAGTGGAAGACGGCATTCAATACCCGGGACGGTCACTACGAGTACCTTGTGATGCCCTTCGGTCTCTGTAATGCTCCCGCGGTCTTTCAGGAACTAGTCAACGACATCTTCTGTGACCTCCTGTACTCCTGCGTAGTGGTATACCTGGACGATATCTTGGTCTTCTCTCCGGATCTCCCCACACACCGGAGGGATGTTCGTCAGGTCCTGCTTAGGCTTCGGCAGAACCACCTTTATGCCAAATACGAGAAGTGCCTCTTCGATCAGACCTCCCTTCCGTTCTTGGGCTATGTCATCTCCCAAACAGGTCTGCAAATGGATCCCGAGAAGCTCTCTTCCGTTCTAAAATGGCCTCGTCCTGAAGGTTTGAAGGCGATACAGCGATTCCTGGGCTTCGCTAATTACTATTGTCTTTTCATCCCACACTTCTCGTCTCGGACTGCTCCCATATCTGCACTTACCCGTAAGGGGGCTAACCCCAGGACATGGTCGCCTGAAGCCGAGGAGGACTTCCTTTCCCTAAAGAAAGCCTTCGCCTCTGCTCCCGTCCTGCACCGTCCGGACTGTAATAAACAATTCTACCTGGAGGTTGATGCCTCCTCCTCCGGAGCCGGAGCAGTGCTCACCCAGAAGTCTTCTACCGGGAGAATGGTAACGTGTGGCTTCTTCTCCAAAATCTTCTCCTCGTCGGAGCGCAACTACTCCATAGGAGACCGTGAATTGCTAGCCATCAAATTGGCACTGGGAGAGTGGCGCTATCTGCTTGAAGGGGCTCTCTACCCGGTAATTATCTACACGGATCACAAAAACCTGGCATATCTCCAAAATGCCCAGAGACTCAATCCTCGCCAGGCCCGGTGGTCGTTGTTTTTTGCCCGCTTCGACTTCATTCTTCATTTCCGTCCGGCGGACAAGAACGTCAAAGCTGATGCCTTGTCCCGGTCCTTTCTGTCCTCCGATCAAGAGGAGGAACCTACGCACATCATCGACTCCTCCAAGGTGATGAAAGTGGCCCCCTTGGATCTGACTCGTCTTCCACCCGGTAAGACGTTCGTAGCTGTGCCAGATCGGGAGAGGGTTCTTCGCTGGGGACATTCTTCTAAACTAGCTGGCCATGCTGGCCAAAAGAAGACCTTCCAACTCATTACCCGGCATTACTGGTGGCCTACCCTGCGTAAGGACGTGGTAGACTTCGTCGCGGCCTGTTCATCCTGTGCCCGTAACAAAGTTCCCCGACATCTACCTGCCGGCCATCTCCTGCCCCTTCCCGTACCTGCTGCTCCTTGGCAACACATCGCTATGGACTTTATCACCGACCTTCCAGTTTCTGCCTGTTGTACTGTCATTTGGGTTGTCGCTGACCGTTTTTCTAAGATGGCCCACTTCATTCCCCTGCCTGGTCTTCCGTCTGCACCCGAGCTGGCTAAAGACTTTATCCGCCACATCTTCCGTCTCCATGGTCTGCCCCTCCACATCGTGTCGGATCGTGGGGTTCAGTTCACCTCTCGCTTCTGGAGAGCCACATGTAAGCTGCTGGACATTACCCTGGATTTCTCCTCCGCTTACCACCCTCAGTCCAATGGTCAAGTGGAGCGGATCAATCAGATCTTGACCAGCTACCTCCGGCACTTCGTTGATGCTCACCACTCGGACTGGGTGGATCTCCTACCATGGGCCGAGTTCTCTTATAACAACCATGAGAGCGAGTCCTCTTCCAAATCCCCGTTCTTTATAGTCGGTGGCCAACATCCCCGGATTCCACTTCCTGTCTCCGTTTCTGTGGACAACCCTGCTGCGGAGTCTCTTGTCAGCGAATTTTCTACTATTTGGGAGAGCACCAGGTCCGCTCTTCTTCTCTCCTCTGAGCGGATGAAGAGATATGCTGATAAGAGACGTCTGGATCCGCCCCAATTCCGTCCGGGAGACAAGGTTTGGCTCTCATCCAAACATGTGCGGCTCAAAGTACCCTCCTACAAGTTGGGTCCTCGATTCATCGGCCCCTTCGAAGTCCTCAGGCAAATTAACCCTGTGGCCTACAAATTAAAACTCCCGGCCACCCTACGGATCCCCAACTCCTTCCACGTATCTCTCCTCAAACCCGTTGTCTTTAACTTTTTTTCCAAAAATCCAGGTGCCCCTCCTGCTCCGGTTTCCACTGATGACATCTTTGAGGTAGAGAGTATTCTGGCCTCCAAGAGGGTAAGAGGAAAAACCTTTTTTCTGGTAGACTGGAAGGGGTTTGGTCCTGAGGAGAGAACTTGGGAACCCAGGGAGAACATCAACGCCCCGCTTCTCCTTGAGAAATTTCTTTCTGGCCAAAAAAAGAGGGGGCCTAAAGGGGGGGGTACTGTAGCATTGGCGTCTCTGCCCCGTTCTAGGCAGAGACGCCGTCCCTCTCACCTCCCCGCTCCTGGCGCGGCGTCCTCCAGCGCTTCTCTCCCCGCTGCTTCCGGCACGCGCTCCTTCCCCGGCAGTGTGCTTAGGGCGCGCGCGCGCGCGCTCCCCCTCTCTTAAAGGGACCGCGCGCGCCGTCCTAAGGAGTCCCCGGCCAATTGCCGGAGGACCTCCCATATAAAAGGCACCTCCTCCAAAATGGAGGTGCCCGAGCAATGTTGTAGCACTGTTCACTACTCTGCTTCAGCCCTCAGGTCCCGTTGCCAGTTACCTGCCAGATACCTGCCAGATTCCTGCCAGTCTGCTGTCTAATTCCTGCCTGATATCCTGCTACCTGCCTGCTAGCCCGAGGTCCGACGGTCTGCCTTCCAACTCCTGTCAGTCTGTCTAAGGACCAGCTTGCCCGCTCACCTGGGAGCGCACATCTTCTACCTGCCTGCTTGCCTGAGGTCCGACGGTCTGCCTTCCAACTCCTGTCAGTCTGTCTAAGGAGCAGCTTGTCCGCTCACCTGGGAGCGCTCATCTGCTGCCTGTCTGCTAGCCTACCAGGAGGCTCTGTCGTCACGTGCTGTGACCACCCGCCTGTCCAGAGACTCCTGCCCGCTCACCTGGGAGCGCTCATCTGCTACCTGTCTGTTGGTCTTCCTGGAGGCTCCGCCGTCACATGCTGTGACCACCCGTTTATCCAGAGACTCTCGCCTGCTCACCTGGGAGCTCACGTCTATCATCTGCCGCCACAGGTCGTACCAATCCTTTACCCAGAGACTGCCCCAGTCACTTGCCGTGACCTCCTGCCCGTTCATCCAGAGACTGCCCCGGTCACTTGCCGTGACCTCCTGCCCGTTCATCCAGAGACTGTCCCGGTCACCTGCTGTGACTGCCTGCCCGTCTACCCTGGTCGCCACCCGCTCCCTTACAAGGACCGCCACCTTCTATAGTAGCTCAGAGGTTCCGCCTCCCAGACCCGTTACACATATTGTATGTAGAAAGTCTATGTGGAGGCTCATACTGTATATAGGGGACTATATGGGGACTCACACTGTATATAGAGGGGCTATGTTGGTCTTATATTATATGTAGGGGGCTGTGTGGGGCTCATACTGTATATAGGGGCAGTTTTCAGGCTTATACGGTAAATAGGGGAATGTCAGCATACTTAAATATTAAGTGATAATTAGAGTTGAGCCACCCCCGTAAGGTTCGAGTTCGGTTAGTCGAACGCCCGTATGTTCGCCGAACTGTTCGTCGAACTGTTCATGGAACACCGTCGAACACCGTTAAAACCAATGGCAGGCAAACAAAAACACATAGAAACACATAGAAAACACATAGAAAACACTTCAAAGGTGTCCAAAAGCTGACAAACTGCTCAGAAGACACAACTAACACATGGAAAAGTGACAAGTACATATAGTCATGCAAAAAGAAAAGAGGTTGAGGAGTAAAATGAGGGGGAGACACAGATATAGGCATGTAATGCCCTTCTAAAACCAAAAAGTGCGAAGCTGACACGGCCAGTCCGTTCTTGCCCATGCGACCTCCGTGTCGCCGGGTTTGGGCCAGAGCTGCGGTGGACCCTGATGGCCAGCCCCCTTCTCCCAATACTGGGGCCTGTCCGCTGGTGGGTCGAGCGAGCCCCCCTGCGGTGGAGGCAGGTCTAAGCTTTTTAATTTAAATTGTCTCTCTAATTTGAATGAGTACACTTTAAATCCTTTTACAAGGATCTATTGAAGGGCAAGTCTGATGCCAGCAGCCGCGGGAATTACAGCTCCAGTAGCGTCCACTAAAGCTGCTGCAGTTAAAAAGCTTTTATAAGGATCGAGCTTGGCGGTCCACTTCAAGGCGTCCTACCGCCAGTCCCAGCCCCTGTGGCTTGGGGTGCCTCCCGATGCTCTTCACTGAGTGTCCCGGGGGCCCGAAGCATTTCCTTAGAAAAAATTAAGTGTCCAAACTACAGGTGGTGTAGCTTGCTTAACAGCCGGGATAATCCGCTGACTAGCAGACACTGCTACTAGGAACAAAGTATTTCCTGGGCTAGATGCAGTTAAAATTTTGTAATTAGATACTCTCGTTAGATGTTGAGAAAGCATTCCATAGAGTCTCCTGGCATGCCTGGCCCTCAAAGGGTATCAAATACTTAGGAATTCCTATTCATAGAGACCTCTCCCGTCTATGTTATCTTAATTTTGGGCCCTTTATTGAACAACTCCATACAGACCACGGTTGGCAAGTTAGAACTGTAAGATTCACTACGTGAACCACTGGAGCTTTGTGGAAAAGCACATGTACACTGTGTTCCAAATTATTATGCAAAAAGTGTTTAGGAGTGATAAGGTAAGAATTTTTTTGTTTGTCAGTTAAACTCATTGATGGTGATGTGTGTCAGGGCTCTTTATATCACTCTAAGCAATTGCAGACACCTTTGCTAATTAGTTTGGCAGGTGTGTCCAATGAAAGGCAAGACTACTTAAGAAGGCTGTCCCACATTATTAAGCAGCCTACATTTTCTGCCAAAATGGGAAAGAAAAAGGATGTGTCGGCTGCTGAGAAGCAACAAATTGTGGAGTGTTTAGGTCAAGGCATGACTACATTCAACATTGCCAAGACACTTCATCGTGATCATTGCACAATCAAGAAGTATGTAGCTGATTCACAGTACACACGTGTGCGTGCTGATAAGGGAAAATTGAGGACTCTTTCCTACAGGCAATTACGTCAGGTTAAAAGAGCAGCGGCAAAAAAGCCTTGTCATAGCAGCAGACAAGTTTTTGAAGCTGCTCCAACGTCCCCCGAACAACAAGATGCAGGGCCCTTCAGAGGTTTGCAGCTGTGCATAAGCCATCCTGTTGACCTCCTCTATCCACTGTACACAAGCAGAAACAGCTCCAGTGGGCCAAACAATACATGAAGACTGACTTCAAAACTGTTTTATTCACCGATGAGTGCTGTGCAACGCTCGATAGTCCAGATGGATGGAGTGGAGGATGGCTGGTTGATGGACACCCCATGCAAACATGGCTACGGCGCCAACAAGGAGGAGGTGGAGTAATGTTTTGGGCTGGAATCATGAGGAGAGAGATTGTCGGCCCCTTTAGGATCCCTGAAGGGGTAAAGATGAACTCCATGATGTATGTGGAGTTTCTCAAACAGCACTTCCTGCCATGGTTCAAGAAGAAGAACCATGTATTCCACAGCAAGATCATTTTCATGCATGATAATGCACCGTCTCATGATGCACATAACACATCTGCATCTCTGGCTGATATGGGCATAAAAGGGGACAAACTTATGGTGTGACCTCCATGCTCCCCTGACCTCAAACCCATTGAGAACCTCTGGAGCATCATCAAAAGGAGTGTCTATGATGGCGGGAGGCAGTTCACATCTAAGCAACAGCTCTGGGAGGGTATTCTGTTCTCATGCAAAACAATTGAAGCAGAAACCATCCAAAACCTGACAAATTCAATGGACGAGAGAGTTCAGAAGCTCCTTTCGAACAAGGGGTCCTATGTGCAAATGTAACATCACCTAGAATAAAGCTTTGAGTTGAAAACTGTTTGATTTAAGTTTCTAATAACCTGCTAATGCTTATAATTTCAAAAATGACCATTTTTTTGTTCTTTATTAAAATGAAAAGGTTGATCGAAGAGTGTGGGGGATCTAAGAGTGTGGCAACCCAGTAGTCAGGAATATTTCGAATTCTGACAATCTGAGGGTCATGTTGCAGGTAGTGCAGCAAGAAGGCACCCATGTGTCTTGCGCATCTAGGAGCCCCAAAATTATTTTCCGGGCTACATGCAGCTAAAAATTATTATTAATTTGAAAGCTGGTGGAGCTTAGTATAGATGGCCTAATAGAATCAGTACTGCAAACTGCTATAAGGCCAAAATTATTTTACAGGGAAGATAGAGATAAACATGATTAGTAATAATTTGAAATCTGGTGGAGCTTAGTATAGATGGCCTAATAGAATCAGTACTCCACACTGCTACTATGCCCAAAATTATTTTCCAGGCAAGATACAGATAAAAATGATAATTAATTTGAAAGCTTAAAACGGTTGGTGAGGTGATTTTACCAAATCCTCAAGCTTTTACTCTCCCCAGGATGACACAGGGCTAGAAAAGTCCTTGCTGATGCATGATGTGTTCATCTTTATGAACCTGAGTCTGTCTACATTGTCAGCGGACAGCCGCGTGCGCTTATCTGTCAGCACAACACCAGCAGCGCTGAACACACGTTCAGAGAGAACAAAAATTATTATTAATTTGAAATCTGGTGGAGCTTAGTATAGATGGCCTAATAGAATCAGTACTGCAAACTGCTACAAGGCCAAAATTATTTTACAGGCAAGATACAGATAAACATGATTAGTAATAATTTGAAATCTGGCGGAGCTTAGTATAGATGGCCTAATAGAATCAGTACTGCAAACTGCTACAAGGCCAAAATTATTTTACAGGCAAGATGCAGATAAACATGATTATTAATAACACTGGTGTACAAAAAAAAAAAAAATTCTGGCATGGACTTTAAGAACAGTTTTAGACTAATTTGTGGGTGCTGAATTCAAATCTGATCTTATAATTTCTCTATCACATCACGTTTTTGCGCTATAGGTATATAGCCCATTTTCAATAATTCCAAGAAAAATATAAGTAGTGTATGAAAAGTGCCGTTTTATACGGTTCACTAAGGTAAATTTAGTTTTCATTTAGTCTCCCAATAAATGTGAGAATATCTTTGTTTTCTTTGAACATGCATAATTCCCATTTGTTATGATAATAAAGTAAAAAAACAGTTTTCAAACACCCTTGTTTTCTGTGCTACTGGGACAGTAGAGCTACAGCAGAGCATTGGGTGAAAACTGAATGGCCTCAGCGACAGAGTTTGGCACCTGGCGATAAGAATGTCATCCATGATTCACTAGTGGATAGGAAGAACATTGTCTTTCCTCCCTTGCACATAAAACTTGGATTGATGAAGCAGTTCGTCAAAGCTCTCAATCACAGTGGAGAATGCTTTAACTATATATGTTCAACTTTTCCAGGTCTTAGTGAAGAGAAGAAAAAGGCTGGAATATTGGATGTACCTCAAATAAGAACACTTATGAGAGACGCAAACTTTATCACATCAATGAATGAGACAGAAGAAAGAGCTCGGAATGCATTTTGTAATGTGGTGCAGAATTTTCTAGGGAATAAGAAAGCAGACAACTATGAAGAGATTGTGGAAGAGCTACTAATGAGTCTGCAAAATCTTGGATGTAGAATGAGTACCAAGATTCACTATTTAAACAGCCATTTGGACTTTTTTCCAGAGAACCTTGGGGATGTGAGCGAGGAACAAGGGGAGCGTTTTCATCAGGACATTAAAACAATGGAAGAACGGTATCAAGGCCGGTGGGACTCACATATGATGGCTAACTATTGCTGGAGCTTGATGAGAGACAACCCAGAAGCTGTACATCACAGATCAGCCAAGAAAAGAAAGTTCAAATAACTGCCATTTGCCATTCATCTGTGTGCCATATATATGTGTTTTTATATTTTGTAGTTTAATTTTGTAAGTATATTTGATTTGCTGTACACAGACTTTGTAATTTGTTATTCCTTGATTAAAAATATACAAAATGTAGTAACGAAAATCATGAGGTTTTTATCAAAAAACATTCGATAGGATTACTTTCCATCAAAAATATCTCGAAATCCTGATGTGATAGCCAAAAATGGAGTTCGTATTAGTAATCAGCAGCCAAAATTGACTTAAAATATGTTTTAAAACCTTTTGACAGAAAAACTGCATTGACCAGTGTAATTTTAAATCTGGTGGAGCTTAGTATAGATGGCCTAATAGAATCAGTACTGCACAGTGCTACAAGGCCAAAATTATTATACAGGCAAGATACAGATAAACATGATTAGTAATTTGAAATCTGGTGGAGTTTAGTATAGATGGCCTAATAGAATCAGTACTGCACAGTGCTACAAGGCCAAAATTATTATACAGGCAAGATACAGATAAACATGATTAGTAATTTGGAAGCTTAAAACGGTTGGTGAGGTGATATTAACAAATCATCAAGCTTTTACTCTCCCCAGGATGACACAGGGGTAGAAAAGTCCTTTCGGATCCATGATTTGTACATCTTTATGAACGTGAATCTGTCTACATTATCAGTGGAGAGCCGCGTGCGCTTATCTGTCAGCACACCACCAGCAGCGCTGAACACACGTTCAGACAGAACGCTGGCTGCGGGGCATGACAAGATCTCCAAGGCATAAGTGGCGAGCTCAGGCCATTTATCCAGATTGGAAGCCCAAAAAGAGCAAGGGTCCAGTGACACAGTCATGGCTTCAATGTTTACTTGGAGATACTCCTGTACCATCGTCTCTAGGAGTTGACTATGTGTCAGACTTCTTGTCTCCTGTGGCCTTGCAAAGGATGGGCTAAAAAAGTGGTGAAATGATTCCGCAAAATTGATGTTACCAGCAGATACTGTGTTTCTGTTACATTTTGAGTGCTGAACACTCGACGGTCCCACAGTTGGCAAGTTGGAACTGTGAGATTCACTACGTGCACCACTGGTGTTTTGTGGAAAAGCACATGTAAGATTCTGCAACAGTCTCTGCTGATACTCCTGCATGCGTGCATCCCTTTCTATGGCAGGAATAATTTCTGCAAATTTACTTTTGTACCGGGGATCTAACAGTGTGGCAACCCAGTAGTCAGGATTATTTCTAATTCTCACAATTCGAGGGTCATGTTGCAGGTAGTGCAGCAAGAAGGCACTCATGTGTCTTGCGCATCCAGGAGCACCAAGTCCCTGTTGTGTTGGTGGCGAGGTAACAATCATGCTTCCTTCCTCTGCCCTCTCTCCCCAACCTCGCACAACAGAAATGTGATCAAGGTCTCCCTCATCTGATGAGTCTTCCATCAGTTCGTCCTCCACTTCTTCCTGGGCTCCTGCACATTTCTCACTAGTTTGGCTGCTACCATGCACCCTGCTAAAACCATCTCCCCCACCCTCACATGCCTGCCGCCTTGGTGCTGCCGACCGTCTGGACTTTGCAGATGTTAGCCCTTCCGCATACAACTCCTCCTCCTCTACTTTCTCCACCTCCTCTTGTGCCACCACCTGACTCCGAATTCTGTTTAACATGTGGTCCAGCATGTAAATCACCGGAATAGTCATGCTGATAATGGCATCGTCAGCACTAAACATCTTCGTCGCCATTTCAAAACTGTGCAGAAGGATGCATAGGTCCCTGATCTGAGACCACTTCTCCAGCGTGATTTGCCCCACCTCTGGATCTCGTTGGCCCAGGCTATACGTCAGAACATATTGCACCAGGGCTTGTCGGTGCTACCACAGTCGCTGCAACATGTGCAGAGTTGAATTCCACCGGGTAGGCACATCGCGTTTTAGCCTGTGAAGTGGCAGGCTCAACGACTTCTGTAGAGATGTAAGTCGCTGAGCTGCGGGATGCGAACGGCGGAAGTGAGCACACAGCGACCGTGCCCTCTGCAGAAGGCTATCTAGTCCAGGATAGTGGCCTAAAAATTGCTGGACACCAGGTTCAACACGTGAGCCATACAAGGCACGTGTGTGACATTGCCCCGGCGAAGGGCCGCACTGAGGTTTGCAGCATTGTCGCACACGGCCTTCCCTGGTTTCAGGTCCAGTGGAGACAACCATTCATGAAACTGGTTCTCCAGAGCTGACCACAACTCCTCAGCTGTGTGACTCACATTTCCCAGACATTTCAAAGTAAAAACCGCCTGATGACGTTGAGCCCTGCTGCCAGCATAGTAAGGAGCTGTGCAGGATCCCTTCTGCGCAGTTAGAAAGTTTGTGGTATGACCAGACAGGCTTTGGGTGCAGGTGGAGGACCGAGAGGAGGTTGAGGAGGCAGAAGCAGTGGAGGAACTTCGAGATAAAGAGGATTGACGCACAACTCGTGGGGACGGCAAGACTTGGACAGCAGCCCCTTGTCCTGCTGTCACCATAGTTACCCAGTACCCAGTCAGCGACATGTAACGCCCCTGTCCATGCCTACTCGTCCAAGTGTCTGTGGTGAAATGCACCCTGTCACACACAGAGTTTCTCAAAGAAGCGGTGATGTTGTGTGCGACATGCTGGTGGAGTGCAGGCACACCTTTCTTTGAGAAGTAGTGCCGACTGGGCATCTGGTACTGTGGCACTGTGACGGGACATAAGGTCTCGAAAATCCTCTGTGTCCACCAGGTGGAAAGGCAGCATTTATGTAGCCAAGAGCTTGCAGATGGTGAAATTCAACCTCTTAGCTTTCTCATGGCTAGGAGGAAATGGTCTTTTACTTGTCCATGTGAAGCACAGCTGTGCTTGGCATCACAGACCCATAAGGGTGTATTGAAGGACTCCTCCACAAGAGGCCCCCATAACCATTCACACATCTGCACCTTCCACCTCAGACCACCAGAGGGAGCTCCTTAGGAAGGTGGGGCCAGGCAGCCGTTAGTCTGTCAGAGTCTGGTTTAGCAGTGAGTCCAGTGCAGTCTGAGACGTGTTACCTCAGAGGACAAAAGCCTGTTCCAGCTCCTGCATTCTACCCTGCAGTTGAGCTTATCCAGATCAAGACTCGGTGTAGCTCATTGAGGTGAGCTGTAGGTGTGCCGGCGCCATAAGATCGGTGAACCGCGGCACGCTGCCGTTTGTGTGAGTAGCCTATCGAGGGCTCGAGTAGGCCGAAGGCAAAGGAGTAGAGAGTTAGTTCATAGGGGAGCAGAGGAGCTTAGCTGGCTCACCCCGAGAAGAAGAATTTACCGGACACCGGGTCCGAAGCTTGCCGGGAACTCCACGACCCAGCAAGATAAACCGGAATCCCTGGAGAACTACAGGTCCCAGGATCGCTAAAGTGCTGATACGTACCAGAGCCAGGAGACACATAGGCCCCGTAGGTCGGGAGCGTGCACTCCAAGAGAAGGCCCTACCACAAGGTCAGCCAGCGCAGGACAGAGACAAAGTTAGGCCTAGCTCCAGGCAGGTCAGAAACTTATTATGCAGAAGCCAGAACCAGGAGGCCCAAAACCTGCTCATTGGGGAGGATCTGGACATACATCCATCACCCTACAGTGCTCCGGGGAGTGCCTGAAATTCCACCAGTAAAAGGTACTGAAGTGACTATCGTGTCCGTCCCTGTTCTTGCTCTGGCCCAGAGTAGTCTCTATATCCTGCATCCCCGTTCCTATACTGCCCTGAGGCCCAGCTCTAACTGTGGAGAGCTATACCATCAAGCTGCCTTATCATCAGCCTCAGTAGACTGCGCAGCGCTGGTGATCCTCACCAGAAACCACAGGTGGCGTCACGAACTCTTTCTTTTATAAACTTTACAAATATCAACCCCTTTTTAGGAGAGACCCCAGGGTACGGGCCCGGGAGCCGACCACCGCGACATCCCTAAAGGCCAGGCCAAAGGCCCGGGTACCGAGTTATCCCCATTCCCCTGGGTGCCACATCCACATCTGAGGGACCGAGGGCTGGCTGTTGTGCTTAGACGGGGTTGAGAAGGGTGTCCCCGGCAAACTGCCGGTCTGTGAGGAAGATGCAGGCGGACATGTTAGGTTGCCTTGATCCAAAGGTGGTGCTATCGATGTCGGAGAGCGCTCAACACCAGCTGGTGTTTCCACCTCCAAATAAAATGATGACCTGACAATCACACTGGCTGTTGCGGGTAAAGAGGTGGCCGGTCTGCGTCCCAAAACAGGTGTGACTGCTGTCCCCCCAGTCACAGAGGATGAAGAGGCTGCGGATGCACAAGATGTGGCTGATGGTGGTTGGCCCAGCCGGCTAGGCCGCATTGTAGCACAGTGAGCTTCCCACTGCAACTTATGCTTCATATCTATGTGCCGGTTCATGTATGAAGTACTCAAACTATGTATTTTTTGGCCTCTACTGAGCTTTTTCTGACAAATGTTACAGATAACACGAGTTGGGTCATTCTTATCGATCTGAAAAAATGCCCAAGCTATGCAAGGCTTAGCACCCATGCGACCTGAAGAGCCACTACGACTTGTGGTCAGAGGCAGAGTTGTGTTTGAGGATGCAGTTGTTGACGTGCTTCCAGTACTACGTCTCTGTCCAGGAAGGCGCAACCTGACCTCGTCGTCACTAGCATCCTCCTCCACCTCCTCTGCTGACCTCATCGACTGGCTGACTGTGGGTTGACAGTAAGTGGGATCTCCAACCTCGTCATCATCACCCTGTGTGTTATCACACCAGTCGTCCTCAGAGTCAACCTCTTCCTGCCCTGACAAAAATCTCAAGTTGTCGTTCCAATCAGGTATTTGAGTCTCATCATCGCCTTCCTCATTCTCTCCACCAACAGGAGATACAGTTTGGGAACGAGGGTCTACATTATGGTTGAGGTGGAGGAGAGCCCACTTGAAGGAGCACTTGATATCTGTTGAAGCACCTGCTGTTTTTGTGCCTCATCTGGAATTTGTAGCGATTGGCGTGGCCGTAAGAAAGGGATCTTATCACATTGTCCACTAAAAGAAGTAGACATCTTAGTTTGGCTGGAAGATGGTCTTTCTTCTGCAGATGTTACTGTTGCTTTAACACCTACCCCACGGACACAACCTTTTTTTCCCTTCCCAACACACCTATTCCCCTTTCCACCATCAGCAGGCCTTTTTCCACTCATTTTGGTGGTTAACTAATTGACAACTCTGGAGTTGTTTGCACAAAAAACAATGTATGGGAACCGAGCAGAGCTGAGTGGCCAAACTGTTGTATTAGCCCAAAAGTATTGGCTGGGTTAGATGCAGTAAAACAATTTTATTACATACACAGGTGGTGGAGCTTAGTATAGATGGACTAATAGAACAAGTCCCACACACTGCTACAAGCCCAAATTTTTTTTCAGAGCTAGATGCAAATAAAAATTATTTTTAATTTGCAACCTGGTGGAGCTTAGTATAGATGGACTAATAGAACAAGTCCCATACACTGCTACAAGCCCAAATTTTTTTTCAGAGCTAGATGCAGATAAAAATTATTTTTAATTTGCAACCTGGTGGAGGTTAGAATAGATGGACTAATAGAACAAGTCCCACACACTGCTACAAGACCACATTTTTTTTCAGAGCTAGATGCAGATAAAAATTATTTTTAATTTGCAACCTGGTGGAGGTTAGTATAGATGGACTAATAGAATGATGCTATGCCCAAAAGGTTTTACTTGGCTAGGTGCAGTAAAAAAATTTGTATTCTATACACAGGTGGTATAGCTTGCAACACAGATAGGCTACTCCACTGACTAACACACACTGCAAGAGGCCAAAAAGGATTTGCTTAGCTAGATTTAGCCAAATGCTGTGAAAAAAACTTGCACAGCACTGGCATAGACCTGCCTAGCAGAAAGTCCTAGGAAATGCTGTAACCTAGTCCAGAAAAGGACTGCAATTACAAGTAGACCCTACTCCCAACCTATCTATTTAAGAGCACAGACCTGCCTGATAAAAGTCGTAGGAAATGATGTAACCTAGTCCTCAAAAGGACTGAAATCACAACTATCCCCTACTCCCAAGCTATCTGTAGATTTGTGCGAATACATCCTCTATATTTATAATATATCTATACACCTATATTCCCTGTTGTCTTGTTGCCTAGCCATTATGGGAACCAATCTGGACCTATGATGTGATAAATGGTCTGAGGTGGAAGGTGCAGATGTGTGAATGGTTGAGAAGTCGTTGAGCCTGCCACTTCACAGGCTAAAATGCGATGTGCCTACCCGGTGGAATTCAACTCTGCACATGTTGCAGCGACTGTGGCAGCACCGACATGCCCTGGTGCAATATGTTCTGACGTATAGCCTGGGCCAACGAGATCCAGAGGTGGGGCAAATCACGCTGGAGGAGTGGTCTCAGATCAGGGACCTATGCATCCTTCTGCACAGTTTTGAAATGGCGACGAAGATGTTTAGTGCTGACGATGCCATTATCAGCATGACTATTCCGGTGATTTACATGCTGGAGCACATGTTAAACAGAATTCGGAGTCAGGTGGTGGCTCAAGAGGAGGTGGAGGAAGTAGAGGAGGAGGAGTTGTATGCGGAAGGGCTAACATCTGCAAAGTCCAGACGGTCGGCAGCACCAAGGCGGCAGGCATGTGAGGGTGGGGGAGATGGTTTTAGCAGGGCGCATGGTAGCAGCCAAACTAGTGAGAAATGTGCAGGAGCCCAGGAAGAAGTGGAGGACGAACTGATGGAAGACTCATCAGATGAGGGAGACCTTGATCACATTTCTGTTGTGCGAGGTTGGGGAGAGAGGGCAGAGGAAGGAAGCATGATTGTTACCTCGCCACCAACACAACAGGGACTTGGTGCTCCTGGATGCGCAAGACACATGAGTGCCTTCTTGCTGCACTACCTGCAACATGACCCTCGAATTGTGAGAATTAGAAATAATCCTGACTACTGGGTTGCCACACTATTAGATCCCCGGTACAAAAGTAAATTTGCAGAAATTATTCCTGCCATAGAAAGGGATGCACGCATGCAGGAGTATCAGCAGAGACTGTTGCAGAATCTTACATGTGCTTTTCCACAAAACACCAGTGGTGCACGTAGTGAATCTCACAGTTCCAACTTGCCAACTGTGGGACCGTCGAGTGTTCAGCACTCAAAATGTAACAGAAACACAGTATCTGCTGGTAACATCAATTTTGCGGAATCATTTCACCACTTTTTTAGCCCATCCTTTGCAAGGCCACAGGAGACAAGAAGTCTGACACATAGTCAACTCCTAGAGACGATGGTACAGGAGTATCTCCAAGTAAACATTGAAGCCATGACTGTGTCACTGGACCCTTGCTCTTTTTGGGCTTCCAATCTGGATAAATGGCCGGAGCTCGCCACTTATGCCTTGGAGATCTTGTCATGCCCCGCAGCCAGCGTTCTGTCTGAACGTGTGTTCAGCGCTGCTGGTGGTGTGCTGACAGATAAGCGCACGCGGCTCTCCACTGATAATGTAGACAGATTCACGTTCATAAAGATGTACAAATCATGGATCCGAAAGGACTTTTCTACCCCTGTGTCATCCTGGGGAGAGTAAAAGCTTGATGATTTGTTAATATCACCTCACCAACCGTTTTAAGATTTCAAATTACTAATCATGTTTATCTGTATCTTGCCTGTATAATAATTTTGGCCTTGTAGCACTGTGCAGTACTGATTCTATTAGGCCATCTATACTAAACTCCACCAGATTTCAAATTACTAATCATGTTTATCTGTATCTTGCCTGTATAATAATTTTGGCCTTGTAGCACTGTGCAGTACTGATTCTATTAGGCCATCTATACTAAGCTCCACCAGATTTAAAATTACACTGGTCAATGCAGTTTTTCTGTCAAAAGGTTTTAAAACATATTTTAAGTCAATTTTGGCTGCTGATTACTAATACGAACTCCGTTTTTGGCTATCACATCAGGATTTCGAGATATTTTTGATGGAAATTAATCCTATCGAATGTTTCTTGATAAAAACCTCATGATTTTCGTTACTACATTTTGTATATTTTTAATCAAGGAATAACAAATTACAAAGTCTGTGTACAGCAAATCAAATATACTTACAAAATTAAATTACAAAATATAAAAACACATATATATGGCACACAGATGAATGGCAAATGGCAGTTATTTGAACTTTCTTTTCTTGGCTGATCTGTGATGTACAGCTTCTGGGTTGTCTCTCATCAAGCTCCAGCAATAGTCAGCCATCATATGTGAGTCCCACCGGCCTTGATACCGTTCTTCCATTGTTTTAATGTCCTGATGAAAACGCTCCCCTTGTTCCTCGCTCACATCCCCAAGGTTCTCTGGAAAAAAGTCCAAATGGCTGTTTAAATAGTGAATCTTGGTACTCATTCTACATCCAAGATTTTGCAGACTCATTAGTAGCTCTTCCACAATCTCTTCATAGTTGTCTGCTTTCTTATTCCCTAGAAAATTCTGCACCACATTACAAAATGCATTCCGAGCTCTTTCTTCTGTCTCATTCATTGATGTGATAAAGTTTGGGTCTCTCATAAGTGTTCTTATTATACAATATTCCAGCCTTTTTCTTCTCTTCACTAAGACCTGGAAAAGTTGAACATATATAGTTAAAGCATTCTCCACTGTGATTGAGAGCTTTGACGAACTGCTTCATCAATCCAAGTTTTATGTGCAAGGGAGGAAAGACAATGTTCTTCCTATCCACTAGTGAATCATGGATGACATTCTTATCGCCAGGTGCCAAACTCTGTCGCTGAGGCCATTCAGTTTTCACCCAATGCTCTGCTGTAGCTCTACTGTCCCAGTAGCACAGAAAACAAGGGTGTTTGAAAACTGTTTTTTTTACTTTATTATCATAACAAATGGGAATTATGCATGTTCAAAGAAAACAAAGATATTCTCACATTTATTGGGAGACTAAATGAAAACTAAATTTACCTTAGTGAACCGTATAAAACGGCACTTTTCATACACTACTTATATTTTTCTTGGAATTATTGAAAATGGGCTATATACCTATAGCGCAAAAACGTGATGTGATAGAGAAATTATAAGATCAGATTTGAATTCAGCACCCTCAAATTAGTCTAAAACTGTTCTTAAAGTCCATGCCAGAATTTTTTTTTTTTTGTACACCAGTGTTATTAATAATCATGTTTATCTGCATCTTGCCTGTAAAATAATTTTGGCCTTGTAGCAGTTTGCAGTACTGATTCTATTAGGCCATCTATACTAAGCTCCACCAGATTTCAAATAAATAATAATTTTTGTTCTCTCTGAACATGTGTTCAGCGCTGCTGGTGTTGTGCTGACAGATAAGCGCACACGGCTGTCCGCTGACAATGTAGACAGACTCAGGTTCATAAAGATGAACACATCATGCATCAGCAAGGACTTTTCTAGCCCTGTGTCATCCTGGGGAGAGTAAAAGCTTGAGGATTTGGTAAAATCACCTCACCAACCGTTTTAAGCTTTCAAATTAATTATCATTTTTATCTGTATCTTGCCTGGAAAATAATTTTGGGCATAGTAGCAGTGTGGAGTACTGATTCTATTAGGCCATCTATACTAAGCTCCACCAGATTTCAAATTATTACTAATGATGTTTATCTCTATCTTCCCTGTAAAATAATTTTGGCCTTATAGCAGTTTGCAGTACTGATTCTATTAGGCCATCTATACTAAGCTCCACCAGCTTTCAAATTAATAATAATTTTTAGCTGCATCTAGCCCGGAAAATAATTTTGGGGCTCCTAGATGCGCAAGACACATGGGTGCCTTCTTGCTGCACTACCTGCAACATGACCCTCAGATTGTCAGAATTCGAAATAATCCTGACTACTGGGTTGCCACACTCTTAGATCCCCCACACTCTTCGATCAACCTTTTCATTTTAATAAAGAACAAAAAAATGGTCATTTTTGAAATTATAAGCATTAGCAGGTTATTAGAAACTTAAATCAAACAGTTTTCAACTCAAAGCTTTATTCTAGGTGATGTTACATTTGCACATAGGACCCCTTGTTCGAAAGGAGCTTCTGAACTCTCTCGTCCATTGAATTTGTCAGGTTTTGGATGGTTTCTGCTTCAATTGTTTTGCATGAGAACAGAATACCCTCCCAGAGCTGTTGCTTAGATGTGAACTGCCTCCCGCCATCATAGACACTCCTTTTGATGATGCTCCAGAGGTTCTCAATGGGTTTGAGGTCAGGGGAGCATGGAGGTCACACCATAAGTTTGTCCCCTTTTATGCCCATATCAGCCAGAGATGCAGATGTGTTATGTGCATCATGAGACGGTGCATTATCATGCATGAAAATGATCTTGCTGTGGAATACATGGTTTTTCTTCTTGAACCATGGCAGGAAGTGCTATTTGAGAAACTCCACATACATCATGGAGTTCATCTTTACCCCTTCAGGGATCCTAAAGGGGCCGACAATCTCTCTCCCCATGATTCCAGCCCAAAACATTACTCCACCTCCTCCTTGTTGGCGCCGTAGCCATGTTTGCATGGGGTGTCCATCAACCAGCCATCCTCCACTCCATCCATCTGGACTATCGAGCATTGCACAGCACTCATCGGTGAATAAAACAGTTTTGAAGTCAGTCTTCATGTATTGTTTGGCCCACTGGAGCTGTTTCTGCTTGTGTACAGTGGATAGAGGAGGTCAACAGGATGGCTTATGCACAGCTGCAAACCTCTGAAGGGCCCTGCATCTTGTTGTTCGGGGGACGTTGGAGGCACCAGCAGCTTCAAAAACTTGTCTGCTGCTATGACAAGGCTTTTTTGCCGCTGCTCTTTTAACCTGACGTAATTGCCTGTAGGAAAGAGTCCTCAATTTTCCCTTAGCACGCACACGTGTGTACTGTGAATCAGCTACATACTTCTTGATTGTGCAATGATCACGATGAAGTGTCTTGGCAATGTTGAATGTAGTCATGCCTTGACCTAAACACTCCACAATTTGTTGCTTCTCAGCAGCCGACACATCCTTTTTCTTTCCCATTTTGGCAGAAAATGTAGGCTGCTTAATAATGTGGGACAGCCTTCTTAAGTAGTCTTGCCTTTCATTGGACACACCTGCCAAACTAATTAGCACAGGTGTCTGCAATTGCTTACAGTGATATAAAGAGTCCTGACACACATCACCATCAATGAGTTTAACTGACAAACAAAAAAATTCTTACCTTATCACTCCTAAACACTTTTTGCATAATAATTTGGAACACAGTGTACATGTGCTTTTCCACAAAGCTCCAGTGGTTCACGTAGTGAATCTTACAGTTTTAACTTGCCAACCGTGGTCTGTATGGAGTTGTTCAATAAAGGGCCCAAAATTAAGATAACATAGATGGGAGAGGTCTCTATGAATAGGAATTCCTAAGTATTTGATACCCTGTGAGGGCCAGGCATGCCAGGAGACTCTATGGAATGCTTTCTCAGCATCTAACGAGAGTATCTAATTACAAAATTTTAACTGCATCTAGCCCAGGAAATACTTTGTGCCTAGTAGCAGTGTCTGCTAGTCAGCGGATTATCCCAGCTGTTAAGCAAGCTACACCACCTGTAGTTTGGACACTTAATTTTTTCAAAGGAAATGCTTCGGGCCCCCGGGACACTCAGTGAAGAGCATCGGGAGGCACCCCAAGCCACAGGGGCTGGGACTGGCGATAGGACGCCTTGAAGTGGACCGCCAAGCTCGATCCTTATAAAAGCTTTTTAACTGCAGCAGCTTTAGTGGACGCTACTGGAGCTGTAATTCCCGCGGCTGCTGGCATCAGACTTGCCCTCCAATAGATCCTTGTAAAAGGATTTAAAGTGTACTCATTCAAATTAGAGAGACAATATAAATTAAAAAGCTTAGACCTGCCTCCACCGCAGGGGGGCTCGCTCGACCCACCAGCGGACAGGCACCAGTATTGGGAGAAGGGGGCTGGCCATCAGGGTCCACCGCAGCTCTGGCACAAACCCGGCGACACGGAGGTCGCATGGGCAAGAACGGACTGGCCGTGTCAGCTTCGCACTTTTTTGGTTTTAGAAGGGCATTACATGCCTATATCTGTGTCTCCCCCTCCTTTTACTCCTCAACCTCTTTTCTTTTTGCATGACTATATGTACTTGTCACTTTTCCATGTGTTAGTTGTGTCTTCTGAGCAGTTTGTCAGCTTTTGGACACCTTTGAAGTGTTTTCTATGTGTTTCTATGTGTTTTTGTTTGCCTGCCATTGGTTTTAACGGTGTTCGACGGTGTTCCATGAACAGTTCGACGAACAGTTCGGCGAACATACGGGCGTTCGACGAACCGAACTCGAACCTTACGGGGGTGGCTCAACTCTAATTATCACTTAATATTTAAGTATGCTGACATTCCCCTATTTACTGTATAAGCCTGAAAACTGCACCTATATACAGTATGAGCCCCACACAGCCCCCTACATATAATATAAGACCAACATAGCCCCTCTATATACAGTGTGAGTCCCCATATAGTCCCCTATATACAGTATGAGCCTCCACATAGACTTTCTACATACAATATGTGTAAAGGGTCTGGGAGGCGGAACCTCTGAGCTACTATAGAAGGTGGCGGTCCTTGTAAGGGAGCGGGTGGCGACCAGGGTAGACGGGCAGGCAGTCACAGCAAGTGACCGGGGCAGTCTCTGGATGAACGGGCAGGAGGTCACGGCAAGTGACCGGGGCAGTCTCTGGGTAAAGGATTGGTACGACCTGGCGGCAGATGATAGACGTGAGCTCCCAGGTGAGCAGGCGAGAGTCTCTGGATAAACGGGTGGTCACAGCATGTGACGGCGGAGCCTCCAGGAAGACCAACAGACAGGTAGCAGATGAGCGCTCCCAGGTGAGCGGGCAGGAGTCTCTGGACAGGCGGGTGGTTACAGCACGTGACGACAGAGCCTCCTGGTAGGCTAGCAGACAGGCAGCAGATGAGAACTCCCAGGTGAGCGGACAAGCTGCTCCTTAGACAGACTGACAGGAGTTGGAAGGCAGACCGTCGGACCTCAGGCAAGCAGGCAGGTAGAAGATGTGCGCTCCCAGGTGAGCGGGCAAGCTGGTCCTTAGACAGACTGACAGGAGTTGGAAGGCAGACCGTCGGACCTCAGGCTAGCAGGCAGGTAGCAGGATATCAGGCAGGAATTAGACAGCAGACTGGCAGGAATCTGGCAGGTATCTGGCAACGGGACCTGAGGGCTGAAGCAGAGTAGTGAACAGTGCTACAACATTGCTCGGGCACCTCCATTTTGGAGGAGGTGCCTTTTATATGGGAGGTCCTCCGGCAATTGGCCGGGGACTCCTTAGGACGGCGCGCGCGGTCCCTTTAAGAGAGGGGGAGCGCGCGCGCGCGCACCCTAAGCACATTGCCGGGGAAGGAGCGCGTGCCGGAAGCAGCGGGGAGAGAAGCGCTGGAGGACGCCGCGCCAGGAGCGGGGAGGTGAGAGGGACGGCGTCTCTGCCTAGAATGGGGCAGAGACGCCGATGCTACAATATGAGCCCTCATATAGCCTCCTATTTACATGATGAGCCCCCACATAGCCCCCTATAAACAGTATGAGCCCCCATATAGCCTCTCTATATAAAGTGTGAGCTCTCACATATCCTCCTATAAACAGTATGAGCCTGAACAATTCCTCCTATAAACAGTATGAGCCCCCACATGGACCCTATAAACAGTATGACCCTCACATAGCTTCCTATATCCAGTATGAGCCCCCATATGGCCCCCTATAAACAGTGTGAGCCCCCACATAGCCTCTCTATATAGAGGTTGAGCCTCACATATCCTCCTATAACAGTATGAGCCCTCACTTAGCCACTCTATATACAGTATGAACCCCACATAACCCCATATACTGTATACAGTATGTGCCCACACATAGCCTCCCTATATACAGTATGAGCCCTAGGTAACCTCCTATATACAGTATGAACCCCCACGCAGCCCTATATAAAAAGTATGAGCCCCACATAGTCCCTTTATACAGTATGAGCCCCCACATAGCCTCCTAAATACAGTATAAGCCCCCATATAGCCTCCTATATGCAGTATAAGCCCCCACATATTTTCCCATATACAGCATAAGCCCCCCACATAGTCTCCTATATACATTGTGAGCCCCATCATAGCCTCCTATATATACTGTGAGCACCCTCATAGCCTCCTATATACAGTATGAGGCCGAACATAGCCTCCTGTATACAGTGTGAGCTCCACATAGCCTCCTAAATACAGTTTGAGCCACCACGTAGCCTTTGTATATACAGTGTGAGCTCCCACATAGACTCATATATACATGCAGAAAAAACATACTCATCTCGCTCCTGTTCCCCAGGTGTGCTGCTCCGGTCTCCAACACCCTGACTCTCCATGCAGCAGACGCGATGAAGTGACGTGAATTACATTTTGCAGAGACAAGTCATGGATGGAAGAAGTGGTTATGGTGGTGTGGGCTGAATGAAAAAGAAAAGGGAAAGTGAACAACTATGATCAGAGAGATGGTAGATGACTTAATATACATATATTTGTACAATTACCAGCACACTATGCACATACAGTACAGACCAAAAGTTTGGACACACCTTCTCATTTAAAGATTTTTCGGTATTTTCATGACTTTGAAAATTGTGCATTCACACTGAAGACATCAAAGCTATGAATTAACACAGTTGTTGTAGAGATGTGTTTGCTTCTAGAACTCTGTGTGGCATTGACCTGGTCTCTAATCTGAGCTGCTGTTAACCTGCGATTTCTGAGGCTGGTGACTCAGATAAACTTATCCTCAGAAGCAGAGGTGACTCTTGGTCTTCCTTTCCTGGGGTGGTACTTTTGGTGAGCCAGTTACTTTGTAGCGCTTGATGGTTTTTACAACTGTACTTGGGGACATTTTCAAAGTTTGCCCAATTTTTCGGACTGACAGACCTTCATTTCTTAAAGTAATGATGGCCACTCGTTTTTCTTTACTTAGCTACTTTTTTCTTGCCATAATACAAATTCTAACAGTCTATTCAGTAAGACTATCATCTGTGTATCCAGCAGACTTCTGCACAACACAACTGATAGTCCCAACCCCATTTATAAGGCAAGAAATCCCACTTATTAAACCTGACAGGGCACACCTGTGAAGTGAAAACCATTTCCGGTGACTACCTCTTGAAGCTCATCAAGAGAATGACAAGTGTGCAAAGCAGTCATCAAAGCAAAAGGTGGCTACTTTGAAGAACGTAAAATATAAGACATATTTTCAGTTGTTTCACACCTTTTTGTTAAGTATATAATTTCACATGTGTTAATTCATAGTTTTGATGCCTTCAGTGTGAATGTACAATTTTCATAGTCATGAAAATACAGAAAAATCTTTAAATGAGAAGGTGTGTCCAAACTTTTGGTCTGTACTGTATATAGTATGCAGAGCACTGGAATTGATATATACAATTATACCACTACATGGTTGCTGCACAGTGATAATATCAGTGTTTATACTGTTAATAATCAGTATGGTATATTATCACTACAGTACATGTTGGTGATATATTGTTATGATCTGGCTGTATTTATTGATTATTGTCTCATATTGTGGTATTGATTGTAATATTGGTCTTAGTACAGTCATGATGGTAATGATCAGTATGGTGGCATTATTTTAGCATTATGTGGTGGCATTATGTGGTCATAACTTGGTAGGATTATTTACTAGTGATGGGCGGACCCGTGGATATCCGAATATCTATTAAAAGTTTGGTTCGGTTACCAGAACAGTACCTGACCCGGAACACGGACCCCATTCATATGAATGGGGCCCCCGAACATCCATGATTTCCCACGCAGATGACAGCGTGGGAAAAAGGGGCTCTGATCGGTTAGAACTACGGGCTCACTCTGTCAGATGACAGTGTGAGCCCGCAGCTGTGACTGTGACCAGTCGTAAAAAGCTTACCACAGGTCACAGGCATCAGCTGATGAGAGTACTACTCCCATCAGCCTATGCCTGCTGTTACAGAGCAGACGCCGCTGTGTAATCACTCCTGCAGTGTATAGCGCTGAGCTGCCGTGAAAGAGTTCACAGGAGTTCATCAGCTGATGAGCTCCAGTGATCTCACTTACGGCACCGCTACGGCGTGAGACAGTTCTCACGCAGCGGCGGTGCCGTAAGTGAGGTTACCGGGTTTCATCAGCTGATGAACTCCTGTGAACTCTCTCACGGCAGCTGATCGCTACACATTACTTGTGTCAGTGTGAGCCTGTTGTCATGTACAATATATTGTATGTCTATATACTGTTGACACATATATATACTGTTGTTATACACATGTAAATATATATATGGTGGCTCATTATACCCGTAATATTATTTTGAGGAATGTATTAACATTGTCTGTTTCTCTGACCTAACAACCTTTGACTATATGAGCCTTTTTACTAATCGGGTCACATTGGCCTGTGTATAAATACTATGCTACTTGGATGATCACTTAATATCTACTAGGCTGTACAATTTGGGTCCTGATTGTCTCATATAGCGGTAGAATTTTTTTACACACTGTATGTTGTTTTGCACCATTTTTTGCACCAATTATCTGCATGTGATAATTTTTAACAAAATTGAATATTTAATAAAACAATTTTTTATGATGTAGATCGGCCTTTGATCGTCATCATAAACGTCAGTCAGCTTAACGTCTGTTGTGGGTAAATTGTTTGAAGGATTTCTTAGAGATGCTATTGTAGAATATCTTAATGATAATAACTGTCTAACTCCATATCAACATGGATTCATGAGGGATCGCTCCTGCCAAACAAACCTGATCGCCTTCTACGAGGAGGTGAGCTCACAGCTGGACCGGGGAGAGTCAGTGGATGTTGTATACCTTGACTTCTCCAAAGCGTTTGATACCGTGCCACACAAAAGGTTGGTATATAAAATGAGAATGCTTGGTCTGGGGGATAATGTGTGCAAGTGGGTAAATAGCTGGCTGAGTGATAGAAAGCAGAGGGTGGTTATCAATGGAGTAAGCTCAGGGTGTGTCAGGGTTACTAGCGGGGTGCCTCAAGGGTCTGTCTTGGGCCCTATATTATTTAATATATTTATTAATGATCTAGTGGAAGGGTTGCATAGTAAAATAGCAATATTTGCAGATGATACTAAACTTTGTAAAGTAGTTAATACAGATGAGGACAGGGCACAGCTACAGGAGGATTTAGATAAATTGGGGAGTTGGGCCAAAAAATGGCAAATGGGGTTCAATGCCGATAAATGTAAGGTCATGCACATGGGAAAGAAAAACAGCAGTCACCCATACATATTAAATGGGAAACCGTTGGGGAAATCTGACATGGAGAAGGACCTGGGCGTCTTGGTTAATAGCAAATTAAATTGGAGTGCCCAGTGTCAGGCAGCAGCTGCGAAGGCAAATAGAGTCATGGCATGCATCAGAAGAGGAATAGGGGCATATGATGAGAAGATTGTTCTTCCTCTGTATAAAGCGCTGGTAAGGCCGCACTTAGAATATTGTGCACAGTTCTGGGCTCCGGTGCTCAGGAAAGACATATTGGAGCTAGAGAGGGTACAAAGGAGGGCGACTAAGGTAATAAAGGGAATGGAGGGACTAGAATACCCAGAGAGGTTGTCAAAATTAGGCCTATTTACATTGGAAAAGAGAAGGCTTAGGGGAGACCTCATAAACATGTATAAATACATCAGGGGGCAGTACAGAGATCTCTCCCATGACCTGTTTATACCAAGGATGGTGACAAAGACGAGGGGGCACACTATGCGTCTGGAGGAAAGGAGGTTCCTGCACCAGCATAGAAGGGGATTCTTTACGGTCAGAGCCGTGAGACTCTGGAACTCTCTGGGAGAGGAAGTGGTGATGTCCAACTCACTTAATGAGTTCAAGAGAGGCCTGGACGCCTTTCTTGAGAACAATAAAATTACATCTTATGCTTAGTTAATTAATCCAGGGATTTAATCTTACTGCCAGATTGGTGTCGGGAAGTGAATTTTTCCTCAATGATGTAAATTGGCCTATACCTCATGGTTTTTTGTTGCCTTCCCCTGGATCAGCGCTGCGGAATAGCTGCAGTGCACAAGAAATAGGCTGAACTGGATGGACGCTTGTCTTTTTTCGGCCTTATAAACTATGTAACTATGTAACTATGTTGCTTCGGTTGTTTATGTTTATCTTGCGATTTTGCCATTATACGGTCAATAGTTGCCACTCTTCACATTGTAGTATGTGTAGATTATGGAGTGGCACCGTTTGAAAATTATACTAGTATAAGTCATCTAGATCATCGTAGGACACTATGGATTATTTCATCACTTTGGATAGGTGAGGGATATGGTTGTTTTTTATTTTTGCTGTTTTACAGTTGACAGTGGCTTCTGGGATTAGGTGTTAGGTGAGTATAAATTAGCTTATTTATTTTCTGTTTTTTACAGGGAACAATGGTGTGAAGATATTCAAGGTAATCCCCTGTCGATCACTGTGCACTGGCAGGCGGGTTTTACGAAGCTCTACATATGAAAATTTGACACTGCAGCTTGCAAAGGAAGGAGCTGAAGAAGCGAAGAGTGAGAATTCTCACAGCAGCTGCAAGCTACACAGGATGTCCCTTCCCCTGACGCCATGTGCCTATTCAAGAAACATAATTCAACAGCGAGTTATGGGGAAAAGATTAATCTCAGTGATACACAAAATAGACCTGAGGGGATGCGGATTGTAACCCTAGTTTTAAACATAGTCCAGCGTAAGGAAAGGAGATACCCAGCACAGCCTTGCAGGGGCCCCTAGGACTCTGATGTTTAGCATCCATGCGTAGCAGGGGCCCGGCTGGGTCCAATGACACCAGAACGGGCTCCCTAGGACTGTCCAGTAAGAACATATGGCCCATTTTAGTTTTGGGAGCTCTTAGCTGGGAAATAACAGGGATGGAGACTTGGGCTCCACCAGGGGTGCAGTAGGGGGAGTGACACAGAGAGTTTGAAGGTCTCTGTAGCTAGAGCCTATTGTCTTTTTCCTGGGGAGGTCGTGATATCAAGTCATCCACCTGATTGTCACAGCTGACACCCGGTGCTATGTGCAAGGAACGGTCCCGCACCGCTCCCTGCACATTAACCCCCGAAATGCTGTGATTGAAATCGATCGCAGCATTCTGGTGGCAAGAGGAGGTTAGCGCGATACTTACCTTCTCTGCCGGCATCCCGCAGCGTCTGAGTCCGGTCCCAGATGTTGTCATGGTGACCCGATGTCATCATGACAACATCCGGGTCATCAGAAGGCAGGAAGTTGCTTTGGTCATGCGCCACGCGTGACCAAAGTAACTTTTCCCTGTGCAGCGCTGACAGGCTGCATAGCACAGGGATGGTGATGAAGTTAACCCCTTTAGTGAACAGGGTAAAAAAATAAAATAAAAAACAAAACATAAAACGATGCTTTATCATCATACCACCAAACAAAAAATGGAATAAAACGAGATCAAAAAGACAAATGTAAATAAAAATGGTACCGCTGAAAACGTCATCTATCCCGCAAAAAACAAGCCACCATACAGCTCCAACGGCAGAAAAATAAAACATTTATAGCTCTCTAGCGATGCATAAACAATTCTTTTTTCTATAAAATAGTTTTCATTGAGTAAAAGTGCCATAACGTGAAAAAAAATATAACTGTGGTACCGCTGTAAACGTACTGACCCGAAGAATAAAGCTTCCTTATCAATTTGACGACACATAGAACGGCATAAAAAAACCACCAAAAAACAATTCGTGAATTGTTGTTTTTTGTTTATTCTGCCTTCCAAAAATCGGAATAGAAAGCAATCAAAAAATGTAATGTGCCCAAAAATGGTACCAATAAAAACATCAACTTGTCCCACAAAAAAAAAAAAAAAATCACATGACTCTGTCGGCCGAAATATGGAAAAATTATAGCTCTCAAAAAATTGCGATCCATAAACTAGTCTTTGCAATAAAAAGGATTTTTTAGTGTGTGACAGCTCTCAATCATAAAAACCTGATATGAATCTAGTATCCCTGTAATTGCACCGACCCGAAAAATAAAGTTGTCTAATCACTTATACCGCACGAGGAATGGCGTAAAAAATAAACTTTAGCGTTAGGGATAGGGTTGTGCTAGGGTTAGGGTTAGTGTTTTGCTAGGGTTAGGGTTGGGCTAGGGTTAGGGTTGTGCTAGGGTTTGGGTTGGGCTAGGGTTAGGGTTGGGCTAGGGTGAGGGTTGAGCTAGGGTGGGGCTAGGGGTAGGGTTGGGGTAGGGTGGAGCTAGGGTTAGGGTTGGGCTAGGGGTAGCATTGAGCTATGGGTAGGGTTGTGCTAGGGTTAGGGTTGTACTAGGGCTAGGGTTAGGGTTGTGCTATGGTTAGGCTAGGATTGGGTTAGGGTTGGGCAAGGGTTAGGGTTGCGTTAGGGTTGAGCTAGGGTTAGGGTTGGGCTAGGGTTAGGGTTGAGCTAAGGTTGCGTTTGGGCTAGGGTTGTGGTTGTATTAGGGTTGGGGTTTGGATTTTTTCAGAAGTAAAGAAAAAAATACCGTCTATATGGCAACTAATGTTGAGCACAAGAGCTCGCTACTTGAGTTTGCATCGGGTGCTCAGGTATGCACCGAGTATAGCGGGTGCTCGAGTGACATGCTCAAGTCTCCGCCTCAAATGTTTTGCAGCTGTTATACAGCCAAAAAAACCTTGCTGGGACTTCTTGTCATGCACAAGCGATCCCCACATGTTTTTATTTGGGTGACTAACAACCATGAAACATGCGGGCGGGGACTCGAGCATGTCACTTGAGCACCCGCCATACATGGTCCATACCTGAGTACCCGATGCAAACTCAAGTAGCGAGCACTTGCACTCAAGACTAATGACAACTTATTCAATATGATGACCTAATGTTATCAAATTCTGTGTCGTACCTCTGGGTTCAAAATGTTCACTATACCCCTTGATAAAATCCTTCAGGGGTGTAGTTTCCAAAATGGAGTCACTTGGGGGGGGGGGTTTCCACTATTTAGGCACATCAGGGGCTCCCCAGTGCTGCCTATCTGATTAGCGAACCGGGGGGTCCTCTGTTCTCTGTACAGGGCCCAGTGGGTGTGAGGGCGGGGCTTAGGGGCATGGCCATCGGAACCCGGAGCCCACCGGGGGTTTTCCCGATCATACGGTGGGCCAGTACGCCCCTGCCCATAATCCCAGCTGGGGGCTGGGATTCGAAGCATGGTAAGGCCCAAACTAGACATGGCCACCATGAATTTCTAGTAAACAGAAAAAAACACATGTAGGGACTCCATCTTTAATAAAAAAAAAAAATCCTCGTTCCGACGTAATCCATGGGTCTTCTGTCTTCAGCTCTGCTACATATTTGCCATCAGAGAAATATGTCTGCTGACAGATGAGCAGGCACAGAATGACACTGGAGCACTGTTACTGTGTAGTGCGGCACTATGTTGCTTTTTTGTCATTTCATGCTGTGTAGAAATCTTGGGAAAAGTGTGGATTGTGCTCTGGAAGTGATCAGTTATAGCTAACTATGTTATTTTCTGCAGAGATAAGTCCTGCATAGAAGATGGGATATATCGGTCTGCAGATAAAGAACTTCACCTAGAGACATCACTGGTGAGTATGTGTATTACCTATGTTGAGTATATGTATTACCTATACACACACACTGACACTATATACAGAGCTCCTGTGTATAATATTAATGGTGATCATTGCATTACCTGTACACTGACACTATATACAGAGCTTCTGTGTATAATGTCACTGGTGATGACTGATAACCTGTACACTATATACAGAGCTCCTGTGTATAATATCACTGGTGATCACTGTATAACCTGTACACTGACCCAATATACAGAGCTTTTTTACATTTTTATTATTTTAGCATTATTTGTCACTATGTTGTGGCATTATGTGCTTTGGTCATGAGATGACGATATTTGTCCCTTGTATGTGGTATTATTCAGTCACTATGTGGTGGTAATATGTGGTCTCATGGTGTGTCAGTATTTATACCTTGTATCTGGTAGCATTTGATCACTATGTGGTGGTATTATGTGCTTTGGTCATGGTGTGGCGGTATTTGTGCCTTGTATGTGGCATTATTTGGGCACTATGTGGTGGTAATATGTGATCTGGTCACGGTGTGGTGGTATTTCTGCCTTCTATCTGGTAATATTGGTCTTGGTAGAGTGGATTGTGGTTGGTCATTTGTTTTATCTGATATCAATAAGGGGAAACCTCTTTATTTCCAATATATATTAAATACTTGGATGTTTAACCCCTCCCTGCCCTGTGACTATTACACAGCAGCAGAGATGCAGTTGCAAAGGTTCACCAGAGAAAGCAAGTTGGCATTTGGTGAGATTTTCACCTCTGTATTTATCAGACAAAACCAGGAGTGGGTGAGAAATTCATAAAACATTACCTCGGATTGCTCCACTCCTGGTTTTGTCTTATAAATACAGAGGTAAAAATCTCACCAAATACTCAAAGTGCCACAATCTTCTGACAGTGCTGATTCCACCAATAAATAAGTGATCACCTTCCCAACCTGTGCATCGCTGATGACTTGTTTTCACCAATAAAAACCCTTTAATGCAAACTACAGTAATTGTACATCGCATTTCTGGTGAGCGCACAGTGATGGGCAGAAGCGGCCAATATAATGGGTATAACGGCTAACAGGTATTTGCAAATAGCTGAAGGGTGGGTGGGCCCCTGGAGTCAATGTCCCTGGTGGGCCCCAGACACCCCAGTCCGGCGCTGTTGACAGCAGTGACCTGGGGGTCTGAAATGCTTCCTGGGGCGATCCCCATGCTGTCCCCATGTCATTTGAGCACTGTCACTATCGTTTTGGGCACTTTTTAGGCTTTCTACAGACTGTCGGGGGTGCCGCCGCAAAAATGCTCGGGTCTCCCATAGACTAACATTGGGCTCGTTGCTCGGGTCGAGCACCCGAGTATCACGGTGAGCTCGGCCCGAGCTTCGAGCACCGGAGCATTTTAGTGCTCACTCAACACTAATTGCCACTCTTCGTAATGTGCAAACAATGTCTTCTTCAGGTGGATTCCACCTGGATCCCTCATGAAAAGCACTAGATAAAAATGTAAATGATTGAACATATGAAATGCAATATAAAAACAACTTGCTGTGCATTGTGTATTTTTCAGTCTTTTTCAGCTTCTTTTCTCCGCTTCCAGCTTTGAAAATTATGAAGTGGTTAAAGAAAGTGATTGGTTCATTCTGCTGGTGGCTTCTGTTTGGAAGCCGCTCACTATTTTATATGTAGTTAACAAAAACACTGATGTTTTCCTTAAGTGTCTTCTTATAAAATAAAAAATCAGTGGGTATGCTGGCGTCTATAAGGTGCTGTGTGTACGTACCCTTAGGAATAACAGAATCTCTGGTCATCTCCTCCATTTTTGGCCAGAGTTTAGAGGATTAATGGGAGACATAGAACCGCTATTCTCCAGTTTGGGATCTAACCCTTCAGACATACTATATATGAGGTATAGTATTAATATACCATAAAAGTCAGTAATAATCAATTAAATGCGAAAAGACATTAAACAATTTTAATTTTTTATTTCTTTGAATTAAAATTGCATGGAAGGATGAAGACAAGTTCTTGGAGGAGCCTTCAACTTTTGCACGTGTCTCTTGCTGGTCAGGAGGCCACAGGTAGGTGGTACAACTCCTTCCATACAGGTACAGCATTAATGGTGGATGTGCTGTAGTTTCTTCAGAGCGCTAGATTTGGGGGTTTTCTGTCCTCGAGATGTCAATGGTGCGTTGGTGGCAGCAGCCAAAAATGCAGCTTTCTCTGACAGCACGAGCAGCCCTGGATAATCCACGCCGGCAGGATGTTATCATCCGGCGGAAGAGAGAACCTAGGAGAAAAGATGTAAAACTGATGTAAGTAATGGGACTCCATATTAGAGGACACTACTGTGGTGTCACTGTAGCATGACGTTAGAGGAATCTCATCATACAGAGGAGCAGAATCATTGTCAGCCATCATACATGTGACAATCCCACCACTGACGGATAACATCTGCTCCACATGACTTCTTCTCACTGACGTCATACAACATGGAGATTATCGTCACACTTACCTCGCCTAGTTTCCCCCTCTTCAACTTTCTCTGTTTTTAGTTGTTTTCTCAGTGTTCGAAAATATTTTCTTCTCTTCTGAACTGGAGATTCTAATCAAAAAGCCAGAAAAAAATGTTGATTATAAACTCCTAAAAGATGAGCTTTGTATCTTTATAGAGTTATGCAACTGATTAATATGAACCTGTAGCTTTTCTGGGTTCCGGTGGTGTCTCCCCAAAGAACCATGTCCCCATATTAATATGACATTACTTTCAGCAAGCCACAGTGTTATATAATCAGTTAGAAAAAACTTCATTGTAACTTTAAAGAAGACCCATCACCAGGTCAAAAGTGTCCAAGATTCGCTCTTATTTTATGTCAGCTTCTCCCCTGAGTATTCTGATATTTGTTTTCCTAAAATCCACAGTACGGTTGTAGAGATATGGGACTTTTTATTTAGTGTTAATTATTATGGTCTTTATCATGTGGGCGTGGTAACCTAAGGGCACGCCCCAGAGGATCCTGTGAGCACCGCCCCTTTGTAAAGAATAAAAATGACCACTAATTACAAAGGCCCATAACTCTGGAACCTTATGGGGGATTTTAACAAAACAAAAAATAGAATACTCAGGGGAGCAGAAAGAATAAAGGAAGTAATTTTAGAGCCTTAATATTTAAATTTTGGATCATAGGCTATAATTGGATGGCCTATAAACCTGTACATACCTGACAATGAGGGCGAGGATGACTCACTGTTTTTAGCAGTAAAACACTGATTGTCTCCAACAGTTTTGGAAGGGGAAGATTCTTTCTGCCTGTTGGTAGAAAAAAGACACGTAAATTACAAGGAATAAACAATAGAATAACGGAAGAACACCTGTCTGTAAGGTCAATTAGGACAACATAGAGGAGATAGCCTGCTCAAGACCACATTTTACCAGCAAGAATGGAGTCTAATTAGTAATATTGGCCTGTAGTGAGTTGGAAATGAATGGTTGGTCGCAACAATCAGCTGTTATTGAAGTTATCACAAGTAAGACCCACAGAGATTGTGTAGTCATGGGGTGGTGGATGCTAGATTTAGATTTGTGTTACTCGTATCTTGTATTTGGATCCGACATATATCAGGACTAAATCTCATAATAATAATAATCTACTCACATTTCTGAGCCTTTTTCATTGATCTCTGGGGAACACCCTGGAGGTGACATAGGCACTTCATTGCCTTCATCACTGTTCTCTTGGGAACACTGTGGAGGTGACATAGGCTCTTCATTGCCTCCATCACTGTTCTCTTGGGAACACTGTGGAGGTGACATAGGCTCTATATTGGTCATCATCCCAGTATTGGTGATATATAGCTAAAACAGATAAAGAAATATAAAATAGATATATTTAATTTTTTTTTGTAATTATAGGTTTCATACATTTTATTAGCCACATACTTACTTTAGAAGACCTTTGATAAGTTGATGCAAAGTTTTTGATTTCTGGCCAGTCATTGTCCTCACTTGTGTCCCCCTCATCTGAATTCATATGTTTGAAGCTGCTACTTCGAGCTAAAAAATACAAGTGTTATTAGAGATTATTAGTATAATACCCAGACAGTCACCATGTTATCACTAATAATGATGAGAACTGATTTTGACATAAAATGAAAGACAAGACACACGTCAGTTTTCTGCAGATGACGTCTCATTTTACTTACTGATAAAGTAGCGGGTGTCCTCATCTGACTTTAGGTCAGGAACGAACAGGGGCTTCTGACTTAAAAGGTTGTCAAAGTCTAAGTCACGCATAAATGGATGAATTTTGATCTCATTTGCGCCTCCTGGAAAAGGAAGACAAGAAAGAAAGTGATACAGTCATTGTCAGAGAAACTGCTCCATATCTGTAGAATTTATGTTAATCTGAACTGAAGATGTAACAGAGCCGACATAAAGGAAATATATTGAACATTATAGCATGAAGAATGGGTAATAGACAAGTAGGTAGAGTACAGAACCTCAGTGCTGATCCTCATGGAACCCATCATTTGTCTGGTCACGCTGTAATAATTCATTGATAATACTATTAATATTACCTGTTCCAAGTCTCAGTGCTGGAATTTTTCTGAGCAGTTGAGTGATGATGCCTCGAGCATTAGTTGGAGGAAAGTAATTACATCTCCAAGGTATATCATCTGTTATATAAAAAGCAAATATTATAAGAAATAAAACCTCTTCATTTATTTTCAGAAAAAAAAATTCCTTAACAAAGCTAGAAAAAACTACAGAACTATTCAAGTCAAATAACAGTGACATCACAAGCATTCAGATTATTTTACTTACCCTGGATGATACTGTGTAAAATATTCCTTCTGCAAGCCCCTGTAAATGGTGGATATCCAAATAGAAATTTATATAGGATGATCCCTATTGACCACCAGTCAACAGGCCTTCCATAACCTATCTTTAGGATAACTTCTGGGGCCATGTAAGTAGGGGTGCCAGCAGTCTGGAAACCAACAGAAAAAGGAGATGATGATCAATAAATATAATTGCGACACATAACATCAGTGGAAATGTTTTTCTAGAGAAATTATAAATCAGAGAAGGAGAAAGAGATGAGATCTGTAAAGTACAAGACCCTGTAAGTAAAGCCTACCTCTTTATCAAGGAACTCTTTGGTGATGTCCTTAGTTGGAGTCTTGTAGAAGTCTGAGTTTGGTCTCATGAGGCCGAGTTTTGAAACCCCAAAATCAGTGACCTTAATATGTCCTGTTGATGTTATCAGGAGGCTGTGAAAGAAAAGATGGTGTCAGCACCATCAGCACCAAGTAATAACCCACAGACTGTATAAGAAACTCTAACTTTCTTCCCCTCTAATATGCTAGAGGGGTCACTTACTTCTCAGGCTTCAGATCTCTGTGCACCACACCATAGCTGTGCAGGTATTCCACAGCAAGGACCGTTTCCGCAATGTACATACGGGCCAAGAGGACCGGTAAAGGACCCCTGTGCTTTAGAAGGGTACCACAGTCACCTCCTACAGGAGAAAGCAAATATGAGAACTGAGGGTTTGTTACAATGTAAATTACACATGATGAGTGGGAATGTGAAGAAGGCGGAGACATTGGGACAGGATGGTCTATATATACTGTATAATGTAGTGCGTATACTGTATACTGCAGATAGACCCTATACATAGAGACAGAGCCTCATCTACGAGCCTCTAATTTTTTTCTCTGTGAACGTTCTTATCTATAAAAACTCTTCAAAAAGACAAATCTTCCTTTTACCCATAGTGGAAATTGCTGCCGTGCTCAGCGAGGACATACTGGGGGACTTTCATAGAGATCAATGGTTTTTCAGGCATCTTGGTAACAGATGACTTATAATAATTGCAAAGAGGACATGTAACCGTCCATGTGGGCACATTGTGGTCATATATAGGTGCTAGGATTAAGCAGACGTGGGCTGGATATAGATACAATGGATGTGTCCTACCTGGTACATACTCCATGACCATACATAGATGAAGTTTAGTAGGAAAGGAGCAGAACGTGGAGACCACAAAGGGACAATCTGCGAATGCTGAGATGTCCCTCTCCAGAAAGGCCCATTCAAGCCTCTTTGGCTTTTTCAGGTTCTCCTTGTCCATTTTCTTCATAGCGCAGACTTGGTTTGTATCTTTATGGCGAACTAAGTGGACGGCCCTGGAGAGGAGAAAAAAACATGATTTACTATAAATTCTTATTAACAATCTATCTATAGATCTCATCAAATGATCTCCTGTATTAATGATTAATGTGGGGCCATCACTAGAAAACCATGTCTATAAATACATAAAATAACACTCCACAAATGATCACCAATGGGGGGTCCTCATCCACGTCACATCCTAACTGACCTGAATAGTGACAGATAGATGTGGACCGTGATGTGAACTCATAATTTGTCCATGGGAACATAACATGGGAAGGGCGCAGAGACATCGTCATAAGGAGCCCTGGGAAATATATATAATACCAAAGTAAAGCTCACCCAAAGGCTCCACTGCTGATCAGTTTGATCGGTTTATAGTCGCTCTTACAAGGATTTCTCCCCAGGTTCAATGATCCGATCGCGGCCTAAAAAGGAATAAGAAATGACATTAAGACATAGAAACTGCAGGGGAATAAAAGCTGAAGATGCAGGAACGTCTCTCTTCTATATTATGTCCATGATGATTACACTGCAGCAGATGTAGGGGACGTGATACAAGCCGGACCCTGCACAGACAGTATTATATTATAGGAGATATCCCCCTTATACAAAGACACAGGCGGAAATACAAACTCCGCACCACTGAGTACAGACTGTCCTCACAGATGATGAAGCCACAGGGACAGGTGGCCATAAAATACCCTGTGTCTGCCTGGAGTGGACATGGAGGCCTCCACCATCATAAATCTGACCTTCTGCTAAATGGCTGGTAATCTGGAGAAGATCAGACAACAAGGACATGAGATGTAGACCTGTGTCTGCCTGGAGAGGACAGGGAGGCCTCCACCATCATGAAACTGACCTTCTGCTATATGATTGGTAATCTGGAGAAGATGAGACAAGGACATGAGATGTAGACCTGTGTCTGCCTGGAGCGGACATGGAGGCCTCCACCATCATAAATCTGAGCTTCTGCTATATGGCTGGTGATCTGGAGAAGATCAGAGAACAATGACATGAGATGGAAACCTGTGTCTGCCTGGAGAGGACAGGGAGGCCTCCACCATCATGAACCTGAGCTTCTGCTATATGGCTGGTGATCTGGAGAAGATCAGACAACAAGGACATGAGATGTAGAAGATGATAGATCCTTACCAGGCGCTCCACTGAGTAGGCCGGATACTCCAGTACAAGCAGGACATTTTGGGCCAGTTGTTTAATAAAGGCCAATTCTCCACTTTGGGATTTTTCTTCTGCCTATAGAGATGAAAACAAAGAAGAAAGGAAAATCATGAGAGAAAAAGCAAAACGGAGGAGGCCATTTATATCACCATGTTACTTATGCTATCTACACTACAAGTACTACATGACAACTGACGAGGGATCCGGTCGCTTGTAAACCTTTAAATCCCCACGTCCTCCCTCCATACCCAATGTATGTATATAAGACACATGGCTGCTTGTGACCTGTGTAAAATGGCCACAGCAGACTCCAACTCAAAACGCGGGGTGACTGCAACAATGATAGCCCCACAATTATATACAGTAGATATCTAATAGGCTTTAAACCAGAAGAAAAACAACACCTAATTAAGAGTTAGACCCTAGCCGCACCACACCGACACCACACCGACACAAGGGTTAAGGCATTAATATCCCACATTAATACCACTATCCTCACAGGACCGAAGTCCACTAGTTATATTGAGATGTAACCAAAGTCACTATTCCCCCAACAGTAACCTCCGTCCAAAGAACATCACATTTATCAAGACTCTGACCCAAACCTATCCCCCACCGCTGTGACCGTCCCAAAACCTCTACTTATCAAGTGCCAGCCTTCAAACTTTCCTCCCATCTCTTTATAAGGGCTGGTTGGATGCTGGAACGTGAAACTCCTACCTTCTTCCTTTTATTGTCCCCCTGTAACCCAGCTCCTCAACTCCTTCCAGCAAATGTACGGGTTATTAACATCCTGGAAGGGTCCTCACATGTGGAGGGGGCTCAGGAGCTGAGCTCCCCAAACATGCGTATATGAAATAGCCAGCATCTGTCCCTAAAAACCGTGGACAACGCAGAATTCTTCTGTTAACCATTTAAATAAAGCTGTCAGTCTGTGACAGTATCATTTCAATTGTGCATGCACCGATGCCTGAGCACTCTTGCTTTCATCGGCCCTCTACAAGGCGATCACAGGGGTCTAATGCATTTCTAGGACAACCAGGGGTCTGCTGAAGACCTCCGTTGCTGAAACCACGGTCCTCCTTGTGAAGCTTAGCTATAGGCTGAGCTCCAGAGGAGATCCAGATTTTCACTATATAGCGCAATACTGTAGTATTGCAATATATAGTATGAGCGATTTGCAGGATTAAGTCCCCTAAGGGAACGAAAAAAAAAAATAAAAAATAAAGAAGAAAAGATTTAAAAAAAATGTTAAAAATATAAAAGTTCAAATCACTCCTCTTTTCACCATTTAAAATAAAGAAAGGAAAAAATGAATGATCATATTTGATATTGATGCGGTTGTTAAAGTCTGATCTTTTAAGATAGGGAATTAATTAATACGATCAATAAACACCGAAAAGAGGAAAAAAAATTGGATTTGTGGGGTTTTTTTGTCTTCTCATTTCACTTAAAAACATTAATAATAAACAATCAAAACACCCATAGAATCTATGATTCTATGACACTCTATGTACACAAAGTTCACTGCAAAACTCAAATCTTCACTCATCCCAATCGACAGAAAACTAAAATGTTATGGGTCCCTGAATATAGCGACACAAAGAACCATTGCATCTCACTTGGAGTTTTTTTCCCTTGTTTCAGTACAATGTATGGTAAATAGAATGGAGCCACTGAAAGCTACAACTTGTCCTGCAAAAGAATCAAGCCCTCACATGTCTATGGCAATGGAAAAATAACAAATTTATGGCTCTTGAAAGAAAGTGAGGAAAAAATGAAGGCATAACAACTGAAAACTCTGTGGTCCATAATTGGTTAACCAATCCAATTCCCCCCTACCTCCACAACCCTCCCAATAACCCTGTAGATATCACCCTCTCCCTTGTCATGTAGCCTGTATGCCCTATTACTGCTCCCCGGCTATTCTTATCTGGGTATTTGGTACAGGTTAAACTTATATTCCATTATTATTTTCCATTATTACTATATGATTTGTGCAGATTGTCTGCTATTTACCTGTTGTACTAATGTCCATATGTTCTTCTGTAAATGCTCAAGATATTCTGAGCTTATATGACCTCGTTTGTATTTGGTCAGGCAATCTCTCACAAGCTCCATTACCAGCCGGTAAATGAAGCTGAGGACGCCATCGGGTAGTGGTAGCACAAAGTCAGGGTCATAGGTGGTAAGAATCCCCTGGAGTAGTGCTAACACCTGAAGTCTGTCTGGAGGAATTCCAGACATTTCCAGTAAATCCAAGCGCAGTCTGTATATGACTAGCTATATGGCTTATCACACCGACAACAATGACACCGGAAAGTCAAAGTGACAACTAGAGTGTAATCACTTGTAGAAGTAGTGATGGTTAATTGTGATGTCATAATGGAATCTTGTGTTCTACTCTTAAAGGGGCAGCTTACCTTATAAGGAAGTTGCCTAGCATCCCTTAAGGAGGCAACAATATAGGCTGAGCATCGGTACCATATGCAGACATGGATGATAGAACTATGGACGCTTTACTCTTCTGAGCAGTTAGAGTATTATTATGTTGTTACATAAATTATTTATATCTGTTCCACACAATAAAAATTACAGTGTTTTGTATCAATAAGAAAGTCATATTCCGGGGCTAAAAGACAATGTATATCTTTGTACCGTGTTAGGGGCTAAAAGAAGTATCTTTACTGAGGGAACAGGGCCGGACTAGGGGCTGCGCCCAGCTCTGGCATAGGACGCACACAGGCCCATGTTACTCTCCCACACCCACTTTCAAAGATGAGGGTCTCTATTACAAATATGACCCTGCCTACCATTGGAGAAAATCTAAATTTACTACTCCCCGTGATACCAATTTATTAGGATGATCATTTAGGTCTCTTTATCACATTAATAGTTCCCCTTGGGCATCCTTATAATAATAAGAGTGCCCCTCTGGGTTTCCTTATAATAATATTAGTGCCCCTCTGGGTCTCCTTATAATAATAATAGTGCCCCTCTGGGTCTCCCTATAATAATAATAGTGCCCCTCTGGGTCTCCTTATAATAATAATAATAGTGCCTCTCTGGGTCTCCTTATAATAATAATAGTGCCCCTCTGGGTCTCCCTATAATAATAATAGTGCCCCTCTGGGTCTCCTTATAATAATAATAGTGCCCCTCTGGGTCTCCCTATAATAATAATAGTGCCCCTCTGGGTCTCCCTATAATAATAATAGTGCCCCTCTGGGTCTCCTTATAATAATAATAGTGCCCCTCTGGGTCTCCTTATAATAATAATAGTGCCCCTCTGGGTCTCCTTATAATAATAATAGTGCCCCTCTGGGTCTCCTTATAATAATAATAATAGTGCCTCTCTGGGTCTCCCTATAATAATAATAGTGCCCCTCTGGGTCTCCTTATAATAATAATAGTGCCCCTCTGGGTCTCCTTATAATAATAATAATAGTGCCCCTCTGGGTCTCCCTATAATAATAATAGTGCCCCTCTGGGTCTCCTTATAATAATAATAATAGTGCCTCTCTGGGTCTCCTTATAATAATAATAGTGCCCCTCTGGGTCTCCCTATAATAATAATAGTGCCCCTCTGGGTCTCCTTATAATAATAATAGTGCCCCTCTGGGTCTCCCTATAATAATAATAGTGCCCCTCTGGGTCTCTCTATAATAATAATAGTGCCCCTCTGGGTCTCCTTATAATAATAATAGTGCCCCTCTGGGTCTCCTTATAATAATAATAGTGCCCCTCTGGGTCTCCTTATAATAATAATAGTGCCCCTCTGGGTCTCCTTATAATAATAATAGTGCCCCTCTGGGTCTCCTTATAATAATAATAGTGCCCCTCTGCGTCTCCTTATAAGATTAAAGGGAATCTGTCAGAAGGATCAGCTCTCCCTCCCAAGCCGTCTATATGGGCATACGTTATACACGTGGTCCCTTTACCAGCGAGGTTGGTCGACTGGGATAAGAAAATCATTCAACGAGAGACTAGATGGATTTTATTAACGAATGGCCTATTGTTATAGTGTGATCACTATTCAGTATGGCCCTATTACATAGACTATCACCATACAGTGTGTAGGCCAATTGTGGCTGCGCTCTTCTATACGGCATAGTCGGCCATTTGGACGGACTTCTTTTCTTTATCTATACTTTTAATCTTGGCTGCACTGAATATTGATTCAGGGTTAAATGATTCTCCTTTGTGTGTGCATCGATTATATCTGGTACATTTACACTATATTAATACATCCTCTATATTTATAATATATCTATACACCTATATTCCCTGTTGTCTTGTTGCCTAGCCATTATGGGAACCAATCTGGACCTATGATGTGATAAATACTTGATGAGATCCATAAAACAGCGCCCCCTATTGGAGCCCACTGTTCGTTTCAAGCATGGACCTTCTGGTATCTGTATGGGGAGGAAACCTCTCGCTGGAGCGCCGCGTGCCTCCCAATGCGCACTGACGCCCCCTCCGGTCTCATCGCTGGAACACATTTTTATGTAAAGTGTCATTGAATGCAGCAGCCGGGTCTAAGCTCCTAATAAACACAACCCTCCGCCTGCCCCGCTGTGTTATTACAGGCTCTATTCCCCTTCAAGCCTAAGCGTCAGAATGCCTGCTCCTCCTCTTACCTCCCCCTTTCACCTGCTGTTATAGTACAGCCTGTCTGGGCTCTGTATTAAAGCCTCTTATTAACCCTCTCCCCCTATGTATCTACTGGTAGACCCCATATTAATATAAGCCCCTTGCATACCATGAGCTGCAATATTATTATTGTAAGAAACCCCATGTGCACTATTATTATCAGGCATAGATGGGGGCATTATTATTCAGTATCGGCACACAGGGGGCATTATTACTATCTAAGGCAAGGGTGGGCAATTAATTTTCCAAAGAGATCACATGAGAGACCATGACTGTTGCGGAGAACGAACCAATAGACAGATATGAATTCTGCTCAATATTCATATCAACATATTAATTACATTTATTATAATATATTAATATTATCACTAGAGATGAGCGGTGTTCGACTCGAACTGTTCGCCAATCTCAAATTCGAGCTGTTTTGGGCGGTGTTCGAGCCGTTCGGCGAACACGAACAATTTGAAAAAAATCCGGCTGTTCGAGGTTATGTTCCATAACTGTTCGTGCACCAAAATCATAACTGGATTTTTTCTCAGTAATGCTGAAAATTAATGTTAATACGCAGTTTGAGTGTACAGCGGGGCGGGGGGAGGGGCAGGGGATGGATCTCTGCAGAAATAATGAAGATCTCCATTTTTTTTTCTCTTTCCCCCATTTACAGTGGGGAGATGCAATCTGTCAGCCTATCAGCAGCGCACACACGGAGCGAACTGCTTTTTTCACACAAGCAAAGGCATGTGTCATTGGCAGTGTATGTCACATGTCCTTGCCCTATAAGACCCAGCCATTTTCCACGTAGCCACCATTTTCTCACTGCTGCAGCTGCGTGTTAGACGGCACCGCTGTTGCTGTGTGCGCTATACTTTGAGTGTTCATTTCAAGCCAATTTTCGCACAAATCTACAGATAGCTTGGGAGTAGGGGATAGTTGTGATTGCAGTCCTTTTGAGGACTAGGTTACATCATTTCCTACGACTTTTATCAGGCAGGTCTGTGCTCTTAAATAGATAGGTTGGGAGTAGGGTCTACTTGTAATTGCAGTCCTTTTCTGGACTAGGTTACAGCATTTCCTAGGACTTTTTGCTAGGCAGGTCTGTGCCAGTGCTGTGCAAGTTTTTTTCACAGCATTTGGCTAAATCTAGCTAAGCAAATCCTTTTTGGCCTCTTGCAGTGTGTGTTAGTCAGTGGAGTAGCCTATCTGTGTTGCAAGCTATACCACCTGTGTATAGAATACAAATTTTTTTACTGCACCTAGCCAAGTAAAACCTTTTGGGTATAGCATCATTCTATTAGTCCATCTATACTAACCTCCACCAGGTTGCAAATTAAAAATAATTTTTATCTGCATCTAGCTCTGAAAAAAAATGTGGTCTTGTAGCAGTGTGTGGGACTTGTTCTATTAGTCCATCTATACTAACCTCCACCAGGTTGCAAATTAAAAATAATTTTTATCTGCATCTAGCTCTGAAAAAAAAATTGGGCTTGTAGCAGTGTGTGGGACTTGTTCTATTAGTCCATCTATACTAAGCTCCACCAGGTTGCAAATTAAAAATAATTTTTATCTGCATCTAGCTCTGAAAAAAAATTTGGGCTTGTAGCAGTGTGTGGGACTTGTTCTATTAGTCCATCTATACTAACCTCCACCAGGTTGCAAATTAAAAATAATTTTTAGCTGCATCTAGCTCTGAAAAAAAATTTGGGCTTGTAGCAGTGTGTGGGACTTGTTCTATTAGTCCATCTATACTAACCTCCACCAGGTTGCAAATTAAAAATAATTTTTATCTGCATCTAGCTCTGAAAAAAAATTTCGGCTTGTAGCAGTGTGTGGGACTTGTTCTATTAGTCCATCTATACTAAGTTCCACCAGGTTGCAAATTAAAAATAATTTTTATTTGCATCTAGCTCTGAAAAAAAATTTGGGCTTATAGCAGTGTGTGGGACTTGTTCTATTAGTCCATCTATACTAAGCTCCACCACCTGTGTATGTAATAAAATTGTTTTACTGCATCTAACCCAGCCAATACTTTTGGGCTAATACAACAGTTTGGCCACTCAGCTCTGCTCGGTTCCCATCCATTGTTTTTTTGTGCAAACAACTCCAGAGTTGTCAATTAGTTAACCACCAAAATGAGTGGAAAAAGGCCTGCTGATGGTGGAAAGGGGAATAGGTGTGTTGGGAAGGGAAAAAAAGGTTGTGTCCGTGGGGTAGGTGTTAAAGCAACAGTAACATCTGCAGAAGAAAGACCATCTTCCAGCCAAACTAAGATGTCTACTTCTTTTAGTGGACAATGTGATAAGATCCCTTTCTTACGGCCACGCCAATCGCTACAAATTCCAGATGAGGCACAAAAACAGCAGGTGCTTCAACGGATATCAAGTGCTCCTTCAAGTGGGCTTCAAGTTATGACCACCATACTGATTACTAACAGTATAAACACTGATATTATCACTGCGCAGCAACCATGTAGTGGTATAATTGTATATATCAATTCCAGTGCTCTGCATACTATATACAGTACAGACCAAAAGTTTGGACACACCTTCTCATTAAAAGATTTTTCTGTATTTTCATGACTATGAAAATTGTACATTCACACTGAAGGCATCAAAACTATGAATTAACACATGTGAAATTATATACTTAACAAAAAGGTGTGAAACAACTGAAAATATGTCTTATATTTTACTTTCTTCAAAGTAGCCACCTTTTGCTTTGATGACTGCTTTGCACACTTGTCATTCTCTTGATGAGCTTCAAGAGGTAGTCACCGGAAATGGTTTTCACTTCACAGGTGTGCCCTGTCAGGTTTAATAAGTGGGATTTCTTGCCTTATAAATGGGGTTGGGACTATCAGTTGTGTTGTGCAGAAGTCTGCTGGATACACAGATGATAGTCTTACTGAATAGACTGTTAGAATTTGTATTATGGCAAGAAAAAAGTAGCTAAGTAAAGAAAAACGAGTGGCCATCATTACTTTAAGAAAGGAAGGTCTGTCAGTCCGAAAAATTGGGCAAACTTTGAAAGTGTCCCCAAGTACAGTTGTAAAAACCATCAAGCGCTACAAAGTAACTGGCTCACCAAAAGTACCACCCCAGGAAAGGAAGACCAAGAGTCACCTTTGCTTCTGAGGATAAGTTTATCCGAGTCACCAGCCTCAGAAATCGCAGGTTAACAGCAGCTCAGATTAGAGACCAGGTCAATGCCACACAGAGTTCTAGAAGCAAACACATCTCTACAACAACTGTGTTAATTCATAGCTTTGATGTCTTCAGTGTGAATGCACAATTTTCAAAGTCATGAAAACACCGAAAAATCTTTAAATGAGAAGGTGTGTCCAAACTTTTGGTCTGTACTGTATGTGCATAGTGTGCTGGTAATTGTACAAATATATGTATATTAAGTCATCTACCATCTCTCTGATCATAGTTGTTCACTTTCCCTTTTCTTTTTCATTCAGCCCACACCACCATAACCACTTCTTCCATCCATGACTTGTATCTGCTAGAGATGAGCGGTGTTCAACTAGAACTGTTCGCCAATCTCAAATTCGAGCTGTTTTGGGCGGTGTTCGAGTTGTTCGACGAACCCGAACGATTTGCAAAAAATTCGGCTGTTCGAGGTTATGTTCGATAACTGTTCGTGCACCAAAAGCGTGTCCTGCATGTCTGGCGCTATTTAGAGCACCAATCATGCAGGGATTGTCTGCCACTCACTGTAATGCCACAGCCATGGTGGTTGTGGCATTACACTGATTGCCCAAATCGATGGGAACAGTGCCAACAGTGAAACATGAAAAGCCGGCAATTCAGCAGCGGCATATACCGGTACCCGACAATTTAGAATCGAAAGAATAGAGCTTCACACATAGATTAGATAGATAGAAACATGTCAGCCACATATATATGAAGTACAGTGACAGTGTTGCTTATTGTACTTGTCATTTAGTGTAAAGGATTTATCAAAAAAAATAATAGTGTTTTCATGCACCGTCTCTTTAAAAAAGCCGGCCGGCAATTCAGCAGCGGTACCCGACAATTTGGAATAGAAAGAATAGAGAATCACACATAGATTAGATAGATAGAAACATGTCAGTCACATATATATGAAGTACAGTGACAGTGTTGCTTACTGTACTTGTCATTTAGTGTAAAGGATTTATTAAAAAAAATAATAGTGTTTTCATGCACTGTCTCTTTAAAAAAGCCGACTGGCAATTCAGCATCTGTACCCGACAATTTATAACAGAAGGAATAGAGAATCACACATAGATTAGATAGATAGAAACATGTCAGTCACATATATAAGAAGTACAGTGATAGTGTTGATTACTGTACTTGTCATTTAGTGTTAAAATAAAGGATTTATTTAAAAAAAAATTGGCGTGGGGTTCCCCCTAATTTTAGGCTCTAGCGGAGGTTAAGCAGACGGCTGGGGCAGATGTTTGAAGCCTGGGAAGGGGGTAATACCCACGGAGCTTCCCAGGCTACTAATATCAGCCCCCCGCGGAATACCTAGCCTTTACTAGCTATTAAAATGGGGGACCCCACAAAAAAATGACGTGGGGTCCCCCCTATTTTAATAGCTAGCAAAGGCTAGGCAGACAGCTGGGGGCTGATATTAATAGCCCAGGAAGGGTGCCATGAATATTGGCCCCCTCCCAGGCTAGAAACACCAGCCGTCAGCCGCCCCAGAAATGGCGCATCCATAGGATGCGCCAATTCTGGCACTTAGCCTCGCTCTTCCCACTGCCCTGTAGCGGTGGCAGTGGGGTAATAGGGCTGGGGTTGATGTCAGCTTATAATGCCAGCTGACATCAAGCCCAGGTTAGTAATGGAGAGGCGTCTATAAGACACCCCCATTACTAACCCCATAGTCAAAGTTAAAAGAAAACACAAACACCCAGAATAAAGTCCTTTAATTGAAATAAAGACACAATCCTTTATTGTTCTAAATTAAACCATACTTACCACCACGCCCATTCCAGCTGAAGCCAACGATCTCCTGCAATAAAAGTAAAATAATAAAGCAACCTCATCCTTACCTTTCCATGGTTCCCAGACAGCTTCAGCTCTGCTACATCGAGATGACAGGCTGGACCGCAGCAGAACGCTGCCATCCAGCCTGTCATCCCGCAGACACTGAGAAGCGCAGGCATGCTTGCGCTCCTCAGTGTCTCGCTGTGATGGCATAAAGATGAGCCGACAATGAACTCGGCTCACCTCATGCACGTCACTGACAGCGTGGGAGAATTCTCCTGCACTCAGCGCTTCAGCGTGAGAATTTTCCCACGCTGTCAGTGACGTGCATGAGGTGAGCCGAGTTCATTGGACATGAATGAGCTCACCTCATGCACGTCACTGACAGCGTGGGAAAATTCTCACGCTGAAGCGCTGAGTGCAGGAGAATTTTCCCACGCTGTCAGTGACGTGCATGAGGTGAGCTCATGTCCAATGAACTCATCTCACCTCATGTACGTCACTGACAGCGTGGGAGAATTCTCACGCTGAAGCGCTGAGTGCAGGAGAATTTTCCCACGCTGTCAGTGACGTGCATGAGGCTGATATTTAAATTTGGCGCACAAATCGGTGATTGGTCGCGGGCAGCGTCCGCGACCAATCAGCACAGTAGTGTTTAACTTTGGCGGCAAGATCAGTGATTGGTCGCGGTCAAGACGGCGACCAATCACCGATTTGTGCGGCACATTTAAATAGCGGCCGCGACCAATTGGATGTCAGCGCCGCTCCCCGGTCCTCCCTTTACACCCTAGCCGCATGGATTTCAGCGGCGCTGCCTGTGCGGCTACTTCCGCTGCGAGAACCCGGGACATGAGCGCCCGCTCGCAGCAGAAGTATCCCGACCCGCAGCGCCGCTCCCCGGTCCTCCCTTCACACCCTAGCCGCTGATGTCCCCACAGTATCCGCATGGTGTTACAAAGGTCCGGACATTTGTGTTAAAAATCGCTGATTGGTCGCGGGCGCTGGGAAAATTCTCACGCTGAAGCGCTGAGTGCAGGAGAATTTTCCCACGCTGTCAGTGACGTGCATGAGGTGAGCTCATTCATGTCCATTGAACTCAGCTGACCTCATGTACGTCACTGACAGCGTGGGAGAATTCTCACGCTGAAGCGCTGAGTGCAGGAGAATTCTTCCACGCTGTCAGTGACGTACATGAGGTGAGCTGAGTTCATTGGACATGACCTCGGCTCATCTGGATGCCGTCACAGCGAGACACTGAGGAGCGCAAGCATGCCTGCGCTTCTCAGTGTCTGCGGGATGACAGGCTGGATGGCAGCGTTCTGCTGCGGTCCAGCCTGTCATCTCGATGTAGCAGAGCTGAAGCTGTCTGGGAACCATGGAAAGGTAAGGATGAGGTTGCTTTATTATTTTACTTTAATTGCAGGAGATCATTGGCTTCAGCTGGAATGGGCGTGGTGGTAAGTATGGTTTAATTTAGAACAATAAAGAATTGTGTGTTTATTTCAATTAAAGGACTTTTTTCTGGGTGTTGTGTTTTTTTTAAATACTTTACTAGAAATTCATGGTGGTCATGTCTAATATTGGCGTGACCCCATGAATTTCGGGCTTAGGGCCTGCTGATAATGCCAAGCTGGCCCTAACCCCTTTATTACCCAGTGAGCCACCGCACCAGGGCCCTGGATGAGTTGGGTACAGCGCCAGAAGATGGCGCTTCTATGAACGCGCCATTTTCCGGGGTGGCTGCGGACTGCAATTTGCAGCTGGGGGGACCCAGAAAGCTTGGGCCTCCCTGCGCTGCGGATTCCAGCCCCCAGCTGCCTAGTTGTACCTGGCTGGACACAAAAATAGGGCGAAGCCCCACGTATTTTTTTTTTTTAATTATTTCATGAAATTCATGAAATAATTAAGAAAAAAAGGGCTTCCCTATATTGTTGTGTCCGGCCAGGTACAAATAGGCAGCTGGTGGTTGGGGGCAGCCCGTTCCTGCCTGCTGTACCTGGCTGGACACAAATATAGTGCGAAGCCCTACGTCAATTTTTTTTTAAATTATTTCATGAAACTAGATGGTGGCCCGATTCTAACGCATCGTGTATTCTAGAATATGTATGCGGCAGACCCGGCGCAATCAGCAGAGCGGTGTTTAAATTTGGCGCCAAAATCGCTGACTGGTTGCGGCCAGCAACCGCGACCAATCAGCAAAGTGGTGTTGAAATTTGGCGACTATATCACTGATTGGTCACGGCCGGCGGTCGCGACTAATCAGCAGAGCGGGGTTTAAATTTTGCGCCAATAATGCTGATAGGTTGTGGTCGCGACCAATCAGCAAAGCGGTGTTTAAATTTGGCGCCAATAATGGTGATTGGTCACGACCTCGACAATTCAGCAGAGCGGTGTTTAAATTTGGCGGCAACAATGTTGATTAGTCGCGGCCGGCGGTCACGACCAATCAGCAGAGCGGGGTTTAAATTTGGCGCCAATAATGCTGATTGGTCGCAACCGCCGGCCGCGACCAATCAGCAGAGCGGTGTTTAAATTTGGCGTCAAAATCGCTGATTGGTCGCGGAAGGCAACTGTGACCAATCAGCAGAGCGGTGTTTAAATTTGGCGCCGATACTGCTGATTGGTCGCGGCCGGCAACAGTGACCAATCAGCCGAGCAGGGTTTAAATTTGGCGCCAATACTACTGATTGGTCGCGGACGGCGACCGCGATCAATCAGCAGAGCGGTGTTTAAATTTTGCGCCAAGAATACTGATTAGTCGCGGCCGGCATCCGCGACCAATTAGCAGAGCGGGGTTTAAATTTGGCGCCAATCTCGCTGATTGGTCGCGGCTGGAGTCCGCGACCAATCAGCAGAGCGTTGTTTAAATTTGGCGCCAATCTCACTGATTGGACGCGTCTGGCGTCCGCGACCAATCAGCAGAGCGTTGTTTAAATTTGGCGCCAAGCTCGCTGATTGGTCGCGGCCGCTATTTAAATGTGGCGCCAAGATCACTGATTGGTCGGGTGCGGAGAGCGCGACCAATCAGCTAATCGTATTGGTGAGGACCGGGGAGCGCCGCTGCCTGGTCGGATACTTCCGTTGCGAGAAGCCGGGAGATGAGCGACTGCTCGCAGCAGAAGTATCCCGACCCGCAGCGCCGCTCCCCGGTCCTCCCTTGACACCCTAGCTGCTGATGTCCCCACAGTATCCGCATGGTGTTACAAAGATCCGGACATTTGTGTTAAAAATCGCTGATTGGTCGCGAGCGCTGCCCGCGACCAATCACCGATTTGGGCGCCAAATTTAAATATCGGCCGCAAGCAATCACCAATCTTGGCTCCACATTTAAACACCGCTGTGCTGATTGGTCGCCGACGCTGGGCGCGACCAATCACCGATTTTGGCGCCACATTTAAATAGCGTCCGCGACCAATCAGTACAGCGGTGTTTAAATGTGGAGCCAAGATGGGTGATTGGTCGCGGAGGATATTTAAATTTGGCGCCCAAATCGGTGATTGGTCGCGGCTGATATTTAAATTTGGCGCCCAAATCGGTGATTGGTCGCGGGCAGCGCCAGCGACCAATCAGCGATTTTTAACACAAATGTCCGGACCTTTGTAACACCATGCGGATACTGTGGGGACATCAGCGGCTAGGGTGTGAAGGGAGGACCGGGGAGCGGCGCTGCGGGTCGGGATACTTCTGCTGCGAGCGCCCGCTCATATCCCGGGTTCTCGCAGCGGAAGTATCCGCACAGGCAGCGCCGCTGACATCCATGCGGCTAGGGCGTGAAGGGAGGACCGGGGAGCGGCGCTGACATCCAATTGGTCGCGGCCGTCTTGACCGCGACCAATCACTGATCTTGCCGCCAAAGTTAAACACTACTGTGCTGATTGGTCGCGGACGCTGCCCGCGACCAATCACAGATTTGTGCGTCAAATTTAAATATCGGCCGCGACCAATCACCGATCTTGGATCCACATTTAAACAACGCTGTGCTGATTGGTCGCAGCCGATATTTAAATGTGGCGCCCAAATCGGTGATTGGTCGCGGCCTTGGCGCGCGACCAATCACTGATCTTGCCGCCAAAGTTAAACACTACCGTGCTGATTGGTCGCGGACGCTGCCCACGACCAATCACCGATTTGTGCGCCAAATTTAAATATCAGCCTCATGCACGTCACTGACAGCCTGGGAAAATTCTCCTGCACTCAGCGCTTCAGCGTGAGAATTCTCCCACGCTGTCAGTGACGTACATGAGGTGAGCTGAGTTCATTGGACATGACCTCGGCTCATCTGGATGCCGTCACAGAGAGACACTGAGGAGCGGAAGCATGCCTGCTCTTCTCAGTGTCCGCGGGATGACAGGCTGGATGGCAGCGTTCTGCTGCGGTCCAGCCTGTCATCTCGATGTAGCAGAGCTGAAGCTGTCATGGGAACCATGGAAAGGTAAGGATGAGGTTGCTTTATTATTTTTCTTTTATTGCAGGAGATCGTTGGCTTCAGCTGGAATGGGCGTGGTGGTAAGTATGGTTTAATTTAGAACAATAAAGAATTGTGTGTTTATTTCAATTAAAGGACTTTATTCTGGGTGTTTGTGTTTTTTTTTTTTAACTTTGACTATGGGGTTAGTAATGGGGGTGTCTTATAGACGCCTCTCCATTACTAACCTGGGCTTGATGTCAGCTGGCATTATAAGCTGACATGAACCCCAGCCCTATTACCCCCTGCCACCGCACCAGGGCAGCGTGGAAGAGCGAGGCTAAGTGCCAGAGTTGGCGCATCCTATGGATGCGCCATTTCTGGGGCGGCTGACGGCTGGTGTTTCTAGCCTGGGAGGGGGCCAATATTCATGGTACCCTTTCTGGGCTATTAATATCAGCCCCCAGCTGTCTGCCTAGCCTTTGCTAGCTATTAAAATAGGGGGGACCCCACGTCATTTTTTTGGGGGGGTCCCCCATTTTAATAGCTAGTAAAGGCTAGGTATTCAGCTGGGGGCTGATATTAGTAGCCAGGGAAGCTCCGTGGGTATTACCCCCTTCCCAGGCTTCAAACATCTGCCCCAGCCGTCTGCTTAACCTCCGCTAGAGCCTAAAATTACGGGGAACCCCACGCCAATTTTTTTTTTAATAAATCCTTTATTTTAACACTAAATGACAAGTACACTAATCAACACTGTCACTGTACTTCATATATATATGACTGACATGTTTCTATCTATCTAATCTATGTGTGATGCTCTATTCTTTCTGTTCTAAATTGTCGGGTACCGCTGTTGAATTGCCGGCCGGCTTTTTTAAAGAGACGGTGCACGAAAACACTATTATTTTTTTAAATAAATCCTTTACACTAAATGACAAGTACAGTAACCAACACTATCACTGTACTTATTATATATGTGATTGGCATGTTTATATCTATCTATGTGTGATGCTCTATTCTTTCTGTTATAAATTGTCGGGTACAGCTGCTGAATTGCCGGCCGGCTTTTTTAAAGAGACGGTGCATGAAAACACTATTATTTTTTTAAATAAATCCTTTACACTAAATGACAAGTACAGTAAGCAACACTGTCACTGTACTTCATATATGTGTGACTGACATGTTTCTATCTATCTAATCTATGTGTGAGGCTCTATTCCTTCTTGTCTAAATTGTCGGGTACCGGTGTATGCCGCTGCTGAATTGCCGGCCGGCTTTTTTAAAGAGAGCGTCTTCTGAGCAGTTTGTCAGCTTTTGGACACCTTTGAAGGTGTTTTCTATGTGTTTCTATGTGTTTTTGTTTGCCTGCCATTGGTTTTAACGGTGTTCGACAGTGTTCTAAGGTGTTCGACGAACAGTTCGACGAACAGTTCCTCGAACATCCCGGTGTTCGACGAACCGAACCCGAACACTACGGGGGTGGCTCAACACTAGTCTCTGCAAAATGTAATTCACGTCACCTCATCGCGTCTTCTGTATGGAGAGTCAGGGTGTTGGAGACCGGAGCAGCACACCCGGGGAACAGGAGCGAGATGAGTATGTTTTTTCTGCATGTATATATGAGTCTATGTGGGGGCTCACACTGTATATACAAAGGCTACGTGGTGGCTCAAACTGTATTTAGGAGGCTATGTGGAGCTCACACTGTATACAGGAGGCTATGTGCGGCCTCATACTGTATATAGGAGGCTATGAGGGTGCTCACAGTATATGTAGGAGGCTATGATGGGGCTCACAATGTATATAGGAGACTATGTGGGGGGCTTATGCTGTATATGGGAAAATATGTGGGGGCTTATACTGCATATAGGAGGCTATATGGGGGCTTATACTGTATTTAGGAGGCTATGTGGGGGCTCATACTGTATAAAGGGACTATGTGGGGCTCATACTGTTTATATAGGGCTGCGTGGGGGTTCATACTGTATATAGGAGGTTACCTAGGGCTCATACTGTATATAGGGAGGCTATGTGTGGGCACATACTGTATACAGTATATGGGGTTATGTGGGGTTCATACTGTATATAGAGTGGCTAAGTGAGGGCTCATACTGTTATAGGAGGATATGTGAGGCTCAACCTCTATATAGAGAGGCTATGTGGGGGCTCACACTGTTTATAGGGGGCCATATGGGGGCTCATACTGGATATAGGAAGCTATGTGAGGGTCATACTGTTTATAGGGTCCATGTGGGGGCTCATACTGTTTATAGGAGGAATTGTTCAGGCTCATACTGTTTATAGGAGGATATGTGAGAGCTCACACTCTATATAGAGAGGCTATATGGGGGCTCATACTGTTTATAGGGGGCTATGTGGGGGCTCATCATGTAAATAGGAGGCTATATGAGGGCTCATATTGTATGTAGAAAGTCTATGTGGAGGCTCATACTGTATATAGGGGACTATATGGGGACTCACACTGTATATAGAGGGGCTATGTTGGTCTTATATTATATGTAGGGGGCTGTGTGGGGGCTCATACTGTATATAGGGGCAGTTTTCAGGCTTATACGGTAAATAGGGGAATGTCAGCATACTTAAATATTAAGTGATAATTAGAGTTGAGCCACCCCCGTAAGGTTCGAGTTCGGTTAGTCGAACGCCCGTATGTTCGCCGAACTGTTCGTCGAACTGTTCATGGAACACCGTCGAACACCGTTAAAACCAATGGCAGGCAAACAAAAACACATAGAAACACATAGAAAACACATAGAAAACACTTCAAAGGTGTCCAAAAGCTGACAAACTGCTCAGAAGACACAACTAACACATGGAAAAGTGACAAGTACATATAGTCATGCAAAAAGAAAAGAGGTTGAGGAGTAAAATGAGGGGGAGACACAGATATAGGCATGTAATGCCCTTCTAAAACCAAAAAAGTGCGAAGCTGACACGGCCAGTCCGTTCTTGCCCATGCGACCTCCGTGTCGCCGGGTTTGGGCCAGAGCTGCGGTGGACCCTGATGGCCAGCCCCCTTCTCCCAATACTGGGGCCTGTCCGCTGGTGGGTCGAGCGAGCCCCCCTGCGGTGGAGGCAGGTCTAAGCTTTTTAATTTAAATTGTCTCTCTAATTTGAATGAGTACACTTTAAATCCTTTTACAAGGATCTATTGGAGGGCAAGTCTGATGCCAGCAGCCGCGGGAATTACAGCTCCAGTAGCGTCCACTAAAGCTGCTGCAGTTAAAAAGCTTTTATAAGGATCGAGCTTGGCGGTCCACTTCAAGGCGTCCTACCGCCAGTCCCAGCCCCTGTGGCTTGGGGTGCCTCCCGATGCTCTTCACTGAGTGTCCCGGGGGCCCGAAGCATTTCCTTAGAAAAAATTAAGTGTCCAAACTACAGGTGGTGTAGCTTGCTTAACAGCCGGGATAATCCGCTGACTAGCAGACACTGCTACTAGGAACAAAGTATTTCCTGGGCTAGATGCAGTTAAAATTTTGTAATTAGATACTCTCGTTAGATGTTGAGAAAGCATTCCATAGAGTCTCCTGGCATGCCTGGCCCTCACAGGGTATCAAATACTTAGGAATTCCTATTCATAGAGACCTCTCCCGTCTATGTTATCTTAATTTTGGGCCCTTTATTGAACAACTCCATACAGACCACGGTTGGCAAGTTAGAACTGTAAGATTCACTACGTGAACCACTGGAGCTTTGTGGAAAAGCACATGTACACTGTGTTCCAAATTATTATGCAAAAAGTGTTTAGGAGTGATAAGGTAAGAATTTTTTTGTTTGTCAGTTAAACTCATTGATGGTGATGTGTGTCAGGGCTCTTTATATCACTCTAAGCAATTGCAGACACCTGTGCTAATTAGTTTGGCAGGTGTGTCCAATGAAAGGCAAGACTACTTAAGAAGGCTGTCCCACATTATTAAGCAGCCTACATTTTCTGCCAAAATGGGAAAGAAAAAGGATGTGTCGGCTGCTGAGAAGCAACAAATTGTGGAGTGTTTAGGTCAAGGCATGACTACATTCAACATTGCCAAGACACTTCATCGTGATCATTGCACAATCAAGAAGTATGTAGCTGATTCACAGTACACACGTGTGCGTGCTGATAAGGGAAAATTGAGGACTCTTTCCTACAGGCAATTACGTCAGGTTAAAAGAGCAGCGGCAAAAAAGCCTTGTCATAGCAGCAGACAAGTTTTTGAAGCTGCTCCAACGTCCCCCGAACAACAAGATGCAGGGCCCTTCAGAGGTTTGCAGCTGTGCATAAGCCATCCTGTTGACCTCCTCTATCCACTGTACACAAGCAGAAACAGCTCCAGTGGGCCAAACAATACATGAAGACTGACTTCAAAACTGTTTTATTCACCGATGAGTGCTGTGCAACGCTCGATAGTCCAGATGGATGGAGTGGAGGATGGCTGGTTGATGGACACCCCATGCAAACATGGCTACGGCGCCAACAAGGAGGAGGTGGAGTAATGTTTTGGGCTGGAATCATGAGGAGAGAGATTGTCGGCCCCTTTAGGATCCCTGAAGGGGTAAAGATGAACTCCATGATGTATGTGGAGTTTCTCAAACAGCACTTCATGCCATGGTTCAAGAAGAAGAACCATGTATTCCACAGCAAGATCATTTTCATGCATGATAATGCACCGTCTCATGATGCACATAACACATCTGCATCTCTGGCTGATATGGGCATAAAAGGGGACAAACTTATGGTGTGACCTCCATGCTCCCCTGACCTCAAACCCATTGAGAACCTCTGGAGCATCATCAAAAGGAGTGTCTATGATGGCGGGAGGCAGTTCACATCTAAGCAACAGCTCTGGGAGGGTATTCTGTTCTCATGCAAAACAATTGAAGCAGAAACCATCCAAAACCTGACAAATTCAATGGACGAGAGAGTTCAGAAGCTCCTTTCGAACAAGGGGTCCTATGTGCAAATGTAACATCACCTAGAATAAAGCTTTGAGTTGAAAACTGTTTGATTTAAGTTTCTAATAACCTGCTAATGCTTATAATTTCAAAAATGACCATTTTTTTGTTCTTTATTAAAATGAAAAGGTTGATCGAAGAGTGTGGGGGATCTAAGAGTGTGGCAACCCAGTAGTCAGGAATATTTCGAATTCTGACAATCTGAGGGTCATGTTGCAGGTAGTGCAGCAAGAAGGCACCCATGTGTCTTGCGCATCTAGGAGCCCCAAAATTATTTTCCGGGCTACATGCAGCTAAAAATTATTATTAATTTGAAAGCTGGTGGTGCTTAGTATAGATGGCCTAATAGAATCAGTACTGCAAACTGCTATAAGGCCAAAATTATTTTACAGGGAAGATAGAGATAAACATGATTAGTAATAATTTGAAATCTAGTGGAGCTTAGTATAGATGGCCTAATAGAATCAGTACTCCACACTGCTACTATGCCCAAAATTATTTTCCAGGCAAGATACAGATAAAAATGCTAATTAATTTGAAAGCTTAAAACGGTTGGTGAGGTGATTTTACCAAATCCTCAAGCTTTTACTCTCCCCAGGATGACACAGGGCTAGAAAAGTCCTTGCTGATGCATGATGTGTTCATCTTTATGAACCTGAGTCTGTCTACATTGTCAGCGGACAGCCGCGTGCGCTTATCTGTCAGCACAACACCAGCAGCGCTGAACACACGTTCAGAGAGAACAAAAATTATTATTAATTTGAAATCTGGTGGAGCTTAGTATAGATGGCCTAATAGAATCAGTACTGCAAACTGCTACAAGGCCAAAATTATTTTACAGGCAAGATACAGATAAACATGATTAGTAATAATTTGAAATCTGGCGGAGCTTAGTATAGATGGCCTAATAGAATCAGTACTGCAAACTGCTACAAGGCCAAAATTATTTTACAGGCAAGATGCAGATAAACATGATTATTAATAACACTGGTGTACAAAAAAAAAAAAAATTCTGGCATGGACTTTAAGAACAGTTTTAGACTAATTTGTGGGTGCTGAATTCAAATCTGATCTTATAATTTCTCTATCACATCACGTTTTTACGCTATAGGTATATAGCCCATTTTCAATAATTCCAAGAAAAATATAAGTAGTGTATGAAAAGTGCCGTTTTATACGGCTCACTAAGGTAAATTTAGTTTTCATTTAGTCTCCCAATAAATGTGAGAATATCTTTGTTTTCTTTGAACATGCATAATTCCCATTTGTTATGATAATAAAGTAAAAAAACAGTTTTCAAACACCCTTGTTTTCTGTGCTACTGGGACAGTAGAGCTACAGCAGAGCATTGGGTGAAAACTGAATGGCCTCAGCGACAGAGTTTGGCACCTGGCGATAAGAATGTCATCCATGATTCACTAGTGGATAGAAAGAACATTGTCTTTCCTCCCTTGCACATAAAACTTGGATTGATGAAGCAGTTCGTCAAAGCTCTCAATCACAGTGGAGAATGCTTTAACTATATATGTTCAACTTTTCCAGGTCTTAGTGAAGAGAAGAAAAAGGCTGGAATATTGGATGTACCTCAAATAAGAACACTTATGAGAGACGCAAACTTTATCACATCAATGAATGAGACAGAAGAAAGAGCTCGGAATGCATTTTGTAATGTGGTGCAGAATTTTCTAGGGAATAAGAAAGCAGACAACTATGAAGAGATTGTGGAAGAGCTACTAATGAGTCTGCAAAATCTTGGATGTAGAATGAGTACCAAGATTCACTATTTAAACAGCCATTTGGACTTTTTTCCAGAGAACCTTTGGGATGTGAGCGAGGAACAAGGGGAGCGTTTTCATCAGGACATTAAAACAATGGAAGAACGGTATCAAGGCCGGTGGGACTCACATATGATGGTTGACTATTGCTGGAGCTTGATGAGAGACAACCCAGAAGCTGTACATCACAGATCAGCCAAGAAAAGAAAGTTCAAATAACTGCCATTTGCCATTCATCTGTGTGCCATATATATGTGTTTTTATATTTTGTAGTTTAATTTTGTAAGTATATTTGATTTGCTGTACACAGACTTTGTAATTTGTTATTCCTTGATTAAAAATATACAAAATGTAGTAACGAAAATCATGAGGTTTTTATCAAAAAACATTCGATAGGATTACTTTCCATCAAAAATATCTCGAAATCCTGATGTGATAGCCAAAAACGGAGTTCGTATTAGTAATCAGCAGCCAAAATTGACTTAAAATATGTTTTAAAACCTTTTGACAGAAAAACTGCATTGACCAGTGTAATTTTAAATCTGGTGGAGCTTAGTATAGATGGCCTAATAGAATCAGTACTGCACAGTGCTACAAGGCCAAAATTATTATACAGGCAAGATACAGATAAACATGATTAGTAATTTGAAATCTGGTGGAGTTTAGTATAGATGGCCTAATAGAATCAGTACTGCACAGTGCTACAAGGCCAAAATTATTATACAGGCAAGATACAGATAAACATGATTAGTAATTTGGAAGCTTAAAACGGTTGGTGAGGTGATATTAACAAATCATCAAGCTTTTACTCTCCCCAGGATGACACAGGGGTAGAAAAGTCCTTTCGGATCCATGATTTGTACATCTTTATGAACGTGAATCTGTCTACATTATCAGTGGAGAGCCGCGTGCGCTTATCTGTCAGCACACCACCAGCAGCGCTGAACACACGTTCAGACAGAACGCTGGCTGTGGGGCATGACAAGATCTCCAAGGCATAAGTGGCGAGCTCAGGCCATTTATCCAGATTGGAAGCCCAAAAAGAGCAAGGGTCCAGTGACACAGTCATGGCTTCAATGTTTACTTGGAGATACTCCTGTACCATCGTCTCTAGGAGTTGACTATGTGTCAGACTTCTTGTCTCCTGTGGCCTTGCAAAGGATGGGCTAAAAAAGTGGTGAAGTGATTCCGCAAAATTGATGTTACCAGCAGACACTGTGTTTCTGTTACATTTTGAGTGCTGAACACTCGACGGTCCCACAGTTGGCAAGTTGGAACTGTGAGATTCACTACGTGCACCACTGGTGTTTTGTGGAAAAGCACATGTAAGATTCTGCAACAGTCTCTGCTGATACTCCTGCATGCGTGCATCCCTTTCTATGGCAGGAATAATTTCTGCAAATTTACTTTTGTACCGGGGATCTAACAGTGTGGCAACCCAGTAGTCAGGATTATTTCTAATTCTCACAATTCGAGGGTCATGTTGCAGGTAGTGCAGCAAGAAGGCACTCATGTGTCTTGCGCATCCAGGAGCACCAAGTCCCTGTTGTGTTGGTGGCGAGGTAACAATCATGCTTCCTTCCTCTGCCCTCTCTCTCCAACCTCGCACAACAGAAATGTGATCAAGGTCTCCCTCATCTGATGAGTCTTCCATCAGTTCGTCCTCCACTTCTTCCTGGGCTCCTGCACATTTCTCACTAGTTTGGCTGCTACCATGCACCCTGCTAAAACCATCTCCCCCACCCTCACATGCCTGCCGCCTTGGTGCTGCCGACCGTCTGGACTTTGCAGATGTTAGCCCTTCCGCATACAACTCCTCCTCCTCTACTTTCTCCACCTCCTCTTGTGCCACCACCTGACTCCGAATTCTGTTTAACATGTGCTCCAGCATGTAAATCACCGGAATAGTCATGCTGATAATGGCATCGTCAGCACTAAACATCTTCGTCGCCATTTCAAAACTGTGCAGAAGGATGCATAGGTCCCTGATCTGAGACCACTTCTCCAGCGTGATTCGCCCCACCTCTGGATCTCGTTGGCCCAGGCTATACGTCAGAACATATTGCACCAGGGCTTGTCGGTGCTACCACAGTCGCTGCAACATGTGCAGAGTTGAATTCCACCAGGTAGGCACATCGCGTTTTAGCCTGTGAAGTGGCAGGCTCAACGACTTCTGTAGAGATGTAAGTCGCTGAGCTGCGGGATGCGAACGGCGGAAGTGAGCACACAGCGACCGTGCCCTCTGCAGAAGGCTATCTAGTCCAGGATAGTGGCCTAAAAATTGCTGGACACCAGGTTCAACACGTGAGCCATACAAGGCACGTGTGTGACATTGCCCCGGCGAAGGGCCGCACTGAGGTTTGCAGCATTGTCGCACACGGCCTTCCCTGGTTTCAGGTCCAGTGGAGACAACCATTCATGAAACTGGTTCTCCAGAGCTGACCACAACTCCTCAGCTGTGTGACTCACATTTCCCAGACATTTCAAAGTAAAAACCGCCTGATGACGTTGAGCCCTGCTGCCAGCATAGTAAGGAGCTGTGCAGGATCCCTTCTGCGCAGTTAGAAAGCTTGTGGCATGACCAGACAGGCTTTGGGTGCAGGTGGAGGACCGAGAGGAGGTTGAGGAGGCAGAAGCAGTGGAGGAACTTCGAGATAAAGAGGATTGACGCACAACTCGTGGGGACGGCAAGACTTGGACAGCAGCCCCTTGTCCTGCTGTCACCATAGTTACCCAGTACCCAGTCAGCGACATGTAACGCCCCTGTCCATGCCTACTCGTCCAAGTGTCTGTGGTGAAATGCACCCTGTCACACACAGAGTTTCTCAAAGAAGCGGTGATGTTGTGTGCGACATGCTGGTGGAGTGCAGGCACACCTTTCTTTGAGAAGTAGTGCCGACTGGGCATCTGGTACTGGGGCACTGTGACGGGACATAAGGTCTCGAAAATCCTCTGTGTCCACCAGGCGGAAAGGCAGCATTTATGTAGCCAAGAGCTTGCAGATGGTGAAATTCAACCTCTTAGCTTTCTCATGGCTAGGAGGAAATGGTCTTTTACTTGTCCATGTGAAGCACAGCTGTGCTTGGCATCACAGACCCAGAAGGGTGTATTGAAGGACTCCTCCACAAGAGGCCCCCATAACCATTCACACATCTGCACCTTCCACCTCAGACCACCAGAGGGAGCTCCTTAGGGAGATATATAAGGGAAGGTGGGGCCAGGCAGCCGTTAGTCTGTCAGAGTCTGGTTTAGCAGTGAGTCCAGTGCAGTCTGAGACGTGTTACCTCAGAGGACAAAAGCCTGTTCCAGCTCCTGCATTCTACCCTGCAGTGGAGCTTATCCAGATCAAGACTCGGTGTAGCTCAGTGAGGTGAGCTGTAGGTGTGCCGGCGCCATAAGATCGGTGAACCGCGGCACGCTGCCGTTTGTGTGAGTAGCCTATCGAGGGCTCGAGTAGGCCGAAGGCAAAGGAGTAGAGAGTTAGTTCATAGGGGAGCAGAGGAGCTTAGCTGGCTCACCCCGAGAAGAAGAATTTACCGGACACCGGGTCCGAAGCTTGCCGGGAACTCCACGACCCAGCAAGATAAACCGGAATCCCTGGAGAACTACAGGTCCCAGGATCGCTAAAGTGCTGATACGTACCAGAGCCAGGAGACACATAGGCCCCGTAGGTCGGGAGCGTGCACTCCAAGAGAAGGCCCTACCACAAGGTCAGCCAGCGCAGGACAGAGACAAAGTTAGGCCTAGCTCCAGGCAGGTCAGAAACTTATTATGCAGAAGCCAGAACCAGGAGGCCCAAAACCTGCTCATTGGGGAGGATCTGGACATACACCCATCACCCTACAGTGCTCCGGGGAGTGCCTGAAATTCCACCAGTAAAAGGTACTGAAGTGACTATCGTGTCCGTCCCTGTTCTTGCTCTGGCCCAGAGTAGTCTCTATATCCTGCATCCCCGTTCCTATACTGCCCTGAGGCCCAGCTCTAACTGTGGAGAGCTATACCATCAAGCTGCCTTATCATCAGCCTCAGTAGACTGCGCAGCGCTGGTGATCCTCACCAGAAACCACAGGTGGCGTCACGAACTCTTTCTTTTATAAACTTTACAAATATCAACCCCTTTTTAGGAGAGACCCCAGGGTACGGGCCCGGGAGCCGACCACCGCGACATCCCTAAAGGCCAGGCCAAAGGCCCGGGTACCGAGTTATCCCCATTCCCCTGGGTGCCACATCCACATCTGAGGGACCGAGGGCTGGCTGTTGTGCTTAGACGGAGTTGAGAAGGGTGTCCCCGGCAAACTGCCGGTCTGTGAGGAAGATGCAGGCGGACATGTTAGGTTGCCTTGATCCAAAGGTGGTGCTATCGATGTCGGAGAGCGCTCAACACCAGCTGGTGTTTCCACCTCCAAATAAAATGATGACCTGACAATCACACTGGCTGTTGCGGGTAAAGAGGTGGCCGGTCTGCGTCCCAAAACAGGTGTGACTGCTGTCCCCCCAGTCACAGAGGATGAAGAGGCTGCGGATGCACAAGATGTGGCTGATGGTGGTTGGCCCAGCCGGCTAGGCCGCATTGTAGCACAGTGAGCTTCCCACTGCAACTTATGCTTCATATCCATGTGCCGGTTCATGTATGAAGTACTCAAACTATGTATTTTTTGGCCTCTACTGAGCTTTTTCTGACAAATGTTACAGATAACACGAGTTGGGTCATTCTTATCGATCTGAAAAAATGCCCAAGCTATGCAAGGCTTAGCACCCATGCGACCTGAAGAGCCACTACGACTTGTGGTCAGAGGCAGAGTTGTGTTTGAGGATGCAGTTGTTGACGTGCTTCCAGTACTACGTCTCTGTCCAGGAAGGCGCAACCTGACCTCGTCGTCACTAGCATCCTCCTCCACCTCCTCTGCTGACCTCATCGACTGGCTGACTGTGGGTTGACAGTAAGTGGGATCTCCAACCTCGTCATCATCACCCTGTGTGTTATCACACCAGTCGTCCTCAGAGTCAACCTCTTCCTGCCCTGACAAAAATCTCAAGTTGTCGTTCCAATCAGGTATTTGAGTCTCATCATCGCCTTCCTCATTCTCTCCACCAACAGGAGATACAGTTTGGGAACGAGGGTCTACATTATGGTTGAGGTGGAGGAGAGCCCACTTGAAGGAGCACTTGATATCTGTTGAAGCACCTGCTGTTTTTGTGCCTCATCTGGAATTTGTAGCGATTGGCGTGGCCGTAAGAAAGGGATCTTATCACATTGTCCACTAAAAGAAGTAGACATCTTAGTTTGGCTGGAAGATGGTCTTTCTTCTGCAGATGTTACTGTTGCTTTAACACCTACCCCACGGACACAACCTTTTTTTCCCTTCCCAACACACCTATTCCCCTTTCCACCATCAGCAGGCCTTTTTCCACTCATTTTGGTGGTTAACTAATTGACAACTCTGGAGTTGTTTGCACAAAAAACAATGTATGGGAACCGAGCAGAGCTGAGTGGCCAAACTGTTGTATTAGCCCAAAAGTATTGGCTGGGTTAGATGCAGTAAAACAATTTTATTACATACACAGGTGGTGGAGCTTAGTATAGATGGACTAATAGAACAAGTCCCACACACTGCTACAAGCCCAAATTTTTTTTCAGAGCTAGATGCAAATAAAAATTATTTTTAATTTGCAACCTGGTGGAGCTTAGTATAGATGGACTAATAGAACAAGTCCCATACACTGCTACAAGCCCAAATTTTTTTTCAGAGCTAGATGCAGATAAAAATTATTTTTAATTTGCAACCTGGTGGAGGTTAGAATAGATGGACTAATAGAACAAGTCCCACACACTGCTACAAGCCCAAATTTTTTTTCAGAGCTAGATGCAGATAAAAATTATTTTTAATTTGCAACCTGGTGGAGGTTAGTATAGATGGACTAATAGAACAAGTCCCACACACTACTACAAGCCCAATTTTTTTTTCAGAGCTAGATGCAGATAAAAATAATTTTTAATTTGCAACCTGGTGGAGGTTAGTATAGATGGACTAATAGAACAAGTCCCACACACTGCTACAAGACCACATTTTTTTTCAGAGCTAGATGCAGATAAAAATTATTTTTAATTTGCAACCTGGTGGAGGTTAGTATAGATGGACTAATAGAATGATGCTATGCCCAAAAGGTTTTACTTGGCTAGGTGCAGTAAAAAAATTTGTATTCTATACACAGGTGGTATAGCTTGCAACACAGATAGGCTACTCCACTGACTAACACACACTGCAAGAGGCCAAAAAGGATTTGCTTAGCTAGATTTAGCCAAATGCTGTGAAAAAAACTTGCACAGCACTGGCACAGACCTGCCTAGCAGAAAGTCCTAGGAAATGCTGTAACCTAGTCCAGAAAAGGACTGCAATTACAAGTAGACCCTACTCCCAACCTATCTATTTAAGAGCACAGACCTGCCTGATAAAAGTCGTAGGAAATGATGTAACCTAGTCCTCAAAAGGACTGCAATCACAACTATCCCCTACTCCCAAGCTATCTGTAGATTTGTGCGAAAATTGGCTTGAAATGAACACTCAAAGTATAGCGCACACAGCAACAGCGGTGCCGTCTAACACGCAGCTGCAGCAGTGAGAAAATGGTGGCTATGTGGAAAATGGCTGGGTCTTATAGGGCAAGGACATGTGACATACACTGCCAATGACACATGCCTTTGCTTGTGTGAAAAAAGCAGTTCGCTCCGTGTGTGCGCTGCTGATAGGCTGACAGATTGCACCTCCCCACTGTAAATGGGGGAAAGAGAAAAAAAAATGGAGATCTTCATTATTTCTGCAGAGATCCATCCCCTGCCCCTCCCCCCGCCCCGCTGTACACTCAAACTGCGTATTAACATTAATTTTCAGCATTACTGAGAAAAAATCCAGTTATGATTTTGGTGCACGAACAGTTATGGAACATAACCTCGAACAGCCGGATTTTTTTCAAATTGTTCGTGTTCGCCGAACGGCTCGAACACTGCCCAAAACAGCTCGAATTTGAGATTGGCGAACAGTTCGAGTCGAACACCGCTCATCTCTAGTGATAATATTAATATATTATAATAAATGTAATTAATATGTTGATATGAATATTGAGCAGAATTCATATCTGTCTATTGGTTCGTTCTCCGCAACAGTCATGGTCTCTCATGTGATCTCTTTGGAAAATTAATTGCCCACCCTTGCCTTAGATAGTAATAATGCCCCCTGTGTGCCGATACTGAATAATAATGCCCCCATCTATGCCTGATAATAATAGTGCACATGGGGTTTCTTACAATAATAATATTGCAGCTCATGGTATGCAAGGGGCTTATATTAATATGGGGTCTACCAGTAGATACATAGGGGGAGAGGGTTAATAAGAGGCTTTAATACAGAGCCCAGACAGGCTGTACTATAACAGCAGGTGAAAGGGGGAGGTAAGAGGAGGAGCAGGCATTCTGACGCTTAGGCTTGAAGGGGAATAGAGCCTGTAATAACACAGCGGGGCAGGCGGAGGGTTGTGTTTATTAGGAGCTTAGACCCGGCTGCTGCATTCAATGACACTTTACATAAAAATGTGTTCCAGCGATGAGACCGGAGGGGGCGTCAGTGCGCATTGGGAGGCACGCGGCGCTCCAGCGAGAGGTTTCCTCCCCATACAGATACCAGAAGGTCCATGCTTGAAACGAACAGTGGGCTCCAATAGGGGGCGCTGTTTTATGGATCTCATCAAGTATTTATCACATCATACAGTGCTGGCCAAAAGTATTGGCACCCCTGCAATTCAGATAATACTCAGTTTCTTCCAGAAAATGATTGCAATCACAAATTCTTTGGTATTATTCTCTTCATTTAATTTGTCTTCAATGAAAAAAACACAAAAAGAATTGTCCTAAAGCCAAATTGAATATAATTCCACACCAAACCTAAAAAAGGGGGTGGACAAAAGTATTGGCACCCTTTGAAAAATCATGTGATGCTTCTCTAATTCATGTAATTAACAGCACCTGTAACTTACCTGTGGCACCTAACAGGTGTTGGCAATAACTAAATCACACTTGCAGCCAGTTAACATGGATTAAAGTTGACTCAACCTCTGTCCTGTGTCCTTGTGTGTACCACATTGAGCATGGAGAAAAGAAAGAAGACCAAAGAACTGTCTGAGGACTTGAGAAACCAAATTGTGAGGAAGCATGAGCAATCTCAAGGCTACAAGTCCATCTCCAAAGACCTGAATGTTCCTGTGTCTTCCGTGCGCAGTGTCATCAAGAAGTTTAAAGCCCATGGCAGTGTGGCTAACCTCCCTAGATGTGGATGGAAAAGAAAAATTGACGAGAGATTTCAATGCAAGATTGTGCAGATGGTGGATAAAGAACTTCGACTAACATCCAAACAAGTTCAAGCTGCCCTGCAGTCCAAGGGTACAACAGTGTCAACCCGTACTATCCGTCGACGTCTGAATGAAAAGGGACTGCATGGTAGGATACCCAGGAAGACTCCACTTCTTACCCCGAGACATGAAAAAACCAGGCTGGAGTTTGCCAAAACTTACCTGAGAAAGCCTAAAACATTTTGGAAGAATGTTCTCTGGTCAGATGAGACAAAAGTAGAGCTTTTTGGGAAAAAGTATCAACATGGAGTGTACAGGAAAATAAAAGAGGCATTCAAAGAAAAGAACACGGTCCCTACAGTCAAACATGGCGGAGGTTCCCTGATGTTTTGAGGTTGCTTTGCTGCCTCTGGCACTGGACTGCTTGACCTTGTGCATGGCATTATGAAGTCTGAAGACTACCAACAAATTTTGCAGCATAATGTAGGGCCCAGTGTGAGCTGGGTCTCCCTCAGAGGTCATGGGTCTTCCAGCAGGACAATGACCAAAACACACTTCCAAAAGAACTATAAAATGGTTTGAGAGAAAGCACTGGAGACTTCTAAGGTGGCCAGCAATGAGTCCAGACCTAAATCCCATAGAACACATGTGGAGAGATCTCAAAATGGCAGTTTGGAGAAGGCACCCTTCAAATATCAGGGACCTGGAGCAGTTTGCCAAAGAAGAATGGTTTACAATTCCAGCAGAGCATTGTAAGAAACTCATTGATGGTTACCGGAAGCGGTTGTTCGTAGTTATTTTGGCTAAAGGTTCTTCAACCAAGTATTAGGCTGAGGGTGCCAATACTTTTGTCCGGCCCTTTTTTGGAGTTTTGTGTGAAATGATAAATGATTTGTTTTTTGCTTCATTATCTTTTGTGTTTTTTCCTTGCAAGCAAATTAAATGAAGAGAATAATACCAAAGAATTTGTGATTGCAATCATTTTCAGGAAGAAACTGAGTATTATCTGACAGAATTGCAGGGGTGGCAATACTTTTGGACAGCACTGTAGGTCCAGATTGGTTCCCATAAAGGTTGGGCAACAAGACAACAGGGAATATAGGTGTATGGATATATTATAAATATAGAGGATGTATTAATATAGTGTAAATGTACCAGATATAATCGATGCACACACAAAGGAGAATCATTTAACCCTGAATCAATATTCAGTGCAGCCAAGATTAAAAGTATAGATAAAGAAAAGAAGTCCGTCCAAATGGCCGACTATGCCGTATAGAAGAGCGCAGCCACAATTGGCCTACAAACTGTATGGTGATAGTCTATGTAATAGGGCCATACTGAATAGTGATCACACTATAACAATAGGCCATTCGATAATAAAATCCATCTAGTCTCTCGTTGAATGATTTTCTTATCCCAGTCGACCAACCTCGCTGGTAAAGGGACCACGTGTATAACGTATGCCCATAAAGACGGCTTGGGAGGGAGGGCTGATCCTCCTGACAGATTCCCTTTAATCTTATAAGGAGACGCAGAGGGGCACTATTATTATTATAAGGAGTCCCAGAGGGGCACTATTATTATTATAGGGAGACCCAGAGGGGCACTATTATTATTATAAGGAGACCCAGAGGGGCACTATTATTATTATAAGGAGACCCAGAGGGGCACTATTATTATTATAGGGAGACCCAGAGGGGCACTATTATTATTATAAGGAGACCCAGAGGGGCACTATTATTATTATAAGGAGACCCAGAGGGGCACTATTATTATAATAAGGAGACCCAGAGGGGCACTATTATTATTATAAGGAGACCCAGAGGGGCACTATTATTATTATAGGGAGACCCAGAGGGGCACTATTATTATTATAGGGAGACCCAGAGGGGCACTATTATTATTATAAGGAGACCCAGAGGGGCACTAATATTATTATAAGGAGACCCAGAGGGGCACTAATATTATTATAAGGAGACCCAGAGGGGCACTCTTATTATTATAAGGATGCCCAAGGGGAACTATTAATGTGATAAAGAGACCTAAATGATCATCCTAATAAATTGGTATCACGGGGAGTAGTAAATTTAGATTTTCTCCAATGGTAGGCAGGGTCATATTTGTAATAGAGACCCTCATCTTTGAAAGTGGGTGTGGGAGAGTAACATGGGCCTGTGTGCGTCCTATGCCAGAGCTGGGCGCAGCCCCTAGTCCGGCCCTGTTCCCTCAGTAAAGATACTTCTTTTAGCCCCTAACACGGTACAAAGATATACATTGTCTTTTAGCCCCGGAATCTGACTTTCTTGTTGATACAAAACACTAATTTTTATTGTGTGGAACAGATATAAATAATTTATGTAACAACATAATAATACTCTAACTGCTCAGAAGAGTAAAGCGTCCATAGCTCTATCATCCATGTCTGCATATGGTACCGATGCTCAGCCTATATTGTTGCCTCCTTAAGGGATGCTAGGCAACTTCCTTATAAGGTAAGCTGCCCCTTTAAGAGTAGAACACAAGATTCCATTATGACATCACAATTAACCATCACTACTTCTACAAGTGATTACACTCTAGTTGTCACTTTGACTTTCCGGTGTCATTGTTGTCGGTGTGATAAGCCATATAGCTAGTCATATACAGACTGCGCTTGGATTTACTGGAAATGTCTGGAATTCCTCCAGACAGACTTCAGGTGTTAGCACTACTCCAGGGGATTCTTACCACCTATGACCCTGACTTTGTGCTACCACTACCCGATGGCGTCCTCAGCTTCATTTACCGGCTGGTAATGGAGCTTGTGAGAGATTGCCTGACCAAATACAAACGAGGTCATATAAGCTCAGAATATCTTGAGCATTTACAGAAGAACATATGGACATTAGTACAACAGGTAAATAGCAGACAATCTGTACAAATCATATAGTAATAATGGAAAATAATAATGGAATATAAGTTTAACCTGTACCAAATACTCAGATAAGAATAGCCGGGGAGCAGTAATAGGGCATACAGGCTACATGACAAGGGAGAGGGTGATATCTACAGGGTTATTGGGAGGGTTGTGGAGGTAGGGGGGAATTGGATTGGTTAACCAATTATGGACCACAGAGTTTTCAGTTGTTATGCCTTCATTTTTTCCTCACTTTCTTTCAAGAGCCATAAATTTGTTATTTTTCCATTGCCATAGACATGTGAGGGCTTGATTCTTTTGCAGGACAAGTTGTAGCTTTCAGTGGCTCCATTCTATTTACCATACATTGTACTGAAACAAGGGAAAAAAACTCCAAGTGAGATGCAATGGTTCTTTGTGTCGCTATATTCAGGGACCCATAACATTTTAGTTTTCTGTCGATTGGGATGAGTGAAGATTTGAGTTTTGCAGTGAACTTTGTGTACATAAAGTGTCATAGAATCATAGATTCTATGGGTGTTTTGATTGTTTATTATTAATGTTTTTAAGTGAAATGAGAAGACAAAAAAACCCCACAAATCCAATTTTTTTTCCTCTTTTCGGTGTTTATTGATCGTATTAATTAATTCCCTATCTTAAAAGATCAGACTTTAACAACCGCATCAATATCAAATATGATCATTCATTTTTTCCTTTCTTTATTTTAAATGGTGAAAAGAGGAGTGATTTGAACTTTTATATTTTTAACATTTTTTTAAATCTTTTCTTCTTTATTTTAAAATTTTTTTTTTCGTTCCCTTAGGGGACTTAATCCTGCAAATCGCTCATACTATATATTGCAATACTACAGTATTGCGCTATATAGTGAAAATCTGGATCTCCTCTGGAGCTCAGCCTATAGCTAAGCTTCACAAGGAGGACCGTGGTTTCAGCAACGGAGGTCTTCAGCAGACCCCTGGTTGTCCTAGAAATGCATTAGACCCTTGTGATCGCCTTGTGGAGGGCCGATGAAAGCAAGAGTGCTCAGGCATCGGTGCATGCACAATTGAAATGATACTGTCACAGACTGACAGCTTTATTTAAATGGTTAACAGAAGAATTCTGCGTTGTCCACGGTTTTTAGGGACAGATGCTGGCTATTTCATATACGCATGTTTGGGGAGCTCAGCTCCTGAGCCCCCTCCACATGTGAGGACCCTTCCAGGATGTTAATAACCCGTACATTTGCGGGAAGGAGTTGAGGAGCTGGGTTACAGGGGGACAATAAAAGGAAGAAGGTAGGAGTTTCACGTTCCAGCATCCAACCAGCCCTTATAAAGAGATGGGAGGAAAGTTTGATGGCTGGCACTTGATAAGTAGAGGTTTTGGGACGGTCACAGCGGTGGGGGATAGGTTTGGGTCAGAGTCTTGATAAATGTGATGTCCTTTGGACGGAGGTTACTGTTGGGGGAATAGTGACTTTGGTTACATCTCAATATAACTAGTGGACTTTGGTCCTGTGAGGATAGTGGTATTAATGTGGGATATTAATGCCTTAACCCTTGTGTCGGTGTGGTGTCGGTGTGGTGCGGCTAGGGTCTAACTCTTAATTAGGTGTTGTTTTTCTTCTGGTTTAAAGCCTATTAGATATCTACTGTATATAATTGTGGGGCTATCATTGTTGCAGTCACCCCGCGTTTTGAGTTGGAGTCTGCTGTGGCCATTTTACACAGGTCACAAGCAGCCATGTGTCTTATATACATACATTGGGTATGGAGGGAGGACGTGGGGATTTAAAGGTTTACAAGCGACCGGATCCCTCGTCAGTTGTCATGTAGTACTTGTAGTGTAGATAGCATAAGTAACATGGTGATATAAATGGCCTCCTCCGTTTTGCTTTTTCTCTCATGATTTTCCTTTCTTCTTTGTTTTCATCTCTATAGGCTGAAGAAAAATCCCAAAGTGGAGAATTGGCCTTTATTAAACAACTGGCCCAAAATGTCCTGCTTGTACTGGAGTATCCGGCCTACTCAGTGGAGCGCCTGGTAAGGATCTATCATCTTCTACATCTCATGTCCTTGTTGTCTGATCTTCTCCAGATCACCAGCCATATAGCAGAAGCTCAGGTTCATGATGGTGGAGGCCTCCCTGTCCTCTCCAGGCAGACACAGGTTTCCATCTCATGTCATTGTTCTCTGATCTTCTCCAGATCACCAGCCATATAGCAGAAGCTCAGATTTATGATGGTGGAGGCCTCCATGTCCGCTCCAGGCAGACACAGGTCTACATCTCATGTCCTTGTCTCATCTTCTCCAGATTACCAATCATATAGCAGAAGGTCAGTTTCATGATGGTGGAGGCCTCCCTGTCCTCTCCAGGCAGACACAGGTCTACATCTCATGTCCTTGTTGTCTGATCTTCTCCAGATTACCAGCCATTTAGCAGAAGGTCAGATTTATGATGGTGGAGGCCTCCATGTCCACTCCAGGCAGACACAGGGTATTTTATGGCCACCTGTCCCTGTGGCTTCATCATCTGTGAGGACAGTCTGTACTCAGTGGTGCGGAGTTTGTATTGCCGCCTGTGTCTTTGTATAAGGGGGATATCTCCTATAATATAATAGTGTCTGTGCAGGGTCCGGCTTGTATCACGTCCCCTACATCTGCTGCAGTGTAATCATCATGGACATAATATAGAAGAGAGACGTTCCTGCATCTTCAGCTTTTATTCCCCTGCAGTTTCTATGTCTTAATGTCATTTCTTATTCCTTTTTAGGCCGCGATCGGATCATTGAACCTGGGGAGAAATCCTTGTAAGAGCGACTATAAACCGATCAAACTGATCAGCAGTGGAGCCTTTGGGTGAGCTTTACTTTGGTATTATATATATTTCCCAGGGCTCCTTATGACGATATCTCTGCGCCCTTCCCATGTTATGTTCCCATGGACAAATTATGAGTTCACATCACGGTCCACATCTATCTGTCACTATTCAGGTCAGTTAGGATGTGACGTGGATGAGGACCCCCCATTGGTGATCATTTGTGGAGTGTTATTTTATGTATTTATAGACATGGTTTTCTAGTGATGGCCCCACATTAATCATTAATACAGGAGATCATTTGATGAGATCTATAGATAGATTGTTAATAAGAATTTATAGTAAATCATGTTTTTTTCTCCTCTCCAGGGCCGTCCACTTAGTTCGCCATAAAGATACAAACCAAGTCTGCGCTATGAAGAAAATGGACAAGGAGAACCTGAAAAAGCCAAAGAGGCTTGAATGGGCCTTTCTGGAGAGGGACATCTCAGCATTCGCAGATTGTCCCTTTGTGGTCTCCACGTTCTGCTCCTTTCCTACTAAACTTCATCTATGTATGGTCATGGAGTATGTACCAGGTAGGACACATCCATTGTATCTATATCCAGCCCACGTCTGCTTAATCCTAGCACCTATATATGACCACAATGTGCCCACATGGACGGTTACATGTCCTCTTTGCAATTATTATAAGTCATCTGTTACCAAGATGCCTGAAAAACCATTGATCTCTATGAAAGTCCCCCAGTATGTCCTCGCTGAGCACGGCAGCAATTTCCACTATGGGTAAAAGGAAGATTTGTCTTTTTGAAGAGTTTTTATAGATAAGAACGTTCACAGAGAAAAAAATTAGAGGCTCGTAGATGAGGCTCTGTCTCTATGTATAGGGTCTATCTGCAGTATACAGTATACACACTACATTATACAGTATATATAGACCATCCTGTCCCAATGTCTCCGCCTTCTTCACATTCCCACTCATCATGTGTAATTTACATTGTAACAAACCCTCAGTTCTCATATTTGCTTTCTCCTGTAGGAGGTGACTGTGGTACCCTTCTAAAGCACAGGGGTCCTTTACCGGTCCTCTTGGCCCGTATGTACATTGCGGAAACGGTCCTTGCTGTGGAATACCTGCACAGCTATGGTGTGGTGCACAGAGATCTGAAGCCTGAGAAGTAAGTGACCCCTCTAGCATATTAGAGGGGAAGAAAGTTAGAGTTTCTTATACAGTCTGTGGGTTATTACTTGGTGCTGACACCATCTTTTCTTTCACAGCCTCCTGATAACATCAACAGGACATATTAAGGTCACTGATTTTGGGGTTTCAAAACTCGGCCTCATGAGACCAAACTCAGACTTCTACAAGACTCCAACTAAGGACATCACCAAAGAGTTCCTTGATAAAGAGGTAGGCTTTACTTACAGGGTCTTGTACTTTACAGATCTCATCTCTTTCTCCTTCTCTGATTTATAATTTCTCTAGAAAAACATTTCCACTGATGTTATGTGTCGCAATTATATTTATTGATCATCATCTCCTTTTTCTGTTGGTTTCCAGACTGCTGGCACCCCTACTTACATGGCCCCAGAAGTTATCCTAAAGATAGGCTATGGAAGGCCTGTTGACTGGTGGTCAATAGGGATCATCCTATATAAATTTCTATTTGGATATCCACCATTTACAGGGGCTTGCAGAAGGAATATTTTACACAGTATCATCCAGGGTAAGTAAAATAATCTGAATGCTTGTGATGTCACTGTTATTTGACTTGAATAGTTCTGTAGTTTTTTCTAGCTTTGTTAAGGAATTTTTTTTTTCTGAAAATAAATGAAGAGGTTTTATTTCTTATAATATTTGCTTTTTATATAACAGATGATATACCTTGGAGATGTAATTACTTTCCTCCAACTAATGCTCGAGGCATCATCACTCAACTGCTCAGAAAAATTCCAGCACTGAGACTTGGAACAGGTAATATTAATAGTATTATCAATGAATTATTACAGCGTGACCAGACAAATGATGGGTTCCATGAGGATCAGCACTGAGGTTCTGTACTCTACCTACTTTTCTATTATCCATTCTTCATGCTATAATGTTCAATATATTTCCTTTATGTCGGCTCTGTTACATCTTCAGTTCAGATTAACATAAATTCTACAGATATGGAGCAGTTTCTCTGACAATGACTGTATCACTTTCTTTCTTGTCTTCCTTTTCCAGGAGGCGCAAATGAGATCAAAATTCATCCATTTATGCGTGACTTAGACTTTGACAACCTTTTAAGTCAGAATCCCCTGTTCGTTCCTGACCTAAAGTCAGATGAGGACACCCGCTACTTTATCAGTAAGTAAAATGAGACGTCATCTGCAGAAAACTGACGTGTGTCTTGTCTTTCATTTTATGTCAAAATCAGTTCTCATCATTATTAGTGATAACATGGTGACTGTCTGGGTATTATACTAATAATCTCTAATAACACTTGTATTTTTTAGCTCGAAGTAGCAGCTTCAAACATATGAATTCAGATGAGGGGGACACAAGTGAGGACAATGACTGGCCAGAAATCAAAAACTTTGCATCAACTTATCAAAGGTCTTCTAAAGTAAGTATGTGGCTAATAAAATGTATGAAACCTATAATTACAAAAAAAAATTAAATATATCTATTTTATATTTCTTTATCTGTTTTAGCTATATATCACCAATACTGGGATGATGACCAATATAGAGCCTATGTCACCTCCACAGTGTTCCCAAGAGAACAGTGATGGAGGCAATGAAGAGCCTATGTCACCTCCACAGTGTTCCCAAGAGAACAGTGATGAAGGCAATGAAGTGCCTATGTCACCTCCAGGGTGTTCCCCAGAGATCAATGAAAAAGGCTCAGAAATGTGAGTAGATTATTATTATTATGAGATTTAGTCCTGATATATGTCGGATCCAAATACAAGATACGAGTAACACAAATCTAAATCTAGCATCCACCACCCCATGACTACACAATCTCTGTGGGTCTTACTTGTGATAACTTCAATAACAGCTGATTGTTGCGACCAACCATTCATTTCCAACTCACTACAGGCCAATATTACTAATTAGACTCCATTCTTGCTGGTAAAATGTGGTCTTAAGCAGGCTATCTCCTCTATGTTGTCCTAATTGACCTAACAGACAGGTGTTCTTCCGTTATTCTATTGTTTTTTCCTTGTAATTTACGTGTCTTTTTTCTACCAACAGGCAGAAAGAATCTTCCCCTTCCAAAACTGTTGGAGACAATCAGTGTTTTACTGCTAAAAACAGTGAGTCATCCTCGCCCTCATTGTCAGGTATGTACAGGTTTATAGGCCATCCAATTATAGCCTATGATCCAAAATTTAAATATTAAGGCTCTAAAATTACTTCCTTTATTCTTTCTGCTCCCCTGAGTATTCTATTTTTTGTTTTGTTAAAATCCCCCATACGGTTCCAGAGTTATGGGCCTTTGTAATTAGTGGTAATTTTTATTCTTTACAAAGGGGCGGTGCTCACAGGATCCTCTGGGGCGTGCCCTTAGGTTACCACGCCCACATGATAAAGACCATAATAATTAACACTAAATAAAAAGTCCCATATCTCTACAACCGTACTGTGGATTTTAGGAAAACAAATATCAGAATACTCAGGGGAGAAGCCGACATAAAATAAGAGCGAATCTTGGACACTTTTGACCTGGTGATGGGTCTTCTTTAAAGTTACAATGAAGTTTTATCTAACTGATTATATAACACTGTGGCTTGCTGAAAGTAATGTCATATTAATATGGGGACATGGTTCTTTGGAGAGACACCACCGGAACCCAGAAAAGCTACAGGTTCATATTAATCAGTTGCATAACTCTATAAAGATACAAAGCTCATCTTTTAGGAGTTTATAATCAACATTTTTTTCTGGCTTTTTGATTAGAATCTCCAGTTCAGAAGAGAAGAAAATATTTTCGAACACTGAGAAAACAACTAAAAACAGAGAAAGTTGAAGAGGGGGAAACTAGGCGAGGTAAGTGTGACGATAATCTCCATGTTGTATGACGTCAGTGAGAAGAAGTCATGTGGAGCAGATGTTATCCGTCAGTGGTGGGATTGTCACATGTATGATGGCTGACAATGATTCTGCTCCTCTGTATGATGAGATTCCTCTAACGTCATGCTACAGTGACACCACAGTAGTGTCCTCTAATATGGAGTCCCATTACTTACATCAGTTTTACATCTTTTCTCCTAGGTTCTCTCTTCCGCCGGATGATAACATCCTGCCGGCGTGGATTATCCAGGGCTGCTCGTGCTGTCAGAGAAAGCTGCATTTTTGGCTGCTGCCACCAACGCACCATTGACATCTCGAGGACAGAAAACCCCCAAATCTAGCGCTCTGAAGAAACTACAGCACATCCACCATTAATGCTGTACCTGTATGGAAGGAGTTGTACCACCTACCTGTGGCCTCCTGACCAGCAAGAGACACGTGCAAAAGTTGAAGGCTCCTCCAAGAACTTGTCTTCATCCTTCCATGCAATTTTAATTCAAAGAAATAAAAAATTAAAATTGTTTAATGTCTTTTCGCATTTAATTGATTATTACTGACTTTTATGGTATATTAATACTATACCTCATATATAGTATGTCTGAAGGGATAGATCCCAAACTGGAGAATAGCGGTTCTATGTCTCCCATTAATCCTCTAAACTCTGGCCAAAAATGGAGGAGATGACCAGAGATTCTGTTATTCCTAAGGGTACGTACACACAGCACCTTATAGACGCCAGCATACCCACTGATTTTTTATTTTATAAGAAGACACTTAAGGAAAACATCAGTGTTTTTGTTAACTACATATAAAATAGTGAGCGGCTTCCAAACAGAAGCCACCAGCAGAATGAACCGATCACTTTCTTTAACCACTTCATAATTTTCAAAGCTGGAAGCGGAGAAAAGAAGCTGAAAAAGACTGAAAAATACACAATGCACAGCAAGTTGTTTTTATATTGCAGTGCATATGTTCAATCATTTACATTTTTATCTAGTGCTTTTCATGAGGGATCCAGGTGGAATCCACCTGAAGAAGACATTGTTTGCACATTACGAAGAGTGGCAATTAGTGTTGAGTGAGCACTAAAATGCTCCGGTGCTCGAAGCTCGGGCCGAGCTCACCGTGATACTCGGGTGCTCGACCCGAGCAACGAGCCCAATGTTAGTCTATGGGAGACCCGAGCATTTTTGCGGCGGCACCCCCGACAGTCTGTAGAAAGCCTAAAAAGTGCCCAAAACGATAGTGACAGTGCTCAAATGACATGGGGACAGCATGGGGATCGCCCCAGGAAGCATTTCAGACCCCCAGGTCACTGCTGTCAACAGCGCCGGACTGGGGTGTCTGGGGCCCACCAGGGACATTGACTCCAGGGGCCCACCCACCCTTCAGCTATTTGCAAATACCTGTTAGCCGTTATACCCATTATATTGGCCGCTTCTGCCCATCACTGTGCGCTCACCAGAAATGCGATGTACAATTACTGTAGTTTGCATTAAAGGGTTTTTATTGGTGAAAACAAGTCATCAGCGATGCACAGGTTGGGAAGGTGATCACTTATTTATTGGTGGAATCAGCACTGTCAGAAGATTGTGGCACTTTGAGTATTTGGTGAGATTTTTACCTCTGTATTTATAAGACAAAACCAGGAGTGGAGCAATCCGAGGTAATGTTTTATGAATTTCTCACCCACTCCTGGTTTTGTCTTATAAATACAGAGGTGAAAATCTCACCAAATGCCAACTTGCTTTCTCTGGTGAACCTTTGCAACTGCATCTCTGCTGCTGTGTAATAGTCACAGGGCAGGGAGGGGTTAAACATCCAAGTATTTAATATATATTGGAAATAAAGAGGTTTCCCCTTATTGATATCAGATAAAACAAATGACCAACCACAATCCACTCTACCAAGACCAATATTACCAGATAGAAGGCAGAAATACCACCACACCATGACCAGATCACATATTACCACCACATAGTGCCCAAATAATGCCACATACAAGGCATAAATACCGCCACACCATGACCAAAGCACATAATACCACCACATAGTGATCAAATGCTACCAGATACAAGGTATAAATACTGACACACCATGAGACCACATATTACCACCACATAGTGACTGAATAATACCACATACAAGGGACAAATATCGTCATCTCATGACCAAAGCACATAATGCCACAACATAGTGACAAATAATGCTAAAATAATAAAAATGTAAAAAAGCTCTGTATATTGGGTCAGTGTACAGGTTATACAGTGATCACCAGTGATATTATACACAGGAGCTCTGTATATAGTGTACAGGTTATCAGTCATCACCAGTGACATTATACACAGAAGCTCTGTATATAGTGTCAGTGTACAGGTAATGCAATGATCACCATTAATATTATACACAGGAGCTCTGTATATAGTGTCAGTGTGTGTGTATAGGTAATACATATACTCAACATAGGTAATACACATACTCACCAGTGATGTCTCTAGGTGAAGTTCTTTATCTGCAGACCGATATATCCCATCTTCTATGCAGGACTTATCTCTGCAGAAAATAACATAGTTAGCTATAACTGATCACTTCCAGAGCACAATCCACACTTTTCCCAAGATTTCTACACAGCATGAAATGACAAAAAAGCAACATAGTGCCGCACTACACAGTAACAGTGCTCCAGTGTCATTCTGTGCCTGCTCATCTGTCAGCAGACATATTTCTCTGATGGCAAAGATGTAGCAGAGCTGAAGACAGAAGACCCATGGATTACGTCGGAACGAGGATTTTTTTTTTTATTAAAGATGGAGTCCCTACATGTGTTTTTTTCTGTTTACTAGAAATTCATGGTGGCCATGTCTAGTTTGGGCCTTACCATGCTTCGAATCCCAGCCCCCAGCTGGGATTATGGGCAGGGGCGTACTGGCCCACCGTATGATCGGGAAAACCCCCGGTGGGCTCCGGGTTCCGATGGCCATGCCCCTAAGCCCCGCCCTCACACCCACTGGGCCCTGTACAGAGAACAGAGGACCCCCCGGTTCGCTAATCAGATAGGCAGCACTGCCGATATGATTAGTGATGGGCCCTCTGCAGCAGCACAGCAAGGAGACTGGTCTCCCTGCTCTGCCTGCTGCCGCAGTGCCCCTCTGCCACCTCTGCCGGCGCGTGCGCAGGAGGTCAGTCTCAGGGCGATGACATCATCGCCCTGGGACGGCTTCCTGTGCGCACTGTGGAAGACGGATCCGCCGTTGCCCTAGGCAGCGGCTGCAGGCCTGCAGCTCATCTCGACGCGTGAGTATGAAAAGCAGGGGTCGGGAGGGGAGGAAGGGATAGGGGGGAGGGGTGGCTGAGAGGACCCCTGGCCGAGGCTGTCAGTAAATGCTACTGGGCAATGGGCATGATTATCATCATGCCCATTGCCCAGCCTGTCCTGCTGCCAACCTCTCGTTACTGTTACTATGCCTAGCAGCATGTACTACCACCAGTGGCTGGCAGGACATGCTGGGTGGGCATGAAAGTACCAAGGAGGCTGGCAGGACATACTAAGCATGAATCGGGCTATGGGCGGAGGAGAGAGGTGCCAGCGCCCGCCCTTCTCCCCCGCTTGCTCAGGGCCCAGCAGCCGGATACTTACCTCTCCTCCTGCCTCCGCAGATCCGCTGAGCCATCACAGGCAGCGCAGAGCGGGAAGACGCCGGAGACGCTGGAGTACGGACCTGAGCAGCGGCAGCAGGTAAGGAGGAGTGAGGTGAGTATTTGATTATTATTTTTTTTAATGTACGGAGGCATGGGGCATTATATGGGGGGGGTGATATCCTGCATGGGGCATTATATGGGGGAGTGACATCCTGCATGGGGCATTGTATGGGGGGGTGACATCCAGCATGGGGCATTATATGGGGGGGGTGACATCCTGCATGGGGCATTATATGGGGGGTGACATCCTGCATGGGGCATTTTAAAGAGGGGGGTGACATTGTGCATTGGGCATTTTAAAGAGAGGGGGGTGATATCCTGCATGGGGCGTTATATGGAGGGGGGTGACATCCTGCATGGGGCATTATATGGGGTTGGTGATATCCTATGGGGCATTATATGGGGGAGGTGACATCCTGCATGGGGCATTATATGGGGGGAGAGGTGACATCCTACATGTGGCATTATATGGGGGGAGAGGTGACATCTTGTATGGGGCATTATATGGGGGTGAGAAGTTAAATCCTGCATGGGGCATTATATGGGGGGGAGAGGAAGAGATGGAGGAGAAAGAGCAAGTGAGAGAGAGGAGAGAGATGGAGGAGAGACAGATGGAGGAGACAGAGCAAAGGAGGAGAGAGAGAGAGGGAGGAGAGAGAGAGAGGGAGGAGAGAGATAGAGGGAGGAGAGAGAAAGAGATGGAGGACAAAGAGCAAGGGAGAGAGAGATTGAGAAGAGAGAAATGGAGAACAGTGCGAGGGAGAGAGATGGAGGAGAGAGAGAGATAGAGGAGAGAGAGATGGAGGAGAGAGAGATGAAGGAGAGAGAGATGGAGGAGAGATGAAGGAGAGAGAGAGGGAGGAGAGAGAGAGGGAGGAAAGAGAGAAAGGGAGGAGAGAAGCGGGAGGAGAGAGATAGAGAAAAGAGAAGGAGGGAGGAGGGAGAGTGAGATTTTTCCATCTCAAAAGTTGGAGTTCACAATGATTTCAATGGGGTCCATGTACTGGATCAAGTTCGGGTACAGTTTTGGTACCCGAACCAAACTTTGGACTAAAGTTCAGTTGGGTACCAAAACCTGAACTTCCACGGGTCTGCTCATCCCTTGTCATGCTAGGTATGGGAAGAACCCGGCGTACGACAACGGGAAAAGGGGGAAAGCCCAGAAACTAGGGAAAGGGGGAGTGGAGACCCCTAAGCAGATCTAACAACACCATGACTCCCTTATCGTTCCTAAATAGGTTCCACACCTATCGCCAAGCAGGATACCTTAGCCCTGGCTGACCCTAGAGCTAGGCCCTAGGTAGGGAGGGGGAGGAGTTAGCACTAGTCGGCCCCACTGCAACTAAAGACAAACAAGGGAAACAGACAAGGAGATACACTTAGCTTTGAGGAGACACCAGAGAGAACACAACTACAATCCATAAAGGAACTCCAAGAAGAATATCGCTGACTGCTAGAACTCCAGACCTGAACAGAGGAATTTACTCTATCACCAGCAACTCTCTTGAGAAACTGAGTATATTTAAAGATCCAGAAAGGGTGTGTTAATTAGCAGGCGATCGTGGAGATCACCGCTGGGTGCTAGAGTGGGAGGGATGATGAAAGGATCAAGAAGGTGTCTGCAAGGCCAAGCGCAGCGACCTTCTACAGCCGGATTCAGAATGACTGTATGTCAAGCCTGACACACCCGTGACATCCCTAGTTCCTAATCCTTTAACTGGTTCGGATGCAATACTACATTTCACCTCTAGTAGCCACTAGTGAAAAATTTGATTACCTGTCACAATCACAATAATAGTCGATCATTAGTGATCCAGTTCTCAATCTACGTCCCATTGGTTTACACAGTCTGTAAAATTGCCCTCCAGGAGGAGACTGGTATCTTTGTCCTGCCTACCACTGTTCTCCTACACATGTGCAGACTTCCATTTCTTAAGGGGACTTATTTTCAGTCAATGTCTATGGCACCTAGGTTTTGTAAATGCCTCCCCCACCCCCATATCAATCTGTGGTTTTGCAACCACTGAGTTCCAATACTGTGCTATGGTCCACAGTTACAAATGTCTTTATAATAATTCCGATTGTTGGATGTCAGTTGATGTTGAACCCCACCGGTGAAGAGGTCAATATAGTAAACCTGGAAAACCCCTACAATGCATTAAGTTTATGGCTGCTAATTGTCATCATGTAGTTGATGGCGAAATATAACAGGTACAGTCTAGGGGTACAGGAGACATTTGAGCTGATAAAAGCTGAGTGTGCATGGTGATAGATAGCGGCTTTGTAAGACTAAACTTACCTTGTGGCCGGAGTCTGTAGAGCAGAGTTACTGTACATGTCCAGACTCTCTGACCAGGTCTATGCAAAAGTATGAAAAGTGATATAGCAATGTGAAATTCAGGCCAACACTCCCTTTTTCCATAAAAGTCAGCACTTTATTTAATCCATATAAACACAACCAAATTTAAGTGGCTTCGTACAAAAATAGCACATGAAAAATGTACAAATGCCATCAGCAAAACGTACTTCAACCAGACGGCAACGCGTTTCTGAGCTCTACGTTTCTTAGTTTGAGCCTGAAAAATTCCACAATACTTAACACAGGATATCTGAGTTCGCAGATTCGTAACACTCAGGTTAAAATGTGCATAGACAAAATATATAGATAAAACCTGTAAAAACCACAATGTGGATAATGCGGATAAACGAACCATACAATAAAGTAAAAACAGGAGCCGAGGCTGTAAGTGCGGGGATTTCTGTGCTTGGGGATCATACTCGATACTGGATAAATTGAGATGTTTTGAAAATGTTGTATCCATTATTTTATCATTTGCAGATCACCAACACGTCTCTCCGACCTGTGATTTCCATAGTTCCACGACTTTTCCGTCTTATGCTCAGAGGTCTAGTATTAACCCCTTTACCCCCAGGGTGGTTTGCACGTTAATGACCAGGCCAATTTTTACAATTCTGACCACTGTCACTTTATGAGGTAATTACTCTGGAACGCTTCAAATGGATCCCGCTGATTCTGAGACTGTTTTTTCGTGACATATTGTACTTCATGATTGTGGTAAAATTTCTTTGACATCACTTGCGTTTATTTGTGAAAAAATCAGAAATTTGGTAAAAATGTAGAAAGTTTTGCAATTTTCAAAATTTTAAATTTTATACCCTTAAATAGAGATATGTTACACTAAATAGTTAATAAATAACATTTCCCACATGTCTACTTTACATCAGCACAATTTTGGAATCACATTTGTTTTTTTTAGGGAGCTATAAGGGTTAAAAATTGACCAGCGATTTCTCATTTTTACAACAAAATTTACAAAAATACTTTTTTAGAGACCCCATCACATCTGGCGTGACTTTGAGGGGCCTTTATGATAGAAAATACCCAAAAGTGACACCAAAACCACATTCAAGAAGTTTATTAACCCTTCAGATGCTTCACAGTAATTTTTGGAATGTGGAAGAAAAAAATGAACATTTAACTTTTTACACAAAAATGTTACTTTAGACCGCAATTTTTTTTCATTTTCGACTTTTTGAATGTAAAATTTGCTTGAAAAATTAGCGGACACCATGTTGCGTTTGGGGAGCCCCCGATGTGCCTAAACAGTGGAAACCCCCCACAAGTGACACCATTTTGGAAACTAGACCCCTCAGGGAACTTATCTAGGTGTGTGGTGAGCACCTTGAACCCCCAGGTGCTTCACAGAAGTTTATATCATGGAGCTGTAAAAATAACATTTTCACATTTTTCCAACAAAAATGTTTTGCAGACCCCAATTTTGCATTTTCATAAGGGTAACAGGAGAAATTGCACCACGCGATTTGTTGTGCAATTTTTCCTGAGTAAGCCGATACCCCATATGTGGGGAAAAAACACTGTTTGGGCACACGGCAGGGTTCGGAAGAGAAGGAACGCCATTTGACTTTTTGAATGTAAAATTTGCTTGAATTAGTGGACGCCATGTTGCGTTTGGGGAGCCCCTGATGTGCCTAAATAGTGGAAACCCCCCCCCCCAAGTGACGCCATTTTGGAAACTACACCCCTGAAGGATTTTATCAAGGGGTATAGTGAACATTTTGAACCCAGAGGTACGACACAGAATTTGATAACATTAGGTCATCATATTGAATAAGTTGTCATTAGTCTTGAGTGCAAGTGCTCGCTACTTGAGTTTGCATCGGGTACTCAGGTATGGACCATGTATGGCGGGTGCTCAAGTGACATGCTCGAGTCCCCGCCCGCATGTTTCATGGTTGTTAGTCACCCAAATAAAAACATGTGGGGATCGCTTGTGCATGACAAGAAGTCCCAGCAAGGTTTTTTTGGCTGTATAACAGCTGCAAAACATTTGAGGCGGAGACTTGAGCATGTCACTCGAGCACCCGCTATACTCGGTGCATACCTGAGCACCCGATGCAAACTCAAGTAGCGAGCTCTTGTGCTCAACATTAGTTGCCATATAGACGGTATTTTTTTCTTTACTTCTGAAAAAATCCAAACCCCAACCCTAATACAACCACAACCCTAGCCCAAACGCAACCTTAGCTCAACCCTAACCCTAGCCCAACCCTAACCCTAGCTCAACCCTAACGCAACCCTAACCCTTGCCCAACCCTAACCCAATCCTAGCCTAACCATAGCACAACCCTAACCCTAGTACAACCCTAACCCTAGCACAACCCTACCCATAGCTCAATGCTACCCCTAGCCCAACCCTAACCCTAGCTCCACCCTACCCCAACACTACCCCTAGCCCCACCCTAGCTCAACCCTCACCCTAGCCCAACCCTAACCCTAGCCCAACCCAAACCCTAGCACAACCCTAACCCTAGCCCAACCCTAACCCTAGCAAAACACTAACCCTAACCCTAGCACAACCCTATCCCTAACGCTAAAGTTTATTTTTTACGCCATTCCTCGTGCGGTATAAGTGATTAGACAACTTTATTTTTCGGGTCGGTGCAATTACAGGGATACTAGATTCATATCAGGTTTTTATGATTGAGAGCTGTCACACACTAAAAAACCCTTTTTATTGCAAAGACTAGTTTATGGATCGCAATTTTTTGAGAGCTATAATTTTTCCATATTTCGGCCGACAGAGTCATGTGATTTTTTTTTTTTTTTTGTGGGACAAGTTGATGTTTTTATTGGTACCATTTTTGGGCACATTACATTTTTTGATTGCTTTCTATTCCGATTTTTGGAAGGCAGAATAAACAAAAAACAACAATTCACGAATTGTTTTTTGGTGGTTTTTTTATGCCGTTCTATGTGTCGTCAAATTGATAAGGAAGCTTTATTCTTCGGGTCAGTACGTTTACAGCGGTACCACAGTTATATTTTTTTTCACGTTATGGCACTTTTACTCAATGAAAACTATTTTATAGAAAAAAGAATTGTTTATGCATCGCTAGAGAGCTATAAATGTTTTATTTTTCTGCCGTTGGAGCTGTATGGTGGCTTGTTTTTTGCGGGATAAGATGACGTTTTCAGCGGTACCATTTTTATTTACATTTGTCTTTTTGATCTCGTTTTATTCCATTTTTTGTTTGGTGGTATGATGATAAAGCATCGTTTTATGTTTTGTTTTTTATTTTATTTTTTTACCCTGTTCACTAAAGGGGTTAACTTCATCACCATCCCTGTGCTATGCAGCCTGTCAGCGCTGCACAGGGAAAAGTTACTTTGGTCACGCGTGGCGCATGACCAAAGCAACTTCCTGCCTTCTGATGACCCGGATGTTGTCATGATGACATCGGGTCACCATGACAACATCTGGGACCGGACTCAGACGCTGCGGGATGCCGGCAGAGAAGGTAAGTATCGCGCTAACCTCCTCTTGCCACCAGAATGCTGTGATCGATTTCAATCACAGCATTTCGGGGGTTAATGTGCAGGGAGCGGTGAGGGACCGTTCCTTGCACATAGCACCGGGTGTCAGCTGTGACAATCAGGTGGATGACTTGATATCACGACCTCCCCAGGAAAAAGACAATAGGCTCTAGCTACAGAGACCTTCAAACTCTCTGTGTCACTCCCCCTACTGCACCCCTGGTGGAGCCCAAGTCTCCATCCCTGTTATTTCCCAGCTAAGAGCTCCCAAAACTAAAATGGGCCATATGTTCTTACTGGACAGTCCTAGGGAGCCCGTTCTGGTGTCATTGGACCCAGCCGGGCCCCTGCTATGCATGGATGCTAAACATCAGAGTCCTAGGGGCCCCTGCAAGGCTGTGCTGGGTATCTCCTTTCCTTACGCTGGACTATGTTTAAAACTAGGGTTACAATCCGCATCCCCTCAGGTCTATTTTGTGTATCACTGAGATGAATCTTTTCCCCATAACTCGCTGTTGAATTATGTTTCTTGAATAGGCACATGGCGTCAGGGGAAGGGACATCCTGTGTAGCTTGCAGCTGCTGTGAGAATTCTCACTCTTCGCTTCTTCAGCTCCTTCCTTTGCAAGCTGCAGTGTCAAATTTTCATATGTAGAGCTTCGTAAAACCCGCCTGCCAGTGCACAGTGATCGACAGGGGATTACCTTGAATATCTTCACACCATTGTTCCCTGTAAAAAACAGAAAATAAATAAGCTAATTTATACTCACCTAACACCTAATCCCAGAAGCCACTGTCAACTGTAAAACAGCAAAAATAAAAAACAACCATATCCCTCACCTATCCAAAGTGATGAAATAATCCATAGTGTCCTACGATGATCTAGATGACTTATACTAGTATAATTTTCAAACGGTGCCACTCCATAATGTACACATACTACAATGTGAAGAGTGGCAACTATTGACCGTATAATGGCAAAATCGCAAGATAAACATAAACAACCGAAGCAACCACGATCAAAGGCCGATCTACATCATAAAAAATTGTTTTATTAAATATTCAATTTTGTTAAAAATTATCACATGCAGATAATTGGTGCAAAAAATGGTGCAAAACAACATACAGTGTGTAAAAAAATTCTACCGCTATATGGGACAAGCAGGACCCAAATTGTACAGCCTAGTAGATATTAAGTGATCATCCAAGTAGCATAGTATTTATACACAGGCCAATGTGACCCGATTAGTAAAAAGGCTCATATAGTCAAAGGTTGTTAGGTCAGAGAAACAGACAATGTTAATACATTCCTCAAAATAATATTACGGGTATAATGAGCCACCATATATATATTTACATGTGTATAACAACAGTATATATATGTGTCAACAGTATATAGACATACAATATATTGTACATGACAACAGGCTCACACTGACACAAGTAATGTGTAGCGATCAGCTGCCGTGAGAGAGTTCACAGGAGTTCATCAGCTGATGAAACCCGGTAACCTCACTTACGGCACCGCCGCTGCGTGAGAACTGTCTCACGCCGTAGCGGTGCCGTAAGTGAGATCACTGGAGCTCATCAGCTGATGAACTCCTGTGAACTCTTTCACGGCAGCTCAGCGCTATACACTGCAGGAGTGATTACACAGCGGCGTCTGCTCTGTAACAGCAGGCATAGGCTGATGGGAGTAGTACTCTCATCAGCTGATGCCTGTGACCTGTGGTAAGCTTTTTACGACTGGTCACAGTCACAGCTGCGGGCTCACACTGTCATCTGACAGAGTGAGCCCGTAGTTCTAACCGATCAGAGCCCCTTTTTCCCACGCTGTCATCTGCGTGGGAAATCATGGATGTTCGGGGGCCCCATTCATATGAATGGGGTCCGTGTTCCGGGTCAGGTACTGTTCTGGTAACCGAACCAAACTTTTAATAGATATTCGGATATCCACGGGTCCGCCCATCACTAGTAAATAATCCTACCAAGTTATGACCACATAATGCCACCACATAATGCTAAAATAATGCCACCATACTGATCATTACCATCATGACTGTACTAAGACCAATATTACAATCAATACCACAATATGAGACAATAATCAATAAATACAGCCAGATCATAACAACATATCACCAACATGTACTGTAGTGATAATATACCATACTGATTATTAACAGTATAAACACTGATATTATCACTGTGCAGCAACCATGTAGTGGTATAATTGTATATATCAATTCCAGTGCTCTGCATACTATATACAGTACAGACCAAAAGTTTGGACACACCTTCTCATTTAAAGATTTTTCTGTATTTTCATGACTATGAAAATTGTACATTCACACTGAAGGCATCAAAACTATGAATTAACACATGTGAAATTATATACTTAACAAAAAGGTGTGAAACAACTGAAAATATGTCTTATATTTTACGTTCTTCAAAGTAGCCACCTTTTGCTTTGATGACTGCTTTGCACACTTGTCATTCTCTTGATGAGCTTCAAGAGGTAGTCACCGGAAATGGTTTTCACTTCACAGGTGTGCCCTGTCAGGTTTAATAAGTGGGATTTCTTGCCTTATAAATGGGGTTGGGACTATCAGTTGTGTTGTGCAGAAGTCTGCTGGATACACAGATGATAGTCTTACTGAATAGACTGTTAGAATTTGTATTATGGCAAGAAAAAAGTAGCTAAGTAAAGAAAAACGAGTGGCCATCATTACTTTAAGAAATGAAGGTCTGTCAGTCCGAAAAATTGGGCAAACTTTGAAAGTGTCCCCAAGTACAGTTGTAAAAACCATCAAGCGCTACAAAGTAACTGGCTCACCAAAAGTACCACCCCAGGAAAGGAAGACCAAGAGTCACCTCTGCTTCTGAGGATAAGTTTATCTGAGTCACCAGCCTCAGAAATCGCAGGTTAACAGCAGCTCAGATTAGAGACCAGGTCAATGCCACACAGAGTTCTAGAAGCAAACACATCTCTACAACAACTGTGTTAATTCATAGCTTTGATGTCTTCAGTGTGAATGCACAATTTTCAAAGTCATGAAAATACCGAAAAATCTTTAAATGAGAAGGTGTGTCCAAACTTTTGGTCTGTACTGTATGTGCATAGTGTGCTGGTAATTGTACAAATATATGTATATTAAGTCATCTACCATCTCTCTGATCATAGTTGTTCACTTTCCCTTTTCTTTTTCATTCAGCCCACACCACCATAACCACTTCTTCCATCCATGACTTGTCTCTGCAAAATGTAATTCACGTCACCTCATCGCGTCTGCTGCATGGAGAGTCAGGGTGTTGGAGACCGGAGCAGCACACCCGGGGAACAGGAGCGAGATGAGTATGTTTTTTCTGCATGTATATATGAGTCTATGTGGGGGCTCACACTGTATATACAAAGGCTACGTGGTGGCTCAAACTGTATTTAGGAGGCTATGTGGAGCTCACACTGTATACAGGAGGCTATGTGCGGCCTCATACTGTATATAGGAGGCTATGAGGGTGCTCACAGTATATATAGGAGGCTATGATGGGGCTCACAATGTATATAGGAGACTATGTGGGGGGCTTATGCTGTATATGGGAAAATATGTGGGGGCTTATACTGCATATAGGAGGCTATATGGGGGCTTATACTGTATTTAGGAGGCTATGTGGGGGCTCATACTGTATAAAGGGACTATGTGGGGCTCATACTGTTTATATAGGGCTGCGTGGGGGTTCATACTGTATATAGGAGGTTACCTAGGGCTCATACTGTATATAGGGAGGCTATGTGTGGGCACATACTGTATACAGTATATGGGGTTATGTGGGGTTCATACTGTATATAGAGTGGCTAAGTGAGGGCTCATACTGTTATAGGAGGATATGTGAGGCTCAACCTCTATATAGAGAGGCTATGTGGGGGCTCACACTGTTTATAGGGGGCCATATGGGGGCTCATACTGGATATAGGAAGCTATGTGAGGGTCATACTGTTTATAGGGTCCATGTGGGGGCTCATACTGTTTATAGGAGGAATTGTTCAGGCTCATACTGTTTATAGGAGAATATGTGAGAGCTCACACTCTATATAGAGAGGCTATATGGGGGCTCATACTGTTTATAGGGGGCTATGTGGGGGCTCATCATGTAAATAGGAGGCTATATGAGGGCTCATATTGTAGCATCGGCGTCTCTGCCCCATTCTAGGCAGAGACGCCGTCCCTCTCACCTCCCAGCTCCTGGCGCGGCGTCCTCCAGCGCTTCTCTCCTCGCTGCTTCCGGCACGCGCTCCTTCCCCGGCAATGTGCTTAGGGTGCGCGCGCGCGCGCTCCCCCTCTCTTAAAGGGACCGCGCGCGCCGTCCTAAGGAGTCCCCGGCCAATTGCCGGAGGACCTCCCATATAAAAGGCACCTCCTCCAAAATGGAGGTGCCCGAGCAATGTTGTAGCACTGCTCACTACTCTGCTTCAGCCCTCAGGTCCCGTTGCCAGTTACCTGCCAGATACCTGCCAGATTCCTGCCAGTCTGCTGTCTAATTCCTGCCTGATATCCTGCTACCTGCCTGCTAGCCTGAGGTCCGACGGTCTGCCTTCCAACTCCTGTCAGTCTGTCTAAGGACCAGCTTGCCCGCTCACCTGGGAGTGCACATCTTCTACCTGCCTGCTTGCCTGAGGTCCGACGGTCTGCCTTCCAACTCCTGTCAGTCTGTCTAAGGAGCAGCTTGTCCGCTCACCTGGGAGCGCTCATCTGCTGCCTGTCTGCTAGCCTACCAGGAGGCTCTGTCGTCACGTGCTGTAACCACCCGCCTGTCCAGAGACTCCTGCCCGCTCACCTGGGAGCGCTCATCTGCTACCTGTCTGTTAGTCTTCCTGGAGGCTCCGCCGTCACATGCTGTGACCACCCGTTTATCCAGAGACTCTCGCCTGCTCACCTGGGAGCTCACGTCTATCATCTGCCGCCACAGGTCGTACCAATCCTTTACCCAGAGACTGCCCCGGTCACTTGCCGTGACCTCCTGCCCGTTCATCCAGAGACTGCCCCGGTCACTTGCCGTGACCTCCTGCCCGTTCATCCAGAGACTGCCCCGGTCACTTGCTGTGACTGCCTGCCCGTCTACCCTGGTCGCCACCCGCTCCCTTACAAGGACCGCCACCTTCTATAGTAGCTCAGAGGTTCCGCCTCCCAGACCCTTTACACATATTGTATGTAGAAAGTCTATGTGGAGGCTCATACTGTATATAGGGGACTATATGGGGACTCACACTGTATATAGAGGGGCTATGTTGGTCTTATATTATATGTAGGGGGCTGTGTGGGGCTCATACTGTATATAGGGGCAGTTTTCAGGCTTATACAGTAAATAGGGGAATGTCAGCATACTTAAATATTAAGTGATAATTAGAGTTGAGCCACCCCCGTAAGGTTCGAGTTCGGTTCGTCGAACGCCCGTATGTTCGCCGAACTGTTCGTCGAACTGTTCATGGAACACCGTCGAACACCGTTAAAACCAATGGCAGGCAAACAAAAACACATAGAAACACATAGAAAACACTTCAAAGGTGTCCAAAAGCTGACAAACTGCTCAGAAGACACAACTAACACATGGAAAAGTGACAAGTACATATAGTCATGCAAAAAGAAAAGAGGTTGAGGAGTAAAAGGAGGGGGAGACACAGATATAGGCATGTAATGCCCTTCTAAAACCAAAAAAGTGCGAAGCTGACACGGCCAGTCCGTTCTTGCCCATGCGACCTCCGTGTCGCCGGGTTTGTGCCAGAGCTGCGGTGGACCCTGATGGCCAGCCCCCTTCTCCCAATACTGGTGCCTGTCCGCTGGTGGGTCGAGCGAGCCCCCCTGCGGTGGAGGCAGGTCTAAGCTTTTTAATTTATATTGTCTCTCTAATTTGAATGAGTACACTTTAAATCCTTTTACAAGGATCTATTGGAGGGCAAGTCTGATGCCAGCAGCCGCGGGAATTACAGCTCCAGTAGCGTCCACTAAAGCTGCTGCAGTTAAAAAGCTTTTATAAGGATCGAGCTTGGCGGTCCACTTCAAGGCGTCCTATCGCCAGTCCCAGCCCCTGTGGCTTGGGGTGCCTCCCGATGCTCTTCACTGAGTGTCCCGGGGGCCCGAAGCATTTCCTTTGAAAAAATTAAGTGTCCAAACTACAGGTGGTGTAGCTTGCTTAACAGCTGGGATAATCCGCTGACTAGCAGACACTGCTACTAGGCACAAAGTATTTCCTGGGCTAGATGCAGTTAAAATTTTGTAATTAGATACTCTCGTTAGATGCTGAGAAAGCATTCCATAGAGTCTCCTGGCATGCCTGGCCCTCACAGGGTATCAAATACTTAGGAATTCCTATTCATAGAGACCTCTCCCATCTATGTTATCTTAATTTTGGGCCCTTTATTGAACAACTCCATACAGACCACGGTTGGCAAGTTAAAACTGTAAGATTCACTACGTGAACCACTGGAGCTTTGTGGAAAAGCACATGTACACTGTGTTCCAAATTATTATGCAAAAAGTGTTTAGGAGTGATAAGGTAAGAATTTTTTTGTTTGTCAGTTAAACTCATTGATGGTGATGTGTGTCAGGACTCTTTATATCACTGTATGCAATTGCAGACACCTGTGCTAATTAGTTTGGCAGGTGTGTCCAATGAAAGGCAAGACTACTTAAGAAGGCTGTCCCATATTATTAAGCAGCCTACATTTTCTGCCAAAATGGGAAAGAAAAAGGATGTGTCGGCTGCTGAGAAGCAACAAATTGTGGAGTGTTTAGGTCAAGGCATGACTACATTCAACATTGCCAAGACACTTCATCGTGATCATTGCACAATCAAGAAGTATGTAGCTGATTCACAGTACACACGTGTGCGTGCTGATAAGGGAAAATTGAGGACTCTTTCCTACAGGCAATTACGTCAGGTTAAAAGAGCAGCGGCAAAAAAGCCTTGTCATAGCAGCAGACAAGTTTTTGAAGCTGCTGGTGCCTCCAACGTCCCCCGAACAACAAGATGCAGGGCCCTTCAGAGGTTTGCAGCTGTGCATAAGCCATCCTGTTGACCTCCTCTATCCACTGTACACAAGCAGAAACAGCTCCAGTGGGCCAAACAATACATGAAGATTGACTTCAAAACTGTTTTATTCACCGATGAGTGCTGTGCAATGCTCGATAGTCCAGATGGATGGAGTGGAGGATGGCTGGTTGATGGACACCCCATGCAAACATGGCTACGGCGCCAACAAGGAGGAGGTGGAGTAATGTTTTGGGCTGGAATCATGGGGAGAGAGATTGTCGGCCCCTTTAGGATCCCTGAAGGGGTAAAGATGAACTCCATGATGTATGTGGAGTTTCTCAAATAGCACTTCCTGCCATGGTTCAAGAAGAAAAACCATGTATTCCACAGCAAGATCATTTTCATGCATGATAATGCACCGTCTCATGATGCACATAACACATCTGCATCTCTGGCTGATATGGGCATAAAAGGGGACAAACTTAAGGTGTGACCTCCATGCTCCCCTGACCTCAAACCCATTGAGAACCTCTGGAGCATCATCAAAAGGAGTGTCTATGATGGCGGGAGGCAGTTCACATCTAAGCAACAGCTCTGGGAGGGTATTCTGTTCTCATGCAAAACAATTGAAGCAGAAACCATCCAAAACCTGACAAATTCAATGGACGAGAGAGTTCAGAAGCTCCTTTCGAACAAGGGGTCCTATGTGCAAATGTAACATCACCTAGAATAAAGCTTTGAGTTGAAAACTGTTTGATTTAAGTTTCTAATAACCTGCTAATGCTTATAATTTCAAAAATGACCATTTTTTTGTTCTTTATTAAAATGAAAAGGTTGATCGAAGAGTGTGGGGGATCTAAGAGTGTGGCAACCCAGTAGTCAGGATTATTTCGAATTCTGACAATCTGAGGGTCATGTTGCAGGTAGTGCAGCAAGAAGGCACCCATGTGTCTTGCGCATCTAGGAGCCCCAAAATTATTTTCCGGGCTAGATGCAGCTAAAAATTATTATTAATTTGAAAGCTGGTGGAGCTTAGTATAGATGGCCTAATAGAATCAGTACTGCAAACTGCTATAAGGCAAAAATAATTTTACAGTGAAGATAGAGATAAACATGATTAGTAATAATTTGAAATCTGGTGGAGCTTAGTATAGATGGCCTAATAGAATCAGTACTCCACACTGCTACTATGCCCAAAATTATTTTCAAGGCAAGATACAGATAAAAATGATAATTAATTTGAAAGCTTAAAACGGTTGGTGAGGTGATTTTACCAAATCCTCAAGCTTTTACTCTCCCCAGGATGACACAGGGCTAGAAAAGTCCTTGCTGATGCATGATGTGTTCATCTTTATGAACCTGAGTCTGTCTACATTGTCAGCGGACAGCAGTGTGCGCTTATCTGTCAGCACAACACCAGCAGCGCTGAACACATGTTCAGAGAGAACAAAAATTATTATTTATTTGAAATCTGGTGGAGCTTAGTATAGATGGCCTAATAGAATCAGTACTGCAAACTGCTACAAGGCCAAAATTATTTTACAGGCAAGATGCAGATAAACATGATTATTAATAACACTGGTGTACAAAAAAAAAAAAATTCTGGCATGGACTTTAAGAACAGTTTTAGACTAATTTGAGGGTGCTGAATTCAAATCTGATCTTATAATTTCTCTATCACATCACGTTTTTGCGCTATAGGTATATAGCCCATTTTCAATAATTCCAAGAAAAATATAAGTAGTGTATGAAAAGTGCCGTTTTATACGGTTCACTAAGGTAAATTTAGTTTTCATTTAGTCTCCCAATAAATGTGAGAATATCTTTGTTTTCTTTGAACATGCATAATTCCCATTTGTTATGATAATAAAGTAAAAAAACAGTTTTCAAACACCCTTGTTTTCTGTGCTACTGGGACAGTAGAGCTACAGCAGAGCATTGGGTGAAAACTGAATGGCCTCACCGACAGAGTTTGGCACCTGGCGATAAGAATGTCATCCATGATTCACTAGTGGATAGAAAGAACATTGTCTTTCCTCCCTTGCACATAAAACTTGGATTGATGAAGCAGTTCGTCAAAGCTCTCAATCACAGTGGAGAATGCTTTAACTATATATGTTCAACTTTTCCAGGTCTTAGTGAAGAGAAGAAAAAGGCTGGAATATTGTATAATAAGAACACTTATGAGAGACCCAAACTTTATCACATCAATGAATGAGACAGAAGAAAGAGCTCGGAATGCATTTTGTAATGTGGTGCAGAATTTTCTAGGGAATAAGAAAGCAGACAACTATGAAGAGATTGTGGAAGAGCTACTAATGAGTCTGCAAAATCTTGGATGTAGAATGAGTACCAAGATTCACTATTTAAACAGCCATTTGGACTTTTTTCCAGAGAACCTTGGGGATGTGAGCGAGGAACAAGGGGAGCGTTTTCATCAGGACATTAAAACAATGGAAGAACGGTATCAAGGCCGGTCGGACTCACATATGATGGCTGACTATTGCTGGAGCTTGATGAGAGACAACCCAGAAGCTGTACATCACAGATCAGCCAAGAAAAGAAAGTTCAAATAACTGCCATTTTCCATTCATCTGTGTGCCATATATATGTGTTTTTATATTTTGTAATTTAATTTTGTAAGTATATTTGATTTGCTGTACACAGACTTTGTAATTTGTTATTCCTTGATTAAAAATATACAAAATGTAGTAACGAAAACCATGAGGTTTTTATCAAGAAACATTCGATAGGATTAATTTCCATCAAAAATATCTCGAAATCCTGATGTGATAGCCAAAAACGGAGTTCGTATTAGTAATCAGCAGCCAAAATTGACTTAAAATATGTTTTAAAACCTTTTGACAGAAAAACTGCATTGACCAGTGTAATTTTAAATCTGGTGGAGTTTAGTATAGATGGCCTAATAGAATCAGTACTGCACAGTGCTACAAGGCCAAAATTATTATACAGGCAAGATACAGATAAACATGATTAGTAATTTGAAATCTGGTGGAGTTTAGTATAGATGGCCTAATAGAATCAGTACTGCACAGTGCTACAAGGCCAAAATTATTATACAGGCAAGATACAGATAAACATGATTAGTAATTTGAAATCTTAAAACAGTTGGTGAGGTGATATTAACAAATCATCAAGCTTTTACTCTCCCCAGGATGACACAGGGGTAGAAAAGTCCTTTCGGATCCATGATTTGTACATCTTTATGAACGTGAATCTGTCTACATTATCAGTGGAGAGCCGCGTGCGCTTATCTGTCAGCACACCACCAGCAGCGCTGAACACACGTTCAGACAGAACGCTGGCTGCGGGGCATGACAAGATCTCCAAGGCATAAGTGGCGAGCTCCGGCCATTTATCCAGATTGGAAGCCCAAAAAGAGCAAGGGTCCAGTGACACAGTCATGGCTTCAATGTTTACTTGGAGATACTCCTGTACCATCGTCTCTAGGAGTTGACTATGTGTCAGACTTCTTGTCTCCTGTGGCCTTGCAAAGGATGGGCTAAAAAAGTGGTGAAATGATTCCGCAAAATTGATGTTACCAGCAGATACTGTGTTTCTGTTACATTTTGAGTGCTGAACACTCGACGGTCCCACAGTTGGCAAGTTGGAACTGTGAGATTCACTACGTGCACCACTGGTGTTTTGTGGAAAAGCACATGTAAGATTCTGCAACAGTCTCTGCTGATACTCCTGCATGCGTGCATCCCTTTCTATGGCAGGAATAATTTCTGCAAATTTACTTTTGTACCGGGGATCTAATAGTGTGGCAACCCAGTAGTCAGGATTATTTCTAATTCTCACAATTCGAGGGTCATGTTGCAGGTAGTGCAGCAAGAAGGCACTCATGTGTCTTGCGCATCCAGGAGCACCAAGTCCCTGTTGTGTTGGTGGCAAGGTAACAATCATGCTTCCTTCCTCTGCCCTCTCTCCCCAACCTCGCACAACAGAAATGTGATCAAGGTCTCCCTCATCTGATGAGTCTTCCATCAGTTCGTCCTCCACTTCTTCCTGGGCTCCTGCACATTTCTCACTAGTTTGGCTGCTACCATGCGCCCTGCTAAAACCATCTCCCCCACCCTCACATGCCTGCCGCCTTGGTGCTGCCGACCGTCTGGACTTTGCAGATGTTAGCCCTTCCGCATACAACTCCTCCTCCTCTACTTCCTCCACCTCCTCTTGAGCCACCACCTGACTCCGAATTCTGTTTAACATGTGCTCCAGCATGTAAATCACCGGAATAGTCATGCTGATAATGGCATCGTCAGCACTAAACATCTTCGTCGCCATTTCAAAACTGTGCAGAAGGATGCATAGGTCCCTGATCTGAGACCACTCCTCCAGCGTGATTTGCCCCACCTCTGGATCTCGTTGGCCCAGGCTATACGTCAGAACATATTGCACCAGGGCATGTCGGTGCTGCCACAGTCGCTGCAACATGTGCAGAGTTGAATTCCACCGGGTAGGCACATCGCATTTTAGCCTGTGAAGTGGCAGGCTCAACGACTTCTGTAGAGATGTAAGTCGCTGAGCTGCGGGATGCGAACGGCGGAAGTGAGCACACAGCGACCGTGCCCTCTGCAGAAGGCTATCTAGTCCGGGATAGTGGCCTAAAAATTGCTGGACACCAGGTTCAACACGTGAGCCATACAAGGCACGTGTGTGACATTGCCCCGGCGAAGGGCCGCACTGAGGATTGCAGCATTGTCGCACACGGCCTTCCCTGGTTTCAGGTCCAGTGGAGACAACCATTCATGAAACTGGTTCTCCAGAGCTGACCACAACTCCTCAGCTGTGTGACTCACATTTCCCAGACATTTCAAAGTAAAAACCGCCTGATGACGTTGAGCCCTGCTGCCAGCATAGTAAGGAGCTGTGCAGGATCCCTTCTGCGCAGTTAGAAAGCTTGTGGCATGACCAGACAGGCTTTGGGTGCAGGTGGAGGACCGAGAGGAGGTTGAGGAGGCAGAAGCAGTGGAGGAACTTCGAGATAAAGAGGATTGACGCACAACTCGTGGGGACGGCAAGACTTGGACAGCAGCCCCTTGTCCTGCTGTCACCATAGTTACCCAGTACCCAGTCAGCGACATGTAACGCCCCTGTCCATGCCTACTCGTCCAAGTGTCTGTGGTGAAATGCACCCTGTCACACACAGAGTTTCTCAAAGAAGCGGTGATGTTGTGTGCGACATGCTGGTGGAGTGCAGGCACACCTTTCTTTGAGAAGTAGTGCCGACTGGGCATCTGGTACTGGGGCACTGTGATGGGACATAAGGTCTCGAAAATCCTCTGTGTCCACCAGGCGGAAAGGCAGCATTTATGTAGCCAAGAGCTTGCAGATGGTGAAATTCAACCTCTTAGCTTTCTCATGGCTAGGAGGAAATGGTCTTTTACTTGTCCATGTGAAGCCCAGCTGTGCTTGGCATCACAGACCCAGAAGGGTGTATTGAAGGACTCCTCCACAAGAGGCCCCCATAACCATTCACACATCTGCACCTTCCACCTCAGACCACCAGAGGGAGCTCCTTAGGGAGATATATAAGGGAAGGTGGGGCCAGGCAGCCGTTAGTCTGTCAGAGTCTGGTTTAGCAGTGAGTCCAGTGCAGTCTGAGACGTGTTACCTCAGAGGACAAAAGCCTGTTCCAGCTCCTGCATTCTACCCTGCAGTGGAGCTTATCCAGATCAAGACTCGGTGTAGCTCAGTGAGGTGAGCTGTAGGTGTGCCGGCGCCATAAGATCGGTGAACCGCGGCACGCTGCCGTTTGTGTGAGTAGCCTATCGAGGGCTCGAGTAGGCCGAAGGCAAAGGAGTAGAGAGTTAGTTCATAGGGGAGCAGAGGAGCTTAGCTGGCTCACCCCGAGAAGAAGAATTTACTGGACACCGGGTCCGAAGCTTGCCGAGAACTCCACGACCCAGCAAGATAAACCGGAATCCCTGGAGAACTACAGGTCCCAGGATAGCTAAAGTGCTGATACGTACCAGAGTCAGGAGACACATAGGCCCCGTAGGTTGGGAGCGTGCACTCCAAGAGAAGGCCCTACCACAAGGTCAGCCAGCGCAGGACAGAGACAAAGTTAGGCCTAGCTCCAGGCAGGTCAGAAACTTATTATGCAGAAGCCAGAACCAGGAGGCCCAAAACCTGCTCATTGGGGAGGATCTGGACATACACCCTTCACCCTACAGTGCTCCGGGGAGTGCCTGAAATTCCACCAGTAAAAGGTACTGAAGTGACTATCGTGTCCGTCCCTGTTCTTGCTCTGGCCCAGAGTAGTCTCTCTATCCTGCATCCCCGTTCCTATACTGCCCTGAGGCCCAGCTCTAACTGTGGAGAGCTATACCATCAAGCTGCCTTATCATCAGCCTCAGTAGACTGCGCAGCGCTGGTGATCCTCACCAGAAACCACAGGTGGCGTCACAAACTCTTTCTTTTATAAACTTTACAAATATCAACCCCTTTTTAGGAGAGACCCCAGGGTACGGGCCCGGGAGCCGACCACCGCGACATCCCTAAAGGCCAGGCCAAAGGCCCGGGTACCGAGTTATCCCCAGTCCCCTGGGTGCCACATCCACATCTGAGGGACCGAGGGCTGGCTGTTGTGCTTAGACGGGGTTGAGAAGGGTGTCCCCGGCAAACTGCCGGTCTGTGAGGAAGATGCAGGCGGACATGTTAGGTTGCCTTGATCCAAAGGTGGTGCTATCGATGTCGGAGAGCGCTCAACACCAGCTGGTGTTTCCACCTCCAAATAAAATGATGACCTGACAATCACACTGGCTGTTGCGGGTAAAGAGGTGGCCGGTCTGCGTCCCAAAACAGGTGTGACTGCTGTCCCCCCAGTCACAGAGGATGAAGAGGCTGCGGATGCACAAGATGTGGCTGATGGTGGTTGGCCCAGCCGGCTAGGCCGCATTGTAGCACAGTGAGCTTCCCACTGCAACTTATGCTTCATATCCATGTGCCGGTTCATGTATGAAGTACTCAAACTATGTATTTTTTGGCCTCTACTTAGCTTTTTCTGACAAATGTTACAGATAACACGAGTTGGGTCATTCTTATCGATCTGAAAAAATGCCCAAGCTATGCAAGGCTTAGCACCCATGCGACCTGAAGAGCCACTACGACTTGTGGTCAGAGGCAGAGTTGTGTTTGAGGATGCAGTTGTTGACGTGCTTCCAGTACTACGTCTCTGTCCAGGAAGGCGCAACCTGACCTCGTCGTCACTAGCATCCTCCTCCACCTCCTCTGCTGACCTCATCGACTGGCTGACTGTGGGTTGACAGTAAGTGGGATCTCCAACCTCGTCATCATCACCCTGTGTGTTCTCACACCAGTCGTCCTCAGAGTCAACCTCTTCCTGCCCTGGCAAAAATCTCAAGTTGTCGTTCCAATCAGGTATTTGAGTCTCATCATCGCCTTCCTCATTCTCTCCACCAACAGGAGATACAGTTTGGGAACGAGGGTCTACATTATGGTTGAGGTGGAGGAGAGCCCACTTGAAGGAGCACTTGATATCCGTTGAAGCACCTGCTGTTTTTGTGCCTCATCTGGAATTTGTAGCGATTGGCGTGGCCGTAAGAAAGGGATCTTATCACATTGTCCACTAAAAGAAGTAGACATCTTAGTTTGGCTGGAAGATGGTCTTTCTTCTGCAGATGTTACTGTTGCTTTAACACCTACCCCACGGACACAACCTTTTTTTCCCTTCCCAACACACCTATTCCCCTTTCCACCATCAGCAGGCCTTTTTCCACTCATTTTGGTGGTTAACTAATTGACAACTCTGGAGTTGTTTGCACAAAAAAACAATGGATGGGAACCGAGCAGAGCTGAGTGGCCAAACTGTTGTATTAGCCCAAAAGTATTGGCTGGGTTAGATGCAGTAAAACAATTTTATTACATACACAGGTGGTGGAGCTTAGTATAGATGGACTAATAGAACAAGTCCCACACACTGCTATAAGCCCAAATTTTTTTTCAGAGCTAGATGCAAATAAAAATTATTTTTAATTTGCAACCTGGTGGAACTTAGTATAGATGGACTAATAGAACAAGTCCCACACACTGCTACAAGCCCAAATTTTTTTTCAGAGCTAGATGCAGCTAAAAATTATTTTTAATTTGCAACCTGGTGGAGGTCAGTATAGATGGACTAATAGAACAAGTCCCATACACTGCTACAAGCCCAAATTTTTTTTCAGAGCTAGATGCAGATAAAAATTATTTTTAATTTGCAACCTGGTGGAGGTTAGTATAGATGGACTAATAGAACAAGTCCCACACACTGCTACAAGACCACATTTTTTTTCAGAGCTAGATGCAGATAAAAATTATTTTTAATTTGCAACCTGGTGGAGGTTAGTATAGATGGACTAATAGAATGATGCTATGCCCAAAAGGTTTTACTTGGCTAGGTGCAGTAAAAAAATTTGTATTCTATACACAGGTGGTATAGCTTGCAACACAGATAGGCTACTCCACTGACTAACACACACTGCAAGAGGCCAAAAAGGATTTGCTTAGCTAGATTTAGCCAAATGCTGTGAAAAAAACTTGCACAGCACTGGCACAGACCTGCCTAGCAAAAAGTCCTAGGAAATGCTGTAACCTAGTCCACAAAAGGACTGCAATTACAAGTAGACCCTACTCCCAACCTATCTATTTAAGAGCACAGACCTGCCTGATAAAAGTCGTAGGAAATGATGTAACCTAGTCCTCAAAAGGACTGCAATCACAACTATCCCCTACTCCCAAGCTATCTGTAGATTTGTGCGAAAATTGGCTTGAAATGAACACTCAAAGTATAGCGCACACAGCAACAGCGGTGCCGTCTAACACGCAGCTGCAGCAGTGAGAAAATGGTGGCTACGTGGAAAATGGCTGGGTCTTATAGGGCAAGGACATGTGACATACACTGCCAATGACACATGCCTTTGCTTGTGTGAAAAAAGCAGTTCGCTCCGTGTGTGCGCTGCTGATAGGCTGACAGATTGCATCTCCCCACTGTAAATGGGGGAAAGAGAAAAAAAAATGGAGATCTTCATTATTTCTGCAGAGATCCATCCCATGAACCTCCCCCCGCCCCGCTGTACACTCAAACTGCGTATTAACATTAATTTTCAGCATTACTGAGAAAAAATCCAGTTATGATTTTGGTGCACGAACAGTTATGGAACATAACCTCGAACAGCCGGATTTTTTTCAAATTGTTCGTGTTCGCCGAACGGCTCGAACACTGCCCAAAACAGCTCGAATTTGAGATTGGCGAACAGTTCGAGTCGAACACCGCTCATCTCTAGTGATAATATTAATATATTATAATAAATGTAATTAATATGTTGATATGAATATTGAGCAGAATTCATATCTGTCTATTGGTTCGTTCTCCGCAACAGTCATGGTCTCTCATGTGATCTCTTTGGAAAATTAATTGCCCACCCTTGCCTTAGATAGTAATAATGCCCCCTGTGTGCCGATACTGAATAATAATGCCACCATCTATGCCTGATAATAATAGTGCACATGGGGTTTCTTACAATAATAATATTGCAGCTCATGGTATGCAAGGGGCTTATATTAATATGGGGTCTACCAGTAGATACATAGGGGGAGAGGGTTAATAAGAGGCTTTAATACAGAGCCCAGACAGGCTGTACTATAACAGCAGGTGAAAGGGGGAGGTAAGAGGAGGAGCAGGCATTCTGACGCTTAGGCTTGAAGGGGAATAGAGCCTGTAATAACACAGCGGGGCAGGCGGAGGGTTGTGTTTATTAGGAGCTTAGACCCGGCTGCTGCATTCAATGACACTTTACATAAAAATGTGTTCCAGCGATGAGACCGGAGGGGGCGTCAGTGCGCATTGGGAGGCACGCGGCGCTCCAGCGAGAGGTTTCCTCCCCATACAGATACCAGAAGGTCCATGCTTGAAACGCACAGTGGGCTCCAATAGGGGGCGCTGTTTTATGGATCTCATCAAGTATTTATCACATCATAAGTCCAGATTGGTTCCCATAATGGCTAGGCAACAAGACAACAGGGAATATAGGTGTATAGATATATTATAAATATAGAGGATGTATTAATATAGTGTAAATGTACCAGATATAATCGATGCACACACAAAGGAGAATCATTTAACCCTGAATCAATATTCAGTGCAGCCAAGATTAAAAGTATAGATAAAGAAAAGAAGTCCGTCCAAATGGCCGACTATGCCGTATAGAAGAGCGCAGCCACAATTGGCCTACACACTGTATGGTGATAGTCTATGTAATAGGGCCATACTGAATAGTGATCACACTATAACAATAGGCCATTCGATAATAAAATCCATCTAGTCTCTCGTTGAATGATTTTCTTATCCCAGTCGACCAACCTCGCTGGTAAAGGGACCACGTGTATAACGTATGCCCATATAGACGGCTTGGGAGGGAGGGCTGATCCTTCTGACAGATTCCCTTTAATCTTATAAGGAGACGCAGAGGGGCACTATTATTATTATAAGGAGACCCAGAGGGGCACTATTATTATTATAAGGAGACCCAGAGGGGCACTATTATTATTATAAGGAGACCCAGAGGGGCACTATTATTATTATAGGGAGACCCAGAGGGGCACTATTATTATTATAAGGAGACCCAGAGGGGCACTATTATTATTATAAGGAGACCCAGAGGGGCACTATTATTATTATAGGGAGACCCAGAGGGGCACTATTATTATTATAGGGAGACCCAGAGGGGCACTATTATTATTATAAGGAGACCCAGAGGGGCACTATTATTATTATAGGGAGACCCAGAGGGGCACTATTATTATTATAAGGAGACCCAGAGAGGCACTATTATTATTATAAGGAGACCCAGAGGGGCACTATTATTATTATAGGGAGACCCAGAGGGGCACTATTATTATTATAAGGAGACCCAGAGGGGCACTAATATTATTATAAGGAAACCCAGAGGGGCACTCTTATTATTATAAGGATGCCCAAGGGGAACTATTAATGTGATAAAGAGACCTAAATGATCATCCTAATAAATTGGTATCACGGGGAGTAGTAAATTTAGATTTTCTCCAATGGTAGGCAGGGTCATATTTGTAATAGAGACCCTCATCTTTGAAAGTGGGTGTGGGAGAGTAACATGGGCCTGTGTGCGTCCTATGCCAGAGCTGGGCGCAGCCCCTAGTCCGGCCCTGTTCCCTCAGTAAAGATACTTCTTTTAGCCCCTAACACGGTACAAAGATATACATTGTCTTTTAGCCCCGGAATATGACTTTCTTATTGATACAAAACACTGTAATTTTTATTGTGTGGAACAGATATAAATAATTTATGTAACAACATAATAATACTCTAACTGCTCAGAAGAGTAAAGCGTCCATAGTTCTATCATCCATGTCTGCATATGGTACCGATGCTCAGCCTATATTGTTGCCTCCTTAAGGGATGCTAGGCAACTTCCTTATAAGGTAAGCTGCCCCTTTAAGAGTAGAACACAAGATTCCATTATGACATCACAATTAACCATCACTATTTCTACAAGTGATTACACTCTAGTTGTCACTTTGACTTTCCGGTGTCATTGTTGTCGGTGTGATAAGCCATATAGCTAGTCATATACAGACTGCGCTTGGATTTACTGGAAATGTCTGGAATTCCTCCAGACAGACTTCAGGTGTTAGCACTACTCCAGGGGATTCTTGCCACCTATGACCCTGACTTTGTGCTACCACTACCCGATGGCGTCCTCAGCTTCACTTACCGGCTGGTAATGGAGCTTGTGAGAGATTGCCTGACCAAATACAAACGAGGTCATATAAGCTCAGAATATCTTGAGCATTTACAGAAGAACATATGGACATTAGTACAACAGGTAAATAGCAGACAATCTGCACAAATCATATAGTAATAATGGAAAATAATAATGGAATATAAGTTTAACCTGTACCAAATACCCAGATAAGAATAGCCGGGGAGCAGTAATAGGGAATACAGGCTACATGACAAGGGAGAGGGTGATATCTACAGGGTTATTGGGAGGGTTGTGGAGGTAGGGGGGAATTGGATTGGTTAACCAATTATGGACCACAGAGTTTTCAGTTGTTATGCCTTCATTTTTTCCTCACTTTCTTTCAAGAGCCATAAATTTGTTATTTTTCCATTGCCATAGACATGTGAGGGCTTGATTCTTTTGCAGGACAAGTTGTAGCTTTCAGTGGCTCCATTCTATTTACCATACATTGTACTGAAACAAGGGAAAAAAATTCCAAGTGAGATGCAATGGTTCTTTGTGTCGCTATATTCAGGGACCCATAACATTTTAGTTTTCTGTCGATTGGGATGAGTGAAGATTTGAGTTTTGCAGTGAACTTTGTGTACATAGAGTGTCATAGAATCATAGATTCTATGGGTGTTTTGATTGTTTATTATTAATGTTTTTAAGTGAAATGAGAAGACAAAAAAAAACCACAAATCCAATTTTTTTTCCTCTTTTCGGTGTTTATTGATCGTATTAATTAATTCCCTATCTTAAAAGATCAGACTTTAACAACCGCATCAATATCAAATATGATCATTAATTTTTTTCCTTTCTTTATTTTAAATGGTGAAAAGAGGAGTGATTTGAACTTTTATATTTTTAACATTTTTTTAAATCTTTTCTTCTTTATTTTTAAATTTTTTTTTTCGTTCCCTTAGGGGACTTAATCCTGCAAATCGCTCATACTATATATTGCAATACTACAGTATTGCGCTATATAGTGAAAATCTTGATCTCCTCTGGAGCTCAGCCTATAGCTAAGCTTCACAAGGAGGACCGTGGTTTCAGCAACGGTTCACAAGGAGGACCGTGGTTTCAGCAACGGAGGTCTTCAGCAGACCCCTGGTTGTCCTAGAAATGCATTAGACCCTTGTGATCGCCTTGTGGAGGGCCGATGAAAGCAAGAGTGCTCAGGCATCGGTGCATGCACAATTGAAATGATACTGTCACAGACTGACAGCTTTATTTAAATGGTTAACAGAAGAATTCTGCGTTGTCCACGGTTTTTAGGGACAGATGCTGGCTATTTCATATACGCATGTTTGGGGAGCTCAGCTCCTGAGCCCCCTCCACATGTGAGGACCCTTCCAGGACGTGAATAACCCGTACATTTGCGGGAAGGAGTTGAGGAGCTGGGTTACAGGGGGACAATAAAAGGAAGAAGGTAGGAGTTTCACGTTCCAGCATCCAACCAGCCCTTATAAAGAGATGGGAGGAAAGTTTGAAGGCTGGCACTTGATAAGTAGAGGTTTTGGGACGGTCACAGCGGTGGGGGATAGGTTTGGGTCAGAGTCTTGATAAATGTGATGTCCTTTGGACGGAGGTTACTGTTGGGGGAATAGTGACTTTGGTTACATCTCAATATAACTAGTGGACTTCGGTCCTGTGAGGATAGTGGTATTAATGTGGGATATTAATGCCTTAACCCTTGTGTCGGTGTGGTGTCGGTGTGGTGCGGCTAGGGTCTAACTCTTAATTAGGTGTTGTTTTTCTTCTGGTTTAAAGCCTATTAGATATCTACTGTATATAATTGTGGGGCTATCATTGTTGCAGTCACCCCGCGTTTTGAGTTGGAGTCTGCTGTGGCCATTTTACACAGGTCACAAGCAGCCATGTGTCTTATATACATACATTGGGTATGGAGGGAGGACGTGGGGATTTAAAGGTTTACAAGCGACCGGATCCCTCGTCAGTTGTCATGTAGTACTTGTAGTGTAGATAGCATAAGTAACATGGTGATATAAATGGCCTCCTCCGTTTTGCTTTTTCTCTCATGATTTTCCTTTCTTCTTTGTTTTCATCTCTATAGGCTGAAGAAAAATCCCAAAGTGGAGAATTGGCCTTTATTAAACAACTGGCCCAAAATGTCCTGCTTGTACTGGAGTATCCGGCCTACTCAGTGGAGCGCCTGGTAAGGATCTATCATCTTCTACATCTCATGTCCTTGTTGTCTGATCTTCTCCAGATCACCAGCCATATAGCAGAAGCTCAGGTTCATGATGGTGGAGGCCTCCCTGTCCTCTCCAGGCAGACACAGGTTTCCATCTCATGTCATTGTTCTCTGATCTTCTCCAGATCACCAGCCATATAGCAGAAGCTCAGATTTATGATGGTGGAGGCCTCCATGTCCGCTCCAGGCAGACACAGGTCTACATCTCATGTCCTTGTCTCATCTTCTCCAGATTACCAATCATATAGCAGAAGGTCAGTTTCATGATGGTGGAGGCCTCCCTGTCCTCTCCAGGCAGACACAGGTCTACATCTCATGTCCTTGTTGTCTCATCTTCTCCAGATTACCAATCATATAGCAGAAGGTCAGTTTCATGATGGTGGAGGCCTCCCTGTCCTCTCCAGGCAGACACAGGTCTACATCTCATGTCCTTGTTGTCTGATCTTCTCCAGATTACCAGCCATTTAGCAGAAGGTCAGATTTATGATGGTGGAGGCCTCCATGTCCACTCCAGGCAGACACAGGGTATTTTATGGCCACCTGTCCCTGTGGTTTCATCATCTGTGAGGACAGTCTGTACTCAGTGGTGCGGAGTTTGTATTTCCGCCTGTGTCTTTGTATAAGGGGGATATCTCCTATAATATAATAGTGTCTGTGCAGGGTCCGGCTTGTATCACGTCCCCTACATCTGCTGCAGTGTAATCATCATGGACATAATATAGAAGAGAGACGTTCCTGCATCTTCAGCTTTTATTTCCCTGCAGTTTCTATGTCTTAATGTCATTTCTTATTCCTTTTTAGGCCACGATCGGATCATTGAACCTGGGGAGAAATCCTTGTAAGAGCGACTATAAACCGATCAAACTGATCAGCAGTGGAGCCTTTGGGTGAGCTTTACTTTGGTATTATATATATTTCCCAGGGCTCCTTATGACGATGTCTCTGCGTCCTTCCCATGTTATGTTCCCATGGACAAATTATGAGTTCACATCACGGTCCACATCTATCTGTCACTATTCAGGTCAGTTAGGATGTGACGTGGATGAGGACCCCCCATTGGTGATCATTTGTGGAGTGTTATTTTATGTATTTATAGACATGGTTTTCTAGTGATGGCCCCACATTAATCATTAATACAGGAGATCATTTGATGAGATCTATAGATAGATTGTTAATAAGAATTTATAGTAAATCATGTTTTTTTCTCCTCTCCAGGGCCGTCCACTTAGTTCGCCATAAAGATACAAACCAAGTCTGCGCTATGAAGAAAATGGACAAGGAGAACCTGAAAAAGCCAAAGAGGCTTGAATGGGCCTTTCTGGAGAGGGACATCTCAGCATTCGCAGATTGTCCCTTTGTGGTCTCCACGTTCTGCTCCTTTCCTACTAAACTTCATCTATGTATGGTCATGGAGTATGTACCAGGTAGGACACATCCATTGTATCTATATCCAGCCCACGTCTGCTTAATCCTAGCACCTATATATGACCACAATGTGCCCACATGGACGGTTACATGTCCTCTTTGCAATTATTATAAGTCATCTGTTACCAAGATGCCTGAAAAACCATTGATCTCTATGAAAGTCCCCCAGTATGTCCTCGCTGAGCACGGCAGCAATTTCCACTATGGGTAAAAGGAAGATTTGTCTTTTTGAAGAGTTTTTATAGATAAGAACGTTCACAGAGAAAAAAATTAGAGGCTCGTAGATGAGGCTCTGTCTCTATGTATAGGGTCTATCTGCAGTATACAGTATACGCACTACATTATACAGTATATATAGACCATCCTGTCCCAATGTCTCCGCCTTTTTCACATTCCCACTCATCATGTGTAATTTACATTGTAACAAACCCTCAGTTCTCATATTTGCTTTCTCCTGTAGGAGGTGACTGTGGTACCCTTCTAAAGCACAGGGGTCCTTTACCAGTCCTCTTGGCCCGTATGTACATTGCGGAAACGGTCCTTGCTGTGGAATACCTGCACAGCTATGGTGTGGTGCACAGAGATCTGAAGCCTGAGAAGTAAGTGACCCCTCTAGCATATTAGAGGGGAAGAAAGTTAGAGTTTCTTATACAGTCTGTGGGTTATTACTTGGTGCTGACACCATCTTTTCTTTCACAGCCTCCTGATAACATCAACAGGACATATTAAGGTCACTGATTTTGGGGTTTCAAAACTCGGCCTCATGAGACCAAACTCAGACTTCTACAAGACTCCAACTAAGGACATCACCAAAGAGTTCCTTGATAAAGAGGTAGGCTTTACTTACAGGGTCTTGTACTTTACAGATCTCATCTTTCTCCTTCTCTGATTTATAATTTCTCTAGAAAAACATTTCCACTGATGTTATGTGTCGCAATTATATTTATTGATCATCATCTCCTTTTTCTGTTGGTTTCCAGACTGCTGGCACCCCTACTTACATGGCCCCAGAAGTTATCCTAAAGATAGGCTATGGAAGGCCTGTTGACTGGTGGTCAATAGGGATCATCCTATATAAATTTCTATTTGGATATCCACCATTTACAGGGGCTTGCAGAAGGAATATTTTACACAGTATCATCCAGGGTAAGTAAAATAATCTGAATGCTTGTGATGTCACTGTTATTTGACTTGAATAGTTCTGTAGTTTTTTCTAGCTTTGTTAAGGAATTTTTTTTTTCTGAAAATAAATGAAGAGGTTTTATTTCTTATAATATTTGCTTTTTATATAACAGATGATATACCTTGGAGATGTAATTACTTTCCTCCAACTAATGCTCGAGGCATCATCACTCAACTGCTCAGAAAAATTCCAGCACTGAGACTTGGAACAGGTAATATTAATAGTATTATCAATGAATTATTACAGCGTGAATAGACAAATGATGGGTTCCATGAGGATCAGCACTGAGGTTCTGTACTCTACCTACTTTTCTATTACCCATTCTTCATGCTATAATGTTCAATATATTTCCTTTATGTCGGCTCTGTTACATCTTCAGTTCAGATTAACATAAATTCTACAGATATGGAGCAGTTTCTCTGACAATGACTGTATCACTTTCTTTCTTGTCTTCCTTTTCCAGGAGGCGCAAATGAGATCAAAATTCATCCATTTATGCGTGACTTAGACTTTGACAACCTTTTAAGTCAGAAGCCCCTGTTCGTTCCTGACCTAAAGTCAGATGAGGACACCCGCTACTTTATCAGTAAGTAAAATGAGACGTCATCTGCAGAAAACTGACGTGTGTCTTGTCTTTCATTTTATGTCAAAATCAGTTCCCATCATTATTAGTGATAACATGGTGACTGTCTGGGTATTATACTAATAATCTCTAATAACACTTGTATTTTTTAGCTCGAAGTAGCAGCTTCAAACATATGAATTCAGATGAGGGGGACACAAGTGAGGACAATGACTGGCCAGAAATCAAAAACTTTGCATCAACTTATCAAAGGTCTTCTAAAGTAAGTATGTGGCTAATAAAATGTATGAAACCTATAATTACAAAAAAAAATTAAATATATCTATTTTATATTTCTTTATCTGTTTTAGCTATATATCACCAATACTGGGATGATGACCAATATAGAGCCTATGTCACCTCCACAGTGTTCCCCAGAGAACAGTGATGGAGGCAATGAAGAGCCTATGTCACCTCCACAGTGTTCCCAAGAGAACAGTGATGAAGGCAATGAAGTGCCTATGTCACCTCCAGGGTGTTCCCCAGAGATCAATGAAAAACGCTCAGAAATGTGAGTAGATTATTATTATTATGAGATTTAGTCCTGATATATGTCGGATCCAAATACAAGATACGAGTAACACAAATCTAAATCTAGCATCCACCACCCCATGACTACACAATCTCTGTGGGTCTTACTTGTGATAACTTCAATAACAGCTGATTGTTGCGACCAACCATTCATTTCCAACTCACTACAGGCCAATATTACTAATTAGACTCCATTCTTGCTGGTAAAATGTGGTCTTGAGCAGGATATCTCCTCTATGTTGTCCTAATTGACCTTACAGACAGGTGTTCTTCCGTTATTCTATTGTTTTTTCCTTGTAATTTACGTGTCTTTTTTCTACCAACAGGCAGAAAGAATCTTCCCCTTCCAAAACTGTTGGAGACAATCAGTGTTTTACTGCTAAAAACAGTGAGTCATCCTCGCCCTCATTGTCAGGTATGTACAGGTTTATAGGCCATCCAATTATAGCCTATGATCCAAAATTTAAATATTAAGGCTCTAAAATTACTTCCTTTATTCTTTCTGCTCCCCTGAGTATTCTATTTTTGTTTTGTTAAAATCCCCCATACGGTTCCAGAGTTATGGGCCTTTGTAATTAGTGGTAATTTTTATTCTTTACAAAGGGGCGGTGTTCACAGGATCCTCTGGGGCGTGCCCTTAGGTTACCACGCCCACATGATAAAGACCATAATAATTAACACTAAATAAAAAGTCCCATATCTCTACAACCGTACTGTGGATTTTAGGAAAACAAATATCAGAATACTCAGGGGAGAAGCCGACATAAAATAAGAGCGAATCTTGGACACTTTTGACCTGGTGATGGGTCTTCTTTAAAGTTACAATGAAGTTTTATCCAACTGATTATATAACACCGTGGCTTGCTGAAAGTAATGTCATATTAATATGGGGACATGGTTCTTTGGGGAGACACCACCGGAACCCAGAAAAGCTACAGGTTCATATTAATCAGTTGCATAACTCTATAAAGATACAAAGCTCATCTTTTAGGAGTTTATAATCAACATTTTTTTCTGGCTTTTTGATTAGAATCTCCAGTTCAGAAGAGAAGAAAATATTTTCGAACACTGAGAAAACAACTAAAAACAGAGAAAGTTGAAGAGGGGGAAACTAGGAGAGGTAAGTGTGACGATAATCTCCATGTTGTATAACGTCAGTGAGAAGAAGTCATGTGGAGCAGATGTTATCCGACAGTGGTGGGATTGTCACATGTATGATGGCTGACAATGATTCTGCTCCTCTGTATGATGAGATTCCTCTAACGTCATGTTACAGTGACACCACAGTAGTATCCTCTAATATGGAGTCCCATTACTTACATCAGTTTTACATCTTTTCTCCTAGGTTCTCTCTTCCGCCGGATGATAACATCCTGCCGGCGTGGATTATCCAGGGCTGCTCGTGCTGTCAGAGAAAGCTGCATTTTTGGCTGCTGCCACCAACGCACCATTGACATCTCGAGGACAGAAAACACCCAAATCTAGCGCTCTGAAGAAACTACAGCACATCCACCATTAATGCTGTACCTGTATGGAAGGAGTTGTACCACCTACCTGTGGCCTCCTGACCAGCAAGAGACACGTGCAAAAGTTGAAGGCTCCTCCAAGAACTTGTCTTCATCCTTCCATGCAATTTTAATTCAAAGAAATAAAAAATTAAAATTGTTTAATGTCTTTTCGCATTTAATTGATTATTACTGACTTTTATGGTATATTAATACTATACCTCATATATAGTATGTCTGAAGGGTTAGATCCCAAACTGGAGAATAGCGGTTCTATGTCTCCCATTAATCCTCTAAACTCTGGCCAAAAATGGAGGAGATGACCAGAGATTCTGTTATTCCTAAGGGTACGTACACACAGCACCTTATAGACGCCAGCATACCCACTGATTTTTTATTTTATAAGAAGACACTTAAGGAAAACATCAGTGTTTTTGTTAACTACATATAAAATAGTGAGCGGCTTCCAAACAGAAGCCACCAGCAGAATGAACCGATCACTTTCTTTAACCACTTCATCATTTTCAAAGCTGGAAGCGGAGAAAAGAAGCTGAAAAAGACTGAAAAATACACAATGCACAGCAAGTTGTTTTTATATTGCAGTGCATATGTTCAATCATTTACATTTTTATCTAGTGCTTTTCATGAGGGATCCAGGTGGAATCCACCTGATGAAGACATTGTTTGCACATTACGAAGAGTGGCAATTAGTGTTGAGTGAGCACTAAAATGCTCGGGTGCTCGAAGCTCGGGCCGAGCTCACCGTGATACTCGGGTGCTCGACCCGAGCAACGAGCCCAATGTTAGTCTATGGGAGACCCGAGCATTTTTGCGGCGGCACCCCCGACAGTCTGTAGAAAGCCTAAAAAGTGCCCAAAACGATAGTGACAGTGCTCAAATGACATGGGGACAGCATGGGGATCGCCCCAGGAAGCATTTCAGACCCCCAGGTCACTGCTGTCAACAGCGCCGGACTGGGGTGTCTGGGGCCCACCAGGGACATTGACTCCAGGGGCCCACCCACCCTTCAGCTATTTGCAAATACCTGTTAGCCGTTATACCCATTATATTGGCCGCTTCTGCCCATCACTGTGCGCTCACCAGAAATGCGATGTACAATTACTGTAGTTTGCATTAAAGGGTTTTTATTGGTGAAAACAAGATATCAGCGATGCACAGGTTGGGAAGGTGATCACTTATTTATTGGTGGAATCAGCAATGTCAGAAGATTGTGGCACTTTGAGTATTTGGTGAGATTTTTACCTCTGTATTTATAAGACAAAACCAGGAGTGGAGCAATCCGAGGTAATGTTTTATGAATTTCTCACCCACTCCTGGTTTTGTCTTATAAATACAGAGGTGAAAATCTCACCAAATGCCAACTTGCTTTCTCTGGTGAACCTTTGCAACTGCATCTCTGCTGCTGTGTAATAGTCACAGGGCAGGGAGGGGTTAAACATCCAAGTATTTAATATCTATTGGAAATAAAGAGGTTTCCCCTTATTGATATCAGATAAAACAAATGACCAACCACAATCCACTCTACCAAGACCAATATTACCAGATAGAAGCCAGAAATACCACCACACCGTGACCAGATCACATATTACCACCACATAGTGCCCAAATAATGCCACATACAAGGCACAAATACCGCCACACCATGACCAAAGCACATAATACCACCACATAGTGATCAAATGCTACCAGATACAAGGTATAAATACTGACACACCATGAGACCACATATTACCACCACATAGTGACTGAATAATACCACACACAAGGGACAAATATCGTCATGTCATGACCAAAGCACATAATGCCACAACATAGTGACAAATAATGCTAAAATAATAAAAATGTAAAAAAGCTCTGTATATTGGGTCAGTGTACAGGTTATACAGTGATCACCAGTGATATTATACACAGGAGCTCTGTATATAGTGTACAGGTTATCAGTCATCACCAGTGACATTATACACAGAAGCTCTGTATATAGTGTCAGTGTACAGGTAATGCAATGATCACCATTAATATTATACACAGGAGCTCTGTATATAGTGTCAGTGTGTGTGTATAGGTAATACATATACTCAACATAGGTAATACACATACTCACCAGTGATGTCTCTAGGTGAAGTTCTTTATCTGCAGACCGATATATCCCATCTTCTATGCAGGACTTATCTCTGCAGAAAATAACATAGTTAGCTATAATGATCACTTCCAGAGCACAATCCACACTTTTCCCAAGATTTCTACACTGCATGAAATGACAAAAAAGCAACATAGTGCCGCACTACACAGTAACAGTGCTCCAGTGTCATTCTGTGCCTGCTCATCTGTCAGCAGACATATTTCTCTGATGGCAAAGATGTAGCAGAGCTGAAGACAGAAGACCCATGGATTACGTCGGAGCGAGGATTTTTTTTTATTAAAGATAGAGTCCCTTAGGCTAAGTTCCTGCTTTTATGCGGCGCTTTAGACCGCTCGCGTAAAAGAAGTGCCAAAGAAAGCTGGAAACGCCTTCCAGCAAAAGCTATGGATTTTGCTGAAAAGCGTTCAGATGCCGCGTTTTGCCACGTATTTTTGCGCGGGCGCTTTTACTGCAAAAGCGGCCGCGCAAAAAGAATTGACATGCCAATTCCTGGCGTTCTTTTCGGCGCGCTTTCCCCATAGGCTACATGTTAACATGCCTCGGGAAAAGCGCGCTGAGAAAAGCGCAACGTCGGCATGCAGTAGAGATTTTTTGCGCCGCGTATGAACGGAGCCTAAATGGGTTTTGTGTTTTATTTTTAATTAAAAAAAAAATTTCTGTGTTTTTTTTCTATTTACTAGAAATTCATGGTGGCCATGTCTAATTTGGCATGACAACATGAATTTCGGGCTTAGTACCGGCTGATAATACAAAGCTGGCCTGGTACTAACACTATTATTACCCAGGGTGCCACTCACCACCAGGGCCGCTGGAAGAGCCAGGTAAAGCGCCTGGAAATTTTCAGGGGTGGCTGTGGGCTGCGATTTTCAGTGTGGGGGGCCAAGCACACTTGGGCCTTACCATGCTGAGAATCCCAGCCCCCAGCTCCTTTGTTTTATCTGGCTGGCAATCAACATATGGCAGGAGCACACACCTTTTCCTAAAAAAAAAAATATTTTAAATAAGTTTAAAACAAATATTCGGCTTCTCTGTCTTTTGATCAGCAGCCAAGGTAAAGCCAGGCAGCTGGGGGTGGCAGTACGTAGCTGTCCGCTTTATCTGCGGTGAGAATCAAAAATTCTGCAGAGCGCTACACCGTTTTTAAAAATGATTTCTTTTCACACTTCTATATGTCACAGACCCAACAGCCAATCACAGATGCTGTCAAAGAGGATGGGCGTCTGTGATTGGCTGTTTGAGTAATCTACAATCAGCCCATACATTCTAGTATGGTACTATGTATGGGCTGCTTTCAGGTTACTCAAGCAGCCAATCACAGAAGCCCGTTCTCTGTGTCAGCGTCTGTGATTAGCTGTTGGGACTGTCACACATATAGAAGTGTGAAAATAAATAAATAATAAAACAAAAATGACATAGTGCTCCGCAGAATTTTTGATTCTCAGCGCAGATAAAGCAGACAGCTACGGGCTGCCACCTCCAGCTGCCTGGCGATCAAAAGTCAGGAAAGCCCAATGTTTTTTTAAATTATTTAAAAAAATAATTAAAAAAAAAATACGTGGGTTCCCGCCATATTTTGATCGCCAGCCTGGTAAAAACCAGGCAGCTGGGGGCTGGGATTCTCAGCATGGTAAGGCCCAAGCATTCTGGGCCCCCCACGCTGAAGACGGCAGCCCGCAGCCACCCCTGGAATTGGCGCATTCATCATAGCACCATTTCCAGGCGCTTTATCCGGCTCTTCCAGCGGCCCTGGTGGGGGTGGCACGCTGGGTAATAATGGGGTTAGTACCAGCTTTGTATTATCAGCTGGCAGTAAGCCTGAAATTCATGGCGTCACGCCAAACTAGACATGGCCACCATGAATTTCTAGTAAACAGAAAAAAACACATGTAGGGACTCCATCTTTAATAAAAAAACAAAATCCTCGCTCTGACGTAATCCACGGATCTTCTGTCTCCAGCTCTGCTACATCTTTGCCATCAGACAAATACCCCTGCTGACAGAGATGAGCAGGCACAGAATGACACTAGAACACAGTTGTCAGAGAAGTGCTCAGCTGGCCTCCAGCCGCCGACCATGTTTTCCTGTGCGTTGCAAATAATTCATACTTTCAAACACATGCCTATTTTTGCAATGCAAGTCTACAGTACATTGCGTCTGCGCTGATTTACAACGGATCCGTTGTAACGCACAGTATAAACGCAATGTTAACCCAGCCTAACAGCAGCGAGAAGGGGAGACGGAGCCCTGGAGACCGCCAAGTCAGTCTACTGGTGGTACTATCATGCCCATTGCCCAGTATGTCCTCCCAGCCTTTGTGGTATTATTATGCCCATTGCCCAGTATGTACTGCCAGCCTCTGTGGTACTATCATTCAAGCTCACATGGCATGTCCTGCCAGCCAGCCACTGGTGGTAGTAGTACTAGCATGATAGTACCACAAAGGGCCGGCTCCAGGTTTTTCTGGGCCCTGGGAGAAAGAGTCTCAGTGGGCCCCTTTAACACATACCACGATTCATGATGCACAGATACCGCAGAGAAATATAAGTATAGTACAATGCAAAGATTTCACTTCTTATATTACATGAGTGATATCTATTATACTGGCCTCCAAAAAGTGCTCCATACAGAATACTGGTCCCCATATAACGCTCCATACAGAATACTGGTCCCCATATAACGCTCCATACAGAATACTGGTCACCATATAACGCTCCATAAAGGATATTGGTCCCCATATAATGCTCCATACAGAATACTGGCCCCCATAAAATGCTCCGTACAGAATACTGGCCCCCATATAACGCTCCATACAGGATACTGGTCCCCATATAAAGCTCCACACAGTATACTGGCCTCCAAAAAGTGCTCCATACAGAATACTGGTCCCCATATAACGCTCCATACAGAATACTGGTCCCCATATAACGCTCCATAAAGGATATTGGTCCCCATATAATGCTCCATACAGAATACTGGCCCCCATAAAATGCTCCGTACAGAATACTGGCCCCCATATAACGCTCCATACAGGATACTGGTCCCCATATAACGCTCCACACAGTATACTGGCCCCCAAAAAATGCTCCATACAGAATACTGGCCCCCATATAATGCTCCATACAGAATACTGACCCCATATAACTGTCACGGGTGTGTCGCCACGAAGATCGTCACGATTACACAGCCTGACTTCTCGCAGCTGACTTTTTGGTGCTTTGTGTTTTTTGGCAGTGAGGGAGTTAATTCTCTCTCTCTCTGTGCTAGACGAGGTCCAGCCTCGCCCAGCTGCAATCAATGCTGCTGTAGTGAGACTCCTTCAAATGCCTGCTGGTCTGTTAGGGAAGTGTCGGTGAAAGCATTTCATGCAGACTAACAGAGCGGATCGTGGTTTTTGGAGTTTCAGAGATAAGTGTATTTGGAGAGTTTTTTCCCTTCCTCGCTTTATCATTTATCTCCTTTCCCGTTGGTGTTCCCTCTGTTGTAGTTGTGTAGTTTTTGTATGCAAGGTGGTTTTGGTTTTTCCCTTGTACTGTCTCGTTCGTCTAAGTACTGTGTGTGGGCATATTATTACTTGTCCCCTTTTGTTGTGATCGGGGTCCTTCTCAGGACTAGATTACTTAGGTGCAGGGATCCTCAGGAGGTAGGGGTTACGCTGGTGGCCTGGACCTCTGTACCTTTAACAGTACCTCCAGGTTGAGGGATTAGTCAGGGCCCCAGCTTAGGGTCAGCTTAGGCCCCCTACCTCCAGTATACAGAGACAGCGTGACATTTTCACCGACCCACTTAGTTTTTCTCCAGCTACCATGGATCCAGTAGCCGGTCTAGCTCGGCAGTTGCAGAGTTTGTCCATGGAGCTGGCGGACGTTAGGTCCAAGGTTTTGTATCCTCGGGAGCAAGCCGGACCAGAACCTAAAGTAGCTCTCCCTGACAGGTTCACTGGGGGGCGGGACAAGTTTTTTGTTTTCCGGGAGGCATGCAAGTTGTACTTTCGGCTGCGGCCTCGGTCATCGGGGAGTGAAGAACAAAGGGTGGGAATTGTCATCTCGCTCCTACAAGGGGACCCACAATCTTGGGCGTTCTCTCTTCCCCCGGGCTCCCTGGCTCTCCAGTCAGTGGATAGGTTTTTCGCTGCTCTGGGACTCGTATATGATGACCCAGATCGGATCTCCCTTGCTGAGTCTAAGTTACGTAGGATTCAGCAGGGAGATCGTCCGGCGGAGGAATTCTGTTCGGAGTTCCGTAGGTGGGCCACGGACACCCAGTGGAATGACCCGGCTCTTAGGAGCCAGTTTTGTCAAGGTTTATCCGACAAATTACAGGATGTGTTGGCACAGTATGACTCTTCCGCGTCACTGGAAGCCGCTATGGCCCTTGCTATTCGCGTTGACAGACGGCTTCGGGAGAGGTGCGGGATAACTCTACCCCCTGTGATGACTCCACCTCCTACAAGGTCCCCTCATATGGTGGTTTCCCTGGTCAGTCCAGAGGAGCCTATGCAATTAGGAGGGACATCATTTCGGGGGAGGGGACCGGTGGTGCGCCATAAGACAGGAAGGTGTTTCTTCTGCGGGAGAAAGGGACATTTTATTGGGGGGTGTCCATCCCGTCCCTTGCAGAGTGAAGAGTCGTCGGAAAACTGTTGATCCCAGGTTGTGTGGTGGACGGCAATCTGGGAGTAGGTATTTCGTCCCTAGGTTCGTCTCAGTTTCTCGTACCGGCGGAGGTGGTGGTGGGTACGAGAACTGAGAGGATATCTGTTCTTCTGGATAGTGGGGCCGGGGCTAATCTGGTTGATGCTCGGTTTGCCCGGGTTCAAGGTATGCGATTGAGTGAGTTGGCTAAACCCATCCCCATATTCTCGATCGATGCCAGGCCTCTCGGTCAGGGAAGTTTTTTGCAAGCTGTGCATGACGTAAAACTTCAAGTGGGGGCGATACATAAAGAACTGTTGTCTTGCTACGTGTTGGAGGGTCTTCCCACTCCTATAGTGTTGGGCCTTCCTTGGTTAACTAAGCATAACCCGGTTATTAATTGGCAAACCAGAGAGATAAGCCAATGGAGTAAATTCTGTAATAAAAACTGCATGAACACGGTCATCGGTGCGGTTACTCCTTGGGTCTTACCTCCATTTCTGGCGGACTTTGAGGATGTATTCTCGGAGAAAGGGTGTCAGGAACTACCTCCTCATCGCGAGTATGACTGTTCTGTAAAACTGCTCCCTGAGGCCAAGTTACCTAAAGCTAGGTTGTATAACCTTTCTGGTCCTGAGAGGCAGGCCATGAAGGATTATATTTCAGAAAGTCTGGCTAAGGGGCATATTAGACCTTCATCTTCACCGGTGGCTGCGGGGTTCTTCTTTGTTAAGAAGAAAGATGGAGGCCTACGCCCTTGCCTGGATTTCCGTGAACTTAATCGGATTACGGTCCGAGATCCGTATCCGCTCCCACTTATTCCCGATCTCTTTAATCAGATCGTGGGCGCCAAATGGTTCTCTAAGTTGGATCTCAGGGGGGCGTACAATCTGATTAGGATGAAGGAGGGGGATGAGTGGAAGACGGCGTTTAACACTCCGGAGGGGCATTATGAGAACCTTGTCATGCCATTCGGTCTGACTAATGCCCCGGCGGTGTTCCAACACTTTGTTAATGACATTTTTCGCCGCCTGGTGGGACAGTTTGTTGTCATATATCTGGATGATATCTTAATTTACTCGCCGGATCTGGTGTCTCATCAGGAGCACGTTAGGCAGGTGTTACAGATCTTGCGGGATAATAAACTGTATGCCAAATGGGAAAAGTGTGTGTTCGCCGTACAGGAACTCCAGTTTTTAGGCTTCCTGGTTTCAGCGTCCGGTTTTCGTATGGACCCTGGGAAAGTGCGGGCAGTTCTTGAGTGGGATCGGCCAGAGAATCTTAAGGCACTACAACGTTTCCTGGGGTTTGCTAATTATTACCGGAAGTTCATTCGTAATTTCTCGTCCATGGTTAAGCCTCTCACAGACATGACTAAAAAGGGGACGGATTTTTCTAGGTGGTCTGACAAGGCTTGTCAAGCATTCTCCTCCTTGAAAAAATGTTTTGCCTCGGCACCCATACTCATTCAACCTGATGCGTCACAGCCATTCATTGTAGAGGTAGACGCTTCCGAGGTAGGGGTGGGAGCAGTATTGTCACAAGGTTCGTCCCCTGGTAAGTGGCATCCGTGCGCCTTTTTCTCTAAAAAATTGTCGTCCGCTGAGAGGAATTACGATGTCGGCAATAGGGAACTCTTGGCCATTAAGTTAGCTTTTGAGGAGTGGCGCCATTTTTTGGAGGGGGCAGTCCATCCGGTCACCGTCATCACCGATCACAAGAACCTGCTATATCTGGAGTCCGCGAAACGTCTGAATCCCAGACAAGCTAGGTGGTCATTGTTTTTTACCAGGTTTAATTTTGTCGTTACATATCGTCCTGGGTCAAAAAATGTAAAGGCGGATGCCTTATCTCGTAGTTTCCCTGGGGCCGGGAATACGGACGACCCGATTACTATCCTTCAGGAGGGGGTGGTGGTTTCGGCAGTATGCTCTGAGCTGGAGGAGGAGGAGGTATTGGAGGCTCAGGGAGACGCCCCTGTTGGACCTCCGGGGAGACTGTTTGTTCCAGATCAGTTGCGACAAAAGGTGATCGAGGCACACCATAACTCAGTTTTTGCAGGACACCCGGGGAGTAGAGCAACTGTGGATCTCCTCTCGCGTCGGTTTTGGTGGCCTAACTTACATAAGGAGGTGGTAACTTTTGTCGCGTCCTGTGGGGTTTGTGCACGCTCTAAGACCTCACATACCCGTCCGTCTGGGGCCCTCTTACCTTTGAAGATCCCGGAGCGTCCTTGGACTCATCTGTCTATGGACTTTATTACGGACCTCCCTCCGTCTTCGGGTAAAACGGTCATACTCGTTGTAGTGGACAGGTTCAGCAAGATGGCACATTTTATCGCTCTTCCGGCTCTCCCTAATGCTAAAACTCTTGCGCAGGTGTTCATTGGGGAGATTGTGAGGCTTCACGGGGTACCCTCCGAGGTGGTGTCTGATCGGGGGTCTCAGTTTGTGTCCAAGTTCTGGAAGGCGTTTTGTGCACGGCGGGGGATGCATTTGTCATTCTCATCGGCTTTTCATCCTCAGACCAATGGTCAGAAGGAACGTATGAACCAGAGCTTGGAGACATATCTCCGGTGTTTTGTGTCAGAGAACCAGGAGGACTGGGCTTCTTTCTTACCTCTGGCAGAGTTTGCTCTTAATAATAGGCGGAGCGAGTCCACTGGTAAGTCCCCGTTTTTTGGGGCATATGGTTTTCACCCCCAGTTTTGTACTTTCAGTAGGGGGGGGCTCTTCGGGGGTTCCTGAGGAGGAACGATTTTCCTCATCACTCGCTTCAGTATGGAGAGGGGTGCTGAAGAATCTGAATACTATGGGGAACCGATACAAACGTATGGCTGATAGGAGGAGAGTGTCTGGTCCGGACCTAAGTGTGAACGATCGGGTATGGTTGTCTACCAGGAATATAAAACTTAAGGTTCCCTCCTGGAAACTGGGTCCCAGGTTCATCGGGCCGTACAGAATCAGTTCTATTATTAATCCGGTGGCATTCCGTCTTGACCTCCCCCCTACGTTTAAAATTCACAACGTGTTCCACAGATCGTTGCTTAAGAGGTATGTGGCGCCGGTGGTACCGTCACCTTTACCTCCCCCTCCAGTGGTGGTCAAGGGTAACTTGGAGTTCCAGGTATCGAGGGTCATCGATTCACGCTTTAATCGCAGGTCCCTTCAGTACCTGGTTCATTGGAAAGGGTATGGTCCTGAGGAGAGGATGTGGGTTCCTGCGTCGGATATTAACGCAGACCGATTAGTTCGGGCCTTCCACACGACTCACCCGGATAAACCTGGCCCTGAGGGTCCGGAGGCCCCTCGTAGAAGGGGGGGTACTGTCACGGGTGTGTCGCCACGAAGATCGTCACGATTACACAGCCTGACTTCTCGCAGCTGACTTTTTGGTGCTTTGTGTTTTTCGGCAGTGAGGGAGTTAATTCTCTCTCTCTCTGTGCTAGACGAGGTCCAGCCTCGCCCAGCTGCAATCAATGCTGCTGTAGTGAGACTCCTTCAAATGCCTGCTGGTCTGTTAGGGAAGTGTCGGTGAAAGCATTTCATGCAGACTAACAGAGCGGATCGTGGTTTTTGGAGTTTCAGAGATAAGTGTATTTGGAGAGTTTTTTCCCTTCCTCGCTTTATCATTTATCTCCTTTCCCGTTGATGTTCCCTCTGTTGTAGTTGTGTAGTTTTTGTATGCAAGGTGGTTTTGGTTTTTCCCTTGTACTGTCTCGTTCGTCTAAGTACTGTGTGTGGGCATATTATTACTTGTCCCCTTTTGTTGTGATCGGGGTCCTTCTCAGGACTAGATTACTTAGGTGCAGGGATCCTCAGGAGGTAGGGGTTACGCTGGTGGCCTGGACCTCTGTACCTTTAACAGTACCTCCAGGTTGAGGGATTAGTCAGGGCCCCAGCTTAGGGTCAGCTTAGGCCCCCTACCTCCAGTATACAGAGACAGCGTGACAATAACGCTCCATACAGAATACTGGCCCCCATAAAATGCTCTGTACAGGATACTGGCCCCATATAAAGCTCCATGCAGGCTGTTCTCCCCACATAATGCCCTATGCAGGCTGTTCCCCCCCCTTATAATGCCCCATGCAGGATGTCACCCCCCTCCATATAATGCCCCATGCAGGATGTCACCTCCCCCATATAATGCCCCATGCAGGATGTCACCTCCCCCATATAATGCCCCATGCAGGATGTCACCCACCCAATATAATGCCCCATGCAGGATGTCACCCCCCTCCATATAATGCCCCATGCAGGATGTCACCTCCCCCATATAACGCCCCATGCAGGATGTCACCCCCCCATATAATGCCCCATGCAGGATGTCACCCACCATATAATGCCCCATGCAGGATATCACCCCCCATCTCTTTAAAATGCCCCATGCAGGATGTCACACCCCCCTTTTATAATGCCCAATGCAGGATGTCACCCTTCTCTTTAAAATGCCCCATGCAGGATGTCACCGCCCCCATCTAATGCCCCATGCAGGATGTCACCCCCCCCCATATAATGCCCCATGCTGGATGTCACCCCCCATATAATGCCCCATGCAGGATGTCACTCCCCCATATAATGCCCCATGCAGGATATCACCACTGCACCCATATAATGCCCCATGCCTCCATACATTAAATAAATAATCGAATACTCACCTCACTCCTCCTCACCTGTTGCCGCTGCTCAGGTCTGGACTCCAGCGCCGCAGGATGTCACCCCCCTCCATATAATGCCCCATGCAGGATGTCACCTCCCCAATATAATGCCCCATGCAGGATGTCACCCCCCATATAATGCCCCATGCAGGATGTCACCCCCCCTCTTTATAATGCCCCATGCAGGATATCACCCCCCTCTCTTTAAAATTCCCAATGCAGGATGTCACCCCCCTCTTTAAAATGCCCCATGCTGGATGTCACCCCCCCATATAATGCCCCATGCAGAATGTCACTCCCCCATATAATGCCCCATGCAGGATATCACCCCCCCCATATAATGCCCCATGCCTCCATACATTAAAAAAAATAATAATCAAATACTCACCTCACTCCTCCTTACCTGCTGCCGCTGCTCAGGTCCGTACTCCAGCGTCGCCGGCGTCTTCCCGCTCTGCGCTGCCTGTGATGGCTCAGGGGAGGGCGCGGTGGAAAGACGTCACCGCACCCTCTGACCTGATATGTCACAGGGAGCGCAGAGCAGAAATACAGCGGATCTGCGGAGGCAGGAGGAGAGGTAAGTATCCGGCTGCTGGGCCCTGAGCAAGCGGGGGAGAAGGGCGGGCGCTGGCACCGCTCTCCTCCACCCATAGCCCGATTCATGCTTAGTATGTCCTGCCAGCCTCCTTGGTACTTTCATGCCCACCCAGCATGTCCTGCCAGCCACTGGTGGTAGTACATGCTGCTAGGCATAGTAACAGTAACGAGAGGTTGGCAGCAGGACAGGCTGGGCAATGGGCATGATGATAATCATGCCCATTGCCCAGTAGCATTTACTGACAGCCTCGGCCAGGGGTCCTCTCAGTCACCCCTCCCCCCTATCCCTTCCTCCCCTCCCGGCCCCTGCTTTTCATACTCATGCGTCGAGATGAGCTGCAGGCCTGCAGCCGCTGCCTAGGGCGACGGCGATTCCGTCCTCCACAGCGCGCACAGGAAGCAGTCCCAGGGCGATGATGTCATCGCCCTGAGACTGACCTCCTGGGCACGCGCCTGCAGAGGCGGCAGAGGGGCACTGCGGCAGCAGGCAGAGCAGGGAGACCGGTCTCCTTGCTGTGCTGCTGCAGAGGGCCCATCACTAATCATATTGGCAGTGCTGCCTATCTGATTAGCGAACCGGGGGGTCCTCTGTTCTCTGTACAGGGCCCAGTGGGTGTGAGGGCGGGGCTTAGGGGCATGGCCATCGGAACCCGGAGCGCACCGGGGGTTTTCCTGATCATACGGTGGGCCAGTACGCCCCTGCTCATAAGGGCACACACTGTGCAATTATCTGAGATTCTAGCGTGACCTCCGCAGGGAGGATGAGAGTGATACGTGGTGCAGAATACGTTGGTCTATAAGCAGGCATGCAATACATGGGGTGCAGAGAAAAAGGTTGCACTTGGGTCACGACCTGACTAAGGAGGCACGGTACCGTGTGAGGCTTATTCTCTTAGCTCCCCCGCCAACAATTTATATACAAATAAGATATTATACAGTGCTACATTATACAAGGTATAAAGGATGGTGCCCACATAAGAGTGCCATTCTTTAGCAACAAAATAACAGTGCCACTCAGAGCCAAAATAAATACGGCTATATAGTGTTCTCAAGATAGCACAATAGATTGCTCAAATAAATACTGTCATACAGTGCTCACATATTAACACTATGAAATGCCCAAATAAACACCACTTTACAGTTCTCACATGTTATGACCATACAGTGCCCAAATAAATACTACATTACAGTGCTCACATATTAACACTATGAAATGCCCAAATAAACACCACTTTACAGTTCTCACATGTTATGACCATACAGTGCCCAAATAAATACTGTCATACAGTGCTCACATATTAACACTATGAAATGCCCAAATAAATACCACTTTACAGTTCTCACATGTTATGACCATACAGTGCCCAAATAAATACTACAATACAGTGCTCACATATTATCAAAATACAAGGCACAAATAAATAGTACCGGACATTGTTCACATATTATCACTATACAGTTCCCAATACATAATCTAACAGTGCTATACAATGGCTAACTAAAAATACAATATTTAGACTGAGTCATGGTCATAACCTTGTCAATCATTCCTGGCACCAATATAGAAGCGGGAGGCTGATGGGACCCATGTGTAAATGCCCTGGGAAATGTCTGTGCTTCATATGAGGGCATCAGCACTATTATTTTGGGAGGCCTTGTTTCAGGGTTTAGATTGGGCCCAGTTACTTGCTGGCCACCTTCTTCGGAGCGGCTCTCCGTCACCCCTCACCACAATTCAGTAGACCCATACCAGCTATTACTGAAATTATTGATTGCCAAGTGTAACAGCGGAAAATAAATTATTGAAAAAAAATAAATAAATAAGCACGATGCTCCCCGATCCTCTGGGCGGCATGTAGACTTCTTTTTATAATTTTATAAACTTGTGTATTTATAGATTTGATGTCATTAATCATTAATGGTCCATTACTTATTATTCCTCTATGTAGTCCTTTCTCCAGCTCCGGTGTTATATACTTATTTTATATAAAAAAAGTTCCAGTTATTAGCTAAGGCTGAAAATAAATAAAGTTTTAGAGTCAGTAAAATATAAAAGCGGTATTTTATATTGGGATTTCTTATAGCAAACTCATCTTCTGCTTGTGAGTGCACGTTGCTATATAAGGACGCAGCCACCCAACCAACCCGAACCAAAGACACCCCAGTGACAGCCACATAGTCACTATATAGCTCTCACTGGCGGTAAACTGACCGTTTTAGGCAGCGGATGCAACCAAAACTCACTCATGTACTTGAAATCCCACCTACCCAGTTTTTTCATTGACTAACGTGGGCTAGGTTTCAACCACATCAGAAAAAGGTGATGAGTGAGCACATATATAATAGGTATCCGTTTGATCCCATGATCTAATATTGGCGATGCCAGGGGTTCTAGGGGAAGGAGAGGCTGCTCACACTGCTGTCCACCCTGTCTGATCTAATAATGAAGATACCAGGGGTGCAGCGGTAAGAAGAGGCTGCTCACACTGCTGTCCACCCTATCTGATCTAATAATGAAGATACCAGGGGTGCAGCGGTAAGAAGAGGCTGCTCACACTGCTGTCCACCTGTCTAATTGATCTAATACTGGAGATACCAGAGATCCTGAGGTAAGAAGAGGCTGCTCACACTGCTGTCCACCATGTGTATTTGATCTAATACTAGAGTTACTAGGGGTGTTGAGGTAAGAAGAGGCTGCTCACACTGCAGTCCACTATGTGTATCTGATCTAATACTAGAGATACCAGGGGTGCAGAGGTAAGAAGAGGTTGCTCACACTGCTGTACACCTGTCTAACTGATCTAATACTAGAGATACCAGGGGTGCAGAGGTAAGAAGAGGCTGCTCACACTGCTGTCCACCATGTCTTTCTGAGCTTATACTAGAGATACCAGGGGTGCAGAGGTAAGAAGAGGCTGCTCACACTGCTGTCCACCATGTGTATCTGATCTAATACTGGAGATACTAGGAATGCTGAGGTAAGAAGAGACTGCTCACAGTGCTGTCTACTCTATCTATCTGATCTAATACTGGAGATACCAGGAGTGCTGAAGTAAGAAGAGGCTCTTCACACTGCTGTCCACCATGTCTATCTGATATTATGCTGGAGATACAAGCAGTGCTTAAATAAGAAGAGGCGGCTCACACTGATGTCTACCCTGTCTATATGATCTAATACTGGAGATACCAGGGCTATTAAGGTACGAAAAGTCTGCTCACACTGTTATAGGTTATCTCTAAGTCATATCAGGAATATTCCTATGGCACATGCTCACAAGTTTCTGTGCTAATATTCTAGGACAGGTTTCTTTCTGTGTAACAAGACACTGACCATATTAATTGTGTAGTGTTTACCTCCCTAAACAAAAAATCTAAAATTGCTAATTAAAGGTATTTATAAATGTATTCATTAAGATTCCATTTAGTTATTTATTTTTTTCTATTCCCAGAGAGCCCCGTTAAGGAAAAATTGCAAAACAATGAGATACATTTCTCAGAGTCCTATTTTATATATCCATATACTGTATGTGATACTGAGTTTGTATGTTTTCCCCGTATTCTTGTGGGTTTCCGCTGGGTTCTCCGGTTTCTTCCTACACTCCAAAGACATACTGATAGGGAATTTAGATTGTGAGCCCCGATGGGGAAAGTGTCGATAATGTCTGTAAAGCGCTGCGGAATTAATGGTGCTATATAAGTGAATAAAATAAATCAAAATAAATACTAGAGTAAAATAAGAGAAGCCAAAGAAGGCGGGGATAATAAAAGTGACGGTGCACTTGTGTAGAGCTTGAGTAAAGTACCTATATGCAGGCCTGGCGTCAGAACCCAGCGCACCCGGGCAAGTGCTGGGGCCCTAAGGAGATGGATGGGCCCACTTACCGTCGGGCACCCCTGCGCGCTATGGGACCCGTGAGCGGTGCGGTGCCGGTGCCAGCGCCCGCCACCCACCCCCGCTTGTTCAGGGCCCCTCTCCCCGTGCCTCCGCACCATCTCTGGTCTCTTCCGCGGCTGCTGCACTGTGACGTCTCAGGCCAGAGGATGCGGTGATGTCTTTACACCATGCTCGCTCCAGATCCATGACAGCGCAGAGCGGGAAGACGCCGGCGATGCTGAAGAGTCTGGAGCAACGGCAGCAAGTGAGGAGAGGTGAGTACTTGATTATTTTTTTTATATGTATGGAGTCATGGGGAATTATATGGGGGGGGGACAAGTGACATTCTGCATGGGGCATTATATGGGGGGAACAAGTGACATCCCGCATGGGGCATTATATGGGGGGGGATAGGTGACCTCCTGCATAGGACATTATATGGGGGGACAGGTGACATCCTGCATGGGGCATTATATGGGGGGGAGGTGACCTCCTGCATAGGACATTATATGGGGGGAGAGGTGACATCCTGCATGGGGCATTATATGGGGGGAGAGGTGACATCCTACATGTGGCATTATATGGGGGGAGAGGTGACATCTTGTATGGGGCATTATATGGGGGTGAGACGTTAAATCCTGCATGGGGCATTATATGGGGGGGAGAGGAAGAGATGGAGGAGAAAGAGCAAGTGAGAGAGAGGAGAGAGTGAGAGAGATGGAGGAAAGGGTAAGGGAGAGAGATGGATGAGACAGAGATATGGAGGAGAGACAGATGGAGGAGACAGAGCAAAGGAGGAGAGAGAGAGAGGGAGGAGAGAGAGAGAGGGAGGAGAGAGATAGAGGGAGGAGAGAGAAAGAGATGGAGGACAAAGAGCAAGGGAGAGAGAGATTGAGAAGAGAGAGGAGAGAGTGACAGAAATGGAGAAGAGTGCGAGGGAGAGAGATGGAGGAGAGAGAGAGATAGAGGAGAGAGAGATGAAGGAGAGAGAGATGGAGGAGAGAGAGATGAAGGAGAGAGAGAGAGGGAGGAGAGAGAGAGGGAGGAAAGAGAGAGAGGGAGGAGAGAGGCGGGAGGAGAGAGATAGAGAAAAGAGAAGGAGGGCGGAGGGAGAGTGAGATTTTTCCATCTCAAAAGTTGGATTTCACAATGATTTCAATGGGGTCCATGTACTGGATCAAGTTCGGGTACAGTTTTGGTACCCGAACCAAACTTTGGACTAAAGTTCAGTTGGGTACCAAAACCTGAACTTCCACGGGTCTGCTCATCCCTTGTCATGCTAGGTATGGGAAGAAAACAGCGTACGACAACGGGAAAAGGGGGAAAGCCCAGAAACTAGGGAAAGGGGGAGTGGAGACCCCTAAGCAGATCTAACAACACCATGACTCCCTTATCGTTCTTAAATAGGTTCCACACCTATCGCCAAGCAGGATACCTTAGTCCTGGCTGACCCTAGAGCTAGGCCCTAGGTAGGGAGGGGGAGGAGTTAGCACTAGTCGGCCCCACTGCAACTAAAGACAAACAAGGGAAACAGACAAGGAGATACACTTAGCTTTGAGGAGACACCAGAGAGAACACAACTACAATCCATAAAGGAACTCCAAGAAGAATATCGCTGACTGCTAGAACTCCAGACCTGAACAGAGGAATTTACTCTATCACCAGCAACTCTCTTGAGAAACTGAGTATATTTAAAGATCCAGAAAGGGTGTGTTAATTAGCAGGCGATCGTGGAGATCACCGCTGGGTGCTAGAGTGGGAGGGATGATGAAAGGATCAAGAAGGTGTCTGCAAGGCCAAGTGCAGCGACCTTCTACAGCCGGATCCAGAATGACTGTATGTCAAGCCTGACACACCCGTGACATCCCTAGTTCCTAATCCTTTAACTGGTTGGGATGCAATACTACATTTCACCTCTAGTAGCCACTAGTGAAAAATTTGATTACCTGTCACAATCACAATAATAGTCGATCATTAGTGATCCAGTTCTCAATCTACGTCCCATTAGTTTACACAGTCTGTAAAATTGCCCTCCAGGAGGAGACTGGTATCTTTGTCCTGCCTACCACTGTTCTCCTACACATGTGCAGACTTCCATTTCTTAAGGGGACTTATTTTCAGTCAATGTCTATGGCACCTAGGTTTTGTAAATGCCTCCCCCATCCCCCATATCAATCTGTGGTTTTGCAACCACTGAGTTCCAATACTGTGCTATGGTCCACAGTTACAAATGTCTTTATAATAATTCCGATTGTTGGATGTCAGTTGATGTTGAACCCCACCGGTGAAGAGGTCAATATAGTAAACCTGGAAAACCCCTACAATGCATCAAGTTTATGGCTGCTAATTGTCATCATGTAGTTGATGGCGAAATATAACAGGTACAGTCTAGGGGTACGGGAGACATTTGAGCTGATAAAAGCTGAGTGTGCATGGTGATAGATAGCGGCTCTGTAAGACTAAACTTACCTTGTGGCCGGAGTCTGTAGAGCAGAGTTACTGTACATGTCCAGACTCTCTGACCAGGTCTATGCAAAAGTATGAAAAGTGATATAGCAATGTGAAATTCAGGCCAACACTCCCTTTTTCCATAAAAGTCAGCACTTTATTTAATCCATATAAACACAACCAAATTTAAGTGGCTTCGTACAAAAATAGCACATGAAAAATGTACAAATGCCATCAGCAAAACGTACTTCAACCAGACGGCAACGCGTTTCTGAGCTCTACGTTTCTTAGTTTGAGCCTGAAAAATTCCACAATACTTAACACAGGATATCTGAGTTCGCAGATTCGTAACACTCAGGTTAAAATGTGCATAGACAAAATATATAGATAAAACCTGTAAAAACCACAATGTGGATAATGCGGATAAACGAACCATACAATAAAGTAAAAACAGGAGCCGAGGCTGTAAGTGCGGGGATTTCTGTGCTTGGGGATCATACTCGATACTGGATAAATTGAGATGTTTTGAAAATGTTGTATCCATTATTTTATCATTTGCAGATCACTAACACGTCTCTCCGACCTGTGATTTCCATAGTTCCACGACTTTTCCGTCTTATGCTCAGAGGTCTAGTATTAACCCCTTTACCCCCAGGGTGGTTTGCACGTTAATGACCAGGCCAATTTTTACAATTCTGACCACTGTCACTTTATGAGGTAATTACTCTGGAACGCTTCAAATGGATCCCGCTGATTCTGAGACTGTTTTTTCGTGACATATTGTACTTCATGATTGTGGTAAAATTTCTTTGACATCACTTGCGTTTATTTGTGAAAAAATAAGAAATTTCGTAAAAATGTAGAAAGTTTTGCAATTTTCAAAATTTTAAATTTTATGCCCTTAAATAGAGATACGTTACACTAAATAGTTAATAAATAACATTTCCCACATGTCTACTTTACATCAGCACAATTTTGGAACCACATTTTTTTTTTTTAGGGAGCTATAAGGGTTAAAAGTTGACCAGCGATTTCTCATTTTTACAATTAAATTTACAAAAACACTTTTTTAAAGACCCCATCACATCTGGCGTGACTTTGAGGGGCCTTTATGATAGAAAATACCCAAAAGTGACACCATTGTAAAAACTGCACCCCCCAAGGTGCTCAAAACCACATTCAAGAAGTTTATTAACCCTTCAGGTGCTTCACAGTAATTTTTGGAATGTGGAAGAAAAAAATGAACATTTAACTTTTTTCACAAAAATGTTACTTTAGACCGCAATTTTTTTTATTTTCGACTTTTTGAATGTAAAATTTGCTTGAAAAATTAGCGGACACCATGTTGCGTTTGGGGAGCCCCCGATGTGCCTAAACAGTGGAAACCCCCCACAAGTGACACCATTTTGGAAACTAGACCCCTCAGGGAACTTATCTAGGTGTGTGGTGAGCACCTTGAACCCCCAGGTGCTTCACAGAAATTTATATCATGGAGCTGTAAAAATAACATTTTCACATTTTTCCAACAAAAATGTTTTGCAGACCCCAATTTTGCATTTTCATAAGGGTAACAGGAGAAATTGCACCACGCGATTTGTTGTGCAATTTTTCCTGAGTAAGCCGATACCCCATATGTGGGGAAAAAACACTGTTTGGGCACACGGCAGAGTTCGGAAGAGAAGGAACGCCATTTGACTTTTTGAATGTAAAATTTGCTTGAATTAGTGGACGCCATGTTTCGTTTGGGGAGCCCCTGATGTGCCTAAATAGTGGAACCCCCCCCCCAAGTGACTCCATTTAGGAAACTACACCCCTGAAGGATTTTATCAAGGGGTATAGTGAACATTTTGAACCCAGAGGTACGACACAGAATTTGAAAACATTAGGTCATCATATTGAATAAGTTGTCATTAGTCTTGAGTGCAAGTGCTCGCTACTTGAGTTTGCATCGGGTACTCAGGTATGGACCATGTATGGCGGGTGCTCAAGTGACATGCTCGAGTCCCCGCCCGCATGTTTCATGGTTGTTAGTCACCCAAATAAAAACATGTGGGGATCGCTTGTGCATGACAGGCAGTCCCAGCAAGGTTTTTTTGGCTATATAACAGCTGCAAAACATTTGAGGCGGAGACTTGAGCATGTCACTCGAGCACCCGCTATACTCGGTGCATACCCGAGCACCCGATGCAAACTCAAGTAGCGAGCTCTTGTGCGCAACATTAGTCGCCATATAGACAGTATTTTTTTCTTTACTTCTGAAAAAATCCCAACCCCAACCCTAATACAACCACAACCCTAGCCCAAACTCAACCTTAGCTCAACCCTAACCCTAGCCCAACCCTAACCCTAGCTCAACCCTAACCCTAGCTCAACCCTAACGCAACCCTAACCCTTGCCCAACCCTAACCCAATCCTAGCCTAACCATAGCACAACCCTAACCCTAGCCCTAGTACAACCCTAACCCTAGCACAACCCTACCCATAGCTCAATGTTACCCCTAGCCCAACCCTAACCGTAGCTCCACCCTACCCCAACACTACCCCTAGCCCCACCCTAGCTCAACCCTCACCCTAGCCCAACCCTAACCCTAGCCCAACCCAAACCCTAGCACAACCCTAACCCTAGCCCAACCCTAACCCTAGCACAACACTAACCTTAACCCTAGCACAACCCTATCCCTAACCCTAAAGTTTATTTTTTACGCCATTCCTCGTGCGGTATAAGTGATTAGACAACTTTATTTTTCGGGTCGGTGCAATTACAGGGATACTAGATTCATATCAGGTTTTTATGATTGAGAGCTGTCACACACTAAAAAACCCTTTTTTTTTGCAAAGACTAGTTTTTGCATCGCAATTTTTTGAGAGCTATAATTTTTCCATATTTCGGCCGACAGAGTCATGTGATTTTTTTTTTTTTTTTTGTGGGACAAGTTGATGTTTTTATTGGTACCATTTTTGGGCACATTACATTTTTTGATTGCTTTCTATTTCGATTTTTGGAAGGCAGAATAAACAAAAACCAACAATTCACGAATTGTTTTTTGGTGTTTTTTTATGCCGTTCTATGTGTCGTCAAATTGATAAGGAAGCTTTATTCTTCGGGTCAGTACGTTTACAGCGGTACCACAGTTATATTTTTTTTCACGTTATGGCACTTTTACTCAATGAAAACTATTTTATAGAAAAAAGAATTGTTTATGCATCGCTAGAGAGCTATAAATGTTTTATTTTTCTGCCGTTGGAGCTGTATGGTGGCTTGTTTTTTGCGGGATAAGATGACGTTTTCAGCGGTACCATTTTTATTTACATTTGTCTTTTTGATCTCGTTTTATTCCATTTTTTGTTTGGTGGTATGATGATAAAGCATCGTTTTATGTTTTGTTTTTTATTTTATTTTTTTACCCTGTTCACTAAAGGGGTTAACTTCATCACCATCCCTGTGCTATGCAGCCTGTCAGCGCTGCACAGGGAAAAGTTACTTTGGTCACACGTGGCGCATGACCAAAGCAACTTCCTGCCTTCTGATGACCCGGATGTTGTCATGATGACATCGGGTCACCATGACAACATCTGGGACCGGACTCAGACGCTGCGGGATGCCGGCAGAGAAGGTAAGTATCGCGCTAACCTCCTCTTGCCACCAGAATGCTGCGATCGATTTCAATCACAGCATTTCTGGGGTTAATGTGCAGGGAGCGGTGCGGGACCGTTCCTTGCACATAGCACCGGGTGTCAGCTGTGACAATCAGGTGGATGACTTGATATCACGACCTCCCCAGGAAAAAGACAATAGGCTCTAGCTACAGAGACCTTCAAACTCTCTGTGTCACTCCCCCTACTGCACCCCTGGTGGAGCCCAAGTCTCCATCCCTGTTATTTCCCAGCTAAGAGCTCCCAAAACTAAAATGGGCCATATGTTCTTACTGGACAGTCCTAGGGAGCCCGTTCTGGTGTCATTGGACCCAGCCGGGCCCCTGCTACGCATGGATGCTAAACATCAGAGTCCTAGGGGCCCCTGCAAGGCTGTGCTGGGTATCTCCTTTCCTTACGCTGGACTATGTTTAAAACTAGGGTTACAATCCGCATCCCCTCAGGTCTATTTTGTGTATCACTGAGATGAATCTTTTCCCCATAACTCGCTGTTGAATTATGTTTCTTGAATAGGCACATGGCGTCAGGGGAAGGGACATCCTGTGTAGCTTGCAGCTGCTGTGAGAATTCTCACTCTTCGCTTCTTCAGCTCCTTCCTTTGCAAGCTGCAGTGTCAAATTTTCATATGTGGAGCTTCGTAAAACCCGCCTGCCAGTGCACAGTGATCGACAGGGGTTTACCTTGAATATCTTCACACCATTGTTCCCTGTAAAAAACAGAAAATAAATAAGCTAATTTATACTCACCTAACACCTAATCCCAGAAGCCGCTGTCAACTGTAAAACAGCAAAAATAAAAAACAACCATATCCCTCACCTATCCAAAGTGATGAAATAATCCGTAGTGTCCTACGATGATCTAGATGACTTATACTAGTATAATTTTCAAACGGTGCCACTCCATAATGTACACATACTACAATGTGAAGAGTGGCAACTATTGACCGTATAATGGCAAAATCGCAAGATAAACATAAACAACCGAAGCAACCACGATCAAAGGCCGATCTACATCATAAAAAATTGTTTTATTAAATATTCAATTTTGTTAAAAATGATCACATGCAGATAATTGGTGCAAAAAATGGTGCAAAACAACATACAGTGTGTAAAAAAATTCTGCCGCTATATGGGACACGCAGGACCCAAATTGTACAGCCTAGTAGATATTAAGTGATCATCCAAGTAGCATAGTATTTATACACAGGCCAATGTGACCCGATTAGTAAAAAGGCTCATATAGTCAAAGTTTGTTAGGTCAGAGAAACAGACAATGTTAATACATTCCTCAAAATAATATTACGGGTATAATGAGCCACCATATATATATTTACATGTGTATAACAACAGTATATATATGTGTCAACAGTATATAGACATACAATATATTGTACATGACAACAGGCTCACACTGACACAAGTAATGTGTAGCAATCAGCTGCCGTGAGAGAGTTCACAGGAGTTCATCAGCTGATGAAACCCGGTAACCTCACTTACGGCACCGCCGCTGCGTGAGAACTGTCTCACGCCGTAGCGGTGCCGTAAGTGAGATCACTGGAGCTCATCAGCTGATGAACTCCTGTGAACTCTTTCACGGCAGCTCAGCGCTATACACTGCAGGAGTGATTACACAGCGGCGTCTGCTCTGTAACAGCAGGCATAGGCTGATGGGAGTAGTACTCTCATCAGCTGATGCCTGTGACCTGTGGTAAGCTTTTTACGACTGGTCACAGTCACAGCTGCGGGCTCACACTGTCATCTGACAGAGTGAGCCCGTAGTTCTAACCGATCAGAGCCCCTTTTTCCCACGCTGTCATCTGCGTGGGAAACCATGGATGTTCGGGGGCCCCATTCATATGAATGGGGTCCGTGTTCCGGGTCAAGTACTGTTCTGGAAACCGAACCAAACTTTTAATAGATATTCGGATATCCACGGGTCCGCCCATCACTAGTAAATAATCCTACCAAGTTATGACCACATAATGCCACCACATAATGCTAAAATAATGCCACCATACTGATCATTACCATCATGACTGTACTAAGACCAATATTACAATCAATACCACAATATGAGACAATAATCAATAAATACAGCCAGATCATAACAACATATCACCAACATGTACTGTAGTGATAATATACCATACTGATTATTAACAGTATAAACACTGATATTATCACTGTGCAGCAACCATGTAGTGGTATAATTGCATATATCAATTCCAGTGCTCTGCATACTATATACAGTACAGAAAAATCTTTAAATGAGAAGGTGTGTCCAAACTTTTGGTCTGTACTGTATGTGCATAGTGTGCTGGTAATTGTACAAATATATGTATATTAAGTCATCTACCATCTCTCTGATCATAATTGTTCACTTTCCCTTTTCTTTTTCATTCAGCCCACACCACCATAACCACTTCTTCCATCCATGACTTGTAATTCACGTCACCTCATCGCGTCTGCTGCATGGAGAGTCAGGGTGTTGGAGACCGGAGCAGCACACCCGGGGAACAGGAGCGAGATGAGTATGTTTTTTCTGCATGTATATATGAGTCTATGTGGGGGCTCGCACTGTATATACAAAGGCTACGTGGTGGCTCAAACTGTATTTAGGAGGCTATGTGGAGCTCACACTGTATACAGGAGGCTATGTGCGGCCTCATACTGTATATAGGAGGCTATGAGGGTGCTCACAGTATATGTAGGAGGCTATGATGGGGCTCACAATGCATATAGGAGACTATGTGGGGGGCTTATGCTGTATATGGGAAAATATGTGGGGGCTTATACTGCATATAGGAGGCTATATGGGGGCTTATACTGTATTTAGGAGGCTATGTGGGGGCTCATACTGTATAAAGGGACTATGTGGGGCTCATACTGTTTATGTAGGGCTGCGTGGGGGTTCATACTGTATATAGGAGGTTACCTAGGGCTCATACTGTATATAGGGAGGCTATGTGTGGGCACATACTGTATACAGTATATGGGGTTATGTGGGGTTCATACTGTATATAGAGTGGCTAAGTGAGGGCTCATACTGTTATAGGAGGATATGTGAGGCTCAACCTCTATATAGAGAGGCTATGTGGGGGCTCACACTGTTTATAGGGGGCCATATGGGGGCTCATACTGGATATAGGAAGCTATGTGAGGGTCATACTGTTTATAGGGTCCATGTGGGGGCTCATACTGTTTATAGGAGGAATTGTTCAGGCTCATACTGTTTATAGGAGGATATGTGAGAGCTCACACTCTATATAGAGAGGCTATATGGGGGCTCATACTGTTTATAGGGGGCTATGTGGGGGCTCATCATGTAAATAGGAGGCTATATGAGGGCTCATATTGTATGTAGAAAGTCTATGTGGAGGCTCATACTGTATATAGGGGACTATATGGGGACTCACACTGTATATAGAGGGGCTATGTTGGTCTTATATTATATGTAGGGGGCTGTGTGTGGGCTCATACTGTATATAGGGGCAGTTTTCAGGCTTATACGGTAAATAGGGGAATGTCAGCAAACTTAAATATTAAGTGAAAATTAGAGTTGAGCCACCCCCGTAAGGTTCGAGTTCGGTTCGTCGAACGCCCGTATGTTCGCCGAACTGTTCGTCGAACTGTTCATGGAACACCGTCGAACACCGTTAAAACCAATGGCAGGCAAACAAAAACACATAGAAACACATAGAAAACACATAGAAAACACTTCAAAGGTGTCCAAAAGCTGACAAACTGCTCAGAAGACACAACTAACACATGGAAAAGTGACAAGTACATATAGTCATGCAAAAAGAAAAGAGGTTGAGGAGTAAAAGGAGGGGGAGACACAGATATAGGCATGTAATGCCCTTCTAAAACCAAAAAAGTGCGAAGCTGACACGGCCAGTCCGTTCTTGCCCATGCGACCTCCGTGTCGCCGGGTTTGTGCCAGAGCTGCGGTGGACCCTGATGGCCAGCCCCCTTCTCCCAATACTGGTGCCTGTCCGCTGGTGGGTCGAGCGAGCCCCCCTGCGGTGGAGGCAGGTCTAAGCTTTTTAATTTAAATTGTCTCTCTAATTTGAATGAGTACACTTTAAATCCTTTTACAAGGATCTATTGGAAGGCAAGTCTGATGCCAGCAGCCGCGGGAATTACAGCTCCAGTAGCGTCCACTAAAGCTGCTGCAGTTAAAAAGCTTTTATAAGGATCGAGCTTGGCGGTCCACTTCAAGGCGTCCTACCGCCAGTCCCAGCCCCTGTGGCTTGGGGTGCCTCCCGATGCTCTTCACTGAGTGTCCCGGGGGCCCGAAGCATTTCCTTTGAAAAAATTAAAGTGTCCAAACTACAGGTGGTGTAGCTTGCTTAACAGCCGGGATAATCCGCTGACTAGCAGACACTGCTACTAGGCACAAAGTATTTCCTGGGCTAGATGCAGTTAAAATTTTGTAATTAGGTACTCTCGTTAGATGCTGAGAAAGCATTCCATAGAGTCTCCTGGCATGCCTGGCCCTCACAGGGTATCAAATACTTAGGAATTCCTATTCATAGAGACCTCTCCCGTCTATGTTATCTTAATTTTGGGCGCTTTATTGAACAACTCCATACAGACCACGGTTGGCAAGTTAGAACTGTAAGATTCACTACGTGAACCACTGGAGCTTTGTGGAAAAGCACATGTACACTGTGTTCCAAATTATTATGCAAAAAGTGTTTAGGAGTGATAAGGTAAGAATTTTTTTGTTTGTCAGTTAAACTCATTGATGGTGATGTGTGTCAGGGCTCTTTATATCACTGTATGCAATTGCAGACACCTGTGCTAACTAGTTTGGCAGGTGTGTCCAATGAAAGGCAAGACTACTTAAGAAGGCTGTCCCACATTATTAAGCAGCCTACATTTTCTGCCAAAATGGGAAAGAAAAAGGATGTGTCGGCTGCTGAGAAGCAACAAATTGTGGAGTGTTTAGGTCAAGGCATGACTACATTCAACATTGCCAAGACACTTCATCGTGATCATTGCACAATCAAGAAGTATGTAGCTGATTCACAGTACACACGTGTGCGTGCTGATAAGGGAAAATTGAGGACTCTTTCCTACAGGCAATTACGTCAGGTTAAAAGAGCAGCGGCAAAAAAGCCTTGTCATAGCAGCAGACAAGTTTTTGAAGCTGCTGGTGCCTCCAACGTCCCCCGAACAACAAGATGCAGGGCCCTTCAGAGGTTTGCAGCTGTGCATAAGCCATCCTGTTGACCTCCTCTATCCACTGTACACAAGCAGAAACAGCTCCAGTGGGCCAAACAATACATGAAGACTGACTTCAAAACTGTTTTATTCACCGATGAGTGCTGTGCAACGCTCGATAGTCCAGATGGATGGAGTGGAGGATGCCTGGTTGATGGACACCCCATGCAAACATGGCTACGGCGCCAACAAGGAGGAGGTGGAGTAATGTTTTGGGCTGGAATCATGAGGAGAGAGATTGTCGGCCCCTTTAGGATCCCTGAAGGGGTAAAGATGAACTCCATGATGTATGTGGAGTTTCTCAAACAGCACTTCCTGCCATGGTTCAAGAAGAAGAACCATGTATTCCACAGCAAGATCATTTTCATGCATGATAATGCACCGTCTCATGATGCACATAACACATCTGCATCTCTGGCTGATATGGGCATAAAAGGGGACAAACTTATGGTGTGACCTCCATGCTCCCCTGACCTCAAACCCATTGAGAACCTCTGGAGCATCATCAAAAGGAGTGTCTATGATGGCGGGAGGCAGTTCACATCTAAGCAACAGCTCTGAGAGGGTATTCTGTTCTCATGCAAAACAATTGAAGCAGAAACCATCCAAAACCTGACAAATTCAATGGACGAGAGAGTTCAGAAGCTCCTTTCGAACAAGGGGTCCTATGTGCAAATGTAACATCACCTAGAATAAAGCTTTGAGTTGAAAACTGTTTGATTTAAGTTTCTAATAACCTGCTAATGCTTATAATTTCAAAAATGACCATTTTTTTGTTCTTTATTAAAATGAAAAGGTTGATCGAAGAGTGTGGGGGATCTAAGAGTGTGGCAACCCAGTAGTCAGGATTATTTCGAATTCTGACAATCTGAGGGTCATGTTGCAGGTAGTGCAGCAAGAAGGCACCCATGCGTCTTGCGCATCTAGGAGCCCCAAAATTATTTTCCGGGATAGATGCAGCGAAAAATTATTATTAATTTGAAAGCTGGTGGAGCTTAGTATAGATGGCCTAATAGAATCAGTACTGCAAACTGCTATAAGGCCAAAATTATTTTACAGGGAAGATAGAGATAAACATGATTAGTAATAATTTGAAATCTGGTGGAGCTTAGTATAGATGGCCTAATAGAATCAGTACTCCACACTGCTACTATGCCCAAAATTATTTTCCAGGCAAGATACAGATAAAAATGATAATTAATTTGAAAGCTTAAAATGGTTGGTGAGGTGATTTTACCAAAATCCTCAAGCTTTTACTCTCCCCAGGATGACACAGGGCTAGAAAAGTCCTTGCTTATGCATGATGTGTTCATCTTTATGAACCTGAGTCTGTCTACATTGTCAGCGGACAGCCACGTGCGCTTATCTGTCAGCACAACACCAGCAGCGCTGAACACACGTTCAGAGAGAACAAAAATTATTATTAATTTGAAATCTGGTGGAGCTTAGTATTGATGGCCTAATAGAATCAGTACTTCAAACTGCTACAAGGCCAAAATTATTTTACAGGCAAGATACAGATAAACATGATTAGTAATAATTTGAAATCTGGTGGAGCTTAGTATAGATGGCCTAATAGAATCAGTACTGCAAACTGCTACAAGGCCAAAATTATTTTACAGGCAAGATGCAGATAAACATGATTATTAATAACACTGGTGTACAAAAAAAAAAAAATTCTGGCATGGACTTTAAGAACAGTTTTAGACTAATTTGAGGGTGCTGAATTCAAATCTGATCTTATAATTTCTCTATCACATCACGTTTTTGCGCTATAGGTATATAGCCCATTTTCAATAATTCCAAGAAAAATATAAGTAGTGTATGAAAAGTGCCGTTTTATACGGTTCACTAAGGTAAATTTAGTTTTCATTTAGTCTCCCAAAAAATGTGAGAATATCTTTGTTTTCTTTGAACATGCATAATTCCCATTTGTTATGATAATAAAGTAAAAAAACAGTTTTCAAACACCCTTGTTTTCTGTGCTACTGGGACAGTAGAGCTACAGCAGAGCATTGGGTGAAAACTGAATGGCCTCAGCGACAGAGTTTGGCACCTGCCGATAAGAATGTCATCCATGATTCACTAGTGGATAGGAAGAACATTGTCTTTCCTTCCTTGCACATAAAACTTGGATTGATGAAGCAGTTCGTCAAAGCTCTCAATCACAGTGGAGAATGCTTTAACTATACATGTTCAACTTTTCCACGTCTTAGTGAAGAGAAGAAAAAGGCTGGAATATTGGATGTACCTCAAATAAGAACACTTATGAGAGACCCAAACTTTATCACATCAATGAATGAGACAGAAGAAAGAGCTCGGAATGCATTTTGTAATGTGGTGCAGAATTTTCTAGGGAATAAGAAAGCAGACAACTATGAAGAGATTGTGGAAGAGCTACTAATGAGTCTGCAAAATCTTGGATGTAGAATGAGTACCAAGATTCACTATTTAAACAGCCATTTGGACTTTTTTCCAGAGAATCTTGGGGATGTGAGCGAGGAACAAGGGGAGCGTTTTCATCAGGACATTAAAACAATGGAAGAACGGTATCAAGGCCGGTGGGACTCACATATGATGGCTGACTATTGCTGGAGCTTGATGAGAGACAACCCAGAAGCTGTACATCACAGATCAGCCAAGAAAAGAAAGTTCAAATAACTGCCATTTGCCATTCATCTGTGTGCCATATATATGTGTTTTTATATTTTGTAGTTTAATTTTGTAAGTATATTTGATTTGCTGTACACAGACTTTGTAATTTGTTATTCCTTGATTAAAAATATACAAAATGTAGTAACGAAAATCATGAGGTTTTTATCAAAAAACATTCGATAGGATTAATTTCCATCAAAAATATCTCGAAATCCTGATGTGATAGCCAAAAACGGAGTTCGTATTAGTAATCAGCAGCCAAAATTGACTTAAAATATGTTTTAAAACCTTTTGACAGAAAAACTGCATTGACCAGTGTAATTTTAAATCTGGTGGAGCTTAGTATAGATGGCCTAATAGAATCAGTACTGCACAGTGCTACAAGGCCAAAATTATTATACAGGCAAGATACAGATAAACATGATTAGTAATTTGAAATCTGGTGGAGCTTAGTATAGATGGCCTAATAGAATCAGTACTGCACAGTGCTACAAGGCCAAAATTATTATACAGGCAAGATACAGATAAACATGATTAGTAATTTGAAAGCTTAAAACGGTTGGTGAGGTGATATTAACAAATCATCAAGCTTTTACTCTCCCCAGGATGACACAGGGGTAGAAAAGTCCTTTCGAATCCATGATTTGTACATCTGTATGAACGTGAATCTGTCTACATTATCAGTGGAGAGCCGCGTGCGCTTATCTGTCAGCACACCACCAGCAGCGCTGAACACACGTTCAGACAGAACGCTGGCTGCGGGGCATGACAAGATCTCCAAGGCATAAGTGGCGAGCTCAGGCCATTTAACCAGATTGGAAGCCCAAAAAGAGCAAGAGTCCAGTGACACAGTCATGGCTTAATGTTTACTTGGAGATACTCCTGTACCATCGTCTCTAGGCGTTGACTATGTGTCAGACTTCTTGTCTCCTGTGGCCATGCAAAGGATGGGCTAAAAAAGTGGTGAAATGATTCCGCAAAATTGATGTTACCAGCAGATACTGTGTTTCTGTTACATTTTGAGTGCTGAACACTCGACGGTCCCACAGTTGGCTAGTTGGAACTGTGAGATTCACTACGTGCACCACTGGTGTTTTGTGGAAAAGCACATGTAAGATTCTGCAACAGTCTCTGCTGATACTCCTGCATGCGTGCATCCCTTTCTATGGCAGGAATAATTTCTGCAAATTTACTTTTGTACCGGGGATCTAATAGTGTGGCAACCCAGTAGTCAGGATTATTTCTAATTCTCACAATTCGAGGGTCATGTTGCAGGTAGTGCAGCAAGAAGGCACTCATGTGTCTTGCGCATCCAGGAGCACCAAGTCCCTGTTGTGTTGGTGGCGAGGTAACAATCATGCTTCCTTCCTCTGCCCTCTCTCCCCAACCTCGCACAACAGAAATGTGATCAAGGTCTCCCTCATCTGATGAGTCTTCCATCAGTTCGTCCTCCACTTCTTCCTGGGCTCCTGCACATTTCTCACTAGTTTGGCTGCTACCATGCGCCCTGCTAAAACCATCTCCCTCACCCTCACATGCCTGCCGCCTTGGTGCTGCCGACCGTCTGGACTTTGCAGATGTTAGCCCTTCCGCATACAACTCCTCCTCCTCTACTTCCTCCACCTCCTCTTGTGCCACCACCTGACTCCGAATTCTGTTTAACATGTGCTCCAGCATGTAAATCACCGGAATAGTCATGCTGATAATGGCATCGTCAGCACTAAACATCTTCGTCGCCATTTCAAAACTGTGCAGAAGGATGCATAGGTCCCTGATCTGAGACCACTCCTCCAGCGTGATTTGTCCCACCTCTGGATCTCGTTGGCCCAGGCTATACGTCAGAACATATTGCACCAGGGCTTGTCGGTGCTGCCACAGTCACTGCAACATGTGCAGAGTTGAATTCCACCGGGTAGGCACATCGCGTTTTAGCCTGTGAAGTGGCAGGCTCAACGACTTCTGTAGAGATGTAAGTCGCTGAGCTGCGGGATGCGAACGGCGGAAGTGAGCACACAGCGACCGTGCCCTCTGCAGAAGGCTATCTAGTCCAGGATAGTGGCCTAAAAATTGCTGGACACCACGTTCAACACGTGAGCCATACAAGGCACGTGTGTGACATTGCCCCGGCGAAGGGCCGCACTGAGGTTTGCAGCATTGTCGCACACGGCCTTCCCTGGTTTCAGGTCCAGTGGAGACAACCATTCATGAAACTGGTTCTCCAGAGCTGACCACAACTCCTCAGCTGTGTGACTCACATTTCCCAGACATTTCAAAGTAAAAACCGCCTGATGACGTTGAGCCCTGCTGCCAGCATAGTAAGGAGCTGTGCAGGATCCCTTCTGCGCAGTTAGAAAGCTTGTGGCATGACCAGACAGGCTTTGGGTGCAGGTGGAGGACCGAGAGGAGGTTGAGGAGGCAGAAGCAGTGGAGGAACTTCGAGATAAAGAGGATTGACGCACAACTCGTGGGGACGGCAAGACTTGGACAGCAGCCCCTTGTCCTGTCACCATAGTTACCCAGTACCCAGTCAGCGACATGTAACGCCCCTGTCCATGCTTACTCGTCCAAGTGTCTGTGGTGAAATGCACCCTGTCACACACAGAGTTTCTCAAAGAAGCGGTGATGTTGTGTGCGACATGCTGGTGGAGTGCAGGCACACCTTTCTTTGAGAAGTAGTGCCGACTGGACATCTGGTACTGGGGCACTGTGACGGGACATAAGGTCTCGAAAATCCTCTGTGTCCACCAGGCGGAAAGGCAGCATTTATGTAGCCAAGAGCTTGCAGATGGTGAAATTCAACCTCTTAGCTTTCTCATGGCTAGGAGGAAATGGTCTTTTACTTGTCCATGTGAAGCCCAGCTGTGCTTGGCATCACAGACCCAGAAGGGTGTATTGAAGGACTCCTCCACAAGAGGCCCCCATAACCATTCACACATCTGCACCTTCCACCTCAGACCACCAGAGGGGGCTCCTTAGGGAGATATATAAGGGAAGGTGGGGCCAGGCAGCCGTTAGTCTGTCAGAGTCTGGTTTAGCAGTGAGTCCAGTGCAGGCTGAGACGTGTTACCTCAGAGGACAAAAGCCTGTTCCAGCTCCTGCATTCTACCCTGCAGTGGAGCTTATCCAGATCAAGACTCGGTGTAGCTCAGTGAGGTGAGCTGTAGGTGTGCCGGCGCCATAAGATCGGTGAACCGCGGCACGCTGCCGTTTGTGTGAGTAGCCTATCGAGGGCTCGAGTAGGCCGAAGGCAAAGGAGTAGAGAGTTAGTTCATAGGGGAGCAGAGGAGCTTAGCTGGCTCACCCCGAGAAGAAGAATTTACCGGACACCGGGTCCGAAGCTTGCCGGGAACTCCACGACCCAGCAAGATAAACAGGAATCCCTGGAGAACTACAGGTCCCAGGATCGCTAAAGTGCTGATACGTACCAGAGCCAGGAGACACATAGGCCCCGTAGGTCGGGAGCGTGCACTCCAAGAGAAGGCCCTACCACAAGGTCAGCCAGCGCAGGACAGAGACAAAGTTAGGCCTAGCTCCAGGCAGGTCAGAAACTTATTATGCAGAAGCCAGAACCAGGAGGCCCAAAACCTGCTCATTGGGGAGGATCTGGACATACACCCTTCATCCTACAGTGCTCCGGGGAGTGCCTGAAATTCCACCAGTAAAAGGTACTGAAGTGGCTATCGTGTCCGTCCCTGTTCTTGCTCTGGACCAGAATAGTCTCTATATCCTGCATCCCCGTTCCTATACTGCCCTGAGGCCCAGCTCTAACTGTGGAGAGCTATACCATCAAGCTGCCTTATCATCAGCCTCAGTAGACTGCGCAGCGCTGGTGATCCTCACCAGAAACCACAGGTGGCGTCACGAACTCTTTCTTTTATAAACTTTACAAATATCAACCCCTTTTTAGGAGAGACCCCAGGGTACGGGCCCGGGAGCCGACCACCGCGACATCCCTAAAGGCCAGGCCAAAGGCCCGGGTACCGAGTTATCCCCATTCCCCTGGGTGCCACATCCACATCTGAGGGACCGAGGGCTGGCTGTTGTGCTTAGACGGGGTTGAGAAGGGTGTCCCCGGCAAACTGCGGGTCTGTGAGGAAGATGCAGGCGGACATGTTAGGTTGCCTTGATCCAAAGGTGGTGCTATCGATGTCGGAGAGCGCTCAACACCAGCTGGTGTTTCCACCTCCAAATAAAATGATGACCTGACAATCACACTGGCTGTTGCGGGTAAAGAGGTGGCCGGTCTGCGTCCCAAAACAGGTGTGACTGCTATCCCCCCAGTCACAGAGGATGAAGAGGCTGCGGATGCACAAGATGTGGCTGATGGTGGTTGGCCCAGCCGGCTAGGCCGCATTGTAGCACAGTGAGCTTCCCACTGCAACTTATGCTTCATATCCATGTGCCGGTTCATGTATGAAGTACTCAAACTATGTATTTTTTGCCCTCTACTTAGCTTTTTCTGACAAATGTTACAGATAACACGAGTTGGGTCATTCTTATCGATCTGAAAAAATGCCCAAGCTATGCAAGGCTTAGCACCCATGCGACCTGAAGAGCCACTACGACTTGTGGTCAGAGGCAGAGTTGTGTTTGAGGATGCAGTTGTTGACGTGCTTCCAGTACTACGTCTCTGTCCAGGAAGGCGCAACCTGACCTCGTCGTCACTAGCATCCTCCTCCACCTCCTCTGCTGACCTCATCGACTGGCTGACTGTGGGTTGACAGTAAGTGGGATCTCCAACCTCGTCATCATCACCCTGTGTGTTATCACACCAGTCGTCCTCAGAGTCAACCTCTTCCTGCCCTGACAAAAATCTCAAGTTGTCGTTCCAATCAGGTATTTGAGTCTCATCATCGCCTTCCTCATTCTCTCCACCAACAGGAGATACAGTTTGGGAACGAGGGTCTACATTATGGTTGAGGTGGAGGAGAGCCCACTTGAAGGAGCACTTGATATCCGTTGAAGCACCTGCTGTTTTTGTGCCTCATCTGGAATTTGTAGCGATTGGCGTGGCCGTAAGAAAGGGATCTTATCACATTGTCCACTAAAAGAAGTAGACATCTTAGTTTGGCTGGAAGATGGTCTTTCTTCTGCAGATGTTACTGTTGCTTTAACACCTAACCCACGGACACAACCTTTTTTTCCCTTCCCAACACACCTATTCCCCTTTCCACCATCAGCAGGCCTTTTTCCACTCATTTTGGTGGTTAACTAATTGACAACTCTGGAGTTGTTTGCACAAAAAACAATGGATGGGAACCGAGCAGAGCTGAGTGGCCAAACTGTTGTATTAGCCCAAAAGCATTGGCTGGGTTAGATGCAGTAAAACAATTTTATTACATACATAGGTGGTGGAGCTTAGTATAGATGGACTAATAGAACAAGTCCCACACACTGCTACAAGCCCAAATTTTTTTTCAGAGCTAGATGCAAATAAAAATTATTTTTAATTTGCAACCTGGTGGAGCTTAGTATAGATGGACTAATAGAACAAGTCCCACACACTGCTACAAGCTCAAATTTTTTTTCAGAGCTAGATGCAGCTAAAAATTATTTTTAATTTGCAACCTGGTGGAGGTTAGTATAGATGGACTAATAGAACAAGTCCCACACACTGCTACAAGCCCAAATTTTTTTTCAGAGCTAGATGCAGATAAAAATTATTTTTAATTTGCAACCTGGTGGAGCTTAGTATAGATGGACTAATAGAACAAGTCCCACACACTGCTACAAGCCCAAATTTTTTTTCAGAGCTAGATGCAGCTAAAAATTATTTTTAATTTGCAACCTGGTGGAGGTTAGTATAGATGGACTAATAGAACAAGTCCCACACACTGCTACAAGACCACATTTTTTTCAGAGCTAGATGCAGATAAAAATTATTTTTAATTTGCAACCTGGTGGAGGTTAGTATAGATGGACTAATAGAATGATGCTATGCCCAAAAGGTTTTACTTGGCTAGGTGCAGTAAAAAAATTTGTATTCTATACACAGGTGGTATAGCTTGCAACACAGATAGGCTACTCCACTGACTAACACACACTGCAAGAGGCCAAAAAGGATTTGCTTAGCTAGATTTAGCCAAATGCTGTGAAAAAAACTTGCACAGCACTGGCACAGACCTGCCTAGCAAAAAGTCCTAGGAAATGCTGTAACCTAGTCCAGAAAAGGACTGCAATTACAAGTAGACCCTACTCCCAACCTATCTATTTAAGAGCACAGACCTGCCTGATAAAAGTCGTAGGAAATGATGTAACCTAGTCCTCAAAAGGACTGCAATCACAACTATCCCCTACTCCCAAGCTATCTGTAGATTTGTGCGAAAATTGGCTTGAAATGAACACTCAAAGTATAGCGCACACAGCAACAGCGGTGCCGTCTAACACGCAGCTGCAGCAGTGAGAAAATGGTGGCTACGTGGAAAATGGCTGGGTCTTATAGGGCAAGGACATGTGACATACACTGCCAATGACACATGCCTTTGCTTGTGTGAAAAAAGCAGTTCGCTCCGTGTGTGCGCTGCTGATAGGCTGACAGATTGCATCTCCCCACTGTAAATGGGGGAAAGAGAAAAAAAAATGGAGATCTTCATTATTTCTGCAGAGATCCATCCCCTGCCCCTCCCCCCGCCCCGCTGTACACTCAAACTGCGTATTAACATTAATTTTCAGCATTACTGAGAAAAAATCCAGTTATGATTTTGGTGCACGAACAGTTATGGAAGATAACCTCGAACAGCCGGATTTTTTTCAAATTGTTCGTGTTCGCCGAACGGCTCGAACACTGCCCAAAACAGCTCGAATTTGAGATTGGCGAACAGTTCGAGTCGAACACCGCTCATCTCTAGTGATAATATTAATATATTATAATAAATGTAATTAATATGTTGATATGAATATTGAGCAGAATTCATATCTGTCTATTGGTTCGTTCTCCGCAACAGTCATGGTCTCTCATGTGATCTCTTTGGAAAATTAATTGCCCACCCTTGCCTTAGATAGTAATAATGCCCCCTGTGTGCCGATACTGAATAATAATGCCCCCATCTATGCCTGATAATAATAGTGCACATGGGGTTTCTTACAATAATAATATTGCAGCTCATGGTATGCAAGGGGCTTATATTAATATGGGGTCTACCAGTAGATACATAGGGAGAGAGGGTTAATAAGAGGCTTTAATACAGAACCCAGACAGGCTGTACTATAACAGCAGGTGAAAGGGGGAGGTAAGAGGAGGAGCAGGCATTCTGACGCTTAGGCTTGAAGGGGAATAGAGCCTGTAATAACACAGCGGGGCAGGCGGAGGGTTGTGTTTATTAGGAGCTTAGACCCGGCTGCTGCATTCAATGACACTTTACATAAAAATGTGTTCCAGCGATGAGACCGGAGGGGGCGTCAGTGCGCACTGGGAGGCACGCGGCGCTGCAGCGAGAGGTTTCCTCCCCATACAGATACCAGAAGTTCCATGCTTGAAACGAACAGTGGGCTCCAATAGGGGGCGCTGTTTTATGGATCTCATCAAGTATTTATCACATCATACAGTGCTGGCCAAAAGTATTGGCACCCCTGCAATTCAGATAATACTCAGTTTCTTCCAGAAAATGATTGCAATCACAAATTCTTTGGTATTATTCTCTTCATTTAATTTGTCTTCAATGAAAAAAACACAAAAGGAATTGTCCTAAAGCCAAATTGAATATAATTCCACACCAAACCTAAAAAAGGGGGTGGACAAAAGTATTGGCACCCTTTGAAAAATCATGTGATGCTTCTCTAATTCATGTAATTAACAGCACCTGTAAATTACCTGTGGCACCTAACAGGTGTTGGCAATAACTAAATCACACTTGCAGCCAGTTAACATGGATTAAAGTTGACTCAACCTCTGTCCTGTGTCCTTGTGTGTACCACATTGAGCATGGAGAAAAGAAAGAAGACCAAAGAACTGTCTGAGGACTTGAGAAACCAAATTGTGAGGAAGCATGAGCAATCTCAAGGCTACAAGTCCATCTCCAAAGACCTGAATGTTCCTGTGTCTTCCGTGCGCAGTGTCATCAAGAAGTTTAAAGCCCATGGCACTGTGGCTAACCTCCCTAGATGTGGACGGAAAAGAAAAATTGACGAGAGATTTCAATGCAAGATTGTGCAGATGGTGGATAAAGAACCTCGACTAACATCCAAACAAGTTCAAGCTGCCCTGCAGTCCAAGGGTACAACAGTGTCAACCCGTACTATCCGTCGACGTCTGAATGAAAAGGGACTGCATGGTAGGATACCCAGGAAGACTCCACTTCTTACCCCGAGACATGAAAAAACCAGGCTGGAGTTTGCCAAAACTTACCTGGGAAAGCCTAAAACATTTTGGAAGAATGTTCTCTGGTCAGATGAGACAAAAGTAGAGCTTTTTGGGAAAAAGTATCAACATGGAGTGTACAGGAAAATAAAAGAGGCATTCAAAGAAAAGAACACGGTCCCTACAGTCAAACATGGCGGAGGTTCCCTGATGTTTTGAGGTTGCTTTGCTGCCTCTGGCACTGGACTGCTTGACCTTGTGCATGGCATTATGAAGTCTGAAGACTACCAACAAATTTTGCAGCATAATGTAGGGCCCAGTGTGAGCTGGGTCTCCCTCAGAGGTCATGGGTCTTCCAGCAGGACAATGACCAAAACACACTTCCAAAAGCAATATAACATGGTTTGAGAGAAAGCACTGGAGACTTCTAAGGTGGCCAGCAATGAGTCCAGACCTAAATCCCATAGAACACATGTGGAGAGATCTCAAAATGGCAGTTTGGAGAAGGCACCCTTCAAATATCAGGGACCTGGAGCAGTTTGCCAAAGAAGAATGGTCTACAATTCCAGCAGAGCATTGTAAGAAACTCATTGATGGTTACCGTAAGCGGTTGTTCGTAGTTATTTTGGCTAAAGGTTCTTCAACCAAGTATTAGGCTGAGGGTGCCAATACTTTTGTCCGGCCCTTTTTTGGAGTTTTGTGTGAAATGATAAATGATTTGGTTTTTGCTTCATTATCTTTTGTGTTTTTTCCTTGCAAGCAAATTAAATGAAGAGAATAATACCAAAGAATTTGTGATTGCAATCATTTTCAGGAAGAAACTGAGTATTATCTGACAGAATTGCAGGGGTGCCAATACTTTTGGCCAGCACTGTAGGTCCAGATTGGTTCCCATAATGGCTAGGCAACAAGACAACAGGGAATATAGGTGTATAGATATATTATAAATATAGAGGATGTATTAATATAGTGTAAATGTACCAGATATAATCGATGCACACACAAAGGAGAATCATTTAACCCTGAATCAATATTCAGTGCAGCCAAGATTAAAAGTATAGATAAAGAAAAGAAGTCCGTCCAAATGGCCGACTATGCCGTATAGAAGAGCGCAGCCACAATTGGCCTACAAACTGTATGGTGATAGTCTATGTAATAGGGCCATACTGAATAGTGATCACACTATAACAATAGGCCATTCGATAATAAAATCCATCTAGTCTCTCGTTGAATGATTTTCTTATCCCAGTCGACCAACCTCGCTGGTAAAGGGACCACGTGTATAACGTATGCCCATATAGACGGCTTGGGAGGGAGGGCTGATCCTTCTGACAGATTCCCTTTAATCTTATAAGGAGACGCAGAGGGGCACTATTATTATTATAAGGAGACCCAGAGGGGCACTATTATTATTATAAGGAGACCCAGAGGGGTACTATTATTATTATAAGGAGTCCCAGAGGGGCACTATTATTATTATAGGGAGACCCAGAGGGGCACTATTATTATTATAAGGAGACCCAGAGGGGCACTATTATTATTATAGGGAGACCCAGAGGGGCACTATTATTATTATAAGGAGACCCAGAGGGGCACTATTATTATAATAAGGAGACCCAGAGGGGCACTATTATTATTATAGGGAGACCCAGAGGGGCACTATTATTATTATAGGGAGACCCAGAGGGGCACTATTATTATTATAAGGAGACCCAGAGGGGCACTATTATTATTATAGGGAGACCCAGAGGGGCACTATTATTATTATAGGGAGACCCAGAGGGGCACTATTATTATTATAAGGAGACCCAGAGGGGCACTAATATTATTATAAGGAGACCCAGAGGGGCACTAATATTATTATAAGGAGACCCAGAGGGGCACTATTATTATTATAGGGAGACCCAGAGGGGCACTATTATTATTATAAGGAGACCCAGAGGGGCACTAATATTATTATAAGGAAACCCAGAGGGGCACTCTTATTATTATAAGGATGCCCAAGGGGAACTATTAATGTGATAAAGAGACCTAAATGATCATCCTAATAAATTGGTATCACGGGGAGTAGTAAATTTAGATTTTCTCCAATGGTAGGCAGGGTCATATTTGTAATAGAGACCCTCATCTTTGAAAGTGGGTGTGGGAGAGTAACATGGGCCTGTGTGCGTCCTATGCCAGAGCTGGGAGCAGCCCCTAGTCCGGCCCTTTTCCCTCAGTAAAGATACTTCTTTTAGCCCCTAACACGGTACAAAGATATACATTGTCTTTTAGCCCCGGAATCTGACTTTCTTATTGATACAAAACACTAATTTTTATTGTGTGGAACATATATAAATAATTTATGTAACAACATAATAATACTCTAACTGCTCAGAAGAGTAAAGCGTCCATAGCTCTATCATCCATGTCTGCATATGGTACCGATGCTCAGCCTATATTGTTGCCTCCTTAAGGGATGCTAGGCAACTTCCTTATAAGGTAAGCTGCCCCTTTAAGAGTAGAACACAAGATTCCATTATGACATCACAATTAACCATCACTACTTCTACAAGTCATTACACTCTAGTTGTCACTTTGACTTTCCGGTGTCATTGTTGTCGGTGTGATAAGCCATATAGCTAGTCATATACAGACTGCGCTTGGATTTACTGGAAATGTCTGGAATTCCTCCAGACAGACTTCAGGTGTTAGCACTACTCCAGGGGATTCTTACCACCTATGACCCTGACTTTGTGCTACCACTACCCGATGGCGTCCTCAGCTTCACTTACCGGCTGGTAATGGAGCTTGTGAGAGATTGCCTGACCAAATACAAACGAGGTCATATAAGCTCAGAATATCTTGAGCATTTACAGAAGAACATATGGACATTAGTACAACAGGTAAATAGCAGACAATCTGCACAAATCATATAGTAATAATGGAAAATAATAATGGAATATAAGTTTAACCTGTACCAAATACCCAGATAAGAATAGCCGGGGAGCAGTAATAGGGCATACAGGCTACATGACAAGGGAGAGGGTGATATCTACAGGGTTATTGGGAGGGTTGTGGAGGTAGGGGGGAATTGGATTGGTTAACCAATTATGGACCACAGAGTTTTCAGTTGTTATGCCTTCATTTTTTCCTCACTTTCTTTCAAGAGCCATAAATTTGTTATTTTTCCATTGACATAGACATGTGAGGGCTTGATTCTTTTGCAGGACAAGTTGTAGCTTTCAGTGGCTCCATTCTATTTACCATACATTGTACTGAAACAAGGGAAAAAAATTCCAAGTGAGATGCAATGGTTCTTTGTGTCGCTATATTCAGGGACCCATAACATTTTAGTTTTCTGTCGATTGGGATGAGTGAAGATTTGAGTTTTGCAGTGAACTTTGTGTACATAGAGTGTCATAGAATCATAGATTCTATGGGTGTTTTGATTGTTTATTATTAATGTTTTTAACTGAAATGAGAAGACAAAAAAACCCCACAAATCCAATTTTTTTTCCTCTTTTCGGTGTTTATTGATCGTATTAATTAATTCCCTATCTTAAAAGATCAGACTTTAACAACCGCATCAATATCAAATATGATCATTCATTTTTTCCTTTCTTTATTTTAAATGGTGAAAAGAGGAGTGATTTGAACTTTTATATTTTTAACATTTTTTTAAATCTTTTCTTCTTTATTTTTAAATTTTTTTTTTCGTTCCCTTAGGGGACTTAATCCTGCAAATCGCTCATACTATATATTGCAATACTACAGTATTGCGCTATATAGTGAAAATCTTGATCTCCTCTGGAGCTCAGCCTATAGCTAAGCTTCACAAGGAGGACCGTGGTTTCAGCAACGGAGGTCTTCAGCAGACCCCTGGTTGTCCTAGAAATGCATTAGACCCCTGTGATCGCCTTGTGGAGGGCCGATGAAAGCAAGAGTGCTCAGGCATCGGTGCATGCACAATTGAAATGATACTGTCACAGACTGACAGCTTTATTTAAATGGTTAACAGAAGAATTCTGCGTTGTCCACGGTTTTTAGGGACAGATGCTGGCTATTTCATATACGCATGTTTGGGGAGCTCAGCTCCTGAGCCCCCTCCACATGTGAGGACCCTTCCAGGATGTTAATAACCCGTACATTTGCGGGAAGGAGTTGAGGAGCTGGGTTACAGGGGGACAATAAAAGGAAGAAGGTAGGAGTTTCACGTTCCAGCATCCAACCAGCCCTTATAAAGAGATGGGAGGAAAGTTTGAAGGCTGGCACTTGATAAGTAGAGGTTTTGGGACGGTCACAGCGGTGGGGGATAGGTTTGGGTCAGAGTCTTGATAAATGTGATGTCCTTTGGACGGAGGTTACTGTTGGGGGAATAGTGACTTTGGTTACATCTCAATATAACTAGTGGACTTCGGTCCTGTGAGGATAGTGGTATTAATGTGGGATATTAATGCCTTAACCCTTGTGTCGGTGTGGTGCGGCTAGGGTCTAACTCTTAATTAGGTGTTGTTTTTCTTCTGGTTTAAAGCCTATTAAATATCTACTGTATATAATTGTGGGGCTATCATTGTTGCAGTCACCCCGCGTTTTGAGTTGGAGTCTGCTGTGGCCATTTTACACAGGTCACAAGCAGCCATGTGTCTTATATACATACATTGGGTATGGAGGGAGGACGTGGGGATTTAAAGGTTTACAAGCGACCGGATCCCTCGTCAGTTGTCATGTAGTACTTGTAGTGTAGATAGCATAAGTAACATGGTGATATAAATGGCCTCCTCCGTTTTGCTTTTCCTCTCATGATTTTCCTTTCTTCTTTGTTTTCATCTCTATAGGCTGAAGAAAAATCCCAAAGTGGAGAATTGGCCTTTATTAAACAACTGGCCCAAAATGTCCTGCTTGTACTGGAGTATCCGGCCTACTCAGTGGAGCGCCTGGTAAGGATCTATCATCTTCTACATCTCATGTCCTTGTTGTCTGATCTTCTCCAGATCACCAGCCATATAGCAGAAGCTCAGGTTCATGATGGTGGAGGCCTCCCTGTCCTCTCCAGGCAGACACAGGTTTCCATCTCATGTCATTGTTCTCTGATCTTCTCCAGATCACCAGCCATATAGCAGAAGCTCAGATTTATGATGGTGGAGGCCTCCATGTCCGCTCCAGGCAGACACAGGTCTACATCTCATGTCCTTGTCTCATCTTCTCCAGATTACCAATCATATAGCAGAAGGTCAGTTTCATGATGGTGGAGGCCTCCCTGTCCTCTCCAGGCAGACACAGGTCTACATCTCATGTCCTTGTTGTCTGATCTTCTCTAGATTACCAGCCATTTAGCAGAAGGTCGGATTTATGATGGTGGAGGCCTCCATGTCCACTCCAGGCAGACACAGGGTATTTTATGGCCACCTGTCCCTGTGGCTTCATCATCTGTGAGGACAGTCTGTACTCAGTGGTGCGGAGTTTGTATTTCCGCCTGTGTCTTTGTATAAGGGGGATATCTCCTATAATATAATAGTGTCTGTGCAGGGTCCGGCTTGTATCAAGTCCCCTACATCTGCTGCAGTGTAATCATCATGGACATAATATAGAAGAGAGACGTTCCTGCATCTTCAGCTTTTATTCCCCTGCAGTTTCTATGTCTTAATGTCATTTCTTATTCCTTTTTAGGCCACGATCGGATCATTGAACCTGGGGAGAAATCCTTGTAAGAGCGACTATAAACCGATCAAACTGATCAGCAGTGGAGCCTTTGGGTGAGCTTTACTTTGGTATTATATATATTTCCCAGGGCTCCTTATGACGATGTCTCTGCGTCCTTCCCATGTTATGTTCCCATGGACAAATTATGAGTTCACATCACGGTCCACATCTATCTGTCACTATTCAGGTCAGTTAGGATGTGACGTGGATGAGGACCCCCCATTGGTGATCATTTGTGGAGTGTTATTTTATGTATTTATAGACATGGTTTTCTAGTGATGGCCCCACATTAATCATTAATACAGGAGATCATTTGATGAGATCTATAGATAGATTGTTAATAAGAATTTATAGTAAATCATGTTTTTTTCTCCTCTCCAGGGCCGTCCACTTAGTTCGCCATAAAGACACAAACCAAGTCTGCGCTATGAAGAAAATGGACAAGGAGAACCTGAAAAAGCCAAAGAGGCTTGAATGGGCCTTTCTGGAGAGGGACATCTCAGCATTTGCAGATTGTCCCTTTGTGGTCTCCACGTTCTGCTCCTTTCCTACTAAACTTCATCTATGTATGGTCATGGAGTATGTACCAGGTAGGACACATCCATTGTATCTATATCCAGCCCACGTCTGCTTAATCCTAGCACCTATATATGACCACAATGTGCCCACATGGACGGTTACATGTCCTCTTTGCAATTATTATAAGTCATCTGTTACCAAGATGCCTGAAAAACCATTGATCTCTATGAAAGTCCCCCAGTATGTCCTCGCTGAGCACGGCAGCAATTTCCACTATGGGTAAAAGGAAGATTTGTCTTTTTGAAGAGTTTTTATAGATAAGAACGTTCACAGAGAAAAAAATTAGAGGCTCGTAGATGAGGCTCTGTCTCTATGTATAGGGTCTATCTGCAGTATACAGTATACGCACTACATTATACAGTATATATAGACCATCCTGTCCCAATGTCTCCGCCTTCTTCACATTCCCACTCATCATGTGTAATTTACATTGTAACAAACCCTCAGTTCTCATATTTGCTTTCTCCTGTAGGAGGTGACTGTGGTACCCTTCTAAAGCACAGGGGTCCTTTACCAGTCCTCTTGGCCCGTATGTACATTGCGGAAACGGTCCTTGCTGTGGAATACCTGCACAGCTATGGTGTGGTGCACAGAGATCTGAAGCCTGAGAAGTAAGTGACCCCTCTAGCATATTAGAGGGGAAGAAAGTTAGAGTTTCTTATACAGTCTGTGGGTTATTACTTGGTGCTGACACCATCTTTTCTTTCACAGCCTCCTGATAACATCAACAGGACATATTAAGGTCACTGATTTTGGGGTTTCAAAACTCGGCCTCATGAGACCAAACTCAGACTTCTACAAGACTCCAACTAAGGACATCACCAAAGAGTTCCTTGATAAAGAGGTAGGCTTTACTTACAGGGTCTTGTACTTTACAGATCTCATCTTTCTCCTTCTCTGATTTATAATTTCTCTAGAAAAACATTTCCACTGATGTTATGTGTCGCAATTATATTTATTGATCATCATCTCCTTTTTCTGTTGGTTTCCAGACTGCTGGCACCCCTACTTACATGGCCCCAGAAGTTATCCTAAAGATAGGCTATGGAAGGCCTGTTGACTGGTGGTCAATAGGGATCATCCTATATAAATTTCTATTTGGATATCCACCATTTACAGGGGCTTGCAGAAGGAATATTTTACACAGTATCATCCAGGGTAAGTAAAATAATCTGAATGCTTGTGATGTCACTGTTATTTGACTTGAATAGTTCTGTAGTTTTTTCTAGCTTTGTTAAGGAATTTTTTTTTTATGAAAATAAATGAAGAGGTTTTATTTCTTATAATATTTGCTTTTTATATAACAGATGATATACCTTGGAGATGTAATTACTTTCCTCCAACTAATGCTCGAGGCATCATCACTCAACTGCTCAGAAAAATTCCAGCACTGAGACTTGGAACAGGTAATATTAATAGTATTATCAATGAATTATTACAGCGTGACCAGACAAATGATGGGTTCCATGAGGATCAGCACTGAGGTTCTGTACTCTACCTACTTGTCTATTACCCATTCTTCATGCTATAATGTTCAATATATTTCCTTTATGTCGGCTCTGTTACATCTTCAGTTCAGATTAACATAAATTCTACAGATATGGAGCAGTTTCTCTGACAATGACTGTATCACTTTCTTTCTTGTCTTCCTTTTCCAGGAGGCGCAAATGAGATCAAAATTCATCCATTTATGCGTGACTTAGACTTTGACAACCTTTTAAGTCAGAAGCCCCTGTTCGTTCCTGACCTAAAGTCAGATGAGGACACCCGCTACTTTATCAGTAAGTAAAATGAGACGTCATCTGCAGAAAACTGACGTGTGTCTTGTCTTTCATTTTATGTCAAAATTAGTTCCCATCATTATTAGTGATAACATGGTGACTGTCTGGGTATTATACTAATAATCTCTAATAACACTTGTATTTTTTAGCTCGAAGTAGCAGCTTCAAACATATGAATTCAGATGAGGGGGACACAAGTGAGGACAATGACTGGCCAGAAATCAAAAACTTTGCATCAACTTATCAAAGGTCTTCTAAAGTAAGTATGTGGCTAATAAAATGTATGAAACCTATAATTACAAAAAAAAATTAAATATATCTATTTTATATTTCTTTATCTGTTTTAGCTATATATCACCAATACTGGGATGATGACCAATATAGAGCCTATGTCACCTCCACAGTGTTCCCAAGAGAACAGTGATGGAGGCACTGAAGAGCCTATGTCACCTCCAGGGTGTTCCCCAGAGATAAATGAAAAACGCTCAGAAATGTGAGTAGATTATTATTATTATGAGATTTAGTCCTGATATATGTCGGATCCAAATACAAGATACGAGTAACACAAATCTAAATCTAGCATCCACCACCCCATGACTACACAATCTCTGTGGGTCTTACTTGTGATAACTTCTATAACAGCTGATTGTTGCGACCAACCATTCATTTCCAACTCACTACAGGCCAATATTACTAATTAGACTCCATTCTTGCTGGTAAAATGTGGTCTTGAGCAGGATATCTCCTCTATGTTGTCCTAATTGACCTAACAGACAGGTGTTCTTCCGTTATTCTATTGTTTTTTCCTTGTAATTTACGTGTCTTTTTTCTACCAACAGGCAGAAAGAATCTTCCCATTCCAAAACTGTTGGAGACAATCAGTGTTTTACTGCTAAAAACAGTGAGTCATCCTCGCCCTCATTGTCAGGTATGTACAGGTTTATAGGCCATCCAATTATAGCCTATGATCCAAAATTTAAATATTAAGGCTCTAAAATTACTTCCTTTATTCTTTCTGCTCCCCTGAGTATTCTATTTTTTGTTTTGTTAAAATCCCCCATACGGTTCCAGAGTTATGGGCCTTTGTTATTAGTGGTAATTTTTATTCTTTACAAAGGGGCGGTGCTCACAGGATCCTCTGGGGCGTGCCCTTAGGTTACCATGCCCACATGATAAAGACCATAATAATTAACACTAAATAAAAAGTCCCATATCTCTACAACCGTACTGTGGATTTTAGGAAAACAAATATCAGAATACTCAGGGGAGAAGCCGACATAAAATAAGAGCGAATCTTGGACACTTTTGACCTGGTGATGGGTCTTCTTTAAAGTTACAATGAAGTTTTATCCAACTGATTACATAACACCGTGGCTTGCTGAAAGTAATGTCATATTAATATGGGGACATGGTTCTTTGGAGAGACACCACCGGAACCCAGAAAAGCTACAGGTTCATATTAATCAGTTGCATAACTCTATAAAGATACAAAGCTCATCTTTTAGGAGTTTATAATCAACATTTTTTTCTGGCTTTTTGATTAGAATCTCCAGTTCAGAAGAGAAGAAAATATTTTCGAACACTGAGAAAACAACTAAAAACAGAGAAAGTTGAAGAGGGGGAAACTAGGCGAGGTAAGTGTGACGATAATCTCCATGTTGTATAACGTCAGTGAGAAGAAGTCATGTGGAGCAGATGTTATCCGTCAGTGGTGGGATTGTCACATGTATGATGGCTGACAATGATTCTGCTCCTCTGTATGAGATTCCTCTAATGTCATGTCACAGTGACACCACAGTAGTGTCCTCTAATATGGAGTCCCATTACTTACATCAGTTTTACATCTTTTCTCCTAGGTTCTCTCTTCCGCCGGATGATAACATCCTGCCGGCGTGGATTATCCAGGGCTGCTCGTGCTGTCAGAGAAAGCTGTATTTTTGGCTGCTGCCACCAACGCACCATTGACATCTCGAGGACAGAAACCCCCCAAATCTAGCGCTCTGAAGAAACTACAGCACATCCACCATTAATGCTGTACCTGTATGGAAGGAGTTGTACCACCTACCTGTGGCCTCCTGACCAGTAAGAGACACGTGCAAAAGTTGAAGGCTCCTCCAAGAACTTGTCTTCATCCTTCCATGCAATTTTAATTCAAAGAAATAAAAAATTAAAATTGTTTAATGTCTTTTCGCATTTAATTGATTATTACTGACTTTTATGGTATATTAATACTATACCTCATATATAGTATGTCTGAAGGGTTAGATCCCAAACTGGAGAATAGCGGTTCTATGTCTCCCATTAATCCTCTAAACTCTGGCCAAAAATGGAGGAGATGACCAGAGATTCTGTTATTCCTAAGGGTACGTACACACAGCACCTTATAGACGCCAGCATACCCACTGATTTTTTATTTTATAAGAAGACACTTAAGGAAAACATCAGTGTTTTTGTTAACTACATATAAAATAGTGAGCGGCTTCCAAACAGAAGCCACCAGCAGAATGAACCGATCACTTTTTTTAACCACTTCATAATTTTCAAAGCTGGAAGCGGAGAAAAGAAGCTGAAAAAGACTGAAAAATACACAATGCACAGCAAGTTGTTTTTATATTGCAGTGCATATGTTCAATCATTTACATTTTTATCTAGTGCTTTTCATGAGGGATCCAGGTGGAATCCACCTGAAGAAGACATTGTTTGCACATTACGAAGAGTGGCAATTAGTGTTGAGTGAGCACTAAAATGCTCGGGTGCTCGAAGCTCGGGCCGAGCTCACCGTGATACTCGGGTGCTCGACCCGAGCAACGAGCCCAATGTTAGTCTATGGGAGACCCGAGCATTTTTGCGGCGGCACCCCCGACAGTCTGTAGAAAGCCTAAAAAGTGCCCAAAACAATAGTGACAGTGCTCAAATGACATGGGGACAGCATGGGGATCGCCCCAGGAAGCATTTCAGACCCCCAGGTCACTGTTGTCAACAGCGCCGGACTGGGGTGTCTGGGGCCCACCAGGGACATTGACTCCAGGGGCCCACCCACCCTTCAGCTATTTGCAAATACCTGTTAGCCGTTATACCCATTATATTGGCCGCTTCTGCCCATCACTGTGCGCTCACCAGAAATGCGATGTACAATTACTGTAATTTGCATTAAAGGGTTTTTATTGGTGAAAACAAGTTCTCAGCGATGCACAGGTTGGGAAGGTGATCACTTATTTATTGGTGGAATCAGCACTGTCAGAAGATTGTGGCACTTTGAGTATTTGGTGAGGTAATGTTTTATGAATTTCTCACCAACTCCTGGTTTTGTCTTATAAATACAGAGGTGAAAATCTCACCAAATGCCAACTTGCTTTCTCTGGTGAACCTCTGCAACTGCATCTCTGCTGCTGTGTAATAGTCACAGGGCAGGGAGGGGTTAAACATCCAAGTATTTAATATCTATTGGAAATAAAGAGGTTTCCCCTTATTGATATCAGATAAAACAAATGACCAACCACAATCCACTCTACCAAGACCAATATTACCAGATAGAAGGCATAAATACCACCACACCGTGACCAGATCACATATTACCACCACATAGTACCCAAATAATGCCACATACAAGGCACAAATACCGCCACACCATGACCAAAGCACATAATACCACCACATAGCGATCAAATGCTACCAGATACAAGGTATAAATACTGACACACCATGAGACCACATATTACCACCACATAGTGACTGAATAATACCACATACAAGGGACAAATATCGTCATGTCATGACCAAAGCACATAATGCCACAACATAGTGACAAATAATGCTAAAATAATAAAAATGTAAAAAAGCTCTGTATATTGGGTCAGTGTACAGGTTATACAGTGATCACCAGTGATATTATACACAGGAGCTCTGTATATAGTGTACCGGTTATCAGTCATCACCAGTGACATTATACACAGAAGCTCTGTATATAGTGTCAGTGTACAGGTAATGCAATGATCACCATTAATATTATACACAGGAGCTCTGTATATAGTGTCAGTGTGTGTGTATAGGTAATACATATACTCAACATAGGTAATACACATACTCACCAGTGATGTCTCTAGGTGAAGTTCTTTATCTGCAGACCGATATATCCCATCTTCTATGCAGGACTTATCTCTGCAGAAAATAACATAGTTAGCTATAACTGATCACTTCCAGAGCACAATCCACACTTTTCCCAAGATTTCTACACTGCATGAAATGACAAAAAAGCAACATAGTGCCGCACTACACAGTAACAGTGCTCCAGTGTCATTCTGTGCCTGCTCATCTGTCAGCAGACATATTTCTCTGATGGCAAAGATGTAGCAGAGCTGAAGACAGAAGACCCATGGATTACGTCGGAGCGAGGATTTTTTTTTATTAAAGATAGAGTCCCTTAGGCTACGTTCCTGCTTTTATGCGGCGCTTTAGACCGCTCGCGTAAAAGAAGTGCCAAAGAAAGCTGGAAACGCCTTCCAGCAAAAGCTATGGATTTTGCTGAAAAGCGTTCAGATGCCGCGTTTTGCCACGTATTTTTGCGTGGGCGCTTTCACTGCAAAAGCGGCCGCGCAAAAAGAATTGACATGCCAATTCTTGGCGTTTTTTTCAGCGCGCTTTCCCCATAGGCTACATGTTAACATGCCTCGGGAAAAGCGCGCTGAGAAAAGCGCAACGTCGGCATGCAGTAGAGATTTTTTGCGCCGCGTATGAACGGAGCCTAAATGGGTTTTGTGTTTTATTTTTAATTAAAAAAAAAATTTGTGTTTTTTTTCTATTTACTAGAAATTCATGGTGGCCATGTCTAATTTGGCGTGACAACATGAATTTCGGGCTTAGTACCGGCTGATAATACAAAGCTGGCCTGGTACTAACACTATTATTACCCAGGGTGCCACTCACCACCAGGGCCGCTGGAAGAGCCAGGTAAAGCGCCTGGAAATTTTCAGGGGTGGCTGCGGGCTGCGATTTTCAGTGTGGGGGGCCAAGAACACTTGGGCCTTACCATGCTGAGAATCCCAGCCCCCAGCTCCTTTGTTTTATCTGGCTGGCGATCAACATATGGCAGGAGCACACACCTTTTTCTAAAAAAAAAATATTTTAAATAAGTTTAAAACAAATATTCGGCTTCTCTGTCTTTTGATCGGCAGCCAAGGTAAAGCCAGGCAGCTGGGGGTGGCAGTACGTAGCTGTCCGCTTTATCTGCGGTGAGAATCAAAAATTCTGCAGAGCGCTACACCGTTTTTAAAAATGATTTCTTTTCACACTTCTATATGTCACAGACCCAACAGCCAATCACAGATGCTGTCAAAGAGGATGGGCGTCTGTGATTGGCTGTTTGAGTAATCTACAATCAGCCCATACATTCTAGTATGGTACTATGTATGGGCTGCTTTCAGGTTACTCAAGCAGCCAATCACAGACGCCCGTTCTCTGTGTCAGCGTCTGTGATTAGCTGTTGGGACTGTCACACATATAGAAGTGTGAAAATAAATAATAAAACAAAAATGACAGCGCTCCGCAGAATTTTTGATTCTCAGCGCAGATAAAGCAGACAGCTACGGGCTGCCACCTCCAGCTGCCTGGCGATCAAAAGTTAGGAAAGCCCAATGTTTTTTTAAATTATTTAAAAAAAAAATACGTGGGTTCCCGCCATATTTTGATCGCCAGCCTGGTAAAAACCAGGCAGCTGGGGGCTGGGATTCTCAGCATGGTAAGGCCCAAGCATTCTGGGCCCCCCACGCTGAAGACGGCAGCCCGCAGCCACCCCTGGAATTGGCGCATTCATCATAGCACCATTTCCAGGCGCTTTATCCGGCTCTTCCAGCGGCCCTGGTGGGGGTGGCACGCTGGGTAATAATGGGGTTAGTACCAGCTTTGTATTATCAGCTGGCACTAAGCCTGAAATTCATGGCGTCACGCCAAACTAGACATGGCCACCATGAATTTCTAGTAAACAGAAAAAAACACATGTAGGGACTCCATCTTTAATAAAAAACAAAATCCTCGCTCTGACGTAATCCACGGATCTTCTGTCTCCAGCTCTGCTACATCTTTGCCATCAGACAAATACCCCTGCTGACAGAGATGAGCAGGCACAGAATGACACTAGAACACAGTTGTCAGAGAAGTGCTCAGCTGGCCTCCAGCCGCCGACCATGTTTTCCTGTGCGTTGCAAATAATGCATACTTTCAAACACATGCCTATTTTTGCAATGCAAGTCTACAGTACATTGCGTCTGCACTGATTTACAACGGATCCGTTGTAACGCACAGTATAAACGCAATGTTAACCCAGCCTAACAGCAGCGAGAAGGGGAGACGGAGCCCTGGAGACCGCCAAGTCAGTCTACTGGTGGTACTATCATGCCCATTGCCCAGTATGTCCTCCCAGCCTTTGTGGTATTATTATGCCCATTGCCCAGTATGTACTGCCAGCCTCTGTGGTACTATCATTCAAGCTCACATGGCATGTCCTGCCAGCCAGCCACTGGTGGTAGTAGTACTAGCATGATAGTACCACAAAGGGCCGGCTCCAGGTTTTTCTGGGCCCTGGGAGAAAGAGTCTCAGTGGGCCCCTTTAACACATACCACGATTCATGATGCACAGATACCGCAGAGAAATATAAGTATAGTACAATGCAAAGATTTCACTTCTTATATTACATGAGTGATATCTATTGTAAATTATATAATAGCTCAGAAACCGGCGAATCGCTCCACACAGTATACTGGCCTCCAAAAAGTGCTCCATACAGGATACTGGTCCCCATATAGCGCTCCATACAGAATACTGGTCCCCATATAACGCTCCATACAGGATATTGGTCCCCATATAATGCTCCATACAGAATACTGGCCCCCATAAAATGCTCTGTACAGAATACTGGCCCCCATATAACGCTCCATACAGGATACTGGTCCCCATATAACGCTCCACACAGTATACTGGCCCCCAAAAAATGCTCCATACAGAATACTGGACCCATATAATGCTCCTTACAGAATACTGACCCCATATAACGCTCCATACAGAATACTGGCCCCCATAAAATGCTCTGTACAGGATACTGGCCCCATATAAAGCTCCATGCAGGCTGTTCCCCCCACACAATGCCCTATACAGGCCGTTCCCCCCCTTATAATGCCCCATGCAGGATGTCACCACCCTCCATATAATGCCCCATGCAGGATGTCACCTCCCCCATATAATGCCCCATGCAGGATGTCACCTCCCCCATATAATGCCCCATGCAGGATGTCACCCCCCTCCATATAATGCCCCATGCAGGATGTCACCTCCCCATATAACGCCCCATGCAGGATGTCACCCCCCATATAATGCCCCATGCAGGATATCACCCCCCCTCTCTTTAAAATGCCCCATGCAGTTTGTCACACCCCCCTTTTATAATGCCCAATGCAGGATGTCACCCTTCTCTTTAAAATGCCCCATGCAGGATGTCACCGCCCCCATATAATGCCCCATGCAGGATGTCACCCCCCCATATAATGCCCCATGCTGGATGTCACCCCCCATATAATGCTCCATGCAGGATGTCACTCCCCCATATAATGCCCCATGCAGGATATCACCACCTCACCCATATAATGCCCCATGCCTCCATACATTAAATAAATAATCGAATACTCACCTCACTCCTCCTCACCTGTTGCCGCTGCTCAGGTCTGGACTCCAGCGCCGCAGGATGTCAACCCCCTCCATATAATGCCCCATGCAGGATGTCACCTCCCCAATATAATGCCCCATGCAGGATGTCACCCCCATATAATGCCCCATGCAGGATGTCACCCCCCCTCTTTATAATGCCCCATGCAGGATATCACCCCCCTCTCTTTAAAATGCCCAATGCAGGATGGCACCCCCCTCTTTAAAATGCCCCATGCAGGATGTCACCCCCCATATAATGCCACATGCAGGATGTCACCCCCCATATAATGCCACATGCAGGATGTCACCCCCCCCATATAATGCCCCATGCTGGATGTCACCCCTCCCCCATATAATGCCCCATGCAGGATGTCACTCCCCCATATAATGCCCCATGCAGGATATCACCCCCCCCCATATAATGCCCCATGCCTCCATACATTAAAAAAAATAATAATCAAATACTCACCTCACTCCTCCTTACCTGCTGCCGCTGCTCAGGTCCGTACTCCAGCGTCGCCGGCGTCTTCCCGCTCTGCGCTGCCTGTGATGGCTCAGGGGAGGGCGCGGTGGAAAGACGTCACCGCACCCTCTGACCTGATATGTCAGAGGGAGCGCAGAGCAGAAATACAGCGGATCTGCGGAGGCAGGAGGAGAGGTAAGTATCCGGCTGCTGGGCCCTGAGCAAGCGGGGGAGAAGGGCGGGCGCTGGCACCGCTCTCCTCCGCCCATAGCCCGATTCATGCTTAGTATGTCCTGCCAGCCTCCTTGGTACTTTCATGCCCACCCAGCATGTCCTGCCAACCACTGGTGGTAGTACATGCTGCTAGGCATAGTAACAGTAACGAGAGGTTGGCAGCAGGACAGGCTGGGCAATGGGCATGATGATAATCATGCCCATTGCCCAGTAGCATTTACTGCCAGCCTCGGCCAGGGGTCCTCTCAGTCACCCCTCCCCCCTATCCCTTCCTCCCCTCCCGGCCCCTGCTTTTCATACTCACGCGTCGAGATGAGCTGCAGGCCTGCAGCCGCTGCCTAGGGCGATGGCGGATCCGTCCTCCACAGTGCGCACAGGAAGCCGTCCCAGGGCGCCCTGAGACTGACCTCCTGCGCACGCGCCGGCAGAGGCGGCAGAGGGGCACTGCGGCAGCAGGCAGAGCAGGGAGACCGGTCTCCTTGCTGTGCTGCTGCAGAGGGCCCATCACTAATCATATCGGCAGTGCTGCCTATCTGATTAGCGAACCGGAGGGTCCTCTGTTCTCTGTACAGGGCCCAGTGGGTGTGGGGGCGGGGCTTAGGGGCATGGCCATCGGAGCCCACCGGGGGTTTTCCAGATCATACGGTGGGCCAGTACGCCCCTGCCCATAAGGGCACACACTGTGCAATTATCTGAGATTCTAGCGTGACCTCCGCAGGGAGGATGAGAGTGATACGTGGTGCAGAATACGTTGGTCTATAAGCAGGCATGCAATACATGGGGTGCAGAGAAAAAGGTTGCACTTGGGTCACGACCTGACTAAGGAGGCACGGTACCGTGTGAGGCTTATTCTCTTAGCTCCCCCGCCAACAATTTATATACAAATAAGATATTATACAGTGCTACATTATACAAGGTATAAAGGATGGTGCCCACATAAGAGTGCCATTCTTTAGCAACAAAATAACAGTGCCACTCAGAGCCAAAATAAATACGGCTATATAGTGTTCTCAAGATAGCACAATAGATTGCTCAAATAAATACTGTCATACAGTGCTCACATATTAACACTATGAAATGCCCAAATAAATACCACTTTACAGTTCTCACATGTTATGACCATACAGTGCTCAAATAAATACTACAATACAGTGCTCACATATTATCAAAATACAGGCACAAATAAATAGTAACGGACATTGTTCACATATTATCACTATGCAGTTCTCAATGCATAATCTAACAGTGCTATTGACGCGCCCCCTGGGCCGTGGGGTACCCGGTGCCGGGACAATAAATGCTGGGGGATGATGTCACAGTGGCGATGACCCGGTCCGTGACCCAGGGCGGTCAATAAAAGGGGTTATTTATAGGGGATTTATAGTGTTTTTATAAAGTTCGTGACGCCACCTGTGGATTCTGGTAATAGGTACCAGCGCTGCTTCAGACCTCTGGGGCGCTTGATAGGGCAGCTGGGTTGGAGTGGCTCCCCACAGGTGGAGCGGGCCCCAGGGCAGTGTAGAATGGTAGGTGGTGATGATGGGGCTTGTAGTGCAGGAGAGATGGCGCAGAGGAAATAACTGACGGAGGCAGTGGAGTCCTGTCATCCGAGTTTACTCACAGTTCTGTTCAAGTTCCTCAGGTACACTGTACGGGTGTCAGCCTCTCGCGTCACACTGCGTATGCCAGACAGGGGTTCAGCACTTCCTCAGGTATATCAGGAGCGCTTGACGGGACCCCGCTTTTGTGTGTTCCTCTCTAGACCGACTTCCCGCGCTGGGTCTTCTCCCTCCTGCCCTGCTCCTTCCAGTAAAGTCTCGAACGGGTACTCCGTGATCCCTCTGGACAACTTGGAGTTCCCGGACCTACTTGGTGCCCTTTTCGGTGACTTAGGTGTGAGAGTACGGCGACTGCACCCTGGAAGTGCAGAAGCCTCCGGTTTTCTGGCTGAGACGTGAAGTACTCGGCCAGTCCGGGGACTGGTTCCCCTCTTGCGGCCCGATCCCTCTGACGCTTGGCAGATTCAGGCGTACGGGTGGCTTCCTGCTCCTTCCATACCCCTGGGATCCCTTTCCTTAATGAAGCCTTCTCCTCTGCTCCCCTCCTGGGCCTTCCTGGCTAGGCCCCACTCTGGAGCAGAGCTCCTGACGAGACTCTGCTCCCCTCCTACTCCTCTTCCACTTACAAAAGACTACTCACTGATCTAAGATGGCTTCTCTTTTTATGTGTTTTTCTAAAGTGCTCCCCTGAACTACGTCCTCCACCCACACGCACTACATGGTACCCAATCTCTTTGGTTCTCCCTTCTCCAGCCAGGGACGGGGCAGCAAATCAGAGTGCATCTTGCCCTTCCAGCCGGCCTGGAGTAGTGTAGTGATGGGTGCTGGTGTTGTGGTCCCGGGCAGTACTCCATCCTTACCTGAGAGAAGGAGATACCACACCTCTGGGTGAGGTGCAGTAACCCTGTGGCGACTGAACCCTCAGGGGCGCCACACTATACAATGGCTAACTAAAAATACAATAATTAGACTGAGTCATGGTCATAACCATGTCAATCATTCGTGGCACCAATATAGAAGCAGGAGGCTGATGGGACCCATGTGTAAATGCCCAGGGAAATGTCTGTGCTTCATATGAGGGCATCAGCACTATTATTTTGGGAGGCCTTGTTTCAGGGTTTGCATTGGGTCCTAGTTACTTGCTGGACACCTTCTTCGAAACGGCTCTCCGTCACCCCTCACCACAATTCAGTAGACCCATACCAGCTATTACTGAAATTATTGATTGCCAAGTGTAACAGCGGAAAATAAATTATTGAAAAAAAATAAATAAATAAGCACGATGCTCCCCGATCCTCTGGGCGGCATGTAGACTTCTTTTTATAATTTTATAAACTTGTGTATTTATAGATTTGATGTTATTAATCATTAATGGTCCATTACTTATTATTCCTCTATGTAGTCCTTTCTCCAGCTCTGGTGTTATATACTTATTTTATAAAAAAAAAAAAAGTTCCAGTTATTAGCTAAGGCTGAAAATAAATAAAGTTTTAGAGTCCGTAAAATATAAAAGCGGTTTTTTATATTGGGATTTCTTATAGCAAACTCATCTTCTGCTTGTGAGTGCACATTGCTATATAATGACGCAGCCACCCAACCAACCCGAACCAAAGACACCCCAGTGACAGCCACATAGTCACTATATAGCTCTCACTGGCGGTAAACTGACCGTTTTAGGCAGCGGATGCAACCAAAACTCACTCATGTACTTGAAATCCCACCTACCCAGTTTTTTCATTGACTAACGTGGGCTAGGTTTCAACCACATCGGAAAAAGGTGATGAGTGAGCACATATTTCATAGGTATCCGTTTGATCCGATGATCTAATATTGGCGATGCCAGGGGTTCTGGGGTAAGAAGAAGCTGCTCACACTGCTGTCCACCCTAGTAATGGAGATACCAGGGGTGCAGTGGTAAGATGAGGCTGCTCACACTGCTGTCCACCTGTCTAATTGATCTAATACTGGAGATAACAGAGGTCCTGAGGTAATAAGAAGCTGCTCACACTGCTGTACACCATGTGTTTCTGAGCTAATACTGGATATACCATGGGTGCTGAGGTAAGAAGAGGCTGCTCACACTGCTGTACATCTGTCTAATTGATCTAATACTAGAGAAACCAGGGGTGCAGAGGTAAGAAGAGGCTGCTCACACTGCTGTTCACCATGTCTTTCTGAGTTAATACTGGAGATACCAGGGGTGCTGAGGTAAGAAGAGGCTGCTCACACTGCAGTCCACTATGTGTATCTGATCTAATACTAGAGATACCAGGGGTGCAGAGGTAAGAAGAGGCTGCTCACACTGCTGTACACCTGTCTAACTAATCTAATACTAGAGATACCAGGGGTGCTGAGGTAAGAAGAGGCTGCTCACACTGCTGTCCACCTTGTGTATCTGATCTAATACTGGAGATACTAGGAGTGCTGAAGTAAGAAGAGACTGCTCACAGTGCTGTCTACTCTATCTATCTGATCTAACACTGGAGATGCCAGGAGTGCTGAAGTAAGAAGAGGCTCTTCACACTGCTGTTCACCATGTCTATCTGATATTATGCTGGAGGTACAAGGAGTGCTTAAATAAGAAGAGGCGGCTCACACTGATGTCTACCCTGTCTATATGATCTAATGCTGGAGATACCAGGGCTATTAAGGTATGAAAAGTCTGCTCACACTGTTATAGGTTATCTCTAAGTCATATCAGGAATATTCCTACGGCACATGCTCACAAGTTTCTGTGCTAATATTCTAGGACAGGTTTCTTTCTGTGTAACAAGACAGTGACCATATTAATTCTTTAATGTTTACCTCCCTAAACAAAAATGAGCTAAAATTGCTAATTAAAGGTATTTATAAATGTATTTATTAAGATTCCCTTTATTTATTTTTTTCTATTCCCGGAGAGCCCCGTTAAGGAAAAATTGCAAAACAAAGAGATACATTTCTCAGAATCCTATTTTATATATCCATATACTGTATGTGATACTGAGTTTGTATGTTTTCCCCGTATTCTCATGGGTTTCCGCCGGATTCTCCGGTTTCTTCCTATACTCCAAAGACATACTGATAGGGAATTTAGATTGTGAGCTCCGATGGGGAAAGTGTCGATAATGTCTGTAAAGCTCTGCGGAATTAATGGTGCTATATAAGTGAATAAAATAAATAAATAAATAAATAAAAATAAATACTAGAGTACAATAAGAGAAGCCAAAGAAGGCGGGAATAATAAAAGTCATGGTGCACTTGTGTGGAGCTTGAGAAAAGTAACTATATGCAGGCCCGGCGTCAGAACCCAGCGCACCCGGGCAAGTGCTGGGGCCCTGAGCAGACAGGGGGGCCCACTCACCGTCGGGCACCCCTGTGCGCTATGGGACCTGTGAGCGGTGTAGTGCCGGTGCCAGCGCCCGCCACTCACCCCCACTTGCTCAGGGCCCAATACTTTCCTCTCCCCGTGCTTCAGCAGCAGCTCTGGTCTCTTCCCCGACTGCTGCACTGCGACGTCTCAGGTCAGAGGGCGCGGTGACGTCTTTACACCATGCTCTCTCCTGATCCATCACAGTGCAGAGCGGGAAGACGCCGGCGGAGCTGAAGAGTCTCGAGCAATGGCAGCAGGTGAGGAGAGGTGAGTATTTGATTTTTTTTATATATATATGTATGGTGGCATGGGGCATTATATGGGGGGGACAAGTCACATCCTGCATGGGGCATTATATGGGGGGGAACAAGTGACATCCTGCATGGTGCATTATATGGGGGGGATAGGTCACCTCCTGCATAGGACATTATATGGGGGGACAGGTGACATCCTGCATGGGGCATTATATGGAGGGGGAGAGGTGACCTCCTGCATAGGACATTATATTGGTGGAGAGGTGACATTCTGCATGGGGAATTATATGGGGGGAGAGGTGACATTCTGCATGGAGCATTATATGGGGGGAGTGACATCCTGCATAGGGCATTATGTGGGGGCCAGTATTCTGTATGGAGCGTTATATGGAGGCCAGTATCCTGTATGGAGCGTTATATGGGGGCCAGTATCCTGTATGGAGCATTATATGGGGGCCAGTATTCTGTATGGAGCATTATATGGAGACCAGTATCCTATATGGAGCCTTATATGGGGGCCAGTATCCAGTATGGAGCGATATATGGGGACCAATATCCTGTATGGAGCCTTATATGTGGACCAGTATCCTGCATGGAGCGTTATATGGGGACCAGTATCCTGTATGGAGCGTTATAAGGGGTCCATTATCCTGTATGGAGCCTTATATGGGGACCAGTATCCTGTATGGAGCGTTATATGGGGACTAGTATCCTGTATGAAGCATTTTATGGGGGCCAGTATCCTGTATGGAATGTTTTATGAGGGCCAGTATCCTGTATGGAGCGTTATATGGGGACCAGTATCCTGTATGGAGCATTATATGGGGACCAGTATCCTGTATGGAGCGTTATATGGGGACCAGTATCCTGTATGGAGCGTTATATGGGGGCCAGTATACTGTATGAAGCGTTATATGGGAACCAGTATCCTGTATGGAGGCGTTATATGGGGTTCATTATTCTGTATGGAGCGTTATATGGGTTCATTATTCTGTATGGAGCGTTATATGGGGTCCATTATTCTGTATGGAGCGTTTTATGGGGTTCATTATTCTGTATGGAGCGTTATATGGGGTTCATTATTCTGTATGGAGCGTTATATGGGGTTCATTATTCTGTATGGAGCGTTACATGGGGTCCATTATTCTGTATGGAGCGTTTTATGGGGTTCATTATTCTGTATGGAGCGTTATATGGGGTTCATTATTCTGTATGGAGCGTTATATGGGGTCCATTATTCTGTATGGAGCGTTATATGGGGTCCATTATTCTGTATGGAGCGTTATATGGGGTCCATTATTCTGTATGGAGCATTTTATGGGGTTCATTATTCTGTATGGAGCGTTATATGGGGTCCATTATTCTGTATGGAGCGTTTTATGCGGTTCATTATTCTGTATGGAGCGTTATATGGGGTTCATTATCTGTATGGAGCTTTATATGGGGTTCATTATTCTGTATGGAGCGTTATATGGGGTCCATTATTCTGTATGGAGCGTTTTATGGGGTTCATTATTCTGTATGGAGCGTTATATGGGGTCCATTATTCTGTATGGAGCTTTATATGGGGTTCATTATTCTGTATGGAGCGTTATATGGGGTCCATTATTCTGTATGGAGCGTTTTATGGGGTTCATAATTCTGTATGGAGCGTTATATGGGTCCATTATTCTGTATGGAGCTTTATATGGGGTTCATTATTCTGTATGGAGCGTTATATGGGGTCCATTATTCTGTATGGAGCGTTTTATGGGGTCCATTATTCTGTATGGAGCGTTATATGGGGTCCATTATTCTGTATGGAGCGTTATATGGGGTCCATTATTCTGTATGGAGCTTTATATGGGGTCCATTATTCTGTATGGAGCGTTATATGGGGTCCATTATTCTGTATGGAGCGTTTTATGGGGTTCATTATTCTGTATGGAGCGTTATATGGGGTTCATTATTCTGTATGGAGCGTTATATGGGGTCCATTATTCTGTATGGAGCGTTTTATGGGGTTCATTATTCTGTATGGAGCGTTATATGGGGTCCATTATTCTGTATGGAGCTTTATATGGGGTTCATTATTCTGTATGGAGCGTTATATGGGGTCCATTATTCTGTATGGAGCGTTTTATGGGGTTCATTATTCTGTATGGAGCGTTATATGGGGTCCATTATTCTGTATGGAGCTTTATATGGGGTTCATTATTCTGTATGGAGCGTTATATGGGGTCCATTATTCTGTATGGGAGCGTTTTATGGGGTTCATTATTCTGTATGGAGCGTTATATGGGGTCCATTATTCTGTATGGAGCTTTATATGGGGTTCATAATTCTGTATGGAGCGTTATATGGGGTCCATTATTCTGTATGGAGCGTTTTATGGGGTTCATTATTCTGTATGGAGCGTTATATGGGGTCCATTATTCTGTATGGAGCGTTTTATGGGGTTCATTATTCTGTATGGAGCGTTATATGGGGTCCATTATTCTGTATGGAGCGTTTTATGGGGTTCATTATTCTGTATGGAGCGTTATATGGGGTCCATTATTCTGTATGGAGCGTTATATGGGGACCAGTATTCTGTATGGAGCGTTATATGGGTTCATTATTCTGTATGGAGCGTTATATGGGGTTCATTATTCTGTATGGAGCGTTTTATGGGGTTCATTATTCTGTATGGAGCGTTTATGGCGACCAGTATTCTGTATGGAGCGTTATATGGGGTTCATTATTCTGTATGGAGCGTTATATTTGGTTCATTATTCTGTATGGAGCGTTTTATGGGGTTCATTATTCTGTATGGAGCGTTTTATGGGGACCAGTATTCTGTATGGAGAGTTATATGGGGTCCATTATTCTGTATGGAGCGTTATATGGGGACCAGTATTCTGTATGGAGCGTTATATGGGGTTCATTATTCTGTATGGAGCGTTATATGGGGTTCATTATTCTGTATGGAGCGTTTTATGGGGTTCATTATTCTGTATGGAGCGTTTTATGGGGTTCATTATTCTGTATGGAGCGTTATATGGGGTTCATTATTCTGTATGGAGCGTTATATGGGGTCCATTATTCTGTATGGAGCGTTTTATGGGGTTCATTATTCTGTATGGAGCGTTATATGGGGTCCATTATACTGTATGGAGCGTTATATGGGGACCAGTATTCTGTATGGAGCGTTATATGGGGTTCATTATTCTGTATGGAGCGTTATATGGGGTTCATTATTCTGTATGGAGCGTTTTATGGGGTTCATTATTCTGTATGGAGCGTTTTATGGGGACCAGTATTCTGTATGGAGCGTTATATGGGGTTCATTATTCTGTATGGAGCGTTATATGGGGTTCATTATTCTGTATGGAGCGTTTTATGGGGTTCATTATTCTGTATGGAGCGTTTTATGGGGACCAGTATTCTGTATGGAGCGTTATATGGGGTCCATTATTCTGTATGGAGCGTTATATGGGGACCAGTATTCTGTATGGAGCGTTATATGGGGTTCATTATTCTGTATGGAGCGTTTTATTGGGTTCATTATTCTGTATGGAGCGTTTTATGGGGTTCATTATTCTGTATGGAGCGTTATATGGGGTTCATTATTCTGTATGGAGCGTATATGGGGTTCATTATTCTGTATGGAGCGTTTTATGGGGTTCATTATTCTGTATGGAGCGTTTTATGGGGTTCATTATCTATATGGAGCGTTTATGGGGACCAGTATTCTGTATGGAGCGTTATATGGGGTCCATTATTCTGTATGGAGCGTTATATGGGGACTAGTATTCTGTATGGAGCGTTATATGGGGTTCATTATTCTGTATGGAGCGTTTTATGGGGTTCATTATTCTGTATGGAGCGTTTTATGGGGACCAGTATTCTGTATGGAGCGTTATATGGGGTTCATTATTCTGTATGGAGCGTTATATGGGGTTCATTATTCTGTATGGAGCGTTTTATGGGTTCATTATTCTGTATGGAGCGTTTTATGGGGACCAGTATTCTGTATGGAGCGTTATATGGGGTTCATTATTCTGTATGGAGCGTTATATGGGGTTCATTATTCTGTATGGAGCGTTTTATGGGGTTCATTATTCTGTATGGAGCGTTTTATGGGGACCAGTATTCTGTATGGAGCGTTATATGGGTCCATTATTCTGTATGGAGCGTTATATGGGGACCAGTATTCTGTATGGAGCGTTATATGGGGTTCATTATTCTGTATGGAGCGTTATATGGGTTCATTATTCTGTATGGAGCGTTTTATGGGGTTCATTATTCTGTATGGAGCGTTTTATGGGGTTCATTATTCTGTATGGAGCGTTATATGGGGACCAGTATTCTGTATGGAGCGTTATATGGGGTTCATTATTCTGTATGGAGCGTTATATGGGGTTCATTATTCTGTATGGAGCGTTATATGGGGTTCATTATTCTGTATGGAGCGTTATATGGGGTTCATTATTCTGTATGGAGCGTTATATGGGGTCCATTATTCTGTATGGAGCGTTATATGGGTTCATTATTCTGTATGGAGCGTTTTATGGGCTTCATTATTCTGTATGGAGCGTTTTATGGGGACCAGTATTCTGTATGGAGCGTTATATGGGGTCCATTATTCTGTATGGAGCGTTATATGGGGACCAGTATTCTGTATGGAGCGTTATATGGGGTTCATTATTCTGTATGGAGCGTTATATGGGTTCATTATTCTGTATGGAGCGTTTATGGGGTTCATTATTCTGTATGGAGCGTTTTATGAGGTCCATTATTCTGTATGGAGCGTTATATGGGGACCAGTATTCTGTATGGAGCGTTATATGGGGTCCATTATTCTGTATGGAGCGTTATATGGGGTTCATTATTCTGTATGGAGCGTTTTATGGGGTTCATTATTCTGTATGGAGCGTTTATGGGGACCAGTATTCTGTATGGAGCGTTATATGGGGTCCATTATTCTGTATGGAGCGTTATATGGGGACCAGTATTCTGTATGGAGCGTTATATGGGGTTCATTATTCTGTATGGAGCGTTATATGGGGTTCATTATTCTGTATGGAGCATTTTATGGGGTTCATTATTCTGTATGGAGCGTTTTATGGGGTCCATTATTCTGTATGGAGCGTTATATGGGGACCAGTATTCTGTATGGAGCGTTATATGGGGTTCATTATTCTGTATGGAGCTTTATATGGGGTTCATTATTCTGTATGGAGCATTTTATGGGGTTCATTATTCTGTATGGAGCGTTTTATGGGGTTCATTATTCTGTATGAGCGTTATATGGGGACCAGTATTCTGTATGGAGCGTTATATGGGGTTCATTATTCTGTATGGAGCGTTATATGGGGTTCATTATTCTGTATGGAGCGTTATATGGGGTTCATTATTCTGTATGGAGCGTTATAAGGGGTTCATTATTCTGTATGGAGCGTTATATGGGGTCCATTATTCTGTATGGAGCGTTATATGGGGTTCATTATTCTGTATGGAGCGTTATATGGGGTTCATTATTCTGTATGGAGCGTTATATGGGGGTTCATTATTCTGTATGGAGCGTTATATGGGGTTCATTATTCTGTATGGAGCGTTTTATGGGGTTCATTATTCTGTATGGAGCGTTTTATGGGGACCAGTATTCTGTATGGAGCGTTATATGGGGTCCATTATTCTGTATGGAGCGTTATATGGGGACCAGTATTCTGTATGGAGCGTTATATGGGGTTCATTATTCTGTATGGAGCGTTATATGGGGTTCATTATTCTGTATGGAGCGTTTTATGGGGTTCATTATTCTGTATGGAGCGTTTTATGGGGTCCATTATTCTGTATGGAGCGTTATATGGGGACCAGTATTCTGTATGGAGCGTTATATGGGGTCCATTATTCTGTATGGAGCGTTATATGGGGTTCATTATTCTGTATGGACGTTTTATGGGGTTCATTATTCTGTATGGAGCGTTTTATGGGGTCCATTATTCTGTATGGAGCGTTATATGGGGACCAGTATTCTGTATGGAGCGTTATATGGGGTTCATTATTCTGTATGGAGCGTTATATGGGGTTCATTATTCTGTATGGAGCGTTTTATGGGGTTCATTATTCTGTATGGAGCGTTTTATGGGGTCCATTATTCTGTATGGAGCGTTATATGGGGACCAAGTATTCTGTATGGAGCGTTATATGGGGTTCATTATTCTGTATGGAGCGTTTTATGGGGTTCATTATTCTGTATGGAGCGTTTTATGGGGACCAGTATTCTGTATGGAGCGTTATATGGGGTCCATTATTCTGTATGGAGCGTTATATGGGGACCAGTATTCTGTATGGAGCGTTATATGGGGTTCATTATTCTGTATGGAGCGTTATATGGGGTTCATTATTCTGTATGGAGCGTTTTATGGGGTTCATTATTCTGTATGGAGCGTTTTATGGGGTTCATTATTCTGTATGGAGCGTTATATGGGGTCCATTATTCTGTATGGAGCGTTTTTATGGGGTTCATTATTCTGTATAGAGCGTTATATGGGTCCATTATTCTGTATGGAGCGTTTTATGGGGTTCATTATTCTGTATGGAGCGTTATATGGGGTTCATTATTCTGTATGGAGCGTTTTATGGGGTTCATTATTCTGTATGGAGCGTTATATGGGGTCCATTATTCTGTATGGAGCGTTATATGGGGTTCATTATTCTGTATGGAGCGTTTTATGGGGTTCATTATTCTGTATGGAGCGTTTTATGGGGTCCATTATTCTGTATGGAGCGTTTTATGGGGTTCATTATTCTGTATAGAGCGTTATATGGGGTCCATTATTCTGTATGGAGCGTTTTATGGGGTTCATTATTCTGTATAGAGCGTTATATGGGGTCCATTATTCTGTATGGAGCGTTTTATGGGGTTCATTATTCTGTATGGAGCGTTATATGGGGTCCATTATTCTGTATGGAGCGTTATATGGGGTTCATTATTCTGTATGGAGCGTTTTATGGGGTTCATTATTCTGTATGGAGCGTTTATGGGGTCCATTATTCTGTATGGAGCGTTATATGGGGTCCATTATTCTGTATAGAGCGTTATATGGGGTCCATTATTCTGTATGGAGCGTTTTATGGGGTTCATTATTCTGTATAGAGCGTTTTATGGGGTCCATTATTCTGTATGGAGCGTTTTATGGGGTTCATTATTCTGTATGGAGCGTTATAGGGGTCCATTATTCTGTATGGAGCGTTATATGGGGTTCATTATTCTGTATGGAGCGTTTTATGGGGTTCATTATTCTGTATGGAGCGTTTTATGGGTCCATTATTCTGTATGGAGCGTTATATGGGGTCCATTATTCTGTATAGAGCGTTATATGGGGTCCATTATTCTGTATGGAGCGTTTTATGGGGTCCATTATTCTGTATAGAGCGTTATATGGGGTCCATTATTCTGTATGGAGCGTTTTATGGGGTCCATTATTCTGTATGGAGCGTTATATGGGGACCAGTATTCTGTATGGAGCGTTATATGGGGTCCATTATTCTGTATGGAGCGTTATATGGGGTTCATTATTCTGTATGGAGCGTTTTATGGGGTTCATTATTCTGTATGGAGCGTTTTATGGGGACCAGTATTCTGTATGGAGCGTTTTATGGGGTTCATTATTCTGTATGGAGCGTTATATGGGGTCCATTATTCTGTATGGAGCGTTATATGGGGTTCATTATTCTGTATGGAGCGTTTTATGGGGTTCATTATTCTGTATGGAGCGTTTTATGGGGTCCATTATTCTGTATGGAGCGTTATATGGGTCCATTATTCTGTATAGAGCGTTATATGGGGTTCATTATTCTGTATGGAGCGTTATATGGGGCTCATTATTATGTATGTATAGAGGTTTTATGGGGTCCATTATTCTGTATGGAGCGTTATATGGGGTCCATTATTCTGTATGGAGTGTTATATGGGGTCCATTATTCTGTATGGAGCGTTTTATGGGGTTCATTATTCTGTATGGAGCGTTTTATGGGGTCCATTATTCTGTATGGAGCGTTATATGGGCTCCATTATTCTGTATGGAGCGTTATATGGGGTCCATTATTCTGTATGGAGCGTTTTATGGGGTTCATTATTCTGTATGGAGGACTATACTGTCTGCTCTGCATTGTGAGCTGCGAGGATTCGCTGGTTTCTGAGCTATTATAGAATTTGCTATAGATATCGCTCATGTAATGTAAGAAGTGAAATCTTCGGCATTGTACTATATATATATTTCTCTGCGGTATCTGTGCATCATGAATCGTGTATGTGTTAAAGGGGCCACTGAGACTCTTCGCCCGGGGCCCCCCAAAACCTGGAGCCGGCCCTGACTATATGATAGCTACTGTACTGCAAATGGCTGTTGTAACCTACCTACTTTCTCATACTGAAAGAGTGGTCAAAAGTGGCAAGTTTTTGCTCTTATTTTATTCCTGTTGTCTCCTGACTATTCTATCTTATGTGTTTTTTTACATCCAGATTCCAGAGATATGGACCTTTATATTTAGTGCTAATTTTTATGATCTTTACTAAGGTAGTGGTGCTCAGGATAATAATGCGGTCAGTCTAAAGACGCACCCAAGAGGATCTTGTGAGACCGGCCTCTTGCAAAGACTAAATATCTCTGGAACCGTACGGTGGATTAAAGGAAGGAATCCTCAGATGAGTAGTGGGAATAAAATAAAAGCAAAAACTGCCCACTTTGATCTGCTGACAGATCAGTTGAGCTTTAAGTTGTGCATAGTATATGACACGGAGAAACCAGATCCATTTTACTCTCTATTCAAACACAGTATGTGCACCCCTGTAACCCTTCTCCCCCAATCTAAAGATGGAGGTCAGAGGAGCAAGTCTGGTCTTTATGGACTCTACCTATTACCACCACAATCACATTGCCCATTAATAACAAATTGTAGTCCTCACGCAAGCTTGATGTCTCCCTGGAACAGGTCTTGGTCTATAAATTATAAAAATAATAAACTATATAGTTAGAAAACACAGATAATGATGGAAAAGTCCAGTATATCAGAGTATTTGTTTAGCGTCTCCAGAGGTAGAGAATAACTCCTTGTTACTGTCACAGTGCTGGGTATAAGCAGATCATGGGAGACAGCTCTGAATTCACTTTATGTATGTTATATATATACAGTATATGACTGCAGGACCAGACTACGCAGGATACGTCTGTAGTCTGTTACCGTGGAGGAGACCAACAGTTCTTCTTAGGAACAGTACAAACAAAACAGAAAATATTTGCAAAGTTGCATTTTTTTAGATTTTAGATTACTTAAAATAATAATAAAGATGCAAAATGAACTGTGACTTTCACAATTTTTGGAAAGAGCTCTCTTTTCCCCATGTAGTACATTAATATCTTTTTATACTGTAGGTGTGCTTCCAGCCAGGCCTTCATGTACACCGGAGAACGTTGTGAAACTACACGGTTACAGGGAAATGTTATTGGGATGATGATCGGAGGAGCGGCCGGGACCATCGCTATGACTATAGCTGTCCTCGCTGTAACTGGCAGAAAATAAATGCAGCGTATATCTGAAAATAAAGATCTCTATATACTCACACACCAGTGTCTTCCCCTGTATGTAAATAAAGGAATCCACCATTAATGGATCACTTATGTAATGTATTCTGTTATACGATGCTGCACCTAAAGGGCTGGAACCTTTTATAGTTTATTTGTAGGACTATAGGGCTTTTTTTAGGCTTAAAAGGGGAAGAAGGCTTTGCCACTCGATCAATGTGTTATATAGTTCTCAATAGAGATGAGCGAACCCGAACTGTAAAATTTGGGGTTCCTACCGGACACCTAGTGTCAGGTGCTGAACTCCGAACACGGGCTTCTCCTGGAAGTCCATTTTACAGTTCGGGAGTCTGGGGAGAAGAGCGTTAGAGAGAGGAGAGAGAGGGAGCAGGGAGAGAGAGGTAGGAGAGAGAGAGAAGGAGGAGAAAGATAGAGGGAGGAGAGAGAAAGAGATGGAAGAGAAAGAGCAAGTGAGAGAGAGTGAGAGAGATGGTAGAAAGGGTAAGGAAGAGAGATGGAGGAGAGAGAGAGATATGGAGGAGAGAGAGATGGAGGATACAGAGCAAGGGAGGAGAGAGAGAGAGGGTGGAGAGAGATAGCGGTAGGAGAAAGAGGGAGGAGAGAGATAGAGGGAGGAGAGAGAAAGAGATGGAGGAGACAGAGCAAGTGAGAGAGAGTGAGAAGAGATGGAAGAAAGGATAAGGGAGAGAGATGGAGGAGAGAGAGAGATATGGAGGAGAGAGAGATGGAGGAGACAGAGAAAGGGAGGAGAGAGAGAGAGGGAGCGGAGAGAGGTAGGAGAGAGAGAGGAAGGAGAAAGAGGGAGGAGAGAGATAGAGGGAGGAGAGAAAAAAGGGATGGAGGAGAAAGAGCAAGAGAGAGAGTGAGAATAGATGGAAGAAAGGGTAAGGGAGAGAGATGTAGGAGAGAGAGAGATATGGAGGAGAGAGAGATGGAGGAGACAGAGAAAGGGAGGAGAGAGAGAGAGGGAGCGGAGAGAGGTAGGAGAGAGAGAGGAAGGAGAAAGAGGGAGGAGAGAGATAGAGGGAGGAGAGAGAAAGAGATGGAGGACAAAGAGCAAGGGAGAGAGAGATTGAGAAGAGAGAGGAGAGAGTGACAGAAATGGAGAAGAGTGCGAGGGAGAGAGATGGAGGAGAGAGAGAGATAGAGGAGAGAGAGAGTGAGGAGAGCGATGAAGGAGAGAGAGTGAGGGAGGAGAGAGGGAGGAAAGAGAGAGGGAGGAAAGAGAGAGAGGGAGGAGAGAAGCAGGAGGAGAGAGATAGAGAGAAAAGAGAAGGAGGAAGGAAATAGAGAGAAAAGGAGAGAGAGGGAGGAGGGAGATTGAGTTTTTTACATCTCCAAAGTTGGAGTTCCCAATGATTTCAATGGGGTCCAGGTACTGGATCAAGATCGGGTACAGTTTTGGTACCCGAACCGAACTTTGGACTAAAGTTCAGTTGGGTACCAAAACCTGAACTTCCACGAGTCTGCTCATCCCTTGTCATGCTAAGTATGGGAAGAACCCAGCGTACGACAACGGGAAAAGGGGGAAAGCCCAGCAACTAAGTAAAGGGGGATTGGAGACCCCTAAGCAGATCTAACAACACCATGACTCCCTTATCGTCCCTAAATAGGTTCCGCACCTATCGCCAAGCAGGATACCTTAGCCCTGGCTGGCCCTAGAGCTAGGCCCTAGGTAGGGAGGGGGAGGAGTGAGCACTAGTCAGCCCCACTGCAACTAAAGACAAACAAGGGAAACAGACAAGGGGATACACTTAGCTTTGAGGAGACACCAGAGAGATCACAACTACAATCCATAAAGGAACTCCAAGAAGAATCTAGCTGACTTCTAGAACACCAGACCTGAACAGAGGAATTTACTCTATCACCAGCAACTCTCTTGAGAAACTGAGTATATTTAAAGATCCAGAAAAGGTGTGTTAATTAGCAGGCGATGGTGGAGATCACCGCTGGGTCCTAGAGTGGGAGGGATGATGAAAGGATCAAGAAGGTGTCTGCAAGGCCAAGCGCAGCGACCTTCTACAGCCGGATCCAGAATGACTGTATGTCAAACCTGACACACCCGTGACATCCCTAGTTCCTAATTCTTTAACTAGTTAGGATGCAATACTACAGTTCACCTCTAGTAGCCACTAGTGAAAAATTTGATTACCTGTCACAATCACAATAATAGTCGATCATTAGTGATCCAGTTCTCAATCTACGTCCCATTGGTTTACACAGTCTGTAAAATTACCCTTCAGAAGGAGACTGGTATCTTTGTTCTGCCTGCCACTGTTCTCCTACACGTGTGCAGACTTCCATTTCTTAAGGGGACTTATTTTCAGTCAATGTCTATGGCATCTAGGTTTTGTAAATGACCCTCCCCACTCCCCCATATCAATTATCAATCTGTGGTTTTGCAACCACGTGAGTTCCAATACTGTGCTATGGTCCACAGTTACAAATGTCTTTATAATAATTCCGATTGTTGGATGTCAGTTGATGTTGAACCCCACCGGTGAAGAGGTCAATATAGTAAACCTGGAAAACCCCTACAATGCATTGAGTTTATGGCAGCTAATTGTCATCATGTAGTTGATGGGGAAATATAACAGGTACAGTCTAGGGGTACAGGAGACATTTGAGCTGATAAAAGCTGAGTGTGCATGGTGATAGATAGCGGCTCTGTAAGACTAAACTTACCTTGTGGCCGGAGTCTGTAGAGCAGAGTTACTGTACATGTCCAGACTCTCTGACCAGGTCTATGCAAAAGTATGAAAAGTGATATAGTAATGTGAAATTCAGGCCAACACTCCCTTTTTTCCACTTTATTTAATCCATATAAACACAACCAAATTTAAGTGGCTTCTTACAAAAACAGCACATGAAAAATGTACAAATGCCATCAGCAAAACGTACTTCAGCCAGACGACAACGCGTTTCTGAGCTCTACGTTTCTTAGTTTGATCCTGAAAAATTCCACAATACTTAACACAGGATATCTGAGTTCGCAGATTCGTAACACTCAGGTTCAAATGTGCATAGACAAAATATATAGATAAAACCTGTAAAAACCACAATGTGGATAATGCAGATAAACCAACCATACAATAAAGTAAAAACAGGAGCCAAGGCTGTAAGTGCGGGGATTTCTGTGCTTGGGGATCATACTCGATACTGGATAAATTGAGATGTGAAAATGTTGTATCCATTTTTTCATCATTTGCAGATCACTAACACGTCTCTCCGTCCTGTGATTTCCATAGTTCCACGACTTTTCCTTCTTAGTGTTGCAATTTCAATGTTGAGGATTGTAGTTATGCTCAGTGTTCTAGTATTAAAGTAAATAATCCGACCTCTGATTCAGATTTATGGGATGGGAGGTATTTAATATTAAAATCCAAAAAGCCTCCCTGAAATCCAGCCCCTGCACTTGAAGCACACAATCCCATGCTGCTCTCCCACACCCACAAGATTGGGGTCTTTATTGAACATATGACCCTGCCTCACATTGGAGAAAATCTATATGTGGTGCCCTGCTGCGCAATGGTGCCACAGATCCCAGAGGGGTGCATGGATGGATTTCTCCACAAGAGGCCCTCACAGCATACACACACCTCCACCTTCCACCTCAGACCACCAGAGGAAGCCCGATAGGGATATAAATAGGGAAGGTGGAGTGATTCAGCAGTTCCTGCTCAGACACAGAAGGAGTGAGTCTGTGAGTTAGTTCTCCTCAGGAAGAGAGTAGAGACAGAACAGTCTGGAGTCCACAGCCAGTTCCTGCAGAGTGAGACACAGAGAAACAGGTCAGTCTGCAGTGGAGCTCAGTCAGACTCAAGCAGCTCGAGTTAAGTGAGCTAGGAGCGTTGCTGACGCTCAGAGAGCAGCAGAAGAGGCAGCCAACCAACTGCCAGTGTGTATAGCCTAGTGAGAGCCCGAGTATGCCGAAGGCTAGAGGAGTAAATAGCATTGGGGGCAGAGGAGCTTTACCGGCTCACCCCAGGAACCATATACCGGACATCGGGTCTGAGTCTGCAGGGATTCTTTACACCCAGCAGAAGACAACCAGAACCCCTGGCGAACTACATGTCCCAGGAATACCAAACGCTGACTGTTATACCAGGGTCAGGAGTTACCGAGGCCCCATATACCAGGGAGTGTGTACTCCAACAGAAGGCCCTACAACAGGATCTGCCGGTGCAGAACAGAGACTAAGTTAGGCCTAGCTCCAGGCAGGCCAGAGACTAACACTAAGCGGCGAAGAAACAGGAGGCCTTACACCTGCTCACTGGGGAGAGTCCTGCAGTGCACCCCTCACCCTGCAGTGCTCCGGACAGTACCTGCATTTCCACCAGTAAAAGGTACAGAAGCAAACCGTGTGTGGGTGTGTCCCCTGTTCTTCCTTGGACCCGGCTGGGTCATCTCCATATTGTGCACCTCGTCAAACTTCGCTGCCCTGAGGCCTAGCTCCACCTGTGGGGAGCTACACCATCATAGCTGCCATAACACCGGCCTCAGTGGACTGCCGCAGCGCTGGTGATCCTCACCAGACACCACAGGTGGCGTCACGAACTTTGACATTTCATTTTCCCCGTTTTTAAGAGAGACCCCAGGGTACGGGCCCGGGAGCCGACCACCGCGACCTCCCCCAAGACCAGGCATTAAGTCCCTGGCGCCGAGTAGTCCCCATCCCCTGGGTGCCACATTTACATATGGGACAAAGGGACCTTTTTGGCTCCCCTAGTCTCTAGGGCACGAAGGAAACAGTAAACCCTGCACTTATTATAGGCAAGCCCCTGGGAGAGGTGGGTTTTTGGTGGTGTGTAGTAATGGACTTACCAAAAACTTTCATCATAGCTTTTTTTATCAGAAAACTGGAGTAATCTGCTTTGAAAGGTATTAAAAAAAATTGAGCAAAGAGGAGTTGTACAGAAATGTTCCCACTTTTAAATTTTTTTTCGCTAGTTTGAAGAAACTCCGCCAAAATGGGCAGAGCTAGAGAGGAGCCGGGACTGGATGGGACATGGCTATGTCCACCTGTCAA